>NC_086072.1:7007609-11807609 GCF_948474715.1 Cydia amplana | reverse complement strand
TCATATGCCCGAAAGGCAAACTGTCCAGAAATAGGAGCCCGGCCCCTTCGACTCAGCGAACGAGACAATGATTTTCACGATTCACGATATGCCTAATAAGTATACAATAAAGTTTGTCAAAGGACCGTCTCATTTCAAACATAGACAGAGAGAATCATACTATCTTTGTCTTACACTAGTACTAGCACCCAAAAGAAAAAGATGAGAATAGTTTTTGTTGTTCTTATTTCCTGACAAATTTGGTTTGACCAACTATATATATGTATAAGAGCTGCCCCACTAGTCCCACTACCCTTAACCGCCAATGGAACGCAATACCTTGTTTTCGGGTACAAAAAACCTAACAGAAAACTAAAGGCAAAGTTACTTTATTATAAATTAAATACGCAAAATATCGTAGGCGTTTATATTAACAAACAAAAATTGTATTAAGTATTAGTTTCGGATTCTAGGTTTTTACCGTATTTATATTACTTAATTGTTACATTTCTAAATTAAAAAATGGGTTGTTAAGTAGGTACCAAAAAAAGTCTAGAAAAATGTGAAATTTTGACAGTTACGCTCCATACAAAAATGATAGTCATAGGGATTGGCCGTGTCAAGTATAGGACATCCTTAAAAATTTATTGCGGTAGTTGCTGTAAACCTATCTTGATTAAATTTTTCCCTTAAAAACAATTAATTATTACTATTACTGTTATTTTATTGGTATACGAGTACATGTTGATTAACCTGAACCGCAATTTCGTCTCATCTGCTAACATAAGTCGGCTATCGACGACGTCTCGAACGAGTAATATTTAGATACGCGCTGGCCCGTTGATTGACGGGATTGACATAACGGGATGCAAAGATTAATGACGCTAATGTCGTACGCTTAAATATAAGTAGGCCCATAATCGGGCTCGTTCCACTCACGTCGCAATATTTGGTATCGGCATTCCGATCGACTTTTTTACGACCAAGACAAACACTACAACAAACAATCTACCTTCCCACTTGAAAATTCCCTTTATACAGTTTATACGAATAAAAGGAGATTTAATGCAAAGAAGTCTTCAACTAAGTTAAAATATTTTCATAAAGATTGGATTTAAGTATAAATTATAGTGTAAAAGGTAGTGTACTTGAACAAACAACTAATTTCTTTCTAAGAAAATAAGAAATAAAAAAAATCATATTTCAGGCAACTGATAGCCCATTGATAAATGCCTTAAAACGTGCGTATTTTCATTAAATATATATGCAAATTTATTTTACATTTCCACCCCAGGCCAAAAATATAGAAACAACGTTGTTTTAGCATATTAGTTATAATTTGTTACTAATTTAAAAACAAAAACAAAAAATCAATAAAAAGGTTAGTTACAATATACTTATGTACCTAATGCAAAAAAAATATTGGTCAGTGAAAGCCGAAAAAAATGACTCTCTTTAAGTAATTAATTACATGCCATGACAGAATTGATCCCTTTGCGGGCATCGGAAATAAAAATAAGCAAATTAAATTTCTCGAAAGTTCGTCAACATTGAAAGGCTGGCGCCCTGTATATTTTCTTACATGACTGTTTAATGTTTATTTATCTCTCCTCGTCTTGCGGTGAAAATGAATCATCAATTATATTTGGTCAGTACCTTAGCAAAAACCTTTTCACATCACATGTTAATTTAAATCAAAATGGGATATCTTGTTGTTACAACTTCGTACACGATACAATTCGGGCTCAGTGATAAATAACCGTCGTTAACCCATATTCAACACAGAAGGATCGTTTTTTCATCTTTCAAAAAGCTATTAGTCTTACTGAGCGATATTTAAAAAATCCCGTTGCGTTTAAATTGTGTACACTTTGTTTGCGACCAGAGAGCACCTAAAGCTTATAAGTATAATGTAGAGCGAGCGATAAACGGGTAGGTATCATTACAGGACATTTATATGAAGTTATTTCAGTAGGTAGGTACTAGTAGTTTTTTTTTAATTAACAAAAAAAAAACGTCCTTCACAAAACTGTAGTCTTCTTTAGAAGTTCCACTTCACTAAATGGTATTACGAAGAGCAAATACAGGAGTTATTATTTTTTAAAAATAGGTACCAAAATCCCTATCGATATGCCCATTACTTCGATTTCTTCAGGGTCCGATCATCAGATCCTGACAGGATCATAATAATTTCAAACGTAAAATTAAATTTTAATCGGTCCGGCCGTTTTCGGGGAATCGGGGAAATAGTCACCTACATAAAACATACATTACACGGATGAACACACATTTAGGTATCCGTTTCTGCCACCTTCTGGCTACAGAACCCTAAAAACATCCCGTCGAATTTTGAACCTTCTCCTTTTTGAAGTATTTTCATAACCAAGCATAGGACAGGCGAAAAATACCGCAGTTTCCAGTTAAGTATCAATTGTTTTACTTTACAGCCAGGGATTAGAAATTAAATTAATTATCCTGCATAACTCTCCATTACTATTATTCTTACATAAAATCTTCAAAATATTATTTTTGACTTTGCAAACCAATTGCAAATAAATCCTTTCGAAGTTCATTGACTGTTTAAAGGCGCTGCGATACCGTGAGAACGTTCCAAAAATAAATCGGTATAGTCAGCACATAAAAGCAAAAGAATAATTAAGGTAAACGTACTAGTGCTTGACATGATAATGCCCAATAGATGACACCCTGCTGTCACCTCTATCGACAATGATTTAAGTTTCAAGATGACATATACTGGGACCGCGTCGAGCACGAGTACGTTTACCTTACATGAATTACCTACAAATTCCTATATAGAAATAGTTATTTGTTTGTTTTAAAAGGGGACGAAGTTGTTTAAGACCTAGAGATACCCGAGCAAGCGAAAGATTACATGATTGAACTTGAGCGTTGCGAGGGTTTCAAGGCACAATGGTTAAATAAACATTGAAACGAAGGTAAACACAGAAAAATTCGCTACACCAACGCGAGGAAATCAACGCTCTCAAATGTCTCAAAAATCTCAATCATTCAAAATCATCACTTAAAAATCAGTATGACAAAAGAACTCAAAATTGGCATTAAATTACTTTGCCACTCTTGTGGATAAAATGCTAGAAGAGCCTTTACGAGTTGGTGTGGAGAAAAAACCCTTTTTATTACCTAGATATGTTGTTTGTTTTATTTGCGTTATCTCAACTACCTAAAGGTTGTCTGGAATAGATTGCTCAATATAAAGATACCCTGCCTATTGTGTACCTCCATTTACTCGTACTCCATTTATACTCGTAGCAAATAAACGTTGAACGGTGCATGTGTAGCACAGAAAACAACAAGTTTGTGATTTCTAAATATTTTTAACAAATAAATGATAAGTTTATAAGCAGTTACTATTTAGTACAATCATCTTAATTAAGTATTTGTTACCCACGTTGTACTTTGTACCTATTTAAGTGTAACAGATCTCCCACGTCTCTGCGATATCACGAATCATCATATCCTGAAAGGCGTAATCCATCTTAAGTGCACCGAACCTAATGGTTGTCATAACTTACAAAGCTTCGGTATCATTGGCCGCGCCGCAAATGTCAGGCTTTACAAAGGAAAAGCTCTGTTATCTTTTCAACTTTTTATATGTGGAGCGTCCGTGCAAAAATATTATAAAGGCGCGGAGCCAACGGGCTCAAGCATTTTGCAAAGAGCCACCTCGTGGGCCGTACGGTCTGCGCGCGCGTCCCAAATTGATACATTTACTGAACAAATCTTGTGCATGATTCCTGGGTAGAATTTGTGTCAAGATGCTGCTAAGGAACAGATTAGCGGCCTTCTGCTTCGCCTTACTGGGCTTGGTATGCGAGAGTGTCTCCGACGGTTTTAACGGATTTTCTGAAAAGGACGGCGCTTTTTACACTGACGATGCGGTAGTTTTAAATGGTAAGCGATCTTAAAGTATTTTCCTATGTGTGTTAGGTATATTTTTATTTTTCGGCACAGATAAAAAATTAAGGATCACTATTTAATTAATCGTCATTAACTAAATACAGTCAGCGTCAAATAGTGACAGCCAAATAGGTACCTTTTTTTTTTGACACATCCTTTTTTTGGCTGCAACTATGTATTTTAAGCTGATTATACACATAGATATTTACTAATGTTAACAATTGAACCAATATTATAATCTATTGTAATTTAAAGGCAATTAATTTCCATTCAGTCATTTTCATTCCGGTCATTTCCATTGAAGGTTAACAGTAGTTAATGTTTGTTTACGTTAGTCGCGCGAAGAAAGGACATGGTTTAGTAAAACGTTGTATGGTGCGGACTCAAAACAATGCAAGACGCGCGAGTATGAGGTTTTGAGGCTAGAGAAAGTTTAAATTTGCAACTGAGATGTCCGGTCGAGGCGAAAACTAATACTGACTAATACGAATTATAACATGTGGACTTGTAAGTCATTTGCGTTACCTGCCTACCTACCTTAGGTAACTACTTATTTTTTCAATAAACCTTACAAAAGCAGAGCTAAGGGAGCGCATAATATATATATAATATATATATGTCCTAAAGCAACTTATAATGATCTATAAAAAACTACTACAATACATGCTACAATATGTCATTGTATTCTAACTTATGTTAATTTATGAATAGAATACGTCTGAAAAAATCTAATTCATGCATTACTAACATATTCGAATTTCGGTCCACCAAAAATGAGTACCTAACATTGTCGGTTCCTATTACATGTTTTGTGGACCGGCTTTTTAACAAAGGTAACTAAGAATATAATTAAAATAAAAACCATCACTGTCGAGAGATTTGACATTTACACAGTACAGTTATATTTTAGTACATATCAAAATCGTGCCTTGTTAAATGGGGCCCTGGTCATCAACCTATGGGAATGTCCACGCCATTATTCGGATGATGTCTAAAGATCGATTCAATGCAAATGTTCCGCCCACATCAATCGAAGACTCATCACCATCGATTCTGAGAAGCTGCGACTTTTTGCCTCACCCCAAGTTCATTAATTAGATCAGACAGATCCGAGCACTTAATGCTCCTGACATTTCATTGCATTAGGCCGCTGAACCCGGAAACCTAAGAACTATTGTAGCTATTTATCTCTTGCCTATTTCAATGTCACCCGGCTAGTTGACAATTAAAAATTAAATGAAAACAATGTTGAATTGAATGCATTCCCTACAACATTTCGTTTCAATTAATTTGTGCAAAGCGAGACCTATTCTTGTAGTTATAATTATATTTATGGTAGATATGGTATGGTAGGCAATCGACTATAAGTAGGTACTCGAATGATCGGGTTGCTGAAAAGTCGCTGTCCAGGTGAACTTGCAATTTTTTAATAGACATACTTTTTGTTGTATAAATATTTTCGAATTCAGACTGTACATGACACCTGATAATAAGTGTAGTGGGTGGTAAGTGGTACCTGACGCCCAATTGTCATTCAAAAGAAGATAATCGCAATTTAATGCCTTGTCATCAGTCCACTTTGTTGGTTAACTGTTTAAGGAACCCTGAATACAGGACAGAAAAAAAGTTCCGATGCTCCAATTTAATCAAGTTCAAGGTGTCCGTCGACCGCTCGGATCAGCCGGTTCTGGGATACACGCAAGTACGCGTGTCGTTAAAATAGTCCCTAACTTCACGACATTAAATCACATTTTAGGGCAACAAGTTTTATTTTGAGCTGGCCTTTAGGGGGCTAGTATATTCTCGTCGAAGAGTCATAGGAAATAAGGTTTAATTACCTAGAACTTAAGCCGCATGTTGCGTGCACCCAGTGTAACATGATCGTAATTTAAAAACATGCGCAAGGCCATATGTAGTGACATTTAAGATAGACCACCGAGTTGATTGTCTAGATAGCACTAAATTTTTTTAGGTGACAAATAACCACAAACAATGGTTTCTAAAATTTCTATTGCGAAGGACATCACGTGGCGGCAAACCTTAAGCCAAAGAGTGTAACCACAACCACGTTGTAGAAACCGTATTAAACATGCTACACACATAATGTGGGCGCAGTTTGAATGGCATGACTCCAACGTTGGTACGTAAATATTTCAATAAAAGCAAACCGTTAGGCGATACGAAATAACTTGCAGATTACCGTCACCGCCCACAGCCGTTTTCAAAAACCTTAATTTAAGGTTCGAACGGGTCCTTGACAGCGGATATAAACAATAAACAGGTTATTGCACCAGAAAATGATTTTTGGCCACTTTTTTATCGATTTAATATCAAGTTAAAAGTTTACGGTAACTTACTTCCATTAATTTCATTCGGTGTAATAAGAACACGCAAGAAAGACTATTTAATTTAGATATAATTTTAAGTACAATTGAAAGTCTTTTCAAACTTATCCAGACGTCTGTAGAAAAGGCCCGACTGGATTCACCAGCTTTACTTTGAAATTCAAATATGTATTAACTAAGTAGGTAGGTAAGGTAGGTACCAGCCTACTATTACAATTGAGAATTTTTCGACAGACCACACACGACGGGACAAATAAAACGTCACTTTACTATATAGGATAAACTACCACTAGCACCGTATGCACTAGGTATTCGGTAACTTAAATACCTATGCAGCTATAACATTGAGCTCAGCTCGCTAATTACCTAAATAATATTTGGGGCATTATCTATCAAAAGGGACCTTATTGTCGATGGCGCTTACGCCGCACAGAATTGCGCGGCATTGTATTTATATCGGAGCATCGTTAATAATGGCGTAAGCGCCATCGACAATAAGGTCCCTTTTCATAGATAATGTCACATTTCATTATAAAGGTATTAAATGTAATTAATGAATTAATTATTGACTACCTAATACAAATATCTGGGTGACCGAGCTTCGCTCGGAAAACATATAAAAACTCGAAAATGCGCGTTTTCCCAGAGATAAGACCTAGCTAGATCGATTTCTCGACCCCGAAAACCCCCATATAGTAAATTTCATCGAAATCGTTAGAGCCGTTTCCGAGATCCCCGAAATATATATATATAAACTAGCTGTTGCCCGCGACTTCGTACGCGTGGATTTGTATATTGGTGGTTATAAATTCTACATTAGCTTAGAACATTATGCAGCAAAAGATAGCAGTAGGGACGGTTAATCATTTGTTAATTATTATACAACGCATGAGATTTGTCTTTCACAACCTGGCTACGAAGTTTCAAGCCCCTAACTGAATAAAATTGTTCTCGATAATCTCGATATAATCTCTCTCAACCCCCAGAAGATTTTCAAGTCCACTATTTAATAAAACCTACTACCTAACTACCTATTTACGAAGTTTGAAGTTCCTAGCTTTAAATAAAATTTGAACCCTCTACCAACTCTCAACCCCTGTTTAAACTTTTAGGGGATGAATTTTTAAAAACGCTGAAATTACTTTTCTTGTATTGTAATAATATGCCTTTATACAACGATTCAAGTCCCGCACTCCGATAAATATTTGGGTTCCATACAAATTTTCGACCCCCTTCACCACCTTGGGGGATGAATTATCAAAAACTCTGAAATTAGTTTTCTTTTCTCTTAATAAAATACCTTTTTACGAAGCTTCAAGTTCCTAGCTTTAAATAAAATTATAACCTATACAATCTTTCAACCCCTTTTTAACCCTGTTATGGGATGAATTTTTAAAAACGCTGAAATAAGTTTTCTTGTGTTCTAATACTATGGCTTTATACAAAGATTTAAGTCCCGCACTCTCAAAAATATTCGATCTCCATACAAACTTTCAACCCCTTTTTCACCTCCTCGGGGGATGAATTTTTAAAAACGCTGAATAGGTTTTTTTGTTTTTTAATAAAATACCTTTTTACGAAGTTTCAAGTTCCTAGCTTTAAATAAAATTTGAACCCTATACAAACTTTCAACCCCTTTTGGACCCTTATAGGGTATGAATTTTTAAAAACGCTGAAATTACTTTTCTCGTATTGTAATAATATGTAATTATACAAAGATTCAAGTCCCGTACTTACAAAAAATATTGACCTCCATACAAATTTTCAACCCCTTTTTCACCACCTTAAATATTGAATTTTGAAAAACGCTAACAATAGTTTTCTTCTCTTTTAATGAAATAACTTTTTACGAAGTTACAAATTCGTAGGTTAAAATAAAATATAAACCCTATACAATCTTTCAACCCCTTTTTAACCCTTTTAAGGGATGAATTTTTGAACACGCTGAAATTACTTTTCTTGAGAGTTAATAATATGGCTTTATACAAAGATTCAAGTCCCGCAATCTAAAAAATATTTGATCTCCGTACAAACTTTCAACCCCTTTTTCACCAACTCGGGGGATGAATTTTTAAAAACACTGAAATTTGTTTTGTTGTTTTCTAATTTAATACCTTTTCGCGAAGTTTCAAGGTCTTAGCTTAAAATAAAATTTGCACCCCAAGACAAAGTTTCATCCCCTTTTTTACCCCCTTAGGGGTTGAATTTCCTAAAACGTCGCAATTCCTTTTTTTTGCAATCGGCTATTATGCCTTTCTAAAAAGTTTCAAAGCATTTGTAATGGATTCAAACTTTCAAACCCTTTTTAACCCTGTTAGGGGATGAATTTTCAAAAACGCTGAAATTACTTTTCCTGTCTTATAATAATATACCCATATACAAAGTTTAAAGTCACACACTCACAAAAATATTTGATCTCCATACAAACTTTCAACCCCTTTTTCACCACCTTGGGGGATGAATTTTCGAAAACGCTGAAATTAGTTTTCTTATTTTTTAATATAATACATTTTTACAAAGTTTCAAATTCCTAGCTTAAAATAAATCTTGAACCCCATACAACCTTTCATCCCCTTTTTAACCCTTTTAAGGGATGAATTTTTAAAAGCGCTGAAATTACTTTTCTTGAGTTTTAATAATATGGCTTTATACAAAGACTCAAGTCCCGCACTCTCAATAATATTTGATCTCCGTACAAACTTTCAACCCCCTTTTCACCACCTCGGGGGATGAATTTTTAAAAACGCTGAAATTAGTTTTCTTGTTTTTTAATTTAATACCTTTTTGCAAAGTTTCAAGGTCCTAGCTTAAAATAAAATGTGCACCCCAAGACAAAGTTTCATCCCCTTTTTTACCCCCTTAGGGCTTGAATTTCCTAAAACGTCGCAATTACTTTTTTTTGTAATCGGCTATTATGCCTTTCTAAGAAGTTTCAAAGCATTTGTAATGGATTCAAACTTTCAACCCCCTTTTAACCCTGTTAGGGGATGAATTTTCAAAAACGCTGAAATTACTTTTCCTGTCTTATAATAATATACCCATATACAAAGTTTAACGTCACACACTCACAAAAATATTTGATCTCCATACAAACTTTCAACCCCTTTTTCACCACCTTGGGGGATGAATTTTCGAAAACGCTGAAATTAGTTTTCTTGTTTTTTAATATAATACATTTTCACAAAGTTTCAAATTTCTAGCTTAAACTAAAACTTGAACCCCATACAACCTTTCATCCCCTTTTTAACCCCCTTAGGGGTTGAATTTTTCAAAATCGCTTCTTATCTCTTGTACACTTTACAAATGCAACCTAGTGTGCAAATTTCAACTTTCTAGCTTTTGTAGTTTCGGCTGTGCGTTGATGAATCAGTCAGTCAGTCAGTCAGTCAGGACACTTGCATTTATATATATAGATAAACAAGAATTGCTCGTTTACAGGTATTAGATAGATAGATAGATAGATACACATATTAGGTACTTAGTTATGTAACTACTTTAGTGTTTTAAAACTAGTTTAATACTCCGATTAATTCAATAAAATACGTGAAGTAGGTACCTACGTTGATTTAACGGCACTTAGCTTAGCCGTTTTATTTACCTCGTCCATCATTATGTAGGTATTTAGGTACATTATAGTTCGTTTTTTTTAGCATTAGAAAGAACTTGAAAGAAGGTAAGCGATTTTGACATGTCTTTTAATTGAAAAACACTTTTTAAAAATCAATAACTATTACTTATGAAAGCAGAAGACTATAAAAGATCGTATTAGATTCATAATTGTTACATATTTACCGTAACTTATTTTTAAAATGTGTTTTTCAATTAAAAGACACATCAAGATTGTTTACCTTATTTCTAATGCTAAAAAAACGAACTATAGGGTGCATTATTGTTTTAGAAATATTTTAGTAGTATTTACTAATAGTAGAAAGTACCAATGAGTTTTTCGGAACTTATGTACGAAATATCATTTGATATTTACCAGTCGCTTTTCGGTGAAGGAAAACATCGTGAGGAAACCGGACTAATCCCAATACGGGCCTAGTTTACCCTCTGGGTTGGAAGGTCAGATGGCAGTCGCTTTCGTAAAAACTAGTGCCCACGCCAATTACTGGGATTAGTTGTCAAGCGGACCCCAGGCTCCCATGAGCCGTGGCAAAAATGCCGGGACAACGCGAGGAAGAAGAAGAAGAAGAAGAAAGTACAGTAAATGGGCAGGACACCGACCCGACTGTACTTAGTAGTAGGTATCTACCTATTAGTACGTACCATGCTGCGTAAAATAGGATGACTAGGAAACAGCAGCAGGTCTACAGTTACTAAGTACACTATAATAAACCTGACATTGTTTTAGTAGCAGTAGCAGGTCTTACTTTTCCTTGATGGTTTTATATATTCAATCGGGTCCACACAGACCCTTCAGATATTAACTAGATTAGTATTGAATACGAGCAAGTATTCTTGCCATGAAAAATTCGTAAACTAATTTTCCAAGTAATTTTCTAATGACGAAAACTTTGTTTTCAGCTCCCGCGAGTCGGGAGAAACGCGACCTCACAAACAACACTCGCAGTGGAAAACAACTCATTTTGCTGAGACAGGTAAAAATTAAGATACCTTTTACTAAAAGTAAACTAATAGTTTCCCCTGATACGTACGCAGTAATTTAATTTATTTTATTGCCTAAGCACTTTTTAGGACGAAAATGACGAAAATTGCCACATGTAACAGGCAAAAGCATTAAAATTAGAAAAAAAAAACATTACTCAGCTCAAAATACATAACACCGGATGCACCCATTCGGGTATTAAAATAAATGGCCGCTTTAATTAAATACTTAATTGATAGCCATCAAATAAAATTCGTCATTTTGACCTTTCGTGGTTGTTTTGATCCCTGTTTTAGTTCAACTTTTTGCCAGAAACATTGACCGCACTATGACGAATTTGAATGGGCATCGTGATCTAGTTTTTTAATGTCATGTTGTCCTTTTTAGTAATTACTTTAGAGACCATTCAAAAACAATAACAAGTTGATTTCAAATGTAACGTAAGTGTTTAACATAAGTACTTAGTTCATGTCTTAGTATAGTTACTTTAATTATTTTAGACGATATCACAGATGTACCTAACAGAAATACATCTAAAATGTATCAAATCTGACAACCAGAGATGTATGTGTTTCTACAATCTACAATCCAAATCTCACAATCTGAGCAATATTTTGTACGCTAGATTTAAAGAGCTTTAAACAACATATGTAAGTACAGTCAATATCAAATAGATAGTTATAGTTAGAGCCCAATACATCATCGTAACACTATGTGGCCATAGAAATACGCTTGTGTTCCGCTTCCGATGTATTTGGCCACTTCAACGGCTTCAACCGTCACAATCTTATTTGATGCTGGCCGTACTTATACTGAAAGTGAATTCACTAACTTGATAACATTAAGGTGCAACCCGAAGGAGCGTTCGGGCTGGACTGCGAGACGACGCTCGGCAAACAGGGCACGTGCAAGAGCTTCCACGACTGCTACCCGCTGCTGAAGGTGGCTGACTTGTCTGGCTACAACGGCTGGGTCATGGGCCACTACGATACCTGCAGTTACATCAGCGCTGACAACATGGAGGTCAGTCTGTAAATTAGACAAACTGTTTAGATTAGTTACCTAAGTATTGCCGAAGGGGCGAAAAGCCTATTGGCTCTGGATTCGATTTTTGGAATTGCTCCCGTTGCATACAAAAGTATTCATTGGACATATATGTGTTAGCATCATTACGTTTTGGGTTCGAATGAGATAATAAATAATTGATTAAGAGGTGGCGCTGGCGTCAGAATATTAGAAGGGAACAAAAGATAAAGAAATACTCGCAAAACTTGCGGCGGACGATATGACCATCGGGTTTTGACTATTTACTCTGAAAATATTATGCCCTTCAGGTCCCTTGTCTATATCACTAAGTAGTTAATACTAAAATTATACTACTATGGTATATTTAATTATGAAACTAACGATGTCGTATGTATAAATTCAATATCAAAACTAAAATTTTGTGTAGGCCCCTCTTAAATTATAGATACTATCCATTGCTAAATACTGGCTTATCCGGTGCAAAATAAAGATACTATAGGTTATAAAAAATAAGAAAATGTAGACATAACATAATATATTTGATATGTAGTGTATATCTCAGATCTCAGGGTACAGAATTGGACAGTGCCTAATAAATTGTACGTTTGGTCGTGTAAGTAATGAGCACATGGAAGGTTTATGCAACGCAAAGTCTATAAAGTGGTAAGGCAATAATGTCTGGCCTGGAACGGCCATAGTCGTAATGTACAGGGACATTTCTAGTGTAATTATGTTCTCGTTAAAATACTGTTGACCTAAAGGAATAATACGTAGTGTGGATAAGTAGGTAATCAATTATGAATACATATGTGACGCCGACCTTAATATTTCTTGGATAAAATCTTTCGAATATACACTCGGGTGCAAAGAAATCGGACCACCCCAGCATTTTCAACATTTTTTCAATTTGTGTAAAAACTGTAACCTCGATCATGATAATTTAAATACCACGTGGTAGATAATTTTCTGCCCTATCAAATGACATCAATATTCAGGAGTGGGGATGGATATTGTGCAAAATATGGGCCTGGAAATCACCCCCCTCCAACTGCCTCATTAGCGCATGCACTAATTGACCACTTATCATTAGGTATAAAAACAGTCATTATCATTGTTTATGCATCATTCGTGATTGGTACGTCTTCCTGAACACTACTCTCATCGCCTGAACCTGGAAAAACTGGAGAAAAATGGATACTACCTCGACTGAAGCCGGCCAAGCAGTTGCCCTATTGCAGGGAGGGCTTAGTCAACGTGCAGTGGCTCGACAACTCAACCTATCGAAGTCATCGGTTCAACGTGTCTTCCAGAGATTCCGCGTAGATCAGACGTTATCCAGAAGACCCGGAACTGGCAGAACTCGCATCACTTCTGAGAGAGATGACCGTTTCATCGTTCTTACCTCGCTACGAAATCGTCGACTGAATGCCGTTCAGCTTCAGCAGAAGCTCCTAGAGACCAGGAATGTGTCTATCAGCCGATGGACAGTTAGAAGACGACTGAAGGAGAAGGAATTGACAGCTCACAGAGCTGCAAATGGCCCAAAACTCACCCCAATACGTCGTGGACAACGACGCGTCTTCGCTCGCGAACATGAAGAATGGACCCTTCAGCAATGGAGTTCCGTACTTTTTTCCGACGAGTGCAGGATAACTTTGTCTGGCAATGACGGACGGGTACGAGTCTACCGAAGACCTGGGGAGCGGTTCTCTCAATGCTGCATCGAGGAACGTGTTGCTTATGGTGGCGGGTCAATCATGGTCTGGGCTGGTATTTCTTTGGAAGCGAAGACGGACATTGTGTTCATCACAGGGCCAGGTACCAGACCGAATTCAGGCGGTTTGACTGCACGTCGGTACGTGGAGGAAATCCTGGCTGATCATGTGGTCCCATTTGCGGGTTATATCGGCGATGAGTTCATCCTCATGCAAGATAACGCTCGGCCGCATACAGCCCGGATCACTAAGGAGTACTTGGAGGAGGTCGGCATCAGAGTCATGGAGTGGCCAGCCCGCAGTCCTGACCTAAACCCGATCGAGCACATTTGGGACGAGCTGAAAAGAAGAATCCGGGCCAGAAATCCCGCCCCTGAATCCTTACTGGAGCTAAAGACTGCGATCGAAGAAGAATGGGCGGGCATCCCTCAAGACACTGTAAAAAAATTCATAAGATCAATGAAAAACCGAATGACTGCATGTCGTAGGGCTAGAGGAGGCAATATACGGTATTAAAATGCTGAAAATTGTTTTAATTTTTACTTGATATCTTTAGAATCGCAGTTTTCCCATTATGCATAAGTTTCACTCCAGTATGCATTTTTAGGGTGACAAAGTTCTTAGCCCTGAAAGCCTGAAAATATTGGAAGTAAACCTGTGAAAAGCACATCAATTTATAGAGGAAAAGCCAACCTTTCATTAGGTATATAATATGTCACAGTAGCACATACAGTTTTTACAGAAATTGAAAAAATGATAAAAATGCTGGGGTGGTCCGATTTCTTTGCACCCGAGTGTATTTAGCAAGTACATATTTATTTCGACGGCAGTGGTTGTAATTTGAGTAGGACAAAAAAGCCTGCCTGGTATGATAATCCTTCTATAAATAATGTAAATAAATACGCACACTATTGTATGGAAACCCTGATAGTAATCTTCGTTCCGGTTTTCTTTTTCTCAGTAGTTATGGTAAAAAATAACAATCAATAACATTTAATCGCATGTAACTACTAGTTTCTCGAATAAATGTCGGTATAGCGAAACTTTCGAAGATTAATGTCATAAATGCTCACTGAATAAGCGCTTCTAAATTATAAATATTTGTATTGTACAGTAACTATAACGCTGTGTGACGCCATAGGATCTGTGGATCTAATGAATGATCAGTTTTTCAGCATTTCCAAATATTGGAGATTTACTCGGGCCGGTAAACGCTGTAGAGGTGTTGCTACCTACTTACGAGTTATGTTCAATTCCTTCACCAAGAATCATAACTATGCAGAACTTCCAATTCGTTTCTTACCACAGGTGTTCGGCGTGTGTTGCACGGAGCCGGTGGGCACTCCGCCCCAGCAAGAACCTGATGTCCAGCGACTGGGCATGCTGCCTCAGGTCACGCCGGCGCAGGGACCGCCACTAGCTTATCAAGCGTAAGTACCGCTGTATAGCGCATTAATCTTCCGCTGCCCAGGCTGTTACTAATATCTATAAAGCAACTATGTACATATTAGAGCGATACTGATAACTAACCTAACCTAATAGTAGCGATACTCAGGATTTGGCAAAGAAATCGACCCGTGCGCGCTTGCAAAGCCAATGTGTACATATCCAGTTCATAATTTGAGTAACTATATAAATAACTTAATCTTGTAGGAGTTGTAAAGTTGTAAAGCTTATGCATGGAGGTAATGTACAAAAATACGAAAAAATTATTAAATTGTACAACGGGACTTAATCGCGTATCTAAGTTACACAATACAATAATGTACAATGTAGTTGTACAATTTAATAATGTGTAAAAATCGTGAAAGTTTAAATCAGTGTAATACGAAAAAATGCTTATATTTACCACGGTTTTCTTTATTCTATGAATATCCTCCTCCTCTGCATATATCCTCTTCTGCATTGGCTCGGGAATATTTCGGGAGAGTTCACGTGAGGAAAGTCATCTGAAATCATAGCTTGCCGGTCATTGCCATTTAAAATCCTTTGTGGGAAGCTTGTAAGCTTGATCACCTGCTGATGGCGTGCGGTGAAGTGATAGAGAGCAGTCATGGTTATCACAATAAACAATTCTCTGGAACATAACCTACCTACCTCTGGAACATACCATAGTACATAAAATAACAAATGTAACTTACATTTGAAGGTTCCCCGGCCACCTAGCAGCCTTCTCGCCCCAATGGCAGTTCGGAGCGAACATGCGTCAGATTCCCGCGCAGTGGCCGCCGACCATCCCGCCGCTGCCCACGCACCCGCCAGACCACGCCGCACCTACCCACCCTCCTTCACTGGGTAAATTACGACATAAACTGTTTAAGTGTTCTTGCACCTTTGAAGAAGCGCTAATACATCCCCGGTTCGATAGTTGGCTATGTGCATACTGCGTAGTACCAGTACCTGTTGATAGAAGACTAATTTTGATCGCTGTGATCAATTTTCTGAACCATGTTTTCATCCCTAAATAATGTGAGGCAAGTAATCCAAAGACCCATGGTTCGCCGTTCCAGTGGTGTTTCGTTTAGTACCTAGAAGTTTTATGTTTTTTGAAGGTCATCTTTTTAATCGTTGTTCTCCTGGCTATGTTAGATTATTTAAATGGTTTATCTTTTTTTAAAGTGGCCGGAGGAGGAACCACCCGACCCCCAACGCAAACTACCTGGGGCACAAGACCGCCTACTTCTACCCCATCAACGACTAAACAGGTAACAACTATTACCTATGAGTTGCTGATACATAGTGCTTTTCTTCTAACCAGCATCACTCAATAGAAGTTCGTAACTTTTGAGATGTTTTCATTTTGTTTTCTGTTCTTTACTCTATGGTGCTGGGGTATTGTAATAAATTATAATAGAAAATTATAAAAATGTATGTTGGCCTCTGAAACAAAAATGTTATTGAGTGGCACCGCGTACCTATCCTGGTAAGGGTGTCGCAGGATAGGCAAGTTTGTGCAGCTAATATAATTAAAATGAACTTCACTTACAGGTAAGTTCGTTTAATGTCCAAATATAACGCAATGATTATTAAATAACAGAAAATACAAATTGAGTTTATCCGCAGTCCTGGCCTCCGGCGTACCCCACGCAGCCCACCAGACCTACGAATCCTACGACTGCGCCTGCGGCCGACGGCACTTGTGGCATTAAAAACGGATATCGGGTAAGAACTAACATTCATAACATACACTGAAGAGTAATGAAAACGAGTCACTTTGTAAAAAAAATCCCGTTTCACCGTTATATGTAATATTATTTGTCTTTTTAGGGTTCCGTAGCCAAATGGCAAAAAACGGAACCCTTATAGATTCGTCATGTCTGTCTATCTGTCCGTCTGTCTGTCCGTCCGTATGTCACAGCCACTTTTCTCCGAAACTATAAGAACTATACTGTTGAAACTTGGTAAGTAGATGTATTCTGTGAACCGCATTAAGATTTTCACACAAAAATAGAAAAAAAACGATTAATTTTTGGGGTTCCCCATACTTCGAACTGAAACTCAAATTTTTTTTTCTCATCAAACCCATACGTGTGGGGTATCTATGGATAGGTCTTTAAAAATGATATTGAGGTTCCTAATATCATTTTTTTTCTAAACTGAATAGTTTGCGCGAGAGACACTTCCAAAGTGGTAAAATGTGTCCCCCCCCCCTAACTTCTAAAATAAGAGAATGATAAAACTAAAAAAAATATATGATGTACATTACCATGTAAACTTCCACCGAAAATTGGTTTGAACGAGATCTAGCAAGTAGTTTTTTTTTAATACGTCATAAATCGCCTAAATACGGAACCCTTCATGGGCGAGTCCGACTCGCACTTGGCCGCTTTTTTATTGTTAAACGTGAACTTCTATAAGTACTTATTAGTTAGGCAACAACTCGTTAGGAATCTATTTTTGTGTTGCGGTAAACCTTGATGTAGCCTTGCAAACTCCTTTTTTGTTTTCAGACGTACGAAGCCTTCCTGGACGAAGAACGCATTGTGGGTGGTCACAGTGCAGACTTGAACGAGTGGCCGTGGATCGTCGCCCTGTTCAACGGCGGACGGCAGTTCTGTGGAGGCTCGCTGATTGACGATCGACATGTCCTTTCGGCGGCTCACTGTGTGGCCCAGTAGGTACCTTACTAATATTTTGTTAGTCGTACGTAGAACGTGTCCATACAAGAGAATTTCACGAGAGGCGGAAGTCGTAGGACTGCACGGCACAACCTTTCTTTGGGAACTGACTGAGTACCTTACTTACGTTACGTATTACCTTTCTTTAAATTCTATGTGATCCCCGACAGATAAGAAGTCAATTTTGTTACTTACCATGTCCTTTAATTGAAAAATATATATAAAAAGCTTTTATTTCCAGCATGACGTCATGGGACGTGGCACGTCTGACAGCGAGAATAGCCGACCACAACATCCACACCAACACCGAGACTCAGCACATCGAGAGGAAGATCAAGCGAGTAGTGCGGCACCGCGGTTTCGACATGCGCACTTTGGTGAGGCTGCAGAAATAGACAGCGAAAGACCTATTCCAATGTTTACATGTACAACTTAGACAAAATCGCAAAACTGCCAAAGATCGAACAAGTCTGATGACATGACTATCAATAACCAGAAAGTAGAAGCGAGGAAGAGGAGGACAGATGTAATCTAGGAAAAAATATACAATGTATTCCCATTACCTATTGATTAGATAAATACTCAAGATAATGGTCAAAAATTAAATAATGAACCTCTTATTGTAGACCAATATTTGGGAGACCGAGTTTTGCTCGGAAAACATATAGCAAATTTCATCGAAATCGTTAGAGCCGATTCCGAGATGGCCAAAATATATATATACATAAACAAGAATTGCTCGTTTAAAGGTATTAGATAAAGTCGAAACTCTTCAGGACTTACAAATAGCACATTTTTTATTTCAGTACAACGACGTCGCCATTCTCACCTTGGATCAACCAGTGCCCTTCACGCGGAACAGCAAGGCTATCTGCCTTCCGTCAGGCAGCCGGGCTTACTCGGGTCAAATTGGAACGGTTATTGGATGGGGCAGTTTGCGAGAAGGTAAACTAACACTTATCTCAACATTTTCAATAAATCGTCAGGTGACAAGCAAGTCACTAAGTACCACCACAAGTTCATAGCCATAGTGAACCATATTAGTACGAAAAGAAGGTTGATTTTTGTTTAAATATTTTATAGTAATTAGTGACTTTTGCTTGTCACCTGACGAAATAAGACTTCATAAACACATTGTGAAAATCAGGTAAAGTGGCAGAGGGTTCGGAGGAAAAAGGATTATGTGGTCCTACCTATTTATTTTCTATTCCGGTACTAAAAACTGCACGACGCCAGCTACCGCCTTCATATAGATATGAAAGATGAAAAGAAGATGAAAATTAAACTAACTTACCTCTAGTGTTCGTTCAGTGGCGTAAGCGTGACGTCTTCTTCTGATGATGATTTTCTCAGGTCGTAAGCCAAGTGCTGTGAATTTATCACAGACAACTCTCCCCACTACACATTAATTCCAGAAAAGACCCTAAACCTGTCACTTGTTGTCAATTTATAATGATTGTTTCATAGCCGGCCCGCAACCCTCAGTTCTTCAAGAGGTCTCAATCCCGATTTGGACCAACCAGGAGTGCAGGCTGAAGTACGGCGCCGCTGCTCCAGGTGGCATTGTCGACCACATGCTTTGCGCCGGTAAAGCCAGTATGGACTCTTGCAGTGTAAGTACAATTAAGTTTTATGTACGTCTGGTCTTTAAATGGGGGCATGGCCATTTTTTCTAGAACTTTCAGACGCATTGTCCCCATTTTTATCAGTAACTTAAGGTATCATACAAAGAAAAACAAGTTCGTTCTGAATATTACTTGGAAACTATACCGTCAAAGGTGTTTTTTTATGCACGCCTAGTCTTTAAATGGGGGCGTGGCCATTTTTTACACAAGTTTCAGACGCATTGTCACCATTTTAATCAGTAACTTAAGGTATCATGCAAAAAATCAAGTTCGTTCTGAATATTACTTGGAAACTACCGTCAAAAGGGGACACCGATTTAATAACCACCATTTGAAGTAGATTGTATTTCCCCGGCATAGGTCGTTGCAGGAGCAGCATCAATGCTATCAAGTTCTTGATTTTTTTCACTTAGAAACACAATGAAAATAGTCCCACGATATAAGACACGTTCCGAGACAGAAGTATTTTGATATCTGGCTTGTAGAGGCACCATGTTTCTCCGCAATACATAAGGACTGGGATTATTAGGGCCTTATAGACGCGTATCTTTGTCTCAAGCTTGATATCAGTGAGACGCCCGAAATTGGCAACGGCGTTACAATGGGCGATGGTATATCTGAAGCCAGGGTGTTGTCACGTCGTATAAGTAGAATAACAAAGTTACTACAGGGTGGCCAAATAAGGGGTATACACTTTATTTTTGAAATTTTATTCTATAAAACATAAAAAATATTAAGTATTCCTTGTTACATATAATATGTAGGGTCAGCAATTACACATGGAAAATAATGCCAGACAAATGTCCACCTCTAGCAGCATGGCAGATGCGAACCCTTTTCATCGCGTTTTTCATCACTTTTTCACACATTTCTGGCGTTATCTCAGCGACAGTGTTTCGAATACTTTGTTTTAATTGCTGAAGGTTCGTTGGCCTATTAGCATAGACACGTCCCTTTAGATAGCCCCACAGAAAAAAGTCAGGAGCTGTTAAATCAGGCGATCTTGGGGGCCAGTAAATGTCACCGATTCTCGAAATTAATCGACCGGGAAACGTTATTTTTAATGTTTCTATTGTTTTTAATGATTAAAACACGTTGTTCCGTCGTAAAACGCTCCATAATAAATTTGCCGTATCTACACAAACTAATTTTCATGCAATAACTGTCATATTTACCGCCAAAATAAAATGGCGACAAAAAAAAGTTGTATACCTCTAAGTTGGCCACCCTGTATAACTTGTTTTGTGTCCAGGGAGACAGCGGAGGCCCCCTGATGGTGAACGAGGGCGGGCGCTGGACACAGGTGGGCGTTGTGTCGTGGGGCATCGGCTGCGGCAAGGGCCACTACCCCGGCGTCTACACGCGCGTCACCGCCTTCCTGCCGTGGATACAGAAGAACTCCAAGTAGACAGTATTGGGGTTCATCTCCCAGAGGTCGCCAGTCACATATTGACTAGATCAATTGCGAGGAAGGTTTGAACACAATAAAATCGTCGAAGTTGTATTCGATGGCAAACTTATTTGATATAATACATAATAATCATGTATTTTTGACAAGCTGTGGCGCGATCTGTGACTTTCTAGTTCTTAATCTTAACTCTATTATAAAACAAGGTTAGGTTCTTGCGTTTTTGGCCGCCTACTCATTTGCTTTTGCAGATTTCCATTTGGTTATCGGGTATATCAATTGTTTTGAGAAAGACAACCGAAATCTTGCCTTTCTTAATAAATTGATATGGTATTATTCTGGTATTATTATGTAGTGTTTCAGGGTAAAGCAACCCTAGCGCATTTATAGAAATTGTGCCAATTTTGTATGTAATTTAGATAATAAATAATTTTAGATATTTTAATAATACATTCGTTTTATTCAAAATTCCCTAATTAAATAAGGTTTAACAATATTTATATAACAAACGACTAATAATGCATTGAAATCTTCACTCTACAGTTAAAAAATAATTATCATAATGACCTACACAGCTCAAACATCAGTCTTAATAATAAAATAATATAAACGAATTGCTACCTTAAAATATTTCTAAAATATAGAATCATAATTGTTCTAAGACAGATGTGTTCAATGCACATTTCTATATTTTATTTAAAAGCACACTTTTCGTGTGTTGCCTAGGTACATTACACCATTTATTAAAGTGAACGAATATTGACTGAAACTGAAAGTTTTTTGGGCATAGTACGTTTAGCCCTTATAACAAGCATATTCCACAAATAAACGTAATGGTAAAAAGACAAAGCGCATTAAAGGTTTTCGACCATAATTAAATAAAACTTACCTGACACAGTATCACAGCTGAACTCTTTTAAAAGTGAGACCAATAGCAGCGCTAATTCAGTGTTACTTGAAAACTTTTGTTACTATAATAAATGTTTGCCAGTCCTTACTTTTAAGGTAGGTACCAAAGTTCCGATTACACTTGCACTAATTAAATAATTACATATCGAAGTTGGACACGTGTAGCTGCTGCAATATATTGCGGGCTGAAACAAGAAATATCATTTTGCATTTTTTTCTAGAACGATTTTCATTTCTGTGAGAACTAAGAACCCATGATTTTAGACCACCACCCATACGAAAGGGTACACATTTGTTTGTGAATAATTCGAAGTTTAACATTGGCGATCGCTCCTTTACGAGGATTAGGTTACTGAAAGGAAACCCTTAGGTTGCTTTGAGCTTTTACAGACCCTTGCTCGCAAACTATTGTTTACTATTTTTAACACAGTAAACCAATGTCAGGCGTGTCTCACTCCGCGATTTCGTCGCTTTGCTACAGGTAGCTAAAAGTACATCCGTTCGGCCCCAATTTTGGGGAAAGCCATAAGCCGCGCGTGGCGCTATCGCCACCTAGCGGCCATATCTGTGCTGATCGTAACAGACGCGTTTTGTTAGAGAGTGAGTCTTCTGTACTTAGTACTATTATTTATTCTGTGCCAATGTCACCAATTGTTTTATTATTTATGTATATTAACCGTTTTCTTACAATATACCTACCCACTTTTTGGTCCATATTATTGCAAATACATATTTTGTTTAATTTAAGTACAGTTAACAAAGAAAAATATCTGAAACTTAAGTACATTAGTTATTTGTTAGCTGACATAAAAAATCAGAAGAGACAGACAGATTTACCTTGAAAATATCCAGTATCATGCAAATCATCGGGAGTAGGCACGAAGGGTGGCTCGGCGTTGAGTTGGTTCTGCCAGTTGACGGCTCTGAAGAGGGGCATGCTCTTGACCGCGGAGGCCGCGGGCCGGTCCGAGGGCTCCATGGTGAGGAGCGCCTCCACGGCACCCACTGCCTCTTCTGATAGGGCTTCCTCGCCTTCCGGCCATTCAAGATCTGCAATAGAGAAATAAAAATTGATATACCCCTGACACTTAGAAACACCGAACTGCGTTCCAAAACTGGCAGTTTGGATGTGGGCATGAAGGCCGCAAAGCTGAAATGGGACTGGGCAGGACCGAATGATGATAAGATGTAAGTAATTATTTTTGAAAAGATGTGTCCCGCCGAGTTTGTTGCCGGTCCCATAATGGGATACCCTCCTCCAATTGAGGGGGGATTTAAATCTTCTCGGGGCAGAGGTGTAGGGTTGGAGCCGGTCTACCTAGCTTTATTTGACGTTCATAAGCGCATTGTAATTATGCCTACGTGAATAAACTATCTTTTATCTTATCTTATCTTATCTAATGCACCAAGAACGCTGGGCCAAATTAGCCACGGACTGGATCCCACAGGATGGATCTCGGGGCAGAGGAAGACCCAAACGGCAGGACAACCTGGACACATTCTTTGTGGATTGGCGGGAGTGTGCATTGGACAAGTCCGACTCACATTTCTAATAGGTTTTCCTGTCATCTATAGGTAAAGAACTATTTTGTCCATTTTTTTCAAAACTCAAGTTCTTCAGTTGAGATCTTAAACTCATAGCTACTAGAGCTAATTTTAACCCCCAACGGAAAGAGGTGTCCGTTGGGGGTTAAAATTACCTCTATTTAGCACACACATACACATTTCACAAGCCGGAATATGGTAAAATAAATATATATATTTTTAGTACTGCTTTTATGGCTGTTACTTATGCTGCCTTCTTGTTATCAGTATTGCACCTCGGGAAGTCGCGACGTACACTACAATATGTCGTGTATAGACATGTAATCGCCAACGCCATTATTTACTATTACCCTGCCAATAACATTACAAACCAACGCCGTAAAGGTGGTAACGCTAACCCTATCTGAACACATCACAGACTATGCGATGCATGCCGGTCACATATTAGGATACCCTCCTCCAATAGAGGGGGGATTTAAATCTTCTCGGGGCAGAGGTGTAGGGTTCGAGCCAGTGTACCTTTATTTGACGTTCATAAGCGCATTGTAATATACTTGAATAAACGATCTTTTATCTTTATCATATTAGTAGGGGGAAATCCAGCTTACTCGAACACCACTGAAATAATAATAATATGAAACGGACTTACTTCTTGACAAAATGTTTTTGAAAACAGCTTGTGGCGTTTCATCGTTGAACGGCGGCACGCCGGTCATGAACTCGTACAGACATACGCCCAGCGCCCACCAGTCCACTTGAGGCCCGTGACCCTGTCTTCAAAAGGAGAATGGATAAGCGTTTTCACCAAAAACACTGAAATAAAGATGTGCCACGTCAAAGATGAAGATACTAGATAAAATCCGTTATTAGATGTAGGTATGTCGGGAAGGCTGGGCATGTGCGACATCACCTATTAGAAGCTGAACACTACTACAGGGACCGATCATAGGGACCGTGCGCGTTGGAGTCTGCCACCTTGTAACATAAAGCGAAAACTTAAACTTGTCACGTCAATATGCAAGTAGGCATTGCGCCCTACAGTTCACGCACGCTCCTTTCCGCGTTGGAACTATGGAAGGTCTGTAATCTTGTAATCTTAAAACTGAAACTTGACATTTAAGCTTCGTAGGCAATTAAGTGGAGTACATGAATTTCAGATCGTCGAATCACAGTTGTAGTATCAGCAATGGAAAGAAAAAGTCGAGAAAGAAAGTGTCTTACTTCAATAAAAGCTCAGGAGCCAAATAATCTGGAGTTCCTAGAATCCTTTGGTCAGAGACCTGATTCCCGCGCCTCACACTCTTGGGTGTTCTGTACGGTGTCTGGGCTGTTGCTAGAGGCGTTTTGCACTCTGTGGGCGACCGACTTCCTTCACCCTAAAACATAAAGTAAAATATGTATAACGAGTATGAGTAACGTGGTTCGAACCCCTCTACTTTTTAGAAGACTACGGAAAAACAAAAAAAAGTTTAGTTTTTAGTAGTTTTGTGTCAGAAATGCCTGTTTCGATTATCCGGGAATGTCCATTGTCTTCATTAGCGGAGGTCTTGTAGAGAAAATATCTTAAACATATGTAGATTTAACAAAAATACCTTTGACTGCCAAAGACGTTAAGGGGACGGTATATGACGTTTTCGATTTAGACCTCACTTTGTGCAATCAATTTGTTCAATGAATGATTAATAACTGCATTAAATTATACGTAAATCTGTTTACGAAGAAGCCGTGTACCGGCTCTTCACGCGATATTTTTTTTTATTTCCTGTAATTCTCTACAAATCGACACTAAAAGTGTCCAAAAATCAAAATATGGAGTTCCGTTTGAGCAAGACGCATTACAGTTTTGTCTTTGACAGTAATTGAGTTGTTGTGGGATTTTGAAGGCTAGATAACTAAACTACCAGATTATTATCTACTTATATTTTTACTCACAAATACAACACAGAAATTCAATCCCAAATGTAAACTTTCGTATAATTTCCATACATTGACGACATCACTCAAAACTCTTCTTCGAGTCAGATGGCCGTTGGCCTTGCATCGAAGCAGACGTGTACGTCGTCATAGCTCGTTTTTGACATTAATAAAGACATTTCATCATATACGCATACGAAAATGTATACCAGTAGATAAATTGTATTTCATAAAATAGGGTAAATAAATATAATCACGTCGAGCTCCAGTCAAATTTTAAATGTGAGTTGTTGTTATTTACGGGTCGTAACGGTCGAAAACAGCAGTAAATTATCCTAAAACAATACGATTACAATCGAATTTAAGTGACTTGTTCCTTCAAAACCCGCTTAAAATGAAAAAAGTTTAAAGACTCGTTTTACTGATTGGGATTGATTTTCATTATGCTGGTATCAATTTTGCGTCATTATAAAAATGTATATGACTTCTGTACGTCAATGACTTTTGATGTCAATTAATTGTAATCTTGTATTTATGTTAGAGAATATTATATGTTCATTTAAATATTACTCATCTATTAATACGAAGCGTAATTCGTTTAATACCTAAAGACTTGCAGTGTCTACACCTACTTTGTTGACGTTCGTTCCGTCTATGTATGCGATTACGTAACGTGCTGTTCTGATAATCTTCAAGAATCAAGATAATTAATAACGGCAAGACCAGCATTTAGTACCAGCGAGTTTTGCGGATTTGGAGACCGAGATGAAGCTTACAGGCCAATATCGCTGCGGCCTGGCCTGCTTATTGTTATGTGTATAAATCGAATGTTATATTAATTTACTATAAAAAACAATGTTTTATTTCAATGACATTCTGTGCGTAGAGGTATGTATGTTTCGGTGATTATAAGAATTATGTCCACACAATAATCGTGCAAAGCAGAGACTGCATTATTTCTTTACGGTATAAGCGGTAAGGAAAAACTCATTGGTATCCTGGCTCGTACCAATGAGTTTTTCGGAACTTATGTACGAAATATCATTTGATATTTACCACTAGCTTTTCGGTGAAGGAGGAAACATCGTGAGGAAACCTGCATACTCGTAGTGCATACATTTGCGAAGAAATTCAAAGCTGTGTGTGAAGTCCCCAATCCGCATTGGGCTAGCGTTGAGATTATTGTCTATACAGGATGGTCCAAACCGTGACGTCCAAAAATCGTGGGCTATCATAATGTACCCCATATGTATGTTAGCCGATTTTTCGTAGTTTTCAAGTTATGATTTTTTAAGCTTTTAACTTTTCCTATGTAGGTAATATTCTCCGACCGTCCTTAGTCTGGGACCGGTCTGAAAACCAGCGCCGGGCACCTAGGCCCGGCACACGCTGAGACTGGAACCCTTTGCCTAATACAAAGATCTTCTCACTTTTGTTTTGTATATGATAACAACTGTTTTATTTTATTATGTAAGTAATTCTAACTCTATTTTATGTTCATGTATGTGGCAATAAACAATTCTTATTCTTATTCCTATGAAATTCCGGGGTTCCCATACAGAGTGGCTGAAAAATAACTGCATTCCGTTGCCAGGGAGGTGTTGGGATTATACTGAGCAACTTTTATTATGGGACCAACCCCGAAATCGCGAAAAAAAATTGGCTTTTTATACATTTTGGCTAGTCCATTTTCTATGGAAGGGTAATTTTTTTTCGCTGTTTCGGGGTTGGCCCCATTGTAAAAGTTGCTCAGTATAATCCCAAAACCTCCCTGGCAACGGAAATGCAGTTATTTTTTAGCCACTTTGTATGGGAACCCCGGAATTTCATATGAAAAGTTAAAAGTAAAAAAAAATCATAACTCGATAACTACGAAAAATCGGCTAACATACATGGGGTATATTCTGATAGCCCACGACGTGAGGAATCTAAAAAAAAATTTTTGGACGTCAAGGTTTGGACCACCCTGTATATAGGCTGAATTATTATTATTATTTAGAGGCGGTATTATTTATCAATACCGCTTCGTTTTGAAGGTACTATACCTGTTGAAATATAAAGTACGGTACCGGTATAAAATTGCAGCAGGTACAACAATTTTTTATAGGTGTACAGTCAGCTGCAGAGAAAAGGTACCACCCCTGCATACAATCTTCTATGCAGGGGTGACCTGCAGCTGACTGTACCTAAACCATCACTGACCGAGCGTAGGCGAAGGTCTCCGTTTCAGCTTGGGCAAAAATACTTTCGTTTGTTCGAATGTTCTCCTTTGCATATCACATTTCTCAAATATCTCGAGAAAATTTGTAAGCAGGTTCGGTAGTTGGATATAATTACTCGGTTTCTTTTTTTTTTATAAGTTCTAATAGGCAGAGATTGTCATAAAGGACTTAAGCGACAGTAGGGTCTGTGGTACTTAAGACCATTGTGATTATTCGTAGTGTCCGACCGAAGATTCGGTTTCGGTTTCGGTTTCGGCCAGTTTCGGCCATAAAATCATGTTTCGGCCGTAGTTTCGGTTTCGGCCAAAAAACGGCCGAATCTTTCGGCCTGGCCGAAACATACGAAATAGTACTTCGTATTATGAAACTAAACTATGTGACAAAGACCAAAAATTGGGGAGCAAGTAGGACAACAATATTTATATATACAGAAATTTGTGTTTCGGTCGGACACTAATTATTAGGTACTTACTGATTACGCTGCGCCGCGTGGAACGTGAGGTGCGTTGGGGTAAGTACATACAAATTATTCAAGATAAAAATCCCTTTTAAGATCACTCGTGTGTCTGCCCCTAATAGACTAATTCAATTGAAATTTGGTACACATTTTTCACATATGACAAAGAGTCGGTGATCCAAAGATGGACTAGTAACGTAAATAAATAAACTTTTAACTTTGCGGCCATTTTTTTGTATCGTGTGATATATCAGATACTAAATTGTAAGATATTTACTAATAATAAGCATTGGTCACGTAAATTATTTTTAGTCTTTTTTTGCAAGTATGAATGATATAGAACATTATTTCAATTATTTTTAAAATTAAGCCTATCCAAAGGCGACTTGGAAGATGTGTCATGGGGATCTATATTCGTTGGGTGAAAAACAAGTTTTTTTGTCTAATTATCGTTTAAAACACAATCGATCGGCAATAACGCGGGCACATAAAACAAAAAACTTCTTTTTTCACTCATAAAACTCCTTAAACCTAATAAGAGCTAAACAAAAACAAGTGCGAGTCGGACTCGCATTCTAAGGGTTCCGTATATTAAGTCCGTCTCACGCTTGACTGCACATTTCTTATAGATTTTCCTGACATATATAGGTAAAGAACTACTTTGTGTATTTTTTTCAAAATTTTAGATCCAGTTGTTTCGGAGAAAGTGGGCGGAGAATGATCATTTTTTGCCTATTTTCATGAATAACTGCTGAACTATTAATCCTAAAATTATAAAAAAAATATATCTTTGAGATTCTTACAATGAGCTCTTTTATTTGATATGTAACACTATATAGTTTAAAAAACATATTTTTTAATTTTTTTCATTTACCCCCCCCCCCAAAAATGGCTACCGTATTTCAAATTCTCTAAAATACATTTTATTTACGTTACACGTCCATCTTTGGGTCACAAATTTACATTTGTGTGCCAAATTTACATATGTGTGCCAAATTTCAACTGAATTGGTCCAGTAGTTTCGGAGAAAATAGACTGTGACAGACGCACGAAGAATTATATGTATATGCACTTATCCCAACGCACCTCTCGTTCTACGCTGCGCGGGGTTCATTGCCGCTCCTACCGCCGTAAGTGTACGACATCATCAAGGCTACGATCGAAGATAATCAGTTCAGCACTGAAATAATAGCGGTGGAATGCCAGTATAATATTTAATTATTTATTTTAATTTTATAAATTTAATAGCAAAATAAATAGCGAATATACGATACTCGTACAAGTAAATCTGTAAAGATCTTAGGGGTACATCAGCCGACATATATTATTAAATTTTATTTTGTCGGCCTTAATTAAATTTCCACCCTGCCGAAACTTTATTTATTTAAATTTTTAATTGAATTGATTTTTCGCCTTATGAATAACCGTATAGAGTAGTAAATAACATTTTACATCTGACTTAATGACATCTGGGTTTATTCGGTTTAACTTTACAAAACGCGTATCTCGACAAAGCCATAATATGCAGAAAATAGTTAACAATCAAATGAATTAAATTAGAATTTAAATACGTCACGTGTGACATGAACAGACAAGGAGAGCAAGATTTAATGTATTGTTTCTCTTTCTTCTTTCAATGGAACGTTTTTACAGTTTCTGTTCCTCAAAAGAGGTCAGAGGTTAGCACTAAACTCAAAACGCTATCTTAAAAAAACTTGATGGGTCAATGACCTGTCCCAGTAAAGTGAGGTAGTGTGCGTGAAGTGCGCTTGTGTGTGAAATGGGGTAAATTGACAGAATCTGAAAATTTACCCACCTCTACCGTCACCTTAACAGTATAATTACCATAGTACCATATACTTTTCTGCAAAACAGGTAACCAAAGTCATTCAAAGTATGCAGAGGGGAAAATCTCCGGGTCACGATGGCCTTAGCATCGAACACCTAAAGTATGCGGGTGTACATCTGCCTCGCGTTTTGGCTATGTTTTTTACTTTGTGTTTGCGTCATGCTTACCTGCCTGAGCAGCTAATGAAAACAGTAGTTGTCCCGCCAGTGAAAAATAGGACAGGGGACGTGGCGGAGTTTACAAATTATAGGCCTATCTCACTTGCGACTGTAGTTGCTAAAGTGCTTGACAGCTTGCTTAACGATCACCTCAGTAGACACATAAAACTGCATGATGCTCAATTTGGGTTCAGGGCGGGAATGTCTACTCAGAGCGCTATTTTGTGCCTTAAGCAAGCTGTCAGGTACTACAAGGACAGAAACACGCCAGTATTTGCGTGTTTCCTTGACTTGTCTAAGGCATTTGACCTGGTGGTGTATGATCTGTTATGGGAAAAGCTTAATAAAACAACCGTGCCACCAGAATGCGTGTCCCTACTCAAGTTTTGGTATACCCACCAGGTCAATCAGGTTAGATGGGCTGGGGAATGGTCTGACCAGTATAAACTGGAATGCGGGGTAAGACAGGGGGGGTTAACGTCTCCTGTCCTATTTAACTTATATATAAACGAGCTGATTGAGGAGCTGAGCAGCATGCATGTCGGCTGTCATATAGATAATGTGTGTGTCAATAACATAAGTTACGCTGATGACATGGCGCTGCTTGGTCCATCAATCAACTCGATTAGAAAGCTCCTGGGAAAATGTGAGAGTTACGCGGCCCAGCATGGCCTTAGGTACAATGCGAGTAAAAGTGAGATGGTGGTCTTCAGAGCCCGTAAATACAATCCACAAATGGTACCTTCGGTCATGTTGGGAGGTGTAGCTCTTAAAATTGTAAAACAATTTAAGTACCTAGGGCACGTAATCACGGAGGATTTAGAGGATGACCTCGATATTGAAAGAGAGAGAAGGGCCCTAGCAGTCAGAGGCAATATGCTCATTCGTAGATTTGCACGATGTACGAGGGAAGTCAAACTTACACTATTTAAAGCGTTTTGTACCTCCTTCTACTCGTGCAGTCTATGGGTGAAACATACGATGCGCGTCTATAACGCGCTCCGTATACAATACAATAACATCTTCAGGATGTTGTTAAAGCTGCCTCGCCACTGCAGTGCGTCAGGCATGTTTGCCGAGGCGCACACGGATGGCTTCCATGCCATCAGACGCAAGAGGGTAGCCTCTTTGCTGAGACGAGTGCGAGACAGTAATAACAACATCCTGAGGATGGTAGCTGGACGCCTTGACTGCCCAATGTTAAAATATTGGGTCAGTATTGTGATGGGAAGGGCATAAAATGTATATTGGGTGACTCCTTTTTCTGTTTTTGTTTTTAATTCTGTTTTTGTTTTTAATTATGTATTTATATGTAGGTACTAACATCTAGTTTCTAAGTTTTCGATGTAAGTAGACTAACACTATGGATGTAAAAGTCTGAAATAAACAAATTTTATTTATTTATAATACCAACCTTCGTGCATTCCGATAAGGTTTACAATGGCTCGTTGTATATAGGCGTTGTGTTCAAAGAGCTAAGAAAGCGTAAATAATACAATTTATACTATCTCAAATTTACTGTAACATACCTTGCTCATTCTCCTAGTAGGAAATATTTCTAAGCTAGTTGAAATATGTTTACTGAATACGATGGACTTTTCCTTAGTCCCCGACATTGGTTGATCATCCTTGGGTAGGTTGAATCGAGTAGCTTTTTGTTTCTTTTTGCCATCTGGTGATTTTGCATTCGATACGGGAGTTGAAAATATGACGCCAACGTTAAAATGATGGCTGTCATTCTGAGATGCCCATCTGTGAAACGAAAACGGTATAAAAAAACAAGGAATACAAATGATATAGAAACAGAGATTGTATTGACAAGTTGAGTAAACTAGGCACAAATAAAAAATGGGTTTACTATTAGAATTTGTACTATTAGAGATACATTTTATTATATTTTTTCTTTCTTGAAAAGCGTACCTAATGATGAAAATCCACTTGCGTAAAACTGTGTTTTAATTTATTGTAATTTTGAATTAAGTATTTCCTTTTTTTTGTAAACTTTGTATACCACCTGTTTGTACCCTTCTTTATGCAAATAAATACTTTCAATTGGATTTAATTGTTAATTGAATGATTATATTCCTATTAGAACTACAGTTCTTACTGGGTTTTTTTTTAACTATAAAATCGAACGTTTTTAAACAATATCTAAAGTGCATATCGCAGTTAATGAATATTTAGCCATTAGCTAAAAGACGGCGGCAACAATGGCTGCTGGTATACTTTGTTAAAAAAAATCAACTACCCATACCTCTTTTTTAAGACCCCTTTGATTGGGTTCTTACGCCTTTCTGGAGTGGGATGTATGGACATCCGCTTAGGCGTGTTCTGGCTAACCTCCAGCGCCATTATTTCCTGTGTCAGCCCGCTGTGGTTCTCCTTAGACTCCGCGAGGCTCGTCACACCCGTAGGCGTATCGCCATCGACATCCAAGATTCTTTTTCTTTTCTTTGCTCTGAAACTATAATTATACAATTATAATAAAACTTAGTTTGAAATTTAAATTTAACAGTAAATGAAGCATTATCGAACTACAATAACAAAGAAATTATTTAGCGGAACTTGAAGTCACATCGAAATTGTCTGAGGCATGATGTCTTCTCACTTTTAATGAGCAAGTAAGAATATGCGATGCAAGCGTTACAGAGTACAGACTGTACAGAGCAGTCGGTTTTGCTAAACAGAGAGAATTCCGTAAGTACCTTTTTCTATTCAGTGGGAGTACAGAGGCCGCAAATGTAACTTTATAAACACCCCATGAATTATAACACAAGTACTTCAAAGAATTACCTAGGTATCCTTTTCAAAGAATGTCCTCTACAGAGTGGCGATGTCGACTGATCATGTTGAGAATCAGCAGAAACAATTGACTCTTCCATTGAGGATGCAGTGTTGCTGCTAATATCAGTTGACTTGTTGTTTCTGGACGAATCGGTCTTTGAGCTCTCGCAAGTGTGGTAGGAGCTTAATGATTCGGAACCTGAGTCTTGAGACTGGAAAACGATTTCTGAATTAAAATGTATTGGACACAAGTCACAAGCACCTACTCTTACGCAGCGTACTACGTAGGCGAACAACACGGGAACGCGAAGCGACGCGATGCGGCGCGGGGGGAATCAATCCTTTGATGCCTATAGAAGTGTCCTACGTGGGCGATCTCGTTGCGAACGGGAACGCCTTGGGCCTTCCGCGCCGCGCCGCGACGCGTCGCTTCGCGTTCGCAAGTTGTTCGCTTACGTAAGACGCAGCATTACACTATATCCTTGATTATGTTTCGTACGTTGAGTATTGCAAGTACACTCAGGCTTAACAAGAACTTAATCCAGTATAATTAAATCTTTTGTAGGTCGATTGTACTTATTAGAAAGACGTAAGCTACATTGATGGTCAATTGCAGTTGCTGCAGTGACAGTAATGGTATGAAAATAAAATATAACTATAATATTAAGTCATGCACAGTATATAAATTATTGGTAACAAAATACACATACAATCACGTCATCCAAATTAATACTCTCAGCGCTCATAAAAGGGTGTATGCCTGAGAGCTGAGAGTGGTCCAGGATCCCGGTTTTCAAGTCTCCTATTTCACCAAACAGTCCCTTTGATTTACCTGCAATGGGGAAAAAAAGGCTAAGTAACAAGCTTTAGCAAATCAATTGAAGCGGTTTTCTAGGACACTGAAATTGCGCGTAAGTATGTTTATTGTAAAGAATAGGCAACTATCTATCCACTAAATTTAATCGAAATCTAACAAAAAAGAATTCGACAAGAATACAATTTTTTTTAGATAAGATTTGTCTCCTGGACTATACTTATGATTTCTGTAACTTCCAGATGATCCGTTTTCACTAAACACAAAAGTAGTATTTTTGAATGATACAGCTAGCTTTTGCATTAAAGTAAACATAAAGGAATAAGCCTAATAATAGAGTTGTGTCGTACACGTCTCTTTTAGGTCATCAATGAGGTTCTCACAGGGTTCCACGGACGTGACCGAGTTGTATGTACTGTCCCTGTCTCCTCCCGAGCCAAACGACAGGTGTGACGTCAGCGACTGCAGCTGCCCAGGGGTTCGCAAGTTAAGGCTCGGAGTTCTGTTTACAAAGTCAGAGATCTCCAAATCTGGAAAAAAGAAAATTAAACGCCTTAGAACATCACTAAAACGAATAAATAAGCCGAAAAGAAAATTAACTAGAAATAAAAATTTTATTTTGTTCTCTTTCCCCTATTTTATTGTTTTTTTTTTTTACTACCAACCGTCCAACAATGGCTTCTTCCAGTGGCCCCTAGTAGGGTTATAACTTCATAGGCTGACTATGGACTTATTATCTTACCTCTATGGATCTCAATCCTAGACAGACCAAAGTCTGTCAACTTAACATGTCCACTCTTAGCAATCAGCATGTTGTCTGGTTTCAAATCTCTGTGTATGATATTGTGTTTGTGTAAGTAATCTAAAGCCAAAGTCACTTCTGCTATATAGAACACGGCCATCGACTCCTCCAGAAACCCGTACATTCCTAGCAGTGACTTCAGATCACCACCTACCATGTATTCCATGACCTGAAATTATTTAATTGTTGAGATGAAAATATAAGACCAATGGCAAATGTAGTGGGATCAAATGCAAAAACAGGTTTGGACCCAACTTGAATTATTTAGGTTTTTTTGTAATTAAATATATCTCATATGCAATTTCCTTCTAACTAGATTACCAACGCTAATACAGCTTTCGGTAGTCACCAGAAAAACAAACAAAAGAAAGAAGATTCAATTATAGAAATGGCATTGATTTCGTCATATACATATAAATGGGCTTGAATTTGATGAAATCTGTATTCCAATATAGTAAATCTTTGGTGCAGGAAAGCATTGTGAAGAAACCGTTTCTCGTACGAGTTGATAAGTCTGTCCCAATTGTTGGGGTTAGGTGAACAAAAGCATCTTTAGCACACAATAGGAAAAGGGCTAAGGAGCAGAAGTGTATGGAATTGGAAATTAAGATGGATAGATGGATGGATAAACAAGTTCAACAGGAAGGAAGCAAATTATCTGGTAATAATAAACTCAACACCAAAATGACTCTAGGTGTGGAATACACTTTTAAATTTAACCACAAATAACGCATCAAGCTGGAAGAGATCCCTTAAGGAGTTAAGTTCGCCTTTGTACACATTTACTGTATTATCTCTGTGTTATAAATGTACTTGTTTTGTGCAATAAAGTATTTACTACTACTACAAAGTTAACTCACCAGATACACAGAAGACACAGACTGCAACGAATAAAACAAATGAACACAAAACGGGCTCCTTGATAAAGCCAGAGCATTCCTTTCTGTAACCACTTGAGTTACCATGTTTTTGTTTATCATATCAGACTTCTTCATAACTTTGATGGCATACATAAGTTCTTTGTTGTTTTTCTTGTGGGCCAGAAACACCTTACCAAATGCGCCTCGACTGATAGGCTTCACAATAGTGAAATCGTTTATATCCGGAGCCTGTAAAATCAAAGCAATCCATACAATGAAGATTCAAATGCATGGTATTTTCTGAGATTGTTTATGTTATGAAATTTATTACACTGCCAGATGTTAAATCGATACTTATCTTTATAATAAATATTGATTCAATGACAATGGAATAAATTTTGAACAGAAATAAGACTTCTTAAAACATAAAAACAAGTACCCACCTTGGTAATTACATTCTCACTTATGGCATTTATCTTTTCCAATATAGTGTGACCCGCTGACTGCTCTTCAATTCTCGAATCGTTAGAAGCCATTTTAATACTATTTTAACATCAAATCATCAGGTTTAGGAATTATATTAAATTTTTAGTGACAAAATTTTGAAACCAACCGCATGATTGTAATTTACAGTTCGAGAGTTTGACTTGACAAAGTTGACAAGTTGACACCTACTTGATACTACAGCTGACAGTTACGAAAGATTATAAAGAGAGCACCGTTTAAGACATTTAGTAAGACGAATTCTTGTGTCAAAATGTATAAAAGGCTAGCTAACACTAGGTAGTTTTATGAAGCTGTATCCAGACGAGACAATTTTTCCTCAATGAAGTTGTCCGATCAAATCAGGACGTGCGGACGCAAACGCCAATTTTTTTAACTTAGAGCGCTCAAAAAATATCACCATAAATCTTAAATAGGTGATTAAATTGGAAATTGACGCCAATTTAATTTCAAATCGTTAGATTTGATCATCCCGTCTGGACACCGCTTAAAACAACCGTTTCTAAGAAAAATCAATACTTAACAAGTTAACAGCAAATTAACTATAGATGGTCAAGCAGATCTTGTCAGTAGAAAAAGGCGGCAAATTTGAAAAATGTAGGCGCGAAGGGTTATCGTCCCATAGAAAATTCGAATTTCGCGCCTTTTTTTACTGACAAGATTTGGTTGACCAGATTTAACAACCATTCATTAAAAAATTAACTTTATGAAAAAAAAAGTTATAGTGACTGGACAAATAAAATGTTTCTGATGAAAGGCCCATACATGAAATAAATTTAATTTATTTATAAAATTATAACTCTGACAGAAATTGTCACAAAAAATATTTTTAGATGACAAAACCTTCACAGTTTAGTTCCCAGGTGAGCGGCATGAAGCTACACACTCTGTAAAAGCTTGAACAACTTCTGAACATACAAGTGGCTGATGTGGATTCTCTTCATAACATTGCATGATCTGCAAAGTCACGCAAAACTTTTTATTTATCCTAGTCTTTATATGTATAGCCCCCCCACACTCACGTTCGCGGCTTCGCGTCGCGATTCGCGCACGAGTGTGGAGGGGGCTTAACATAAATACGTTAATTTCCTGTGTATACATGTTAATACATGTAGTGAGGGTGGGGAGGGTCGATCCCTAGGGGACACTTGGTAAACTTCATTTTTAATCAAACCAAACGAGATACATTTTTTTGCACTGATAACACACATTCATTCGTTCCTAACTTCACGTTCTGTCATGGCACTGTATCGGAAAAGTCAGTGGTTCAAAAATGGCGGACGGTGAAAGATTTTCTGCGTACTATATTCAATTTTCGGTAAGCTTTAACTGGATTTATTTTATATTATGAGATGGAAATGATATTAGTGAGTGTGTTTATTTTATTTGTTGTTTATTGAAGTGATGATTAACTTGGATTACATTGATATACGCGAACACACGTTTCAAGTACGGCACGTTTTATAATCTTACTATGTATGGGGAGACTTTGTCTTTTTCTTCAGGGGAGATATGATTCCGGGATCATGTCACCCCCAAAGCGATCAAGTATACATTGTAATAAATACTTACAAAACGATTCATAGAGCTATCATCTGGCATTGACGACCGGTCTGGCCTAGTGGGTAGTGACCCTGCCTGTGAAGCCGCGGTCCTGGGTTCGAATCCCAGTAAGGGCATTTATTTGTGCGATGAGCACAGATATTTGTTCCTGAGTCATGGTTGTTTTCTATGTATTTAAGTATTTGTATATTATATATATCGTTGTCTGAGTACCCACAACACAAGCTTTCTTGAGCTTACCGTGGGACTTAGTCAATTTATTTATTTATTTATTTTATCATAAATATTTTCTTTTCTTTAGTAAATCATGCCGCAAAAGTACGACCAGAGAAACACTTATTTAAACTTTCAAGGTTTTTGACTCAATATTGTTTATTAAAACGGGATTTAATGGCGTATAATTCAGTTTTTAATTATACAACCGACTCCGAACTCCGAAAACGGAATTATCTCCGTGGCCTTTGAAAAGACTAACTAAAGTTGACATCAACATTTTACAAACTACCCGCACTTGGTCTTGTTTATCAAGTTAAACGTTTTACACACAGGGGATGTTACTCGGTCGACAAACAACACTTATAACGATATTTGGTTTTCAACCGGCGATATTTGTTTTTATGGATGAAATGCTATTTCAATGGCTTTCCGACCTTATGTACTATAGAACCGACGGTCCATAGAAAGGATTTTAGGATTATGCAGCTCAAACACCGTCCTCGAAACGTGAGCAGTAAATTTCTAAACTTATTTATTATAGTAAACAATAACGACCAAAGATGGGTAAAAAATTTAAAATTGCTGTAGGTATCTGACGCTAAAAATACCTTCATAATAACTTTAAAAAATTTAGCTTGTTACAAGAAATTTTATGTTAATAACTTAGATTTTTGTTTTTTTTTAACTTTTTTTTTGGTTCAAAAATTGATTCCCTATTTTATGTTGTTTTATGGATAATACGATTACATTGTTTTTTAAAAGTATAAGATTATGGATTAATATGTGTTTGATATCTTCATATATTAATTTTCTGTAGATAAAGTGAATAAATTAATGTAGATACTATCCTCGAAATATGACATTGCCGCTTAAAATCTTTTTACCAAGTGTCCCCAAATCTGGAAGACTTGATCCCTTCGGCTTAGACATCTGATTACCGGAAATACAACTTCAAAGCATGGAAGATGCAATATATATATATATGTTTGCTGTGTATTTTACAAATTATAGATGCATTGCTAAATGCGATCCGAGTTATATAATCAATGAGAATCTGGTATGGGGAGACATGGTAAAAATCTGTTTACCATGTGTCCCAAGAACCAGGGTCACTTGATCCCCCTAGGATCAAGGCTCCCGACCAGGGGTAAATAAGTCTCCCTTACATAGGGGACACATGGTAAAAGTCAACAGTATGGGTTTTCATTAAATAATGGTCTAATTTATTGCACAAATCTGTTCTAATTCAAACTATTAGTGAAGAGATAAATTCTGAATCGTATGGTCTATAAAGTTTTTCAATACTACAAATAGTTAAGAAAATGTATGCTAAAAACAAAAGGGGTGATCAACCCTCCCCAGTTTCCCCTACTTATGCATTTTAAATCCAAAATAAGAATTCCTTAATTATACTTGGTCAAGCAGATCTTGTCAGTAGAAAAAGGCGGAAAATTTATAAAATGTAGGCGCGAAGGGATATCGTCCCATAGAAAATTAAAATTTCGCGCCTTTTTTTTTACTGACAAGCTTGACCAGCTATAAATGTATGATATGCAAACCAAAATCGGTAATAAGTTTGGCAAGCCATTTCTGTCAGTAGAAAAAGGCGGCAAATTAAACAAATGGAAGCGCAGAGTGGTTCTCGTACAGAAAATTTGAATTTCGCGCATTTTTCTATTGCCAAAGTGGGTTTGCCAGAGTACTTATAGTTTCATGACCAGTGATCGGAATAGGCAGAGTATATTTACCTACACTTGGTAGAACATAGATAAAAAGTGGAGACTTCCTTACGACAATTTTTTTTTGCGGGACTAAAGTCCCGGGAACTTACCGAATAATTAATATTGTTCTGAATAGTACAAAAAACGATGCAAACTGCTTCAATACAATAAATAGGAATAAAATAAAACAACCAATATATAAACGGATTCTTCTATATTTATTTTTAATAAACTCTTTTTATGTACAAAGTTATTATTATTTTATTAAGTCTAAATATAAATAACATTGCAACTCAATCTACAAATACAAAATTATTATATTGATTTAAACTAACACCATTTTCACACATACCTATTATTAAGTGAAAACGGGACTTAATCGCGTAACACTTATATTTAATATTTGGCCCAAGGTTTCGGATGTCACATTACGTCCGTGGTCAGAGGCATACGGGTAGGGAGTTGTGTCAACATTTTCTAGCTATACGAGTTTTTGGAACTACCCGCACTTGTAATAATGTATGTATGTAGGTTTAATAGATTACACGGCCAAATTATGAACATAGGCACTTGCTAGACTCAAGTCAATAGTTATAGTTCGTGTCCATAATTATATTTCAGCCTTTATTTTCTTACTTTCGATTATACACACAATGAAAAGGATAAAAATGTTAAATAATAAATACATTATCTTACCTTGAAACTTGGTAGTTTTGCAGTATCCGTGGTGTTTTCAGTATCCAGTAATCGCCAAATCCAATCAAAGCAAAATCGGTGTCCGAGTTCAGGCCGTGTGTAATCAAGTATAGCAGGCGAAATTCCAGTAAACAAGCAAATGTCAAATATCCAAAAAACACAGTATCTACACTTCCGTACGTACTCGACAAGGGATAGTAAGAAACTGATGTCGACTTTCTATTTAATGCATAAAAAGGGTTGCAGGTAACAGCGATAAGTGATAACGACATCTGCTTTGTCTTTTAGACGATAACAATGGAAAGTAGAATTAACATAGTAGATAGTAATACTGTTATTTCTATCTCTTTCACTTAAACACAGCTGGTATTGGCGTAAAAGAGACGGACAAGTTTGAAATAATATAAATACAATAATGTTATATTATCACTCGTAAACTAGTACAAACTTGTAGTGTTGTGGTTACTATTTAATTTTACGTACATTGGGGATACATTATGAGATTTTATTTATTTTACCGAATTTTAAATCCGGGAAGTCCCGGAAAAAAATAATAGCGCAAGGAAGTCTCCACTTCATGACTTTGTTCTACCAAGTGTAGGTAAATATACTCTGCCTATTCCGATCACTGTTCATGACCTAGAATTTCCTATAGGCTTCTACAGACAACGCAAAAATCGCATGAGATTTTAGATAAGTAATTATTGTCTCCGGTTAGATCGGTTTTAGATTTTAGATAGTTCAGATAATTGCCGGTTAAGTAGAAGTAACGAATTCAATCTCTTACGATTATCGGTGAGGTTTATTTTGTAGAGGTCATGATATACCGTATATGGATTGATTCTATTGATAATACATTTAGGTATAGTTACTTTTAGTCGACAGTCCAGGCAAGGTTTTACTTTCTTTATTTTCTCGATCGTTAAAGTGGTACGTGGTTCGTAGTATTTTTTAGCGTTTTCCACCGTTTTTTCATATTCTGATTCAACAATTTTGTTAATTAATTGATGCTCTTTTTTGAGAGCTTCCAGTCTCCGATTCCAGTAATCGTTATCCCCTCCTTCTTGTATGCCTTTTATTTCATCTTTAAACTTTAGATCACTATCAGTCTCCTGTAAAAGGTCAACGACATTATATTACATTGTAGTACACTACAATATAAGTTACTACACTACAGTAACCGTTCATGAAACAGAAGGAGCTGAGGGTCTACCCAGAAATCGGCAATCATTTTCGTTATCTGCCTCTTTATCCTATCATTTGAGACGCAGATGAAGATGATAACTAAATTCGGTTTTCGATTTTCGCGATAGACCCTCTGCAACCATACGATGTATCATCCATGGGTGGATGGTGCTGATGGTGGATGTGACATTGAGATTACCGCGGTAAGCGGAAGCCTGGCAATTCTGTGAGTGGGACCGATGATAAGTTCAGTCGATACCTATATGCCTACTGATATTTAAATCTTATGTACATATTTAGTCAGAATGTATTAACAATTTTTACTTACAATAGATTCCATACGTAGGACATCATCAACCTCATCACTTATAGAATTTTGAATGCTTAAAGCTGGAGTCTCTGCTAGATCATTGTCAAAACTAATTCGTCGCGTATCTGCACTACTAACAATTCCCATGGCCAAATCAGTAGGAAAATAGGGATAACAAGTTTAGATGGGGATCACATAAAGTAATAAAGAGTATTTCAACCGTTATAATTTATAAAAATAACTTATAAAATTTTATTCAGTTCAGGCTTATGTCAGTTGAACTATTGAATATTTTTCAAACATGAAGTATCATATCAAACTCTTTTGTTATTTCTGAATTTACTTTGATCAAATAAGCATGTTCAAAGATAGGTACCTACTTTCAAAATAGGAGCTTATCAAAGAATACAATGAGCTTATGATTATAGAAGTCTCTCAAGTGTATTCTTTGCTCTCAAGCCATTTCCGTCAGTAGAAAAGAGCGGAAAATTTAAAAAATGTAGGTGCGAAGGGTTATCATTGCATAGAGAAATTGAATTTCGCGCTTTTCTACTGACAATGTTGTTTGACAGACTATATTTTATTTTCAATGTATAGATGGTCATGGTGGTGATGTAAGCGGTGGTGGCCGAGTGGATATGACGTCCGACTTTCAATCCGGAGGTCGCGGGTTCAAATCCTGGCTCGTACCAATGAGTTTTTCGGAACTTATGTACGAAATATCATTTGATATTTACCACTAGCTTTTCGGTGAAGGAAAACATCGTGAGGAAACCTGCATACATCTGCGAAGAAATTCAAAGGTGTATGTGAAGTCCCCAATCCGCATTGGGCTAGCGTGGGGACTATAGCCCAAGCCCTCTCGCGCATGAGAGGAGGCCTGTGCCCAGCAGTGGGACGTATATAGGCTCACATTATTATTATTATTATTATTAGATGGTCAAGCAAATCTTGTCAGTAGAAAAAGGCGCGAAATTTAAATTTTCTATGGGACGATATCCCTTCGCGCCTACATTTTTCAAATATGCCGCCTTTTTCTACTGACAAGATCTGCTTGACCAAGTATATTATATCGTATTGCTAATATAGCTGGTCAACCAAATCTTGTCAGTAAAAAAAGGCGCGAAATTCAAACTTTCTATGGGACGATATCCCTTCGCGCCTATATTTTTCAGATTTGCCGCCTTTTTCTACTGTCAAGATCTGGTTAACCAAGTATATGTGGATAGAGATATTCTTTGGATCCAATACATTCTACGACTCTTCTCTATCCGCAAAGACTCTAATATTATAAAGTATTCGTTTCTTAAGTCCCCAGTACACAATGGGCCATCGCCGGCCACTCCAACGGACGCAGCCATGCGGTAGAATGAGATAGTAATATCACTTGCTCCCTCTAACGCATAAATGCGTCCCTTGGAGTGGCCGGCGATGGCCCATTGTGTACTGGGGCCTTTAGCGCTTCTCTGAAGAAAAATATTTTAATATTTTTTTATAAATATTGCGCCAAAATAGCAACACATAAGAGGCTCCTAAAGGACCTAAAGTGTAATTACTCTTTGCCTCTCTTTCTTACAATAATATTTTATTTATTAACGTTCACACGCGTTTTTAAATGTGCCTTGAATAGATGACGAAAGTGGTTGTTTGACATTGACACTACCATGACACTATTGACACAGTGACAGTTGACAGTGATAAAATGAACGCGTACATGGCGATAATAAACTACAATTTTAATCCAAAAGTTGTTTAATACTAATTTAATAATTGCAGGCTAATGGAATTATAATCATACTACGCTTAGAAGTGTAATTTGAAACAAAATGTCTTTGTATGACGATCTTGACACTATCAAAGCCAGAACAACTGAAAAAGTCGCTGGCTGGTCTTCAGGTATAAAGTTATTACAGTCACAGTTACAACTGAAAAAGGCTGCTGTAACACAACCAAAGCGCGACGCATTACGGCGATCTACACAGGTAAAATACAGACCGGTAATCTTTATAATAAACCACAAGCAGTGATAAAAATGCTTAATGTTCACGATCCATTGCGTCTACTATACGTATAAAGCGCCTATACGTATGGAAATAACATTATTCAGACAACCTAATTGCTTTTAAACATGGGCACAAGAAGTAAATATAGCAAAGAGTCATATTATATATTTTACTAAATGTCTAGTAAGGCATATAACCTCTACCATAAAAGCTGTCCTGCCTGTGCCTTAAAGGCGTATAGTTTATTTGTGTTAATGTACAACATAATATATGTACATGGTAATATTTTTTTATGGCTGTGTATTATTTGCTTTTTTATTCACACTATAATTATGACAATTGAACTAATAATGTTGTCAATTAGGAAACCAAAAAAGGTTTGCCGTGAACTTGAATTATTTTTGGCTGGTGCTGTAATACATATATTTTTATTTCCAGCTGACACCTGTAATTGATCTTAAAAGTAAACAAAAAGATGAAGATGAGCCAAATTCTGACAGTCCAAGTTTGCAAGCAAACACTATAACTGCAACATTGAATGTACAGGATTTTGACTGGAATGTTGCTAACGAATATGATCCCATGTGGCCTAATGATTATGAAAAAGTAGCCAAAGGTGTGTTAACCTTTTTTTACCTATTGCAATTAGGCAGGTCTACAGAGAGAGAGGGTATTGCTGCGCAAGGCAGCTCGGTCTGTGTAGAGCTGCCTATTGAGAATAAATAAAAAATTGCTATATGGTCTCCATAACTTAAGACTTGTATTTTAAAATCGCTAATAAATTTTATATTAGATTGTAAGAATATTTCATTCTGAAGGCAGTCTTGTTATGAATAATGAATTTTATAGTAAATAATTTTACTGGTCCTGGTTCCTGGTTAATCCTTTCATAAACTATAGACCAAACTCCCTGATAATATTTTCTCAAGGGACTACAGTATGATCCATGGGTTACAGAATTAGAATAGTGTACTTGGATTTAAAAAATGGCATGCACATCTAGTGTTGCAGGCATCCTATCCTAAGGTAACTGACGTTACAGTAGTAACCTTACGTGCATGGCGCGTCATTGTGAACCTTGTCATAATGTAAGAAGGTTGATATTGAGCTGTAGTCACACGCGTATTTGGCAGTCAAACGATTAAAACGATTGAATATGTGTTTCAGAATTACAAGCCAAAAGATTGCAGCTGGATGGGGGTGACAGAACTGATAGATCTGACAGAAAACGTAAAAGCCGATTTGGAGATGAGGATGACATCATTCCTGAAAAAACACTTATACCTATGGTGATTATTTGATTAATTGATCAAATTAATATTTTAATAAATTCACAACATAAGTTAAAATAATGCTTTAACTCTCCTGAACGGCTTCATTGTCATTGGGACTGTAATCTGTAGAAACCAGTTTGACTTTTTTTTTATTGATACAGTAAGTTTAGCATCAGTGCTCCGCGACAGAATTTCGCGCGCGAGATAGTCTACCCGTCCCTTTCGTGCGCTTTAGCATAACCATAAGTTTTTAAAAGCATTCACTCGTTTTGAGAATATTGGAAGTTTTGAGATACATTAGCAAAGCAAAGCCAAAACGAAGTTACTATACTTTAGTTATGTATGGTAAGTATACTTTAGTTATGTATAACAAATACAAATACAAATACAAATAATTTATTGAGAAAAGTATAGTACAGTGGTTGCTCTTAAAGACTAAGAATTTATAAAGACAAGTGATTTACAAATGCCTGAACTAGGATTCCCTGTGTTTCAGGCAGCGAAGGACAATATTAACTATTTATTAATTATTCACTTAATTATAAACTATAAGTAGTACACAATATAAGTCTTATTACCTAAACAAAAAAGTAGGTTCTTAAGTATTAAATATCAGAATACAGTAGGCAGTAGGTAATCATTTTACGACTATTAGTAAGTTCTCTGTATCATCGTACGTCATTTTTTGAAAGGCGCGTCGTAGAGTATTCTTGCAACAAGCATAGCTAAGTGGGTATAAGTCTAGTGTTGCATTTAACCTGTTGTACAAAAATGGGCCCAAAAAGACAAAGAATCTAGATGAAAATACGTATTTTCTTTGTACGGTTTGCATGCATATAATATCTTTGCGCCTTTTATTTCTATAATCAGTGTTGAAAGGAGTTCTGGCGTGCTGCTTTAGTACTGTGCTTAATATATATAATTGACGAACAGTTAGTACTTCACATGATTTATAAAGGAGGTCAGTAGGGTATAGGAATGGGCGGGAAGTGGCTACCTTTAATAAGGCTCTTTGAGCTCTTTCTAGGGTTAGTAGTGTAGTTTTAGCTGTGCCACCCCAAGACGAGATGCAGTAAGTTAGTATCGATTGACATAGCGCAAAGTATACTTGTTTGATTAAATTTGAATCAGCGATTGAACGAAGTTTTTTAAATATAAACATTAACTTTCGAACTCTATTGCACAATGCTTCAATGTGATATTTAAAAGAGAGGGTTTCGTCTATCAGGACTCCCAAATACTTGATTTTGTCAGTAATAGCTAGAGATTGACATGAGCAGAGATTATTCGAGTTTTCCTTACAGTTATGTGCGTAAAGTTTGAGGTTATGTGCGACCGGATCTGTTTTCCGCATGGAAAATCTTATAAAATTCGTTTTGTCGGAGTTCAGTGTTAGTAGATGCAGTTTTAGCCAGTTAGTTACAGCATCAAATCCGCGTTGAGCATACTCGTAGGCCTCGTTTGTTGACTTTGCGGAAAAAAGTAGGGCAGTGTCATCTGCGTAGGAAATGATTTTGCCACTATCTATTTTTAGGTTGCATAGGTCATTAATATAAATCAAAAATAGGGTCGAGGCCAAAACGCTGCCTTGGGGCAAGCCAAAAGGAGTGTTTTCTAAATCGGAACTTATGATGTTATCTATTTTTACGCATTGAGTACGTCCGTCTAGGTAGCTCGCGATTAATCTATGCTGTGTTCCTCTAATACCTAGTGTTTCGAGCTTGTGCAGTAAAATGGGAGTAGAAACAGTGTCAAATGCTTTTGCGAGGTCCAGGAAGATGCCAATTGTCTTGTTACCCTTGTCTAATTCCTGAACTAGATAGTCAGTCAATTCGTGTACAGCATCTGCGGTTGATAATTTTGGCCTAAAACCAAACTGTGTCTTTGCCAAAAAGGCATTCTTCTCGAGATATTGTACAAGTCTGTTATTAATAATTTTTTCTAGGATTTTGGATGTCGCTGGTAACAGAGAAATCGGTCTATAATTTGTTACTTGAGCTTTGCTACCAGATTTGTGGATAGGGACTACAACGGATTTTTTCAAACATTTCGGAAAAATTCCTTCAGAGATGCATTTTTGAAATATGTGTGTTAGCGGTGGAACTAGGATGTGTCTGAAGGTCTTTATTATTTTGTTCGAGATGCCATCCCAACCAACCGCGGAATCCTCTTTTAAGTTCATGATAATTCTGTCAACCTCAGTTTCATCCGTATTTAATAACACAAAAGATTTGGAAGATTTGTTTGGTTCGGATAGCAATCTTGAAGGGAGTGGCGATGAAAATCCCTGGACTTTTTCAGCCAGGTTTTTGCCTATGTTAACGAAAAACTCATTTGTGTTATTTGCAGCCAACAATTCGGACGGACCTGCTTGCAGCAAACTTGCGGATGATTCACGTTGTTTTGCTGTGTGTGTTACGTTTTTAAGATGTTTCCAAACTAATTTACTGTTTTTTCCAGCAATTTCCAGTTGTTTTTTGTCGTAGTTTGTTTTTATGTTTTTTAGTAAGTTGGTACAAAAGTTACGATATCTTTTATACGTCAGTTGCAATATAAGATTGTCTGGATTTGCTTTAGCTTTCAAGTGTAGTTTATCCCTGTGTCTCATAGATCGAAGAAGTCCCGTGGTTATCCATGGTTTTTTGTTAAAATTCTTGCTATTTAAACGTGTCTTATTAGTGTTACGTAAAATTGCTTGCTGGACATTTTTGGTCAAGTACAGCATACTATTTTCTGCATCAGCAGAATTATAAACGGGGCCAAAGTCAATATTGCGTAAATCATCTCCAAGTTTGTTTATATTTAATTTATTGACAAATTGCGTGCGCGTGCATGTACTACGTGATTTACGATAGAGGGTTAGTAGGGCAGCTCTGTGGTCGGTCACTGTAGAGTTAGTAACAAGTGCTAACGCCGAAGAATTAGATTTTACCATAATATGATCTAAGCATGACCCGCTTTGATGTGTAGGAAGCGTGTGCGCTGGTAGTAAGCCATGGAAAGAACACAGGTTAAGATAGCTTTGTGCTGTCAGCGAGGATTCGCTGTTTTCAGATAGAATGTTAATATTAATATCTCCTATCAATACTATATTTTTGAAGGATGTTAGTTTACTTAGATTTTCATCCAGGGACTTGATAAAATTATTGGTATCTCTAAAGGAGGGGGGTCTATATAAGGCTAATACTGCAGTATCTGATCCGATTTTAATTAAGAGCCGATTGCAATCTAGTATATGGGGTTCCACAACTGTGATATTTAAATTATTTTTTACATAAACTACTACCCCGTATGGAAGTGAATTAATTTGTATTGTCCACCATAGCATTAAAACTACTATAGTTCGTTTTTTTTAGCATTAGGAAGAACTTGAAAGAAGGTAAGCGATTTTGACATGTCTTTTAATTAAAAAAAACACTTTTTAAAAATCAATAACTATTACTTATGAAAGCAGTAGACTATAAAAGATCGTATTAGATTCATAATTGTTACATATTTACCGTAACTTATTTTTAAAATGTGTTTTTCAATTAAAAGACACATCAAGATTGTTTACCTTATTTCTAATGCTAAAAAAACGAAGTATAATGCTTGTTATAAATAAACATTTCCATGTCCACAGCAACCTGAAGAAGAAGAGGCCGAGGAAATATCAAAGCGCGCGGCGGGCGCGGCCATAGCGCCGCCGCCGTCGCTCACGGCCGCGGCCGACACGCCGCCGCCGTCGCCCGCCGCTTCGCTCGCCCCCGCGCCCGGCTTCTCGCTCGGCGGCTACGGCGCCAGCTCCATCGCGGCTAAGATTATGGCTAAATATGGCTTTAAGGTGAGATTCATCAGCGCGGGTGGGCCTTAGCCTGGTCAAGCAAGTCTCTCCAGTCCGATCTATTTGTGGCCTTCCTTCTCCAACTTTTCACTCTTAACGTCCTGATGTCCTGGTATACGCCGTCAAGGTGAGATTATTATTCTAATAAAGAAGATGAAGACGAGGTGGGTTTTATAGTGAGGGTATATCATTATATGCTGCTCAAAACATGTAAAGCTATTACTTAACAAGTTAATGATTGGCCAGACCGGAATTTCACAATCTTTGGTTTAGAAGAGGGAATTAGAAAATGTGCACTTCAAACATCAAACATCAACATTTATTCAGCACAAGGGCACTTTTACACGTCAACATTGAATTTACATACTTAAAAGTGAAGTCTGGGTGTTTTATGATAGAACCCCGTTGGCATAAAAAAAAATGTGCCATCCCACTCTCTGTGCAGCGGAGCATGTAAAAAGCCATAAACTTATTACAGCTATTACAATCCAAGGCACTTTTTAGGGTTCCGTAGCCAAATGGCAAAAAACGGAACCCTTATAGATTCGTCATGTCTGTCTGTCTGTCTGTCTGTCTGTCCGTCTGTCCGTGTATGTCACAGTCACTTTTCTCCGAAACTATAAGAACTATACTGTTGAAACTTGGTAAGTAGATGTATTCTGTGAACCGCATTAAGATTTTCACACAAAAATAGAAAAAAAAAACAATAAATTTTTGGGGTTCCCTTACTTAGAACTGAAACTCAAAAATTTTTTTTCATCAAACCTATACGTGTGGGGTATCTATGGATAGGTCTTCAAAAATGATATTGAGGTTTCTAATATCATTTTTTTCTAAACTGAATAGTTTGCGCGAGAGACACTTCCAAAGTGGTAAAATGTGTGTCCCCCCCCCCCCCTGTAACTTCTAAAATAACAGAATGATAAAACTAAAAAAAATATATGATGTACATTACCGTGTAAACTTCCACCGAAAATTGGTTTGAACGAGATCTAGTAAGTAGTTTTTTTTTAATACGGTGTTAATACGTCATAAATCGCCTAAATACGGAACCCTTCATGGGCGAGTCCGACTCGCACTTGGCCGCTTTTATTAACATTAATAAGTTATTTTACCAAAGTGCTTATGTTTTAGGAGGGGCAAGGGCTTGGCAAGAAGGAACAAGGAATGTCGGTAGCCCTCCAAGTCGAGAAGACATCCAAAAGGGGCGGCCGCATCATCCACGAAAAAGATGGCGGCGCCGTTATGCCGCCGCCGGCGTTCGCCGTGCCCGCGTTGCCGGGATCAGGTACCGCATTTTGAGGAGACTAAGGGCCAGTTGCACCATCCGCACTTGACAGACTGATCAACGTCACCCGGCGCGCCGCGGCGGTTTACTATGAAGCTTTCCATACAATAAAATTTAGCGAACTCTTTAACCTTTTGAACGCCACAGACGGCAATTGACGTCAACGCAAAATCGTGACAACGACGCCAAAGACGGCATTTGACGTCGATCGTTTTTTGATGAAATCTACTGAAAAACACCCCACTTTTAGGTTTTGTTATTCACAAAACTAAATTTTACCCCCGTGGCATCAGTGGCACGGCAAATGGATGCGCCGTTTGGCGTTCAAAAGGTTAACGATGACAAACAGTTTATTATTGGGGTGGTATCGGGCCTTTGAGTGTCACGTCGACCAAGTATTGATCTATTGTGACGGCCCTTTAAAGTTCATTACTAATGCCCGTTGCATCCAGAAAATTACAGATGCTTTGGGCCGTAACGTTTAGTGCAGTCATGTGCAGTGCAACCGACCCTTAGGGCTCATTTAGACGATGTGAGAACTCGCATGCGAGTTTCATTACATTCCGGGTTTTGATCGGTCGGTTGAATTGGACGTAACCAACAGTCCGCAATGTAACTAAAATCGCATGCGAGTTCGCGCGCCGTCTAAATCAGCCCTAAACTCTATGTTCTTTTTTTCATGACAGTTAAAAATGATCATTGACTTAAACCGTCAACCCCCCGGGGGGTCGATATTTGACTTGACTTTTCTGCCCAATATCGCGTCGGTCGGAACCGAGGAGTGAAAACACAGAAAAGAACGCAACACTCTAATAAATAAATAAATCGATATGTGCATGGTATTGCTAGTAGATTGCTTATATTACTGCATAAAGTAGAAAGGATATTCACAAGATACCTCCAGCTGAGATTGGCAAGCAGTAGCGTGCATAGGGTTTCCATTAATAGGGATGATGACACATGTTGCATTTTATAACAAAATCTAGTAAAAAAGATAGCAAACGAGCAATTTATCACAATAATGTGGATATTAAAATAAAATATTGAAAAATTATAAAATTACTGGACCTGAAAGTTTCAAAATTAATTTTTTTTTTAACTTCCAAAAACGATAAAAGTAAGGGTACCATTCGATTCCTTACATTTTATCCAAAAAAATATTGTATAGCAACTATATACATAAACGCAATATTTCACCGACAAAAACGCAATTTTCTTGTTTTGTCCATACTACAAGATGGGCGATGACGTCACGGCCTTTGGCCGTTTTGTATAGGGCGTTTCGCGAGTGAAGTGCGACTGTCGGACTTTGACTACAATTTCTGACTTTTGTGTTACTTTAATGCAATGGGTCCCATATAGACATTTGATCCTAAAAACAAACCCGATCGATTGATACCATAAAAAAAAATTAGTTATGTAGCCTATTATAGAGAATAAGTTAATCGTTCCTTAAATTATTAGAAAACTACAAATGTTCCTCTTATTTTTCATTCTAGAGTCTCCAGGCACTGCGTCTAACTCACCACAAATGTCGAGACAGGAACCGTCTATCACGGAGATTATGAAATCGCCCAGTAAAGTTGTACTGCTCCGAGTAAGTTTTAACTGGAATTTGGACTTAATAATAATATAAAATGTGAACCATAAACAAATAATCTTATGTACGAGTATCTAAAGCTGTAATTCATAAATCAAATAATCGCTATTCTAATCTAATCGTAATTAGGTAACTCTTTGTTCCTGCGTTTCAATATCATCCATGTGCTTGATCAAGTCTGTAAGAACCACTAAAATATAGAGACAGGGCATAGACAGAATTTTAAACTTGATAAAGTATGGTTTGCAAGATGTCTGCTGAGGAACTTTAGCCATAATTCTAATTGCTCTTTTTTGCCCAAGAAATGCAGCCTGGACATTATATTTATAACTATTACCCCAGAATTGTATACTATAGCGATGTATAGAATTGGATTATATGTCGGCGGCCGATCGTAAAATTAGGCAGATCGTAATGTTTCGACAGTAGTCACATTAAACCAATAGATAGGTGAGATAGGTTCGTTAGGTTGCTTTAGATGCCCGAAAGGCAAACTGTCCAGAAATAGGAGGCCCGCAGGGCTCCGTCGACTCAGGGAACGAGACAAAGATTTTTACGTTTCACGATATGCCTAGGAATTTCACGATCTGCCTGATCTTACGTTCGGCCGCCAACATATATATTGATACCCAACAAGCAGGTATACACATGCAGGTCCAATGGAAATAAAATATTAATTATCTCAACATTTACATTTGGACGACTGGTCTGGCCTAGTGGGTAGTGACCCTGCCTCTGAAAGCCGCGGTCCTGAGTTCGAATTAAGGACATTTATTTGTGTGATAAGCGCAGAGCGCCTACCGCGAACCACGTTCGACGTGTTGCCTCTCTGTCGCACTTGTAAATTCGTACGTAAGTGTGACAGGGACGTAACACGTCGAACGTGGTTCGCGGTAGACCCTCTGATATTTGTGCCTGAGTCTTAGGTGTTTTCTATGTATTTATGTATTTTTATATTATATACATCGTTGTATGACTACCCACAACAGTGCCCTCAACACAATCCTTCTTGAGTTTACTGTGGGACTTAGTCAATCTGTGTAAGAATTTCCTATAATATTTATTTATTTATTTTATTTAGTTACTTATTTGTTTTTTTGGCAATAAAAAATAATTTATTTTATTTTTATTTACAGAACATGGTTGGGCCAGGCGACGTGGACGAAGAGTTGGAGCCCGAAGTCAAAGACGAGTGCAACACCAAATACGGTGACGTCATCAAAGTGCTCATCTTCGAGCTGCCGAACGCGCCCGCCGACGAGGCCGTGCGAATATTCGTGGAGTTCAAACGGATAGAAAGTGCTATCAAAGCTGTTGTTGACCTGAACGGCAGATTCTTTGGCGGGAGACAAGTGAAAGCTGGTTTTTATGATGTGGAAAAGTTTAGCGGTTTACATTTGACTGAGTAATGTGACTGTCATGTACCTACCTATATTATTATATCAAAATGATACAAACTTTACGGAATTTATTTTGATGTCCATTTTAAGTCAGGGTCCATCCCATCCCACATGTAACGTTATTAGTAGACACTTAGTTACCCAATTTTCCGATGCTAATAGTATTATATATTAAAATTTAAAATACTATGGGACAATCTTAAGGCCCCTGTACCCAATGGGCCAGCGTGGGCCATTCTGGGGGATGCATTTATGCGTTAGAGGGAGCAAGTGATATTGCTATCTCATTCTACCACATGGCTGCGTCCCTTGGACTGGCCGGCGATGGCCCATTGTGTACAGGGGCCTTTACACAAATCAACCTAGCCCCATAGTAAGCTCAATAAGGCTTGTGTTGTGGTTACTTGATGATTGATGACGAGATATAATTATACATATAGATAAATAATACTTACATAGAAAACTTCCATAGCTCAGGAACAAACATGTGATGGAAGGATTTGAACCCGAGACCTCCTGTGGCCTATTTTATAAAGCTACAAGTTACAATTTACAAGCGGAAGTCTCTTTCTAACCTTACCACTTGTCAGTAGAATAGGCGCGAAATTCAAGTTTCGTACGGGAGATCGACAGATTTACGCTAATTTTATCATAATTATATATAGATTTGTAGGGACATTGACCCTTCGAGTTTACATCATGTCTATATAGACCAGCCAGCCTATTATGGATAGCTTTATCCATCTTTATCCACGTGATAAAATAACTGTCACTGTTTAACACCGTGGGAAAGAAAGTGACGGACACCGTTTTATCACGCTGTCACGTAGACAAGAACGACCATCATATCCGTACTGTCCAGACGAGTACAATTTTTCGCCAATCTGATTAAACGGTACGGACGCAAACACCAATTTGGCCACTTTCACCAATTTTAAATTTATGGTGATATTTGACCGCTAAAAATTAAAATAATGCCCCTAATAGCGTCACAAATTGGTATTCTTGCGTCCTATTATACTTACTTTACTCTTTGGTACCGGTCATAATCGGCGGTCGAATTCGGTGAGCCAAATTGGCGTTTCTGTCCGCACGTCCTGATTCGATCGAATAATTTATAAATCAGATTGGCGAAAAATTGTCCTTGTCTGGACAGGCCTTTTTCGACTGATAGAATTAGTTTGCCAAACTATATTTCTAAAGCCCCTTCCACACTCGTGCGCGAATCGCGGCGCGAAGCTGCGAACGCGAGTGGGGAGTCAAGTTCGCAGATTTGTGAAATCGACTCCACACTCCCGTTCGCGCCGTGATTCGCGCACGAGTGTGGAGTGGGCTTGACAGTAAAATTTTAGCAACAGTGAGGCAAAACCAATGCAAATAAAATTTATATTCTAGATTTTTTAATGCCTTTTTTGGCAATACAAATGAAACAGTGACTGAATTCTATAAATTAAGAAGGCTATGAAGGCTGGCTCATTTCAATTATAGCAAGAGATAATCATACTATCTTTGTCGTACATTAGTACTAGCACCCAAAAGAAAAGGACGAGTATAGTTTTTGTTGTTGATATTTTTGTTGTTTTTGATTTGGTTGACCAAGTATATATAGCTGGTCAACCAAATCTTGTCAGTAAAAAAAGGCGCGAAATTCAAATTTTCTATGGGACGATATCCCTTCGCGCCTACATTTTTCAAATTTGCCGCCTTTTTCTACTGTCAAGATCTGGTTGACCAAGTATATATTTCTTTGTTTCGTGTGAATCGTGTGATAAATTGAATGTATTATAAATTGATAATGTATAATCGGGCTTGGGTCTATTACAATTAAAAAAAAAACTAGTTGTCAAAATGACGTGTCAACAATGTGACATTTATCAATGCAAATAAAGTCGTATTTCTAAACGTTGGTAGAAAGCCTGTATTGAAGTTTCTACCATATGATACACCAAATAAGGTTTAATATTGTACGCCAAATTTCTGCATCATCAAACGTAATGAAATATAATTCGCCAAATGGAAACTAGGTCGCGGACCGAATAAAATGAAAACTATTATTACTTTTTTATTTATTTTCAAGTAATTTTGTAAGTGAAGTAGTTATTGAACAAAAACAGCACTTCCACGTAACTTATTTAATATATTTTCATATATCATTGTTTATTCCATTTGATAATACTGCAAATTTTACAGACTTATGATATGACCACTTGTAAAGATTTTTTGAAAATGGCTTTTTCTTGTAATCGATACAGATTAATTGTTGTAATATTGTTGTCGTTAATAATGTGGCAGCTGTTTAGTATGTTTCCGGGGAATTCTGGGCGAGATGAGAAACTGTCTCAGGTATGTTTTGAACCAAATCTCTTACTCGATTTGACAGGTTAATTCTGTTATATTTGGCTTGAATTGGCTATATTACTTTAGGTTTTAGGTAATACTTAGTATTGTTGTTGCTAATGAAGTTTGTTATATTACGGTATAACATTCTTTTCACATTTAGTAGTGACATAATTTGATAGTTTTTTGTAAACAAAAAATACTCACTGCTTTAGATAATTATTTTTTTAAACACTAAATGTGTAGTGAATTGTTTTGCTGATTCAACAATCTTCTCAAATCTCAACTAAGTATTTATTATTTTTACAAATGCTTGAAATGCAATTCCTTCATTGATTTATTTTGTTTTAGCCTGGAATAGTGGAACTGGAGGATGACATGTTTAATATACATAAACAGGACAAGGTGAAGGTGCGGGTGTACTATGAGGCACTGTGTCCGGACTCCAGGCATTTCTTCTTAAAACACCTCTGGCCCGTCACAGAAAAACTGTCAGAGTTCCTAGATATAGCTCTTATCCCTTATGGAAAAGCAACTGTAAGTATTCTGAGTTTATGAGCATTTTCCAAAAAAAATTACATTTCATTCATGTCTTCAAAATATTGACTTCTTGGGCTCATTTTACTCAGAATCATTTGTACATTCACGCCTCATACATGAAAAATAGGTCACAAGATTTCCTTTCCAGATCATCACATTTTATTTGTATGAACATAACGCACTGGAAAAATATTTTTTCATACAAAATGTTGGGGCACATTTTTTCATGTATGAGGCGTGAATGTACAAATGATTCTGAGTAAAATGAGCCCAAGAAGTCAATATTTTGAAGACTTGAATGAAATGTAAAATTTTTTTGGAAAACGCTCTTATATTGTAATTATAATTATTATTTATATCTTTTAGAAACTTGTAATACCAGAGGATGAACTCCCTTTCTAGCAAATGCTGTCAAAAAGTGACATCCGCTTGTATTACAAGTTGCTAGCTTTTGATAAACGGGCCCCTGGTCACTGCTAGCTATTGTGAAGGTTGGAATGGATCCCAGCAGCTATGACTATCCATTCATGGGTACATTAGTAGATATGGACTTGAACAATGGATGTCAATCTGCTGAAAATGCCCAGGGGGCCTAGCCACGATGACAATGTACATTAAAAAACGCCAATCGAAATGAAACATGTATCGGGATGATAGATGCTAAGAAATGTCACGTGACTATTTCCATACATTATTTAAGTTACAATTGGCATTTTCTAGTTAGCTATCTTTTGAACTGGATACATTTCCTTTCCAGTGTTGTTTTTATTTTAGAATTTTGCTTATTGTTTTTATTAGGTCCTTTTCCCACTAGGTTAAATTTCCCTTTGCCCACTTGTGTTAACATTACGGATTTATTTTACATTCATGGTCATATTGATAATGTTTATTGCTATAGATAAACATGTGTTGTCCTTGCATGTTCATATTTGTTAGAATATCATGGATATTTCAGCCATAAACAACAACATACCTACTTTATATCCAGAGTGAAACTTAAATACTTTTATTTGGATGACTAATTAAATTATGTATTGTGGATTGTGGTTATGTAACCACACAGTAGGTATTTAATTGAGAGTTCGGATATTCAAGGATCGTATAATCAAGGTTCTACTGTATTATCTTTGGAAGTAACTTTGTTGGAAACAAAAAAAATTAAGACACATTATTTAACATTCATTGTTCTACATACTAGAACAAATTAAATTATTTTCAGAAAATATTATATAGCCTGGGGCACTAGAGGCTTGGGTCATTTTTTCTTAGTATATGACATTTATTTCAGTTTATAATTCATTGTTCTATTTTTAGACCAAAGAGAAAGATGGAAAGTATTATTTCGACTGTCAACACGGCGAGACTGAGTGCTACGCGAACAAGATCCACGCTTGTTCTATTGAGGCTGTAGCAAACACGACAACAGCAGTGAAGTTTACAGAATGTATGATCCTGGATAACAGCGACCCAGATGAAGCTCTCTCAAGGGTAAGCTTTGTATAATTTACTGTCTTACCTTTGAACCCTATTTATACAGGGTGGTATCGAGTAACTCGACAGACTTTATACAATGTTAGATATATGGGCCGATTATGGCATTCTAATTTAGTAGTTTTGAAAACAATATAATTGAATTTCATTCAGTTCACTAGCTTTTTGTAAACAGCGCCATGGCGTAATAACAAGCCTAATAAAACTTGGTGTTTTTGATTAGTCTACCAAATTCTTGGTATAATAAAAACTTCAGCTCTCTAGCATTATCCTAGCCGTAACTACGAGGGTTCGAAAATACGACGAAACCAGCCGAGAAAAGATGCACTGCCTTTTGCCCTTTGTCTCGTCTTGGCGGGGGCACGGCCGTGCCCCCAGATAGACAATTGACTACGAAGGTCACATTATATTCGCCTGGTAAATAGGTTATGAAATTTAAAAAAAGAGTCACGTCCTGATGTAGGACTTACGGACATTTTTAGTTAATTTTATGTAAGGTACTTATCCACAATATAAATATCATACCAATACATATATTATCAATTCTCACTATATTGTTTTTAGTGTGCAAAAGAGATGAACGTAGACCCAAACCCCATCAGCACCTGTTCATCTAGCGAGCACGGATCGAATCTACTGAAGAAGTACGGAGACGACACCCAGATTATTGACCCATACTTCATTCCTACTATAACTTTGAACGGGTCGGTACCAAAAAAAACTTTGCCCGCGATCCTCAAGAATTTCCTTCTTGAGGTGTGCAAGCGGATTGCCATGCCGCTGCCGCCCCCTTGCTTGTGACAAACCCGACGAAGAAGGGTGAGGCATCAGATGCTAAAGTTAAAAACATAAATGTGACGCCAAAAACGAAGTGTAAGGCCTGAGTGGACGCTCGGAGCGGAGTGTTGGGCGGGGCGTGCAGCGTGGCATCGGGCTCACAAGTAATTTGAGCAGCGTGTACTAAGGCCGCTCCTATACCTTACGCTTGCATTTGTTTAACATGCACGCCGCACGACCCGCGACGCTGCACGCTCAACTCGAGCGGCCACTCAGGCCTTACACTAAGGTTTTTGATCATGGACAGTGTGACGTTTTCAGGAGATAGTCAATATTAATGACGTTGTTAAGCATCATTCATTGCAAGAAGCATCTTTACCGGTTGCTAAATGCATCTAAATTTTGACAATTAGGGTAAACTACCCAATGGTTGGAATTGAAAATTAGCAACTATTCCTTTCCTATAGCAACTGCCACCTTATAATAAAGTTGAAGGCCGATCTTTGGGTGCTGACAGGTCGTTTATCCTACCTTTCTGCTCATTGGCAAAGTGGTATGTTTAGCGTGACAATTATAAACTTTAAGGCTCAAGTAGATTACGTATACGTTCAGAGTATTTATTCAGAAGCAATTTATTTCTCCAGTATTGAGCATTTATTTTATCACTTATACCTACATTGTTTATTTATAGCTTGATATACAATTAACGCGTTTTACATTTTTTGTACATACAGTTTTTGTACTTATGAGCACTATTGTGTTTGTTTATAACTCAAATGTAACAAATGTATAATTTGTTTTGCTTTGATGTTTCTCAAAACTTATTCCGTTTTAAAATTGCTAAAAAACATTTTGACCGGAAAATAACAAGAAAGATTTATAGAGTTAACTATGAATACTTATATACATTAATTCAAACATACACGACTAATTATCAAAGACTCTTCATACGTTCATGCGTTCCTCCGTAACAAAGGATCCTCCTCCCGAATATTTTTATAAGAACCTACCTTCCGCAAGACAGAAGAAGGAACATAATTAGCATAATGGTTATTTTTAGTCTTTATTATTAACTCGTCTGTTATTAAAATCAATCAAATGATTAATTAATAATCTAACGAGATAAATATGATGTAGTAAATACGAGTACACACTTTTACAATGCAATCAGAAAAATGTACATGTAAATGTAATGTGGTCACTTTTATAACACGCACAATGAATAAGACCTATTTTTACATTTACGTTTGATAATTACTAAAACGTAATAAGGCTATTGAAGTATTAAGTATATAGGTAACTTGAAGACTAGATTAATAATGTTGTACCTAATAATTGTTTTAAGTTTCCTATGCAGTATGTAAACTTACTATAGGCAAAAATGAAACTGGTCGTCCTAAAACATATTTAACTTAATTTAACGTAATTCAAGTCATCCTAAATTAAAAAAAATACATAAGCGCAAAACAGAAGCATGTCAATACAAAGTACTCTAGTACTTCCGTGTCTACCAGTTTTATGCCTAGCGTTTCGTAAGCTTACATACCTACTATATGTCTTATCTTTTATAAGTGTAATACCTACTTATTATTATTTATTATTTTAACTACTTAAGATATAAATAATGTATTAATTACCTACTATGTCTTAACAAGTTCCTCTTGACTTCGTAATGTGTTAATCTTTTAGTGTTTTGTAGAGGCTTTTTATGTATTTATAACTTACGAATTACGAAGGGCAGCATTTAAAATTAAATATTCTACGTTTAGTTCTTAAGTCATAAGAAAAGTTAGGAATGTTAACCTTTTCGACGCCGTGTCAAACACAAAAGCTGTCACGCTGACGCCACGTCACCGAAGTGTCAAAACTGAAATTGAACTTTATGCATTACGTACGTAGGTATGTATATGTCGCTCTGTGGTCTGTGACCGATTAGTCGGTCTTTGGCGTTGAATCTACGGTGTGGATATATCGGTCATTGGCGTCCAAAAGGTTAAAAAGCGCTATCTCTACCAATATTATAAATGCGAAAGTAACTCTGTATGTCTGAATGTCTGTCCGTTGTTACCTTTTCACTTTTTTGGTGATTTGGTATGGAAATAGTTTGTGTTCCAGGGAGGATATAGAATATAGGATAGCTTTTATCAATCATCAATCATCCACGCAGACGAAGTTACGGGCAGAAGCTAGTCCTATATATTTTAGTACAACTAAGCAATTGTTTGCAGTGAGGACTGTAATGTATACGAGTACTTATATTTTGCTCAAGTTGCTCTCTGCGCTAAAAATATATTTGACTAACCAGTGGCAACTTCCTATGATAAGCAATGTTTTTCATTGGAAAGTCCATAGATTAATAGAAAGGTAAATTTTCTCGACTCATATTTAGTGTAATTATTATAACCTACAACGCTTGTTCGCTGCAAATTTTGTGCAGACTGCAGAGTTAGCTAAGACAGAGTAGCACTAGCAACAAGGTAAAATTGGCTTGCATTATCGGCTTATATTATCGCCTATAATCTGTTGTATTAGATTAAGTATTATATTGTTAAGTATAATTTTATTTTGCAATATTAAATTTACTTTTAGCCGATAACTTATAATTATGGTTGTGTTGTATCCAAGTCGTCGTTAATAGTGGTTGTATCATTACCTACGATTAATTTAATTTGGAACAAAATTGTTATTAGTGAGATTAATTAAAAAGCTTGCCCATTAATTTATATAATTATAATCATTTATGTAATATCTTGGCGTGTAAACAGCAATGTGGAAACAGTATACCTGCCTGGGCCAAATATTTATAAGTGCTTTGGACAGATTACTTTAATTCAAGTATAATAATTTATGGCCTTATTCATAAACGCGCTACATATTTAAATTAGCTATAAATCGTTTGTCTTAATCTGTCATCCTGACTTATCTATTTGTAAGAAAGGGATAGAACATAAATTAACTGTCGAGGCTTGTAAAGTTTTATGAATAAGGGGTTAAAACTGCCCATGGGCACAACAGACTTAGGGCCAGTTGCACCAATCATATAGCTAATACTTAGACTGCCCAACGTCACGCATTAGAGATCTATGACTGAGATGTATGATCGTATACAATAAAATTTAGCGGACGCTTTAACGGTGACAGACGGTTTGGTGCTGCCGACCCTTAGTCTTTTCACGAAGTACACCTTAGTGCAAATGTTCGTGAGAACTACCGCGAATAACTAAATTCGAAGATTGTCTATCTTGCCCCGTTGGATCGATCTCTATCTGGAGAAACACGAATTTCGATTTTCGAAGTTCGCGGCAGACCCTCAGGATTACACGTCATTTTAAATAGGATTTTATAAAAGACGTCTAAATAACACAGACTCGATATTTCGATACTATGGTGCGTTGTATTGTCATTTCAAATTCGTGATTTGTATTTAACAACTACTGATTCCAAATTCCAATTTTTATTGTTACCTACTTGCACGGAATCTATGACATGAATTTGTTCTATTATTTGTGCCGTCTTCAAGCAAAAGGTAAACCTACATCGTCGGTTGTCCATAAAGGTGACAGTCCATTTCCAACCGCAGCTGCACTACTGTTCATTTTACTATGGAAATTGACAGTAACAGCGACGCGTTCAGTATACCAGTCCATTTCTGACCGCAGCTGCACTACTGGTACTGAACGACCAGTAGTACAGCTGCGGTCAGAAATGGAATGTTACCCTTAGGGTTATCGAATATTTATTTCTGAGCGAAGTCAAATAACTGCTCATTTTACATCTGTGTAGATAAACTGGGCATTCGTATGTAAATGTAAAAGGTGTAGGTACCACAGCATGCCAAAAATAAATCAAAATCAATTTTGAAATGTTTGGTTTCCTTTTCTCACTTTCATTCCAAGTTCATGGTAACTTTTAGTAGGTAGTGATGACGAACGCCCTGCCAATGGCGAGTGGTGTGGTGGTAGAAAAAAAGCAATCACATATTCTATCTTTTTCAACTTCACCTCACCGTGACCACGAGTGATGTAAGAAAAAAATCGGATGTAATGTAAGTAGTCAATTGCCAACATTTTAATCACAAGTGTACATAATGATATCCTTTTATTATGAATAAAACAGACAAGCTATTTTACATCCACAGGTTGTCTTCTAAAAAACAACTCGAAAATGCCAGTAGCGGTGCCAGGAACTTGATTACTAAGCACTTCAAGTCTCGACTACGTAATGTATGGGAAAAATGCGGTAAGTTTTCATTTCACACTACATATATGCATGAACAAGTACATTCAGGTGATTAAGTACTTAATTAGTTAATTACCTACTCGTTGTGCGCCTTCACATTGATACGTAGCGATTAACAAGTGCCCGTCGCTACATTACCTATCATACATGTGTTACTATGTAGCCTAGTCTAGTATCTACTCAACCTACCTATATGTATCTCTTTTAATTTGCCTATAGCTATTCGAAATTTGTAAAATATACATAAATATAATTTATAGACACAAATACACATGTGTAAGGAACAATAAATTTAATGCTTATATAAGAATAATATAGGTAATACGTATTACGTACTTACAATATATTACAATACCGATGGAAGAAAAAAAAAATGTGGAATTTTCAAGGGTGCATTCCTGAGCTTAAATCAATTAACTTTCTCAGAGACATTTCGGAGATAATTTTTCTTTCTGATAAGTAGGTACCCTACGAGCGTGTAGGTACACTTGCCTTAAGATCTGTTTACATGTTGATTAGTGTTTAGTACGAGATCATACATTTGCTACTAAACTTAAGTCCTCTACTAACTCGGACGATCGATGTTCGAAATGACATTGATATGTCACAGTTTTCAATTGTTAGGTTGAGTTAAATGTAATGCCCGTGTTACAACATCGCTATATGCAACATTTAGGTAGGTAATTATTTTTTTATACAAAAGGTTTGGGATATAGCCTTTTACTGCATGATGCAGTGAGAATAAATCCAATCTGATTTTACATAATATTTTACTTATGAAATTATGCCAACGGACTCCTGACAATTTAACCCAATTAATGCAATGTGAAGTGTGACTTTTCCATACCGATCACGTAAGCCATAAATTAACCGCTTCACCTCTGACTCACCCGCCATCAACCAACAAGCCTCAGTCAATTCAATTGAAAAGCCACTCTGACAACACCAATTTGCCTGTCTCTAAATGGCTACCTTTGCCCCGAAAACCATTTCAAACACCGTAATAAATCTCCACTGAAATCACGGGTCTAATTTCGTAAAAGCCCGTCTCGCTTGCTAATTAATATGAATGGCATTTGCATCCGGCTTTTTCTCTCGTACACCATTTCCAACTATTGTTTTGCAAAGATTCTCACGATTTATTCCTACTTTTAGCCGACTGCACAATGAGAAGGAGCGTTATTGCGATTTAAAATAGCATCTGCTTTATGGCTCCACAGAAATGAAAAGCTTTTTCTCTTTCGCTTTCGGACAAATTAGAGTTCTTTGTTGAATAAGACTTAATCCGTTAAGAACAATGGGATGGAAAAGATTACCAAAATTTCATAACGGCTGGGAAATGTTAATAAAAAAGATTAAAAAAAAGATGATACCACTTTTTTCTTTTTCATTACTTAGTGCATGTTCTACGTACTTTACCTAGTTTACTTAAGTAAGTACCTAACTCATTTTAATCCTTACGTTTACGTTAGCTAGGTGGTAGATACCCTATCGTTTATTTAGTCGCAACTATAAAGGCTTTTAACTAATACCTGTGATAAAACTACGTCGGCAGCGACATTGAAATTGATTTAATTTTGAGTGCATTCTGTGAAATTAATCAGGGGTATCACACTTCGTACACTATGTGCGCACATTAGGCTGTTCACAACGCGCAGACCACTTATCATGCTACCCAGTTTGAAACCTAACCTCCGGTTATAGGTAGTTCGTACGGGTTTTAAGGTCAAGTTATGTTAGGAATGAGATCAGAGATGAAATAGAACATGTTGTGAATAAAGTGGTGTTGATAGGAAAGCAATAAAGCCGCTTACGCACGGTCAACTGCCGCGCTCGCGGCCGCTGTGTCGTCGCCCGTTCTCTCGCTGATGCCGCGGCCGATGCACAGATCTAATGGATTTTTTATGTTGCCTGAAAAAGCACCAATATGAATAAAATGGAAAAAGCATCTTGCCAATGGATTTCATCCGCGCGGACGGATCGGGGATTCATTTTAATAGTGTACCTATCCTGCTGGAATTATTTTTGTAGACTCGGTTATTTTTTAACGGTTCAGTATCGGTCAGTTATTTTTAAAACGAAATATTCATGCAATTGTTTTGCTTAATTTTTTTGAAATACAAATAAAGGAAATAAAGTAAGAAATGAAAATATAATAAATTGGAATACTATTTACGTTTAAAAGAATAGGTACGCGGTAAGGGGTAACATGAACATGATACCAACCTGATCGTTAGTATAGTATTAGGTACGACTACGTATATTTCCTATTTACGTTCCACGTATGTACACAACTCTCCTCTTTTATGTACCTACTTTCAAGACTGCTTAGCTATATTTCTAATATCCTATTAGAAAAGTCACAGCAGGTTCCTCCTCTCGGTCAACATCCTCTACTGATACTATTTTTCGTCACCCTCTCACACAAAGTTAGAGCTAATTTAGTTACCAAGCAAACTACTGCCACAAATTACGTTACAAAAACATGCAAAACGTAACAAAATGCAAACCCGAAGCTCTTGCCAAACAGACAGGGCGCGGGCAAGGGGCGTCTATCCTGGCCCTGCTTTCGCCTCTTACAGAGCACTCGTCTTAACCAAACCAGTATAAGTTCGAGCTCTGAGTACATATAGGTAGGTAGTTAAACTTCCTCAGGACCCTCCTCCTTCCTCCTCCTTCCTCTATCCTTGAAGGTTTGCACTCAAATTCTTGAAAGGTACTTTAGCGTAGCCAAGACATCTTGCATGCCCCAACCATATGCTTTTCCGGTACATTTTCCACCATCGTATTCAGCAGAAGTACGAGTACATTAGGTTCGCGGTTGTCGCAACCGTTTTTCTTAAATACCTATTAGGTGGCGTTAGAAGGTGACGTTTTACTGCATCTTGTCTATCGTGCATCTCAGGAGCTGCCACTTTTAGTTTCACTTGTGTAGAGATCACAACGTAACTGGTTTGCCAGTATAAGTGATAGCAATAACAGCCCCGTTGGTGGTGAGAGCCGTGTACTCATTAAAACTTTCCTCAGACTGGGCTTGCACGTGTTTTTAATTTTTATCGAGAGCACTCGTCGTTAGGGGCGGGTTCCGCCGGCTTTGATTGCGCTACCCGCACCCAAACCTTAATGACGTCGCCTATAGCTCTTCTCTTGCATGCCGCATCCACTCTATCTTCATATTAATTATTCCTTCATACAAATTAAAACGTTATAATGATGCGACTTCTCATGACCCGTCATTAGGATTGCTAAGATGCTACGCAACTTTCAAGTCTGCGGGTAAATAAAATATATCTTTAATAACCGAGATGTCAAAATTATTCCATTCATATATGGTTAGAAGAAAATGTTATCGTAGTAGGTAATTTTAGTAGGGCGCAAAGGTTTCTGTACTACCTTGAAGGCACCTTACCTTTTTACCTTAGATACTAGTGCTTCTTGAGGATAATTGCCCCACCAGGTTTCTATTTTATAATGATTACTTAACAATAGATTTCCTGCGTACCCAGTCATCACGATTTAAGGACTAAGGGGCCAGAGCCGTGGCGAAAACTCGTTCAATTGTTTACCGTAGGTAATCTCGCAATACTTTAAATTTAAGGGCAGTGTAGTCCATTTAAATAGGTTTGTAAAATTTCAAGCTTCATTTTCCTGGTTGACCTTACTTCAATTAACGGATTACTTTACTAATTAGTTGGTGAAATTAGCTGCAGGCTGCATGTACAGTCAGCTGCAGTGATAGTTGCTCCCCCTGATAGACACATTGTATGTGGTCAACTATCTCTGCAGCTGACTGTATTATATTTAATAATAGTACATGTACTTTAATATTTTATTATATAGATTGCTGTGTCCTTCCTTGTAGGCTCCATATTAAAGTAATATGTATGTATATCGCCAAACGTAGTTTGAGAACTACTTATGGCGATATATACACCGTGTTTTTATTGAATTCCGTTAACTTCGGGGTATGGTTAAGTACGTTTAAGAGAACTAAATGGCATAGTTAGTTTATAAAAAATTTTTTTTTGCTTTTTTTACAAAAAATAATTGTTTAAAAAGTAATTAAATGTAGCATATAGCGTTGTTGTAACACGGGCATTACATTTAACTCAACCAAACAATTGAAATCTGTGACATATCAATGTCATTTCGAACATCGGTCGACCGAGATTGTACTTAAGTTTAGTAGCAAATGTATGAACTCATTCTAAACACTAATCAATATGTAAACCGGCCCTAAGGCAAGTGTACACGCTTGTAGAGGCCTTATAGCAAAAAAATAAATTATTGATTATCTCCGAAATGGAGTTAATTAGAATATCGGTGTCTTTGAGAAAGTTACTTGATTTAAGCTCAGGAATGCACCCTTGAAATTAACGGAAATAAAAAAAAACACGGTGTATATCAGTCACATAAGAGCGCAGGTAAAATGAAAAAGCCCCCTCGTCCCATCAGTTTGACTTTCAGTTATTTGAAGTCAGTTTCGCCATCCGGCCATCATCAAAACTCTATAAAGGTGCATCCGTGCTGATATCGGCCCACGCTAGAGCATGATACTATTGCTGGCAACACGGCAACAAATCGGCTTAGCACGGTCACTGACGCCGCCGCCTGCGCTGGCAGTAGGTTACAGAGCCAATCGTTTAGGCGAACAAGCATATCCGTGAGCTTAGGTTCTATAACAACTATGCAGAGCCCAAGAACGTAAGTATACTGGTTTTGTTGAGCGGTAAACTATGTAATCGTTTGGAATAACAGGGCATAATACGTTTAAAAGAATAGGTACCTACGCGGTATTATTGCAAACAACTCTAATGGATTTTTCATGTTTACCAAAATACTCGCACAATGCATGAGGTGATAAGCTTATTGTTATTGAACTAGCGTACCTAGGCGTAGTATGATTATTCCAGGCAAATTTTGTGTAAAAGAGCATGATACGCCATCTCTGTGTGGGGAACACAGAAGAGGTAAGAGCACAATAGAGGAAATTTAATTGGGTTTACCACTAGGATTTTCCCTTCCGTAGTCTATCCATTGTTTTATTGTTTTGCTGATGTTTTGGCTAAAACAAATGCACAACGACTCTCTCCATCATTCACGAAAATTGGAAGCGTTTACATCGACATCATATTTAATCATTATATAGTGTAGCGTAAGCTGAGCGTGATTTTACAGGCTGTCTTGCAGCCATTAATAATAATTAAGCCCGATACCGCCGGGCTTAGGCCGCGCCCGCGCCGCCGACTCGCCAAATTATGACATTATTATTGTGTGGAACACAAAAGAGTCGTCCGCTAAAAACACGTAAGCGTCTTCCCATTGTTCAGCGCCAAACGTTAATGACTGGGGTGTAAAATTGCCCGGGAAGTGACTTTAACAATCTGTCGTATCATATCCTTGTGTGTGGGATCGTTTCGATTGTTTATGGAAAGAGTCCTAATAATATAAATGGAATACTTTGATGTTGCACAACTTTCAGGCAAGTTAGAAAGCGCTGAGGTCCTAAATGAGGTCCTGAGTGTTGTTACTTTAGATCTCCGTTACTCAATTTTATAACATTTGTTCGTGAACGGTTCATGCAGATAATCGCTGATATTACTCCAAAGTTTTTTTTTAAATTATGTCACAAGTAAACGAACGTTCTAAACGTGTCGTGTTTTTGATGTAATGAAGATACCTACTAAAGTTTAACGCATTCACTGCCAACGTTTTCGTATTTCGAGCGTCTTCCCGCTTCGTAGAGGAAAGCGAGTACGAATAGAGCGTCCTCGGAGCGAGTTCCCGGCTCTCAATGACCTCAATGTGTTAAGGCCCAGTAGGTTCGTGTTCTTCTTTCACTCTCACTGAGCGTAAGCCTGAGCGAAATGGATGTGCGTGCTCGGGACCGCGGATATCATGTTTTTGAATTTTATTTTTTCGTGCGTTTTAATAATAATCACTGAGTTCCCTCAAGAATAATATTGCTCATTTTTAGAAATAATTTTCATATTTTTAGGTTTTGTGCAAAATTTAAGCGGATGTCAAAAACTCAATATTCGACTCACTGAAGTCTGTAGAGAACGGCCTCAAGAATGATTTTTTTTTGGCAATCGTATTGTGATATAAAAATGTGCTACGACTGTTCAAAACGTACTGTACTGCATCTTAAATATTAGCATGCATGCATTTTAATGAACTCATTTTATAACCAAAATTCAATTGGAGTGAATGAATATCTAATAGAATACTTATTTAACAGAGTGTCCGCGGTGAAAATTATAAATAACTAATCGAGTTTAATTGGCAGTAGACATTACCAAGACCAAGTAGTTGTCCGCGGCATCGGCACCTGCTTATTCATTCCCGAACTTCCGCCCGCTGATTACACCTTGTAGTGACGAGACGGCGCTAATCTAATGTGTTAATTGCCGTCTGTCGGTAACTACAGCTTCTTGTTGTGTGAGCTGGGTGCGTATTCTGACATAAAACTCAGGTGAAACGTTAACAAACTTGTACGAAGTTTAGTTTGCGAAGGGCTACCGGCTGAAGGGGGCTGTGAGTGACCTGCCCATAATCAGATTCAGAACAAGATATAACTATCTGAATAGGCCTCACGGCGTATGGACGCATTAAGGTAAGGTAGGTACGGTCAGCCAAGAAAGTGGTCTACCACTTATCGACTCTATCAATCAGATGATAGAGTCGAAAAGTAGTAGACCACTTTCTTGGCTGACTGTACTAAGAACTCTAAATTAAGATTTGCTTGTTTTTGTGTTTTATTAATTTAAATTGTATTTTTCTTATTTACTCGTAATGCATGTTAATTATAAGATGTAATAATGTTTTGAAAAGATTGTCCCACCGAGTTTGTTGCCGGTGCCATATTGGGGGGTATCCCTCCAATTGAGAGGGGATTTAAATCTTATCGAGGCAGAGGTGTAGGGTTGGAGCCGGTGTAAATTTATTTGAAGTTTATAAGCGCATTGTAATATGCCTACTTGAATAAACTCAAAAAATAAAGATAAAAAATATTTTATCTTTACTAAGCATTTTCAACTAATTTAGCAACTAATCCATTTTAATCTAAAACTACTGATTAATTCTTACTGAATTTTTAGTTTTATATTTATAATTGGAAAAAGACACCAATACTTATTTCGCCACTGTCGTGTCTCTTTTAGGCTTTCTTTGTCCCGCATCTTTCAGTTTGAACGGAAGCACTAGGTAGGTATATTAACATCTGCCTAACTTTTGTTATTGTTTTACCTATCGTAGAAAACTGATTTTCAAAATGATTAATACTATTATTTGAAATTTGAAAAACTCAAAGTGGTTTTCTTATGCCGGAAATGAAATCTGATATTGATTCGTGAGTAATCGCCTGAGTGAACACCAGAAATAGGGACTCGTACTTAAAGCAATTTAGGTTGATTTCTAAAGAAATGGTTTTATTTTAACAGATATATTTTGTTTAAGGAAATAATAATGAAATCAAATAAAGAAGAGGAAACAATTATTGTGGAAGAAGCTTCGTAACTTTTCTAACAACCAACTAAAGCGGCATTATTTATTTTTATCTGATCTATTAACAAGTACGTATAGTTACGAGCGTAATGCATATAAAATTATGTTGTCGATTTAAGTTTTAATGCGACTTCTATTTCGGATCCGGCAGCCATTACGCGGCATAATTGTGTGAATAAAAGCGCAGCGCATGCCATCGACGCTCACTGGCCCTGTAGCATCGGGAGCCATGTCCAGGTCGCTGCCACTGCTGCCAGTGCTCTGCGCGCTGGTGGCTCTGGCTTGCGGTGGGAAGGAAACGCCAGTGAGTATTTTCAGTTTTTTTAGTCTAGCAAACCAATTTGGCCTGGCAAACCAATGTTGTCAGTAGTAAACTGCAGCAAATTTTAAAAATGTAGGCGCTAAGGGTCGGCTCCTAAAGCTAAGGCTCACATACTTACTTATGATATTTGTAAATAGCTATAGAATTCTAGATTTTATGTAGGTATAAGTGATGCTTTGCATGTTTAATTTGCACACCTGCACGCAGGTTGAATGCGTGGAACTGTTGTACTTTTAAGACCTATTGTAACCGTGTTCTTGCAAATAAAAATTTATGATTTATGATTTATGATTTACTGATTTGTATTTTTGCGCATTTCCTACAAAAAAATTGGTTTGCTAGTCTATACTTAGTAGCTTATATTCATTTCTTACATTAAAAAATTATAAACTCCCACACATTACTTTTTGGATATAAGATATAACTAAGTAATATCTGGGCGACCGAGCTTTGCCCGGTAAACATATAAAAACTCGAAAATCAGCGTTTTCCCAGAGATAAGACCTAGCTAGATCGATTTTTTGCCCCCGAAAACCCCCATATATGTACCAAATTTCATCGAAATCGTTAGAGCCGTTTCCGAGATCGCCGAAATATATATAATAATAATAATATAATAATAATTCAGCCTTTATACGTCCCACTGCTGGGCACAGGCCTCCTCTCATGCGCGGGAGGGCTTGGGCTATAGTCCCCACGCTAGCCCAATGCGGATTGGGGACTTCACATACACCTTTGAATTTCTTCGCAGATGTATGCAGGTTTCCTCACGATGTTTTCCTTCACCGAAAAGCTAGTGGTAAATATCAAATGATATTTCGTACATAAGTTCCGATAAACTCAATGTACGAGCCAGGATTTGAACCCGCGACCTCCGAATTGAAAGTCGGGCGTCATATCCACTCGGCCACCACCGCTTATATATATATATATAAACTAGCTGTTGCCCGCGACTTCGTACGCGTGGATTTGTATATTGGTGGTTATAAATTCTACATTAGCTTAGAACATTATGCAGCAAAAGATAGCAGTAGGGACGGTTAATCATTTGTTAATTATTATACAACGCATGAGATTTGTCTTTCACAACCTGGCTAATACGAAGTTTCAAGCCCCTAACTGAATAAAATTGTTCTCGATATAATCTCTCTCAACTCCCAGAAGATTTTCAAGTCCACTATTTAATAAAACCTACTACCTAACTACCTATTTACAAAGTTTTAAGTTCCTGGCTTTAAATAAAATTTGAACCCTCTACCAACTCTCAACCCGTTTAAACCTTTAGGGGATGAATTTTTAAAAACGCTAAAATTACTTTTCTTGTTTTTTAATATTATGCCTTTATACAACGATTCAAGTCCCGCACTCAAATAAATATTTGGGTTCCATACAAATTTTCAACCCCCTTTTCACCACCTTGGGGGATGAATTATCAAAGACTCTGAAATTAGTTTTCTTTTCTCTTAATAAAATACCTTTTTACGAAGCTTCAAGTTCCTAGCTTTAAATAAAATTAAAACCTATACAAACTTTCAACCCCTTTTTAACCCTTTTAAGGGATGAATTTTTAAAAACGCTGAAATTACTTTTCTTGTGCTCTAATAATATGGCTTTATATAAAGATTTAAGTCCCGCACTCTCAAAAATATTTGATCTCCATACAAACTTTCAACCCCTTTTTCACCTCCTCGGGGGATGAATTTTTAAAAACGCTGAATAGGTTTTCTTGTTTTATAATAAAATACCTTTTTACGAAGTTTCAAGTTCCTACCTTTAAATAAAATTGGAACCCTATACAAACTTTCAACCCGTTATGGACCCTTATAGGGGATGAATTTTTAAAAACGCTAAAATTACTTTTCTTGTGTTCTAATAATGTGGCTTTATACAAAGATTTAAGTCCCGCACTCTCAAAATTATTTGATCTCCATACAAATTTTCAACCCATTTTTCACCTCCTCCGGGGATTAATTTTTAAAAACGCTGAAATTAGTTTTCTTGTTTTTTAATTTAATACCTTTTTGCGAAGTTTCAAGGTCCTAGCTTAAAATAAAATTTGCACCCCAAGACAAAGTTTCATCCCCTTTTTAACCCCCTTACGGGTTGAATTTCCTAAAACGTCGCAATTACTTTTTTTTGTAATCGGCTATTATGCCTTTCTAAGAAGTTTCAAAGCATATGTAATGGATTCAAACTTTCAACCCCTTTTTAACCCTGTTAGGGGATGAATTTTCAAAAACGCTGAAATTACTTTTCCTGTCTTATAATAATATCCTCAATTACAAAGTTTCAAGTCCCACACTCACAAAAATATTTGATCTCCATACAAACTTTCAACCCCTTTTTCACCACCTTGGGGGATGAATTTTCGAAAACACTGAAATTAGTTTCCTTGTTTTTTAATATAATACATTTTTACAAAGTTTCAAATTCCTAGCTTAAAATAAAACTTGTACCCCATACAACCTTTCATCCCCTTTTTAACCCCGTTAGGGGTTTAATTTTTAAAAACGCTGAAATTACTTTTCTTGATTTCTATTAATATGGCTTTATACAAAGATTCAAATCCCGCACTCTCAAAAATATATGATCTCCGTACAAACTTTCAACCCACCTCGGGGGATGAATTTTTAAAAACGCTGAAATTAGTTTTCTTATTTTTTAATTTAATACCTTTTTGCGAAGTTTCAAGGTCCTAGCTTAAAATAAAATTTGCACCCCAAGACAAAGTTTCATCCCCTTTTTAACCCCCTTACGGGTTGAATTTCCTAAAACGTCGCAATTACTTTTTTTTGTAATCGGCTATTATGCCTTTCTAAGAAGTTTCAAAGCATTTGTAATGGATTCAAACTTTCAACCCCTTTTTAACCCTGTTAGGGGATGAATTTTCAAAAACGCTGAAATTACTTTTCCTGTCTTATAATAATATCCTCAATTACAAAGTTTCAAGTCCCACATTCACAAAAATATTTGATCTCCATACAAACTTTCAACCCCTTTTTCACCACCTTGGGGGATGAATTTTCGAAAACGCTGAAATTAGTTTCCTTGTTTATTAATATAATACATTTTTACAAAGTTTCAAATTCCTAGCTTAAAATAAAACTTGTACCCCATACAACCTTTCATCCCCTTTTTAACCCCTTTAGGGGTTGAATTTTTCAAAATCGCTTCTTATCTCGTGTACACTTTATAAATGCAACCTAGTGTGCAAATTTCAACTTTCTAGCATTTGTAGTTTCGGCTCTGCGTTGATGAATCAGTCAGTCAGTCAGGACACTTGCATTTATATATATAGATAAATAAACAAGAATTGCTCGTTTAAAGGTATAAGATGTATACCTACTACGAGTGCTGTTTTTTTTATCGATTTGTAAACTTTCTGTATTTTTGTCTTCTTTTCACAATCTTTATAAGTTGGCACACAGACGTATTCCACGTAGGGTTGCCAACCGTACTATATTATATAGTATTGTACTATATTTTGGCTCTCTGTACTATATATTTTTGGAAAAATATATAGTACGCTAAAATACTATATTTCCGATTAAACGTATTTGGTGTCTCTGACCATAGGGCTTTAAATCCAGGGCTTGATTTTACTCGCTAAACTGAGCTACTTTTACTGTGGGACAAACCCTAAAATCGGGGAAAATTTTTTGCCTTTTCCATAGAAAACGTCGACATCTGATCAGCTAAACTGTATGAAAAAGTAAAAAATTTTTTTAGAGATTTCGGGGTTGGTGCCATAATAAAAGTAGCTCAGTTTAGCGAGTAGAATCAAGCCCTGGATTTAAAGCCCCATGGTCAGAGACCCCCTGTATTACACTGATGTATAGTATTTTATCTAAAAGTACTATATTTTTTTGAAATGTACTATATTTTTGATGCCTTATTCTGGAAAATACTATATTCCACCAAAAAATAGTTGGCAACCCTAATTCCACGTCCCGTGAGGTTATGAAAGGTTTCACATTTACTTTATTTCATCGTCACCACAAGTGCCCTATTCTCAAAACAAGTACACGTAGGTAGACATATGGCATTAGCGAAGTCGCATCACATTTTTCGAGTTAGTTTATGAGCTGCAAGGTAAGGGCTTTCATTCACTAAACTCACCGAGCTAGTCATATGTGAAAAACCAGTATACCTAAGCGATGATCTTATCGATGTTTCTTATATAAAGGTGAACTGGTTCTAAAAGTAAGTTTACAATAGAGGTAGAATATTTGTGAATTAGACAGAAGGGTTGACGGATGAGGCGGTGCGAAGCGCTCGACACTATTACTCAATGTCGCTCTTAGAGCATACGTAATGCAGCCACGGCGCAAGTTCCAATATGACACGTTAGTAACTGTAACTGCTGGGGCCTGTTTATCAAAAGCTTGTAACTTGTAATACACGTGGAAGTCCCTTTTTGACAGCTTTTGTTAGAAAGGGACTATCACTTGTATTACAACAAGTTACAAGCTTTTGATAAACAAGGCACTGGTAGTGTGAAAGAAGTATGCATTGCATTTTGATTTCGAATTTCAATTTTGTAATGGTAAAAAAATTAAAAAGGACTCTGGTTTTGTTGTGGAGTTTACCCCTCAGCCATTTCTGTCAGTAGAAAATTCGCGCCTTTTTCTACTGTCAAACTTTGTAGTTCTATAAAAGTGTAATAAGTTTACGTGATCTTTCGAAATAAAATTCTGTGTATAATAATAGTGAAATGAAACTCACCAATTTTATACTTCAGTGGTAAATATTCACCTTGTGAGAATGGAGATGAATTCTGGCCATTTTAAATATTAAACACCATGATACAAGTTGATGCGCATTGGGTTAGTCCCCTTGGAATCACAACTTAATAATTTTCTTTGAAATGTTATCTCATTTTTAGTAACATCTTTTTTGCTCTGACGTTATTCACAAAGCAAAGACATGTAGATACGGGGCACGTAGCGAGTGAATAATAAAATATATAGGCACTACACGACTTGTCAATTTTTTATCACTCTTATATATATTATGACACATACGTGTTGATGTCCCAGATTGTATGAATAAGCACCTGCTGTGAATAAATAGTTGTCTGTCTTTATTTTGACAATATTCGAAACGTTATCTTTTTTGCTTATTTAGTGTAAGTACACTAAGTAATGCTTGGGTGTTGTTAGGGGAGCAGTGTGATTACCCTTAAAATCTCGAAAAGTAACTGGAGGCTTAAAGAAAAAAATGCGGACATTTTTATTCTAATACAATCTACCAACTGTATACATATGTATCTACTTTTAACTGTCATAAAAACAAAATACATTTTTAAGTATATTTAAAGGTATTATTTCATAGCGAATGTAAGAATGTCAAGATGGAATTTATAAAGTATAAAAACGATTTCAGGTGTTCAGTGATGAAATCAAAGAAATAATACAACACGTTCACAACGAGTGCGTCGGCAAGACCGGGGTCGCCGAGGGTGAGTTCGCAAAAGAAAATTGTATTTCCACTTACCTTTGTTCTACGCTCGCATGCGAGTGACGTCAAACATTCAGCCCGCTAAACCTAACACCATAGCTCTAAGACGCTCTTAGATAGGGCTGCCACATTTCTATAGAAGCTCAGAAAAAAGCAATAATGAAATAAGAATGCAAAGTAAAATTAAAGTAGGTACCTGATGCCGTAATGGCATTCATCGTTTTTTTAGTCTCTCGTAAATTATTGGAAAGCAAGGATGATCACCTAAATTATACTGGTGGCAACCCTATTCTCGATTTGTCTCTATTGTAACTGTGGCGAAGCCAGTCGGCTTTTATAAAGGACTCATTTCTTAAGTCTGCCATTAGTTTTCAAGAGCTTTAAGTGTGTTTTTGTAGAAAGTGTGTAAACATGCATTTGTCATTTTTATATTTTTCCCTACTGTTTTCAAACACTAGGCTCGTAAGTACCTACAGCAACGTCAAGATTTCATTTATATACTTAAACACATTAATTTACTTGTATCAGTGACATAAAATACACATAAATCCCTCTACTCTATATTATGCTGTGTATATTTTTTTACATAAATGTGAAAACTGCCGTAGTACGGATATGATATTTGTAGATTTTGCCAACGAGTCTTCTGAAAAGGTTAAATAATTAAAACTCCAACAACATGAAACAATTATGCTACACATAGGTAATTGCTAAGCCTTTTTTACAGTTACCTATCCCCATAAATTATTTTATCTACCCAAATATCATAAACCCTCCATGATGCGTCCAAGAACCACACATTATGACCACCATAAAAATATACTGTTTTGTTAGAACAAATTTCTTATCTGTAACAATGTTATTATTGCTAAATAATAACATCGATTTCGATAATATTATGCATTCAAATTTCGAACATCTTTGAAAAACAAAGAAATTTGATTTGACCTCTATTCTAATATCAGTCGAGATGACGTTTAGTTCGAAATGAATTGTTAATTTTCAAACAAATTTGACAAATGTCGCACGTAAGTAAGATATCGAACGATATGATAGTTGGGGCCGACTCTAGTTTGCCTCTGAATTAAAAAAAAAAAACTATGACAGCTGCCAGAAAACTTTTCAATACTGCCATTACAGGTTAAAATTTGTTTTGTTGCATAAAATTGTTCAATTTGTTGAATTTAAACCATAAAATGAGCGATCAAGATGATATATATGTCGGCGGCAGATCGTAAAATCGGGCATATCGAGATATTCCTAGGCATACCATGAAACGCCGCCATTTCATGATCTGACTAGCGACTACCAGCCATATCGTTCAAACATCAACGTTTGACGATTTGCCTAGCGACGTTTAGGCATATCAAATAAGTAGGGTGTGATATTCCTAGGCATATCATGAAACGCCGGCATTTCATGATCTGCCTAGCGCGACCATCAGCCATATCGTGCAAACTCAAGGGGTGATATTCCTAGGCAGATCATGAAACGCCGGCATTTCATGATCTGCCTAGCGACCACCAGCCATATCGTGCAAACCTCAATGGGTGATATTCCTAGGCAGATCATGAAACGCCGGCATTTCATGATCTGCCTAGCGACGACCAGCCATATCGTGCAAACCTCAAGGGGTGTTATTCCTAGGTAGATCATGGAACGCCGGCATTTCATGATCTGCCTAGCGCGACCACCAGCCATATCGTGCAAACCTCAATGGGTGATATTCCTAGGCAGATCATGAAACGCCGGCATTTCATGATCTGTTTCATGATCTGCCTAGCGCGACCATCAGCCATATCGTGCAAACCTCAATGGGTGATATTCCTAGGCAGATCATGAAACGCCGGCATTTCATGATATGCCTAGGAATATCTCATCAATTATTTTACGATGCGCCCGGTATGAAGCTAGGAATATCAACGAATACATTGGTCTGACCGATCTGCCGCCTCTTTTATAAGGCAGATCGTGATACGCCTGGGTTAATCTTAGTCAGATCATGAAATGGCGGCGTTTCATGATATGCCTAGGAATATCTCGATATGCCCGATTTTACGATCTGCCGCCGACATATATATTTCGGCGACGCCTCCTGATATCCGTGACAAAGCAACTAACGTTATAAATGACTTATTACCAGCTAAGTCAAGGAAACAATACAAAGGAACATACTTCTGTCCGAGCTGGGCAAGTGAATTATAATAATTGCACCATCCAAACTGTAGGTAAATAATTATTATTGTTCTAAATAATTTTCTTCATTTTCGCATTTGTTTTCTGTTTTATTTTACTAATAATTGTTGTTAGTGGCCCTGAACAACACCCGCGATGCCGGTCATAATATGCGGCTCCTGAATGCATCATGAAGGCTTATGATATGTGGGTAGATAAAGTAGTGTATGTAACTGTACATAATTAGGCATTAAAACACTCGTGTGATCCTTTTAAGAAACTCCGTTCGTTTCTTAAACCCACACTCGTGTTTAATGCCCTTCATTATGTACAGTCACATAAACTACTATTTCAACTGTCAATGTCGTCACCTCTACTCCCTTTCACTTCTATTGTTTTGAAAAACATGTCTCGCGTTTGAGTACATTAAAGAGTCTTTATTCTTACTTGCCCCCAGAGGATATAGTGAATTGCGAAAACGGCATATTTAAGGAAGACACCAAATTGAAGTGCTATATGTTTTGCCTGCTGGAAGAAGCGAGTCTCGTGAGTTGTTTTGTTTATTTCTTTCCATTTAGGTTTCAGGCTTATAAAAAATAGTTAATGTTATTAAACTGCTTAAATACTTCGCATGGTATTTTTAGCCTAGTAAATAATCATTGATAGATAAGTACCTATGAATATTGCATGACAAGAAAAAAATATTTTATATTTGTATTTTTCTTATTGAGCATGAGCAAGTAGGTCACGAGAACCTTTAAAATATACAGAAACGTCATTCTTCTTTTAGTATATTGTATTGTAGTCCTGGCGTTTTTCCGTAACTCGAAGTTTGATTTATTGAATTACCTATTTTTGTATCGTATCATTCGTACCGTTGTGACACTCGACAGGAGGTAGGTAGGTGCAATATAAGGCGTAATAATAGGGTATTTGACATTTTTTTTATGAATGGTATCAGTCGATCAGGTTTGTTTTGAGGATCAAATGTCTGTATGGGACCCATTGTCTTAAAGCAATACAAAAGTCACAAATGATGGTCAAAGTCTGGCACTCGCACTTATACTGACGAAACGCTGTGAACAAAATCGCAATACATAGTGACGTCATCATGTAAAAGCCGTTTCAATGTATGGAAAACAAGGACATTGCGATTTTGTCGGTGAAATATTGCGTTTATGTATATGATTGATGTACAATATTTTTTTAAATAAAATGTAAGCAATCGAATGGTACCTATCATTATTTTTTTCCTATATTTAGAAGTTATTTTTTTTTACATTAAGGTCTTGTATTTTTTTTTATATTCACACATATTTTTTAAATTTCCAATGTATTGTGATAAATTGCTCATTTTCTATCTATTTAACTAGATTTAGTTATAAAATTCAACACGTCAAATAAATACCCTATTCTTGGTTTTGCCTGGCAGGTGGATGAAAATGATATGGTGGACTACGAAATGATGGTGAGCCTGATTCCCGAACAGTACTCCGAGAGAGTTTCCAAGATGATATTTGCGTGCAAACATTTAGGTCAGCATTATCATTATTTATTTAAAGTTATCCCAGTTCCTTATTTAAAGTGTTTTCGAAAAACGTAACACTATATTCAGCATCAACTGTAGTGGATGAAACAACGCACCGTAAAGGTATCTGCCACCCTCAAATACTTTTATATAATTATCTACCTCTACAGTTCGTGTTCAAAAGTAAATATGTGTCTAGGGTTTGCAATCCGGATCGTAGATCTATGAAATTATCCCTATCTGGATCCGGATCCGCGGATATTCCCATACATTTCGGATCCATCGTGCAAACCCTATATGTGTCCCAATCTGATTGATGTACATTAGAGACATATAAGTATCTTTTTGTTAGGCTAATTATAAAATGAGAGAGAATACTTTTGACTTGACGCGTAGTCTGATCCGCTACTTTTGATGCGACTATGCGTTTACGAAACCTCTATAAGCCCAAAGAGATGTATTTACTATAAAATAGGGCCATTAGTAACTTAAATAATATATTTTTTTAGATACACCTGACAAAGATAAGTGCCAGAGGGCATTTGACGTTCACAAATGTTCATATTCAAAGGATCCAGATGTAAGTAAAGTTTTATTTACATATATGTATGTATAAGTCGCATTTTCAAAAATGTTCGTCTAATTGAGACCAGTAAAAAAAATACTTTATAATCTGAGTACCTAATCAGAACTTCATGATTTTCATGAACGTTTCTGACTCATTTTTGGCGAGTTACTTAAATATTCTAACCGACCTAAAGGACTGCCTCATAAAATATTTGTCACTTCTCATTCTTACGAAAGGTTCATGCTTAACAAATATTTCATGGATACAGGAGTTCTATTAATAACTTGTTTGTATTCCTTTTCAGTTATATTTCTTATTCTAGACTATGAGTAAGCTTGTGTGCTGACAAAAAAGAGAAGATTATGGTAACAGTAATTATACTCCTTGAGTGCAAATACTTGTTTTCATTCAATGTAAAACCCTACATACTTTCTTGTATAATTCCTGTAAAGATGTACATTGTACATTTTTCACCGACCGTAAACATTGAGACAATTGTAACATATAAATAAATAGCTATAGCTGTAACTTGTAGGGTTTGATAACGCTAGATCTTCAGGCACCGAAATATCTAAAACTAAAAAAAACCTTGTAATAAAAAGCGTACTTCAAAAATTTTTCTTAGGCCAAATATAATTGCAAGTCATATTGCCACTGTCTAGAGAGCAGAAAATACTTGTAAATAAAGTCGTAATTTGGCGCTTGCCGCAGGCTCTTGGCCGCCTATTTTTCATGAAATCTCGCTGAAGTTTATTCAGATCTTGAAAGAAGTATAATGCTGAGGAATTAATTTGCTTTACGAGATTTTTTGGGGAAAATAAATGAGTTCGAATCTTGTAAAACGTGTAATTGCGATCTTTAGTGAAATTAAATCCGCGGGAGTTCCACGAGTGAGCGGGGCCAATTTTAAAATTCATTTTACAAAGGGAGCACTGGTTGTGTTTTGTTTTCCTTTATGAAAACCAATTAAGCAGAATTTAAGAAGAATATTATTGTCTAACAGAAATATATTTTAATTAAGTTACTTTTTAAAAAATATGGGGCAATGGGAAAAAAATAGGTTTCTAGATTCAAGTATTTTTTCAAATAAGGAAGTACTTAAGAGGCCGGTATCGATTTTAGTCGCAAAAATGTAAAATTGATAGATTTAGTCGATGAATATAGTATAGATCCGACGTACGTTGGACTCGTTGGTACAATTTATACTAACAGTACAGCCAACATTAAATTACACGCACCTGGTCCTGTGTTTAAAATAGAGAAAGGCGTCAAACAGGGCGATCCGCTGTCTCCGAAACTGTTCACCAGTTGCCTAGAGGAGATATTCAAAAAGCTGGCGGTCTCGTGGGAGGGGCTGGGCATTGTCGTCGGTAATAAACGGTTAACTAACCTGCGTTTTGCCGACGACATTGTTCTTTTCTCCCACACGGCATCTCAACCGCAACACATGCTACAAGATCTCAGCACTGCGAGCCTTGAAGTTGGACTCACAATGAACAGAGCGAAAACTAAGTTGATGACCAACGGAGCCAAATATGGGGTCACGGTAGATGGGCAGGATATACAGTATGTTGATGAGTACATTTACTTGGGCCAGATAGCTTCCTTCGAAAACAGGCAAATCATAGAACTCAATAAACGTATCGAAAACGCCTGGAAGAGCTTCTGGTCCATGAAGGCGCTATTGAAGGGTGACCTTCCGTTGTGCCTCAAGCGCAAACTCATCGACATGTGTATTCTGCCTATCCTAACCTATGGCGCTCAAACTTGGTCATTAACGGAGGCTCTAAAGTCCAAACTCAAGGTATGCCAGCGAGCGATGGAGCGCAGTATACTAGGTGTTCGCAGAACTGATCGAATCAGAAACACGGAACTGCGCTCCAGAACTCGAGTTGTAGATGTAGGTGCCAAGACCGCTAAGCTTAAGTGGGACTGGGCGGGACATGTCTGCCACATGCACCCTGAAAGGTGGGCCAAAATGGTTACCGAGTGGGACCCACGGAACACCATCGATGGTGTAGGCCGGGGTTCAGGCAGACCAAAGAGGAGATGGCGGGACGACTTGGACGCATTTTATCCGGATTGGCGGGAAAATGCAAACGACAGGGTTGAGTGGAGGAAGGGAGGGGAGGCCTTTGCCCAGCAGTGGGACACTAAACCAGGCTAACAAAAAAAAAAAGTCGATGAAATTGTACACCTTTTGTTACGTAATAAAAATAACAAGTACTGGTATCTATTAGCACGTCTTCTTATCTTGCATTTGTACAGATCATTTTTTTGAAAACTGACTCACTAAATTAGTAATGATTTTTTTTCTTATGGACGTTTAGGTAAACGCGCGGAAAGCACTGATTTAGTCGATCTTATTTGTAAATTTTCTAAAGTTTGGACGGCGGAAAGTTTGGATTTTTTATAATTTACTACTATAATGTTTGATGAATTTTTAAAAACTGCCCCTTGTCGTCATATATTGCCGGTGACGCACGCTCGGGACCTCATTACTAAAAGGCAAGATGAGAAGACGTGCTAATCGAAACCAATACTTATTTCGATATTACGTAACAAAAGGAATACAATTTCAACGACTACATCTATCAATTTTACATTTTGGCTCTAAAATCGATAACGGGCTCTTAATTCAATGTCAGAGTCTAAAATTTACGTGTATGAATATGCCACCTTAGGTATCTAATTAATATATAACTTATGTAAAATTTGAAACTTTCGCGTTTTTAACACATATTAAAACATACAGAAAACTAGGTCTATCGCGATTTTATTTTGTTACCTTTATTTCCGACATTACACATTTCTTGTGGTATCACATGGAACCTGAATAGGGTGTAGCATATACAAAGAATTTACTTACATATTCAAAGTTACTTCATATTGTATAGAAGTCAAGGGCGTTTAATTAAGTGATTATTATCTTATTTTTTCACCCTAGCGAAATAAAACACCACCATGAGATAACCCCTAAAAATAACTGGTTCATTGTCACAACCATAACAGTCACTGATTTAGAAAAAAAGTAAATTTTTAAAGCCCCAATTACAATAAAAGAGCACATTATTTAACAGCAAAACGACATTCAAAAGACGGAAAACCGAGGGTCGGAACATCTGCACATAAAGAGGCAATTTGGAGATTGCCGGGGGCGCGCAGCCGCCACGGTGAATTGTACTCGAACGTATTCAAAATTAAAAAACGAAGAAAATGTTGCAGAGTAATTCATTGCGGTAAAATAAACAAGAGTGGCTTGTTAGGTTCTGTGGACAGTGCGGTGCGGGTCATAGTGCGAGTGCGCCGGAGCCGCGCTCTGCAAACAGGTCTCGGCGGCGCGCCTGGCCTCCTGACTTCCCTGCTCTCGGCTCCCGTACCTGAAGGTGGCAATATTTCAATTATTTTTTTTACGTTCTAACTTTGATTTTACTCAAGCTGTACAAGCAAAAATTAGGTGTTGGAACGTATTTTGATGAGTAGTATGTGATTTTTTTTTAAATTGTAATAAATGTAAAGTTATATGAAAGCCGGGAAAACAAATATAGGCGTATGTTAATAGCAATTGAAGGGATGTTTACAAAAACAACAACTGCTTAGAGCGGTTGACACTTTTTTAAGAACATTGCTAATCGTTTCAGGTGTCAACCAGTGTAGTCAGTTATGTTGTTTTTGTAAACATCCCTTCAATTGTAAGCAGAGTTTTAGGTACCAATTTTGTATTCCAATAGCTGCGAATTCCACCATTTAGTTTGACTGACCACAGTTACAGCATCATTTTGTGCCTGATAAAACTTGGTAGGTACATTTTTAGAGCTCCGCACAACTTGCACCGCTTGCGGAACTCTTATGAGATCACTTCGGTCTTCCAAATTAGTTAAATGCGTTTTTCATAATTATAATTCTGGGATGTTTAAGACGAAAGGGGACAACCGCCCCTGAAACCGCGTTTCCATACAAACGTAGTCCCCATTTTCCTCTCTGGATTTTCCTGACTGAAATATGTACATAAATTTCTATAAACATATTTTCCATAATGTCAATATCCAGGGTTAGGACTACGTTTGTATGGAGAAAGATCGTCTCTTTAACCGCCTTCATTTCCTCTTATGTTAGTTACTTTAATAACTCAATGTTAAAACATAGCATCAAGCTTCGTTAAAGGTCAAGAATCAAATTCAATGTGTTGATAACATTGCATAATCCAATAGATTTTAATCATGCTAAGGTCCATCTATTGGACAAAATAACTGAACATAATGACGAAATTGGCTGTATCTGGCAGGCAGCAGCGTTCAGCAGGCTGCGGATATCGCAATTTGGCCGGGGCCGTAATAACGCGCTGCCCGCCGCGCGACGTGCGCTGCCTGCTCACCGCACTCCTGCCGACCATGTACTTATACTCTGCTTCGCACACATGACTCTTATAACGGGGAAACGGGGTAGCTAATGTATGGAATGATAAGGGTTTGATATTATTGTTTATATCATTTTGATGATCTATACAATGTATCTTAAAAAGCTTATAGTATAATGGACGTACGTTATTATTTTTTATATTTTTCTTGTATCTAATCATCTAGGTAGGCAGAATTTTCTTGTCATTTGGGAAATTAATACTTACTGGTTTGTAGGCATACGGATACGGTTAAGCTCTAATGATTAAATATTAAGATGGGAGAACTGAGAAGACTGTATTATTTCCTACAAAACATTATTATTTACAGTAATGCGGTAAAGGGCCAAATGTACTGTATAGTAAAACATTGTACAATACACGTACGAAAAGGTAATTCGCATTTTATCGCCACTCGTTGCGAATTTCCTACTTTTCGCACTTGTATCGTAATGTACTATTAATTATGTTCAGAGAGATTACTTTACCATAAAATTACATTAGGCATTTGACCTCGATATATAATATATTTGTTGACTTAATTGGACTTAATTTAACTCGTCTACACTCTAATGGGAAAATCATAATAAATTAACAACCTAAAACACGCAATTTTAAAGGCATTGCATATTAAACCAAAGATTTTCATTTAATTGAATAGGTAAATAAAAATATGATATACAAAAAGTAATACAAGTAGTGCTTTGGTGTCCGCTAGCCTGTAACAGTTTTCTTTTCGATATGTGAGACACAATTTATATGTTAATGAAGTAAGTGGGTGGCGCTCCGAAGTGGCCTGGCCGCCGGGCGCCGGAGTCGCCCTCAAATTATTCGTGTGCCCCCTAACCGGAATATTAATAGCTTCGAACGGTAACTGCATAGTGATTTGATAAACACAAACAGTGGACAGTCAATACGAAACCAACTGGTTTGCATCGGCGTGGCTTATATCGGCCGGGCGATGAAAATGCGGACGCCCGCCCCCGAACAATGCGCTGTGCTCCTGAATATTACGCTTTCATCGACCGAAACAGTGACGAGCACAAAGGAATTACCTACACGTACTTTAAGGCCACTTGGTGACACGAAAATACTAGTTGACTCAGATATATGACCCATCTCCATATGACCTTCACTCAGTGAGTCCGGCTTATATGATTAAGTATTGTATTGTATTGTATTGTATTTATTTATTGCAATTCACATGTACATTACAGGTTTTCCAAGTACTTAAGAGTATAGGTAGGTACACAAATGACACATGAAACCCTGTTGGGCGCAGCAATCAGGTAGATATGTAAACAATACTAGTCGTTTCGAGCATAATTTCATCAATTGCAGGGTGGTTGAATAGTAAATATTCTAGAATTATACAAATAAGTAGGTATGTAAATTTTTCTTTCGCACCGAGACCGTGGTACACACAAGTACGATTATGTAAAATGGATCAGCTATATTTACTCGCAAGTAGGTATGTAGAAGTTAGACCAGCGTACCTAATATTTATTTGCTGTTTACTCATTTTCATTAAAATACTCCTGTAAGCTGTAATGACATTTTTTGATTAAGTATTGTTTTAAAGTTTTATTAAATATTTTTTCCAATTCGATGTCTTTTATTTCGTTAGGTAAATTGTTATAAATTTTTATGGCCATATTTTGTGGGCTTGTGCTATGTAGTTTCAGATTTGAGTTTGTTGTCTGTATAAGGTTATTTTTATATCTCGATTCGTATCGTCTAGGTTGGTCAGCAATTTTTTTAAATAGAGCGGGGTATTTACGTACAAATTTGCAAATTTCAAAGATATAAATTGAAGTTAAGGTTAAGAGTTTAAATTTTATGAAGTAGGGTTGGCAACTGTCAGGGCAATAGATATTTGCTAATATTCTTACGCATGTTTTTTGGAGAATAAACAACTCGTTTGCATCTGTGCTATTCCCCCATAGGATGATAGAATATTTTAACCATGAATAGGCGTACGCGTAGTAAGCTGCAAGGGCAGATTTTAGGTCAGTGGTTTTTTTTAGTTCTCTTAATGCATAGGTGAATTTAGACATTTTATTTGCAATCTTTTTTACGTGCGCTTTCCAATTTATATTGGAGTCGATATCCAAGCCAAGAAGTGTAAAGCTATCAACGCATTCTAGTTTTATGTTATTGTATGAGAAGTCTATTTGTAACGGGGTTTTTTGGTAGGGCCTAAATTGCATTAACTTAGTCTTTGAAAAATTTATTTCTAAGTTATGATCGTTCATCCAGTGAGTTATATTTGTCAATATGTTTTTTAGATTTTCGTTAAGATTTTGGTCATTTAGGCATGATGTGAGCACGGAAATATCGTCAGCGAATAGTACGCAATTTTGATTTATTATTTTTGGGAGGTCGTTTATATAAATTAAAAATAGCAAACATCCGACGACACTTCCTTGAGGGATGGAATTCTGTACGTGTTGCACATCAGATTTGACGTAATTTATACTACCGGTTTAAAGTACCTACTATTAATATTATTTTTAGTTATTGCGCGAATAAATATGAAATTATAATTAACCTATTGGCCAAACGAGTTCTTAAGATTTTACACGACCGGAAATTAAGATTTTACAACTCAGTAAATATAATGGCTGCGTTTTATGCTAGGGCAATACTTGCCCGGAATTTGTCATTTGCGTTCATTTGCAGGCCACAGCAGACGAGTATGAATCTGAACAGCGCACTTTTATAGCGCATCGTACAAGGGCTGTAATTAAGCCCCGGAATCTGCATGGCCTCGGAATAAACTCAGATACTTTCTACGGTACCTGGTTTTTATCCATATCATCTGATTTTTCAATACCTGATAAAAAAACGTGTGCCATAGACAATATCAGAAAATCTGAATTTCTTCTGTGACCATAGGGATTCCAGTGCTCAATTTCGGTCTGTGTTGGGTTGCAACGAGTATTATACGAGAAAATGAAACCCACATGAAATGGAACTAAGTACGTGCTGCCCAAGAAAAACTATAGGTTCACCTGGTTGCCTTATTATTAACTATTAAATCTTAGAGGCCTCGCTCATGATATTTTGATACAGCATTCACAGCACCATATATCTATCTATACATTATATTTATTCAGCCATTGAAACAAATTATTAAAGTTCCTAGTGGCACTGACGAAGCTGTAATTTAAATATTTGTTATGGTGAGGTACGAGGTAAAACAAGCCAATTATCTTAATAAATGAAGTTATCAGAGTCCCCGTAACGGCCCCTGTATAACTAAGGCATAGTTCCCTTCAAAGGAATCGTGTTATGCTTTTTAGGAAAGGTGTTGTTCCAGAGGCGCGCCACAAAATGAATATTGATGTCTTCATGGGGCCGGAGATGATTTGCTGAAAAATTAGCTTCTTTTCATCGTTTTATTGCCCCGCGCCGCGTTCGGCTAGCTGATGAAGACTAATTTAACCGTTAATTTTGCTTAGTAACGGTGATACGGGGATTCATTGCAGTTATTAAATTTATGCAGCTATTTCTACATTAAATGTATGATTATTAATAAAGATTAATAAGCGTTTGACAATGCTACCCTCACTCCATAATTGATGGACTTGGATAGGGTGTGGATAAAAAAAAAATATTGAGGCTGGTTTGATCAAACGTTTAATGGTTCCCTCTACTATGATGGTCAAGACTTTGGCATGTGATGAAAATAATATTGTTTTACTCTCTCTTATTTGTTGAAAACACTTATAAATAAATTATATGTTTTATATTCAGTATAAAATATTTTACACTAACGTTAGTTAAAAACTCAGATTATCCAAACTTCCTTCTCTATTCAGGAAAATACTTTGTTTAGCAATCCTGCTTACACAAATTGTAATTATAAATGGAAAATTTTAACAAGCTATCTAATTAAAACTGTTTCGTTGCCACAAACTTTGTTTTCTATGCAAACGGCATTACCTCCCGAAATAATATTTTGAATTGAGTAGAAAGAAACTCCAGAAAGTGTATTTCAGTAAAGCGGGTTAGCTTAATCAGCAGCTGTTAGTAGTTAGAGAGTAGCATCTATCAGGCGGCGGGACATCATAGACGTATGGCATCTTCGTGTGTCGTGTTGGAACTGTTGGAAGACACAATTTATATGCAAATCCGACATAAGATACAAGCCACTCAGCTGTCGACACAGCCCGCTCTCTCACCGCCACCGCCGGCCCGTGTTAACACTTCGCAAATAACTTACCCAACACACAACATTGTCTATAATATAAAACTCGCATAGAACACCCTACAAAGGTACCTACTTACTATTTTATTTGACTTAAATTACGAAACAAACAAAAATACTTATTGATATTTTGCCACCGCGGATACCTTCCAGCTTATTTCTTTTGAAGTGCATATTTATTTTATTTTTTGTGTAGAAAACGTTAAACAACGTAATTTATTTCCTTTGAGCCCATTTCCACGGTTTAAGCCATCATCTGTTTATTTAAACGTAATGATATCTACTTTCCTTATTTCGTTTCCTCGAGAAAATATAATAATAAGCCGAAGCTTGGGCCTTCTCTTAGGTCTTCTAAATAATAAGGATTTTCCCAATGAATACGTAATATTATCCTATTAATTAATAAATCTACTATAGTAATCTCATTGATTGTGCTGTACATCTTTGTGCACTTGCAGGAGACCAGCACGGCTGACAATGTAGGTAATCTTAATTTATTTTTATCTGACTGACGTGTACTTATTGTTAAGTGCTAGTTCTAATTCTCATAAAAATATAATGACCAATTCACGGAATTTTATTTTGTTTTGTTGCTTTTTTGGACGGTCATTCGGTCATAGAATACAGTATATGCCTTGTCACAGTAATTGCATCTTCATTCAGAAGTCACCCTACACCAAATCGACCTCATGTTGGATTACAAAGTAAAGTATAAAGTAAAATTATGGATGTGGCATATGGCATATTTTTGGTAGCTTGGAACCTAACTATATTTTCGTAGCTAATAACCTATAGGTAGGCACTGGATCAAATGCTCCGCGTGTTGGTACAACGGTATCTACGAGTACCACAGACCAAACGAGTACTAAAGTATGTATGTTACCGTAAAAACCCGTTTTTTCACTAAGTATTAAAACTACTTTTCTGTAAGGCTTTGGTTAAAACTGTTTTTATCTGGAATTCTTAATTGTTCAAAAACGTATTTTAGTAAAAACTAGTTTTAGACTAGGTAATAGTACACACAAACTTAAAAGTATTTTTTCAAAGTTTACATTCTAAAATACATAAAATTCGTTGGTACACTCGCTCGCATAGCTCGCTCGGCTTTGCGCGCTATTTGGTCACGGTAACCTAACATGCTCTCCTTTTCGCTTTGCTCGTCTCGTCGTCGCACCTATTTATTGACTCTGACAGAATAACGAGAAAAACTAGTTTTAACTGATATTAATTTTCAATAATTAGGGCATACTAATTTTCACCAAGGCACTTTGCGAAAACTAGTTTTTGATAAAAAAAAATCCCAATTAAAACTAGTTTTCACCAAGGTGTTTAAAAACTAATTTTAACTAGGAAAAATTGCGATTTCGCTTAAAGGATGACTTACGCTACAACGGTCCGGGCCCGGGCCGGGGCGCCCGACACTTCTTTTTGTATGATACGTCACCTGTCATATCATGTGATGCTTTCTATAGAAAACTAAAGTGTCGGGCACCTCGGCCCGGATCGTTGTAGTGTGAGTCATCCTTAAAACGGGTTTTTATGGTAACTTACCGAAGTTTTACAATAAGTAAGTAAGTGCGTCTGTAAAGCTTAAAAATTACCTACATACTTACAAAACAAAATCTATTGAAAATCTAAACAGAAATTTAAAAATATCATAACGAAGTAATACTGTATGTCATAAGACTTTGCAACCTATATTTATGAGATACATACATATGTGGATACACTCACTCATCTCAAAGTAAGGAAGGATTCATAATACATACTTACATGTATTACATTACAACTAATTAGCACTGTACTCCCTAGTACCAGACTTACCTACTTCTTCTTCCTAGGCTACACGTCATTGAAAACTAAAAAGTAGTATTATACAGTACAGATATTATTAATTAAAAGGATTTACATAATCTTATTACTTACCAAAGTTATTCAAACAAAGAGTTTATTACTTGACGTTGATGTAAAAATATGAAAGTATTATAAAAGTACTGATCGGTGAACATTATATTTTGAGTAGTTACAACTACACGTATCGAAAACAACCTCATCCATTATTTGCAAGTTTCATGACTCTCGTATTGTTGTTCGGCGTTCGCGGCGGTGGCGACCGCTGGCTAAGCCAATTAGTGTCCACTTGGGTAAACACCGGCTCGTTAGCGGACTTGTGTGCTCTGTTCAATTCAATTTGCCAGCTCCACCACCACTTATTGATAGGACATATTTTTCTTTGTCCGCTCTAATTTACTAGGACGTGCAGAACGACCGATTTTAAGAACGTTGTGCGCAATGTGCACATGCGGTACGGAAGTGAATTCATAAGCATGGGATCTACGAAAATGAAAATGAATACCTACTTATGTGATTGTGTTTCATCTATTACCATAATAATCTAGGTTAGTGTATTAAGGAGCCCACTGATTAACAGTCCGCCGGACGGTATCGGCCTGTCAGTTTTTCGGAACTGTCAACTTTTTGTTCTGACAGGCCGATACCGTCCGGCGGACTGTTAATCAGTGGGCCCCTTTAGATGAGCAGTTAAATAGTAAATCTTCGTAATGAAAAGAAAACAACACATTTCATTTTAACTAACTCGTTAAATCTACATTCATAATGCCGGGGCCACACTAACGGGAAACGCCGTAGATTATCGCCATAATTGACACTTTTCATATGGCCACACTGGGATTATCGCGATAATCAACGGCGTTTCTCGGCGTTTCCCGTTAGTCTAGTGTGGCCCCGGCATAACAATGTTAATCACGTCAACAATATTAGCACATAAATAATAACACGTCACAAATTAATCCATAAAACTTTTATCCATCGAATTTATATGTATCTCTAGCGTAGTATGCGAAGTCATTTTTATGGTACATAGGTGTAATCACGACTGGATACGGAAACTCTTCCTTTTTTAATGGTACCTACCTTGTTGTCTTTTCATCAGTATAAATATGTAACACAAATTGCGTAGGTACCTTTTATAAAATATGCTAATTATATTAATGTATTTCAAGTCGGTGTCGGTTATTAAGGGCTCTCCACTTTACTCGGGCGGAGGAACGTCGTGTCACGGTGGGCTCCTGTATTTTGTCTCTTTGATGCTGCGCTCAAAGGTTAATATGAGTTATTGTACGGAACTTAATTAGGCTTGAATTTGTTTCGTTGTATTTTGATTTAACTTTGTGTTTGTTCGGAACTTCCGACGTTAATAGGGGCTATCGTTGAAAAGGGGGTTAAAGGGTGTTGGGAGCGTCAGAGTAATTCTATCTGTTTATTTTTAGGAAAAAAGTTCCAATAGCACCATTATCATTTTGGAATAGGTACCTGTAGTCTGAAAAAGACGTAGGCTCAGCAGCGGGTAACTGGCTATGGATTTACCAATAAAAAATGTTAAGTTGGTATGCTTTTCAGCGATAAGAGTAGGTAGGTAGGTACCTAAGTATTTGTAATTTGTTTTTATTTTAAGCGATTTTATTAAGGTATTCCGTAATAGATACCTATTTGTACCTATATTATGTACCTATTTTAAAGTCAATAACCAATTTTGGATTCAATGCACATTAGATGGAGTTTTATAGATTAGATAAGTTTCGTTTTGAATTGTAGACCGGCGTTAATCTTCTCAATAAAGTGTACGAATAAATAAAACATGCGAATCGACTCGATAATTTGCCAAATGCACTTTTTTGCGAAAGAAGCCAATTTTGATAAGAAACGAAGTAAACCTTTAACATTTTAAAAAGCTTCTTCGATTCAAACGTAACTTTATCACCCGTACTTGAGCTATAGCGACAGATCGGCTGGTTATGTCGGAAGGTTGTCGTCTCGCGGTAGGTAATCTAGTCCGTGACTTGCAAGTGAAATGCGTGGTTTTATTACCGAGCGGCGCCTGGGTATCCGGCACCCGGCACGGGCTCTGCCTCGCAAAACGAATGGGAGGGACAGTAGGTTCAAATTCATGCATTCAATGGCTTTGTAACTTTTCATCTATCAAATGTAAATGCGTCGTTGTTTAACTGAGTAGAGCAGTGGTTCCCAAAGTGGACTGGGCTTGACATACCTAACAAAAAGTGCCATTTTTGGGGCCCAACTCTTGGCCGTCTTAAAAATCGCTATTTGCTCGCGTCTTGACCTATAGTTAGGGAAATGCCGGAGTAGAGAATCGTAGGTGATACATTTTGCCCCTAAGGTTGAAAAGTAATATATTTATCAAGAAAGACTGTGGAAACAAATTGAAAAATATTGTCTTATTTCTACTTATTGGAGTGAAAGAGATTGTGGCAATGCAATGTGGATCTTAGGCCCCCAGCAAAGGGCTGACGATCTGGTCAAGATAGCAGGGATCCATTCGATGAAGGCAGAGCACGCAGATTTAGAGCTTTAGAGGAAGAGTTTTTCCAGCAGCTCTTTTGGTGTTAGATCAGATACTTATTCCTACTCTATGTATGGATTGTACTGTCCTCTAGAAGAGGACATTTTCCAGCAACTTTTTTGGTCGATGTTGACGATATGAGTCAATCGGTGTTCGATCAGACACTCATTCCTACTCTATGCATGGGTTGTACTCGTAATTGGCCTAGTCATCCTTCTGTATTTGCTCAGTGGTGGCAGGGGGCGAGCCGTGTCGTGAGTCGTTAGTGCGCCGCATTGTTCCGGTTATTGGCGCGGCGACCCGGTGTGACGACACAAGAATATCTCCCATTTCCAATACGAAACCATGAATAATATCATTATAATTATTTTATTATAGGCATAAAATCCATTACTAATTAAAAAAAAGATTGAATAAAATCTAAATTTAATTTAAAATAAATATATAAATAATTAATTTGCATTCATTCTTTAAAAAAAATTATATTATGTATTCTGGAACAAATCCAACTTGATAATATAAGATATAATTTTTTATGCCATAGACTGACGACTGACTGATTTTGAGGTGGTTCCTTAATTAGGTCGTTTACATTTATTGTAAGAATATTAGATATCATAGGAACCCTCTAGCATTTCGGAAGAAAAAGTTATAGTCTGTCAGAAAGCCATTTCCGTCAGTGGAAAAAAGCTGCAAATTTAAAAAATTTGGTGCGAAGGGTAACCGTCCCAGAGAAAATTTGAATTTCGCACCTTTTTCTACTGAAAAAGTGGTTTGACCATAATTACCACTACTTTTGATGTTAGAAAAATTCTAACCATAAAAAAACGGATTATAGTAAAAAGGAAGAGATGGAAAAATTCATTCAACCATTATTCAACCTTCTATATTCAACGTAATTCAACCGTATAAATATTGACAGTTCATAAGAGACTGAAAAAAGTCAGAATGTATCGATCAGAAACTAGTATACGAGTATGTATCCATTTAATCCACTTACTTTTCTCTTTACACCACTATCGTTTTATGCAGCTAGTTATCTTTGCCAATGAAAGTCAAGTTGAGGTACAATTTATTACATCTAATGCTTAGGTGCAAGCTGAGCTTATATTCGCTGAGTAAGAAATTATATGCAGAAGCACGGAGCAAGTCATGGCCTGACGTAGAGGTTGATCGAGGCATAATTAATATTGAAGCATTTTTGCCCACCGTGGTTGTATTAGGTAACTCTGTATTAACTTTTACAAGTAGAAGCTAAAATATCGTCTCGCCAGGGCGATAACTAGTAATTACAAAACTTGGATCAAAAGATGTTATGTCTCAAATCCTGTAAATAAATAATGAAGACCCTTTTTTGAGCGAGTCTTCTTCACGATGACAGAAAAATACCTACTTTAGTTTAAATATTTCTATGCGATTTTCAATCCCTTTATTTATTTTTGTCCGCTGAACAAGGAGGGTCAATATTTTCATTGGTATATGTAGATTTTTGAAAAACCATGGGCATGGGCTCGTGGGCGCATTTGCCGATTTTATTTTCATGATAAACTCTATCCACTTATTATTAATTTCAGGTATTTTTTTGTATCCATGGTTACGGCTGTTTATACACCAATTTTTAATACCTATTTAAACGCACATTTTCATTAAAACGTAAACAACAGTTTTGACCTTTTAATTCAATAAATTGCATCCAGTTTTAACAAACTTTTTGTGTTTTCGCTTTGCACAGATTGTGCAATTTCTTCGTATAGGAAAAAACATAACAGGATTAATTTGGATCGGCTTCTATGGCGCTTTGTGTCGGACCATTTTAAAAACATGGCGCGTCCGTAATGATGGCTTGATGAGAGCGTCAGTTTGGTGCAGCGCCCGCCACCACCCTCTACGTGATACGGAATTTCACACTGGATTACTGAAAAATACATTCAAACTTCTAATACATTTGAATTTAAATTTAAACTAAAGCAGCGTCAAGAAAAAGAGACAAAAGATGAAAGATATTTTTCACCTCAGCAGCTCGAACAAGGGTCCTTTGATTCTTAAAAACAGTGAGCAAAATGCGATTTTGCTCACTGAGTGAGACAAAATGACATTCAAGTGACCTTTATAGTCAAATGTCATTTCAACATGCGGGGTCTAATAAAAGTTCGAAATACTTGGGTTCTGTTATTTCTGTCCCTTTCACACTGTTAGCAAAAAGAAACAGTCAAAAAAAAGTTAAAACGACATTAAACGGTATATTCACGGTTTATAATAGACCCCCGAAAAATTTCAGACCGCATCGTTCCAAACCACGTACGAGTATGAATTCTTAATAATTAATTAATAAAAATAAAGTTTAAGTTTTGATAAAAACTGACAAAATACTATATTTTAGGTATTTTATTGTACAATTAAAATAAAGAATTTAAAAAAATACACAGATCATCACGCAAAATTAATTATTTTACTTTTAAGAATTTCTACCATAGTTGACAAATAGTACGTATCCGCAATTCGGACCGTATCTTACAAAGATTTTTTTACAATAAAAAGTTGTCGATTGAAGTGTCAGTTAATGTTTGTTATTTCTATATTATTTTACTGGAATTTATTATTACGTTTTGTTTTTGTGTTCCATTGCGGTAATTAAACTTAATTGTTTGTATATCTTAAGAAAACATGAGTGCAGGTATTAAGTGATGAAGAAGGATTACATTTTTCAAGTTGTCTAATAGGTATGTTCTCACTGCTCAGGTGAAAAATGTTGTGTACTACACGAGATCAAAGTTATTTACATCTCGTGCGCTTTTGAGTCCCTTACTACGCTCAAGATTCTTAATTAGATTCACTCGCTACGCTCGTGAATCTATTATAGAATGTTTCGCTTGCACGGGACTCAAAATAAGCACTCGAAGAAATATCAAACTTTGATCACTTGTACAAATAACTATTCTATCGATAAACTTAAAAATATGAGTTTTTTCTAAATAATTGTGCCTAAACATCACGTTGTACTTATTAAAAATCGGCCAGGCCACTCGACTATGTAGTTATGTAGTTACCCAACTTTATAGCAGAGCAACTAAACTTACACTAGAAACCGTACCAAGACTAGACGTTAACATGTTTAGAAGTGAAAATTAGAGGGTAAACTGAAGAGATACTTATCTAGTAGTTGAGTCGTAGCGTAGGCAGTACTGAGTTGAGTGGAGAATATCCTAACAAGTAAACTGTCCGGGACCCGCGGCGAATAACAATGCTTGCGACGGCGCGGCGACGCGGCGCGCGCGACTCGCACAAACCGTAACGACATTCACAACTTCTTCCGATACTAGTATCGGAGAGCAAACATTTACTGTACCTACCTATTTCTTCGTCAGGTTCCCATACGCTTATGTTGCGTTCTAGTCGTACGTATTTTGTAACAATGACATCTGGAACTTGATGTGAAGTAACCTAAGTATATTGGTATTTAAGTCGTTCCTTCAATAGTTATTACATAAGGTGTTTGGAGGGCACTAGTAGGATTTAAAAGTGTATTTTCTAATCATAGTAAGTTAATTTGAGTTCAATGAACTCCGATTGATTTGTAAAATAAATATCATAAGTGACAATTTTGTCGCCGCCGACTGTACATTTTTCTCAATTTCAAAATTTTTGACAGCCATTCGTCATTATTTAAAAATGAAGGGTGGTCTACGGAATTTTTAGGGTTCCGTACCCAAAGGGTAAAAAACGGGACCCTATTACTAAGACTTCGCCGTCCATCCGTCCGTCCGTCCGTCTGTCACCAGGCTGTATCTCATGAACCGCGATAGCTAGACAGTTGAAATTTTCACAAATGATGTATCTCTGTTGCCGCTATAACAACAAATACTAAAAATGAAATAAAATAAATATTTAAGGGGGGCTCCCATACAACAAACACGATTTTTTTTGCTCTATTTTTTGTTGATGGTGCGGAACCCTCCATGCGCGAGTCCGACTCGCACTTGGCCGGTTTTTTACGTTGCAGTACGGCATCTGATAATTAGGAGGATAATTTATAATTACAGAATATCTGTAACCATTAGGTTATAATTTATAATATAAGGTGGCTATAATCTCTATGACACGCTAGTTAAAAAAAGTTACAGATTTTACCTACCATTATTTTTAACTAGGTATTGCTTTTTGCTTTAATATAATATATTAATATTGTGCATTACAGTTAATGAATACATCTAGGTGTTATAACTAAGACAGTAAAATATTGACATTTATAATAAAGCAATAGTTATGCTTATTTATAAGTAGCAGTAGCATATCCTACGCCTGTTACCTGTGACAAATCGGTCAAACATTAACATACTTTCTTTTAAAATTTCACACATACAACAGTAGGTACAAGTTGAGCGGAGTTTTTCAAAAGTTTTCTTCTTTACTTATTTGAGGACGGTCGGAGCGAGCGTCGAACTCCTAACTCGTGTTATTGAATTTAATGTACCCTGCTCGTACCTAGTTCCACTCATGTCGATAAAATCACTTCCACCAGTTACACGTCTGTACTTGACTACTTGTATTGCATTACTTAAGGATGTTAAAAGCAAAATCAATTTAATTAAATGTTTCGTAATTGTTAGGCATTCGTCCACATGCTTTTCGATACATTTATATGCGGACGGACGTCAACTCAGGAGCGGTAATTAGACTGTGCAATTTTTTAGATTTTGATAAGTAGATACGTTTATGATACGACGTTGACGATCGCTCAGGCTGATTAGTGCAAAGCTATGGCGTGTCATAACAAAATAAAAACTTTAACAAATTTTAAAATCCGAATACCGATGCAGAACCCGTTAGGTTGGTTAATTTTGTATAGGAACCACGAGCGTAATATTCATCTCATTCACAAATCACAGCTAAGCTACGTTACGCTTGTAGTTTTACATTGTAGCCAAAATGATTTGTAGAGGCGTATCAAAAATATGTCGTAGCACTGATAGATTATAACATTATATTTAATTATGCACTGTCGGGTTCAGGCATGGAAGGAGGTTTTTATTCAGATAGTAATTTCTTACTATAAAATCAAAAACACGTTTAATAACACGAAATTACTATCTGAACGTTACAACTCTTTATATTTAATTTTTTATTTATTTATTTTATTTGAATTATTTGTTTATCCTACGAACATTTTTCCTCGCATAATGCATGATTGGCTTCAAGCGTCAACTCGTTAAACTATTTGTATTCCAAATCTTGTTTGATATTTCTGTGAACAGAGAACATTTGGAGGCATGTAAATAAGAGGAACGTGTAAATTTTTGTTGGGCGTACCGCAAAAGGTTCTTGGGCTAACATTTACATTCGGCGTCTTCGCCTCGCCGTTGCCGGCGGCTTTAATCACTGAGAACAGGTGTGGAGCTCCGCACCAATCTTTTTAATGGAATTTCTTATCAAATAACTTTTTTTCATCTATTACCACGACAGTTTGGATCTATCTTGGCTGAAAAGCTAGCTTTAGAGAACAGTTTTCGAGCGAATAGTACTTACCTAAAATACTTACAGTACTAGTAATAGCTAATGGTGTTGCTCATTTGGAGAAAACAAAATAAATAATTGTATACTAATTTATTGCCTCTTTGTGTACTAAATACAGTCAGTTGCAAAAACGCCCAGCCCCTGCCGTGCCTAATCAGAAGAAAGCATGCGGCGTGACAGCCGTGACTGGAAGGTATACAGGCAGGTACTTGGAATCTGTGATCATGGGTATCATGCTCGTTTTTAAGTGCTCTTACTACTAAGTTATATTATGGGTTAATTGGAATGCAATTAACTCAACGGGCACTACTGTCAGTGGTCTGACTTTGAAAGTTTTATATATTAACTTGTTAAAAAACTACCATGGGTTATCTTACTAGTTCGCGTTATTTACTTCTGTTCTGTTACAGCCTTACGACAATAGGATAAAAAATATTAGTGTGTTACATATACATATATGGTTGTACATGTTAGACGTCGCTGAAAACGTTAATATTCAGTTTGTAGTGCCAACTAAAGTATTGACACGGAACTTCGGCCGACTTCCAATGGATAGTGACACGACGATGTATGTAAATACCTACACGTATTCAATTTAGTCGACAATATTTCATCGTGTTGGTGTTCTGTACGTTTCCTCATACGACTTAAGAACATATTCGTCCAAGGAAATTGAATTACCACAGCTTTTATGTGAGACGCAAAACAGAGCAAGGGATCTTCAGGGAATCATTAAAATTTTCCGCGGTTGGCGTTTGTTTCGTATCAATATCCGGATTAGGTCGAATCAAATTTGGTTTGTAGGATCAGGATTTATGCAGCGGTCTCAATTTCCTGCGACGACAGCGGAACATCCGCCATGTGCAGCGCCCCGCGCGCCTCCCCGTCTGAGGCGCTACGCTTGGCCCAAGCGGAAAATGGAGCGAGGGCATTTGCATAGCAACACTCGAGCCGAGCGGACCGGCAAATTGTTGTCGCATCGATGACTCGATCAATACGCTATAATCTATCCTTTATACTGGCTTCTGAGTTTTGTCTGTACCTGTCTGCTTATGGTCTTTAATACTCCCTAATTTAAATTTCGTCGGTTTTCTTCAACAAACACACGCTTCGCTCATATAGTACTCTCAACACCTGCCAGAGAAATTTTATGACATAAATCTCGTTATTAACTATACGAGAATATTGCGACTGAAATGACGTTAAAAGTTTTATGAACATGAATTACTTCGTATGGAAATTTACCCACCAATTGACAAGATTCGCGACGAGATTGGCGAGATTAAATAAACAATATTCGTCTAAATCTTCTGAAAAAACATTTATAATTTCATCAAAATGTTTTTTGTAAAGAGCATTGTACATTAGTACCTATTCATTTTATTACAAGTAAAATGACACTATTTTTTAATACATACTTCTAATATTGGTAACCTAACGTCGAAGCGAATAAGATACATAATGAAATTTATTGATGGCTGAAGGATGCTATTATGTTTGCGAGTATGCGAGTTATTTTCTTTTTCTTTAAGTACCTACTTCTAAAAACCTTATTATTCATGTTTTTTTTATGACCTGAAGTTACACACACTCGAAAAAAACATAGGGTTGCTTTTTTGTACGAGTGTAAATTGAAAATTATTAAAAACTTTGTGTTTATTGTTTTTTTTGTTACGTTGCATGCACGCGGATTATGCAACTCTTCAACGTGACGTAGTATTACATATACTTGGTCAACCAAATCTTGTCAGTAAAAAAAGGCGCGAAATTTAAATTTTCTATGGGACGGTATCCCTTCGCGCCTACATTTTTCAAATTTGCCGCCTTTTTCTACTGACAAGATCTGGTTGACCAGCTATATATACTCGTATTTTTTATTTTTCTTCTTTTTTTTCAAGTGTCATTCAAAACTGAAACACTCTTGTCACACTGTTAATACATTACTTAATTTTAACTTCCTAACCCAAAATTGAATTCATTCGTTTAATTTATTATAACCGGCGAACCGATATATCGTATCAGTGAACACTTTAATTGTCTGGCTCCGAATGCTACGGGCGGCGCGGCGTGTCGAGGAGAGTTCGTAGCGGTCGCTACGAGCTAAAGTAATGTTGAAGTTCAAATAAGTAATCATTTATTCCATTTCCAAAAAAAATATCAAACCGTAAAGAAACATTTGAAGACACTGAGCCCGATTCAGATTTAACACTTTGTTATGGTTTTGATCTTATTTTGATAGAAATGAAGTGCAAGTCGTGCGTGAGATGCGCGCTGATCATCATATCAAAACCAGGTCACAATCAACAAATTGCTAAATTAGAATCGACCTCCTTGACAAGGAATTTCCGAATTTTTTTCTTCCGATTATTTGTTTAGTTCGACTTTGTGTATGTAAAGTATCACGTATCATTCCTAGTTCGTTACGGCGCACGAGAACAAATATTCGTTGAGTGCGTCGAGCGGGCCGGGGTCGATTTCGGTTCGTTTAAGTTCGACATCCATAACACCTCTGTTTGTGAAGCCAGCCCCTCGTACTGTTTACGTAGCACGATGACAGAATATGCAATGAAAATTTACTGTGTCAACGTGCATTGCAATCGTAACATAGAAAACAGCCGATACTCTCCAAAACAACAATGCGCGCGTGTAATCAAATAACGTGAGAATAACCGAATGACACCGTGTATTTTTTCCTAAACCGTAAAAAATATATCAGTTTGTTTGTCGTCATAAACGTGGCATGGTAAAGTCCATAAATATTTTAAATCGTAAAATCCGTTATACCCGTGGAGTGACGCTGGCGCGGTGTTTGAGCTGCGGTCCTAAGTAAATAGCGAGATTTAATGAGGCCAGAAAACGCTATCGAGGCGAGCCGTGGCCGGCGCGGGCGCGGCCGCGGCTGTTGTTGACTCGTCCGACTCCGCTGAACAATACCGCAAATCCCGAAGGTTTTTATTCCCATTAACTACAACAAACACTCCTTAAACCAATTGCACAAGATTTAATATAAACCAAAAGAAAAACCGTCAATTGACTGATTAGGTATCAAAAAGAAAAGCAAATACATATATTATATTTGCAATCTAGTTTTGCATGATTACTTTTTCGAAATGAAATAAAAGTACAACAAATAATTAAGCGAGGGAGCGACCTGGGCGAGTGTTCAGACTGCGGCGGCGGCAGCTGGTTTCGTATCTATATACAGATAACTTATGTAGGTATCTACTCTTTACTCTTAGTAACTACAGGTTCCTCAAAGGATAAGTAATATCGGTAATTTAGCAATCGACTATAAAACCCACTGAACGGTTTCATAACTCTGCTACCTCAAATTTTAAAATCCCGGGAGTATTAACAGCTTCACAAAGTTCGCGCAGCATCCCGCTTTCATTAAAATCTTTCGTTTCCGTATTATATGAAAGTAGACTTGAATACTAATGCATGTCGGATTGCACAAGTTTATATTAATTTACTTGAGGAGTTCGCGATCGCTCTCTCTGATTTATTAGTATTCATTACGGCAATACTCGTTGTTATTGCAAAGCTGGGTGGGTGTGTCTCGGTAACTTTTTATTATTTAAAATGTTTCTACGATACTGAAGAGTGCAAGCTTTAGTGGATATCGGGACTTTAAATTAACGATTTTATCATAAACTATAAACGCAACAGCACTAGCAGCTCTTAAAACTCGTCTGCAGGACAGTACAGTACAGCTTGAGATCTGCCAGTCCCACCACAGGTCCAGCTTAAAACGCCGTAGAAGCAAATATTGAATAATTAGAAGGAAATGCACATGGGGTGCTGCTTGAATTTTTAATTAACGAAAGCATTGAAAAGTTGTTCATTTTTAAGGTGGATTCGCAGGAATAAACAGCGATGAGAGCTAGGCGGCATCCAATTAAAGGCTTCGGAGCAGTCTGCCAGCTAAACACTGGTTTATGTAATTAGGTGTAGGTAGTAATCGGTTTTAAATGCCTTTTTTCGTATGCTTTAGGACGGTTTGTGTTTGAGCTATACTAACTACTTAATAGGATTATTTCTATAGAGAAATTATTGAAAAAAAAAAAACATATACTCACATTTTAAATGTTAAAAAGCCTGATTTCGCTTAGTTCTTCACAAAATTTAATTAGTCAAACTAAGAGGGTATTCTTTAGAACTTCCATACTAAAACATCACGAGCGCGATGAGCTGAATGCAATTTAAATTAGATACTGCGAAAGTTAGTGAACGCAGTGCGAAATTCACCAGAGGCCTAGCGCCCGTTTATAATTTCACTCCGACTCACTGACCAATAGTTTTCGGGCTATTTGGGCTTCTGTATGTGATTGCATTTGGTTGTGGAACGGATATCGTTGTCCTGAGTCAATATATGTTTGTATTATCTACCCCGCGTGTCTCTGCCGGCGTTGAATACTTTTAAGTTATTTTTTAGGTAAAATAAGGACATTTTTATTTATTTAGATATGATACTTCAAAAACTAATTGTTTACAAAAAAATACTTAATATAATCGAATGCGATTAGAAATCGTGTCAATCTATAATACTGTCAGCCTTGATTAAATAATTACATAAGTAATTGAAAACAATAACATGATTTTATGTATATGTTTCATCCAATTATTTTCCCTGGACACCAAATGATATATTATTTTATTATACATGACATAAACCTTTCGACAAAATCAAGGGATTAATAGAACGGTACTGGCATTAGAAAGTCGCAAAAAATCGGAAGTACGCGTAAATTTTCTTTTGGAAGTATTTCCCGGGAGTGTAGGTTTCCAATCGGCGGCGCGGGTCAGCCGGGAGTCAATGAAAAGCGGTAAAGTGGTGCCGCGGTGCTGATTAAAGCCTCGAGCAATCGCCCCGGAAAGTATTTATAGGTACACCTGTTCGTTAGCGGCAAGCGCGACTCCGGCCAACTCCTTGATTAGGCGCCGACGGGCGTTGCTTCGTTTCTACTACAAATAAAAGAATTCTCCCCTTTACTAGCAACTAAAGAATTCATTTTCGATTGAGAGCATGCAGGCAACAGACAATTCTGCTGAAACGAAAAATCTGATACCTAGGTATAGGTACTAGTTCCTAATTCTGTTTACCTACTTATGTGAATAATGAGAAGCGTTAATGTAAGTTAACGTATGGTGAACAATCTCTGGTATTTGCTGGGTAAATATGCGAAACATTATTAAAAGAATGTCTTTTACGAAAAATGAACGGTAATCTGGATCGATCGCAAAGTTCATTATTCAAGTTCCCGAGCAAGAGATGGAGTTGACAACCATCGCCCGGGCCGCTATCAGCGGATTTATGCCGTACTTTACTTTGAAATGTCGCGCAGAATTTGATAAGCAGTTGATTTTGCATGTGAATGGGCCGGGTATTCGGTGCACGCATGGTGCGTTCGCGCCGCGGCATTGCGACGCCGGTCACGGAAACCCTTAATAACATCACGTTTGATGCGCCTCTATTATTATATTTCATCTTCAGTCGGTCCCATGACGGGGACGGGGACTTGGTTGAGCATAGTTCGTTTGAATTTTTCTGTAAGGTTAATTTTTTGCTCGACGATCGCGGTCAACAGTTGTTCACTATTTATTGAAGTAAGAGCGCGTATTGTTTGGTTATAGCAGCGCTTTGGAAAAGAGTCATTATAATGCAGTGCTTTGGAATTCGATTTTGTTTTACTAATTTTATATAATTTATCGAAATAAAAGTCTGTTAACCGTCCAAAGTCGGCGTTCCAACCGGTACGAGCCGTAGAAGCCGTATATTGTACGGTAGGCCGCTCACGTCCGACGAATGAAGACGCTTACCTGAAACTTTTCTTACCCTTTAGCACATTAACTAGCGCGCGCTGCCCGGGGCTAATATTTTGCACTCGTTAGTTTCAGCATACGTAACAAGCTAAGTTCTTGTTTTGAGCTTAATGATGGTAATGCGGTCTGACTTCGTAGCGCCGTTGTTAGGGAAGTCTTGGGAAAGTAAATAACTTGAAGTCTTCATGTTGTTAGCGTTCCTAATTATGCTAATTAAGATTATAAACGAGAATTCCTTCTGCTCCAGATATTCAGTTTTATATTTGTGCCATATTACTTTTCCATCGTTTCATTATTTGATTTCATTATTATTACAGGGTTCAAAGCTCTATTCGCAGTTATTCAAGTACTATTTTTTATTATTATTTGTAAATTCTAAGTTAAACGCCCTAGTGCTTTTGCTTTTTGATTATTTGTATTTTATGTAATATTTTTCATTAAGCGAATTGTAAATTTATTTGAGAAATAAAGTTCTTTACACCTAACTTTGTATTATAACATTTTTGCATCTTTTGCCGCTCGCTTTATCTTGTGAAGTTACTCAGATACCTCCGGTCGAATTAAAAGCTGAATAAAAGAGTTTCTAATATTATATTTACGTTTACATTGGCGCAATAAAAACAGACAAATAACTTAGCTCAACATTTTCCAGTGGCGGAGCTCAACATTACGTCTATTGTACTCGAGTAAAGGAATCTCGTATTTGCATCCGAGCGTAGACACAAGCGAAGGGGAAGGAACGCACGGTGAGACGAAAAAGTAATTTTTCATAAGCATCGAGGCTGGTTTTCAATAACACGCCAACTGAGTGCCAGTGCAGGTAAGGATTCTGTAGGCAGACTGAATATTAATGATATAGTGGGGTGTATTAGCTTAGCCTTATGCTACTTTATTTGGCGCAGGTTCAGAATAATCTGTTCATATTTACTTTAACCTATTAAAGTGAATACATTCTCGTGGCCAAGCTTCAAAGTCACTCGTAACATAAGGTAGATAGTGCAATGAAGGAAACGCTCTGAGTGCGGCCCTTGCGGGCCGTCGCGGCAAGCCCCGGTTCGTTACGTGCGCTCCGCTGGATCCGCGAGTGACACCGGCGACTTCCCGAGATCAAACCTCACCTGGCTACACTCCATGTTCTAAATCAAAACACCTTTTTCAACTTTCTCAACGAGTTCAAGTGCACAAATGTCAAGATTTTTCGTATTCACCTTCACGAGTATAAATAACAACTCCTGTATTCAGTATTGGGACAGGTTTTCTACTTAAAGTTTTGTGCCTCAATTAAATGTATTTTTTTATAACTCGAGGTTGTGCAACAATAAATAGTTTATGTCATTGTATTGTACTGTATACCTATATTATGTACTTGTACATCTGGTGCTCCATTGCGACTTCCCTTCGGTAGGGTTTTTAATTCCTATTTTTCGCACTTGTATCGTAAATAGGTATAACTATTAAAGTACCTACCTACATATACATTCCACATTGAAAGTAAAGCTTCGCCAATTACAGGAAAAGCTTGACTTTATCGCTAAATAACCTGTCAGTTGGAGCATCAATGCGGTGGAGGCTAGCCTACGAGTATACGATACGATCAACATTGATATTTAGCCTTCCGTCACGTCACGTCAGCTAATTCTCATTTCCAACAAAAACGGCTCAGGAAATTGGATATAAGGATCTGCGCGCTCGGATCCGGCTACGTGACGTTTGTCGAACACGTCACTACACTATGTGGTAATTTCCGCCCCGCGCTCGCGGAAAATTACTTTAGCCGCATGAAATTTCCGATGGTATAGAAATAAAGCTGATGAAACAGACATATACTTTTTGGTAAAGATTGAGGTTGAAATTGGTTTCAGATTTTTATTTTGTATTTCGGTTTATGTAAGACACATCAACATTATGTCCCAACACGCTCCGCGATTGTTGCGCCATTTAGAGTCCCAGCTAAATTGGTTGTTCAATACCTACTTACGCTATAGAATCTCCAATTTAGCAAGAATGCTAAATGACATAACAATCCCGTGTTGTGACTGTACCTACCTATTTGTAATGTAAATTATTTCCTAATAATGAATTCCGTCAATCTGGCAGTGGTAGGGCGTCAAGCAAGCATACCCGCTTAAACGCCAAAGCATTCGCCGCGGCATTTTTTGGGACTTTGGTCTTAAGATAAGAATGGCTAATGGGAGTCGAGTTTCAAATGCAATTAAAATAAAATGTTCTTAAACTTTTCAGTGATACGTATTAAGGAAATATTGTCGGTAAATCTTTCATACCTTAACCCAATTAACTTTCTACTACTGGGTAGGTAATACTTTTGCTACTTATTATATACTAATAAAAAGCGGCCAAGTGCGAGTCGGACTCGCCCATGAAGGGTTCCGTATTTAGGCGATTTATGACGTATTAAAAAAAACTACTTACTAGATCTCGTTCAAACCAATTTTCGGTGGAAGTTTACATGGTAATGTACATCAGGGATGTTGCGGATGCCGATTTTTTGACATCCGCGGACGCGGATGCGGATGCGGATTTTTAAAGGCCTACATCCGCGGATGCGGATGCGGATGCGGATGTCAAGATAGGTACATAAAAACATCAAATATTACATTTTAGTAATTTTTATTTCAAAAAACAGGCCAAGTGCGAGTCGGACTCGCGTTCCAAGGGTTCCGTACATTAAGTCCGACTCACGCTTGACTGCTAATTTCTAATAGGTTTATTGGCTAATTACTACAATTACCTAGCAGTCTAGCACTTACGCCGATGCTAAGACGTTCCTGTACCGACCTGGTCCACATCCGCATCTGCATTAAATCCGCATCGATTTTATGCGGATGCGGATGCGGATGCGGATGTTGAAAATAATGCGGAAGTTCCGCGGTTGCGGATGCGGATGCGGATATTCGCAACATCCCTGATGTACATCATATATTTTTTTTTAGTTTTATCATTCTGTTATTTTAGAAGTTATAGGGGGGGGGGGGGACACACATTTTACCACTTTGGAAGTGTCTCTCGCGCAAACTATTCAGTTTAGAAAAAAATGATATTAGAAACCTCAATATCATTTTTGAAGACCTATCCATAGATACGCCACACGTATGGGTATGATGAAAAAAAAAATTTTTGAGTTTCAGTTCTAAGTGTGGGGAACCCCAATAATTTATTGTTTTTTTTTTCTATTTTTGTGTGAAAATCTTAATGCGGTTCACAGAATACATCTACTTACCAAGTTTCAACAGTATAGTTCTTATAGTTTCGGAGAAAAGAGACTGACATACGGACGGACAGACGGACAGACAGACAGACAGACAGACAGACAGACATGACGAATCTATAAGGGTTCCGTTTTTTGCCATTTGGCTACGGAACCCTAAAAATTAAAATCGGTGAATATTTAGAGGTTGCACAACATCAACAAAGTTTTCTCAAATAACCAACGACTCTACGTCGGAGGGTAGAAAATGGTTTAAGCGGCTACCATCAAAGCGGTGAGTAGTGTGATACTGAACCTTCTACATATAAATCAATTTTAAAATCAGTAATTAACATGGGTTTTGGTTACTCGATTAATGTTCTAATTAAGATTTTTCAGTTTTTCCACCTGTTTCCAAAGGAAAAGTGGTTTTATCATGTTTTAGACGCAAAATTCAGTTTTTTCATTAGATTTTAGTATCAGTTCATCATATTTTGTTATTAAAAAAAATAGTTAATTATCACGCAATGTATGGGGTTCTCTCTCCACATTTTCAATTTGTGCAACCTTTAAACGTTAATCGATTATTATGAAAATTGAAATAGATCGTTTTTAGAGTGGGGAGACTCGATTGGTGAGCAAAGTCAGGAAAAATATCACGACTTTTTTTTCTCCATACAAAAGTGAAACACCCTAACCTCCGTGAAGTGTCTCACGGTGCGACACCTCGTCCACGCCACGCCACATCACGGCGCGTCACGCGCCGCGTACGCCACTACGTGTGTTCTACCGCATGTCGACGTACACGTCACATCTGTAACGTGACATGAGGAAATAGTATTGCTTTATTTAATTCTTCAGCCTACCACTCGATTTTCGGATGACCCAATATTTATAAAATTCGACAGTGGAAATATCAACATCAATGTTTCAGTTACTAGCGCATATAAAACCGGATAACATTTTATTTAATCCTAATAGAAATCGATTTGTTCTTTTTGTTAAGATTTTTCCATTTTTCGTTTTAAGGATTTCATATGTCAATATGTTTAATACATATTTGTCAAATAAGGGAGGCAAATTTTAATGCAATATTGTGGACGGGTCACGTGACAAGGGCAAATACCGGATAGTTATCCGGTTACGTATTTGCCCTTGTCACGCTTGTTATTTTCTACTATTACCATCTAATTGCTCCCCATGTTTTGGAAATCTCCAAAGAAATGAATTCTTCAAGGTACCTAATAAATTAGGTAATACGCCAGCTAATATTTACATGTAGTGTACATTTTTAGGGATAGGTACCTCTAATGAATATCTGCCTATTAGATCATTAGCGGCCTTAACTTATTTTTAGAGTTAAAATTAAGAAATTAACCTTTTACATGTTATTAAAACTACAGAAAAGTAACATAAAAAATATGTATTTATAATTTTTTTTTGTTTTGTTTTGTCTTAACTATTGGAAAAGAAGATTAGCTTTTATGTTTATACAGCTTATACATAACACGAGCCCTGCAGACCCGACAGATTTTGATGTCGATGTTGGTGTTACAAATATATAGGTGTCGTACGTTAGGTGTTAACGGCGGTTACATATTCATAAGTCTAAAAAAAATACCGACAGTTCAAATCCACTTAGCAATCGCAACTGCAAATAAATTTAGGTAGTTTCTATTGTTAGTATCGATGCAGCCATTGTGAATCGGTTCGCATGTTGCCCTACGAAGCGAATCGCACCGGAATCCTGAATGAGCAAAGCAATACCTCCGCAGGACGAACAGACGCCCGATGTTTGTGTATTAATATTACTGAAACAGAGCAGGTTTCCCAGATTACCATAATTTGCTTCGATGCATTTGAATAATGAGAACGTGTTCCTCTATTCCATAGCTTTATGAAAGTTACTCAATTGAGAAACGTATTATCGCTACCGGAACCTCGTGCGGGGTTGATAGCCATTATATACATCGGGAACTATTTCGGACGCGAGTCATTATCGACTAAAGCTGGCGCATTTGTGAGACAATACAAGGGATTTTTAACGAATTATTCAAATTTTCTAATCATATAGGTAGGAAGTTAATATGTTCGAAAACGATATTCTTTTTTGAATAAAATTTTCACTTACACCCAAGCCTTATTTTGTAAAAAATAATAAATACATTTAATTTATATCATGGTGATTCATGAGATGTGAGCAGGACTAAGCCTACACAATCAGTTAATGTAAAAGAATCATTCACCATAATATTTAAGTAAAACAATCACGCTTATTTATTTATTATCAACCATGGATACCCTACAACATTTAACTAACAAAGATAACACCTTTTTAACCGTTATGACATGATTAAAATTAGTCATCATTGGATGATTTTTTTACTAGTTGTAATTTGATTTTTAGAATTCCTTGTAAAAACGGCCGCCCTCATGGGCGCATTGGGGTTTTAGTCTAGGTATAAGTAGACAGGGTTGGGCAAAATACTGGCTTCCACGTATTTGAAATACAAATTACAAAATACATTTTTAAAAGTATTTGAAATACAAAATACAAACTACTTTGGTGACGGGTATTGGAAATACAAAATACAAATTACAGTGTTTAAAATAATGTATTTCAATTACAAAATATACCTTTATTTATTTTTTTGTTTAGCATTTAGTTTTAACGTTAACGAATATCCTTTCATATAAACTTATAGGGTCATTGCGCTAGTTTTAGTCCAGCTCTAGTTTACGTCCACTTGACGAAATTTGAATATATACCTACATTCCTGCACAAATTTGGACTGATTTCAATCCTTATGTCTAAGGCGTCTAAGCAATATATCTGTCTACATATAACAATGATATTTCGCAAAAAGGAAGCGCTGGTGGCCTAGCGGTAAGAGCGTGCGACTTGCAATCCGGAGGTCGCGAGTTCGAACCCCGGCTCGAACCAATGAGTTTTTCGGAACTATGTACGAAATATCATTTGATATTTACCAGTCGCTTTTCGGTGAAGGAAAACATCGTGAGGAAACCGGACTAATTCCAATTACGGCCCTAGTTTACCCTCTGGGTTGGAAAGTCAGATGGCAGTCGCTATCGTAAAAACTAGTGCCAACGCCAATTACTGGGATTAGTTTCCAAGCGGACCCCAGGCTCCCATGAGCCGTGGCAAAATGCCGGGACAACACGAGGAAGATGAAGATTTCGCAAAAAGTAGTAAATTAAAAATGAAATATATATTTGATAATCCGTCAAGTCGTCGAAAACTAGTGCATGGACGGAAACTACTGCAATGACCCTATCCCCTAGATTTAAACGAAAAGTTCCACGCAGAAGTTGACCTAATATAGATCCAGTATCCAGCCAATGAAAATTGTATCTCGGCTGGATCGGAGGTTCGCGGTCGGCTCACAGCTTGTGCGAGAGATTAGACATTTTAGGATTATAGAATTTAATAAAATGTATTTATAGAAATGTATTTTGAAGCTTGAAGTATTTGAAATACAAAATACTAAATACATGTGAGTGCAGTATTTGAAATACCAAATACAAAATACTTTTGAGGTAGTTAATTGAAATACTGCCCAACCCTGTAAGTAGATCGATAAATACCTTACTTAGTAATTTATAAACTTATGTTATTTTGACTCACTCTACAACACAACAATATATTTAACTTGATAGATCGGCATATCCTAAGTCTCAGTCAGTCAAGTAGGTATATGTACATATCATACTATTGCTAAGATTATAATCGAGCAGTTTGTAATTTCAATCTTGTGGGCGAAATTGGTTGGCGCCGGGAAGGGGTATTGTGACATTGTCTCATATTGCGGAGAGATTTATATGCGGTCAGAGGCGGCTGCGGACGTCGATCTATATCTAGTGCCGGCACAACCAGCTTGTTTATTAACACACCTTGTCCAGGCAGGATCGTCGGATACTATTATTTTGTATAAATTTAATCCACTTTTAGTAGGTCTTTTAGGTACCTATTTTACAACTTAGACGAATGTAAACCTCAATATAAACGAACAACTCAAAAACATGTAACTAGAATAGTTAACTTTTTAATCAAACGTTTTCTAATTTCAATGACGATTGCAGGTCGGAACTTTTCCCTAACATTTAAATACAATTTAGCGTTTAATATTAGCGTTGGTAGGTGATAGTTGAGTCATTTAGGGTCCTAAATAAATTGGTTGTTCAATACTTACGCTATGGAATGTCCAATGTAGCCAGACCCTTAATGGCTCAACAACCACGGAGCGTGACTGTACATTCGTGCAATGGTCAATTCGTTTTTAGATTGCTTTTTCCGTAATACCACCAATTTAGTTCAAGACTTTTCCATCATGTAGCATAAAGTATCGCATGACAATGGTGGTTAGCGTACTGAAACTATAACCTATCTTGGTTGCCATTTTTAGATCTTTTTTAAAAGTACTCGTACACTATGTAATTGTGACAGAAGCCCTAGGTTAAAACTGGGCGACTTTCTAATAGAACGATCTCATAAGCGACAACCGTAAAAGGCTTCCTTGACTTCCGAATTTATTCAGCATATAAGTTTTGTGGCGACTTGGTGACAGCGCAGTCCATTTTGTTTATTCCTATTTGTCCGTCCAACAAACAAAGTTGGCCGTAGAAAACAAAAACTGGTCGACTCCTAAAGCACTGTGTTACCGGTTCCCAGCTCACTGCATTCAGTTGGCAGCGACCGCGACTTTATAATTCAAACTAAAAACCCGATTTGAATTCCATGTAAACAAGTTTGTGGCTTTGCAAAACATATTCTCATAAAATCGTAACGAGCTAACTTTACCGATAAAACAGAAACTACCCGCTGAAAATGATACTGATTTCGTAAAAAGCTACCTAATTTAAAACTTGTACAAAAATAACGATACTTGGGAGTATATTTCGTGGCCAAATCATAGATTGATCGTTTCATGAAATGCAATTTTAGAATTGATCGGGGAATAGAAGTGGTCGGGGTTGAGGTTTGACTTTTTCATAATGTGGCCAACCGAACATTTTATGAATGATTGCTAGATCATGAAATGATCAATTCTAAGATCTGGCCACGGCAGATATCTGGGGGCACGGCAGTGCCCCCAGATAAGTCGAGCAAAACAAAGAGGCACGGCCCGGCCATTCTTTTCTCGAAGCGATTCAGGCCATTTTCGACGTCCTGTAATTTTGTGCTGGCTGAAGCTAGAACCCTGAATTTTCAGTAATATATAGGGCTAAACATGCTTAAGATATATTCTCAAAAACATTCAATTTGAACTAGTAGTTTAAGAATTATTGTACGTCAAAGTTCCTTATTTTCGACACTGACACACTCACTCACTCACTCACTCACCTACGATCATCATAATTCTAAGGTACTTCTAGTATACCCACAAGCTTCAAGTTTTAAACATAAGTAGTTTTCAGCTTATCAAGCCATAGAAAACCTAAAAATATTGCAATATCAGTCACGTTTTAAAGATCTAAGAACTGCATAAGTAAGTTTGTAATCCTATATAAATATATGCTATTACAAAGTTACTGTTGCAGTTCCTACAAATAGTAGGTAAAGTAAAGGTACACTACGATGTACGATGTGAGTATAAATGAAGATGTGTTTCTTTATGATATGTGTATACATAGTATGGGTATGAGTACCCGAAAAGAAGGACTGCCTACAAAAAGAGATGAGATTCCATTAAAAACATTACATGTAAAAAGGTGCAAGTCTCGCAACGCTTCTACTACAAAAAAGTTTTGAGATGTAATGTGAAACCAAGTCGGTTATTTTAATCAGTACCAGGGGGTGTTAAAACTGTATCAAATATATATCTATAATTTGTAATACATATAATGACTCGTTGCGAGACTTGCATCTTTTTACATGTAATGTTTTTGATGGGATAAAACATTCTTCATTACGCCCGCAGTTATATATAACTTTATTTTTGTAAATGTCAGATTCCACTTGAATAGGGTTTAACTACTGAACGTAAAACTTACTAGATGAATTTGTGGGAATCCCTACTCACAAATGTCAACAAATGCCTCTTCAATGTAACAGCTATAAAACTGTAAGTGGATTAAAAATTAATCCGTAGTGAAAGTTTAATTGTTCCTCAGAACGAATCGAATTAGTAGATGCGATACTTCCACCCGTCTAGTTTCCAAGCGTATTGGGCGACCAATAATATTGCTATATTACGCAATTCAGATTGGAAATGATATTGATCAGTACGGATATGATGGTCGTTCTTGTCTACGTGACAGCGTGATAAAACGGTGTCCGTCACTTTCTTTCCCACGGTGTTAAACAGTGACAGTTATTTTATCACGTGGATAAAGATGGATAAAGCTATCCATAATAGGCTGGCTGGAATAAAAGTTTAATTGCAAAAGTTGTTTATAGTGCGCAGACGGCGAGCCCGCGTGTCTGCAATCTTTTAAGACATATTTTCTATTTTCTTTGGTATTTCCATAAAGCTGATCTTGTCTGTATAGAATGTAATGCTGATATAACCAGTATTACGAAAACCAATAAGTTCCAGAATTTTACTAACCTTCAGTATAGTTTTGACAACAATCGCGCATTTAATGTTTTTTTTTAAAGGCACAATTTGAGAAACTATATATTCCTGCATTTTTTTAAACTTAAAATTCGCATCCGATTTCGTATCTACTTCTCAGTAAGTAAAGGCGTTTAAAATAAAATTTACACGCGTAAGTATCGTAATGTTGGCGTGACGTAGATTACCTGAGATCATGGGGCGAGGAGGTGGGCAATGAAATCTGTGGAGATTTATTGTGTGTCGTACGTTACAGTGGGGGTTTATCTTGTTTACGGGCCGGCGTCGCCGCGTCTGGACGCTGCAATAAGGCCCGGCTGACCCATTTAGAATGCACGTCTGGGACGCTCGCCTGCTACCGGACACTAGTGATTGCTACTTTTCTTTATTATGATAATAAGTATAAGTGAACCGCAATTTTCGTGCTTTTCAAGTTTTAATAAACAACGAGGCTTAGGTAATCATATATTTTCTAGTATGCTATAGGTTAACGCAAGACAAAGTTCCTTTTTAAATACGAGTACCCATATGCATACTCATCGTTCTTTGGTCTCAGGACTGGCGTTAACTAATGTAATCTCTTACACTTATTTAGTTTTGCGTGTAGTTGAGTAGGTCTGTATATTTTTTGAACTATACGTTTTAAATTTTAAAATGCGAAATAGGTTGCAATCTGAACATGTTTATAGACCATATATAGAAAGTAATTGCTGTTTAACTAACTTATAGTATTTTCATTATGATGACATTGCACGCTGAATTTATTTGCTCTTTTTGACGTTTGTTTAAATTTAATATAACGCACACATAGAATGAACCTCTTGCAAATAAATATATTTCTATAGTGATTTCTATTCAAACGCTAACTCACTTTTAATACCGAGCTTGGGATAAGTAGACTGCTGTCTTAATATAATTACAGTAAAAAAAATCTCTTAGCTATTTCCTATTGGTACCTGTTTGATTGAACTATGGTCGCAGTTGCAGGTATGAACACGATAGGAACACTTACTGGAGATGAAGCATGATTTAAATACTTTTGCAATGCAAACTCTATTGTCCCGTAGAGCTACGGAACACTATGGACAATTAATAGCCGCTTGTAGTTATTTCGTTAACACCCATTACGGTGATGTTTATTTTGAACGTGAAGCTTATCAGGGCTCCTCAAACGGCACTTAAATTGTTGGTTGCAAGGTAGTTAACCCTTGCGGATGCGAGGCGAGGGGCGCAGGTCGCGGTCGCCCCGCCGCCGCAAACACGCCGCAACGTATGCCGCAGTAGGTCGGTTTCCCGCTGGTCTGCGGGGTAATCCTGTCACTGTTGAGGCGTTCGTTTATTTAATTGCTATTTTGTGCTTTACTATTTGGATTTAGGGTGCGAAATTAGAATGGTAAAATAAGTATTTTTTTCTGTAATGGAAAACTATACAGGGTGTCCCAAGAAGTAGTGATATACTGAAGCTGGGAGGTAGAGGACCTAGAGGGCTATCTGAATCACCCCCATGTATGTTCCGCGATTTTTCGTATTTTCGGAGTTATGACTTTTTTTAATTTTTCACCTATCGCCGAGTACAATGAGATTTTTATTTATGGTGACGTGAATTATTGCGGTAGATGCTTGATTTTTTTTGTGTGCTAAGCTGATAGATAGGCCAATTCAGTATGGTAACATTTACTATCGTTAGATCTCTGAATGGAATTAAAAAAAAAATTAATGCCAAGAAAGATAAAATTACCCAGTATGTTCACAACTTCAAGGGCGCTTAGAAAAATAAAACATACTGGGTAATTTTATCTTTCTTGGCATTAAATTTTTTTTAATTCCATTCAGAGATCTAACGATAGTAAATGTTACCATACTGAATTGGCCTATCTATCAGCTTAGCACACAAAAAAATCAAGCGTCTACCGCAATAATTCACGTCACCATAAATAAAAATCTCATCGTACTCGGCGATAGGTGAAAAATTAAAAAAAATCATAACTCCGAAAATACGAAAAATCGCGGAACATACATGGGGGTGATTCAGATAGCCCTCTAGGTCCTCTACCTCCCAGCTTCAGTATATCACTACTTCTTGGGACACCCTGTATAGTTTGTACATGGTAAGCAGATAGAGCTGTTACGCACTTGGAACTACATTGCTAAGCTTGCTGGCCATAAACAAATCGCCATATTAATGTGGTTTAGTGAAGGGGACGAACTGAAATCAGCGCTGCGCAGGCAATTTGTGATGAAATGGCTGACGCAGCGTATGCTGAGCCCGTTCCTTTTACCGCACATGACAATTTTTTTTTTGATTTTATTATATTTTGTAACCTATCTGTTTTGTGTGTGGCAATAAATGGTTTCTTATTATTCTCTTTATTTATTTATCTTCTCTAAGTTAGGTTATTTTATAACATGGATATAAAAATAAAATACAAAAACATTTACAAAAACAATACAAAATACTTATAAACATATATTCTTCTTATTATTATTATAGGTAAGTTTTATTCATAATTCTTTGAACCCATCTATTTCTCAGCAGACAAACTTCGCGTATCTTTTATGGGTACGTTTTTTTACCCTACGTTAATGTGTTTTTATCCTACTGTAGGTTTGTGGAGCACTCTGCCCGCAATAGATAAAACAGTGATAGAACATGCACCGCGCCGCTGGCATGAATAATTCATTAGTTTCACTTGCCACTTTTGTTGATATCGGGATTTTCAGCTTCGCACCGACAAAAATTTGCGTTCAGGAAATGGTTATTGTTAGACTTTGCTTAACATCTTGTTCATTTTAAATGAGCGACATTCAATAGCTTGCCTTCTAATATTTGTATAGGTATATTAAATGCTCCCACCAACGCAGAATGTTTGGTACATACCAACATCAGGAATATATCTATATATAGATATTTAATGTGTAGATAAAACGTCTATTTTATGATATCTTAGTTAATATTTCATTACTGCCCAGTAATAGCTAAAGTCTATTTATTTATTTATTCGGTAGACTAAAATGACATTTCATTGTATAAACATCAAAGAGTAGTATAATATATATATGAGAAAGAGAGCCCTCTCGTGGAACTTTTTTGTATCCATTATGAAGCGCCATCTGTAAATCTGAACACACAATATTAACGTCAATATTCATACCTACAGGGCCTGTTTACACATTGATTAATGTTTAATATGAGTTCATACATTTGCTACAAATGTATAAACTCACACTAAACATTAATCAATGTGTAAACAGGGTCATATATAATTTGTTATATCAAGAGTTTTGCTCTTCTTACCCATTAATCAACAACTTTATTATAATATTTGCTTGCTATAGGTATATATTGGCAAGCAGATATTTGAAAGTCCAACAGGTAACGTAAGTACAATACAATGATATCCAAGAATGATTTTAACAAGAAAATTATAATAAAGTAGCTTATTAAATACCGGATAAAATAAAATAACAAGGTAAGTATAAATGGGAAAGAAAATATAGTTGATATTTCATAATTTAAAATTCAAAAGTTTTTTACACAAGTCACATTTACCTATACAGAAGTTTATCTACTACACATAGTGATATAACATTTACATGATGATAACATGCCAACAGATACAAATACCTACAGGAGCCAATACCTGGGTAAACATAACGTTATTGTATGCTGTAATAAACTATATTATACAAACGTAAAAGAAAACTTCGCAACTGATACATGTACAGGAGCCAATACCTGGGTAAACATAACGTTATTGTATGCTGTAATAAACTATATTATACAAACGTAAAAGAAAACTTCGCAACTGATACATGTACAAGAGCCAATACCTGGGTAAACATAACGTTATTGTATGCTGTAATAAACTATATTATACAAACGTAAAAGAAAACATCGCAACAGATACAAGTACAGGAGCCAATACCTGGGTAAACATAACGTTATTGTATGCTATAAAGTCCTGACTGACTAATATCAAAGCTCAGCCCAAACCGTTTGACCTAGAAAACTGAATTATTGGCAATCGATTGTTTAAAATTAACGCATTCACTGTCAGCAACCCGCCAGGTGGGTGCACTATCCGTAGTCGATTTTCGCTACATACGGTTTTTCCCATGTTATCGGCTACGCTCGTAGCGCGTAGCAAGCGCTGGCACCGAAAGTGTTAAGGGCTCATTTAGACGGTGCGAGAACTCGCATGCGAGTTTCCTTACATTGCGTTATTTGATCGGTCGGCTGAATTGATGTTACATTAATGGTCCGCAATGTAACTAAAATCTCATACGAGTTCACACATGAGCCCTTAGTTTGTAGACGTGAAAGGTACTGCCTCATCATCTTCCGCGCGTAATCCGGGCTTTTTGCCACGGCTCAATGGGAGCCTGTGATCCGCTTGTTAAGTAATCCCATGAATCGGCGTAGGCATTCGTTTTTAAGAAAGTGACTGCAATCTGACCTTCCAACCCAAAGGGTAAACTATATCGGTAGGTACCTTCACCGAAAACCGACTGACAAATATCAAATGCTATTTCGCAAATAAGTTTCGAAAATCTCATTGATACCAGCTGAATTGAAAAACTCATCAGAATTTGAGGCGTAATAGACATTTCATCAAATATTAGGCTACACAGTCTGTCAGCAGGTTCTTTTGAAGCCATTGTTTTTTTAATTTCTTCGGATATAATTGTATTTATGCCACTGGTCAGTTTAATTTGGCGTTTTTGCCAGATGGCAGTGAAAAATATTCACACATCAGCCAGTAGCACTTTGGACTCTTTTTGTAAAGCGACATTGTCAGTATTTTTTTTCTAATGAATAGCGTCGTCCTTTAGGTTGCTTCGTTGATTGTTTTTGCATGTTCACTAAAAGCCGAGCTGGTTTCGTCACGTGCCGCACTACTGTCTGGTACATTTGGTGAGCTTGTTCCAATCGTTGCTTGTATGAAAGTTCCCTTTTGCGCAAACGGTTAACTTCCATTTGAAATTGTTTTACCTTAAGCTGCACCTCAATTTCAAAACCGGTCAGGGCATTTATTTGTGTGATGAGCTCGGACATTTGTTGCTGAGTCATGGATGTTTTCTATGTATTTTTAAGTATTTATAGGTATATAAAAGTTTATACATGTCATTGTCTAAGTACCCACAACACAAGCCTTATTGAGCTTACTGTGCGACTATTTGTGTAATAATGTTCTGTAATATTTATTTATTATTACATAGGTATTTTATTTATTTACATGCAATTTTTTGATAATTATGAGTAAAAGTTTAGCATACTTAGTATAGTGATTTAGGCTTCAAAACCGTCATCCAGGCATACTAGCTGTGTGGCTGTGTAGCTGTGTGGCTATAGTGTTATTATTGACTTACCAAGTAGACATAGCGTCGGTACTGCTATTGCATTCAGTCGCTTAAAGCGATTTTTATGTTCATCTGTAAAATGAAAATCACAAATCCTCTTGACTCTCTTCTTCTTATAAAATTCATAATCTGACGGGGTATCCAACTTGCCCCCAATAAGCTTAACCCAAACTTTAAAACGCTCAGGGTATTTGTCTGGATTTGGACAGACGTGCATCACCGCATCTGAAATAAGTTGATTGTGGACTTCGTGGAGACCTCTCTGCTCTCGTAACATACACGGCTGAAATAACACACAATTGACCACGAAACACAATTACACGCAGCAGGTCGGGAATCTACCCGCCATGGTTTTTTCTGAATTATCTTGTAAAGTTCTCAGCGACTGTGATGGCGTATGAAAACTTTGTTTCTTTTAACATTGTATAACCGAAAGTATTTTTTATTTATCTGAATTATGTTGTAGTACAATAAATACGAAAATATTATATTTTGAGTTTTATTTGACAAAAATGTTTTTTATTGTGACAATCGTCTCCATGGCAACGATGGCCATAAAATACTCTGTTCTATTAAATGTTTTTTGTTTGTTGCATGTCCTAGATACGAGACTTTTAAGACGTTCTGAGGAAATAAAATGTAGCCATATTTAAAAAAAAAGTTTAGTGTTCAATGATAAAGGTGGTGCTATTTTTTTGAATAAAGGGCTTCATATGTGACTGTCCCCCCCCTGATAAACATCATGTGTCATTCCATACTATGAAATGTCATTTTAGTCTACTGAATAAAAAAATAGACTAGGTAACTTAACAATACTAGTTATTGCGCAGTGCACACCTCAGTAAATGAAAACGGCACAAACAACAATCTTGAAAGTACAGCTAACTCAATCAGCAGTTTTACTGCTAAAGAGCGATCTCTTCCAGACAATCTTTGAGTAGCAGATTAATATGACCATAATTAATTTACAAAACAGTAGGTTAGAAAAAGAAATTGTATAATTACCCTTTCTTAGATATTTTTTGTAAATCCAATATGGCATACGCTGAAGACCAAGCAGTTTTCTTTTAAAAATGTACTGAACATTTGCTAGTACTTAGAGGTGCCTAGTTAGATCCCTAAAGTTTCATAAAATTTAATTAAGCACCACAGAATTTATACAGATTTAATAAATTGTATTGTTTATTTTTCATGGCTTCTGGTTAGATTAGAGCTCAGATTTAAGTGGAAGCTGAAATATTTTTCGTTCGTTTGCTAAGTCACAGTGTAAATGTTTGTAGATAACCGGCGTGGGCGCTGAAAGCCGTTAAACCAAGGCGCGAACATCTCGGCGCCCCACGGAGCCTGTTATAATTTACGATCATCCGAAAAATCCCTGGATTATTTTTATTCGATAACGATAAAGGTAGGGCGGAGGGTTTCTCTTTTATTATCACTCAAAGCGAGATGACTCTTTTGCAATTTACACGTGTGGAACATTGAAGCAATTAAAATCTGTGTTTTATGATTTAAAATATAACGGCAATATCACCATATTTAGTGTTTCACATATTTGCCAACTTTACACACATATTACTTTACGCTGCTTTACATATAACTTTACGCTGTTCGTAAAAAGTGAGTGGTTGAAGGTTTGCCTATGTTTGACTGATAAATTATGTAAATAAAAAGTCATAGGTGACTAACCTAACCTAACATATAGCGACCCAGCTATTTGTGTGATAGAGTAGTTATATTCTTATCAAGTCCTTTTTGGCCTTAAGAACGGTGAAATAAAACAGTTTTAAACAACGGATTAATAAATTATAAATACCTACATCCCGAGGTTTCAAGTTTTTCCAGCACTCGTCACACTTAATAACTGCCAGGCTTTATAAGGAATTAAAGATGTGTCAAAAAGTTAAGTTCTCACCCGAAACTTACGCGACAACATGCGACGTGCGGTGAATGCAATAAAATAATTCCTATAGCTACACGACGTTCATATGTGACTACAGTCTGCCGCATCTAACGCGCTAACAAAAGGTGTGTAGGTATGTATTCATTATATAAATATTAGTTTAGTAACAACCCCATTTTTCCTTGAGTTAATAAACGCAATGATTACCTATTTTCTGGTAATGAACAGAAACACCGCGTTGTACTCCGGGCACGTTCGGTTGATCGAGGCGACGCGGATTAGACGAGCCCGAAAGTGATCCGTTATAATTTCAAGGGTGGACAGTGACGGCTGGCGCGCACAGATTAGCTCCCTTCGATAAACAATAGCATTAGTATGCGAGGACGCACTGACCGCCGATCAGCCCAGCCGTGCTTGGATTAATTTGCCTTCTGGAAATTATGGCGTCCTATATGAGGCCGACGGCAGCCAAATTACATACTCGTACTCGCCGGTGCACGGTGTTTTGTTTTCGTTCGTGAGACAGTTTACTTTGCTTTCTGCTGATGGAATATTGCAAGAGCGTAAACGTGTTTAATATATACTTGAATCATTTCAACAAAAACATCAGAAAGTAACGAATGAATAAAACTTTTTTTTAAACAGGTTAAATGAGTAAAGATAGACCAGCATTGATTAATTTTCCCCGATAAAGACTCTCAGTTGCCGAATGAATGACAATGCCTTTTTATATTTTCCTACAATTGCAGCGAGTCAACACGTTAAAAATAAATTATATATTCCTCCTCGCTATGTCGAGCACCTAGCCGACGGCGGCGACTCCTAGCTCCAACTCATCCAACTGTTTTTAATCGGAAACATGAAAAGGACTACCGGCTGGGTTGTAGGTATAGGTATACGAGGGCTTCGGTCACGTCTTAAGGGGCCCACTGATTACCAGTCCGCCGGACGATATCGGCCTGTCAGTTGTTCGGAACTGTCAAATTTTTGTTCTAACTGACAGGCCGATATCGTCCGGCGGACTGTTAATCAGTGGGCCCATTTACGGAGATGGCGCTTAGCATCCAGGTCTTCGTCCAAAGTTCCTAGTTGTAGACGTTTTAATAGCAAGAAAGACCTTGACCTACAAAGTTTCACGTGCATTAGTAAATATGAAGAGGTCTTTAATTAAAATTTGAACCGTTTTATTTTTACATACTTATTAAGTAAATAAATACTCCTCATCAAATGCGACTTTGATGTAAGTACAGTAGGTATACCTACCTAGTAGGTATGTTAAATCGATACATTGTTTAAAAGTATACATATATTATTTGACTGATTATTGCTATTTGAACAGGACCCTAGATTTTTCCAAACCACATAGTTATAGGTAGATGTGCCTAACGATAAAATTTGTGTTACGTACTTGAATTTTTGTTTACGGGCCATATTTTCCCTGTATCCGAGACTTTATTTTTCCACCATTGATTATATTATAACGGTTTGATAGATGACCAGAAAAGGCCTTTCGGAAAATGATACATCTTTCTAACGACACTGATATACATTATAATATATGTATTACTGTCACCACATAGGGAACAAGACTAAATGTAACTATTTGAAAAAGGATTAAAACAAGAACTTTATGAATAAGTATGTATATGTCGGAAGCAGATCGTAAAATCGGCCATATCGAGATATTCCTAGGCATACCATGAAACGCCGCCATTTCATGATCTGACTAGCGACTACCAGCCATATCGTTCAAACATCAACGTTTGACGATTTGCCTAGCGCCGTTTAGGCATATCAAATAGTAGGGTGTGACATTCCTACGCATATGAAATGTCGGCATTTTATGATCGGCCTAGCGCGACCATCAGCCATATCGTGCAAACTCAAGGGGTGATATTTCTAGGCAGATCATGAAACGCCGGCATTTCATGATCTGCCTAGCGACCACCAGCCATATCGTGCAAACCTCAATGGGTGATATTCCTAGGCAGATCATGGAACGCCGGCATTTCATGATCTGCCTAGCGACGACCAGCCATATCGTGCAAACCTTAATGGGTGATATTCCTAGGCATATCATGAAACGCCGGCATTTCATGATCTGCCTAGCGCGACCATCAGCCATATCGTGCAAACTCAAGGGGTGATATTCCTAGGTAGATCATGAAACGCCGGCATTTCATGATCTGCCTAGCGCGACCACCAGCCATATCGTGCAAACTCAAGGGGTGATATTCCTAGGTAGATCATGTAACGCCGGCATTTCATGATCTGCCTAGCGCGACCACCAGCCATATCGTGCAAACCTCAATGGGTGATAGTCCTAGGCAGATCATGAAACGCCGGCATTTCATGATCTGCCTAGCGCGACCACCAGCCATATCGTGCAAACCTCAATGGGTGATATTCCTAGGCATATCATGAAACGCCGGCATTTCATGATCTGCGTAGCGCGACCATCAGCCATATCGTGCAAACTCAAGGGGTGATATTCCTAGGCAGATCATGAAACGCCGGCATTTCATGATCTGCCTAGCGCGACCACCAGCCATATCGTGCAAAACTCAGGGTGAGATTCCTAGGCAGATCATGAAACGCCGGTATTTCATGATCTGCCTAGCGACGACCAGCCATATCGTGCAAACCTCAAGGGGTGATATTCCTAGGCAGATCATGAAAAGCCGGCATTTCATGATCTGCCTAGCGACCACCAGCCATATCGAGCAAACCTCAAGGCTCAAAAGGAACGTAAACTTGTATTAAAAGGTACGATCTGGCAACACTGGACTCGGACGCAGCGCCATATAGAATGCAGCGCCACCAGTGGCAAAAAATGCAATCATTTTACGATGCGATCCGTATGAATGAAGCTAGGAATTCGACGAATACATTGCTCCCGTCGATCTGCCGAATCTTTTATAAGACAGGTCGTGATATGCCTGAGTTAATTTTAGTCAGATCATGAAATGGCGGCGTTTCATGATATGCCTAGGAATATCTCATCAATTATTTGACGATGCGCCCGGTATGAAGCTAGGAATATCAACGAATACATTGGTCTGACCGATCTGCCGCCTCTTTTATAAGGCAGATCGTGATACGCCTGGGTTAATCTTAGTCAGATCATGAAATGGCGGCGTTTCATGATATGCCTAGGAATATCTCGATATGCCCGATTTTACGATCTGCCGCCGACATATATATATTATTTTTTGTTAAGCAGTCTAGCTTCAATATTTAATTATGTTACAAATCCTAAATATCCTAATCATACAATACATGCCTTTTTTGATAAAGTATGTACGAGGGTGAATCAAAAAGTCCTTAGAACTGGCTGTTTATAAAAAGTTTTTAAATGAAGTTTTTTTTTATTTTGAACTGTCATTATAACGTAATATTTGACAGTTGGTTTCATTCGAATTGTTCCCGCCGTTACATGGTAAATCAATATTTTGCGAAATAAGTCGACTAAAACGTCCCATTATGGAAAAAAATGAGTTACGTGCCGTGATAAAGTACTTGTGTATGAAAAAAATGACTACCAAGGAAATTTTTTTGGATATTCAGCAAACCGTAGGCACTAGTGCTGTACCCTATTCCACCGTCGCTTTCTGGGTTGCCGAGTTTAAAAGAGGCAGATCTAGCTGCGAAGACGACCTCCGCTCCGGCCGGCCATCTACCTCAGTTAACGCAAAAACCGTTGAAAAAATTGAGAAAATGGTTTTGGACGACCGGCGACTAACAATTAAATACATAGCAGAGACTCTAAAGATTTCATTTGGTAGCGTACATTCAATACTAACCGATGTTTTGGGTTTTAAAAAAGTGTCAGCAAGATGGGTTCCGCGAATGTTAACGCAGGCTAACAAAGACTTGCGTTTAGAAGTTTCGAAGCGGAATCTAAAGAAAATCTTACATGATCCGGACACTTTTTATCGTCGTTTCGTAACAATGGACGAAACATGGGTTCACCATTTTGACCCTGAAACAAAAAAGCAAAGCATGTCCTGGAAACGGCCATCCTCCCCTCCAATAAAGAAATTTAGAGTATTTCCGACAGCAGGTAAAGTTATGGCCTCAGTTTTCTGGGATGCAGAAGGAATCTTTTTTATTGATTATCTGCCTAAAGGAAAAACCATTACAGGTGCCTATTACACCGATTTGATACCAAAAGTGCGTCAAGCAATCAAAGAAAAACGTCGAGGAAAATTGAGTGCGGGAGTGCTTTTTCACCATGATAATGCTCCGGCTCATCGATCACAAATGGCTCTCACTGCAATCCGCCAAGCTGGTTTTGAGATCTTTGATCATCCGCCCTACTCGCCAGACTTAGCTCCTAGTGATTTCCACTTGTTTCCGAAACTAAAGGAGCACATTCGCGGAACTAAATTTGACGATAACAACGCGGTCATGGGTGCCGTAGAGGAGTTTTTTGAGGCTCAAGAAAAATCGTTTTTTTATGATGGATTAAAAAAACTTGAAAAACGGTATAATAAATGTATAGAACAAGAAGGAAATTATGTTGAAAAGTAAAAAAAATAAAAATGATATTCGTTTGTTTTTGACCCTATTTCTAAGGACTTTTTGATTCACCCTCGTACCTAAAAATCAATCAAATCAATCTAGAGTCCGTCTAAGCTTACTCAGTATCGACTTAGAAGTGACAAAGTCTAACAGCACCACTTTAAAACGTCATATCATATTTTCATAGGGATCGTAAATAATTGCTATTGCATTAAATTGACGATGAAGTATGTAGAGTTGGAAGAAATAATTCCGGAGATCATATATATCCTCCTAAGACACCGCGTACAAAATGTTGCAGGTACATATACCTACTTATTCCACAAACGATTTTGAACTTTCATTTAGTGACGAAGTTTATTTAGTTTCAGATTCAAAACTATAAAAATCTTCTGAATCTCAGGGGGATACAGTTCAAAATTTGAGGGCCAGGATCTTTTCCTACAGATATGAGTTCAACCACAAAATAAGGCTATATAATAGGTATAAACCTTAACTTTAGGCTTAGGTATCCACAGGTCAACCTAATTGCTGCGTATAGCCCGTTCACATCTCAGAGGTCCCCCCGTAAACATCCAAAACTTCGTACCTATTTGTACTATAAACTATAGTAATAGGTAGTAGACGGATATTGGAATTTAACTAGCAGTTTGATAAGGGTAACCGCTACCTAACTAATTACTTCCCCTCTTTAATCAGGTTAACCATCTGTTTATCCAAGCTTTTCAATTTGTTAACTAATTGTTTGATCCTCGAGTATTAAATTAAGGACTGTCTTCTACGTGCACAGTTCATTGCGTTAATTTTGTTTGTCCTCCGATATCCGGTTCCGGAAGCACGCACCTGCCCCCGTGTTGCGGCTAAGTAATGAAGCTACGGTTACAAGTCATTGCACTCCTCTATGTTCAGCGCCACTGAACTTTATATTATATTCTGTACAGTGTAAATTTCAATGATAGCCACTGATCACGTAATCATGATCAATTATTAAACGGATTTGCCATAGGCCAATTAGGTTACAGTGGATAATTTATAAACAGAATATATTGAGGCTTGGTTTAGTGAGACTGGATTAACTAGACTAAGTTTTTTTTTGTTGTAGCTAAGAACGAGGCGAGTTGACACAGCGTTCATATCTCGCCAATTATGGACACTAGAAGTATGAACACCAAGAAAAAAAATGGTTCATTTTCCATTCTAATCAACTACATAATACATGGCTTAGGCCTCAAATGAGTAGTTGAGGTTTATATGTTTTTTATTTTTTATTTATTTTACTATTTATTAAAAATAAAACACCAGAACCCGTAAAATACCTACCTACGTGTCATTAGGTGTCACATAATTATAACAATTTTGGGCAAAAAATCACGCACTTAAGAGTTAACTACTATTAAACTAGTGGCTCTGTGAACTGTAGATCTTGCGAGCCTAACTTCAAACTGATTAAGTGTATGGCTCCTCCGTTTTAAAACATTATCAAAAACGAATCGTAAAAGAAACTATTTAATCATTGAACCTGCTCACAAAAGTTTACAATAATCGGTTGAGAATTGCGACCTGTAGAACATCCGGAGTTAAGAAAATATTTTTGCCCTAGCTTTAGCCTAGTTTTAACGATCGGTAAAATATTTAAACATATTTTTCTGTCACACAAACATTTATTCTATATTTTGTTTAAAGTTCATAAGACTTTAATCAATGTCATTTCAACGCAGTCTAATTGTGTATTCCTACTTTGGTAAAGCTTAAACTTTCCCTAAGTTCCCACTGCCTACGTCAAATTATAGGGAAGAAACTTAAAGCTCTAAATCAAAAGCTAATTTGCTTCAAAATTGGTGAGTCCGCCGCCCGCAGCGATGTATTGCGTAATGTGTTCTTTACATCAAAAACACATTTAAAAGAAGTTAGATTGGCTTACAGGAGTTGGCGTGCCGCCATACATAGTTGGAGCCTTTTCGGCGCCCCAAAGCCAGACCTAATCTTCAAAGATTCGCCGCAGATTGTTTGCTAACATTTCGCCCCGTCAAATTATGATGGAAAGAGATTTTTTACATAAATTACTTTTCTCAAAAATTGACGGCAAAGTCGACGTTACCGGTTAAAAAATAGGCCGCGAAGTGCGTAGTTTATGGTCATTCAAAAAATTAATAAGTTTTTTATTTTTTATAATTATGGCAATCGTCTGTTGACATTTCTGCCAGCTTCACGTCAATATCAATAGGAGAAACAAAAATAACGATTTAATGACCATTGGCGAACTCAGATCTGGGCTGAAAAAACAATGGTTAATGTTATTGATTAGATGATTAGTATTATTAATAATTAGACATACAACTATAGTCTTTAATAAGTAAAGCACAGCCGGCATATCCATCATTTCTGTCGTCACGAATGTTGACGAATCCGGGGATACGGAAATTAGTATTTGGCTTAATCCAAATTTCTGAAAGTGCGACGATCCTGGGTTTATGTGTGTTTAATAAATAAATTATAGTCCGTCAACCAAATCTTGTCAGTAGCAATGTAAAGCAAACTAAAGTAGGGCAACACTCAAAGAGCAGTATTGCGCTAAGAAAAGCAGCAATGTACATCGAACCAACAGATTTTTTTTCCGCTGAGCGCGCCCTGCGTACGTCAATTCAAATTGTCACTCGCGGTTTATTGAAAAAAATTGAAACATGGACGGACAATTTAAAAGCGATGTTAAAACAATGTTAATCAAAATGATGAACAAATTTGAAGATATCAAAAACAACTGCTTATATTCTCTTTGTTAACTATCTATGTCTTCTAAGTTTACTAAAATAAAATCATATCAAAATGCAGATAATTAGATAGTGCATATATTTGTTATTTACAATATAATATGCCACTTGTTAATGTAAAGTCCGTCAACCAAATCTTGTCAGTAGTAAAAGGCGGCAAATTTGAAAAATCGCGGGTTAGCAACACTGTGTTCAAATAATTCCAAAACGCGTGTCATCTGTGTTTTATCTGTGGAATGTGGATCGTGAATGACAGCCGTCACCTTATTTGTTTTCATTTGGTTTTCATTCTGAATCGTTTCTGTTTCAAGAGATATTTCTGCTGTCACCATTAAATACCAATACATTCAATAAGAATAAGCAAAGCTAAGGGGCCTACAATGTACAATCATGCTCGTTGATGGTAAACATTACTGAAACAAACAAACAAGTACTGGAAGAACTCTTTCGAACTTTTAAGAGTGTGTTCAGTTTTTTTGTTTTAGGGTTAAAAGGCATAAATAAAATTAAAACGTATGCCTAAATCTATCCAACAAGACCATAAATTGTGTCCTGGAAACCGTCCATAGGCCCACATGTCTAATATTTTCAGCAATCGGTTGTGACTATTTACAAAGGTAAACCTTTTAAACAGTATTAAGAGCCTTGATTATATCGCCGTTCTTTCGCAATATCTACCTAATCCATACATGTTTGTTGCAGGATTAAATCTTGCCCAATATAAGGCGTTCGTAGTAGGTAGTATCTCTTCAGACAATACTTACCTATGGCGGTTTATGTACGTGTACAACGCAACCAAGTCGAAAAGTGACCCTTATCTTATTTACCTTTAAATTAAATAAACACCCAAATATCAGTTGTTTTATTTTTAATATGTATATTGTACAATATATACCAATCAAAAAAAATACACAGGTATGTCATATTCATCCAGAACAGTACACTAATTTACATTATCAAGTGGCATATTATACAGTGTGTGGCCTATAACGCGGGAGAATAATTAAAACGTAGATTCTACTCCTCAAACTAGACAATGTTTGTTCAGCAACTTTTAAAAATAACTTGTGGTTTGTATTTTAAAACACTTTAAAATTTAATCGAACACGCAATGTATCACGAAATTGATTATGCCTGTACGGTGACAAGACTGACGGGCGATGTCAATTAGACGGAATTTAAAGTACATTGAAAATATTATTTAGTTTGTTTGAAAAAGGGACAATTTTAAGACTACATAATTTCAAAAAGTTGTCGAACAAAAGTTTTATTGTTTGAGTAGTAGAATCTACGTTTTAATTATTCTCCCGCGTTATAGGCCACACACTGTATTGTAAATAACAAATATATGCACTATCTAATTATCTGCATTTTGATATGATTTTATTTTAGTAAACTTAGAAGACATAGATAGGGAACAAATAGAATATTAGCACTACGATAGAGAGTTGTTTTTGATATCTTCAAATTTGTTCATCATTTTGATTAACATTGTTTTAACATCGCTTTTAAATTGTCCGTCCATGTTTTAATTTTTTTCAATAAACCGCGAGTGACAATTTGAATTGACGTACGCAGGGCGCGCTCAGCGGAAAAAAAAACTGTTGGTTCGATGTACATTGCTGCTCTTCTTAGCGCAATACTGCTCTTTGAGTGTTGCCCTACTTCAGTTTGCTTTACATTGCTACTGACAAGATTTGGTTGACGGACTATAAATTAGTGTACTGTTCTGGATGAATATGACATACCTGTGTAATTTTTTTGATTGGTATATATTGTACAATATACATATTAAAAATAAAACAACTGATATTTGGGTGTTTATTTAATTTAATAGTAGTTTATGCAACAGTGATATAATAAGGGTTCTTAAAATTCAAGGGTCGAAGGGTCGAAGAAGAAAAAAGACCCGAGAATTTTAAGAACCAATTATGAGCTGTTGCATACATTACTTTTTCTATGACAGCTGCAGCAAAAAAAAAAAAAAAAAAGTTATTATTAAAAAAAAGAGTTATTATTAAAAAAAAAGAGTTATTATTTAAAAAAAATTGAGTTATTATTTAAAAAAAAAAAGAGTTATTATTGTAAATGAAAACATACCTCTTTCAATCAAGATGATCGGAACTTGTATCTTTAAAAAAAATAAAGCAGTTGTATTATACTCATAAGATGACTGCTAGCAGTCATCTTATGAGCCTATAGACAAATCATTCAAATGACATTGCTTTAGATATCACTGTCAGTCATTTAATTGACACATTTAAGTGCTGGAGTAGAAAAAGGTAAATAAGATAAGGGTCACTTTTCGACTTGGTTGCGTTGTACACGTACATAAACCGCCATAGGTAAGTATTGTCTGAAAAGATACTACGTACTACGAACGCCTTATATTGGGCAAGATTTAATCCTGCAACAAACATGTATGGATTAGGTAGATATTGCGAAAGAACGGCGATATAATCAAGGCTCTTAATAGTGTTTAAAAGGTTTACCTTTGTAAATAGTCACAACTGATTGCTGAAAATATTAGACATGTGGGCCTATAGACGGTTTCCAGGACACAATTTATGGTCTTGTTGGATAGTTTAGGCATACGTTTTAATTTTATTTATGCCTTTTAACCCTAAAACAAAAAAACTGAACATAATCTTAAAAGTTCGAAAGAGTTCTTCCAATACTTGTCATAACCTCAATTTTTAGTAATGTTTACCATCAACGAGCATGATTGTACATTGTAGGCCCCTTAGCTTTGCTTATTCTTATTTAATGTATTGGTATTTAATGGTGACAGCAGAAATATCTCTTGAAACAGAAACGATTCAGAATGAAAACCAAATGAAAACAAATAAGGTGACGGCTGTCATTCACGATCCACATTCCACAGATAAAACACAGATGACACGCGTTTTGGAATTATTTGAACACAGTGTTGCTAACCCGCGATTTTTCAAATTTGCCGCCTTTTACTACTGACAAGATTTGGTTGACGGACTTAGTCATGTTTTTTGCTTAGGATGCTACGAATGTTCCACTGAAGGACCAACTGATCCATTATTAAAAGTTGAATTGAAAGAGGAGAATAAAGGAAGGAAAGAGGCAACGTGGGACATCAGATTGTTTGGTGGGGACCATTTCGATTTGGAAATGGTAGAGATTAATTGCGTGAGTAGGGCAATAATAGTTTCCGAAGCGGAAGAACTATATGGGTTATTCAATGCAGTTCCATTAGGTGACGATTCTACCTCTTCATTAAATAGGGCCATATGGGCAGCTCTATCATACCCCTTGCGAGGAGGTGGAGATGTACGGGGTTTTAAAAATACCGTTTTTTTATAAGAGGTTTTGCTAGAAGGCAAGAACATGACCGCGTTGGAATACGATTTGCCCAATGTAGGATGCATTTTATTAAGCCTCTGCGTAGGAAACCTTACTTTCCGCCATAGTCTTTTTTATGTTGCACTGTCGGTTGTATTCGGGGCAAGCCTTGCTAGTAGCTCAGTGACCCTTCTCACCCTTACAGTTCACACATTTCGCAATATCGCTCTCGTCTTCGCATTTGTCACCCGTATGGCTGCCACCGCAACGGAAGCAGCGAGGGGCTGATCGTCACGTATTTTTTGTATGTCCAAACCTAGAGTCAGACCAAGAATAGTCTGCAGCGGATTTGATAGCCCACGCAGTGCAAGTGTTATTTTAAACGTCAAACTTCTATGAAATTATGACGTATAAATGACACTTGCACTGCGTGGGCTATCAAATCCGCTGCAGACTTTTTTTGGTCCGACTCTACAACACTGGTGACATTGAGTCGTGGAAAACGTGTACACCTCTACCTGAAAGGAGTTAAAACAGACAAAAATCCTGCTTGGTAAGACCTGTCCGTCAAATGTGAGTACCACTGTTTCCGATGGGACCCATTTATATGTATCATCCTGATAATTATTTTTCTTGAAGTTCAGGCGTCTAGATTTAATTATCGGTCCACAACCCACAGGGACCTTGACGAAACTTTGTATGTCTTCCGGTGTCCACTCAGTTGGGATCCCCTTAACAATCCCTACTCTTGTCACATTAAACGAAGGGATGAAAGCTTTGTATTTTTTATTGACAATTGTATCCGAGAGGAGGAGGAGTTATTTGCATCCTCAGCAGAGGGAAAACTGACCGAAACCCTATTCCGCCCTATACCCTTAACGGATCCGTCAATGACATTCGGAAATTCCCTGTGATGGCTGTGAAGAAATTGCCCAAAAGTCACAGGATGCAGCGTGGCACCTGAGGATTCAGTCATATTGTACGTGAATGGTAAATGGTCCAGGATCATTAAGTTTGTACTGTTTCCTATCTGTAATAGCTAGCGATGGAGTTGTAGGTAAACTTTCAGTTTGTGAATTTTGTGATGCCGGAGAAGACGCCTGTAGAGGAGAGGGGGGAGTTTTAGTTAGCGAATTCTGCGTTTGAATTGATTTTTGTCCAAGTTGTAGCACTGATTCTTGAGATTTAACATTGGTAAGCCCGAAAACCTATTTTTAACAACTACTTTAGTATTTACTTCTCGGTCCGACTCAGACGGAGACGTAATCGTCCCGGATCTAGTGATGTCGTTTAACACATGCGTGTAAGCAGAGCCGCAATGGTGTCACATACGACATTGACATAATCAATACATGACATATATCTTTCTTTTCGAGTTTAGTAAGATGCAAGTCACACGTAAATAGTTTGAATACCTATAACAGATAGTATAAAAACTCCTTTAACATCTAGATCGTGAGTAAGGACCAGTTTGCGACTTTTTTTCTTTTCGAGCTTTACGTCTTTCTCTCCTCCGTTCGACCTTTTTATCCTTCATTTCCGTGTCTTTAATTTCATTAGTCTGATTTACTGTAATAAAAGCTGCCGGAGATGGGGGGCTCACTCATAGCGGGTACTACCCGCACAAAGTTTGAAAAAAATATCTACACTATCACGACAAACTACCACCAGGACAAACACATAACACCACTTACCACCTTCACGACAACACCACAAACCCTGATCTGAGCGCAAAAATAAGAGAAAATCCAAATTTAAACTTTAACCACTTTCAACACGTCAGACCGCAATTGACGCTCGGCCGGAAGTCCCATTAAAAAGTTAAAAACATTGCAGTCTCGATTTCGGGACTGCAATGTTGCATACACATTCCATTATTTAACGAGTTCCAAACTTTTTAAAACTTTAAATGGCCATATCAAATGAAGGCATAGGTCCATTAAACAGCCAAACAGATGATCCGCACTTATTATTATAATGTTGGTACCGCGACTATTTAGGTGTCTCTAATACGTTGGCGTATTTTCAGCAGAAAAATACACTTTTTTTTTTAAAGGCGGCAAGCATATCTTTTTAATGGTTTTACTTTTTTCTGTGAAAATTAGAACGTTGCTTCTGTAAAATATTTCTATTTTTTGCACCATTATTGAGAAAAGCACTATATATGACCCGGCTGGAAGGCTACTTGCTGGCTTCGGATTCAATTAAACGGACTCCCGTCGTCCGTTTAAAACGAATCCTCAGCCTGCAAGTAGCTACTTCCGAACTGCTTCCGAACCTCGACAATAATGTACTATTTTTGGTCTGTCAAAAGAAACTTCAATAGAGACAGTTATTTTTAAATTCACGCGCGGAACATGGACGGGAAGGTTAAATTAAGCAATTTATTTTTAAAACAAGCTTTATTTAATTTTTATAATATAACCTACTCCTCTGGTACCGTGACATGTAGTAGTACATATTACAATTGCTTGCGCTTCTTATAATAAACTCATAGTTACACTATCAATAGATATACTCTCAGATACTAGTCACTTCATTGCTTTGGCTTAGGGGTATATTTACAACAACCTATCTAAGTAGCATTACAGTTTCTTAAATGTAGTTAGCAATTTGGCAACATGTTAACGATAACATTTACGTACAATGCATTATACAAACTTTAATTGACCGAAGAATCTTGATCAGTTGTAATAATAAAAATGACTAATTTTGACTAAAATATCGCCATTTCAAATGGCATACACATGAGGTTTCTTTCTCATAAAGGCAATAACCTGGTTAAGATTATACCTACGTAGTAATCAATATGGGGAAATAAACATGTAGGATTCAGAAATTTGGACGCAAGTCGCCTAAATTAAATAAGAAATTATATATGTACAATAATCTTGCGAATTCCGTCAATTTATCATTTGTATCACAGCAAACATGAGGTGTATAAATAAGCATAAATAAAATTTTGGACAACATTTCTTTAAAGATAATATTATTTTCAGTCTTAGTCTATGTTATCAAAATAACAGTTAAGATTATAGTTTAGTGCACTTTATAATTACTTAATTCGTGTGCAGTGTTTACTAGAATAATATTTACTATTCACGGCCCAGCAGATTTATTGCAACGTTTAACACCTATTGGAATACATTCGCTACTGTGCAGGTTCACTGATTACAAACAAACACTTATATCGCCTAACGTGGCGTGGTCATCAAAATCTGCTACACCGAGAAGTGTTGTAAAAAGGTACGTGTTCGTCTCAAACACTTGAATCGTTATATATTTTTAATCCATTGTTTCGAATTAGGTGGACTAGAATTAATGGTTTTAGAATAATTTAAAAACGAATTCAGTGTCTGAAACATCCACATATAGTTCAAGGAACTGTTGTCCACTATAGTTTAAACATTTATAATTAACAACAACGGTTTTTACACTATGTGAAAAAAAAAAGATTAAATTAAGCACACCATTGTATAGATAATGTATGTATATAATAGGATGACCATCTAGAAGTCATGATTCTAAGTAGATACCTGTTTTTAAGACATTAAGTGATATTTTTCAATCCATAAGCTCTAGCACAACATGGAGTAATCCATAGTTCCCGATGTTATGAGTTGAAAATTGAAAAGAGGTCGTATTAATACTTTCTTCATAAAATACTGCTCCATTAGTTCTGCCTGTTGTATTATTTGTTGTTTCAGTTTGCTGGCAATATTCCCATAGCTACCGTATTCTATTTGTGTCGATTGTGTCCTTAGAAATGTAGGTATGAATATCATTTGCGGATTCAGTAACGTTTTTTAACGTTTTATTAGGTAATTAAGTCGAACCAAGCTAACTCTGCACAGGCATGACAGAGTGTTGAAAATGTCATCATAGACGTCAAGTTTCTGTGAAAACATCATAGAATTAGATGAACAAGAACAACTGTCAATCTTCAAAAGTGTGACCAAAAATCAAATGCAAGTGTGTGCGTAAATTGTCTATGTGAGATCAAAAATAGTGATGTCAAGTTACAACATATTAATAATCTGTCGATGTTTGATTGCTTTATCGACTACTTTTTCAAATGTGTTATTTTAAACGTAAAAATTCTACGACATTAAGACGTATAAATAACGCACTGCGTGTGCTATCAAAATCCTTGCAGATTTATCTTAATGTAACTCTTACTGTGTTGGAAAGTGAAGTCTAAATTTATTGCTAAACATGAGCACCTTCAAAAAGGTATAACATTCGTATTATTTCAAATCGGTTATAAAAGCTAATATCTTAATGATGTCTTGTGAAGAAATAATTACATAGCTATTGATATACCGACAAGTTATCGATACCGTCATATGAACATTTTGTCAAGCCCTAGCGTAAAGTAACAGATTATGTTTTTACACAAAATATTTTAAATTATAGCCTAATATGATAAAATATTAGCACACAAAGGAAGAAAAACTTATAATGAACTGTATAAACCGGCTTCTTACACTTTTTACGCTGCTAATTTGACAAAATATCGTTATGAAAATTTCGCTCGGAATATCATGAATCCTCTGAAATGAGTATTTGCTTGGATTATTTGGCCCTGTGACACTGCAACCCAGCACACTACAAGACACCATCTTCACTAAATTACTTTATTTAATATTTTTCGTCCTAATCCGTGTATATTTTTCAATTTGAAAATTACCGTGATACGCTCTTGGCCGTCAGCGGCCGTCGTCAAACTCAAAAGTGGTTACGTTTTCTCATTGGTAGTCCGACTCTTTCGCACTCATGGGATGTTCATATACGTGATTGCTTCCCTTTCGCACACTTAAGCTGTCTGTCAAGCGCGAGCGGATTCTAGGTCTGTGGAAAACATGACGTTTACAATGGCACTTTCATACTTTGTTCTGTCGTACGATCATATAGTCTATAGTCTTTCATTAAATTCGGCGAAGAATTAGCTTCATTTGACTTCTTATATATTATTATTAATATTTTGAAGTTATCTGTAATTCTAGGGACATTTCATGTACTTAAATAAATTAAAAAACCCATTCCAATTTTAAATAATACCTTTTCCTTGTTTTCTTATATTATGCTCCTTTAAGAGGATAGTGGACGACCGCTTCTCCATTCAAACGTTGTCCCAATTTTCCTCCCTGAATATTAACATCATGGAAGATATTTTTACATAATTTAATATACGTTAACTATAGCAATGCCCCTTCGTTTGACTTTTTTCCTTTTTTAAAATTAAATATAACAAGATTTAGGGGCATAAAACAAATTAAAAGCTCCTAACTCTTATAATATTTTAAAACTCTTTAAATCTAAGGAAAAGGCACAGCTATGGTATAAATCATATTATTTAAAAATATTTTCTGTAATGTTAATGTCCTGAAAGGAAAATGAGTACTACGTTTGCATGGAGAAACGATCGTCCCCTTTCCTCTTAAGTGAATATAATTAAACTTTTTATTTCACTTTCACATTTTTACTGAGCAGTTATATTAAGCCATGTAGGAAAATTAATTGATATAAATAAATACGGGAGTAATAAGTCTGAAATTTGAAAAAAGTTATGCGCCTCTGAGGCACACACAGTTTATACATGGGTTAATTAAGCAATCTTTTTTTATGAAAATTTAAGTAGGTATATCATTCGATTTAGTCCAATTAATTGTCTAAAATAATCTTTATAACTAGCTTAAATACGGAAATGCCAGCAAAAAATGAAATGGTTCAAAGGTAATTAACTGATTAAAAATAAGGTAGCACTACTAACAAAAGTAGAATCCATGCTTGACTCCTCCTCCAATCAGCATAACCTGCGGAACAAACAGCCGGTGATAGAAAATATTTCTAACTGAGATTAGGTACCAATTCTTATTAATTATGGGTTTTGATTAATATTCATTCATTATTGCAGATTTAGGAAGGCCAAAACTTGATACCTTATAAAATATTGTAAGTAATAGTTAATTTGATATTTATAGAAAAAAAAACAACTTTATACAACAAAAGAACATTCGTATAACTAATATAGGTACCTAAATAAATAAAAAGACGCAAGGCTGACGCAGAGTTGTAAAATATTCGATTAGTTTTTTATTGTCTTTGATTCCTTATACTGATTTCCACCTCAATATTTTTTACGTGGAACTACTTTAAATTTTAAAGCTAACATTATGGAATGTGTTTATTTTAACGCATTTTGGCTAATAAAACTACATTTAAAGCTAACATCATAGGATGTTAGCTAAGAGGAGCTAAGTTTCTGTAGCAGTACCTGTGACTTGCGATGCGCCCCCGACCCAGTTGAGGTGAGACTTCCCACCACCCTCGTCTGGCTTCTGCTTGCCCTTGTCGATCTCGTTCAGGTTCGACTGATACTTTGTACCTATGAAAAAAGAACAAAATGATTCTTGAATTACATAAATCAATGTGAAAATGTCAATCGGTAATTAGAGAAACTACTAGCAGTTAAATAATGGCAAAGTTTGGTGTAAAATACCAAGAACTGAATTAACTTTAGATACGTTCATTGAACTTTTATATTGTATACATATATACGAGTAGGCATGTGACGTGAACCCAAATGATATAAAGATTACAGTCGGACATGATACTCATTGAGTAAAGGATTCAATATGGCAGGGAACGGCGGGCGGTCGGCCGGCAGTTATTGAAAAGTTGCGCAATATTGTCGAGTGGTCGGGCCGTAAATTCGTAATGGTTGCAAAAAAGAAAACAGAGGGTGGTGTCGACGCGCCGGCGGTGCCGCGGCCGCAAAAACAACCACCCGCAAACTTGCGCCGAGACGCCGCATCGGTTAAATGGATTTTTCAAGTTCATGAGTGCAAGGAAAAATAAAATTGGTATGGTGATTTTAATGCATGCTTCGTCGACATTTTTCACATGTCTGATTTTCAATATGCATTGCTGTATTCGTGTTGAAAAGTGTACGTGTAGCATTATTTAGTTTCGGTATAAATTCTGATGCAATATCTCTTGTTTAGAATTATTGTACATACCGTAAAATGGGGTAAGTAGGGTTCGCGGGGAGAGTTGGGTTATGAATGGGGAGAGAAGGGATGAAAGGGGGGTGAAATGGAATTTTAAGGCTACTGCTACAAAAATAATGTATTCCAATTTAAAATGGAGCTAAAGTAATAACTCATAATAAAAAAAAATACGATCCAACAATCTTCCAAAATCACCTTTGTATGAAATTCCATCTCACCCCAATTACGAGGGACTACGGGGTGAGGTGGGATTTCCTGTTTATCGTCAAAGTTATGAAATGGAACTACCCAAAATAAAATAAAAACTAAAATACAGACGTCCGGAACACTTATTCACACCATTCAGTTTGCATATGTAAAAATAAAATGTTATCGAGGTTTGAATGTCAGTTTTGCCCCTACGCACCCCATTTTACGCTACTATGTTGAGCTGCGGTTTTCGCGAAAAAAACTGTTAAAACTTTCAGACCGGTACAGCTATTTTACACACGTGCGGTTTATTATCTTAATTTCTTTCTTAAACCACTTGGAGCTTCAAAGTAGACGCTCAAAACTTATGATAAAAGTATCGTGAGGCTTAACGAGAGCGGAAGTGAACACTTGCTCGTAATAGGTTGTCGTGCAAGATGTTGCCATGGTCCGGCGGCACGACCGGGGAAATGCCCAAGTTCCCAATAACGGGCGAGTAATAACGCGGACTTATGAATCCGCCCCCACAACATACAACGTGCTCTTTTAATCATACTATTATGATACTGTATTTTGGATATTGCTTTAGTAATATTGGGACACAGCTCGCTTTGTGAAATTACGTCATGAAAGAGTCTATTATCGTATACAGGATTATTTTAAAGTTCTCATCGAATGATCCAAACAGGTATTATATTGGTATTCAACATTAGATAGAGTGAACTGACATTTGCGAGCATGAATCTAATGGATTAGGTACCACAGAAGGGAAGTAGTAAAATTTTCTTACTTAACCAGGAAATGATTTTCGTTTGTTGATTTCGTACATACATACATATAAATATAGGTAAATTATTTCATATTTTAAGGTGACAGTTACCATTGTTGTAAAACTATTATTACTTTTTAAACTGCTTTTAGTTGCTGCACTTAAGGTAGGTAACCAATTAGTTATGGAGGTAATAAAATGTGATCATATTTATAGTTTATGCTACTGGTTATTATTTTAGAAAACTATAATTTAACCGCCCATACAAAGTAATGCTAACGCAATATAATATTTCAGGTCACTTCATAAAAGGTTTGTTTATAAGCGATTTGTTTATATTTTACGAGAGTCGTAACTCTTAGCCTGTTAACAAACTACCTACCAGTGGCGACAAGCAGATTGCCGTAACAGTTTACGATCTATAAACAATATAACGACCATTAATAATAACTGAAACAGCAGCAAACAACAAATATAGCTGAACGGCGAGCATAACTCATAAAGGTACCATTATCTCTTAATAAACGAAACCGACGAAATAAAAATGTTGACTCAATGCCTGTACCGTTTGCGTTTCCGGCGGCGATACCTACCGGGTAATTAATAAACTTATTTGACCACGATATAACTTTCATGTTAATTGTTATAAAATATGTGCGGATTGCATAATTAATTAACAATTCATTTATATTGTATCTATCTACCTTAACTTTAACGGGTTAATAATTTTGCGTAGGCAATCTGTTCTGCATCAACCGTGGTAAAAATATAGTTTACAATTTAAAGCATATATTGTGAAAAAGATGAAGAAATTGACTACCTATGTACTTAGGTAAACTTATTACAATTAATTTATTACATATTCATGAAATATGTAGTAGGTGCATTTATTAGATATCAAAAGTTAATTAATAATTACCTTTATCTAGAACTGGCGTGTCTTTGCGTGGTGGCTTGGACGGCGGCGGGACGGTCGCGGCCCGTGGGTCCGGCGTGGTGGTCGGCGGTGAGGAAGCTGGACACACATTACAAGTTGATGACACCCGTTATAATACTACGAATTATTAAATATGATTATGGTTCCAACATATTAAGTACCTAGGTACTACTCGTAAAGCTTCTGAATTGGTTTTAGAAAAAAATCATAAAATAACTTATCATTGTCGCTGCTTCATAGAAAATATCGCCAGGTAAGTAATGGGTCAAACAGCTCATCTCATATTAAAGATGTTATATAGATACTTATGTATGTCAATCTTGTTCAATAGGTATGACTTAATTTCAGAGATGTACAAAATGGTTTTAAAAAAGCATTTAAATACAAAATGCAAAATACTTTTTAGATTTACTATTTCAAATGCAAAATACCAAATAGTTTTGCGTTTTGTATTTCAAATGCTAAATGCAAAATAGGTATTTTCAAAATACTTTTTCAAAATAAAATACCTTTTGACCAAATCTCAGATATTTTTATTTATTTTAGGTATTTATCATGAGAATAGCCATAGAATAGATAATGTTCGTCGTTTTCGTTTGACATTGACACTAGTCAGACATAAATAGCCGGTTTAGACTCTCGTGGTTCGCAAGCTCGTCGAGCTAATATAATTTAAACACTAACGGCACGGCAAAAGGTTTATAACCGAATGACAAGCCGAATGCGAGTGTGTCGAGGCGAGCCACGAGACGCGCCGCGAGCCGAGCCGCGAGTCTAAACTCTAAACGGCTATAAGACGCGCACTCTGACCAAAGAAGAAAAAAAGGGCGCGCATGGCTAGCAGGCGCCGCTATCGGTCAAATTCGGCAATACAAGCGTCATTCGTTCATTTCATTTTGTTTGACTGGTAATGTTGGCTAAACTTAATCACAAAGTATTTTGCATTTTGAAATGAATATTAAAAATGCAAAATACATCTCGAAAAGTATTTCAAATAAAATACAAAATGGTTTTTACTAAAAGGCATTTAAATGCAAAATACAAAATAGGTATTTTGCATTTTGTATTTGCATTTTAAATAGAAGTATTTCAAATAAATCGCATCTCTGCTTAATTTGTTAGCAAAGTAGGTATACGTAGGTATAATATTACTGTAACGTGATGTCGAATTGTTTATTTAACGCACATGTAGTGAATACAAGCCTGAAAAAAGAGGTTACTTACTATATAGCCTTATCGTTCCATCCGACTCTCCCCGCGGATTTTTGGCCACGCATTTATATGTTCCATAATCTTCAGTAGTAATATGTCTGATTAACAGCCTCATATGTGTTTTGTAAGCAGGAACGCCGAGTGTATTTTCCATATGATACTTGGAGCTCTCATGAATCATGTGGCCGTCGTCACGGGTCCAGTAATTCAGAGACGTGGGATGCGCCTCGGTGAAGCATTCCAGGGTTACGTTGTAATAAAGAGGCGCCCCGACTAGTTGGTGGGGAATCCATAACATTGGGGGGACTGGAACAAAAGTTAAGTAAGTATAATATATGTACATAATTGGACACACTAATTTGGAGTAGCTAAGCCCGGAAAAATGTTGGAAAAATTTATATTTTAATTATATAAAACATGCCTAGGAACTATGTTCGCCTATATAACAACAATCAACTCCTAATCTCTACCTATGATGTTTGAACTGAAAGAAAAACGTCAAAAATGTTTTCACGTAACTTAATTTGTAACATAATATGTCCCTAGACTTTATTTAGAGTTAGGAAATTTAGATTTTTATTTAGTATCAGATATCTCGATATCTAGTAGTACTGTCACGTCAGCTATATATTTGTTATATTTTTGACTCTATTACTTAGTTTACTTCGTTTATGAGTATGTATTTTTTTTATATTTATTATTTGATTCAAATCGTGCAAGTTTTTAAACTTTTTCTTAGTGTTTCATGGTGTTTCACTGGGCTCAAGTGCAAATCTGACAGAAGATACAGTCATCGTCTGGTCTAAGGAACTTGACGAAAAACGCAACTCCATTGTTTGGACTAATAATTATATAGTTCGTGAGGAAGATTAGATAGACGATTAGACGTGCAATGAGCAGTAAGGATAGTTAACAATAAAAGCGTTTATTAAGAAATACGTATATTACAGTAGGTACATGTAACTAATTACAAGACTTTTCTGTTTGAGATACACTAATTACGAAGGTTTTTACATTGTAAATATTTAGTTTTTATAAACTATAAGTACTTATGTACTTACAATCAACGCTGACTTTAACCCTTTTGGACACGGTAGGTGGAACGCCATTACTAGCGATGCACAAATAGGCGCCCATGTCCAAGCGTGAGATACGCGCCATCTCCAGCACTTCACCTTCCCAGTCGGACACTGAAAAATGGTTACTTAATAGGGACTTTACCACAACACTGATTTCTTTTCTAAATTCTTTAAAAAATATAGGCCAGTTACATTTACTAATTGGAGTACATAAATGCAACTGGCCTTCACATTAGGGCCTGTTTATAAATTGATTAGTGTTTATTGAGTATTCATACTTTTGCCACTAAACGCAAGTAGTAAGTAGCAAATGTATGAACTCGCCACAAACACTAATCAATGTGTAAACAGGGCCAGTACTCTAATTAGCACTTTACAACTGCTATGAATGAAACTTTACAATGAATGTCTAACCAGAATGTCCTTTTGTGATGGAGATTTTTGAGTTGTCGTCCCGCTTCCACTTGATGGTGGGCTTAGGAGAGCCATTAGCACGGCACGTCAGGGTAACGTTCGCGCCCTCCCGGACGATCACGTCGCTCGAACTTAGAGAGTCGTCTATCGTCGGTGGTACTGTAAATAAAGGAAAACACATACAGTTTCTTCTACACTACCATCCCTTGGTTTGACATTGTACGTTGTGTAGGTGTAAATGATTTTATGTTCAATAAGAACAGCCAACAGCGAACTATCATTAATTGCTGCATGAGTTGGTGTCGAAAGGTATTGTCGTATGGCTTGAATTTAGTAAAGGTCTCTCCTGTTTTGGTAGCCCAAAACACTTTTTTTTGCATTCCCTTATGTACATGTAAGATCAAAATAGAAACTCAATTTTGACCTTACTAAATCTGCGCTTTAGCTAAATTTACAAATGAAGACTTAGTGAAGAGGCGTGCTGTAGACTTAAAGAGAGATTTAAAATCAAATAAATCTTCCTGACGTGCATCTTACCCGTGACAGTGTTGAAGAGGCCCTCTTTGTGAATTTCAGTGATACTGTGTGATGTGCAGTGCTTGTCGTACATGACCCTCACGAGCAAGTTGTATGCAGAGATATTATACTTCCTTACCTAAGACGTGCGAGTATCCGAACTGCGTTTTAGCCGTGACCGTGTTGATCTGGCACATGTAGCGGCCGCGGTCCTCCTCGCGCACGTCCGAGATGTGCAGGAACCACGTGCGATGCTTGTCGTACATGACCCTCACGAGCAAGTTGTATGGAGAGACATTACTTCCTTACCTACGACGTGCAAGTATCCGAACTGCGTTTTAGCGGTGACCGTGTTGATCTGGCACATGTAGCGGCCGCGGTCCTCCTCGCGCACGTCCGAGATGTGCAGGAACCACGTGCGGTGCTTGTCGTACATGACCCTCACGAGCAAGTTGTATGGAGAGACATTACTTCCTTACCTACGACGTGCAAGTATCCGAACTGCGTTTTAGCGGTGACCGTGTTGATCTGGCACATGTAGCGGCCGCAGTCCTCCTCGCGCACGTCCGAGATGTGCAGGAACCACGTGCGGTGCTTGTCGTACATGACCCTCACGAGCAAGTTGTATGGAGAGACATTACTTCCTTACCTACGACGTGCAAGTATCCGAACTGCGTTTTAGCCGTGACCGTGTTGATCTGGCACATGTAGCGGCCGCGGTCCTCCTCGCGCACGTCCGAGATGTGCAGGAACCACGTGCGGTGCTTGTCGTACATGACCCTCACGAGCAAGTTGTATGGAGAGACATTACTTCCTTACCTACGACGTGCAAGTATCCGAACTGCGTTTTAGCGGTGACCGTGTTGATCTGGCACATATAGCGGTCGCGGTCCTCCTCGCGCACGTCCGAGATGTGCAGGAACCACGTACGGTGCTTGTCGTACATGACCCTCACGAGCAAGTTGTATGGAGAGACATTACTTCCTTACCTACGACGTGCAAGTATCCGAACTGCGTTTTAGCCGTGACCGTGTTGATCTGGCACATGTAGCGGCCGCGGTCCTCCTCGCGCACGTCCGAGATGTGCAGGAACCACGTACGGTGCTTGTCGTACATGACCCTCACGAGCAAGTTGTATGGAGAGACATTACTTCCTTACCTACGACGTGCAAGTATCCGAACTGCGTTTTAGCCATGACCGTGTTGATCTGGCACATGTAGCGGCCGCGGTCCTCCTCGCGCACGTCCAAGATGTGCAGGAACCACGTGCGGTGCTTGTCGTACATGACCCTCACGAGCAAGTTGTTTGGAGAGATATTACTTCCTTACCTACGACGTGCAAGTATCCGAACTGCGTTTTAGCGGTGACCGTGTTGATTTGGCACATGTAGCGGCCGCGGTCCTCCTCGCGCACGTCCGAGATGTGCAGGAACCACGTGCGGTGCTTGTCGTGCGTGACGCTGACGCGCGGGTTGCGCGTGATGACGTGGTTGTGCACGGTCAATATTGCGCTTTGCTCGAAGTGCATCCATGCTACCTGTGCAGAATAGTTTTTTATTAGTGCATGATTGTTGTGCAAACAGTGCGTCAAGCGGGAATATTGAATTTGCATTCTGAATCCATGTTCGTCAAAAATAATACCTAGGTCATGGTATTTACTGAGACTACTTGTAATAGTGGTAGGTAATGTACATATCTAATAAGCAAAATAAGAAAAAAAAAATTAACTACTTAGATGTTTTTTTTTCTCCCACAGCTACGACTATATACAAGTGTCTGGGAAATTCTATATTTTGGCATAAATACTTTTTATTTCACTTTAGAACTCGACTATTATGGTGCGTAATGTGTGACTATTATGAGGTTTCCGAAAGTAAAGAAGTTTTTGAGCGATATTTTATGTACTTATAAAGATAATATCTGGGAGCCCGAGTTTTGCTCGGTAAACATATAAAAACTCAAAATTGCGCGTTTACCCAGAGAAGACTGAGTTTTCGCCCCCGAAAACCCCCATATAGCAAATCTCATCGAAATCGTGAGAGCCGTTTTCGAAATCCCCGTAATATATTTACCTACCTATATATATACATTATACAAGAATTGCCATACATATATAGTTTAAAGGTAATAGGTATAAGATGTAGGGAAGACTATAGAACCATAGAGTTCATAGAGTTTCTGAGTGGGGTCCATTTCGTGATGCACACTTATTGTTCTCTTCTGTTCTTGCTGTTGTTGTATGTACGTGTTCGTACAAAAATCTTTTATCTTTATCTTTTATATCTTTCTTAACTGGGAACAAAAAATCAAACAACAGGATTAAAATATTAGAGCTTTAATTTTCCATATGCTTTATTACTTTATTTTACTAGTCATTACGTAGTACGATTATCTGGTTGGTATCGTATAATTTGTTAATAACACGCTACACTACCAAAAGTATGTAAGTACCTATACATTTTTAAAGACGCATAATATTGGAGGTAATGGAATTCCCTTAGATATGAATTGGGTTGTTATTAAAACGAACTCATTCAATGTTCACTTCACTTCTTTATCGTGAACATGACACGTCACGTGATATTAAAAATGTGGACATGCCTTTCGCGGAGTGAGCAGGGAGACGCAGGGGGAGATGCGGTGTCTCAATAATTTCCAATCGTTCTTCCAATTTGACGAGTGACGTAACGGAAATTAAAGAAAACGTCTCCCATTCAAGTATACAAGTCTTATTTAATAAAAAATAAAAGCTATCGTTCAAATAATGAAAGTAAGAACAAAATATCTAGGTACTTATGTAAATATCTAGCTACGATAAATCGCCTTGCAATTAATCGACTTCGAATGAATACAACAAGTGTTTGGGCACCAGTAGCGCGTAAATTATACGGACACCTAAGACAAAACATTAGCAGTGATGGTTAAATGAAACAATAAAGGAAACATCTGAACTTGAACATTTACGAGTGCCGGGCGGCGCGGCGCGGGCGCGACATCTGTGTAATTGCACGGAGCTGCCATCGCGTCCCCGCTTCACACCAATTTCCGCAGCATTAAGCGCTTAAAATGCATTTTACAGAGATTGTTATGCTTCCAACAACCCTGCTACTTTTAATCTACGCCCCGGAATGATTCAAACTTAATTATTCAGGTGAAATAGATCCCAAAGTACCCATGTTCGAAGCTACCGAGCTCTGTGATCAAGTTTTGCTATTGGTTATTAAGAAAAGTTTGCGTATCTTGAAGTACAAAGTCCATCTTAATAAGCTATTAAAGTAAAAATTAAGCTGGTTTCAGAAGAAAATGCCTTAAGTTTCAGAAGTTCGACGCGCATCTTTTATCTCTTAATCCAGCTCTAAGTTTGATTCATGGGTAGGTTAGTTCTTTTTATCAAGATTGCGGGGGCAATATAGGGGAAGTTTGGGCGCCGAGACTCGTGCCGGGTCACATCTTACCTATCTTAAGTGATGCGGCTCTCAGCCGCTGTCTAATTTATAATGGACTTGAGGAAACTTTGCCCATTTTATTATGCAATGGGACGGTAACCCCTCTAATGATGACGACCTGACTTGCGGCGGAACCTGAGCCTTCCAAGATGTTAAAGTGTACTTAAATTATGAAATAATAATACCTTGGATTATTTTAATCGACATACTAACATTGACATATGACCATTAGGAGTTTAAAGAATTTATGAAATACACGTGTTTAGAGTCTGGGGGCCGATTTTTGAATTTCTATCGCTCTATTTCGTTAAGCGAAAATCGGTGGAAAAATGCGAAATGCTGATTATGGAAATACGAGCGATAGAAATTTGGAATCTAGTGGTATTGACCACTCGTTTCCAATTCTATTAGTGGAATTTACATGCCTACTAGTGGAGATATTACTGAACGAAATACACGAAATCGAGCGGTCGAATTTCAAAAATCGGCCCCCTGTGCGGACAGAGAAGAGTCGTGGAATGTATGGGGGCCCAATACATTCCACGACTCTTTCCGAACAGACTCTATCAAATTGTAGTGTGCTATTTTGATAATATTCAAATATTATTTTAATTCTGATGATCGCTACGAGTGTAAAAATCTTTATTTAATTTATGAGTCCGCACTCCTCAGCAAGCTCGGGTCTCCATACAAACGTAGTTACGCTCTCATTTTAAAACGACTAGTTAGATTGCTCTGAAACTCTGTACTTACAATAGGATAAGGTATATCTATGCCTGTTATTAGTTTATGTAGCTTCTGTACTTACAATAGGATAAGGTATATCTATGCCTGTTATTAGTTTATTGTAGCTGGCGAAATTAAGTTTTCATACAAAACTTGTTTTGACTCTATTTGGTTTGTTTTATAAGTTGGAGCTATATAATCTAATTACAGGCATACCTAATTACCTATAGATATACCTCATGTCATTGTATGTGCACAGTTTCATTACAATCCAACACGTAGTTTTAAAATGAGAACGAAACTCTGTTCATGGTAAGGTCAAATTCGGCCGAGACAAACGTAGTACTTCCTCATTTTCCTCTTTGGATATTGACATTATGGAAAATACTATAACATTTATAACACAAGTTGATGTACAGGTGATTTTTTTAAATGACGAAATAGCGAAAATTTTTTTGGTTAACACTGATTTAAACTTTCACGATTTTTACACTTTATTAAATTGTACAACGGGACTTAATCGCGTATCTAAGTTTTAAGATTTACCTCCGACGTTTCGAGGACGACGTTGTCCCCGTGGTCTTCTCCGAGACAATACAATTTAATAAAATGTTTGGTTGTTTCATACATTCCGGTTGATGAGACGCCACTGATTTCTATGGGCCAGTCAATTTTGTTTCGCGATGGCATTGGTCCCATAATAAAAGTAGTTCAGTATTACCTATAAATTCATACTGATCAACTTTTATAATAGGATGGGGATCTATCACTGATGAATAAATTATTGGTGTAAATGTAGAGCGTAAGATTGAGCATATTATCTCGCGTCGGGCCTTAACAGCCACGAGATACGAGATGTTGATTAGACAAGAACTCAGATGCTTGCATTTCCGAAGGGTACGCGGTGCAGGAGGTTGTAAATTTCTTTTTAGGGTTCCGTACCCAAAGGGTAAAAACGGGACCCTATTACTAAGACTCCGCTGTCCGTCCGTCCTCCGTCCGTCTGTCACCAGGCTGTATCTCACGAACCGTGAGAGCTAGACAGTTGAAATTTTCACAGATGATGTATTTCTGTTGCCGCTATAACAACAAATACTAAAAACAGAATAAAATAAAGATTTAAGTGGGGCTCCCATACAACAAACGTGATTTTTGACCGAAGTTAAGCAACGTCGGGCGGGGTCAGTACTTGGATGGGTGACCGTTTTTTTGCTTGTTTTGCTCTATTTTTGTTGATGGTGCGGAACCCTCCGTGCGCGAGTCCGACTCGCACTTGGCCGGTTTTTTACTTTCTCAGCAGCATATCTATATCTCTAGAGCTTAACGAAATGTGAACTTTATTTGTCTTGTTACAGGGTTTCTTTTTTAACTAGCTATTGACCAAGATACGAGGTTCACAAGACAAGCGATGGAAATCTGATCTGCCTAATTGTGGCCGGCGTCTAATCTAATCGTCGGTGTGTCCGTCTGAGGAGACCTGATTCAATTACCTCCCCCTGTTGTCGCCACCTGGATCGACAACTTTCCCGATATCCCTGTAATAATATTGACAATTTACAATTAATACCGTACTCAATGAAGAGATTACAGTCTAATAATACTGTTACTATATTGAATAATCACAAACAAATAATATATGACTGATAAAAGATAAACCTGTATGGTTTTCGTGTTAACCACAAAACTTTAATAAATAAATATTTCTAAGTAATTGAATGCACCAATGTTTTCAGTTTTTGAAGTAACTAAATACTGCATAAAGTTAGACCATTTACCTATAGGTATAGCTGTATTCCAGCGCAAAGGAATATTTCACAAAGTTATCAGGATTGTTTCAACAATTAAGATAATATTAAAGAGAAATCAAAATTTTATAAGCGGTTGAGAGATAAGCGTTGAGTGTTGAACTTTAGGAAGTGGGGCGCGTGGCGGGGCGGTGCGAAATATTTTGTAATAACCCAACTTCCGAGGAATTTGGATTATAACATTACTTAGTTACAGAAAGTGTAAAATTAACAACGTAACTGATTTATGTGCATAATACATACTTTTATTCATTGTTCTCATATTTGCTAGGTGTAATTTGTAGGTAAATAATAATTAAAATGTAATACCTACGTATTTAATACATCAAGAGTAAAGTAGGTACAAGTTAGTCAACATCTCAAATCAAGCCGACTTCAAGTTAAATGTTATTAAAATAAAACCGATTTCAACACGGACCTAGCATAAGTATTTAATCCTATGAAAAATGTAAATCTCAAAAGCAAAGTAGATAACGAGGCAGGCTGAGGTAAATCTGATATTAAATGGCCGCAGCAGCGACTAATCTCGTTCGTCTGAGACCCTAAGCGAGTTAATCTCAACGTCACCTCGCAAGAAAGTCCGTCCGGACGTCTCGAGTGCTGCAACTCCGCGCATACACTTAATGAGGCAGGCCTGCAATTTGCAAATAATTTTAAAATTGCTTGCCCATTAGCGTAGTTGATAGAGGCTGAACAAGAAGATACTGTACTCGATACGACACATTATTCTGTAAAAAATATTATTGTTACCTTAGGAATAAAGATGTGTTGCGATATATTTGATCACTTTGACTCTGACTCTAGGTACTTATAGGAATACCAAATGTTGCAAAACATTGTAAAATAGTGGCATTAAATTCTCAACTGTAGCAGACTTTGTACTAACATGGTCAAGTCTGAACCACAAAATTGTCTGGCTTGTAAACTTCAAAATCTCACCGGTACGTTGGGGTTTCGACGGTGAAGGCAAAATTGATGCGTACCGACCGTACCGACGTTTCTGTCCTAAACTTTGACGAAGGCGGCTATTAACTCGTTATCTTCTAACCACCTTTAATTTAGGCCGTTCTTTCTTTTTATCTTAATTGTTGAGGCATTTAGGCGAAGTTGAAGTTTGGTAGTCGGCGGCGCGGCGCCCGGGCGGCCGGGTCCCTCAGGATATGCCTGGAAGGCGTCGTTTGATTTATAATGGACTCGTTGCGAACTTTGCCCATTCTGCCGCGCACCGCACCGAACCTCTTTAACGACGGACTCATCGCCGCAGGAGATCCGTGGACGTGTTACGACAGATTTAATTATGAAACGTTTAAGAGCGCTTCGTCTTATTATATTCATATTTTATACCTACTGTGGGTGGGGTTTTCATCTTGATATATCTAATTGGACCGAAAAAAGTTTTGCTTAAACGCACGAACGTAACAATACATAATTTGTTATATTAATTATGAATACGTATACGTACGTGATATATCTTGCCCTGCTTATGCTATGTATAATACCCACTCCCCGTTATCAATGTTGCAGTTAATTGAAAATAAGGGTTGGTAAAACTACGTACATATCATCCTTAACCCCACGTATGCTTAGACACGGATCCGTGCGTCGGAATTTTAATCTATTGTATTTTTGTAAATATCAAGGTCACTTTTTCAATGATCAAATTAGACAGGCAGTATTCGAGGGGTTAATTCGCCTTTAGTACGACACTCTGCCTTCGCAGCTGTGCAAGTGTTATTTTAAACGACAAACTTCTATGAAATTATGACAATTATAATAACACTTGCACAGTCTATCAAAATCGCTGCCGAGTTATCTTGGTCTGACTCTAGCACTAAGTCATAACTACACCAACAATTGTGTCAATGGTATTTAGAAATTAAACATAATAGGTATTTAAGAAGCTAGCTTATTACCTATAGTTTTTTTTACAAATCTACTATTTTTACGTAGCTGATTGTGATTTCAATGGATATTATTATTTAAATAGTTATTACTTGGGAGAATTTGGAAGCGAAGAATGTGAAAGTTAGGGTTCGGATATGGTAGATGGTCTTCATAACCCTTATTTTCAATGAATAGCAACATTGATAACGGGTCTGTTAATCTTATCTCAGCGTCAAAATAGCTACAACAATGTTAAAAGTTAAAGACAAGGTCAACTCAATAAGGATGTATTCTTTATATCATTCCATATTCCTTCTATATTTATACTTGATCGTATTTTTTATGTAAAAAATAAAATATATTTTTGTTCAGATAAATATATGTAGGTACATACCTAATCTGTATTCAATATGTTCGCTGTTCCTACAAGTTAAACGCAGTATTTTGTCATTATAAAAAAAAGTTAAAATAGATAAATTAGCTACTATTATGAAGTACCATTTGATAAAAATTCTAATGTCTGCACAGAAGTTCATCCTGATAAATGTTTTATTCAACTTGATGTCGTAATAAAATAATCTGGTTTCGAAAAATACATCAAAGCTAAAAGATATAAAAGGTCGCAAAACTACTTAAGAGATTTCGCGGGCTTTCAAGTCCTCAGAGATAGCAGATCCGCAGCATTGAGTTCAACTTGAGGACGTTTATTTGATAAATAATATTTGTATTAGCCAATATCACTATTTACAGGGTACCGTACGCAACAAGGTAAATATAAAACCTTACTATAAGTTTTAACGTAAAATCGTGGGTCGTATTATTTTTTCGTGTAATAGCGTGTGACTTTGAACTTCGAATTACAAATATGCGATGAACGATTGTATGGCAGATCGCTATTAGGTACGACAAACTGTTGGTCGACAGTACGAGTATGGGAAATCGCACACGATGACATCGCGACAGTCGCGCGCTTGTGTTGATACCGCATCGCTTCAGCCGCGCGTTGCAAATCGCTACAAAAGTCGCCGTTCCATGTGGTAGAGTTGTACCTATAAGCGTTCGTCGTAACACCTAACATTCGATATGCCATTTTGTCGCACTAAAGTTGTGTTGTACAAGCGTTTTGTCGAGCTATTTATAGGTTTTTCGCGATATCGATCTATCGAGCTAACGTTCATCGCGAAACCGATCTGTCGAGCAACCGTTTATCGCGGTTTTGATTTTGCGAACAACAGTTTATTGCTAATTGCAGCCATGTGTCGCGCAATCGTTCATTGCACGTTTGTGATACGTACGTATCATGATATGATAATTGTAGGTGCTTATATTAAATGTCGAATACCTGTATCTGAGAGACCTTTGCTCAAAAAACATATAAAAAGAGTTTCCCATAGATAAGACCTAGCTACATATATCGATTTTCCGTCCGTATATTTAGCAAATTTCATCCCCGAAAAATTGCTCGTTTAAAGGTATAAGATTCACCTAAATTCAACATTTCAGTTTTTGTGTACATTATATAATAATTTTAAACGAAATTTAGGTACTTTTAATTCGATTTTTATAATCAAATTTTAAGCTTGTTTGGGTTATCTACGACAATCTACGTATTAGCATTAATCAGTTTATTTATATACATATGAGGACAGTTTTACTCAGTTTTTGGTAAAGTTACTCCACAAAGTTTGCATTGACCATTAAATAAATAAATTTTAAATAAATAAATAAATAAATAAATATTATAGGACATTATTACACAGATTGACTAAGCCCCACGGTAAGCTCAAGAAAGCTTGTGTTGTGGGTACTCAGACAACGATATATTGTATAATAAACAAATACTTATATACATAGAAAACAACCATGACTCAGGAACAAATATCTGTGCTCATCACACAAATAAATGCCCTTACTGGGATTCGAACCCAGGACCGCGGCTTCACAGGCAGGGTCACTACCCACTAGGCCAGACCAGTCGTCAAAATTGATGATACCGATGATGATGACCATTGATGATAGTGATAGACAATGGATCGATGACTGGACGACGGTGAAGAAATTAATAAGTGCGCTTAATGCACTTCCAATATGAGCGTTAATTCACATCTAGTCGAAGTCGAATATAGGTACTTAAAATAGGAAATCAACACTAGTATGAAAGACAGAAAAATATTTTTTTGTAAGTGGCACACGCGGGGCCAATGGAACGACGAACGACTAATAGCAACAACGTCTACCTAGAGCTAATGCAATGGCGCAGATAGAAATGAGCGAACATCTTGCAGGAGACGGCTTAGCTTACTCCCACTAAAAGCCCACTTAGAGATCTCTTCGGGAACGGATTCGAGCCGAGGGCTCTCCAACTTTTCGCGGAATCTTCGGCCAATAAGTTATTTGGAGGTTGACGTGAGTAGTGTCGCCCGGAAATGCTTTGGCAACTTCAAGAAGTACCTGCAGGTACCTGGCACAGATCGTGGTCAATAATGTATTTGTAATATGTTTAAAATTTATATCGGATCCGTTTTCAGCACCTAATATGTGTATAAATAGTTTATTAGGTTTTTAGTATAGAATACCTAATCTCAATATAACTTTACGTTATTTCCATAATATACCCATCCGAATGAATCTCGGAGTAATAATCCAATATGGAGTGGTGACACGCACTAATTTCTATGTGAAAAATTCTGCCGTTTTCGGCGCGGGGGGCGAGGAACGCACACAAACAATATAAACACTAATGCATTTTTTGCATGCGTCGCTACACACGCACACGACAAAATTATCAAACACTAGCATAAACTATATTCACACAAATACAAGAACAAACACAGACAACCCTGTCCGTGAACGAGATGATGTCAGTTCTAAGTAAACGTAGAAGTGCGAGGGACTTGTCGATAATATTGTCGATATTTTATTGACTGAATTTTAACTGTCTGCTTTAGTCAATAAAATTATAACCATCAAAAACATTACATGTAAAAAGGTGCAAGTCTCGCAACGCTTCTACTACAAAAAAGTTTTGAGATGTAATGCTAATGTGAAACTAAGTCGGTTATTTTAATCAGTGCCAGGGGGTGTTAAAACCGTATCAATAAGATATGTTTAATTTGTAATACTTATAATGACTTGACTTGGATCTCATCTCTTTTTGTAGACAGTCCTTCTTTCGGGTACTCATACCCATACTATGTATACACATATCATAACGAAACACATCTTTATTCATACTCACATCGTGCATACATCGTAGTATACCTTTACTTTACCTACTATTTGTAGGAACTGCAACAGTAACTTTGTAATAGCATATATTTATATGGAATTACAAACTTACTTATGCAGTTCTTAGATATTTAAAACGTGACTGATATTGCAATATTTTTAGGTTTTCGATGGCTTGGTAAGCTGAAAACTACTTATGTTTAAAATTTATTGCATCTTTTGGAAATCTAAAAAAATAAATCAAAATAACAATCTATTTATAATGTTCATATAGATTTTATCGATATTGGTTTTTATGGTGTCCCATCACTGACTATGGTAGAGTGATACCAGAGTAATAAATTAAAAGTGCCTATTTATGGAAAATGACGGCAGTAAATACCTTAAAATAAATAAATTATAATACAAACATTGGACATGTCAAATAAAAAATATACGATAGAAACTAAGACAAAAATGAATTTTCAAACAGTAGTAGGGTAGGTGCGTTAGTTTTCGTCCAGCTCTAGTTTTCGTCCACTTGACGAAATTGAATATAAATCTCCATTGCTGCACAAATTTGGACTTAATGCAATCCTTAATGTCGAGACAATAAGTCTATCTACATAAAAAATGTATTTGGCAAGTAGCAAATTAAATATCAAATATGTTATTTGCTAATCTGTCATGTGGACGGAAACTAGAGACTAGAGCATGGACGGAAACTAGCACAATTACCCTATATCGGTAATATCACGTTATTTATGATTTATACTATTTATTTCATTGAATGGATTATGTTGATATAAAAATAAGGTGTTATATAAATTATATAACAATAAGCAACGCAAATTAGAAGTTAGGTATACCTAATGAATATTTAGAAAGTCTTCTTTAAATTTTACCCTAAATTAGATCTAGTACCATGAAGTGGTATCACCTTCAGATTGACAATGTTTTTTAGTTTTTTGCTAAATTAGTACACTATTTCATAATATTTACATGTAATAGTACTTACATATGAAAAGAAACGTGTTTTGTAAGTACGCTAGACGTTTCCGATCGGTTTTTACAGGAGAAAACGCTACAATTCGGCATTTTCTGCTCCTAATATTCCGCTTAGACTGACGTTTGCTGAATGGCGTATGACGTATGGCAACTAGTTTTATATAACCTCCTTGACCGGCGGCCGCCGACTTTTGGCAGAGGGGAACGCCTGTTAATGGCGGTTCCTGTTGGTTTATTATTCCGAGGAATGAATGAACCCGCATTTAAAATTAGCAACAATTAATAAAAAGAAGATGTTTCATCACCTTCAGTATCACAATATCATTATGATGTCACAACGTTAGTCTCCTATAGTAGGTACCTAAGCTCTTAGTAACCAAACCAAAGAGTTATTGTCTTTATATCGCAGGCGCATAATGTACTCGTACGGAACAGTACAGCGCCATCTACATTACTTGTCAAATTCGAAGTAGTAATTGATCTTAGACATCTTTTTGATTAGCCGTTTCGTAAAGAAGAACTAATTTCACTCGTCAAGAAAGTAGCCAATAAGTCTCACTAGTTTTTTTGCACATTGTTAATAGCACAATTGGTTCAAAGTGTTTGGCACAAACAAAGCTAACAGGATGGGAGTGGAACTTGGAAAAACACAGATGGAAACCATTAACCAATTTTGCATTTTCAAAATTCGTAATTAAGTATCCCTGTCTGTATTCCATATGTAATTGTGATCATTCCATTCCGAGCGGGCATTGCAACGAGTGCTCTAGTCGCCGGGCGTTTGGGTTCAGCCCGGCAGGGATGGTAATACGCCTGTGCTCCGTCAGAGCAGCTCGTGCGGCATGCGGCGCGAGTATAACATTGTTGCGACTCGTTGTGGCATGTTATTGCAAACCCACATACGTGATACTGCCGACTATCTGACATTTCATGCCGATGAACCGACTACGTGCGCATACTTCCGCGGCGTACGTATAAAATACCAAATGTATCGTGAATTCATGGAGCAGTAGGTAATGCGAAATTGCAACAATGATTATAGAGTTTCTAAGTACATATTACAATTTTGTTTAATTCAATAAATATTTATGCAGTTAAGGCTATTAAAAATCCTACTTTATTATTATTATTTTGTTTTTAATTATTTATTTAAAAAAATGAGATTAAGTACAGTAATAGTTATAAGCACTTTACTTATATGCCAAACAGCAGAGCAGTTTGTTGGCAGAAAACTGAATCTACCCTACACCATACTAGTATTATAAATATTAGGTAATACTTTTAACTCTCTTCTTATCTACTACTAAATTATTATTTTATCGTGCATAAAAATGAATTATTCACTAAATTGATCAAAAACATACAAAGCATGTAGGTATACTTATGTACTATCGGTGTGATGTTGGCACTTCAAGCATAGGCATAAAGCCAAGCGTAAGCCCATGAAAGTTTACTGAGCAGAAATCGGACTAGGTATTCCACATAATATACCTACATTCGATAAAAATATTGCTTTAAATTCTCTGGAACAGTACCCACTACCTAGGTATTTTGTTTTTCATCGCAATATTTTCACAAGTCAATAATTCTATATAAAGACGGTCGAAGAGGCAAATCTTTTTAACCGATGCGGGAAACTAATGGCACAGGCGAGGCTTTCGGGGAAATCCGCTTCTTGTTGTCAATACAGGGCAACGGTGATGGCTCCCTCCGCTAAGCCTTTATTTCACAAGTAAGAGCGCACTATCTCCGCTTTTATTGCGGCCGCGCCGTGCCGAGCCACAAGCGTAAGTAAATGCAGTAAAAAAGATACCCCTTTTAAATAGGAAATCAATAGAATTCTTACAGATGTTTTAGGAGTTTTCTTTAATGGGTACAGTAAGTAGTCAGAACGTCCTCGTGTTTTTTTTAAGGTGCTATTAGTTGTACCAGTGATTTTACTTATGCATAAAGGAATTTGTTTTGCTTGTAGTTAGGTTAATGTTGAAAACTGTAACAGTACAACGACGTGTAGCTTTCCAGGACGTTCCCGTAAAACAATAACAAAAGATAAAACGTGTAAAGTGCCAAAGCTGACATTGATCAACGATACTTTCTAGTTTAGCAACGCCAGGCGTCTGAGCGTATCATGTTTGTTAGCAGTAAAATAGTTTCAAGTTAACTAATGACTTTCTCAATCATAGTTGATGACAGCAAATCAAGTAGACATGTTTCACGATAAGCTAATACTAATCTGTGTCTCAAGTGGGGTGCTGGGTGCACTGCCGGCTCAAATGGACCGGAGTCCCCCCACGGAGGCCTGTGGGAGCGTATTACGGTCCATGCAGTAAAGGTGGGTCCATACACACACAAATGTGAGCTTTTTATAGGTGGTTTCAAAATACAAATTATTGAATGTTTAATATAGATTGTTTTAGCTTAAACGTGCTTACGTTACGCACGTTACAAAATAACAAAATAGGGTAAAACTAATTTTTGCTTTAAATTTTAAATCTGTTTCCTACATATAGTAAGAAGTAAAAATGTCCAGAAAATTCATCTCATAAATATATCTGATAAGGCGTTTATTTGCGATCTGATAAGCGTGCGTATATGTAGAATAAGCCATATACAGGGTGCCCAGTAATTAGTGGATAACCTTCTAACCACCGACAGAGCACCTTAGGCTGGTCCAGAAAATGCACTTATAGGTCTAGTAAAAGTTTCGTGGTTTTCGAGATAATCGAACTTTTCTGTCTTTTTTAATGGCTAGCTCCATACTTCACTTTAACCACAATCTAGGCCATATCTTTGTCTGTAAAGATGTAATTAGCGTGTGTGATACCATTTTAGAATCAGTATTAGATAAACTATTTTTAAGAAAGTTGGCCATTCTGTTCTCCATACATTTTTTTTTTCACCACAAACGATCAAACTTATTTAATTTTTTTAAGAAAAAATTGATTGGAATTTTTTGTGTGGCCACCATAAAGCGACAACCATAGGTGGGAACGAAAGCTCCGATCGCTGTGTCTCGCTCCAACCTATGATTATCGCTGCCACCGTCGCAAGTCGCTCAATGTCAATACCATAGGTTGGAGCGATACACAGCGATCGGACCTTTCGTTACCACCTATGGTTGTCGCTTTATGGTAGCCACACAAAAAATTCCAATCAATTTTTTCTTAAAAAATTTCAATATGTTTGATCGTTTGTGGTGAAAAAAAAATGTATGGAGAACAGAATGGCCAACTTTCTTAAAAATAGTTTATCTAATACTGATTCTGAAATGGTATCACACACGCTAATTACATCTTTACAGACAAAGATATGGCCTAGATTGTGGTTAAAGTGAAGTATGGAGCTAGCCATTAAAAAAGACAGAAAAGTTCGATTATCTCGAAAACCACGAAACTTTTACTAGACCTATAAGTGCATTTTCTGGACCAGCCTAAGGTGCTCTGTCGGTGGTTAGAAGGTTATCCACTAATTACTGGGCACCCTGTATATACTCCAAATTGAGCCCAGATACTTAAACTCGAGTTGGCTATATGTTAGTTCGGATATATGTTATTTCGCTTAATATTCATGCTTTCCTTGTTCTTTTTTTTTAATTATCGTTCTAACATCCTTTCTATATCTTTCAGCGGGCTCAGCATGGTTCCATTTTTATCGACTATCACTATGCCCGTCACTTTCGCACTTACATACTTGTTAGAACGTGACAGGCATGGTGACAAACGATAAAAATGCGACCGTGCTACTAAGGCAGGTGCAGGTGTTAATAAAATTGGTTGGAGTTATATACATAGTAAAGTAAGTAATTCGTATTTATAATATGAATATTGAACCGCAAAAGGCGACAGTTTATTTCATAATATCAATATACACACTATCTTCTCTCAGATATACAATTAGCCGTCGTTAGTGTAGCCGACAACGTGGGCGCCGACGCCGGCGATACGAGTACTCGCGGCTTATCGGCGTCCGGTCGCGGCGGCGGCGACTCGCCGCAGCTACCCGCGGACACACGGCTCAACAGCTCTACCAACATTTTCAGCGCATCTCCTATCAAGACTAGATTCAGATTGCGAAGGTACAACATTGCAGGTGTAGCATTGCAACATCGGGAAACAGACAGTCTTAATCTTCTCGATAAAACGAGTGACGTTTGAACCGCAATAACAAAGGAGCAACGTCATCAGCAACTCAATTTATCAAGGAAATCGACAGTGAGATCACCTATTTCCCGTTGCTGCAGTCGCAAAACGAAATAAGCCTTATTACTCCATCGTCGTTGACTTTAATTATTAGGTAATATGTATAAGGATTCGATTTTATGTTAGATAGGTACTGCATATTTCGTGGCCATATTTGATATTTTCAAAATCTATGATCAGGCCGTGCTTCGGCTTCTTAGAATTGATTTTATGATGTGGCCAGCCAATCTTTTCATGACATAATTACATCATGAAATGATCAATTTTCCGATCTGGCTACGACACATATACATTAATATATTGCACAAATATAAACCTAGTCTAGCTAGTTGTTTATCTGTGCCAGAGGGTAGCTATTTATACAGCACCACCATTATTTACCTACTTTGCTGTATGTAAAAGGCACTTTACTACTGATACCAGGATTAATTATGCTAACGTTTGTAAACAGCAACACAACTATGAGTAATGCACGAGAGCTACGACTGCTACGAGTGGGATCTACAAGTAAATAACAAATCCAACTAAAAATATTGATATGTACCCAAGGGGTGAAACATAAGTAAGTAAGGTAAGATTAGGTAGTAAGTACTTAGGTACATCACACCTTGATATAATGTATGTCACCGTAAAATTGTAAACACTCGTCAGCTTAGTCACTCGAGATTATATCTCACTAGTTAAATCATAAACTGACGGTAGGGAGATTATAAACTAACGGATCCACAACTATCTTACGGTGTCATACTGTACAATGGGCAACAGACAAATGTCATGCGTTGTAAAATTATTAACAAATGATTAACCGTCTCTACTGCTGCTACCTTTGGCTGTATAATGTTCTATACTCACGTAGAATATTTATAACCACCAACATACAAATCCACGTGCACTAAGTCGCGGGCAACAGCTATTATTCTATAAAATAATGTTTACTCCTACGTATTTCTAAAATGTAAGTGAAGAAAACCAAACTTAAACAATACTTCCGCTGGTTACTTTAGAAGCGAATACTATATTCGAACAGAACTATCTACTATGCGGCTATTGCCATTTTAAAATAGCAATAATTTTAAAGTTTGTAACAAACGCAGCAATGTATGAAATTTGGTATTAATTGCAAAAGCAAACTGGATTCTGTTTAGTCGAGTTAAGGTTGAGTTCGCGGTGAGTAAGTCTTGTTTTTAAATCATGTTGGTAACGAAAGCGAGGTGCAAACTCCGCGTTAGGGTTGTAAATCATATCTTCCTCCATTTATATGGACACTTTATTACGACGGCGCGTTCTAAATCAAATGATAAAATGCTTCTTATTTTATGTTTCCTTTCAGTGCTCTACGCATATTGTCGTCTTGCGCCGAGTAGGTGTCTGCTGTTAAGTGATGTGTCCTCAGAGTCGGCATGTCGCACATTTGTCTTGTAGATTAAAATCTCAGTACCCTCGGCGTTAGTATACGTTTGTAAATCTTAATAGTAATCTTATTCATTTGAGATAGGTAGAAAACTACGCTTGCTTATATGAATAAATTTGATTTCAAAATAGGTTAGCGGGGGAAACGTGACACAATAAAGTACACAACGGTTAGTACGGTACACTCCAAAACTTTAATATAAAATGGCACCACTTTTGCTGCAAAAAAGTAGTCACCTAAATAAAGTAAATATGTTTTTATGTATGTTTAGTATAGAATTTTTATTATTTTATGATAGCTTAGTAGATATATCATGTAATTAAAATTAAATAAATGTTCAAAAAATTACAAAGTTGTAGGCACCAAAATAATATTTATATATATATAACCCGCTCGAACAACCATGGAAGTGGCTAAAAACTCGACGAGAGCAGTGCTAGGTGCCTGTCGTGTCAATGAAAATATATTTTCGGCCCTATGATTGACGGGAAAAAGAGTTTCTTGAAGCATTAATTTAATCCGCCCTTTGTGGTTATTATTTAATGCAAAATAAATTAAAACTGGTAGGTACCTTGTAAGAGCCGAGGTTTTTGACAGAGCAAGCTAGACGCACGCTTCGCCCGGCCGGCACCGTCATGTTCTGAATCACGTCCGTGAACTCCGGCTCCTCCACCACTAGAACAAACAAACAAACAATACAGTTACCCTCTAACACACACGAGAAATCCGACGGGTTTCCTTTTGGAGGAGTTAGCTAAGAAAGCGTGGGTAATACACGATTGACGCGTTAGCAATGCTATTAGTACCTAATTATGTTAGACCATTTCAAATGGGAAAAAAAACAATATGCAACATGCAGTTTCTGCCAGGAGTTAGAAGAGACTGCAATGCACATTATCTGTTCCTGCGGACCACTAATGTCAAAAAGAAGTACCTAAGTACTTAGGGCGGTACGTATTGCAACCCTCCGACCCCTTTGTACGATGTTTTTTGATTTTTTGATGAATATAAGAATTAGAAACGAAAAACGAATTGCATACAAATCGTTAAATGCTTCTAACTGTTATACATAATACATAATTATAAATAAAAAAATAAAATAAACGAATGTCAAAGCTTTTTTCAATAATGTTAATATGCGGGGAGGAAAACGAGGACTACGTTTGCGATTTCGTGCGGTCGTCCACTTTCGTCTTAATATTACATACACTGCTCTACCATGTTCCAATGAGACTTCGGGAAAACAGGTTGAATTTGGAATTTATTTCGCTAGAGTAAGACCAAAGAAAGTCTGCAACGCAATAATTTGACAGCGAATTAAAAAACTATATATGGCAATGTTTTTAGCAGACAGTAAACGTCATTCACTATGGTATGTGTTTGTCAAAATCGTTTAAATATTCGTTGTGATTTGTGATGAAAGAAAAAAACATGGTGAAACCTTACAAAACCGGCGTGCGGGAGTTACTTTTCCGCATGACGAATAATTTTACACTAGTAAAAAATCTGCACGAGGCGATTCAAGCTCAAAAACGACAATGTTTACAAAATTTGGAGTTGATGACGGGTAAGTGGAAGGAAACATCTTAATACTTCCACCATATTATGTAGATAATATAATATTGGTTTAGATTTCACTGCAAATTGAACACAGCTAATAGGTATAGGCATACTTACCTACCTTATGAACTTCCTCTAACATTTTGAGAAACTCATTGGTACTAACCGGGTTTCGAGCTCGAACCCACAGCCTCCATGCTTATGCTTAAGGCATGGGTACCTACTAGTTAAAGCTTAAATTTATTCTTAATATATGTTTATTGTTCTAATGGTTTATATATTTAGTTTTTCCGAAAACCGAAGTTCACAAATTGCGGGCAATTACTCTGTAAATCTAAATACGCCTTGATGGGAGTAAAAGAGACAGATGCCTGCAATTTGCGAACTTCGGTGTTCGCGGTAGGCCCTCTGTACCTATTTACCACTAGGCCGTCGCGGATATTACAAAAGCTCAATAATTTTTATGATGCCAAATGTCACATTCTCCCAATTTTATTTATCAATATTAGTTTATGTATACATATTACATATAATAGTGACATCTATTGTTGGTATTAAATTTATTTAACCATAATGCACAGATTATTTTTTTCATAGACGGTAAACATGGTAGAAATTTCACAAGTATCAAGACTATTTAATCCATTTTCTGTGGTGTTGTCACATACTGATTTTTAAAAACTACTTTTAATTTAGCGCTGCAGACTTTCTTTGGTCTTACTCTAGTAAATGGTAAACTACTGAACGAGTTTTAGAATTACACTTGTACGGTTGTTATATTTTCGTGACGCGCGTGGCGAGGCACAACTGCGAGGAACAAAAATTACTTAGGTAGTCAAATGATAAATGTTTCCCTTTGCCGTCAAAGTTGACAGCGTGACACCCGTAGTTATGAGGACATTTTTGTGTCAAAGGATACGATTTGTAATTCACAAATTATCAAAGCAGAACGCTTTTAAACAAATTGAGTGGGCGATAAGGAATAATGTCGTCGTTTATCAAGCTCCAAGATAGATGGTTGCTGCTCTGCTCTGCCCATTTTAAATGCGTTTGTCTTTTGCTTGCCAAATTGGCGCTCTTTGTTTCTTTCTCACTTTTACGAACCAACCGAACGAGGCAATAAAGGTTCAATAAGAGGGCTTTACGGTGGTTTCTGTCTCGGTTAAACCCGCTAAAAATTTGGAAACCTAACTCGGGCGTTTATGGCCGTTTTATTGACACAAAAGGGTGTCAAATCCAACAAAAAAAGATAAAAGAGGTGGCGCGATAAGGCAAACGGTTTAGAGTGTCGTAAAGGAAGAGTTGTCCAGGGGTTGAATGTAAACATTTGTCATTCAGTGAGTCGAGTCGGGTAAAGCGGGAGCTGCGCCGGCTGCGAGCTCCTCCGGTGCGGTGACAACGCGCACAGACCGTCTTGTTTGGAGAATAAACTTACTCAGGCTCTTCCCGCTTGTTTACATATCACCGTCTGCCTCAAACAGGCTACAATAAATTTATCGAAGGAAGTGATTTGTTGATTCTATTTGTTTCCGTCTCTCGATTTCGTAGAATTCCTACTTGATTAAAATCGATAGGTAATTATTACCGATTCGAACTGATGTGGCGTATTTCTCTAAGTTTGCGTAGTGTCTACATTAAGTATGTACGTGGGGCGCGCGGTGAGCGAGAGATAGATACCTGACTGAAGATGAAAGCTGCGTTTTGTGTTTGCTCACCTGATCGTATTAGCTCTAAGCACGACGCTCCATTTTCTACTCCGCTGCTCCTGACTCAACCGATGTAGATCGCGCATTACCATCCCCTACGCACCCCATTCGCAACGTATGCGTTTTCTCAACTGATATTTGTGCTCATTTAAATTATTTAGGTATGTAATTTACTAATTTGTTTGATGAAATTATTCCGGTGGGTTTTATAAACTCACGACGTAAAGGTATAATGAACAATACAAAACATTCATCCGTCAGTTTTTGTAGATCTTAATATTCTCAGTAAGTAGGTAAATAGTTTATATTTTGGCTGTTTCCTTAGTTTATACAATATAAGGAAAAATAAACTAAATAAATGAATCATTTAAAAAAGCGAAATGCTAACGATTTTTTATGTGTTGTTTTGTTACTGTAGGGTTATCTACATTTTGAAGAATTGACTAACGTGTATTGCACACATAATACAATTAGTTTACTTGCTTGAAAATTGTTTTGATTGCCGGTATGGGTCATTTAGGTACCTAACCGAAAAAAATATTGCAATAAAAAGGTAACCTTAATTTTTTATACATATCGAAGAATAAATTGTCCCACCAGTTAGGTTTACGTTAGGTATGACTTGAGAAATTCTTATACTCATAGCAAAGCGTTTTAACATAACCACCACACATTTATAAAATGTGCAAATGAAAAAATATGTACCTGTATCTATTTTTGTCTATTGCTTAAGTAGGTACCTATATTGCGCATTGTTATTTTAATAACACATTACGACGACAACAATGTATTTAGAAGAAAGTAAATACCGCCATGTTTACCTAATCCTGCCAAGAAAAACATCGCCTTACCGACTATGACAAAGGGATTAACCATTTCGCCGCTACCGCCGTCTGCGGCTTCTTAATTAACCCCTAAGTACCCGCGCGCCGCACGCTCACCGCACGCCCTGCTTGCAAGATTATTGCCAAGGCTACGTATTATCTGTCCTTGTTCATTTGTACCGATATTGGATGTTATTGGAAACTAATGTTTGTGATGTAGATTCAAAGTTCAATTATGTTTCCAATCGGAATTAGGTATTCGAGTCGTCGATGTGACATGGCTACCATTGATTTATTTTATTAATTAATTTCTTTATTGAAACATAGGCTCGTTATCCATTATAATACATATAACAGTTATCTCAAAACGGTGTATTAAAGCTAAATTAATCCCTAGTACTGATAGTGGAATTAAAAATTACCTATAACCACAATACTTCATGAGCTGGGGTTTATTTATAGTTTAAAGGTAATGTAGGTTAGGTCTAAATATCTACGCCATACATGAACAAATAAAAATGTAGGATTGGGTACTAAGGCAGTCAGAGGGCAGTGTGTTACGTCTGCACTTGATATACCTACTGTTCCACCCGATATATTACATACTTGCATATGTACCAATTGTACCATTACTTGACGTATAGACGTTCGGAAACTGCATTCACGAACGTCTATGCGTCTCGGGTATAACTACTTTATTCGTTTTATTACCGTTAAAGTCTTATCGGAATTTGTCAGGGTGTCGAATACGTCCAGCAATTCTATTAATTACGACTGGAATTGGGTCGACTAAATATTCCAAAACTAATAATGAATGGGACCGCGTTCGATGTTCCTAACTCGAGAATAATCTCATATTAAAGCTGGCCCTTATGCAAATCAAAGGCGGTCACTCGGAAGTAATCAGGCGCGGACGGGACCGCAGCGCGCGGCGCGCGGCGCGGCGGGCACGCTCCGACCGGAGCCGCCGCAAATTGACAGCCGACGCATGCCACCAAATTGATTGTGGCTACACAGACACCTCGTTATAATGCCAATGATGCATCGTAGACAAATAACGTGCCATCCCCTGAGACTGGACTTCCATTCTTCCAAAACTCAGCGCAATAAATCATTTTAATTTGGTTTTTGCCCTGGAGATCGTATTATCTCCGCCATGTTTATAATGATTTTATAGTTTTTGGATTATATTATTATTATATTAAGCGATAAATAGACAATGTAGATTAACTAGGTACTACCGTAATGAGACGGTAGTTCTATCGGTAGTTCAAAGGAGGAAAGTGGAATTTCTAATTGGGGGTTTTCACAGCAGGGGGTTTCCACTCAGTCATATCCTCACACTATCCTTCTTCTATTAACAAATCTTATTAAATGTGCCTATCTAATCTAATTGCGATTAAGTAACCAAAAGAAAACTAAGGTAATTCCTTTTTATTTTAACTTAATCTATAACCATATTATAATTGATATACCTAATGAAAACTATTCCACCTGCGTTTATTTATGCAAATAAATACATATATTAATTTGAATAGAATTCACCTGGGTATTTTGTATTTTATAGCGTAACTTATGATTATTATTTGTCAATATTAAAATATCAAATAATTCCTAAATATTTTCTCAGCATTGCATACTATGCGTAGGTAGGTACCTACCTAACATTGGCAACAGCGGTAATAATATATGCAAGTTCAGCAACATATCCCACATATTTAAGTGCTAGAAAGTTTTGTATTTGAGCATTTACGAATGTTTGATTTATCCTAGCCGGTGGCACAGCTATTAGAAACTAATCAATTAGTATCACAGTAAGAGGTTTTTTCCCAATGCTCGCTGCCGCGGGCCCTGCTCTCTTGGTAATCTATTTGTTTTTCAACTGAAATAAAAAAGCCATTGGATAAATTCCAAACGTTACTGATTTAATATGCACTCTGACATTTCTGACAAACGTGTTTTAGCCATTTCAAAAATCAATGCTTTTATTAGTTTATATTGTGTGTGTTAACTTTATGGTTTATTTTTAAATTATTAGAGCTCCGTACAAAACGTTGTTCGCGGAGCTCTTATAAGGGATCACTTCGGTCTTGGAAATCGGTTAAATGCATTTTTTTTCGCATGAAAAAGTGTATGAAATATAACTTGTCGCAAATTGTATGCTCTACATTTTTTACCTAGATGTGAACAACATTGGAGCTATAAAAACCTTGATACACGACATTTAAAGTGACTTTTGGGGAAACACTTTATAACGCCACAATGCAGGTGTATACAAGGAGTCTTGAATAAACTATCTTTTATCTTAAAATATCTTTATTAATATAAATTACTAAAAGACATAGAATATAAAACTAAAACTAACTACAATTAAAATAACTAAAACTAAAAATTAAAAATACCTATCAAAATTTGGTGCCCGCGGGAGGGTGCCCAATACGCAGGCAGCGTTCCCGCGCTGGATTGCGATCTTTTATCTTTATCTTTATCTTCCAGCAGTTCCAGCTTATTATCTCTCATTCCGAGGTGAGAGCCTTTGCCTGGAGTATGTGTTTCATTGAAGTTTTGTTAGATGTTTTATGTTTAGTTGTGTTTAAAGGAATCTAATGCACTAATAACCGGTTAAAAATGAGATGACGAGAAATACTGCAGGTTTCCTGTTTTAACTTAAATACATATTAATATTAATGATGGATAGGTAATTCAATAGGGTATTTGACATATTATGTTGAATTTTATAACTAAATCTAGTTAAATAGATAGAAAATGAGCAATTTATCACAATACATTGGAAATTTAAAATTCAACATGTGTCAAATACTCTATATAAAAATATAAATAAATAAAAATCGATTCCTTACATTTTATTTAAAAAAATATTGTATGGCAACCATATACATAAACGCAATATTTCACCGACAAAATCGCAATTTCCTTGTTTTCCATACATTATGAAACGGCTTCTAACGTTACATGATGACGTCACGATGTATTGCCATTTTCTATGAAGCGTTTCGTCAGTTAAGTGCGGGTGCCAGACTTTGACCATCATTTGTGACTTTTGAATTGCTTTAAGACAATGGGTCCCATACAGACATTTGATCCTCAAAACAAACCTGATCGACTGATACCATTCATAAAAAATTGTCAAATACCCTATTACCGTGTACAATTACCTAAGCTCTACCTCCCTACCTTCAGATTTTATGAATGAAGTCACGGCGATATTGACAAAGTGGTATGCAGTAAACATTTAAGTTTATACGACGTCCCTTGTCACAGCTGTTGCTCGTAATATTCCCATATACGATCAAATTCTTTTAAGAGATCCGTAGATAAAGAACATGGCGTCGGGTGTTTGGGCGGTTTCGGACTTTCACTTATTTGTATGCTTCACCCTTCGCCGGGACGGGGACGTGACTATTCGAGATACATAAACCCTGAGTGAATACGGAAAATAGAAATAAAGTAACATATTCCTTTAGTGGACGGATTGTGGGAAAAAATATGTAGGTAGGTTATAATGTTGTTTCTCTATAAAAATATTGTAAAGTAGGTATTTGATAATTAAACAATTTCTTAAAGTAAATGTGTATATGTAGATCAAATTTATTGCTTATCAATGTTATCAGATTATCACTTGTGAATGTAACTAACTTCGTAAATAAAGCAATATATGAGACTATTATACGTAATTTTATAGTGGTGTAAACAAGTTGAAAATATCCAAAAGCATAAAAATGTAACATGAAGTTGGGTGGACGGTAATTCCGGTCAGCTCGCAAGCGACGTCGACAGGCCCTCTTATCGCATGTCACCGATGGTTACGAGCGAGTCAAGCGACACCGGAACACCCCTTCAATCTCCTCGCACTGCTCAATAGAAATGCCACTGCCGACTAACGATTCTTATTTCGTCGAGATGTTAGGGATAGTTTCTTTAAACATATATATGATCGATATGTGATCGAAAGGCATGATATTTTTTTACAGTTGTTACTTACTGCGGACAATCTGCTTAGCTATGATGATGATGATGACGTAGATATAATGAAGTACGGTGTAAAATTTAGAAAATAAAACTTTTTACATATATACTAGAATATGTAATTTATGATTTAATTGCTGACGTCTGTCAATATATGTACTTACTTATTACGAGTACAACGCAATAAAAGACACAAAAGCTTTCCAACCAAATAAATGATGATTTACATTGTTGAGAAGACAGAAAACACTGTAAAACACGTTTATTACTGTATTTAAGCGGGTGAACGTTTGCATAATAGAGTATCTTAAGTCTGATCACTAGATGAACAAGTGTTTTGAGGCTCACGGGCGCGTAAGTCGAGAGATCTAATTAAAGCACCTGCCGCGGTGCGCCGCCGCCGCGCTTCGAGCCCCGCTCCGGCCCATTATCACGCCCCCACTTCCTATTAGCATTGTCTCCTTGAGGGCGATACTTATCTTTATTTAAATTCACTTCTTGGTAATTGGGTTGACGAGTAGACAACGTGATTTGCATTGATGAAAATTGGCCAGTGTACCCGGTTTCAGTAGCTTATAACTCGTCGGTTAATTTGCTTTTATTCCATTTGCACGAAATGAAAACGATTTATTCAGCGATATCTAAGTATTCATCAGAAGCCTCGTAGTTTGTTAATTTAATACGACATTTGATTCAAATTGATTATAATCCAACATGATATTTTTATCAATGTTACAAATTAAATTAAGTCTAAACGAAAAGCTCGACCTCATTAAGTAGTTTCAATTCACGGCGTAGAGATGACGTCATGTTAGCACTTGTATCATTTTTTGATAGCTCTGTGGTGGTACAGTCAAAGAGGACGCGGTTGGTTTCAGTAGCTTATAACTCGTCGGTTAATTTGCTTTTATTCCATTTATACGAAATGAAAACGATTTATTCAGCGATATCTAAGTATTCATCAGAAGCCTCGTAGTTTGTTAATTTAATACGACATTTGATTCAAATTGATTATAATCCAACATGATATTTTTATCAATGTTACAAATTAAATTAAGTCTAAACGAAAAGCTCGACCTCATTAAGTAGTTTCAATTCACGGCGTAGAGATGACGCCATATCATTTTTTGATAGCTCTGTGGTGGTACAGTCAAAGAGGACGCGGTTGGTTATTTCTCATTACGGAACACGCGATAAAATCACACAGAGTCGTTGCCTCATTAAAATCTTCTGGTACGCGCATCTGCGAGCCTTTTGTAAAGGCGGCAGCGCGACGCTCTCGACGCCTTTCACGTGTCATTTGGGGCACAATGCCGTGCGGTGGCGGTGGGCTTCCCTCGCACGGCGCGGCGCGACGCGGCGCTGCGCCGCGGCTGCGATACATGGCGCCTTCTCAGCGACGCGACATGACTTGTGTCTCGTGGCCTGACAACAATGCGCTCGACGACATGATATGCAATTTTGGGTAGAGTTACCGTCATGTCAGTGCGCTCTTTTACCAGGTCCTTATATTACCTATATCGTAACCTCATTGACACTTAAATTAAAGTAAATCAAAAGTCAAAAAACAATTGGAAATGTCTACAATAGGCAGGGATTTTATTTTTATTCAGCGAACACTGAGCAAACCATAATTAACAAGATAGTTCCTTTCGACATTGAGGTCAGGTTCAAGTTTGTCGCAAACTCTAACTAAGGGAGCAACTGAAAAGTTTTAGGTAGCTACTAATTTAATAGAAAGAACATTTCAGGAAGTAGCTTATACAAGTTTCAGGAAATATTTCAGAAGGATTGGATTTTTATTGTTTTAACCGTTGTTGGTGATACTATTATACAATCCATATTCTTATTGCCAAATGCATTCTCGAAATCAGTTTTATCACACTAGACGAGTTTATTTTTGGGAAATTTCGTATTTGAACAGCAGGCTGCGCTTAACTTTATGTTTTGATATTTATGAGATTATTCTGTATGAACATAAACACATTGCTAATTTTAAGAAAAACTGTGGTAGGTAACCTAGGATACAAATTTTTAATACCATATATAATATGTAAAAAAAAAATCAAATGACCATTAAACATATACAAAATCAAAACTACACTCAATCTAAAGCCCCCACCCCCTGTGGCAGGGTTCCGAAGATTCTGACAGCGTCACCCCGCTGAACTGCGAGACTGATGCGTTGAGCGAGGTAATTGCCAGCTCTCCGGTCCCCAATTGCGTCTCTGAGTGTTTTCGAACGGATCAAAACTGTATTCGGCACCGAAACCACTGTACATCCGTACTATTTGATCGGTTTGATAATAATAAATACCTATATCTGGCCCTAGACAATCTGAGCGTAACGAGCATTCCTTAGAGCTGCAAAGCTTAAAGGCTGTACAAGTGTTCATCTTCAGAATTAAACGAACATTTAGGTACAATACGGCGGTTCAATATTTAGCGGCGGGTTCACTTTGCATATTCACAAGGCGGTCGGCGGGTTGCCGCTCACCGTTCACCTACCGACTTGGAATGGAAATGCGGCCCATTAGCCGCACTGGCCGTGTGCTCCCATCGCGCACCGAGCCAATGCTCCTATAAACCAGTGGAAATGTGCCCTAGACGTCTGTACGAACTATGCGTAATTGGATAACTCATAATTGTTGTGAACCTTCAATTTGCTAAGTGTTCTCGGTAAGCGATTGTAATGACATCCGTTTATTGTAAACACTTACATAGCGCAAGTAAGTCCAACGTTTAGATAAACCAGTATAAATGCAACCTCGAGATTGTAGAAACTGAGTAGGTAATCGAACCAATAATAGTTATTGGTTGGCCTGGGCGCTCGAATTGCTTGTGCTCGGTAAATAAATGGAATAACATGTCCCGTGCGCTGCCTGTGCTCGCTTCCAAAGCCGCTGTCTCCAACCAATTATCTGCTCTTTTAAACTATACGCTCGTCACCTCTAATTGAAGTTCCGTTTTGCCTAATGCGGCTTTTTGCCGAGAATGCGATAGTTATGATAATTAGGTAGGTAAGTATTGGTATAGCTACTAAACGAAGCATCCCAAATTAACGAGCGTTGGTAATTTTCTTAAATCCAGTTCGAGGCTGATTACAAAAGCAGTTCTTGAATACCTATTCTTCTTCTTCTTGTTAGGGGCTATATAAGGCTCCAAAGCCTATGTATCACTGCGACCATCGCTGATCTATTGTGATCGTAAAATACCTATTACTTGAATGTCTATTCAGTGTATATGTGATTTGCTTTGTACGAGTGTTATTTAAATTACTACCTAAGTATTAAAACTTGACTAAGTAGATATCTATCTATATTTTATCTACTAACTTAAACGTGTACCTAATATGTCTTTTCGATTACTCGATATTTATAATCACGAATAAAAATGTATTTCAGGACATTAAAGTACATATTTAAAAGTACACTACGAGTATCTCAACTACCTCGACAAACTATAGCACCGATCTATGTTTTATCGTATCCATATAACCGAATCCATACGGGAGGAAAATTTAATGCTGAATACTATATGTGGAGCAAGCAATATTTCAATAGCAATATAATGTACCTTGCCGGAATACCTAGTACCTATACTTGTTTCATAACTGTTTGATTTGTGAACAATGCCGATACGAATAATGTTCCATTGTATCCCACTTATATTGTTAATTAAAGGGTAAATTTATTAAGCCCGCAGGGGTCATGACATTGGTGTTTGCTTGGTTTAGCTTCACTCAGGTTGTGAAAACGTAAAAGAATTAAATAGAGAGCAAAAAAGAAGAGAACGAGAACTCTCGGATGCTTGCAACACGTCGCCGGGTGCAAATGTACGCGAGCATCGTGATCGTTTGCATTGGTTATTTCCTAGAAAAACAAAATAGGTACAGAATCAGGGAACTTACTTGAATAAATAGGTACCGTGCATTTTAGCTTAGTAATGAAATTCAAAATTGGATAAGTTTTTTTATTTAGGTAGTATGATAGGATAGATCTAACTTGGATTACAAAGTGCATTATCTTACGGTGGATCAGTTAAGTATTAAGTGTATTCGCATTCATGCACATATATACCTACTGAGACTGCGGCGGAGAGCAGCCGCGGTGGCATTGCGACTCCGCGCACGATTCCATGACGCCGCGTCTCTGAGGAATCAGCGCCCCGCTCCCCACTACTTTACTTGTGTACTCTTCTGTTTCACTTGACTCGGCAAATATAAAGCTCTACTAATGAATAGAATTTGATGCTCGCCGCGATATAGCCTTTATGAAATATAAACGGATCTCACTCAGTTCGCTTACAGATTCCGAAGAAAATAACTTACAGCGCAATATTTAAATGCGAAAAAGCCACTCTCCTCAGCGACGCGGTGAAGCAAATGGAGCAGAATATCAATCTAGAGACAACCGTGACTGAGCGCTTTCTTTCCCTGTGAAAGAAAATCTGTTGTGAGATACCTTTGATAGTAGAACACACTGTTAGTATGTAGATCTATGCTTAGTGAGTGCAGTTACGTTTTCTGTCGTCGGCAGCGGATCGTTATCTGTTTCCACTAAAGGAAACTGGCTTTTCTGCGAAGAGCCCCCACGGTTTCGTCGGCCTCCCCCCGCTCGACTTCTCCTTTTTGCGTTATTTCATTTTTCTTTGCTAACGTGCACCTGCTAGTTAGCCGCCGCGGGCTCTCATTGCTCCTGCAATGTTAACTGGACTTCACTTGTAACGTTGAAAAATATATCTTTTGATAGAATTATTATAATAAATCGATTCCCAAACATGCTTATTTGCGCTTATTATTTTGGGCACCTCTAAAATAAATTTAAATTTTATAATTAAAAATACCACCCACTGTTTAGTTTTCTAATTCTCTACTGAATGAGTACAGTCGACATCAAAAATATGTTTACATAGTTCGCCATATTATAATGGAGTAAGGTGCAAAAGTGTAAACATATTTTTGACGTTGACTGTACAACCAGACAAAATAGACCCTTAACATAGCTTGCTAACAACATCTAGGTACCGTAATAAGGTTTAGGGTTAAAATGTAACGTACCTTCTACTTTATTTTAGAACCATTTTGTAGCACTTGCCAAATATAAGTTCGAACTAGAAAACTAAACAGTGGGCAGATATTGAAGTTTAATGCCCGCCGTCAGTGCAATAGATGGTGTTCGCAGAAGCTTCCACATAGCTGCATGATACATTTGTATTCCTTACAGACAAGTAATCAATATCCGTTTGTCACGACTGAATAGCGCTGTCCTCGGTCTGCGACAACTTTTGCTTCGAAGCCACTCTGAGATGCGCCAGCGCAATCACAACTAGGTAGGATTCAATCGAAAAAAATAGGATTTAACACTAATTACATTAATTTAATTCTCATAATACTACATATTTCCATCAACTCGATGCGATGCTCATTCTGATAGCATTTATACATCGATACACGCCAGCGAGACAATATGATATTCTGGTATCGCGAAAAAATAAAGCTGGTGTGGCGGCATCACGCGTATGAAATAAAATAACAACGGCAGCATGGTGAGGATGGGGCTTGATACATATTTGAATACATTACCGAGCACGCAGATAATGCCGACAACATGCCGGTATTCATAATGCCTACTCGAACTCTACGTGAATACAGATACAGAGACATGTCTCGGCGACATGACTTCATTATGCGATATGCGATCAACTCAATCTAGACAGGAGATGGAAATCTAAATGCTAATCTGATATGAGTAACGTTATTGCCAATTATCTTTAACTATTAAAAAAAAATGATTATATTGATTATTTCTTATGGTTTATTTTAGATATATATCGCTCGAATAGCCCTATTCTGCAGAATAAAATCCTCCAAAGTATTTATCTCTGAAGCACTGCCCCATAGTAAAATATGACACAATGCTATGGAAGTAACTAAAATAAACTAAACTAGCTACTAGTGATCGCACCAAGTTTTTGCTATGAAAGTAACTAAAATAAACTAATCGAGCTACTAGTGATCGCACTAAGTTATGCCAGTTATGCCTGTAATAAATACCTAGGCATAATTGTGTTAAATGTATGACAATCAAAAAAATAATATCCTAATACGATGTCTGAACATAATATTTGAGTACTGGGTTTACTTGGGTAACCATGTACTAATCTATATATAGGTTACGAGGTAAATCAGAAAGTGACCAAGGCGTCCAGCCAGTGCCCAAGGCTGGAATAGAACCAGGTCCTCTGCATTCGCGGCAGATGTCTAAACCGCTCGGGCACCTGGGTCATGCCGACATGGGTCGAATTTTCCTTAACATGTGTACCTAATTCCTTATCTTCTTCTTCCTCGCGTTGTCCCGGCATTTTGGCCACGGCTCATGGGAGCCTGGGGTCTGCTTGGCAACTAATCCCAGGAACTGGCTTAGGCACTAGTTTTTTTACGAAAGCGACTGCCATCTGACCTTCCAACCCAGAGGGTAAACTAGGCCTTATTGGGATTAGTCCGGTTTCCTCACGATGTTTTCCTTCACCGAAAAGCGACTGGTAAATATCAAATGATATTTCGTACATAAGTTCCGAAAAACTCATTGGTACGAGCCGGGGTTTGAACCCGCGACCTCCGGATTGCAAGTCGCACGCTCTTACCGCTAGGCCACCAGCGCTTAGCGTGTACCTAATTCCTTATGGACTACAGTAAATTATTTCTAATGAATACATTGAATTATTTGTATTAAATCAAGTAATTTTAAGAATTGTTCCTTAGTCGTTACAAATAAATAAATTGAATGTTAATGGAAATGGTGCAAGCTGCAGGTTTCAAGAACCTTGCAATTAGTTTACAGTTGCATGATGAAAAGGTAGGAAAACACTTCTACGCGCATTCAATGCGCTTGAGACTGCCCAAGCCGCGACCGATACCTTTGAAACTCCTAGCCTTGCTATCTGATTTGCTGGTTTCGCATTTTAATTTGCTTTTTTAAAGTTGGAAGAATTTTTTCCCAAGTAGTTAGATTCTATTACTATTTCTTTCCGATGAAAAAATATTTTTTCGTTACTCGGTTTCTAGCTCAAAGGCACTTAGGTACCTAAGATTTAATTTAATTCAGACACAAATTATAGCTATCCAAAATCGATTTGTTTGGTTTAGCTAATTGTAAGTATAAAATAAACATACAATTATTGCTATATTAATATGATAAGTACTTTTTTTATTTACAATCATGTAATATTTTTTTTTTATCAGGATTCCGAAAATCCTTGATTATTATTTACAATCATGTAATATTAATTTTTTTATCCGGATTCCGAATATCGTTGATATTAATACCGTAATCGCGTAATATAATCGTGCAATTAATAAAATTGAGTTAATCCCTAACATCATTTGCATTATTTGATATGCGTATGCGAGGTATGTACATACTGTTGAAACACAATAATATTAAATATTAATTACAAGAACAGCACAAAATTGTTCAATATGGAACGATAATTATCCAGCAGTGTACACGTCCACTTACACCTGCACTTATGTAAGTTTTTTAGGGTTCCGTAGCCAAATGGCAAAAAACGGAACCCTTATAGATTCGTCATGTCTGTCTGTCTGTCTATCTGTCTGTCTGTCTGTCCGTCCGTATGTCACAGCCACTTTTTTCCGAAACTATAAGACCTATACTGTTGAAACTTGGTAAGTAGATGTATTCTGTGAACCGCATTAAGATTTTCACACAAAAATAGAAAAAAAAAATTTTTTTGGGGGTTCCCCATACTTAGAACTGAAACTCAAAAAATTTTTTTTCATCAAACCCATACGTGTGGGGTATCTATGGATAGGTCTTCAAAAATGATATTGAGGTTTCTAATATAATTTTTTTCTAAACTGAATAGTTTGCGTGAGAGACACTTCCAAAGTGGTAAAATGTGTGTCCCCCCCCGCCTGTAACTTCTAAAATAAGAGAATGATAAAACTAAAAAAAATATATGATGTACATTACCATGCAAACTTCCACCGAAAATTGGTTTGAACGAGATCTAGTAAGTAGTTTTTTTTAATAAGTCATAAATCCCCTAAATTCGGAACCCTTCATGGGCGAGTCCGACTCGCACTTGGCCGCTTTTTTTAAGTTTACTCTACAAAATTATTAAGGTACCAAGGATCTTTTAGTAATATATTATAAAATATTATTAGGTACTTAATATGTTAATAGTATTTTTTTTAATAATGATTTAGTATCGTCATGTACTTAGTGGTAATTGTTTAGAAATGACAAATCAAAGATGCATGTTGTGTAGCAACAATACAGCAATGTTGCTAGTAGTTAATGGGGAAGGATGACAAGTTGACAAGCCGCGGACTCTATATCCGCAACAAAGAACTCTTCACAAAAGCAACTATTTGTCTCGGCTCGCGCGGGAAGGATGTTAGCCTTTGTAGTTTAGCTTCACGGCTTCTTATTCAGTTAACATATGCTTTCCGTCAGGTATATTTAACTTTAATCTCGTATTTTTTGGTTTACTTATAGGGCAAACCTTGGCTTATCGGTGATACTTGGTAATTCGGTGATGTTATCTTACGCTGAGCTTACAATGCTGAAATGTAAGCAATTAAATCGCTGCCAACCCAATTGCAAGCATCAAAACTAACAGCTGCCAACAATTTTATAGCTCGCATTTCCTCATGGTGAGAACTGTGTAAGATTATAACGCAGTATCACCGAATTACCAAGTATCACCGATAAGCCAAGGTTTGCCCTAATACCTTTGTAAGAATTGCGTTAAGGTATCACAATGCGAGTTCCTTAAGCCTCATTTAGACGGATCAAGAACTTTCATGCAATATTCGATACATTGCTAACTACAAAGTACTACAAATTCAATCGGTGGACCAAATACCTACACTAAAATCGCATGCAAGTTCTTGATCCGTCTAAAAGGGGCTTTATGAATAATATCTCTTTTTAAAATAAGAAAGCGCCAACATTTTGAGCAAATGAGAGTGACACAGAAAATCTTAGGTACTTCTACTACGTTCTCCACATACGTAATAGGTAGATACAACAAGGACTTTTTAAGGTTTTTCAATAAGTTATACTAAAATAACGAGGGTTGGTTGATCACTTAAGCGGTGTTTCGAGCTCTTGCTAAGAACGGATGTGGCGATTAGACAGCGCCCAGCTGCCACCTGGCGAGGGTCCTCCACGGCTGAGAGGTCCTTGAGACGAGCCCTCGCGACATTTCGACAAACATCCCCAACAAACAAGCTAAACAACGCTCTTCGATTATATTCGGTTCTAAATTGCTGTCGAAAAACATATTTAGAACTTCAATATTTCTCAATAAAAAATAAGTAAATACCTAACACACGGATACATATATTATTATTACGAGTATGTTAGTAGAAAAGCCGGGATAGACACTAGCCAGGCAAGTGTGATATCAAAGATCGAGCAAAGCGAGGCCTACAATTCCAATTACTGTCTTCGAGAAATTTATAGTAGGTATTTTCTCAAAAGTTGCGTGCAAATAGAATCTAACATCTGACTATAACCTTAGTACGGCGGGTCTCGTTGTACAATACTTCCTCGCATGATAAAAAAATAAAATCATGTTGTTTATATGTAGGTATAGAATACATACAGACCCAGTAGGGGTAGTAAGTGGTAATAGTACTCCTACTTCAACATAATCTATCTAAGCGGCCAAGGTGCTCAACACGCCTCTCATTGTAAAAACGTTAGAGTGAGAGTGCTGGTTCAGATATTGTGAACATCTTGGCCGCTCCCGTCAATCCCGCACAATCTCGTCTAAAAACTTCGATACGGACTAAGTGCCAAAAATATGTAATACACGACCTTATTGCCCATATTACTATATTAAGGTAGTGTAGACATATTTTTGGCACTTTGTCCGTATCGATATTTTTAGACGTCACTGTACCATGAGGCAAGTGGGTGCGCATAGTTTAGCAACTCCAGCATATGAGCTCATATCCATTTTTTATCTGACTGAAAAACATAACACTAAAAGTGTGCCTAACCTCCAAGTGTCCAGAACCAAAATTGGCAGAATCTCATAAAAACTTTCAAAATGCAGGTGAAAACCGATTCAACTGGGACAATGGACAAAATCATCACGAATCGCTCCGGCGTGAACGTGTTAATAGTACCTCGCTGGCAAAAGCGAGGCGAATAATTAGAAATGTTCAGGCGCAGCGGCCGCGAGTGATTGATGTAGTGGAAGCACTGCGGCCCGCGAGCCCCCGCCTCTGCGACGACTTGGAGACATTAAGAATATTTAAATTGTAAATTACTCTCCTGTACTGAATACCTATTTGGCAAACTTTGCCCGCCAAAACGCTCAGTATCTACCTACATAGTTACTAATTGTCGGTCGGTAAAACATTATGTTTTACCTTTCACCTAGGTACTTCCCACGCACTAGGCACGTATGTACTATTTACTTCTTCGACAGCAACTAGCCTTGTACTGTATCAGAATAGTATTTTTAAGGACGTTTATTAGTTTACAGTACATATGGTGCTACTTTCCCGCACTAGTGCGGAAATAATTTCCGTTGCTATGTCAAATATTTAAAGGGGCATATGTACTGTAAAACGTTGCAACTCGTGTCGATTTAAAACACTCCCTTCGGTCGTGTTTTAATTTATCGCCGCTCGTTTCGAATTTCCTCTTTTCCGCACTTGTATCGTAAATAACTATTATTACTTATTAATTAATAATCCATGCAAAAGATGCATTCCTTCACAGGGGCTGTACAATAGTAACCGAATACAAAAACACTGTAACAAGCTCCCGAAGTGAACGGGACAACAAAACTTGGTGATAACAATATGGCTCATAGAAACATGAATATAACAAACTAAAGAACTGGCCGGCTGATTGAATCATCCGGCGTTCTTTGTCATAAATCCGACAACGGCCACGGCTAGCCTTCCAACAATGCGCCCTGAAATCGTTTCATTTCTCATTTTGTTACTCTCCCCTTTAATCTCGCATCCGTAGAAAAGTGGATAAACGTTGCAAAGGGACATTGCATTGCAGGCAAGCGGCTGATTAATGTATTGTTCAATTGCAAGTCTTTACGCTGTTATTATCGCTAATATTAAATTAGGTAAAGTCGTATTCCGCATATTCGCTCAATTAACATGAGCTTTTAGCCAAATTAAACGAACTGAATCGCTACTGTGCATAAGGTAAAGGGCCCCAAGTTCGTGTTAGTACGTTATTTCGTTAGTTTTGTTTCTGGCGCAAATAATAAGGAATACAAATATTTTTTATTCAAATTATACATATGAAAAAAATCTGTATTATTTAATCTCTTCAATAAAATAATAACCAATATTTTAGTGATTAAACTGAGAGTAATACGACGGTCGAAACTGTCAGACGGCCGCGAACAGCTGTGTTGTATGCGTGCACTTTTTTTAGGCGTAAAGTGCGCGCTCTCACTTGTTAAGCTTATAGGAAGGAAAAGCTAAACCCATTCGAAAAAAAGTTTTTGGGAGTGTTTCTGTGGGTTCCTTAGTAATTGATTTGATAAGAAAAAAGATTGAATATATGCATAGAAATACCTTAAAATTGCAATAAATCGACTCACGAAATAGCGGTCATTATATTTTTCGTGTGTCTCCTGTTTCGTGCCACTAACGAATCAAGGATTTTCTAGATACATTTTGAGTGCTTGTTTTTAAATATAACAACGAAGATAATTAAAAAAATAAATTAGAAAACAATTAATGTATTTCATGAAGTTTCGTATGAGCGAAATTCGGTATATGTTTTATTCACTAGAATTCTCATAAAACGAGTTTGAATGTGACCCGAGTTTAAATTTTTAAGGTATATTCCACGTATATTCTCAATTTCTCATATTAACTACTAGCACAATTTTATTTATAATTCAATTTATTTGATTTATTTTTGTGTATGTTTATATTTAACGTATAAGATAGTTAATATTTTTTTTAAAAAAAAAAAATATTTGGTAAAAAAAAGTTTTTTTTTAAATTTTTTATTTATATAGTTTCGGCTTATAATCAAGTATTAAAGTACCCATATGGTTTACGAAGTCTTAATTCAACCATTAAAGTCGACGAGTACAAAAAGCTTTAAGCTACTTAGCTCTCAATTAAATTTTTTTTTCAATATTATTTTTAATTTGACCTTACAATTACTCGTAAGTAGGTAATTTAAAATGATTATCAGCAAATTATCACCTATTACTCTAAGAAAACTTTATTACGAAACAGGGGACACGAATTCACGAACTTAGGAGCTGAGCTAAATTTGTATCACGAAATGGGAGCCAAATAAGAGGTTCACGAAAAAATTCATATAAAAAAAAGTTTCAACTAAAACCCTATAGTTTATACATTAAATTATTAACAAAGAACTAATATAACTTACTCAAAAGCTTTCAAGGTGTTGATATGCTTAGTAATATTTAAAAAAAATGCTTGGTAATATACAAACTCTCAAGAGCCTTAACCTGCCGAAACAGGGGCCCTTTACCTTAAATCTCGCGAATATTAATGGATAAAATAAATTATTGATTTTTCATTTACGTACCTTATTGCAGGTAGGTTAGGGTACGCCAGAATTGCTTTCAGATCTAAGACGATATATCGAAGTTTTGACCTGCTGTAGTGTATTTCAACGTGTAGCAACATTCTACTTTAAGCTTACTTATTCTACTTATTCTATACCTGTCTAACCGCTAGTTGCCTGATGTTGCCACATAAAATCAGACATGATTATGTAATGCGGTACATACATAGGTATCATTTGCATGAAACCAATCACACGAAGCTGTGGTCGGCATAGAAATTATTATAGAGAGCAGAAATATTTCCAATACAAACAAAGAAAAAACATACAGTTTGAGCAAGTTTCTCTACCCGCATACGAAATAAGCGCATGTCACGCGCTCCAAGCGCGGCTTGATACATACGTAATGTGGACATGCCACAGAATTGAGTTCCGCTACTAGTAACATTTTTCTATGTGCTCTTTAATAAGAGTAGTTTGTATTAGTTTCCGCATTGAAACGAGTTTTCTTACCGGTGCATTTTTCTTTGCGAAATATAACTTAGTAAAAGTTCAGTTATACGTTATATAAACAAACGTAGATGGAAATAAATATCTATCAGATTTAATCGGCAACAGAAGTATCTAAGTGGATAGGGTGTTCAAAATTATCTGAATACCTACGATTGTGTAGATCTATTTGAACACCAGGTCCACACACTACACGCACGCAGTTTCAAATCAATGAATTAGTTTTCACAGCAACGAGCGCCCGCAGACAGATGTGCTATCGATGAAAGTTCCAAGTGAGCCTCTCCACGCACCCCTGTCAGCTTCGCCAAAACAGGGGTTTTTATTTTCCCGGGCTAATTTGAGGTTACTGTTCGACTGACGGCACCGGAATTCGGGGTCAGTGTGTTTTGTTCAGGCCCTCTTGACTTAGAGGGCAATTGAAGAAAGAGTTACTTTTTCTCAGTAATAAGTCGCTTTTATTATCATGTTACAATCTTAGTTATGGTAAGATAGATTGATAAAATAAAACAAACTTAATATTATTTAAGGTGGGTAGAGTTATACCAGGTTTTTTGTTAACTAAACAATACTAATATTTCAGTTTATAATTTATATACATATATAGTAGTGTGACTACCTACCCATAAAATACAAATCAGAATATTTGATAAAAATAACTAGACTTGGTTTCAAAGTTGTGTAAACAAGACTAATTATATATTTTATACATTGAAAGTAATTATTTATTTTATTCAAATAACAAAGGGGCTTAAATTGTATAGATATTTGCGAGTATCGATAATCATAAAAATATTTTTCTTCCAATCAAACACAAATCGGTACAAGAAAAGAAAAAATGTTAATATCGCTGATATAAAACAGATTGTAAAAATATTGGGATAAGTATCTTATAATTGTATAATTTCTTCAAGAGACCGGAAAATCCAAGTCATCCGAGATTACAACCGTTAACCAACTGATCCCGGGACGGAAGAAAACAGAATGTCTCGTGAGTTGGATAATGCTAAATTTATTGCAGTGCTAAAATGTTTACGGATATCGCGCGGGCGCGCCGGGACTCCGAGCTCTACTCACCCTTGTAAACACGTTTTATTGGCTTTATAATATGTTTTACGCGTGACGTTTTACAAACGATCCCGGAGGATCGTCGAATTATTTTTACGGCACGTATTCCGTGCGTCGGGAAATTCCAAACAACATGGATTTTATAATTACAGTACACTAAACAAAAACAAATAAGTAAATGAAGAATTTATGCTGTACACCAACAACAGGTCTTAGTGGATCGGATAATTTCTGATACAAAATAGTTTTGAAACAAAGTTAAGTGTTTGCCAGACACCGCAGACGAGGGTGTTAATGTGTAAAATCACAGTGTGAAATATTTGTTGTACTTATAGAGCGTGGAATGCGACGCAGCGTAACAATTGCACGCCCTAATACCAGTCAACCGCTTGATGAAGGTCCAGCCCTCTCAGGCTCCGCACCCTCGCGACGCCTTTCTGCTGCTTCGGTTGTCAGCCAGGCTATGTTTGTACTATGCGTAGCATATGAATTTATATTACATTTGTTGTGCGTTATCATGTCAAAGCATTAATTAATTAATCATTTAAAACTTTTATTACAATTACAGCAATTATTTTTAACAAGCAGAAACGTCTACGAACGATTAAAAGAATTGAGGCCTTAAAATATTTTGTTTTTTACATTCTTTTATTTACAAACAAGATATATACAGTGTATTACTAAAAGAAATTAAAAACTAGCTTAAGTTAAAAACTAGTTAAAAACTAGCTTAGGCACTTAATTTAATACGAAGCCTGTAAATGTCATTCAAGCCAAGTCTTAGGTACATAGATAAGTCATAGATACACATTATTATTATTAGGTACATAGAGCTCTTCTCGAAAATATTACTAAAATAAAAAAACTATATTATTATTATTGAACACAAGAAACATAGGTACATTTCTAAGTTAATTAGGCTCGGTATTTTACCATTTATTTTCCCTGGAAACATCATTGAATTCAGCGTTAAAGTTAGCTCTGTAATCTGCTAGCTCTCAATTATAAAGTAAATACAACCCACTCATTTCCTTTGAAATCGACTAAGTTATTTTTATTTATTTCGCGTTAATATGTATAAATAATTTTAAGATTTTCCGACATTTTTTCGTAATTACTCTACAGTTTGCACTCTACGTAAGTATTCTACAGTTTGTATTCCTGCTTAAAACACTTAGGGCCCGATTCGGATTTTGAAATAGACATCTATAAGATATCTTTTAGACATCACCAAGATACGATAACGATATGTTTAAGATCTAACCTGTCAAATTTGACATTTGCGCGATTCTGGAGATACTCTTGAACGATTTCCACAAGATATTACTTAGAGATCCAATTCACATCTATTAGATATCTAATTCTATCTAACGTAAAAGTGACATTGGTTGCCCGAATTGCGCTGCAAAAGAGAACTAGTTGAAATCTAAACTATAACGTATCTAGAATAGATCTAGTACGTGTCATCTCTTGTGAATATCTTGAAGTTCGAATACGGCAGTTAGGCTATTTCAAACAGGAGAAAACAACAAGGTATCTCAAAATTCACACACATGTATCGTTCTAATCATTCACCGTTACCATAACCTATGAAAAATGGTGATGGATTAGGAAAAAAATCTCGAGACTTTTTTTTCTCGTAAGTATAAGGATCGAAAAAGCATAATTATGTTTCTGAGCAGAAAAATACCTAAAAAAGTAATGGTATGTACAACTGTAAATAAATTGATCCTCATATAAATAACACATAAAATGAAAGAGGTTTATTTAAATATCTATTCTATTTCTGTAAAATGTACATATTTAGTTTTTACTCATAAATCTCAAAAACTTGGGATATTAAAGGAAAAAACTCTATCTTTATACATATTTAAATTAAGCTAACAACATTAGGAATACCTACCTAAATTATCTTTACCGACTTCAGACCCCTACTTGCTAAATTTCCTTCATGACCACCATTAGTGTACGTACATATTTATACAATGCATAATTATTTTTTCTGCAGATTTCGCGAAATACATTTCCGATGTCAAAATGTGTCTGTCAGCACAGCAGCGTATATTAAGGTAAGAGCTGTTTATATAAATGCAAAACAGATCGGCGGCTTGTCAGATCGGCTCAGAACCCGCTGATCGAATATGGATTTAGAGTCTTCCCCATTCCGTTCGCTCGTCGCACCCTCGTGCCCTATCGACGTGGTCCGACAGCCGAAAAGTAATCTCTGTCTAATAATAATAACGAAAATGACGAATATACTGCCCTATTTCCATTCTAAGGTTGTACCAGATTAAAATAGGGTTGAATTTTGGCATGACGCGGAGTATAGACACCGCGCATAATACATATAATATAAGTATGTAGGTATTATGTTACTGATAAATAGTTACTTGTTTTATCAATTCCCTTTTTAGTTTTTATAGTTGTAATGTTTAATTAAAAGTGTATGCTCATCATGTCCCTTATTTGAAATTTATTTATTACGATAAATCAACTGTTAGGTAGCCATTACCTTTGATGCTTACCACTATTCAATTCACCTACCTACTAACATCCACGAGTCCCCTACTTGAATTTAAGCAAATCACGCACACGCACAAATATTCACATACACTGTACCTAATACAAATAAATAATTCTATGTTAATATTACGTTCTTACAGAAACATAATTGATGATCAAACGAACTTCTTGAAGTGAAGTTCGATCGAAATTATATGAGTCACTTCATTTGAAGATATAATTATATATTAACCATGTAGTTCCCCTATTGTACAGGTAGCATCGCACACATTTAAGAGTAACTATTTTGATTAAAACTGTCAAAGCAACTTCCGCCCACATCCGGTTACCGCTCACCGGCATGCCGCTCTTCATTATTTTTAGAGAAGGCAGAAACCAAAACTTATATCAGGGTTCTAGGGCGGGAGGGACCTTATATTATATCTTCAAATGAAGTGACTCATATAATTTCGATCGAACTTCACTTCAAGAAGTTCGTTTGATCATCAATTATATTTCGTCACTTCATTTTTCAGATATAATTATATATTAACCATGTAGATGTTTAGAGATATAAGTTTTGGTTGAAAAAAGATAAAAGTGTTGGTTGTCTTTTTCTTTTATCTTTTTTTTTTTTTGTCTAAGTTAGGAGATTCCTCCTGACTATCGCATGGGCGCCGGGGCGTCCCGAATGAATTTATTTTTCCTCAGTTTATATTCCACTGAACGCAGTATTTTTAAATACTGTTCGTTACGTACACAACGCACTGGCATTAGAAATATATTATTAAAAGTATAGTAAAACATTTAAAAACAGGTCCAAGGTTTATTTTATTTATAACAAAGGTTATTTATTTATTATTTATTAAAACGAGTAATTCAGGTGGAATGTGTTTGTTAACCGTGGTGCTAAACCGGAACGCCAATTCTTATTTGGCCCAAGTGTACGCAATATATTAGGCTGCTAGGTACTCATAAATAGTGTCATTGGTATGAGATAATTTATGCCTATTAAAGTTCAATATTTCAAAACATTCGTTTGTAAAATAATCGTTAATTAATTCGTTTAAAATTAATAATGCGACTCCACAGTCAAACAAATGTAGTTTTGTGGAGCTTTGTCCTTAACAAAAAAGTTGTAACTTTTGTGTAATAAATAACTAAAATAAATAAAAAATAAATAAAAATCGCCGTGCGTGTAGAATATTGACTTTTTTTTTTTTTTTTTTTTTTTAATTTTATTCTTTATTCTTGGGATTTATTTTATTATGTTGTACCCATTTTGGATGTTATGTTTTTAACTTACAATTAGTGTCCCAAATATACCACATATGTCACCAAGTAAGTTATATGATTTAAAACCGTATTTTAGTAGTCGTTTAACTTTAAGTTAAAATAATACGATCTGATGATCCTTTTTCATGAAGCCATGATACTACCTTTTCTGATTTATTTACTGCTATCCTAAAGGAATCCAGAAGCACGAGAAACTAAACTGAACCAAAATTAGCAAACAACTGTATTAACGGGTTGTGTTTTTAACTTTTTAGGCAATCAAGTACCCAAGTTATTATCTAAATATTTATCTATTACTATAATATCGAACGCCGTGTACTGCACACCAAGTTCAGGACATAATATGTGTACATTATACACAAGTTTACTGTGCAAATTGAGTCATAAAGCATTGTTAAAAAGCACAAAGGAAGTTTAGTGATGCAGGTTCAACAAAGGTCCATATTAGGTATAGCTAGGTTAAATTTTTTGAACACATTACGATGTTAGAACAAATCCTAATAATCCCGTTTCAATTTGTTGATAAAACGTAGGTAATTGATAAGAATTCTACTAATAATTTGTGGTCAACTTTACATTTAATTTAATTTGATTTGAAAAGGTGTTATAAACTCTTAAAATGTCCTTTTGTGAAAAAAGGTTTTAAAGTTCGCTAGCGGTCCTTGTCCGCGATGTGGAATTAGAGGCTCCGAGCGGTACTACTTGATATCAAAAACAGGCTCGTCTAAGAGTCATAACGTAATTTAGGCTAACGATACAACCATACAACCCAGCGTTACCTCCATGCAGGACGGGATACGCTGTGGCTGTGATAACTGATATCGTTCCCCGCGTCTTGACGCGTCGGCCGTGTGACGTTTGAGCAGACAGCGACACTGAGAAAATTTAGTTATGCACACGCATGTCAACTTATAGCAGCTCCTGCTGAACAAATTGTGACACAACGGACATTCTAAAGACTCACGCGGCCTAGCGCGTTTCAAGACTGTCAACTTCAAACTAAGTTTTTTTTTTTTTTTTTTTTACATATATAACGTGTCTAATATCGTTAGGTCCTCTGGATCTATCCAAGAAAAAAAAATATAAATTTTATTTTAACCAAATTTCAAAATCCATCATGTTTGCGATCTATAACAAATACCGATATGAACGTGCATAATTATGCTTTCGGTTCAATCATGCGCTATCACATGTGTAGCATTACCAAAAGGTATATTAAACAAAAATCATTTATAAGACTATACTGCTACTCAACTTTCGTAGTAATCTTTCAAATAATTTGCTCAAACTCGAATGGTTATTATTGCGCTCATATTACATACATATAAAAGATGATCCAAGGGCCAAGGTCCATTAATGGCACCAGAATAAGTATATGTATGATCCAATTTTATAAACTTAATGTATACTGTTCGAGTTACTGAATGTGCAATTGTGCATAGTACTTACCTAATAACCAGTTAAAACCCGAGTAGGTAAAGTCAGCGTACCTACTCAACAAACATCATTTGTAATTAGCTTACTGTACATTTGTACATAACTCCATGTGACGAGTCTTTACATTTGAATAAAGATATATTATAGGGGATGAACCTCTGTTTATCATTTTATAATATTATTGACAACAAGGAATGAATGGCCATATTTGCATAGATATCGGTGTTGCAACTGTTGCAGCTTCTATTCCCGCAGCGCGAACTAAACAGGTACCTATTTACAGCAATCAACTACGAGAGCAATCCGCAGAATTTGAGGTAAGTAACAAGCAACAAAACTCAAACTTATGCCTTCTATTTTTATCCAAATATTCGCTCTGTCGGAAATAAAATATTGTTGGCATAATAAAAATATTGTATTTGCTGTATTGCTACTGTGGTTGTATTGTGAGTTTAGAAAACAAATATGTTTAGTGATTTCATCTTGACGCCATGACATATATTATGAATGTGCTATATTAATAACATATGCTGTATTAATGACATAGTTAGATAGCAAAAGAAGTATAAGTGGTGGGTCCCACCAACTACGGATAATACATTTATGATATGAAGGTAGGTACCTACATATATTTTAAACTTGGCAAAAGCGTATTGCATAGTAGGTACCATCGTATTGTCAGCATTGTATTGACAATGGCTGGAGGGGTACCGTGACCGACACATGAAACTTATTGAACCATACCATACATTCATTTTTAAGGGCATACTCTGAGGGTAATCCTTTAAAGGATAATCGTTTTGAAAAATGGAATATTATAATATGAATAGGTTACCTAGTTAGGTACCTAGTTAGTTTTTATTATTATTCTCAGATGGATGGTCATGGTACCTACTCTAAATGACGCTTGACACTTTGTCAGCTTCGACATGAACTGATGTATTAATGATGAAAAAGGCGTAAAAAGTGTTTCGTATTCAGTACTCACAAATTGTTCAAGTGGGTTTATTAGACAAATTATGATGAATAAACTCATGTTCCTCTAATTCAATTGAATTAGGTGTACTCCTTATAGTTGGATGACAGGATGACTCAAATGAATAAATCATTTTATTTCACTTTAAAACAATATCTCAATCAGACAATAAGTAATACTTATTTACTGACTTCGCCTATAAGCGATCTTGACATTATAAATATATTTTTATGTACTCATTTGGTTGACTCTTTTTTATGCAGTTTAATGTAAGAGTAAACCGAAGTTGTTAAAGTTTCATCGTCACCAAAATGTATGCACCACTGTCAGCGCACCACTTCATTTGTTTATTACTATAAAGTAATAATGTGACGTGATGTAGGTACATCTAGCAATTCCCACTTTTAGAGACAAGTTATAACTACCTCCTGTATTAATATTATTTATGTGGGTACATGTAAGCAATGTACTACTGTGTTAATTATAAAATATGTGAGATAGTCTTTATTGTTGATTCACATTAGACCTCTGGGCGCATTAGGGTTTCTGTTTATTATACTTTGAGGGTTCATACTATTTTTTAAATACCGTTCTATGGGTTAGGTGTGAGTAAAATTTATTATGTGAAACATAATTGGATATTAGAAATTCAAATATATTTTTATATGTTAGGCCATCTAAAACCAAGTAAAAAGAAAGCCTCCCTCGGCTCTATAATAAAGCATATTTACCATTTTAAAGACAATACATTTTTCACATAACATAATTCGTAATTCTTTATTGCAACCATGGTATGTACCATGGGTACCTACTATGAAAAATGCGCCAATATGAATATCTAGGCCCTCTGTTTCGTTGTGCGATCTTATGCCTTCGTGTTGGTTCACGACCAACCCCCAGGCGAAATCGGTGTTCGAAATATGAACAGACTTTCCTTTGTGTTGGTTCACGACCAACCCCCAGGCGAAATTGGTGTTCGAAATACGAACAGACTTTCCTTCGTGTTGGTTCACGACCAACCCCCAGGATGATTTATTCCTTCGTGTTAGTTCTCGACTAACCCCCAGGATTTATGTATGTCCTTCAAGTTGAAGGATTGCCCAACTATATTAATAACAAATATTTTTTATATTGCACAACGAATAAAATGTAATCTCACAGCTAACACCATAGTACGAAACGAAGATCGTTATTAAAAAAGCAATGTGGTCTTGTGTCGAATATTTCGGCAACTAGACCGACGACGTGTGAACGCTACCACGCACAAATAAAGAATGAAGAGCGGCATGCCGGTGAGCGGTAACCGGATGTGGGCGGAAGTTGCTTTGACAGTTTTAATCAAAATAGTTACTCTTAAATGTGTGCGATGCTACCTGTACAATAGGGGAACTACATGGTTAATATATAATTATATCTGAAAAATGAAGTGACGAAATATAATTAGAACAGAACTCGTTAAAAAACTGGGACCAAGAAGACGTTTCGATGAGTCCTTCAAAAAGGGTATTAGTCGATTTCTATATCGTTCGTTATTCGTATTCGTGTTCAATAGCAAAACATTTTCTTTCAATGCTTCGTCCCTTCCCTGGCTGCGGCTGGATCCAATCGAAGGTATATTAAAACTTTCCGTTCGCCGTAGCCCTTTGTACCAACTGCGCCCCGCCGGCATCGAAGCGCGCCCCTGCTCGGATCGGCTTGCGACTTTTTAAAGATGCATGGAGCTAATTTAAATTTACAAATTGGTAATAAGGAAGAAGCACAAATTGTGGAGATATTTTATTAAATTAACTATGTGTTCACAATGACATACGATACCAAAATACTTACCGCAAAAAAAGCATCCAACATTTTAAACAGTCGCACTTAATTTTTCATAAAGACCGACAAAAAATTTAAGAAATCCTAGAGAGCGCAGTACTCGTACCTACTTACTTAACTAATCTCGAATCCAAATATATATGAAACATTCAGCTACACATTCAAACTTCGACCGCAAGGAACAACGCTGCTGCACGTAAATGTGTAACTTACTAAACTTAAGCCTCAATGATAATTGAAATATAAGTACCTAAGTTTAAATAATATTTGGCTAATTGCGATACCCAAAACACCTACTAATAAACTTAATAGAATAAACCGAAAATACTTTATAGCGCAATTTCGTTGCTGCTACTTTAACGTATGTATTCTATAAGTACAAAATAAATTTTAAAAATTAATTTTGCTTAATCAAATATCCTAAGGGTTAGATTTATTAGACTTTGTAAACGTTTTCTCTCGACTTTTAATTTTGGCGCAGCGAAGCAAATGTGTTCCTTATTCTGCCTGCAGCGCATAAATAATTAAAAAGGCGTTCGACGCAGCGCCGGCACGCCCAAATGAGTACCTACTAATTTCAAAGAACCATTCTTAATGTATTAACTATGTAATGATTTTTAACGGAAAAATTAAGTTTAGCCTAGGTATGTAAAACATACCTATGTTTACCAAATATAATGGGTAAATCTCGCCCTCTTTAACCCAACCTACCCCGCCTAAATGGAGGATCAGAACAAAGATTAGGTAGATATGGAAACATCTTGGATGTGTAGGTATTTAAGTAAATATAACACACGTTTTCAATTGTTTTTAATATTAATAAAAATACATTTATAAGATACACTTACTTAAAACGAGAATAGAACCTTTTTGGAACTATCTCAAATCCAGACGTTACTTACATTAACCAATTTGCTGAGAACTAAGTTTGCTTCTTAATTTGTATTCGGCCCTCGGGCCGCCCAAAAGGCGCTTCTTTTGTAGCTTCAGAAACCAATTTGTATATGTAACGGCGAGAGAACTAAAACTTTCCAGTCTTAAGAGCTATCTATAGCTTAAGTTACTTTGCTGCCTTCCAACGATTACTACTTACATTTCTAATCAAACGGCGTAATAAACTTTTGTACCGCGGAGCTGAAGAATTTCTAAATTAAATTGAAAGTGACATTAAGACAGATGTTAAGAGCGGAAACAATAATTAAGAGGCTGTCGGTTTGAAACCGCGATGTCGCTGGCGAGATTTAATTAGTGAGCGAATAATTCAGCAGGCGCCGTGCCGTGCCGTCCGGTGGCCGTCGTAATGTACCGCCCGTAAGATATCGCTCGCGTATCGTAATGTTTTACAGGCCAATTCGAACGTACACTGACATCAGAATGATATTTGAATGATGTCATTTACTTTTTGTGCGTCTCGTCCACGCCAATTTATGTACAGACAAGTACGAGCGAAATGTACGATACTTGAATCACATCATTTACATGTCACTCTGATATCAGTGTACCAACGTTTGAATTGGCCTATTAGAGCCTTAGCGTCAAATCTGGTTTAGGTTAGGTTAGGTCCTTTTATTTTTACTGCTATTAAGTTATAGTAAATGCAATTTAGTAGCTTTAACACTTGTTTCTGGTATCCAAATGAATAATCTAGTGTCCATGTATCCAAAATAGTTCAATCTTGCATGTTACTTATACACAAAATATGTATGTGACTGTGAGGAGTTTGCTCGGATGACATGGTACATCCTTATTCCTACATTGAAAGTAAATACAAAATTATTTACTTAAATAAACTTTAGCAAAGAAGACCATGTTATTAAACGCGTTAGCTTAGTGTAACAAAAAAGAGTCCGATAATACGACACGTCTGGGACTGCCGGCGAATCCGATTTCCCTATCTCCCCATATTTGTATTCGAAGCCCGATCCATCTAATATTTCCTTCCAACTCCGCCGACGCTATCTGCGTTCCTTCCTGACACTGAATCTAATCGGAATAGATATTAAAACCGTCCTTACAACCGAATCGATTCTTTCCAGATTTTATGCTATTATATGCATTATGTAAGTTTATAACATACTGATTGGTAGGGATGCAACTAAAACTAATCAACTATCTACATATGTAGGTTTATGTATTTAAAATATTAATCAGTGTAGGTACTTCAAAGTTTAAGGAAAATTGAATGAACTTGTAGATATTTTGGTCAAATAAACACTCAAAGAAAGAAGTCTTGATTAAATGAAGCGACCAAGTTTTAAAAAGTGAGGCAAGCAGACAATATTCCGCCCCCGCTCCCTCCCGAGGGCTTTGTAGCCTTCCCGAGGAACTCAAAAAAAGAAATGTCCCTCCTGTATCCAGAATTACTATCACTTGCCGGATCGAAATTTAAACCAATGCTCTAGATTATTCTATAATTAAATAGTAGAACAAAATTTATAAATTTGTTTCGGTCTTAGCACAGACTACATATATACAGACGCTGCTATCCCATACATTCAAATGTGACCGCCTAAAAGCGCATCATTACCAGATGGCGTCACTGAAAATGCACTGTTGCCTATCATGGATACAAGATGGCGCTGTGTCACATCCAAATCATAGAATTCCTAACGACATCTATACGTCTTCATTGAAAGTTAGTAGACATATGTCGTTGCCAACGATTAGAAGTAATCAACAGATGTCGCTTTATAGCGTATTGAATAAATCATGAATCTAGTTTAAAACTGGATCAAGCATCAAGCATGAGGGGTGGAAGGAAATGACCGAACAGGATAGTCTTATGTATCTTTCAGTATGAGTAAAGAGAGTTCGGGCACTTAAGGAGTACAGGGAGGGAAGGGAGAGGCAGGGTACAGAGAAATAGCGTAGCCAAACGGTATAACCATAAAGTAATTTCGGAAAACGATACTGTGGTGATGATAATATTTATATATTATAAGAATGCTACATAAGTCTTGCCGAAACTATTTAAACCGGCTGAAAATAAATACCTGTCATAATAATTTTGCGCATGCTACCATTGGTGCATGGCAAAAGGATTAGACATTACTACTGGCGTAAGTCCGTCTATATGCCACCATGCCACTGGTACTTGAGCGTTTCTTTATATTTTTTAATCCAATTGCTCAAAAAGTTTATTTTTGTAACTGCAAATCGTGCGTAAAGTTTGATTTTTTTACACTAGTGCTAAAAAGTAATCTGATTGATACATTTTAAATAAATGAGTATTATGCGAGACCCGCTTATAAATGACCCACCTGAACAACGCGCGATTGGGCATAAAGGAGTATTATTCGAGACCCAATACTATTACTTGAACAACGCGCGACTGAATGAAGCTGACGTTCGTACAATACACTTTATACACTTAATATAAATGTAATTAATTAGATATATATCAATATAATGAAATAAAAAAAGATTCATGTTTTTTTACATATAGCTGGTCAACCAAATCTTGTCAGTAAAATAAAGGCGCGAAATTCAAATTTTCTATGGGACGATATCCTTTCGCGCCTACATTTTTCAAATTTGCCGCCTTTTTCTACTGTCAAGATCTGGTTGACCATGTATAATTATATGTTCTGAAAATTAATTTTAATAATACAATTTCTCTTCAATTGGCATAATGCTGACAACAGTGACAACAGAATCCACATTGAAAAAAATGGCAATTAAAAGTAAAACTTTTTTTATTCCCTTCCCGCCTTTTTTATTCAACATTTAAAGTGATTTATGTTTGTAAGTAATGGCCAAGAAAGCATAAGTTATTAAATAAAAATGAGTGATTCAGACGATTTTGGAGTTAATTTAACGCCACCAGATATCAAAGCAAAGGCATCCGTTGTAAGTGACAGGGCTATAACCGCGAAAATCGAATTTCGCAAATTGCGGGCATTTTTCTCTGTCACTCTAATTACGCCTGCATTGGAGTAAAAGAGAAAGATCCCCGCAATTTGCGAATTTCGGTTTTGGCGGTAGCCCCTCAGTATATTACCGGAAAAATCGAAAGCTCGGTACTCGTGCAAAATGACATACTTCTCGCACTTATATCGAAAACTACTATTTTTTGCCATTTTTTATATTGTGATCTTTTTTGCCACTTTTGTGTTATTTGTACTCAAATTCACGAGCTTTTTCGATCCTAATGAGATAAAATACCTCAATTCATGCTCAATTCACTCTTATCGTGCCTTCTAAAAATTTACGATACAAGTTGCATTGCAATAACTATAAAAAAGTAACTGATTTGACTAGTACGAAAATACCCTATTGTAACAATACGATGCGACGTTGTCGAGTTAAACTGGACTCGCTTCGCAGTAACTCATAGCAGTTTGGCAACGTCGCGTCGTGCTTTTATTTTTAAGCAACAGATTTGTACATGATTTGTACCCTTGGAGGATACAACTAAACGGAGTAGCCATTAACAGGCTTTCCCCTCTGTCGAAAATAGGCGGCCAACGGTCATACACAATGTATGGACTGACGTTTATCTGACATGGCTATTTTTACGTTACGCATACATTTGACGTTCCCCTCCCCCGCAAAAATCGGCAGACTGTTTTGTACAGAAAATTACAGACATGGCGTCTCCGTTTGATTATATCCTCCAAGTTTGTACCATCTTAGTACCTATACATACAAAGATATGTTTTCATAACGTTCCTTTTCAACTTCTCCCATGGCAAAACCCGTACCTATCAAACCTGAAATTATTATACAAAAGCATTTAATGTTTGTTTTAATAAACTTTTTCTGTTATAATTAGAATAAATATATCTAATTTTGCGTATATTGACCAGGCAGGTGTTTGTATCACTAATTATGTGACCTATAAGTATAGACAGACAACAGCGTGCACAGAAACGTCAAAAACGGCATCAAGTAATGATTATTGCTATTTTAAAATTAGTCCCCTACTTCAGGGTAATGTTATACGCCTGTTCCTTAAAAAAGCTGAGGGCCTACCGCGAACCACGTTCGACGTGTTGCCTCCCTGTCACACTTACGTACGAATTTACAAGTGCGACAGAGAGGCAACACGTCGAACGTGGTTCGCGGTAGGCCCTCAGAAATGGACACTGAGGCATAATTATCATTATTTTGGAATTTAAGTACTATATAATATTATTTGTAGTCTTTTGGAATATCATATTTTATTTGAACTAATAATATTGTATAATAATAAATCATAAAAGCTCTATTTAGGGACAAGAAAGAACTTTCAACGGCAACACTAAAAATAAACTGTCAAATAGTCAAGTCGCCACAAAGCGGCACCGCGTTTGTTGCCTTTGCTTTGTTTCTGTTTATACAAACTTATTAATTTCATATTATAGCTTAATTTGAACTATAGTACAAGTACGTGAATAGAATACCTAGACGTGTCTTGCTTGGTGCAGTTGCGTAGGTATGCTAAAAGGAAAGTTGGAAGACCGATGTGGCGCTTTAAAGACTGTGCTAAGCGTGACATGTGCCCAAAATGTGGGAGGTCGTGCCGCTCACGCATCGGCCTCCACAATCACCAAACCCGTTGTCTAAACAGCAATGCATAAATCGTCTGCAATAGACGAAAAGACCTGTGATGATGACGTGAATTGCCGATGTAGTAACGGAACACTACTAATGGTAAAACCTACATATTAATCTGACAGTGTCTACTGTTTGCCAATAAATGATAAAAAATTAATACTTCAGGTAAGTTTGTTTTGAATACAAAGGTTAATTAAATAATTTATCACCACACCAACTGGTAAAGGCCCCCTTGATTGTTCAAATACTAATGAGAAAATTGCATTTTTCCCACATGTGGGGCAAAGTAATCAGATCTAAATTTTGAGTTTCCTTATGTTAGCTGGTAGAATTTACTTTTAAATGATGATTTTGAATTATAAATTCTTTATAATGTTCATGTGGATTTGATTTTTTTGGTATTTTATAGTTGGTATTTTCCCTGCGTTGGCATGGTGATAAATTCTGTGTTTTATTAGATGGCAATGTTTGTTTAACCCTCGTGCCTTGAATTCTCACAACGCTCAAGATTCCACTTCTCGAACCACTCGCTACGCTCATAGTTCAAATCTTCTGCTTGCTCTGGAATCAACATTAGCATGAGCGGTTAAACAACTGCTTTGCCCCCTTGCCCACTAATAACTATTGTCAAGTTTTATTTTAACCCCCCATGCTAATATTGATACCCGAGCAAGTGAAAGATTCCAAAGTATTTGGAGTTAGAGCAAGAAAGAAGAAAGATACGTCATAATTTCAAAGACGTTTGACATTTAAAATAACACATGTACTGCGCAGGCGATCAATATCGCTGCATACTTTTCTTGGTCTAAATCTATACAATGGTTAGTGTTTGCAAACAGACTCCAATGTGAAGGCAATGTGTATTAAACTTTATTGTGATATTATTACATTTTATATATAAAAAATATGTTTCTGATTTCAGGACCCAGCCTCTAGCCACTAGAAGTTACAATGTATGCAACAAGAGAGTGAAGATGAAATAGTCAATGCATCTTTGTACAGTCGCCATCAGATATATCGGAACGGCCAAGGTGTTCACAATATCTGAACACGCACTCTAACGCCCTGACAATAGAGGCGTGTTCAGATATTTGTGAGCGCCTTGGCCGCTCCGATATATCTGATGGCGACTGTACCACAAGTAAAATATTTTGAGTGGAAGATGGTTGAGATTGATTCCTGTTTCAACGGACAGACACATGCTATGAAGATTCTCTTAAAAATAATAAAATACAATTAATAAATTCAATGTTTAACATGATAGTGACTTTATTTTGTCTACCCACTAACAACCAATTTGTTCAATGCTGGCGGGCAATGGCAGTAAACTTAAATATTTGATGTGGTATGAAGCTAAATGTTTTGAACATAATGGCAAGCCACTAAAAAGTTTTAATCCTAGATTAGCCATTAAACTGTGGCTACCAGTCTGATTTGTTAATTGTTATATAAGTACAGTCAGCGTCATATAGTAGGTAGCATCCAAAGTATTCAAATAGTTCGGTACACCATATTATTTGTATGGCGTACTGAACTATTTGAATACTTTGGATGCGACCTACTATACGACGCTGACTGTACTTAATTTAAATATATATAAATTGTATATTATTTCTACGGCCTCCTAGCTAGTCAGTAGTGACAGTGACCCTGCTCTGCTATGTGCTATGAAGTAGGAGGTCCTGGGTTCAAATCCTCATAGGACATTTATTTGTTTTTTAATTGTGTGTGTATATATTAATGGTCTATATCTATTCCCATCTGTCCACACCTCTTGTATGGCGGCGGGGACAAATGGGCCACCACCATGGGACACCATATTAATACACTTTTAGGGGGATCCGAACCTAGGACTTCCAGCTTTGATATGATCATATAAGATATGTATGTATTTACATTTACACATTGTATTATTGCTCTCATACATATAGGGATATTTTTTTAAATGTCGGATGTCTCTTCTCTTTTGAGCATGAATAGAAGCAGGGGATAACTGACAGAACGGGATAGTCTTATGTATCTTTCAGTAGGAGTAGCAGCGAAAGCGCTATTATTGTTTGTCCTTGTCACAGTCTCACATCTTGTTTTATTCCCCACCGTAAATTGACCACCGTGATTGGTCGAATTCATTTGTTGCCCACCATAACAAATAAATTCGACCAATCATAGCGGCGCAATGCGACGCTATGATTGGTCGAATTTACATGTTTTGTCCCTCACGGAGGTACGCGTACACCACTTCTATAGGATGCTACCTTCTATGCTTTTGAGCAAGTTTTTGTCACCTGCCCTGCTATTCAAACTGCTCAAGAATTTACAATGTTTTGTTACCAAGTAGGTCGATTAGTGTAAGACTGTCCTAAAATATATGTATAGCTATATGAGGACAATTTTGTAATGCGTAAGGTTAAGTAAATTAATATACAAACAGCAACACTCCTAACTGTACATCGGTACAGTTAACACTTAACAGTGTGGCTGATGATACCATGTAGGTTTAATATATTTTAATTATTATCACGTTTCTAAGAACAATAGTACATTATTGTCGAGGTTCGGAAGTAGCTACTTGCAAGCTGAGGATTCGTTTTAAACGGACGACCTTGGGAGTCCGTTTAATTGAATCCGAAGCCAGCAAGTAGCCTTCCAGCCGAGTCATATATAGTGCTTTTCTCAAAAATGGTGCAAGAGATATTTTACAGAAGCAACGTTCTAATTTTCACAGAGAAAAGTAAAACCATTAAAAAGATTTGCTTGCCGCCTTTAAAAAAAATAGAAGTGTATTTTTCTGCTGAAAATACGCCAACGTATTTGAGACACCTAAATAGTCGCGGTACCAACATTATATTAATAATAAGTGCTGATCATCTGTTTGGCTGTTTAATGGACCTATGCCTTCATTTGATATGGCCATTTAAAGTTTTAAAAAGTTTGGAACTCGTTTAATAATGGAATTTGTATGCAACATTGCAGTCCCGAAATCGAGACTGCAATGTTTTTAACTTTTTAATTTTTAGAATGACCATAAACTACACACTTCGCGACCTATTTTTTAACCGGCAACGTCGACTTTGCCGTCCATTTTTGAGAAAAATTATATTATTTATTACTTAATAATGTTGATATGTTGTCTGTGATATGATCATAAAGTATGAGGATTTACTACAGTGACATCTATTGATAGTCTTTCTCAAACAATCGAGCTATTTAGTGTGTTACAACGGCAAGAAACTAACTGTCTAGTAATGCGATAGATGGCGCTTAGAATAGTTCATGCCATTATTTTTTTTTTTTTTTCTGCGTCGATTTACTATGTGTAAATGAATGTTTTAAAAGGTTTTTGTTGTAATATGCTAAATAAATTAGAACTATACATGTTAATTTAAAAATTGGCAAGATTTGAAATAACACAAATATATATTTAGGCCCAATGGTGCTCTGAGTGACATCTCTTGAATTTTTGTGGAACTAAGCGAGGCTTGTATGGGCCGATTACTCTATACTATACTTACTTTATGGTCTTAGTCAATCCTAAACTGCATAACCTCGCCTGACATTTCTAACTTTGAGATTTAGTTGATTATGTAGATCAAGATTTTATCAATATAAGTAAATCACAAGAATAAAATTAGAAATATAATAAATCATGAATATAAAATGAATTGGTACCCAAAATTATGCAGATACCATTAGATATAAAAATTGACTGAAATACCTTATATTTAGGTACCTACATTTTAAATTACGAAGCATTTTTAAGATTCGACTGAAATTCCTTTTCGAAAAAAGCGGCCAAGTGCGAGTCGGACTCGCCCATGAAGGGTTCCGTATTTAGGCGATTTATGACGTATAAAAAAAAACTACTTACTAGATCTCGTTCAAACCAATTTTCGGTGGAAGTTTACATGGTAATGTACATCATATATTTTTTTTAGTATTATCATTCTCTTATTTTAGAAGTTACAGGGGGGGGGGGACACACATTTTACCACTTTGGAAGTGTCTCTCGCGCAAACTATTCAGTTTAGAAAAAAATGATATTAGAAACCTCAATATCATTTTTGAAGACCTATCCATAGATACCCCACACGTATGGGTTTGATGAAAAAAAAATTTTTGAGTTTCAGTTCGAAGTATGGGGAACCCCAAAAATTTATTGTTTTTTTCTATTTTTGTGTGAAAATCTTAATGCGGTTCACAGAATACATCTACTTACCAAGTTTCAACAGTATAGTTCTTATAGTTTCGGAGAAAAGTGGCTGTGACATACGGACGGACAGACAGACGGACAGACGGACAGACGGACAGACAGACAGACAGACAGACATGACGAATCTATAAGGGTTCCGTTTTTTGCCATTTGGCTACGGAACCCTAAAAACATATTTTGCTAATTCTTATCGTTCAAAATATTTACCCGAGTTTCCGATCCGATTTACGTTCCGGTTTCTACAATTTGGCAGTGATTCCATTAGTGTTAGAGTAAGTGTAGACCGGCTGCGTAATGGACCAACGCACACATAAAAGTGTTGACAACACAGAAAGTTGCTAAGTGCCCTCGTCAGCGTGTATCCCGTCTTATCTAATTTATTTAACCGTTAGAAGCCGCATCGAAAACAAGCTTGTTCCCCACACCCTCACTTGTGCTTATGTGGAGAAATATTTGCTGTCGGGAAACTAGTTTTCGGGGAAGAAACTTTGTGATTGTAAAATTAACCTCGCCTGATATTTTTCTATACAATGCGCATTTATTCACATTTGTTAAATAAGATGCCAATTCAATGTATTTATGCGAATGTGACGCATTGAGATTGAACAGAAATTGTTATTCGTTTTTATTTAGGGTTAGTTGTTGATCAATGAAACACTAAAAGTTCAAGCCTTTCTATCTCTGGTGTTTTTAAAGTTACGAGTGTGACATTTCGCATGAAGATAAACAATTTAGTTGGCTATCGTATGGCATTCAAGGTTTCTACTTATCTTTAACAGTTTCTGTATTGTAAACCTTTTTTTGAAAAATGAGTTTTGTTTCATTGTGTCCTTGTGCATGTTTTCAATGAAACACTCTATTTTTTACAGTGAAACAGATGTAATATATATAGTCTGCCATGAAACATCCTTAATAAACATTGAAACGTTGTAATAAATAAGTTACATTAATACATACATCCTTTCAATCAATTAATGAGAAAGGAAAGGAGAAAATAGTGGTAGGCTGAAATTTGTTATTTAAAAGGTTTCCGAAATATAGAATCGTCATAAGATTGCTGAAATATCTAAAAGCGAAAGACTTGTTTCATTGTACGCACACCTAAGTTTCATTGTGAATCGAAAATCTGGTCGGCACTTACGGCATGCTGCGAGAAAGGCGCCTTTTATGTCCACGGAGCATGATTGCCAACTAGGTGGACGCGGGAGGGTTTTAAGCATCTCCATGCTCGATATCATACACTTTCTTGCAACATAGTGTTTATAAACGACTGTTTCAATGTTAGACATGTAACCTTAACCTTTCCATCAATGAAACATTCAACATATAAACTATCCTATCTCAGCCATTTCTAAAGTTAAGTATCTTATATTTTGTCATATGATAGACAAATTATTATCAATTTTCATGGTATTTTAGTTTCACAAATTTCGGACATAGTCTTTAATTAATTAAAAAAATAATGAGTTTGTTTCATTGTGTTCACATACTGGTGTTCAGTGAACATCATGTTTCATTGTTTACTACATAAAAATGTTTCATTGTGAGACTAGGGGGTGTTTTTTGAATCAATTAAAAAAAAACTGCACCAAAGAGTGAAAGAAATTTAAAAATATTTAGCTCCAAAGTAACTTTAATACACATAGAACACAACAAAAAATTAAATAACGCCAAACTAGACTTTATATCTTGGTAAAAAATTGCGAAACATAAATGAAAAATATTACTTTTGTCGCACGAATTCACAATAACGCTCGTAGCAACGTGCTCCTTCTCCGAGGCGCGCTCGCATATTGGCGAGGTGCTGGGGGTCCCTGAGCCTGCCCTTGCTTGACAGACGGCACTAGCTAATAACACCTAGTTTCCGAGATATCGCAAAGTTTCACTGTGTACGATTGTTTCAATGTTCGACAAGTGACCCTATTATCTGTAAAGACTCTGTAACATGCATGCACATGTAACAATGTTACTCAATTATCCTTAACAAGCCGTTCGCCTGTTAGCCACCATCGTGGTCTAAAAGATCCAGAAACACTATGTCCTTAATTACTTCTATAAGTTTTAAAGATTATCAACTTAAAACAGGTTAAACAATTAAACTTAAACAATTTAAATGTAATAGAAAGTTTCTGAAAGTACTTACCTATTACTCGTACTTACATATAAATAACCACATACCTAAGAACACCGTCAAAGTCTTCTACATTAACCATGCAATATGTACCTGCAAAAAAAAACAAGATAAAATCAGTTTTTTGTTATACACCTCTACACACTTTAGGCCCAGACAATTAATTATGTCCTAAAGTAATATAATTTTATTATATTATACGGGGGTATTTACGACATTCGGCACTTCATTGTTGACTGCGTAGTGCGTATTTATCTGGCTCCAAGCAGCAAAAATTCTGCTGGGAACATTATAGCAAAGTAACTATAAGCAAACATATTAAGCTAACCCTATCCAATTACAATCTACCAACCATTTATTCAATGTTGTATCTATAAATATTACATCTAGAAGAAGTAGATAGTTAATGCGCTTATTTTTAGCTATAGGTACTCGTAAAGAATCGAGGTTATTATCAGACGAACTCATGCGATGCGACGTCGCTGCGCCATCGTGTGACACGTTAGCCAAGGCACTAGAAGCCAATTCGAATTACTTACCTGCACTGCATACCTACTCGTTTATTACGTGTGATTAAAGATAATGAAAGGTTTTCGATTTTTTAGATTAGGCCTCCTGCACTACGGTACTGCGGTCTTGCGACTCTTGCGAAACCCTTATTGGTTACCTTTATCGCGGTCTTGTCCACGGCAACGACATTAACCAGGGACCAAAATGCCAGAGATTGTTATGCCGATGCTATTATACTTACTGTCGCGGACGTAACGGTTAATCGTGGTCAATTTTGTCGACGATGTTATAAAAGCCGTCGATGACAAGATAAGTGTAAAAGCGGCCAATGTCTACCGAATATGAAGCTAAGTAATCTTCATTACCTAACATTACGAGTAGGCACTTAAAACATGATAAAACTATGTTCTAATCTCACTTAAATATAGTAAGTTTTAAGTTTACGAGCTGCAGAATCGCGGAGAGCATAAAATATTTATCAAAGGAGTCCCGAACGGTCTCGTCCCGCGGGAGCGCGCCGCGACTTCGCGCTACTCCACACCCGGACTCTACCCTCCAGCACACAGCCTTACTCACTGCTAATAAATATACATGACGTCACTTACCGTTACATTTACTGCGTCGATAAACATGAAAAATAAATAAATAGGCTTCGTAAAAATAAACGCAGATATGGTCTATAATTATAAGTTAGATTCCTACCAGACCTACCTGCACGAAATTGGCATGTACTGACTCGTATATTATTTTATCGCGGAAATCATACAATTAATCTAACTCATATAATAAAATCATTTTCATTAAAATATGTAAACGAAAACAGTAGTGATACTAGTGATAGTAATTCAAAGAGGTGCAAGTCAATTCAGTTTTGGTCGTAATTATAGCGAAATAATGACAAAATAAAACGTATGTGTGTTACTAGTTATGAGCTGTGTCAGAAAATGATCGGCAAAACTTGCCCAAAGCATTAATATTCTGTTCAGACTTATGGCTGACCACACAACAGCGGCCCAGGGCGTCGTCAGTAAAGTTGTACCTGTACCATCAATATTCATACCAGTATCACAGAATGGTATGTGAATAGGACAAATTGGGCGGTGCGAATGATTTTGTTTCAATTTAAAGGTCGAGGGTGGAAAAACGGTTCAGCGGAGCGGGTGAATGGCCGTTACCGTTGCTTTGTGAGCCGCTGTTTGGCTGAGTGGATCGCGCATTTGCGGCGCCAGGCCAGACCTGAACACCTTTCATATAATAAACGTAACACTATATTTCATAAGTTTCTAATTTTATTATAGTAACCTGTTCATCCGAATACGAATATTTGCCAATTCTTTTTTATAGTTAGAAGGTAGTGCAGGTGGCTGAAATTAAATACCTACCCTCATGTTTAGACAGGTGTTATAAGTGATATAAATCGGTCTACCTGTCACTTTTTTTAATAGTAAAATAAATAAGGGTTCGTTCTTGATAACAGGTATTAAGCTATACAATGCACCTACCTACCAATAACAACCAATTTGTGACAGGGTAATAAATCAGACAAACCTTTTCCTTAATTTGTTAGCACTGTAAGCAAGAGGCATTATTTACTCGAGTACGTACGTAGTAGTTAGCTATACAAGCGACCCGTCGATACATCAATAGCTTCGCGCCGTCACCAGCGATCGACCCGCAACTTTTTAATTGGTTTACTGTCAACAATCGAACAGTGTCTTGTTACTCCCAATCTTCGCTCCCCCAGCTATTACAATATAAGCCAACTTAAGAACTAATAATGTCTAAACTTTTCCTAACTAACTTTGGTGAACTAAATTCATTTGTTTAACAAACAACTCTACTAGTTTCACTAATTAATTTCAATTAATCTATATACTTATGTAGTTGTTTACAGGTGTATACAAATATTTATTACATACCAGTCCCGTCAACGGTCATATAACTTTACTTCTGTAAATACTAAGTAGTAATTTATCATTAAGATAAAACTGGTTCTATAAAAGCTTACTGTTCATAAGTAAATAGCTGGAACTAAGTAAAAAATAAAATCCTCGAGCTTGTCCGAGCCAAATTGTTATTATGAAACGAGGCTATAATTGTTTAACACTTGAGTACACGAGCGACGCCATGAATTTATGTATGGTGGTAAGGCGGGCGGCGACCGGTGGCCGGCGGCTCGCGAATGAATAGCCATCGGAAAGTCATCAGTTATGTAGGCCGTATCGTCGCGCGCCATGTGGCCAGCGCTTCTCTACGCAATTTTTCCGCAGGCAATTTTCCGCAATTCCCAAACAACCATCAGCACCGTTTTGCCCTCGCCCTTTATTTAAAAGCGTACAAAATGTAAACACTCGAACGTATCGCGCGCTTTTGTGCGCATAAAAACATGCGTGTTGATTCCCTGACATGATGAATAATGTAATCTGAATACGTTATTTCCAGAAGGTTAACGAGGGTATATCACTGTAAACATGAAATAAAAACACTGTCTCTGGTTATTGTTGCGTATCTCCTATGGCAATAATATGCTAAATAAATACTAATTCACGCTATGAGCACAAAATATTTTTTTTGTGACATTAGTGTGGGATGTAGTTTTTTAGGGTTCCGTACCCAAAGGATAAAAACGGGACCCTATTACTAAGACTCCGCTGTCCGTCCGTCCGTCCGTCCGTCTGTCCGTCTGTCCGTCCGTCCGTCCGTCCGTCCGTCCGTCTGTCACCAGGCTGTATCTCACGAACCGTGATAGCTAGACAGTTGAAATTTTCACAGATGATGTATTTCTGTTGCCGCTATAACAACAAATACTAAAAACAGAATAAAATAAAGATTTAAGTAGGGCTCCCATACAACAAACGTGATTTTTGACGTTAAGCAACGTCGGGCGGGGTCAGTACTTGGATGGGTGACCGTTTTTTTGCTTGTTTTGCTCTATTTTTTGTTGATGGTGCGGAACCCTCCGTGTGCGAGTCCGACTCGCACTTGGCCGGTTTTTTTTTTTAAATAATCAATCAAGTGCGAGTTCGTTTAACTCGCGCACTTAGGACTATCGCTGTTTTCAATAAGCACAAGAGTTGACCGCGGACAATTACGTCCTGCAATAAAAATGGATAAAAACGGAAGCTCTGCATTGCACTAAAATTCATGCTAATTGAATGAAATTGGAAATATTTCTCGTTTCAAAATAAAGTGCTTTATACGCGTGAACATATCGAAATATTGACGAGCAGCAATACGAGTACAATAGTATTTTAGTACACTGCTATTTTAAAACACGATAGCTAGTTGACTGTAATGTAACTTTTGTCAAAAACGGTAATCACGTAAGTAGTTGATTACCGTTCAATCCACTACTAGGTAGATGAATAGGCTATTTGTAAGTCGAATTTGAATGATTTTGTTTGATAGCGCCATCTAACGAGAGGGTTATTTTTCTTCAGGAAGTTCAGAAAGTTTTAAGTTAAGTAAGTTTTAAAGTAGCCACCTACAACAATGACAAGGCACGCTGCGTTTAGTTTATTAATTATTATTCTCTGACAAATACGGAAAAAACGTGTACAGTATGACGACATTTAATACGGTGAATTAAATATTTCGTACCTACTGTATTAATGCAACCGGGAACCGGGCTTTAAAATTGTTCAGCTTCACAAATAATTTATAAACCAATTAATAACACCACTATGACAGACTTCAATAATTTCATCTGGTACAGAAACGCTATGAAAGTCGGAGTCACAAACTAAAGCAATAGCTATTGTCATGTAATTAATGTTAATAAATTAATCTCCAGTTACAGGAGACAAATTAGACGCAGGCTGCTCTAACGAGGGACTATTTGGATTAAATGGAGGGTTGATGTTTATGATTTACGGGGGCTGGTGTAATTGTGGCGCCCGGCAGTCGGCTCTCGCGGCCTGCGACGTACCCACAGTACACCTATCATCATCAGTACCTTGGACCACTACCATGCGGATATAACGCATCATGCTACTTTATTGTGATAATATTCGTGTTTTTCTTAGTTACGGTATAGTCCTCTTTCCGTGTATGTGGACTCTTAAAAATGACTGAAAATAGTCAATATACTGCTACTTTAATACTATTCCTGTATCCACTGTGTAATTACGACACTCCCCCCACGTTCACCAGTTCGCCCTGTCGCTGACGCGACACAATTAACACTGAGTAGGTAGCTATCTGGACTCATTTCAGCTTTATACTTTATTAAACAATATAATGGTGGGCACTACCTAGACTTTTATAGTTTGTCCCCTTAAAATATTGGTACCTATCGTGCGATTATTTCTCTTATTACCTTATAGGAGACAAAATGAGAGAAAATTTAAACATGGACTTTGGTAGGGTTTTCCATTTTGATTCTGATTGTTCCACAGATATAATCTTAGCTCTTACATTTCTGATGACGATAATAAGGCAATTTCACAAAAGATACTTCGTAATCATAATTGATGTAATGGTCGACAATGTTTCCAGCTAAATGAATTCACCACGTGGGTGTGTACGATACGACTCGCTACGGCCATGCCGGAAATCTAATAACATAATAGATAATAGAGGGTTGTTTGTCTTACGGTGAAATGTTATAATGAATAGTCAACATGCCGGCGACGTTGAGCTCGATCATTGTTTTATTACCGCCTCGCTCTTGTTTTCGCATTTAATAGAAGTTTATTCCGTAGGAATTTGTGAGCGACATTCATGTTACACATAAACTCGTGATCATGCGGTCAGAATCCAGTAATTTGGATTGACTGAGCTTCATAAACACATGTTTGACGTACCGATCGTACTAAACTTATGTATTTGTGGTTTAGGTAAGGTATAACCTTAATCCTAAGTCTGTTTATAATTTAATTCTAATTTAAAACCATTTTAAAACCTTGGAAATAAGGGACAAAAAGCGATAGACCTCTTATATGTACGACGAATCTGATCTGATATGTCGCCCTTGCCTGTACTAATCTGTAATATATATGTCGATGGAGTCCCGCTACGCGGGGCTCCTATTTCTGGGCAGTTTGCCCTTCGGTCATCTAAAGCAACCTAACGAACCTATCCTACCTATATATTGGTCTCATGTCCAGTGATCGGAATTGGTAGTGCCATTTCACGGGACTTCGGTGCGTAAGCTTAGTATGGACATACCTTTTCACCCCGGGATTTCATATACCTACTTCAATTAAAGACATGCCAAGAAATATTTTTGTGAAAAAAACCGGCCAAGTGCGAGTCGGACTCGCGTTCCAAGGGTTCCGTACATTAAGTCCGACTCACGCTTGACTGCACATTTCTAATAGGTTTTCCTGTCATCTATTTAAAGAACTATTTTGTGTATTTTTTTTTATTTTTAGTCCCCAGTAGTTGCGGAGATAAGGGGGGGGGGAATGGTCATTTTTTTGGCTATTTTCTAGAATAAGTTTGAAAAACTTTATTTTTTAATTTTCTCATTTACCCCCAAAAATGGCCTCCATATTTAAAATTCATTTATTTACGTTACACGTCCATTTTTGGGTCACAAACGTACATATGTGTGGCAAATTTCAACTTAATTGGTCCAGTAGTTTCGGAGAAAATAGGCTGTGACAGACGGACGGACAGACAGACGCACGAGTGATCCTATTAGAGTTCCGTTTTTTCCTTTTTAGGTACGGAACCCTAAAAATAAGAGTCTTGGAATCCCGAGTCTTATCCATGTTAAGTACAATGTTTGAGGTCATTCACCCCAAATGGCACTACCTATTCCGATCATTGCTCATGTCACTATCGTCAAAACATTACACAGGAACATTACGATCTGCCTGATCTTACGATCGGCCGCCGACATATATAATGAGTTTGAGTCGGACTCGCCCACCGAGAGTTCTGTACAAATTTGACTTTTCTTTTCTTAATTTCTTACAAATTTATAAATTCGAGATTTTTTTCCTGTGAGTATTTGTAGTAAGACGATATTACTTGTCAAATTTCACAGTTTTAGGTTAACGGTAAGTACCCTATAAATGTTGATTTCCTTGAAAGTGTCGAAGTATACTTTTTTGCGGCATAAACGGCCATGTCTTTTTAACCCCCGACGCAAAAAGAGAGGGGTGTTATAGGTTTAACGTGTCTGTCTGTGTATCTCTCTGTGGTATCGTAAGCTCCCAAACGGATGAACCGATTTTCGTTTAGTTTTTTTTTGTGTCATAGATAATTTTATCCCGAGTGTTCTTAGCCATGTTTCATGAAAATCTGTTCAGCCGTTTTAAGATCATCAGCTCTTATAATCTAATAGTCGGGGAGTTTTTTAAATTTTTAAGTTTGGTTATTTTACGTTAACTTAGAAACAGCTACAAGGGACTGTAGACCAGAGTATAGGTACGGTTTTAATTTCAACTGGATACCTCCACGCGTTCCCGAGATAAAGGGTCTTGACAGACAGACGGACAGACAACAAAGTGATCCTATAAGGGTTCCGTTTTTTCCTTTTGAGATACGGAAACCTAAAAAGTACCAAGTATATCGTTAATTAGTTAAATCAGTTACAGTCAAAAATGTTTGCGTATGAATGTGGAAAACAACTGCATTTACCAAACCCTAAGTTAATATATTTCATGCAATAAATCATTCACAACAGACACTGAGCAAGTTGCTGCTGAGTTCTATTCGAAGGAAGGCAAGTACTTACATAATGTATCGAAGAAACTAGGACGACACAGCTTGTTTGTCCTGGCAGACTAATTAAAAAGTTTGTTTGCTGAAGTTTGGAGTGAAGTGGCGTCGCAGCAGAGCCCCCATTTAACATCGCGGTATAATTAGAATCCTATTTTTAATGCAGTTACAATTCACTCCGTAACGCTGGACTTCGACGCCTCTCATGATGAATTGATGACAATGATGCCCCCAGCATGTTTTTCAATGTTATTAGAATTATATAATACTGATATTTAAATATATCTCTGGTAACTATATAATTAAGTACCTAATACAAAAATGCAATAGTTGTCAAAAATAAAAATGTAGACATTAGTGCACAACGGCATTGATCGAGTCGCAAGCGAGTCGGCGGGCACAATATGAATATGTATGGGCAGCGGACACGATCCTCCAGATAATGGAATCTGCACACGGAAGCGGATCCGATTAGTCGCTGCCACAATTAGCGGGCGGCGCAAAAAGATTTAAAAGTTCAATACTAGCCGCGATATTATTCTCTGTTGAATCTATTATGGTAAACGATCTCGTTGGATATTTCATGAATTTTATGACATTAATTATTACGTTTGCTTTTTTACTACTTTATTTATCTTCCCAACAACGTTCAGACCAATTGCAGAATAAAAATCAATGAGAAAAATGTGAGACTGCTAATTAACGGTGCATTTATACAGACTGCCACTAAGATATAGTGTTGAAATCAACACGAATAATTTCAATGATATTCTTCATAGTTTAGGTATGTTTAGGTGAATACGAATATTACATATTAAAATAGTTGAAAGTACTGAGGTAGTTCATTATTGTTAATGGACTAAACATGACATTAACATATCATAATTGTCTGGTTGAGTTAATTTATAATGCCTGTGTTATAATAGAGGTAGATTGAGCATTTAATTATTATGTATGAAAAACAAAAAAAAAACATCAAATTTCACGTAAAATAACTATGCAATTTTTCGTTTGATTCCTTAACCCTTAAATGCATAGTGATGCATTTATACACACAACATAAACATCAAATGTTATGCATTATTAAACAAATTCTATTTGTTCTTGTATATTATTTCAATAGTAAAACTAATAAATTTTCCGAATTATTACATAAATTTACGCAGTATTTTAATTCATAAAAATTACATTTGTTTATAGACGAAATGTCGGAAAATTTGGAAAAACCTGGAAGTTGATGATTTTTAGTATGTGATTTTGGGCAGATTTTTCGGGGTTTGTAATTATTTTATATTTACAAACTTTATCATAGGAACATCATAAATAGTGTACCTTTCTGATGGCAGTTAAGATTTTTCCTATACCCTTTACAAATACCTATATATTTCCAAAAATATGATTTAGCCTATGCAACTTTTAACACTGATTTCGCAGTGAAAATCGATGATATAATTTTTTTTACTATTTTTCCTAGAAACGGCAAACAATTATGTGATACATATATTAATTTCGGCCAAAAAGAAAAAATCATGCATTTAAGGGTTAAATGCCGCAGTTAACGAAAAACACGATATACATACAACGTTGAAAGTTTATAACGAACTTTCATAAATGTATTTAACTAAAATAATTATGGTGGTATATACCTGTTAATATTATTAGCAGGTGCTGACCTTTATATGTACAAGTCTAAATCTTTAAACTCGCATACCACAAACTTCGGTGTCAATTTAGATACAACAGTTTGGTGTACATATTTCAGGGCAATGTGGTCGCGAGGAAGTAAACAAGGGGCATGTAAATAAAGAATCGGGCGAAGCTGGGGCCTGGTGTCCCGCGATAGTGGAACCCTGCCATGAGCACGTGCACGCGGCGCGGCGCACAGGTGACAGGCACATGCTTCATTAAGGCTGGACTTATGACTTCTTTACAAACAACCAAAATATCAGACACCTTAAGCTATACCTAATTTTAATAATATTTGAAATTTATATAAAATACATAATACTATTTCTAATCCGTAAATTATTTCAGCAGTCAGTAGTATATTCTATATGAATCAATTGTTATCTAATCTATAATATAATATATCTTATCTAATACCTTTAAACGAGCAATTCTTGTTTATTTATTTATATATTTCGGAGATCTCGGAAATGGCTCTAATGATTTCGATGAAATTTACTATATGGGGGTTTTTGGGGGCAAAAATCGATCTAGCTAGGTCTTATCTCTGGGAAAACGTGCATTTTTGAGTTATTATATGTTTACCGAGCAAAGAGATATTTTGATTAAAACATCAATGAAAGCAGTGCTTCCCTCGAACTGGAGCCCGATTAAGATTTTAATTCTTGAAAGTTGTAGTAATATCTGAATAGGGATTCTATTCGCGCATTCCTTTTGGGGTCAATGGGGTAGGTAAGAAACCTCACACCACACTACGCACATTCTTGTTACTTGCGGTTAGCGGTTAATTACACATTCGTGAAGTGTATAGTTAAAACTGCATGTTAAATGCGTTTGTAGAGAATCATTTTTTAATGATGAAATATCAGATACCTACTTAAAGTTATCTACTCAGTGCTAGATCAGTACACTATGTACTTACTTTAAGAGTTTATCCAATAAAAACTAGGTACCAACTTTTATTTCATTTTGATAACCTTAACGTGAATTCAAACCTTATAAATTTGAGGTTTTTCAAAATACATTCAAGCTTACTGAATCTATGCGACGTTTTTCCATAGATAAAGAGTATTAAATCCCAACTAATACGAGGCTGACAGCTAACATTGTCTAATACGGCGGAATCCGTATCAGTGACTAATAGCAGTATAATAGGTGGCGAATCGGCGCGGGCGCGGCATGTGCGCGGCTGTGCTCGGCGCGGCCGACGCGGGAGCCCTGCGCGCTAGCGGCGGCGCTAAGCCCGCCAGCACGCCCTAATAAATTGCGATTTAACTTGTCTCCCGGATAACGCCAACTTTTCCGCATTTGTTCCGCACCCGACACTTTTTTCCGCCTCTTCATTTCCTATCTCTTACTTTTGTATTTTCCGTTCTTTCCTCACCGAGATAAACAGGCGAGAAACGCTGAAAGGGGCTTTACAAATTCAAATTGAACTTATCACACAACTTTTTACATTTGTTTCTGGTCTGGAGTTCGAGAGAAAAGAGCGAAGAGGCATTTAATAGTACAATCTCGGGTAAGATTGATGATTTTGTATCACACCTCGCTTCGGGCGGCTCGTAACGAGTTGGATGGCTCTCGACGTGGGTCGTGCTGCGTCTTATCTGGAATGGGATGCCGCTTTATCTCAAATTACATATTTTACTTGAGACGTTCTCTGGATTTCTTTATTTTTTACATGTTAATAGGCAATTCATACGCATAATTTGTACTGTTCTTGGGTATCAGTATTTTTTTTAACACACAAATTCTTCATCATAATCTTACTTTTTATAAGGTATGGTACGTGTGTACATTTAGTATTTTACGCAGAAAAAGCAACCAATTGTTCCTTAACCACAGAATAAGTAATAGTATTATCATCCTTAACTTATGTTTGTTACCAACTGGTTCAGTTTCTGGGTCATTTTATTTAAAGTTTTTTTTTTAATTTGGAATTTTTTATGTTATATCACTCAAGATTACGAGCTCTTTCGATTCTAATAGGATAAAAAAATGTCCGCCCTTTTATGTAAGCATTCAGTGTTCAAAGAAATTCAAAATCAAAAGACCTAAGCTACTTTGTTGCAGTATTAATATGATACTGACGACACCGCATGTAAATGCTCATCTTGAGCAAACATCTTGCATTTAATGCGGGGAATGTAAACACAATCTTGTTAATCAAGCGGGTAAGGAAGTTTTCGCGCGTGCAGTAAATAGCGCTCGCTTAATTCGAGGGCCATGTGTGGGACATAACCGCAGCATATTTATCCCATTATGCACGGCACGGCGGGCAGCCGCGGTGATGCGAGTCACGTCGTCTGAAACGAATCGCATGTGACATTATTTGTGAAGATCGTGCTCTATCTTCGTCGCGACGTGGCCGGGACGTGGAGGGATTACTCACAAAGAAGTACAATTTCAACGGTGCGATAAAGAAGCGCGAAGTTACACCCCGACTATATTCTCATCGGGATTAACGCACTGTTAGGCGGCTCAGAGCGACAGGGTTGCTCCTTCGACTGCGGACTTTTCGATTTTATCTCATAGAATAAATTGCGCTATCCGTATCGATTCGCCTTACCGACCGATTTGCCTAGTAGACCGAATGGTAAAAAGGACGATTATATAAAGATCTTACAAATAACCTACAGCAAACGCGTTTTGCGCTTGGGTATTTATGCATATGTAACTTTAAATATAATAAGTAATTACCGACTAGACTACCATTGAAATACTTAATTTTTGCACTAAGTATGTAGTTAGTTGTAAGGCAGGCATATGTAAGCATTTCCCGTAAAACAGTCCAACTATTTAATATTACCCTCGAGGGTAATAATTGCCATCTATCAAATATCTATCAAGAGATAGTAATTAAATCACGAACAAACCTAAGTCTGACAATTTCATCAAGTACCTAATATGTCCGTGTCTGTAATTTTTACGGTGTGGGCCTTTGTTTTCATAAAGTAATTTAGTCACTAAAGATTTTATCCAATTACTGGCAATTACAGATCGCATGTTACTTTTCTAATTTAATGCAAGTAACTAACTGGTAAATCATAATGATTGTGTAAAGGTATCAGTTATACTCAAATTAGCACCCTACCGAGCCACCATATCGCCAAGCATATGTACTTCCATTGTTAATATGATATAAACGCTGCGGTTGTAATTACGTGCAAGTCTTGAATACCTCTCGTGCACTAACGCACACTATAAACATTATCATAACGTATAACTGACAACGAAATTATGCAGTCAGGCCACGTACAACATTAGTGCATGTGGCAAACTATATCCATTTGGAATACCGAAACATTCCAACTGATCGACAAATCATAACATCACAGATGAATGCAATTTTAATTTTAATAACAAATACCTACTGTGAATCAAATACGTGTTACATTAATGTAGGTACTAACATAACTGGAGCTAATATGATATTATAATGCATAAAAAAACGTAGCCATACCGATGGATTTCACGTTATAATATATGCAGAAGATAAATTCTAATTGTTTGAACTGCAATTGTCTCATTTATACCAATCAAAATACAGATTGAAATATGTAAGTAGTGTTCTCGAAAAAAAAAATAACTTAGGTTTTTAATCACAATATGTTTATATGTCTTCGTATGTATTTTTAGGGTTCCGTAGTCAACTTTGCTCCGATAAAGGGAATATTTTCGGATTTTATGGGTTCGAAAAAAAAACTATAGCGAACATAATCGGTTAAATCATCGTTTTTTATACATAGAAGACATTTGGGGTGGCGAGTAAGCACTTTAAATAGGTAAGCCAATGCGGATTGGATAATGGAGATTTGATATTTTTGGCCAAAACAAAACATACATGTTACTAGATATACATAAGTACATACATAATATTGAGCTGAGCAATCCAATAAGTTACAATTTTTTAAATAATTGAGTAAAGTTTACGTGAAGTTCATTAACCCTGTTCATTACGCCATCCCCATATTGTATTTTTCCTGCGTCGAACCTATAGATCTTCGATAGTTTATATAGCATCGTAGTGCTTTGTCTAGTACAGGAGCTAATGTCGGAGGCGCGAGCGCGCCGAGCGGACAGCGGCGGCGCGCACCGCATACCAAGCAGGCGCCCGCCCAGGCCCCCGGCTAATAATGTGCTGCGTCACATACTACCACTAATGCTGCAGCCCCTTATTGTTTTACTTACCTTTCCGACAAAGCTCTTTTGATTAGGCTTTTTAATAACAACACAAGAAAAATACACAATGAAAAAATACTTACTTATCGGACTCTTACTACAAGGAGGCCAATTATGATTTAATAATCTGTTAAAAGTATCTTTTGTCGAGAGCCATTCACTCCTGATTAGTAGTAGTAGACTAGTAGAAATGCACTTAATTGGTGCACGTGAAATGCTCAATGACATGACTCAAAGCCATATTAATATAAGATGTAAACCTTAACAAATTGTAAAATCAGAATCTGTCTCCGTGAGACGTATTCTGATTGAAACAACGGGTTATGAGTTTGGTTTAGATTTGCTATGGATATTATCTGTCAGTATCTAAAGTGTCATTTATTCAGTCAGAAACGTCACTTTTTACGTGATTTTGACACTGACATATCACATCCATAACATATAAAGATCAAATTCATAAACCGTTGTTAAAATCAAAATACGCCTCCAAGATTTTGATTCCGACAGAAGTCATACTTTCATCGTAAAAGGACGTAAGATACTACCTTTTATTTCTTACTTCCATACGTATTTCTACAAAAAGGCCCCTTTTCAATTTGCCCATTAAGACGGACGAACAACTACACAACCTTACACTGAGCAGCAACATGCCTTTTTTTTTCAGTTAGGCAAAGTTTAGTATGGTAAATCTGACAAGCAAGTTAATGGTAACTAATCAGTTAAAACAAACTCAATGTACTTAATTATCTCTCTAAATTACAACTCATAAGTACATATAATATTTCAAAATTATCAGTAAATATTATGAAGCAAAAAATATTTAAAGCATTATTAATGAATGTCTAGTATATTTTGTTTGGCCGAGGTATTATTGCAAAATAGCCATTCATTTTTCCGCTAGTTTGCCGCGCGCCGCGCCCAACCATGCGTGATTTTGTTTTTGTGCGTTTGCTCAGTCTGCCCAATTTTCACTGTGGTTGTTTGTAGAAAAACTGCCTGTCCTACAATTAATGAGAGAATGGCATATAATTGAGGTCTGCTCATTTACATAATAGGTACACATGAATACGGGTATTCATAGTACCTATAGGTAAGTGCATATACCTATATTCAGAGTCCATGAACACTCAGATATGGTCAGGAAAAAATTATTGTTATCAGTGTGGGTACCTAATTGCTGCTTTATGCAATATCATGGTGACTGATGGTAAATGCAAGATAAATGATAGTACAATCATAGAGAAATATAGTAAGACAAGGGTGCTCACTCCATACATCAGTTCAGACTATTAATTTCAGTGTCTACATCTAGCATTGAGTAGCGGAACTATCAGTACTGCTACTTGACAATAGATGTAGCACCGACCGGAAAGTGTTATGCTGTTGAGATAAGACTTTCCGGTCGGTGCTACATCTATTGTCAAGTAGCAGTACTGATAGTTCCGCTACTCGATGCTAGATGCTAATAGTCTTTTTGGTACTAAAACTGATGTATGCAGTGAGCACTCAATGTATTTTTTTCTCTATGGTACAATTTAGCAGTATGACAAATTCAAGAGCTGGATACCACGCCTCAAGCGTTCAGGCAGCGAGTGCGATGGAAAGATTGTTCGATTCAATAGAGCAGCTCCCAAAGTCCCAAATTAAATCATGGCACATCCCTGCACCTGCCGGCCTCGCGGGGCGATGCTCGCACGCTGACTTACGATTCGTTTTCATTATTTTCCCTGTGATTTTGCCAAAAGCTTCGTTTATTACAATTTCCTTTCAAAGGTAAACGCGCCAAATGTATTTTGCGGGCTTAATTTTTCCCTAATTTATTTTGCTGAAATAAATAAATCACAAGTGAAATATTGCAAAATCATGTATTACAATATTTACAATATGTACATCGTTTATCTCGTATATTTAAGCCTCAAGATTATGTTATATATTTAGGATTTACTTCGGCAATTTGTTGGAAGGGACTGCTGCTATCTTTATCTTGTCCGCCGAATGTGCCGAGAGAGCTTCGGATTTAGTAGGACAAATCTTTTCGATTCAGTCACTTTGCGCCGAAATGGGAATCTTAGCAGATTTTGTTGAGCGTGTGTTTAGATTTCGCCAAGCTGTTCATTGAAAGGGATTGTAAGTGGCTCTTACCCGGTGTGTATACTTTTAAGGGACAATGTTTGTGGTCACCTTTACTTAACGAAAATGTAAGAAATAAATGAACGAATATTGATTACTCAATTTTATTAAACAGTTATATACAACAGTAGAAATATAGTCACAGAATTACTATTACCATATGTATGTATTTCTACTGATTGAACTACTATAAGCCTTTCAGGCCAATTCGAACGTACAATGACATCTAACAGATGTCATTAAAATATCGTGCATATCGCTCGTACTTGTCCGTACATGTGTTGGCGCGGGCGATACGTACGATAACTAAATAATATGATTCAGATATCATTCTAATGTCAGTATACGTTCGAATTGGCCTGTTTGTCATAGGTCATGTAACTGCTACGCCAGATGACGCAACACATGCTACGCGGCTACGAACACGAGCTACGCCGTAGACACCGCTCGCAATGTAGCGAACTCTGTCATTCGAGATATCACCGTTGTAGTTGTAGTTATTTTCCTTTACACTAAATTTTTAGGTATACCTAGTTCCATAGCTTTAAGTATTAATTTAAAGCATTATATCTTTTTGTAGCTATTTCATCTGCTAATCGGATTTAAATTCTTGTAATCTGGTTAGCGATGTAGGCTCACCATAAAAATATATCGCAGTACAAATGTGAAGCTCCGGCGGCGTACAAGCACAGATAATTAGGGAGCATTGAAACCACTTTGAATATTTTATGAATATTTCATATGGATGAGGACATGGCTACTAGAGGGAAATCATATAAATTTGCATACTTGATGAGCTTAGATGTTTATATATATGAATACTTTTTTTTGCAGGTATTTTTATGTAAAATTAAGAGAGAACAAAGAAAGAATTAAACAATTAGTAAGTATAACATCTTTGAAATAACTATTGTTTTTTACACCCACAAAATAAGATTATACCACAATTTGTGAAACAAAAGAAACATAATATAACTTTCATAGCTGATTGTCATGTACTAAGCAATCATTTTTACACGACTGCCCCAAAAAAGCAGTGTATTGTTTTTGACTGAACTACTTGAGTCGACAACACAATAAATCTACGTGTGTCATATTTGACGCGTTAGGTAGAGTTTTACGGAACTGAGCATTTACGCGCCACAAGAAGAGACCCAAACCAATTCAATAGACACGATTTGATTATATGATTGAGAATACGCGACTCATGCATATATAACACTAGTCACATGTTCACGTTTACAAATGGTTACATACGTTATTTGGAGACAGAAACAATTTGATTACTTTTTAATTTAAGGGAAAAAGCAGTAAACCACAGCAAAATCATAATCGGGGTGTCAAACAATCAACACACCAGTTGAAGAAAGTTTTGAAAATAATTTTGAAAAACATTTGTCTAAGAAACGATTGATTTTTCATAGCAAGGTTTATAATTTCCGCATCAATTATATGCCTATAAAATGAATATGTTACTGTTCTCAGTGAAAACTCGTATTCCCTTGTTAAGTTTGCCGTATCGCTTCAGTGAACACGCGTTTTCACTAGTTAAAACTTATTTTCTCACTAAGGAGAAAACTAGTTTTAACTAATTGTTAGTGTTGACTAATATTTATCTCAGTAAAACTAATGCACTTCGAAATATTGCTTATAAATTATAATATATTATAAATTTTAGGACAAAATATACAACAAATACACGAAAGCTGAATGTACCTAGAAATAGAGTTTGGGGAATGTTATGCGATAAAGTAATAAACCTTCGCGCGTCCGCATGACGTGCAAGCCACATTTCCACTAGGGATTGCAGAACCGGTACTGTTTAAAAGAACCGGGATTTTCGGTACCGGGCGAAAATGGAACCGGGATTTCCCGGTATTTTCGGTACTTTCGGGACTGCCTTCAAAAATCAGTTTTCTTATCAATTTTCAGTAAAAAAAAGGCATAAAACGACCACGAATCTTTCTTCAAACAATAAAAAAGTAGCACAGTGAAGGTACACACTTCTTTTGTACCATAATATGTGTCTTTAAGAGTTTAAGTCACACAATCATTAATATATTTTTTTTTCCTAAACTACATGATATTTTTACTATCTTTGTTGATTGGCAAAAACTGAATTGTGGCTCAGTAATATCATTATTTTTTTTTAATATATAAGACGTTTTGTGAAAAAGGATAAAAAAAAATGATAATTTTCGCATGCGTTCAAAATGGGCTGTGGACCTTCGAACATATAATAACAGAACTATCAATACGACAAATCAAGAAATTATTCAGCCAGAATTATTAATTCATTAAAAATATCATTATCACATGTGAGTTTCTTATACCGTGTTTGAATTTGAATTAAAAGTAGTATTTTATTAATTACAAAATTGTCTCTATTTTTGCTTCTAGTTAGTATACAAATATAAAATAACTAATTGTTCGTATAAAATTATTTATCGTACAAACATTTATGCCCGTAAAGTATCAAATTACGCAATTTTATATTGTCGGCATTGTCAAACCCATTGACTTTTTTTTTTAATTTATTTTAATGTAGTGGTCAGCCGTAAAAGTATTACCATCAGCCTTAGATTGATAAAATATACATATTTATTTTCTTTATAAAACATGATATTTCATGCTATGTAACAGAAAGCAGTCAAATATTGTGCCGGAAATTTTAGTCCCGAAAATCCCGGGAGTACCGGGATTTAAATTTTTAAATCCCGGTTCTTTGCTTGGCTCTAAATCCCGGGAATTCCCGGTACTTTCGGTACCGGTATTTCCCGGGAGCAAACCCTAATTTCCACGGCGGCGGCGCCGCGCCGGGCGTTTACGCGCGTCATTTAGAGACCAACAAAACCATGATCGCGCTTGTCACATTGCGCGCGTAATTGCCGCGCGGCGCGAACGCCATTAATCTCGCCGCCACTCCCGATAAAGCGCAAGTCACTGGGTAGTGTAATACCTTCACTTTCGACGTGTGAAAAAAATCGTTCAGCTATCACTGCGCGGGTAATGTACGCGGTTCTTCCTTGTTTATTGCATTTTTCTGTTTCTCTTAAAATTGTAAAGTATTCATTGCACGTAACGTTAACTTTGGTAGTCAATAAGGAACCCTTATAGTTTCATCATCATTCATCCTTATCTGTCTGTATCCTTTCACCCGTGACTTTAGTGAGTAATAAAACAAATAATTAGAAATAACAGAAAATATTGTTTTGACATAAACTCAGTAACCGACATCGTGCGTCCCACGCAACATAACAACATCGAACACCTTCTTGAAACGGCCTTAGTATTGTCGGTATCAGTGAAGCGTGCGAGGTGGCCGGGCCGGTAGTCACCGGTCCTGACAGAGCGTTCGAGACAAATTCAATTTGCCCCAACGCCGGCGACGAGCCAGTTTGCGCTGCTAACTAGCTGCGACGTGAATGCTGGCGCTCTTGTCTTTATGATATATCCACCTAACGATTCCGGTCCTTATTTTATACAACATAATATATACTGATTCAGGCTTTGTATTTTAAAAGAAAACCTTTGGAAATTTAAATGAAGTTTTAAATTATGCCAATTGAAGTAATCGAATCGAGTGGTTTTATTTTACATTCAACATTTGTGCACAGATCAGGTTTTAAGGTTAGATATTGTCCAACTATTCGCTATCAGAAATGTCCATGAATGGAGGCTTATTTTCTTCTCCCAAGAGATGGTACTGTAGCCGCTTCCTATCAGACAGATCCATGAGTGGTGCGTTTATATGTAGTTGACGAAATATAAACTGCACCAATTTATCACAAAACTTTAGGTATCTTTACGAATACAAAGGAACAAAAGAGCGGCAAAGCACATCCCATCTATATGTCATGTAACACAGTCATGGTATTTTTTAAAACAAAGTTATACTTTATCGTATACCATATTTTTAAACAACTAGCAAGATCAAGTTACATAACTTAAATAGCTAGCCAATTTAAGCTAAAACCTTATACCTAGTTTAAGTTAGGTCGACAAAGCAAGCAGCACGCAGCAGGCGACGTCTCCGTAATATACGCTGACGGGCGGGACAAGACAAATGTGTTTTCTCTCGCTTGCTATTAGACGCAGCGTGCGCGACTACCCGATCTTGATTGAAAACGATAGCTTAATATCGTTTCTTTTTAATACTCCCGTGACATTAAATAACACCGTAGGCGGGCACAACGTCGAAGGAAGCTCAATTTAAAAATAATGCCTATATAGTAGATATCTATATAAACGTACAGCTTGATGGACAGCTAGTATATAATTATGATATCTAAAAATAGAGTAAAATATAATCTGTGTATTCTAAACTTGCTGCTTAAGTTTATAGTAAATACGCAATATTAATGTTTAATCACTAACTAACACAAAGAGTGAAAATATAGTTGACATGGACATATTAGGAAGAGTTTAGGAGACTATACATATTTAGTCCGAGTAGTGATATTGTCATAAATAAATAATAACAATCTTAAGTTAGTACCTATATTTTATTTGTCGGGTCCCAGGCTTTGTCATTGCCTCGTGCCACAACTTCGCCTCTATTTACTGCTAGCACTAAGTTTATATTAACAAGAGAGCTTTCTTGAACTACTACTACGAACAAAACATTTTATTTACTAACCAAAAAATTTTTTCACAAATTCAAGGAAAATTTGGTATTTCACCTCTACTCATGACACGGTCCTTTGAGAAGCAAATGTTTAATAATAGACACTTAAAATAAATGGGATATATTTTAATTTAAGTAAGTATGTACATATATAGATGAAGAAAAAAAAGTGAAATTAAAATGTCTCAAATTGAAATTCCAAATTTTCCTCCCGCGTTAAAACTTATTCTGGAGTTGGTTTCCTTTGATCCATCCGGAGATTTGGCTGTCATAGCAAACAACGTGCCAGAAACAAGTTTTAAGGGCTTTCGGGGGTTCATATTTGAAAGTAGTTCAGATAGTTCAGTATTACGTATATTACCTACCTACTTTGAAAATACAAATATGAAATGTAATATAAACTAATTTTACAACACAGCCATTTTTTTTAAACAGGTACTTATAACCCATTTGAGTTGTACATAGATATACTAGTATTACATAGGCTATTTGTATGTAAAATGTTCATATTTTTTACTATATAAACGTTAGTCCTGTAACTTCGAATTAGTATCAGAATTTGTTATGTCAAAGCTACACTTTAGAACAGAATACAACTGCATTACGAACTATGATAATAACAAACTCAACGTGTGCATGTGAAAGCTGCATGAAGCGCAACGCTAACTTGCACATGTTAGGGTTGGACATTAAAGTTGCAAGCGGCAAGGTAGTTATGACATAAGGCAACGGCGCCACTTTGTCTCCTCACTTTTGTCCCCTCTAAATCTTCCAGCAACACGCCGTCATAATGCAAGCAAGACACAAACATGTCTACGTGCGCCAAGCTTATTAAGTGGTTTGGAAGAAAAACATCTCGGAAACTTTTTTATTATCGTAAGCCATTTAAGCCATAGCTTCCCTCACATATTTAGATCATACAATAAGATAAACGCTCGTAGAATAACTGACTCGACACGTAATAAGCCATAAGTTGTTTTGACAATTCACCTTTGCTCGTACAAGCAGGATCTTAAATTAATTTTAACTCGCCATCTCCGAGACCTTATAAATTATAAAACAGGAGCGGGTAAAAAAAGAGTGGAACACCGCCCCTCGACTCGAGTCGAGAAGTTGGCAAACCGTCCCAAGCCGGTTTTTTGTTGTGACGTAATAATAACCTTTGTAATTCTTGAAGTGAAACTTCACCAACTTTACAAGTATACCTCAAAGCGACTTTGCCGTAGCTCTTCATAAATTATGAAAGGATCTTGCTTTCTTCGCCTTTGTACTGAAGGAATATTTATAATAATCGTTCTGGTTGGCCTACGAAAGTACGCTGTAAGACTAACACGGTATAAAATAAACATTGAGTTAATTAAATAATTAACTCAATGTTTATTTTATACCGTGTAAAAAGTTCTTAAATAAGAAAGGCGTATTGTCGCTATAATCGTATTAATCTTAAATTTAATTAGGCGTGCTCTTTCATTATTGTTAAGCAGACATTAACAAAAAATGGCCCAAGTGCTCGTCCTCCGGGAGATACGTAAGTATATACAGTCAGCTGCAGAAGTTGCTAAGCGGGCGAGGTGTCCAAAATTACCTTGACACGCTCTTATTCTCTTAACAATAAAGTCGCGTCAAGATCATTTTGAACACCCCACCCGCTTAGCAACTTCTGTTGCTGACTGTACCAATATTACACATATAATTTGTTTTTATAAGCATTATAGTAAATACCCCTATGAACGTAGCATCAATGGGATGTATACTATAAATTCTATTTTATTCATTAATTTAAAAAATATATACTTTTATTTTGTAAATGATGTTGAAACCAATTATCTTTCATTTAACACGTTACAAACATACGGGAGGAATAGGACATTTAGGTAACTTTTATTCCGCAAAGCGGCAGAAATTTTACAGGTATCAGAGAAATATCGGCAATACTCCATATTTTCTCTTATTGTTTCATCAACATCATTGGTGCTGTTAAAAGAGTAACTCACGTGTATATTTTATTTTTGAAATGCAGTATGTATATTGTTTTTTCATAATCACACCAAGATTTTTAGTTTACAACAAATCTAATAAGAAATGTAGGTACATATATCTTCTATTACCTTATTTACTTATTATTTGTTGTTGTATTGGCAATATAAATAATATAATCTGTGAAAGCTCGACTGGTTCTTGAGCCCGGTGTTGACGAATGGACGGACAGCAGAGGCTTAGTGATGAGGTTTATTTGTCACCTTACAGGGACAGTAAGGGGTCGTAAAAAATAAGTTAACATTTTCGCGAAGTTCGATAGTGTATATTTTGTAAGCATGACATGTGATGAATGCAACCCGCACGGGCGCCCCCCGCGAGGGCTCGGCGCGACTACGCGCCCGCCTCGCCTGCTCGGCCACCCCTTGTGCCCTGCGCTGGCCTACACAACGAATATTTTTTTGCGGGGACATCATAATAATAGCTCTGTATTACTTCAGGAGAAATTCCAAGAAGTTTATAACTCGAGATGAGTTTCGTGTTCCTTGTCATAAATAATAAAGCGGTCGTCGACTACAACGTTGTGCAGATTTTTAAGTGAAGTTAAATTTTCAGAAATAATTTTTCATTTTGGGACCACGAGTCACGGGGAACTTTCGAAAGTATAATGTAATGCAGATTTAGCGATTCTACTAAAGAGTTAGGATTAATAACAAGTTACGACTAAAGTTTTAATTTAAATATTTTAACTAATTGTAAGTAAGGAGTCAAGCATGATGTTGAAAGACAAATTATAAAATTATAGTAAGTAATCATTACCCCAACAATAATTATAAAAAAATGGGAAACGCGTATGTGACAACTCAGGAATTGCAAGTGTCGATGGGCTAATCTCCACTTAGCTGGATAAAATACTAATTATGAATACCTACCGTAAAATGGGGTGAGTAGGATTCGCGGGGAGAGTTGGGTTATGAATGGGGAGAGAAGGGCTGAAAGAGGGGTTAGATGGGTTTTTAAGGCTACTGCTACAAAAATAATGTATTCCAATTTAAAATGGAGCTATAGTAATACTAATATTAAAAAAATCAATCCAACAATCTTCCAAAATCACCTTTGTATGAAATCCCAACTCACCCCAAATACGAGGGACTACGGGGTGAGGTGGGTTTTCCTGTTTATCGTCAAAGTTATGAAATGGAACTACCCAAAATAAAATAAAAACTAAAATACAAACGTCCGAAACACTTATTATACAGGGTGGATTTTCTTTTTGGGTCAGTGAGGGCAGCTACCAGATCCCGTACTGCTACGAGAAAACGGTCTTAGAAGACCTTCCCTCGATTTCAAATTAATGAAGATTGGCTTTTACAGATTTTGAAAAAAACATACAGGGTGCGAGAAAAAGGTCATTTTTGACAAACTTTTTTTTTGATGCCAATCGATCCCATTCCTATTCAGGATCAAAAGCTTGTATGGAACCAAAAAAAAAATTCCGGCTAGAAAAGCCACAAATCGAGGAAAACTTTTCCCATACAATTTGTATGAAAACGAAAACTTTTATTTTTCACATGCTATTTTTGTATGCCAATCGATTCCATTCCTATCCAGTATCAATAGTTTCCTAGGAGTCAACTTTCGATAATGTACTAAAAAGCCACAAATTAATAAAAACTTTTGCATACATTTACTATGGAGAAAACGTGAAATTTTATTCACAATTTTCTATCTCGCCCATCAGTCTTACAGCAATGTCTTCATACAGTATTATGATCCTTAAATGTAACAGGACTGATTGGGCAGATAGAAAAATGTGAATTAAATTTCACGTTTTCTCCATAGTAAATGTATGCAAAAGTTTTTATTAATTTGTGGCTTTTTAGTACATTATCGAAAGTTAACCCCTAGGAAACTATTGATACTGGATAGGAATGGAATCGATTGGCATACAAAAATAGCATATGAAAAATAAAAGTTTTCATTTTCATACAAATTGTATGGGAAAAGTTTTCCTCGATTTGTGGCTTTTCTAGCCGGAAATTTTTTTTTGCTTCCATACAAGCTTTTGATTCTGAATAGGAATGGGATCGATTGGCATCAAAAAAAAAGTTTGTCAAAAATGACCTTTTTCTCGCAACCTGTATGTTTTTTTCAAAATCTGTAAAAGCCAATCTTCATTAATTTGAAATCGAGGGAAGGTCTTCTAAGACCATTTTCTCGTAGCAGCACGGGATCTGGTAGCTGCCCTCACTGACCCAAAAAGAAAATCCACCCTGTATACACCATTCAGTTTGCATATGTAAAAATAAAATGTTATCGAGGTTTGAATGTCAGTTCTGCGCCTACTCACCCCATTTTACGGTACTTATAATGATAAACATTCGTACCTACCTACGTAAATATTTACGAATTTTATATGCCCAGTGTATACTCGTACCTACATAAAATTAATTCATTCATTCATTAAGTAAATTCAAGCCATGACAAGCAGAAAGATTCGCAAACATCCAACATAACAGACTAATACCATAAATTTAGCAAAACGTTCAAACTACTAACACGGCAAAGGCAACGTTCTCGGTGCTGTCTACAGATTCTACTTAAGTTAATGGATAAGTTACGAAGGCACAGAGTTTACTTTGTGTTTTCAGGTAGACGGACTTAGATCGAGAAGTTTTCTTCGTTAATTTACACAAGTCGAAGCTTCACAAAACTGTCAGGATAGTTTCAGGAACATTGTTCCCGGATTGATGTAGAAATTACAATTAGGTACTTACAGGCCAATTCGGACGTACATTGAGCACTGACATCAGAATGATATTTTAATCATGTTATTTAGTCGTGTGTTTCGCCCGCGCCAATACGTGTACGAACAAGTACAAGCGAAATGCACAATAACTGAATGACATCAGTTCAGTTTCATGTAATTCTGATATCAGTGCGCGTTCGATTGGCCTGTTAGTTGACTTTAACATTCCGGGACTGAAAACCCAATTTTTCATGAATTATTGTTACAAATGTTACAATGATAAAAAGTTTTGTTTATTTAAATTAACCTTTAGAGTAGTGTTATTTTATAATCATTTTCATTGCTTTACTTCTGTAACATTCAGCATGGCATAACAAATTACGACAGAATTAGGTACAAGTTGTTTCCAAAAAAGCAACTTGCCCGAAAGTTCCCCGCCCAAAGAATTATGAAGATTAGCATAACAAAGTAAGTTGAAACTGTGTTCGTGGAATGCGTCGCCTTTCGGGACTTGAAAATCTTTTGCATGCTTTATTTATATATTTCAAAAACATCATCATCATATCAGCCTTTTATCGCCCATGCACTGCTGAGCATAGGCCTCTCTTCGAGTACGCCGCTTAAAAAACATAATTTAGTTGAAACTTAATGTCAACATTACCACGGAATAACGATGCGTAAATTATTTATTGCACATATTATTTTAAAATAATCCATCAAAATGTGTTCTAAATTATACACCTATATACCTACATTGCCGCAGAACGTGTGAAATGTGTCGCTCTTATCTAAAATATGGCATATAGTTCAGTAAAGTTATATGTTCGTATAAATAACTAATTAGTACTCTTCAGTGAAATATAATGTTTCAAAAAAAAGCTACTCTCAAAGAAATGTTAGTACAGTGCAGTCAGCTGCGTAGATGTGTGACCCTCCTACAAACAAATTTTCTATGCAAGGGGGGTCAGTCTTCTCTGCAGCTGACTGAGCAAGCAAATATTTAGTTAATACTTACTACACAAAAACTGTGAGTTGCGAACTGTGTTACACCGGCCAACAGTAGGTAGCTTTACCACGAGCTTTTCACTGACATGACACTGACATATTCTCTAGCGTGTGCGTAACTTACCTACTTTCTATGCATCACGCTCATACTGGCATACCTATTAGTGCGAGCGAGATGTATATAAAGTAAGTTACGCAGATGTTAGCGAATATGTCAGTGTCAAAATCGGTTTTAGGATATTGATCAAAATTTATTTCTTTATTATTAGTTAAGTTGAGTTATTTTTCCAATTATTCAAAGAGTTTTCTATTTTTGATAATGATATTAACTTCTTGTGACGGATCTTAGCCTGTCGCTTTGTTCGGTGGCGCGTGTCCCTGTTTGTGCATCGCATACCGCGCTGGGAAGGGCACTAAACCGGGGAGCGCTCAGGGGTGCTGTTCTAATATTTTACCGAGCACGTACGAATCAAACCAGTACAAAAGAAGTATTTGTTAACGCGTATTTTATACGGGACTCAAGGTCATCTCACATTGGTTCGCGCACGGAGTCGGCTCGCCCGCGCTCGTTGAACTCATGGGAATTAATGGCTAGCAGCGGGAGCACGATCACTCTACTGCTACTGCTACCAATTACTCTAATGGAATTTATTTGATTTCAAACGCATGGCACTCGGACTAGAGTCAACGTGTACACTCGCCCTGAAGTGCACTTATTGAGACCCATATTGCATTTGGCTTCAGCGTTCGATTTAAGGTCCTTTTCGTAAATTAGAAAATCTGAGGAAAAAACAGTTGAAATCAATAATTACTCGTATCTGATGTAACTATAAACTCGAAAGACTTGACCTATGTTCTGCACCATTATAGAGATGTTCTGCATCTATCATTACATTTTTCCTGTAATGTTTATAATAACATGAATGTTTAGTATTCAACCTACTGCTATACTGATTTATTTGAGGTAGCGAGGCTACTGGCCGGCGACACATTCGCAATGGTCTAAAAATTAATAACTAACGGTGTCAGTGTCATCAAAAACATCGCAACAGAAAGAATATCTGAATTCGCGAAATATACCAGAAAACAGTGTGCAGTGCCTTAAAATAACGAGGAAGCCACCAGCGAGCAATCCATCCACCCGCAGAGGCCTCTGCCACCTGCAGACCACAAATACCGGTAAGCCCTTCTACCATCAGATAAAGCAGTATAGTGTCGAATGAACTAACTTAAAAAAACTACAGTCCACTGGCTTTACGCCACAATGAATATTAGGTATGAAATAATTACATAATTAGGGTTCCGTAGCCAAATGGCAAAAAACGGAACCCTTATAGATTCGTCATGTCTGTCTGTCTGTCTGTCCGTCTGTCCGTCTGTCCGTCTGTCTGTCCGTCCGTATGTCACAGCCACTTTTCTCCGAAACTATAAGAACTATACTGTTGAAACTTGGTAAGTAGATGTATTCTGTAAACCGCATTAAGATTTTCATACAAAAATAGAAAAAAAACAATAAATTTTTGGGGTTCCCCATACTTCGAACTGAAACTCAAAATTTTTTTTTTCATCAAACCCATACGTGTGGGGTATCTGGATAGGTCTTCAAAAATGATATTGAGGTTTCTAATATCATTTTTTTCTAAACTGAATAGTTTGCGCGAGAGACACTTCCAAAGTGGTAAAATGTATGTCCCCCCCCCCCCTAACTTCTAAAATAAGAGAATGATAAAACTAAAAAAATATATGATGTACATTACCATGTAAACTTCCACCGAAAATTGGTTTGAACGAGATCTAGCAAGTAGTTTTTTTTTAATACGTCATAAATCGCCTAAATACGGAACCCTTCATGGGCGAGTCCGACTCGCACTTGGCCGCTTTTTTATCTCAATGTACGTTCGAATTGGCCTGAATATTTGGCTTAGATTTAGCTTATTTCGCTTGACTTGCGGCATCAACCTGCAATGCAATGCTTAAGTTATTTTGTCAAAAATAACGTTAAATTTGCCACTTGATGGCGTTCATCAATGCATAGGTAGGTACTCGTAGTTTTCTTTGGCCGATAGTGCCCAACCCCAACAATAAACACCGTTATAAAAAAATAAGTACCTAAGGTATTAACAAATTACAACGCGGTCTAAAAATACGTTGAAAAAAAGATTTTTTAGTAATATTTTCTATTCTTTACATAGTTAAACGTTTTTTACAAAATGTAAACAACAATCATTTAACTAACAAAATATTCTCCAGCAGCTTTGATACACAAACGCAATGGTTTATTAATATTATGAACTATTGTTCTGTTGTTATATGCCGCAGTAGAAAAAAATGTTAACGTGTTTTGGACCGTCCTGTAATGGACATACGAGTATGTGACCTAAAATGTCATTCAATAGAACTTGCTAACTATGTAAACAAAAGTTACTAGTAATTTGACAGTGAGTGTCAATTTTAGTATGGCGGTTTGTTTACATAGTTAGCAAGTTCTATTGAATTACACTTTAGGCACATATCGATGAGATCATAAAATTGCCAATTGTACACTGGCTGCGATATAACTATGTACTCGTACTAACTACTGTATCTATATTAGGTAGGTAGTTAGGGTAGCAAACAGAGGGACAATACGGACATCGTTAACTACGGAACCCTAAAAAACGAGGCAAACCCAAATAAACTGTGTAATTAAAACCATTACACCCAATGTACCCACGGCAGACGGTCATAAGGATTGGACAAGTTCTCGTATTAAAACTTAAAAAGTATCCCTTACAAGACCCGTACGTGTTCTTTGTCTCAAGTTTTGTACTCACCTCTAAGGAAGTTCCCCTAGCAGCAACTAATATTAGTCAATTAGGTATTCAGAGCGCGCTCGCCCACCCCGTGCGTCTGGCCATGTATTGTCATTAGTTACAGAGTCAGATGCTCAATCAAACCAATGTGACTGTGACACCGAGCTCAAATCTATACGTATTTGGAGAGCTAACTAATACTGGTACATCTCTGTGTATTCGATTCACCCGCGCTCGGGAAGCGGTTGCAAGAAGACCTCTGCCGCGTCCGTCCCACTGCCGCTGCCACTCAGCTATGCAACGCAGCATCTTCGGCCCACTTCGTTGCATCGATATTTGCTGACCGCACGCTCAAATTTGACCGCTGATTGCAGATCTCGATAAACCGAGTCGATATTTGCTGTTTCTATCTTTGAAATTGTGCAACTAAGGCTGAATTCAGTAGCTTGTTAAAAATTACACAGCTGCACTAACAAGCAAAACGGAACCCTTATAGTCTATTTAAATATTACCTACTTTTTCATCGTTTTAATAAAATGTTAAATCCGACCCCTGAACAGAGGGAGGAGTAAAATGCACAATCCGCATGCACAGATTTATATAAGTGGGACATTTTTTAAATATATTTTCATGTATAATATGAGATTTCATATCTCTAACACTAATTTATATTCCGGCGATATATATTTTTCCTATCATACCCTAAGAGCTCTTTTTAGAACACTCTTGGGTACTTCGACTTTTATCGCAGGAAATCTCTCTCCTTTCTGCATAATTCATCGCTATGAAGTTGAAACCGAAGTCGTAAAAGGAATCGCTCTATGATTTCATGTCTTTGGCGGGAAACTTTCTACTTGTCTTTCTTTTGAATCAATCATTGATCGCCGCAGGCATGTCGTGTTCACTTTAAATTGCACTTGAGATTTGTAAGAGTGATAAAAAAGTTATTACTTCTGCTATCGCTTATTTTATAGCCTAGCCATCGAAGGACTGTTAGGTTTATTATAGTATGTATCGGGACCATTTTAAAATACACCTGATATTTTTTACGCCAATAAACAGTCGTGGTTGCTTATTTTAGAAACCTAAGTACAATTTTAGTACAGATTTTAAATTTTAATAACGTTTGGTAGGTTTCTAAATATGATCAGGTAAACGAGTGTAAGTACCTAACAATATTGATTCTACCGAATATAGTGTTAACGCGCGTTGCAAGGCTATATAGCAAGTTACGAGGAGCACTCATCATTGCAGCAACTACCTTGAGGCCGATTCGTATTCACTAGTTGATGTCAATTTCATATCATTTTGACATCATTTGCCCTTTCATCTCGATTGTACTTAGGTATATATTGGTTTGGTGCGAATGAGATGCGCTGCGAGTATGTAATAACATATTATTCATAATGAATGTCTAAAGTTCAAATGCAGCTCCTTGCCAAAGCAACTGCTGAGGTATGATAAAGTCGTTAGATAACGTGAACTAATATATATTCTATTATAATTTTCTCGCGATTTTTTTTGGGCCTAGCCAAGATGGCAATTGTTTATAGATAATGCCAATCGAAACTTAAAATATTTACGGAAATTCACGTGATTTTCTGTAGCATCTGTTGTCCCGATACATGTTTTTCTTCTGTGACCCCCCCGATGCACCAGCAAACACAAAACAAAGGTAAATAAAATATTCGCGATATACCTACCCGATAAAATGATAATGATAATGTTATAACGTTAATCTATCCGAACTTAAAATAAAATCCTGGATTTTACTTCGGACTAAACACAAGTATTTTAATTTGCACTTTTCTAAGTTGCCAAGTTACTAATGTTCTAAACTTTCATTTGCTCGAACTGCGATCAAAGCGTAAACGAACGTCTAACTAGAAACCACACCCACATAACTAGGAAACGTTTCTAGCATTCACGGCGGATACCTATAATAGATATCGAAGGGTTCCGTTATAGTATTTTATTCAACCGTTGTTTAAGAGAGGTCAAAAAAGGCGAGTGGCGTGAGTAACAATTTGAGGCGAAGCCAAAAATTGTTAAAAAAGACGCCACGAGTATTTTCTGACTCAGTTAAACAACATTGCATACAATACTTTTTCTACGACCAAGCACTTACTTTGAAATATAATTGTAAATTTAACAAATACTTTTCATTCAAGAAGTAGCAAAGAATAGAGGGTACGGGCGGGAAAAGAATGAATGATATAAAAAAAAACATGTCTATGGTTCACTCATCTGTCAGAGATGACAATTAAAATTAGGTTGGCAATAATGTATTTCATACAATATTTTTTAAGTGGTGATTACACGAAGTATCTTAAAAGTGCCAAAAAGATATTGCGTGTATGCACAAATACTTTTTTGGGGAATAGACTAAAGACTTGTCTTGACAGCTATAAGATAGAGGTTTAAATGTGTGTGCACGACACTTTATATGACAAATAAAAGTACGGGAGTAGAAAAAATATTTTAGTTGTTTTGTCAATGCCAGTGAGTATAAAATATTTAATCGATAATAGTTTGCCTCCTATATCATCAAAAAATTCTATATCAAAATCAAGGTTCTATCTCAACTGTTTTGGTTGATAATAACTTACTCTTTTACATGGGTATATAGATTATGAAAAAAGATGACAATTATATTATACATTTGAAACATTTAATAAGTAAATGAAAAGTTTGAAAGCGACATTTATAAAACAATCACCGTTTTATACTATTTATCTATACAATACACATATAATAAACCTTCTCTATAATACGTTCAAAAACCGCAACGTTCAACTGACATTAAGATAAAAATGTTATGAATGCATAATGATTAAATGAATATCGATTTTATAATTACATTCAAATTTAGAGAGAGTGTAAAGGGTTATACGACACTTGTCTGCCCGCGGTTACTTTTCTATCCCATAGCACTAGCTTGCTGAACTATATTTTTCCTCGTCCTCCCTATACAACCATCCATAATAATATATATCTATCTTGCTTCTTCATCCTGATAATATTGCCCACATTTCATTTAATTGATTCAGAAAGAAAGTCGCATTGTATACTTTTCCTAAGCTGAATTAGACAAGTTTGTCTAAAATATACTAGTAAGCACTGAACCCTACAGCACACGCGTCTGTTTTTTCCTCGCCCATTGTGCCTGTCTACGCGAGCGTCGGAAGCTGTCTTTGCAAGAAATGTTTTAAAGCGAATTCCCAAAATTGCCCTCTGCCGCGATTCAAAGAAACAATCTTATTCCAAAGTTATTTAAAAAGCATGTTGGTTTTCTTATTTGTTTTTGGCTGCATGGAATTTCATAACCCCATGTTGTTAAAAGGTGTTTTTTCGTTTCGAAATGTTATAATAATTTTATTGATGAAAAAATATAACGCTCAACATTGATACAATGAGTACAATGACACAGAAGGACCAAATCGCAAAATAAATTCATTGAAAACGCACATGAAACTGAAAAAAAAAGTTTAAACTCAACATCATGTATGTGAGATTTATTTTTAAATTAAAGTTCGTTATTAATGAATTTTGAATAATTATCATTTATTATTAGCAGCTTGACACAAAAGAGGAAATCCTGTCGTTCTCTCCGAGGGCGTTTTTGTCAAAATATAATTTGATTAACCTCGGCCCAAATTATGGTAACGAACACAAGCATCCCTCTATTGAAGCAAGCTGCTGCCAATATTAAATTCTTAAATCATGGGAATATAAATTATTTTTATCGCAAAATTTAAAAAAATGTAATGATTTTGAAAAAACATTTTATCTTAATTGAGAAAGATATTAGCTGATGTAAGATGTATATGTACACACATTTTATCATAAGTATCATAACTCAGATTTTCAATAAGTCGCAAGCATTTAATGCATTTCAACTGATAACGTATCATTTATAACGATAATCGTGTCATTTATATTCCACAAAACCGATTTTTACCCTATTTAATGGAAAGCTGGCATTATACAATAAATAAAGGCAATCTCCCCATAAAATGGACCATGTGCCTTCATAATCCTGTAATAAATCACAACTTAGAGAATAATCATCATAAACCTTACGTCCGCGGTGTGGCGAGCGACGACGAGGAGCGCGACGATGGGTCTCATACATCACGCTACGATTACATGTATCAAATAAACATTAGCTGCGCCCTGCCCGGCCGGCCGGTCGAGTATCCCCGTGCCCCGAGCTCCCAAACCGTGCGTGCGAATCCAACGATAAAGATAAAGCTATTTTTTGCAATCAATTGATTTATTATTATAAACACAAAACAAGAAAAACAAGGGATCGCATCGCATTAGACTGTCAATGACAAGACGACCCAGCTTTCTAGTGTTCCGTACCAAATTTGGTTCATGAAATACTTATGGGATTGCTTCCGTATCTAAGTTTATATATATTTACTTATAAAATAACCTAGTCATGAATCTTGTGAAAACGATCTATACCCATGTTAGCACATGTGAGAGTACATTTGAGTAGGTATACAGGATGCTTCCTGTAACAGAAGCAACAAATTAAACTAAAGGCTGTACTCCTCAAACTGACCAACATTTGTTCAGCAACTTTTAAAAATTATAAATCCTTTAGACTTCCTCTTGTTCATACAAAATGAATATTGCCTTCAATGTACGCTGACATCAGTGTGTTTGACGTTGCTTGTCACGCTTTAAACATAACAAAATTTGCAATACATTGCTTCTTAGAATAAACTTTAAAGTGTAATAAAAATCAAAACATGAGTTATTTTCAAAAATTGCTGAACAAATGTTGGTCAGTTTGAGGAGTACAGCCTACAGTTTAATTTATTGCTCCTGTAACAGGAAGCACCCTGTATAAATACTTAAATAGTTACTTACAAAGACGACCTAATTTATCGGATTCATTTTGAATAAATCCACGTGGAATAAAAACTGAAGACCTAACTACTAAAGACTAACCTAGACTAAATAACTATTAATTCAAAGGTAGGTAACCCGTCTAATAATTTTCAAAATAGCAAATATCGGGCCAGTTTGCTAGCAGTAAAGAAAAGTAATGTAAAGCGGTAGTATGATATGAATTTTAAATTGGCGTAACTCGTAGGGGTGTGTAGTAGCGCTGGAAGGAGCGCCCGCGGCCCGAGCTCCAGACAAACGACATCAGCGCTCGCGATTAAAAATTCGGCAGGGGTCTGCGTTCCCATTACTTAGCGAACACCGGCCAGCGACCGTCTGATAGGACCAGTCTGAACTTCGATTTCATATTGTTATTACGAACCTCGAGATGACAGTTACACTGTTTTTCCAGTGCTTATTAGCTCTCGACAACCGGTGAAAAATCTAGGGACACTGAACCACGAACGCCCTATGTTACCGAAGTGCAAGCACGAGGCATTTGGACTTTTAATTCGCAACAAAATAATGGTCGCAGCAGAGGCACTTTGCACTGATTTTAAGCGAAGATGTTACTTTTTTTCTTACTATCATGGAAAAGTTTCAGACATATTAAAATATATATAATAGGTACCTACTTTAGGTACATTAGGTACCTACTAAAAAACATACCAGGCTCAAACTAGAATACGCGAGTACCTATAGGATCTTTCGGTTGGTGGACTATTATATGCTAAGGGCATACTTATTCTGATTCGAGCATTGATCAAAAAATGTCTTAAGTAATTGTAATCCTAAAAGAGTAGGAGGCAATATTACACCACCTAAAGTAATAGAAAGAGGTACTTACCAAGATTATTATTTGATTACGTTTAGTATTGTTTCTACTAGTACCTACATATTTATTATTTTTGAACAGTAATTGTCACCGGATATTAAAATTAGTTTAAAGTTTAAAAAATGTGAATAGTGAAAGTAAATAATAACAGTGGCAAAGAGAAGTACCTTAAACAAAACTGATTAAAGAACGTTAGGAACGTGGCAGGGAGCAGGCACCCCTAAAAATGCTTGCAAATTAAAAGGCACGGTGGTCACAGGGGACTCTTATTTGAGTCGGTGAGATTTGCGGAGGGTTCGCCATTCGCCACGCACAAGCTCCGATCAATCATTAATTACATTCAGTCACATTTACGCGCCACATGTTACTCGGCTACCAAGATGACTAAGCCCTCTATTACCTACAAATAATGACGGCCCCGGTTTCGGTACTAACAAAATTGAATTCATCTCTCATAATCCCTGAACGACATCGCCGAGATTAAAGTTGGCTACTTTTAATAAATATGCTAATAAGTTTGATGTAATCAACTATAGCGTGCTAAAAATTACTTTTCATGTATGAACGTGAAGATTCCAAATTAGATCAAGATAAGCCAAGCGTCTCTTCCAATTAACCTTTTGAGTAACTTTGAGTATGATTTTGTTGTCGCTCAAGCGTTTCCGGTATATTTTTGGGACGACAGCGCTATCTATGGAGTATAACACGAAGCCTCGGCAGAAGCTACTAGACGTGGTGACTCATCAGATCGGCAAGTGGTTTACAAATTCCATCACCACGCGACGCCACTGTAGAGGGACGGAGGTGGGGACGTGATGATGAAGACACGGCCCAGCACTTTGCCATCGAGCAGCGTCGTGAGCGGACACAATTTATTGTATCTCCCAATTGGTGAACTTGGTTATACATACTTATTGATTTGTGGTAAAGTAACGTTGAGTAATCTAGTCGTAGTTAAATTATTGTTCCAATCTAAATGTTAACTGTTATTATTTGATTGCATTAGCATATTACATGTAACTGAAGATACGTAGATCTATCGTGATTAAAATATCCGTTAATTTAAATAGTGCTTACCTCTGAACTCATTTGGTCTTGTACTTATGTTTCTCAAATAAAAGGTGTTAATATATACTCTGTGTATTTTTCTTTTATCAGAAGTTGGAGTGCGTGCCTTGTACGCCCACAACAATGCCACGTGGTCGGAAGAGAAAAGCGGCAAAAGAAGATCGCACCATCGGTCTACTAGCTCCGAGTCATCATCTACGAGCTACAGCAGTTCAAGCAGCTCGTCAAGCAGCGACAACAGCCGCGCTAGGAAGCGGCGCAGACGGCAAAAGAACAAGCGAAGCCGAGGTGCACTGCCAACCGTGAGTCAAAACATTGTTTTATCGTCAGTGATACCCGAATTCGATCCGTTAATCGATGACGTTGATAGTTGGTTAGATGTAGTTGAGGCTAATGCGCGTACGTTTGGGTGGTCAAACAGTATGATAACATACCAAGCACTGCAAAAATTGAAAAATACGGGTAAAATTTGGTTAGATTCTTTTCAAAAGAATGAGTGTAAATGGACAAATTGGACATGGAAACAGTGGAGCGGTATGTTATCAGACACGTTTCAAGTTAAACGGAATACTTATGTGCTTCTCAAGGAATTGATAGAATTGAAACCGCTGCCTAAGCAGTCATTATATGAATTTTACTTTCAACAAAAAGCAAAAATTGACCGGTTACATTTAGGGTTTCGAGAACGCGACGTGATATCAATTATTGTTGGTTCGATAGGTGATGTAAACATTATAAGCGCTGCGGAAGCGGGTAGTTTTAAATACTGTGACGAGCTCGCTTCATTCCTGCACGGTAAAACCTACACAGAACTCGAGAAACCCGGATCTAGCAAAAATAGTACGACTACCAAACATCCTTTTCGATCAAATAACACGATTCAAAGTCAAACCGTCACAGAAAACAAAGTAACCAGTAGCGCAACTGAGACTTCTACGCCAAGTAGTAACAGGAATGCAACCAACGGTATTACATGTTATCGTTGCGGTGAACCGGGGCATAGAAGAATCAATTGCACTGTTAAAGATAATGTCAAATGCACTTCATGTAATAAATTGGGGCATTTAGAAAAAGCTTGCAAATCAAAAACCAGTATGAAAGTCGAAAAGGATGCGGAAGTCAAAATGATTAATGATTCTAAGCAAAAATTTTTCAAAAAATATTTTTGGATGAACTGGAATGTGAAGGTTTCTTTGATATGGGGGCTGCTTGTTCTCTTGTAACGGAAGATTTTGCCAGACGGAATAACTTGCATATATTTCCGTTAAACGCTCCTGTCAATCTTTTCGGATTTAGGAATGACTTCTCGGTTCAGGTGACTCACGCGGTGGCGGTTAATTTAAAAGTCGATTCGGTTGCGATGATTACGACGTTTTATGTAATTGACACGTTGTCGGGTGGCGATATTATAATAGGTCGCAATTTTACAGAAGATAAGAGGATTATGTACGTTCGAGTTGGCGATAATTTAACATTTAAATCGGTCCAGTCATTGGAGGTGTTCAATATTGACACTAATACACAGAATAGTGGTGACAGTAAGGAGCACGAATCAATCCTGAAGGGCATTTTTTCGAAATACCCTAAATGTATATCCAATGACTTGACAGATTTGGGTAAAACAAGCTGTGTTGAACTTGATGTAGAGTTGACAACTAATAAACCAGTATGTCAACGACCGTATAGAATGTCCGAATCTGAAAGAACTGCCACTCGCGAGATATGTAATGACTTATTAAAAAGTGGTATTATTCGTAACAGTAATTCACCTTACGCAAGTCCCGCACTGCTTGTTAATAAGGCGTCAGGAGCCAAACGCTTATGTGTAGATTACCGACAACTTAACAAGATCACGGTCAAGGAAAAATACCCAATGCCGTTAATCGAAGATCTCATTGATAGGCTTAGGGGTTGTAAATATTATACCTCGCTAGATTTAAAAAGTGGGTATCATCAAATCTCAGTTAAACCCGAATCGGTTCATAAATTAGCCTTCGTCACGAGTGATGGGCATTTCGAGTATGTTCGTATGCCTTTCGGGGTCTGCAATGGTCCTGCAGTCTTCCAACGACTAATGGACACAATCTTAGGTAATTTGCGTTTTGGGCGTGTCATTTGCTATATGGACGATTTGCTCATTGCCACAGAGACTCTAGAAGAAAATGTCGCGTGTTTAGATAATGTGCTGCAACTCCTTGAAAACAATGGTCTAACTATCAATATGGAGAAGTGTTAATTTTTTCAAACGGAGGTCACTTTTCTAGGCTATCTAGTCTCACAAGAGGGGGTGCGGCCTAGTGATCGTAAATTGAAAGCAATAAATGAGTTCCCCACCCCAAAAACTGTTCACCAGTTAAGACAATTTCTGGGCCTTATAAACTATTTTCGAAAGTTTATTAAGGATTGCGCTTTACTTTGTAAGCCTTTAAGCAATTTACTAAAGAAAGACTCTGTGTGGCAATGGAGCGACGAGCAAGACATGGCGGTAGCAAAATTAAAGGGTGCTTTAGTAGATAACGTCACATTAAGCATTTTTGATCCCAAGCTCCCAATCAATCTATATACTGATGCGAGTCGCGACGGTCTTGGTTGTATTTTAATGCAAACCACGCAAAATGGCGAAAGACCAGTGCATTTTTACAGCCGACAGACAACTAATGACGAAAAGAAATACCATTCTTTTGAGCTTGAGCTATTAGCCATAGTTACGGGTTTACAAAAATTTCGTCATTACTTGTTGGGGACACAGTTTAAAATAATTACCGACTGTAACGCTGTGAGGTATGCATTAACTAAGCAGGAAATAGTGCCACGCATCAGTAGATGGGTCTTGTATACTCAAGAATTTACGTTCGAAGTACAACACAGAGCTGGATCACAAATGCAGCATGTCGACGCCTTGAGTCGCAATCCAGTTAAAAATGATGATTTACCTACTGAAAGGGATGAAGTTATGTTAATAACTGAGGGCGATTGGCTTTTATCCGTGCAATTATTAGATCCAAATATCAGTCAAATTCGAGAAATCTTACAGTCAGGCGAGGCCGAAACGAATAAACAATTATTTAATGAATACGAATTAGTTGGTAATAAGGTATATCGCAGAACAGAATTTGGTAGACGCTGGGTAGTTCCAAAGAACTGTATATGGCAGGTTATCCGATTAAATCACGATGATGTCGGACATTTTGCGGTGGACAAGACAGTCGAAAGAATAAGAGCTAAATATTGGTTCCCACGAATAAAGAAAATTGTCGCAAAATACATAAAAAACTGTCTCAATTGTATCTATAACAAACATGTCCACGGCAAAAAGCCCGGCGAGCTTTATCCTATACCTAAACATTGCAGACCGTTTCACACGCTGCATTTAGACCACTTAGGCCCCTTTGTCAAAACTACGCAACAAAACAGCCACTTATTAGTAATGGTTGACGCATTCACCAAATTTGTGTTCATATCTGCTGTCAAGAGCACAAAAAGTCAAATCGTCATAAATGAATTAAATAAGTTGTTCAAATTGTTTGGGCCACCAAAACGGGTTATTTGTGATGCAGGTAGTGCTTTCACGTCAAAATTGTTTACTGAATTTTGTAAAAACTCGGGAATTAGGGCTCATATTATTGCCACGGGTGTGCCTCGCTCTAACGGACAGGTAGAGCGTTATAACCGGACCATTTTAGACGCTTTACGTAGTTTGGGCGCGGACACGGATGACAATAAATGGGACCAACACATTACGAAAATTCAGCAAGGAATTAATAGTACAATTAATAAAACAATAGCTGCGGTGCCAAGTGAGGTATTTTTCGGGTATCGAATTCGGACTAGTAATGACGGAATCACTGATGATGACAATGTTGAGAACTCGGTCGACGTGACGGCACTTAGGAATCAAGTCGATTCCAACATCAAAAAGAACGCCGTGATTCAAAAACAAGCGTTCGATGCTAAACGTAAGAAAGCGCCTAATTATATGGTAGGTGATTTGGTGGTACTGAAAATTCCGAGCCAGTCAAATGACGGACAAAGTACAAAGTTATTGCCGCTTTACAAAGGGCCATTTCAAGTAACCGAGGTTCTAGGTAAGGATCGCTACAAGGTTGCCGACATGAGAGGAGCAGAGAGAACTTCAAAACGTTACGATGGTACTGCATGTGTTGAGAACATGAAGCCATGGATCAACTTTGGAGCAGATTCTGACTCCGAACGGGACCCGGATGTTGTCAACAGGATCGAAGGTAATATTTAACCATATTTATCAATATTTGCATAAACAGTTCATTTACTATTTGGAAATGTTTGTTATTGTTGATCTGAACATATTTACTCGAACAGGTTAAACCTCGAACTAAAAGGTTTATTTTCTTTTGATCTAATGCAGTAGCCTCGTACAGATAACGAAGTGTGAGTACTTAAATTGTAGAAAATAGGAAGTGAACGTCACTTACTATTTTATCGGGTATGTGGTGATACACGACTTGTAATCTGAACATTACAAGTTCAAACCACAATGTGGAGTGAGTTGGCCGGCGATGGGATAACAAACTCTACCCGAATAAAACAATTTATTTACTTGCACTAGTCGTTTAAGGCCGCTTTATTTATACCTACCTATAGTTGTCGAATAAACTAACTTAGACGTTTCTGTTCTGTCCTCAGCTCCTGCATAAGATCCGGACGTGGCTCGGGACGAGCACGTACTCCAGGCTGGCCGGATGTTGTCGCTCAAGCGTTTCCGGTATATTTTTGGGACGACAGCGCTATCTATGGAGTATAACACGAAGCCTCGGCAGAAGCTACTAGACGTGGTGACTCATCAGATCGGCAAGTGGTTTACAAATTCCATCACCACGCGACGCCACTGTAGAGGGACGGAGGTGGGGACGTGATGATGAAGACACGGCCCAGCACTTTGCCATCGAGCAGCGTCGTGAGCGGACACAATTTATTGTATCTCCCAATTGGTGAACTTGGTTATACATACTTATTGATTTGCGGTAAAGTAACGTTGAGTAATCTAGTCGTAGTTAAATTATTGTTCCAATCTAAATGTTAACTGTTATTATTTGATTGCATTAGCATATTACATGTAACTGAAGATACGTAGATCTATCGTGATTAAAATATCCGTTAATTTAAATAGTGCTTACCTCTGAACTCATTTGGTCTTGTACTTATGTTTCTCAAATAAAAGGTGTTAATATATACTCTGTGTATTTTTCTTTTAATTTGTTGCAAAGAAACAGCTACAATATCGATCTACAAAAAAAACGGTAAAACAAATATGTAGTTAAGTGTATTTTAATATCAGGATAATTTACTTCGTTAAATTAATTTGAAAAGTAATTTATTGGATTTTTGACAGGTGTAATGTTTTTATTTTATCCTGCTTTTAATATGCATTATAGTAAAATGATTATTTTGTTCAGCCATTTTCTGTCGAATAGTTTTTTTTTAATAGGTTTTACGCAAAAAAAAACTCGTGTCCGCTTTTTGGCCGTATCGTACAACTCGCTCGCGCCAATCCACGTACGGACTGGTACGAGCGAAATGCATAATAACGAAATGACATCATTTTTTATCTCAATGTACGTTCGAATTGGCCTGAATATTTGGCTTAGATTTAGCTTATTTCGCTTGACTTGCGGCATCAACCTGCAATGCAATGCTTAAGTTATTTTGTCAAAAATAACGTTAAATTTGCCACTTGATGGCGTTCATCAATGCATAGGTAGGTACTCGTAGTTTTCTTTGGCCGATAGTGCCCAACCCCAACACTAAACACCGTTATAAAAAAATAAGTACCTAAGGTATTAACAATACAAACTTATTTGCTACCCTGAATGTAAATGTGCAATTACTCTACAATAAGGTAGTAAGTAGTAAGTTCCCCAAATAAATGAACATCCGTGAGTTATGACAGCAAGGAGTTGCATATGTAGGAACTGGATTGTTGACAGAGCGGGCGTGGAGATAAGTATCTGCTGAGTGGTCCCCTTGTGTTTTCCGATCGACGCACGTTCAGGGTTGCTATTAATTTCTGAATCCTGTCACAAAGCTAATACACGCGCTTGAACGTAATGTGGTTACATTTGCAAGTAAAATTCGCTACTATCCTCTGTTTCAAAGGGAAAGAGGGTCCGACTCTTTGATAATCTTACTGTGGTGTCGTATGTCACCGATAAAATGTGTTTTTTATGTGCTGAGTATAGTTCTAGAGGTAGGGGTCACAATACCGTGCCTATTTTCAAAAACCGGATTTTCGGGTATGGTTTCGTTACTAACAAAATTACTCAGTTATACTATAGGTTATGTTGCATAAAATCGTTTTTCCAGACTACATACTTACTTTTAAATAAAATTTGAAATTGAACAAAAAAATTAATGCACCTGTTTGTTTGCTGTTGGAATTCGATTGGTCTATCAAAAATAATTTGGTTTTTCATTGTAACAGGAACAGATAAGTAATTTAGAATTTAGACGCTATACTAGTGTAACAAACAATACAAAAAAATAGGTACACCCACCACCCAAAAAAATACGTACGAGTATAGGTACTTGTACTTAGACTACTATTTTAATGGCATTACCGTAATCGGGCAAAACTGATCTCGTAATATCACTTTAGGCGAATAGCATACCTTGACCCGCCACTCTGACCGCCACCAATGAACAGCTGCCCGGTGCCCTTACCTTATGGCAACATAATCGTTCCGTTCGGCTTTACTGTTTTGTAAAATTAAGTAAAGATATTTTGCAGACTTATCGTGTATATTCTGATAGGAGCATCTTATTTTTGTCTTTGTGATTGAATAAATACCTACTTAACAGATAAATATTGGAGTCGAAATATATGAAACTTTAGCACAAAAGAAAACGAAAATATGATTTCATCGAGTGATAAGGGCTGAATCTGTCGATATGTTTGTTCCAGTCCTGGTAAATGTTTGTCTTGTTTTTTGCACAAAACGCGAATAAAGCAATGTAAACTTCTTCTTCACCTTGCCAATAACAACTGCGCGTCCCTAAAAATGTAAAGTGAGGGGAGACGTTAATAAAAATTCCACGCTGAAACAACAAATTAAACGAAGCCGAGCCACTCGAAAAGCCATAAGTACTCATCTCAATTGCCGCCGATAAGAAATCCTTGGCAATGTATTCCGAGCACGTTTCAGCTCACGGTTTTTTCTCGCTATGCTACTGTGGCGTTTAAAACGAATTGACTCTTAAATTCTTCAGAATGAAATGTTGTCGGAGTTTTATTAAATCGAGTGTAACCATTCCTGGCATTACGCAAATGGCGGGTCCTCCCCTACATCTGTCGCGGGGATGCACCCCTTAATAAGTGTTAACGCTCGCCGGCTGCGATGAACACTCGTTGCTGGCTCGACTGCCGGCTCAAGCTAAATCTCTACAAATTCTTGATACAAATTAATGCCACAGGACGACTCCCTGAACGTCTCTTGTAATTTCATTTCACATTACAATGTGCCGCCCCCGCGGAACCCGAGACTAAGAATAAACAGCTATTCAAGTGCATGTGTAGAATTTACTCTAACACGCTAAATACCGCGCCTACTGCTCCATTTTCTGCGAAAGCTTGACGAAAGTAATAAAAGGGATGTTTTAAGTGAATAAGATTTCATAATTTAATTTAAGTAATAAAAGTGATCCGTGTGACCTTAAGTTTATTACTCTGAAATCTCAATTTCATTAAACAAAGTTTCTTTCAGATAGGTAATAAAGTCACGTCAGCTATCATTAAAAAACCTCGCTTAGTGCGTGTCGAATTACGCATAATGGATGGTTAACCCAGTAGTGTCAAATTGTTCTGGTAACTATGGTAGCTCCTGGTTTAACCGGTTAACCCCGGGTTAGTGGAATGGTGCAAGTGGGCCTTAGTAACCCTAATGTTTACCAACCTTAACTTTTAAAGATCTATTACACGTTCATGTTATTAGTGTTTATTTTTCACTTTTAGTTACATATGAAGCGACCGCCCAAAATAGTTATTTTCGATACAAGTGCGAAAAAGAGGAAATTCGAAACGAATGGCGATAAATTAAAACACGACCGAAGGGAGTGTTTTAAATCGACACGAGTTGCGAATTACCTATTCGCACGTGTATCGAACAACGTTTTACAGTACATATGGCACTTTAAAGTTTCGACATACGCACGAAAAGTGCTATTTTACGCACTAGTGCGGACTATATGTACTATAAAAAATATTTATAATAAATTTTAACTTCTAACCAAACTAAGTAGCGGCTCACAAAATAAACTAACGCTACATTCCAAATATTGTTGAAATAAATCTAATAGTGTCCGAGTAAAATGGTCGTGACATACGGACTGACACAGACGGACGGACAGACAGACATGACGAAAGTGAAAGGTTTCTGTTTTTGGCCACGGAACCCTAAAAACGAGAGTATATCGAGCCATACTCAATGTAAGGATCCGTATAGTTTCGCTATGTCCATCCGTCTGTCTGTCCGTCCTTGATTCAGTTTAGTGGTCGTTAATACTAGAAAGCTGCAAATTGGCAAGGGTACCTATCATATGTATACCATGGGTATACCAATCACGCAAAAAAAAGAGGTAAAACGAAAACTAGAAAAAAAACATAAGATTATTTCTCATATTTTTGGGCCCACCACGGTTTAAAGACACCCCTATAAAACAATGTTTAGGTTAGGCACGTAATGCCTCTCTACTGGCAAATGATCGGCTCTCCTCACTATAGGTATTATGATGTACGAATTATCCTATAAACCCATTGATGTGGAACGTTTTCCACGTATATAGGTATGTACAGTATGTTTAGTTATCTGTGAGTTCAACTAATACCTTTTTGAAATTAAACGGCTTGACTGACTTAGGACAGCGAGGTATCTTTGATATATTAAATAATTGGATTTTTAAATGAGTTTACAAGCTTCCGTGGTGCTGCGCGTAAACACTCTTAGAAGGCCTTTCATAATTAGGGTTCCTTACTAAAAAGGTAAAAAGCTGGGTGTAGGGTCATAATGTGCGAGTCTGTCCATCTGTATGTCAATCACATCGCTAAATATCTCGAGAACTACTTATTTAAATTTGTAATAGTAGCAAGTCATACTTTATTTTGATATGAAATCTGTTAATTACCTAAATACAATTTCAATAATACTAATGTACCTATCCTTCAACTGGCTCAAATGACAAATATGTATGTATGTATCTATTGTATTAAAACATTAAACAAATTGTAGCACATTACTATTTTTCAGACCATTAACTCTGGATAATAACACGAGTAGAATGGGCAAGCAAAATAAACGCGGCGGACAAAATAGTTCGAAACTGGTATCATCGTTGCAAATGTAAATGAACAATTAAAGCGTTTGCAGGGGCCAGGGACAATGATGATAATTATTTTAGTTTGCTGTCGGCACGGTTGTCAGCGCGTCGCCCGCCCGCCCTGCCCGGCGCCCGCTGGAATGCTCCTCGGACCCCTGCTTTCATTGCCATTAAATTGCGACACTTCTGCTATTCGTAAATTATTATCAGCCAGCGCTTTCATTACTCGGTCTCCAACAAAGGAACTCTCCGGATCTACGTACTGATTTAACTCGGATCCGAATGCGCCTTCGACTTTGCCTCGCCCATTGTTCAACTCGAATCGTGACTCATATTAGGCCCGAGGTGAAATTTTGATTAATTCGTTATACTGTTCCCAGTTATCGGTAATTCCAGTCGAGAAACTACGATGAAAGGGCGTTGGTGGCTTTAAAATAGGTAGTTGCAGTGGAATCGTTTCGAATGCCACTGCGCTATGCACAGTTAAACTAGATCGATAGTCCCCTCCGTCACAATACCCTGATAATACGTTAGTAATTATGTATCCGCGTTCGTATTAATTCCACTAAATGCACATGGCTTTATTTCCCATTACTTTTATATAGAATCTATTCGCTTTTACAATCACAGTACAAATTGCGTGGATACCATGTGTTCAATGGGGCAGTAAAAAAATTACTTTCGTGTAGGTACTTAATATTTTGTAGGTAGGTACACTATTGTCTTAATAATTATTATTTAATTATTTACATTTGTAAAGCCTGTAGTCAAAATAAATATCATAGCAAAACACATGCAAATCCTTTATGATGCATTTCGAACATACGCTACATAAAACTACTTATATGCTTTTTTTTCGTATAAACATTAAACGGCACCGACCAAAAATAATGAATTAATGACATTTTGTTGATCGTAATCAAAATAAAATTTAAATAGAACGCTTAAAAAGTCATTGTGCATTTTTTTAACCAAGATAATCATGAGCTTCTGTAAACTTATAGCATTTGACATAATAAAAAGCATAATTTAGCTAAAGTAACATGGCGTAAGATAAACTATGGGGCAAGAGGGACACTTGCAAGGAAAATACACACTTAGAAATACTTATAAATATTAAAAACTAAATTTAATGATAATACTAAACTTAAACCTAATGCATAAATAACATCACTTAACATTAACTTTAAAATACGTAGGAGGACTTTTCTCATACCCCGAGAACAATAAAGTTTCTCTGTTTCTCTTACCCCACCTGACCTTAAAAAAAAAATAAACGTCCGTCCCGTAGTTGCCTGGCTGTCAGAATAGCGAGCTTAAAATTGGGTACTTTGTAGATAGGTAGGAGGAAGCGGGGCAGCTTGGTTCACCTTTTTTTGAAATTGATTTTAGACCCCAGAATTAACTCAAAATACACTATTTTTGTACTTAGTAGATGACAAATTTACTAAGGTATACAAAGTATATCTTGTTATGTTAAATTTATAGCCAGTAAAAGAGATATATGGATTTTAACTAAAAATGGGATTTGTTCAATTGTGCCCCACTTGCAGGGCACTTAGATACATTACATGGGACACTTTGATACATCATTTTGGGATACTTTGGCACGAATCAAAGTGCCCCGTAAGTGTTTCAAACTGCCCCGCAGAGCATACGTTACAGATCAACTCAGTTAGCTGACCAGTAGTAAACTTTTTAAACATTATAAAACGTCTATTAAGTGCGGTGCTATTAGAACATATCAACATACTACAGTTATTAAGCAGGTGCACTAAATCAACAACAAAAAAGCTTTGTCAATCATCAAAATCAGTGTCAGTTTTTGACAAAAAGCTACTTGAGTTGTTTTAACTTTTCTTTGTCAATTTTGTTTCTCTTTGTACGTTCGCACTATTCACTAAAAAAATAATTTAAAAAATTTTCTTAACAAAAAACTGGCAGGGGCACTTAGATACACTAGGGGATCTTTATTGTACCAAAGTACTCCAATGGTCAAATAAATTAAAAATCCTTTATTAAAAATATACTATTAAGTATTACTTTAAAATAATAAACTAACTTTCTTACTGAATAAACGTACCTACTTAATAGCGCTCATTATGATGTTCATCCGATAAAGTCTAAAATTTCGCACCAAGTCTCGAACCGCGGAAACACGTTTTGACGCACCACGCGACAACGGCTGACAGGAGAGATGTGCCGAAGCTGGTACCTCACTCACACATACAAAGCCACGTTTTAGCATTGTAGAAGGTCAACATAAGTTTTTAGTTAAGGAATTAAGCCCTTGCTACACGGTCGCCGACAAGCCTACTAACCGTCTGACTTTGGTCTGACCTTGGTCAGTTTTGGTCAAATTTTGTTGGAAACAACTGTCTACACGGTCCGGGACGCGCGGTCTGGGGGCTTGTCGGCGACCGTGTAGCAAGGGCTTTAGTGTGGGTGTTCAAAACTGCCCCTTGTGCCTATCTACCCCGCTTCCTCCTACTTACGTACTATCAAAGATACATTGACTGAGTAAGATGCGTAAAATCTAAGACAAATTCGTACTTCTAATTTGACAGGTAAACGAGAAGGCGCTGTACAGCTACATACATTTTGCGGTTACTCTGGTTGTCAAAAGTTGACATTTGACTATTCAGTGACCGCATTCAAACACATGGCGCAGTATTAAATTAACTGATTGGCAAAACCGAAGTGATTCCATAAGTATTCCGTGAACAAAGTTTTGTACGGAACACTAAAAATCATCTCCACTTTACGTAGTGCGATCTGCGTGAAGATACTTAGGTACTAGATTCCATCTTTATACTTTTCATGATGTGGAGGAACACACGAACAGACAGACGTTGAACATAGCGAAACTATAAGATTCCTAGCTGAGTAGGCGCATAATCCCCTTACGCCGCGTGGTCCGATCGGCTTGTCCGATCAATCGGACTACGAATATTTTTTTTTCCTGTTGGCTCGATTGATCGGACGATAAGTACTTATTGAAGTCTTGTAGTCCTACTATCGGATCGGACTAACGGGATTTTAAAAGTTCATCTAGTTCGATCGATCGAGACACGAGACTTTGTAAAATCCTCCTAATACGATTACACAAATTTTATTCTTCCAGGTGGTTCGACCGATCCTTTCGTGGCGAATTTTGTGTTCTGTTCATATGTCGAAAGTGTTGTTTACTTAGTTAAGTAATCAATGTACTGTATTATTTATTTTATGGCACGGACGTGGACCGACTGGGACACCATGGATTATCTTGTCAAAAAAGTGCAGGCTGTTTTTCGAGACATGCGTCGCTTAATGACATAATCCGTCGGTCTCTTGCCACCATCAATGTGCCTGCTCTTCCTGAGCCGACTGGCATTTTCAGAGACGATGGCAAGAGGCCCGATGGGTTATCTCATGCCAGTTTCTAGTACCTAAGCTAAGATGAGATAGCCTTCATGTATTTTTAGCTGGACTTAACAAAACAGTTTCTATAAAAATAGTCCGATCAATCGCTTTAACAGGAAAAACAATCTCCCTGTGGTCCGATCGTTCGGACTATAAGGAAATCAATTTTCCTAATAAATCGATAATCGGGCTACGAGAACTTTAGAGTTCGATCAATCGAGCCAACGGGAAAAAAAAATATTCATAGTCCGATTGATCGGACAAGCCGATCGGACCACGCGGCGTAAGGGGCATAATCCTTAGTCACTACAGTCTCTACACAGTGCCAAATATTTTTATGTGATCTTTGAAATCATCCTGTGCATAAGTGGGTACCTAACACACTAGGTTACGGGGAAGGAAATAAATATAATATTTCCAAAATCGCCTCTGCTATATCTAGCTAAAAGGTATTTTTGGTATAAACTCTCGCCAATCATAGCTGTAGAGCCAGCAAAATAATTTTATTTCCCGGTGCTAACCTCGTCACCAATTACCCGTTAATTAAATGTCATTGATTCAAAGCTCATTTGTGAAGAGACCCGGATGCCTACATATCAGTGGCCGCACGAGAGTTGTAGGGGAATGAAAATGGATCGCGTTGGATAGCAGAGGAATGCTTTCGGCTCGAATAATTCAGTTAAACGAGTAATTTATGACTGGCCAAATTACTGACATCGCCACGACTGGCTATCAGCGCGTTAACAGCGATGCACTTGTGCATTATTATTATTTAGACTACCCTTTTACGTTTGTTTCCATTTACGCTATCAAAAACTAGTAACATTGTGTGTGTAGATTTACAATGTTAAAGTACAGTCAGCATCAAAAGTAGGGGATCAGACTACGCCTCAAAAGTATTCTCTAATAACGTAACAAAAAAAAAGAGGTATGTCTCTCGTCGGATTTTCATGCGGTTTTCACCTATCAATAGAGTGATTCTTGAGAAAGGTAGCGAATAATTTGTTAACCCGTGCGAAGCCGGGGCGAGTCGCTAGTATAGACTGATACGAGTACAGATAGGTACTTTTGAACGCGAATTGTAGAGATATATCTCTATATTTGGAATTCCAGGGTGGCAGGTACTTTTGGCGCTTTGTTTTATTCGCTACTATTGATGCTGACTGCACGTGATTGCGTTCGAAAAAAAAACTTATAAACCAAGGAGTATCTGGTTTACTGTCACAACCATTTTTCTCAATGAGTAATAAAGTATCGAATTGTAATTAATGTAAAATTGACAAATCTGATATAGGCACAGAACCCATCAAAACTACAAACTTCAATAGGTACTTCAAAATTATGTACCTACATATAGTCGTCATCTTCGTACGTCTCGCACGCGCCAATACATATACGAACAAGTATTAGCCTAAAATAGCATATTTTAGACATATATCAAAATATACGTTTGAATTGACCTCTGAGTAGAATACTTTCTGGTTGACCTATTTTATTTATCGTATGGCATATGTACATGTCACTGGATTACACTTATAACTAGAATTTTGCCCTTCCCAGGTACGCGATTGCTTCTTCTGACAGGATCTTAAAATCGTCTACATGGCCTGTATATCTAGTAAGAGGGCATTCTAGAATGATGTGGTTGATGGTCTGATCTGGGTGCCCGCAGTTACAGGCAGGAGAGGAGCTCCAGCCCCATTTGTACCAGTGGTGGCCGCAGTTGCCAACTCCTGTTCTTAGGCGGTTAAGAGCGGACCACACCCGGCGGGGTTCCTTGAAGCCTACAGGGGGTACACGCAGGGGTAGAGTAGAGAAGGGGTTGGCTTGGTCTCTGAGGGCTTCCCATTCTGCGGTCCATGCCTCCTCCAGGGTCCGGGTGGTCAGGGAATTTCCCATCAGTAATGCAGGAGGGTTTCGGGATTTAAGACGTTTACTTCCGAAGCCTTCGAGGTCTTGGTGGATTGGTAGGCCAGGACTGCAGTGCGCTTTCGTTAATTCGCGTTGGAGGCATTTTTCTCTTCGCAGGTGCGCAGGCGCTATGTTGCTGAGAGCTGGAAGCCAGTGGGTGGGTGTTGGCTTAAGGCATCCCGTTATTAGACGGAGAGTCTGGTTTAGCTGCGTGTCGACGGCTGAGGTATGAACACTATTTATCCAAACTGGGGCACAGTACTCAGCCGTCGAGTAAACCAGGGCCAGCGCTGTGGTTCGGAGACAGGAGGCAGAGGCTCCCCAAGTTGTTCATGTTAATTTTTGCACTAGACTATTCCTGGTCTGCAGTTTAGCCGATACTTTTTGTAGGTGACATTTGTAAGTAAGACTTCTGTCCAGGGTAACTCCAAGGTACTTTGGGTGTGGGTTATGTTTAAGTATTGTGCCTTTAAACTTGACTGTCAGCGTTCTTTCTGCAAGCTTATTGTTAAGATGGAAGCAGCAGACTTCCGTCTTACTTGGGTTAGGACAGAGGCGCCACCGGGTGAAAAAGTCGTCGAGGGCTTCCAGGTCTCTTTGTAGGATTGGTTCGGTGGAATCCATTTTGCGGTGTTGGGTAATCATAGCCAGATCGTCGGCGTATCCGAATTTACGTGACATAGTATCGGGAAGGTCATGCACGTAGATATTGAACAGGAGAGGGGCTAGGACAGAACCCTGCGGGAGCCCATTGTTTAGTGTTCTGACGCTGCTGGTTTCGTCACCCAGGAAAACCTGTATCGGCCTATTAGTAAGGGTGTTTTCAATAAGCCTGTAGATTTTCATGCACGGGATTATTTTCAACAGTTTATATAACAATCCCTGGCGCCAAACTGTATCATATGCAGCAGTCAAGTCGATAAAAACCGCAGATGATTTAAGGTTCTTATTAAACCCGTTTTCGACATGTGTTGTGAGAGCGAGCACCTGGTCACAGCAGCTACGGTTAGGTCTAAAGCCGGCCTGTTCCTGGGGGATGATTGCGTTTACGGCGTCATGAATGCGATTGAGGACTAGTCTCTCCAGTAATTTATATACAACGCTTAAGAGAGCGATCGGTCTATAGCTCTCTGCTTTGTCGTCAGACTTTCCTGGTTTGAGGATAGCGATTACCCTAGCCCGTTTTAATGATGTAGGCATTTTCCCGGAATCCATTATGGAAGTGTAAAAGTTTGCCATCCACGCGCGGGTCTTTGGTCCACTATGAATAAGGAATTCAGGAAATATACCATCCTCTCCACAAGCTTTGTTCGTTGAGATGTGGCTCAAAGCTTTTGTGACCTCATCTACCGTAAAGGGTCTACTGTATGTGGCGTTGGGTGCAGCACTAGATTTGAGTGTAGAGAGTTCTTTACGTATATTCCTGGTGTGGCATTTGTGGTTTGGCGCCCTAGACATCCTTATCATCCTGTCTGCGATTGCGTTGGGGCTTACGTTTGGTTTGGGCCTCTTTGTACTTGTTCCGTCAGTCAATTTTCTCACTAGGTGCCATGCCTTTTTGCTGGAGTGCGTAAAGTTCATTTTTTGAACAGTTTTCTCCCATTTCTCGCGGCGGGCTAAGTCGAGTGATTTAATGACTTCGTGGGCTGTGGAGCGGTCACCAGTATTTTGGAAGTCCTGCCAGAGATCTTCTGTGTCCTTATTCCAGCATGGTATATATTGCCGTCTGAAACCTCTGGGTATAAACTCTTTAGCGGTGGCTAGGAGTAGTTTTTTAAAGCGTTCATAGCTATCCGGGACAGGTGGGATCCACCTGACGCTACTATCCAGTTTCTTTTTGAAACCATCCTAGCACGCTTTCTGGAAGTTCCAGCGGGGGACTGGGTAGGATGGCACGATAGGTATCTTGAGACCAATTTCGAACACAACAGGACGGTGTTGGCTATGAGGGAAGTCTGCGAGTACCGTTCGTTGGACTGGAAGCGGGTTACCTTCAGTATCTTCTGTTACAAAGGCCAGGTCGGGGTTGTAATCTCTTCCCCAGCGCGCCGATTTAAAAGTTCCCTTACTCTTGCTATCGTATACTAGGTAAGAATTCGTAGCGTCAGCCCATTGCATCACCTTCTCACCGTTGCAGTCGTTCTCTTTATACCCCCAGCTTGTGTGATGACTATTGAAATCCCCGATATAAAGAGCGGGATGGGAAAGTTGTGGGAGGATAGGGTCTGGCCATTTGCTGTTTGGTGGTTTGTAGACGTTGCAAAATTTGAGTTCTCCAAGTTGGACAATGTTAGTAGCAATATTTTCTTCATTTATATCGTTTGCTATTATATGACATGTGGGAGCAAGAGTTTGGCGGACATAGACAGCTGTACCATATTGGCCATGGTATGTCGCTGCGACAATTGTATAGTCCTGGAGCACACCTCTCCGTAGTAGCTGGGCATCATCCTTTGTATGGGTTTCCTGGACAAGGGCAACGTCAATGTCGTGATTAAATAGAATTTTCTGCATGCATTCGGCTTTTGCAAGACTCATCCCTTCAATCTTTAAAGAGCAGACACGAACAGAAGGTTCTATGTTCCTTGTCGTATGGTTCTGTAGCGCATTCGCAGTAGCAGGTCTAGTTGGCATCTTGAAAGGTATAGAAAAATATATGTGACAAATCCAGTGAGGGCTGCGAGGTCACGGGAGCGACAGTGCAGCAGCCAAAATTTGTTACTCGTTTAGCACCACCCGGGGATCACGTGTAGGGTTATCTAAGGTAATTCCTACGGACGTGGAGTAACATCGATCCCCGATCTGGTTGACCTAAAAACAAAATTGGCAAGAAACAGTGTCTTAGGTATAAATATGTAGTACAAGTAAAGGGACAAGCCTGTAATTAAATATTTGTAGTTAGATACATACGAGTATATCTCACGTTGCCGTTGTACCGTATCATAAATATAAAACCGACCATGTGCCGGACTCGCGTCCTGAGGATTCCGTCTAACTATTTCAGTAGGTACCTATCGATATTGAAGGTGTGTACCGAAAAAGATAAATCTGGATTGAGATACAAAATATTTAATTAACTTTATAGAGTTAAGTATCTATAACTTTGAGAACAGTTGTTGACAGAACTTCAGAAATACATATTTATGTATCTATTTCAATTTAACAAAGAAGTTCTTTCTTTTTATACCTGCTAACCATGGACCTAGAATATTACGGACGGACTGTCACCTAAGACAAACTGTGACACTGCAATGGCGGACGGTTTGAATGTGTGCGTGTAGACGAGTGTTACCGTGTAACACAAATTCTCCCCTACAGTTTTACGTTAGACAATAAAAAAGGTGTGTACGTATCTGATTTTATAGGTCTTGAAAATGCGCAATATTGCACAATTACTTTGTGCAAACATTATTTTCAATACCTAATGATATTTAGCATCGTAATGAAATCAGTTCGTCATGTTTTTTTAATTTATACATTTAACTTGAAACATATCTGGTTTTCAACAAAAAAAATTATAATACATAACAAACAAACGTTAAGTATCGCTCCTTAGTATCGAGAAATTACCATACCGACCTAGTTTGAAATGCACAATCAATAATTTAACCATTTACCTAAATGATCTCTTAATACATAATGATTTAATAAGAAGGGTATCAATTACCCTACTTTCGGGAAATTACCCTATTCATGTTACTGGACACACTCCTGTTTTGCAGTTTGATAATTTATAAACAACAAATTATCGTGATTTTACGTACTAATTGATAAACTTAAGTATGAAAAGTTATTCCGTGATTTTTTTTCTTTCGATCGGTACAATTCTAGCAGGATTTAACTACGCATGCCGGCATATTTTATATTTTTCTTCGACATGTTTACTTCAATGACGTTTCGATTCGTCTGACGGCAAACTGGTGGATGTGGGCTGTCAATGTGTGTGTGTCACGCGTAAATACTTAGAAACTGGTGGATGTTGGAATCACAGTTGTGTTGTAAGCGAAGCTCTGTCCGTAATATTATAGGTTCATGCTGCTAACCATTATTTTAAAATGTAACCTCTTGTTTTGTGTTCATATTAAGCTTCGATAGCTTCGCAGGTATTACAACTTATCCTTCATACACCTACCGACATTATAGGCAAACAAACTTCATTAAAAATTATTTTATTTTAGTAATGACAATTTAAATCTTTCATTACAGGTTTTTTCTAATTTGTTACTATGGCGGCAATAGAAAACCAAGCTCTGAGGAAATTTCAACGATGTAGGTACCTATCTACTACAACAGTTCTTGAGATAGAGTCCACTGACAGAAAGACAGAGTAGAGTAGACAAACTAACAGATGGACAGACTGACGGACAGCGTAAGCTTATTAACAGGGTTCCTTTTATCACCCTACGGAACCCTATGTATACGATAGAGATATCAGTGATGTTAGAAAGAAAAAAAACGGTCAAGTGCGAGTACGTTTAACTCATGCACCGAGGGTTCCGTATAAACTTTAAATTATCTCATGTAATAAAAAACACAATAGGTTTTTAACAAGCTTTTAAATATTAGGTCGACCTGTAGGTATGTAACTATGTAATGGAATCTAAGGTAACTAATTTAAACATCTTCCATGGATCGTAGCGTCATAAATATTGGCAGCTGTATGTAGTTCTGATGACAATACAATAATATGGTACTGTCGAACTGATCTGATGATGGAGACAGGAGGTGACCATAGGAACTCTGTGATGAAACAGCGCAACCTGATTGTGTTAGGGGTTTTTAGAATTGTCTCGATGAGTATTAGTTGTCTGTCGTAAGAAAAGTAGGTACAGTCAGCGATAACTTTTATTAGGTCGACCTGTATGTAACTACCTAGTCGGTTACTAAGTTCTGTTACAAGGTTTCCAACTCATTAAATATAAAATAAAGCTTAAAATAAAAAAACCGGCCAAGTGCGAGTCAGACTCGCGCACGGAGGGTTCCGCACCATCAACAAAAAATAGAGCAATACAAGCAAAAAAACGGACACCCATCCAAGTACTGACCCCGCCCGACGTTGCTTAACGTCAAAAATCACGTTTGTTGTATGGGAGCCCCACTTAAATCTTTATTTTATTCTGTTTTTAATATTTGTTGTTATAGCGGCAACAGAAATACATCATCTGTGAAAATTTCAACTGTCTAGCTATCACGGTTCGTGAGATACAGCCTGGTGACAGACGGACGGACGGACGGACGTACAGCGGAGTCTTAGTAATAGGGTCCCGTTTTTACCCTTTGGGTACAGAACCCTAAAAAATTAGGCACAGTTTGATAGCTTATTTTGTAACGATCAAAACATGATATAATAATGTAAAATTCAGTTGGAGAATTCATGAGAATCCTTGGAAAGCTCCAGATTACGTGAAGGCGTAAACACGCGGTCAATTTATGAAAATTACTTTACAGAAGTGTGTCTAATGCAATCTTGCAACTTTGCCAGAAGATTCAATTGCTTATTTTAATGAGACCTCTAAGTTACCGTAAATTTTGTGATGACCGTTTATTTTTTTACTAGTTTATATTTGTACCCTAAGATATTCCCCTCCAAACATTGTATATTTTTCAGTTTCGCACGAAAACGTATAGATTTAGACAATTGTGCAGGAGGCAGGCTTGGAAAACTCTGTAGACTATGTGTTTAATCAAAGAAACCCACGTAAACTATATGTTAAATTAAAGATGAATAATCAAGCTATCGAATGTGCAAAGCTGATATATTCTTAATATGATTAGAAATAAATAGCATGTAAAAACGACACGAACAGGGACGTTACTTTTGACGGTTTTTTACGCCATTTTTCCGAGTTCTATAAGGAATTCTGCAAAACCAGAACAACTATGTTTATTAGGTTGTATTGTAAGCTTATCATTAATAAATAAGATTTACAATTGTATACACGAATAATTAAAAATCGCTACCTATTTCATTTTATTCCGTGAAAACTCTGGTAACGGAACTTAGTAACCAACTAGGTATGTAATGGAATCTAAGGTAACTAATTTAACCATCTTCCAAGGATCGTAGCGTCATGAAAATTGGCAGCTGTATGTAGTTCTGATGACAATACAATAATATGGTACTGTCGAACTGATCTGATCATGGAGACAGGAGGTGGCTATAGGAACTCTGTGATGAAACAGCGCAACCTAATTGTGTTAGGGGTTTTTTAGAATTGTCTCGATGAGTATTAGTTGTCTGTCGTAAGAAAAGTACAGTCAGCGATAACTTTTATTAGGTCGACCTATATATGTAACTATGTAATGGAATCTAAGGTAACTAATTTAACCATCTTCCAAGGATCGTAGCGTCATGAAAATTGGCAGCTGTATGTAGTTCTGATGACAATACAATAATATGGTACTGTCAAACTGATCTGATGATGGAGACAGGAGGTGGCTATAGGAACTCTGTGATGAAACAGCGCAACCTAATTGTGTTAGGGGTTTTTTAGAATTGTCTCGATGAGTATTAGTGGTCTGTCGTAAGAAAAGTACAGTCAGCGATAAAAGCTTGTACCAAAAAACCGGCCAAGTGCGAGTCGGACTCGCGTTCCAAGGGTTCCGTACATTAAGTCCGACTCACGCTTGACTGCACATTTCTAATAGGTTTTTCTGTCATCTGCAGGTAAATAACTATTTTGTGTATTTTTCCAAATTTCAGATCCAGTAGTTTCGGAGATAAGGGGGGAATGGTCATGTTTTGCCTATCTTCTTGAATAACTAAACTATTTATCCTAAAATTATGAAAAAAATATATTTGAGATTCTTACAATGAGCTCTTTCATTTGATATGTAACACGATATAGTTTGAAAAACTTTATTTTTTAATTTTCTCATTTACCCCCCAAAAATGGCCTCCATATTTAAAATTCATTTATTTACGTTACACGTCCATCTTTGGGTCAACTTACTTGGGTCAACAAACTTACATATGTGTGCTAAATTCCAACTTAATTGGTCCAGTAGTTTCGGAGAAAATAGGCTGTGACAGACGGACGGACAGACACGCGAGTGATCCTATTATTAGGATTCCGTTTTTTTCCTTTTGAGGTACGGAACCCTAAAAATGAAATTTTTGCCAAAAACTTATTAATCAGAAGTATACTAAGCATACCTAAATGCGCAAATAAATTGGCAAACTAATTTGCGCGATTATGTTTTTTTTAATAATTCTTTATTACGTATGTGAACCGATTTGAACAATTTAATCTAATAGCAATTTCAAGTACCTATAATAAATACCCGCGAAGGAGGTAAGAGGTTACATTGCAAATAAAAATATAAAATGTTTTCTGATAAGTAATTTAAAAAAGCGGCCAAGTGCGAGTCGGACTCGCCCATGAAGGGTTCCGTATTTAGGGGATTTATGACGTATTAAAAAAAAACTACTGACTAGATCTCGTTCAAACCAATTTTCGGTGGAAGTTTGCATGGTAAAGTCCATCATATATTTTTTAGTTTTATCATCAGTTACAGGAGGGGGGGGACACATTTTACCACTTTGGAAGTGTCTCTCGCGCAAACTATTCAGTTTAGAAAAAAATGATATTAGAAACCTCAATATCATTTTTGAAGGCCTATCCATAGATACCCCACACGTATGGGTTTGATGAAAAAAACAGACAGAAGGGAAGGGTTCCGTTTTTTGCCATTTACCTACGGAACCCAGTTATATATGTAGGTGTGATTTTGAAGTTTCCTGTAATATTTATGATAATGTTAATGTTATATCAAAATAATTAATAATTTTTCGTTGGGAAACTTCGGATATAATGAGCGTATCTTTTATTTTTTGCCAATTTTATATATTGTGACCTTCTTTGCCACTTTTGTGTTATTTCTACTCAGAATTACGAGCTCTTTCGATCGTAATGGAATAAATAAATGTCACCGAGTTTTTTTCCTATTGTGTTACCATTTCCCCATATATGTACTTTGTATGACGGTAACAAAAAGGAAAGTTTGAAAAATGTATGGAAATTTTAGGACCCTTTTTCTCCTATAAGGATGAAAAGGGCTCGCGATCCTGACTAGAAATAACACAAAAGTGGCAAAAATGGTCACAAGATATAAAAATGGCAAAAAATTAAAAGAAACGCCCTCATAAGAGGGGGGTGGTATTTATTTTTCCATTTTCCTCCATAAATCATTTATTTCCACTAGGAAAAAAAGTAAAAAAAAAACCTACTTTGTAAGTACAGTGCTCTAGAGCACAAACGTATCATTTTCTGCACACTATTTAGAACAACAACGACCCACTTTCAGAGCATGAGAAATGAAAATACTTAATATTTCATATTGGTAGAAAACAGAGTAGCAAAGTTACCTGACCGCGCCACCCTACAGAATCATTCAATCAAATTAAATGAAGTGGATTTTAGAACTTCTCCCAACCCCATGCTGCATGGATTTACAAGCAATCTCGTTATGATCTATGGAAAATGAAAAACAAGCAAAGTGTACGGACTCGCGTTCCGAGGATTCCGTAGTGCTTACAAAAACATTTGTACGATTTGTAAAATGTCTTTTCTTGAGAGCGATTTACTCTTGACTGGCTTTTTTTTAATTCTTGTTATAAACTATGCTCTTCTTTATGAACCCACCAAATTTGAAATTTATAAGGAGCTCTTTAATTTATACTTTTTCTTGATTACATATACGGATAATATTATTAATGAAATAATAACTCAGACAGACATCCGAGCTGGGGCTTAGTAATAGACGTTTGTCACCCTTCAGATACGGAAGAGAAGGAAAAAGTAGCACGTACACTGAATTCTCTAAATAAATGCATTAAATAGATATCCCATTTTTCCGACGATTTAGTCTAGAGATAACACGCATTTAATTTGCAATTACAGTCATGAATATTTAAGTTCCTACCAATTAAGACATAAAGTAGGTATGTGTTAAACTGTTAAAATATTAATCATAATGTTATTATTAGGTAGTTACCTACACTAGGTATAGCAAAAGTTACGACATATAAGATATTACGTATCACGTGTAAGTTAAGAAGTTATAAAAAATGAAAGATGCTCATGAGATGAATTATTGTACTTTACTTATAATAAGTTTCTGTATGAATATGTGTATGTATGTAAATAGATACGTGTGTAAAAAATAACAATCTACCTATTGAATGATGTTTCTCCATTGAGTTAAAAAATAAACACTTCATACAGCAAAATAGTAAAATATATAAAAAATAAATCACCGTTTTTGCCAGTGAGTAAGACTGAGCGATCTCAGATTACGTACATAAGAGGTGTTGTTCTATTCCGTCTCCGCCCACCGAGATTAATAAAACAATTGGAAGATAACTCAGTATTGGATAAATAATAATTTACCCAAATGTATTTCTTTACTGCTAAGGTTTAGGTACCGTTAGTTTTAAGTCATTGTCTAGTTAAAGTGACTAATATAATATATACTCCAGAACCGTATAATTATTTAATACATATGTACCTATATATATCTATAAAAAGTAAAAACAAATACCCTTAAGCCAAGTCTAGGTGCCGATTGCGCTATGATATAATATATGAACTTGATAATTTTAGTATAATTATGCATAACGTTTTAAATCTCGTATAATAAAATTATCTTATTTCGCCCAAGATTTTTCATGAGTAAAAAGCAGCAAAAATAACCCTGCCTATAACTTACCTACATTAATAACTAGTACAAATGCTCGTAGAATGAAGATTTGGCGTTTGTCCATTGATCTTCTTGTGGACCCCTCTCTTTATTTAACAACACGGCTTGAATTACAAGTAGAACGTGTCCAGCTGCCTGACTAAGAAGTAAATTACATTCGAAGCAGGCAAAGTTCTTATTGAAACTGCTACATTTAATTTTCATACTACCTATCTATACTATAAATGTCCATAATTATTATAACATAATACCTCCTTCCTTTAATATATACCTTCTTATAATGTTTTACACTTACACAATGTTTGCTATATTATATATATTAACTTCTATGTTTATCCTTCTGCAGTCATGAGCGTAATTAATTACACACACGACCGTATGTAAAACTGTATCTAATTATATATTTTTTTAATCTACTCTGTTTTTTTCTGTTTATTTTTAGGTGGTTCAGAAGTTTGAAAAAGTAGTAGTAAGGTTACCTGAATTAGTAAGTGTGTTGTCTCCAAGGCCCGTCGAGGTGTCGACATCCGCATGAGCGCTCGCGGCGGCGGCGAGCAGCGCGCATGCCCACGCGCACCAGCTCACCAGTGGCCGCGGCACCGTGCGGACCTGCTTGCGATGCCAACCCATTTCACATCACCAAAGAGCCAGACAGTTCACTAATACTAATTTCAAAAGTATAAGTCCGCGTAAAAAGTTTTGAAACTTTTTAAAACAACAACAACTTTTATAACTATTATTTACAGAGAGTCTACTTGATGAGTTAATGTCTATAGTTAGTTTTTAGGAAGTTTTAGTATAGTTTTGGTACAGTGAGCGCACGGCCTCTGCAGACTGCGGAGCGTCTGGTCCGCGCTGCGATGCGATGGGGTCGCGACAGCACTGTCGGCGACACATCGCGGCCGCGACCGGCTTCTCCGGAGTCCGAACATCGCTCCAGACAGCGAGGAGGGCCGGTGCGCGCGCACCTCCCGCTCCGACCAATCGCGCCACGGGGGAGGGACCGCGCGTAAGACGCACGGAAGTATATGCGAAGGCCTATGTACAGACAGACGATAGCGGACAGGTGGTTTCGCGGCCGTAATTAGGCTCCTGATAACTTATTGCGACGTAAATATATCTACCGCGGCGATTAAGATAGCACCCAAAACGCGCCTACAGGTTTACGAGTGCGGGTTAAGTATCAAACTTAACCTTTTATAATTTATTGTAGCTTCTCTAAACAATGGTAAACAACTCATACACACGATATCTTTACTAAAGTTTGTTAGCGTTTGTGTGTTTTTACGAAACCCTCTGTTTTTGCAAACCACTTTTAATACCTTTAAATTTTAGATAAATTCTGTTCAAATCAGATAATTACTACAAGTTTATTTTTTTTAAGTGTCTAGTCTATATACCTAGGTACTTATTTATTATTGGTTTCCCGGTATGTCAGGTATGTGAAGACAATGTATCGAAACCTAGATATAACAAAACATAATAAACACGTAAGGATTCGAGATAAGCAGGGAAAATTCTGGCCAGCGACGAGAAAACATCTTTAATACAATGGATTAAAAACGCTCGTCGCTAGTAGTAAATTAGTAAACGTTTAGTAGTAAATGTACCTATAAACTCGTACTACACACTAATCAATATGTAAACAGCCCCCAAGGCTCGCTCGTAGGGGCCGTACCTATCAGACAAAAATAAATTATTGAATTTATCCGAAATGGAGTTAATTAGAATACCGGTGTCCAATGTCTTTGAGTAAGTTACTTAATTTAAGCTTAGGAATGCACCCTTGGAATTAACGTAGGTAAATCTTAACCCTTAAATGCATTACTTTTTCTTTTTGCCCGAAATTAATATATGTATCACATAATTGTTTGCCGATTCTAGGAAAAATATTAAAAAAATATATAACTTCGATTTTCACTGCGAAATCAGTGTTAGAAGTTGAATTGGCTAAATCATATTTATGTAAATAAATATGTAATTTTCAGTAATAGATATATGATTTTTTTTACTACCATTAGAAAGGTACACTATTTGTGATATACCTATGATAAAGTTTGTAAATATAAAATAATTACAAACCCCGAAAAATCTGCCCAAAATCACATACTAAAAATCATCAACTTCCAGGTTTTTCTAAGTTTTCCGACATTTCGTCTATAAACAAATGTAATTTTTATAAATTAAAATACTGCGTAAATTTATGTAATAATTCGGAAAGTTTATTAGTTTTACTATTGAAATAATATACAGGAACAGATAGAATTTGTTTAACCATTAATCTGTGAGCTGTCTAATGCTTTGTAGACATTTGGCAACACTATGCATTTAAGCGTTAAAAACACGGTGAAGGTATATAATAAAAGGTTCTCTCATGGTCAGTTATGAGTAGGTATACGCCGTATACGTAATCTATATGCAGGATGGTGCGCCGTTTCATACTTCCCGCTGATTATTCATATATTTTAAACTCTAAGTAATTGACTAATTATAAAATTCCACTGTGATTCCACTAGAGTTGCAAGCGGCTATAGGCTGCGGTGGCTGCTTAACATCAGGTGGCGGTACAACTGTTTGTCCAGGCATGTTTGCTACCGTCGGGTTATAAAAACAACATTCTGATACCGGGAAGTCGTTTAAATTTATGTAATCTAATAAGATATGGTGTAAAGGGAGCCACTTCATACCTACTGGTGCGCTGTCGGAAACTATCCAAAATTGCGAAATTTCCAAATGGTAATTTTCGGAAGCCTTCCATATTTATTGTATGGGAATCGATTTATTCCTTTTCCAAAATAAAAGTTTACTTTGTTTTCGGTGAAATTTTCCTATAATTTCTGAGAACTTATCGTACTTTTTTGAAACTTTCTAGAACATAATATACATATGTAACCGTGATGCTTTTCCTAGCATGGAAAGGAAGAAGCGCAGGAACGGTGGAATTACCCCTTTTCCCTTTGCCATACCTGAATTCGTCGTTCGTTCGTTGAATCCTGCCAGCCTATTATGGATAGCTTTATCCATCTTTATCCACGTGATAAAATAACTGTCACTGTTTAACACCGTGGGAAAGAAAGTGACGGACACCGTTTTATCACGCTGTCACGTAGACAAGAACGACCATCATATCCGTACTGGACTATAAACGCGATAATCGAAGTTCGTCAATTACGGGAATGTTTCTCTGTGACTCTAATTTCTTAATGAGAGTAAAAGAGAAAGATCCCCGCAATTTGCGAATTTCGGTTTTCGCGGTAAACCCTCTGAACGAAGCGAAGGAATATATAATTGAATCCCGAGCATAGCGAGGAATTCTAAAATAGAATCCTGAGCGTAGTGAACGATTCAAGTGTTAACGCCCAAGGTAACTATTTAAACTAAAAACAAAAAAATTAAAAATAGTGCCCTAATAGAAAAGTGTCACTTTGATCCCTCCTAGCAGGTAAGAAAAAGCCCGTTCCGAAATGGTAATGTGAAATAGTGTGTGTGTGTGTGTGGTAGTGTGAATAGTTTGTGTTACAAGGGATCAAAATGATATATTTCCGTCAAGGGCGTACATTGAATCCTGAATGATGGATTCTACAATCCTGAGCGTAATGAGGGATCAAGTGTTAACGCCCAAGACGAAATAATTTTGATACCGTGTGACACACACTGCTTTTCACATCATCTATGAGGAATATAAAAAAATCTTAGTGTTGACACAATCTGATGCTTAAACAGATTATTTAAGCTAGGTACAAAAATAAAGTGCAAAAAAAAGTAAAAATAGTGTCCTAGAACAGAAGTGTTACTTTGATCCCTCCTAGCAGGGAGGAAACTTGCCACTTTGATCCCTCCTAGCAGGGACGAAAAATTCTCTTTTCCGAATAGGTGGTATGAAAAATTCATTGACGCATTTACCTACGTTACATATCCATCTTTGGGTGTCAGACCTACACATGTGTACCAAATTGCAACTTAGGGAAATGGTCCAGTAGTTTCAGAGCAATTAGGCTGTGACAAGATTAAACAGACAGACGCACAAGTGATCCTTTAAAGTATAAAAGATCCGTTTTTTTTCCTTTTGAGGTACGGAACCTTAAAAATCAAGAAAGCATGTCTAATTTTCAGTTATTTTCAGTTTAAGGTAGGTACCTACTGTATCGCTACCCTTCACAGCTTCACACCATAGCAGTAGGTACCTACCTATAATTCTGACACCAACCTTTGACCAAACTTCGTCGTTAATAACAATTTTACTTACCTAGTTTTTATATTCCTTCTGCTTATTATGTTTATCTCTATCGTGTCTCACACTGCTATTTTTATAGTACGGTTCTCACGCATAAACTTCACTTCGATTTTTTGTAAGCAAAATTACTACTAATAATAAGTTTATCACAATGTGATGTCAAAATTTATTAAATACGGAAGGCAGAAAAGCCACAACGTACTTTTTTACCATAGAAAAAAGTATCAGCCCTAATAAACATTTTATCAGCGGTTACATGTTAAAATTCAAATTCGATTGTGACGTCGCGCCATGGTATGGTCGCGCCGGTCTCCATGACACATGATGACACTTACAGTAATACCACATATAATAAATCATAATTACAACGAATAGAGTCTGTGCGGAAAGAGAAGAGTCGTGAAATGTATGGGATCCAACTCTCTCGACTCTTCTCTTTCCGCACAGACTCTAAAGCCCCCTCCAGACTATGTGCGTGAATCGCGGCGCGACTTCGCGGAGCGAACATATCGCGACGTTGACGTATGACTCCACACTCGCACACTTCACGGTAACTTCGCAGTTTGGTTCGCGCCAAGATGGCAGAAAAGCATCAGCTGATCGAGTTTAACTGTCATTTATCTACGGCATCATACTTGCTTCGGCTATTTTTCCATTTTGTTATGTTGTAAAACCGTAAATTGTAGCCGCTTTATATATTATAATTAATATTTATCTTGCAACTGATGACCCAAAATAGTGTGTAATGTGGAGTCTTGCAAGTTCGCGCTTCGCGCCTCCTTTGACGCGGGCCGGAAAACCGACAAAAAACGGGGAACAATGCGCGAAGGCGTGAACAATCTGCGAAATCGACGCCACACTCGCGTTCGCAGCTTCGCGCCGCGATTCGCGCACGAGTGTGGAGGGCCCTTAATATTTGTTTGCCTCTATCTTTAGCGATAGATCAACCATAGATAGACGGTTAGAGCAGTAAGCCCCCTCCAGACTATGTGCGTAAATCGCGGGCGAAGCCGTGAACGCGAGTGTGGAGCCGATTCTGTCTGTCTACGAAAATCGACTCCACACTCGCGTTCGCGGCTTCGCACCGCGATTCGCGCACGAGTGTGGAGAAGGCATAAGGCGACCGGACCAAGGTTGTGGTCCGGTACGCCCGTCTACTAGCACTACTACAAGTTACATTAATTATAGTTGGTCAAACCAATTTGTCAGTAAATAAGAACAAAAAAAAACTATACTTATCCTTTTCTTTTGGGTGCTAGTACTAGTGTAAGACAAAGATACTACGATTGTCTCTGTCTATGTTTGAAATGAGACAGTCCTTTGACAAAGTATACAAACATTTTACACAACAAGACCCAGAAAATCACAACTGCTCCCGTGGAAATGAGTGATGCGTGTAATCAAACTTGTATTTTTTACTCCTAGCAACGGTAGCTGTCAAAACTGACAGAAGTTTGACACTGTTGTTGAGAGGCATGAATCTAGTATAACTGGATTGGGCATGAGTGGTGGGGATAACTGACAGAACGGGATAGTCTTATGTATCTTTCAGTAGGAGTAGCAGAGAAAGCGCTATTATTGTTTGTCCTTGTCACAGTCTCACATCTTGTTTTATTCCCCACCGTAAATTGACCACCGTGATTGGTCGAATTCATTTGTTGCCCACCATAATGCGACGCTATGATTGGTCGAATTTATATGTTTTGTCCCTCACGGAGGCACGCGTAGACCACTTCTATAGGATGCTACCTTCTATGTTGAGAGGGTTGTGTAGTCTACTCTGAGTTCACGTATCGTATTTAATTTTCAGGATGTTTATGCAAAGTAGCGCAAGATAAACAAATATTATTTAGTATTTCGAATGAATTGTATATTTCAAAATGGAACCAAATAGTCGTGGAAGGAGGAACGAGTTGGATATAGACAGCTTTCGTAGTGATGACGCAGGCTTTGATAGGGCTCGTATGAGAAGACAATCCGGCGGTTTCGTGGATCTGGGTAATGAATCACAATATGGAACAGGCGGACACCAAGCCTCTGGGGCTAACGAAATCTTTGCAGATATTCAGGTAATGCCTCTAGTAGTTACAACATTAATTTGGCGGCATGTTGTGAGAAACAGATGTTGGGATGGGATTTAGTTTCTTTATAAGCCAAAAAAATAGAAGATTAAGATTAGATATTGAATATTAAGGAAATCTAAGCAATTAAGACGAAAATATATTGTAATATTATGTAGATCTTATGTAAAATTATACCCTGCCTTCACAGAAATGAGTAAACTTTAAAATAATCCCTGACACTCCTAGAACTGCCCTCTTTTTTTACAAGTAGATAGTCTATAATAATGTTTTTAATTTATTGTTGTAATATTTGATGTTATAAGTTTTATATTTACAGTTACTTACTCTGATTTTACTATGCTGCCAAATGCCATTGAAGTAACAAAAAGACAATAATTTATGAGTTATTATCAATTTACTCTATGTGAAAAATTCAATTTTTAATTCAATGTTTATGTTATATTTCCAGGGAGATGTACCATGGTGGAAATCCAACTTCTTTATATCACAACCAGTCCTCTTTGGCACCTGGGATGGGGTGTTCACATCTTGCCTTATCAATATTTTTGGAGTCATTGTATTCCTGCGGTCTGGGTGGATAGTGGCTCAAGCAGGCTTAGTTAATGCTATCCTAATAGTGTTTTTCACGGGTAAATATTATACTACACACTTGATTGGCACTAGCTAATTATAAATCAATCCTTTATGGGCCTAAATATGCAGGCCACACCAAACAACTTTCACTAACAATCCAAACATGAAATGCCAAGGAATGAAATGTCCATGCCAATTTTGGTCGGCTGTTGTCTATGAAACAGGTTTTATTTTAAGTTCAATAGCAGATTTATATAACTCAAAAATATCAATAGCTACTTTGTTAGTATCCTAGTTAAAATATATGACAAAAGATACATTTAATTTAGTTTTTTACATACATTCAATAATAATCAAAGTTTTTATTATCTTCAGTGTTTGTGGCCCTGATCTCAGTGTTGTCAGCGGTTGGTATTTGTGAAAGATGTCGGATAGAAAGTGGAGGGGTGTATTTCTTACTCGCTCACACATTGGGCTCCAGGATGGGAGGCTCACTGGGAATTGTCTACTGTTTTGGCCAGGTATTATAGTTGTAATTTTGAAAGTTAAAATACCAAAGATCTGTAGAAGCAGTAATCATCCAGCTAAGTTAAAGTACTTCCTTTTTAAATATTGAAGTTATTTAAAACACATAAGGCATGTCATTTTATAAATAATAATAATAAAATAAAAATATGTTTATTACCAGAACACAAAAACAGTACAGTAATGGAAAGAACAGAAACAATATGATAACTTAAACTATTACATATTTTGTATGGTTGTGTTCACAAACATCTATTCAAGCCAACATTCTAACTACGACAACAAGTACAACGACTATGAGTACGAGTACGAGGTTTCTACTACGAGTATGTGAGGTGTGCAATAAAGAGTATTGTATTGTATTCAAAAAACATTTTTACACAACCTTATTGTCAGTGTCGCAGACATTGTAAATATGTTTTTGAAGAATTGGCTTTTAAATATGTTTGTGAACTCAACTGTAAGTACATTATTTGATAATATTTGAAATAGTTATTGAGGTTCTATCTTATTTTGTTTTTCATACAAACATAACAACTTTGTTGCAGGCTGTAGGTTGTGCTTTAAATGTATTTGGTTTTGGAGAATCAATGGCCAAGTTGTTTGGGACTGAAGAAACGTGGGCAGCGCGTGGATTCGCCATCGCCGCGGTGCTGTTGTTGGGCACAATAAATATCGCGGGCGTCAAATGGGTCATAAAGTTGCAGTTTGTTTTACTACTCATCATTCTAATGGCTGCTTTGGACTTCTTTGTTGGTTCATTTACAACTCACACTGGTTAGTACACTGGTCCCACCACCAGACCACCACCATATCTTGTTGACAAAAGTTTATGTTTGGCAATCCAGTGACCAGTGCCACAAAATGTATTTCAGCTGTTAAACTAGAAGGCACAATCTTTTCTAAACTAGGCAGGCTTTGGTAGGCATATTTATACGAATTGGAGTTTATACAAACTACAAGTGTTAAAATACATTTTTCATTTTTTTTAAACGTTTCTAAAAATACTTGTTTAAATTCCATATTTATCTTTGTAGTTGCGTTTTCACACGAATGGTCTTTAGGCCAATCTGGGTCGATTACACACTGTAATTATAACTCATCATTATTTGCAGATGTACCTGGATTTAATGGATGGCTTAATAGCACAATCTCCTACAATATGTGGCCAGAATACAAGGACTACACCTGGTTCAAGTGCTTTGGCGTATTCTTTCCCACTATTACCGGCATTCTGGCTGGCATCAACATGAGTGGGGACTTGAAAAATCCTTCCATGAATATCCCTAATGGTTCATTAGCAGCTATTGGAACAGGGTGAGTAAATGCCATTGTTTGACAACAATGGTTTACAATAATAATATAATACGAACATTTATTTTTATAAACATTATAATAAACACCTATACTTAGCGTTTTATTTAAATAATGCGACACGCCCCCGGTTTCGAACGGGTTTCACAAAATCTTAACAAATTATACACCTAATTTGTTAAGATTTTATGGATTCTCATGATGAATCACTCTATTGATAAGTGAAAACTGCATGAAAATCCATTCAGTACTTTTAGAGTTTATCGCAAGCATACATACAGACAGATTCCTCGGGGGACTTTGTTTTATAAGGTGTAGTGATTTAAGGGACAGAATGATTATTAAATATTAATATATATTTTTCAGGACTTTCCTATACTTGATGTTCGTCATAACCCTAGCCGCGACCGTAAGCAGGGAAGTGTTGCTGACGAACTTCTCCATCGCAACAGACATATCGGCCATCACGGTCCTGCTCCTAGCCGGCTTGTATGTCAGCTCCATGAGCTCGTGCTTGGGAGCCATGTATGGAACCCCTAGAGTATTACAGAGCATTGCAAATGAGAAGGTTATACCGGGACTTGACACCCTCGGGCATGGAGTAAGTGTCATTATATTTTGTTATTTGTAGTTTAATAGAATCATCATATTTCACAGGCACCATAGATTTGCTGGAGTTGGATAGATTTCCATGATTTGCTTCTTTGACAACTATTGCCAGTTTTATGATGTCTTCAAAAGTGTGAAGATGAAAGATTGGACAGTTTAAAGAGAAAATATAACAGCAAATTTAATGTATACTTGTGACATGGGCTCCTCACGACAATGTTTCATCTAAATTGAGCTACAATGTACCCGGTTATAATCCAGGTTACAAAACATTCCCGCCCCAGCAAATCTAGCATATACTTATCACGTTTATAATTTTCCATACTTTTTGTTTTACAGAGAGGTCCAAATAAGGTTCCCATATACTCAATGGTCGTAGTAGCCATAGTAACCATAACGTTCATCATAATAGGTGACATCAACAAGCTTGCACCCATCGTGACCATGCCGTTCCTTATCACTTACGCTAGCATTGATTACTCTTACTTTGCCCTTGCTCAAACATTTGATTTGCAACATAGGCGTGAGATGAGGTATGATATTTCTTCTATTTATTTTGATCTTAAGTGGTATTCAACTTAGTTTATTAAAGCTTGTCACAAACAAAATTCAAGTATTGTGACATGGCCACATAACAATATTTATCTATATATATAAATGCAAGTGTCCTGACTGACTGACTGACTGACTGACTGACTGACTGATTCATCAACGCAGAGCCGAAACTACAAAAGCTAGAAAGTTGAAATTTGCACACTAGGTTGCATTTGTAAAGTGTACAAGAGATAAGAAGCGATTTTGAAAAATTCAACCCCTAAGGGGGTTAAAAAGGGGATGAAAGGTTGTATGGGGTTCAAGTTTTAGTTTAAGCTAGGAATTTGAAACTTTGTGAAAATGTATTATATTAAAAAACAAGAAAACTAATTTCAGCGTTTTCGAAAATTCATCCCCCAAGGTGGTGAAAAAGGGGTTGAAAGTTTGTATGGAGATCAAATATTTTTGTGAGTGTGGGACTTGAAACTTTGTATGTGGGTATATTATTATAAGACAGGAAAAGTAATTTCAGCGTTTTTAAAAATTCATCCCCTAACAGGGTTAAAAAGGGGTTGAAAGTTAGAATCCATTACAAATGCGTTGAAACTTCTTAGAAAGGCATAATAGCCGATTACAAAACAAAGTAATTGCGACGTTTTAGGAAATTCAACCCCTAAGGGGGTAAAAACGGGGATGAAACTTTGTCTTGGGGTGCAAATTTTATTTCAAGCTAGGACCTTGAAACTTTGCAAAAAGGTATTAAATTAAAAAACAAGAAAACTAATTTCAGCGTTTTTAAAAATTCATCCCCCGAGGTGGTGAAAAAGGGGTTGAAAGTTTGTACGGAGATCAAATATTATTGAGGGTGCGGGACTTGAGTCTTTGTATAAAGCCATATTATTAGAACTCAAGAAAAATAATTTCAGCGTTTTTAAAAATTCATCCCTTAAAAGGGTTAAAAAGGGGATGAAAGGTTGTATGGGGTTCAAGATTTATTTTAAGCTAGGAATTTGTACCTTTGTGAAAATATATTATATAAAAAAATAAGAAAACTAATTTCAGCGTTTTTGAAAATTCATCACCCAAGGTGGTGAAAAAGGGGTTGAATTTTTGTATAGAGATCAAATATTTTTGTGAGTGTGGGACTTGAAACTTTGCATATGGGTATATTATTATAAGACAGGAAAAGTAATTTCAGCGTTTTCGAAACTTCATCCCCTAACAGGGTTAAAAAGGGGTTGAAAGTTTGAATCCATTACAAATACTTTGAAACTTCTTAGAAAGACATAATAGCCGATTACAAAATAAAGTAATTGCGACATTTTAGAAAATTCAACCCTTAAGGGGGTAAAAAAAGGGATGAAACTTTGTCTTGGGGTGCAAATTTTATTTTAAGCTAGGACCTTGAAACTTTGCAAAAAAGTATTAAATTAAAAAACAAGAAAACTAATTTCAGCGTTTTTAAAAATTCATCCCTCGAGGTGGTGAAAAAGGTGTTGAAAGTTTGTACGGAGATCAAATATTATTGAGGGTGCGGGACTTGAGTCTTTGTATAAAGCCATATTATTAGAACTCAAGAAAAATAATTTCAGCGTTTTTAAAAATTCATCCCTTAAAAGGGTTAAAAAGGGGATGAAAGGTCGTATGGGGTTTAAGATTTATTTTAAGCTAGGAATTTGAAACTTTGTGAAAATATATTATATAAAAAAATAAGAAAACTAATTTCAGCGTTTTCGAAAATTCATCCCCCAAGGTGGTGAAAAAGGGGTTAAATTTTTGTATAGAGATCAAATATTTTTGTGAGTGTGGGACTTGAAACTTTGCATATGGGTATATTATTATAAGACAGGAAAAGTAATTTCAGCGTTTTTGAAACTTCATCCCCTAACAGGGTTAAAAAGGGGTTGAAAGTTTGAATCCATTACAAATGCTTTGAAACTTCTTAGAAAGACATAATAGCCGATTACAAAATAAAGTAATTGCGACATTTTAAGAAATTCAACCCCTAAGGGGGTAAAAAAAGGGATGAAACTTTGTCTTGGGGTGCAAATTTTATTTCAAGCTAGGACCTTGAAACTTTGCAAAAAGGTATTAAATTAAAAAACAAGATAACTAATTTCAGCGTTTTTAAAAATTCATCCCCCGAGGTGGTGAAAAAGGTGTTGAAAGTTTGTACGGAGATCAAATATGATTGAGAGTGCGGGACTTGAGTCTTTGTAAAAAGCCATATTATTAGAACTCAAGAAAAGTAATTTCAGCGTTTTTAAAAATTCATCCCTTAAAAGGGTTAAAAAGGGGATGAAAGGTTGTATGGGGTTCAAGATTTATTTTAAGCTAGGAATTTGAAACTTTGTAAATATGTATTATGTAAAAAAATAAGAAAACTAATTTCAGCGTTTTCGAAAATTCATCCCCCAAGGTGGTGCAAAAGGGGTTGAAAATTTGTATGGAGATCAAATATTTTTGTGAGTGTGGGACTTGAAACTTTGTATATGGGTATATTATTATAAGATAGGAAAAGTAATTTCAGTGTTTTTAATCATTCATCCCCTAAAAGGGTTAAAAAGGGGTCGAAAGTTTGAATCCATTACAAATGCTTTGAAACTTTTTAGATAGGCATAATAGCCGATTACAAAAAAAAAGGAATTGCGACGTTTTAGGAAATTCAACCCCTAAGGGGGTAAAAAAGGGGATGAAACTTTGTCTTGGGATGCAAATTTTATTTTAATCTAGGACCTTGAAACTTCGCAAAAAGGTATTAAATTAAACAACAACAAAACTAATTTCAGTGTTTTTAAAAATTCATCCCCCATGATGGTGAAAAGGGGGTTGAAAGTTTGTACGAAGATCAAATATTTTTTAGAGTGCGGGACTTGAATCTTTGTATAAAGCCATATTATTAGATCTCAAGAAAAGTAATTTCAGCGTTTTCAAAGATTCATCCCTTAAAATGGTTAAAAAGGGGTTAAAAGATTGTATAGGGTTAAAACTTTATTTTAAGCTACGAATTTGTAACTACGTAAAAAGTTATTTCATTTAAAGAGAAGAAAACTATTGTCAGCGTTTTTCAAAATTCAACATTTAAGGTAGTGAAAAGGGGGTTGAAAATTTGTATGGAGGTCAACATTTTTTGTAAATACGGGACTTGAATCTTTGTATAATGACATATTATTAGAATACGAGAAAAGTAATTTCAGCGTTTTTAAAAATTCATCCCCTATAAGGGTCCAAAAGGAGTTGAAAGTTTGTATAGGGTTCAAATTTTATTTAAATCTAGGAACTTGAAACTTCGTAAAAAGGTATTTTTACCTATCAGCTATCAAAAAAACCTATTCAGCGTTTTTAAAAATTCATCCCCCGAGGAGGTGAAAAAGGGGTTGAAAGTTTGTATGGAGATCAAATATTTTTGAGAGTGCGGGACTTAAATCTTTGTATAAAGCCATATTATTAGAACATAAGAAAACTAATTTCAGCGTTTTTAAAAATTCATCCCATAACAGGGTTAAAAAGGGGTTGAAAGATTGTATAGGTTATAATTTTATTTAAAGCTAGGAACTTGAAGTTTCGTAAAAAAATATTTTATTAAGAGAAAAGAAAACTAATTTCAGAGTCTTTGATAATTCATCCCCCAAGGTGGTGAAGGGGGTCGAAAATTTGTATGGAACCCAAATATTTACTTGAGTGCGGGACTTGAATCGTTGTATAAAGGCATATTATTACAATACAAGAAAAGTAATTTCAGTGTTTTTAAAAATTCATCCCCTAAATGTTTAAACAGGGGTTGAGAGTTGGTAGAGGGTTCAAATTTTATTTAAAGCTAGGAACTTCAAACTTCGTAAATAGGTAGTTAGGTAGTAGGTTTTATTAAATAGTGGACTATATTGAGTTTTTATTCAGTTAGGGGCTTGAAACTTCGTAGCCAGGTTGTAAAGGCAAATCTCATGCGTTGTATAATAATTAACAAATGATTAACCGTCCCTACTGCTATCTTTTGCTGCATAATGTTCTAAGCTAAGGTAGAATTTATAACCACCAATAAGTACGTAACAATAAGTACGTGTAAGTACGTAAGAAGCAATCTAAGCTCTTATAAAACCCGTGAGCAGCAGTCGGGCAGAAGCACGCGCGGTGGAAGTCTCATTCTGGTACCGGCCCATACTACCGCTAAAGCTAAGAAATCCCTTGGTGTTTTAGGCGTCAGACTGTTCAACACGTTACCTGCTGAAATCAGAGATGTCCTTAGTGATTTCACATTTACTAGAAAGATTAAAAAAATGTTATTGGAGATGGCCTGCTACACGATCGACGAATTCTTCGACAGGGTGTCATTGATCCATACACACAATGTGAAAGTCTAAATCACTGTTTCGATGGGACCATGATGGGACATTACTTTCACTGTAAAATGTTATTTTTAATTTAGATATTTTAATATGGATTATTAGAAAGCCTTAATGTAACTATTTAAAATTATTTAACGAAACATGGAATTATTTTAGTTTTAAGTTTATAATTATGATCGACACGACATATGTATTTCTGTTCTGCTTTTATTTGTTGTTAAGTATGTTTACATTTAGTGAAATGTAATTATATTTTATGTACTTACTCCTAACATGTAATTAACGTTATCAATAAAATATGAATATGAATATGATTATGAATATGAATATACAAATCCACGCGTACGAAGTCGCGGGCAACAGCTAGTCTCTCATAAATTAACTTGAAAAAGTGACAGACTCCATGAGCATAATATAATGTCAAACACACTAGGTATGTTATTTATTTGGTTTATTTTTTGATGTCAGCGCTGTTAGATCAAACTGAATTTGATGGTGCAGAAAGCATTTTACAAAATCACTATTGTGAGTAAAGTAAAAAGGCCACTCCACTTCTGATTTATTATTTTTCTTTTGTATTGATCATATCTTTGTTTTTGTCATAATCATTGTAGAAATATATAAAGTATTAATATGAATTGAGCTGTGTTGAGTATGATCTATTTATCTTATAAATAAACGTAATACAAAGGATACCTGACTTCCAGATTCCAGGGGCATTCACAGAGAGATACGCAAGTGTATGGCGCTACTGGCAGTGACTTGGATCTATTGTTCCCTGAAAGAATAAGGCATAAAAATGTTGGTGTAAGTATTTCATAAAATTTGAACTTATAATAATAGAACCATCACTATACACATATAGTCGTGTTTAGACTTATCACTCAAAGCGCCGCTTGCCTATAAATGCGTCTTAAGAGAAATACGGAGAAATCGGGGAATGCCTACCACAATTAACTACTTACCTATTTAATTATCATCTACACACAAACAGTACTATCTATAAACGATTCATCACACTAACGCGGGATTCGTTTGATGTTTAGCCAGCTCACGACCTTTCACGCTACAGTGTGTCAAAATGGAAGGTTCAAGGCCTCTTCTGAAGGCGCTTTAGAATTGCACTAGTTTGACGTACATTTCTGACGTCTCTTCTCTGATGCAGTTGTTCAAGCAATATATAATAAATTTTCTGTTCCTCACTCCCTCATAGAAATAGATAGATGGATTCAGTTGACACCAGAATACCAACATGATAATTTAATTGTGCAAATGTCACAGGATTTCACGCCGTCCCCGACCGACCCGGCGACGATGAACGGCCGAGCGGGCGGCGACGCCGACGGGCGCCGCCCCGACGTCGGCGTGCACTCCAAGCACAAGAACTGGTACTCGCATCTGTGCAACAGGTGGCTGTCGCTCGCTGGGGTCAGTTCATACGCTATTTATAAGCCTTGGTCTCCCTCTTTTACGATGGCCTAACATCAAACCTTACCACAGAATAGACTAGTGGCTCTGTGAGCTGTAGACCTCGCGAGCATAGCTTATTGGGACCGTGCACGATGGCAGCGCCACACAGCGGTTTGATCAATCAACAATACAAAGATTTTTAATATATTTAAAAAAAAATACGAAGTTTAAGTGAAAAAAAAAATACAAAAAGCTATGTCTTACTGGGGATCGAACCCAGACTTTCTGTGTGCAAACAAAAAAAGCGATTGTTTACAAAATGCGCCATGATAGTTCTTTTAAAATTTCACGAAAATCGTTAAGAATTGCGACCTGTAGAGGAGAACATCCGGACATACAAAAGCAAAATGCCCGAGTCAAAACGTAGACCTTCGCTACGCTGCGGTCAATAAAAGTATAAGTAATAGCAAATCCCGCTGTTCATCTAACTCATGAGCAGCATGAGACATTCTTTCTTGCCAATTCGACTATGGCATAATGACTGCCCCGATAGGTATGTAAGTATAGTACCATTGGCTCAGTTGCGATATATTGTTAAGAATAAATAGAATAATATAATTTCCAGGTAGCAATAAAGGTGCTGCTAATGTTCCTGGTGCACTGGGCGTACGCACTGGGCTGCCTCAGCATCCTGTGGCTGCTGTGGCTGTACATCGGCGCCGCCAACCCCGCCGTCAAGCCCGGCCGGGCCTCCGAGTTCCGCTTCTTCCACTGGCTGAAGATCGCCTTCTTACAAGCTATAGGGTTAGTATTCAATTTGTAGATTATTGACGCCCCACATTATTTGCGACGCCTCTAAGGTCGGGCAAGGCGTGTAGCATTCAACCAATGCAAATGTATACGTATACGTCTGGCCTGAGTGCCTGAGTGAGTGTGTGGTTACACAACCGGTGCTCGCTCGAGATTCAGGCCGTACTTTGCTTCATTGTTGGCATCGAAGCCTACCCCAACCGCATTAAAATTTCGCTTTTATTTCTGGCTAAAGATCGCGTTCTTACAAGTAATAGGGTTAGTGGTCAATAGAATAAACCAGAATGTAAATTCATCATTGAACTTAATATTACAATCCGTTGTTCTGATGTCCCCATTAAGCGAAGCGATAACGGCCATGAATCTATGAAATTAGACCTTGTTGTAGCTTATTATACTTGTCTTTCTCGTTGAATCTTGAATACAACTTCTTTTTGCGTCTGTGCTTATGTCAATTGCCTACAAGCCCAGCACAACCGCGTCAGAACTATGTAGACTGCTCGCTATCCCACTTAGGCCCACTTGCACCATTCTACTAACCCGGGGTTAATCGATTAAACCTGGAGTTTCCATGGTTACCAGTACAATTTGACAATAGGTTAACGGTCTAACCGCTTAACCCCGGGTTAGTGGGATGGTGCAAGTGGGCCTTATACGGGCTAAAAATTGCGTTATCACGTTAGTATTTCATCAAACCCGGTGACTACACAATTTGATACAATTGAAATGTGTGCAGAAAACGTCCGCTGGAGTACGAGCAGCTGGTGGTGACGCCCGTGCACTCCGACATCCGCGTGGAGCAGGAGCGGCTCAACGACGACAACGAGGACTTCGCGTCGCGCCGCCGCTACCACCAGTCCACCAACGTGCAGAGCCACCTCGTCAGCGTCACGTAGCCGGGGGACACTTACCCCCTTAGTTCATACAAGTTAGCAACCTCTGAAGGCTCCTACACACGATACCGGCGAGTTTTTGCCGCGCGGGTCTGCCGCTGGCGTAATCGGCATATAAATATGATAATGTGGGCGGCATGCCCGGGCCGCCGGCATAGTGTGTATGAGCAATTACAAACCTCTCTTTAATTTTGGCTCTTTCTAACAAACAGAAATATCAAAATGTCTAGAGAAGGGGCAAGTAATTATCAAAGGTTTGTTAGATTTGACAAACGCTTATGAATAACGCCTATTTAATCATTTACCTTTTGTATTCTAAAAACGTGAGTACCAACTCGAGCGTGCCGTATAGATCAAATAAAAATGCTATTCGAAATGAATTCAAAAATGAGCATGACTCAGCCAGACATGTCATAAAAATATAAAATAACGCTTACGAGGTTAACTAACTGTTAACACTTGCATACATCGAAACGAATATGAAAAAAGTACATCTGTACAACTCAACTGTAGGTACCCGTTTTCATGTATCAGGAGGTGGCAGCAATAAGATTGTCAACAGCATCCCTTGACTTATGGGGTTATAATATGGGGCTTTGTGCATAGCCCACTGTGCGAGGCGCTATTCCAAATAATACGTATTTTGTAATATTTTTACGTAACTTAAGAGATTTACTTATTTATTAACGTTTTTATAATGTACATAGAATTACTTTTTAAGAATAGCTTGAGAATTGCTTAACTATACAGTTAGAAATACGTTTGCTAATTACCGATTTTTTATTAATACAAAGGTTGTGTTTTTAATAGTAAATATTTAATCATATCAGTGAAATAAGAATGTATATGTTAACACAATATATAAGGTCCACATGCCTAAATATGTTATACCTGTAGGGCGTTTTCACAAAAGTTATGTAGGTACTTTTTAGAGGCGACGCGTCCATAGATCATGATTCACCGGCCTGCATAATTATGTCGGGACAGCAAGAAAAACAAATAAAAAAAATGACTTGCCCAACGCGACGCGACGCACCACCAAAGTATAATTAGTTACTTACTTTTCTCAAACATGCAATGAAATGTCGTCGCTCCGGGCGTTATATCAGGCTTCGAAGTATCACGTTTAGGGCGGAGCAACTCCAGAGAACTGTAAAGGAATTTCATACGAAATTGAAGGCCTAGGCCGGGAAGTAATTTTTTTTTAAATTCTAATGTAAACATGGGGTCTGTGTCCATGAACAGGCTAAACAGCCGAATTATATTTTTTTTTTAGTGAATGAATGGTTATCGGACCAAAATATCCGTGTTAACGCCTGTTATACACGAACGTACTGATATTAAGAATACGAATCTGTATGATTCAATGTGTTGATGAATTAATTTAAAATTTTGTCTATACGTAAGTCACCAGAGACCATAGACAATATTTAAAATCCTCTGCATTTATTTTATTTATAGAAATTGAGATTCTTATTATCAGATTGTGTATAATGGCCCTAATAAGGTCTATTCGAACACTACACACGCGAAATACGGACGACTTCCGTAAAAAAAAAACAATTATGGCGGGATTGGAAGGAAAATTAAAAAACTTTTGTTGTGAAGTTGGATTTTTATTATAAAGATTATAAATTTGTTTTTTTTTAGTGGTCTATTTTTTATTTCATTGCATGTTTGAGAAAAGCACTATACATGCCTAGCCGTGAAAAGGTCTTGCCGGCTTCGTATCACTATCCGGCCTCCCTACGGTCGGCCGGCTATACCTACTCACCCGGCAAGCCCTTCTTTCCCGGCGTCTGCAGTAATGTACTATTTATTCTGAAAGCGCCCTATACATACATACGAGGGCTGTTTGATAAGTACCCGTTTATGAAAAAAATAATCAGTTGTTTTTGTTTATATGCATTTATTTTTCTTCATAGTCTCCTTTTAACTCTATACACTTGTTCCACCTATATTCAAGCTTCAATAAACCATCCAAAAAGTATGATTTCGGAAAGTCATTAAAATAGGCCTCTGTGGCGGCAATGACTTCGTCATTTGATCCAAATCGCTTACCACCGAGCCATTTTTTCAGGTTGGGAAACAAAAATAAATCGCATGGGGTCAAATCTGGAGAATACGGGGGGTGAGGCAATAGGGCGTAGCGTAATTGTGTTAATTTAGCCATCACAACTCTAGACGAATGAGCTGGTGCGTTGTCGTGATGAAACAGTACTTTTTTATTTTTTAAATGGGGTCGTTTGTCCTTCAACACAGCGTCAAATTCATCTAATAAATTGGCATAGTACTGCCCTGTTATCGTTTTCCCCTTTTCTAAGAACTCAATATGTATAATACCCTGCGAATCCCAAAAAACGGTCGCCATGACCTTTCCAGCCTATGGAACGATTTTTGCTATCTTTCGCGCAGGTTCACCCGGTAAAATCCACTGCTTCGACTGCCCTTTCATTTACGGAGGGTAGTGGTGACCCACGTTTCGTCTACGGTTACGAAACGACGCAGAAACTCCTTCGGGTTACGTTTGAACACGGCCAAACTGCTCCGAAGTAGTCAGTCGGTTCCGTTTTTGCTCCTCCGTGAGTAAACGCGGCACCCACCTCGCCGATACTGTCTTCATACCCAATTTATCTTCTAATATGTTTTGTACCCGCTCGATTGGAACATTTACAGCATCAACGATTTCTCAAAGTTCAATTCGGCGGTCGGCTAAAACGATATTTTCAATTTTCTTAACCATATCGTCTGTAGTCACCTCAATTGGGCGGCCTGGGCGATCCTCATCAAAGACGGTTGTTCTCCCCCGCTTAAACTCGTTAAACCAGTATCTGACGGTTGTCATAGAAGGAGCACATTCATGGTAAACCGCTTGCATTCTTACTTTTATTTCATCACATGTTTTTCCTTCCAAAAACAAGAATCTAATTACAGACCGATACTGCTCTTTCTCCATTTTCACAATTTTAAGTTCACGCTTTCACTGAATCGCTATCAAATGAGAAAAAAACAAAAGAATGCTGTTTTTTTTAAATTTTCCCACCTCTGAAAAATGGCTTAAAACGATTGTATACATATTTTCGGCCCGTGATATTAATACATTTGGAAAACGGGTACTTATCAAACAGCCCTCGTACATAGGTACCTATTATTGTTATTATTTCATTATAGGTAGTACTGGAAATATGTATATGAGCACATATGGCCGCCTAACATACAGTATGAGGATATTTCACACTGAAATGGAATTCATGACTAAAAGAGCCTTGAAAATCAAAATTTGATTACCTGCCTCTATTACTCGAATTACCTAGAATACGCAAGAGCGATAGACAGGCAGATAATGAAATTTCGACAGGCTGTTATGTTAGTCCTTCCATAATCCCTTAGCAACCGGAAATAAATTATGTAACTATATATACTTGGTCAACCAGATCTTGACAGTAGAAAAAGGCGGCAAATTTGAAAAATGTAGGCGCGGAGGGATATCGTCCCATAGAAAATTTGAATTTCGCGCCTTTTTTTACTGACAAGATTTGGTTGACCAGCTATATTTACGGGGTAAATTGTATGAAGAGATTACCTCATTGAAAAAACGATCGCATACCTACTCAAAGATTTTATTGTACTTTATTATGTCAATGTCCTCAGATAATCTCATATGTAATTAAACTATTGACATTCAACTTTTTAATGAATTACAAGAGCTTAAAGCTGATGTTAAATGCGTTTGCTTTTGATCCATCACTTCAATAGGTACCTACGCCTACGTCGTCCTTTCGCCATGGTCTGTCCGCGGCTTTGCTCAGTGATCGTTAGTGCCATAGGACTAACAACAAATCGACTCCCACGCAGGCTGGCAGTCCGGTCAGCTATTTCAGTATCTTGGATAAAATATTGGCTTAGGTCAGGGGTTCCCAATCTTTTCCAGTCCGAGGCGAATTTGCAAGTTTAGAATCTACCTTAACCTCTAACTAGGTGAGAAGGATTGCCTCACGGCGCCCCTCTTTTCTGTCTACGGCGCACAGTTTGCGAACCCTTGACTTGTATTCCACAGGTGGTATTCCACCTGTCCAATGTGGATTGCGTCTCACTCTCTCATTAAGCAAAATGTGAGATGCAAATACACATTGGACAAAGAAATTGGACAGGTGGAATACCACCCTTAGGTAGGTAGTATTAAATATAGACGACAAACAATGTATTACACTACTTTTATTGGATTCAAATCGAAAACATCGACGAAAGGATCATAACCATAAGTTTTGAGATCAGGTGCAACACACAATTCTATATTTAAATGATCTCTCGAGTACATAGATTTAATTTTATTAAATGTCTGTAATTTTTTCGCTCTTAAAGTATCAGACATAGGCATACATATAGATAAATTATACATACAACAACATCTTTCAAACATATCCTTTGGTTCAGCTATATCACCACTAGATGTCATATTGTACAAATGTACGTTCTCTATGTATTTGCACCGACTTAAAGAAACAAACAATGATTTGAAATCAATTGTTGTTGCAACTAACCGTAAATGTTTAATATATTTACACAGCCAAATGTATCGTCCTAAAGCTTGGGTAGCATTGGGCGACGATGCGCAACTGATGGCAGCAAGATTATGACAATTTGTAAATAATATCTTGAAAAAATCCGAGCTATAAACCACATGACCAGTCAAGTTTAAGTGAGTTAGCTTTTTTAAATAGTTACTACTACTTGATAGTGTCACTAGACATCTAATCGTATTTTCAAACAAAATAGTTAATTTAATATTTTTCTTGTCTTTACAAATATTGTCATAGTCAAGAATGATGCCTTGTGGAGCTACTCTTCTTCTCTTAAAATCAGGCTCAATATTTCTCACTGATCTCGCAAAGTCATTTTGATTTGGTCTTGTGTAAATCCAATCATTATTGGCTGGTATTTGAGTATCACCAGAAGCTGATTTTAAATGATATGGAAAGAACTGTTTTAACTGTTTCAATAGCTGATTATAAAATGAGCTATCAAACACAGTTGTTGCTGTATTCCAAATCATGAATGCAACATTGCCTCCAAGTTCCTGGTTAGTCCATGTTGTAAATATATCTGCTTGTACACCAAATTGTTTAAGAAAGAAGTCCTTAAACCTAGGAGAAACGAGAACTTGCAACGCATCCATAGTGCATCGGGAAACCATGATAAGCTCATATTTGTTTAAGTCTAACATAGAAAGAATAGCAGATTCATTTAGGCGTCCATAGTACTGGTTTTCTTTATGCCAGTTCAGTAGAAACACTTTCAGTAGCCTAAATTGTATCATTTCTTCCATATCTATAACATTATCATAAACAGATCTTAAAAATGCACAATCTGTTATAGTGTACTGTAACTCATCTAATTTAGCTTTTTCTAGCAATCTTAAGGGCAGTTTTGAACAAAATAGATTAGTCAATATACCTACAAAATGGACACGCTCATAATTTTTAAACATATTTTGACATTTTTCTATAATGCTTTGAGGAACCCTTATCTGAATAAATTTGTCAAATGCAAAGTTGATAGAAACATCTTTTATAGTTGGGCAAGCCTGGTGTATATCAAGCAAATCTATAATATTTATCCTAGTATAAGAAATATCCAGAACATGCAATTTCTTCAATTTCTTAATAGCAGGTAAAAGTGAAGTTTTATTTAAATCACTCATGGCTGATAAGTTGAGTTCTTGTAAGTGCATGGCAATGTCCTTAAAAAACTCCAGTTTTAGTGATTTAGCTGTGGCCATAATATTCATACATAATTTGCAACTGGTTACTACTCCATACATGCTTATTAAATTTTTGAAATATATGCATGTATAATAAACATTCTTCTGGGATTCAATGTCTAACAGTTTTACTATTAGAATATTGATTTCATCCGGCAAATCAAGAATATTCTTCATGTTCATGGTTCATGTATGCGTGTTAGGTCTGAAAGTAAAAAAAATACAAAATTAATTAAATTGTCCTTCCTCATATGCAAATTTCAGATATTAATAATAATAATAATATTCTTTATTGTGCACAATGAAAACATGATATATATTTTCACTTGTATGTAATAATATTTTTAACCATGGTGATTAAAAATACAGAATGGTAATATTAGTGGCATTTTCAGGCTACAGGTATTTTTAGGCTGATGGTGGATTTTTAATTTGGCAATGTCTCGTGCGATTAATGTGTTTTAGGTGTATCCTTACTTTTACTTTAGTCCTATCACTCCTATCCCTTATTAATTAAGTAGCAGTTTGGGTGTGAGGGGCGCACTTTTTTTGTAATGGTGTGACTATTCGTAAAAGCAGCCTAAAACAATTGAATTTTGGCTGAATCCATAAATCTTGTTATCAGCATTTAATAACTAAGTTGCTAAACATGAAAATAAATACTTAATAACTTTAAATAAAATTGTTAATGTGCCTGTAAACATCGACGTAAATCGATCTTTTAACGAGAGTTCTACGGTTTCACGGCACAATAAAAACTTAGCACTACATGACTTACAGTAACTGTATAATTGTATTGTTATTATTTATGAATCTAAATATTTTCTACTTCGTTTATTACTTCATTATTTCATGTTTAAAACGATGTTGTCGATGTCTTTTGATATACTTTTGGTTTTGACAGTTTTGACATTACTTGGCATATAATATTTTTTTTTTTTTTTTTAATAGTTATGGCCTGGATGCGAGTCCTTTAAGCCAAGTCTTTGTTTTTCTATTTTTAAAACACTTCATTTAAAGAGTTAAATGGCAGAGAATGCACTATTAATTTTGTTAAAACACTTCACTTTAAATCTTCAACGCTGTATTTTTGATATACTTGTATAACGGAACGTAACTGTCAACGTTTTTAAGAATGTCGTTGAGGCGGCGGGGGACATTATTATCAAACACTTCACTTAATTCACTTGCAAGGATGAGTCTTTCAAACGCAAACACTTGGCATTTAAATATAAGGTGTTCAACATCTGCAATGCTACCATTCTGGCAGTGAGGACATGTACCATCGGCTATAATCGAAAATCTGGCTAAGTGCGCTGGTGCACAGTTGTGACCAAATCTCAATCTATTGATTGTGGTAATAAAGCTACGACTTCCTATCTTTATCTTCTCATACCAAGGCTTTCCAGGTAAGTCGGTTTGAATACTAGCGTACCATCTTCCTTTTGTCTCTCTATCTTTGGTCCATATATCTATCCACATCTTCACAACATCAGTCTTAACAGAAGCTTGACAATCAGTTAGTGGAATTCTAGTACTACATCTTACATCTAATTCGTTAATACCTAAATAAGCAGCTTTATCTGCAGCTTCATTCCCTGTTATTCCAGTATGGGATGGAATCCACATAAAATTTATATTTACATTAATGTTTTTCAATTGTAATAACATCTTTTTAATTTTATACAAGATAAAATTATCTTTATAATGCAAGTGATTATTCTGTAATCCATAGATTAAGCTAAGTGAATCAGTGAAAATAAAGAAATGCTTATATTCTGACACTCTTATTATCAGAGGTCGGATAGGGTGAGCTATTTTCCTTATAATATGACGTAAGACTTGTCAAATTATAAGGTAAATAGCTCACCCTATCCGACCTCTGCTTATTATAACTTTCAGGGCTTCAAATACAGCATACGCTTCAGCCGTAAATATGGAACATAAATCGTGCAACCTAAAGCTCTGTACAAATTTAGTTTGAGGATCATACACGGCACTTCGAACATGAGACTCTGCTTTACTACCATCTGTGTATAACTTATAGTAATTTGGAATTTGTGACAAGAAATGTAGAAAGTCAGTATTATTATTGATAGATTTTGTGCATACTGTAATGTTTAAAAGTTTACTATTAAAGCTATCTTCATAACATGGCCAAATTTCATTTTTATATATATTACAAAACTTAGCTTCCACCTGTAAGAGTAATGCTGTTAACTTAGGGATCCTGGGATGACCCTTTATACTTCTTATTACACTGGTTATCTTTAGCATATATCTTAATTAAATATCTATAAGCTAACAACACCCATCGAACAGGTAAAGGCATTGTTTTAGTCTCTACTTCCATTGCTTTTATAGGGGTTGAACACATTGCCCCTGATATTATTCGCATTGCCTTATTTTGAATTATTTCTAATTTATGTGTGTGTTCAGTATTCATATGTACAAGAAAACTATAGTCAAAGTGACTTCTGACAAGGGTTTTATACAGTAAGGATAGTACTTGAGGGTCTGCGCCCCAAGATATACCGGCAAGACATCTCATAACATTTAAACCTCTAACAGAATTAGAAATAATATGTTTAGCATGTAGGTCAAATTTTAAATGATTATCTATGACTACACCTACAAACTTATGAGAAGGGACTTCTCTAATAATCTCATTATTATATACAATATTTACATTCGTTGTGTCCTTGCTCAATATTAGTAACTTGCTTTTGTCAGGGTTTATCTTTAAGTGTAAGTAATTATTATAATAAACATAAAGTTCATTTAGTGCATTATTAATATGTGCTTTAGCTACATCTAAATTTGAATTAATAGAATATATTACAAGATCATCTGCAAATTGCAGTATATTAACATTAGAACTATTTACAAATGAGTCGATATCACTAGTATACAAATTATACAGAAGAGGAGACAGCGTTGCTCCTTGCATTGTGCCTTTGAAAACTTGTCGTGGTCCATGGAGTATGTTATTAAATTTTACATATAGCTCTCTATCATCTAAGAAATTGAATATCCACTTGCATAATTTCCCAGGGATTTTAATATTAGATAGAACTTTAACAAGTATTGTAGGATCAACATTGTCAAATGCTCCTTGTACATCTAAAAATATACAAACAGCATGTGACTTGTTATAGTTAGCTAATTTTAAATCCGATATAAGAGATATGAAGCTGTCAGAACAGCTTCTACCTCGTCGAAAGCCGTTTTGAAATGGAGGCAGTATATTGTTTGCCTCAACATACCAATCAAGTCTAGTCTTTATCATATTCTCAAAAACTTTACCAATACATGATGATAGAGAAATAGGTCTATAAGAATTGGCCTCACTAGGAGGTTTGTCTGGTTTTAAAATAGGTATTACACATTGTGTTTTCCAAGACTGAGGTATTTTCCCTTGTAACCATAGTAAATTCATTATTTTCAGCAAAACTTGTTGACCATTAACATGCAGCTTCTTTAAAAGCAGGTATGGTATATCATCTAAGCCTGGGGTAGTATTCTTCCTAGATTGCAGACTTACAACGAATTCCTCCCAAGTAAAAGGGTCAATAAGGTACTTAGACTCATTATTCTCATTGTTATTTTCAAATAAACTTTCTATAGAGCTAGGATCGTTACTACAACCTTGGGTTAACTTAGTTATAAATGGTTCTATAAATTCATCATTTTTAATTATCTGCTTAGATTTTAATCCCTTAAAACGTTTAATATTATTCCATATTAACCCAATAGGTGTACATCGATTTAAAGAAGCACAAAAACTACGCCAACTACTAGTTCTTTCCTCTGCTATTGTGCGTTTTTTAAGAGCATTAAGTTTCTTGTACGAAATATAGTTTTCTAAAGATGGATTCGCCCTGTAATATTTTAATGCCTCATAGGCTTTAATGACACTATCCTCACATTTTTTATTCCACCAAGGAACCGGCGGTCTGCTAATAAAGTTTGTATTTTTAGTAAATTTTGGAATACATTGTATTTTTAAGAGGTGAAGTTCAGAACTAAATTTGTCATATAATTGTATAGGATCATTATTCTCATTTAAAGGAAAATTAGAAAATACCTCTTCTGATAGCTCTTTATATTTGTTCCAGTCAGCTTTAGTGTATATAAATTTATCTATTGGATCATTTATTTGATATTTTTCAAGAGATGTTAATATACTGACTATAGTAGGGTAGTGATCGCTGCCCATAGGGTCATCATGGACTTGCCACTCGCACATAGGTGCTATACTCGCACTGCAAAAGCTAACATCGATCGCCGAAGGATTTCGATTGGGGTAAGTAACTGTAGTTGGGTTTCCGTCATTTAAGATACATAAGTCTAAGTCACTTATAATATCGAACAGGGTGTTACCCCGCGATTGGTTAGTAGCGCAACCAAACGCTGTATGATGTGCATTGAGATCTCCTGCTATTATTATAGGTGTTGGTAATTTCTCAATTATATTTTTAAGTCTATTTAGTCTTATGTGTGGACGGTTTGGAGGACAGTACACACATAAAACTGATAAAGGCCCTAAGTCAGTCACAATAGAGATCGCTACATTTTGAATACTTTCGTAAAAGTTAGTCTGTATAAAAGTATGTTTGTATATATTTTTAACAAGTATAGCAACTCCGCCACGTCCATTGTTACCATACTTGCAGTAAATATTATAATTAGGTATTCTAAAAGCAGTAGTTGGCTTTAACCAGGTTTCATTAAGAAGACAAACATCAATATTATTTACTTTTAAAAAGTTAATTAGCAACGGTTTTTTATTTGAAATAGACTGAACATTGAATTGAGCAATACGAATGTGTGTAGGATCCATTATTTAATGTTTTTAATAAGCATATCTTTAATACAACTATTAGTGATTGGGTTAGAATCGGTCTTGTTGGCTAATTCTATGAGAGTGCTAACCAGTGCATTCATTAAATCTGTATTCTGTAACAATTCTTTTTTAATGTCAAATTTCGGGGTTTCTGCTGGTGTAGAAGGAACGGTTTTTTGCGATTGTGTTTTTGGTGTTTTTTCAGGTCTTACAGTTTTGTTTTTGTCAAGTAAAGCCGGAAACTCAACTTTTCTCGTTTCAGCCTTAGAAGCATATGTGATGTTTGTCTTCTTTTCCATTATTTTTTTAAGTTTTACAGGACAAGCTTTTGAAATTGCCAAATGAGGGCCGCTACAATTGGCACAACACAACTCATTGGGTTTATCACAGTCCTTATAAAAGTGGTCACCCGAGCAAATGGAGCAACGCTGTTTTCCGTTACATACCTTAGCTGCATGATTAAATTTAAAGCATTTAAAACATATTAACATATTCGAAGACTCTGTACGAGAATAAATCGTACTGTACATTGTCCGGTAGTACATGCGACAAGAACGTAATGCTCACTGTCTGCAAAGGAACACGTTCCTGTCCGACTTTTTTCGTGAAGCGGCGAACCGCTATGATCTCATAAATAGAGCTCAACTTTGTGTATAAATCCTTGTTCGAGATATTGGCTGGCACAAATCTGATTATCCCAGTTTTTTCGATTTGGGTCGCCGGTATGTACGCCTTCATGTTATATTGGGTCAAAAATGCAGTGTTGTTTAGAAAATTGTTTGCTGTATTATACTGCTTGAAAACAACCGCAATTTTGTTAGCGTTTACTCGCTGTATAGCCGTTACACCTTTTATGCCACTTGTGAATATGTGGTTGAGAAATATTGGACTTTTATTTCCCAATTTGTCCTTTGGGTCCACATGCTCTACGAACACTTTAAACTCTAATTTTCCCGAGTTCTCAGGGTATAGTCTTTTGTAGTCCGGTTTAAAGTACGGTAAATACGCACTATTACTACTATTAGATTGCTCACCCCCGCCGCTATTGTCCGTGCCGCCTTGGCCGTTGGTCAGATAACAAGATAGTACTTGTTATAAATATATCTGGTTTCGAGCAGGTGATGGGAGTAGAAGTTAAACACCTTATGTGTGATAGTATAAGAACATTCTGAACCTTTATTCTCTAAATGCCTATTGTTTTATACACGTTAGGTTGCGCTGACACAAGCAATATGCGTTTATGTCGCAGTAAACCAAAGCGTTACTGCTAAACACTAAAAGTGGACATTCAGCACATTACACCTCCCCCGAAAGTTCCTCTCACCGCCGGGGTGGCAGAAGAAAAAATTTAAACGCATGTTACTTGTTTACAATTTTTTCTGAAATCAATACAAAAAATATTAACAAATTATATAGGTATAATGCAAACAATCTTTATTTAGCTAGGTTCTTATGTGTCGTAAGTGTCGTAGTCCTATTAAGGAAAAGAAAAAAAATCGTTGTGCTAATAAGAAAATATCATCACTTAAAATGTTGTCATCTCTCAAACGTTAAAATATTAATTTACTTCCTTTTCTCATAAAATATAAATCTCCTTCTTTAAAAACATTTACCTACTCTTCATCTTTAAAACATTTACTATTCAACTTTAAAACATTTAAAAACATTTGGTATTCAACTTTAAAATATTCACTCTCGCTGTTTATAGTTACGGTATCTCCCATAATTCTGATAATAAAATAAACTAATGCCGTATTAAATGTTAAGCCTTTCACGGACACCTATAAGGTCGACTATGATCAAGGACATAACTGGGTTGCGCCTCTGTGCGCACCCTTCACCTATCAATGCTATCCATAGCAATTCTTCAATAAACACCTAGGGCATGGTCACCCTTTATCAACTCTATAAAATGGCATATCAGGCCAGGCTGTACGGCTCTGCCTGTACCTAGAGACACAAATACATTAAGACAATAAGTCTCCTACAACTTTCACGGAGGATATGTATATCACACTATGATCAAGTACGAAGGACTAGTGCTCTCTAGCTATGAGGTCACATTTTATAAATAAATGTGCCTAAACTCCTTAAAACTTCTCAAAATTGTACCGTACTGTAAGCTTTCTATAAATTAAACATTATTATTTAACTTCCAAAATTCCTAAAAAAAATTATGTAATAAATCAAACTTTCGCTGTATATCAGGTGATCAGTCCGACACGTAGCTAAAGTATCAATAATTACTAAGAAACAATTAAATAATATTATTGAATTGAGTTGTTAATTATTTAATCGTTATGCGATGTATCAAATTTCATTCATCGCTTATTAAAATATTCTAACTCGCGGCAAAGTCTCGCGGCCTAGTTAAGTTTTCTGTCGACGTGCGCACAACGTGTGGCACGCGCTGCAAATTGCAACATACATGATTGAGGACACTATTCGACACTTTTAATTTTTATATTATATTATGGCTTCTTATGAAAATTATTTATGCTCGAAACGAAATTGAGTTTAGCGACAACCTTTAATAATTATGAATGATTTAAATATGACTGCTACTGAATTGGAAAAAAAAATGCTGGCTTTTAGAGAAAATTAATTAAAATCATAAATTACATGTAGGATTTACATCCTATTGCTGCGTGGCTGGCCGTCCTCGGCTTCGTCTTCGTCCGGTCCGATGCGAGTTCGCGTACGGCATTCTTGCTGCTGCTGGCGTGGCCTGGCGAGCTGGCATTTCCATGTGGCACTCGCTTGACGTTTCATATGGCTGGCTGGCTCTGCTTCCGATGACGATGACGGGCCGGGCTAACCCTGGACTCCCTCGACCATGGGCCGGGATAACCCTGGACACCTCTTGATATGGGCCGGGATAACCCTGGACACCTCTTGATTTGCGAGCCGGGATAACCCTGGACAACGCTCTTCTTTCTTCGTTTCTTCTTAATTTGATTTTTGTTTCTTGGTCATCTTTTCTTTCTTCTTTTTGGTATACCGGACGGTTGCGACTTGCGTGGAAAGGTTATTTCTTGAGAATGCGCGGGACGTTTCGTTTCTTGAAATGCGTGAGGAAGGTTCTTCGAATTAAGTCTTCATTAGGGTAATCTTCTTGTCTTGATTTCTGTCTTCATTCTCGTATGCAGTGCGCCGTGGTATTCTTCACTTTCCTGGTCCTCTTCTGGTATGGGTCGCCATCAAATAACAAGATAGTACTTGTTATAAATATATCTGGTTTCGAGCAGGTGATGGGAGTAGAAGTTAAACACCTTATGTGTGATAGAATAAGAACATTCTGAACCTTTATTCTCTAAATGCCTATTGTTTTATACACGTTAGGTTGCGCTGACACAAGCAATATGCGTTTATGTCGCAGTAAACCAAAGCGTTACTGCTAAACACTAAAAGTGGACATTCAGCACATTACATTGGTTTTGGAGCGTTTAAGGGTGGGCGGGTTTTCCCCGCCCACCTCGTCACCTGCCATTGTTTAGCCAATAACTATAATTATTTACAAAATTTTACATCAAATATATACAAATTAACTTCGTTTAAACGAATAAAACTAATAAAATCTCAATTTTAAAAGTTGGAGCGAAAATTTTCCGACTACTTTTTTCAAGTTCCCGCCAAAGACGGCATATAATAGTGACATGAGAATTCGGTCAATGTACGACTCAATAATGTACGACCCAATAATCGACGTTGTCCTAGAGACAAACCAAAGAAAGTCTGCAGCGCTAGATTAAAAGTTGTTTTTAAAAATCAGTATGCGACAACACCACAGAAAATGGATTAAATAGTCTTGATACTTGTGAAATTTCTACCATATTTACCGTCTATGAAAAAATTTAGCTGTATGCACAGCTTAATTTTTATGGTAAAATAAATTTCATTCCAACAATAGATGTCACTATTAATATGTAGACATATACTAATATTGATAAATAATATTGGGAGAATGTGACATTTGGCTTCATCAAAATTAATAAGCTTTTGTAATATCCGCGACGGCGGTAAATAGGTACAGAGGGCCTACCGCGAACACCGAAGTTCTCAATATGCGAGCATCTTTCTCTTTTACTCCCATTAAGGCGTAATTAGATTGACAGAGAAATTGCCCGCAATTTGCGAACTAAAGTTTTCGGAAAAACGAAATAAACCATTAAAACAATAAACATACAAGGTGTCCCAAGCAAGGACCGGAAAACCCCTCTTTACGCTTAATCCTATCCATTCGGTAACCCAATCAATTCGGTTACCGTATCATTCGGTAACCCTATCATACTGTTACCTGATTGTAACGGTAAGCTTATTGAAACGGTAACCTTAACCTTTAACCGAGTTAATCTCAAAACCCCATCGCGTTAGGGTTTTTGTTAGGGGTTTTTAACCGGTTTTTATTCAGTTATGGTAACCTTTATTATCGGTTGCTTATTGGTTTGCTACATTCGTATTTAGTGATGTGCCGTCAGTCAAATACCTACTAAAAGAAAAATTTAATTTATTAATAGAACATTATTAGTTTATTTTGTTATTTTTGTATTTTTTTTTAAATTTTGCTTATTTTAATGTTTTTGTTTATTTTAATGTTTTTGTTTATTTTACTTACTTTGTCTATTTTTTTATTTTGTTTATTTTACTTATTTCATTTATTTTATTTGTCATTAATTTTGTTAATTTTATTTATATAATTTATTTTGATTATTTTATTTATTTTGTTTATTTTTTTATTTTTTTTTATTTTATGTATTTTATGTATTTGATTTACTTTATTTACTTTATTTACTTTATTTACTTTATTTACTTTATTTACTTTATTTACTTTATTTACTTTATTTACTTTATTTACTTTATTTACTTTATTTACTTTATTTACTTTATTTACTTTATTTACTTTATTTACTTTATTTACTTTATTTACTTTATTTACTTTATTTACTTTATTTACTTTATTTACTTTATGTATTTTATTTATTTTATTTATTTTATTTATTTTATTTGTTTGATTTGTTTTATTTGTTTTATTTGTTTTATTTGTTTTATTTGTTTTATTTGTTTTATTTATTTTATTTATTTTATTTATTTTATTTATTTTATTTAATTTATTTAATTTATTTAATTTATTTAATTTATTTAATTTATTTAATTTATTTATTTTATTTATTTTATTTATTTATTTTATTTATTTTATTTATTTTATTTATTTTATTTATTTTATTTATTTTATTTATTTTATTTATTTTATTTATTTTATTTATTTTATTTATTTTATTTATTTTATTTATTTTATTTTATTTATTTTATTTATCTTATTTATTTTATTTATTTTATTTATTTTGTTTATTTTATTTATCTTATTTATTTTATTAGGATAAAGTTCATTTATTTAACTTAAAAGGTAATAATAAAAAAAGTTACAACTAACTATGAAATTATGAATTAAAAATTTAAAACCTAAACTAAAATTAAAATAAACCTACTTAAAAACTAAACTAATACTTATAATATTATATAAAAACTAAAATGCAATACTAATAAAATAGATGTAAATAATATAATTTATTTGTTTTTTTTTTATTTATTTCATTTATTTTATTTGTTTTATCTATTTTATTTGTTTTATTTATTTTAGAAACTTACAAAATTAAAAGTAGTAGTATGTAACTACAAAAGTTAAATTAATTCAGAATAACATTCTAATTGAATAAAACGTTATTTAGTATAATCCTACATCTGGAATAAATATTCCGTTTTGTCTTTTTCATTTAAAATAAAAGTGTCATGATTTATTCACTTTCTATTTATTCTAAAATAACGAGTGCAAGAATTATTCTTATTCAAATCGATTGGAATAAGAATGAAATTTCTGTTTTTATTCTTATTCTTATTCAAGTTATTTTTTGCCCAACTCTGCTCTAGATTACTCTCGTGTTGTTGAAGGTGACTATTGAACAAAATCTGCAAAATATCTTTCATGTATGAAGTCAATTATTTGCACTTCCTAGTACCTAATAACATGAAGATAATAAATATACCTACACAGGCGAAGCAACATGCGTATTTAAATCGAAACGCTGCGCTCCGCTGGCACGCGCTACATACAACGCAAGTGCACCGAATGTTTAAAGGTCGTGGTATTTTCTATTGTATTAGGATATTTAGGATTAAGCAGAATGCGGTGAGAGTCATAGTGACAACAATAAAGCCTTATTATTGTACTACACTACAGTATTGTTATCAGTACTCTGCCGTGTCATGACTAATTGATGTAATTGTAGATACATGAGTTAGTGGTAACAAGGTTAAATGGCATTTATTTGGTCATATTATACGTCATATTATATGTAGTACAATGTATATAGATAGTAAAATGAATTTCACCCCTCTTTTCAATGGTTGGATTGATTTGAATTTTTTGAAGCCTTCGAAACGGTGATGATAATTTTATAATGAAGCTACATAGAAAGTAAACTGCGAAATTATAATTATGATGGTTCAATGTATATTTCTTTGCGTATTAAGTATGTATTTTGTTTATTATTCCTACCAGCCTTGAGGTCTTACGTATGCTATCTCTTTCACACCTACGGAAAGTGAATGAGATAGTAAATTACTGCAGGTAAGAAAAGAGTCCTACGCTTATCACTATAATTAAATAGATTTGCAGAAAGTTGCAGGCGTGTTTGCACTTGAGACCGTCATTTATTACTCATTGGCAATAACAATAGGATTAAGTCGTGGCGTGGTGAATTCTTTGTCAGCATTTGCTAAACACGTGCGGCAAGCGTTGTGTCAAACGATATACCTGTTAATTTCCGTCTAAATAATAAATGCAAATTTTAAATATCAGAAGAGCTTTTAAAAACACCATAAGTCTTGGTAGTAACTCGGATACTGAAACCACATATTATAGTTCGTTTTTTTTTAGCATTAGAAATAAGGTAAACAATCTTGATGTCTCTTTTAATTGAAAAGCACATTTTAAAAATAAGTTACGGTAAATATGTAACAATTATGAATCTAATACGATCTTTTATAGTCTTCTGCTTTCATAAGTAATAGTTATGGTTTTTAAAAAGTGTTTTTCAATTAAAACACATGTCAAAATCGCTTACCTTCTTTCAAGTTCTTTCTAATGCTAAAAAAAACGAATTATAAACATAATTCGAAAACAGAAAAAAATCATGAGTATTTTCCCCATTTGTTCCTGCCCAACGTGATCGCCGCGATACATGAGGCGGGGACATATGGGAATGATTTAAATGAAGCGCCTATTCCCATCTGTGCCCGGCGGGGAGAAATAGGAATACACCATATCAAGCCATTCCTTATCCTACCTTTAAAAACATCTTTTTCAGGGTTCCGTACCCAAAGGGTATAAACGGGACCCTATTACTAAGACTCCTCTATCCGTCTGTCTGTCACCAGGCTGTATCTCATGAACCGTGATAGCTAGGCAGTTGAAATTTTCACAAATAATTAATTTCTGTTGCTGCTATTACAACAAATACTAAAAACAGCATATAATAAATATCTAAGTGGGGCTCCCATACAACAAACGTGATTTATTTGCTAATTTTTGCATAATGGTGCGGAACCCTTCCTGCGCGAGTCAGACTCGCACTTGGCCGGTTTTTTATTTTTTACATTAATTTAGGCACAGCCATTGAAGAGTTTCGCTATCCACCATCCGTTCAGAGCAGCTGAATTGTACCTGATGATTTAGTTATCACATTAAAATAAATACGGGTATCGTCCAATGCACTATGCGGCAGTAAATTAAATTTGTAAGATTTTATTGCATAAAATCAGGTATAAATTAGTCAAGAAACATAATAGTTTCTTGTCTAATTTACTTCTATCTATACGTAACGCCTATACGGCACCCATACTACATGTTTAATCCAGGAATATTATTTAGAATATAAAATCATGATTATATTTATTTGATTAAGAATGAGATTATTCTTATTCAATTTTTTCACATACGAATTATTTCCGATCAAAATTATTTGAATAATTTTGACGGGAATAAAATCAACATGATTTTATTCTTAGGAATTCTTATTTAAATAATGATTTTATTCTTGAATGCCCAACACTGCTTACTAAGTATGTATGTAATTATGTATCTATTTAATTTAATCAAAACTATTTCACCTACCAATGTTATAGATACCCAATGAATATGTATAATGAATTCTGCCCTAGTAGCACGGTCGCATTTTTATCGTTTATCACCATGCCTGTCACGTTCTAACAAGTATGTAAGTGCGAAAGTGACGGGCATAGTGATAGTCGATAAAAATGGAACCGTGCTGAGCCCCCTGGTATTAATGAAAGATTTGTAGTATTAAAATAAGTTTATAACTGCTATAGATATATATTTTCTGATCGCTGCATTAAGCGGTACAAGGTAAATTACGACTTAGCTCATACAACTCACCGCATCTGAAAACATTTTAAACTAAAGTCTATTTTTTATTCGGTAGACTAAAATGACATTTCGTAGTATGAACATCATGTGTCATTTCATTTCATACTATGAAATGTCATTTTAGTCTACCGAATAAAAAAATAGACTTTAATTGCTTATTATAAAATAAGCTCATAATAACTAGTACATATGTCATTTGTTAACAATGGTAAAATATCTACCACAATCCGCTAGCGCATGTATCTTTATCACAAAGTGTTTTTTTTTAAATCCCTTTAGATAAATTATACCTAACTAGGTACCAGTAAAATTACTAGTTAGGTGAAAATTTTTCTTTAAATCAGTCTTTAATCTGTAGGTACAGGTCAAGTGTGAACCCGAAAATAAAAATAATAATCTAAGTAGCATAAAATATATCTAAATAATAGCAGATATTACTAGGATAGGATGTTGTTTACTTGCAACCCCTTTTCTAAAAATTTCTAAACTAGAATTGACAAAAACAATAGGAACACACAGGTATAAAGATAAACAAAGGAATGGCCGCGCTGCGCCGCGGCTGTCGCTCTAAAAATAATACTGTAATCGCTCACTTGTTTTCAATTTTAGCTTAAGGACTCAAAGTGCAATATTGTTTGAATTGACAATAAGCGAAGTTACCGGCAAAAAAACTTGTTTGTGCTGGAGGCTTCATAGACCGCCCATGCCAACCACGGTTATTCAATAATAAGTTGAATTTAAGTCTGCGTAAAGTTTACAATCGTTTGAACTGGTTCAAAACCTTATTATGAGGTAACAGCATAGACGGGGTTTTTATTTCGGTTACCGGTAACAGGGGTTAACTCGATCTGATACGGTTACCGAATCAAAGTGTTACCTTATCAGACGGTTACCGTTATGGTAGGGGTTTTTATAACCACTTCTAAAATAACCCTATGAAAAACCCCGGTTAAGGTAACCGGTTCCGGTCCCTGGTCCCAAGAAGTAGTGATATACTGAATGTTTTATTTTTCTAAGCGCCCTTGAAGTTGTGAACATACTGGGTAATTTTATCTTTCTTGGCATTAATTTTCTTTTAATTCCATTCAAAGATCTAACGATAGTAAATGTTACCATACTGAATTGGCCTATCTATCAGCTTAGCACACAAAAAAAATCAAGCATCTACCGCAATAATTCACGTCACCATAAATAAAAATCTCATCGTACTCGGCGATAGGTGAAAAATTAAAAAAAATCATAACTCCGAAAATACGAAAAATCGCGGAACATACATGGGGGTGATTCAGATAGCCCTCTAGGTCCTCTACCTCCCAGCTTCAGTATATCACTACTTCTTGGGACACCCTGTATATTAAAAATTAATTTTAGCTTTAACTAGTAGGTACCCATGCCGTGAGCATAAGCATGGAGGTTGTGGGTTCGAGCTCAAAACCCGGCTAGTATCAATGAGTTTCTCGAAATGTTAGAGGAAGTTCATAAGTATGCCTATACCTATTAGGTGTGTTCAATTTGCTGTGAAACCTTAGTCTAAACCAATATTATATTATCTAAGTAGGTACATATGGTGAAGTATTAAGATGTTTCATTCCACTTACCCGTCATCAACTCCAAATTTTGTAAACATTGTCGTTTTTCAGCTTGAATCGCCTCGTGCTGACTTTTTACAAGTGTAAAATTATTCGTCACGCGGAAAAGTAACTCCCGCACGCCGGTTTTGTAAGGTTTCACCATGTTTATTCCGTTCATCACAAAATACAATGAATATTTAAACGATTTTGACAAACATACCATAGTGCATGACGTTTACTGACTGCTTAAAAAACATTGCCATATGTAAAGTCCGTCAACCAAATCTTGTCAGTAGTAAAAGGCGGCAAATTTGAAAAATCGCGGGTTAGCAACACTGTGTTCGAATAATTCCAAAATGCATGTCATCTGTGTTTTATCTGTGGAATGTGGATCGTGATGGGATCGTGAATGACAGCCGTCACCTTATTTGTTTTCATTTGGTTTTCATTCTGAATCGTTTCTGTTTCAAGAGATATTTCTGCTGTCACCATTAAATACCAATACATTAAATAAAAATAAGCAAAGCTAAGGGGCCTACAATGTACAATCATGCTCGTTGATGGTAAACATTACTAAAAATTGAGGTTATGACAAGTAGGTACATACTGGAAGAACTCTTTCGAACTTTTAAGATTATGTTCAGTTTTTTTGTTTTAGGGTTAAAAGGCATAAATAAAATTAAAACGTATGCCTAAATCTATCCAACAAGATCATAAATTGTGTCCTGGAAACCGTCCATAGGCCCACATGTCTAATATTTTCAGCAATCAGTTGTGACTATTTACAAAGATGCAATAGAATACTACAGAGTATTATGCTTGGTTGAAGTGACCCGGTAACATTGATAACTTCATTATATTTTTTCAATTAATGACCTGAATTATAGTGTAAGCTAAAGTGACCCTTATCTTATTTACCTTTAAATTAAATAAACACCCAAATATCAGTTGTTTTATTTTTAATATGTAATCCTATTGTACAATATATACCAATCAAAAAAATTACACAGGTATGTCATATAGTCATATTCATCCAGAAGAGTACACTAATTTACATTAACAAGTGGCATATTATATTGTAAATAACAAATATATGCACTATCTAATTATCTGCATTTTGATATGATTTTATTTTAGTAAACTTAGAAGACATAGATAGGGAACAAAGAGAATATAAGCACTACGAGTTGGAGTGAGAGGCGAGGTGGAGTTGTTTTTGATATCTTTAAATTTGTTCATAATTTTGATTGTTTATCATTGTTTTAACCACAGACTTGTAATTGTCGCTCGCGCTTGACAGACAGCTGAAGTGTGCGAAAGGGAAGCCCTCGCGTATATGAACATCGCATGAGTGCGAAAGAGTCAGACTACAAATGAGAAAACGTGACCATTTTGGAGTTTGACAACGGCCGCGGACGGCCAAGAGCGTATCACCGTAATTTTCAATTTGAAAAATATACACATATTCGGAAGAAAACTATTTGATTAAGTAATACAATGAAGATAGTGTCTTGTAGTGTACCGGATTTCAGTGTCACGGGGCCAAATAAAGCTAGCAAATACTCATTTCAGAGGAATTATGATATTCCGACCGAAATTTTCTTGACGATATTTTGTCAAATTAACAGCATAAAAAGTGTAAAAAGCCGGTTTATACAGTTAATTATAAGTTTTTCTTCCTTTGTGTGCTAATATTTTATCATATTACTCAATAATATAAGATATTTTGTGTAAAAACATAAACTGTTACTTTACGCTAGGGCTTGACAAAATGTTCAGATGACAGTATCGATAACTTGTCGGTATATTAATAGCTATGTAATAATTTCTTCACAAGACATCATTAAGATATTAACCTTTATAACCGACTTCAAATAATAACGATTGTTATACCTTTTTGAAGGTGCACATGTTTAGCAGTAAATTTAAACTTCACTTTCCAACACAGTAAGAGTTAGACTAAGATCAGTCTGTAACGATTTTGATAGCACACGGAGTTCAAGTGTTATTTATACGTCATAATGTCGTAAATTTTAACGTTTGAAAAAAAACCGGCCAAGTGCGAGTCGGACTCGCGTTTCAAGGGTTCCGTACATTAAGTCCGACTCACGCTTGACCACATTTCTGATAGGTTTTCCTGTCATCTACAGGTAAAGAACTATTTTGTGTATTTTTTTCAAAATTTTAGACCCAGTAGTTTCGAAGATAAGGGGGGGGGGGGTGGATGGTCATTATTTGCCTATTTTCTTGAATAACTGCGAAACTATTAATCCTAAAATTATAAAAAATATATATTTGAGATTCTTACAATGAGCTCTTTCATCTGATATGTAACACGATATAGTTTGAAAAAACTTTATTTTTTAATTTTCTCATTTACCTCCCAAAAATGGCCTCCATATTTAAAATTCATTTGTTTACGTTACACGTCCATCTTTGGGTCATAAACTTACATATGTGTGCAAATTTCAACTTAATTGGTCCAGTAGTTTCGGAGAAAATAGGCTGTGATAGACGGACGGACAGACAGATAGACAGACGCACGAGTGATCCTATTAGGGTTCCGTTTTTTCCTTTTGGGGTAGGGTACCCTAAAAACGGTAATTTACAAACAAACAAACAAAACAAACTTATAACTAGGTAAATATAAAAATTAAGGTATATAATTATATGCTATTAGGCCATAGGTACCCGGCTAAATGTACCTAGTACGCTGCTGGCGTTTCCTCTTTGCACCGCTAGCGAAATACGCTGGATAATACGTTTAAAATAACACATTTGAAAAAGTTGTCGATAAAGCAACCAAACACCGACAGATTATTAATATGTTGTAACATGACATCACTATTTTTGAACTCACATAGACAATTTACGCACACACTTGCATTTCATTTTTGGTCGCACTTTTGAAGATTGACAGTTGTTCTTGTCTATTCTAATTCTATGGTTTTAACATCGGTTTTAAATTGTCCGTCCATGTTTCAAATTTTTTCAATAAACCGCGAGTGACAATTTGAATTGACGTACGCAGGGCGCGCTCAGCGGAAAAAAAAATCTTTTGGTTCGATGTACATTGCTGCTTTTCTTAGCGCAATACTGCTCTTTGAGTGTTGCCCTACTTTAGTTTGCTTTACATTGCTACTGACAAGATTTGGTTGACGGACTATAGTTTTTTAATTCGATGTCAAATTATTGCGCTGCAGACTTTCTTTGGTTTGTCTCTATCAATCCTATACATTATGGCGTTATTCATAAACGGTTGCTAACTTAATCAGTTGACCATCTTCGTTTGTCCCTATCTGTCGTTATGTCATAGAGAGGGACAAACGATGATCATCAACTGATTAACTTAGCAGACGTTTATGAATAACAAAAGGGGGTATACCTTTAACCGGCGTCTGCTTTTCTGGAGTGCGTGTCCAGACGAGGACGATTTTTCGCCAATCTGATGAAATTGTCCTATCAAATCAGGACGTGCGGACGCAAACCCCAATTTGGCTCGCTGATTATGACCAATATTACCGATAAAATGGAGGTGAGGTCGCAAGAATACCAATTTGTGTCTCCAGTATTCGCCTTTGAGAGCACTTTTTTAGTTTAGAAAGCTTCAATATCTCCATAAAACTGAAATTGGTGATTAAATTGGAGATCGACGCCAATTTCTTTTCTGATCAAATCGACCGATCCCGTGTAGACTGTTTATTTTTCAGCAAATAATTCACAAACGGTCAACATTATAAACCAATATCGGTCTGCTTCTGTTATAATTTATCAGCTTAATAAATATAGTGCGTCAAGCAAATCTAGTCAGTAGCAATGTACTGCAAATTAAAGTAGGGTAACACCATGTAACACTCAAAGAGCAGAATTGCGCTAAGAAAAGCAGCAATGTACATCGACCCAAAACGTGTTATTTTCCGCCCTTCGTACGTCAGTTCGAGTGAATTATCGTAACCTCAAATTTTAGTAATGTTTACCGTCAACGAGCATGATTGTACATTGTAGGCACCTTAGCTTTGCTTGAGGTCATGCATAATCTTGGTATTTAATGGTGACAGCAGAAATTTCTCTTGAAATAGAAACGATTCAGAATGTAAACAATAAGATGATGGCTGTCATTCACGATCCACATTCCACAGATAACACACAGATGACACGCGATTTTGGAATTATTCGAACACAGTGTTGCTAACCCGCGATTTTTCAAATTTGCCGCCTTTTACTACTGACAAGATTTGGTTGATCCAGTATAGTTGAGCTGCAAAATAATTATTTGGTCAGCAAGATTTAAAAATTGGTTGGTAGAAAAAATATGTCTTTAGTTAGGTATTAAGGCGTCATTAGACTGACAGAAAAATGCCCGCAATTAGCGAACTTCGATTGCCCTGATTCATCAATTTTCGATTTTCTTGGCCATAGAAAAAATCGATTCACTGAATCGACATCTACATCACTAGCTAGCATAAAAATGGACGCCTTTGTCATTGTCAAAAAATAATGTGGAAATTATAAATTTATAATATTAAAGTTTTTATTGTAGTGTCGCCTCTACATGGTGTAAATTATTTCGTTAATAGTAATATTCATCTATCCATCAGGATGGCTGAAGACTTAAGAAACTATAATTTACAATTACAGCAGGTATGTCAATGGAGTAAATGCATCACAATATTTATGAGTGTACCCTGATAAGGGTTTAATGAAATCAATACATTATTTCGAAATAACAAATTTCAGGTTGAAGCGGCACTGTTAACAGACCCTCAAAATGAGGAGCTCCTGAAATTGAAAGGCGATTTGGAAGAAGTAATTGAGTTGACCCAAGATCTTATAAAAACACAGGAAGGTGAATCTAAAGCCACGAATATTCATGGTTCTAGTAATGATGATGATGTTACAGCGTCGCTGTTGGCTGCCGAGGAGGAGGCGGAGCACGCTCCCGCTCAGTGGCATGTTGGAGACAAATGCCTTGCCAAGTACAACACTGATGGAATGTGAGTGCTTATGGTTTTGCAATATTGACGTTGTGAATTTGGTTGTCAAGTTACATTATTCATAATCAGTAATATTACATCCCTTATTGAACTTTAGATGCAGATTTTGCTTGCTCTTGTTTGCCTTCTACTTATTATAGAGTTTACATATCAGTAAGCTTTGATCTATAGTCTATATTTAAGTTATTTAACAGTACCCGTGTATACATTTTGTAAATCACCAGCATAACATTAAAATTTTGTTATTTGTGTTCCAGGTTTTATGAAGCAACTATTGAAGAAATGACAGCAGACAGCTTAAAAGTAAAATTTGATGGTTCTACTTCATTAGAAACAGTTTCTGTGTATGATGTTAAGCCAGTGGGCTCGGGACTGAAAAGAAGATTAAGTACAGATGAAAGCAAGTTAGTATTAATTTTTGATTATTTTACTTATTAAAAAAAATGTTTTTCTGCATCAGATCACCTTTCCAAAACGAATAAATAAATAAATATCATTTACAGATAATTATGAGTGTCATTAAAATTATAATATACCAATAAGTAACAAAATAATTAAGGTTCGCAGTCCAGATCCGGGCCGCAGTCTGCCATTTGATGACCCCTGTAGAGTATGACTCAAAACAATTTAAATACCATACCAAAATTTGTCAATTAAATACCAAAAACCTGAGCCTAAGTTGGCCACCTTCTAAATATTGGCCATTGCTTTACACAGGCCCATTGACTTTTAAAAATAACCTTGATAAACCTTGTCTCTATGTGGCAGTCTTGTAATAAGTTTGGTAATCATTAGTAAATGTATCATTCTTTTCTCATTTTACAGGCATGGAAAAGGCTACAACAGAGAATATTTAAAAAAGAAAAAGCAGAAAAAACAACAAAGATTTAAACAAATTGAGGAAGAAAGAGAGAGTGAAAAAAATAAATGGCTATCATTTCATACTAAGGCATCCAAAAAGCCGGGAGTTCGAACTAAAAGCATTTTTGCATCTCCTGACAATTTGACTGGTAGAGTTGGTATTGGTACTTGTGGTATCTCTGGCCAGCCTATGACTAACTACACGCCTGGTGAAAAATGGAAGAAGGGGGGATAGTATAGGTACAATTGTTCATTTCCCATTTAGTTTTATTTTATAGTAATTGTCTCCTGACCTGATTATGGATTTATAATAAAAAATTTCAATACTATATCTTAGTTTTTACTTGACTATCCTAAAATTCCTAAATACCAGCACAGTAAAGGCTTGTGTTGTGGGCACTAGATGACGATATATATATTAACTCGGCAACAAATGTTTTCGATAAACACACAAATAAATGCCCTTACCAGGATTCAAATATGACACCTCTGGCTTCACTTACGTACCTATTTCATCTTAAATTTATTTTACAGAGCATATGGGGCTACTTTTCCGCACTAGTGCGTAAAATAGCACTTTTCGTGCGTATGTCGAAACTTTAAAGTGCCATATGTACTGTAAAACGTTGTTCGATACACGTGCGAATAGGTAATTCGCAACTCGTGACGATCTAAAACACTCCCTTCGGTCGTGTTTTATTTAATTTATCGCCACTCGTTTCGAATTTCCTCTTTTTCGCACTTGTATCGAAAATAACTTATTACAAGGCAAACGGATTTTGTGAAATTGTATAATATGCCATTTTAGATCCTAAACCCAAGACGGAAATCGCGGATATTCAAATACGGAAGATACGTACTGGAATATCACATGGAATTTGATTTGGGAAATGCAAGAAAATGGAAACCTTAGGTTACTCCACCAACAAGAGCTTAAATGTATGATGATGATCCAAAGGTTTCCGAGCTGCGTTGAGGAAACTTGCAGGTATATTTTTTTTTCTTTACAAATTCAATCTTGATACAGGATGAAAGAAAACAGATTATTCGATATTGCCATGGAGCCAGCATGGAGCCCGTGGACTTGATATTGCAGAGATAAAACGTGAAAAAATTGCATCAACGTTTTATTAAGAAACATCGCCCTCTCGACGCGTGCTTTCCAATTCCCGTAACTTGTGTGGAGTAGCTAAGTGTAAGTAGTTCACAGTATGTTCCCCTAGAGGGCGAAAGCATGCCTTCTCGGAACATTTTGCCTGCCGCTGTAATCGCCCAGGAAATTATCCTGAGCCATTACAGCGCCATCGGCAGACTGTAAATAAGCCTGGGCTCATTTGCACGGGGCGAGAACTCGCATGCGAGTTTCATTACATTGCGTTCATTGATCGGTCGGCTGAATTGACGTAACCTCAATTGTCCGCAAATTCCGCAATGTAACTTAAATCGTATACGAGTTCCCGCGCCGCGCCGTCCCCATTTACGTTTCCCCATACGTAGTCCCCATTTTTCTCCCTGAATAAGTAGATTCTTAAAATAATCAAATGTAATGTGTTCGAAGTAAAAGTAACCACTAAAGAGTAAGTACATACTTAATTATGTTTTGAATATTAGGGGTTACTAACTTACTACCTAGTGAGTATTAAATTTATATAGGTAGGTAGGTACCTTGATCTCTTGATGGTCCTCATGAAAAGTTTTGATTTTATATTATGTTTATGTTACTTAATATTATAATCACTAGTAGTATAAAACAAAGTCGCTTCCCGCTGTCTGTCTGTCCCTATGTATGCTTAGATCTTTAAAACTACGCAACGGATTTTGATGCGGTTTTTTTAATATATATCAAGAGGAAGGTTTATGTACAATTTGTTAACCCGTGCGAAGCCGGGGCGGGTCGCTAGTACTATATATTAGGTACCTACTTAAATACAAAATACAGTACATAGCGGCCCCTCGCCAGTGGCGCTAGTGAGCACGTTGATGGGCTCTATAATCGCATACTTTTCAGTATTATGACATTTATGAGTTCATTACAAAACTGGTAATGAATTTGGCCAATCACGTCTCGCAGCGGTCAAGAGAACAAAACCAAAGGATATAACCGAACCCTACACTGAGCATGGCCCGACATGCTCTTGCCGGTTTTATAGAAGGGGCTCATCTGGCCATTCCTCTTAACCCACCCTTGCTAAACACTATACGATCTGTCATGTTATTGCTGTGTGTGTTAGTTATTATGTACAATCAGAATGAACCTCATTGAGTCATTTCGCTAACATTCACGCAAGCATTGGCGCGAGAATGACGCACGGGCGAATGATAACAAATGCATATTGATGTCAAAATTTAAATAACAAAATGACGTAAGTAATTATTATAAAGGCTTGGCCAAACACACGGCGCGACGGCGCGACGCAGCGCCGCGTCCGCGCCGCGCGACCGCGGCACATGCTCTAGCGCCTACCGCGAACCATGTTCGACGTGTTGCCTCTCTGTCGGACTTGTAAATTCGTACGTAAGTGTGACAGGGAGGTAACACGTCGAACGTGGTTCACGGTAGGCCCTCAGGTTACCGAAGTCAAACAGACTGCGTCCCGCCGGTATCACGCCGCGGCGGCCCGCCACGTCGAGAGTTCCGTACCTCAAAAGGAAAAACGGAACCCTTATAGGATCACTAGTGCGTCCGTCTGTCACAGCCTATTTTCTCCGTTGAAATTTGGTATAGTACATATGTAACCTATGTACATGTAAGTTTGTGACCCAAAGGTGGAAATAGATCATTGTGAAACTATTGACAATAATTAACATTAGGTACCTGTGTAGTGGGTAACGTGGTTTGAAAATGTGTTGTCTACTCCAAACTTTTTCATAAGTACTCCTTTCCTCGGGTAGTTTTGCACAAATCTCTGTTTCGACATTTTGCTCACTTGTCGTGGTCGCGGCTAACTGGGGCCTTACCATGATGATGTCCTTATTGCGATTCTGTTTAGGACCTAAACTGAATTTCTAACTACACATACAACATACTACTGTGTCTAAAATGTTGAAAACATTGAAAGAAATACAAGAAATGTCAGGAAAACCTATTAGAAATATGCAGTCAAGCGTGAGTCGGACTTAATTACTTAGTTTTTGATCCGACCCCTACGGGTTTTTACAGACACTTCACTCAAGTTTCACATAAAAATACATTGTTAAAAATTGTGTAGGTATTGTACGTTGTACGGCACCCTTGGAACGCAAGTCCAACTAAAGTGCGAGTCGCCGGCCGGTGTTTTTTATCCCGACTCGCGAGCCTCTCCAACTTTTCATCAGGGTTTTTCATTAACTAAGTGAAATTATGCGGCTGCGCTGCAGTTAGTGGCATAATGTCTATCAAAATGAAAGTGAAGTTGATGGGAGTAATAACTAGTGATATCAAGTACCCAGGGAGTAAACTTTGTTTAATTTTTGTCCGCGCGCGCGTTACATATAAAATCCGGCCAAGAACATGTCGGGTATCATTTCCAATAATATTCCTTTAATTTCCTTTATACGTGTTTTAAATCGACACGAGTTGCGAATTACCTATTCGCACATGTATCGTACTAGTGTTGAGTCGCTCACTCGTGAGGCACCTCATTTGTACCACTCATTTTGTTAATTTGTCGCAGTACTTCGTACCGCAAAAATGTCTTACTTCACTCCTCTATTCATTTTACTCATTTACTCGCGCGCATCACAAACACCTCTTGCCACACAAATCATTCACACACTTCAAATTTCAAAAACACTCTTATCCGTTCAAATTCACTCGCGAGTCTCGCGACCGTCAAAACTCATACACTTCTCACAACTCGCAGCAGAGTCCCTGGATCGGGCGAGGCGCTAGGTGCTCGCCTGCTCGCCGACACTCAAAACTCAAATGTCTCAAATGAAGAAACGAGTAATGATCCACACTGTCAACTGCCGAACTACAAACCTTATTGCAACGATAAAAGGTCCACCGAGAAATGCGTTGAGTTTGTACCACTCACCGCCTCTCTGTGACATGAACCCCTTAAAAATCCTTTCAAAATGAAACAATGAATTAGAAATACCCAAAGAGGGAGTGAGACCGACACGCGACGTACTTCAATATCGCTTCGCGTCACCACCGAAAATACGTTAACAATTAAACACGAAAGACAACAAGCGTAAGCGCTGCAAGTTTTCATACATCTTAAAAAAATTGTCGCTGTTGGAATTAATTGAATAGTTGACGCTGAAAATATGCTAGTACCTCACCTCATTTGAAGTAAGACATTGTAACACCTCATTTTAGAAAATGAGGTACTCATACAAACTCATTTTAAATTGATGTCCTACCCATCACTATATCGTACAACGTTTTACAGTACCTACATATGGCCCTACCTACCTACATATTTAAATTTTCGACATGGTTGTGTAATGTGTAATTATCGCACTAGTGCAGTAAAGTAGCACCATATGTACTGTAAAATATTATTAATATTACCGCTCTTAGTAGGTAACTTGACCGCACATCAAGCGCAATAATTTAATTTCGTCGCCAAATCCCGAAAAGGTCAGCGACAACCTCCTGATTCATGATTTATGGACAGAAATGGTCCCACAAAATGGAAGGTTGATAAAAATAAAGAGGCAAAACGTAGCCATCAGTGGGTAGACACTCCTCCTTTTTGGCAAACTCGGATCCATTCGGCTCAGCATTGCTCCGAGCAATTATTAGGGTTGACACCACTTGACGTCCTTTTGGGTGCACGACCACAGATAAGATAAACACTTGAATTTTGACAACCCTAAATAGCCGATAGTGATAGTGCCCTACATTAGAAACAAATAGCATGATTCGTCCCTGAATTGCTGTCAAACTTCGGTTTTGTAGGAAGTGTACTTTCTGTACGGTAGTATTACCTATTATTTATTCTGTGACGTAGCCAAGAGCAGTTACATTCCGAACGGAAGTTTACGGCAATTAGACGTCTGTATGTTACGTAGCTACAACATACTTACGTCTCACGTTTGATGTAATACATACAATCAATTCACGTACTCAGGCATAAAATTAGAGTCGTACTTATCCCCTTTTTAGGGTTTCGTAGAGACCTAAAAACCCTTATAGTTTCGTCATGTCCGGTCCGTCTGTCAGTCCGCGTCTTTGATCGATGATCATTAGTGCTAGAAAGCTGCAATTTGGCATAGATACAGAATCATGCATGGAGATAGAACGGTAAAATAAAAACTACAAACACATTTTTTTTTACTCTCATATAAAATGTTTTTGTGCTTTTACCCAATAGTGTGGGGTATCGTTAGATAGAATGGATAGGTCTTTCAAATGGTAAAAGGATCTCCAAAAAAAATATTTTGCTAAAATTTATATTTTCGGAAATGATAGCTCCGAAAGAAATAAATGCCTATTGGTCATTTAAATCTGTTCGTGGCTCGCGGCCAAAAATGCAAACTATGAAAAAACTTATCCCCGAAATCCTAGAGTGCTATCTCGCACTCTTTATCTAATTTTTAATTAGACAAAGTGTAACGTCAAACAAAATCAAGTTTACTTTTATTTAGATAGGTTTTTTTTTAAATAAATTAAAAGCAGAAAAATATTTAAAGGCGTTTCAGCTTTCAATCATGGATTTATAATTTTTGATATCTAAATGATGTCATTTTGTTGTAATTCGCCCTGCGTCTCGCTCGTGTCGAACAAGTACCTACCTACGAGCGAAATGCACACGTCGAATGATAACCGACACAACAACAACATACATACATACATACATACGAGTATATATGCCTATTTCCCGGAGAGTTAGGCAGATACCACGGCCACGGATTTCCACTTGCTACGATTCTGACCTACCTCTTTCGCTTCCTTCACTTTCATAACAACAACAAATAATAATAATAACAACATGACATCATTTTGAAGTTAAAATGTAAATTCATATTGGCCTCTAGATTTTGAATTAGTTTTGTTACACATGAAACTGAAGGATATAATGATATATGAAACTCATTTTACACATAACGTTTAAGTTGCATAGCTATAGTTCGTTTTTTTTGCATTAGTAAAAAGCGAGTGTTGCGTGTCGGACTATTGACAATAATTAACATTATGTGTAGTGAGTGGGTGGTTTGAAAATGTGTTGTCTACCCTAAACTTTTTCATACTTACACTTTCCGTCGGGTAGTTGAACAAATCTCTGTTTTGACATTTTGCTGGGCTGGGACATCAGTTAGCCGCGACCACGACCAGTGAAACCTGTGTCGAAACGTCAGTAAATAAAGGTAATAAAATAAATTTCGCTAAAATGTCTATAAAATGTGAGTTAACATGTGTTCAAAACGCGAAAGTTTTAAATATTATATTAGAGAGAAAAAATTAACAATCTTGACGTGTGTTTTTGTTGAAAAACACTTGTAAAATAAGTCACGGCAAATATGAAACGATTATGAATCATAATATACGATTATTTACATTATTTTGCTTTTCATTTACGGACATTTAAGGACATTTACTTGTGTGATGAACTAGTAATATTTGCTCCGGAGTCATGGATGTTTTCTATGTATGTATATAAGTATGTATTTATCTATATAAGTATGTATATCGTCGCCTAGTACCCATAGTACAAGCTTTGCTTAGTTTGGGGCTAGGTTGATCGGTGTAAGATGTCCCCCAATATTTATTTATTTATTTTATTTAATAAGTTAAGATAAGAATTCTTGAGTGCTTTCAGAAATACAATTGTAATTGAAAAATGGAACGTTCACGTTTGAGCGTAATTAAATTCCGATCCAAGCTCATTTCGCGCAATAAAGCTACTTACATAATATAACAGGAAATATGGTTGGTAGAGAACGTAACGGCTCTAGCCAAAAGGCGTAAGTAATAAACTTTATAAGAATCCTCGTGAGTCCACGAAGCTGACTCGCAGTGATTTACGCCTAGGGGCCGCAGATATCTCCATTTATTGCAAAAAAGAAAATGCTTTTTGCCCGCGACACTGCTGTTGTCAACCAGCTAATATATTAAGTAGGTTATTTTTATAATAAGTATTTTTACAAAAAGGACAATAGGGCACGGCCCCATTAAGTAGGCACATAGATTTTTCGTTTTGTTGAGCCAACAGAGTAGCAGGTACCTATATGAGTTGGCGTACCTACCTAAATTTGAAAAGTTTAACTAAACGTAATACGAGGGGCGTTCAAAATATTGTCGGTATTGATATCTTACAACCTCTTCTAAAATTTCTTTCGTTACTGGCCGCTAAGGTTTATTCATTGACATTAAAAAAAAGTATAATTCGAATCGAGATGTTCTTTTGTTTTTCTGCAATTGCTGAACAAACATGAACATCATGTGGGAATTGACAATGTTAACTAAATTAGAACATCGATGCGTGATAAAATTCTTGACAAAACAGGGTAAAAATCAAAAAACCATAAAAGAGGAAATGGATTGTGTTTACCGTGAGTCTGCTCCTTCTTTATCTACCATTCAAAAGTGGTCAAGCGAGTTTAAACGTGGAAGGGAGAGTGTTGAAGACGACCCTAGACCTGGCCGGCCTGTAGTAGCTACTTCACAAGAAAATATTGATAAAGTGGAAAAACTTATATTGGAAGATGGTCGAGTGAAGGTAAAATCTATAGCACAAGTAACCAATCTCTCTATTGGTACCGTACATGATATTATCCATGACCATCTTAATATGTCAAAAGTAAGTGCAAGATGGGTTCCGCGAATGCTGACTCGGCTTCAAAAAGACATGCGTGTAGCTTGTTGTTCCGATTTTATTGACCTGTGCGGTGAAAATCCTGATGAGGTGCTGCAAAGAATAGTTACTGGAGATGAAACCTGGGTTCATCATTATGACCCAGAGAGTAAACAAGAGTCCATGCAGTGGCACATTAAGGGTTCAGCTCATCCCAAGAAGTTCAAGGTCATCCCTTCAGCTGGCAAGGTCATGGCCACGATATTTTGGGATTTTGAAGGAGTATTACTGATCGATTATAAAGAAAAAGGTGTAAATATCACAGGACAGTACTACGCTAACATTCTACGTCAATTAAAGGATGCAATCAAAGAAAAGAGGCGAGGAAAGTTAACCAAAGGTGTTATGCTTCTGCATGACAACGCCCCCGTCCATACTGCTCATATTGCCAAGGCAGCTATTGTTGAATGTGGGTTTGAAACTGTTACTCACCCACCGTATAGTCCGGACTTAGCCCCCAGCGACTTCTTTTTGTTCCCCAATCTTAAAAAGGATCTGCGTGGAAATAAATTTTCCGATGATGAAGCATTGAAGGCGGCAGTGGAGGAGCATTTTTACACCAAAGATAAAAAATATTTTTATGCAGGATTAAAAAAAATAATTGATCGATCTTTTAAGTGTATGAACATAGGGGGGGAGTATATTGAAAAATAAAAATATCAAACTTTTCGTACTTGTTTGTTTTCATTCTCATACCGAGAATATTTTGAACACCCCTCGTACCTGTGTACGTAGACAATTTAAAAGGTGTTTAAATATTTCTAAAATTTTTTTAACAAAATTAACGTACCTACCCATTAAATGGGAGAAATTTTCTACCCATCATTAACAAACAAAGTAAACTTTCCTATTTCTTTTCAATTTTTTGTTATTGTTCCCGAATGTTTAACACTGTGATTATAATCAGGTTTATACAATTGTACCTACATCGTTACTATAAGTAGGTATTGGTGTGTGACATATTTCGTTGCAACCAAGTTTTACAGTGGAATCATAAAAAAGGCAAAAAGCATAGGAACCATAAGAGTTTGTTTGGATTTTGATATTAGGTATGGATTTTGATATTTAAACACAAGTACACTTAAAAGATTTTCGAAATCCAACGGTTATTATTACGGTTTTTTATTTGTAAATTGTAATCATATTTGCAAGCTTCAATGAGTAAACCCACTCAAACAAGTTTTTTGAAGTGAAAATTTCTTTAGCGGCGCTGGGCACTTTTTGAGATGGGGAAATAATGATAAACTCGAGACAGCGTAAGGCGATCACGTGACCGTAAGGGGCGTAAGGCGATTACGTGACCGTAAGGGGCGTAAGGCGATCACGTGACCGTAAGCCCCGTAAGGTGGCCACTCATAATTTAAATGGCATTTAAATCAATAAAGAAAAACTCAATGTTATTTGACATTTATGTTGCGGACTCCTTTTCAAGACTCTTTTCCAAAAAAATAGGGTATTTTGGAACGAGAGTGTTTTGAGAGCGCCGCTAAAGAAGTTTTTGCTTCAAAAAACTCGTGATGAAGTAGATTGTTAAAAATTGCATAAATTTAAAAACCGGCCAAGAGCATGTCGGGCATGCTCAGTGTTGGGTTCCGTAGTTACCCTTCCGTCACAATGGGCTAAACTGGAGCTATTAGTACCTATAGGTAGAAGATTTTTAATAAAGGGATGAAATTATGCTTCATTCTTATACCTCTAATCACAGTGAACAACTTTCGAGTGCTAATAAGTTTTTGACGTTCAGAGTTAATAGGTTTGAACTGTTGACTTTGTATTACCATTCAGCTCTAGTTAGGTGGATTAGGTAGATATATAGATACGTACAGTACATTATATAAGTTGCACTTTCATACCAATAAAAGTGTACCTAATCAAAATAACGGACTTTAAATATGCAAATAATAACCGAGTTTTTCATTTAGGACGGAATTCGAGTGCAGGTACGATGACCTGAATCGCTGGAGGAGGCCAACAATTAGAATTAGAGGTGCGCGGGCGGGCGGGCGGCCGGGCTTCAGCGGCGAGGGCGGCGGTGGCGGCGCGGCGCGGCGGCGGCGCCGGCCGTCAGTCGGCGGCCGCTCTTCGCGCGCCCCACGCTGCGCCCGCGAGCCTGCAGCGCGGCTATTATGCCGGCGCACCGGGCCCGCATCCCACGTGCCGCGTGCCCGCCGCGCCCCGCACCACACTATACATCACCACCTATATCACGCGCGATTACGCGTCTCACGTCTACCGGAATGTAAATATTTATGGATGTCAGTTTCCAGTTGTTTAGATTGGCTGTGAATTTTAAGGTACGTAAGTAATGTTTGGTGTTTCGATTTTTGCACGACACCGTTGTAGACTGTATATCACGCGTCAGTGAAACTAATGAACGTTTTTCATAAAACAAACAAATAGCATGCACTTACGAAATCGCATAGTGCTTTGTGACTTCAAAATGATTGTCAATAACAATTATTTGACTTTGTGGCGCACGAACCCTTTATGATATTTGGATCGATAGTTTACCATTACCCAGATATGTAGAGTTCCGTAACTGATTTTTGCATTAAGTAATTTAAAACGCGATTAAAACAACGATAGCGAGCAGGGCTAGTGCGCCGCCGCGCCGCGACATGCAATTCATGTGTTCATAATAACAGCTCCAGATGTTTTGGATACAGAAATGTAGTGGGTAGGTAGCCAAATAGATTGTTTCTGTTAACAAACCCTATTCGAACAATGAATGCAGAAACTAGATCTTTAAACATAATCACGCCTAACAATCTTGATCTGAAGTTAAAATAACAATACCTACTGTAATAATAATTTAACGAAATTGACAAAAAATAATAAATTATCGCTTTAGCCCTGTACATTTTACGTTTGCAGCTTGTGAGTATGAGCTTCCTTAACATTTAAGCATATGAGACGCTATATTAATATAGGTAAGGTCAATCCCGTCAAGGCTAATCCCGTCATACTTAGGGACTATTCCGCCCATTAGCGTTTTTCTCGAACAACGAACAAAATTAATAAATTCATCGACAAAGCAGCGATTGCTTTTAGTTTTAGCAATCAAAAGCAAATGGTATTTTTTTCCTACGATTGAAAATCAAATAAATATACGCTCGTGGACGGAATAGTCCCTATGACGGAATTAGCCACATTGACCTTACATATTATTGCCTTATTACGTATGTAAGTTATCCTCGCAATATCCCTGCAACCTCGTAGCCTTCGCGTCTATAGGACGTATAGCACATGATTCACGAGCTCGTATTGAGGGCCAGTCTTTGTTTTTACTCGGAGACAGCGGGCCGTAGCGGAGAATTTTATTCGGCGCGGGAATTCGCAATATCGACGCGAACTTAACTAAATAAATTACCGACTCCCAACAAAATTATACCAACCAATTAACTTATTTTAAATAAAGATATGATGGCACATATTAATATAAAATTTATTGATTGGCATAAAATGTTTAGGTGAAAATGAAATCGGCAAGGCGTGTTCGTGTACATGAAGATGCTATACGACATAGGTAATATATTTCTACATTTCTATTACATTCGCAATATTCGTAGTTCTTGCGTAGAAAATATTTTTAGGTTTTCATTTTTCTTCGTTTCAAATAAAAACTTACTTAATTAACGATTTTTATTATTTGCTACTCGTAGATAGATATGAAATATTAATATTTTCTTTTCTAGTTATTCTTAGGTGTAGGTACCTATTTGCGCTTTAATTATATGCAACTAAAATTAATCTTTTTTGTGTGCTGCCTCTCTACGTTAGTTTTGAAAACACCTGAAACTATTTATTAAATATTATTTGGTGATTGTGCAATCATATGCTGAACTGTAGGTACTGTAACTATAATATCGTAAACTTTGATGATATTAAAACATGTCTGTACGTTACCTACTTATGCAAAATGTGCCTTGTTGCAGAACAAGGTTAAATTATTTAATGTGCCAAAGAAAATTACCCTAAATGATCTATTCATAAGCTACAAACAAGTAGCTTCGTAACTTAAGTTGCCTTAATACCTTCATTTTACGACGCACTCTCGGAGCCCGAGTAACAAACACCTATGTTAATCTAATATTAATTGCTTGCCTGCTGGGTGTAAAGTAACGTCATATGAATTGGTTTCTAAGTTGAATTTTAAATTAAGGATTAAGTTATTCTGTCCCTATGTTTGTATTAACTCTTTATTGTACAGAACACACAGATACACAAATATGGCACAGGATAGGGAGTACAGAGGCGAACTTATCCCTCAATATATAGTACTCAAGTAGTAGTCGTAGTTGTATCAATATAGATGGTACTATTATTGTATCTGCAAATATGTTGAAATGCATCTACCCTTTAATAGATTACTAAAGTAGATCAATACGAAAATGGAAAACTCTTTTAGAAGGTTGATGTGCGTAATATTACGTTTAACAACCCCTTATGTAAGTGTTTAATTTCACAGGTAAATAGGGGGCTTATCTGTGGCTGGGATATTGATATTCCAATAAGGTATTTATGATAAGCCGATATCTAATAGAGTAAGTACAGTGTATCTATATTAAACCCTACGTGGGCAAAAAGACAAAGAGATACTCTTACAACTACTTATCATTAATATAAATGTAAAGTCAAATAGTGTCAGTCAGTTTATTTGTGCAACAAGAGAGCAAAGTACGATATTTCTTCGATTGCTTATTTTGAATCCCGTGATTCTACAACAGGCCTCGTAACGCAACTGTCACTGTCGCACTAATATGGAAGAGTGATAGAGAGACACAAAGCGTTTCGTTGTCGAAGCGATAGCGATTGTCAGCTTGGCTATGCCGGCTGATCTATCTAATTTGAGTTTAGCAAAGGAATCAAAAGCACGATGTGTAAATACGAGGGGCGTTCAAAATATTCTCGGTATTGATATCTTACGACCTCTTCTAAAATTTCTTTCGTTACTGGCCGCTAAGGTTTATTCATTGACATTAAAAAAAAGTATAATTCGAACCGAGATAGTCTTTTGTTTTTCTGCAATTGCTGAACAAACATGAACATCATGTGCGAATTGACAATGTTAACTAAATTAGAACATCGATGCGTGATAAAATTCTTGACAAAACAGGGTAAAAATCAAAAAACCATAAAAGAGGAAATGGATTGTGTTTACCGTGAGTCTGCTCCTTCTTTATCTACCATTCAAAAGTGGTCAAGCGAGTTTAAACGCGGAAGGGAGAGTATTGAAGATGACCCTAGACCTGGCCGGCCTGTAGTAGCTACTTCACAAGAAAATATTGATAAAGTGGAAAAACTTATATTGGAAGATGGTCGAGTGAAGGTAAAATCTATAGCACAAGTAACCAATCTCTCTATTGGTACCGTACATGATATTATACATGACCATCTTAATATGTCAAAAGTAAGTGCAAGATGGGTTCCGCGAATGCTGACTCGGCTTCAAAAAGACATGCGTGTAGCTTGTTGTTCCGATTTTATTGACCTGTGCGGTGAAAATCCTGATGAGGTGCTGCAAAGAATAGTTACTGGAGATGAAACCTGGGTTCATCATTATGACCCAGAGAGTAAACAAGAGTCCATGCACTGGCACATTAAGGGTTCAGCTCATCCCAAGAAGTTCAAGGTCATCCCTTCAGCTGGCAAGGTCATGGCCACGATATTTTGGGATTGTGAAGGAGTATTACTAATCGATTATAAAGAAAAAGGTGTAAATATCACAGGACAGTACTACGCTAACATTCTACGTCAATTAAAGGATGTAATTAAAGAAAAGAGGCGAGGAAAGTTAACCAAAGGTATTCTGCTTCTGCATGACAACGCCCCCGTCCATACTGCTCATATTGCCAAGGCAGCTATTGTTGAATGTGGGTTTAAAACTGTTACTCACCCACCGTATAGTCCGGACTTAGCCCCCAGCGACTTCTTTTTGCTCCCCAATCTTAAAAAGGATCTGCGTGGAAATAAATTTTCTGACGATGAAGCATTGAAGGCGGCAGTGGAGGAGCATTTTTACACGAAAGATAAAAAATATTTTTACGAGGGATTAAAAAAAATAATTGATCGATCTTTTAAGTGTATGAACATAGGGGGGAAGTATATTGAAAAATAAAAATATCAAACTTTTCGTACTTGTTTGTTTTCATTCTCATACCGAGAATATTTTGAACACCCCTCGTAATTTGATCTTGTGTAGCTCACACAACTTATCAGATCACCTTAGCTTTAACTTTACCGAAAAAACTGAGAAGTATGTGGCAACTAAACTAGAGATTGTTAAAAGTAGAAATATTCAATGAATAACAGGTCAGGCAAAGACATGAAATCCATTTGTTTTATTTAATCATTATTTGCATTCTACTATGGAATGATATGGTCTAAGTACTTAGATTCAAATAGTCTACGAAATAGATTAGGTTAAACATGTATGATATCATACCAAGTATGTAGTAATTTGGCCTCAATTAGACTACATTTTTAACCCTGACTCGGGTTAGATTAGAACTGAGGGCATAACGCGCAACGTAAATATTTGCGTATTATGGGCTTTCTGATAGCAATTAGGGCTTACAATAAACTGGATAGAAAAGGCATAATCCATCATAATAAATGATAATATTTATTCATTGCGTGCTTTGTAATAGTTATTTGTTTTACAAGGGGGCAAAGTTATTGTTTAACCGCTCGTGCTCATATTGATACCCAAGCAAGCGAAAGATTCCAAAATTGGAATCGTAAAATTGAATCTTAAGCGTTGTGAGGGTTTCAAAGCACGAGGGTTAAACAAAATTTGCCCCCGAGTGAAACACAATTTTTTTCACCACACCAATCCGAAGAAAATTTTAACTGTAAGATATCAAACAAAATAAAACCAAATCAAATCCAAATGAATGGTATAAAACATTTATCATTCAAAATCATCATTTAAAAGTCAATTCTACCAGAAAACATAAGAAAACAACTCTAAATTTGCATTTGATTACTTTGCCTCACATGTGAATAATGCAAGTGCAAATGCAACTTTGCTATCAGTTTTTGAACAATCAAGCTTTACCAGTTGGTGTGGTGAAACTTTAAATGTCAATGCCTATATCTATGGATTGATAATAAAGTATCTGTTATCTAAATATAAATAATGCTTAAACTTGCATAGTAGGTACCTAACCCATTTCCCTTACATTTAATATGTTTTTTCTACTCCCGTACTTTTATTTGTCATATAAAGGGTCGTGCACACATTAAGGTGTGCCCCTATCCTACCCCTATCTTATAGTTGTCAAGACAAGTCTTTAGTCTATTCCCCAAAAAAGAATTTGTGCATACACGCAGGATCTTTTTGGCGATTTTACGATACTTCGTGTAATGACCACTTAAAAAATATTGAATGAAATACAGTGTTGCCAACCTTATTTAAACCTCTAGCCGCCCATACGTCAAACCTTGCCAAGCAAAATGAAATTTTATTTTGTCAACACAAAGTTCAAATTAGAATGCAACAGGAGACTTTTTTATAGGTCTCTGGGCGGCTAGAGGTTAAATGTCATCTCTGACGAATAAATGAACCATAGACATGTTTTTTTTTTATTTCATTCATTCATTCTTTTCCCGCCCGTACCCTCCATTTTTGCTACTTCTTGAATTAAAAATATGAGTTAAATTTACAATTTTATTTCAAAGTAAGTTCTTGGTGGTAGAAAAAGTATTGTATGCAACGTTGTTTAACTGAGTCAAAATATACTCTTGGCGTCTTTATTAACAATTTTCAGCTTCGCCTCAAATTGTTACTCACGCCACTCGCCTTTTTTGACCTCTCTTAAACAACGGTTGCATAAAATACTATAACCTACTAGCTTTTAATAATAAAAAAAACATGCCTTGATAGTTTATTTTTAATTCATCTTAGTTTAGAATCGCGAAAATATGCAACTCATTGTAAATTTTGAGATTGATCTGTAACGGACTCGCGGTCGATTCATGAAAGTGAAAGCGACTGAAAATCGGTATTTACGGCAGTTTGTTCAAGAGTTATATTTGTATGAATTCTTGATATAACTGGAGTTAGACCAAGAAAAGTCTGCAACGATGTTCATAGCACACGCACTGCAAGTGTTATTTTAACCCTCTGCCGTCTATCAGACCGCCTTATTCTTATTCTGTCTTTAGATTTTTCTCTATTTTTTTTTAAAGTATAAATATAATGTTCACAAGAAGGAAAATTAATGAAGTTACTTGAAGTTGCTGATTGTTAAGTTTTTTTTTTAATTTTTTTGTTAGCCTAAGTGCAAATTTTAAGAAACTGGAATCTCATTAAAATGTATTATATATTTCTTATGTATTTTATTTAAAACGTATTTTAAAATTGAATTTATTAAATTATAAATGGATTGATTGTTATATAAAACAATAGTTACCATTTTGCCATTAGTTTATTTTTAATGAATTATTGAAAATGAGGTCTGATAGACACCACATCAGTAGAATCTCTCTAAAAAGTCACCTCAGTTGCAGAGGGTTAAACCTCTAACTTCTATGAAATTATGACTTATAAAAGTTATCTTCTATATATATGTCGGCGGCAGATCGTAAAATCGGGCATATCGAGATATTCCTAGGCATATCATGAAACGCCGCCATTTCATGATCTGACTAAGATTAACCCAGGCGTATCACGATCTGCCTTATAAAAGAGGCGGCAGATCGGTCAGACCAATGTATTCGTTGATATTCCTATCTTCATACCGGGCGCATCGTAAAATAATTGATGAGATATTCCTAGGCATATCATGAAACGCCGCCATTTCATGATCTGACTAAAATTAACTCAGGCATATCACGATTTGTCTTATAAAGGATTCGGCAGATCGATGGGAGCAATGTATTCGTCGAATTCCTAGCTTCATTCATACCGATCGCATCGTAAAATAATTGAATTTTTTGCCACTGGTGGCGCTGCATTCTATATGGCGCTGCGTCCGAGTCCAGTGTTGCCAGATCGTACCTTTTAATACAAGTTTACGTTCCTTTTAAGACTTGAAGTTTGCTCGATATGGCTGGTGGTCGCTAGGCAGATCATGAAATGCCGGCGTTTCATGATCTGCCTAGGAATATCACCCCTTGAGGTTTGCACGATATGGCTGGTGGTCGCTAGGCAGATCATGAAATGCCGGCGTTTCATGATCTGCCTAGGAATATCACCCATTGAGGTTTGCACGATATGGCTGGTGGTCGCGCTAGGCAGATCATGAAATGCCGGCGTTTCATGATCTGCCTAGGAATATCACCCCTTGAGGTTTGCACGATATGGCTGGTCATCGCTAGGCAGATCTTGAAATGCCGGCGTTTCATGATCTGCCTAGGAATATCACCCCTTGAGGTTTGCACGATATGGCTGGTCGTCGCTAAGCTGATCATGAAATGCCGGCGTTTCATGATCTGCCTAGGAATATCACCCCTTGAGGTTTGCACGATATGGCTGGTGGTCGCTAGGCAGATCATGAAATGCCGGCGTTTCATGATCTGCCTAGGAATATCACCCCTTGAGGTTTGCACGATATGGCTGGTCGTCGCTAGGCAGATCATGAAATGCCGGCGTTTCATGATCTGCCTAGGAATATCACCACTTGAGGTTTGCACGATATGGCTGGTCGTCGCTAGGTAGATCATGAAATGCCGGCGTTTCATGATCTGCCTAGGAATATCATCCATTGAGGTTTGCACGATATGGCTGGTGGTCGCCAGGCAGATCATGAAATGCCGGCGTTTCATGATCTGCCTAGGAATATCACCCCTTGAGTTTGCACGATATGGCTGATGGTCGCGCTAGGCAGATCATGAAATGCCGGCGTTTCATGATATGCCTAGGAATATCACACCCTACTTATTTGATATGCCTAAACGTCGCTAGGCAAATCGTCAAACGTTGATGTTTGAACGATATGGCTGGTAGTCGCTAGTCAGATCATGAAATGGCGGCGTTTCATGGTATGCCTAGGAATATCTCGATATGGCCGATTTTACGATCTGCCTCCGACATATATAAATGCAAGTGTCCTGACTGACTGACTGACTGATTGACTGATTCATCAACGCAGAGCCGAAACTACAAAAGCTAAAAAGTTGAAATTTGCACACTAGGTTGAATTTATAAAGTGTACAAGAGATAAGAAGCGATTTTGAAAAATTCAACCCCTAAGGGGGTTAAAAAGGGGATGAAAGGTTGTATGGGGTTCAAGTGTTATTTTAAGCTAGGAATTTGAAACTTTGTAAAAATGTATTATATTAAAAAATGAGAAAAATGATTTCAGCGTTTTCGAAAATTCATCCCCCAAGGTGGTGAAAAAGGGGTTGAAAGTTTGTATGGAGATCAAATATTTTTGTGAGTGTGGGACTTGAAACTTTGTATATGGGTATATTATTATAAGACAGGAAAAGTAATTTCAGCGTTTTTGAAAATTCATCCCCTAACAGGGTTAAAAAGGGGTTGAAAATTTGAATCCATTACAAATGCTTTGAAACTTTTTAGAAAGGCATAATAGCCGATTACAAAAATAAAATAAATGCGACGTTTTAGGAAATTCAACCTCTAAGGGGGTAAAAAAGGGGATGAAACTTTGTCTTGGGGTGCAAATTTTATTTTAAGCTAGGACCTTGAAACTTTGCAAAATGGTATTAAATTAAAAAACAAGAAAACGAATTTCAGCGTTTTTAAAAATTCATCCCCCGAGGTGGTGAAAAAGGGGTTGAAAGTTTGTACCGAAATCAATATTTTTGAGTGTGCGGGACTTGAGTCTTTGTATAAAGCCATATTATTAGAACTCAAGAAAAGTAATTTCAGCGTTTTTAAAAATTCATCCCTTAAAAGGGTTAAAAAGGGGATGAAAGGTTGTATGGGGTTCAAGATTTATTTTAAGCTAGGAATTTGAAACTTTGTAAAAATGTATTATATTAAAAAATAAGAAAACTAATTTCAGCGTTTTCGAAAATTCATCCCCCAAGGTGGTGAAAAAGGGGTTGAAAGTTTGTATGGAGATCAAATATTTTTGTGAGTGTGGGACTTGAAACTTTGTATATGGGTATATTATTATAAGACAGGAAAAGTAAATTCAGCGTTTTTGAAAATTCATCCCCTAACAGGGTTAAAAAGGGGTTGAAAGTTTGAATCCATTACAAATGCTTTGAAACTTTTTAGAAAGGCATAATAGCCGATTGCAAAAAAAAAGGAATTGCGACGTTTTAGGAAATTCAACCCCCAAGGGGGTAAAAAGGGGATGAAACTTTGTCTTGGGGTGCCAATTTTATTTACCTTGAAACTTCGCAAAAAGGTATTAAATTAAAAAAACAAGAAAACAAATTTCAGCGTTTTTAAAAATTCATCCCCCGAGGTGGTGAAAAAGGGGTTAAAAGTTTGTACGGAGATCAAATATTTTTTAGAGTGCGGGACTTGAATCTTTGTATAAAGCCATATTATTAGAACTCAAGAAAAGTAATTTCAGCGTTTTTAAAAATTCATCCCTTAAAAGGGTTTAAAAGTTTAAAAGGGGTTGAAAGATTGTATAGGGTTTAAATTTTATTTTAAGCTACGAATTTGTAACTTCGTAAAAAGTTATTTCATTAAAAGAGAAGAAAACTAATGTCAGCGTTATTCGAAATTCAACATTTAAGATGGTGAAAAAGGGGTTGAAAATTTGTATGGAGGTCAACATTTTTTGTAAGTGCGGGACTTGAATCTTTGTATAATGACATATTATTAGAATACGAGAAAAGTAATTTCAGCGTTTTTTAACATTCATCCCCTATAAGGGTCCAAAAGGGGTTGAAAGTTTGTATAGGGTTCAAATTTTATTTAAAGCTAGGAACTTGAAACTTCGTAAAAAGGTATTTTATTAAAAACAAGAAAACATATTCAGCGTTTTTAAAAATTCATCCCCCAAGGTGGTGAAAAGGGGGTCGAAAATTTGTATGGAACCCAAATATTTATTTGAGTGCGGGACTTGAATCGTTGTATAAAGGCATACAATACAAGAAAGGTAATTTCAGCGTTTTTAAAAATTCATCCCCTAAAAGTTTAAACAGGGGTTGAGAGTTGGTAGAAGGTTCAAATTTTATTTAAAGCTAGGAACTTCAAACTTCGTAAATAGGTAGTTAGGTAGTAGGTTTTATTAAATAGTGGACTTGAAAATCTTCTGGGGGTTGAGAGAGATTATATCGAGAAAAAATTTATTATGTTAGGGGCTTGAGACTTCGTAGCCAGGTTGTGAAAGACAAATCTCATGCGTTGTATATTGTATAATAATTAACAAATGATTAACCGTCCCTACTGCTATCTTTTGCTGCATAATGTTCTAAGCTAATGTAGAATTTATAACCACCAATATACAAATCCACGCGTACGAAGTCGCGGGCAACAGCTAGTAAATTATACTTGCACTGCGTTTGCTATCAAAATCGTTGCAGTCTTTTCTTGGTCTAACTCTAGGTACCTCTCGTAATCAACTTTACTTTTCGAAAAGTCTGTAAGTAGTTTATTTTACCCCTTCCACAGGCTGATTTTGTTTAAGAATTTTGCTACATTTTTCATCTTGTTTTGTTACGAACTTAAGTCCTCTATTAGGCTTCTCACGCGCGTCAATTTTATAAGAATACCTATGCTGACATTATTTTCTTTCAAATAGTTTGTACGGAACCCTCGGTATACGAGTCAGACTCGCAGTTGACCGGGTTTTGTTTTTATTTTTCATATCATAAGAAGGCACGGAACATTCCATTATGCTTATTTCGACATGCACATGGTAATTTTTTTTTTTAATTAGCTAACACCTTGTCACAGTGACATTCAATATGAAAGTCGCTTAAGACCTCATACTATTGTAAAATGAAAAACACAAAATGGGTAGGAAATTAAATTATTTGTCCGTACCTACTTAATCTACCTTTAAACGAGCAATTCTTGCATATTTACTTATTTATTTATATATATTTTTTCGGGGATCTCGGAAACGGCTCTAACGATTTCGATGAAATTTGGTATATGGGGGTTTTCGGGGGCGAAATATCGATCTAGCTAGGTCTTATCTCTGGAAAAATGCTAATTTTTGAGATTTTAAATGTTTTCCGAGCAAAGCTCGGTCTCCCAGATATTACTACTTATACCAGCTAATATTTTTACTGACCATAGCCGGGCATAGCCCCATGTGCAGTTGGCTGATTTTTACTAATAATAACTCAGTAATTAATTGCTATACAATTGTTATATTTTTTTTGGCCGAATAACTCACAAATATAATTAAAATTACGATTATTTCTCCTGTTTCAACGTTTTCCAGACGTTTTGGTACGAATCATTTTACACGTTGTTTCCCTTTATTTGAAGCATAATCCTCGTCAATGTCGGTAAGGATTTCTTCCGTGTCGACAGTTCGCCGCCGCGACGCGACGACCGGTATATAAACCCCTATCTTGAAAAGTCGACTCGTACCCATCTCGAGGAAAGTTCAAAGGTCATTATGATCACAACCACGATTGTTAAAAATTGTACCTAACTCCTATACTTAGATATATTACCAATATTACCATGCTACACTATGAAGTATACAGAGGCAGATTCTAATTCAAGAATTTGTGGAGATTTTAAACTTATGATACGACCCTGACGATAGTTCATGCTAATTAGTGTGTGCGAAATGCACTGGGCAGTCGTGTAGTTAGGCATCTCGCTTGCACTTACTGGTGCGCGCGAGATGCCTAAATGATACGACTTAACGTCGTGTCAAAACTAAATGAAACTCTAAATAAATTATAAAAACAGAATCAACCTCCATGCTCGTGTATGCCGTAAACTAACCCATGTTGTATATTTTCTAGCCTATTCAACAACGTACTAGTCTACAATTTTTTTCATATACCTACCTATATGGTTTATGCTTTCAGCGATTTTTTGTTCAAGATTCAGATTCAAGAAGTGAGATCATTAATATTAATACTAAACATTTATTTAATCAAAAGCATACTCTTCCCCATAATACGACATTGCAGTATTTGCAGTACAATCACTACATAGTATAATAAAACAATGTCGCTTCCCGCTGTCTGTCTGTCTGTATGTATGCTTAGATCTTTAAAACTACGCAACATATTTTAATGCGGTTTTTTTAATAGATAGAGTGATTCAAGAGGAAGGTTTATGTATAATTTATTAACCCGTGCGAAGCCAGGGCAGGTCGCTAGTATAAAATATAGCAATACATAAAATTAATTTTGTTTAATGAATACAACACTGTTTATATTTATATTACAAAAAACGTAATGGTATTTACTTCATCATATCGCATATCGTGCCACGCTTCATAGGTACCTACTTATTGAATGTGTGCATCAATTCGTACGAATATATTAACACATTCAATAAGTAGGTAAACGTGTAGAACAACATTTGTAAATACCATTTAAATAATTTGATTTTGAAACCTTGACAATCCTTGTCAATTTTGGTGCAACAATACAGCGATCGGTCTTTGTATGGAGCGTTTTAACTCGCGGTGCGCGCGACACATTTTATTCTGCAATTTGGAAGTTTCTGGGGTATACCTAATAGATATGTATATTAGAAACATTTAAATCCCACAGGAAGTGGAAGCGATAGCTCATTTTTCAAAAAATCATGCATGTAGCTAATTGTTTTTTTTATCTATGTTAGTTATTATCTTAACAATCAAGTGAAACGTTACGTTACAGTTTCTTATATTATATATTGAAATATTAATTCAAATAAGTAGCCACCAGCTCATTCAATGGTGGTTTCATAGAGATTAAATAATTATCTGCATTTAGTTGTTTTCCGCCCAACGTTTTAATTGTAGAATGTGAATAATAAATACTTTTTTGACAGTTACCTAAGTATTTTAAAATTATCACTTTGGTTCTAGGGTTCAAACATTTTAAGCTACAACTTTGCATTGAAAGCACCGCACTAATCTAGATAACATTAAAAGCACCACTCTTAATGTAACAGTGCACGAAACACGCTCACTATAGCTATTAGCTCTTGATTATGACCGCGACTTATATAAACGCTGTATTTTTTACCTAAACCTACCTATTGTCAGCAGAAATGAAAATCGAAAATGCTGAAACCCTCCAAGTCTTGCGAGGAAAAATCTCGTAGCAACAAAACTATTATTGCTACGTGTAAAAGGAATCAGATTTATTGAATAGGAAATTTTCACTTTGTGTCGCATCGCAGCCCATGATTTCATAGCGTGACGTGAAGTTAAATCGCTTAGGAACCGGGCAGGTGATGCCTCGTTTCAACACGAGGGGAGCGTGGCGTAGCAGTCAGAAACACTCGCTCCATTTATTCTTGCCTTTTTCTATGTACATCTGGTAATTTTAATCAGTAAACCTATTAGTGGTATTTATTGGTTCTACAAATTTTACTGATACGATTTAAAAGTATATTTTATCTATCAGACATAAAACACTACTGCTTATCGTGCGATAACCGCTTTAATTATAAGCTCTATTCGCATAGTCTCATTGAAACAAGGCAAGCGTATAAATAGTCGAACCGATGGTATCTACGTGTTATTGACAGCGTCTCGGCGCAAGAGTAGGGTGCCGCGCTCCGCACACGGCCTATTTAAGAGCTTCTCGGAAAATCAACAGCTCTTTAAGGCGCACAATACGAATAGCGAGGTACCTAACATGGAGCTTGAAAAACAAAGTGGGGGTTAGGCGAAAGGAATAAAAGGGTATAGCGGAGAGAGCAGATAAGCATTGAGGATATACCTAATTGAAGTGGCAGTGATGTGCGGTGTTGTTCGCAGTGAGAGTAAACCTGGCGGCGGCGACCGGCTGGCGACGCCGCGGATGTCGCTGCTGGGCAAGCCGCTCAGCTATCGCGCCACGCGTCGCGACGCGCGTTACCGCCGCCTACAATCCAAGTTCTACAATTTCCTTGAACGGCCGAGGGGTGTTAAGGCCGTCCTGTATCATATGATTGTGTAAGTCGTCCACTTTGAACATTAACCCGATTTCCTCTGCTTGTAAACAAGAATCTACATTTTATTTTATCTCGTCCTTTTAATGAATGCTATCCTAGTTTCTCAATGTCTTTATTTGCACATATAAGTTTGTCCTTGTATTTACACCAATTTTCTGTGCCGAGAATTTGTGTTACGAAGATTAAGATGGTAAACAGAGGGACAAACGAACATTTATATTCGTTTTTATTCTTCTTAGGAGTTATTACGATGTTCGATCAACGGTGTTATATTATATTTACCATGTTACATTAGTTACATATACTTGTCGTATATAGTATAGTAATATAGTCAAGTTGAAGATAAACAAGCGCAGATTTAAAGTCATTCGTAAACACTTCCGTTTACAACCCACAGCGTATCGAAATCCCGCAATTTATTTTAATGGCATATGAAATGAGACGTTTAAGTGATACGCTCGAACCGTGCTTTGTGTTGATCAAGTCGCAAAACATTTACAAATATGAGATTTATGAGTTAGTAAAAGTACGAAATTATAACTACAACGATTACTATACTGGGTCTATTTGTCTCGCTCTTGCCTAATACTAATTCAGCTGAATACTAAGTTAATATTCTTGGATAAGTTCCAAGTTACAATATTATAATAATATTGTAATATAACATTTTATGGGTATCATTTTAAAAGACAGTAGGTACATTAAGAATAACTTTGGTTTGCTGGTTACTAAAATTATTTCGGTGTTTATAAACTTCCAATGATGTTGTGGAAAGTTCGCCTGTAGAAGAGTGAACACTGGATTATTTTGAGTGCTACTAATGTATGTACTTATGTAGTTAGAGGGTATACTCGTATATATTCTTTTAACTTTCAGAGCTTTTGTTTTAAGGTAACCGCTCTTTGGGTAATACTAAACTATTTATATATTTATATCCAACTACTACAAATGGATTAATTTTATTATACAAATATTTTACATTTCTCATGCTCTGAAAGTGGCTCACTGGTTATCTATGAAGCAAGTTAAAAGCGGTACGTTTCGGCCCTAGGGAGTTTTGCTTTCCAAGTACTTCTTTTGTGATTAGCAATGAAAAATCGCTTCTACTTGGATTTGTTTTAATAATTACCATACTGATCTTTAACTCCCGAAAGTACCCACAACAAATAGATAGTCATGTTTTGTGAAATACACATGTACATTTATATTACTTTTATATAATAGCTCGTCAATGGGTGCCTTTCATCCCTTGGGTGCCTTTCATCCCTTGGGAAACAATTAACTATTTAGCGTCTGCTGTTTTATGATAGACTTCACCATTTTATATTGTATTTAATGAGTGTATGGGCCACCCCACACTAACCTCTTTTGAGCGTCAGCGTCTAGTCAGCGCTATGGAAAATGGCATCGCTGCGCAGTTGCGTCAACGTTGCGTTGAGCAGCAGCCGGGCTACGTTCACACGGCGTAATTTTTCTCGTAAACCGTATACGAGATTTTATCGAATGTCGTAGTGACAACAAAATTTGTATGGCAACTTTGAAAATCGTTTACACGGCGTCTATACGTGAAAACCTCGTGTTCGAGGCATATTTGTTACCGTATACCGTAGGGTCTTGCCACCGAGGATGCGAGATTCTCGAAACGATTTTGTCGAATGCAGTGCTCAGTGGCGCTTGTGTTTACGTTGTTTCGTTCACACGAACAAACAGGGGGCCTACCGCGAACCACGTTCGAAGTGTTGCCTCCCTGTCACACTTACGTACGAATTTACAAGTGCGACAGAGAGACAATACGTCGAACGTGGTTCGCGGTAGGCCCTCTGGTTTCTCCTATACGAGACGCGTACGGGCAGTTGTGACGTCACATACGTGAAAAAACCGAATGGGCCTCGCGCCGTGTGAACGGTCGTCTCGTATGACGGTCACTGTATGCAAGAAAATATCGAATCGTATAGTCGCCGTGTGAACCTAGCCTTGTCTAGACGACGCCGCGCGGGAGACGCTAGTGTGGGGTAGCCTTAAGGGAAGTAGGTATTACATAGTACGTTTTGGTAGGTTCCTCATGGTGTTCATGTGCCTGTCGCTGTCCGTGTTCTCCACCATCGAGGAGTACGAGGCTCGCGCCGGGATAGTTCTCTTCTACATGGAAACTGTCGTCGTCATTTGGTTCGCTATCGAGTTTGTGTTAAGGTAAGCCGCTCCATAATACCATGCTGATTTTGTTAGTTGTTACCACTTGAGGTGAGCATGTTTGCCCATAAGGGGAACTAAAGCGATCCAGGTCAATATTTTTTGAAGTAAAAACTTCTTTTGCGGCGCTGGGCACTTTTTGAGGTGGGGAAAAAATTATAAACTCGAGACAGCGTAAGGCGATCACGTGACCGTAAGGGGCGTAAGGTGGCCACTCATAATTTAAATGGCATTTAAATCAATAAAGAAAAACTCAATGTTATTTGACATTTATGTTGCGGACTCCTTTTAAGACTCTTTACCTATGTTCAAATAATTTGACGTTGTCATGGCAGTGTGTAAAAAAAACATGTCAATGAAAAAGTGTGATCTTATTTGAGAATGATAATAATATATAATAAATAAATAGAATACCTCCGCTAAACGTATGTATCGTGTTACCGGGCGTCGGTAACATAGTGAGGTGAGTTTTCACTTCTATCGGCACTCCCGGAGTGCAACCGTTGTTGCTTGTTTATGAATTATAGATAGTGTATCATTAATGCAGGTCTATTTGGATTCAATCTAGGCAGACAGTGTTATGAAACTTATGAATGTATTGACCATACAAATACGATACAAGCACACCCTAATATTATTTTCAAGGCGGAACTTGCTTTACTTAGATGCAAACCTGTGTTGCAATGCGACTGTGTCCAACTACCTACATATATTACCTTCTCACACTACTTATCAAATATCTTATGAGTATCTATCTTCTGCCCTTACCAAGAGATTAAGTACTTAAAGTAGAGTAGGTAAGTTAGTACACTGAATAAATAGCTGAGTAGGTAGGTACGAAGATAAATGTAAAAGTTAAAGAATATTTATAATTTTTCGTAATCCCTTAAACGCGTAGTTCGTTCAGGGAGTGGTGCAGCAGGCCCCTTTTCATTATACAAATTACCGGCTTCCGACACTTCGTTTATATTACATTATTAATTGTTTCTATTATAGAACTATTTAATATTATATACACTACATAATCGTTTGCCAACGTTCTCTACTATACCGCGGTATCCAAACATACATTTAGGGTCCCGATTACAACTTGTGTGTGGGCCTTTCAGTGCATTTATTTTTTGGTATTGTTAGCATTTTCTATTATAAGAACACTCCTTGTTTAGACAGTCATTGAAAAATAAACGTTACCATTAAGGCGCGGTGTATAGTAAAATGCGCTATTTTGAGACGATATTTACAGACTTTTACAAGGCTTTCATGCATTATTTTCTAGTATGTATAACTTCAGTCTTTGAACTACTTGTTTGTTAATCGCGAAATGGATCTATTACCAATGTGCATAATTTTAGTCTTTACAGTCTACTTACTTACTTATACAAATAGGTAATTTTAAAAGTCAAATTCCGTAAAGGAAGTGAAAAGAATTCTTGCAAAAGTATATTAAGCAAAAGAAAAGAATGAGATGATTCCCTTTTTTAAAGTCTTAGTTCTGAGTGAAAAATAAATGGTTCATCCTAATGTAAGGCGAGCGCCGGCTTTAGGATGAACACCGAACGATCCATCCACAACGAGTGACGAATTACTCGACGCGCTCGCCACTCGGCTTATCTCTCTCTGTGTTCGTTGCCTCCCATAGATTACATCCCGTAAACTTCGCATTAACTACATATAATAATTAATATCTGGGAGACCGAGCTTTGCTCGGAAAACATATAAAAACTCGAAAATGGTTTTCCCAGAGATAAAACCTAGCTAGATCGATTTTTCGCCCCCAAAAACCCCCATATAGCAAATTTCATCGAAATCGTTAGAGCCGTTCCCGAGATCTCCGAAAAATACATATAAATAAATAAATATATAAATATATAAATATGCAAGAATTGCTCGTTTAAAGGTATTAGATAGATAAACCGTGTGATAAACTTTTGCGAGGTAGGTACACTTGTAAAGTATTATGCCGCGATTCGCACTAATCAGTTGTGTTGCATCGTATATCGTGTTAAACTACAAAAGGTACATGTTTATCCTTTGGTTATTTTTAATGTAAGTACCCCACCAAAGATTGGATGCAATTTAAATAAGCGGTCCCGCTCCCATACGATAATCGTACCAGAGCACTTATTCACCGTAACCACGAGTTATGTTACATCTGCTCAATCCGATGGATATGTGATCTGTGGTTCTCGCAGTAGATAGGTTTTAGCGAATAATGCCCGGCCACTTTCATTTTATTAAAAGTTAGCAAAAGTTAACATGTTCCATTTTTGTTCAGGTTATGGTCGTCAGGATGCCGGTCCCGGTACCAGGGTTCAATGGGGCGCCTCAAGTTCTTGAGGCGGCCTTTCTGCATAATAGGTGAGTGTGAATCTCATTAATCTAATTTCTATGTAGTGTAGGAGAATATATATACATATCTATACAGCCTAGAAATCGTATAGGTATTGTACTGTAATAATATTTACTTGAGTTGGCCTTTTGGTTATAAAGGGATGTGCTTTAGGCATTTTACAGTTTGTATTCGGAGGTTTATTATACAAAACCATTTTTCTCAAACATGCAATGAAATGTCGTCGCTCCGGGCGTTATATCAGGCTTCGAAGTATCACGTTTAGGGCGGAGCAACTCCAGAGAACTGTAAAGGAATTTCATACGAAATTGAAGGCCTAGGCCGGGAAGTAATTTTTTTTTAAATTCTAATGTAAACATGGGGTCCATGTCCATGAACAGACTAAACAGCCGAATTATAGTTTGTCAAAGGACTGTCCCATTTCAAACATAGATAGAAAGAATCATACTAGCTTTGTCTTTCACTAGTATTAGCACCCAAAAGAAAAGGATAAGTATAGTTTTTTGTGTTCTTATTTACTGCCAATTTGGTTTGACCAGCTATATATATATTTTTTTATATTTTTGGTGAATGAATGGTTATCGGACCAAAATATCCGTGTTAACGCCTGTTATACACGAACGTACTGATATTAAGAATACAAATCTGTATGATTCAATGTGTTGATGAATAAATTTAAAATTTTGTCTATACGTAAGTCACCAGAGACCATAGACAATATTTAAAATCCTCTGCATTTATTTTATTTATAGAAATTGAGATTCTTATTATCAGATTGTGTATAATGACCCTAATAAGGTCTATTCGAACACTACACACGCGAAATACGGACGACTTCCGTAAAAAAAAACAATTATGGCGGGATTGGAAGGAAAATTAAAAAACTTTTGTTGTGAAGTTGGATTTTTATTATAAAGATTATAAATTTGTTTTTTTGAGTGGTATATTTTTTATTTCATTGCATGTTTGAGAAAAGCACTATACATGCCTAGCCGTGAAAAGGTCTTGCCGGCTTCGTATCACTATCCGGCCTCCCTACGGTCGGCCGGCTATACCTACTCACCCGGCAAGCCCTTCTTTCCCGGCGTCTGCAGTAATGTACTATAATTATTGTAAGCACGTACCTATAGCTGTTTCATAACATTACTGTGCTGTCGCCACGAAAGGTTTTGTTTAATTAGAAATGAATTATTTTACTTGTCTGTGATGTGTATTTTAAGAACGTCTGTTTTTATATTTTTAACCCGCTAAATTTTTCATGCTAGAGATACAATTTTCAATGTCCCTCAGTCGACAACAAAGTTGTAGGTAGGTACTAAGCTTCGAGCCTACTTTATGTGCGACTGCTTGTAGCAGATTTTTTTAACAAGCTTTTATTAGGTCGACCTGTATGTAACTAACTATGTAATGGAATCTAAGGTAACTAATTTAACCATCTTCCAAGGATCGTAGCGTCATGAAAATTGGCAGCTGTATGTAGTTCTGATGACAATACAATAATATGGTACTGTCGAACTGATCTGATGATGGAGACAGGAGGTGGCCATAGGAACTCTGTGATGAAACAACGCAACCTAATTGTGTTAGGGGTTTTTAGAATTGTCTCGATGAGTATTAGTTGTCTGTCGTAAGAAAAGTGCAGTCAGCGATAAAAGCTTGTACCAAAAAATAAATTTTTGCCAAAAACTAATTTTTAAATTCAGTTGCTTCCGTAATTTTCGTATTAATTAATCTTAGGAATGATTTTCAAGAAAGACTTATTTCAACAGCGATACTTAGACGAAAATCGCAGTTATGTGCTCAATGCTAAATAGTTACAAAATAATCGCATTTGAGCAGATTGTCTGTATCTTAGTTATTCAAATGAGCCAAGTAATAAAAATCCTATCCTACATGTAGGTACACGTATATCAATAAACATGAATCTAAATAGATAGTCCACAACCGCCACAACAAAACCACGCTAAAAAAACTATAACAAAACAAATTGTTGCATATCTGCTTCAGTTTTTGAGATGCACTGTCTCGCTGATATAGCAAAATCTAGACTTCGATTCGAAATAACTAAGGCAAAAGCAAAATTGCGTTGTTCAAAAGCTGCAGATGTTATTACTTTGCTTGCGGCATCAAAGCAACCAACATTTTTAAAGAACCAGTTTCCTCACTATAGGTAATTTTCTGTATTGAAATGATGAAAAAACATTCCAATAAATCGAATTCGTAAAGATGTAGGTATATGATCTATAGTCAACTTTCCACAAACAGGAAAATAACAAGCTCGAAGAGAAATTGGGTCGGCACGCAAACAAATATCATAAAGCACAGTTCATAAAAATATTGTAATACATAGGTATACAGTCATCCTCAACATTTCCAAGTAAAAGTCACGTCCCGTCTATAAACCGTGGCGAAGTGACCCTATTTCAGGTGCGAGCAATCTGCCGCGACCTTCACATTTTCGGCCGGTCTCCCTTGGCGCTAGTTCGTGCGGCCGCGGCGCTCTCGGGGGAGCCGGCCCGCGCGAGACCATGCAGCCTTGGTACCGGCAAACATTACCGCACGATACTCTACAAGTCTACACGTCGACCAGCGTGCAAACAACTCCACTCGAATTATTTAAACGCCTCCTACGATTATTTAAATATCTACACAGAAAATTACATTGTTTATTCTGAACTGGCTAGAGGAAACCGCGTTACCAATTGATGAGAGGCTTTAGTTTATTAAGTTAGGTAAGGCTCGCGCACTTTGAACCTCTATAAATTCGTAACTGCAATGCAAAATTCGTAGCCCAATGGTTTCCTTTACCAGTAGGTAGGGTAGTTGCCGAGGTCATGGGTTCTAATCTTCGCTGGAGCATCATTAAATATTTTATTCGTACCTACACAATTCTACTGAGTCGCAAGTAAGAATTTGGCTGAACGTGATTTTAATATTTTTAATACAGTATTCAATCTACTCTACTGGACTATTCATATATGGAACGTTCATTTTGCTTTGTTTGGCTAAATGTTTACAAAGAGTTAGAAACTCTTTCCGTTAACAGATTCTTTATTTTGGTCACTCCATGATTTTGAGCACTGTTCGAAACATGTTTTATATTGCAAATACTTAGGAACTGCCAGCTCGGTCCCCCTTTATTCTAAAATGCAGAAATTAATGATAGGTATTAATCTTAGGAATTTTAAAGAATTTATGAAACTCTCCAAATATAATTACGTATCAAACACATATCGACGTAGCAATCGACTTAAAAAAAGCCATGCCAAGAGCATGTCGCGCCATGCTCAGTGTAGGGTTCCGTAGCTACCCGTCCGTCATTGAATATCTTTATCAAGCTCTACTTTCACGTTTTTTTGCGATTATTTCCGATGATATTTACTTTGTCAAAAAATGATTGTATAAGACCCCTATTCTTTGTAAAAGATCTATCCAACGACACCCCACACCAAAGGTTTAAAGCGAAAAAAAAACATATTCCCACGATTCCTTATTGTACACGGCCACTTTATGAGTGAATTCATAATGTGTCCATCCAATTTTGCAGCTCGCTGTATCTACCTACTTATTTGTCATATAGTAGGTAGGTAGATAAGTGCAGCAGTGCAGTGGTCTGACAGGCTTATTCAAAACATGGTTAGCTACAAATTATAAAAATCTGGTCTAAATAATCAATGGTCTTTGATCCATTTCCAATGCCTAAAAAAGTGGCCAAGTGCGAGTCGGACTCGCCCATGAAGGGTTCCGTATTTAGGCGATTTATGACGTATTAAAAAAAAACTACTTGCTAGATCTCGTTCAAACCAATTTTCGGTGGAAGTTTACATGGTAATGTACATCATATATTTTTTTTAGTTTTATCATTCTCTTATTTTAGAAGTTAGGGGGGGGGGGACACACATTTTACCACTTTGGAAGTCTCTCTCGCGCAAACTATTCAGTTTAGAAAAAAATGATATTAGAAACCTCAATATCATTTTTGAAGACCTATCCATAGATACCCCACACGTATGGGTTTGATGAAAAAAAAAATTTGAGTTTCAGTTCGAAGTATGGGGAACCCCAAAAATTTATTGTTTTTTTTCTATTTTTGTGTGAAAATCTTAATGCGGTTCACAGAATACATCTACTTACCAAGTTTCAACAGTATAGTTCTTATAGTTTCGGAGAAAAGTGGCTGTGACATACGGACGGACAGACAGACGGACAGACAGACAGACATGACGAATCTATAAGGGTTCCGTTTTTTGCCATTTGGCTACGGAACCCTAAAAATGAGTAAATAAGGATAGCATTAGCAAATTTATAACCAAAGAAGTTACAAAATCTTAGTAGGTAGGTGTACAGTAAATATATTATCATCAAATAGAAAAATATTAGTACCTACCTAATAAAAAATATTTAAATCATATTTTCTCATGCAGATAATTTAATAGTAAAACAAAGGCAGTGTATGTTCACGGCGCTATTGTTTTTATACTTGATTAGTAAAACGCAAAGTTCAAAGGGCTTGTAATATGTGAAGCGTTATTATTATTAATAGTAATAGCACACGTAATTGTGTTTGCGTGTATACTTGACCTAATAAACGATATCAAATATCAGGTATTCCAGCAAATGTATATACATCTATAACAAAAGCGTCTGTTTGAACGGGTAGATTGTAGTGAGAATGACACTAAGGGCCCGATTCGAATTTTGTAATAGACATCTATTAGATATCTTTTAGACATCGCCAAGATACGATAACGATATGTTTAAGATCTAACCTGTCAAATTTGACATTTGCGCGATTCTGGAGATACTCTTGAACGATTTCCACAAGATATTACTTAGAGATCTAATTCACATCTAATAGATATCTAACACGATCTATCGTAAAAGTGACATTGGTTGCCCGAATTGCGCTGCAAAAGAGAACTAGTTGAAATCTAAACTATAACGTATCTAGAATGGATCTAGTACGTGTCGTCTCTTGTGAATATCTTGAAGTTCGAATACGGCAGTTAGTATTAATAACCTCTCGTCACCACGACGCGAGCGTAATTTGCAAATCAATATTTCCGGGAATATTGAGCTATAATATAACTTAACGAGCACAAATAGATCTACAGGTATCGAATACGAGTACTTGACGACGTTCAGTCATAAATACCGTTGATAATAATCGGACAGAGGTGTCGAATCGATATACGGAAATCGTTTAATGTGATTTTCTTACTATGGCTGTGTAGTAGCTGTCACAACAATTGCAGTTGTGGGCACTTTATTCCCTTATTTATTCTATACCAACTCATAACTCATCGAGTCGAAATAGTTCGTTGTTAGCGTGGTGAACAAGACCATCCATCTTATTCTCTATTATTATCAGTTCTTACTTACTTTTGTCTGACCCGAGAATGTAACAGTTGGCTCGCCTGTACAACCCACTTGGGAAATAAAACCTGGCCAAACATAATGATTAAGTTGGACCAACGTTATCCTTGTTTAGACAGTTATTTAATTTAAAGCGAGTAACATAATTTTTATATGTATTGTCAGTAGTCAGTACGGTACTCTATGTATAGATGCAATATCCACGCGATGCAATAAATACAAGGAAGGAATTACTTAGAAATTAGCTAATAACAGTAATAACGGTATCATGACAAACATGCGGCGACAACGAACACTTTCGGATTTATGGCTGCATAATACAAACTAATGCTACTTACAGGCTACGGCTGAACATTATGTACTTGTACCTACCTAGTATTCTGAACAAGAAATAAAAACAATAAAAGACACCGTCACCTACAGATTACTTATTCTGTGCCTACACTACTCTACCTACTCGATGACAGCGATGGTGACACCAACCTGATATTACCTCATTGCGCGCAACTTACATTTCCTACTATACATAATTATTAGTGTGAACAAGACGAACGCTGAATGTTCCTTCTCTGGCGCTTCCTAACATGATATTAATCTAAGACTATACCTACCATTTTGGTACCTACTCGCAAATTGCACCGACAATGATATGATATCATATACAGCGTGTATTTTTAATATTACCTCAAACCGTAACCAAACGTAGGTTTTAGTACTATGAGCCGATATTGCAAGGTAATTTTAAGTTAGTCTTAACCACTAAAGTATAATGAATTTTTGAAAATTTATCGAGCAGCAATGTATTGCGTACACTTATTTGACACATGGAAGAAAAGGGTCTAGTATTGTTTAGTCATTATCGTTGCGTATTTCCTACACGAGACTGCTTGGCAGCCAAAACCGAATCCTTATTGCGTTTAAACATTTTTTTATGTTAAAATAATATTAACTAGCCAAATTAAAGGCAAAGAATTCTTATTGGAAAACAATCATGACAATATTTACCATTTTATTACAACGTTGTCTTGCAACGAACAAATCACATAATGTTTCATCTCATACTACATTTTTTTTTAATTCTTGTGAAATTGCTATGAAACCAATGATTCTACTATTAAATTAGCATTATTTTAAATTACTAAGCACTGTAAAGAAGATAGTAAATAATCAACAATCGGTTGACAAGTCAACGTCAATGCCACACTTCAACCATGCTTCAACCCGATACCTTCCACAGAAATAGCTACCTACTTGAATAAAAAGTTTGTTCAAGGAGTATTCACTTCATTCAAAATCAAAGTAACTACCAACCTAAAGATAACTAATTTGAGCAAACTTGACAGACTACGCATTACTGTTTACTGGCTGGTAAGATATGATGCTATTAAGCACAAAAAAGAAAATAATTTGTTTTGACGTAGATTGTCTTGTAAATCGGTGTCGATCACAAACTTGTCATTTTCGCGCTCGTCAATAACTTCCGCACACAATTCCAAGACCATTAATATTAGTTCTCAGGAACTAGCCGAAATGATTTTAATTTATGGCGAAACTGGACGAAGTGGGCGGCGCGCCTTAACTTTACAGGCAGCGATTTCCAGATTAGTAGGGTACGTTTACAAACTTATACCAAACTTAATGTCGGTTATTATTGACAGCAGTTAAAAGTTCTGTTATCAGTTGTGACGTCACGCGAGTAAGGCAAAGTAGCGATACATTGCGTGCTGAATTATTTTGTATGGAAAAAAATAGTTAACGAGCTTTTTTCTTGCAATATCGGTTCATAGCACGAACGCCTACGTCTGGTTAAAATTTGAGGTAATATTAAAAATACACGCTGTATATAACTTTGATATCCTAATAATATCGAGTCGAGCAAAGTAGGTATTACTGGTTTGTTTACTTTTTAGAGCGAACAAGCCATTAGAGCATGCGAGAATAAAAATACTTCAGTTTAAATTTCGGTTAAATACTTAAACGTGTCTCCTGTATAAATTAAATTCAGTCATATTTACATCGCAATTTTTACTTCGAATAGGTAAAAGTAGCTGTATACTTGCTAGTATAGATGCAAATGGCAATCAATGTTTATACAATTATCAAATCAAGTGTCCGTCACAGCGACCCAGGCTTCATGCCTAAGCTCTGATTTACATTCGGAATACCTAAGCTGACAGTAAAGCGGCAGGAATTATTTATTTCAATTAGCATGTTTAACAGCTAACTTTGCACATTATAATTTCCCATTTTCAAAGAGCGGATTCGACCCTTGTCAAAGGGTTGTTTTAGGTTAAGGCCGATTCCAATTTACGTACGATAACAAAAATACATTATTTTGTCATTAAAATGTAAGTTTGAATTAGCCAGATTTCTTTAACCAGAAATGTCACTTTTGACACTGACAGATGACTGACAGATCATATCCATAGGAAATCTTGCTCAAATTCATAATTGCAAAATCCAGATAAAACTATTATTACAATCAGAATACGCCTCCTTATCCGTACATCTCACTGAGATAACCAAATACAATAACAGATTAACAAGTAAATTGGCCGGTCTTTGACGCAAATCGGCATCTGTGAATTATGACACTGAAACTCTATTTTTAGTATTTATACTGAACTTTAGTGTAAGGGTTATGTTATGATTTTAGCAGCAGATGCAAGTAGGTAGGTAATGTAGGTAAATATCGCCCCCAAAGTAAAAAAAATCTGGAGATTACAATATATTTTACACCACACCAACAGGTAAAGGCTCTCTTGATGATTGTTCAAAAACTGATAAGAAAGTTGCTATTTATTTACATATAAGAAGTTAATGCCTTCTTAATAAATCAGTGAAAATATAATAATTATGCAGTAAAAACTACTTTTAGAGAATTACAAATAAATTATTTTTTGAACGGATATATCCCTTTCGGCCAATTTCGAAACCAAATTTTCGAAACCAGTAGAGAATACGGAATTATTCGTCTTGTTTGGAAACCGCGTTTCCTAAAAAGAAATCAAAAGTCTGTTTTAGAAACTCTACTGAATACGGAATGTCAAATCTGCTTTCGAAACCTCAAGATAAACTGCGATGAGTGTAGGTAATGTGCAGTTACGGACTAGTCATCGCTAAAACGCTAATTAACACTATTTCTTTTAACACTTCCATACTTAAAATATTCAATACTTATATCTTTAATATTTGAAGCATCGTCTAGACTCTAGAGGTATGTGGATATATCAAAGGAATTAAGATCTAAGTCCCTTTTCGTCCCATTCTCTAGTTTCAATTAGCGTTTTGCAATGATTAGTCCGATCACTGGTAATGGGATAAGGTCTAGCATAAAGTCTCCGTCAGTTGAAATTGTGAACAATGTAAACAAACCTTGCATTTAAAACGCCTTTTATTTCCATTTTCCCTTATCAAATAACTGCTAAATCCATGTGGTAATCAATCAATACTTACGACAACTGTGTCCTGAACAATAAAACAATGAACAAGTTACAGAATATGGATATTTCATTGAATGGTTTGTTTACATTGATAGCAACTTCAATTGATGGCGACTTTAGTCGTAGTATATTGCAATGTTAAGTAAACTGAATACATTTTTGTTTCAATTGATAAACGTACTTTATTTGTAACTTTTATTATTTTATAACAGCGGACACGGTAAAACTAATGAGGTCCAAGGCATGTTTAAAGATATTAATTATATCACGCGTATAGTACGCGTTAAAATCTAGCAAATTGTCTTCAGAGTTTGCTATTTCTTCCCAATCTTCTGTAGTTTTCCCCAAATGGAATACACACACTTTCGTCATAGGTGAAATGTATAAATGGTATTTGACCAAGAGCTTGCCTTTAGCATTATGGCAACATCATGTAGGGGCAGCCGCCGAATATACATGTATTCCACTCAAGCGTTCTCCGAAGTGGCACTGCGTTTTCGTTTTCTTTCATTTGATATTTATACCTTATATCAAAAAAGTTGGTATTTTTGAGGTTTCGAAAGCAGATTTGACATTCCGTATTCGGTGGGAGTTTCTAAAACAGACTTTGATTTCTTTTTAGGAAACCCGGTTTCCAAACAAGACGAATAATTCCGTTTTCTCTACTGGTTTCGAAAATTTGGTTTCGAAAGTGGCCGAAAGGTATATATCTAAATAATACAAGTGTTCACTGAAAGCTAACTGACGTTAAATCAACTTAATCGGCTCATAATCTGCTATCCGCTGAATGATTATAACAAAATTAATCAATAAAAGCCCTAAAACCTATATCGAAGTCGTATTCCAGACAAATTAGCTTTTATAAAACTTGCGGCAATCTCATAAATAACTTCACTCGTATTTCCTCTACGAACCCCTCACGCAAGCAGAGCTGTTATCACCCGTTGATATATATTGCAACTGATAAATCTTTTTCAATTCGGAACTTATCTTGTCAGCCAATCGATTTGAAAAATCGGGGAAGCATGTTATAAAAACCGCAGGTAGCCTTCGAAATATACTAAACGAAAACCGACTGCCATGTCAATTTATTTTACGGACCAAACATTGTGTCGCGTGTTACAGGTAAAACTGGCAAGTTAATAAAACAGCTATTATCTACAGAGTAGTTGATACACATACCTACATTTATCTTCTCCTTTCACAAATCAGGAAGTTTCTGGCGCTTTATTTATTGCGTGCGTTAGATCCACGTCACAATATTTAGTCGTCAATCCGCAGAATCGTACAGTTCAGCTTACGAGCTCTACCATGAACACCTATAGAATACATAACATTGAAGCAAAACATACGATCGTCACTAACAGATAGATGCCGAAGTACACGGAGCATCTTGGCATTCGTTTGAAGTTAGACGGCACAACGGCACAAACAAAAGGCATGAACGGAAATGGGGAACGTTTTGACCTTTTGTTTTACGAATAGCAATACGCCACGGAACATTTGTTTAATCAAAAAATAGTGCTGGCGTAGCCTGGTGATGTATCAACCTAATTTTGGAGTTTGGAGAAAAATTTTACATACATTTACAACATGTCAACATAATTATAATTTAATGCAGGTAGGCAGCTTTTAGAAAATTTATTGTCATATTGAAGTAGAGTCTGTGCAGAAAGAGAAGAAAGACACGACTCTTCTCTCTCCGAAAAAACTCTACTAAGTAAGATCTAAAAAAACTTAAAATACTTTGCAAATGACACTTTTTAAATCTTTATAACGGACTTAAAGTATTTTAACGTGGATAACAGGGTGCGTAGCGAACGTGCAATCGTTAATGCTCCGTAGCGAATGAAACGCAACTGTCACTGTCGCGCTAGTGAAGGAGGAGTGATAGAGAGATAAATGACTACGATACGCTACGGAGTGTTAACGATTGGCACGTTGACTATATGCGCCGAGGTAAGTTACTAATAAAATACACTGTACCTAGGGGTCACAAAACCGTACGTATTTTAGAAAACCGGTTTTTCGGCTTTTGTGAAACGTCAAAACCGGGTTTCCGGTTTTTTCGGTGATTTCGAGTTTACGTAGAATTTGTAAAATAAGCAAGTATTTTTAGAAGCAATGCTTTAATTTTCAATACACGACATTTCTATTTAACACTACACTTATTCATAAAACACAATTCATAGTAATGCGTTTATGAATAACGCCACTAATCTTTACCAAGACCATCAAATTCCATCATTCAAGTTTTTAACATGGTCATTATCCTAGAAATTATCCTTTAGGGGCTGAAAAGGGGGGTAGAAGTTTGTATGAGAAAACGATAAAAAGCAGATTTAATAAAAAAGTTACCCAAATTACTGACTCCACGCAGGCGAAGTCGCGGGCAAAAGCTAATGTTTCCTGAAGTCCTACTTCAGAAAACACATACCTCTGATGATGCCTACTCAACTCGCTAAACGAGGTAAAATACCGAGATTTAATTTGGTAGCGGCAATTTACCATATAACTAGAGATCATGAAGGGATAAGTATTTAGTAAAAATAGTCAACTGTTTTATACAATTAGTGCCTATGAATGTATTGTATTCTTATTATGTTATAAATATAAATAGTAAACTCTGAAGTGCATGTTGTTCATCAAAATAACTAAACTATATAGTGTATATAGAACTGTACCTAAAATCGAAAAACTCGAAAAAGCCGGTTTTATCAAAGTTAAAACCCGGTTTTTGCAATTGGCTGTAAACCCGGTTTTTCCGGTTTTTTCGATTTCGGTGAAACCGGGTTTGTGACCCCTAAGTACCCTAAACAAGTGGATGCAGACCAGACGTCATGTCACGCCACGTCATTTCGTGGCACTTTAATCTTATTTTGTGTTTTCTGTCATATTATGTATTGTCTGTGCTTACGAATAAATTATATTCTATTCTATTCTATTCTATGTCTTAGCTTTATATAGATAGACATACCTTTAAACGAGCAATTCTTGTTTATTACTATATATATATATATATACAGTGTGTAAGTCCAATACGGGCAATAAATTAAACCAGATATAAGAAGTTACACTTAATATGACTCCGTAATGAATTTTTTTCGCATGTACCAAGCAGCAATGTACTGCAAACATTAAGAAACAGAAGATGTCATGACATTACGAGATACGAGCTTTTTATTGTAACTGCTAACAAACGTTGACAGTTATTTTAAAAAGCTCGTATCCTGTAACGTGTGGTGTATTACATTGCAGGCCGAATTATTTTGTATGGTTAAAATTTTCATTGCATTTCTAAGTAAAATGTATCTCAATATACTTTTTAGGTCCTATGCTATAACCACCGTTTAAATATTCGCCCGTATTGGATTTACACACTGTATATATATATATGTCGGGGATCTCGGAAACGGCTCTAACGATTTCGATGAAATTTACTATAGGGGGGTTTTCGGGGGCGAGAAATCGATCTAGCTAGGTCTTATCTCTGGGAAAACGCGCATTTTCGAGTTTTTATATGTTTCCCATTTTTATATGTCACCCAGATATTATAGATAGACAGTGACAAATTCATCCTTAAAGTGCTCTGTTTCTTCGTACCAACGATGAGCGTGGTCCTAAACAAATAACTGCTAATTATAATAACAATAACATGATAATAATACAACGCAGCAGTTCCCCTCTCCTTTGAATTCAGTACCATAAAATCTGGTGAAAACGCCCTTTGATGATAAAATATTGACGCAATATTATTTTATCTTAGTTAATTAATATTTTTATGATAACGATAGAATGATAACTCATGAGAGTCATGAGTCATAATATGTAATTAAACTGGTAGTATTTTCGGTACTTTTCAGTAAAATGAAGCAAAGAAGAAATTTGAAGCAGGTACTGAAATGTTATTTGCGTGATAAAAACACAGATCGATCGCATTTGTTTTTCCGATTCACTGTAATTTGTCAACTATGTTGAATTTTATATATTTATGATTCATGTTTAAAATTTTGTGTTTAACTCGTTAAGCAAAGTTTGTTTAATCCTCGTGCCTTGAAACCTACGCAACGCTCAAGATTCCTGTGTTTTGAACCACTACGCTGCAAGTGGTTAAATTTTGGTAAAATCGCTCGCTTGTTCTAATATTGTATTGATATATTATTAGGAGGTTAAACAACAACTTTGTCCCCTTGTAAAACAAATACCTAACTATTCCTTGCTTAATATGGGCGTTAACAAACAATGTTTTACTTTTTGGTTAATACTACTGTTAAACACCAGTTTGAATTGTGACAGATGTTACGACAATCCTGGCGTCGCTGGTGGTCCTGGGCATGGGCTCGTCGGGGCAGGTGTTCGCGGCGTCAGCGCTGCGCGGGCTGCGCTTCTTCCAGATCCTGCGCATGGTGCGCATGGACCGGCGCGGCGGCACCTGGAAGCTGCTCGGCTCCGTCGTCTACGCGCATCGACAGGTTTCATTCATATTTATTTATTTATCGTATGGCATTTATTTTACACTGTGCACATAGTTACATAATTTATAATCTAAATCTACATTTTTCCAAGTAAGTAATGGCTGCTCTAGTTATGGTCTTAAAGTCTCATGGTTTCTATGGTCATATTATCAATGATCACTTCGTACTGCCAGCGTTTTTTCGAAAAGAATTGTCGCTTACCCCCCTTCGTTGCACAGTGTACTGCATATTTTATTTAGACAAATTGAACTTAACGGAGACTCAAAACATCTACATTAAATTATAAGTTCTCCTAACTATTTCTGTTTCCACTATAACAACCTCCCCGTCTGAGGGACATTTGGGGGATTTCACCCAAATCGCACCCCCGCGGTTGGGTGCTCATAACGCTATAACCATACTAATATAACTCGCGTGTGCTGTGGTCGTCACGCGTCACGCACATGTGCACAGGCCTTTATCTTGAATTGGAATTTTACTGACGTACATTTCTACGCAATGAACACATTGGTAAACTTACATAGGTAAGTACTACAAATGTAGTGCATAATTGTTATCTATCGTATTTTCTCGGAAAGGTTCGTATTTGTCATTTTAGTTCAGTCAATGTCAGTACTTTTTGCACCGAGACTGACTGAAATAGCAAGACACGTTCGGTTCGTAAGTTTCCGTGAAAATACGATGGAAAATAATTATGCACTACATCTGTACGCTATGTATATTGTATACAGGCTGTTATTTTCAGTCACGTGCAATAATGCACGGGGTGAATATTTATATAGGTCATACTGAGCAACTTTTACTATGGGACCAACCTCGAAATCGCCTAAAAGAAAATTGACTCTCCCATACAAAATATCAACATCAGACCAGCCAAAATCTATGAAAAAACAATTTTTTTTTCGCTATTTCAGGGTTGGTCCCATAGTATAAGTTGCTCAGTATGACCTATTATAATGTAATGAAATAAAATATTTTTATTTCGAACATGAAGTATGGACTTCATAAGTTCATATATGGATATAGGGTTAGGTTTTACAATAACTTACATATATCTAGAGTTAGTATTATAATTTAGACAAAACAAACAAACAAAACAAAACATTTACTACTATATTTACTATAATAACTTACATCACATAAATTATTGCAGGTGACTAAAAAAGAAACCCTGTATAATTATATTTAGTTTAAAATTAGAATAATCTTCTTGATTTAGTTAAATTGCATGTTTTGGAAGTCAAATTGTATCCTATTCCTATCCGTGTTTATTAGGCTGGTAATACTCGTAATCTGGGGGCACGGCAGTGCCCCCGCCAAGTCGAGCGCGAAGCAGACACTGCCGTACCATCCTTTACTGGAACCATTTCGCCGCATTTTCAGGCCCCTATTTGAGAACCTCTGGATAAGACCAGAACGCAGAAATTTTCGTCATCCAGTAAGCTATAATCACATACTTAAAATCCAAAATTTCAAGTCTGTAGGTCATTTAGTTCCGAAGTTAAGCGAAAGCAAAGTTAATTCGCATTTATGACATACACTCACTCATGATCATCAGGATAGAACTAATACTTCCCATAAACTCAGAGAGCTGAAATTTGGTACAGAGTTAGGGTTTAATGGCCACATAAAGGGAAAACCTAAAAATATTGCAATATCAGTCACGTTTTAAAGATCTAAGAACTGCATAAGTAAGTTTGTAATCCCATATAAATGTATGATATTACAAAGTTACTGTTGCAGTTCCTACAAATAGTAGGTAAAGTAAAGGTACACTACGATGTACGATGTGAGTATGAATGAAGATATGTTTAGTTATGATATGTGTATACATAGTATGGGTATGAGTACCCGAAAAGAAGGACTGCCTACAAAAAGAGATGAGATCCCATCAAAAGGTGCAAGTCTCGCAACGCTTTTACTACAAAAAAGTTTTGAGATGTAATGTGAAACCAAGTCGGTTATTTTAATCAGTGCCAGGGGGTGTTAAAACCGAAAAAATTGATCGGTTGGCCACATCATGGAAAAGTCGAACTTGACTATTTTGAACTTAGTCGTTTTATCAGTTTTCCAGTTTAAAAAGAACACCCTTCTATATTCCATATATTATTATTTCCACAGTCTCCACTAAAAATTACTGAAAACCCTATATTAAGAGGAAAGGGGAACGTCTCCATACACACATAGTCCCCATTTTCTTCTCTGGTTTTGGGGGTCGTTCACATTCGTCTATAAAGTCTGTTTATTGAGACGAACGGGGAACTACGGAAACTTACTCTGAGCATGGTCCGATATGCTCTTGGTCTGTTTTTTAATAATCATTATAATAAAGTATATAATAGCGGGCACTTGAGCGGATTATACATAGTTGTATATTTGCTGTATTTTTAGAATAAATAGATCTTCTAATAAATTGGACAAATAATTTACCGAATTCATCGCGTACCAATTTCATTTGTTGTCATTGTTCTTCACAAAAAATGAGTAGAATAATCAATGAGGCGGAAATCAAAGTAATTTTGTATGAAGATCCGCATTGGGCGGGATTATTTAGGCTATCAATGTCCCCGATATCACGGAGCTTTGGGAGGCGCAGCGTATCAGTGTCAACAATTCATTACCTTATCGCCCGATAAAACGGAATTAGACGAACCGAAATCAAGGGATAGCAATATTATCTATTAATATTCGAGATTTGCTAATTCACTTTTTCACATTTGTTACCCGATGGGACACATATTTATTAAGTATACTTTTCTATCATACATCCACCCCAACGAATTAGTATAGGGGGGTTCGAATTGTATATTGGTTGAAAACACGTGACATTTGTGTTACAATGTCTTCTTCTAAAATTTCAAGTCACTCGATCGAAAAAAATATTTATTCTCGATACAAGCCGTCAATCTTCTCTCAATTACCATCCGCAACGACAGAGGGGCTGTAGGTGCCGTTTATACCGCAAAAAACATATATTTCGACACTCTCAAGGGAATCAAAATTAGGTACTAGGGTATTTTCCGTTGACCTAGAACCAGGCCGCGTAGCCAACGTGCCAATCGCTTACGCTCCGTAGCGATCGAAACGCAACTGTCACTGTCGCACTAATATGGAAGAGTGATAGAGAGACACAAAGCGTTTCGTTGTCGAAGCGATAGCGATTGTTAGCTTGGCTAGGCCACCTGGCGTGACTCAATCCGCGATTTCGTCGCTTTGCTACAGGTAGCTAAAAGTACATCCGTTCGGCCCCAATTTTGGGGAAAGCCATAAGCCGCGCGTGGCGCTGTCGCCACCTAGCGGCCATATCTGTGCTGATCGTAACAGACGCGTTTTGTTAGAGAGTGAGTCTTCTGTACTTAGTACTATTATTTATTCTGTGCTAAAACTATGAAATTTGGCAAGTAATATCGTCTTACACTACACTACAGGGAAAAATTCGAAAACTGTAAATTAATATAAAAAAAAATTAAATTAAATTTGTAACTCGGACCTGGCCGGTTTTCCTTTTGAGGTACGGAACACTAAAAACGAAAATCAAGAAAAAAATATACTCGTGCAGATGGCGTCACCATTTGATATTTAACAATGATAACACATATTTATCAGTGAAAGAACATAGGTCAAAGTCATAGAGCTTTCTAAAAATAATAAATATGTAATTATAATTTTGATATTTTTATTCATTATTAGTTTTAATCCTGTGTCGAAGGATGGCAATAAATTTACTGTGACTACAAAATTTTCTATGACATTTTTTTTTAATTTATTTAATCCATAAATAAACGAGATCACACCCTCTATACCCTCTATAGTCTATACTCTATTCTCTTTGGTAATACATAATACTTATTAATACTTTTTACTAGTTTTGACGCGTAGTTTGATATGTTGCGTTTGCTGCTGACTGTACCTATATAACTTCCATCTTCCCTTGATTAACAACCTTCTATTATTAGATTGTAGTGAAACTAGCGCAAGTTAGGTTATTATACTGTATATATATACCTTACCTACCTACTCATACAACGCAGCTAGCTTTACATAAGTATATGAGAAGACGCTTTGTAGCGTTGTACCTATTCTAACAAGAGATGGGAAGAAATTACACTTGTGCGCTTGAAATGCGGGAGGGACGCACGCAACCCGCGCCTCTCAAAACAATCGTTTGCACATCAAAGAACCGTTACGGCTAAATTTGCACACGACTCAATTAACGTCAAGGGTCATTTAGAAAAATTTGTACGATCCAAGTACTTACGCTAAGCGTGAACGTTTACACTCTGCGAGATTGTAACCGCCCTTCTGTAGTAACCATGCGAACCTTCAACATTGATTGGTAAACCTGATTACTTTAAGGGCTTCATTAACGGAGCTATGCGGATTAATTCCAATGGGTTTGCTCGTTATTTCTGTTTCTGACAACGAAACGCGGTTGTAATTTATAGGTGGGTAAGTTAAGACGAGAGTTCATGTAGACTTTCTAAAACAGGTCGAACTATCCACAGGTACCTATTACTAGGTAGATAGCAACACGAAACGATCACAAAAACGTGGACCGATATTTCTATAAATTGAAATAGTATAATATATCATTTACAAGTTATATATTAATATCTGGGTGAAAAAACTCGAAAATGCGCGTTTTCCCAGAGATAAGACCTAGCTAGATCGATTTTTCGCCCCCGAAATATATATATAAATAAATAAACAAGAATTGCTCGTTTAAAGGTATTAGATATTCATACAATTTTGTTGAGTAATCTACTACATCAAAACAAACAGATACAAAATAGACGATTTAAGAAAACGTCGTTTTTTCGTAGTTGTTCATCATAACTCCAATTTGTAGTTTAGAATAAGCAAGATTAGTCACCTGCTGATCAAAAATAAAAAAGCGGCCAAGTGCGAGTCGGACTCGCCCATGAAGGGTTCCGTATTTAGGCGATTTATGACGTATAAAAAAAAACTATTTACTAGATCTCGTTCAAACCAATTTTCGGTGGAAGTTTACACGGTAATGTACATCATATATTTTTTTTAGTTTTATCATTCTCTTATTTTAGAAGTTACAGGGGGGGGGGACACACATTTTACCACTTTGGAAGTGTCTCTCGCGCAAACTATTCAGTTTAGAAAAAAATGATATTAGAAACCACAATATCATTTTTGAAGACCTATCCATAGATACCCCACATGTATGGGTTTGATGAAAAAAAAATTTTTGAGTTTCAGTTCGTAGTATGGGGAACCCCAAAAATTTATTGTTTTTTCTCTATTTTTGTGTGAAAATCTTAATGCGGTTTACAGAATACATCTACTTACCAAGTTTCAACAGTATAGTTCTTATAGTTTCGGAGAAAAGTGACTGTGACATACGGACGGACAGACAGACGGACAGACAGACAGACAGACATGACGAATCTATAAGGGTTCCGTTTTTTGCCATTTGGCTACGGAACCCTAAAAACCGGCCAAGAGCAAGATCTATGGATAAATATTTTTTATTATCAAATATGTTAATGATAGGTATGTACGACTCCTTTGAATATTGCACAGTATTATCCCTAGAGAAGCGGAAATTACGAAACGCGCGAAACTAACGTTAGGTTTTTAACTTTCCTCGTGTCACTGTTTATTATTTGTTCTTCATTTTTTCGTATCTATAACCAAATAACGACCCTAAAGTTGATAAATGTAACTATGTAAAATGCGATTTCGTTGTTGTATTCGAGTGTTATGTTAATAATTATGGTTTATATACTTTATATTTTGCAAAAGTAAATTTTTCATCGTATGTTATCTTTCATTTAGTGATGTGCCTTCATCAGTGAGTTAAAAACGAGCAATCTAATAACGAGTTAGCCTCTAGGCTTCTTTTTATACTCAATTTTAACACTAAACCACGAACAATAACGAGTAGTAACAAACTAGACTTAACGAAAGCATTTCCGTAACGTAAAGTCTAGTCTTAGTTCGCCACTTGTTGGAGCATAGAATACCAAGTACATTAGCTAATACTTAACCGTTTAGATGGAAGTGGTTTAGTGACTGGTTTAGTGTGAGTCTGATGCGACGAGCGCAGCGCTCCATGCAACCTAAATACGTAGTATAGTATACAAGCACAAGCTAAATACCTACATATCTACAATTCTGTTAGTTGGGAGTTATTAGGACAAGTGTTTCTCACTGCCGAATGAGTAGGTACAGCATTGACGATGCCGGTGAAAACGGCGCTTGCGGCGACTTTATGGAATGCAGATTTACATATTTTTTTCACAAGAATAGAACATGCCCGTCTGAATGGACATTCAGACGGGCATCAGGCATGGCGAAACTAAAGGTGGATCAGCCGGCCTAGCCAAGGTCACAATCGCTATCGCTTCGACAACGAAACGCTTTGTGTCTCTCTATCACTCTTCTATATTAGTGCGACAGTGACAGTTGCGTTTCGATCGCTACGGAGCGTTAGCGATTGGCAGGTTGGCTACGCGGCCAGGGTTCCTATTTGACTATGGAACCTTAAAACTATATATCTAATACTCAGCCTTTTTTTAATCCACGGCATGTATTTAATTACTGTGTAATTTACAAAAATATGTTTACATGAATGACACGCTTTTCGTTCTAACCTTAACAAGTCCCATTAGCGAGCCTGATCGTTTTCTTGCATAACCATGCTGAGTAAGCGTTGCGGGACTGCGCGCAATTTCCTCCGCGACGGGGCAGGGGCCGAACATAAGGCGGACTCGATGTCTACACAATTGGTTCATGTTAAAGTTGCATGATCACATTGCAAAGAATAAAGCGGCCAGTCCGCCGCCGTATTTCTCGCTCTTTTGTATCCATGGACACTCCGAAACAGTTGAACTAACGTAACAACCGGGTTATAAACTTGTCCTCCGGAGCTTATATCGTAGGCTACATTGTTTAACATATGTACAAACAAATCCAAGAAATTACTTTACATAGTTATCTGTACACAGACCGTTCTTACTTATTCCTGTTTTTTCGTTCTAGTTATATAATGGAAATATTTGAAATTAATCTTACACCTTATAAAAAGCTTGCCGTTATTTTAGAAACCATAATTCTCCTTATCGGGTACGGGAATCGTAACTATCGAATCGTAGTAATCGCCGTTTTATGACCAAGTTTGTCAATAATGTGTTAAAGGAACATGACGAGAACATTTTAAGACTCGTTTACATGCCGGCCGAGACTTGCCAAGCGTCGGGGACGCAGCTATGCTTTGGAATGAGATAGCAATATTGCTTACTCCCTCTAACACATAACTGCGTGATGCGTCCCTGACGCTTGGCAAGTATCGGCCGGTATGTAAATCAGGCTTTAGACATTCAACGCAATTTTTAGGCACAACACAAAATAGCTGGAAAACGGGCTTAACGGTAGCGATAATCACAGCGCCACCACTCAATCCTGCATGCGGTCAGTAGCCTGCGTTGTGGTTTATAAGGCCCCATTTAGACGGATCAAGAACTTGCATGCGATTTTCGTTACGTTGCGGTATTTGGTCGATCGACTGATTTCACGGTACTCTGTAGTTAGCAATGTATCGAATATTTCATCTCACGCCGTGTAAATGGGGCTGAATTTGCATGAACTGTAAATCCAACACCAGCATTCCATTCGATAATGAGTATACGTGGATGCAGTGGATTAGAGGTATATAATAACTATTGCGACATTAATCCCCTCTAAGCTTTAAGTACACCGGAAAGAGAAGAGTCGTGGTATGTATGGCGGCAATGTGATTTCAAATGCAATAAAAAATAAAATTAAATCTGTTTATTTCAAATAATAATAGCATTACAATTTCTTAAACCCAGTTACAATATTTAATACGTAATATGAATATGAATGAATGTGCTTCATTATTTTATACTAACAGAGGATTGTATATAATATGGATTCATGTTTCGCATAAAAATGGTGTACTTATCTCGTAAATAAAAATATTTCAGCAACTCTACCTGAACAACCAAATTTTCCGATAATAATATATTCGTCAGCCCTAATCCAACTCCATTTTTCCAAATTAAAAAGACCCCTACTATTAAAAAATCTATTGATTGATACACGCTTTAATTGTTGGTGGTATGTGTCCACTATATGTACCTACCAACTACATATGTATATCGAATCAACAAACATTATGATTACGAATTATGGTCGGCTCACAAATCGTTGGAAATGTTGGAATGACAAAAGACAACAACTGTCCGCGGCAGCGAGCCCCGGGGAAACGACTAACACGTTATAGCCACAACAGACGAATTAAGGAAACGTTTATGATGTAAAGAGGAAACGTTGACGTTTTCTCAAATAAGTTAAAACGGGTAAAAATCATCACACGATAAATTCTGACGTCGACTGTGTTTTCACGAAACTTTTAACAATCGTTGTTGCTGTTACTTTTTTACTTCATTTATGATTACGACACCGAAGCAATCTATTAAGTTAGGTATTTACAATAGCGAAACGAAAATAGTATTTTATACAATTGTGATATAATGGAGAAATAACAATAGAAATATACCTAGCACAAAATAGAGACAAAAGTTTGTCTCGACTCGACCGCCACAAACGAACATTTCGTTACGTGCCGGAAGGGCTATTGTGTGACGGACGGGGGCATAATGTATCAGGCTGACGATGACACGACGACGCTATTGTCTTGTTCCCGCAATTACTCGACAGATATTCTAACAATATTTGTTGTAGTAGGTAATAGATATAGTAGCCATGTGTTTCTGATAAAGCTTAGTAACACCTACCTACTTCAACGGCACTGGTGATATATTCTAACCTTAAAACTTATTCATATCTGTACATTTACTGGTTTGATCAAGATGCAGATTTCAGGAACTATTAGAGTTCGTCTAAGCCAACTCTGCACCGACTTCGACGTAAAGGGTCACACAACATTTTTATCTAATTTACTCAATTTTCTTTTCAGGAACTAATCACCACCTTGTACATAGGATTCCTGGGCCTTATTTTTGCATCATTTTTGGTTTACTTAGCAGAGAAAGATGTCGAACATACAAAATTTAAAAATTTCGCCGAAGCTTTATGGTGGGGAGTTGTAAGTAAAATACTATAAATATTTTTGTTTACACTCAAATATTCAAATTTCTAGACAAGATGTTTCAATAAAGTATATTATGGACTGTGCCAATAGAACGCTACAAAGCCTTTAAATGTTTCCAAAGTAAATTAAAAACTTTTGGTGAATCCGCTTTGTCTGTCGTAATTTGTTATGACAAGATACTTGTGAATATCGATCGTCCTTGTCAAACCCCTTGTAACAACAGCTACAATTTATGCTTATAGGTACCTTAGCATACGTTATTACCGTTAAAAGCCTCCTCTATGTGACTAAGGTTCATAAATGTTTATGTAGTATGTTTTGTTACTAGATCACACTGTGCACTGTGGGGTACGGCGACATGGTGCCCCAGACCTGGCAAGGAAAGTTCATTGCTTCATTCTGCGCGCTACTCGGGATATCTTTCTTCGCGCTCCCTGCTGTGAGATTCATTTACTCAAATCAACTCTTTGCTTGTCCTATTTCTAAAATGAATACTAACGAACTGTAACATTTTCATCAGGGTATCTTGGGTTCGGGATTCGCTTTAAAAGTACAACAGCAACAGAGGCAAAAACATATGATAAGGAGGCGGCAACCGGCAGCGACCCTAATCCAAGCGCTTTGGCGATGCTATGCAGCTGATGAGCACTCGATGAGCGTGGCTACCTGGAAAATACATCAAATTCCTCTTCCCAGTCCGCAGACGAGGTAAAGACTCCTCCACATTTTTTGAGTGGTGTTTTCTAACTGCTAGAGGTGATGATTTGGTTTGTGTTGACAGCAGGGTGATGAGCGCGTCGTTTAAGAACAACGCGTCATTCGTGTCGCGGCTGCCCACGATCCGCCGACACAAGAGCACCTCGCTGCACTCCCCCGCGCCGCACTCCAAGCCGGCGCACCGGTATGACGTCAACGCCAGTGCAGAAAATCTCGGTGAGCTCACACAGCTGTTATGCTTACTTCTATAATTGTATTATTATTACCACACGCTCCTATCGGGAAGCTGCATTACTTTTAAATACAGATACTTACCTACTAAACAAAAACATTTTAACTCCATTGTTGACATCTATAAAGCAGCACTCAAATATTAACATTAATTTAGCTTTTATATCAAAATTCCACTTTTCTGTTTTTGTTTTTGATAGATTCCTTCCTTTATCTTTAATTATCTGTACCAAATCAAAATCACCGCGGTGCTACAAATTAATTTATAATTTATCACCTACGTCGCAAAATAATCGTATCTACATTCGTAATACCTACAATCAACTTCGTGCATTTAAAATCATTCAATATAATCAAACCTTTCACATAACATTCCTTTCTGAATTACAATTTCCTGGAATGAATCCAAATAATTGCGTGGCGCTAAATTTATTGAATAGGTTTAGTATTAGGTTTGTATTAAAATATACTACTTATAACTTTAAACGTAAAACATTAAGGTTGGTGAAAAATATTACGTACTTTACAAACATGAATATTGGCTAATACAAATATCGATAACTACATAAAGTGGAAGCAAGTTAAGGCTTTAACTTGGCTGTGTAATTTGAGTGTAGTGTTTGAATCTATTTTTTTAAAAGCAATCAGAAAACTGCACCTTAACTTGAGACATCTCCACGGACACTGACCAAAAATGTTGTCAGCACTTTACCGATATCACCCACCACCGGACACTCAACCCTGATGATTGCATTATGTAGTTGCGATGGTATGGAGGATGACCTGATGTTGCCCTGTTCCGTAGATACTCGCACAGCGGGCGGGGACCGTGCGTGTTGTCTACTACATTGTTGGAAAAGCTGCTTCAAAGGTTCTCTTCTCCATCTTTTAGACGGCACATGGCATGACAGTTACAATCGATTAACTTCTGCTGCGTTTCTTATAAATTCTTACTAGTAATTTTTTTCAAAAGAGTATGTGAATACACGACAAGCGATTTTTTATGATGTAGTAAATGATCCCGGACAGAGACTCGACTTCCGGTTATATTACGTACTGGCTATCTGTTTTAGCTCCAGACACGATTGCTGGCATCCTACCCTACCTTCTACTTCTTTCTATTTCATTCACTTTATTTTAATTAAAAGGCACCCGCGTAGCAAATCGCTTCGAAATTCTTTAAGATACATTGCAATCCGAAGCTTATTTATTCTCCATTTTGAGTAACGATGAATGCTTCTAAGAGTATGATGGCTTCCGCGTACTTTCAGTGCTGACGTATAGAGTAAGATGTTGTTTAACTCGATTGAAACGTGAGAGTATATTAGAGTTGACACGATTAACTTTGTACTATTCATGATTACAAGGCAAATAGCGTACCTACCTGACGTTATTGGAATGGCTTAAATTCAGGCTTTCATTTTCGAGTTTGGTTCCAAAATCTTAAACGAAACGAAAATATTCCACCGCTTTGCATTATTTATTGTGCATGCCAGGTAGCAAATAGGATACCAGTACAATATTTATTTGTAATATGATAAATTTGTATATTTACCTCGAAATGAGATATGTGCATCCCGTAAGTATATGTAGGTATATACTCGGGTATGATGTCGTTAGCGTCCGCCTGTCTGAGCTTTGACTTCAATTGAGAAGACACAGCTTTAGGTACTCACCAACACTTGTGTTCCTTGAGCTCACCCACACCGTATTCACGTACAGACCAGTTTTAGCACCCTCGCCACGCTTCTCATGATGTGTACTTGTATTTCAATTAACAGTTGTAGGTACCCAATTAATTTAATTGCTAGGTACACACTGTACAATTGTACATAGGCTTTAGTGATGATGTAACTAAACAAATTTCTGTGCTTTGTTTTTCTATATTATAGGTAACTGCTGTCATCTCGCAATTGTCATACTGATAATTAGCTACACAATTGTGTAGTAGAAAAACAACAAAGTATTTTACTGTTTTCACAATGATGGCGTATTCAGAAATAAATATAACAAATTCATTATTTGCAAAAAAAACGTTTGCTATGTTTATAGTAGGTACATACAAGGAGGTATATTAGGATTTTTTTTGCTTTAATAACCTGCTGTCATAAAAACATTACCAACTTATTCTTTAGTTATTAATCGATGTACGAAGTTGCAGACAGTGAAACGGGTAAGGAAAATTATTTGGTCTTCTGTCCTGTTAATCAGAATATCGTCTTCATTATCTACAGGTACTTAATACTTATTTGTTACAATAGTCAATTTAAAAAATACATTTTGATTAGAACATTTTATTTTTGTGGTTAAAATTCAACATCTGTCTGTGCGTGCAACCACGACGTGAGCAACAACCAGTTTATATAACCTAACTTTGCCCATGCTTTGTACAAACTTTCAAGTAACAAAGTGTGCCACACGGTACGCGTCATATTTTCAAAGGAATTTCACGTTTATTGTGGCACTCCCATACACTGTCAGTACCTAAGTGAATATAAGACTTATGGACTGTTCACACTGCCGGCGAGATCTCTTCTCTAGCGTACTGCCTTCAGATTCAGTATAATTTGTTGTAAGCAACGAACCATTTACTTTTTGATCAACACGGGATCAAATTTATGGCCTTTCATCCAATGCAGAGGGGCTACCGGGAAAACCGAAATTCGCAAATTGCGGGAATCTTTCTCTTTTACTCCAATGAAGGCGTAATTAAAGTGACAGAGAAAAATGCCCGCAATTTGCGAACTTCGATTTTCGCGGTTGTAGCCCAGCGCTCGATCCTCAAGTTTAAAAACTATGACTATGACTACCGCGACATTTTCTGTCGCTCTGCTAGTCAATAGTTTTATCTCGGACACCAATTTTTAGAAACACAAATTAGAATTAACAAAATATCAAGTTATTGTGCCAAGGCATTCCTCACCAGTCAATTACTTTACCGGGATAAAAAGAGAATATTAGCTGTTTTCTGCCCTTACCACCACGCATCTTGCAGAGGATTCTTATGAAAAGTAGATAAGCGTAGGATTATTAAATGCCTATTTAGTTGTACATAAATCTGGTATCATTCTTAGAAAAACAAAAACTCCCTAAAATGAGTAAAAAATGGTTTTTTTTTTAAATACAATATCATAGAAACTTCTGTTAGAAGAGTTTATAAACTGTGTAAGGTCTGTAAACATTTATTTTAAGTCAATTTTACTTGTTGTCTTTCCTAATTCCTAAATTTTATTTGATGAACTACTCAAAGCAAACAGCGAGTAATTACATTTCGACTTCGTTTTATACCCTAAACTCCCTAAAGGGATGATAGAACAGTCGTTAGTACGTAGTTGGTCGTTATACTTATGTCTATGTATATACAATGCACGTCACCAACCTTGTCCGTTTCAAAGTAGGAAATTAGATAATAGATAGTATATATTCCCGATCCCACGACACGACAAGTGCTCGAGATTACCATTCTGAGATGCTAGCCAACGCCCGATCTATTAAATGAGGTCCTTCAACCCTCAAGCATTTGTAAGTCGGGCGCCTTATCGTGCACAGTAAGCGGAGATTTCCAATTGAAAAAGAAATTCGAAGTCGAGAGGAGTTTTATTGCTATCCGGTGGCGAATGCACTAGTCCCAAAACGCACTATTAGTCAATACACTCTAATTTCGAAAGCCCCTCTTCTCATAAGAAACTAGGCCCAAAATACCATATTTCCAAAAAGGCTCATTCTCGATTTACACGAGAACCATTGAGAACTAGTCCCAAAATACACCTTTCCCAAAATACCCCAAATTGTGTTCACCTGTGCGTGGCGTAATACTTTATTCTCATAATGCGTAGGTCTCAAAACACTCTAGTTCCAAAATACCCTATTTTTTTGGAATGTCTCTTTGTGACTGCTTTCAGCCGTAATCATTACCCGTTTGATGCCTAAAATATTTTTTTCAAAAATAGGATTTACGTATTTAATTATTATTTTGAGCTATACAGGGTGTAATCGTTAAGTGTTGCTCGGCGATAGTTCCGTAAATATAGCAGATATCAGAAAATTTCAAATTGATATCGAAAGTGCATATAGTGAAAGTGAAGGGCAATATACACACGAGTGTTTTAATGCCTGTGTTGATAAAGCAGTGTATGGAACTATCATAATTAGGTGGGCGAGAAACTACCCTCATTTATGGCATTATTTAATTATTTAATGCCATAAATGAGGGTAGTTTCTCGCCCACCTAATTATGATAGTTCCATACACTGCTTTATCAACACAGGCATTAAAACACTCGTGTGTATATTGCCCTTCACTTTCACTATATGCACTTTCGATATCAATTTGAAATTTTCTGATATCTGCTATATTTACGGAACTATCGCCGAGCAACACTTAACGATTACACCCTGTATAGCTCAAAATAATAATTAAATAAATCCTATTTTTGAAAAAAAAATTTTAGGCATCAAACGGGTAATGATTACGGCTGAAAGCAGTCACAAAGAGACATTCCAAAAAAATAGGGTATTTTGGAACTAGAGTGTTTTGAGACCTACGCATTATGAGAATAAAGTATTACGCCACGCACAGGTGAACACAATTTGGGGTATTTTGGGAAAGGTGTATTTTGGGACTAGTTCTCAATGGTTCTCGTGTAAATCGAGAATGAGCCTTTTTGGAAATATGGTATTTTGGGCCTAGTTTCTTATGAGAAGAGGGGCTTTCGAAATTAGAGTGTATTGACTAATAGTGCGTTTTGGGACTAGTGCATTCGCCACCGGATAGTTTTATTGTTATCCCATGTCGCGAACTGTGCTCGGAATTTCAAGTTTTCGTCTCATTTTTCCAGTACACAAAAATAATGCAGAAAAATGACAATTTAATGGTCAAAATAGCAAGTAACTAAGTACTTAAAGTGTCGTAATGATTTAAATATTTTTGATAAGTTTTTGTAAACACTCATTTTTTGACCGAAACATTCATTTGGGTTTAGTACAGTCAAGTGTAAAAACATTGGTGCATATAACGTACTCAAAAAAATGAGCCATAGTTCTTAACTCGCTGACATAAGATCTAAAAGATATATTTTGGATATGATGTGTGCACCCATATTTTTACACTTGACTGTACCTCAAAACGAAATAAATAATTAAACCCCATATGGCATCACACGTGTGTCTATCACGGACAATTTGCTCCGAAACGAATACTGGACAGATTGATTTACAATTTGTACACTACAATGTATAACTTTCCGCCGGTGACCCAAAGACGTCCGTATAACATAAATAAATTATTTTAAACATGTGAGGTCATTTTTGGAGGGTGTATTTTAAAAGAAAAGGTTTGCAAACTATATCGTGTGACATATGTATTAGATTAAAGGGCTCGTTGGAGAATCTCAAATATACTATGTGGAATTCAACAATAAATATTGTTAAAGTTACTTAAAGGGGCCCACTGATTACCAGTCCGCCGGACGATATCGGCCTGTCAGTTTTTCGGAGCTGTCAACTTTTTGTTCTAACTATCGTCCGGCGGACTGTTAATCAGTGGGCTGCTTAAAAAACAACAACACAACAACAATGACAACTTTAACTAATATTAAGTTTAGTAACTTTTTACAGTAATTTAATGTTTAAAAATTTAAACGGTCTTAAATCGTATAATAAGCCCATATTATTCACACAAAATCGATTTCGTAATAATAAGTTATTCAACATTACCTACCTTAAAACATATTCACTGTAATAGTGTAGGTATATACGAGTAGGATCAGAAAATTAAGTATTGCGCAAACCGTAAAATTAAATGAAAAATTCAGAACTGAACAGATTGCAACATGAAAATAATGTCATTTCATTTCGGCGCTCTTTTACGACATACTTGAGACTTTCAACTTAATACGAGTACCAAGTAATTTTGAACACAATATCAATACCTAAACACAATTTTATCTGTTAGTTGAGTAAGTACAAGGTGCAGTATTATTGAATCCTACGCTACGTTACTCTTGATTTGTATTGCCGAATGTTAATACAAACTAGATCGATTTTTCGCCTCCGAAAACCCCCATATAGTAAATTTTATCGAAATCGTTAGAGCTATTTCCGAGATCCCCGAAATAAACATATATAAATAAATATATATACAATAATTGCTCGTTTAAAGGTATAAGATTTATATAAAATTATAAACCAACGTTTAGCTTTTGTTTTATTTTATAACAAGAATACAAAGAGAACAAAGAAAATTAATAAGAATAAATAAAATAAGAGTTGAATAAAGAAAACAACAACGCTACCTACGCGTATACATATTTACTGCGGTCACTTACTAAACTGGGTTTGAGAATTTTATTTACAATGTTTTAAACACCTACTGATAATGTTTATTATCATGAAGAATAAAGATCTTCATTTTATTTATTGTGTTAAATTATTACTACCTACTATTTATATAACATTTAAAACGCGTTACGATACAATTACTTACAGTTATACTCACTTAAAAATAAATGATACAATTCCTCGAAAGTGGCCTTGATCGCGTCAATTTCCAATTTGAAGAATCGAGCAACACGTAAAGAAATTAAAGTGATTCCGACCCTTTGTGAAGGCTACATTCTTTAGGAACGTTCGCACCTAAGTAAGAAAGAGATAACACATCGATCGATAGTTTGCTCAGACATTAAATGGCAACCGCTGCATTGACCTCATTATTAAGTTGTTTCTCCAATGCAGCCTTATGAATTGGCTAAATTAAATGTCAGATTTTTTATCTTGATTTTAAAAACTGGCGTCTCACAACTTTGTTTCGATGTCAATTTTTTTTAATTAATAATATCTTACCTTACCTTCTCATATATTCCTGTATATTTCGATACCATGTAGAGTTACACAAATAATATTAAACTGCTTATAGTATATAAATGATATGCAATTAGCGACCTAATCAATCAGTAAACTGTCTCGATAAAATCTTTCTGCTAATTGCTGCTATTTCACGTATATAATAGGTATAATTATGACATATTACCTACAAACACGCTACATACCTATCTACTAAATGTATACAAGGTGTAACAAAAATAGTGGGGATCCGTTTAAGGGCATATTCGGCATCATGTTATAATTAGGAACAATTAGAAAAAAACATATTTTGACGTAAAAAAAGCTATGGGGCAGGGTGTCCAAGTCGGCCAACCCTCTACACAAAAGCCAATTTTTTTGCGTCAAAAAACATTTTTTCTTCTATTTTTTCTCAATTAGAACACGATACCCACAATTTTTGTTACAACTTGTGTTTGTATAATCCAAAGAATTTTACATTTATGAATTGACACCCTAAGCGTTTTGGTCCAATCCTGAAAATGGAGACAGTAAGGCTCCGCGTCTCTTTCCCGTGGGATTTACTTAACCCTGTAATCAAAACAAGATGAAAGAAAAATCCTTCTTAGCATAAGCTTTAAGGACCGGGAACGGCAAATTACTTCTGATAGGATTATTATTACCGTATTTGCATCATTTTAATCTGTCTTGAAGAACTTCTTTCGTGAAAATATTATGTACCTAGGTATATATTACTTACTAGCTTTTGACCGCGACTTCGTCTGCGTGGAATTTGTAATTTTGGTAAGTAGGTACCTTAAATTTTAAACAAATCTTATTTTTATTCCACTTCTCTTTTTACCCCCCCCCCCCCCTCAATCAAATTTCATCTAAATTGGTTCAGGGATTATTGATTGCCCATACAAATTTCCACCCCTCTTTTCACCCCCTTAAGGGGTGAGTTCTGGGATAAAAAGTATATTTGGTCCTTCTCCGAAATTCAAACTATCTGTATACCAAATTTAATTTAAATTGGTTAAGCGGTTTAATCGTGAAGAGGTAACAGACAGACAGACACACTTTCGCATGTATCATATTAGTATGGATCATCATTATCCTCCTAGCGTTTGTCCTGTACTGTGACGGATATGGATTTATAATATTAGTATGGATATCACAACATATATAACACTATATTTTTCTAAGGTAATCATAGATACATTGACGATTTTATACCTAGAAATACTGACATAAACTGATTAAAAACATAAAAGACTGTCTGCATGTATAATATTGTATAATACATAACTGAACGTCCTCGTTGACGGTTTAATAAGACACGTGCTGTACTTTTCTAAGAAAAGATGTGAAGGATATCTATTACCTACTTGGAACGTTTAATTTATCATGTGTATTTTCGGCTGACAGACAGACAGGCGGACTGTAAATATTTAATTATTGCAAAAGCCTGGATGTTTCGATTTGGACATAATTACTCATTAAAACGTAAATAAAATTCAAATAGTAGACATGTCGTTTGCTGCAAAATTGTATTGTTTTTAATAAATGAGCCAGGTTACGGTATAGTTGAGGCGAGATAAGGGTAGAGGCTCGTACAACGGAGGCTAAGTTGGAGTAGTGTTGAAGTGAGCGTGTGTGGGTTGGCAGGCGCGACGAACGGACGCGCGGCGCGCGCGCGGCCCGGCAACCCGGCGCACAGCGAGGACTCTGTGGCCGAGACGCAGCTCTCCAAGAAAAACTCCGACGGTAAGAAGACCACGGTCCGTCTTGCAGACGCCTGTAAAACAATAGAATTCTTTCCATATTAGAAGTGCTGTTCGTCTGCAATGCTCTGATTGTCGCTTTCCAGTAGCAAAAGTATCTTCCTAATAGTGTAGCTTTTACCTACTGGTATTTGTGTGTGTGCGTGTGTGTGTGATATGTCGTTTGACTAGAAAAGCATTTAATGTAGGCACTTATCGGTCACATAGTTACTAACTACATCTACAACTCTTCACTTAACTGTTCCTCAAAATTTATTACAATTGCGTTAAAATGGACAAACTCTGTATTTTCTAATGTGATCACACTGGCTTTGTTTAGATTGTAACTCTACTGATATTCCCTTCAATGAAATCATCAAATAGTTAATAAATTAAATTGCACCTGTATGACTAGATGTTTCTAGTGTGTAGCATTGTATCGTGGTTGACTAATTCGATGAGCATGACACGTTTCGTGGACGGACAGCGTAATGAAATGACAGACGTTTGACGTACGATTACTGTCGTGTGGTGCTCGGGCGCCCGGTGCCACGCACGCCATGCGCTCTACCTAGGGTTACCAGACATCAGGAATTTTTCTAACATTTCAGGCATTTTGGCCGAAGAAATTTTGTATGAAACACCGTAAATAAAACTTGAAGGTTTTGAAACACGGGAATCACGGGATACTAAAACTGTTTGCCACGTCCACGTATCTATTTAACAGGATTATCGGTCAGATGGTATTTTTTTATATTTGAGAGGTTTTTGGGGTGGGATTGCCATGTCATGACATAAATTTTGACAGTACCTCTGAAGTTTGTACATATCTGGTAACCCTACTTAGATTCGTTACTCAGCGCTATTAATAGTCATCGATTTCGCGTAATATTCGTGTACTTGTTGATGTATGATGATAATGATGAGTATCGATCTGCCGGTAATGATGCCCTGCTAGACAAAGCCCGTTTGCAAATCGGACACGTTTACAAGGCCGCTGAATAAACTTGGCTTTGTGTTCGCATATTATTTATACATATAACGTTTACTTATCTTACTACAAACTCGCATTACATGCATGCACTGTTAATAATTGTATTGCACAAAGTAAAATTCCAAGTACAGCGAAAGTAAGATTGAAATGTAATATTTTGTTTCGTCAACATTCGATAAATTCAATAGACAGAAGCAGGCGTGGCTCACTCCGCAATTTTGTCGTGTCGCTGCAAGTAGGTACCTATAAGTACGGCCCACACCAATTTTGGTGTGTAGCCATAGTAGTTGCCGCACACCGCTACGGAACGGACGCCTGCTCGCGCTTGCGCCACCTAGCGGTCATATCTGTCGTAATAAACGTGTTTTGTTGGAGAGTGAATTTTCTGCACCTAGTACTATTATTTATTCTGTGACAAAAGTTCTAATTATATGGTGAAAAAGGCTGGAAATCCAGATTGCAAGCAAAGTGGCCTTCCCTATCCGCATGGTAGTTTTATGCATAATTAATTAACTACCTATCATATTCTTAAATCTTAACACGAAGAAATATCCGTTAATAATAGGAATAATCAAAGTTTTTATGGGATTGTACATTAACCTATTCTTCTATTATCTAAACACCTTTTCACAAAGTATTGTTTATTTCTTTGTTTAAGTGTAGGTACTAAACTGGCTTTGTTTTTATGACAGCAAACAGTTAATTAATAGGTATATGTATGTGTTAAACATTACGAAGCTTATAACAACAAAACATAAAAAAAAAATCAAAGCAATCGCCACATTATTCGAATTATGATATTTGTTTTTACTATTACATGGTAACTAATACATATAAGACTCTACTTTAATGTTACTGGCTCAGTCGTCTTGCGAAATACCCACAAAACATGATTCATAACATTATTAACCATTTTTTAACAAGCTTTTATTAGGTCGACCTGTATGTAACTATGTAATGGAATCTAAGGTAACTAATTTAACCATCTTCCAAGGATGAAAATTGGCGGCTGTATGTAGTTCTAATGACAATACAATAATATGGTACTGTCGAACTGATCTGATGGAGACAGGAGGTGGCCATAGGCACTCTGTGATGAAACAACGCAACTTAATTGTGTTAGGGGTTTTTAGAATTGTCTCGATGAGTATTAGTTGTCTGTCGTAAGAAAAGTACAGTCAGCGATAAAAGCTTGTACCAAAAATTAAATTTTTGCCAAAAACTTATTTCTAAACTTGTTATGAAATTTTATATTCTTACGTTTACGTTTACATTAATACATTTCAAATTCCTATTGTTAGTATTATAACCTATTATATCCACCGGCGTTAAAGAACCGCAGCTTGAGTTTGTAGCACTAGGCGTAGCAAGTGCTACGCGAAGGGTGTGCAGCACGAGAGCAGTGGTCTATTGAACGCGCGCTAAATGCTAAACGAAATGTTGCGATTCCTTCAGTCATGATTGCAAAGATTTGATATAATCGCAAGTCACAAAAGCCTGACATGCCTATGATATAATTTGCCAATGCCATATACAATGAAATTGACAGTTGCCTGGACATTAGGGAGGCGTGCGCGGAGCCGAAGCCAACACGTAGAGCCCCTTATGACACTATAATGAGATGTAAGGCGTACACCGAGCGAATGCTGACAAATTTATCGATTAATAAGTAGTAAAACAACCTTACGCAATATTACCCACTTAAAATAGCTTTTTTTCGTACAATTGATAGCTGCTAGATAATAGACGTGATTTCACACCTCAGTATGATTTTTCAGTGGCGTATCAAATCAAGAGCTAAGAACGAATTCCTGACTTTAGGTATATGACTATTGTATTGCTTTAATGCACAATCGCAAAAAATGATTGTTGTCAATACAAACTGTCAATCTCCTCTCAACCTCCTTACAAGATTTTTTTTCTAAAATCTCAAAAACATTTCCGTTGATGGGCGTTTTTAGGGTTCCGTAGCCAAATGGCAAAAAACGGAACCCTTATAGATTCGTCATGTCTGTCTGTCTGTCTGTCTGTCCGTCTGTCTGTCCGTCCGTATGTCACAGCCACTTTTCTCCGAAACTATAAGAACTATACTGTTGAAACTTGGTAAGTAGATGTATTCTGTGAACCGCATTAAGATTTTCATACAAAAATAGAAAAAAAACAATAATTTTTTGGGGTTCCCCATACTTCGAACTGAAACTCAAAAATTTTTTTTTCATCAAACCCATACGTGTGGGGTATCTATGGATAGGTCTTCAAAAATGATGTTGAGGTTTCTAATATCATTTTTTTCTAAACTGAATAGTTTGCGCGAGAGACACTTCCAAAGTGGTAAAATGTGTGTGTGTGTGTCCCCCCCCCTGTAACTTCTAAAATAAGAGAATGATAAAACTAAAAAAAATATATGATGTACATTACCATGTAAACTTCCACCAAAAATTGGTTTGAACGAGATCTAGTAAGTAGTTTTTTTTTATACGCCATAAATCGCCTAAATACGGAACCCTTCATGGGCGAGTCCGACTCGCACTTGGCCGCTTTTTTTTTGTTGTCCCCTACACTTTTTTTTTCAAATTTGGGATTTTTTATGTTATTTCTACTCAGAATCATGAGCTCTTTCTATCCTAATAGGAGAAAAAAAGTGTTTCCAAAATTACCATACATTTTTCGATCTTTCCATTCCGCGACCGCCATACAAAGTCTATGAAAAAATGGTGACGTAATGGAAATAAAAACCTTAGGACACTTTTTTTCTCCTATTAGGATAGAAAGAGCTCGTGATTCTGAGTAGAAATAACATAAAAAATCCCAAATTTGAAAAATAAGTGTAGGGGACAACAAAAAAAAACGCCCTGATGATGATGCCAATGATGATGACGACGTACGAAGTACATCGTGAACATATTTTTTTCAGTACGAAGGCTTGCCCCTTACTGAAAAAAATATATTCACGATGTAATCCCTCTCACATTCTCCTTAGAAGAAGACTTTTCCAAACAACTGAAATAGTATGATGCGTTTTTACGAAGTTCAAAGTATCTCGTTTGATAAAATATTTTCAACCCCATTTTAACTCCTGAATATTCAAAAACACTAAAGTATTTTTTCCTGTTTTCTTATAATATGATGTTCAAAGAAGTTTCAGGTCCCCCACTCAAAAAAATATTCGATCCTAATACAAACTTTCAACCCCTTTTTATCATCTTAGGGGATGGATTTTAAAAAACGCTGAAATCACTTTTCTTTTATTTATAAAAAAACCTTTTGTTGGGTTGAATTTATTTATAATAGCTTCTTATTTCTTGTACACACTGTAAATGTAACCTGATGTGCAAATTTCAACTTTCCAGCTTTTGTAGTTTTGGATGTGCGTTTAGGAGTCAGTCAGACACGCATTTATTTATATATTGTATATAAATAAAAAACTGAATTATTTATACGTTTTTTTTTTCAACTTTGTTAACTTCGGGGTATGGCTAAGTAGGTATGGTATATTTAAGGAAACTGAATGGCATATTTATTCTATTTTTTTCATAAAAAGTAATTAATAGCGTTGTTATAACACGGATATAATATTTAAATCCATCAAACAACTGAAAACCAGACATTTCGAATATCGATCGTCCGAAATAGTACTTGCGTTTAGTAGCAAATGTATAAACTCATACTAAACACTAATCAATAGAAAATAATAATAATAATATGTATGTTAGACCCTAAGGCAAGTGTACTCGCTAGTAGGGGCCTTATCAGATAAAAATAAATCATTATTATCTCCAAAATTGAGTTAATTAGAATACCGGTTTTTTTGAGAAAGTTACTTAATTTAAGCTCAGGAAATTACCTAACGGATTTTAAAAAACGAGATATTTAGCAATGTGACGGACAGATTCGCACCATTAGGGTAAAGGTTCCTTTTGTACCTTTTTGGTACGGAACCCTAAAAACACCGTTGCAATTATTATCTTATCAATTTCAACCAAATTAATTGAGGCTTTAATTACGTCATGACGCAACACGTAATTAAACGGAATAACAGTGTAGAAGTAACGCATTTTGTGTTGAACGTGAGCCATTTAATCAGCCCCGAAGGCTATTATGGACTTAACTTTTTTTTATTACAGCTCAGCTCGTCACATGGCGATACGGCTTTTGTAAAAAAGTGTCGATTTCAGCGAATTCCTATAATTTATTTGTTTGTTATACATATATAGGCTTAACTCGAAACTATAATTGGACATATAGCATAATTTGTAAACAATGCAAATGTGTTACTAGTAATGTCAAGAGCTGTGAAAACATTGAGGAATTCCGCCCTTGAACCCTTGTAATTAAATCCCCGGCATATTCACCCAGTGAACATGCGCACCTGTTCAAACAATATCTGGTAACAATGTCCTCTTCCTGCGATCCCATGACTAAAGACTAACTATTTTGGTACAGACGAAGACGAGGAGCCCCGCTGCGTGCACCTCACGCCGCGCCACAAGTCGGCCATTCGATTCATAAGAAAGGTATGTTAACTTCATTTCTATTTTAACTGTATTCTGTAGAACAACAATAATCTACTGCTTCTACTAATCTTGGATAAGTGACATACGTTTTATAGTAGAACTAATTTTACTGGCATTTGATACACAATACTAACATAACTTTAGGTACACCTTTTTACAAATGTAATTTAGTTTTAGTATTTTATGTATTTACAACATATACTCTAAAAAATACTTATATGTACATGCACTACTTACGGTTCTATACAATGCAAATAATTGGGTATTCACTTCAAAGAATATGATAAATACTTAGCAATCCAAATATCTCTCAATTAACAGCGCCATGCTAAGAAACAAGAAGATTTCATATACCTAGCTAAGACAATAACAGAAACGAAACAAGTCTCTCTGAATTCGATACAAGAACATCACATAACATGCAATTAGCACACAGTGGCACGGATTTGTCGGATGCGAACCTTTTTCGAGGGTGAATTAAATTACCATGTTGGATGATAAATTATCCCAGGCGACCCCTCGCGGGCACGAAATGTTAACGAAGACGTTACCCGCTGGTTACCGCGAAAATAATTTTCTATTATCACTCATCAAATTAACAAATACGTCGATCCGGTTCAATAAAGAGATAAGCTGGGCAGACAATTGAATACAATTCTCTCATATATATGTAGTTATGTACGCTTTTAGGAAAATATAATGAGTAAACCCTCGGGAACGGAGCGTCTCCAGGCAAAGTGGCCCACACATACATACATTTATTATGAGGCTGTTCGTTCACACGGTCTTGGAAGCGCAAACAATAAAACTTCCATCCTTGGTTGCAAGTTGTTTCCCGGTTTGGCAGTAAAAGTCGTGAGGAAATAACTATATACATTTTTCTTATAGCTACACTATTTATGCCTACTGTCATATTGGTGTTTGGTTTCATTCTTTTGTTATTCTTGTCGTGAGATAATGATAGTCTTATTCTATTCGGAGGCAAGGTACATACGCCTAAGTACCTATTTTTTAAACATGTGCCTACTTTGGAAAACGATTTTATTATTAAGTTATTCCTATATTCATATAGTCATATATCCATAATAAATATATATGTAGACATAGAAAAAATTAACATTTTCAATTAATAAAATAAACCAAATGACCGAAAACCGAATTATCCACGACAAGCCTATTATATCGCCTATTTTGCCCATAAGGACATCTCTTCAGTAACAGTATATCAACGTTGATAGGGAAAAACTAATAGACGAAGTAGTTATACACATGTCAAAATGTTATCTGGTACAGTTTTGTTTGGTATTTCATACTTACTTTATATATATGTTGTAAAATTCTGACAGATGAAGTATTTTGTGGCACGGCGTAAGTTTAAAGAAGCCCTAAAGCCATACGACGTAAAGGACGTAATCGAACAGTATTCCGCGGGCCACGTGGACCTGCTGGGCCGAGTGAAAAACGTCCAGACTAGGTAGCCCGCTCACGCGTACGCTCGTACGCCTTGCACTTCACCGTTTACTATGTACTATATACCTACCTACATTCTGTATCTTCCTCTCGTCTAGACTGTACCTAATTTGTCTTGTAATGTGATTTTTGTAGTGGAATTTGGCCTTTAACCTAATAATCTTATTGTAGCTAGTATGTGTGCAAATGCTCTTAGTATGTGCATAATAATGTTCTTATACATATATTCATCACCTGGACGTAAATACCCCATGACTGCATGGCGCAACTTCACTGTGTAACGCCGAGCTCGTTGGATTAGTGATGGCGACTAGTCATAGTCAATCATGAGCTTCAATTCTACTTACTTCCTGGTTCAATCGGCATATTTGATAATGTGGGAATCTAACCGTAGATTAATAAGTACTTTAACAATATTTCCTTTGATGCAAATATTGCACAAACTTGCAAACCACGTAGGTACCCTCTTAAAGCATTTTATCAAACATGTGTTACATATATTATATTCTATACATTACGCAAATTCTTCTACACCATCTTCATTGTGACGTTAAGTACTTACTTAGTCTTACACGAAGAGGCAGATGGAATAAAATACTTACGTACATTCATATTCTTTAAATTTTGATTACATATATGTATGTTCGACTTATTCCTTTAAATAAATAAATAAATGCATGGGAAAGCGATTCCTTGCGCAATTTTGATATCTGGGAAAAGTAAGATTTATTTGACTACTTACATCTAAACATCTTCCATAATCATAAGTTTGTACGTTCTACGTACTTTAGTGACATCTGGTATTATAGAGGCAAATGAATATTCAAATCTATCTGACTAACTAACTAGTAAATGCGATATTTGCATATTCATTTTAAGTACAGACGACATTTTCACATATTTCTATATAAGCTCTGTCTGTGTATCTGTGTATCCTACCTGTTATAATATAACAGATGTTAAATACAGTGATATATGTAGTATATTACCTTCCAATTTTAGAGAACAAAATGTTTTGTTTCCGTGTAGCTCAAGTATTTTGTCGCTCGCAAGAGATTTAGAGAAGCGTTGAAACCGTACGACGTGAAAGATGTGATAGAACAGTACTCTTCAGGGCACGCCGACCTTCTAAACCGCACAAAGAACCTGCAGTACAGGTGAGGCGAGAGGGCCGGGCGCCGCCGCCGCGGGGCCGCGGGCGCTCCGCTACGAGTAAGGTTGCAGCTGCTGCACTCATCTGCCATCCATCAACTTCACGCGCGCCCGCTGCCCCGCCGCCCGTCGATACACCGACGCATGGTATAATAATATACTCCGCCTGGTACTCTCTTCCGAGATTCGCGAATGACCTAACTGTCACTTGCCTACGTCATCATGCTGTTTATAGGTTCTCAAACTTTAAAATGTGGGAGAATTTTAACCAACGGTGAAAATTATTTTAACGGCATTAATTTTAAGTTATTCATGTAGAAACATAGTAAAATAAAACAAATCTATACTGCACTTTTCACTCCTACTCTTACAGTTCCGAATAGAGCAGCCAACCATTTTCGTAACAAAACATTAAAATTACCAAGCTTACGACGTGAAAAGTTTGGAAAACACTGCGACTGCTGACACTGAGCGAGAAGGAAATAACAATTAACACGCGTTCGACAAGGACGGTCGGTCAGGGACAAAATGGCGGATTGTCAAATGTGACTTATGTGACAGCGCTATCCTGTGTTGCCAGTAGTGTAAACAGAATTACCCGAACGTCTGAAATTTCTTTCGAGAATCGGAAGATATTGCTAACGAATAATTAAAAATGACGTGTTATTGTAAAATTTAAGATAAAATACATATAAATGAAAATTATTAAATTATGAAGAAATAAATTAACTTATTAACCATAGATATAATGTACCCATGTAACATGTTATGTTGAAATAAAGTGGCAATATTATTGTGACGTAGGCAAGTGACACTCTGGGAAGAGAAGACCATGTTTTATTAGACCATGCACCGACGGGAATGCTTCATTCATTTGCAGTCATTGCCAATTGCCACCGTTACATCATTCGATGTTACACCCTAACATTTTAGATAACCACAAGCAAATAACAATTTACAACATTTTCATTTCTGTATTCGCGAGCATTAACTGTAGCATGGTGGCACTGGTAACTGGCAAACTGACATATATTCAATATTTAAATAAAGTAAATAAATACTTTACAATATTAGTAGTTAGAGTAGGTAGATGTGTATTTCTGTGTAGGTTGATTTTTAAATGTAATTTTTTTATATACCAAACAATTAATAAGAGATATAGTTAAACTATTTATAAATGTACAAGTAGGCAGTAAAAGTTTAAAATATAATCGTAATAATCAATTTTCCTAAAAGAATAGCTAAAGCAATTGAATTTTCTTAACTTTAGGACTTAATCGCCACTGTAGTACGTAAAAAGTCTATAAAGTAGTATAATAAACAGTTTTACGATCCTTGACATATGTGGGCTGCGTACATAAGTACCTACTACTGCGGAGTGGTGCTACTATTTTCCGAAAATCGTTTTTTCCTAGTTGCGATTTCTGCCATTCGTACCATTTTTTAATTTCTCAATAGGTTCCTTTCCCGATAGCATCTCTAACCAATTCGCATATTTTCCTATATGTTTATTTTTCAATACATTATTTCCCTAACAGGATTTCTAAACATTCGCATAATTTCCCGATATACCTATTTCATTTGTTTACTAATCACTAAAGAGTGTCATTTGTCAAATTGACAGAGCCTAGTTAGGTACGACGACGAGCGAAGCGAGGAGGAGTGTGTTAGATGTAGTGCGACCAAAGCAGTGCGCGAAGCCGAGCGAGCGAAGCGAGCGTGCCGCGGCAGCGGCCGGCGAGCGCCAGAACCAACATATTTGATTGAAAAATATTGATTTACTTTACAGATAATATTCGAATGGTTTGAAAATGTATCAGGAAAACAAGCTATTGAAATTTAATTATAATAGGAAAATATGCGAATTGGTTAAAAATGCTTCCGGGAAAGGAAGCTAGTGAGAAATAATAAAATGGTATATTTTGCGAATGGAAATATTGCTTCCAGTAAAATTCGATTTTCGGGAAATAATCGCTACTCTCCTACTGCGTACGACTGCGTACGTCGACTAATAAGTACAACATTTTAAAAATTAAAACGATAAATGCCTTCCTGAAGTTTCGTACAAAAGCTATGAAGCGTTAACATTTCACCCGAATGGTCTGCAGCTACATGAGCTAGAGATGGAATACCTGTATACTGATGAAATATTTGCTACTTTTATATCAGTAGTTTTCTTCGGTAAACGTTAAGCTTTTGCGGTCTTATTATGATAGCCTGATAGGTATTTCAATACAAAACTATTTACAGTTTTAATGTGTAGAACTGATCTCGATGCCATAATGTAATAAATAATGTTACGATACAACAAATAGTTACGTATTAAGTAGTTTTTTATAGTCTAACATAGATAACTACATATAAGTACTTACGAAATAAACTATAGGTAGGTACCTCTTTAAGCTGTCAATTTTTTCCAACCGTAAGCAATTTTGGAAAGCTAGGAGGTTTCATGCGCTTCATTTTCATCGCTTGGTGTTTATAATCCATCTTCTTACTTCAAATATTGACTGCAGAAACTGCTTTGCACAGCATCCAACTCACTGCATTAACTTCTTATGGAGGCTGCATTCGTGAGAGTACGCTGTTATTAACCTTTGCACCAACACCAATGCATGACGAAAACCTGTCTGTGATTCCAACTCTTTCAGTACCTATGCTATATATCTGGCTTCACCAACTGAATACTTGTTATCTGAGCTAATACTGACATTTTATTGCTGTTCAGTGAACATCATTCTCTAACAGTTTTGAATGATTCACGGTTAGTTTCACTAGACTTATATAGACCGGGATATGAGCCGTGATTACCCGGGGTCATATCCCGGTCTATACAAGTATAAGTCTAACATCATTCTCTACTGATCAGCTTAGAGTTATAAAAAGAAAACGGTTTTTTCTCAGTTTTAAATAGATATCAATTATTTAGTTAGTGTCCTAAAAAGCATGTATTTATTGCTTTAACACTAGAGTATGGTCACTCAGAGACTGAAATAGCCAAATAACTGTGCTTTCTTAATCTTAATTATTCAGAGGGTTCGCTATTCGGGACAAGTATAGCTGCCATTTCAATGTAGTGTTAGTAATACGGGAGTTTTATGCACCGATATATTCATAATTCAGTACTTAATAGAAAAACAAATGAGATCATTAATCTGATTATTAACTCATTATTAATTGCCCCACCACGCATAAAAACCGTAAGCAACATTGAAGAGTCTGTCTTATTTTGAAATATATTGCGCGAGAATTCGGTAAACAATTAATTCGTTTTGAATGTCACCTACGGGTGTTGTGCGTGGCAGTATTAATAGAATAATTTTAAAATAAATCCCTTGTGCTGTTCTAAGTTCTTCAACCAATAGTGGGTGATTCTACCGTTTCGTGCGAATCGCAGGTTCCTACATATCAGAACAACTATGTATTGTAGAAAACTAAAATATTTTGTAAAGTCATTACTTTGCTATGAGTAATGACGTTGCTGAATTGCAAGTTACAACCTATATATAAGAAGTCGAATATATAGATGACAATAAATTACCAGCGGGATCAAAGCAAAATTTAACATTATTGAGTGAATAACGAAGAAACCACGGACCATATCTTGGATCGGACACGTTACACACGTATTTTATATGTACCTATTCATACTAAAATTGCAATGTACCTACTGCATAATTACCGCTCGGTTGCACTCACTGATCCATGCCGTTCAACAACTGTACGATGTTTATTTCTAGTTACAGAAAAATCCGCATTTCCCAAACGATAGAATCACTGACTAACAGATAATGCGTGTCGTCTGTCAAATATATTACAACCTAGAAGTTATTAGTATCTTTAACGACAGGGTAACTGCGTAACCGATTAAAGCGACTTCGGTTTGTTCCATGTTTTCTAATCAGTCAAGTAGTTATGCAGGTACGTTGTCAGATTGATTGGGTGATCATCAACTTACTATAAAATGATATAAATTTTTCTAAAACAATTCCCTTAATAAAACAGAAATTAATTTGTTTTTTACTGCTTTTTTTTTCAAGTGATTTAAATTTTTTATGTTGGTTTTTAGCCCTTCCATTTAGTAGGTACCCATTTCAAGGGCGTTGTGAAATAATCACTACATATTGAAAAACAAAGTCCCCCGCCGCGTCTGTCTATTTGTATGTATGGATGTTCGCGATAAACTCAAAAACTACTGAACGAATTTTCATGCGGTTTTCACCTATCAATAGAGTGACTCTTGAGGAATGTTAAGGTGTATTACCCGCGCGAAGCCGGGGCGGGTCGCTAGTATTTACTATAACGAAATACTTTTTATTGTTATTTTGATAATCACTCAACTAAGAATAGAAATACTTATGACTCGTAGTTCTATTTAGCTGTTTGTTAACAATATACTGTAATGTACGTATTTTATTTTACATTCTTTCATGCATATAAAACTAAGCTATTTTATAAAGAATGAACACGCAAAATAATTTTACACTATCTTTTAATCAACTTCAGGTTAGACCAAATACTTGGCAAGCAAGGATCTAAAGCGAAAGACGTCTACGCATCCAAAATCAGCCTAGCTTCCAGAGTAGTTAAAATTGAAAGACAAGTAAGTAATTGTCATTTATTGTTGTTGTTTTAATTAGTCGAATCGTTATTTATAAATATTTTATTTCAGGTAGATGATATAGAAAGTAAGTTGGATCATTTGTTAGAATTGTATGAAGAGGACAGAAGGTCCTCGAGAAGACTAGGTGGTTCAGGAACCGGCGGCGGCCGGGGGGAGGGCGGACCGAGCGAGAGTACGCTGGCGCTGCGCACTCGGCCCGCGCTGGCCGACAAGCAGTGCTCGGAGCCCAACTCGCCCGTGTCGCGTACCTTCGAGCCGGCGCCCGCGGCGGCCGCGCCCGTACTGCACAAGCGCCCCATGAACAGGGGCTATTCTGATCTAGGAACTAGATTCATGAGGAAAAAAGTTATAGTCAGGTAAGGGTACAAGTATGTATCGTTGTTTGAAAGTTTATATTTTCACCGCTACAGAATGGGCGCTACGCCGTAGCTCGTAGCAAGCCGTGTGTTCCCACAATGTAATAAAATTGGCACGTGAATGTATGGATTTGTCAAGCGAGTCAGTGGTAGGAACAGCTTTCGAGAAAGTGTATTATTTAAAAAAATCTATCCGGCCAAGCCATGCTCAGTGTAGGGTTCCGTAGTTACCCTTCCGTCATAATATGCTAAACTGGAGCTATAAATAGCTGTGTATACTAAAGTATAGAACATTGTTAACAAAGGGATGAAATGATGCTTTGTGCCTTTCATCCGAGTTATAAAATCTACTTTTCATATCGAATACGAGGAAACCAAACCAAATTTGCAGAATCAGTAATTAAAATTAAAGTAAAAGAAATAGTAACGTATTATGGCCATGAAATGTCTTTTTTAAGCTCTACGAGTATATCTACGATTTTTTTCATAATATTTGGACCCATGGTTCAAAAGTTAGAGGGGGGGGGTTCACTTTTGACACTGATGGCTGATCATAGCCATAACAAATCTAGATCAAATTCATAACCTGTTATTACAATCAGAATACGCCTATTGTTAACAACCTAACCTTGTTAGGTTGTTAACAATAGGCGTATGGTTGGAATAATTACGAGTTATGTATTTCTTATTCATAATTTTTTTGGGCACGTAACTGCTTAAAGTTTAAAAAGAATGTACATATTATTTCTCCGGATTCCTTGTATTCAATTAAGATACTTTGACCAAGGACATATTATTTTGTATGTTATATAAACCATAATTCATTAGATGTAATCAATAATTTACATTTGAAGGACATCTTCAAATCGAAATGGAGGATCTCCGCGAGATGACGAGGTAGTTATCGTGGTGCCGACGGACCGCGAGGACACCCCGCCACGGCTCGTCACCGACAGCTCGGGTAAGTCTTACCGCTTACGATATAACTTCACATCTGCCAATTTCTGTATGTTTCGGAGCGGAACTTTACACTTCTGTATATGTATGAAGGTTACAATAACGATAAACCTATTTAAACATGCACGGTCACCTATTTGACACGACTATTACTTATCGAACGGTTCGTATGCTACCAAAGACTTGCTTTATCAGATACAGCTGACGTGTTGTCATTAATTACGTTATCCACTGTCAGTCGTTGACACGACACATACATCTACACTGTCGACGCTTATACTTTTATGTATTAACAATTTAACATACAGTAATATATAGGCATTCTAAGGTAAACGTACTGGTGCTCGACGCGGTACCAGTATATGTCATCTTGAAACTTAAGTCATTGTCAATAGAGGTGATAGCAGGGTGACATCTATTGGGCATTAAGGACTGTATCGTTTATTATAAATACAGATAAAACCTGGTCTAACTGTTGACGTGTGTATTATTTTGTATTACTATGTTCTTAAGGTATAATCTGGGGGTATTTTTAAGCCACGTCTGATATAAGAAGGTTTTACATTTATTTTATTTTAGGGACTTTATGATGATTTCAATAACGTCTAGCAAATATAATTTGGACAAGCCTATCGAGCTTAATTTGAGACTATTTCACCGATTCCTTGGTACCAAGGAATACTTGGTACGATTTAAAGATGAAAGATTTATGCAACATTTTGGATTCCCGTCAATTTCTGACGCAAGCGAAATGAGGGAAACAGCTAAAAGAATCTACCGAAATCCAAAGCCTAACGGACATTCATGGCGTTGAACCATGGCTAGAGCAGGTCGATAGAAACGCTCCATGATGGTAATATTACTAATATTGTATACCAAAGTCGGGGTTGTCGTAACATACCATATTCTCTAAAAGGCCACCATGCACAGATCCAAAAAAAAATTTCCAACTAACAGAAATGATTAGACTATGCCCAGATGTATCGCTTTACGAATCATGTGTAATTGCTGTTTACATAGTACGATTTTTTTTGTGTAATATCTCGTCTTGTTCGCAAACCGCAATTTTTTTTGTAGTATTTGTCCACAATCGTTGTTCTTACTCGGGAGGATTACGTAAATATTGTCCAAACCATATGCTTTACGTCGATCTCCCAGGACGAAATGTTACTTATTATTAAAGCACTAATTTAACTATATGTGTATTTTTTTAATAAAAATATAATACCAGAAAAAACGGCAAAGTAAAGTTGTATTTATAATAAACGATACAGTCCTTAGCATGTCGAGCACTAGTACGTTTACCTTATAATAAGTTTGTATCATGCTTATAATAATATTTCATAAAATTTTAGATATGTAAGTGCCTATTTGTCGCAAGTCATTTTATATAGACTTGCTGTAGTATACTATTTCCTTAATTAACCAATTAAACATCGTTGCCATAGGTATAAATATGCGAATGTTACAAAATTGCAGCATCTTATGAAGACTATTCGTCATCGACCTCTCTCTGACCGACAACTTGGGAGAGCCCCATTGTATTCGGCCACCGCCGGCTGCGTGAGTCCAGAGCCTTTCCCTTTCGATGTGGAATGTGTATGATAGCGTCCCTCCGCCCCGTGCCCTGTACCTTGTACCCTCACAAATTTTCTCGCTCTTGAATGTACCTAATATAGGCGTTGTACCCTGGTTTCATCATTTATATATTTAATTTTTCGTTATTATTTACAAAAATGTCTTTTGTCTTTTATAGATCCCTAAGTAATATTATTCCATTGTCTCTTATTTCTTCATCCAAAATTTCTATAAGTATACCTGATGATTTGTAGAAACTAAAAACAATTCTTAACCGACTTCCTTATTCCGATCCGATTCTTAAGGCATCGAGCTTTCAAATTTTATAACAACAATGGAATCGCTTAATTAAAAACTACCAAGTACTAAGATATTTTTTGGAAGTCGGTTAAAAATATTATATCAGCTAATAATGAATTGGATGAATTTTGTATTGGAGCAAAAGGTAAGACCAGGCCACTTTACCATATAGTCGTACACAATATTTTATAACAGTTATTTAAAAGAGGTAACATCAAAGAGTAAGTTATTATCAAACTATATTTTTTTGTTCGTTTAATGTTTGCGTTCAGTGTCGAGCCTCAGAGGTTCAATATCGTAACATTTGTTGTATTCTTTAATCTCCTTGTCACCCGCAATTACCCTTCATATTCAGCATGTTGTGTATTGTAGAGTTTAGAACTTAGAAAACCTGGAAAGCATAAACATTTAAATGTACATATTCGACGTAGGTACTTGAAACTTACGGTACCTATTGTGTGTGGAGCCGACGAAGTTCAGCTCATTAGTAAATTCACCAATGCGAATAATATTGAGAAATTATTTCATCCATGCATTTTATATGGCAACGGCACCAATCATGAGGCATTTAAGTGAAAATGGAGTATTTTTGTTATTTCACTGATACCTGTAACATTTTACCGCTTTTCGCGTTAAAAGTTTAATGTCCTATTCGCATTTTGATGTTTTCGCCGTGTTAAATGAAAGATACTGCAATTAGTTTCAAGTCTCATTATTGGTGCCGCTTGCTTGGTGCTATAGCTATAGCCTATAATTACTACTTATACAGGTTGAGAAAACGAACAGGACATGAAAGGAAAATTAATGAAAAAAATTATATTAAGATAGGTAGCTCATTTGACTGCTTAAATACAGATGTATTTTTTTTTACCAGCTAGAGCAGTGTTTTTCAATATTTTTCATGACGCGACCCCCTTTGTATGACCAAAATATTTCGCTTATGTATTGCCTTACAGCTGGAAGAGGCTTCGCGACCCCCCAGGGGGTCGCGACCCACAGTTTGAAAAACACTGAGCTAGAGTATGTAAAACATTTAACAATTAAAAATAAACTTTGCACGTAAGTATCCTCCATTCACAGGGAGAGCGGGCGAACTTAAATGAGTGCATATGTACGTTTTGGTTTACATGTTAATTACATTCTAAAATAATAGAAAGTTTCTCCTAAACTTTGTCCCCTTTCACGCCCTGATGGTTAATTTCGTCCTGTATAGTTTACAGTTGACACACATTAATCGCGAATTGTTGGGTATCTGACGTATCTGTATCTCTCTAAGTAAAGCATGAAATTGATAAATTCTTTAAGTTTAAATTTTATCTGAATTACGTTATTTAATAATAGTAAGTGCAATTATTTTCAGAAGTCAACTAAGGTTTCGGTGAATATATTCGTAAAGTTTTAAATAAATACAAGCATTTTATTTACATACTCGTATCTTAGATAGGTAGTTACTCAAATTTGCAAGCGAAAGGGCTTTTAGGAATGACAATAAATAGATATATTAAACGAAAGGATTTGCATGGAGGAGGGACTTATGATATCTAAATAAATAGAAATGCATTACATTGTAAGAGTTACTATCTCCGTTATAGTTGCTCGGAGGGAGGAAAGGATTAGTTATTACTTGTTATTAAACAACCGTCGCGATGTAGGTACCTTAGTAGTTGTAACAAAAACTTAATGTTATTTATATTAGAGAAAAACATGGATTAAAAAGCCATCTGCCAACAAAATACTTATCTTCCGAAAATAATTGCACTCTACGGATGTGTCTGGTAGAGATAAACCATTTTTTAAACTGCTATATACCTACCTAGACAATATAGGTGCATATTATATACTATGATGATGGGAATGATGATACAATACATTCAATTATGGCAAATTACCTACTTGTATAACAACTTTTGTTCATTGTATGCTGTTGTATCTTTAGATATGTGTGTAGGTGCTACGGAGTGTCTCTCCTCATGTTTATACATTGCAAATAAACTGTAAATGTAAGCATTAATCACATACACATAACATTAAATACGCCAAGCATTAAGATATTCAAAACGCATTTGCTTAGAATTGCCGGTACATAGAAGGCACAATTGATACAGTCACCAACACGCATGAATGCACCAAAAAGGGAAAGGTTGGCAATAACTTGCATTTTTACTACGATTCAAATAAAATTGATTAGGCTGGCAACCTTGAAGATACCTTTACGTATAAGTACTGAAGTACCTAGTATTCCTGTGGTTAGCTATTAAAAAGTATCATCTTAAAACGTCGAACAACAATATGCCTATGAGTGTTGGTATATACCTAATCCTAATGATACCTAAACAATACCCTTTTCCTGCTTAAAGCGTTTTCATATTGTCCGGTCCGATATCGAATATCGGAATGAAGTAAAATGTAAAACATTTGTTTATTATGTATTTATTTATTCATTATCTGCATGGCAAAAAATAATGTTAATCCAAAATAAGGCGGACTTCATGCCACAGGGCACTCTTTTGTCCGTCCTTTTCAATAGAGGCCACCCAACATCCGATATCAGATTGGCACCTCCGATAATTTCAGACATGTCGGACGCCTCGTCAGCTGTCGGACCGATAATTTTTGTTTGTGCGCGCATATTATGCGGGGAACAGCGTACGGACACCGCGCGGTACGACATTGTTGATGTACCTACATGTCCGATATCGGATCGGACAATTTGAAACCCTCATAAAAGACATAACATCTGATTATGGCTAAACCAGCCGATTGCAGATAAAATTAGAGAAAAAAAAGGTATGTTTTTCGACGTTTTGAAATCATACAATTTCAATACCTACCTAGCTTAACCGAACAACACCACACCACTAACGAAACTTCGTTTCATAGGTTAATAGACAAATATGTAAGCTTACAGTGCTCACTCCATATATTGATAAAAAGCCTTTTATAATAAAATTTAAGTGCGCTTGGCGAAAACTTATTTGTAATAAGATTTAAGCTTAATACGAGTAAGTACTAAGTTAATTTTAAACGTATTACTATGTAATACGTTTTACCATACCTCCCATACAACTTATCAATAATTAAGTAAGGAAACTGATGTATAAAGCGAGCTCTGTAGTTAAGCTAACTTATTTTTCTATGGTTCCATACACAGTTCTTTCTATGAGTATTAAAAATGACATTTTTCCGTCCGAAATCCGATGTTACTTCATAATATTCAGGGTTATTAAATATATCAGGCCATTCCATTCCGAGTTTGTGAGCTTCCGATATAGGTACAAACTTATTTGGCAAGGCGCCCATCTACGAGTCCTATTTATATATCAATTGTTGCCTGACTGTATGTAATCTAATAAGAGTATACTGTGTAATTTCAGAAGTATGCGCGAGCTGCTCAGTAGAGGTAGAGACTGAAGCGGAGGCGGGGGCCTCCGGCAGCTCGGGGTCGGCGTCGTGGTGCGAGGGCGAGGGGGAGGGCGAGGGCGGGGAAGAGCGCGGCTACGGCTCGGGCGACTCGCTGGCGGAGGACGCGGCGTTGCTAGGCGCAGCGCACGCCGCGAACGCGCCGCACGCGCCGCGGATCGTGCGCACGCAGCGGCGCGACGTCGCTGTCGACCTTCACCTCTTGCGACCCGACGTTTGAACTTCCTCCAAACGATGCAACGGGCCTCTCTCTTACAAATACACTCCCGACTAATAATCCGTCTAGTTCGCATCGTTGACAGAATGTTTGATGTTCCACAAATTATTATGCCGCTAAAACTGTTGACAATAGGTGCTTATTTAAGTCAAAACAGCAATCAGATTATGCTTATTTGCATAACCTAGTGTGATTGAGTAGTAAATGGTTGAAACAATCAAAGAGTGACTATTGAAACAGTAATCAATGTATACAACGAGTAGTTATTCAGATTTGTCATGCAATAGGTTCAGAGGCACAAACAGAAAGGGGGATAAAAGGTTGCAAGCCTATTTAGTAGGTACCGTCGATGCCTTACGACACTTTTCTGTATGCTGCAATAATCCACTGATGATCTATTATTTCCTGCTGGTCAGTAAGAACTATGTATTTCATACATCAGGGTGCGTAGCCAACATGCCAATCGTTTACGCCCCGTATAGAACGAAACGCAGTCACTGTCGCACTAATATGGGAGAGTGATAGAGAGACACAAAGCGTTTTGTTGTCGTAGGGCAACCGATTTCGACTTTGGCTAGTCACCATGGAGGCCTAGCAAAGATGACAATCGTTTGCAGAAAACGAAACGGAACGTTATAATTTCCATACGTTATTTACGTTTATCTTAGCGTTTCGTTTATATAGTTTTCAGAAACTATTGTCACCTTTGCTAGGCCCCCAGCTAAGATACCTGTGTCGTGTAAATACCTAACTGGAGTACCTATGGTTTCATTATGGCCACCATTGACCAAGCCTCGTCGATTGTAGCATGAACTTATCAATTACACCCGTTTCTTCATTAAATTGTAAATAAGAACGAGCACAAGTAGGTAAAAAATACGCTTAATTTCTTTGTTTCCTATTGCTTTTAAAAGTAATTAATTATTATATTAAGGTGAAGAATAAGACATTTTACAGAATATTATCAATAAGTTGAGTGAAAGCTTAGCTTTTAATTTTATTGCATATAGTAGTTATAAGTTGTAAATAAATTAAAAATAAGGCAAATGGAGTACCGATACAGTAAAATTCATTAACGATCGTACCTAACTACTTCCGTATGTAAGTACCTACTAATGAAAAAATAATATGGCAAATTTAATGACTTTGTAAAATGATTTGAATTAATATACTTAATTATAAAGTTAGAAGAAGTCATGTGTCACCTACTTTGGGAGTGGCAGGCAATATACATAATTAATTTATATACCTAAGTATATTTTTTGCATTACCTATGACCACAACGCAAAATACAGTGCGACATAAAATAGTAGAAAACAAATGAAGGCGCCAATTTCTACGTAACTGTCACATTTTTGAGGTAAAATGCTTAAACGTGGCAACAATTTACCTAGTATGGATTTCTTAGTTCCATTTTATTTAATTTCTACTATTTTATGTCGGACTGTAATTCTTTAAAATAGCCATATTCTGACATATCCCACTCGGTGGCTAAGTAAAATACCTATCCCTTAAAAGCTCACAAAGTCCCAGTATGTATTTACTATAGAGCCCATCAATCGATGCTCATCATTGTGATTTTTTGTGATTTAATCGGTTCATTGTAAGAAAAAAAACTTACGATAAACTTTAATTATGACAATACTCAGTTCAGAAATAATCTAAATTATAATAATTTATTGCATTATGAATGCAAGCTTTTCCACCTTAAATGTGAATATTTAACATCGAATTATGTATTATTATTTTGTAATTAAATAGTCTTAAGTTACGACAATACAAACTTTCAAAAATTAATTCAACCATCGTAGAACAATATTCAAACTATACAATTGTATTATATTTTAAAAGAAAATTCATTTTTAAATAGGTGGGTACTTTTTTCTTGCCTTCAATACATTGATGCCTACTTAGTCTTAATTTTGGACCCTAGATAATGCTTATTGCAACCTAGGAATTAATGTACCTACACGCAATAGACTGATGTAACTATCAATAACTTGTAATAGAAACTATATAAAAAATACCATTTTGGAAAACTGACTTATCTACTAAGTACTAACCTACTTACATAGAACACTAATTTTGGATTAAGCTTGTTGTCATAGAAATCGAGACAGAGTCGGTCGGAGTAAAAACCTACACTTCTCTAATTTCTATCTATAGGACCAGCCAGCATCTCCTTACGATACTATACATACGAGTAAAGTACAGAATTCTTTACCTATAATATTTACATAGCACCAACTTTAACAATCCTATTCTTGAACCAATTTATAAAATTTTGGATGTATCTTGATAAAAGCAGGGTAAAATTTGCCTGTCATTCAAAAACAATTGAATTAAGATTTTAACGTTTATAATGTATACCTACTTAAATAGAACACCCTAGAACCACCTAGAACCTTACCAAAATTACCTAAGTATCTGTCTCGACCTACTGCATCCAAAATTGTAGCTAGTAGGTTACCTAATTATAAAAGAAAACGGACCTAGCCAGTTCTGCATTAAAACTTACAATGGGACCTATTGTTGCCTCCAATTAGACTTTACCATTGCCTATCTTTTTATTGTGTAAAGTATAGTTCAAAATTACCATGTTAATATAGATACTACTGTTCGCGACAAGTCAGGCACTTGTGAACAATAATAGTACATTATTGTCGAGGTTCGGAAGTAGCTACTTGCAGGCTGAGGATTCGTTTTAAACGGACGACCTTGGGAGTCCGTTTAATTGAATCCGAAGCCAGCAAGTAGCCTTCCAGCCGAGTCATATATAGTGCTTTTCTCAAAAATGGTGCAAGAAATAGAAATATTTTACAGAACTTACAGAAGCAACGTTCTAATTTTCACAGAAAAAAGTACAACCATTAAAAAAATTTGCTTGCCGCCTTTAAAAAAAAAAAGAAGTGTATTTTTCTGCTGAAAATACGCCAACCTATTTGAGACACCTAAATAGTCGCGGTACCAACATTAAGCCTATAACAGACTATCGCACCGCACCGCGACCTTGGAGCGTCGCACCCATAAGTGAGAGCGAGAAAGAGATATCTGTTTCACCCATAAGTGCGAGGGAGAACGAGATATCTGTTTCTCGCTCTCACTTATGGTTGCGACGCTCCAAGGTCGCGGTGCGGTGCGATAGTCTGTTAAAGGCTTTATAATAATAAGTGCTGATCATCTGTTTGGCTGTTTAAGGGACCTATGCCTTCATTTGATATGGCCATTTAAAGTTTTAAAAAGTTTGGAACTCGTTAAATAATGGAATTTGTATGCGACATTGCAGTCCCGAAATCGAGACTGCAATGTTTTTAACTTTTTAATTTTTTGAATGACCATAAACTACGCACTTCGCGACCTATTTTTTAACCGGCAACGTCAACTTTGCCGTCCATTTTTGAGAAAAGTATTTTATTATTCTTTGATTAACAACTTCGTGAAATCGAATGGCCATAAGTAGCCGAGTACCAAAAGATACTCAAATATGGAATTTGTTTGATGTTTATCTCAAGTCTATCTGATAATCTCTGTACACCCGACTTGCACAAATAACTGAAAGGAAGCTCTTGAGAAAAAATAAAATGGTAAAAATTGCGATTGGCAAAAATCGCAATCTAGAAAAAACGATTTTCGGAAGAAAGTACACACTCGATACGCTCTTCCTGGACAACTAATTAGCAAATTCGGTTACTAACATGGAAGGACAATTCCACTCAGATAACTAGTTTGCTATGCGGAAGACTCATTCCCTCTGGATTAACTAATCGTCAAACTCGGTTAAGAATATGGAATAATAATTCCACTCATACAACTGGTTTTCTCTGCGGAAGAAATAGTCTACATAGATAACCAGTTATCAAACTTGGTTAAGTGGATGGAACAAAGGCATGTAACCTAAAAAGTTAAATAAAGCCCCTGTTGTATGTGACGCTCGCGCTCGTACATACATTCCATATTTGGAATTTGTAATATAACTTAAGGCTTGCGGTTGCAGACACATTATTCCGTCACCTAAGAAGTTTGATTAAGGCCCAGTAGGTTTGTTTTTCTTCTCTCATTCTCACTGATCTCGGGACCGCGAATTTCATGTGTCGCGAATTTTTTTGTATAATTTTTTTTGTGTGTTTTAATAATAAAAAAAGTAATCGCTGAGTCTAAAGCACAATATTGCTCATTTTTATAAGTAATTTTAAAATATCTAGGTCTTGTGCATTTTTTTAGTGCATTTTAGATCTAGTTCCTGATTTTTTTCTATCGAGCGAAAATCAAAACCTCTCAGGATTCGAATCGCTGAAGTCGAATCGGTTTTTTGGCAACCGTATTGTGTTCTGATCTAAAAAGGCGCTACGACTTTTCAAACACTCCGTTATCTGAGCCTATTGCGCCTTAATCGTATCTATAGCTGGTCAAGCAAATCTTGTCAGTAAAAAAAGGCGCGAAATTCAAATTTTCTATGGGACGATATTCCTTCGCGCCTACATTTTTCTGCCGCCTTTTTCTACTGACAAGATCTGCTTGACCAAGTATACCTACTTATAATTGTATAGTCACGAAGATAAAGATAAAAAGTAGAAGCGTTTCTGTAAACTGTGCACACCATGATCTGTGACACAACCGACATGAAAGAGGGACTTTACTTAAGTTTTTAACTAGAGTCTGTGCGGAAAGAGAAGAGTCGTAGAATGTATTGGATCCCTTACTTTTCGCGATTCTTCTCTTTCCGTACAAACTCTATTCGCCTATCTATTTCTTTAGTCACTTTAGTCAGTGCTTGTAAGTACCTACTGCAAATACTTAATACGTCCTTATTCATAAAATTTTACGGGCCTGATTTAGTTAAATTATTTTTTATCCTTTTCTTACAGTCATATGGCAACTGAAGCAACTCTTGTTTAATATTTTTATACTTATTAGCAATTTTAATTTTATATGGACTTTTTGTCTAAATAAAGTAATTTTTTTTTTTTTTAATACGTAAGTCAAAATTACAGATAAGGACAAACGATTATTACGTTATTTATTAGCTAATTGAAGTTTGCAGCGCGTTTATGAATAAGGGGGTTAGTATGTACGGGAACCACGGTGGAAATAAATATTTGTATATTAATAGGGCAACTTCAGTCCAATATACAAATTAAATAGTTAAGCAATAACGTGTTAGTAATACAAGGGAACATTGACTCTGTGAAATGGATTTGAGCCCGGTCCAATATTGCTAGATTGTACGAGTACATATGCGCGTTTTAAATAAACATGCTTAACATAAGTTTATAGACTGATGATTTGCTTTCATTGTTTTATTTGTAAGATAAGTATGGTATTTACGAGATTCCATAATAAAGCACCAATTTAGTAAGTATAAGCAATCATTGTATTTAAGATTCCTAGGTCTCTTAAATTGATGACTGACTACAATTAAACGTTACTACCGGTGTCCAGTTATTTTAAGGAATAATAGTTTTTTAAATGTAGTGCTAGGGAAACTCTACCATCTTTAGTTATGTGACGGATCATTTTATAGTACCTAAACATTTGTACATAATTTCCTATTCGTACTTGTAAACATTTCAATTTTGTCGTGAACAGTAGATGTTACAAAATAATAAATAATTATTAATAAAAACATCAATACCTACAGTCACTTTTTAGTCATTGCAATTATTAATTCGAAACTATGTTTTTCATCACACCTGCTCGAAAAAGATCTTATTGACCTGAATGGTGTAGGTACTGAAAGACAAAGGCCTATATTGTTGCCGCGGGAGTTATGGTTTGTGAAAAAAAAATATAACTCTCTAGGGAGTTATCTTTTTTTTTAATTATGTCACTAATTCATACGAACCAAGGATGTTATAAGTAAAATACTTTTCATCACACTTGCTCGTAAAAGATCATATTTCATGCAGGTGTACTGAAGGACAAAGGCCTATATTGTTCCCGCGGGAGTTATGGTTTGTGAAAAAAAATGAAAATGAAAGAAAAAATTGTTTATTTGGATTACAACATTACACAATTCACAATTAGTTATTTTTGGTCCGTTTGGGACTTCCGATTCTGCGCCATCCTGATAGTCACGCCTCGTGATTAATTCCTTTGTTTTTTGCTCATTCATATTGTTTAAAGTGTAATATCGGTAGCTTATTATACAGTGAACTAATATGGTAGTGTGTAGAGAATGGAGAATTAATCTTGACACGCGTTTAACCACCATTTTTTAGTCAACGGCCGGTAGTCCACGTGCCAAGTACACTTGTAAAGCCCAGATATCGCTTTACAAGATGTTTACAAGAGCTAATAAAATCACCGTACACTGTCTTGTACTAGCCATACAACTTTAGTCGTATTTAGCTCCTAATAGCTTGATACTGGCGAAATAGTCCTACTGGACTAACTAAAGCCATAATTTTAAAAGAATTAATTCATGAATAATAATTATTTCGCTTAAAATTTAGTTTTTTCTTCGCAAATGTGATGAAAAACATTGCGTGTAACTCCGGGGGTAAGAATATTGTAAACTCGAGTCTTTAATTCTTCATCTACAAAATCTCGCTTACCCCCCACCCCCACACTCTTTCACTCTTATGTAGGCATTTCATCTATAATTATTATAGCTGGTCAAGCAGATCTTGTCAGTAGAAAAATAAAATAAATAAAAAATAATAAAAAACTTAAAAATAGACAAAAAGAAAACCAAAACAAAATAACTTAATATAAATTCTTTTTTTAAAAAAGGGAACCGCCTTCAAAAAACCAACCCACTGAAAAGCATAAAATAATTTTTATATGGCACCCCTATACATGTCCAGTCCCTATATCCCGTCGTAAAGCAAATTTCTGCCAAAAAGTAATTAATACCTAATAATAAGAAAATTAATAATCATCCGGGTAATTACTTGGTTTTTGAAGTCGGTGCCAAACCAAAATTTTAGAGAACCGATATTTTAGACAACGAAGAACGCTGCACGTACTTGCATTATAAATACATACTTAGTTTACTCATTAATTTAGTTCTTGTAGGTACTACATACTCGTATTTTTTTTCTGATTGGTAGCAAAGAATGTTTTTGTTGGTTTGGCACCGCCTTCAAAAACCAAGTAATTACCCGGATGATTATTAATTTTCTTATTATTAGGTATTAATTACTTTTTGGCAGAAATTTGCTTTACGACGGGATATAGGGACTGGACATGTATAGGGGTGCCATATAAAAATTATTTTATGCTTTTCAGTGGGTTGGTTTTTTGAAGGCGGTTCCCTTTTTTAAAAAAAGAATTTATATTAAGTTATTTTGTTTTGGTTTTCTTTTTGTCTATTTTTAAGTTTTTTATTATTTTTTATTTATTTTATTTTATTTTTTACTTTTTAGTGATAGGTCAATCATTTATTTTAGGTTTTTGGCTAAAATACTAGTTTGTTAGGCTCTCCATTTAGTTTTAGTGTAATTTAGTATTAAGTTATTTTGTTTTGGTTTTCTTTTTGTTTACATTTTTTTTAATTCTTTTTTATTTATTTAATTTAATTTTTAATTTTTAATGATAGGTACTTCATTTATTTTAGGTTTTGGGCTAAAATACTTGTTTGACTCCCACTGCCACTATTTTATCTTAATCGGATTCAGCAACTTAAATTTGACGGTAGGTATACCGATAGCATCGCCACCTACCGGATCCAACCACCCACGGTTTTTCTAACCATCCATGTACTGTACACTAAAACTTTCTCCAGAATGTAACAAACACTTTTCTGAAAACGGCATCAAAATCGGTTTAGTCAAACACGAGATAATCACGAAGAAACATACATACAAACATACGGGTCAAACTGAGAACTTCCTTTTTTTAAAGACGGTTAGAAAATAGTTGATCGACCCACCTAGTGGAACTCTGCAACATAGGCACATGACGATAAGTCGGCTAACCAAAACAAAGTGTGCCTATGTTGCACCAAATCTGAGTTCCACTAGGTACAGCCAGGGTTCACCATCAGTTTTATCTAGGGTACTGCTCTCCCAAGTGCTCATCAAGATGTGACGAATGACCAAAATAGCGTGGGCCTTGTTGCACCAAACCTGAGTTCCACTAGGTACAGCCAGGTTTCAGCATCAGCTATATCGTGGGTACTGCTCTCCCAAGTGCTCATCAAGATGTGACAGATGACCAAAATAGCTTGGGCCTATGTTGCACCAAACCTGAGTTCCACTAGGTACATCCAGGGTTCAGCATCAGCTCTATCTTGGGTACTGCTCTTCCAAGTGCTCATCAAGACGCGTCTGATGACCAAAACAGCGTGGGTCTATGTTGCACCAAACCTGAGTTCCACTAGGTACATCCAGGGTTTAGCATCAGCTCTATCTTGGGTACTGCTCTCCCAAGTGCTCATCAAGACGCGTCGGATGACCAAAACAGCGTGGGCCTATGTTGCACTAAACCTGAGTTCCACTAGGTACATCCTGAGTTCCACTAGGTACATCCAGAGTTCAGCATCAGCTCCATCTTGGGTACTACTCTCCCAAGTGCTCATCAAGATGTGACAGATGACCAAAATAGCGTGGGCCTATGTTGCACCAAACCTGAGTTCCACTAGGTACATCCAGGGTTCAGCATCAGCTCTATCTTGGGTACTGCTCTCCCAAGTGCTCATCAAGGCGTGTCGGATGACCAAAACAGCGTGGGCCTATATTGCACCAAACCTGAGTTCCACTAGGTACAGCCAGGGTTCAGCATCAGCTCTATCTTGGGTACTGCTCTTCCAAGTGCTCATCAAGACGCGTCGGATGACCAAAACAGCGTGGGCCTATGTTGCACCAAACCTGAGTTCCACTAGTTACATCCAGGGTTCAGCATCAGCTCTATCTTGGGTACTGCTCTTCCAAGTGCTCATCAAGACGCTTCGGATGACCAAAACAGCGTGGGCCTATGTTGCACCAAACCTGAGTTCCACTAGGTACATCCAGGGTTCAGCATAAGCTCTATCTTGGGTACTGCTCTCCCAAGTGCTTATCAAGGCGTGTCGGATGACCAAAACAGCGTGGGCCTATGTTGCACCAAACCTGAGTTCCACTAGGTACATCCAGGGTTCAGCATCAGCTCTATCTTGGGTACTGCTCTTCCAAGTGCTCATCAAGACGCGTCGGATGACCAAAACAGCGTGGGCCTATGTTGCACCAAACCTGAGTTCCACTAGGTACATCCAGGGTTCAGCATCAGCTCTATCTTGGGTACTGCTCTTCCAAGTGCTCATCAAGACGCGTCGAATGACCAAAACAGCGTGGGCCTATGTTGCACCAAACCTGAGTTCCACTAGGTACATCCAGGGTTCAGCATCAGCTCTATCTTGGGTACTGCTCTCCCAAGTGCTCATCAAGGCGTGTCGGATGACCAAAACAGCGTGGGCCTATGTTGCACCAAACCTGAGTTCCACTAGGTACAGCCAGGGTTCAGCATCAGCTCAGATCTATGTATACTAAAACCTTCTCCAGAATGTAACAAACACTTTTCTGAAAACCGCATCAAAATCGGTTCAGCCAAACGCGAGATAATCGCGAACAAATGTACATACATAAATACATACATACATACATACATACATACATACATACGGGTCAAACTGAGAACCTCCTTTTTTTTTGAAGGCGGTTAAAAAGGCGGCAAATTTGAGAAATGTAGGCACGAAGGGATATCGTCCCATAGAAAATTTGAATTTCGCGCCTTTTTTTACTGTCAAGAATTGCTTGACCAGCTATATTTACCCAACAATTTAATTCGTTAAAGCACATACGTTACACACTACCGCACCGCACCAAGGTCGCAGTGCGGCCCGGTAGTGTGTTAAGGACCTTACCACGACCTTACAGTACCTATAGCTGGTCAACCAATCTTGTCAGTAAAAAAAGGCGCGAAATTCAAATTTTCTATGGGACGATATCCCTTCGCGCCTACAAGCCCCCTCCACACTCGTGCGCGAATCGCGGTGCAAAGTCGCTAACGCGAGTGTGGAGGACCCTATAGGCAACCTTTGGAGCCCCCTGCACACTAGTGCGCGAAGCGCGGCGCGAAGTCGCGATTCACGCACATAGTCTAGAGGGGGCTTGAGACGAATTATTCGAAAATATAAAATGAAGAATTGTATGTATACTTGGTCAACCAGATCTTGACAGTAGAAAAAGGCGAGAAATTCAAATTTTCTATGGGACGATATACCTTCGCGCCTACATTTTTCAAATTTGCCGCCTTTTTCTACTGTCAAGATCTGCTTGACTAGCTATAAGTACCCTGGTGCCCCTGGTTCTGGGGCGCCACACAAGAAATATTGAGGATTTCCCACAGCTGCCTAAATTTTTATTTCTAACAAGACTTCATGAGAATCATATAGTATCATTGTAAAAGCAGTCTCAACCAATTATAATAAGTAGGCTCGATAAGTAGGTACCTACTAACTGTGTACAAACTCAGCCTGTTTGACCAACTAACTGTATGTATTAGAAAATATAGAAACTGCCTCGAAAATAACAAGTCTTTTTTTAAGTCTCTGTCTCAGTATATATAAGTTACTCTATGGTCTCTGTGACCTCCACGAAAACAAACTGTTGCCAGAAAAGCGGATTACTTTAAAGCCATAACACACTACATCACCACACGCTCCGCACCAATTTCCCTAGTGTGTAAAGGCCCCAGTACAATGGGCCATCGCTGGCCACTCCAAGTTACGCAGCCATGCGGTAGAATGAGATAGCAATATCACTTGCTCCCTCTAACACATAAATGCGTCCCTTGGAGTGGCCGGCGATGGCCCATTGTGTACTGGCGCCTTAAGCTGCATCGCACCGTTTGACAGCTGTCATTTTCAAATTATGACAGTGGACGGCATTGTAGCCAGTTGATGAAATAACAAAAATGCGGAAGCAGTTCTTTAAAGACGTAGATTTTTAAAGATTTTCATGGAAAAAGGTGCATTATATTACCTCAGGCCGTACATCTACCTCTAAAAAAGCGGATCCACATTAATTGAATTTAATTCTTATAGCCAACTTAGACTCTCGCGAGAGCCACGAGACGAGCCGCGAGCCGCGCCACGAGACGCGAGTCCACCGCTTACACTCGCCTTCGGCTTGTCATTCGGTTTCCTTATCTTATGCCGTGCCGAGAGTTTTTAAATTATATTAGCTCGACGAGCTTGCGAGCCACGAGACGAGCCGCGAGCCCACCGCATACACTCGCGTCTCGTGGCACGGCTCGCGGCTCGTCTCGTGGCTCGCACAAGAGTCTAAACTGGCTATTAAAGGATTCCATTGCTAAAATTCGTTGAAAAACACGGAAATATGAGACATTTGGCAACACTAGCGCACGAGTGTGGAGGGCCCGGAGGGCCCTCTAGAACCGCTCCAAGATCGCAGTCGGTGCGATAGTCTGTTATGGCCTTTAAGTGGTATCCAGATGAGACAATTTTTCGCCAATCTGATGAAATTCTCCGATCGAATCAGCAGGTGCGGACACATAAATGCCAATTTTCATAGACATTATCTATGGAATGAATTTTCCTGATCAAATCAACTGATTTGATCAGTCATGTCTGGATACCACTTTAGTTTAAACATCAATGTGAAATTATTTTATTAAAGTATGTGAAGCCATTTCCGTTTTATACAGAAAATGACAGACAAGGCGTCTCCCTATAATAAAGGTTCAACGAATTCAATCGATCGTGAAATTTTCGTGTGAAGTGTGTTGAGTCCCTTCCTTGACAATTTATCTATGGTCAACACCGAATAGAAAAAAGTTCGCTTCAGTCAAAGTCAATGTCACTCCACTCATCACTCATCCTGACAAATTTTCTAAGTTTGTCAAAACTGTCAAAAAAGCGCTTCGTTTATTGCTTTGCTTTGTTTATTTATATAATTTCCTATTTTCATTTAAAGTCTTTCATCTACTTTGTAAATTAACATTATGCCAAGTCAGTTTGAAGAAGAGCGAGTGTGGGAGGGATCCAATCATAACCATTTTGAGGTAAGTTTTTAGCCACTTGTATTGTTTAATGTTGTTACCTAGTTTTTGCGTCCTTTTTCATATTTGTATATTGCTATATTTACAGGAAGACGGCGGGGAAGATGTTATTGAAAATCCAGAAGAAGTGTTACAAGAATGCCTTGAGAAATTTAAAACTCCCGATTATATTATGGAACCGGGTATTTTTGGACAATTGAAACGATACTTCCAAGCTGGTGGGAACCCAGAGCAAGTTATTGAACAGTTATCAATCAACTATAATGCCGTTGCCCAAATGGCAAATCTGTTAGCAGAATGGCTTATACTTGGAGGTATATATTTTTAAGTTTTACTTGGATGTACCCATTCATGTATGTATGTAGTTGAAATTTATAACAAAATCTATAGAACAATAATGATGACTTACAATTATTTTTCTGTGCAGGTGTTAAGGTAACTGAAGTGCAAGCGATGGTTGAAAACCACTTAAAAGATATGATTCTTAAAACATTTGATCCAAAGAAAGCAGATACTATATTCACAGAGGAGGGTGAGGTTGGTACTTTATGTAAATTAACTTACTTAATCTGTCAGCTCCCATGGCTCATATGAGCCAGAACGCTTATGGTGACGTCATATCGTGGGATTCGACAGGTTAAATGTAAAATGTCACTAATATTTTTAAAAAATTAGTTAGTTTAATATAATATACTTCATTTTATTTTATTATGAAATTTATGAATAACTTTGCAGAAGACTGCTTTTTTTACTACGATTTTATAAGGTACTTTATTGAGAATTATGTCAAAATAATCTCAACAAGTATAATACTAGAACAAATTAAATTATTTTCAGAAAATATTAGCATAGCAGAGGACGCTGGTTCGATTCCAGCCTGGGGCACTGGAGGCCTTGGTCACTTTTTCTTAGTATATGACATTTATTTAAAGTTTATAAGTATAATACTCAACTAAAAAAAAAACAATATTGAATGCCCAATTTTCTAACTAGAGAGATTACTTCTGTGGAAAAATAAACAAAGTATAGCAGATGTAACATTGTATTTACATGTAATTGCATTATTTTTGCTTAACTTACAGACTCCTGCTTGGCTGACTGAGATGATTGAACACCCTACGTGGAGATCATTGATATATAGGTTGGCAGAGGAATACCCTGATTGTCTTATGCTTAACTTCACAATTAAGGTAAATATCAACAAATAAACATGATATCATATCAATCAATGTAATCTAGCCTATAACCACTGCACAAGAGGGATTGGGCTAAAGTCCTCATGACAGTCCAAAGCGATTTGGGAACTTCACATACACTTTTCAATTTCTTCACAGATATATTCCATTTTAATTTTAATTGGATAACTAGTTTTTTGATTAAGATTGGATGAACATAATAACAGATTTCTACTTTATTATTTGTTCCCAGTTAATTTCAGATGCTGGCTTTCAAGGTGAAATCACTAGTATATCTACAGCAGCCCAACAGATAGAAGTATTCTCTCGGGTGCTCAAGTCTTCCATAGTTGGTTTTCTTCAGAGCTCTGATGATTGGCAAAACAGTGTGAATGAATGTGCAGTAAGTAACTACAAACTAATTCTATATGTTCACATGTTTAACGCTGACCATGGACACCATAGCACTGCACTAAGCAACCAACTATTAATCCTGAGTCACTATTGGAGACTTATATCTACAGTATCTATCTAATACCTACAAACGAGAAATTCTTGTATATAAATATATATATTTATTTATATATTTCGGGGATCTTGGAAACGGCTCTTATGATTTCGATGAAATTTGCTATATGGGGGTTTTCAGGGGTGAATAATCGATCTAGCTATTAACGCGTATTATTGAGTTTTTGTATGTTTTCCGAGCAAAGCTTGGTCTCCCAGATATTTGTATACGTATGTATAGCTAATACATTTTCAACACCAACTAAGGCTAGAGTGTCCAAAGCCTCAATAAAAATTAGATTAAAAAAAAACAACTAATTACACTTTCTGAGCACACTGCTGTTGCTAGCTTTTGGGTGTTAAGTTCCTAGAAAGAGGATTGATGATAGATTCATATGACATAAAAGTTATACTGCCAAGTTAAGCCTGACAAACCTCTTCATCTGTAAAAAAAGGCGCGAAATTTAAAGTTCATGTTAAGATCGACACTTCGATACCTACATTTGTCAAATTTGCCGTCTTTTTTTACTGACATAATCTGTTTGCTAAACGTCTCTATTTTTAACAGTACTAGGGTTGGTAGATAGATCTTTTTAACTATATAAATAAATAAAGCTGGTCAAGCAAATCTTGTCGGTAAAAAAAAGGCGCGAAATTCAAATTTTGTATGGGACCATCAGCAATAAATGTGAAATTTCTAGAAAATGGTGTGCCATGGCGCCCACACGTACGTGTACAGCCAGGTCATCGTGCACATACTGTCCCAGGAACCTCGCGGCGGTGCTATTATGAAACGACTTAGTCAAGAAATTACGCGATGTGCACAACAGAGGTAGATTATGATAACATGTCATATATATAAGAAAGAAAGAAAGAAAATACATTTATTAATTCTAACTAGTGTATCTGTGAGCTGTAGACAGGCTGTAGACCTCACGGATGCTTTACCATTTTAAAAATATCAAAAACAGAATCGACAAACTGTAAATCTACATATATGTATGTATAATTATAGAACCAGCTCACAAAATTTCACGAGAATTGGTTAAGAAATGCGCCCTGTAGAAGTCAGAATGTGACTGTACAGTCGGCTTCAAATAGGCAATGTCAGCCAAAGTGGCCAAATAAATCGTAACACATCTTTGTTGCCATGGATGGAAATAAGGCTACTTTGGCCAGTTTGGCCGCCACTATTTATCAGACGCTGACTGTACGCCGTGTACTGCGGCAACAAGATACCAAGGCTTCACCGCATTGTATAACGTGTGCAGCGGGCACGACGTGACGCCCATCACGCTGGCGCTGACGACGGGCGACAGCTGGCGCGGCGCGCGCACGGCGCTGGCCGCCATGCTGTCGCGCGGCGCGCTCAACCCCGCCGACATCTCCGTGCTGTTCCGCGTCTACACGCAGCCCGACCCGCCGCCCGTGCACTTGCTGCGCATCCCACAGTTCCTGGGTACGTGTGTGTGTGGTCTCGGGTGCCTGATAGCTCACGGCGCAGCGCACAAAAAACCGGATATGTGCGAGTCGAACTCGCCCGCTGAGGGTTCCGTACCGTACAAATTTAACTTATTTTTTTATTTTGTTACTAAGTACCTACTTAAAACACAAATCAAACTAATTTGATTTGTTCCCTATTTTTTACAAATTAACAGTTTTTAGATTTTTCCCTGCACTTGACTATAAGACAATATTACTTGCCAAATTTCGTAGTTCTAGGTCAGCGGTCGGCAACCCGCGGCCCGTGAACCTGTCACTTGCGGCCCGCGAGCCTCCCTGGCTATTTTGTATGTAATGTTGACAAACGGCAATGGCTGATAAAGACATAAATATTATCAATAGTACGGCCCGCGTCAACTTCGTTAACTACTATGTGGCCCTTGGCTGCTAAAAGGTTGCCGACCGCTGTTCTAGGCCAACGGGGAGTACCCTATAAATTTGATTCCGTTGCGACATAAACGGCCGTATCTTCTTTTTACATTAACATAGAAGTTTGATTTTTTCACAGCTTCAAGGGTTTGTAGACCTGGGTATATGGTTTTAATTTCTACGCGTTCCCGAGATAAAGGGTCTTGACAGACAGACGGACGGACAGCAAAGTGATTCTATAAGGGTTCCGTTTTTTCCTTTTGAGGTACGGAACCCTAAAAATAATAAATATCATTGATCTAAATATTCTGAATATAGAGCATCCAATGTAAAGATCGCCGAAATAAGTTTTTTTTTTCCTTTTTAGAACTCCTAGTGGACGCGTTATTCAAACTAGGAAGCAAGCTAAACCCGGAGCACAAGTCGAAGTACATGTACCTGCTGGCGTACGCAGCGAGCGTGTGCGAGGGCCACGCGGGGCGGCCGCTGAAGGACGAGCTGAAGGCGACGGTGCAGGCCATCGAGAAGGTGCACGCCGTGTGCGGCAGCTCCGCCAGCTCCAGCGAGCTCGTTGCTGAACTACCCACCCTGTATCACTGTATAAGGTAAATAACAGACTTTCTCGAGACACTACACTATGGGCTTGTTCAAAAAAATTGTGTACAGGTTTTTAAAGGGTCGGAAACGCGCATGTTACACCTCTGGAGTTGCAAGCGTCCATAGGCTACGGTGGCTGCTTACCATCAGGCGGGTCGTATGCTTGTTTGCCTATAAAAAAAGTTGGTAACCAATTTGTCAGTAGAGAGAGGTTTTCATGGCTTTAAATTGCCTATAAAATCTAATAGGTACAGATGTAGTCAACAACCCTTTGCCATAGTATTTTCTCGGAAACGTTCGTATTTGCCATGCTAGTCAGTCAACCTAAGTACTACTGAGACTGACTGAAATAGCATAACACGTTCGCCTGTATCCGTGAAAATACGATGGTAATGGATTAACACTACATCTGAAACACACTATGGCCCCTATAATAATCCAATGTTTTTTTATCATCAAATTCTAGATTTCCAGTAGTAGGCATGGGAGTACTGGTGTGGGTGGAGTGTGTCGTGACAGAGCCGTCGTACTTCAAGCTGTGCACAGAGCACTGTCCCGTGCACCTGGCGCTGCTGGACGAGGTCGCGTCCTGCCACCAGCTGCTGCACCACAGGCTGCTGAGGCTGCTCGTCCAGTTGTTTGAATCTCCGCAAGACGAATTGGAAATTTTAGTGCAGGTGACTCGTCAAAACTACGTTAAGACCGGTTGTGGTCGTTAACCCAGAAATTAGCCTGCCTTTCGGAACGAGAAGAGGCATCCATTGTTTATCTGAGTGTATATCCTATCCCATCTGTTTAAAATATAAGAAGCGGATCGGTTAACTTCCCAACTAACCTTCCCAAAAATCGTAGTCAATCAAAAGCTTTATAAACATGGGGAGATTAACCATTGCTTGTTGACCTTGTTGTTATTCTATCCTGTCAGCCAGGGAACAATAGTAGCCACACTAGACTTATATCGACCGGGATACCGTCAATACCGTGATTACCTTTTGTATTATTTTTGAGGTCCCGATATTTCGACGCAGTTACATTCAAATTGTTCACGGGTAACTGAAGATAGCGTGCTTAATGCATGCATTGTGGAAAGGTATATATTTAAATACCATAAAAGCGGGATTCTAAGAGTGACCCAGGAGACCGTAACCATGGCAATGAGTGACAAGAATAAGTTTATTCACCCACATACACTATAATTGTTATGTGAACACATAATTTTTTTACTGAAACTACTGCAAAAAGAATAGCAAGATCCTCCGTGGTGATAGAGTAACCTTTTTATAAAACTTAGCATCCTCTGTAAAATGTTTTCTCTTTAATAATCGTTTATGTCAAAAGGACAGATAAGGAGGAATAAACGATTATCCTTTGATACGAAATCTTTACATTTTAGATATGTGTGACGTCTATTAGTAACGCCATTTATGTACTGTTCTAGCTGGAGCTGAAGAAGATGCTTCTGGATCGTATGGTGAACCTGCTGAGCCGCGGCTGCGTGGTGCCCGTGCTGCGCTACATCAAGCAGTGCTGGCAGAGAGGCGACACAGACATCTCCTTGATAAGATACTTCATCACGGAGGTTGGTCTAGTCACTGTATTGTCACAGTTTCACTTAAATTATCACTTCTTCACACCCCTTCTATACCGTGAGCGCTTAAAATTTGTCAAGAATCAAAATTACTGATTTTAAATTAAAAGCTATTTGGTTTAGAACCCTAAAAAACGTAATATACGACGCGTCAGTCAATGGACGCAATGAGTTATGTTGCCACCTTCCTAAATCAAGCTCAAGTGCGCCAAAGTGCTGTTGTACACACAGTTCATGCACGCTTGCTAATAGATAGATTTATCTTTAGACTTTCCAATTATTTAAAACTGATTTGCTGTGCGCAGGTTTTAGATGCAATAGCGCCGCCGTATACCCCCGAGTTCGTTCAACTGGTTTTGCCAATGGTTGAAAATGAAGAAATCACGGGTACCATGCGCGCGGAAGGAGAAAATGATCCAGTTTCGGAGTTTATAGGTAAGTTCCTTTAAAAACATGTGGACATAAAAAAAACTGCAGTAAAACGGTTCCATTGACAAATAGACTTTCGAGTCTTTAAGACAGGTTAAAAAAAACTGCCAAAATATATAGCTACCTGCAATATTTGGATCAGTAATTCCTCACAACTCACAATGTGCTTGTTTTTTATTATTAATTCATAACATTAACAGAAAAGCTTTACATATTTTCAAAGAACCTGTCGCAGGACAGCAGCATCTCCCAAAGCACCCTCTATACTGCCCTAATAAGCCCAATAGCGGTAGGTATCTCAAAAAGAAGCAGCTTTGAAAATGTAATTTTAAGATAAAGAATTTAAGGTATAGGTTTGCATTTAATTTTAATTTGCTGTACCGCTAATTGGCTTAGCAGGGCAGTATAGTAAGCAATTGTCAGTTTAATACTTAAAACCCCATTTAAGAGATTTTTCGAGCTAATGTCTATAAAAATTCTTCTATGAAGATTTTTCATACCATGAATGGTCTGTCCAATGATACATTATCAATACGTCCGAAAAGGCACCTTTGCGGTACTCATAGCCTGTTCTTAAAGTTATAGGTTATTGATAAGATGAACACAAAAATTATGAATTGTTATCTATGTAGTTTATTTTTTTTATTTTCAGTCCACTGCAAAGCACATTATGTGGTGGTATAACACAAATGAAGATTCAGTGCATGATCCCGGAAATGATCATTCTACTACCCTAGTAGATTTAAGTAATATAAGTATAATATAATAAAGATCTTTAACTTAACCCTTAGCGGCTTTTCTTTCATAGTACCTTTTCAAAGCTTGGTCAAACACTTCACCCACAGTTCTCTTTTTCCAAATATCTATTTTGGGTTTGGCCGCTGGAACCACCTCTGCTTTTGTTTCAACTAACGTTTCTTTAACCTCTTCTTGTTTCGGCGGCGTCCTCTCTTCAGGAGCATCACTTCTGACATTAACATTCTTGACATTCTCATTTATCTCCACATTTTTCTTTGTCTTTTTCGCTTTTGTCTTATTTGTCTCATCATCTTCACTTGAAGAATCAATTGAAAAATCAGAGTCTGCATCTATATTATCTTCAATGGGTTTGGGTTTTTTTGACGACCTTATATCAGCAAGATTTACCCGGTTAATTTCTTCATCGGAATCCACAATTTCTCCCTCAGACAGATTTCCGTCATTTTCTGCAGATAACTTTCTTTTCCTATAAAACCTTTTCTTTGCTGCATCTTCATTATCTTCATTTTTAGCTTTACGTTTATTTTTAAACGTTTCATCTGCATTTGTTTCCGCTGGTTCATCTAATACCTTGTCTGAACCCAACTTCTGCTCATATAAGTGGCGATAAAATCCTCCTGCAATATGAGAGGCGACAATATCAGTAATACACAATTTAGAAATACACTGATTTAAACTTTCACGATTTTTACACATTATTAAATTGTAGAACGGGACTTAATCGCGTATTTAAGATGTACCTCCACCCGACAATTTTGAAATGCCTAACAGTCACAAAAACCATTCCTCTTATGCCACTGCAAATTTCGTAAGCACAAAGAGGTGGAATCAAGAGGGATTTTTTTTGTTTAAAGGCTTCACTTGCACTGCACCCGACGTAGACGTCGTAACGTAACGGTTGCGAAGCCATTACAGTTTGATTTTTTATTCTTGAGGACACGCGACATTTCCATTTCGTGAGACTACCGCAAAGAGTAGTATAATTACCGCGTTATCGTATAAATCTTATTCATAAAACTTTATGGGCCTGTAGGGCTAGATGGCCGGCTCTTTATCATTTGTCACCATGGCTGTCACGTTCTAACAAATATGGAGGTGCGAAAGTGAAGCATAGCGTGACAGGTGATAAAAATGCGACCATGATAGCTGGTCTGATTTAGGTAAATTATGTTTTATCCCTTTCTTATAAATACATAAGTCAAAATGACAGATAAAGACAAACGATTCATAGCAAATTGAGGGCAGTAACGCGATTATCAATAACGCCATTACACTGCAGATCCATTCTCAACCAGTTTTATACAAAAAAACTGTTGAGCAAACGTAAACTGCTGCTGCTGTTTTATATAAGTAAACTGCTGATGCTGTAAGCTAATTCTGCATAATAGTATTATTATACAAAGATTTAATTTCTTACCTAAATCTCTCTGCTTAGTAACATCACCGATTTTTTCTAAATATTCTTCACGTTTTTCTTTCTCCTCCTCTAAACGCAAATCTTCCAATTTCTTTTTATACGCTGAAGTCACAAACACCTCCTTGTCCTTAAACTCGTCACCTTCTTTTTCTCTTTCTTTTTGAATCTGAGTAACATAAAATTCAATTAATGTTTGTCTAAAGTGGTTCAGTTAGGGCTACCAATTTATATAAATTGCATATCTCGACATTGGACTGACGAGATATTGTCAATCCTGATATGTAATTGATTTTTGAAAACCCTGAAATCACTATATTATTATAAGATTTCCTTTTCTGAAAATTTTACAAAACACATAAAGGAAATTATAAAAGTAACAATAATATGATAAAAATGTTTTTATACCAATAAAAAATATATTATTTGTAGGATTATAAGTGTTCCAAAAAGTGTCCAAGTTAACCACAGAGCTTTTTAAGTTGGATTAAAAGAAATCCAGTAAAACCTGGATTGGATCAACAGTATTTGAGACATACTTTCTTTATTGAATGGATATGAAAATACCTGTCTTTCAACCCTGCGTTCATTTTCCAATTTCCTTTTATGAGCAGTTTTTAATAGGTTTTCAATATACTTTGGTTGTTTAAGTTCCTTCACTTTCTGTTTCTTTTCTTCCTTCTTGATGGTCATTGAATCATATATTTCATCATACTGATATATTGTAGGATCCTCTTCTATAGCCTTACTTTGGGTAATCTTTGCCTGAAAAATATTTGTAATAAATAAACATATTATTTTATAAAATACCTACATAGCATTTAAGTTTATGTTTATCCTCAAATACTGACTAAACAGGATTTTGGTGCAATAATATCAGAATCATTTTCATAAAATAATAGCCCGTGTATTATGTGGTTCCATATTAATAAACTTAAGAGGGTCAATAAGTTTTGCATTTTTTTCCTAACTACTAATTAAGAAACAATTATTCTATGCTCTGTATTAAATCCTTTATTTAACATAATGTATGGTGTTTTCTCCTGTAATTCCATCAAAAGGAAGCTTTCTACAGGTTACAATAAAAAGAGCAATACGCAAAATGCTTGTGACAAACTTAAGGCCCCGTAGGTTTGAGATGTAGACCTATGTTCATGATTTTTTCCTATCAAGTGAAAGTGTAAAAATCAGGACTTGAATCAATGAAATAACAAGAGAAAGGCCTCAATATTGCTAGTTAAATTTTTGATATTGTGATCTAAAAAATACCACAATGTAACATAAGAATGCAACATACCTGACGATTAATATTGTCACTGGGTCTCAATAATACTGGCTTATTGTTAGAGTCATCATCAGATTCAGAATCATTGCCAAACACATTCCTTGATGCTTCAAATATAGGTTTATTTGGCTTATCTTTGTCTGGTAAAATAAGTCCATACCTGTCAATAATAATTATATCAATGTAAGTTACTAAATCACTAGTAAAAATAATACTCAGATTACAAACAACAACACTGCTACTTTGAAGCTATAGATGGTCAAACCAATTTGTCAGTATATAGGAACAAAAAAACTATAGAGTCTGTGCGGAACAAGGCCCCAACGTTATCTGTTCTCTTTGACGGCGCAGCAACTAGTATCATTTCTCTCTCCTCGCTCTTGTAAAAATGCCGTTTGTCAAAAAAGGACAACCATACTGTTGACAAGATGGACTTCAAATCAAGGTGTTACCGTTTTAGGTGGTGTCAAGTTGTGTATGTGTGCGTAAAAACGTATATGTGTGCTCTTTTAGGGATGTGAAAAGTCGATTTTAATCATGTTATATATCGATAAACGCTACACAGCGGAACGAAATAGCGATTAATTGAAGCTTCAATATCTTCGTTAAAAATAAACATAATTGAAATGCTAATGGATAATGAATATATTATAATATCATAATATAATTCAATTATTGCGGAACACATATTTTTGTAGGTATTTGTGTATTGTAATTAAAAATCTGAACTTTACCTTTGTTCCCTGCTGTGGCGTGACGATAAAATCGTGATCTGATAACCTCCATAAAGAATAGAAGCGTTTTTTGTTTATTTTAGTTGTCGTTAAACCTTTCAAGTAAAATTAAAATTGCAAGAAATGTCGATAGTTTATCGATATGACTTTATCGACATGGCTACAGCAAGGTTAATCACATTGTTAATCGTACACTAAACAAAAGTGGTAACAGTGACAGCTCGCTGAGTCCATCTTTAAATATATTATATCTATGGATGGTGCGGAAAGAGAAGAGTCGTGGATTGTATTGGGCCCCATACATTCCACGACTCTTCTTTCCTCCTGTCCTTTGACACACTATATGTACTGTTGAGTTCCTAATGGATACACTGTGTTGCGGTGTTCACTTCTTCGATCAACACGGGCTTCCGACACGTCGGAAGGGATAGGCCCAAGCGATATCTTGACATTCAAATCATTCTGCCATTTTTCGCGGGGGCGGGAACGTGCACACAGTCGCACTTCTCACACACTTCATACAAAATCCAATCTGTAATGACGACACAAATATATAGAAAATGACAGCCTACACAGACAAATCTGCACACCTCGATCTGTTTTTGTGTACGGACGAATCACAAGTGTCACAACACGCACACTAACACATTTTCGTCAACGAATTTTATCGTTTTCTGAGAGATGAGAATTGAGAAGTCGGATTTGTCGCTCGACCGATCCGCAATTTGTACTGGGCGAGCAAAATCGATAAATCCAGCAATTACATGAGACTAAAATATAATAATTGTGTTTAAATGTAATTAAACGTATGACATGTAAAAAAATATTACATGTGAAATGTAACACCTTCTTTTTGTTAATTTGATGTCCCCGACCTCTTTTTACAACAAAAAACCGAGCAATTAGGCATTTTTTCTGCTGCTGTGTTCACTTGCGCGTCTGGACTCGGTCTAGTTAAAAATCCGAGCGCAACTAGTTTTATTACCCGCGCTAGATCAGTTGATCTTGTACCTAGGCAGAGGGGAAATAGTGCGAATGCCGCATCCCTTCCGTGTTGATCGAAGGTTCACTTACATGCGGCCATAAGCTTGTTTTATTATTAGCAATTAAAGTGGTATCCAGACAAGACAATTTTTCGCCAATCTGATGAAATTCTCCGATCGAATCAGCAGGTGCGGACACATAAATGCCAATTTTCATAGTAATTAACTAATTATCTATGGAATGCAAATTTCCTGATCAAATCGACTGATTTGATCAGTCCCGTCTGGATACCACTTAATGGACTACAACTGTTAGTAATCATTGCACAAAGTCAATAGCATTGGTATTCATTCGTACCATGAAACCGAAAACAATATGCCAGAATAACTTACTTTTTACTGCCGCTAGACATAACGATTCGGACACAAAATATTTATGCTGAAGTTATGATAATTTCTTTTGATTCTAGGTAATTTTAGTGGTACTTTAATTAAGTTTAATGAATAAAATTGTGCGTGTCGTGTTGCTGACGGCTTAGCTACAGCTTGCTGTCCGTGTGACGAGCACGACTGACATGACAAGCATTGGCAACTGTCAAGTCTTGATTTTTTTTTTTTTTTTTATTGAAGCTTTGGCAACACGGCCATCAGCTTAAACATGAATTACATTTTGAATATCAAGTCTTGATGGTCTTGCTCCATAGATGGTAGGATCCTAATAGATGTGCGCGTGCTTCTGTGAGGGACAAACATACGCAATGCGACACTATGATTAGTCGAATTTATTTGTTGCCCTCCATAATCCATACTAAATTTCCGGTGGGGAATTAAAAAATGTGAGACTGTGACAAGGACAAATAATAATAGCGCTTTCGCTGCTACTCCTACTGAAAGATACATAAGACTATCCCGTTCGGTCATTTCCCCCCACCCCTCATGCCTGATCCAGTGGTCTTACTTGATGTGCTTGATCTCTATTAAGTCCCTTCCACACTCATGCGCGAAGGCGCGAACGCGAGTGTAGTAGGGACTTTATAGCTTATCACACTGTAAAGTCCCCTCCTACACACTCGTACGCGAAGCCGCGAACGTGGAGTCGATTTCGCTGTTAGCGAAAATCGAATCCACACGCGTTCGCGGCTTCGCATAGGGTTGCCAGATCGAAAGGCGCTATAATCGGGAAAAAATACCAATTTTTCGGGATTTTGGGCCTTAAGTCGGGAAAATGAACCATTCAAATTAAATTAATTGTATTAAAAACAACGATATTTTACATTATTGGCACTATGTCAGCTGCTCTGCCCAATCTCGCCACGCGCGCCCTCGCGCGCGCTGACGGGCTCGACGCGGGTCGGTTCGCTCGACGACAGTTCAGAACTTAATTGTATTGAACTTGAAATTATTGTTTTATAACGTGATGTTGTTTTTCGGGACAATTTTCACTTTGTCGGGAATCGGGAACACGTCCTAAAAATCGGGAGAATCCCGCCGAATCCCGACCATCTGGCAACCCTAGCTTCGCACCGCGATTCGCGCACGAGTGGGGTTTGGCGTCGATATAAGAAAATAATATAACCAAACCAAATTGTCAGTAAATAAGAATAAAAAAACTATACTCATCCATTTCTTTTGGGTGCTAGTAGAAAACACAAGACAAAGATAAGACAAAGATAGTATGATTAATATCTCTGTCAATGTTTGAAATGAGACAGTCCTTTGACAAACTATAATCCCCTTCCACAGTCCACACTCCATCCACACTCGTAAAGCCCTTGCTACACGGTCGCCGACAAGCCTTCTAACCGTCTGACCTTGGTCTGACCTTGGTCAGTTTTGGCCAAATTTTGTTGGAAACAACTGTCTACACGGTTCGTCCAGACCAAGGCCACGCGGTCTGAGGGGCTTGTCGGCGACCGTGTAGCAAGGACTAAAGCCCTTGCTACACGGTCGCCGACAAGCCTTCTAACCGTCTGTCCTTGGTCTGACCTTGGTCAGTTTTGGTCAAATTTTGTTGGAAACAACTGTCTACACGGTCCGTCCAGACCAAGGCCACGCGGTCTGAGGGGCTTGTCGGCGACCGTGTAGCAAGGGCTTTAAGTTCTGACTTTGACAAGACAAGACAAGTTTGACGTTTGTACTTGTTTTGATGTTTTGGTCGCTTTTTGGTGATTTTGTTTGATTTGATTAAATTTAATCACATGTAAAGTACATGATGTAGATGTAGTGTATTTTGTTCTGTCCTTGGTTAAATTATAAGATTAGTTCTAGAAAGAAGATAAGTATGGAAATTCTGGCCAGGAACGGAAAGTTGAGGCCACCAACATGTGGTGCCGAGTATTTCTTGATTCTGTTCTGTAACAGAAAGAAAATATCCTGTACACAGGTAATTTGCTTCTATTTCATATTGATAAATATCTCCATAAAACTCCCAACACACAATTTCGGATTAGCAGACTCTGCCATGCTTTGATACCAAAATAATTTGAATATAACCTCATTTTTCCTCTTTGAGTAAAGACGGTAAACTAAGCTCTGGATTTCTATCTGTATAGCTTGTAAAGATAGTCTGTACATTGAAAAGGGATATTAATTTGCTTGGAACACAAGTATAAAAATATAAGCTTCAAATTATAATTCATGATAAAGAATTGCTCAACCCAAGAGTAGGGAATGCTAGTAGCCGGGTACTGACTGAGCGAGCAGCCTCGCGAGGAAAATCCTCGGTCAGTCAGGACGTACCTCGCCCGTGGCAAATGCATGTCTGGCCTCGGCCGAGCGTGCCTCGGCCCGAGCCGAGCTTTGTCGGTTTTTGTCCATGCTCAAAGGCGCCTGAGTACGTTTGCCGCGCTCACTCAAGACGGTTGTGTTTTGCCTCGCTTGTTCGCCGCATGTTAGCGTCATAATAAAGATAAAGAACAGTGCCTTAAATTAATACAACTATATGGTGAATACCTATAGACGATTATGGGATGCGAAATGTCCCGACGCGCGGTCTCTGTGTGACTTCACGTTAAACTGAGAGCTAAACTTGGCTCAGCCACACCGTGGCTCGGCTTTGCCGCGCGCGGCAGCCTCGTGCAAAAAATCCTACTGACCGAGGCTGTCAGTACCCGGCTAGTTACATACACTCAGTAAGAAGATATGTATTTATACATACCGGAAAACTGCTAATATACTGGTACTTTTCAAAGTTTACAGTTACAAAAGTACTAATATTTTATTTTGCTGCTCTTCATTTTGTTATATATTTACAGTCTTCAGGAGAGGGTATAAAAGCCTGGAAATCACTAAGTCCTGCAGAACAAAAGAAGTTTGTTGACAAATTTGAGAAGTGGCAGGCTGAAAATAATAAGAAAATAACCAGTATCTTAAAACATGCTGAACCATTTTTTAAGAAAAAAACTACAAAGTAAGCATACTTTTAACATAATTTGGTATGGAACCTTTTTTTTTTTTTTTTTTAATTATAAATGGTCTTACTCATGGGAACAGACTAGCTGAGGCGAAGAGGCTTAATCATAACATAAAAATGTCTTTATTTGTGACACTTAACCTTTTCGACACCGTGTCAAACACAAAAGCTGTCTCTCAGACGCCACGTCATCGAAGTGTCAAAACTGAAATTGAACTTTATGCATATGCACCTAGGTCTATGTTGCTCTGTGGTCTATGACCGATTAATACGTCTTTGGCGTTGGACCTGCGGTGCGTATATATCGGTCATTGGCGTCCAAAAGGTTAAAGCCAAAAAGTTGAATTGACAATAGTACCTACAATATGCCCGATAACAATAAATTAAAAATGAGGAACTTCATTCCAAAAAAGATTTGTAATACAAATTCACATATATTTTTTCAGAGGAAAAGGAAATATTCCATCCAATATGAATACAACTAAAGAGGATTGTGATGTCAGCCTACCAGGACCTACATTTAACATCTCCAGTAATTCACATAGTTATATCCAGTCCAACGCAGATTTGGAAGTAGTACGGTGAGTAATGTAATTTATTTATGATTATAGGTTTAGGTACTGTTTAACTGAGGCAGTTGGTAAGAATTTCTCATAGGCTCCTACTCATAGTGTATCTCCATTTGTCCCACATGACGGGCGGCCACAAGTAGGAACAATTTAGGATAAATGGGAATAGTTTCATTCATTCGGGCACAACAGCAAATACTGTACTTTTATAACTACCACGGGACTTAATCGCGTAAGACTTACGTTTATTTATGGCCTGACGTTTCGAACGTGACATTACGTTCGTGGTACTGGCGAGGAATTGTATCAAATCTTCTTCTTTTGCGAACTACCCGCTTGATCTTGATTATTCACTTGTACGCTAGGGTTGTCACTTTGCCTACACACAACACTTACGACATCCGATGGTATGAGATGGGATGTTTTTTCACATAAAAGTATAATATAAAATCACACCCCCCTAACCAGGGTGTGTTGGGGATGGGGTGGGAGGAGGTTACCCGACTGGAGTCAGCGGGAGAAAACGATTCGAGCCGTATACCCCAGCATCCCCAGCAGAGGGTAACAAGATGAAAAGCAGAAGAAATACATATTAGAATGTCAGAGTTGGTTGTGGGAAACAAATTTTTTTTTAGCTCTAAAAATAGTGTGAGGTTGATCTTCAGAAAATAAAACTAAAACCTACTTATACTGGGTCAACCAAATCTTGTCAGTAAATAGAAACAAAAAAAAACTATACTCATCCTTTTCTTTTGGGTGCTAGTACTAGTGTAAGACAAAGATAGTATGATTCTCTCTGTCTATGTTTGAAATCAAACAGACCTTTGACACACTATATTAACTAAATGAAAAAAAAAGCGGCCAAGTGCGAGTCGGACTCGCCCATGAAGGGTTCCGTATTTAGGCGATTTATGACGTATTAAAAAAAAACTACTTACTAGATCTCGTTCAAACCAATTTTCAGTGGAAGTTTACATGGTAATGTACATCATATATATTTTTTAGTTTTATCATTCTCTTATTTTAGAAGTTACAGGGGGGGGGACACACATTTTACCACTTTGGAAGTGTCTCTCGCGCAAACTATTCAGTTTAGAAAAAAATGATATTAGAAACCTCAATATCATTTTTGAAGACCTATCCATAGATACCCCACACGTATGGGTTTGATGAAAAAAAAATTTTTGAGTTTCAGTTCGAAGTATGGGGAACCCCAAAAAAATATTGTTTTTTTTCTATTTTTGTGTGAAAATCTTAATGCGGTTCACAGAATACATCTACTTACCAAGTTTCAACAGTATAGTTCTTATAGTTTCGGAGAAAAGTGGCTGTGACATACGGACGGACAGACAGACGGACAGACAGACAGACAGACATGACGAATCTATAAGGGTTCCGTTTTTTGCCATTTGGCTACGAACCCTAAAAAAATGTATGCAGAAAAAAAAACGAACTGAATAATTTATGGAAACCTGGAGTCTGACTCGCAATTGGCTGGTACCTATAGTTTTTATGTTTCATAAAGATACTGGTGTGCTTTTTTAATATATTCACATTTTACTCTTACAGAGATCTTAATGTTGAATTTTATATGGATGATTACGAGGACCAGTCGGAATCAATGATGAACCTTGTATATGCTGATACACCCACGGGCAATTTGGAAGTACCAAAACAGTAAGTAATCTATTTTTCATTTAAAACTTTCCTTTCCAGACTGTCAGCTATTGAAAACCTCCTAAAACAACCAATCAAATTTTTAGGATGTATAGAAACACGCGATCTTGTTCTGATAACTTCAAATTTGTTGTTATAAACAAATTGCTATAGTATATTAAGTTTGTACCTGATTGTTATTCGTAATAGTTATATGTACCTGTTTGGTATACCTATGTTAATGTTAAGTTTCATGTCTGTAAGGTCATGTAAACATTTTTTCAAATAAATAAATAAATTAAACATTGAATAAGCTACACTGCAGATTTTTTTAAAGATCTGGATGGCGGTTAATCCATGTTTGAATACCTACCTACAGTTTTACCTACATCAACTTTTAAAGTTTTGTTCAGATCAGTACCTATATAATCCGTACATCGTACATCCAACCGCAAAATTGCATGGCCACTTTATTAATGAATTCATTTAATGCAATATATACTATATATCATATATGTAAATCTTATACAATTTCAAATTTCCCATACTGACCGATTTTTATTGCTCTCCCTGTATAGTAATCCCAGGTGGAGCAAAACTGAAACACGCATTCCCATATACATTATGTTATCGGCGGCGATTGCGGCGAATGAGAATAATAATGTTCCCTTTTGTTCCCGCACCAACGCCCCATGACATGACACCTGGGTCACATGATTTTATGTTTCAGATTTTACACCGCCTCAGTTATTGATGAAGACATAGATGAGCCCACAGCTCCGGAAACAAATGAGACGATAACAGAAACAGCATTACCTGAACCTACGTTGCCTACGATGTAAGTATTCTCCATGTTCGTCAATACAATAAAGACAATGTGAAATATACAGCCGGCGTAAATTAAAAGAGTATTAGTAAATTTTATTCTCTTTAAGAAACTGAATTTAAAAAACCGGACAGGTGCGAGTCGGACTCGCCTACCGAGGGTTCCGTATAAATTTAACATTATTTATTAAAAATTTTCAGTTTTCGTTTTGTTCCCTGTATTTTTCGTGTGAGACGATATTACTTGACAAAGGGTATAGCCGGGTAAGCATGGCCAAACTGCCCTTAGCGAAAAATATTTTATTACAGCCAAGGTACTAATCCGATTTCTTTTTAATTGCGTTATCACGGTATGTTGTATATACAATTAAGGTCGCTCTCTTGAAAAAATAGTAAAAAATTGAGTTGAAAATATTCTTAAAAATAAAAAAATTACGTGCGAGATTGCGACAGTTATCAAATTTACATATTTCATGTAGAATTTAATAATGTTTATCATATATTTTTTTCAAAAATTAAAATCGGGATTTACAGTCTGAAAAACTCGAATTTGTAACATCCCATAATTCCGTAAACTATCCCGTAAAGATTGCGTTCACAATATACTTCGTTCGTTTATTGTCTACTTAGCTTTGCTAAGTTTGCTTGTATGAAGAGAAAATATTATGGGATGTTACAAATTCGAGTTTTTCACACTGTTAATCCCGATTTTAATTTTTGAAAAAAATATATGTTAAACATTATTAAATTCAACTGTCGCAATCTCGCACCTCATTTTTTTATGTTGCTGAAAATTTTCGACTCAATTTTTTACTATTATGTACTTTGACAGTAATAAAATAAAAATGTTTTTTTCTTTTTTTGCATTTTTTTAAACCTGAAGCATTTGAGGCTTTTTGGTAAAAGCACTACATATATATATATATATGTTAATAATCCAGTAAAAGCAAATTATTTTTTTCGCTAAGGGCAGTTTGGCCATGCTTACCCGGCTATACCCTTTCATAGTTCTAGCTAGGTCAACGGGAAGTACCCTATAAAAGGGTTTTGACAGACAGACGGACGGACAACAAAGTGATCCTATAAGGAGTATACTGGTTCCGTTTTCCCCTTTGAGGTACGGAACCCTAAACAGACAATTCAGTTGCCATAAAAAATAGCACCGTACAGCGCCATCTTCATTAGCTGTCGTAACATTAATTAACGAATCTTTGATAACAATGTGAATAATTAATGTGTCATAAAATTCAACTTGTGTCAACATCCGTACCTATTTTTGGCAGAAGCCCCAAGGAGCTGTTTGGAATAATTAAAGCAAGTGGAGCGCGGCCCGAGCTCGCTACTGTCGAATGGAACGACATGTCGACGAAAGAGAAATACGTGTACACTCGAGCCATACGTACAATTCAAAAAGAATATCTTAAGAATTATGAACAGTATTTAGAGAGCTTGTCTTCTCCAGAATTATTCAAGCATTACATTAAATTTAAAAAGGAAAATTAAACACTTAAATTTTTATTAAAGTATTCATATCTGTAATACCAAAACAGGCTTAGCACGAGTGCACTGCGATATATCGGATGCGCGACCCGTTCCACTCTATTTAATAAACACCATGATACTACCACGACCACGGCCCACTCGTTCTTAGCCTATATAGATAAAGTGGAGTCCAGACGAGACAATTTTTCGCCATTCTGATGAAATTGTCCGATCGAATCAGGCCGTGCAGACGCAAACGCCAATTTGATTCCCCGTTCAAATCAGCAGGTGCGGACACAAAAATGGAATGCAAATTGGTGATTAAATTTGTGTACGTGTGGACGCTAGATGAGATTGGCGCCAATTATTTTCCTGATCAAATCGGTCGATTTGCCCAGCTCGTCTGGACTCTATACTAATAATGAGGCAAAGATCCTTTCAACAAGCCCCGCTACAACAACAGTACCTAGTGTTCCTACTGCAAGCAAAACCATTTGACCTATCTATGCAAAGAATTTGCAAACCTAGATGTCAACAACATAGTTCAACACGTTCAGATGGTTCAGACTGTTTCAACTGCATGTGTCAAATCAACAACATATTTTCCCCCGATTCGCTTCTGTGTTAATAGTCTAGCAGCGCAAGGTCGAATGTCTGTATTTTGTATGGAATTCTGTACCAACCCCATCGGTATAGCAATTTAATGTGTGACAGGCAGAGTTGGGCAAAAATTAACTTGAATAAGAATAAGAATAAAAACAGAAATTTTATTCTTATTCAAATCGATTTGAATTAAAATAATTCTTACACTAGTTATTTTAGAATAAAATTAAGGTGAATAAATCATGTGACTTTTATTTTAAATGACGACCCTGAACATCTGTTGTGTTTACATCCCGCACGGGCCGTTGTATAAAGATACGTTAGAAAACTTTTTTGACATTTGTAGTCAATTAACAATAGAAAATCCCAATGATGTTTTTCTCGTAACAGGTGACTTTAATATCTCTGACGCTCAGTGGGCTACATCTGATAGTTCTAAAATGGACCTAATTGGGGGTACTAATAGTTTGCATGTACAGTTACTTAGCGAGTTTTTATCATATTCAGGTTTGGAACAATACAATTGTTGCCTAAACTGTAATCAACGAGTTCTTGATCTTATTTTTTGCAATAAAAACTGTACAATATCCGCCAGCGATGATCCTTTAACACCGGAAGATCTGCACCATAAGGCCCTTCAAATAGAACTTAATATTGTTTACACGATTCCTCTTAAACCAGCCCCTACTTTTGTATATCGTTTCTTCGATGCAAACTTCGATGAAATAAACCTCGAGTTATCTAAAATCGCCTGGTCGGAACGCTTTTCGGGCCGTACGCTGGACGATTGTGTTTCGATATTTTATAATACACTAAATAACCTAATTGATAGATATGTTCCTAGGGTCCCCCAACGGTTTTCTTGTTCCAAGCCCCCGTGGTATACTAAACCACTTAGAAGATTATTGAATGAAAAAAAGAAATACCATAAGTTGTGGAAGACATATAGTAACCCTTTAGACCATGACACTTATAAACTTTTAAAGAAAAGAATATCAAAATTGGAGCCCCAATGTTATAAAAATTATATTAGTTATACTGAAACTAAGATTAATGATCACCCTAAATTCTTCTGGACTTATATAAAATCTACTTTTTCTAAAAGAGGTCTTCCACAGGTTATGCAGTATAAGGGTATGGCAGCTTCAAGTGGTACACAGATATGTGATTTTTTCAATGAACACTTTCACTCCGTTTTTGAAAAACCAGCTAGTGGTTCCTCTGATTTAAATAACCACCCATTGACAGGTGACCCAGTTTTAGACATTGATACAATTCACATAACCAAAGAATTAGTTTATAAATATCTTAAATCCATAAATGTAAATAAAGGGGCCGGTCCTGATTCTATACATCCTGTAGTAATCAATAAATGTTCTCCCAATTTAGTAGAACCGATTACATTAATTTTTAAAAAATCCCTTACAGATGGATGCGTGCCCTCATTATGGAAACGTGCACTAGTCACTCCTATACCTAAAGGTGAAATTAGCCACGACATAGAAAAATATCGACCAATCTCGAAACTTTGTCAATTTGGTAAAATTCTGGAAAAGATTGTAACTGATCAGCTATCCACTGCCATACGTCGTTATATTATTCCAAACCAACATGGTTTTCTTAAGGGCCGGAGTGTTGAATCCAATCTGATATCCTACACAGAGATCTTATTGGACGCGCTGGATAATAATTATCAAGTGGACGCTGTGTATACCGATTTTGCCAAGGCCTTCGATAAGGTTTGTCATGAACGCTTATTGTTGAAGCTTTGGCATATCGGTATACACGGTGACCTTTTCCGGTGGATACAATCTTACATAGAGAATCGTTCGCAGGCTGTGGCAGTGGGTGGATATACTTCTCAGTATAGGCCTATCACGTCTGGTGTTCCACAAGGGTCTCATCTGGGGCCTTTGTTGTTTATCATCTACATCAATGATATCTCTGCATGTATAAAAAATTAAAACTTACTGTTATATGCTGACGATGCAAAGATATTTAGAGTCATTCGTAATGTGGATGATTGCAAAGCCTTACAAAGCGACTTGGACCGTTTTGAGGCTTATTGTATTGATAATAAGTTGTCCTTAAATCCAGACAAATGTTTCGTTATAAGTTTTAGCAGGAAAAGGAATAGTATTAATGTTGACTATAAACTATGTGATAAAAAATTAGGTCATGTTCACCAGATTCGAGACCTCGGTATCATAATGGATTCAAAACTCACTTTTATACCTCACATTGATGACATGTTAGGTAAAGCATTTAAGCAGTTAGGATTTATATTACGTGTAGGTAAGCCATTTAAGAGACTTTTAACTTATAAGGTACTATTTAACAGTTACGTTCGCAGTCGCTTGGAATTTGCAAGCGCTGTGTGGAGCCCACTGTATAAAATACATAGCGATAGGATAGAGAGAGTTCAGAAAAAGTTTGCTAAGACAATATAATACAGAATTAGAGATAAATACTCGGATTACGCCACCGCAATGAGAGTACACAATATAACATCCCTTAGTTATCGCCGAGAACGCACCGATATCTTAACACTTTATAAAATTCTTAATAATATTATTGATGCTCCGTTTTTATTACAGTCACTTTCCCTCAGAGTTCCTCGACGTTGTGAACGCGCCTGCAGGAAAAAACCTCTATTTTACATCCCCCGTAGTCGGACTGCTTACGCAAAGAATAGTTTTGTTAAAAGGGCGTGCAGGTTGTACAACGAAAAATTTCATAGTCTTGATATGTTCTGTGAGAAACTTAATAGATTTAAAACACTTTCTATGCAGTGTAATATGTAACCTAAAGCATTAGTTATTAGAGGCATTTTTAAGAAATAATCTCAGTATTATGTATGAAATGTTACTGTTTCTTATATGTAATTGAGTAACAAAACCTCTTTTTTTTTTTTTTTGTATTTCAGTTTTAAAACAATTGTTATGGTTGTTATAAGATATTAGATAAAATAAGGTACCTACATTTATTGATAAAATTGTACAAATTTTAATACTGTGATAGGTACTCTTATATTTTAGTTTTATTATTATTTTTCTCTTAGTTTATTGTTGTATGCACAAATAGCTCTGTTTTTACTCTGTAGAAAACAATTTGAATTAACATGATGTTAAAATATTTTCATTAAGGAAACTGTAAGTCTAGTTTTAAGAAAATTTCCAGTGTTATATATAACTATAAAAGACTGTTTGTTTCTTAAATAAATAAATAAATAAAAATAAATAAATGCGGAATAAAAAACGGAATAATTATTCTAGAAGTGGGACTAATCTAAATAAGGTTTTATTCAATTAAAATGTTATTTAGAATTAAGTTAATTTCTGTAGGTCAGTCGGTTATTAGGGTTCCGTAGCCAAATGGCAAAAAACGGAACCCTTATAGATTCGTCATGTCTGTCTGTCTGTCTGTCCGTCTGTCTGTCCGTCCGTATGTCACAGCCACTTTTCTCCGAAACTATAAGAACTATACTGTTGAAACTTGGTAAGTAGATGTATTCTGTGAACCGCATTAAGATTTTCACACAAAAATAGAAAAAAAACAATAAATTTTTGGGGTTCCCCATACTTCGAACTGAAACTCAAAATTTTTTTTTTCATCAAACCCATACGTGTGGGGTATCTATGGATAGGTCTTCAAAAATGATATTGAGGTTTCTAATATCATTTTTTTCTAAACTGAATAGTTTGCGCGAGAGACACTTCCAAAGTGGTAAAATGTGTCCCCCCCCCCCTGTAACTTCTAAAATAAGAGAATGATAAAACAAAAAAAAATATATGATGTACATTACCATGTAAACTTCCACCGAAAATTGGTTTGAACGAGATCTAGCAAGTAGTTTTTTTTTAATACGTCATAAATCGCCTAAATACGGAACCCTTCATGGGCGAGTCCGACTCGCACTTGGCCGCTTTTTACTTTGTAAGTTGATTTTCACCCTTCTATTTAAAAGTCGGATTGATTTGATATTTGTTACTTTAGTTTAGGTACAGTACCCATTAAAGAATTCCGCTATACACTGTCTATCTAGTTCTATCATCCGATCAGGGTGCTTAGCCAACATGCCAAACGTTAACGCTCCGTAGAGTTGCGTATAGTCTCTCTCTATCACTCTTACATATTAGTGCGATAGAGAGACAGAGATAGCGTTGTCGTAGCGCAAACGATTGGCATGTTGGCTACGCACCCAAGGTGCCTAGTCAAGATGACAATTTTTGTTTTCATTTTAATAATAAATAAATTAAAACAAAAACGGAACGCTATCTCTGTCACTCTATCGCACTAATATGTAAGAGTGATAGAGACAGAAAGCGCTTCGTTGCTGGAGCGTAAGCGAATGGCATGTTGGCTAGGCCCCCAGAACAGTTAAATTTACCTAATAATTTAGTTATTAAATTAAAAACAAAAATTGGCATATTGGCTAGGCACCTTGAGTGCGTAGCCAACATGCCAATGGTCTGCGCTATGACAACGAAACGCTATCTCTGTCTCTCTATCGCACTAATATGTAAGAGTGATAGACACAGAAACCGCTTCGTTGTCGGAGCGCAAGCGATTGGCATCTTGGCTAGGCCCCTAGACCAGCTAAATTGAACCTAATGATTTGGTTATTAAATTAGAAATAATACGGTTACTGAAACTATGCGACAGTCAATTTGTAAGATTTTATTCCATAAAATAGGTATAAATTAGACAAGAGACTAAGTACTATATTACATCTACCTAACTATACGTAATTAGTACCTATACGGTACCCAGACTTCATTTTTATTCGTGGAATATTATTTCGAATAAAAATCATGATTATATTTATTTAAGAATAAGTTATTCTCATTCAATTTTTTCTCATACGAATTATTCCCGATCAAAATTATTTGAATATTTTTGACGGGAATAAAATCGAGATGATTTTATTCCTACGAGTTCTTATTCAAATAATGATTTTATTCTAGAATGCCCAACACTGGTGACAGGCACGAAAATTTGGGTTTCATAACCATAGGTAATTTGTATGGTAAAAAAACGTTTAATTACACATGTTATAGAGTTTATTAATATACTTATATTACAACCATATGAATCATGACTTAGTAAACAACAATATATTATGGTTTCTATATCTACAATAATTTATTGACTCTAGTACTAGATTCAATCTATAAAAACAAGTTTGTTAAAATATCCATACATACTATTTCTACAAAGAAATATCAAGCAAACCATTTATAAATATTACTGATCTTGGGGGAAATGGGCCTAAGCTTGGTCCCCTGCTTACGCTATCGTGCGGCATATGGCGTCAACGAGACGACGAGAGACCAAGACCGCGGTGAGAATAGCACCTACTTCGAGCACCGCAAAGTATCGTAAAAATGGTGTAAGTGCCTGCCCCAGACAGTGCCTACTTAAATCACTAAATATGCAAGTGGAGTGGATTTTCAATACAATATACATTTTTTAAATGTTATCAATTCTATTTGCCACACAGTAACCCTACTGCCATGCCAGCAACAAAAGATGCTAAAAACACATGACTTTCAGTAGCGCGATAACTCCCATCATCTGTAAAGTTGTTGTACCAGCGTTTTGCTTTAATTTCCTTCTTTTTCAACAGTCCTTCTGCTTTATCCAATTTACGATCAACAAAGCGCTCCGCCTGTAACAAAATATTTTATTTTAATAAAAAAGTTTAAATTGCTACATATTTAACCACTTCTCTTTACAAACTGCAGTCACTTGTCACAATTTAAAATAATAAATCATAAAGGATAATATGGTTCCATTCAAATGCTGTTCATGATTTTCTAGTATATTTATAAACTGGAGTAGAGTCTATGAAATAACTACAATAAAAACATTTTTTTTTCTTTGGTCGTCCAGATATTTAGTACTAATTCTGGAGGCATGTTCAAACTTCAGTCAGCATAAGCTGCCACTTTCCATTTATTTCTCTATCTACAACTATCATTATACCTGACTGGTTTTATTTCAAAAGTCAATTATGTATAATTTATTGAACTCACAGACAATATTTGTAATTCAGGATGATGCAATACCAAAAAAAAATCCTCCTGTGAACCCTGCTGAGTAATATGAATTATCTTTGACAAATAATAATACCTGCAACAAAATAAATGATAAATTTCAATTTATTAAACTCTGTGTGAAACAAACCCACAACAAAGAGTACACCTTTTATATGAGCAATATTAATGATTTATAGTTTACTAGCGACCCACCCCGGCTTCGCACGGGTTGACAAATAAAAAAAAACGCATCAAAATCCATTGCAGTTTTAAAGATCTAAGCATACAGACAGACAGACAGACAGCGGGAAGCGACTTTGTTTTATACCTACTATGTAGTGATACCAATAATTAAAAAAAACGTCTTTTACATTTAAAATGAAAACCAGTCAAGCATATGATAGTAAACATACAGTTGAACATTTATGAAAATAGGTGATTTTTTAGATATGTCTAACCATTAATTTTAGCTACAGGATTTTAATAATAACCATGCAAGAAAAATATTGTAGGCATATTGAACCTGCAATACATGCATGATGTAGTAAGCCATAGGTCAGTAGCCATGTATTTCTATGTAAGGTGACGCCGGGGTAAGGTGAGTCATCACACCCTACATTAAAATACAGCCTCACAGAACTAATTGAATAATGTAAAGTAATTTTATTTTCATTCCCAATAAAAACAAGCTGCCGGGGTCCTTCTATCTTTATAAGCTAAGTGATGTGAAGATGGACACAAACACAAGTGCTGTGATATACATGCATCAGCTTCAAGAGCTGCTAGTGTATAAATAAAAATAAATGAATTAACCCTGATGCACAGCCAAGTTCCCTAGGTTTTGTGATTTTTGGAGCATAGAATAATATTCTTTATTCCTCACCAGCAGGTCATATATCCTTCACTACACCAGGATGTTATAATTATTATGTCATCCAAACATGAAATTAGCTCATGACAGAAAACAAGTGTCAGGTCATGAGCTAATTTATTGTTCATCAGATATAAGTGTTCTTTTATAAACGGATATACTTAGAAGTGTGCATCGCAAATATTTACATTACTATAACAAGGTTGATGATTCATCTATGGGTTGATGTCATTGTTTATCTTCATCTCTATCACTCTTTTGAATAATCAAGCCATAGGAATGGAGATGGATGAACATTAAAAAACTATATTCTTAATCTTAGTGACCACCTGAATTTACAAATGCAATTGCGTATCAGACAACAACGAAACAAAATTTACTCACTTTTTCAAACCAATCGGGAGACTTCCCTGTTGTTTCTTTCTCAATTTTGTCACTAATTTTATCAACTTTCTTATTAATTTTGTCCCAGTTTATGTCAATATATCCCTTCTGGCTGGCAATATGTAGCAAAATGACACTTCCACCTAATCCGACTGCAGCAACTTTGCCAATTTTCATGGTGATGAAGCCTGTGATCCTATAATAAACAATAAAGAAAAGTTGTTACATATTTGAACAACTAACCCGTTTCCGCATATTTTAATTTAGAACTATGCATTGAAGATAGAATGTAAAATAAAATGCAAGATACAGTTGTACAACTTATATTTTTACTTACCATCCTGACGCAGTTCCTAAAATTAGCTGTTTAGTTGCAGAAGTCTTTCCAATATCTGCAACTGCTTTTTCAATGAAATTTTTCGCCTCATCTACAATCTTTTTGGCGTCTTCAGCTGCATCTTCGGGTTTAGGTTTGGCCATTGTTTTAGCTTGTATTTACGCTGTTTAATTTTAAGATTTTTAAGTGAAATCTCGGACCATGAGATCAGAAATGAACCATAATGCAAAAAAGTTTACTTCCTGGACAACGACAAGTGTCAAATTATTTTGTTAGTCTTTGGTCAAGTAGTGGAGTCCTATATATATATATAGCTGGTCAACCAAATCTTGTCAGTAAAAAAAGGCGCGAAATTAAAATTTTCTATGGGACGATATCCCTTCGCGCCTACATTTTTCAAATTTGCCGCCTTTTTCTACTGTCAAGATCTGGTTGACCAAGTATATATTATACTACTCTTTGCTACAGATTTGGCGGCAAAATGCATGATATTTAAAGCTATAATAGACGGGCGAACCGTGGTCCGGACCCAGGCCTGTCTGATGGTATAGAATGTGGTCCGCGATACGTCCTTTAAGGACGCAGGTATAACTGAGAGCGAGAAAGAGATATACTGACCGTTCATGGTCGTGTTCCGGTACGCCCGTCTGTTACTGCTGAGCTATGGTTATTTAGGAACTTGGAGGATACAACTAAACGGAGTAGCCATTAACAGGCTTTCCCCTCTGTCGAAATTAGGCGGCCAACGGTCATACACAATGTATGGACTGACGTTTATCTGACATGGCTATTTTTACGTTACGCATACATTTGACGTTCCCCTCCCCCGCAAAAATCGGCAGACTGTTTTGTACAGAAAATTACAGACATGGCGTCTCCGTTTGATTATATCCTCCAAGTTTAGGAAGGTACCTTTGTCGTTTTGACCATTTGACGTTTGCCAAGATCAAATTTTGACAGTATTGTTGTAACTTGTAGTTTGAGGTTGAGTAGTCAAATCGAAAATTTGAATTCGGTCGAATCGAACCTTAAAACCTTTTATTAAATCAGTATTAAATTTCCATTGATATCAAAATGTTATTATGTCCATTCATCGTCAGTGCTAAAAATAACTTACACTGAATTGTCTTAGCGTCCTGACATAACCTAAGTAAACTACATAATACCTACTTATTGTAAAATTAAAATGTTATATGTATTTTATTTATAAACTTTAATACTATTCAACATTACATTAGTCAAACATTAATAAGATCTAAATCCATTCTATAAAATGTTTCTAAACACACTGAAATACAAACCGATGCATAAACTTAAAAAACAGCAAGTTTTTTTCGGGTTGAGATCACTCCACGGCAGCTTAGGACTATGGGTAAGAAAAATGTATACAGATCGTTTCAACTCATAAATTGTTTTTAGAATACAATAACATTGTAGTAATAATTACAGCCACAAGATTTAAACTCTGAAATCAAATTGAAAATTGAAAGACACTGGTCTGAAGAAGTTCAAAAAGAGCAGTCTTTAAGCAGCGGAAAGTTACATTATGTGTTGGCTCAATTCCCATACCCATCAGGCAATTTACACATGGGCCATGTTCGTGTTTACTCCATCTCTGACACTATTGCAAGATATCACAAACTTAATGGAGATAAAGTCATACATCCTATTGGTTGGGACGCCTTTGGACTACCTGCAGAAAATGCTGCCATTGAAAGAAATGTTCAACCTCAGCATTGGACTGCCTCGAATATTGAGTCTATGAAAAAACAGCTCCTTGATTTAGGATTTAATTTTGACTGGGACAGAGAATTGTCTACATGTGATCCAGAATATTACAAATGGACACAGTATATATTTTTGAAATTATTTGAAAATGGTTTAGCATACCAAAGCAAGGTAAGTTCTTCATTAAATAATAATTTTATGAATTTCAAAATAATTAATAACCCAAACATTTTACATTAAATTTCAGGCCAGTGTCAACTGGGATCCTGTGGATCAAACAGTTTTAGCCGATGAGCAGGTGGATGAGCTAGGCTGCTCTTGGCGTTCCGGAGCCAACGTGGAAAAGAAGATTCTCACACAGTGGTTTATCAAAACCACCAAATTTGCTCAGAAGCTTTATGATGGGCTTAGTAGTGAGCAGCTAGAAAATTGGAAAGATATAATCAATTTACAGAAACATTGGATTGGTGAATGCAATGGCACAGTGGTAACATTTAGTATGTTGGTAAATGATAAGTTAAAGTCATTTGATGTTTGGACATCTGATCCTTACAAATTAATTCATGGAGAATTTTTAGTAATAAGTAGGGATAATCTTATAGCCCAAGAATTAAGTAACAATGATAGTCTTTTGAAAGCTATAAATCCAATCACAGGAGCTGAAATACCAGTTTATATAAGTGAAGTTGCTAACTATGCTGAAGGAAGGGATGTCTACTTAGCCTGCCCTTCAGTAGATGAAAGTGACAAAGTTCTAGCAGACAAGATAAGTTTTTGTGTAAAATCCACCTATCCGACAATAAATATTGCAAGTGAGAACCAAAGAGCAATTGACTTGGCTAAATCTAAAAATGTAGGAGGTCATTTAGTGAGTTCAAAACTTAAAGACTGGCTCATATCCAGGCAAAGATACTGGGGAACTCCAATACCCATCGTACACTGCCCTACTTGTGGCCCAGTCCCTGTGCCATATGATCAGCTCCCATTGAAACTACCAACACTTAATTATGCAGACACTAGCAACAAATCATTGGCAGATCTACATGACTGGGTCAACTGTAAATGCCCACAATGTAGTGCAAGCAGTAAGCGCGAAACTGATACTATGGACACATTTGTTGACTCTTCATGGTATTATTATCGATTCCTGGATTCTAAAAATACCAAAGAACCATTCATAAAAGAAAACCTTCAAGGGTGTACACCTGTTCACATTTATATTGGTGGGAAAGAGCATGCAGTGCTGCATTTATATTATGCTCGCTTCATGAGCTACTTTTTGCATTCTCTAGGCTGGACTGTATATGAGGAACCATTCAAAAAACTATTAGTTCAGGGTATGGTAATGGGACAATCTTATAAACTAAAATCATCGGGAAAATATATACCTGCAGAAAATGTAGAAAAGATAAAAAATAAATATGTAGAAAAACATACACTACATCCTGTAGTTATGCAGTGGGAAAAGATGAGCAAATCTAAATACAACGGGGAGAATCCTGAGAGATTGTTGAGTACATACGGCTGTGATACAACGCGCCTACTAATACTAGCAGATGTCCCTCCAGCAACTAGCAGGCACTGGTCTGAAGCTAGTAAGTGTATTCTTCTATATAAATACACTTAAACAGTTAAATTTGAATCTTATTATTTGTAGCTGTAATTTAAATCAAAGCAAGCTATAAATTTTGTGTGTATAATATCTTTAGACCAATTATCAATTTTATAATCCATTTAATGTATTTTCAGCCTTTCCTGGTGTTCTTAATTGGCAGCATAGATTATGGATAACAGTTCGAGATTTTATCAAACATAGGAATGATGCTACATTATATGAGCAGGAGAAGATTACTAGTGAAGAGTTTGAGAAAATTGACTTTAAATTATGGGATTCTAGAAATTATTTTACAGCTAACACTTCATACCATTTCAAGTACACTCACATGCTTAGTGTTGGCATATCGAGGCTGCAAGCCTTAACTAACGCTTTAAGGGTAATTTATTATTTATTTTTTAATGATTTTTGTAATGTTATAAAACAACTCGAGTATTAAGCAATTTTGTATATTAACATTTATTGAACTTTGTGTTTAACATCTTGCGTTTATTTGCAGAACAATGTTCCTCCAGAAGTCATTGCAAAAAGTAAAGAATATGAATTAGCATTGGCAACTCTAATAATAATGCTGTCACCAGTGGCTCCACATTTCTGCTCTGAACTGTGGGCAGGATTTCTTTCAGCACCAAAAAGGATATCTCAATCCACCCCTTTGATTAACTGGCAGGAGAATGTATTGGGACAAACATGGCCTAAGGTTGACAACCACTATAAGCTGTCGCTTTTATGCAAGGTACAACCCTTATTCCAATTGTATTTTTTAGATTAAATGCTTATACTTTAGTATACGTAATGTATTAACTGTATACAAATATTTAAGTAGAACATCACAACTACATAGAGCATAATACGAAGATTTCAAAAGATAGGCCCGTTAATATACCGCCGAGCGAATATGCACACCAACGAAATGTCAGGCGTGGCTCACTCCGTGATTTCGTCGCGTTGCTACAAGTACCTACAAGTACATGATATCCACACTAATTTTGGTGTCTATTAGACATAGTAGTTGCCGCGCACCGCTATGGAACGGATGCCTGCTCGCGCTTGCGCCACCTAGCGGTCATATCTGTCCTAATTGACGCGTTTTGTTAGAGAGTGAATCTTCTGTACCTAGTAGGTACTACTATCTAGTCGAGCGCGAAGCAAACACTGCCGTACCATCCTTTACTGGAACCATTTCGCCGCATTGTCAGGCCCCTATTTGAGAACCTCTGGATAAGACCAGAACGCAGAAATTTTCGTAATCCAGTAAGCTATCTGGGGGCACGGCAGTGCCCCCGCTAAGTCGAGCGCAAAGCAAACACTGCCGTACCATCCTTTACTGGAACCATTTCGCCGCATTTTCAGGCCCCTATTTGAGAACCTCTGGATAAGACCAGAACGCAGAAATTTTCGTCATCCAGTAAGCTATAATCACATACTTAAAATCCAAAATTTCAAGTCTGTAGGTCATTTAGTTCCGAAGTTAAGCGAAAGCAAAGTTTCGCATTTATGACATTCATTCACTCATGATCATCAGAATAGAATTAGTACTTCCCATAAACTCAGAGAGCTGAAATTTGGTACAGAGTTAGGGTTTAATGGCCACATAAAGGGTAAACCTAAAAATATTGCAATATCAGTCACGTTTGAAAGATCTAAGAACTGCATAAGTAAGTTTGTAATCCCATATAAATATATGATATTACAAAGATACTGTTGCAGTTCCTACAAATAGTAGGTAAAGTAAAGGTACACTACGATGTACGATGTGAGTATAAATGAAGATATGTTTAGTTATGATATGTGTATACATAGTATGGGTATGAGTACCCGAAAAGAAGGACTGCCTACAAAAATAGATGAGATCCCATCAAAAACATTACATGTAAAAAGGTGCAAGTCTCGCAACGCTTTTACTACAAAAAAGTTTTGAGATGTAATGTGAAACCAAGTCGGTTATTTTAATCAGTGTCAGCACTGAGTTAATATAAAAGAAATAGACACACAAAGCAGAACAAAAACGTCAAGAAATGTGGATCCCAATCAGGGATGTTGCGAACATCCGCATCCGCATCCGCAACCGCGGAACATCCGCATTATTTTCAACATCCGCATCCGCATAAAATCGATGCGGAGCTTATGCGGATGCGGATGTCGAACAAGTCGGTACAGGAACGTCTTAGCGGCGGCGTAAGTGCTAGGTAATTTCGTCATTACCTCAGATCATAGAAGTAAGGAGATTTATAACGAAGCATAATTTCAACGAGACTCGGTGTCTCCAACTGTGCCCCACCACATCATTGAGGGCGTGGCCAGACAACCAACTCACGCGCTGTGATTGGCCGAACCGCGCGGGGTAAAGGACAAGAGCGGCGACGCTAGAGAGTAGGACAAGTCGATAAATTTACAACAGCTATCGATATTTTGTATTATGTTCTAAACATGACTTTATTGTTTTGGCATTAAACTATTTTAAGTAATAATTGCCATTGACTTAATTTATACACCTTTAAACATTTGACCTTATTTGCGACCTAAGATTTTTAAGGTACGATTAAGGTAAGTACCTATAGTATTATTCGGTCCATAAAGTTCTGTCACAAAGGTTTCTACTGATAGAATGTAATACAAAGCTTTTAATAAAAAAATTGCAATGATTCGAAAGCTTGTTATATGTTTATCAAAACGTACCTAACATAATTGGTATAAAATTTAGTAACGATTTTATTTACTGTTTGTTTATATTGTTTGGATTGTCGTTAGACGCGAACAGTCGCCTGGATTGTGAAAAATTAAACTCCACAAAAAGGAGTAAAAATCAGTGTTAAAGTAATAAAATAGTTACAATTGTATTTTTTAATGAACATAATTTATTATAGCATATTTCGTCACCCGAATCCGAATATTAGGTACATAGAGCTATGAAGAACTGAGAAAGAAAATATGTTAAATTATATTGTAAGTTAGGTATGCACCATTAAATAAGCTTTAAAATCATATACGAATAATAATAAACACTCTATACCTATATTTTTTATCGATAACGCTTAAACCTCAATTATGTACGAGCGCCACTCTAGTTCCTTGCGGAAAGAAGGGAACCGGTTAGCGGTCGTACCAAGAAACAATAATGCCGTTGTGGATATCGTTAGCGGCTTAATGCATTGTGCCGTTGCCTAGCACACTACAAATAGTTTTCCATGCTAAGCCGTCAATGTAGAATGCATATTCAAATTGCCACGCGTTTGTTTGGCAAAATGGTTCGACTCAGTAAAATCATATGTCACTGGATTTATTTGTTAAAATGTGTTGTTTTATTGACTAATACGTAAAAAAAATGTACTCACATGTGGTATGTAACTCCATGATCCCTAAGCACTCCTATTTCTACACGAAACAACGCTACAAACCGGCATTTTACGTAAATTGACGAGCACATTTTTCTACGACAGCTAAATTGCGACTGTCTTACGGCGGAAAGAAAAATGGTCAGCCTGACCATGTTGCGGCGACACGCGCCACGCCTCCGTCAGTTATCTAGTACCTTCTATGATCTGAGGTCATTACCTATAACGAAATCGTCTAGATCCAGAAAAGTCGGCGAAGTTACTGTTTATTAAATATAACGCACCTATATTCTTGCTCAAATACTAAACGTTTCGGTTTTTTTAATAAAAAATTACTAAAAATGTAATATTTGACGTTTTCTAAGTACCTAATCTTGACATCCGCATCCGCATCCGCATCCGCGGATGTGAGCCTTTAAATATCCGCATCCGCATCCGCATCCGCGGATGTCAAAAAATCTGCATCCGCAACATCCCTGATCCCAATGACGTTTCGCACCATTTGCATTGATGATAAAAACGCTTACGTAAATTTTGAGTCAAGATAAATGTTTCGTACAGAAAAGAGCTTAATGTCGTAAGCATTAAGTGTCAAATTTGCAAACATAAGTACCAACACTGTTAAAAAATTTAGTCCGATGACACTAAACGTAACGTATTTACGTCAAACAACGTCAAACGAGAATAATGAACGAATGGAGTCACTTTGGTACACTTTAATATGTATTACTGTACAGGAAAACCAATTGAAGTAATAAATAAAACAAATTTAATTTAATCGGGAGCTCAAATAAAATTAATTCGTGGTTCAAATTCAAACAAATCAAATTTTTAATTCGTAAGTCTTTAAATACTAATTTCCTTGAAATAAATTCTACTTATTAAATAACTGTGTATTTAAGATCTACATTTACTCATAGCGCGGGTGCACGGGGACATTTAGATACTGATTGGATTTTTTTTATAAAGTCTACCTATACTTTATAAAAAAAATCCTGTGGTTGTCACTGTGTTCCGACAGGTTTAGCATTTACAGTTAGTCGATATAAGCCCTTATTGGTGGTGTATATGTCGGAAACAGGGAAATGGGTCGAACACACAAGTGCCGTTTTGCCTTGTTTAAAACTGCATCACCCCTATCTCTTGCTATAATTAAATAGCAGTCCACTTTGCACGTCGCATAGGTTTTCTTGGAAATCTTGAATTTAAACATAATATTATTTCTTATGAATTCCGTATAAAAATATAAAAAAATATTGACCTCACATCGACTCATTCGATTTTTGTTCCTTAACATCCCTTCTTTGGTACTAACAAATTAATTTATTCAAAACCATAAAATTACCACCAGATTACATAAATTATGTAATGCTATCCAAAGAACTAACCGAAAGAAATACATTCCATCCTTTTTCCTTGTTTTATCATTGTTATTTTTACATATTTTAACGGCACATTTCGTAATTGTTGACAACTTCACATTTAAGCGTTTCAAACAAGACTAAACGAAAAAGTAATGCATGATTTGTTTTGACATCACTTTTGTGGGGCCATTTTTGGCGGCTGATTGGGTATCCAGTTCTTTATACTATATCAATGAGTGCCAGAGGGTGTTAAAACCGTATCAATAAGATATCTTTAATTTGTAATACATATAATGACTTGGCAATCGCACATAATGCTTTACTCGTACCATACTCGTAAATATGTGTAATGCTCAAACTGCAATTAGCGCTAGCGTTATGTTCAATTAGAATTATTTTTAATAGGTGACGATGATCCTTTTGTCATTATGCAGCCGTGCGATGGCCAAGTCATTATACGTATTACAAATTAAAGATTCTTATTGATACGGTTTTAACACCCCCTGGCACTGATTAAAATAACCGACTTGGTTTCACATTACATCTCAAAACTTTTTTGTAGTAAAAGCGTTGCGAGACTTGCACCTTTTTACATGTAATGTTTTTGATGGGATTTGTTCTGACGAAATGTGCACAAACCCCATTTGCGCACCAATTTCTGGCCCACTTCGTAGTTCCCGCAAGGGCCCGTCTTTACGAAGTAAATTATAAGAACGAAATAATATGAATTCAACTTGAATAAATCATCATCTTCCTCGCGTTGTCCCGGCATTTTGCCACGGCTCATGGGAGCCTGGGGTCCGCTTGGCAACTAATCCCAGTAATTGGCGTGGGCGTAGTTTTACGAAAGCGACTGCCCTCTGACCTTCCAACCCAGAGGGTAAACTAGGCCCGTATTGGGATTAGTCCGGTTTCCTCACGATGTTTTCCTTCACCGAAAAGCGACTGGTAAATATCAAATGATATTTCGTACATAAGTTCCGAAAAACTCATTGGTACGAGCCGGGGTTCGAACCCGCGACCTCCGGATTGCAAGTCGCACGCTCTTACCGCTGGGCCACCAGCGCTTCAACTTGAATAAATAAACAAGTAAATAATAAAAACTATCAATTCCCACGTTAAGCCAGTTTCTGCCTTGAAATCATTCATCTATTTAAACCAGCTAAAAAAATTGCGCTATTGTGTTAACCAGGATTAGGCAGAGATCAAATTACCGTACAAAATTGAATTACGATTGGAAAGTGCTTGAGTTATTTTATGCCTAGTTTACATGTTTGTTCTAGGTTGATGGTGTTGATAGGTGCGAGTTAAAAATAGCAGCACCAGTACTTGATCGCCTTGGCCAAGAAGAAGCTGTGCAAATGATGCTTGATCAAGCTGACGTTGCCTTTCGCGTCCAAAGAGGAATTATCAAAACTAAATACGAATTGTTCCCCGGAAGTCGTGCTTTTTTGAATCTATTCACAAATCGGAGTGCAAAGAAAAAAGAAAATGATACAGAAAATAAAATTGCTGCAGGCTGAAGTAAAATATACCTATCGTAGTTTATATTGATCTCTATTTTCATTTGAACCGCCATAAGTCAAAGGTAAGTCACGTTTTTTTTACTATTGTGTTTATTGCATGAGACTACAAATACTCCTAAATATGGACCGTAAAATGTGTCTACCTTGGGAGCCTGGGGTCCGCTTGGCAACTAATCCCAAGAATAGGATAGGAGTAGTCACATTGACCTTGATTGTAGTTTGTAGTAGGTAGAGATGGGTCGTGGGTATTTACCCAATTTACCCACCCAGGTAAATACCCATCTACCCGGTATTTACCCGTATCTACCCAAATGGACGGGTAGATTCATTTCTTATTGCACATGTCGAGTTGTGTTAAAGTGGAGATATAAACCGAGTTAATGGTTGTAATTAATGTGTGTCATTTAAAATGAAAAGGTTTAGTGAAACCTGCAGTTGTAACTAAGGATTTTTTAGTACACTTTTGATAAATATTAAAAAAAGACCGTCATAAGAGTATTTTTTTTAGATTTTAGTAAATTATCATACTGATACGTTGATAATACACATTCGAACTTCAGTCGGCGGGGGGTGTGGTTGGGGGGAGGGGGGTAAAAGTGATTTTTTTCATATTTCTTGGAATCTGTCATTAATATCGAAAAGTGTTGTATGTACAAACTAAAGTACACAGAATTTCCTACAAAAAAGGTTATATACATTTTTGTCCTAAAACTGTATTTGACTTATGAGCTTCCCAAATTGTGACACTGCACAATTTTTTTTTTCTTATTATTCATAAGTAGTCTTTATTTTCATCTTTCTAATGTATATTAAAAGCGTTATAAAACATTTCCGGAAGCCAGGGAATGATTTTACACGATATTCATAATTTGACTTATATGTTAAAATCGAACTTCACCTCATAGCAACCTTTTCGTAATTAGTTTGAACATACATTTTATGTAACTTTATAAAAAAATACTTAAATTAATCTTATTTATACTCACATACCATTAAACACATCAAATTTAGAAGGAAAACGAAAATACCCGCGTATTTACCCGCGGGTAGGTAAATATCGGGTATATACCGGGTAAATACCCGCTCTCGGGTATTTACCCGGGTAGTTACCCATCTCTAGTAGTAGGTAAAGATGGACCTTAAGAGTAGAGCTACAATAAATACAATTATCTTAGGGTTTATTATTATTTACAACACCGTAAAATAATAATACTAAATCTAATTCAGAATAAATTAAACCTATGACTTTGATTGCACTTCTGAGGGTAGATAATTATCATCTCTTCCTTGGTTTTTTGCCGCCAAATATTTCTTCTTTGTACCTTTGTATATTGGCCATCGAATCCTGTGGAATAAACGAATGTATGTAGTATGAATATAGGTAATATGGTATATGATGAGTCAAGTTTGAATCCCTGTAAGGGCATTTATTTGTCTGTTTACCACAAATATTTGTTCCTGAGTTATGAACGTTTTCTATGTATTTTTCTATTTATTATGTTATGTATATTATATTATGTATTATATCTATAATTACATGTATTTATTTAAGTTTAGTTAAGTTATTAGTCTCGCCCGAGAGTTTTCCATTTTTCCTTTATTTTTAAGCATTATCCCTGTAATATGTATTTATTTATGTTCCCGTACACATTTAATTAGAGTGAGTCCTTCGAAAAAGAAGGAATACTTTAAATACAAAAAATGTACCAGCATTGCGATACACCGAGGAAATGAAATGCCGCCAGCATCCTTGGTACAATGCCTCAAGCAAAAGCCTATTTTAGATCGCCTCTGTATTCAGCGGCGGTATCATGGTCGCATTTTTATCAGTTGTCATGTCATGCGTCACTTTCGCACTTACATATGTACTTGTTAAAACGTGACAAGCATGATGACAAATGATAAAAACCCGACCATCTTAGCCCTACAGCATAATTAATGTGACTTGATTTCAAATACCTTTTTAGCTTCTCTCCACTCCAGCTGGCGGAGACGTTGTAAGCCTTTTAAATTACGATCAAGTATTTTGAGAAACTCTGCTCTAGAGATTTTAGGCGTTGGCGTCGTTCCATTGTCGGCGGGGTCCGGCGCTGCCGTCACTCCGGGCTACGGACATACATTTTACGTATTAATCCATCTAAGTAGAACCAATAATGTATTTCTGTTGCCGCTATAACAATAAATACTAAAAAGTACGGAACCCTCGGTGAGCGAGCCCGACTCGCACTTGTCCGTTTTTTTATTTCGTAGCCCATTATGGGATAGGGCCCTCAAATATTTCCTATGTCATCAATCAAATCATAATAATTAATAATCTAACCGTGAACGGGAAACCACTAACCTGGTCGTCGGTAAACTGCCCATTCACCAAATCCGATATTTGACTGTATGCGCTTTTTGTGTCGTTGACTTGCTGAAACAAAAAATGCATTTTGAGTTACTTATAGTACCTATACTGTACCTAGTGCTGGAAATAACCACGAAATAAAGTCCCATCCCAGTTCGAGTCCTAGTATCGAAACCGAAACAAATTTTTAGTGTTCCGTATAAAACTTTGTTCACGGAACACTTAATGGGATCACTTCGGTCTTGTTTTAAACTCGTCGCGCTCTGAACAGTTCAGTTTGTCTCATCCTTGCATCAAAATACAATTTTGCTAAGGGATCAAGCAGGAAACTCGCCAAATTCTATGGGTGATAATAACTTTGTCCTAACGGTTGTTAAAAAATGTCCACATATAATCTGGATCTGGTACCTACATGGTAGGTACATTATCATATGATGCAGGGCCTTCTTAATTATTGGCAATGTACGATTTTGTATGATACATACGGACTCCAGGTTAACTCTATTATATTATTTACCTCCAAAATTAGATGGAAAATCGTTCCGAAGAAGCCCCATTTGGGTGTCTGTGCGACGCGTTTTCGCGCTTGTACAGTTTGTCGACTAATGCGGTCCTTTGCCATGGATTCATCGGCAGATGGCTGAAAATAATAACACATAATATTTTAAATTCGCGTCTTTACCCATCAAGGAATGGTGTTCCGGACTTTTAACAAGCGTGTGCGGAGCCGAACCCAACACGTAGAGGCTCTTTTGACAATTTAATGAAATAAAAGGGTACACCGGGTGAACCGGGTCTGACCGTACGGTTCATGTATACATAACAAACCACCCTATTAGAGATAGAGTTAGAGATCTTTATTTGCATACCATTGTATAGATGTTACATACATGGACCCTGGAAAGGGTGTAGCAAAAATTAGGTAGTTCACAATATCACAGTTTGCTTATTATTACTTCTTACTAATTATTATCATTCTTACACATTTTCAAAATTTTCTAAATTGCACTTTCTAACTAATACTTCTTGTTAGGTTAGGTTAAACAAGGATTTCTACATATTCGTATTAAGTATAACCGTTCGTTTTACTTAATATAAAATATGTTATAATATACAATTATGTTTATATATACAACACAAGTTACAAAGTACAAGCTACATACAAATATATATAAAATAATATAACTTAAATATATATAAAATAATAAAAGCTTTTTACTTCGCGTTCATCATCATCATCACCAGGCTGTACCTATACATCCCACTGCTAATGCTAGACTTAAGTAGGCCTCCAAAGGAACGTTTGGGGCTTTAAATACACACACAATACGTCTCTTTGCGACCTATTACCGAAAATCAATTTGGTAAGTATCAAATCATATTTAAGTCCCATGACAATAGTAGAACTAGTAGAAGGTACGGAGCCGATATTAAAACCTACAGCATTTGCATTTGGAGCCCCACGGCTCGGCCACGACATTGAGCGACTTGCGAGGGCGGCAGCGATAACCATAGGTTGGAGCGAAACACAGCGATCGGACCTTTCGTTCCCACCTATGGTTGTCGCTGCCTCGGTCGCCGTTGCAAAGTCGTGGCCGAGCCGTAAGTGCGGGGGATATTGCCTGTGCAGGAGAGATCTTGTGCACGACTATGATGAAAGCTTAAACTTGTGCTGCAGTTATAACAACTCTGTAGATATAAATACTGGGGAGTTATTTACGAACTGGCTGTGCAGTGAAGCAAGGCACCGCAACAGCGATGATGGTGATTGCTGCCAGCACGGTGACCGCTCGTTTACCTATCGCCATCTTTGATCTGCTACTCGAACCGACCCTTTTTCTGAAACATTGAACATAAGGTATCATTATGTATGTTGTACCTCTATGTACCTATAACCGATGTCGTCGTCAGAAAACTAATTTCCAATATTCTAGTCGTTTAATTTTCTCTCAAACTCAAAATATTTTAAGTACCAAAGGAATTTGGAATTTAAATAATGAATTTGATGCAATTTTTAAGATTTTCCTCACGTTAGCTCATAGGATCTTAGACAGTTATGTATGATGGGCTAAGAAGCACATAGTTTTTGACCCTCGGCATAGAGAAAAAAATACATAGACTGCTCACTCCATACATCAGTTCAGACTATTAATTTCAGTGTCTACATCTAGCATCGAGTAGCGGAACTATCAGTGCTGCTACTTGACAATAGATGTAGCACCGACCGGAAAGTCTTATCTCAACAGCATAAGACTTTCCGGTCGGTGGCGACATCTATTGTCAAGTAGCAGTACTGATAGTTCCGCTACTCGATGCTAGATGCTAATAGTCTTTTTGGTACTAAAACTGATGTATGGAGTGAGCACTCTATGTATTTTTTTTCTCTATGCCCTCGGTCACAGAATAAATAATAGTACCTACTAAGTACAGACTCGCTCTCTAACAAAACGCGTCTGTTACGATCAGCACAGATATGGCCGCTAGGTGGCGACAGCGCCACGCGCGGCTTATGGCTTTCCCCAAAATTGGGGCCGAACGGATGTACTTTTAGCTACCTGTAGCAAAGCGACGAAATCGCGGAGTGAGACACGCCTGCCTCGGTATGAAGAAAATACCTAAGTAATTACGTAACGTTGCACGACCTACGTAAGTGTTTTTAATTTTTAGTATTATAAATTAACGCGACGATGATAAATTTTATCACCAACCTAAGTATACAGAGGGGCTACCGCGAAAACCGAAATTCGCAAATTGCGGGGATCTTACTCTTTTACTCCAATGAAGGCGTAATTAGAGTAACAAAGAAAAATGCCCGCAATTTGCGAACTTCGATTTTCGCGGTTATAAGTAGTTCAGTTTCCTATTAGGGCCATCTTCGGAGCGATTCTAATTTAACAATTCGTTATGGTTTTGAACTGGGTGACTGAATTGATACGACCTTGACGATCTCGCGCACGACTTTCATTTCATTTCGCATGCACCAACGAGCGTGAGCGATCTTCAAGGTTGTATTAAAATAAAATCAAAACCGTAACAAGTTGTTAAATTTTAATCGGACTCTTGTTCTCCAATTGACATTTGCGCCGCGTAATATAAAGATATTGTTGTATTTCCTCACACGTAACGTTGTACGCAGTGTACAACGTCAACCGCAACCCAAAGCTTTATACTTTAACCTTTAACCTAGCCAATCAGTCCTGTTACATTTAAGGACCATAATACTGTATGAAGACATTGCTGTAGGACTGATGGGCGAGATAGAAAATTGTGAATAAAATTTCACATTTTCTCCATAGTAAATGTATGAAAAAAGTTTTTATTAATTTGTGGCTTTTTAGTACATTATCGTAAGTTGACCCCTAGGAAACTATTGATACTGGATAGGAATGGAATCGATTGGCATACTAAAATAGCATGTAAAAAATAAAAGTTTAAATTTTCATACAAATTGTATGGGAGAAGTTTTCCTCGATTTGTGGCTTTTCTAGCCGGAAATTTTTTTTTGGTTCCATACAAGCTTTTGATCCTCAATAGGAATGGGATCGATTGGCATCAAAAAAAAAGTTTGTCAAAAATGACCTTTTTCTCGCACCCTGTATGTTTTTTCCAAAATCTGTAAAAGCCAATCTTAATTAATTTGAAATCGAGGGAAGGTCTTATAAGACCGTTTTCTCGTAGCAGCACGGGATCTGGTAGCTGCCCTCATTGACCCAAAAAGAAAATCCACCCTGTATATTTAATCTTGCAGATAAGTTTTAGTGATTCTTCGTATTTCAATAAGGTTGGCATAATAGGAGTCTAGTTATAAAAACGTTTACCTATCTATTTACTGCCTTCACTGGAAATCTAATTCTGGGACTGGTTTAGTACAGTCACCTGCAATAACATGTTACTCTTCGAAGGCCGCAGAAATATGTGACACGCTATAATGGCTACTAAATAAGAACGTGTCAGATATTTTTGCGGCCTTCGTTGTGTAACATTTATAGCAAGTGACTGTACTTAGGTAAGTACTTACCTACATGTTGACTCAGTGTGACTCTGACCAGGAAATACTTTGAAGCTGCCAGCTTGCCACAGACATGATCTTCGCAACATTACGGGCTTCATTGCATCACCGACACCGGTAGACAGTAAATAAGTAGATGCATAATTTACCTTATCTCACAGGCGCGCTTTTCCCCATTGTTAATATACTTTGGTACTTCTTGGTTGATCAGACTCACATAACGTTGACAATATTACGTAAACACGCAATTGGAACCTTATTGTCGTTTATTGATGCATTAGTGAACGAGGGCGCGTTATTATATTAAGTAAGAACATATTTCCGATTTAGCTAATTTATTTTCAATAATTATGTTTATTATTGTAAAGTAGGTTATTATTAATTAGTGTCATTAAAGTCAAGTGAAATGATCCAGTTATACAAAATTGCAAAAAAGTGGTGAGGAAAGTTAGCAATCCCTGGTCTGAAACGTTTACCTATAGGTACCTATAAAATAAAAGTGACCAAATTCGGACCTCGTCATAGTTCATACCAACGTATTCTAACTTTCATAATAAGTATGTAAAGATTTTTTAATCTTCCTGCTCTGTATTTAATTAATGGGAATAAATAAGTAAATTAAGTATATATGTTCCCATATAAGGCTACCATACTTTTACCAAAGATATATGTAACTCCGGCCGTATAAGATATGTAAAGCCTAAGGAAAAAAACGTGCCTCGGCAAATCTATAAAAATGTATGCTCGAATAGATGGCGCCATACCTTTGGCCTATACTCGTTTGATATTTAACAATTTTAACACATATCACTGAAAGAATATCTTAGGTCAAATCAAATTACGACTTCCTATAACGGCTGGGTTATAGGTAGTGTTAGTTTGAGCTAATCTATGGTCAGATAGACCGACAAGGCGAAACTGTAGGTACGTTACGTTATGAGCTGAGGGTGTTCCAGCTGCGATCGCACAATTATGTACCTACACCATCCTACACGAAAGTGGTTTGTGGTGCACGTGCGCGTGCTTCGGCTGCTGCTGAAAACCATCGCGCACCCTTAATCTTTTGGACGCCAATGACCGATATATACGCACCGCAGGTCCAACGCCAAAGACGGATTAATCGGTCATAGACCTAGGTGCATATGCATAAAGTTCAATTTCAGTTTTGACACTTCGGTGACGTGGCGTCTGAGTGACAGCTTTTGTGTTTGACACGGCGTCGAAAAGGTTAAGTAGGTAGGTATTTATGGCCGAATGGTGGGATATTTGGGTTCGGCGGTTCCGTGGCCGAATTCTAAAACTGGACTGCATGGTGACGCTTCAGAAATCTGTTGTACAGTACATCGCTAAAATGATGTACAGCTTGTTATTATAGTGTAGTATGTCAGTCTAGGTATAAGGTGGGCCTTATAGACTTGGTTATAGGCCTAACTTTTATTATAGTATTAACTATGGAACCCTTAAAAGCTGATTAATATTTGGGTAAAAAATATTTTTGTTTTTGACGGGCGTAAAATTCATCACGACGGCTTTTGGTGACAGTCGCAAGTAAGCGAGCCAAGCGTCATCAGCATCTGTTCGTCACGGGTAGGTACATTACACCTGCCTGGCTTGTGGTGGTGTTTGCCGCTCCCGTATTGGCTTACCTTACCTACACAGCCACGAATAACTTTGTCGCCCTACCTCTGACACTGCTTTTACACCAAAAATACCCTCAAGGCCTCAACTAGCAATTTCTTTCATTAGTAGGTGTTAAATAGAAATGTCAATAACAACTAAGTATTCGTAGTAAAAAAGAAGCTGATTTGACAATTAAAGCGGGCGAGGTGCTCAAAGTTCGCATAAGAGAAATAATTAATAAGTCTAACCATGATCTATACAACATACAGTTACTTAATTCGTATCAAGGATCAAGGTGACAATTATGGTTATAAAATTAACAACAGCTAGTTTTCTTATATTGGTTACCCGTACTCGTATATCAGAAGCTTTCCTTCGAACTTTAAATAGGAGGTCACTTTGATTTAAAAGACTCAAGTTTTGCCATGCATTTGCCTGGTATCGCCCAATATACATAGTAGGTATGTGGGAATACCCTGCACCAGTGCACCTGTCCACGAACAACAAAATAAATCCTAACAACATGCACACGCATCACATTCACACTTATAAATCACCAAAAAGCCCTTGGCACGTTTCACAATGACATTAACACACGTTCACTAATTTGCACGTTTACCTATCGAAGAGGTGGTCCGTGGATTTAGCAGAAAGTTCGAAGGCACCGGCGGCGCGCGCTGCGTTGCTTGCACTGTCGTTGCTTGTTTACTATTAGCCAGCCAGCTTTACCAGGGATAGTATTCCAACTAATTATCATACCTCGGCGATTCGAATGCTCAGACAAACCAGTGTAAAAGCGCTCTTCGTTAACGCATAGTTGTTACGGCACTTGAGATTACAAGGTGATGGTGTCTTTTGGCGTGCGACTCGCCTGCGCTCACTCGGTAGGTATAATAGGTATGCATCGCAGTACCCGCCAAGCTACCACTTTCGGGCCAAGGCCACCGCCGGATTGCGAAGTCTTCGTTATGTCAGTTAGCGTTCTACTTATGCAATGCTTATACCAATTCAATGCAGTTCGATGGGCCATTTATTAACTCACTAATACATAATCATTATAAATAACCTCTTCTCCGTGTACCTATATATACATATTGCTAAGGATCCTGACTGCCGAATTTTAACTAAAGTGTCATTCAATAGAACTTGCTAACAATGTAAACAAAAGTTACTAGTAAATTGACATTTAGTGTCAATTTTAGTATGGCGGTTTGTTTACATAGTTAGCAAGTTCTATTGAATGACATTTTAGCTAACTTTTGTCATACAATATAAAATGCTCATTACCTTATCAAATAAAGAAACATTTATTTTGTTACCTATTTTAAATCAAAACTTAGAGCACATTTATAATTTAAATATTTTACTACTTAAAAGAATTACAGGATATTAAAAAAAATATTCCAGAGTGAAATTATTTTATGAGAATGAGTATTGAGTATGACTTCATTTTAATGTTAGCATCGACTCCATAGCTCTCTTTATTCTTAAGGTGCTATGAAAACTTCTGAGAGTCCCGAGGCCTGGTGATTATACGTAGAAAAAAAATTTGGTGCCTTGCTCGCTCTAACTAACCCTAGTAGAGTCTGTTTGGAAAGAGAAGAGTCGTGGAATGTATTGGGCCCCAGCATACATTCCACGACTCTTCTCTTTCCGCACAGACTATATATACTAGGGAGTGTTCCCGGTACTGGTTTTCTATACAAATACAGTAGGTACCGGTACCGGGAATTCCCGGTTCTCGCCATACAAATTCAGTACCGGGAGCATTCCATAATTATATACCTAGTGGTATCTGAAAGGCATTATCTGATGAAGTGAATTGCAAACTGGATGGAAAAAAACATTTGAGGAAATTCTAAAATTAAGCTTCAATATAAACTATTTTCCTAATCGGTTGCGCCGTCTAAGTTTTCGCAATCTGCAACTTTCTTAAGTAACACAAAACAAAACCGGTCACATTTAGTCTACCGTGTGCATGTGCAATACATGTATACCACAATGTAGACTATACCTACTACCCATACCACAGAATAAAATAATAGTAGGTACATTAGGTACATACCTACCTACTACCGATACCGTACACTGTACGGTATCGGTACGGCGTACATAAAGGACACTTCCTACAAAACCGAAGTTTGACAGCGATTCAGGGACGAATCATGCTGTCCCTTTATAATGTATGGCACTATCCCTTCCGGCTATTCAGGGTTGTCAAAATTTTAGTCAATATCGCTTCTTAATATATCGTGTTAACCAGGGCCGGATTAACCCTAAGGCAGAGTAGGCAACTGCCTATGGGCCCCGCCTCGGCTAGGGGGCCCCGGCGGCCCAGCGCGCGCCAAAAAAAAAATGTGTTTCATATGGCCAAAATTCATAAATATTTTTTTATAGTACCTACTTATACCTAATGTCCAATATCAGTTTCTCAGACACACAATCATCAAATGATTATGTAAATTATGTTATTTTATAGCTTTTAAAGTCTGTAAATCGAGCTCGAATTTCAGGCTCCCGAGGGCCTAAAACCTCATTAATGAAACTTCGGCCCTCCGAGTAACTCTTGTATGACACATATATTATTGTTGAGTAACATTTGACGACTGGTTCGTATCAGAGCGCTGCTTTCTTACAGCTCGACCTTCGGCGTAGTTAAGTTGTTAAGTATGTGGAGATTGCTGAGCTCGACCTTCAGCCTCACTTTTTACCTCAATTTTTGGTTCCTCTACCAACCTCTTCTTCAGCTTAGCCTTTGGCCTCGCTGCGCCAAGCTCGGCCTGCGGTCTCGCTTTTTAATACAATGGACAATAATGGACAATGGTTGGCGCTGTTATCTAGCTGAGCTTATCCTGAAGCACGGCTTTGACCTCGCATGAAGGCTCGCCTCACTGGGTATTTTTAGGCTTTTTTAACACGCTTTCACAATTTTTTCAGAAAAAATTTCGCGCTCGCTGCGCTCGCGATTTTTATTGCTTTTCCGATTTACCCTGTACTTACATGCTACTTTGACTGGTCAATGAATAATCATTTAAACACATGTAAAATATTTATTATTAGGTTAATTTTAATCATGTGACTCGTATGGTCGGACAATCGCTGTTCAGCCTCGCAAAATATTTAACTACTTATTGAGAAAAAAAAGAGCTCTCCCCACACTGGACGCAAGGAGGAATCGGCAAAAACTAATATAAAAAACCTTTATGTCCACGCAAGAGGGAAAAAGACATCGTTCGGCATGTTCGGATCGGCTCAACCGACACCTGAAGGTTCTCATTACGCAACCGCAAACTTACTTCCCTGTACTGAACAACTGAACTTAATTTATGTATGCAGAATTAACTGTAAGGGGGCCCCGAGCATTGCACTGCCTAGGGGCCCCGACATGCTTAATCCGGCCTTGGTGTTAACTACAGAAAGCTGCGTTAACGCAGCTTGACGCAGCGTAAATATATCTTGCATAGAACCGCCGCCGCCAGGCAACCGTCAAAAAACACCAGTTAGCTCTAATAATGGATGGATCGAGGATTTATTCGTATAAACGCGGCCGCATTTTTGACGTTGGCACCGTAATTTAGTAGCGTGTAACAATAAGAGCGTTAATGACTACGTTCCACAAAACTTACTTTTAAGTACATGTTGTAATCAATTTACCCGTGAATGAGTCAGTTTTATTAACTCCGGTTCGCTAAATTGCTCTACGAAAATGTAATGCACTTAAACTGCTAATGTCGAAAATATATAAAAGTATCCTACCTACAACGTATACCTACATCAATCGGTGCGTATATATTTTCGACATATTTAATTTATGAATTGGTAATTAGGTATTTATATTCCTATTATCCCAAGAACCTATTTCGGCCGATATTTCGTATTGTTGAGTCATTTTCGAAAACTGAGTTTCTGACCTATATGCAAAAAAATACAGATAGGTACTTAACTAGTCCCCGTTCACGACTTTGTCCACATAGAAATTATTAATAAGTTTTTGGCAAAAATTTCATTTTTGGTACAAGCTTTTATCGCTGACTGTACTTTTCTTACGACAGACAACTAATACTCATCGAGACAATTCTAAAAACCCCTAACACAATTAGGTTGCGTTGTTTCATCACAGAGTTCCTATGGCCACCTCCTGTCTCCATCATCAGATCAGTTCGACAGTACCATATTATTGTATTGTCATCAGAACTACATACAGCTGCCAATTTTCATGACACTACGATCCTTGGAAGATGATTAAATTAGTTACCTTAGATTCCATTACATAGTTACATACAGGTCGACCTAAAATGTTAATAAGTTTTTGGCAAAAATTAAATTTTTGGTACACGCTTTTATCGCTGACTGTACTTTTCTTACGACAGACAACTAATACTCATCGAGACAATTCTAAAAACCCCTAACACAATTAGGTTGCGTTGTTTCATCACAGAGTTCCTATGGCCACCTCCTGTCTCCATCATCAGATCAGCTCGATGGTACCATAATATTGCATTGTCATCCGACTTACATGTGTATGCAAAATTTCAGCTCAATCGGAAACCGGGAAGTGGATCAAATTTAACTTGCAAGATTCCATTACAATTTAGTTACATACAGGTCGAGTTTCTATGGCCACCTCCTGTCTCCATCATCAGATCAGCTCGATGGTACCATAATATTGCATTGTCACCCAACTTACATGTGTATGCAAAATTTCAGCTCAATCGTAAACCGGAAAGTGGATCAAATTTAACTTGCAAGATTCCATTACAAGTTAGTTACATACAGGTCGACCTAATAAAAGCGTGTTAAAAATGAAAACCCCCTTCGATAAATATGACCTGGGCGCGTAGCCAACGTGCCAATCCTTAATGCTACGTAGCGTATCGTAGTCTATCGAGTGATAGAGAGAGAGAGGGAGAGAGATGACTACCACACTAGTGCAACAGGGACGTTGCGTTTCGTTCGATTCGTTCCATTGCACGTTGGCTACATTTCCCCTGTACAGTGGGCCAAGAAAGTCATCTACCAGTTTTGACAAAAGTTTCTGCGAGACCTAACGATGGCTAAGGTTGACTTTTCTAACGGAGTTTAAAGTAAATCGACCTTGTTGTCTCATGACGTTCAAACGAACCTCAACCGTAGGGTGGTAGACCACATTTTTGGCCCACTGTACATTCAATTAACCTTTAGGAGTACACGGTCTATCTCCTATTCACGTGTCAGAATATAGCAAAATCAGCCTGTATAAAAATGTGGTTTTCCTATCGTTGCCCCAGCCCCAGCGGAACTTAAGATTAGCGACTTGCGACCTACAAATATTGTACTTTTATTTTAACCGTAAAATCGTAGGTCCGTACCTGAGTTGCACTTACAATCACAACCTATAAATTGGTACTTAATGTGTATATTGTCAAAAAAACCTTCATTTTGTGAACCGGCTTTTAGACTCTCGCGCGAGCCACGAGACGAGCCGCGAGCCGAGCCACGAGACGAGAGTGTAAAGCTGGCCATACACACTAGGGTATGCCTGCACAGTTTTACCTGTACAGTTAAACTGCACAGGTAAACCCTAGCTGGGTGGAGCACACAGACGGCAGCGGTAAACCTGCACAAACTCTCAGTTGTGTAGCCATGGCACCGTCGTCAGCTGTGCTTGATGTTGACGCAGCACTATATTAACGTTATTGTTTTTTTTTTAATGATAAAGCGCAAGAAAGACAAAAAATAACGACTTCGGGGTTGGTCCCATAATAAAAGTTGTTCAATATGAGTATGACCTATATTATCCACACCTCAGAGTATGGTCAGACATATGGTACCAAATCACCATGTATTATACTTCAAGTCTAAAAAAATAATACAAGAATAAAAAACATATTTTATCATCAGGGGAATTAGGCAGGGCTCTGATTTATAAAGTTAATTTAACTCAACTAGCGTTTCATTCCGCTTACGAGACCGCGATCAACTGAGGCCTGCGCAGGCGAACGCCACACACGCTCAGTTTTAACTGTACAGTTCAGGAGCACACAGGTAAAAAATATCTATTTTCATATTCGCGCAGGTTAACTGTGCTTCGTAGAAAACTGCACAGTCGAATGCCACACACGCTCATTTTTACCTGCGCAGTTGAACTGTACAGGTAAAACTGCGCAGGCGTACCCTAGTGTGTATGGCCAGCTTAAGCGCTGGGCTCGTGGCTCGTCTCGCGGCTCGGCTCGCGCTCGCCTGGCTTACGTGGAGGAGCGGTTTTTTGGGCACGAGCCAAAGGGGCTCGCGCGGGACGCGCGCTTGCGTTCACACTCGCGTTCGGCTTGTCATTCGGTTATAAACCTTATGCCGTGCTGTTAGTGTTTAAAATATATTAGCTCGACGAGCTTGCGAGCCACGAGACGAGCCGCGAGCCGAGCCACGAGGCGAGTGTAATCAGTAGCTCGACGGGCTTACGCGCTCGAGGCGAGCCACGAGACGCGCCGCGAGCCGAGCCACGAGCCGAGAGTCTAAACCGGCTATAAGAAACTGCTAACCTTTGCTCTGTTGCAACAACTCGGTATGCGAGTGATACGACAGGCTGTGTTTTGACATGTGACGCACAACAGGTTAAGGCTGCAACCACGACTGATTCAGCTATTTCACACCTTGCAATGAATAGCAATATCATATTTCGAATTTTTTTACGTTCGACATCATCTCACACTTCAATGACTTCTTACTTCTATGGCAGTTGATAGTATAGGTGCATGTGCGTGTGTATCCGCACTTACGGCAGATAACAGGGGGGCTACCGCGAAAACCGAAAATCGCAAATTGCGGGGATCTTTCTCTTTTACTCCAATGAAGGCGTAATTGGAGTGACAGAGAAAAATGCCCGCAATTTGCGAACTTCGATTTTTGCGGTTATAGCCCTAATATGCCAGTGATAATAATGCTGCTATATGATAATAATATCATATAGGTAGGCCAGACTTCCGATACAAAAAAGCAGTTTGCTTATTATTATTTTTTGCCTATAGCGCCTTTAACTTCTGAGCCTTTTGTTGGATAACGGCATAAGTAAATACTGACCTGTACAAAAAATACTCTAAAACTCTAAAGGTCTAAAGTATCCATGAATTCGTAGTAAAAACAGGATATTAGTAGGTATTGGGAAATGAAAGTGTTGATTTTAGTTGGATTCTTACGTCTTCTTCATTTATTTGGTCTAGTGATATAACAGATACTTACCTTGTAACATTTAAATACCTAATGGATAGTTTGAGAAATAAAGTCACAATCAATACCTACTTTTGCATATACAGGGTGTCCCGTAAACGCACAATAATGCGACATGCCCAATCCAATAATAGAGCAACTCATTGGCATAACATCGCACTAGATGGGGCATTACGCAGGCACGTGAGTTAGTAAAATTTGACAATAGCAATCAATATTTCACCACGTTAACAATTGACGTTAAGTAACGATGATGCCTAATGTAAAAGTCCTATGATAATTGTCACCGTTGTGAAACTAGGGCCTGGTATTTAAAACTATTTAATCATAATGTAATGGCTCATGACAGCTAATTATTTTAATTTGTTAAGTGGCCACTTAAATGAGCTCTTAGCTATATTTTTTTCTAACTTAGGCCATTGATATAGTATAAAGAACTGGATACCCAATCAGCCGCCAAAAATGGTTCCACAAAAGTAATGTCAAAACAGATCACGCATCACTTTTTCGTTTAGTCTTGTTTGAAATGCTCAAATGTGAAGTTGTCAACAATTACGAAATGTGCCGTTAAAATATGTAAAAATAACAATGATAAAACAAGGAAAAAGGATGGAATGTATTTCTTTCGGTTAGTTCTTTGGATAGCATTACATAATTTATGTAATCTGGTGGTAATTTTATGGTTTTGAATAAATTAATTTGTTAGTACCAAAGAAGGGATGTCAAGGAACAAAAATCTAATGAGTCGATGTGAGGTCAATATTTTTTTATATTTTTATATTGAATTCATAAGGAATAATATTATGTTTAAATTCAAGATTTCCAAGAAAACCTATGCGACGTGCAAAGTGGACTGCTATTTAATTATAGCAAGAGATAGGAGTGATGCAGTTTTAAACAAGGCAAAACGGCACTTGTGTGTTCGGCCCATTTCCCTGTTTCCGACATATACACCACCAATAAGGGCTACTAACTGTAAATGCTAAACCTGTCTGAACACAGTCTGATTTTTTTATAAAGTATAGGTAGACTTAAAAAAAAAATACAATCAGTACCTAAATGTCCCCGTGCACCCGTGCTATGAGTAAATGTAGATCTTAAATACACAGTTATTTGGTACTACTTATTAGTAGAATTTATTTCAAGACGTATACGAATTAAAAATTTAATTTGTTTGAATTTGAACCACGAATTAATTTTATTTGAGCTCCCGATTAAATTAAATTTGTTTTATTTATTACTTCAATTGGTTTTCCTGTACATATTAAAGTGTACCAAAGTGACTCCATTCGTTCATTATTCTCGTTTGACGTTGTTTGACGTAAATACGTTACGTTTAGTGCCATCGCACTAAATTTTTTAACAGTGTTGGTACTTATGTTTGCAAATTTGACACTTAATGCTTACGACATTAAGCTCTTTTCTGTACGAAACATTTATCTTGACTCAAAATTTACGTAAGCGTTTTTATCATCAATGCAAATGGTGCGAAACGTCATTGGGATCCACATTTGTTGACGTTTTTGTTCTGCTTTGTGTGTCTATTTCTTTTATATTAAGTCAGTGACTTAGGCAATTTAAGATTTGGTACTTGAAAATTAAGTTTCTTTTTCTGTAAACCTGACTGACTGACGTGACGATGCCTCCTCGAGTGCGATGTATGCTCGTTAGATAACAATTAAGCTTTGGTTTCCTCCGATAGCGGTGCCGTCATATAGCGGCCGTCTCCATACAAATACTACGACATCCATATTTAGCCGTATTATTTAGTATGGAGACGGCCGCTATATGACGGCACCGCTTTCGGAGGAATCCAAAGCTTTAGAGTCCAGTATGTTTTGAGTGACAGTAATAACTTCTAATTTTAACACATTCATTGCCACCCAGCCAAACAAGACATCCGCGCCAAAAATTTCGTCATATAAAGCTGTAGTACCACGATCCCGACTATCGGGTCGTCCGGCCTGGGAACGAAATCATAAAATACCCGATAGTCGGGTTTTCGGCACTGAATGTGTTAAGACTAACACGGGACTTAATCGCGTAATACTGTTGGAAACATAATTTATTGTCTATGCCGTACATTATCTGTCAAAGATGTGATCTGTGGTCCTGCTCTTTCTCTCTGGCTCTCAGCTCTGCAGCCGTAAGGTTTTGTGTTCCATTTATAATATTTTTATACAATTTACCACTTTTACAAAAACAATTTTAATCTTTATAATGTTAAATTAATACACACTCATATACCTATAAATTTATGGCGTTAATTATTTCTTAATCTCGGTAGTCCTTCGCCTGCTTCCCTGTGCTCTTGCTCTTAATATGTCGAATAAAATTAAAAACTTACCGTTTATTTCGTCAGGTGACAGACAAAACTCACTAATTACTACCACCTGCCACAAGTTAATAGCCATAGTGAACCATATTAATACCCAAAAGAGGTTGATTTTTGTTTAATTATTTTTAGTAAGTAATGAGTTTTGGTTGTCATCTGACGATTGATGGCCTGACGCTTCGAACGTGACGTGGTCACAGGCATCCTGCCTGTCAGGCCATAAAAAGTTTTACGCGATTAAGTCCCGTGTTAGTTTCAATTTTAAATCAATGTATGTAGTAAAAACTTCATTCATTCATAATTATACTAATGATTATATATAATGTAGAGTAGCTACATATGTAAAGTCAGCTGCAGTGATAACTGTCCTCCTGCAAAGATTTTTTCTTGCAGGGGGGGTCAACTATCTTTACAGCAGACTGTATACACTAAAGTAAAGCTTTATTTGCGCACTGGGTACCTAAATGTTGATAGTAACTTAGTACTTATTAGTTTTCTTTCACACCCCTTTGTACCTATCATCGATTGTTTATGAGACCCCTGGTATACTCGATTTCTGCGTATCAACACTTACACTTATCTACTCTTAACTTGGGCTGCTTTTAAGAAAAGGTGAGGATGGAATTAAAAATCGCTCTCATCGACGAAAGTATAAGTACTTTTTAGTTAAAAGCATCACATGTACTTATGCTATACAAAATCGTATTCTAATCATTTGGTATATAAACCGTATGCCCGATTTTTTTTCTTCCTCGTGAGATAAGCCTTTAACATTTTATATATGAATGAGTTTACATAGGTACCTAACCTATTCTATCACGATGGCGCGTGGCGGTGCCAGCTTACAACGGCTGTATAAGATAGCACTTATACTGTTTTTATTTATTTTTATAGACATGTGGATTAGAATGCGAAAATTCCATGTTTCAGTTTTTTGGTGAACTAAACTAGCTAAAGGCTAAAAAACTAAAATTGTTAAGTAGGATAAATCCCTACCAGTATTATACATATAGATGTGATAGTAACTGTATGTCTGTTACCTCTTCACGCTTAAACAGGTGAACCGATTTAGATGAAATTTGGTATGGAGGATGGAGGTGGAGATAGTTTGAGGCCCGAGGAAGGAGGGTAGTTTTTATCAATCGTGGACGTAATAATAAATTATAATATAAGGTAATCGATAACGTATATTCGCATTGTTATGGCAGGTGTCCGGACTTCTTTACAATAGCCCAGTCTCATTGTCCACTCAAACTTCAATCCATGGACCGGTAGGTATACTGTTCACTTTTTCTACAATACGCACTACAATAATAGACACCAATGCCAGCTGGGCGTTTTTTTTTAAGTTGTCCCCTACACTTTTTTTTCAAATTTGGGATTTTTTATGTTATTTCCACTCAGAATCACGAGCTCTTTCTATCCTAAAAATGGAGTATCTATATGGTCCAGTTTTTTTTTTTCAAATTAGACATTTTATATCCTCGGAAGAAGTGGTAACTTTTTTCCTCCAAAATTAAATCTGAGTAACTGCACTGAATTAAACTGTCGTTCACATATTATTGTTTTATATTATTGTTTGTTATTATTGTTTTTGTATTATTGTTTTGTGACTTACCTATGTAAGTCACAAGATGAAGCTTACTGGGAACCTAATTAGGAAGCGACCAGCTCCATTTTCCTATACTTCTTCCTGAGCGTGGAGACGGGGTCCTTGAAGAGTATGGGGTCGAGCCGCAGCACGGAGCGCACCAGCGGCATGTAACCCCACGCCGCCGCGAATGTGTTCAGGCAGGACTGCCGCTGCACGAAGTGCTCCGGGTCGCTCCAAGACGACCTGCGACCAAAGTGGACTTTAGGTATACTACATTTCAAATACCAAGGCCCGATTGCACTTGAGACGGTCATTGGGCGTTAACAATAGGATTAGTGATAACAAAAGATACCTGGCTAGAGCAAAAGTGCTTAAACGCCTTTTAAACAATGCAGATTGCACCGACGCGTGCCAATTTGAAGTATTTTGAAGTGCTCCAAATTAGATAACAAAAGGCAAACATTATGAGCCCCATTGTTAAGTTTCAAGTGCAATCGGGCCTTGGTATTTGAAATGTAGTATAATTAGGGCCGATGTATGGTGCTTAGGAGGTTGCATCATGCAGACAGTGACGGCTAAACTGGTCAAATTCATCGTAACATTTTCGTTCCGATATAAATAAGGATATGTCCATTATGGCCCGATATATTTTGGCGACTTTGGCCGTCGCTATTTGATATATTGACTGTACAGTCAATGTATCAAATAGCGACTGAACTACGCAGCGACTGACTGTACAGTCAGCAGCAGAAGTTGCTAAGCGGGCGAGGTGTTCAAAATTACCTTGACGCGCCCTCGTTCTCTTAACAATAAAGTCGCGTCAAGATCATTTTGATCACCTGGCCCGCTTAGCAACTTCTGCTGCTGACTGTATATAATGTGCTAACAGTTTAATAGCTTTGCTACAGCTACCATAATATACTGCTTTAGCTTAGGGAGGGATCGGTTTCGATAATGTTTCTTTACGCAATCTTTTGGTGGTTACTACCAGTCACTACACTTATTACTATACAGGAAAGAGTTGAATGCCCTCAAGTCCATAAAAAAAAAAAAAATTGAATAGTTGTAGACTACTGAAGGTCAGCGACCTGTACCGGTGGTGCTTGTAGCGGCGGCGCTGCGCCAGCTTGAGCGGCGGGCGGCGCGTGTAGTGCGCCACGAGGCAGTTGAGCAGGATGTCCTCGCAGTTGCGCGCGCGGCGCACGGCGCGGCGCAGCGCGGGCGGCGCGGCGCTGTAGGCGGCCAGCCACGCGCGGTGCACCAGCGCCGCGCCCGGCAGCACCAGCGAGTACGCGCCGCCCCACTTGCTGCTGTAGCCCCATGCGTTCTGTGCACAGGCAACGACACGTGACACGTTAGCGTGCGGCCGAATTAACAGCTTTTTAGGGTTCCGTACCCAAAGGGTAAAAACGGGACCCTATTACTAAGACCCCGCTGTCCGTCCGTCTGTCACCAGGCTGTATCTCACGAACCGTGATAGCTAGATAGTTGAAATTTTCACAGATGATGTATTTCTGTTGCCGCTATAACAACAAATACTAAAAACAGAATAAAATAAAGATTTAAGTGGGGCTCCAATACAACAAACGTGATTTTTGACCGAAGTTAAGCAACGTCGGGCGGGGTCAGTACTTGGATGGGTGACCGTTTTTTTGCTTGTTTTGCTCAAATTTTTGTTGATGGTGCGGAACCCTCCGTGCGCGAGTCCGACTCGCACTTGGCCGGTTTTTTTTTAAAACGCGGTTAAAGAGGTGCCTGTTATTATAATTTAATAATTTCAGGCTTTTATGGCCAAAGCCTCATCCTAGAAGTGTAAACGCGTAGGACGGCTACCCTACGATGCGGCTACGCATTATGGAATTCTTCTCACAGGGGGAAGCCGAGTCACACAGCCGGAAGCGGCGCATCACCCAGTGAGAAAACCATCACGGTCAATACCGGGCGGCATTTGGACTCTATTTAAATACTGGGAAGGTTCAAAATCAAACAACGCACCTTAGCCTCGTCCCAGAAGTGTGAGCGCGCCGGGTAGCCGACGATGCGCTCCGGGAAGTCCTTCCACACGCGGAAGGCGAAGTCCAGCTCCTCGGCCAGCAGCGGCGCGTCGCCGTCCAGCGAGAACACGGCCGCCGTCGGCACCGCCCACAGCGGCTGCCAGCGCGCCGACACGCCCTCCCTGATAGACACAACAAAATATTACATAAAAACCGGCCAAGTGCGAGTAGACTCGCGCACGGAGGGTTCCGCACCATCAACATAAAATAGAGCAAAACAAGCAAAAAAACGGTCACCCATCCAAGTACCGACCCCGCCCGACGTTGCTTAACTTCGGTCAAAAATCACGTTTGTTGTATGGGAGCCCCACTTAAATCTTTATTTTATTCTGTTTTTAGTATTTGTTGTTATAGCGGCAACAGAAATACATCATCTGTGAAAATTTCAACTGTCTAGCTATCACGGTTCGTGAGATACAGCCTGGTGACAGACGGACGGACGGACGGACAGCGGAGTCTTAGTAATAGGGTCCCGTTTTTACCCTTTGGGTACGGAACCCTAATTAGCCTCAGTTTCCTACAGATGTACACCTAAAGCAGAGAGTACTTTTACTATTGTCGCTTAGTCAAAATTTCACCACCGAGCAAGATAGGTGATTATATGACACTAGAGAAAGTGGTTTGAAATAGAGCTTCAAACCCAAGAAGGACTGTGTCTCGATTACACAGGGTTTTTTTGGGGGGGTTTTTTGGGACTTGAGGGCATTTCACAAGTTGTTAGTAAAAATTATCGATTATCGTCGACGTCTACTGGGGGGAGTCCTTATTAAGGAGCCGGAAATAAAATGTTTTGGCTCTCTTTTATTTGCGGCGCGCACTAACGACTTAAGGCTTCGTCACACAGGCGCGTTTTCCGGGCGGGCGTGAGCGGGCGCGCCGCTTTTACATATAAAACGCGCCGCCCGGAAAACGCGCCTGTGTCCTGTGTGTCGAAGACTTTAGAGACGACACTTTAAGATAACTAGTAGTTCGCCCCGAACTGAGAACTCGCGGTTCGCCAAAATGTTAGATCATTATTTTAAAATTGTAAATTTAAAAACTATATTATAAATGTGTAAGCCGAGCACTTTCATTTGATACCAAACTCGACCCTATTTTCTTGCAAAAAAAATGACCAGAATAGCAAGACCCCTCACAAATAGCTTTTAGCCTTCTAAGCTCTTCTAGCTCAATAACCCCTTGATCGAGTCTGCTCATAATTTAATGGCTAAAATATAATGCCCTCGACTACACGTTTACCCAATTTCATTTAAATTAGAACAAATTTACTTAAGTTATTGTGTATCAAACTATCCTCTGATAGTTCAGCTTAAAAACATCGAAATGCCGGGATGTGCCCCTAGCCAGCCGTGTGCTCCAAGTTGAATGTAAGAACTTCACTTCGCTTCGCTCGCTCGTTCGATAAAAAAATGTTTGAATGATTAGTTACCCAGGATAGTGAGTAGTAGCATCTATGACGAGCACGGGCAGAGGGTCGCGCGGGTCGCCCGCGGCGCGCGCCAGCGACTTCAGCGACGGCGCCGCGCGGTCGCTGTCCCACACGATTACCACCTGTTACACACAGTCATATTAATATATTACTCATTTTTCTAATCAAAGGATCATCGTTTGAACTTCATGTTAATACATTACGGTAACCATAAATCCCATCAAAAACATTTTCATGTCAAATGTGCCAAGACGCGACAATAAGGAATTTAAGGTTATAAGGTATCATATAGAGCCAAGCTTCTAACTCTAGAAGCCCTAACTTCACAACTGGCCTGCACGTACAGCAGCGCGGGGAGACGTGGCCGGATTAGGTCTAAACTTGAACACACGGTGTGTACCGACCTTCTCCGCGTGCTCGCTGGACGCTATGCTGGCCAGCAGGCGGTGCAGCGCGGGCGACGTGGCCTGCACATACAGCAGCGCGGTGAGACATGCCAGGAGTAGCTGTAAACTTGAACACACGGTGTGTACCGACCTTCTCCGCGTGCTCGCTGGACGCTATGCTGGCCAGCAGGCGGTGCAGCGCGGGCGACGTGGCCTGCACGTACAGCAGCGCGGTGAGACATGCCAGGAGTAGCTGTAAACTTGAACACACGGTGTGTACCGACCTTCTCCGCGTGCTCGCTGGACGCTATGCTGGCCAGCAGGCGGTGCAGCGCGGGCGACGTGGCCTGCACGTACAGCAGCGCGGTGAGACATGCCAGGAGTAGCTGTAAACTTGAACGCACGGTGTGTACCGACCTTCTCCGCGTGCTCGCTGGACGCTATGCTGGCCAGCAGGCGGTGCAGCGCGGGCGACGTGGCCTGCACGTACAGCAGCGCGGTGAGACATGGCAGGAGTAGCTGTAAACTTGAACGCACGGTGTGTACCGACCTTCTCCGCGTGCTCGCTGGACGCTATGCTGGCCAGCAAGCGGTGCAGCGCGGGCGACGTGGCCTGCACGTACAGCAGCGCGGTGAACGACGTGCCCGGCGTGGGCGGCGGCGCAGCGTGGGGCACATCGGGCGCCTACAAAATAATCAATAAATAAATATTGGACAGTCGTACCGGGATTCAAACCCGGGACCTTTAGCTTTGTGGGCAGAGTCACTTTCGTCTTTCGTCTAGGCTACTTCACGTCTTCTTTTTTTTTTCTAAGAAATTGTAATAGCAAATGTGTTATCAATAACCGGTCGGACAAAATCGATACATATGTCCCGAAAAAACACATTTATGGATGTGTGAATATTATTGTAGCGTCCAGTGATCATTAGATCGGCAAAAGAGAGTCTGCCGAGTTGGCACCAGCTAATGGAGCTTTTCTGTGCACGTGTGTGTACCCAGAACGGCACCATCACCAAGCTATCATGTCCAGCACGTTTCACACAAGCGGCTCGTTCATCGCTCAGCGTCGTGTACCTGCAGCGGCTGGGGCGGGGTGGGCGCGAGGCGGGGTGGAGGCGGCGCGGGCGCGGCGCGCGGGAGCTGCGCGCGCGAGTCCCCGTACGTGGCCGGCGAGCCCAGCGCGCCCGGCCAGCTGTTCCACACTCGTGTAGGTACCTGGAGCGGCTGGGGCGGGGTGGGCGCGAGGCGGGGTGGAGGCGGCGCGGGCGCGGCGCGCGGGAGCTGCGCGCGCGAGTCCCCGTACGTGGCCGGCGAGCCCAGCGCGCCCGGCCAGCTGTTCCACACTCGTGTAGGTACCTGGAGCGGCTGGGGCGGGGTGGGCGCGAGGCGGGGTGGAGGCGGCGCGGGCGCGGCGCGCGGGAGCTGCGCGCGCGAGTCCCCGTACGTGGCCGGCGAGCCCAGCGCGCCCGGCCAGCTGTTCCACACTCGTGTAGGTACCTGGAGCGGCTGGGGCGGGGTGGGCGCGAGGCGGGGTGGAGGCGGCGCGGGCGCGGCGCGCGGGAGCTGCGCGCGCGAGTCCCCGTACGTGGCCGGCGAGCCCAGCGCGCCCGGCCAGCTGTTCCACACTCGTGTAGGTACCTGGAGCGGCTGGGGCGGGGTGGGCGCGAGGCGGGGTGGAGGCGGCGCGGGCGCGGCGCGCGGGAGCTGCGCGCGCGAGTCCCCGTACGTGGCCGGCGAGCCCAGCGCGCCCGGCCAGCTGTTCCACACTCGTGTAGGTACCTGGAGCGGCTGGGGCGGGGTGGGCGCGAGGCGGGGTGGAGGCGGCGCGGGCGCGGCGCGCGGGAGCTGCGCGCGCGAGTCCCCGTACGTGGCCGGCGAGCCCAGCGCGCCCGGCCAGCTGTTCCACACTCGTGTAGGTACCTGGAGCGGCTGGGGCGGGGTGGGCGCGAGGCGGGGTGGAGGCGGCGCGGGCGCGGCGCGCGGGAGCTGCGCGCGCGAGTCCCCGTACGTGGCCGGCGAGCCCAGCGCGCCCGGCCAGCTGTTCCACACTCGTGTAGGTACCTGGAGCGGCTGGGGCGGGGTGGGCGCGAGGCGGGGTGGAGGCGGCGCGGGCGCGGCGCGCGGGAGCTGCGCGCGCGAGTCCCCGTACGTGGCCGGCGAGCCCAGCGCGCCCGGCCAGCTGTTCCACACGAGGGCCTCGCGCTGCCGCGACGTGCGGTGCATGAGCACGCGCTCAAATATTATCTGACGAAATAGATCAAAGTGATAATAATGTTGTAACGGTACTATGCCGCTGAAGTGTTCGGGCACACTTGAATATAAATGAAAATGAGTGAAAACGCGGCGCCACTATGAAAACCATAGAAGAAATCACAGAAAACAAAATACTTAGCCTGGCCCAGCCTATAGGCTAATGTCGGTTCCATAGTTTTTGGTTTTCCGTGGAAGAAATGCCTAGTCGTAAATAATTCAATATTTCTTATACTAGTATCTAAAAATAGGTTAAATACCTAAATAAGTAAAATAGTCTAAAACAGTATGTAAAGAAAGGAGCCTATTTCTGCCAACAAACTGTTATACAGTTTGGCGGAGGTTGTACTTAGTATGTAAAAATATATTGTTTCCGTGAATAAATGTTTTTTTTCGTGCAATTTTATTTACCGACAGGTCAAGAAAAAACAAACCACCCAAAGAACAAATTGTCACGCAAAGCAGCCCGTCAGTGAACACATGCCGGCGAATATGCCTCTGGCGAGGCACGTGTTCGAAGCGTGCTCGGCGTGAAGGCGTAAATTACCTCGCGACGGTGTTCGTTCTACCCTACTTCGTTCTAAATATTGTGGAACTCACCTGATGAATGTGCATAATGTAGGTTATTTTTATAAAGAAAACTTTTTAAAACTTCAACATTACTCAAGATAATAATATTTTGATAAAAGTAGAGAAAATATAAAGGAAATACTTACTTCTATTGTTGTGAAGGCAATTTTTTCAATAGAGGAAAAATATTGCTCCCATAATAATTGGGTTTGCTGCCGCAGCGCGAGGATACGCTCGGGCGACACCGACCGCACCAGTTCTGGTACCTGCCACCAGAAATACACAAAACTATTAATTGCTGTAAAATAAAATGTTAGTGGAGGACTACTTTTGTTACTTCTAGCTATCAATTAATCATAAACCTAGCCCAGGGTTGGCAATGCAATCGTCCGAGGTTATTATCTATTACCTGCAGAAGTAGGCGTTCGTCGGCCCAGATGACGGCGCGGCGCCAGTCGATGCGCTCGTCGAACGGCAACCGCCAGCCGTTGCTCAGCAGCACCGGCACGCAGCCCGCCGCCAGAGACTCCAGGAAGCGATACGAGCCCAGGCGTCTCCCACGAGCAACCAGGCAGAATGTGGAATTTGCCAACAGCTGCTCATAATCAAATCTGAAATATTCAGGGTTTATAAATTCATAGTTTTAGAAAATTTGCAGCTGGCAATGCACATATTTAGTAAAGATGAATTAGACAAACTTACTTATCATATTCTCGATTATCTTCATCACATCGTTCATCCCTTAAATGTTTCCATGACTTTCCATGTCGGCAAGTTGTAACCAGAACCATGTTATTACCATCATGTAGATGCCACAAGGAATTTCTTGTTTCACTGCCTATTCCATGCACATAACGTTTACCCTTAAATGCCAATAAATGCCGTCTCGGTGCCGGGAAGGGATTGGCGGTGGCTGCAGCGGGTGATCCCCCGTGTTCAGGATGTTCCTTATGGAATAATGGAAGAGAAATATCAAATCCTTCACGAAAAATCGACTCAGATGCACTAGCGCGTGCCAGTATGGCTTCACCAGGCTCAAAGCCCAAAGCACTTTCTGAATAATCAGGCCAAGTACCAGCATATAAGTTAAATATCAAGTGATTACGACCATTATTCCAATATGGTAGCCTTGACAGGCGTGCTGCGACATCAGGAGCGTGTTCTGGAGACAGTGGGTCTGCATCCAGTGTATCCACTGCTGGCAGAAACAGACATGCTTCATTTGGATCCCTTGTTGCATACTGAGATTCTCTTATAACTGATAATACTTTTCGATATGATGCACTAACAGGCCCATCAGTAGGGTAGACATAAATTTTAGGATCAGTTCCACACTTTGTAAAATCAAAACAGGTTTCCATGCGACAAGGCCTTGGTGCAGAATGTGGTCTTCTCTGTTCTCTTGGAGGCATCTCTGACAGTTCATCTAATGTAGCATATGAGGGCAGCTGGTCCAAATAACTGCTTTGAGCTGTGTCTGATTTTATATGTTGACTGCTGAAGTAGAAATATACTAAAAATGCACATGATATAACAAGTGTCATATATCGCTTCTTTGCCTGCATTTTATCAACCATAAGACAATAGAGTTGAAATTAGGTTTCTAATGTTCTATTTACAAGGCATACTGATAAGATCATCCTCAAATTTCCATGAGACCTTATTGTTGCCAATTGTAATGCCTGCAAGAAAAACATTTTGCTTAGTGTGGTTTTTGTGCTTGGAAGGTAGGTGTATCGTATACATTAGCAAATTAAAGAGTTCCTTGTTTTCACTCAAATACAGGAAACAAACGGGTAAATAAAAAAAAAAGTATACTGATTACATACTTAAGGAAAGATAAAAATCTTTACATTTATAAGTTGTTAAACAGATTTTTATTTATGTATATTTTTTTAGATAAGGCAAATACCATTACCATAACAAATCCCAGAACTTTTCTGAACGGGTATAAATGTTTTTAACGCTAACTTACATTTTTAATGAATTCCCGAAAAACGATCTTTTTTCCATGTTCAATTTTAAAACATACACTCAGAGAACACTTCAAATAAACTGGTAAATAACCAGTAACGAAGTTGAAAAAATTATGATTAGTTATTTATTTATTTTCCTTGATCCAATTGTCTCTGAAAAGTCTGAATTTATCAAATTAAATATGTCAAAATTGACAAAGTATTTTTAGCGCCTCTACACACCTTCGACAATTGAAAAAATCAGGTCGTGTGTGATGTATTAAATGCATAGCTAACTATTGACACACTATACCACGGCGGTATTCCAGTGTGTTGAGGCTTTAAATGTAGCGCAATCGCTGCAATTCATTTCTGGCTCTGGCAACACTGAGTGACGTGACAGAAAAAAAAGACGCCGGGCCGGTGATGGCGACTTTTCCGCAAGTTAACCAATTTAACCATTAAATTTTGTGTTACAAAACTGTGATAGAAACTTGCTATCACAATTTTGAAGATTTGGGATTCGATCAAAAGTTTTTAATAAATGTATGTATATTAAAACATTAAATTTGTCCTAACATATCTTTCGCTATCCACACTCTAAGACTTCTTGACGCCATTTTATATCCATATCTCTTAGGAAAGGTAAATGCTTTCATCATGTCTCCTCTATCTTTCATAATAAACAAGTATTAAGTAGTACTTATCATACAAGTATTTGTCTTAAATTTATCAGTTACTTTTGAATAACGATCTGCGTATTCAGTCTGTTACCTTACGTATTTGTAGATATAGAAAACGTGTCACCACCGAATGTTCTTGTATATATACTTAAAGTAGTTAAATTTATTGTTGGGCAGATGTCGTCTCGAGGTCGCGGATACGGCGGATACAGTGGGCGGGGCAGCTACAGTGGCCGAGCGAGCAGCGGATACCGTGGCTCTTACCGCGGCAGTGGTGGCCGTGGCTCGTACGAGAGCCGCGGCGGACGTGGCGGCGGCTACTCTTATAATAATGAGTCCCGATACAGCAGCAGCGGTGGCAATAGATACGCCCCAAACAGGGATAGGATTGAAGATTCCTATAAAAAATCGTATAGATCTGTAAGTTCTTTATTGTCAGTTGTATAGGTATTTCACTTATCAATATATGACTCAAAAGGTCAAATCCACAAACATTTGGATCATTTAAGAGTTTGCCAAGAATTCAAATGCCACATAGAGGATTCCATTGAATAATAATTATAAGATTAATGTTTTTAGGGTTCCGTACCTCTAAAGCAAAAAACGGAACCCTTACAGGATCACTCGTGCGTCTGTCTGTCCATCTGTCACAGCCTATTTTCTCGGAAACAACTGAACCAATTGTATTTAAATTTGGTACACATACGTAAATTAGTGACCCAAAGATGGATTTGTAACATGAGCAAATGAGTTTGAGAAAGTAAAAAAATAAGCTTTTTTCAAACTAGGTAAATGTTTATTTTCACTCTAAGACAAACATAACAATATTTTTTGTTGTTGGTGGCTAAAAACAAATATTTACCCTGTGATAACTAGTTGCGTTATTATGTCTTAAGACATAATAAGAACAGCCGGCACAGATTGGATGTCAACAGCACAAGACAGGGAAAAATGGGCAGCACTGGAGGAGGCCTATACGCACTAGGGATTCATTAGTAAAACACATTATAAGTTTTAGTTTTATTTTCAAATTTTTATGTAATCATTTTACAATTAACCTTTTCAACGCCAAGAGCCACTAAAGTGGTCGAGTGCTGTCGTGCCCATGATGCCAACAGCCACTAAAAAGGCTATGACGGACGCTGTGAAAGCAATTTTCCTGCTGACAGATAAGGTTTATTTTCGCTCTTCATATTGCAACCATTTGGCGTATAAGCCACATTTTAGCATGGGACGAAAAGCATTGAAAAGGTTAATAAAGGGCTTTTTTATTTTATTTTATAACTAGTTGCGTTAGACTGCACAAATAGCTCGAATTCGTGAGTGACATTGCTGAACTAGCACCATTCTTAGTGCCCATAAGGCCCGTCTTTATATACAAGTCAATGTTTTAATCATTATTCACAGGAGTCAACTGGTTATTCCAATCGGGATTATGGTGGTCGATCTGGATCACCTGAAAGGAAAAGGATAAGAATGGAGGTTTGTATACATTATAGTTAATGAACATTGATTTGAAAGGTAGCAATCTTATATTGATGTCTAATAAAAAAATAATATATATGATATATGAATGAGGAGCAGACCAAACTGTTTAAACCATGGATGTCAAACTATAATGGAGAATTTGATAAGAGTTTCAGGCAATAGAGAATACAATGAAATTGAGTATCTGATGCATTATAGTATGATGTTAACATATTGATTAGCACTAAGCCATGAATGAAGTCAGAAAGTGATTGTGATATTGGCTTGATTTTTGCCTAGTAATTTACTCTAGACAGTTTTACTTGGATATAGTCTAACAATTGCATACAATTACAGAATAAGCAAATGAGAATATCAAAAATTACTGAAGGAGATACTGTTGACTACTTATTTACCCACTTGTAAGAGAATGAACTGATGAGGATTGTTACACATATATAGGCAATATCTTCAACACAATCCGTTAAAATGTACAATATTTCAGCACATTTGAGAATGCTGTTGTCAGTTTGAGGTTACCCAGCAAATGAATCAGGAAATTTACTTATTTCAACAATTGAACCATTTTGTGGTCACATCTTCCAAATCTGCCTATCTTGCTGTCAATCAAACATCTACCCATGACTTGAAGGGATGGAAAAATACACCGCATATCCTTTTTCGCCATATAGAGCAATAAAAGTCCAATAATGACACTGATATTCGTGGTGCAAGCTAGCCCGTCGAGCGCTGACAGTCGACACCATGAGCCGCCAAACACTCCACGGGCTAGTGGCAGCGTACAGGGTAACCCGGTCAATGCTTCATTTCCAGAAATTTATTGTAGAGAAAACAAAACAGGAGAAATGCTTTATGGCAAAAGATAAAACATATATCTCATTCGTGTGCCTTAATTTAATACCATTTGGTTTTGTAAGACGTTTGGCGAAAATAGAGAGAATTGTGTACAGGGGTCCGGCGATAGACGTAGCCACGAAGGCGGCGGACACTATGGCGGGTCTTACAGCGGTAGACAAGAGATGTACAGCGAGCGGCGCACGTTCGGTGGCGAGGACAGGAGGCGCTCGCCCAGCCGAGAGTACCGCAAGCCGAGCGCGATGGGTCCGCCGCGCGAGCCGACGCGCTCGGCGCCGCGCATGCGCGCCTCGCGCCGCTCCTTCCGCGGCCGCACGCTGCGCTCGCGCGCCCTCTACCGCGGCGCTCCGCGCTCGCGCCCCTCCTATAGGCGATTCGAAACCAGACCGCTGGGTTACACCCGCGCGTTCAGATCTATCAAGGGCCGAAGGTAATATCATCCCCCGACTATGTTTTGCTTATTTTTGGTTTACCCGACCATCTTTATATTATTTGTTGGAATGAAAAACTGACAGAGACGTGCCCCGATAGATGCGTGGGCCGTTGTGAATTTATGGATGTGATGTGTTGGAGAAAACCTTCCACAGATTGGGAATGGACATGGTATCTATGAGGCCTGTGTGTGCCTAGATTTACAGAATTAAGAACTTAGATATCGTGAGAGGATTATATGAGATGTTACTGCAAAAAAAGATGTCATCAAGGTAACTCCAAAAGACTGGTATAAAAAGCAAAGACAAACATACTTGTAATATTATACATAATTATAATAAAATATAATGCACAAAATAATATTTATACTACTTTTGAGATTATGGTCATTAAGTACAGCAAATTACACTTTAACAGCTCTGTGAAGTCTAAGGAAGATGAGGCCTCGTCAACTGAGGAAGATTGGGATGCTGATGACAAGGATGAAGCCATTGAGGACAAAAAGGAATCCAAGATCAAGTCACCTAAGGTTGGTACATAATTAACTAGGTACATCTTAAACTGTTTAGACGACAACGGTTTCACTCACTTGAATTTTTAGTCTCTATTGGAGACGCGTTTCGAATATTCAAGTGAGTGAAACCGTTGTTGTCTAAACAGTTTAAAATATGTCTCACGAAAGTTTAATCTTGATTAGGTACATCTTACTCTTGCTACTTTTTTAAGTTACTTTTGTAACTTTCATAGTATTCATTTGTCTGCACACCACCTTCATGGCTTTAGATAGAAAAATAACTACTTATTTGTATCTTTTTGTTACCAACATGATTTAATGAAGTAAACGTAAATTGATTTTTCACACTACCTATTCGGAAAAGAGCTTCTTCTTCCCTGCTAGGAGGGATCAAAGTGGCACTTTTCCTCCCTGCTAGGAGGAATCAAAGTAACACTTTTCTGTTCTAGCACACTATTTTTATTTATTTTTTGCACATTATTTTTTTAGCTTAAATAATCTGTTTAAGCATCAGATTGTGTCAACACTTAAGATTTTTTATTTTCCTCATAGTTGATGTGAAAAGCAGTATGTGTCACACGGTATCAAAATTATTTCGTCTTGGACGTTAGCACTTGAATCCCTCATAATACGCTCAGGATTCTACTTTAGAATCCATCGCTTCATTCAGTATGTACGCCCTTGACGGAAATATATCATTTTGATCCCTTGGAACACAAAGTACTATTAAATGACGTATAGGCAGAAGACGACGTGGACGGGTCTGACGGGGCGAGCGAAGCGGGCGAGCCGGTCGACGACGGGGACACGGACAAGGAGCCCGACCTGCCCGGGGCGGAGCCGCGCAAGCGCCCGTACGTGCACCTGCTCTGTGTGCATTGCAAGGACAAATCCGCCACTTTCGGTGTAAGTACACACTACACATCACATTCTTAACAGTGGGGCCAGCTCAAATGTTCGTTTTTACGACTTGTGTGTGTTTATAGCTTAAGATAATAAGGCAGTTACTTGGTCATACTCGTACATACTATTTTCACTCTAAAAAAATTGCAATTAGACACAAGAGTATCACCTATAAAATAAAGTTCCCTGCCGCGTCTATCTGTCTGTATGTTCGCGATAAGCTCAAAAACTACTGAAATGATTTTGATGTGGTTTTCACCTAGGGGCTATTCATAAATTACGTCATTTCAAATTAGGAGGGGGGGGGGGTCTGGACATCGGATGATGGTAGCAAGACGTAGGAGGAAACGGGGTCATACGAAGCATGATTTTTGGATGATTTGGGGGGGGGGGGGGGGCAAAAATAGATGACGTAATTTATGGACCCCTATCAATTAGTGACTCTCGGGGAAGGTTTAGGGGTATAATTTGTTAAGGTTTTGTAAAAATTCGTGATAAGCTTCGTTCACGTCCACGTTCGTAATATTAGAAAACAATTCTGTTTGTACGGTGGCAGTTCCTGTGGCAATTATAATGAAGTGTTTACAAAGTGCAGTAATTCCATAGGGCTACGCCAAGCACCTGATGTCGAGCAAGCACCGCGCGGCCATGAGCGCGGTGGCGCGGCGCCACAAGATGCAGCTGCTGCGCATGCGCGTGGCGCAGCGCGAGGCGCAGCGCTCGCTGGAGGCGACGGCCGGCGCCGACCTGGCCGCGCACACCACCTTCTGCCTCGTGTGCCGCCTCAACCACCGCACCACGCGCCTCGCGCACAACCAGAGCGACACGCACCGCGCCATGAAGCGGTTCCTCATGCCCTTCTGCCGCGTCTGCCGCCTCTCCTTCCGCTCGCCCATGATCTACGAGCACCACATCTGCTCCCTGGACCATCTCAAGGTGACGCTTACATATCCCAAAGGAGAAACTAGGCCAGTGGTTCCTAACCTGGGGGTGAAAACTGGTATTTTACGGGGGTAATAAGCTAGCCTAATTTAACAATACAACAAACGTACACGTTTTATTTTTTATTACCACATTGGGAGGAGGGGTAAAATCAGGTTCCCTAGTTAGTCATAGGGGTAACCGGACTGAAAAGGTTAGGAACCACTGAACTAGGCTTTATTATGAGTAGTATTCTGTTTTTATTTTCGTTAAGTGCAACTGGTATATATAATTATTTTGTACAGATAAAGGCGAACCGAACTATTCGCCGCGCCAGCCCAAAGGAAGCTCAGGAAGGCAGCGGCGAAGAAGGCATGGATGTTGATTTGGATAACTTTATGACTCTCGACTCTGTGGGTGATGTTGATGGTTAGTTACATATTATATATTATATACAAGAGTATTTAATTCTGTGTAATTTTCCGTTTTAATTAATTTTAACCATTCTCAGAGGTGGAAGATGAGGACTCTGGCACTGAGAAGAAAGATAGTGAGGCTCCCAAGAAACCCAAGGTGGAGATTAACATTGGCAGTGACCACATTAAGAAGTTGGAGGTGTGTATCAACTAACATTTAATGTTCATCCTATTTCATTCTACAATTCTGTACCAACTTTCTAGGTAAAGGCCCGTCTCCATATTGCGCGGCAAACTATCGAACATTGGCTCGCGAGGCAGCCGCGCGCAATGGATACCGCGTTGGCTCGCGAGCCAACGCGATCTGATCGAGTTGGCTCGCGAGCCAACCCGGTATCCATTGCGCGCGGCTGCCTCGCGAGCTAATGTTCGATGGTTTGCCGCGCAATATGGAGACGAGGCTTAACATGCAAACTAATCATGCATTCGCTCATTTTCACCAAACCGTGAAAACTATCACTGTCCAAATTTGATATTACGAGAAGTTTCATGCTGAGTTAGGGCCAGGTTCCAATGACGTCCTCCCCACGCGTGACGTCGCGTCGTCGCAACGCATTTAATGTGTTTGTGTTGCAAATTAAAACGACGCAGCGACGACCGTTGGGCTGCTCACTTAAATTGGCAGTCCGTCTACTATTGTTGTTGGTGCAACCGTCTCTTAATTTATACAATCTTCGCACTCAGTTCACCTTAAACTCGCCGTCATTAGAACTTGAGAACTATGTAAACAAACAATGTAACGTTGTTTTGTGACTGTTTCTCCTTGAATTTTCACACTACCCCATTAAACACAATTCAAACTATACACATATACACTATTGAAACGGTCCGTTCCGTAAAATACATAAATATATAACAGTATCTTGGATATTTAATTAAGAGTTTAAAATGGTTTCATAAGTTAGGTTATTAGGACCTGATGGAATGACGGTTTTGTTTATTTTAAATTCTACAATTGTCTATGATGGGTAGTGTTGTGACTAAAGTTTGTGATATAAACCCGCTACACACTACCCAACTCACGCTCTGTACCTACCGCCGCGGTTGTAAAATACATCAATACATCATTCTTAAGTACCAATTTGTCTTCTGATCGTGATTAAACAAATTAAAAATAAGTAACTACTTGTTTTTTTAATTTTGTTATTTTATTATTCGATATGGTTTGACATTAGTAAGTAAGTAAGAGTCTTGCCCATCACTAGTAAATTCATCGTTCAGAGACAATTTCAATATGGCGGTGTGTTTACATAGTTCGCAAGTTCTAATGACGGCGAGTTTACTTGGAAATACAGCAGCTAATACATTATTAATATACTTGGATGACGTAGGTGTGGTGGTGCGAGCTGTGCCGCGTGTACCTGCCGCGCGCGGAGCCGGGCGGCGCGGAGGAGGCGGAGACGCTGCGCCGGCACTGCCGCCTGCGCAACCACCTCGGCCGCTACGTGCAGCACCGCGACACGCGCACGCTGCGCAAGCACGCCGAGCGCATCCACCGCCAGCTGCACCAGCAGCGAGGTAACTGCTACCCGGGGAACACGACCTGCGGGCTAACCACGGTCGCATTTTTATCGCCTGTCACCATGCCTGTCATGTTCTAACCAATGATTTATAACTCAAGATAGGTTATAGGCGTTCCAAAATTGAAGCGCTCACCTTGTGACAAATTGGACAAGTTGCCTTTAGTCGCTGCTGGACAAGCGAGAAATGTGCACGTGCTAACGAGCTCCCGCACACCGAAAGAGGAAGAGACGACCTTATGTTTAACAACGAGTGTGACAAAGATGGAATGAGAAAATTAATCAACAATAACAGATTTCTTCGTAAGCACAGAAATAAATATGGAAGTATTTTTTGTGTTCCTCAAGTATGAGTATAACCTATCTATGATTATATAATATCATTGGTTCTAACTAGTATGTAAGTGCGAAAGTGACAGGCGATAAAAATGCAACCATGCTGCCACCGCTGGTGGCGTAATCACGCCATTTCGATGTATGTATGTAAAGTGTCATTCTATGGAAAATGCTAACTATGTAAACAAACCGCCATATATTATTGAAATTGTCTCTGAATAATGATTTCAACATGGCGGTTTGTTTACAGAGTTAGCAAGTTTCATAGAATTATACTTTATTGCACATAAAAATAAAAATACGAGAAACACAGTTACAGAGTAAATTAAATACAACAAAGGCGAACTTATCCCTGTATGGGATCTCTTCCAGTTAACCTTTGAGAAACGAATAAAACAGATGTCGATGTCGTGCGGTGCGACTCGCGCCTTAACGACTGTGGCGGTCAAATAACTATTTGCATAACTATTTGTAACTAGTAATATTAGCTGTTTTTCAAATTTATTTTATTATAAAGAGAGTTCTGCTAATTATTATTACTTAGTTACAAATTGTTGTGCAACAGGTGTCTGGTTTATTGTTTTTGAGTTTATCACACGTTTGAATAAACGATATCTGTTATATTAGCTGAGGAAAACAAAGAGGCCAATGAAGACGATGCTGCTGAGAAAGTCAAAATTGAGAAAACTGAACCTGCTGAAGAGAAGAAGATTGAAAATGGCGACTCTGTTAATGCTACAGGTAATTTTTTTAAATATTACAAGTTTTTATTAATAACAAATATTTACGGTAGAACCTTGATTATCCGAATTCCGAACACTCAATTGGGTACTTTCCTCTACTAAATTATTTCACACCGTGCACGAAATCAAGCACCAGATAATTATTATATAGAAAAACGTAGATAGCAGTTATTTTTAAATACTATTTCTATTTAATCAATTGGATTGAAATATAAAAAGTAGGCGAGTTGACCGTGACGTCACTACACACGTTTTCATATAAATTCCATATTATAAAATCGTTTTGACAGTTCTAAAAAAGAAGCTGATTTGACTAGTAGGAAAGTAGTTAATTATCCGACAGCCGACTTACCGCCACTTGCTCCATTCAAATTGTTGACAGGACATGAGTTGTGTCGGAATTGATGATGTTATCGGGGCCATAAATCGATTTAGCTAGGTCTTGTCTCTGGGAAAACGCGCATTTTTGAGTTTTACAAGTTTTCCGAGCAAAGCTCGGTCTCCCAGATATTTATATTCTAAGGGCTCAATTAGACGGCGCGCGAACTCGTATACGATTTTAGTTACATTGCGGACCATTGAGGTTACATCAACTCGGCCGACCGATCAAATGCCGCAATGTAATGAAACTCGCATGCGAGTTCTAGCACCGTCTAAATGAGCCCTAATTGACAAAATAATTACAAACAAATTCATATGAACTTGGGTAAACTCTAGTTACTCTAGTAGGTACACAACTGATAAGTTTATTCTATGTGGGCTTTTTCTAAAATAAATATCGAAAACCCGATTCTTTCAAATCTGGACGTTCTTGGGCTCATTCTGCTCAGAATCGACAGCACTCTCCATCCTACCATTAAAAAAAGATGTCCCAAAATGTCCATTCCATTACGTCACGTTTTTAGTATGAGAAAAATTTTCACTTGTATGTAACGTGACGTAGTGGAATGTACAATTTTCATACAAAATTTTGGGACATCCTTTTTTAATGGCAGGATGGAGAGTGCTGTCGATTCTGAGTAGAATGAGCCCAAGAATGTCCAGATTTGAAAGAATCGGGTTTTCGATATTTATTTTAGAAAAAGCCCATGTGCCTACTGTAATTTCATTGTGTGGAAAGACTACACTTATTTTTATTTTATTATTTTAAGGAGAAGACAAACTGTGGGCTGATGTGGACAAGGACATTGGTGATCTGTTGCGCGACGTGCGCCCCACCAACGAGGGCAGCGACGACGACGAAGATCTTACGAGGTAGATTAGTGTTCCAATAATTATCTTTAGACCAATGTTCTTTCACGTACCAAATACCGCACAATTGAAACAGGCAAATTATCATAGAAGTACGAAAGAACCGGTAAATTTTGACAATCCATTCACAACAATACATATGGCTCCTACAGTGTTATTTTTTCAGCTGTATAAATAACTGCCACAATAAAGTTTACTAACTTGCTTGCGTCTATGATAATAAGGTTGTCTGTGGTACAAAAAAATGCAGTTAAAGCTTTAACTGGCCTTAGTTATAAACACCTTCGATAACCCTTGTAATTTAATAAATTACAACATAGTGTTACGTGTTATTGCGTATTAATTTAATGCTAAGCCGATTTCACTGTCAATAATCATAATATAGTCAAGTATGACTAATTTTCATTTATGGTATCAATCGATCGGGTTTGTTTTTAAGATCAAATGTCTATATAGGACCCATTGCATTAAAGTAACACAAAAGTCAGAAATTGTAGTCAAAGGCCGACAGTCGCACTTCACTCGCGAAACGCCCTAAACAAAACGAGAAGGGAACGTGACGTCAAGGTCTCTGGGAGCCCATCTTGTATTATGGACAAAACAAGAAAATTGCGTTTTTGTCGGTGAAATATTGCGTTTATGTATATAGTTGCTATACAATATTTTTTCGGATGAAATTTAAGGAATCGAATGGTACCCTTACTTTTATCGTTTTTGGAAGTTAAAAAAAAACTTAAATTTTGAAACTTTCAGGTCCTGTATTTTTGTAATTTTTCAATATTTTATTTTAATATCCACATTATTGTGATAAATTGCTCGTTTGCTATCTATTTTAATAGATTTTGTAATAAAATTCTTCATGTGTCATCATCCCTATTTAAGTATTTTAATTTTGATTTTAAATTATTTCCTAAACAGGTATGACAAATTCAGGAAGAGTGACAAGAAAGGCAAAGCTGATGGCGAAGAAACAGAGACCACTGTGGCAGAGAGTCTTGAGAAACCTACTAATGAAGTTACTACCCCAGCATAATTTTATTTTGATTGCACAATCTATGCTCCTATACATTAATTAAAAACAATTAGTTATAAGTGACGAGATGAGAAGCATTCCGAATTCCCTTGTCATTTACTGTTCAGCAGAGTGAACCCTATTAAGGCACTGTATATTATGTATTCAAGTTAGAATTAATATTCTAACTGTAAAGCTATTGCAGTTTGCTTTGATTAGAATTAAGTAGTATTTTAGTTCTTAGTATTGTCTAAGTAGGTTTTAGTATATAGTACTAAAATTAGTTTTTGTTTTATTTACACATGTCTATCAATTTAATACAGCATTTTGTAAAAAGTTGTACTGTACATCAAGTAAGGCATTCTTTTATGTTTTAAATAATTTCCCATTTTGTTACTATTTTAATAACCCTTGAAAATTTTACGTTATATACCTATTAGACTATATTACGAAAGAAATTGGTAACACAATTAGAAATTATTTGAAAAAAAAAGTGGTCTAGTTAATACTTTTTGTGAAATGCTTAAAACACTTGAGACCTATATTAATGTAACTGGATTATTGTATGTTATTGTGAAATAAATGTATTCAGATTTAGTGCGCATTTTATTTATCAACCTGACTATTTATTTTCACCACATACTCGTAAAGGTTCTCTTTATTCTTGAAAAACTGAAGTGATGTAAGTTTTGAGTTGTTTTCTCCTGTTGACTGGTAGAATTTAATATCGTTCATTTGGATTTTATTTTTAATGTTTTATGAGTCTGTGCGGAAAAAGAAGAGTCGTGGAATGTATGGGGCCCAATACGTTCCACGACTGTTGTCTTTCCGAACGGAAAGTATTATATTCTTTTCACACCATCTATTCGGAAAAAAGCTTTTTCTTCCCTGCTAGGAGGGATCAAAGTGGCACTTTTCCTCCCTGCTAGGAGGGATCAAAGTAACACTTTTCTGTTCTAGCACACTATTTTTAAATTTTTTTGCACAATATTTTTTTAGCTTCAATTAGTATTTTATACAATCGTGATATAACGGAGAGCTTTTCTAGCGAGTACCGTGTTTAGGCAACGAAGCTGGCTGAGTTGCCTAAGTAAGGTACGAGATTGAAAAGCTTGATTATATCACTATTGTATACAATACTTTTTCTACGAGTCAACAAAAAAAAATACTTAAAACTAGTAGAAGAATCATATACAGGGTGGCGCATTCAGATCGGTCAGTATGGGAAAATCTGAAACTATAAGACATACGACGATCTCTTCTTAGGAACCATGTCATCGATTTTAGTAACAAGAAAAACTGCATTCATACATTTAAAAAAAATGTGTACTCAGCTCGGGAATCGAACCCGGACGTTTTGAAAAAAAAAAATCTAAAATTATTTCTATTTAGATATCGATTGTGTAGGTCTTAAGCAGTAAATGTTACTATGAAACATTATGTCTGAAATGAATAAAATGCATTGTTTTCATATCCTTTAATTTATTTTAGTATGTTTTCGAAATGGCCACCATTTTTTTCAATACATTTTACATAAAAAAAAAATTAAATGTATGAATGCAGATTTCTTGTTACTAAAATCGATGACATGGTTCCTAAGAAGAGATCGTCGTATGTCTTATAGTTTCAGATTTTCCCATACTGACCGATCTAAATCCGCCACCCTGTATATGTAGGTAAAAAAACCAAAAGTATACAGCTAAGATGCGCGAGTAGCCGCGATACCTTCATTCATACCATAGAGAAAAAAATACAGAGTGCTCACTCCATACATCAGTTCAGACTATTAATTTCAGTGTCTACATCTAGCATCGAGTAGCGGAACTATCAGTACTGCTACTTGACAATAGATGTAGCACCGACCGGAAAGTCTTATCTCAACAGCATAAGACTTTCCGGTCGGTGGCTACATCTATTGTCAAGTAGCAGTACTGATAGTTCCGCTACTCGATGCTAATAGTCTTTGGTACTAAAACTGATGTATGGAGTGAGCACTTCATACTCGTACGCGACCCGGCCCCCGGCCCCCGCGACCCACGCCCCCGGCCATTGGTCAACGACACCTCGTAACTCATGAGGCCGCTTTCGATTGGTCAATTTCATTATAGTTGAGTTGACTAAACAGTATCGAAATGAATATTATAGTTGACTAAACTGTATCGAAATGAATATTATAGTAGACTAAACTGTATCGAAATGAAAAAGTTGAGTTGGGGTCCCATAATGAAAAAAATATGCGATTTCACTTTGGTATACGAGGTCTTAATTCAAGCATTGTGCAATCGACGAGTAGAAAAAATCTGTTTAAGCATCGGATTGTGTCAACACTAAGATTTTTTTATTTTCCTCATAGTTGATGTGAAAAGCAGTATGTGTCACACGGTATCAAAATTATTTCGTCTTGGGCGTTAACACTTAAATCCCTCATTACGCTCAGGATTCTACTTTAGTATTGTAGAATCCATCGCTTCATTCAGGGTTCAAGGTACGCCCTCGACGGAAATATATCATTTTGATCCCTTGTAACACAAACTACTATTGTTGAGTACTTTCCTCGCGTTGGTGAAGGAACGAAACTATCATCTCTACTTATTACTCTTTCATATAATAATTAATAACCCTTTGAACGCCAGACGGCTAAGGTATATGTCGTGCCCCGGACGGCAGGCGATTTATTTAACCCTTCGTACGTCTAAGCACTGATCTGACCTGTCAGCTCCCAAGGGCTCAAATTTGCGTCAGAACGCTTATGGGTGACGTCATACAATAGGTTTAAATTCGTTCAAACTGATCAGTACGTGCTTATATATACGAACGGTTAAGCGAAATAATTGAACCTTACGAAGTCCCACGTAAGTCCTTATTGTATTGGCGAAGCTGACGGATGTAGACACTGAATAAATAATAAATTCATTTATTTTCTACCAACTTCGATCAATGTGTTAGATAGAAACGAGAAAGAGCACGCCGCGCTACTTCTTTGTTGTGTCTGTGGCGGTCAAATGGTTATTGCGACAGCAGATGGCCGAGTCCGAGTCTAGTTGCCTTGATATCTCGACCGAATGGCTTGGCTAAGAAGCCATGTAAAAAGAGCATACAAGACATAGGATTGTAAAAGGAAAAATGGACCAAGAAATCCTTCAAGGGACCAAGCTTGGAATAATTGGGAACAAAGTAGAAAGGAAAAAAAGTATCTATTTAGATTTTATGTATTAAATCACTTTTTTGCTTTAGGGTCTTTAACAGCAGTAGGCGCCTTAGTCACGTCATCAGGGTTTTCAGCGGCGTCCTTCAGCCTCTTGGCGCGGATACCCACCAGGGCGGCGATGGAGCGAGCCTGAAATATAAATACCATTATAACAGCATTAACGATAACGCCGATAACATTCATTCAATGCAAATAATATTTCTTCAATTATTCCTTCATATTTCAAAACACTACAAAAAAATATTACTTATTAGGCCTGTTATTTAAGGCCCCATAGCAAAGGCGACGCAACGGGTCCTAGAAGTATACTTTGAGAAAAGTTATACGGTGGTACATGTTAATTATTGTGGGTGGTGTACTTACGCCGCGGAGGTATTGGTAAGCCTTGAAGTTCTTCTCGTCCTCGGTGATGGCGCGCGCGACGGACTTGGGAGCTGGCTGCTGTACTGGCATCAGAGGGCCGCGCAGTTGAGTCGCCAGCTTGCGCTCTTCCTCGTTGGCTTCACCCTTCAGGACCTGGTTAACATAACATTACATAATCCTTTAGGCTCTGATGTCACACATGAGAAGATTTGCAATTGCATTCCGTTTTTATACCACCAAATTTAAGGACAACTCATTCCTACCAAAGTGGAGTAATTATAATCGGAGGTTGAGCAGTTTGATGTGTATGGATATTTGATGTTACCAGGGAATATATTTTTTTTGTTTGTTTTTTCAATAGTCGGTTCTTGAAAATGCAACATAATATTCTATTATATATTATAAGGTATTGCTAAATGTATGGCAGTTTTAAACTGTTTCGGGAAGTCGTTTTTTAGAGATTAACTGACTTAAACTAACTTAACCTCTAGCCACACCAAGGGCTATAAAAAGGTCTCATTTTAATTTGAATCTTTATTTTGACAAATTAAAGTTGCATTTGGCTTGACAAGTTTTGATGGCTAGAAGTTAAAACTAAATTGAATAAAGAATACAAATATTCCAGTGAAATAAAAGTTTATCATGCACCAAGAGGTTGCTGTATTTTGTACTACTGGGAGCCTGAAGATCGGTTTTCCTAGGATAGCGGTGCCGTCATATAGCGGTCGTCTTCATACTAAATAATACGGCTAAATATGGAGACGGCCGCTATATGACGGCACCGCTTTCGGAGGAAACCAAAGCTTAAGCTCCTAGGCCACTACACACAGGCTCCTAGCGCCACTGAATACAATCATGCAATACCGTATAAGGGGAATGCAAGTAACTTGCAGCTTAGAGATAGCATACCTTCTTGCCCTTAGGGAAGAGGATGAGTCTGGCACGGTACTCCTTCAGTCGCTGCACATTGATTTGGAGGGACTCTACAGATTTGTTGCGTCTGCGAGGGTCAACAGCAATACCAATGGTTCTGGCAAAAGCAGGGTTCAGACCAGATGCCTGAAATAGAAATCATTGTAATTAAGTAAGTAATATCTACTTGTTATACCTACAAAAAATATGTAAATATGTCCTAAAGAAAATTTTTCTTATCAATCAGTCAATGAATTACTAAGAAAATGTTACAGAGAAAAGAATACTTGAACAAAGGGGCAGATGTGGGTCAAATTAAAATTTTAAACACTAATTTATAAAAAAATATTATTGCTATTTTTAAAATTATTAAATTTTGAACAATAATCTGTTTAAGAATTTAAAAGAAAAACCATTAGAAATCAGAACTGTTTTGTTAATAGAATTGAATACTTTTTCCAAATATGCTTCAACCACAAGGTGCTAAAGCTAAGTTTTTAAGTTTCTAACAGATTGGTAACCATAGCATTGAATTGTTAGTGTGCTGTCACACTTATTACTCAAAACAAAATATCCAAACTGCAATAGGCAATTTTACTGCTTCACTACTTCGATGTACCAAACGACTGAATACAGCCAACATTCAGCGGTTTTTATTTTAAATCACAAATATTTTACTAAACAGTATTATTTACACAGAGAAATACCAGAGCTACAAAAGCAACATAAAATAATAACCTAAAATCGAAAGGTCAAGTATATTCACTTAATTGCTTTTGTTTATTTAACAACATTCAAACAAAATGAGGATAAAGAACTTACCCTGGTTTCCCGGAGGGTGAAGCCGCGGCCAGCGCGGACCTTAGTGTGGTAGCGAACAGTGGGGCATCGCACAACAGGACGCAGAGGCCCCGCCGCGGGTCTTGGTGCAACGGCCTTAGCTTTCTTAATTCTGTTTTGCTTTCTGCGGTGTCTCCTAGCGGGTTGGTTGAACCACGTCTTCACAAATCTTTGCCAATCTTTGTGGAAATGCCCATTCGGGATCATATTATTTCCCTTACCCATTTTGGATGACCACTACTTTACCTAAAATAAATAATAACGTAAAATATTATGGAGGATTGGATATTAGATAGATATTATCTAAGAGACACTAATATTTGGTAAAATCATTTTGTGATACATAAGAAAAAAACAGATTTAATTTCTAAAAACTAACCGGTGGCTACAACAAGTATGGGGAAAAAGACTGTCATACATGACACAATAACAAACGTCAAATCAACATGACATTACAGAATCTATACTCTATGACCAATTATCCGCTGTAAAGGGCTCCATAGCCATTGCGATTTTCTATACATTCCGCATTGCGGCATTGTTTGAATTCATTGCACCGGGGAACGCTGGTGAACAGCATGTGAACAGTCTTTCTAGTTCTATACAGTTCTATTTATTGCTTCCATATGCGTTTTATTAAACCTTGCTTTATAAATCGTAAAAAAAGTAGCTGGCAACAAAAATAACGCACGAGACAATTAAAAAAATAACACTAGCGCTATTCCTACATTCGATGCCATATGCGTAATGAGAAAAGAAAAAAAAATATTCACAAACTCATTACCAAAGAATATAATACTCACTACTCGTTACATTAGTTTTTACTTGTTGCAGGTGATAATATTAGTAGTATAGTTGGTCAAACCAATTTGTCAGTAAATAAGAACAAAAAACTATACTCATCCTTTTCTTTTAGGTGCTAGTACTAGTGTAAGACAAAGAAAGTATGATTCTCTCTATGTTTGAAATATGACAGTCCTTTGACAAACTATAGTAACTTTAGTTTCGTAGAATTTTGTAATAATTCAATACAGTCAGCAGTTATAAGTCATTAGACATTCTAGATAATAAAGTTTTTCATTTTAAAAACAATATAATAATTACGTGAAATTAGTCGCAAGAATACCTAATAATATCCCACCAGCTATCGCGGCTTGGCCACATATACGGGTAGCCATTTTGTATTTCACAAACGTCACCTCACCTTTTCCTTTGGTGAGTAAGGTGTGTTCACGCGAGGTTGTGTGTTCCATCGGGAATAGGTCACACAAACCTCAGAATTTCGTGAAATATTCTTGTAAAATAAAAAAAAAAACATAAAAATCACAAAAATCCAAAAAAATAGTAAAATAACAAAATTTTAAACGAGAATCATTCGATTTTAGTTAGGAGTACGTAAGCGTGCAACGTGGTCTAAGGAATGCGATAGTCGACGTAAAGAGAAAGTGAAGTTGCTCTTGATTACGGTTAATGTTCGACATAATACCGTCACAGTAAGATTTTCAAAATGAATCCTGGTCCGCCAAATTATCCCATGGCGTCATTGTACGTCGGGGATTTACACTCTGATATTACCGAAGCCATGTTGTTTGAAAAATTTTCAACTGCTGGTCCGGTTCTCTCTATACGCGTTTGCCGTGATATGATTACTCGTAGATCCCTGGGCTACGCTTACGTAAATTTTCAGCAACCTGCCGATGGTGAGTAACATTTTTATAACCTATTTTAAGTTGTACTTTATAATACTTGACATTTGTTAAAAGATAGTCTACTCTTAGTATTGTTTTCCACACATTGGGTTTAAATCTTTTTAAACATGGTTAAGAATTCTGGAGATAAGGGGTTACTTAGTCCTGTGTCTAAATCAAAACTCCAAACTATTTTAAGTCTTGCAATAAGCATCTTTTTAGTTTGTTCTATTAAGAGTTTCATACTTCTCAACATAGTAGTAATGTTTCAAAAACAAAATTCTTAGCTTAGAATCTTAGATAATTATAATATAAACGATCAACTTCCGGAAATTACTGGTTTCGTCAATGAATGTAATCTTTGTCCTGTTACAAGAGTTTCAATTGATTTGGTAATTGTGCTTATCTATTTCAAAATACCTCAGTGTGATTGAGAAAACAATTGATTGTCTAACTAACATATTGTCAGATCCAGAGAAACATTATAATATTTTCAACTGCTACTCAATAATCCAACTCACTATTTCGCCTTGAGTTCAATTGTAATTACCTAGCTTTCCCCACTCCATAATGCATTAAAGAATATTGCTACTTTGGTTGATTCTGTCTAGTACCTATACATAAACTGGATTCACATTTAGTACTATTTAATGATTACCTAATACTAATTATGTGCAATAACCACAAATGACTGATCAATAATTTTAACTGATGCATTTAGGAAATCTTGTACAGTAGTGCATGCATCTAGGACATCTGGAATGTAAACTTGCACATAATTTATTTGTAACAGAACCAGTTTCTCTGTCTGACTGCAATAAAGAGCTAATGTTTTTTAGTGCATGTATCTCTGTTTAATAATTATTCACACAGTATCCTAGCTTGTCTCATTATAACATAACATGATACTTATTAGATTCATTCATATTATTCAATGGTATGGTCTTTAATTTTACAATTTGAAATTGTAATATGATAGTTTCTTTTTTTCCATACATTAAAAATAAATAATTTGTATTTTTGATTTGCTTCAGCTGAAAGAGCCTTGGATTCCATGAATTTTGACATGATTAAAGGGAGGCCTATCAGGATTATGTGGTCCCAGCGTGACCCTTCCCTTCGCAAGTCTGGAGTCGGCAATGTGTTTATTAAAAACCTTGATAAAACCATTGACAACAAGGCCATGTATGATACTTTCTCTGCTTTCGGCAACATTTTGAGTTGCAAGGTGGCCCAAGATGAAACTGGAGCTTCCAAGGGCTATGGCTTTGTTCATTTTGAAACTGAAGAGGCTGCCAACAAGTCCATTGAGAAAGTAAATGGTATGTTACTCAATGGAAAGAAGGTTTACGTCGGCCGATTCATTCCTCGTAAGGAACGCGAAAAGGAACTCGGAGAGAAGGCTAAACTGTTCACAAATGTATATGTGAAAAACTTTGGAGAAGATTTTGCTGATGAACTTCTCAAAGATATGTTTGAGAAGTATGGCCGCATTACTAGCCACAAAGTAATGTATAAAGATGACGGAAGTTCCCGTGGTTTTGGATTTGTTGCTTTTGAAGATCCTGATGCTGCTGAGAGGGCTTGCATGGAGCTCAATGGTAAAGAACTGGTTGAAGGCAAGCCCTTGTATGTTGGACGTGCCCAAAAGAAAGCAGAGCGTCAAAAAGAACTGAAACGCAAATTTGAACAACTAAAATCTGAAAGATTGACTCGCTACCAAGGTGTAAACCTCTATGTTAAGAATTTGGATGACACTATTGATGATGAACGTCTACGTAAAGAGTTTGCTCCATTCGGCACCATCACCTCTGCTAAGGTAAGCTACCAATCTACTCAACCTTCTTTTCAAGTTCACATATTATGTCATTACTAATAACCACAAAATAAAGGTAATTCCGTGAAGCTTCAATTTGAAATCAACCTTATCTACAATGCGGTACCTGTTAGTTGAAAACGTCTCAATTAGATATACTACAAATAGAAAATTCGATATTCTACCAAATAAGTTCATATTTATGTAAATATGAACTTATTCAGCAAGGTAAGAGGGATTCTTGTCAATGATTTTTATAAATGAAGTTATAAAGAAGTATCAATTAATGTCTAAGGACTTCACCTAATCCCAACATATTTCGTGTCAACTTTTTCGTGTTTTGAACTGTTTCCAATTTTTCCGTTATCCACAGGTAATGTTGGAAGATGGCCGAAGCAAAGGCTTTGGGTTTGTATGTTTCTCATCTCCAGAAGAAGCTACCAAGGCTGTCACTGAAATGAATGGCCGCATTGTTGGAACTAAGCCATTGTATGTGGCTTTAGCCCAACGTAAGGAAGACCGTAAGGCTCATCTGACTTCTCAATACATGCAGCGTATGGCTAGTATGCGCATGCAGCAGATGGGCCAAATATTCCAACCAGGTGGTGCTGGAGGATACTTTGTCCCTACTATTCCACCGGCTCAGCGTTTCTATGGTCCAGCCCAGATGACACAGATAAGGCCCTCTCCGCGTTGGACCGCCCAGCCGCCGGTTAGACCGAGCGCACAGACTGCTGCTTCTGGCTATCCAAACATGCAGGCGCCATTCCGTCCAGCACCAAGAGGCCCAACTCAAGCAGCAATGCGCACATCTCTTGGAGCAAGGCCAATCACAGGCCAGCAAGGTGTCCCTGCCACTGCTTCTATCAGAGCACCACTTGTCACCCAGAGTGGACGTCCTGCAGGATACAAGTACACTGCGAACATGCGCAACCCTCCAGCACCACAACCAGCTGTACACATCCAAGGACAGGAACCTTTGACAGCCTCAATGTTAGCTGCTGCACCGCTGCAGGAGCAAAAGCAAATGCTGGGTGAACGTCTCTTCCCATTGATTCAAAGAATGCACCCTGATTTGGCTGGCAAGATTACTGGAATGCTTTTGGAGATTGACAATTCTGAGCTTCTTCACATGCTGGAACATGGAGAATCTCTCAAGGCTAAAGTAGATGAGGCTGTTGCTGTTTTGCAGGCTCACCAGGCTAAGCAGCAAGCCACCAAGAAGGAGTAATACCATTTACATATTGCTAATGTAAATACGAAGTGACCAGCTTTTAATAGTATATTAAACAACTAAATAGTTCTGTTTAAAGCTTGAATATTGAACTCAACTATTGTTAGACATGTCCCGCTCATATAAAAAAAAGATATAAAATAAAAATTGTAAAAATAAAAAAGTGGATTGCACCATTCCAAAATATAACTTTATTAAGATTATTGGGAGTGCAGTTCCGCAAACAAAAACAATGCAACTACCAATGTTTCTATATTTGAAAGTTATACCACTGGGCTCTTTGACTATGTATTTACATTGACTAAAGAAGTTTGCTTTTAGTTTTTTGTCATTGGAAATAACAACTTTTGTTTTTTATGTATCTCAGTTGGATTTTGGCTTTTGTTCTTGCATTATCTTTCTTTCTTTAATCGGTTGTACATTGGATTTACCTCGGATTGTAAACTTGGTCCCCGATGTCACTGATTGAATATTCCTTTGTAATTTGTTACATTATATTCTGTGGAATATTCATAATAAAAATGTTTTTTTATTTATGTGCCCTAACTCCCATTTTCCCCAAGCTTTGGTGGAACAGTGGCCATCAGATAAATCGAAGCGGCCAAGGTGTTTACAAAAAATAATATCTGAACAAATCCTTTATCAAGTGCATGTGCTTAACTCATATATTTGAGCACCTTGGCCATTCCGTTATATTTGATGGCGAGTCTACGTATCTATAACCCAGAAATGGCTGCAACCAAACCAAGCCTCCGAACCTCCGACGGTCTATGCTCACCCTAACCTTTTAAGGCTCCAGTACACAATAGGCCATCGCCGGCCACTCGCAAGGGACGCAGCCATGCGGTAGAATGAGATAACAATATCACTTGCTTCCTCTAACGCATAAAAAAAACATGGCGAAAAATTGTTCTCGTCTGGACAGGCCTTTAAAAAAGTTATACATATTTTTAGTATGGCAATTCAGTTCAGTATGACATTGTCAAATTGCCACAAAAAAATTAACCCTCGTCGTGATTTCCATTAGTCATCTTTAAATTAATTATTATCTGAGTATTCTGTAAAATGGATGATAATAATGCATCACAGTCTACTGAACTTCACAAGGACAATGACGTCAAACCTAAAAAGAAGAATAAGAACAAGAAAAAGCGTAGTGGAGGAGATGGTGACCACGGCGGGTCAAGTTCCGCCGCAGACGGGATAGTGGCCGTGCCCAGTTCTGGTGACGTTCACCAAAACATATCTATCAAAGATTTAAAAATGGCAATGGACGTCCTTAATCTACAACAGAAACCAGCTAAGACGACTGAGGAAGCTCTCCACAAGTCATACCAGTTTTGGTCTACTCAGCCTGTCCCCAAAATGGATGAAAAAATTGTTTCTAATGAACCTATCGAACCACCCAAGTCACCAGAGGATATAAGAGCGGAACCTTACACGCTACCTGATGGTTTTAATTGGGATACCTTAAACTTAAATGAGCCTTTGGTTTTAAAGGAATTGTACACCTTGCTAAATGAAAATTATGTAGAAGATGATGACTGTATGTTCCGCTTCGACTATCAAACGGATTTCCTCAAGTGGGCACTTCAGCCTCCCGGTTGGAGGATGGATTGGCACTGTGGTGTGCGTGTTGTGAAGTCTGGCAGATTAGTTGGCTTTATTTCCGCTATACCTGCCCAGTTGAGGATCTATGATCACGTGCAAACTGTTGTTGAAATAAACTTTCTTTGTGTGCACAAAAAGCTTCGTGCTAAAAGAGTTGCTCCTGTTCTGATCAGGGAGATAACTAGGAGAGTTAACTTGACGGGGATATTCCAAGGTGTTTACACGGCTGGAATTGTGCTGCCTAAACCAATTGCTACATGCCGCTATTGGCATAGATCCCTCAACCCTAAAAAACTAATTGACATTAAATTTAGTCACCTGTCAAGAAACATGACCATGCAGAGAACACTTAAACTTTTTAAACTCCCAGATTTGCCTAAAACTCCAGGTTTTCGGAAATTAGAGCCTCAAGATTCTGAAAAAGTTGTTCCATTATTGAATAACTACTTGAGTAAGTTTGATTTGAGTCCAATATTTAATGAGGAGGACTTTAAGCACTGGTTTACTCCACAACCAGATATCATTGACAGCTTCGTTGTGGAAGCTGCCGATGGTTCCATTACGGACTTTGTCAGTTATTACACACTGCCATCTACTGTTGTTTACCACCCTGTGCACAAAACATTGAAAGCTGCTTATGCATTTTATAATGTGTCCACAAAAACCCCATGGGTTGATTTAATGCATGATGCATTGATAGCTGCAAAGAACTCAGGGTTTGATGTTTTCAACGCATTGGACTTGATGGAGAATAAGGAGTTCTTGGAGCCACTGAAATTTGGCATAGGTGATGGTAATCTGCAGTACTACCTGTACAACTGGCGGTGTCCTAGCATGACAACAAATAAAATTGGTTTAGTCCTGCAATAACCAAAACATTTATATTGGTGTTTTAATAGCCAATGTTTTCTTTTTTGTCACTTTATTGAAGTGTTTTTTTTTTTCAGAATTATAGCTTTTGTTCTAAATTGTTCTTTCATTTAAAATAGCCTAAGAATCCTCTAATATACATAAAGAACATCGGCCAAGAACATGTTGGACCATGCTCAGTGTAGGGTTCCGTAGCCCTTCAACTTCAAAATATGCTTTTTGCAAAATTCAAAAACAGCTTAACCTATCAGGTTCGCTATAGTTTTCCTTGAAAATCTTTTCTAAGCTTTACTTTCATGATTTTTTGGACCCATGGTTCGAAACTAATGCTGGCTACATACGTAACGATAAATCGTAGCGATTAAACTGTGCAGTCCGATTTGCGCAGTTTTATCTGCCGTGTGTATGACAAATCGTTGTCGATTATCGTTGATCGGCAGTTGCAAATTATATTAGAAAAATCGTTGTCGATGCGTTTGCACAGTTTTATCGTTGCGTGTGGATGGCGATCGGTCATTTCGGCAGTACTTCACGTAGCTTGCTTGTGTGCGCACGTTCGTTCCTCTAGTAAATAATGAAAAATATAACAATGAATCCATATTTCTCTTGGTCACGGCATCACGCGTGAACGGCTGGACCAATTTCGCTAATTCTTTTTGTCTTAAAGTTGGTCAAGCAGACCTTGTCAGTAGAAAAAGGCGACAAATTTGAAAAATGTAGGCGCGAAGGACTTCGTATCATAGAAAATTTAAATTTCGCGCCTTTTTCTACTGACAAGATTTGCTTGACTGTCTATATGTTAGTTATTGTCAGGAGAAGTTTTTTTTATGACAGAAAAAAAAAGAAAGTTGCGCGGAACATTAGACAATTTAAGGAAACTTAACGGTAGTTAAGTTTCCTTAAATTGTCTAATTGTGTTGTGTTTAATTGTCTAATATTAACTTTGATGACATGGATAACATGTTTCTTGCGTGAGCTTCTGCGGAGAACTGACGATCGACGCCGATATCGGAGGCGTGTGGAGGCACTAGGAAGTAGGAACGTTCGATTTATCTGCACAGTTTAATCGCTACGATTTATAGTTACGTGTGTAGCCGGCAGAGATACTTCTTGTTTATGGTGTGTCAAAGGTCTGTTTGATGTCAAACATAGACAGAGAGAATCATACTATCTTTGTCTTACACTAGTACTAGCACCCAAAAGAAAAGGACGAGTATAGTTTTTTTGTTCCTATTTACTGACAAGATTTGGTTGACCCAGTATATCAAAATAACTATTTTGGAGACCCTTATTCGTTTTATTTTTTACGGCTATAAGAATGCTCCTAATATCCATAACACACTACCGCAGCGATACCTTAGTGCGCCGCAACCCATAAGTGAGAGGGAGAAAGATATATTTTGTTTCTTTTTATGACGGGAATTTTTTTTCGCCAGTCTGATTAAATCAGAGAGCGTACCGCGAACCACGTTCGACGTGTTGCCTCTCTTTCGCACTTGTAAATTCCTACGTAAGTGTGACAGGGAGGCAACACGTTGAACGTGGTTCGCAGCGCAGTAGGCCCTCAATGGTGTGGACGCAAACGCTAATTTGGTTCGCCGATTGTGACCGCCAATAAAATTATGACCGATATTACCAACAAAATGAGCGCGTGGACGCAATAACACCAATTTTTGACGATATTATTTGCGTTTGGGGGCATTTTTTAAATTCAGAGCGCTCAAATAATACTATAAATCTAAAAGTTGACGCCAATATTATCTTTTCTGATCAAGTCGGTCGATTTGGTAATCCCGTCTGGACTGGCCTTTATCTGGGGATATTTTTTTAATGTTGCAACACGTTTTGTTGGAGAAATTGACTGTTCGCTGTGCTTGCTGTCCGCTGTCCGTTCGACATTCTTTAACCACTTTACGAAATTAAAAGGTTGATTGCAGTATTGAGATTCCGAATAAGACAATTTGTCATAATTTCTAAGGTAGGACGTAATCTGCTGCATTTATACAGAAAAATGTGGAAAGAATACTAGCTCGATATTAGAATAATAATAAAAACATGTAATTGGTGAAACCGTCTGATTTCTCTTGCTTACGCGTCAAAATCTTTTTTTTCAGGAGTTGTTTCATGATCCAATAAACATTTTGCATAATAGAAATGTAGGCTTTTTTGTGTACTACTTGTTTCAACTGTTATACCGCACTGAATCCGGCGCTGACAGATTTCTGCAGCTAACATATTTTCAAGTAAGGTATGTCTTCAAAATAATAAATAGTAGAACATTGTATATTAACCTGTACTCATGTTTATATTAAGACTATAGCGGGTATTAAGATTGGTATGGTTGAAATATTTATTTAATTTTAGTATTTTTATATGGTTGGAGCCATAATTAACTTTTTCAAACTTAAAATCAAAATCCTATTTCGTACTTAACTTAATAGTGTTTTTATTATGACATGTCTCCTAAATATGTGTTGATTGATTGTAGCGAAAATGGCTGATAAAGATCAAGTGATATCAGCACTTCGGGCCACACTGCTCTCAGTGAAAGGAGCTCTGACCATCAAACAATGTAACAGTAAGTACAAAATAGTTTTTGAAAGGAACCTTAACTGCCTTAAAATTGGTCAAAACTTAAATATGTGTAGTAATTATAGGGTGGCAGAATGCCATACAGCAGAATGGCTTCAATTTGATCAAGAGGAAGTGACCTGTGTAAAAAATGAAAGTCCTAAAGCATTACAGTGTATATTTAGATCACATGATTCTGTGCATATTAATAATTTAATGTTTAATGCTACCTTACTCGCTTCCACTGGGGAAATATCGAGTCTGCTGTGAGATTCATAATTCAATTGTAAATTTAAAATTGTATGGTAGGTATTCTTTGGGCTGGCAGATTTGGACTTGCAGACTGATTTTTTTTCCACAGGGGATTACCGTGAACTTCAAGGAGAGTGGATACCATTTAAAAAGTTGGGTTATCCAACACTGGATAGGCTCTTTGTTGATGTTCCTGGTTTCAAAGTGACACAAATGAATGGGGAATGGTATGTTGATGCGATAGCAAGTCAGGAAACCCAACACATTGCGGCTATGGTGTCCCGTCAAAAATCTAGCAAGAAGCCAACACCAAGGTTTAGTTACCCTGTAAGATAAATGTTTAAATTTCTCATTAAAATGGGAATCAGCTTTTTTTGTAACATTTTTCTTTGGTTAGGCCTTCAGACACAATCATAAAAGAGACAGTCCCTATTAGAATCAAAGAATATAGTACTTATGTCAGCAAAAAAAGTTGATTAGCCTGCAAAATAAAAAAGTAATTTTTGAAGTGGATACATCTTTTTTTGCAAAATTGTATAGGGTTACAGTTCAGAATTAATCATGAACAATGTTTCAAACCAAAGATTTTATTTGTTCTTACTTATTTTTTTTGTATATGTTTATGTAAATAGTCATTACTTTTGAAAATGTACTATTTATTAACTGAGCGTATGTCAGAATGTTCTCGCTGCAACCTGCTAGTCTCATTTCGTAACAGATTCTCATGAAATTTCGTGAGCAGGTTCGGTAGATAGATAGAATAGGGATGATGACACATGTTGAATTTTATAACAAAATCTAGTAAAATAGATAGCAAACGAGCAATTTATATAATGTGGATATTAAAATAAAATATTGAAAAATTACAAAATTACAGGACCTGAAAGTTTCAAAATTTAAGTTTTTTTTAACTTCCAAAAACGATAAAAGTAAGGGTACCATTCGATTCCTTACATTTCATTTAAAAAAAAATATTGTATAGCAACTATATACATAAACGCAATATTTCACCGACAAAAACGCAATTTTCTTGTTTTGTCCATACTACAAGATGGGCGATGACGTCACGGCCTCTGGCCGTTTTGTATAGGAAGTTTCGCGAGTGAAGTGCGACTGTCGGACTTTGACTACAATTTCTGACTTTTGTGTTACTTTAATGCAATGGGTCCCATATAGACATTTGATTCTAAAAACAATCCCGATCGATTGATACCATAAAAAAAATTAGTCATGTAGCCTATTCTTCTGTTGTTTCGTTTTTAGGAAAATATTCTAAATGTCGGAAATTGGCATGAAAGGTTTAAGCGCCAGTAAGGTCTATGGCTTTTAAGATTATTGTGAGTTTGCTGTGATAACTAATGACTCGACAACATAAGTATTTTTTATTAAGCTTATCGCGAGGTCTACAGCTTATGGCCTATTTACGAGTTACCTTACAAGCGGTTCACAACCCACTAAAAAGGAAACATAAGAGGTATCCACTTATATTTTATGGTTGTAGCTGTTGTAGGTAACACGGTCCCCTGCATTATTTTTATCATTGTTATATTTTTTAGAATCGGTTTCCCAAAAAAGAAGACTCGTGGCGCAAACCAGCAACTACCGGGTCATACGCCAGGTATAACAACGCGAGCTATAATTACAATAATCAGTACTCAAACCAATATTACCGGGCGAAAGGCGGAACACCATTCAACAACAATTATAGCAACAAGGTAAATACATAATCTATAATGCTTCATTTTTATAAGTAAACTTCTAACTTAGCTTATTGGATGGTATTTGTAATAATACTAATATTTTTCACCATCTTTGGTTGAAATCTCGGTTAGAGAATATATTTTCTTTACATGATTTTAGCACAATAATAAATTCACTAAACCGTACGAAACGAAACCCCCCGTAACGAAAACGACATCGAAACCATCGACGGAAAATACTGAGAGAACGGAAAGGACTACATATAATGCTGTTACCAAACCAGTCAACCCTCCCGCGCCAGCGAGGGAGCCAGAAAGGCTCTCTGAAAGGGTACCCCTGGCACCTGTCAATACGCACTCAGAAGATGTAAGTACACTTTCATGTCCTGATGATTTCTGCGAGGTTTACTGCGCGGCTCTTTATAATAGGTACGTGGGCTATTACGCCTATTACTACATGACAACTCCTGACCACCTCTTCTAAATTTCTAATTAGTACATTGCGAGATTGCGAGCCCTCTCACGCATGAGAGGAGGCCTGTGCCCAGCAGTGGGAGTGAGACGTATATAGGCTGAAATGATGTGTTTATTATTATTATTACATTGCGAGAAAGAAGATGAGCTCGTCTCGCTCAATAACCGACATGGCGTGGTGGTGCCCAGTTCTGTGCAGTGCCCATCCCAATGCCCCTACTCTGCTATGAAGTCAATTTGGGATTTAGAATGTTCACAATCTAAGCAACGTTTTGGGTTAAGTACCTATTATGGGTAAGTCTCGCATATGGTATAAGTAGGTAGGATATTAACATGTAAGTAAGTGCCTAGTGAAGGGCAAACAAACCGTGACCACTTTCAACTATTCCAACCGTCTTCATTCTTCTACGATTACTCCATCCATACTAAAATTGCAAAGAAAAATATCAGTATGTAGAACCAAGTGAAGTGTCTCTTATCCTACATGCATGACATAATGCATCCAACACTCATCAAATGGATGATTGGATTGATTGGCCAGGCTTTTATGTACATTCTCAAATGGTTGCAGGTTAAACATTCCATACGCACAGAAAAGGAGCCGGACATTAAGCAAAGCTCTAAGATGTCAGCTTCACAAAGATTGTCCAACCTGAGAGACCGACTGAACACTGTTGATCTGATACCTTTGCCCCTACCGGCCACTAATAACGATTTTGTTGTAAGTAAATTGTAATGAACTAAGTATATCTATAGGTAAGACCGATGAGTGTGATACAAACCTAAGCTTATTTTTAGGAGCATAGCGGTCCCGTGACACATGTAGCACCAGCATACAGCTTAGAACCACCACCAGACTCCAGCTCTTCCGTGGACAAGTTGGAATGGACCTGTCGCAAGCTTGGCCTAGCGCAGCCCGTTTACAAGGTGCACGACATTCGACCGAAACGAGGACCCGTCAGTTACGACTGCTCAATTAAGGTATAACCGCTTTTTGGATTCATATTTCCATGTTATATCTACAACTATAACACGCTAATAGATATGCGCCGTCAGTTAAATTTTATTCTTGTATAAACCGTCAGCGTTATTACCGTCAGCAAAAATATTAGCTTTGCGTCCCTGCATACCTACTGCACAATAGATGTGCTGACTGTGCATTTATAATGTTAACAATCCTGGAGGTAATAACGTTCACGTTGAAGTTTGTAAATACGTATAAGTTACAAGTAGAAAATCTGCAGAGGCACGACCAAGAACATATAATTATTGTATGAAACTAGCTTTTACCTCGACCATATGATTATTGTATTCATCTAGCTGTAAGTGACCGCTAAGTTACAAACGAAAGTTATATTATATATCTATATCCTATCAACTACAGGTTGGTACGGCGTATTCGACGTCGTCATATCCAGATTCATCGCCGTCCCAAGAGTTGGCCAAGGAAGTGGCGGCCGTGAAGCTGCTCGTGGACATAGAGAGCGCGCAGTCGGGCGGCATGCCCACCTCCTCGCCGGGCAAGGCCGTGGCCTCCCTCGCGGACCTAGTGGCCGAACACGACGCCGGCCTCTGGGCTAGCACTGTGCCACACTTATACAGGTACGATCTATATAACTTCGAAAGTCTTGGCTTTTACAGTAAAGTAGATATGATAAACTGCACAGTTTTATGATTGAAATGTACGCTTTGTCATGTTCCGTTCTGTTTCGTAAATAATCCTTTCGTGAATCCTTTTTTTGCAAATAAAATATTATGAATAAATATGAATTATGAAAACTTTATCGAATGATAGACAAAGAGTATAAGTACCTATTACTATAACCACAATTGTATATAAAAAAATGCATAGTCTATGAACCCCAAGTTGTTTTAACTTTTTAATCATCCCAAACTAAACTACGTAGGTACTTTTTTTACTCTTCAAGGGCAAAACGTTTTGATGCATGCACAACACAATTTGCTCTGAGCTATATTGTTTATTTACCGGCCCGTTTTTTCTCTTATATTTATTAAAGAGAGGACGCCAATAAGCATATCATTTTTGGATTTTAGGATTTAGTGTAAGGCCTGAGTGGACGCTCGAAGCGGAGCGTTCGGTGGGGCGTGCAGCGTGGCGTCGGGCTCACAAGTAATTTGAGCAGCGTGCACTAAGGCCGCTCCTATACGCTTGCATTTGTTTAACATGCACGCCGCACGCCCCGCCCCGCTGCACGCCCAACTCGAGCGTCCACTCAGGCCTTATACTTAGTCAGTACATGAAACCCAGCTAAACGAAGGATCTCGCCTCAATATCAGAGATAATAAACTTGAAACTCGAGTGAGCAAATTATTAGCATGTACAAAAAAATTATTAAATTAGATATTGGCAATAAAAAAAACAGCTGCCCTATATATCATAATTAGATTGCGTTTTGTGATTTATTCTGCAATTAAAAACGATTCGCGTTAGGTAATCGTATACGGACTTGTAAGTTCTTCGGTAACTTATACAGACATGCAATTTTGCTATTGACATGACTCATTAACTACTTGATTTAATACCTAAACGTACTAACTAAAATCTCACTTGAGTCGATTACCTTGCTTATGATAATTCTAAGTAGGTATAACCTTAATACTATTTTATATGTAAGAAATGCATGACGCAAAATTACTTACAAATCAATCATGCACTTTATTGTAAAAGTTCAGTCCATACCTACCTTCTTAATAAATGTAACAATTGAAACCCCTTAATTTTACATCCACTTGACATTGTCATGTTATAAATAAAGGAAGTGGTCATGTAGCGCTGAATTATGTTTTTAGAGAAAAGTTTGGAGAGAATTTGCCCAGTAACTGGCAAGAACTGGTGGAAAATTGTCCTCGAATATTAAAAGACAGAGTGGTTAACGGACTATTAATACTTCTCCCAAACAAAGAGGTATGTAGAGAAGATATCTCTTGCAAATTATTGACACCACTCCTGTAGGTTTCTTTTTGTACACTTAATTTTAGGTAGAGCTAGGGCAACGAAAGTTAAGCCTATAAAATGCGATTAGGTATGCGACAAATATATTTTGAGCAAAAGTGTTCCCTACCAGATTATAGTGTTTTATAGCTTAACTGTCGTTAGCTAGATTCTGTATACTTGTAAAGATGAAAATACACATATTACGAATCACTGATCTCTATTGTATATTACATATATAAAACGGGCTCAGGCTGTTGTTAAAGTATTTGGAGTTTGGTTAACACTAGTTGGCTACAGATTTTTACCAGTGAGAACTCTAATTAATTATAATTGATAACCGTTTTAATTTAGAGTCTAAATTTTAGGCCATATTCTAAGAAATTAACCATGCGTCTAAACAACCGATAAATTATACTAACTGACAGTCGTCTGTTCAATCAATTATACTAGACTAAGGGTCGGTTGCACCAAACTGTTTGTTATCGTTAAAGAGTTCGCTAAATTTTATTGTATGGAGAGTTTCATAGTAAACCGCCGCGGCGCGCCGGGTGACGCTGATTAGTCTGTCAAGTGCGGATGGTGCACTGGCACTAAATAATAGAGATTAGTGATCATTATAAACATCTCATCTCAAAATCATCGTCATGATTCAAAAGCGATTTCATCACATAGCTGCATTTCGTGACATATTTATTGTTTTAAAATAACTTGCATGTTGCACCGATCATGATACAGAGTGGCGCGGCTGTGAAGTACATATAACCTTTAAACAAGACTAAAATTTAGATTACCAAGGATTTTACATTTTATTCCTATCGATCCAAAGACCAAGTTTGCCTGAAGTAGATGTTGAAGTGGTTTCCGTTTGCAGGGCGCACCACCGCTGTTATACGAGAACAGTTTGTCGGACGAAACAATCGACAGCGATTTGCCGCCTCTTAAGTTCCCTGAAGAGAATTATTGGAATGTTTTCGTGACCGTTGCAAATTCCCCACTCGAAATTTGGCTCCGGATTGTAGGGCCAAATTACAGTGTAAGTATGAATATGTATATATCGTTGAGAAGAGGAAGCTTAATGGTGAGATGATTGTTTCCTTACTATGTTTCTATTTATATTTAAACATCATCAGGAGGCCGATTTTGATTTAACAATTTGTGCAGGTTTTTGATTGCACTTGTTACGCGTGAGGTGCCTAAACATAATTCCTTAACAATCAGAATCGGCCTCAAGAAGTATAAGTATTAGTTACAGTAACATAACGAATTTAAGGTGCACAAATGTTTGATTGCAGGATGCCTTCGAAACGTTACTCGCCGATATGGAGAGATTTTACAAACATGGCGGAACACCGGTTGATAAAAATATGATCATTAAAAATGCGTGGTAAGATAAAAGGTTTCTCTATATCCTTATTTTAAACTGTGAATATATCCTGCAAATCTGTGTTACTTCTGAATATTTTTTAAGGTATGCAGTTAATATAGACGACGGTGAATGGCAACGAGCGAAAATCTTGGAAATCGAAGAAGATTCAGCGGCCGTTTTTTTGGGCGACCACGGAGACGACGATGTTGTAGACTTGAACAAAATCAAGATTCTTGAGCCACAGTTTAGGAAGCTTCCCGCGCAGGTATTCCACACAACATTAACTTGTTGCGGCGAGGTTGTTAATAGTCCGGTATAGGGACTTCAAAATTCAGTTTGCTCAGCACCCACTAAAGCAGAGCAGGGCAAATATCAAATCATTTATTTGCAAGAATACAGTCAAGTGGATATTGTCAAATACATTTCATAGAACAATGTATTCAGCCAGCTGATAGGCATGCAAATCTTATTTAAGAAAATAAAACTAATTTTAACAGTATTTTCATACTATTTAAAGAAAAACATGTTACAGCCTTATACTAATTTTAATAAATATGCGACATATAGTATATAGTCAAAATATTATTTTAAAGAGTAAGAAGCATTTTGTACCAAAAACTCCGTTAAATATTTTTTATATATGTAGAGGAATTTTAGATTCTCTTATTAAATGGGGTAATACAATTTGGGTGCCATACCATATAAACACTTTTTGCACGCAAGGCTGTGTTTAATTGCTCATTTGAGATTTTGTGTCGCTGCCGCGCACTATTATAAACTGGAAATTGATTAATATTTAATTTAACATACATAGTATTTCAAAAATATATAAACACCAATTCCCGATCGGTTGAGTAACCCCAGAACATGATACCATAACACAATGTAGCTGTTACATATTTGTGATAGGCACTAAACTTACCCCAGGCCAACTTACGGTTTTATTTAAATTATACAATGCATATGAAAAACTATTTAACTTCTTACATATAGTGTCAATCTAGGTTTTCCATGTCAATTTATTATCTCAATTTAATAAAAAAAAACTTTGGTATTATCCGTTTCTACAATTATATCATTATTGTATGTCACAGTAATACCTATCAGTGTTATTTGTTCTTTGGTAAAATATCGTATTTTTTTTTTCTAAATTTATATGCAAATCTGCAAATTGCTTGCAAATTAACCAACTGATTAATGAATTGTAATGTATCTCATGATATAGGCCATCCTGTGTCGGCTAGAGGGCGCGGAGGAGCTGGCGGCCAGCGCGGTGGGCGCGGAGCTGGTGCAGCGCCGGCTGCCCGGGGAGGTAACCATTATTATCACTACATAGTATAAAACAAACTCGCTTCCCGCTGTCTCTCTGTCTGTCTGTCTGTATGCTTAGATCTTTAAAACTGCGCAACTGATTTTGATGCGGTTTTTTTTAAGAAATAGAGTGATTCAAGAGGAAGGTTTATGTATAAGTTGTGCGAAGCCGGGGCGGGTCGCTAGTTTCAAATACAAGGGTACTCTTTATATTTTTAATGTAAACAGAGGTCACCATGTCACTAAATAACAATGACAAACATCTAAGTACCTAATAAAACCCTGATGTTTTTCTTCCTTCTCATTTTGAAACAACTAACTATCTAGAAGTCCGAAAACCCTTTAAACTTATATCTTCTATATATATAAATGCAAGTGTCCTGACTGACTGACTGACTGACTGATTCATCAACGCAGAGCCGAAACTACAAAAGCTAGAAAGTTGAAATTTGCACACTAGGTTGAATTTATAAAGTGTACAAGAGATAAGAAGCGATTTTGAAAAATTCAACCCCTAAGGGGGTTAAAAAGGGGATGAAAGGTTGTATGGGGTGCAAGTTTTATTTTAAGCTAGGAATTTGAAACTTTGAAAAATGTACTATATTAAAAAACAAGAAAACAAATTTCTGCGTTTTCAAAAATTCATCCCCCAAGGTGGTGAAAAAGGGGTTGAAAGTTTGTATGGAGATCAAATATTTTTGTGAGTGTTGGACTTGAAACTTTGTATATAGGGATATTATTATAAGACGGGAAAAGTAATTTCAGCGTTTTTGAAAATTCATCCCCTAACAGGGTTAAAAAGGGGTTGAAAGTTTGAATCCATTACAAATGCTTTGAAACTTCTTAGAAAGGCATAATAGCCGATGACAAAAAAAGTAATTGCGACGTTTTAGGTAATTCAACCCCTAAGGGGGTAAAAAAGGGGATGAAACTTTGTCCTGGGGTGCAAATTTTATTTTAAGCTAGGACCTTGAAACTTCGTAAAAAGGTATTAAATTAAAAAACAAGAAAACTAATTTCAGCGTTTTTAAAAATTCATCCCCCAAGGTGGTAAAAAAGGGGTTGAAAATTTGTACGGAGATCAAATATTTTTGAGAGTGCGGGACTTGAATCTTTGTATTTGGGGATATTATTAAAATACAGGAAAAGTAATTTCAGCGTTTTGTAAAATTCATCCCCTAACAGGGTTAAACAGGGGTTGAAAGTTTGAATCCATTACAAATGCTTTGAAACTTCTTAGAAAGGCATAATAGCCGATTAAAAAAAAGTAATTGCAACGTTTTTGGAAATTCAACCCCTAAGGGGGTTAAAAAGGGGATGAAAGTTCGTCTTAGGGTGCAAATTTTATTTTAAACTAGGAACTTGAAACTTTGCAAAACGGTATTAAATTAAGATACAAGAAAACTAATTTCAGCGTTTTTAAAAATTCATCCCCCAAGGTGGTAAAACATGGGATTGAAAATTTGTACGGATATCAAATATTTTTGAGAGTGCGGGACTTGAATCTTTGTATTTGGGGATATTATTAGAAGACAGGAAAAGTTATTTCAGCGTTTTGTAAAATTCATCCCCTAACAGGGTTAAAAAGGGGTTGAAAATTTGTATGGAGTTCAAATTTTATTTTAAGCGAGGAACTTGAAACTTCGTAAAAATATATGTTATTAAAATACAAGAAAACTAATTTCAGCGTTTTTGAATATTCATCCCCTAAAGTGGTGAAAAAGGTGTTGAAAGTTTGTATGGATATCAAACATTTTTTCCAACGCGGGACTTGAATCTTTGTATTTCGGGATATTATTAAAATACAGGAAAAGTAATTTCAGCGTTTTGTAAAATTCATCCCCTAACAGGGTTAAACAGGGGTTGAAAGTTGAATCCATTACAAATGCTTTGAAACTTTTTAGAAAGGCATAATAGCCGATTACAAAAAAGTAATTGCAACGTTTTTGGAAATTCAACCCCTAAGGGGGTTAAAAAGGGGATGAAAGTTCGTCTTAGGGTGCAAATTTTATTTAAAGCTAGGAACTTGAAACTTCGTAAATAGGTAGTTAGGTAGTAGGTTTTATTAAATAGAGGACATGAAAATCTTATAAGGGGGTTTAGAGGGATTACATCGAGGACAATTTTATTCAGTTAGGGGCTTGAAACTTCGTAGGTTGTGAAAGAAAAGTCTCATGCGTTGTATAATATTAATAATTAAGAAATGATTAAGCGTCCTACCGCAATCTCTTGCTGCATAATGTTCTAAGCTAATGTAGAATATATAACCACCAATATACAAATCCACGCGTACGAAGTCGCGGGCAACAGCTAGTATAATATAAAGGTCGCTTCTGTAAGCACAATGATAAGTGAAAAATTCAAAAATGTTTGCGTGCTTTCCTCTTACTTAAGTCACAGAATCTTTAGTTTTGGTTTTGAATTTGGAACCTTGATTATTTAGTGAACGTTATATAAATCATGAGATCACTGGTTTAATGATAGCAGTTTATTTGTTGAAATGTAACAGAAGAATGAGTAAAAACAAACAAATCGTAAAAATTACATAAATCTACAATAAAACAATACAATTCAAAAATATAAAAAAGTAAATATTACAAAAAGGGGCGTCGTCCACATTTCTCCCCTTTTTTATTAAAGGGGGAGCTTCACCAGCCTACGCAGGGGCCGCCATAAAATGCCTCCCGGGGTGTGCAAGTCCGCATCTCGTATAACACCATCAGGGCCTGGGAAAACAGTTGTGACGCAGCCAGGAACCTCTGGAAGTATTGCCGTCCGCAATAAGCACTAAAGTCACAAACTGCCATTTGGGGAACTTCACCTCGACCACGTCTGGGTATTAGTATCGGAAGATACTCTTTCAACCAGCGGCGCCAAGTGTTCTGACAATCTGGAAGCCTTACGCCAACTGGTACGTGGCAGAAGGTCCGTTTCTGACGATGTCGCTGGTATTGGACGTCCCGAAGAAGTACCCAGCAGGAAATGCATAAGCGTCAGTGATTCTTCACTCTGAGGGTCCACGGAAACATGAGTAAGCGGCCGGGAATTCACAAAGGGCTCTGCCTGCGCCATAAGTGTAAGTGGCACCTCGTCAGTTTGAGCTCGAGTGTCACCTTGAGTGCAGATTCCACGCTCTTCACAAGCCTCTCCCAGCAACCACCCATAAACAGCGCCGCTGGGGGGATGAAACGCCAGTTAATTTTCTGCGCAGCAGCGAACTGGGACGTAGCTTCGTCATATAAGCGTCGAAGCTTCCGGCTGGCACCCACGAATACAGTTCCATTATCTGACCACAGCCATAGAGAAAAAAATACATAGAGTGCTCACTCCATACATCAGTTTTAGTACCAAAAAGACTATTAGCATCTAGCATCGAGTAGCGGAACTATCAGTACTGCTACTTGACAATAGATGTAGCACCGACCGGAAAGTCTTATCTCAACAGCATAAGACTTTCCGGTCGGTGCTACATCTATTGTCAAGTAGCAGTACTGATAGTTCCGCTACTCGATGCTAGATGTAGACACTGAAATTAATAGTCTGAACTGATGTATGGAGTGAGCACTCTTGTCTTACTTATTTCTCTATGCCACAGCACTGATGGGGTACCGTATCGTATACTGAATACTGTAGCTATTCTACAGTGTAGCTGATAGGTTTGACTGTCCTATAATATTTGGATTGATGCGGGTAGCATCATCAGCAACGTTGAGTTGACTTGGCACCCATCGTCATTCTTTTACGTCGGTTATTTCCATAATCTCTGGCTTGGAATGTCTTAATTAAGCACCCTCGCTTCGAAGCCAGCCCAAAACCGTCATATAATCGCACCAGAATACGCGATTTATCGGCTTGAATCTGTGTGCTTTGCAAATCGTAGAAGCGAGACGGGCTGCGATCTACGCTCCTTGGACCTCTAAGCGATTTATGGAAATTTGCTTCAAAGGAGCTACACGGACTTTGCTACATATAAGCGACAGCTTCACTTCACCGTTTCCTAAGACGAACCGCCAATATGCAATCGCAGCGAAAGCCAGTCGGCTTTGTTTTGTGCAACACAAATTCAGAAGCTCTCATTAATCTGTAATTCGCTAAACCAGAAATTGCATATAAACCCTCAAACCAGAGTCTCCATGCTGCACTGTCACTTTGCGACAACTCCTCGTCCCAATCGATACCCTTACGACACGCATTTTGGAACATGATGCGACCCATAATCACTACTGGCGCCAGGATACCGAGTGGGTCGGAAAGTCGCATGACATGAGCCAACACTTCACGCTTAGTGAGTTTATTTGGCAAGGAACTTTCTCCCTTTATTCCGGTATTAAATCCAATCTTATCTGAAACGGATTGCCAAATAAGTACCAGACGTACCAGTGTTTGCACAGGAGCAGTGAGTCGACCAAATCAAGATCAACATCTACGTTATTGCAAGCTACAGAAACTTCAGCCAAGGTCTCTTTGGGCAGTAGACGCAGTGCAGAGGATTGTTGATTTGACTGTGATGACGAAATAAATAAATTGATTGATCGATTGAAAGTTTTGGAACAAGGTCTCCGGGATTCGAAGGCTATAGGTTACACGGGTTTATTTCTCAGGCTAACAAACCCGACGCGTTTAATATTGTCATTTTATATAGAATTCGAGTTGAATTACATGTTGAGTTACATGATCTGTGTCAGGTTCTGGTGGCGGAGCCCGGACCTCGACACGACCCCACCGACCCCGCCGTGTCCGTCGTGCTCTACGACACGTCCACCCAGCGCGACCTCGACCTCAATAAGGAGATCGTCCACGACTTCTGCATCGCCGGCGCTTTCACCGTCACTCAGGTACGGCGAGCTGTAAAATTGGATAGGCACATTATGAACGAATTCGTTAATTAATCTCGCCTATCTCGCCCTGTGAATATACCGGAGAGGGATTTTTTTGGGATGAAAAAAAGACACAATTTGAAAGCGGGTCTACCCTAAATGATAACTGTTAAAATGTGGTGTCGCATTGGCATTGTGCAGAAACCGTGCGAGGTGGAGGTGGGGTGCGTGACGGAGGAGGGGCGCGTGTGGGTGTCGCGCGCGGGCGCGGCGGCGCTGGTGCGCGACGCGCTGGCGCTGCTCACGGCCGGGCCCTACCGCCGCCCGCTGCCCGCCGCGCCGCAGGCCCCGCCCGCCGCGCCCAGGACCCTCTACATCGTGCGCACGCTGTCGGGCGACTGGTGAGTGAGCCGGCGACGCTGTCACTGTGATAATACTTCAGTTATCTATACCGCCGCTAGCAGGTTCCGTTTACTGTGTAATGCCCGGTTCACATTACTCCAGTCCAGTAATCCAGTGGGCTAATCCAGTCCAGTGCTGGACTGGATCATATCGTTTACATTATTCCAGCACTGGACTGGATTAGCCCGCTGGATTACTGGACTGGAGTAATGTGAACCGGGCATGTTCCAGTCTTTTCACCGTTCAACGTTCAATCCAATACTGGAATGCAATGGCTGTTCACACTATTCCAGTGGTGCTGGATTGGGTGAGCTGGAATGAAAAGTTAACGGTCTCTCCAGTCACTGGACTGGAATGCTCACTGGAATGGGTACATTCCAGTGTCGGTTCACATTATTCCAGTAGCATTCCAGCACTGGATTGGATTGCTACTGGAATGTGAACCGGGCATAAGATTTACAAAAAAGTGTGTGACGACCTCTAAGTTTCTAGAGGATTGGTTGTTTGTAGGGTCCGTTGCACGATCATCAGCGGGCTCGACGGCGAGGGCACAGTGCGCACGCAGCTGGTGGACAGCGGGCTGGTGCTGCGCGCGCCGCTGTCCTCGCTCGTGCCACTCGCCGCCTTCAGCCCGGCGCTGGAGGCGTACCCTCATCAGGTACAGTGCTCCCGAAACTCCCGAAAGCTAATGTCATATTTATGTAGGAGGGGAAATAAGGGCAATGAGCTCTCAGATGAAGCCGCTCGGCACGAAAGTTCCTTCCTTGGATCATATTACTTAATCTGATCTAATACCCATAACCTAAAAAAGGAGAGGGAAAATATAGCTCCGGCGGTCCAGTTCGCGCTTTATTTCTACCTACCGGTAGATAACATGTCTAACTTTCTGGTATTATTCTCGTATTAATTAAGCACAAGAAGTTTTTATAAATTGTTTTACCTTTTTTATATAAAAAGCGGCCAAGTGCGAGTCGGACTCGCCCATGAAGGGTTCCGTATTTAGGCGATTTATGACGTATTAAAAAAAAACTACTTGCTAGATCTCGTTCAAACCAATTTTCGGTGGAAGTTTACATGGTAATGTACATCATATATTTTTTTTTGTTTTATCATTCTCTTATTTTAGAAGTTACAGGGGGGGGGGACACATTTTACCACTTTGGAAGTGTCTCTCGCGCAAACTATTCAGTTTAGAAAAAAATGATATTAGAAACCTCAATATCATTTTTGAAGACCTATCCATAGATACCCCACACGTATGGGTTTGATGAAAAAAAAAATTTTGAGTTTCAGTTCGAAGTATGGGGAACCCCAAAAATTTATTGTTTTTTTTCTATTTTTGTGTGAAAATCTTAATGCGGTTCACAGAATACATCTACTTACCAAGTTTCAACAGTATAGTTCTTATAGTTTCGGAGAAAAGTGGCTGTGACATACGGACGGACAGACAGACGGACAGACAGACAGACAGACATGACGAATCTATAAGGGTTCCGTTTTTTGCCATTTGGCTACGGAACCCTAAAAATGGGTTACAAGGACGAATAATGAAAATTCATATTAATGCCTATTATGATGCGTAAGTAAACAAATTATATGACATTTGATAAGGTGATAATTTGAGTCGGGAAAGACAGGGAAGAAAGACCATTATTATATTGTAGTCGAACGAATAATGGGTAGCAAGTTTAGTTGCGTGTATAGGTAGTAAGTAGTAGTAGAGCGAGTGAGTTATCGTGTCGGTGTCTTGGGTGGCAGGCCATGCAGGTGCGGCTGGGGCCGGCGGAGCGCGCGGCGCACGGCATGGTGGCGCGGCTGCGCGAGCTGCTGCTGGGCGCGCGCGTGCTGTGCCGCGCGATGCCGGCGCCCACAGCGCCCGCCGCGCCGCCGCACGTCGAGCTCTTCGTGCGCACCGGCCCGCAGAACATCCTCGCCTCCGTCAACAACGCCATCCTCATGGAGTACGACTATCTGCAGCCGTGAGTACAAACTACATGTCAAAATCTACCTATTTCTATATTGTTCCCTTGTACGGCGAGCGTCATTTTAATATTTACGTAACTTCCGTCGCAAACGCGACCCGTTTGACATGAGCATGGATGTCATCAATTTACCAAAGTCTCGATTATGAACAAAAAAAGTAATATTGAATTAATCTGTTATAGTAAGTAGTATCGACTAGGGCTCGCGGTCGGGTCCGAGTTTCGTTTACTCGTTTCCGAGTAACACGTACACGGTTTTCTGGCCCGTTCCGCACGTGTAATTAAGAAACGTGTAATTGGGATCCGTTTCCACGGATAAACGGGTATTCGAAGAAACGGATCTTATTTACCCGTGGCTCCGGACACGTCCTTGACGAGTAGCGAAGGAACGGACCGGCGTACTTAAGAGCTACAAATGAATAGATTCAGGACGAGTTTCTGTCATACTTAACCTTATTCTGTGATTCATAGAGTCGAAATTCATTAACGGTTTACAAAACCCTTTTCTGAGCAGGTAGTTTTTGCTTGAAATGTCACAGAATAAATGATAGTACTAAGTACAGAAGACTCACTCTAACAAAACGCGTCTGTTACGATCAGCACAGATATGGCCGCTAGATGGCGACAGCGCCACGCGCGGCTTATGGCTTTCCCCAAAATTGGGGCCGAACGGTTGTACTTTTAGCTACCTGTAGCAAAGCGACGAAATCGCGGAGTGAGTCACGCCTGGCAATGTTGCAATACGAATAGAAAATTAGAAATACAGTATACCTATATGCTACTTATCGAAGTAGTATATTATATAAGACTTAAAATACTAACACTTTATTGTTTAGTTAACGAAAAAATGCTGCTTTAAAGTAAACATTCATTTAAAAGATTTACCATATCATACATGGCCAGATTTTATCGTGTACCGTCTTTAGCAGATGGTGGACATATTTATTTACCTACGTCGTAGGAGTAATTTGAATCCTAAACGAAACGAAGGATTTTACAGTAAAACCCCAAGTCTAGCGAGGGACTCTAAAATAGAATCCTAAGCAGAGTGAAGGATTCAAACGTTAACGCTCAAAGTGGAAATAATTTTGCTAACATAACACACAATGTTTTTCACATCACCTATGAGGTAATTGTTATGTTTGACAATATTATTTAAGGTAGTAAATAAATTAAATATGTAGTATTAAAAGTTAAAAATTGTGTCCTAGAATAGAAAAGTGCCGCTTTGATCCCAGCAAGGAAGAAATAGCCCTCACCGGAATAGATGATTTAACTTGGAAAGACTGTATATTCCGAATTGACCGACTAAGTGGCGAACTGGAGTCATACTAAAACACAATTGGTACATATTTTAAAAATCTTATTTATTTCGTGTTCATTCTAATTGTTTTTGCTCTCCCTCTTATCATAGAAAAATGCGACTACAAAACAATGGGAAACTTCTTAAATTTTTGCCGCTGCATTTGTTGCAATTTCATATGCAGACGTGTTCACCTTATTACAACGACATAAAGCTTATAATTGGTTATGACAGTTCTGATAGTGGTTTGGGAACCTACTTGTTTTCGGCGATATCAGACAAAAGGGTATTGGAAAACAACACGTTCTAATCTAATGAATAGAACACCACCGGCCGGCATTTTTTACCTGAACACTAGTGTGAAAGTGACCCAAGTGAATATGAATGATTATCAATTTTGAGATCTATCTCAAAGTAATTAACAATATAATCGCAAGGTAACCAAGGTAGCATGGGTTTTTTTAATTTTAAGGCTCTCGGTGAAATCCTACGTTTCGAATGCCGCTATGTTTGTATTTTTTTTGAGTCGTTGGCTGATTTGCTGTTTTTGTGCAACAGTAAATTGATAAAAATAATGACGATGTAATTCATAATATGTATTTTCTAAACTGTTATTTTTAACTAATATAGTCTTCGTCTTCGTCTCATATAGCGAAATATGTTATATCAAAACAGTTAAAAACCATTTTTAAAAATTCTTACGCCAAACGAGTTCATCTGTAGTCAACATTCAATACTAGACCTAGGTTTTGCTGATATTGTTTCGGATCCGTTCGGGCCGGTGTTAGGTTCCCGTGTAAACGGAGAAACGTTTCTTGGATACGTTTTCGGATCCCGGCGGTTCCGTATAAACCGTGTTCTTAGCACCGCCGGTCTTAAGAACACGCCCTAGTATCGACAGCTCGGAAAGCTCAGTTGGTGAAGTGGCGAAGTCATGAGTTGTAGTGTAGTCTATCTTAATAATGTGCGTATGGTGGTTGTAATTAACAGAACGGGCCGGCTATACTTACCATATCGGAATTGCGACCTCGAGTCTCATCTCACTGAATCCTCCTCATCTTTTCAACATTGTTAATTTACATACTTTTAAAATAACCATAGACTGTGTCTCGTTTTAACCAGCCTATTATCATTTAAATATATTCTGGCAAACCCACTTTGTCAGTTAATCAAGGTGCGAAATTAAAATTTTCTATGGAAGACCGACCCTTCGCGCGATGATAATTTGTTGCGAGTAAATATGACATTGATGCTTAGAGCATTTAGTAACTGGAAATGCCTTGTCTGTCATTTTATATAGGTACAAAACAGTCAGCCGATTTTTGCGGGGGAGGGGCATGTCAAATGTATGGCTATTTGTACGTAACGTAATACATTAAAAAAATATGTTTCATTACACATCTCTAAGATATTCTACCTGTCCAATTTCTTGGTCCGATGTGTATTGCGATTTGCGTCTTACTCTCTACACGAGACGCACATTGGACAAAGAAATTGTACAGGTGTAATTCCTCCCTAAGACACTGACAATAAGGTTGTGTAAATATGTTCTTGGAACGTTGACTTGTTAAGATGTTTGTAAACTGGACCATAATTCTAGTATATTCTTTGGGAGTAAATATACTTAAGCATTTTTAAGGTGTAAGAGAAAATTATCTATTAGTAATAATAATTTCAGTGAAAAGCTAAAAGACGATAAAGAAGAAAAGGCAGTGCAGAACCACGTGGAGGCGCTGCACCGGAAGAAGGAGCGCATTTTCCGGAGCTCGTCGACGGGCGAGGGCGAGCGCGGCGCGGTGCGGGAGCGCGGCGCCTGCGCCGCCGCCGCCACCGCCGCCGTCGGTGCGCTGCCCGCGCCGCTGCTGCCCCTGCCCAGCAAGTGCTTCGACGTCTACATCGCCATGGCCGCCAACCCGTGGAACTTTGTGGTGAGGGACCGCGGAACGTTCGAGTGCTCGATACGCCAGTAGCTGTACCGACTGAGGCGCCTGCTATTGGGGGCCTGTGCTCTATCGCTCGAATATGCAAAAGTGATAGAGAGGTTAGATAACAAAATGTCGACTCTCTCGTTTGCGATAGATCCTTAGATTGTTTACTTGTTGTTGATGTGGCGCCCCCTACGCAGACATTCGCGTAATATTCCCTATTGGGTTACAGTTTTTAAACTTTTTTTATGTTACATAACAATTAAATTTATTACCTTAATAATTAAAAATGATAGACACCTACTTGTAATCCAACCATACGCTATTTATTTAAATGGAAACTTGAATCTCGAAATCATCGAGTGGAAAATTAAGTAGGTATGTGCCACTAAACTACGCAACGAATTTTGATGCGTTTTTTTTTAAAATATCTATTTGAATAGTGATTCAAGAGGAAGGTTTATGTATAATTTGTTAACCGTCGCTCGTTCTAAATAAAACACCTTTACTTTGGTAGGTATGCATAAGACAGCCTTTAGTGAAGCACTTTTTATTTGTTTGACACCAGGTTCAACCAAACAGCACCAGGCTTCCGCTGCAAACGATGATGGCGTCGTTGCAGGCGGAGTGCCCGAAGATGACCGAGGCAGACGCTCCGGCGAATCCGGCCAATGGAGAACTGTACACTGTGTATTATGATAAGGATTCTTCCTGGTATAGGTAAGCGGTCATGTTCATTCTCAATTTTATACCGCAACTTAAATTTAACTTGTTACAATTCCTTGATCTGTCGGATAATAACTAGAGATGCCACGACTATTCGGCAACTATTCAGTATTCCAAATACACTTTGCCAAATAATATCTCTTACACTCAAGGGATCGTCCAGAAATCATGTGATCGTTTAGGGGGTGGGGGGAGGGTGAGAAAAAATTCACGAATGATCACGATGGGGGAAGGGGGTCAGAGAAGATATCACTTGTAATTTTTTAATTCAAAGCGGGAAAGCCAAAGTAAACAATATTACTCAAGAATTTAATTAGTTTAAATAATCCGCTCTATTTTATATGCGCATTTACCCAATAAAAAACATTCATCGCACCAATTAGCATCTTGAAAATATACGCTATACAGTAGAAACGACATTAGACTTGCTTAGGGTCTAAGGGTACCCGCATCATAATTATCACGTGATCAAAAATAGGCCAAATATTATTATCACATGATTTCTGGACAACCCCTAACTAAAAAACTACGAAGACTTTTTTTGAGCATTTGTTGGTTACTAATAATTTTATTTTTATCATAGGATCGATTTTATTGACTCTGACTACATTCATTCGTTCTGAGCAACCAAAATTAAATCTTAGCAAACGTTGTGCTTTGTTGGCGAACAGTTTTCATCATGAATGTGACTCAAAATGTATAAATGTTATGCCGAATATTCGGCGCTTCGGCCGAGGGAGGGGCCAAATATTCGGTATTCGGCCAAAACCAAGATTCGTGGCATCTCTAATAATAACTCCCTGTATAATAAAAATAAGGCAACCTCCTTGATTATAGTCTTGTTTGAATCGGGTTGATAGAAATTTTCGATGAAAGTACCTAGTTACCTACCAATATACTGAAGGGTTTAAAAAATACTATATACTTACATATGTTATACAAGGGGGCAAAGCAAACCCCTTGTGCTAATATTGATACCCGAGCAAGCGACATATTCCAAAATTGAACCACGAGCGTAGTGAGTGGTTCGAAAAGCGGAATCTTTAGCGTTGCGAGGGTTTTAAGGCACGAGGGTTTCACCAGTAATTTTTCATCGCGAGGAAAAAACGAATTGTAAAAAATGTATCATACAAAATCATCACTTATAAAAGTCAATAGAGATGATGACACATGTTGAATTTTATAACAAAATCTAGTAAAATAGATAGCAAACGAGCAATTTATCACAATAATGTGGGTATTAAAATAAAATTTGGAAAAATTACAAAAATACAGGACCGAAAGTTTCAAAATTTAAGTTTTTTTTAACTTCCAAAAACGATAAAAGTAAGGGTACCATTCGATTCCTTACATTTCATCCAAAAAAATATTGTATAGCAACTATATACATAAACGCAATATTTCACCGACAAAAACGCAATTTTCTTGTTTTGTCCATACTACAAGATGGGCGATGACGTCACGGCTCCTGACCGTTTTGTATACGGCGTTTCGCGAGTGAAGTGCGACTGTCGGCCTTTGACTACAATTTCCGACTTTTGTGTTACTTTAATGCAATGGGTCCCATATAGACATTTGATCCTAAAAACAAAACCGATCGATTGCTACCATAAAAAAAAATTAGTCATGTAGCCTATTCTACCAGCCAACATGAGGAAAAACTCAATTTTTTTATGAAATTACATTGTCACTGTAATGGATAAAATATGCAACTTTCTCATCAGTTTTTGATGAATAAAGAGAGCCTTTACGAGTTGGCCTGGCGAAGAGAAACTTGTTCAATAATATGATTGATTGCAGGGTTACAATAGCGGGAATCGTATCGACTGAAATGGTATCAGTGTACTTCTGCGACTACGGGGATCTGGCGCTCTTCGCCATTAAGGATCTGCGGCCTGTGCCCGCCAACGCTCCCTTGGCGCGCTCATTGCCGCCGCAGGCAATAAAGGCTAGACTGTATGGTTAGTTCGTTTAACAAGATTGTACACTTTTCTTTATTTATTGCAAACTGAATTTCTATCGTTGGCATTTGTCAAATTGTACCAATACTACCATTACCAATTATTAAACATAACGAACAGACCTGCTAGCATGAGTTGCGTTGCGGTGCGCGACTCCACACATGTTGTGTGACTTCAATGGACACGCGCGCGGCACGCAACTCATGCTAGACGGTCTGAAGTAGGGCTCCCGGTATCCGTGTTACACGCCGAAACGAATACCCGTGTTCTTAAGACCGGCGGTGCTAAGAACACGGTTTACACGGAACCGCCGGGATCCGAAAACGTATCCAAGAAACGTTTCTCAGATACGTATCTCCGTTTACACGGGTACTTAACACCGGCCCGAACGGATCCGAAACAATATCAGCAAAACCTAGTAGGTCTAGTATTGAATGTTGACTACAGATGAACTCGTTTGGCGTACGAATTTTTTAAAATGGTTTTTAACTGTTTTGATATAACATATTTCGCTATATGAGACGAAGTGGGTGTCCCTATTCTAAATTGTCAACTATTTTTAATTTGAAACCTACTTGTCCCTAGTTTAGAACATTTTTTTTTACTATTATTGTTTTTAAGCTAATTTCATTACCTACATATTATATTTCCATCGAAAAAACACATTTTATATATAATGATGTAATAGTTTCGTGAGGAATAGGTATGCAGAAAAATACTACCACTTATATTAGTTTAACAGTTTAGAAAATACATATTTATACATCGTCATTATTTTTATCAATTTACTGTTGCACAAAAACAGCAAATCAGCCAACGACTCAAAAAAAGTACACACAAAGCGGCATTCGAAACGTAGGATTTCACACGAGAGCCTTAAAATTAAAAACCCATGCTACCTTGGTTACCTTGCGATTTTATTGTTAATTACTTTGAGATAGATCTCAAAATTGGTAATCATTCATGTTCACTTGGGTCACTTTCACACTTCAGGTAAAAAATGACGGCCGGTGGTGTTCTATTCATTAGATTAGAACGTGTTGTTTTCCAATACCCTTTTGTCTGATATCGCCGAAAACAAGTAGGTTCCCAAACCACTATCAGAACTGTCACAACCAATTATAAGCTTTATGTCGTTGTAATAAGGTGAACACGTCTGCACATAGACGGATGCAGACGGACGGATGGTATAGTTATAGTTCTAGTTTTTAATTAGTTAATTAAAGCATAGCCGCCTCGTCGTCGAACTGCGTACGCCTGGGTCACAACGGAAGAACAGCGCTGGCTTTGCCAGCTACATGCTGAGTTGTGACCCTTTTATGGCATTTGTTCTTTATGTTATATATACATTGTATATTTGTCAACAAGTTTTTGTCATCTGTGTTTGTCATAAATAAATGTATTTTCTTTCTTTCTTTCTTTCACATGAAATTGCAACAAATGCAGCGGCAAAAATTTAAGAAGTTTCGCATTGTTTTGTAGTCGCATTTTTAGCAAGCATTTTTCTATGCTAAGAGGGAGAGCATAAACAATTAGAATGAACACGAAATAAATAAGATTTTTAAAATATGTACCAATTGTGTTTTAGTATGACTCCAGTTCGCCACTTAGTCGGTCAATTCGGAATATGCAGTTTTTCCAAGTTAAATCATCTATTCCGGTGAGGGCTATTTCTTCCTTGCTGGGATCAAAGCGGCACTTTTCTATTCTACGACACAATTTTTAACTTTTAATACTACATATTTAATTCATTTACTACCTTAAATAATATTGTCAAACATAACAATTACCTCATAGGTGATGTGAAAAACATTATGTGTGTTATGTTAGCAAAAATATTTCCACTTTGAGCGTTAACGTGTGAATCCCTCACTCTGCTTAGGATTCTATTTTAGAGTCCCTCGCTAGACTTGGGATTTTACTGTAAAATCCTTCGTTTCGTTTAGGATTCAAATTACTCCTACGACGTAGGTAAATATGTCCACCATCTGCTAAAGACGGTACACGATAAAATCTGGCCATGTATGATATGATAAATCTTTTAAATGGATGTTTACTTTAAAGCAGCATTTTTCGTTAACTAAACAATAAAGTGTTAGTATTTTAAGTCTTATATAAAATACTACTTCGATAAGTAGCATATATATACTGTATTTCTAATTTTCTATTCGTATTGCATTGCAACATTGCAAGCAAAAACTACCTGCTCAGAAAAGGGTTTTGTAAACCGTTAATGAATTTCGACTCTATGAACCACAGAATAAGGTTAAGTATGACAGAAACTCGTCCTGAATTTATTCATTTGTAGCTCTTAAGTACGCCGGTCCGTTCCTTCGCTACTCGTCAAGGACGTGTCCGGAGCCACGGGTAAATAAGATCCGTTTCTTCGAATACCCGTTTATCCGTGGAAACGAATCCTAATTACACGTGCGGAACGGGCCAGAAAACCGTGTACGTGTTACTCGGAAACGGGTATTCGAAACGTGTAAACGAAACACGGAGCCGACCGCGAGCCCTAGTCTGAAGATAAGAGTTTTATGGCGGTGTGTTAGAACGGCCACGACACGATAGGAACTGTCCTGGCGGCGCCAGCAAGTGAGGGGTCGTCCAGAAATCATGTGAACATATTTGGCCTATTTTGTTTATTTCCGATAGGATCGTTTATCTCGTATTACCGTTTATTTTTGAAGTTCACAAATATAAATATTTGCATTTTTCCTACAGATGTGTGGCCGCTTCATCAAGACTGGACTGTAGAAGACTGTATTAGGTTTCAAGAATTATGCGTGGAACAGCAATTCGTGGGGATCTGCAAAGACGTGGGCAAGGACCCGCTCAACCCCAACGAGCCGCTGCTCACGCTCGACCTCATCGACACTTCCACCGATGAGGACATTTATCTTAATAAGCAATTAGAAACGGAGGGCAGAGCGAGGCTCGGCTCTGCTTCATAAGTGATTTTATAAGGACAAGATTTTTTTAAAGTTTATTTTCGTGTAATGGCAACATTAAACAGTATCACTTTGGTGGTCTTTACACTGGCGCTGCAACAAGATGCGGCTGTGGTGTACGAGCGAGACTACGTACGTTTACAGTTTATACCTCTGTCTCACTTGCACATCGTTCGTCCATCGTGTTGTCGCATCCAATGTTTCAACCACGTTAGACTTATTACATGAAACAGTAAATCGAGTTAGACGTTACGTCAAAATAAACAAATCACTCGCATAAAGAGTGTGTTCTGTTCATGTAATAATGAAATGACTATGCTATTCCTATTTATACGATTGTGTAACTATATAATATAAGTTTAAGACGAAAGAAGTGCATGTTCATGTTTATGTTTTTATTTTTCGTTTTGTTTATCTCGATGTTGATCGTTTTTGAAGTGGCATACTTAAAGTGTAGCAATTTTGAATACTCTTTGTTATAAGATTACTTATATTCAAATGATTACCAGTTACTCAGATATATTACAAGCTAGTATTCAACATATTTACATAGTAAATAACTTTTAACTATAACTTATAGCCAGTGTGCAGCATCCCATAGATCTGTGTATCTCAGTATGTAAAACCCGATGACCCGTATATGTTAGTAATTAAGTACCTACATTCGAAATAAATAAATAAAAATGTTATAATTAATTAGTATTTTCATTTTATTACAAAGCATTCTTTACTACTGTGTACCTAACTGATAACAGCTGGGAATGTATATTTCTGGTAGTTACGAAATAGAAGAGAATGCCTGCTGCTACCAGAGCTAAACAATTGGGAGGTTAAAGCTGGGAATAGGAAGTAGTACTGCAAAGTCCTGCCGCTAAACCGTACCGTACACCAAACTTAAATATAGGGTGACGGCACCAATCATGGACATGTTAAGCACAGTAGTACCCAGTAATGGACAGCAAATGCTGCAAAGGTGTAATGCCTTATAGCCAGTGATCGTTAATTTTCCGGCAATTTTGGTGCAGCATTGTTGGTTAAAAGCATCTGTATGCCCTACTCTAGGTGGAATAGATAATTTATCTATCTATCTAATACCTTTAAATGAGCAATTCTTGTTTATTTATATATTTATTTATTTATATATATATATATATATATATATATTTCGGGGCTCTCGGAAACGGCTCTAACGATTTCCATGAAATTTACTATATGGGGGTTTTTGGGGGCGAAAAATCGATCTAGCTAGGTCTTATCTCTGGGAAAACGCGCATTTTCGAGTTTTTATAAATGTTTTCCGAGCGAAGCTCGGTCACCCAGATATTTAGGGTTAATAACAGTAATATTAACCTTAACCAATCCTCTCCCTAGAAAAAAATTGAAGAAAATCTTTTTACTATGCTGCACCAAAATTGCTGGAAAATTAACGATCACTGCTTATAGCCCACCATTTATGATCTTTACTAGTTATTATGGCCATCAGTTACTCAGGTACGTAGTATTGTTAGTTTTAAAATAGTGTCTAGTTTCTTTAAAAATTGAGTTACCGGAAAAAAAAAACCATTACTGGTGCCGTCACCTTACTATGCCTTAAACAGGTTTTAGACAAGTTTTCACAGATTATTATGAATAAATATGACACGATGCATCAATGCGGTTTGTATACAGTTTGTGCTAGTGGCGCCCCCTACGCGGAGTTTTGCGTTATATTCCCTATACCCACATCCTCTAGCTTCTAGTAACCTGCACAGCACTTTCCATAGTTAATTAAGTACTATAGACGTGTAAATGGCGGAAAATTTCCAAAAGGAAATATTTCAAGTAGAAAGTTTAATTTTTCATACAAAATTACCAGAAGTTTCCGAAATGAGGGTGGAAATTCCACAATTTTGGAAAGTTATTTACAGCACGTCAGTTGTACTGGTAGTAATGTAATAGTACATACTAAAGTAAAATCGATACAGTGAAACGACAGATAGACTGCACCCAGTAATGATAATTCCTTGTCTAAGTAGACTTTCTACACAGCAATCTCTTTGGAAATGGCATAGGGTACGGGCTTAGCATAGAGAAAAAAATACATAGATTAATCACTCCATACATCAGTTTTAGTACCAAAAAGATTATTAGCATCGAGTAGTGGAACTATCAGTACTGCTACATCTATTGTCAAGTAGCAGTATTGATAGTTCCGCTACTCGATGCTAGATGTAGACACTGAAATTAATAGTCTAACTGATGTATGGAGTGAGCACTCTTGTCTTACTATATTTCTCTGGAAGTTTTAAAGCAGTTTGTTCTCCTTAACATAAAAAAATAAATAATGTTGAGGTAAGGTAGCAGAAGGAATGCAAAAAATAATAACTTAATTGTCTTATATTAAATTTAATTGTCTTACACATTATACTAGAAAACTTATCTAAAAACACAAAATTATTTTCGCAGCTCTTCTGATGAGATGCCATATTTCTTCTTTAGAGTATCCAATTCCTCTTGTTTCTTCTCAATATCCATACCCTTGAAAGCTTTGTTGGATCGGTAATATAATACAACCAAGTATCTGTTGCAGACATTGAAACCTGAGAGATGGTCACAGGCATTTTTTGCATCAAATATATCTTCATACACTACAAAAGCAGTACCTCTGGTTTCTGGTGTGTTTCCTCTGAAAAAGCAAAAGCATTAGGTAATTAGTTATCATCATTCATCATCATTTTAGCCTTCGGTCGCCCACTGCTGAGCATAGGCCTCTCTTCTTGTACGCCACTTGTCCTTGTGTCCAGTTATAATAGTAAAGTAGTCCCCAATGTAGTATTTAAAATCTTGTTTCATAATATTGTTATTCTTAACTACATTCTATGAATTGAATACCAGATTGACTCCATAGATAACAGTCCTTTAGACAAGGGTTTTCCAAACTACAAAATATGAAAAGAGACAAATCCTATACATTTCAACCTGTGATAACAAAGTGGAAGCTTAATGGCTCTTTAGGTTAGCAAGTTTTAGAGCCCTTACTTTACTTTCCTGCCATTTCATCAAACAAATCATGTCTATAACCTCAAATTAATGAAGCAGCGACTCTGTAGCTTGTTCTACAGCATAGGTCTTTGCTTAGGGCCCTTTGGTGGGAGAATAACTTTTCTGGAAGTGATAACTCCCTGTAACTGGGCATTTAATACCTTAACATGGGGCTTATCTATACTGGTTTACGTGCAAAATTAGATATTTATACAACAAACATATAAACTTACACACGGATTTGCCTAATTGCTCCATATTTTCCAAAAATATCATACATTTCTTCGGCAGAGATTTTGTACGGCAGATTTCGTATATACAAAACTCTGTTGACTTCAGGTGGAAGGCGAACCTAGAACAAGCATAGGTTAGCGTAAGACACATCTCATTTGGTAATATAATTACGTTGTATATTCAAAACAAAAGTTTACTGATTTAAGTGGTAAAAATCTTACGTTTGCTCGTCGCTGTAGTGCCAAAGCCATGGTTCAATATCCTCAATTGAAGATGAACTTGCAATCTAAATAAGCAAATATGCAATCGGGTACAGAGACCGAATTATTGCTGGTAAATTAGCGATTTTTCCGATTTAAATAATAGTGTGCGCTTGATGACGATGCCTTGCTCGAGTTTTTGTGCTTGCACTGCTTGCTTGAGAATGACGTTTGACATTTAACTTTTTTTTGGTTGGTCCGTGACTTAAGCAGTAGGGCTCTACAGACCTTGCAACATATCACCAAACCATATTTATACTTGGTCAACCAGATCTTGACAGTAGAAAAAGGCGGCAATTTTGAAAAATGTAGGCGCGAAGGGATATCGTCCCATAGAAAATTTTAATTTGGCGCTTTTTTTTACTGACAAGATTTGGTTGACCAGCTATATATTACATTGTGGTTTTCATTGCCTTAAAGGCCCGTTCACAAAGGAATGGCGTCAATCCCATCAAGCGTCGACACGTACACAATTTCAGTGTAATTGGCGACCTAATCGTTTATTTTTGTGTCCACGATCCGCGTCACCTGATTAAATTGACAATTTAAATAGATTGGGCGTGGCGAAAAAATGTCCAGTCTGGACTAGCCTTAATCTCATATATCATGCTTGTCTTTGGGCGACCATTAAAAAGGCGCTAAATTCGTAACTCCCATAGCGCTTATTACATTTACACGGTCGCCGGGCTTGCGCCGGGCCGGGCCCTTTTTGTAGGAATTCCAGTTGGCCTCACCAAGTAACTAATTAATAATATGTTGCCTCACCTCCGCGTCTACTTTTCATATTAATATTTTCACATGACCTATTCGGAAAAGGGTTTTTCTTCCCTGCTAGGAGGGATCAAAGTGGCAATTTTCTGTTCTACGACACACTATGTTTTTACATTTTTGCATAAGTACTTTTTTAATTTAAATAATATTTTTAAACATAATAATTTCCTTATAATACAGCACTAAGCTCAGGATTCTATTCTAGAATCCCTCGCTGCACTTGGGATTCAACGGTGGATTCAATTATAGAATCTTTCGCTTTGTTCAGAATTCAAATTTACCTACCTACGTCCACGCCGTAAATATGTCATTTGCTCCCTTGTGAGTGTGACACAATCTACTAATTACATATATGCCACTATGCTGTGACGACTTTCTACAGAAAAAGCGATGGTCAGGTAGACGGCGATGGATGGTGATGGGTGCCCAGAAGGCTGGCGGCGTTGCCGCGCTGAACAGCAACGCCTTCCGGTCTATTAGGCGCTTGGCCAACTCTTTGTAGAGCTGTGCGGGCCTTGTCCCCACGGCCCAAACGCAAAGAGTAGTATAATATATATACGTCTCCACTATCCTAACGGCTCAAACATGCAACCGGTGTCTATGGTTGCATATTTGCGCCGCTTGAGATGCTCGCCATCATGCTCGGCCGCATCGGCAGCTGCGCTAGCCCTATTTTTTTAGCCCTAATAGCAGCGAGGTCCCTGGAAGATGGGACGGAGCGAGGGCATCCACGCACTTGGCGTTCCAGACGAGGGGTTGATTAAATTAAGTAGGTAGGTACAAATATAATATTCGTATATGTTTATATTATATACTATTATAATTGTTACTTTATATAGATTAACAAACACGAACATTTGTGATAGACATGTTTATTAAAGAATTCACTATTATCTATATAAATCCAAGCAGTCAAATCACTGATGAGAGTGATGCGAGTCATCGTCAAGGTCGGCGCGGCGCGCGCACTCTCTCCGCAGCACGAGCGCGCACGCGCATAGCAGCAGCAGCAACAACGCGGACACAGCGCACAGCGCGAATACGCCGCCGCGCAGACGACTTTCACCTACGATAATTCAAGTAATTAAGTATTATAGCAAATCACAACAACGACGGCGTCGATTGAATAGATTATGTAGATACCCGTTAATATATTTACGTTTTTTGCGGCATAAACGGCCGTATCTTTTTTTTACATTAACTTAGAAATTTGATTTTTTCACAGCTTCTCTCTCAACTGTAGACCTGAGTTTTAATTCCAACTCGATACCTCTACACGTTTCCGAGATAAAGGGTCTCACGACAGATAGATAAGACGGACGGACAAACAAAAAGTGATCCTATAAAGGGTTGCGTTTTTTCCTTTCGAGGTACGGCACCCTAAAAAGAATGAGGACTAAGTATTTCATAATCCTACTGGTACCTATTAAGTATAGACGGGATACCTTTCTCCAAAGTAAGCGGTTCGGAATGTCCAGCCTCGAATAAGCTAGCTAGTCGCGGCAAGTGCTGGAGCCAAAAGGCGGGGTCTCGCCCTGCGTCAGCGCCAGCATCGCAACTGTCCGCCGTGCACGCACGCAACTCCTGCACATGCGCGTCCCCGGCGCGGTAGCGGCGCCATTCATCGGGGCCTGGAGACCTGCATTGGTCATAAACTATACTCAGACACACCCACTTTAATTGTCAGTAGAAAAGGCGCCAAAATAAAATTTTCGCGCCTACACTTTTTAAATTTGCCGCCTTTTTCTATAAAAAATGTAGGTGTGCCAGAGTACCTATATTTACAAAATGATAACCTTTTATGTCAGTCATTTCACTACACAAACCGCATTTAGCAGCGTTATCAACTTATAAACATCACTCGGCAAAGAACTACGAGTACGCAGGGCCGGATTAACCCTAAGGCAGAGTAGGCAACTGCCTATGGGCCCTGCCTCGGCTAGGGGGCCCCGCCTCGGCTAGGGGGCCCCGGCGGCCCCGCGCGCGCCAAAAAAAAATGTGTTTCATATGGCCAAAATTCATAAATATTTTTTTATGGTACCTACTTATACCTAATGTCCAATATCAGTTTCTCAGACACACAATCATCAAATGATTATGTAAATTATGTTATTTTATAGCTTTTAAAGTCTGTAAATCGAGCTCGAATTTCAGGCTCCCGAGGGCCTAAAACCTCATTAATAAAAATAAAAATTAATTAATGAAACTTCGGCCCTCCGAGTAACTCTTGTATGACACATATATTATTGTTGAGTAACATTTGATGATTGGTTCGTATCAGAGCGCTGCTTTCTTACAGTTCGACCTTCGGCGTCGCTTTTTAACAAATATAAACATTGATTTCAGAAGCTTAGCCTTTTGCCTCGCATGAAAGCTCACCTCGCTGGTTATAAGTACGCTTCGGGCTTGTTAAATATGTGGAGATTGCTGAGCTCGACCTTCAGCCTCACTTTTTAGCTCAATTTTTGGTTCGTCTACCAAATCTCTTCTTCAGCTTACCCTTTGGCCTCGCTGCGCCAAGCTCGGCCTGCGGTCTCGCTTTTTAATACAATGGACATTGGTTGGCGTCTGTGATCCAGCTGAGCTTATCCTGAAGCACGGCTTTGACCTCGCATGAAAGCTCGCCTCACTGGGTAACTTCGGATTTTTAGGCTTTTTTAACACGCTTTCACAATTTTTCCACAAAAAATTTCGCGCTCGCTGCGCTCGCGATTTTTATTGCTTTTCCTATTTACAATGAATAATCATTTAAACACATGTAAAATATTTATTATTAGGTTAATTTTAATCACGTGGCTCGTATGGTCGGACAATCGCTGTTCTGCCTCGCAAAATATTTAACTACTTATTGAGAAAAAAAGAGCTCTCCCCACACTGGACGCAAGGAGGAATCGGCAAAAACTAATATAAAAAACCTTTATGTCCACGCAAGAGCTAAAAAGACATCGTTCGGCATGTTCGGATCGGCTCAACCGACGCCTGATGGTTGAAATTAAAACCGCAAACTTACTTCCCTGTACTGAACAACTGAACTTATGTATGCAGAATTAACTGTAAGGGGGCCCCGAGCATTGCACTGCCTAGGGGCCCCGACATGCTTAATCCGGCCCTGCGAGTACGAGTAATATGAAGCTACAAACAACACTGATTTAAACTTTCACGATTTTTACACATTGTCCCCGTGGTCTCGGCCGGAGGTCTTCTCCGAGACCACGGGGACAACGCTGTCCTCGAAACGTCGGAAGTAAATCTTGAAACTTATATATGCGATTAAGTCCCGTTGTACAATTTAATAAGCTACAAGTATGTAAGCTTCATATTTGGAGCTACACGGACAGTTTGGAGCCACTGACGTAAGTATTATTTAATTGTTCTTGCCTCTTTTTTTTTCAGTTAAATCTTAACTTACCCAAATTTTACGAAGTTGGTGATGTACTTTTGAAACATGGAAGAAATCCTTCTCTCATCTCTAGTCGCTGGTCGTCGCGCTACTTGAAGCATTAAAGCATCACCCAATAGAGTCACTAAATCTGTTCCGTGCACAGCTCCTGAGGTAGAGGAAAAAATTCGATATATTAACCCTTTAACCGCCATATTCTGATATATAAGACATTACATATCCAGCTCATTTCGCCACAGTCTGATAAATAAGACAAAGATCTGATTTGGTTTTTACAGCACATTTATAACTCCCGTAACTATGCCAACCTTACTCTGCGTGGCGTATTACTGTCGGTGGCGACACGAGCACGCTCGATCAAAAATTGCTGGCAAAAACCTTTTAACCGTTAATTGACTTAATCTTATTTATGCACTATTATAGGCAATGCACTGTGAAGTAACGTCTGCAGTTGGTACATCATAAATCTCATAATAGAACAGAGGTTGGCTTATAGGTAAAACTGTAGTCAGGTCTCCTGTGGTGTGGTTCATTAAACGTCTGTCCAAATTCCCAAAAAGTCAAAAAGCATTCAAGTTAGCATGGGAAGGGAGTGTGAGTTTTGTCTTTTATGTAGTCGCTGAAAGCTTGGTTACCTGTATAATTGATCTGTCTTCCTTGCAGGTCGACCCCGCCAGAATGCGAGTACCGGTACACGAACAGGCGTGACACGCGTCGTGCCAGCCGCGCGGCCAACAGCGCGCCGCCAGCGCCCCAAGTGGCTGCTGTCTCTGCGCGCCCTGTTGCCTCCACACGAGCTAATACAGATCCCTCAGAGTCCCGTGATAGCGGGCCCCAATATTCCCAACGAATCGCTTGGGATAGCTGCGGATTGTAAAAGTGTCTGCATTCATTAGTTATACCTCTTAAAAACTTGCAACTATTTCGAATAGGTATAGATTCATCATCAAATATTTTTTAATACCACAGTAGTAAAAAAGTCCCGCCTGACGGAAAGCGGTCGGCGCAGCCTATTAGGCATGCCTTGCCCGTGTTGCCGACCCCTTAAAAACCTGTAGGTCCTTTTGTAAAATACTTAAAGCCTAAAATACTAAACATTCCACAGCCGGAGCGTTCGCGGGTAGAAAATTTTTGACCGTCACGCCACATACGTATAACATGTGTTATGTTAATATACGTATGTATACGTATAACATGTGTTATGTTATACGTATGTATACGTATAACATGTGTTATGTTATAGATACGTAAAACGCTACACACACACCTTACTTATAATTCATTTGACCTAACTGGCATAGTAACTAGCATCCTAATAATAGGTAGGTATTGTATTGTTCCTAATAGTGCAGTCAGGCTCTTACTAAACGAGGTTACACCTTTACAATTTAGGAGTAAAGGCAGAGAATAAATATACCTAGTATTATAAAGGTGAGAAAGCGTTTTATTCCAGCATCTATGAGCATCTATGGCCGTGATAGCTCATAGAGAGATATCCACCATCACTTCACTTAGCATTCAAAGGGTTAATACCTGAGTGAAAAACCATGATCTTAATTATAAACCGTTAGAGTGGGCGTTTTTAGGGTTCCGTAGCCAAATGGCAAAAAACGGAACCCTTATAGATTCGTCATGTCTGTCTGTCTGTCTGTCCGTCTGTCCGTCTGTCTGTCTGTCCGTCTGTCCGTCTGTCCGTCTGTCTGTCCGCCCGTATGTCACAGCCACTTTTCTCCGAAACTATAAGAACTATACTGTTGAAAGTTGGTAAGTAGATGTATTCTGTAAACCGCATTAAGATTTTCACACAAAAATAGAAAAAAAAAACAATAAATTTTTGGGGTTCCCCATACTTCGAACTGAAACTCAAAATTTTTTTTTCATCAAACCCATACGTGTGGGGTATCTATGGATAGGTCTTCAAAAATGATATTGAGGTTTCTAATATCATTTTTTTCTAAACTAAATAGTTTGCGCGAGAGACACTTCCAAAGTGGTAAAATGGGTGTCCCCCCCCCCCCCCTGTAACTTCTAAAATAAGAGAATGATAAAACTAAAAAAAATATATCATGTACATTACCATCCCAACTAGCAAAAAGCGCTCTAACAACAGTCTCTAGACTACAATTTTTCGCTCTTATATTGATTTTATATCATCGTCTAAGCCCGGATTTGGGCACAACTTATAAGAGTATTTATTTTAATATCGTTCTAATATCAGTCTAATTGAATGCTGTTTGCACTCACAGTAATCTTTTTCAAAACTAAATTAAGCTGCCTTAGGCTAATATCGCTTTTACGTAAGTATCTTGTAAGCCTACAACTACATAGGCTTATATTGGTCGAACGTAAGTATCTTGTAAGCCTACATATGTAGGCTTATATTGGTCGAACGTAAGTATCTTGTAAGCCTACATAGGCTTAAGTTGGTCGAACGTAAGTATCTTGTAAGTCTACATAGGCTTATATTGATTTGTTTGTAAGGTCACACAGTCTCACACTCAGAGATTTGAAACATTCTATTTGTGATGTATAAAATATACGGGTGAAATTAACCGCAACGTGACAAAAATATATTAGTGTAAGTGTTTATGAATTATGTTAACTATAATAACGTGCTATTTATCATCGTGTGTTTATGTTATGGTAAGAATTCACATGGGAAAATATTATTTACTGTAAAGTAGACCCTGTTTTACACTTCAAACTTCATGCGCCTAATCAAATATGGTATTTGAATATTTTTATAATTATTTTATTTCTTTATTTTGTATTGATAGTCAGCCATTGCTGTAGCTGTATTTTTCAAGCGCACTATTAGAGTCTTATAAGCATTCTGAATACAAATGATATGGCCATGTTGAATAAATTAGGGTTCCTTGCTTTACTTATACTTACAATAGTGTTCCCAAAAACGATTTAAGATCAAACCATCTTATATTGATCTTCACTTTTATGATATAAGTGTCTTGATCCTATATCACTCCAATATCTTACTAAAGTGCTGCTGTTGATCTTATTATAGCTTTGAATAAGATCAGAAAAGTACGTACTTACAGTGTTCTTATGCTATGCCGATATTAGTCTTACATTCTTACAATAGCATTTAGAAATCTAATATAAAATTAAATGAACTTAGAGAATGGGGATATAAGACCAGGTACTCTCGAGTTCAATGAGACTTCGTAAATGTTGTTGTAAGAGCAAGAGGCTTAAAATAGTATTATGCCATGTTGATATTAGTGTTACATTCTTACAATAGCATTTAGAAAGTCTAATATAAGATCAAATGAACTTAGAGAATGGGAATATAAGACCAGGTACTCTCAAGTTCAATGAGACTTCGTAAATGTTATTATAAGAGCAAGAGGCCAATAATAGTATTATGCCATGCTGATATTAGTCTTACATTCTTATAATATAATTTAGAAAGTCTAATATAAGATCAAATGAACTTAGAGAATTTGGATATAAGACCAGGTACTCTCAAGTTCAATGAGACTTAGTAAATGTTATTGTAAGAGCGAGAGGCTCATAATAGTATTATGCCATGCTGATATTACTCTTACATTCTTATAATATCATTTAGAAAGTCTAATATAAGATCAAATGAACTAGCTTAGAGAATGTGGATATATAAGACCAGGTACTCTCAAGTTCAATGAGACTTAGTAAATGTTATTGTAAAAGCGAGAGGCTCATAATAGTATTATGCCATGTTGATATTAGTCTTACATTCTTATAATAGCATTTAGAAAGTCTAATATAAGATCAAATGAACTTAGAGAATGTGGATATAAGACCAGGTACTCTCAAGTTCACTGAGACTTAGTAAATGTTATTGTAAGAGCGAGAGGCTCATAATAGTATTATGCCATGTTGATATTAGTCTTACATTCTTATAATAGCATTTAGAAAGTCTAATATAAGATCAAATGAACTTAGAGAATGTGGATATAAAACCAGGTACTCTCAAGTTCAATGAGACTTAGTAAATGTTATTGTAAGAGCGACAGGCTTATAATGGTATTATAAAATGCTCTTATATACATATATAAGACTAGGTAATAAGACTAAACTTACTAAAGTGCGTATTAGCTTGTCTAAGACTAATATAAGAGCGATGATATGTTCAAAACAAAAATAAGAGCGCTATAAGCTCACTACTCTTATAAAGTGCGCAATCTGAGACTTTTTTGCTAGTTGGGATGTAAACTTCCACCGAAAATTGGTTTGAACGAGATCTAGTAAGTAGTTTTTTTTATACGTCATAAATCGCCTAAATACGGAACCCTTCATGGGCGAGTCCGACTCGCACTTGGCCGCTTTTTTTTTTAAGTTGTCCTCTACACTTTTTTTTCAAATTTGGGATTTTTTATGTTATTTCTACTCAGAATCACGAGCTCTTTCTATCCTAATAGGAGAAAAAAAGTGTCCTAAGGTTTTTATTTCCGTCACCATTTTTCATAGACTTTGTATGGCGGTCGCGGAATGGAAAGACCGAAAAAAGTATGGAAATTTTGGGACACTTTTTTTCTCTTATTAGGATCGAAAAAGCTCGTGATTCTGAGTAGAAATAACATAAAAAATCCCAAATTTGAAAAAAAAAAGTGTAGGGGACAACTTTAAAAAAAAACGCCCTAGTACGAGTAGGTAAGTAGTTTACCACAGATATTGCATCGGACCTGTCCAATGAAAACATTCGCAACAGTTTTGGTATGACTTTAGTGTCCGTATATTCCGTAACATACGCCGCTCCACGCTTCAATAGTTCATCATATTGTCCGTCTGCAACAGAGAAAAGCAATTTGCCACAGCTCGCATTTGTATTTACTGAACCTTGACCGAAATTTTAACAGATATGTATATGAAATACAAACCGCTGTAGTTTATGGCTTCAAGGTCAGTAGTTCCCAAAAGCAGGTCAAGCTGTATGGTCGGTTGTTTAGTAGCTGACAGTGCAACCGATAGTGAATTTGGTAGGTAATATTGTGATTCCGGCAGAAAATTATCTGGTACGGGGCGCATGATACTGCTCCAATTTGAATTCTGAAAAAATGCGTAAGGATCATAAAATGGTGATATGTTTTTTATTTAAGACAATTATTTATAATATTGAAAACAGAAATCGTGAAATTACCGAATATATGGCTAATAAGTCAGACAAGGGGCGCGCTCTCAAGCATCGAAGTATTTCTAGGTCTACAACGCTGGTGCACCCTAAAGAACGAGCTATATCGCGCGAGATTTTCTCAGCATCAGTGGCGTTATAGTGCATGTCTTCACCCAAGGCGTGCCAAATATCACGAGGTGACATTACTATCGCACGCTGAAATAAGCCTGTCAATAGAAGAAGCAATAGATTAAGAATCTGCCAAGTGCCAAGTTTATTAGTGTACCACATATCACGCTTTCTATTTTTTTAGGTTTTACCAATAGCTCTTGGAGACGTAATGTGATGCAATATACTGTCAGCGCCCGCTGAATGCCCTAAGAGGGTTATTGTAGTCGGGTCACCACCGAACGCAGCTATGTTTTCGCGAACCCACAACATTGCCAAGTACTGATCGAGCAGGGCGAGGTTACCGCGAGCAGCGATAGAGCCTAGTGTGAAGAAGGAGAGAGCGTGGAGGCGATACGCCACGGTCACCACTACGACCCCTTCAGCGGCCAGCTCTTGGCACGGCAACGTCACTCCACCGCGAGACCATGATTCGCTATACAATATCACCATCACGGGTAAAGATTTTCCATCCGCTCGCTTTCTGAAAAACGTTACGACGTTAAAGGTTCCGTCACACAGGTGCGTTTTCCGGGCGGGGCGAAAGCGGGGCGTGAGCTTTTTATATGTAAAAGCGGCGCGCCCCGCTCAAGCCCCGCCCGGAAAACGCGCCTGTGTGACGGAACCTTAAAGTTTGTATGTTATTGTTGAAACTTATGTTGAAGGAATTCTCATTTTCTTACCCGTGGTGTCCAGATGTTTAGGAAAAGACAATTTTCACTGAAGTTGTCGCTTTCACTATCGTTCAACTGCGGACACCGTGGTGGCATCTTGTGTGCAAAAAATGTACGACTCCATCCAGGATGTCGTGTTGGGGCCTGAGTAGGTATAATAAATAGTATTCAAATACCTATACCTACCCGAACGTTCCACATTTAAAAACAATTTAATAGATGTACCTATACACTAAACACATTAAATTTTGTGATACTTACAGCAAATCTAAGTGTAAAAGCCGAAGAAAAATCATTAGCAGCGTAGGGCACTCCAAAGAAAACTTCGACAGGAGTTAAAGATGAACTTGTTGTGTAAACCCTTATCTGAAAATGTATATCAGATTTATAGTAAGACTAATAAATCTAATAATATACATGTACCTACCTAATGGTTATAAAATATATTTATTTGCATTAATTGTGGTTACAGTCATGGTCATCAACACGAAGGACACGGGGGGCCACGAAGGGTAACATTAGGCAAGGAAAATACTTCCATTACTTCCCCTAGTGAATGGGTTACAATCCTAAAGTATACATATATGTATGTTTGAATTTGTAGTACCGAGTGTGAGTCACACACTCGTACCTACAGTGTGACGGTTCAATTGTCTGTTGAGAAATTAATGGCTCCTCTACACGATGGGCCAACGCCGGCCACTCCACTCCAAGGCAAGTGATATTGCTATCTCATTCTACCGCATGGCTGCGTCCCTTAGAGTGGCCGGCGTTAGCCCATCGTGTAGAGGAGCCGTAATGTTGTCAGCAGAGGCTGCTAATTTGGTATTGCATTATTATATTGTGTTATGTTTAATATTATTTAAGTATCTCATTAATCTCATTATACTACAGCATGTTCAAAGTTAAGTGTCACTAGTAAATTCATATTTTTTGAGTTTCAATATGACGGTTTGTTTACATAGTTTCTATAGAATAGTTGAGTTCTTAACAGGTTATGGGCCTAGCACGCTTCCACTGCGCACAATTCGGCCAAATCTAACAACTGTGACTGCAACTAAAACGTAGTGATTACCTATGTTCTCTTCGACTGGAACTTTTTAAAATGATGACCCTCAAATATTTAACCGGTAAGCGCCACATGCACCATTCCACTAACCCGAGGTAAACCGGTTAAACCTGGAGTTACCAATGGTTACCAGAACAATTTGACACTGGGTTAACGGTTTAACCGCTTAACCCCGGGTTAGTGGGATGGTGCAAGTGGCCCTAAGATAATTATCATCGTCCCTACAAAAACATTAACGGTGATAGAGCATATCCGCACCACTGCGTTTTACAGGCCCGATGACGATGAAGTCCGCAGCAAGCTCGGCCGTATTTCACCTTTCCATACAAACGGAGTTTCCTTTCCTTCTCATTTTAAAACTACGTGTTGGATTGTAATGAAACTTTACACATAGGTACAATAACATGAGGTATTAAGTACCTAATATATCTATGCCTGTAATTAGTTTATATAGCTCCAGCTTATAAAACAAACGAAATAGAGCAAAAACGAGTTTGATACGAAAAAATTAATAGGTATGTATATGGCCCTTAAAATATCCTATTGTAATACAAAGTTTCAGAGCAATCTAGCCACAGTCGTTTTAAAATGAAAGCGTAACTACGTTTGTATGGAGAACCGAGCTTGCAGCGGACTCTTAAGTTGTAATATGCACGATTTGTGAACGAAACAGTAATGATAAATTTACATGTATGTGTGAACGCCCACCTATTTAATTTTAGTTCCAGTTCATAATAAAATTGTATGGAGCGAGAGGTGATGGGTGATAGGTGATATGTCGATATGTTCGACATGTCCTAATAATATAGCAATAAGTATAGGTTCATTAAGGTGACGGAGACGTGAATTTAATTCAATACTTATATTCTTAACTATACAAGGTAAACATCATGATGCCCTTGAAGCAGTTGTGGTGCCAATAAGCTATACATAAAAGAAATGTAATGTTTTATACTTACCCCAACAATCCGTCCTTGTGGTAAAGTTACAGTAGGATCTTGAGCAATTACACAAGAGAGTGTAAACAGGCACCAAAATAAGTATACACGGTCCATTTTGTTTCCATGTAAAATAAAACAAAATATACGGAAATTCAATCCGCGCTCTGGATCTCTGTCTGTGTCCTGTTTGATTCGACGTCGCGATAATAGGTACACCGTGCGTGTACGGATGGAACAGTCGTTCGGTCAGTAAGGACGATGGAACTCATGTGAGATGAGCATAACATTATGTTTCGATGGACATTCGGCACAATAACAATTAGATTGTACAATGATTGCGCTCCAGCCCATGACGGGCACCGTGACGACCTACCGTCATTGTTCTAACAGCACGAACAATTCGGTTTGCGACAAAAAATTTGAAAATTGTGTAAGGTGTGGATGTAAATTACTTAATTGTTAGAAATAAACTAGGTGCATGTTGGTTAAACAAGCACATTACGTGCTCAAAATAATAGATAGTCATTAAACAGTAACCGAAATTTAAAATACGAGGCTATAAAAAAATATTTATTTGAATTTTGTAAGTTGGCTAACTAAATTACAATATGACTTACGGTAAATTTAATAAACACATAATAAGTAATGAAACAACAATCATACCATACATATGTACCTCTCGGTACGCCTATACACGGGACTAATATTTCTGAAATCAAGGTTTAAAATCAAATTTGTTCAGTAATGATTCGTAATAGTGCTGCATTGGTTGGTTATTTGCAAATCCGATGGTCGCCAGCATCAATCCGTATCCAAGAAGTATTGAAAACAGTTTATGTCTTGAAACCCATTGGCATAATCCGCGCTCTGAAAAATATTTCCTATTCAGACCTAAACACACACATAGTATAATATAAAGTCTCTCCCCGCTGTCTGTCTGTCCATATGTATACTAGTTTAGATCTTTAAAACTACGCAACGGATTTTAATGCGGTTTTTATAATAGATACAGTGATTCAAGAGGAAGCTTTATGTATAATTTGTTAACCCGTGCGAAGCCGGGGCGGGTCGCTAGTGTAATTATAATAAAGCAAAAGGACATGCAGATTTGGATAAGCAGGTACCTACACCTATATATATATTACGTTGAATAGCTGCTGCTCTAGGTTGAGGGCATTACAATATTTACCCTAAAGGTTTAGTGTTTGTGTGTTGTATGTTAACTATTAGAGACGTACCATTATGCATGTTACCGCTCGTGGTTGCAAATCTCATTAAATTCGGTTGCTTGGCATACACCAAGATGTAGCGCACGCGTATCAGGTCGCTGTTGGTAACGATGTAGTGAGCGGCAGCTCTGTGGTCGGCAGTGTGTCTGTCGTATCCAGCTCTACCAGTGTCTCCGGAATAACCTATATTCAATAATAACAATTGAAAAATTAATTTACAGATACATATACTTTGCCAACTTTTCCTTAAACGTAGACTTAATTTAGATCAGGGACTTTAGAGGGAGAGTGCTGGACTGTGTCTATTAAGTCTAAATTCTAATCTATGGACAATAGGAGAAAACATCCGAACAGCACCGCACAACTTATCATTTTAAAGTGCGGAGTGAGACTGCATGACAATCGTTGATTTGATTCGAATTACGAAATAAGTTGGTACCTAATTCGTAGATAATCTGAACTGAAGAGAATAGAGATTCAACTTGCTTAAAAAACCCTTTATCCCTTATATGGTAATTGGTATAAATTCTGACTTCCTGACCTTCATTAGAGCTCGGTTTCTGGTAGTTGATGCCCTCCGGTGCGTCGATGACCTCGCAAAGCGCGACGCAGGAGATATGCCCGCCGATACAGCTGGCTCCCCAGCCGAACCCGCCGCGGCTGTACGGCAGGCTGGCGCTCAGCTCGCTGGTTAGGTACAGGCCGTTTCCGACCATTGTACTTTGCTAGATGATAAACGGTTACGAATTGGATAAGACTGGAAAATTGAACATTCAGCTAACCCTCCACATATTGTTGCTCTACAATTGCTCAAAGTTTATTTTTATTAATAGGTAGTTGTGGTTATTTTATTTTTTATGTTTTCTTTATGCCTTTTCCGCAGTAAGATTTAGTTCATCGTCATATCTTTTACCATTGGGTAAAAGATATTGAAGCTATTGAGCTTCAAAGAGAGAGCCTTTTCGAGCGGGTGTTAATTTAATAAAAATTTTAGACCATGCGATACAAATTAATTGACAGGGTACCTTTTTCAAATGCTGATGCAGACTAAAACTAAGCAACGAGTAAAAGTTTTCCAAGTGACTTCCATGATATGCGTAGAAAACGTTATGGTTCTTCGCCAATTCCTTCCATTTCTGCTCCGCGTTGGATTTGGCAGCACTTAACACTTGAAAAATGTACTGAGGTCTCGGTGCAGGCTCAATGGAGTCAACGTAATTTAAAATCGGTTCATACTGTAAGACAGCAAATGGAAGAGTTTTGTAAGTGTTATAGGTAATAAGAATAAGAAATAAGAATATTAGGAAATCATTTATTGCTACACACAATACAAATAGGTTAATTACAAAATAAGTATCAAAAAATTGGCAAAAGGAATGGGCTCAGCAATCTCAGCATACGCTGCGTCACCCATTTCATCACAAATTGCCTTCGCAGCGCTGATTTTCAGTCCGTCCCCTTCACTAAACCACATTACACTGAATACAAAAGGCGTTCTCCTCTTCGCTTTAGGTACCTACTCCATTCACAAATATCAAAAACTGAACCTTCTCAAATGCTTACAAAATTTCGACTCCCATGAAATTTCGTGAGCAATTGAGAAGGTTCCGTTTTTAGAAAAATATCGTTATTAGGCATAGGTACCTAATGGCAAATTTGGACTCCGCGAGGTTTAGGTATAGCGTAGGTACAGAGGGCCTACCGCGAACCACGTTCGACATGTTGCCTCCCTGTCACACTTACGTACGAACTTACAAGTGCGACAGAGAGGCAACACGTCGAACGTGGTTTGCGGTAGGCCCTCAGAGCCATTAGTACCTGACTAATAGTTTATTTTATGGTTAGTGGTCGGGCCAGTAACTACGACGTTCAGTAGGTACCATAGGGAACCGTCAATTTATTTTATATATATTATGCTAAAATTTTTAGGACAAATATGTCAAAATATTTTTCACTAAATTTGTCAGTGTTAGTTTATATTAACTTATAAAATAATCAACGTACCGAATCTGGTTGCATGGTTTTAAGTGCGGGCTCCTTTAGCCGCACAAGAACATAAAACAGTAGGTGTATTATATCACTGACTTTACTCAAGTCCTCTAGGTTTATCAGTTGTTCAATTACGAGATCCAATGCTGGGACGTCACTAACAACACTCAACTGAAAAAAAGTAGGTACTTAGTACGTTAGCATACCTATACTTAATTATTCTCGGCAATATAAATCATAATATTCATAATTTTCTTTTCTGCTGATGTTCACATTCATTGCCGGAGAGAACTTTCATAACACTCGCCCGCATAGGCACATCTGCGGGCGTAGCACGGTTTATCATATTGCGCGTGGTACCGACAGCTTCGAATGGACCAGCGGTCGGCAACCTTTTAGCAGCCAAGGGCCACATAGTAGTTAACGAAGTTGACGCGGGCCGCACTTTGTTAATGTTTATGACTAGACTAGACATTGTCGTGTGTCAATATTACATACAAAATAGCCAGGGAGGCTCGCGGGTTGCCGACCGCTGGAGTGGACGAACAAAAAAATGGTGGAGATCCACAGCGGCGCATGGTTTGCACACGGATTGTAGGTACCTATATGTATAGTCATTCTCAGCGCGGCTTGCCCTTGCATTTTATAGACTTAATTGTACGTTGATCGATTACGAATATTTGTTCCTGTGTTATGACTTATGAATGTTTTCCGAGATTAGCTAAACATAAAAAAAAGCTACATGATATGTGTCTTAATATGTATAATTACCTAATGATATGAAGGCAAGCGAAAATTGCATCAATGGCTAAACAACTACAATTTCTATAGCACAAATGATTTCATGGACATGAAATTTAGGTAATTAATTAGACTTGTCTTGTATAACATTAATAATTATTATATTATAAATAGAGACATTATTTGTATATGTTTTGCATGATAGTTTATAAGTTTTGTACATATTTTGCATAGGTACCATTTATGGTTAAACATGAAACCTACCACCATTGAGCTATTATTACTAATACATTATACTTCAATGCCTACCACCTATCGCATGAACACCGATGTACCTGGTAATGTTTATCGCAAATAAAAGATTCTTATTCTTATTCTTATTCTTTCAATGTACCTACCTAGCTACGTCTTGGCGGGGGCACTACCGTGCCCCCAGATTTTATTCACGATTTTCTATCTCGCCCATCAGTCCTACAGCAATGCCTTCGTACAGTATTATGGTCCTTAAATGTAACAGGACTGATTGAACAGATAGAAAAATGTGAATAAAATTTCACGTTTTCTCCATAGTAAGTATACCTATACTTAAGTAAATGTACAGAAAAAGTATTTTTTGAATTTGTGGCTTTTTAGTACATTACCGTAAGTTGACCCCTAGGAAACTATTGATACTGGATAGGAATGGAATCGATTGGCTTAAATAAGCATGTGTAAAACGAAAAGTTTTCATTTTCATACAAATTGTATGGGAAAAGTTTTCCTCGATTTGTGACTTTTCTAGCCGTTAATCTTTTTTGGTCCCATACAAGCTTTTGATCCTGGATAGGAATGGGATCGATTGCTGTTTGCCAAAAATTACCTTTTTCTCGCACCCTGTAAATTGTTTCTAAAATCTGTAAACGCCAATCTTCATTAATTTGAAATTGAGCCAATTGAGGGAAGGTCTTATTAGACCCATTTCGCGTAGCAGCACGCGATCTGGTAGCTGCCCTGACTGACCCAATAAGAAAATCCACCCTGTACCTATATATAGGTATATCTATATTTTATCTATCGTGGTCTAGTATACTTACCCACAACGCAAATCTTATATTGAGCTTGGGTACCTACTGTGGGACGAGTGGTGCTACTATTTGCCGAAAATCGTTTTTCCTAGTTGCGATTTTTGCCATTCGCAAATTTTACCACTTCTTAATTTCTCAATAGGTTCCTCTCCCGATAGCATCTCTAACCAATTCGCATATTTTCCTATATATTTATTTTTCAAAAGATCATTTCCCTAACTGGATTTCTAACCATTCGCATAATTTCCCGCTATATTTCATTTGTTTACAATCACTAAAGAGCGTCATTTGACAGAGCCTAGTTAGACGATGACGAGCGAAGCGAGGAGGAGTGTGCTGTGTGTTAGGTGAACTGCGACCAAAACAGTGCGCCAGAACCAACATATTTTATTGAAAAATAGTCATTTACAATACCTACAGATAATAAGAAAAGTTATCCAAACTATTCGAACGGTTTGAAAACGTATCAGGAAGATAAGCAATTGAAATATAATTATAATAGGAAAATATGTAAAATTGGTTCAAGTTAAGCAAATATTGCTTCCAGTAAAATTTGATTTTCGGGAAATAATGGCTACTCTCTGTGGGGTGGGACTATGTCGGCAAACCCCGGCTCTCTCAGTCTCAGTTTGCCGACCCCTAGGTGGATTTGTGTAAGATTGTCTATTTTATTTATTATTCTTTTTTTGCTAATCTAAATTTATCCTCCTAAGGCCCAATGTCCTACCTATAGTACTTCTTCAGTTTGATGAAATTTAAACCATATTCAATTGGAACAGAGTTGCATTTCATTTGTTTCGTTTAATCAAATTTCAGTGGATAATTTTGGGTTTTTCATGTGTATGGCTGGGCCTTAGAGGTTATAAAATCTGTGTACTATCGTATAAAAGTTTTAATACACTCTTTAAACAGGTTACCAATTCGTCCATGTCCTTCACCCCATTTTTTAAGAAAGCTGGAGGGAATGGCCTTAGGCTGCTTTCGTATCTGAAACTAAACGCCGCTGCGACGAACAAACTCCATTTTATGTCACAGGCTTTGAAATCCTTTTCAAGTATACATCTGCAACATAATATTTATTTATCTTATAGACAATTTTTGTGGATAGGTATACTAGGTAAAGAATGCCCTTTATTAGGTTAAAAACTCGCTCTTGTTCCCAGTTGGCACCTATACTCAAGCATGGCATTGCCTTTTATTACCTACTACGTTAAAATCTTAAAATATTCGCTCATTCACAAGAAGGCTACAAGACTTTTAATGTTCGGGTGTTTGCAGTTGATGTTGATAAGGGTAATTATAAACACGACTTTTATTAGGGCCACTTGCCAATTTTTAATTTTTTTTTTTATTTTTTTTTTATTAGGGTTGCTTGCTTGGGCCAGTAAGGGCATTTATTTGTGTGATGAGCACAGATATTTGTTCCTGAGTCATGGTTGTTTTCTATGTATTTAAGTATTTGTATATTATATCTATCGTTGTCTGAGTACCCACAACACAAGCCTTCTTGAGCTTACCGTGGGGCTTATTCAATTTGTGTAAAAAAAATGTCCATTAATATTTATTTATTTATTTACTTGCACCATTCACCCGGGGTTAACCAGTTAAACCAGGAGTTACCATGGTTACCAGTACAATTTGACACTGGGTTAACGGTTTAACCGTTTAACGCACCATCCACTAACCCGGAGTGGATGGTGCAAGTGGCGCTTAGACTTTATATTATATTATTGTTTTTGTACTATATTACTCAAATGTTTTTTTAAAGTTTACCTTAGGTGAGCAGCTTTTTTCGCAAGAGTGAGTTTTGGCTGACTGTTATCTGGTATAGCTTCAGATGTGGACACGATATTGTAAATAGTGCCAGTATCAGATAACACGTCTAGCTGTTTTTCCATTTTATTCTATTCGTAATACAAATACATTAGTGCATGTTTGTTTTCATCACATGTAAAATCATAATTTTAATAATGTAAAATTCAAAAAATCATAATTTTATATTGTCAAGTATATTGCCAGATATTAGATAATGACATTTTTTTTTTGAAATTGCTATTTATTCTTTAAAGTCTTTAAATGATTAGTTGTAATTTCTTCGTGGCCAGATATTCTTTTAAAAATTGCCGCGTTATTATTTTTCAGATGGTAATACTCATTGAAACAAGGCAGCCCTAACATATGTTGCCAGAAGTAAATATTACGCAACATAGTAGATTTTAATACGAATATAATTTTACTTCACAAGATTTCAATGATTTATTTGTTTGTTTAACATAGGTATGTTACAAGTTAGGTGTTAGATATGTTCTTTGAAATATATTCATGAATTTATACACATAATTTATGATTTTTCATACGTGTTCTTTTGTTTTTAGGGTTCCGTACCCAAAGGGTAAAAACGGGACCCTATTACTAAGACTCCGCTGTCCGTTCGTCCGTCCGTCCGTCCGTCTGTCACCAGGCTGTATCTCACGAACCGTGATAGCTAGACAGTTGAAATTTTCACAGATGATGTATTTCTGTTGCCGCTATAACAACAAATACTAAAAACAGAATAAAATAAAGATTTAAGTGGGGCTCCCATACAATAAACGTGATTTTTGACCGAAGTTAAGCAACGTCGGGCGGGGTCAGAGGGCTACCGCGAAAACCGAATTTCGCAAATTGCGGGCATTTTTCTCTGTCACTCTAATTACGCCTTCATTGGAGTAAAAGAGAAAGATCCCCGCAATTTGCGAAATTCGGTTTTCGCGGTAGCCCCTCAGTACTTGGATGGGTGACCGTTTTTTTGCTTGTTTTGCTAAATTTTTTGTTGATGGTGCGGAACCCTCCGTGCGCGAGTCCGACTCGCACTTGGCCGGTTTTTTTTTACACTCTGCTGGTAAACAATATTAAGAAATATGGTAGAAAAATCTATTACAGGTGGCAAGAAATGGAATGTCTAGTAGAAAATGCTAATAGTAATAAAAATGGCGCTGTTGAGCAGTTTACGATAAACATACGTTTGCAGTGTGTACTTTATTGATGTAATTATTTTGTTGTGATTTATAGTAAATTGTATTATTAGGAAGTGATACCATATCGTGGACTAATGAGTTTATTGACCGATGTCTGCCGTGGCTCCCAATATCCCCGGTTGGTGTTCTTATTTCGTTGTGTTAAAATAAATTTTGTGTCCATCATTTAGATTCCCTTTGATCGCTAGCCATTGTGTATGTAAAGATGGTAATCTAATGCATATTATTTAGTATTCTCAAGTTGTTCTAGCATCCGTTATATGTTATCGACTATACTGACGTTGTCCCGAGTTGTTAGCAACGTTAAAAGCCAAATAACACATCTACTTCTTCAATATTTGACACAAATTCTGTAACTTTTATTTATTACTCATTTTCATCATGTTGGTCATAGCACAGTTAACGAGAGCTGAATTAACATGATTTGTTTTTATTAATTATTGCTGACTAAGGTCAAGTGGTTTTCATAACATAATTACGAATTCCTCGAACGTGTGCTTTCTGAGTACTATAGGTCTATTAGGTCTATAGGGTGGTTAACTTATAAGTTAACTTTCCCTAACATAACTGCATAGTTTTTTATTAGGTATAAAGTCCAGTGAAAATTTAATGCTCTGTGGTTAGTATTTGCAGTAGGTATGCACTTACCACATGACCTAATTTTAATTTGCAATACATGTGTAAAATTGCCTTATCACAACTGAACATGTATTCAATAAATATGGAAATAAAAAATATATACTATCATTAATTATTTAAGAAAACTGTTGTGGCTGTAAATAATGTCATAAAATAAGCAAGTTAGTACTTGTTGTAGGGGCTGACCCAGCAAAGGATATACAAAAGCGCCGTGCTGGCAGTATTGGGTGAGTCTTATTTAATTTGCAAAGTGTGTCACTCATGAGTTAATATCGTATATTCTATACAACATAGCAGTTTGCTGCACAGCACCCGTGTATGATATTTATTTCCACCAAAGACAAGGTCTTTTACATGTTAACAACCTTACAAAGTTCATAAATTAATACATAGCAGTCCGGTTTTTTTATCGATTTGTTTGAATCAAACTTTATCAAAGTTATGGGTAGGCTTTTGATATGATAAACTGCTGTATCATAAATAAAAGTAGTTAACAAAACTTGGTTGATAGGAGGGGGGTGGCAGATATTCAGGCAGTTTACTTGTTATATAAATTAGCTCGACAAATGTTCTGTATTGAAGTAATTACAGTTTCTTCACCAAGGGTTGCAAAATGCTTATAGCGTGAGCACTCTAGGGTAAAAAATGCCAATAATACAAAATAAACTTGACTCAGTTATTTGGTCAATTAGATAATGCTACCTACTGATGTACCAATACTAACAATGGAATTCAGCTTAATTGCATGATTTTCTGTGTGGAAAGATCTCAGAAACTTTATACAATTTCATAAATATTCCAGAGATTTCTGATAGTTCCTTCACCCTTCCCAACATTGATGGTACAGAACTTTATATCATAAATTCTGCTTGATTTTAACTTTGGAAATGCATATCTTAATAAATGCTAATTTGTATTGTATTGACAGATCCGATGAAGACGACGCAAGTGGGGGGAAGTACACAAGGATGGAGGAGGACAATATTCAAGACAAAGAGAGGTTTGCAAGGTAATAAATTGGAATCTTTTTAATTTGGAATCATTTAAATACTAAATGCGAACCATTGCTGAAAAAAGCCTCCCGAGTTTTCCTACAATGGCTGGTCTCTAGTTGCTTTTGTGTTTGTACTATGATTCTCTGCAATCTTAACCAGATTGCAGGTATGTAGGTCTACCTTGTTGAAAGACTCTCGTTTTGTGTCTGTCTTTAAATTGGTAGGTATGCGTGAGGTAGTGATGGAGTCGGAGAATCTTCTTCGAATTTCGATGTGTGAAGTGTACCTAAATAGACACAAAATATTGTGCTGGCTAGTGAACAGTGAATACAAAGTAGGTACCATATTGTATTCCAGATAATAATTCCAGAAATGTTGTTTACCCGCTTCACATGTTCAAAATATAGCAATAGTAGGTACCTGGAGACCTGACGCGAATATGGTAAATCGAATTGCCTCCATGTCATTTTTGGATATTGGTGTGATAGGGGGAGGCAGTCAGGCAGAGGTGTGTATTGTCGTAATTGGCAGTTTTTAAAATAGCTATCTACGTCATGCGTGTATGCAAAATTAGAAACAATATTTCGTAAATATTTTCAACATAGGATTGTATTGTACCTACTTTATTTTGAATAAAATTTACCTCGACGTTTCAAATAACATCAAGCTAGCGTAGCCACGTAGCTACATAATATAACCTAAATACGTCATTAATATGGGTAAGATGACTTTGAACATTACGAATCTAGAATAGGCTTAATACAAAAACAGGAAATCATAAACATACAAAAAAGTTTTTTTAGAATGATATCAATGTGTCTCATTGGGCCTCTATTGTCGCCGTGCTCGAAAGATAGCATCGATTCTGGGACTACTTTACCTGCGCAAGATTTATTAGTCGTATTGTTTAAAGTTTATGGCTCTCCACTTACTTACTATTGATACATTCAACTTGACTTATTGTTTGTACTACGTTGACCAACCAAGAATGGAATTCAATTCCCATATTAATTTAATTAATTATATTAAATATTATAAATATTAAAAATTAATATACAATATTAAAAATTAATAAAGAAATTTGTCAGTTTATCTTGTTGATAACTTGATAGCCTACTGTAGCACATACGCTACGCAAAATAGACAAAATGGATGATTGTCCACTTGTAGACGATGTCTACGAAATTTCAACAGATTATTATTTAAAGACTGCTTTGCCATTATTCATTGACCCCGTTGCTAACAACATTCAATTAGCTTGGTTAATCCTATCTCGTTTAATGGACATATTAATGAGGTAACGCATTCATCAACTTGAAAATTATTTCCATTTTTCCCACCGTCGTCAATGTGGCGTTGGCGTGTGATTGGGAACGTGTCTTATCACGCGATACCTGCACTTTTCCTTTACCTTAAAATGCCAATAATTATGTATATTTTATTAACTTGTGCCGAGAATACGAGCTGCAGTGGCAGTTTAGATGTTTGTTTACGATGCTTCGAAGTATAATCATTCAGATTAGAGAATGTTTATACGTATAGGTGATTGGTTGTTACAAATAGCGTTTTTGCTCCACAACACACTTCACTCATATCCAGCAAAGAACTTTGATTTATTTTTGTCTTCTTCACCTGGGTAAGGCTCACACAAATTGTACGATAACATATACGGGAAATCATAACACACGATAACACACTAAAACTTGTATTAGGTAAATTATAAATATGATAAAATATTTATAAATCAGAACTTATCTATAAAATAAAACTAATAACTAAATAAAACCAAAATACATCTAGAAAATGTGGTCCTTTGGCATGGTACCGGGGATGCTGGCAGCATTTCCCCGCTGTATTGCGATGCTAATACGTTGCGCGAGAAAGCTGCCAGCTTTATGTTAGCTTTAGTTTACACTTGTAATGAAAGCACTAGGACAGAATTTGAAATAAAAGGCTTACGAATGTATTCCGTGAATAATTACTCTTTTAGGGTTCCGTACCCAAAGGGTAAAAACGGGACCCTATTACTAAGACTCCGCTGTCCGTCCGTCCGTCCGTCCGTCCGTCCGTCCGTCCGTCTGTCACCAGGCTGTATCTCACGAACCGTGATAGCTAGACAGTTGAAGTTTTCACAGATGGTGTATTTCTGTTGCCGCTATAACAACAAATACTAAAAACAGAATAAAATAAAGATTTAAGTGGGGCTCCCATACAACAAACGTGATTTTTGACCGAAGTTAAGCAACGTCGGGCGGGGTCAGTACTTGGATGGGTGACCGTTTTTTTGCTTGTTTTGCTCTATTTTTTGTTGATGGTGCGGAACCCTCCGCGCGCGAATGCAACTCGCACTTGGCCGGTTTTTTATTAAATAATTTTGTAACACAGGCAACACACGTAAACAAACATACGTGAAAACAATGGCGTCAAAGTCGAGTAGCGTCTTCAAAATTGAACTAAAATCACTTCAATTCAATTAATCATATTTCAATAGCTGCTTTAAGTTAGGTGTCCGGATTTCTATTGAATTGAATTAGGTACTACTAATAATAAAAAACCGCCTCCGAAAAGTATAAAAATCCTATGACGAACTAACAACACAACATCACACTCGCTATCACTCGCTCTTTTTGTGAAAACCAAGATGTCGGAGCGGTTACTGATGTATCTTATTTGATAGTTGAATAGTTCCTAGCTCGATAAAAAACGAGAGGTGTTGCTTAGACTTCTAGACAAAATCATACCGCATAACATAACATACGTGTAATCCAAATGAGGACATTTCAATGAACATAATATTTTCATTCGTTTACTTATCGTAATTTCGGTAATATTTAATACATGAATTGGAAAGTAATTTTAAACAGATTATTTCATTAAATGAGATATACTTAGACCTTCATGTTAAGGGAGTCTCCAGGGGTTCCTTACCATTACGCAAAAACGGCAATATAATCACGTTTGTTGTATGGGAGCCTCAATTAAATATTTATTTTATTCTGTTTTTGGTATTTGTTGTTATAGCGGCAACAGAACTACATCATCTGTGAAAACTTCAACTGTCTAGCTATCACGGTTCATGAGATACAGCCTGATGACAGACAGACAGACGGACAGTGGATTCTTAGTAATAGGGTCCCGTTTTTTACTTTTTGGGTACGGAACCCTAAAAATAACTTTAATACTTTCAAATTGGGGTCGAGACACTTGATTTTCTATGAATCTGCAAATGTAATAGCCTTTTGAAAAGAACTTTTTTTGTTGTTTTTAGGGTTCCGTACCAAAAAGGTACAAAAGGAACCGTCGCTGGTATGGTGCGTCGCTGTCACATCCGGCAGATAATAAACAATTGAATGCGCACAGATTTTCTTCAGTGTCCAAAAACAGACGAAATGACAAAGATTTGTATCTTTTGACATAAGTAGGTGGAATAGAACGAATTTTATCTAAATCAGTACCAGTCAATTATTTTAAAATCCGTTACTTACCGGTATCTCAATTCGCGCCGCCCTAAACGCTATTTTGCGGTCTTTTACAGCCAAAGAAGTACGAACATTGAAGGTTAGGAGACAAAACTAGTTTTGTGTATTTATGTTTTGTTTACTTAGCATAAAATAAATTAGATTCATGCAGCCAAACCTCAACTGTTATAACGTCTCACTCACTAACCGTTAGAGTTAAGCTGTTTCACAGACGTAATACAAATGTGTTTCGGTGGCTCGGAGAATATTCGAGAAAAGTACCACCAAGGCTGTCCCTAGACTTTTATCTTGACGGTCATGGTTTCGACAGCAATAGCCGAATGTCGATGTGACCTTAAATGAAATCTCCGCTCCGATCGAGATCCGTGCAAAATCAGAGGCAATCTTTTGTGTCAGTCAAAACTATTGGCGGCAATATTGGCTGCCAATAGATTTATTTATTTTGACTGTTTTAAAGGTCAAGCTTGGTATAACTAGCGATTAACACACGCTGAAAATGTATTCATAAAACTAGAAAGAATTTATTATTGTTAATGTTTTAATGGGAATTTTCAGTATTGATTTAATATGACTAACCAGTTTGTTTCGTATCCAACCCCAATATTATTACTCTTCTTTAAAAAAACCTTGTCTAATACACAACTTATCTGTTAGCCGCGAGAACCACTGTGAGATTGAACGACGGCGAAGAAACAAGATGACGGCGTACATAACAGAGTTGTCGGATATGGTGCCAACATGCTCCGCGCTGGCACGCAAGCCCGACAAGCTCACCATACTGCGTATGGCAGTAGCTCATATGAAAGCATTGAGAGGTAAGTTCGGATGCACGTATAACGAATATAACCATATTTGTATACCAGCTGCTTTTCTCTCTTTCCAGCCACTCTATGCCCTATAAAAGTATCTGTCCGTCCGTATGTCACACCCATTTTACTCGAAAAGTATAAGGTATATTTTATTGGAATTTCGAATATAAAAGAATGCCCCCAATCCAACATTTGAACTGTTTAAAAAACTAATTAATATTAGCTTTAATGTTGTTGAAGGTTGAAAAAGCATTATAATGTTATGACGTATGCCTTATTATATTATTATATTTTAGAATTCGTAGATCGATTCATATTCATAGTTTTCGTATTTTCCAGGCACGGGCAATACTTCCACGGATGGCACATACAAGCCATCGTTTTTGACTGACCAAGAACTCAAGCATTTAATCCTTGAAGCGGCAGACGGATTCCTGTTCGTTGTTAGTTGTGATTCTGGTCGCGTCATTTACGTCAGCGACAGTATAGCTCCAGTACTTAATTATTCTCAGGTATGAGGTTGTTTTTTTATTAGAGTCTGTGTGGAAAGAGAAGAGTCGTAAAATGTAATGGATCCCTTACATTACACGACTCTTCTCTTTCCGCACAGACTCTAAAACTGATAAAAATGCAAAGGGTATAGCCGGGTAAGCATGGCCAAACTGCCCTTAGCGAAAAAAACAATTTCCTTTTATTGGATTATTAACCTATAGTAGTGCTTTCACCAAATATTAAGCCTCAAATGCTTCAGATTTAAAAAAAAATGCAAAAAAAGAAAAATCATTTTTATTTTATTACAGCCAAAGTACTAATCCGATTTCTTTGTAATTTGGGTATGTTATAAATACAATTAAGGTCGCTTTCTGAAAAAAATAATATTGAATTATCTCTTAAAATAATAGTAAAAAATTGACATGAAAATTTTCAGAAAAATAAAAAAAACATGCGAGATAGCGACAGTTATCAAATTTACATATTTCATGTAGAATTTAATAATGTTTAACATATTTTTTTTTCAAAAATTAAAATCGGGATTAACAGTGTTTAAAACTCGAATTTGTAACAACCCATAATACTCTCTCTTCATACAAGCAAAGCTAAGTAGTCATAAACGAATGAAGTATATGTGAACGCAGTCTTTACGAATTTCAATTTAGAATGTGACGTATTTTATTCATCAAAGGAACAGACATTTTTCAATCGTTAACGCTCTGTATAAAATTCGTGCCTATTTTCCTGTTCCCGCGCTTTTTTTTAAATCTCTGAATGCCGTTCGCCCTAGCCGCATACAGCCACGGAGTTTAAGGTCCGCGCTCAGCAAAATAAGTCGCGTTCTAAATTCAAATTGCGTTGGGAATATACCTTTCTAGTATAACGTACAAGTTATTTTGTATGAAGAGAAGGTATTATGGGATGTTACAAATTCGAGTTTTTAACACTGTTAATCCCGATTTTAATTAATGAAAAAAATATGTTAAACATTATTAAATTCTACATAAAATATGTAAATTTGATAACTGTCGCTATCTCGCATGTATTTTTTTTTATTTTTCTGAAAATTTTCATGTCAATTTTTTAATATTATTTTAAGAGATAATTCAATATTAATTTTTTCAGAAAGCGACCTTAATTGTATTTACAACATACCCAAATTACAAAGAAATCGGATTAGTAATTTGGCTGTAATAAAATAAAAATGATTTTTCTTTTTTTGCATTTTTTTTAAAATCTGAAGCATTTGAGGCTTAATATTTGGTGAAAGCACTACTTATATATAGGTTAATAATCCAGTAAAAGGAAATTGTTTTTTTCGATAAGGGCAGTTTGGCCATGCTTACCCGGCTATACCCTTTATTACTTTATAGGTCGTAGAAACGTTTTTCGTTATTCTATCGTAATATTAATTTTAACCTTTATATTTTAGGGAGAATGGTATTCCTCATCTTTTTATGACCATGTGCATCCAGAGGATACCGAGAAGGTTCGAGAGCAGTTGAGCACTCAGGAACCACAAAATACAGGACGCATTTTAGATCTGAAAACCGGAACGGTGAAGAAAGAAGGACATCAATGTAAGTTTGTGAAGCACGCTCTTTTATGCTAATAAATTCTAATAATAGAATATGAATAGTATAGTATAGACAATTAGGCTGATCCTAGCTTTATAAGAGTGAAAACCTGCACAAATGTAGCAGAAACACCAAGTTGTCCGAATCCATAGTTCTAGGGGACAACGGCCCTAATTCCTTTCAAGAGAGTCAGTGGGACGTTTAAACAAGATAGAAGAGACGCGTTCCATATAGATTTTTGTACTTTGACCCCCCTGTTGACATCTCTATGGCACTGTGCGAGGTGCGGAATGTCTTAAACGAAAAAAGAGGAACTTGAACCAATTTATTTGTACAAAACGGGACTACTCTTTATTCAAACAAACACAAGTACAGATGTGGTGCATAATTATTTTCCTTCGTATTTTTACGAAAACGTACGAACATGTCTTGCTATTTCAGTCAGTCTCGGCACAAAAAGTACTGAGGTTGATTGAAGTAGCATGACAAATACGAACGTTTCGGAGAAAATACGAAGGAAAACAATTACGCTCTAAATCTGTATAAGTTTACAGCTACCTACGCCAAGACACTTATACTGTTAAGACGTAGTCAGTATCATAAACATGTAGGAACTTAAAATTAAACATACAATATCTGGTAGACCGAGCTTTGCTCGGTAAACATATAAAAACTCAAAAATAAGCGTTTTCCCAGAGATAAGGTACATCGATTTTTTGCCCCCGAGAACCCCCATATACCAAATTTCATCGAAATCGTTAGAGCCGTTTCCGAGATCGCCGAAATATATATACATATAAATAAATAAATAAACAAGAATTGCTCGTTTAAAGGTATTAGATAGATAGATAGATAATACTAAGTTACATAGGTAGATTTTAAAAACCTAAATATTTCCATCGAATTTAAACTGTTGTGAGACATGCTAACATTGAATAATTTTACGGTTTAGACTCACTTGTTTCAAGTCACTCGCGCGACATGTTTCGGAGAGCCTAGGTCTCCTTTCTCAACTTACAATGACAGCGGAAGACCTCCCCCAACCGGTTTTCTCGGCGCGCGCGCAGCGTGCGACGCGGCGTGCCGCAGTACGCGATACACGGCCGTCGTGAACGCTGCTCGCACTGTTAGTGCTTGAGAAAGGAGACCTAGGCTCTCCGAAACATGTCGCGCGAGTGACATAAAACAAGTGAGTCTAAACCGTAAAATTATTCAATGCTAAATATTTCCCTTACATTATTGGTTAACTTTAATGATGATTCAATAATGTGTGGTTTGCATGCAGCGTCCATGCGGCAGGTGATGGGCTCGCGGCGCGGCTTCATCTGCCGCATGCGCGTGGGCGGCTCGGCCGAGGGCGCGCACCTCGGCCGCCTGCGCGCGCGCAACTCGCTGGGGCCCTCGCACGACGGACACAACTACGCGGTCGTCCACTGCACCGGCTACATCAAGAACTGGCCGCCTACAGGTAGACCATCATATGCCATTTTTGTTTTTCTGTTTGGTGGCATTTTCATTCAGAAAATCAAGCGGGTGGTCGGGGCCATCGCTATAATTGATTGTCAATACGAAACAAAAACGGTTTCATCAAAAGAAGTATTTTATAACTCAAGTGAGGCGTAAAAATAAAACTTGAAATGAAAATGAGCATAAAATTTACAATTATGTCATGAAGTCATTTATTAATATTCACAAGCTTCATTGTAGTTTCACAACCTTTTCAATTCTTTATCAATCAAAGTCCCGATTGATTTAAAATGTAGCGTGGGCACTTAACTTTGGCGACAATGCAGTGTTACAGAACTGTAAAACTAAAGAGTATCAAACTCTTTACAGTGGGTCTTGTCATAAAATCATAAAAATATTAGTTGGTGTCAGATCAGATAAAATAAAACCGGCCAAGTGCGAGTCGGAGTCGCGTTCCAAGGGTTCCGTTACATCACAAATTTTTTAACAATGTTTTTTTTATATGAAACATGAGTGAAATATCTTTAAAAAAATCCGTAGGGGACAGATCATAACATCACAAAGTAATTAAGTCTGACTCACGCTTGACTGCACATTTGTCAGGTTTTTGTTTTCCTGTCATCTACAGGTAAAGAACTACTTTGTGTTTTTTTTATCTTAATATTATAAAAAAAAAATATTTGAGATTCTCACAATGAGTTCTTTCATTTGATATGTAACACGATATAATGTAGTTTCAAAAACTTTCGCACCAAATTTCAACTTAATTGGTCCAGTAGTTTCGGAGAAAATAGGCTGTGACAGACGGACAGACAGACGCACGAGTAATCTTATAAGGTTGTACTTTTTTTCTTTTTGAGGTACGGAACCCTAAAATGATTGCTAATATTTATATGCTTTAATGTAAAAGGGGGCAGTATAATCCCCTTCGCGGGCCGTACCTAACCTAATGTAGATAGTTCTTATAGAGTTCCTATACCTACACACTCATTTACAGGAACTGTTTGATATAAAAACTCTTCAGTCCCACTGCACTGTCGTCTAAAAAACGATCTCAATGAAACATACTTGCTATAATATAAATGAATATTTATAATAGTTATGTTGTTTACCCATTAAAGAACATAATGTTATTTGCTATGGGACATTAGACTTGTTTCCAGGCATGCAGATGGACCGGCCGGTCGACGACGAGCTGCACGCGTCTCATTGTTGCCTCGTGGCCATCGGACGACTACAGGTCAGCTTAACTATAACGTATATTATTATATTAGTACTAAGCCGCCAGACTCCGATGGCTCGGGCACGTAGTAGATGGGGGAAGATCGCGCAGTCTGGAGGGCGTACTCTGGAGTACCAAGTGGCGGAAGACCGTCTGGACGCCCTAGGTACCGCTGGAGAGACGAAGTGCAGATAGACCTTAGCGAACTCGGCGCCGTCGACTGGACGGAAACGGCTTTGGACAGAGTAGCATGGTCTTTGGTGTCGGAGGCCAAGATCCACTTCGGGTATTTTTTTCTATTGCTATTTAGTTTTAATTTAGGTTTTTGGACCTCCTAATTGGTTAATTTATGAGTTTCATTTCTCTACTACCTAAAGGTTGTAAACACTTTATTGCACAAAACAAGTACATAACTCAGAGAGAATACAATAAATGTGTATTGTGTACAAGGGCTAGCTTATCCCCTTGGGCAATCTCTTCCAGCTAACCTTTAAGTAGTCGTCTGGAAGAGATCGCTCTTTAGCGATAATACAGCCTGTTGTTGACCACTGTTTTCATGTATTATTTCTGTTTCCATGTACATTTATTCTGAGGTGCAATAAAGAGGATTTATATTGCATTGTCTATTAAAAACTAACAATCGGAACAGCAGAATATAGTCCACTTCGATAATAAAACAATTTTTCAATTTCAAATTTCATTCAACAGATCGGTGCAAACTGCACTGCAAAGGGATCAACCCTCCTCCAAGTTTTGCAAATTGCAAATGAAGACTTGCATGCTTACTTCTCATTTGTCAACTTGAATGATGAATCGATGTATACTAATGAAAAATGTTATAGTGATAGAATTAGGACTGGTTGCACCAAGCAGTTTGACATAGTTAAAGAGTTCGCTAAATTTTATTGTATGGATAGTTTCATAGTAAACCGCCGCGGCGCGCCGGGTGACGTTGATCAGTCTGTCAAGTGCAACTGGCACTAAGTAGGTAGCCCCACGTGGCCCTTGTAAAGTCCAGCTATCGCCTTACTAGAGCTCATAATACAACCGAACAACGTCGTGCTCTACGAGCATTTGGTATTTCTACCTCTAACCGTGGCTGGCTAGAGCCCTAGAGTCCATAATTTTATAGTTTTATATACCGTACACTGGCTGAAGTTAATTTATTACAAATAATATTAATTCGATCCCACGTGGGATCCACTTTGACGTTGGCGAAATCATCGACAGTATCGATGGAGCCATATTACCCAAAGATTGATTGATAGGTATAGTTTGTAGCTTTCTAATAGACCCCGAAGACTAATCCTATTGTCTATTGTTAAGAAAAACCGCTCGTGCCACGTGCCACAACCACCTGCATAAAAAATCGGTACTTCGGTTACTGAGTGCCGGCGAGTCGAACGCTACAGAACCAGTCTAAAATGTGTCATCGAGATGCGTAACAAAGGCGCGTTATCGGAGAGCGCACCTACACTGGTTTTTTGAGCGTTGGACTAGCCCGCGCTCAGGTGCCAAATAGAATAATTAGGACCCTTTTTTGCAGGTAAGTAGCACGTGCGGTTTTACTGAACAATAGACAATAGGATAAGCCTTCGGGGTCTACTAGAAAGCTACAAACTATAAGATCGTTTTGTATCGGCGCAGGTGACTTCGACCCCGAACGCGGCCGAGGGTAGCCTATGCAGCGGTGGGGTGGAGTTCGTGTCGCGGCACGCGGTCGACGGCCGGTTCACGTTCGCGGACCAGCGCGCGGCGCAGGTGCTTGGCTACGCGCCCGCCGACCTGCTCGGCAAACTATGCTACGAGTTCTACCACCCGGAGGACCAACAGCATATGAGGGACAACTTCGATCAAGGTCGGTGATACTGATAAAGCCAGTACATTGGAGTTAGGTTAACCGCTTCGATGTCGCTTTTTAGGGTTCCGTACCCAAAGGGTAAAAACGAGACCCTATTACTGACTTCGCTGAATGTCTGTCTGTCACCAGGCTGTATCTCATGAACCGTGATAGCTAGGCAGTTGAAATTTTCACAGATGATGTATTTCTGTTGCCGCTATAACAACAAATACTAAAAACAGAATAAAATGAATATTTAATTGGTGCTCCTATACAACAAACGTGATTTTTTTTGCCGTTTTTTGCGTAATGGTACGGAACCCTTCGTGCGCGAGTCCGACTCGCACTTGACCGGTTTTTTTTTTCTTTTACACCAAGCGACGGTCTGTGTTTCAGTTTGGGCAAATGATTTTGTATTTCGTATGTCCTGATGTTGTGATACCGTGAAAATAGTCCATAAACTATAGAATTGAGAGTTATCTCATTTAATAGTTCTTTTTATCTAATATATCCATACTGAATAGTATAAATGCGAAAGTGTGTCTGTTTCTTACCTCTTCACACTTAAACCGCAACCAATTTAGTTGAAATTTGGTATACAGATAGTTTGAGTCCTTTTGTGGTTTCCATGGCAGTTAGCGAGGTCTACAACTCACAGAGCCAGAGAGATGTCATGAGTTGTTATGAAACTCACGAAGTGTTTTGTTTTTTCAGTATTAAAATTGAAAGGCCAGATCATATCCCTCATGTACCGGTTTCGTACCAAAACCAGGGATTGGATATGGCTGAGGACGTCAGCCTTCGCCTTTTTGAATCCGTACAACGACGATGTTGAATATATTGTCTGCACAAACACGCTAGCAAAGTGAGTATACCTTTTAATAAAACTATCCCCAGTTTCTACATTGATGTCTATGTCACAATTATTTTATTAAGTTGTGAAATTATTTGTTGTCTTGATTTGACCTGAGGGTGTCTGATCTATTGTGGGTGGGCGTGAATCTAGGGACCGCTAATTTCTGAATAGCGATTTAGCATTATTGTACCGTACAAACTCCAAGTCTCTTTACCAACCATTGGTGGACCTTATGTTTGCGTTTGCGAATGAATTGACAGTTACGACAAGACGATAATGGACGACCGCTTCTCCATACGAACGTAGTCCCCATTTAAGCTTAAAATAAATGTAAAAGTGGAAAAATTACTGCCATGGGTGAGACTGAACTCACGGCCTCTGGATGGATTAGGTCTTGGTGGCTCAGTTGACAGAGCGCTGGTGCATCGATCCAGAGGCCGTCAGTTCAAGTTTAACCCGCGGCAGAAATTTTTCCACTTATAAATTTATTCTAAGCTGAATAATAGCATCGTTCGCTGACGTTTCTGCTCGTTAAAATTTAATTTTTTCACTGACTTAATATAAAAGAAATAGACACACAAAGCAGAACAAAAACGTCAAGAAATGTGGATCCCAATGACGTTTCGCACCATTTGCATTGATGATAGAAACGCTTACGTAAATTTTGAGTCAAGATAAATGTTTCGTACAGAAAAGAGCTTAATGTCGTAAGCATTAAGTGTCAAATTTGCATACATAAGTACCAACACTGTTAAAAAATTTAGTCCGATGGCACTAAACGTAACGTATTTACGTCAAGCAACGTCAAACGAGAATAATGAACGAATGGAGTCACTTTGGTACACTTGAATAGGTATTACTGTACAGAAAAACCAATTGAAGTAATAAATAAAACAAATTTAATTTAATCGGGAGTTTAAATAAAATTAATTCGTGGTTCAAATTCAAACAAATTAATATTTTAATAAGTAAGTATACGTCTTTAAATACCAATTTCCTTGAAATAAATTCAACTTATTAAATAAAATAAAATAACTGTGTATTTTAGATTTACATTTACTCATCGCACGGGTGCACGGGGACATTTAGGTACTGATTGTATTTTTTTTATAAAGTCCATACTTTATAAAAAAAATCGGGTTGTTCCCACTAGTTACCACCAAGTTGATATTAGTGGTAACTACTAGGATTTTTTTTCCCACCTTTTACCACTGGTAACTACTGGGAAAAATAATTCCCACTAGTTACCACCAAAGCGAGTTGGTGGAAATAACCCAAAAAAATCCTGTGGTTGTCACTGTGTTCAGACAGGTTTAGCATTTACAGTTAGTCGATATAAGCCCTTATTGGTTGTCGGAAACAGGGAAATGGGCCGATCACACAAGTGCCGTTTTGCTTTGTTTAAAACTGCATCACCCCTATCTCTTGCTATAATTAAATAGCAGTCCACTTTGCACGTCGCATAGGTTTTCTTGGAAATCTTGAATTTAAACATAATATTATTCCTTACGAATTCCATATAAAAATAAAAATAAATATTGACCTCACATCGACTCATTAGATTTTTGTTCCTTGACATCCCTTCTTTGGTACTAACAAATTAATTTATTCAAAACCATAAAATTACCACCAGATTACATAAATTATGTAATGCTATCCAAAGAACTAACCGAAAGAAATACATTCCATCCTTTTTCCTTTTTTTTATCATTGTTATTTTTACATATTTTAACGGCACATTTCGTAATTGTTGACAACTTCACATTTGAGCGTTTCAAACAAGACTAAACGAAAAAGTAACGCGTGATCTGTTTCAACGTTACTTTTGTGGGGCCATTTTTTGCGGCTGATTGGGTATCCAGTTCTTTATTATATATCAATGAATTTTTTAGTCCCCATTTTCCTCCCTGGATATTGTCATTTTTACTATATGTATTGTATATTACTCATAGCTGCCTCTTTGTTTGATTTATTCGATTTTTTTGATTAGTATACGAGTTAGGAGCAAAAAACATAATCCATAAAAAAATTAAAAGCTCCTAACCCTTGCGTATAAGATTCCGTTCGATCGTAATTCTCATAGTTTACCTAGAGTTTTTTTTTTCAAAACAGAATCTCTTAAGACGGTACGTTAACCCTTTGAGCCACACGGACATAATATTGAGTCGACAGAAAAGTCCCTCGGCAACAATGTACTATTAAGTTCACCCACCGACGTGATATCTATCGCACACACAATTTATAAAAAGCCATAAACCTCTTGACGTTAGAGGTTATGAGGTATCGAGGGGTGGGGTTAACTGTTTTATTTGCGCAGCCGGTCGCTGGGCAGCGCGAGCGGCGAGGCGCCGCCGGAGGAGAACTACGACTACCACTTGCGGCACCGCGACGTGTACCAGGCCGCGCAGCCCGTGCTGCACCAGCAACACCATGCACCGCCTGGTACGACTCATTTTACTACTGTCACTGTGTGTAGCCGGTCGCCGGGCAACGGGCAGCGAGGCGCCGGAGGAGAACTACGACTACCACTTGCGGCACCGCGACGTGTACCAGGCCGCGCAGCCCGTGCTGCACCAGCAACACCATGCATCGCCTGGTACGACTCATTTTACCACTGTCACTGTGTGTAGCCGGTCGCCGGGCAACGGGCAGCGAGGCGCCGGAGGAGAACTACGACTACCACTTGCGGCACCGCGACGTGTACCAGGCCGCGCAGCCCGTGCTGCACCAGCAACACCATGCACCGCCTGGTACGACTCATTTTACTACTGTCACTGTGTGTAGCCGGTCGCCGGGCAACGGGCAGCGAGGCGCCGGAGGAGAACTACGACTACCACTTGCGGCACCGCGACGTGTACCAGGCCGCGCAGCCCGTGCTGCACCAGCAACACCATGCACCGCCTGGTACGACTCATTTTACCACTGTCACTGTGTGTAGCCGGTCGCCGGGCAACGAGGCGCCGGAGGAGAACTACGACTACCACTTGCGGCACCGCGACGTGTACCAGGCCGCGCAGCCCGTGCTGCACCAGCAACACCATGCACCGCCTGGTACGACTCATTTTACCACTGTCACTGTGTGTAGCCGGTCGCCGGGCAACGAGGCGCCGGAGGAGAACTACGACTACCACTTGCGTCACCGCGACGTGTACCAGGCCGCGCAGCCCGTGCTGCACCAGCAACACCATGCACCGCCTGGTACGACTCATTTTACTACTGTCACTGAGTGTAGCCGGTCGCCGGGCAACGGGCAGCGAGGCGCCGGAGGAGAACTACGACTACCACTTGCGGCACCGCGACGTGTACCAGGCCGCGCAGCCCGTGCTGCACCAGCAACACCATGCACCGCCTGGTACGACTCATTTTACTACTGTTACTGAGTGTAGCCGGTCGCCGGGTAGCGAGGCGCTGAAGGAGAACTACGACTACCACTTGCGGCACCGCGACGTGTACCAGGCCGCGCAGCCCGTGCTGCCTCAGCAACACCATGCACCGCCTGGTACGACTCATTTTACTACTGTTACTGAGTGTAGCCGGTCGCCGGGTAGCGAGGCGCCGAAGGAGAACTACGACTACCACTTGCGGCACCGTGACGTGTACCAGGCCGCGCAGCCCGTGCTGCACCAGCAACACCATGCACCGCCTGGTACGACTCATTTTACTACTGTCACTGAGTGTAGCCGGTCGCCGGGCAGCGAGGCGCCGGAGGAGAACTACGACTACCACTTGCGGCACCGCGACGTGTACCAAGCCGCGCAGCCCGTGCTGCACCAGCAACACCATGCACCGCCTGGTACGACTCATTTTACTACTGTCACTGAGTGTAGCCGGTCGCCGGGCAGCGAGGCGCCGGAGGAGAACTACGACTACCACTTGCGGCACCGCGACGTGTACCAAGCCGCGCAGCCCGTGCTGCACCAGCAACACCATGCACCGCCTGGTACGACTCATTTTACTACTGTCACTGTGTGTAGCCGGTCGCCAGACAGCGAGGCGCCGGAGGAGAACTACGACTACCACTTGCGGCACCGCGACGTGTACCAGGCCGCGCAGCCCGTGCTGCACCAGCAACACCATGCACCGCCTGGTACGACTCATTTTACTACTGTCACTGTGTGTAGCCGGTCGCCGGGCAACGGGCAGCGAGGCGCCGGAGGAGAACTACGACTACCACTTGCGGCACCGCGACGTGTACCAGGCCGCGCAGCCCGTGCTGCACCAGCAACACCATGCATCGCCTGGTACGACTCATTTTACTACTGCCACTGTGTGTAGCCGGTCGCCGGGCAACGGGCAGCGAGGCGCCGGAGGAGAACTACGACTACCACTTGCGGCACCGCGACGTGTACCAGGCCGCGCAGCCCGTGCTGCACCAGCAACACCATGCATCGCCTGGTACGACTCATTTTACTACTGCCACTGTGTGTAGCCGGTCGCCGGGCAACGGGCAGCGAGACGCCGGAGGAGAATTGTTACGTCATAAAAACTTCCACTTTTCTTTCCATTTGATTTTTGTTAGTAATTTTGCTCATGTCGGCTTTATTGCTTAAAAGTAAGCTTTAAAGGCGTAATATGAATCGAGTCTCACAAGATTAACTACAGTGACGTGCGTGTGGAGTGCCGACTGTTTAATATGCGATTGTTGCAGCCGGCAGCGTGGGTATGGGCGCGGCGGGCGCGCGGTCGCCGGGCGCGGCGCCGGCGGCGGGCGCGGGCTACGCGCCGCACTACGCGCCCGACTACTCGCCGCACCGCGTCGCCAACACGCCGCCCGTCACCACCTGGACCACGCTCCGACCCGTAAGTCAAGCCTCCTAGCCGACCCACGAGAAAGACCCACCGGCGTAAGGTTTTTAGACACTTAATAATTTTTTAAGAAGTATTTTCTCCCGCATATTGCCGCTTTACTCGACATAGTACAATACAAAAATGATGCTGTAATATGTCTTTTCTCAAACATGCAATGAAATGTCGTCGCTCCGGGCGTTATATCAGGCTTCGAAGTATCACGTTTAGGGCGGAGCAACCCCAGAGAACTGTAAAGGAATTTCATACGAAATTGAAGGCCTAGGCCGGGAAGTAATTTTTTTTTAAATTCTAATGTAAACATGGGGTCTGTGTCCATAAACAGACTAAACAGCCGAATTAAATTTTTTTTTTATATTTTTGGTGAATGAATGGTTATCGGACCAAAATATCCGTGTTAACGCCTGTTATACACGAACGTACTGATATTAAGAATACGAATTTGTATGATTCAATGTGTTGATGAAAAAATTTAAAATTTTGTCTATACGTAAGTCACCAGAGACCATAGACAATATTTAAAATCCTCTGCATTTATTTTATCTATAGAAATTGAGATTCTTATTATCAGATTGTGTATAATGGCCCTAATAAGGGTATATTCGAACACTACACACGCTAAATACGGACGACTTCCGTAAAAAAAAAACAATTATGGCGGGATTGGAAGGAAAATTAAAAAACTTTTGTTGTGAAGTTGGATTTTTTTTATAAAGATTTGTTTGTTTGTTTGAAATTTGTTTTTTTGAGTGGTGTATTTTTTTATTTCATTGCATGTTTGAGAAAAGCACTATACATGCCTAGCCGTGAAAAGGTCTTGCCGGCTTCGTATCACTATCCGGCCTCCCTACGGTCGGCCGGCTATACCTACTCACTAATGTACTGTACTATGTCTAATGTACTGTCTATCTCAGTAATGTACTATTAATTTGTTGTCCAGAGCGGCGGCGCCGGCGGCGAGAGCTACGCGTACAGCGGCGAGGCGCCCGCGACGGGCCCCGCGCCCGCGGCCGACGGCTCGCCCGCGCGCTCCCCGCCCGCGCCCGCCTACCTGCCGCCCGCGCACTACCACCACAACCACCACCCGCACCCGGCGCACGGTCAGTATACACGTACAGCGGCCGACAGCTCGCCCGCGCACTACCACCACAACCACCACCCGCACCCGGCGCACGGTCAGTATACACGTACAGCGGCCGACAGCTCGCCCGCGCGCTCCCCGCCCGCGCCCGCCTACCTGCCGCCCGCGCACTACCACCACAACCACCACCCGGACCCGGCGCACGGTCAGTATACACGTACAGCGGCCGACAGCTCGCCCGCGCGCTCCCAGCCCGCGCCCGCCTACCTGCCGCCCGCGCACTACCACCACAACCACCACCCGGACCCGGCGCACGGTCAGTATACACGTACAGCGGCCGACAGCTCGCCCGCGCGCTCCCCGCCCGCGCCCGCCTACCTGCCGCCCGCGCACTACCACCACAACCACCACCCGCACCCGGCGCACGGTCAGTATACTTCGTGATTTGAAGTAACGATAAGTCCATTCACTCAGTGTTGCCATGTGCTGAATCAAAAAATCTTGAGCTTTGGTTTCCTCGGAAAGCGGTGCCGTCATATAGCGGACGCAAAAAAGACGGCCGTCTTTACGGTGACGACATGTGGAAAGTTCCACGGCGTCATAACACACCGTCAGCCGCCAAGGTCAAACGAAACGTATCCAGGAGTAAAAATGGACGACCTTGATTTAGCTTTAATAATTTACTTGGAGGATGAAATATCATCAGAAGGAAAATAATCGTAGTGCGGAAGATCATTTATTCAAATCTCGTGGTACAGAAAGTGCATTTGAGATTTGGGGTACAAATGGCTTCATCGCTATCAAATAAAACGTTCACGAAACTATCGACACCGTCAAGACGGCCCGGCCGTCATTAAAATGGCGGCACCGCTTTTTGACGTTAAGCTTTGGATTCCTCCGAAAGCGGTGCCGTCATATAGCGGCCGCAAAAGACGGCCGTCTTTACGGTGACGACATGTGGAAAGTACCACGGCGTCATAACACCGTCAGCCACCAAGCTTTGGATTCCTCGGAAAACGGTGCCGTCATATGACGGCCGCTATATAGCGGTGAATGACGTCACTAGAACGTTGTCTATGTAAACAAGATGGCGCGGTTTCCTAGACGGCGTTGATTGTCAACGTAACGTAAAAAAGCGGTGCCGTCATTTGGATGACGGCCGTCATGACGGTGTCGATAGTTTCGTGAACGTTTTATTAGATAGCGGTGACGCCATTTTGAATAAATGACACGAGATTTGAATAAATGATTCCGTACTACGATTATTTTCCTCTTCTGATGATATTTCATCCTCCAAGTAAATTATAGATGGTCAAGCAAATCTTGTCAGTAGAAAAAGGCGCGAAATTCAAATTTTCTATGGAACGATATCCCTCCGCGACTACATTTTTCAAATTTGCCGCTTTGACCTTGGTGGCTGACGGTGTGTTATGACGCCGTGGTACTTTCCACATGTCGTCACCGTAAAGACGGCCGTCTTTTGCGGCCGCTATATGACGGCACCGCTTTCGGAGGAATCCAAAGCTTTACGGTGTCAATCACCGCCCTCTAGGAAACCGCGCCATTTGGTTCTAGTGACGTCATTCGCCGCTGTATTACGGCGGCACCGGTTTCGGAGGAAACCAAAGCTTTACAGATATGGCTATGACGTCATTGTTGTTGCAGGCCCTTTTAGCGTTCGAAATTTAAATTGTCATTTTTGAACCGCATTTTTTCTCAGTAAATGGTAATATTTTTAATATACTAGTGGACTATTTTAGTTGTACCTAGTTATCTAAAATGAAAGCTTAAATAACAATACTGCAGGTTCCCTATTGTAACATTATAGCGGCATCCTTATAAACTTCGCAGGTATGTGGTCGTGGCAGGGCGGCGGTGCGGGCGCGCCGGGCACGGGTGAGAGCGCGGCGCCGCACGAGCTGTCGGACATGCTGCAGATCCTCGACCAGAGCGGCGGCGCCGCCTTTGAGGACCTCAACATCAACATGTTCAACTCCAACTTCGAATAGCGCCACGGTTCCCAAGGTTGCCGCCCCGCTTGGTCGCGCGACGCTGCCCCTGTTCGATCCCTGATCGACCGTACTGCCGGAGACAACTGAACTATCGATGGCGCACGAATTCGAAAGACGTGTCGCAGATTTACTAGAGGACGCGGCTTCCGGTGACTCATAGTCAATCATCGACCGCGGTTGACATCAGTCCAGCGTCTGTTAGTTTCGGTTGCCTGCGGTAGCACGAGACCCGAGCGCTTCCCGCGTCCGCGACTTAGCGTGTTGATAATTTATCTAGAGCTTTATCGCGGGATGATATAGCTTTCAACAAATGGCAACCTACTGTACAAATCATGTACCTTACTTTGTAAAAAAAACAAATTCACTATACTCTTCTTTGACGCTATTTTATATTTGCGAATAAGATTGTGGAGACTAATTAGGTATTGTGTTATCGACTTATTGATTGATGGGCTAAAAGGTAGAGCGATGGATCGGCAGCTAGTTACTTAGCATACGTATATATTTTTATGTAATAAAGTAAATAAATAAAAACATAGGTTAAGGATAGACATTTATATGATAGCAATACGATGAACCTTTTTTCTTATGCATTTTAGACATTTAATTTTTAAGAACAGAAATCGTCGGGTTAAGTAAAAGTCACTAACTAACATCATTGAAATTATTAGACAATAAACCGTGTTACAAGTGTAATAAAGTGCATTGTTACTTTAATTTTTTGATTGTACTTAGTGACTTTTACTTGTCACCCGACGAAATAAGTTAGGTCCAACTATTCCTGGCTGAATATATTTTAAGTTTAAATGATCTGACATAAGATGAATACTGTATTTGATGCTACAACTAAAATGATTCAAGGAGAACTTTTGTAATTCATTTTAAATTGGTACCTACTTAATGTGAGCTTCGAGATTTATTTAGAATTTATTCTGAACATATTTTTGAAAAAGGTCACTTTGATGGACGCCAATAATGACAATGGGCAAATCTATAGGTACGTTTAGCCTGATGACTGCACATATTCTGTAATGATATAGAGCTGTATCGTGTAATGACGCATAAATGATTAAGTTTAGTGAAACAAGTATTATATTATAAATAGTTATATTCGTTTAAAAGGCTCTTTCAGCCGGGCTAGCACATGATTGACGCGACAGTATCTCGCGGCGAGATAGACTACCCGTCCCTCTTTAATTAACATAGTTAAAAAAAAGCGGCCAAGTGCGAGTCGGACTCGTCCATGAAGGGTTCCGTATTTAGGGGATTTATGACGTATTAAAAAAAAACTACTTACTAGATCTCGTTCAAATCAATTTTCGGTGGAAGTTTGCGTGGTAATGTACATCATATATTTTTTTTTAGTTTTATCATTCTCTTATTTTAGAAGTTACTTTCACACATTTTACAAGTTTGGAAGTGTCTCTCGCGCAAACTATTCAGTTTATAAAAAAAATGATATTAGAAACCTTAATATCATTTTTGAAGACCTATCCATAGATATCCCAGACGATACGGGTTTGATGAAAACATTTTTTTTTTTCAGTTTCAGTTCTAAGTATGGGGAACCCCCAAAATGTATTGTTTTTTTTTTCTATTTTTGTGTGAAAATCTTAATGCGGTTCACAGAATACATCTACTTACCAAGTTTCAACAGTATAGTTTTTATAGTTTCGGAAAAAAGTGGCTGTGACATACGGACAGACAGACAGACATGACGAACCCATGTGGGTTCCGTTTTTTGCCATTTGGCTACGGAACCCTAAAAAGACGGGTAGTCTATCTCGCCGCGAGATACTGTCGCGCCAATCATGTGCTAGGCCTACTGGTCACAATGTTTTATTGATGTCTCAAGCTTGACATCAAGCTGTAAATCAAGAACTTTTCATTTTTTTAAAGTGAGACCTTTATCATATATTTTAATGCTGCAATGAACTTGTTACCAAGGGAATATTGAGTCCATATTGATTTTTGTGCTAGGGAACAGTGTTAATAAACTAGTAAGCAATATGTCCGCCGATTCTCACCTTTTAGCCGCATTTGGTATTCAACACATTCTAATGCCATCTCTGGCACTTATTAAACACTTAGAAATTTTTATTTTAAGCTATTTTAAAACACTACATTAAAGAGTACCTACGATAATTATTATGTATACATTTTCATTGAGATCATATATATTTTTACCAGAGCCTAACATTCTATTGGGATATAAGTAATGAACTTATACTGGCTCTGATTATTTTATTTTTAGATCGATAGAATTGAGTATTAAAATTTGTAAAATGAATTTTTCATTAAATTTAAGTACATAAACATTTTAACATGGTTTTTTTTTACTGCAAGACCGACTACACTGGAGAAACAACATATATCTATGCACTTTGTGAAGTCACATGTACAGTGTACGCTGTTCGTGTTTTATGAAATTCATGGTTCTCTTGATGCGAGGGGATGGCATGAGTGGTGGGGATAACTGACAGAACGGGATAGTCTAATGTATCTTTCACTAGGAGTAGCAGAGAAAGCGCTATTATTGTTTGTCTTTGTCACAGTCTCATATTTTTTTATTCCCCACCGTAGTTTATGGTGGGATACAAACAATGCGTAAACGTCAAATTGGTGTGAAACATGAACAGTGCAAAGATTATCAGGAAAAATATTGAAATCAGTGTTTCGTGTGCATGTAGTAGGTACTTAACAATTCAACAAATATGGTGAATTGCTCAGTTTTGCGCTGTACAAGTGACTGCCGGCAAAAACAGGACAACGTAACATTTCACAGGTAAATACAGTATTTTATACTTCGGTCACATTATCATGCTTAGTAACAGCATCCTACAATCTATATCAATTAAAATCAGAGTAGAAAAAGCATTTACAGTAAATAATAACTCGGGTAAAAAAATTAACCTATAAATATTTCCTGCTAAATTAACCGACCAAATTACGTACGCATATTGACAGTAAGCCGTCACCCTTTTAATAACGTGTATTCAATTTAGTCGCATTGCTATTATTCGAGGGATACCAGCCCGTGATGCATACAATTACCCCAAAATTCGGGTATTTTGTATTTTAATAACATTTTTATAAATAATTTTGCTGTAGAACTGGACATATACGAACAATAAAATTGAACTGTGTTTAAATTAGAATGTTAATTATCATAACGTTATAGGGGGTTTTGCCACGACTCAGAGAATCTAATTCTATGATATGCTGCAGGCACTAATTCTTAATTTTGCAATAAGAGTGACAGATTACAAAATGAATATTTCGTTTATTACCTCCAGATTTCCACAAGATGCAGGCACGCGTGCTAAATGGATTTTAGCAACCGGAAGGAGAAACTGGGCACCGACGCAAAACTGCCGGATATGCTCAAAGCATATTACGAAAACCTACCTTTTCTATTTCTTCCTGTGGCACACAGTATGCTAAAAATTCTTTCTTTAGGCATACTTGTAATATGTATGTACAATGAATCGCTTAATGATATAGACATTTTTGTTCATAGTTTGTCCGTTTTCAAGAACAAAGTTCGGCATATTTTGTTTACTAGTAATTGAAAAATTGTTTCAAGTAAATATTTTGCATTGTTTTCTTACTTTATTTGCGTGTTGTACTCACAACTATACCTACGGGTAATTTATAATTAAGTAACCTATTTACTTTTCATTGTAATAGTCAACTTAGTAACGTATGAAACTTTAGGCCTATTTTTAGTCACTTTTGTAAGACTTATTTGTTTTCTAAATAAAATAAAATAAAAAGAAAATTGGCCCATTGATATTTTATTTATCGCTGCGTCTTACGTAGGCGAACAACTCGCGAACGTGATTAAAATTACCCCAATATTTGGTAATATTGGGGTAATTTTTACCTATATGGTATCCCCGGGTTTGTGACGTCATCTATGTCTATCCCTTACGGGGGCACGCGGTAGGCCACATCTATAGAAATACTACCATCTATGTCTTGATGTGGTTTTTCAATGCACATCAAAATGACATCAAAGGACGCGAACTACTTAGTACCTATAATCGACCGATTGGATTTGATCAGAAAAGAAATGACGTCAATTTCCTATTCAATCACCAATTTTAGATTTATGGTGATATTTGAGCGCTTAAAGCCCCCGAACGCGAATACTAGTCCGTACCTCCATATATTATGATTTTATCGCTAATGTCGGTCATAAGTAATCGGCGAGCCAAATTGAAGTTTGCGTCCGCATCACTTGATCGGGATTGGCGAAAAATTGTTCCCGCCTGGACTGGCCTTTATAATCGAATGTAAAACCGTAACAGACTACGCATCAAGGTCGCGGTGCGGTGCGGTAGTCTGTTACGGTACAGTATAGTTTTCGTGGTTCTTACTGACTGAATAATTGGTTTGACCAACTATATAATAGGTAGAGGAAAGGCTCTAATAAATGATGGTTTTCGAACGCTCCTTCAATTGTCAATATTGACGTGTGTGATGACTGTGATGTGACAGTATGTCATTTGTTGATGGGTGTCTGCTGCTGCCTGTTTTCTTCTCGTTGAGAATGTTGAGTGTGAATGTGAAATCACTGAAATCAGTTTAATATTTTAGTATCTCGTAGTATTGTGTTTCCTTTCAGAGGAAAGCAGAATCGAGAAACCTGTGTGAAACTTATAAGATGAAACTCTCGTAGATAATTGAAAACAAATATGGCTAGATCGGGAAAAACTGCGCAAGAATTTATTCAAAGCTCCTTTTCGCCTATCATTGCAGTACTATGCAGTCCAAAAGTAGAACATGTTATTTCAAAAAACAATTTATCTTTTACGGAGCTGTTACAGCCGTTCACAAGTATGGACTGGGAAGGTAGGAGTACTTTTAAATTGTAATAAAAATCCGTTTTGTTGGGTGTGTCTTGATTTGGGGTTCGTATTTCTTTTTTTTTCTTAGCCCGTTATAGTTTAGTATTTCTAATTAAACTTAATTTCATCATAGGTCAGATTCGGGAGCCTGGTGGAAGTGTATGTATTGTTAAAAACTGGAAACTGATAATAAGGGATGTTCATTGGAAACCCCTGCCACCCACTGAAGCAAGGAAACAATTGAACAATGCAGTCTTGCACAACTACACTGAGAACACCGTTTTGCTAGAGCTAGGTAAGGTTAATAAACTCACAGCTTCATTATGGATTCTTAGGAGAACATCATGTTTGGTTTTAACCTTGTTTTTATATTATAGCCTACTATAATAATAAGTTTTCACCAGTGATTGTCCCAATTTGTTAAAATGTAAGAACAATTTCAATTGGGTAGTAAGTTGGCTAGGATACAAGAACACAGTTTACAATTGAACCTTTTTTTGTTTAACTCCATATATTAATTTGTATTTTACAAATCTTGCAGCCTTGGTATACTTATGCAAGTTCTATGAGGTTTTGTGATGACAGAGACAAAATGTGCAGCCCCAATGACTCTTGAATACACATTCTCTATAAGTATAAGTAATAGATTAGGATTCAAAGACATGTACATCCAAAATTGCATAGACACATTATGAATGGAGTTCATTCATAAAGTGCCAATGCTTTTTTGCAGCTGACTGTACAGATGGCAAAAAAAAAACTTGTCATAAAAATGAAAATGGTTACAGAAACTAGTTACATTAGGTCATTACTCCAGCCAACATAAATTACTGCTGGAGAAAGGTAAAGAAAAAAAAAACATTTTTTTTTTCAAATCAAATAAGTTATTAATATTTCCAGATGGCAGAAAATTTGATGTTCCTCAATCAACACCTTGGTTTGATGCTTGGAGAGAGACTTATCTTGAGGTGCAGTTCCCGTCTGACCATGAGTACACCAACCACTTCCTCTCTTGCATCATTGTGGGCACAACCCTCGATGATAATATCATTGACACATTCAACACCTTAAATCAGCAGTATGCACAGCTGCAAAACATTACACCACCGAAATTGCCAAAGTGGTTCAACAATGGTGTACTGAAGTCATATCTTTTGTTACATGATGTTTCTGCTGTAAGCAAAGACAAGTAAGATTTTATTTTTTTTATTCTTCATTTTTATAGAGGCTTCCATACACTCGTAGTGACGATGCCAGCCTCATAGGGGACAAGTAAGATGCTTAACTCATTTTACTATTCAAACAAATCTAAATAAAGCTTTCCATTTGTTCAACTAATACAAATTCTCATTATTTCAGGGCTGATGCTGCATTTGAGACCTTGAAACAAACCTTTGGCTCCAGCAACTGTTTTATGCTGTCAATTAACTCTAAAAGCACCTCAGATCCAAGTTTGCCAACAGATTACTGGGCTCAGTATATAAAACGATCTAATGATTCAACTGTATGTATCTGTGTTTTGATATATATCTTATTTAACAATTAACAATTAATTTGATAATTAATTTCAGAGTGAAATATTATCATCAGTATCAAACCTGCCAACAACACCCCCAGATCCTCAGCCTTTTCCTGTTGGAGCTGGCACATCAGGTAATTAATTTTTTGTAATTATTGTGTATTAAAGTCAATGACAACTGTGTTGGTAATTATTTTACCAAGCTGTAACACTATGTATGGGGTATACAAAAACTAAAAGTATGTATGTTTATACTAATTTCCAACAAGTGCAAAATATCAACAAATTATAGGTTTATGGTTTTCTTTCCAGATGATGGTACTGTACCCAATCAAAATGTTCCACCAGAAGGTTTACATCCACTGACTACTTCTGAGAGTGATGTTTATGATAACGCTAACAGCTTACAGGTGAGACTAGTGATGAGTGTGATGACCAAGTTACATATTAATTTAACACACTTTTATACTTTTCTTGGGATTTCAAAATGTTAAAAGGGTAGTGAAACCATGCAATAATCTAATTTTGAAATTCCAAGTGGTGTGGTTCATTCACATATTTAACTATTTGTCAAATAATGCATGAATATTCTTTTAGACTCACTCATTCTCAGGCAGCTCAGAGAGTATGAATGTCAGTGTAAAACCACTAGATTACTCCACTGAAGTCCATGGACTTGCTCTCAATGGCAATGATATTGATTCCATCAAGAAATTTCTTCAAGAGTATGCTGGCAAAGCACTGCTTCCATATTTAGAAAAACAAATATCGCAGCTATCTGAATTGGTATGTACAATGGCTGTTGTTATTTATTGGTATTGGGTGGGTTACTTTCAATGAATTGTAACTATATAAAGTGATTTTCAGGTTGCAAATAGAAAAGGTGTTAGTAGATCACTACTGTCTGCAACCAAAAGATGGTTTGGTACAGGAAAGGGTGGGAATACAACTGGCAACAATACTGTAATGTGAGTAATATTCATTTATTTAATTTAAATAAATAATAATTTATTAAAGGATTTAAGGAGAAGTTATAAAAAAATAAAGCAGTTAGGTTTATCACAAAAACAGTAATAAAAAGTCGTTAAAACTATCTTGACAGTCCAATGGATCATCAACTTTATCTCTATGTACAATAGAACACAAGTCCAATAATATATAGAGGGCCGCCCCGGGTATAAAAAAAGTCAGTTCAAAGATTCTCCTAATGTTAATATGCTAGCTAGCACTATACTTACCCAATACAACATTTGGCCTCATTTACTTCACCGTGACGGCCCTAAGAAAGATTAATTGCCATTACGCACACAACATTAGCTCCTGGCTTGCTCTTAAGACTTTTAAGAGTAGTAATTTTCCGTTCGCTGACTTTGCATTGTTGAATTTCAGCTATTCCAGCGATTGCCCGGAGCTCCAATTACGTCGTCTAGGCGACCTCTGGTTCCTATTAGGGCAATGGCAGCGCGCCTTCGACACGTACCACACGGCCAAGCGCGAGTTCTACGCCGACAGCGCGTGGCTGTGCTACGCCGGGGCCTTGGAGATGGCCGCGGTCAGTGCGTTCATGGCGGGAGACGCTAATAAGAAAACGCATGGCTATATGGAGGAGAGTATCGTGACTTATTTGAATACCTGCAGGTAACTAATGTTTGCGTTAAGTATCTAATTTGCCTACTAATAGACAGAGCGAAGCGTATGTCTCTGTTTCAGCTTGGGTAAAAATGCTTTTGTTTGTCCGGATGTTCTCTCTATAGGTCGCATTTCTGAACTGATTCTCGTGAAATTTGGTAAGCATCGATAATTATATATATACTTAGATTGTTAGTCGACTCAGTTTTTATTTTTATTCCAAAACGATGGAGTCATATGTAGGTCTTCGCGAATCCTACAGCTTACAGAGCCACTAGTTTTATACAATGCCTATACTATCTCATCTGTTTCAAAAATAATGAATACGCGTGACACAATCAGTTAACAGCCTTCCGTTAGCTACGTGTGCGAAAGTAGCGTCCGTCCGGCAGCAACAGTGAACCTGCAGGCGTATTATGGATGGTTTTTATCCAGTGGGCTTAGCACGGTAGCAGTTATCACGCAATATGGTATAAAATATGTGAATAAAACGTTAGTTACCGACGATTTTATCATGCATACTATGGTAGCAGACGATATATGGAGTTATCCACATTTGACAGCGGTAGATGACAGAAGACAATTTGCATAACATGGGGGTTGGATAATTTGACATATTATCCCATTTTGACAGTTCAACTTAGTTAATTTTATCTAAGTGCTTCTTAGGTGACGATAAGCCTTGTCGTGAAAGCAAAACTAGTGAATAAACCTATTACAAATACAAATTACAGGTAAATATCCGTTTTTCTATGATTATATTGAGAGTTATTAGTTACAATGTTCCGCTTTATATAATATAGTCAATATTTTATTTGCAGGGAAGTCAAATTTTATTATTCCTACTCGCGGCTGCTGTTGAAGAAACAAAGCGTCGAAAAATCTCGTGCATAGCTTTAAGAAACGCTTGGAACCCGTTTGATATGCCAGACGAAGAGTTTCGGCATATTTACAGAGTGTAAGGAGTGTGCAGTGCATTTATGTGCCGAACTTAACGCAGAGTCTCAAAACGGTGATGGATTACCAAAACACCTTAAAGGTAAAGCTTAATAAAATTGTAGTGTTTCTTTAAAGTTAATATGTATTCCATGTAAGACAGGCGTCTCAATGACAATGCTACTAAACTCTTAAATACTATCTCATATTATAATTGTAAAAATTAGTATGTTAAGATATTCTGTTGCACAATCTTATACTTACTAACAGAGGTTACTTATTTAAGCCACTTTTTACCTCAACATTCATATCCTAACCTAAAGGGGAAAGTCTACTTACCTAGGTACAAATATTACATCTATGTTCTTATTTGTTTTAGGTTTTAACAGTATTAGCTGTAATACTGGTAGCTGATGGCAACTACCAACGCGGGACTAGTCAAGATGATGGCTTGTCCATTGGCCAGACTACTGTAAGTCAATACCTTTCTCGAGCAACTTGCACACAGAAGGTAAGTTCTCTTGAGCACTGAATTAAGTACTTACTAGACATAAAAAACTGTGACGTTCCACTAGGCGTGTCTTAGTAACTTTTTTGAATAAGTATGAGTGTGGCTGTATTGTGCAATGAGATAGGTAACTATTGTTTGATAGTTATGTTAAGTAGTTACTGGGTCTAGGATACATACTGTTATTCTTCATATTCAATTATTCATTATGTGAAAAAAACTGACAATCACAATATAAATTCCTGAAAATCTACCATGTGTAATTTTAAGTGAAATTGTATATTGTGAGATAAATAAATCATATCATATCATATCATAATCTGGGAATGCATTTAAGGTTTAACTAAGGCATCCAGTTCTAGTTCTAATGTGCTGCATTGTTGACAAACATACTTAGTCATATTTTTATTCAAAAAAAATAATACATGCCTATTGCTTGATGACTAGCGGAATGCGCAGCAAGCAGCAACCTCGAGTCTAGGACAAAACTTAACTTTCATATTTTTGGTGTGCATCAGTAAGCGTTCATATTGCTCTTCACGAGACTCCAATGGATAATACATATATATAAAAACTAGCGGATAATATATATAAAAACCAATGGATATTATTCCCCGAAATGGTCGTTCCCGTCGATTAGTTACTAGTAGCTATATTTTGGGTGCAAATAGCCTGCACTCATGTGAAAATATTTCATTCATAGCTGCCACATGAACCTGTTGTTACTTATTTCCTTATTTTTCTTCCAGAAAACTTCTCGTGGATACAGGGGGAAATTAAGGAAGGCGCTCCCCGAGGACTTCCTAAGCATCATGCACAAAACCGGCTGTTGTTAAGAGCCCATCAACCTGCACACTAGCGCCACTGCTAAGTAATCGTGATTATTTCAATTTAACGAAATATATTTAAAAAAGGGGGCCGCTACGCATTGTATCTTGTATTAAAGTACCTTTTGAATACTCGTACATCAAACTAGTTTCTATGTTGCTGGATTCGTCAATCTATGCGTCCAAGTTAAAACGGCCGTTTTTGTTTTGAGTTTATAGATTGACGAATTCAGCAACATAGAAACTAGTTTGATATATTCACAAGGTACTTTAATACAAGATACAGTACGTAGCGGCCCCCCTTTTTTAAATATCTTTCGTTAAATTGAAATAATCATGATTATTTAGCAGTGGCGCTAGTGTGCACGTTGATGGGCTCTTGAGAATGTGCGCGTGCGAGCCAGCTTAATAAATACTTATTTCGCCTATAACCAACTATGTTTTACTATCACACAAATACCTACCTAATCTATTTACCTATTTTTCTATGGTCAATCTTCATACAAAACAGCATTCCCCGCATGTAGGTGTCGCTTATTCTTATTTTTCATTTTAGCGTACAAAATCTGTCACTGTTACTACTTATAGCTTCTAAATGTATTTAATCCGACTTTCATATATATACACTATAGTATAATTAAAGCATTTTAAGCACGTTCTTATTTAAAGACGCATCTAGTTAGTCTGTGGCGGCATAGAGAAAAAAATACATAGAGTGCTCACTCCATACATCAGTTTCAGTACCAAAAAGACTATTAGCATCTAGCATCGAGTAGCGGAACTATCAGTACTGCTACTTGACAATAGATGTAGCACCGACAGGAAAGTCTTATGCTGTTGAGATAAGACTTTCCGGTCGGTGCGACATCTACTGTCAAGTAGCAGTACTGATAGTTCCGCTACTCGATGCTAGATGTAGACACTGAAATTAATAGTCTGCTGATGTATGGAGTGAGCACTCTTGTCTTACTATATTTCTCTATGGTGGCGGTCAAAAGGTTAAATAAGAATATTCCTAAATGCTCTATTATGCTATAAGTCTACCTAGTTTAGTAACTATAACTACGGTCAGACAGAGTTTAATACTCTAATAATTAATGTTAAATTTTAAAAAACTATGTTAAATCCATTAACAACAATGTCAATATTCTCGCGGCGTTGGCACTGTTGTCAGTCTTCTATGTTTACTAGGTAAGTTAAGAGCCCGTCAACGTGCACACTAGCGCCACTGCTAAATAATCGTGATAATTTAAATTTAACGAAAGATGATCGGAACTTGTATCTTTAAAAAAAAATAAAGCAGTTGTATTATACTCATAAGATGACTGCTAGCAGTCATCTTATGAGCCTATAGACAAAGCATTCAAATGACATTGCTTTAGATATCACTGTCAGTCATTTAATTGACACATTTAAGTGCTGGAGTAGAAAAACTAGTTTTATGTTGCTGGATTCGCCGATCTATGAACTTAAAACAAAAACGGCCGTTTTAACTTTGGACGCATAGATTGAAGAATCCAGAAACATAAAAACTAGTTTGATGTATTCAAGAGGTACTTAAATGTGACGGAATCTATGAAAAGGGACCTTATTGTCGATGGCGCTTACGTCATTATTAAAGATGCTCCGATATAAATATAATGCCGCGCGATGTAAGCGCCATCGACAATAAGGTCCCTTTTCATAGATAATGCCCCAAATACAAAATACAGTACGTAGCGGCCCCCTTTTTTAAATACCTGACGTTAATTTGAAATAATCACGATTATTTAGCAGTGGCGCTAGTGTGCACGTTGATGGGCTCTTAACAATATCGGCTCTGTGCTGCTGGAGAGAATATTATAAATGGGTAAATAACACAACTATTGCCAAAAAGATAAACCAAGTTTATTTTCACATTAAATTATGGTATACAAACAAATCATTAATTGTCGTCCCCGGTGCGAAAGTGCCCATGATGCTAGCAACTTTTCAACGCTGGATTACTATGGGCAGCTTTTGCACCAGGAACGGCTCGGAGCGAGGGCCGTAATGTATAGGTATACATAGTAATGACCTGAAAAGGGAAAAAGTGTTTTGGTCTCAGACACACTCAGAGTACTCAGACAACGATATAACCGGAGAGTTAGCCACGGAAATAGGTACTTATGCAATTTATAGCGCAACGTAATCCCTCTAGTTAGTGGGCCATACTATCATTATTAATTAATCCAGCATGGCAGCAGTTCAGCGGTGGGTGTGTGAGTGGATGGGCAACAAAGGGGTTGTAAAATGATATCATAGCTAATTATATATTTAATTCAAATATAACAATGCCAGGCGTTTTATTTGGGGGAATAGTAGTGTCAGGTGATGAAAGTACACAAACCACTTGAGCGCCTGCAGGAAGACCATGAGCAAATTCCACCTGACTCACAATTGCTTCACGCATAGTTGTATATGTCTTCTACTTTTTCTTAACACATACCTAGGCGTAATCGAACAGAGTAGTACTATTATTTATTCTGTGACAGAGTACAAAAAGTACGATTGCGAAAAGTACGAGTGGATTATATATATTAAGCTCTTAGACTAATATATATAATATACAAATACTTAAATACATAGAAAACATCCATGACTCGGGAACAAATATCTGTGCTCATCACACAAATTAATGCCCTTACCGGGATTCGAACCAGGACCGCGGCTTCACAGACAGGGTGACTACCCATTAGACCAGACCGGTCGTCAAAACATATATATGTACTTACATAAGAGAATTTGGGACGTTAGCCGCGTACCCTGCCTCGTTTCCAGCCTTGGCCACCGGTGGACTTGATCACTTTATCTTTAGTGTATGACATATATTTCAATTTATAAGAACTGAAACAAACTACTAATGATGTCGCGGGGTAAACTATAAAAATACTAACGCGTTGGCCACATTGCGCGACTGGCTCCGGCTAAGGCAGGGAAGGCTAGATGGGAACGAAAGGTCCGATCGCTGTGTCTCGCTACAACCTATGGTTGTCGCCTTAGCCGAAGCCAGTCGAGCAATGTCATGGCCAAGCCGTAAGGCTAAAGGCTTCGTCACACAGGCGCGTTTTCCGGGCGGGGCGTTAGCGGGGCGCGCCGCTTTTACATATAAAACGCTCACGCCCCGCCCGGGAAACGCGCCTGTGTGACGGAAACTTAAGCGTATGCTGAGACGCAGGCGACGTAGGTCACGCAGCGCAGCACAGAGCGATTTTTGTAAAGTATAGAACGTCCTTTAGGTACGCACACTCCAGAGTAAGGACGTTCCATACTTTACAAAATCTGCTCTGTGCTGCGCTGCATGAACTGCGTCGCCTGCGTCTCATAATACGCTTAGCCTAGTGGCATTATTCATAAAAGTGTTACTGCCCTGAATTAGCTATGAATCGTTTGTCTTTATCTGTCATTTTGACTTAGATAAAGATAAGATAAAAGATAGTTTATTCAAGTAGGCATAATTACAATGCGCTTATGAACGTCAAATAAAGCTAGGTAGACCGGCTCCCTTATGTATTTGAAAGAAAGGGATAAAAAATTATTTAACTAAATCAGGTCCGTAAAGTTTTATGAATAAGGTGGTAAGTACATATCTTGTCAAATAAAAATGATATTTTTGATAAAAGTTTTTATTGCCGACTATAAAGGCCCCTGTACACAATGGGCCATCGCCGGCCAAACCAAGGGACGCAGCCATGCGGTAGAATGAGATAGCAATATCACTTGCTCCCTCTAACGCATAAATGCGTCCCCCAGAATGGCGCATTGTGTACTGGGGCCTTAACAGGCAATTAATACCTACTCATAAAAACAATTTCTAAGAAACCCAAACACAAATTAGGTTGCTTTATATATATCAAAGAGTTTCTTTGCCCACATCCTGCGTCCATCATCAGATATTCGGTGGTACCATAATATTGCGTTATCAGTTATCACCCAACTTAAATAATGTATATTAAGTTTTAGCTCAATCGAATAGAGACGTGGGGTCTAATTTATCTTGTAATATGTACTTGATACATACATTGCAACTTAAAGGTTTGTTAGAAAAAACCTTTTAAATACCACTGTAATAGTTTCACCTACATATGCTTAACAAATAAACACTTTTACTATTGACTTCGAAATGCATGGACGTGCCTGCTGAGAAGTGTGTTCCAGGCAGAAAGTCAGAACTTTTTTTTGGCGCACTCTCTCGTTCTATAGCTAAATATTATGACTATCCCTTTTCTAAATAAGTCATTAAATAATTGAGGCTGCAGATTTTAGTTAATTTCTATCGTGTCCTCGATAACTTGAGTGTCCTCCAATATGTTATGACTGAAACAGAAACAAATAGATTAGATGAGGTCATGATTCTATAGTGGCGCAGGCTAGTACAGAGGTTCATTTGCAAATTATAAGAAATTAATGTCATTTTTAGAAAGCTGTCGTTTTTAAGTCAGGGGGATTTTATAGTTTCATTGGTCCGATTTCGTTTCGACTGAAAATAAATTAAATTTTGTTCCAGTAACTATTAATCCGTTATTTAAAGCATTTTTGTTATTATTATTTTATTAAAGAGTACCTATTATGTATTAAAGTGTAGTCTATGCCACCTGCGGCATAAAAACATACCAATGAACATCTTATTCAACAATATTTGTCTCAGTAGTTAAGCTTTTATGCTAGGGTAATACACGACACAAACATACCCACACACATACATACATACCTACATACATAGGCTGCTAAAATCATAATTCTTCCCATTGTCACGTATACAATCAAACCACTTAGGGTATTGCAAATGAAAACATTTAAAATAAGAGAACCTACTTAAATCTTTCAATTAAACTGCTGGCAATACACACTAGGCTATGCCTGCGCAGTTTAGCATGTACACTGTACAGTTCAACTGCACAGGTAAAGCCGGTTTGGAAACTGCAGTCGAATGCCTTTTTACCTGTGCAGTTAGACTGTACGTAAAAATTAAATATTAATAATATTTTATCCTTATGTCTTAGATTCATGGCACAAAGTGTGGTGGTGTTTTTCTTTTGTCAATACACTTGAATTCTTACATACAAAACCAGCTTCTACAATATTCAGACAGGGTAAAAAAACAATTTTGAAAGTGAGGTCTACGGGTTCCAAAGTTTTTAATTGTTGTTACAATCATTATGACCTTTTTCTGCAGTGTGAAAAAAATGTCAATTGGTATTTTAGTAGTGTATCTTTCAATGTTGTTAACTCTAGTTTACCAAAAACAAGTATAACAAACTAGAACTTTCTAGTTAGGTAATTAATCTACAGTTGGATCAACTTTTACAACATCCATTGTTGCCATGACAACTTCATGCAATTATAGTAGTCATAGAACAGTTTTTAACAAACTTTTGTCACTTAGTAGAACATAGTCATAGTAGAAGATCAGTGTCAATAGTTTTAAATGGCACAATAAACTCTTCATGGTTTTAGTTTAAGAAAGGTGTACTTACATCTCCAATCCTTGATTCTTCTGGATCCATTTTAGACAAGCCAGTTCTCCCGGTAATTGGTTGAGTTACCGCTCACTGCTAGCGGAGCCTGGGTTATAGGTTATAGGTTATAGGTATTCGCGGGCTTGGTTTCCGCAACTCGACGTCATATTATTGCGCCTATTTTGCGTGATGGGTTGGCGGCCTATTCCTGCCAACCCAGCTCTACCAGGAAGCCTAGCAGACCCTTGACGTTGCCGACGACTTCTGGGAGCGACCCCGGTGAGCCGAGGTGTTGTGCCCGGTATTCTGCCACCCCTGGGCATTCGAGAATGACGTGGGCGGCTGTCTCCTCTGCCTCCATGCACGCCCTGCAGAGGGGGCTATCTGTAACACGTAGGGTTAGTAGGTGTTTGTTAAATGAGGCGTGGCCGGTTATGGCCCCAGCTATAAGCCGGAGCTGTGGTCTCTTCAGCTGTCGCAGCCTCCGTGACAGATTGGGGTTGAGTGTCGGGAGGGCTTCCTTCGCCTGCCTGCAGGTGGAGCCTGGGTTGCTGCCACATTGATTTTTCTAACTTTGCAGCTCAATTAACGACAAGTCTGACAATAAAAATAGAATTTATAGATAATTGACACATTTAACAGCTAAATTGTATTCAGTGATGACTTGATGACCCTACCTGCAACGGTAGTTAGAAACTGGATTTGGGCTAATATCAACAAGATAAACAACAAACATTAACACATTAACTGCCAGCGACTCACTAGGGGAGTTCACTGTTCGTAGGCGCTTTTTGCTACATACGGTTTTTCCCGTGTTATCGGCTACACTCGTAGCGCGTAGCTCGCGCTGGCACTGAATGTTTTAAGTAATGCTAAGTTATGGATGTTTCTTGTATCCATACTACAAACTTTGCTTAGTTTGAGATGAGGTTGATCTGTATTAATTATTAGCATAGTACTTACCGACTTCCATGCCTGCTGCCACTGATGCCACTGATCTGTACGGATCGTGCTCTCATAGAACTTGTATGCAGCACTGCACTTATCTCTGGCTTCCGAGAGGCTCATGGTCCTCCCTGTACTCCCTGTAGGCGAACAGGGGATGCTGAGTTATATATTTTGCTAGCATTTTCTTCTGCGTCAAAGAATCGACTGAAAAACATATTCATGACAAAATCAGTTATGATCAAACGAATTATAACTTTTTCTGTAAATAAATTATTGGTTTTTAGAGAAACTTACATTATGCGTGGCATTTTCTTTAGATTTCACAGCAAATCAGTATTTTTCTTCAACTTGGTTTGTATTCTGATATTTTCACTGATCACGCGCGTACGCGATGCTTGTCAATGTCAAATTATTGTCAATTGACTCAATTGTCAAACACGATTATCCGTGCATGTTATAATGTAGGTCAATTTGTATAAAGCTGTCACTCATTTAAACACTTTTCAATTTGGAAGTGTAGTAATAAAATTGACTATTCATGTTCAAACTATGTCCGACACACGTCCGACATATGAATAAGGGCAGCCATTGAATAGATTTTTCATAAGCTCTACGCATAGACAGTCGTGGTCACTATCGTATGATAGTCGATAACTTTATTCAATATCGACGTGGTAGGCTTATCGTAGCTCGGGGCCATGCTCAGCGATATGACAAATTTACCAATAACGTTAGAAGACAACGTATCATACCACGTGCAATATGATACGCCCGTGCTAAGCCCGCAGCACGTGATAAAATAACTGTCACTTTTTAACACCGCGGGATAGAAAGTGACGGACACCGTTTTATCACGCTGTCGCTGTCACGTAGACAAGAACGACCATCATATCCGTACTGGGTGGCAATGACGATATATTAGTTATATAATTACTTAACATTTTCCCCACGAAAAGGGCAATCCCGATAGTCACTTTTCCCTCGTCGCACACTGCCTTAGGAAACCAGACTGGAATGGAAAATTCGTGACATTCATATGATTTATAACTTTGATGGCTTCTAGGATGGTGCAGTACGCGGTGCGAGCTACACTGCTATCGGTCCTCTGCCTCGGCAGCGCCGGCCTGCACGGCGAGGCCGCTAAACAGCTGATCCGCATGACGTCAGAGGACAGCGACCTCCGCAGCGCCATGCTACTCGAACAAGCATCGCTTTGCTTCCTCTCTGGACCCGGGTCGAAGGCTATGTGTAGGAAATACGCCTTCCACATGGTGCTGGCTGGACACAGGTTTTCCAAGGCGGGGCAGAAGAAACACGCGTACAGGTGCTACAACCAGGCCTATCAGGTCAGTGGATATCTCTCAGTTTTGCTAAAGATGTTTCAGGATAGCGATCTCCGCGGCGGTGTTTCTGGATCGATACTCCAGAGGCCGTGAGTTCAAGTCTCACACAAGACAGTAATTTTTCCAGCTTAATTTGAGATTTTATCCTGTACTTGTAGTGTAAGAAGATATTACTTGCCAAATTTCATAGTTTTAGGTCAACGGGAAGTATGTACCCTATGAATTTTGATTCACTTGAGGGTGTCAAAATATACGTTTTTTGCGGCGTAAACGGTCGTATCTTTTTTTGTTAAGTTTGTTGATTTTTTGACAGCTTAAAGGGACTGTAGACCTCAGTATATGGTTGTAATTTCAACTCGATAACTCCACACGTTCCCGAGATAAATAAAGGGTCTTGACAGACAGACAGACGGACGACAACAAAGTGACCCTATAAGGGTTCCGTGTTTTAGGGTTCCGTACCCAAAGGGTAAAAACGGGACCCTATTACTAAGACTCCGCTGTCCGTCCGTCCGTCCGTCTGTCACCAGGCTGTATCTCGCGAACCGTGATAGCTAGACAGTTGAAATTTTCACAGATGATGTATTTCTGTTGCCGCTATAACAACAAATACTAAAAACAGAATAAAATAAAGATTTAAGTGGGGCTCCCATACAACAAACGTGATTTTTGACCGAAGTTAAGCAACGTCGGGCGGGGTCAGTACTTGGATGGGTGACCGTTTTTTTGCTTGTTTTGCTCTATTTTTTGTTGATGGTGCGGAACCCTCCGTGCGCGAGTCCGACTCGCACTTGGCCGGTTTTTTTTTCCTTTTAAGGTACGGAACCCTAAAAATATCCGGAATGTGTTTTGTATTGTGTGTTCGCTTTACAGGTGTACCGCGACAGCGGCTGGCGGCTCTCAACGGACCACGTGCAGTTCGCGCTGGGCCGGCTGGCGGGCGCGCTGCGGCTCACGCGCGACGCGGTGCGCTGGCTCGGCGCGCCGCTGGCCCCCGCCGCGCGGCACCAGCCCGCCGCGCAGCAGGACGCCTTCCTGCGCGAGTACATGCTGCAGCACCAGGTACACCCAGGCCTGTGGAACTTTCCGCGCGACCTCGGATTTATACCTACAAATCTCGTCCCGCCGGCGGTACAAAAGCCACTAGCCGGGAAGTTGGTTGCTACACGCGCTCACGCACGCACGTCATGCAAAATTGTATGGCATTGTCATCGACGACATCGTAAAAAAATCGCTGGTACGACTATCTGCATCTGACATTTTCTGGCTATTCTTTTTATCTATTTTGATGTATATGTAAATGAGTTCTAGAACCGTATAGATTCTCACATACTACTTGTTTACAGCAATGGGTAGACAGCGAGGAGGAGTTCAAGGAGCACCTGCCAGTGGTCCCGCTGCCGCTGCTGGAGAGCGAGGCCACGATGGTGCTGTGCGTGGGCCCCGCGCCGCTGTCCTCGCCCGGCCGCGTGCCCGCCACCTCGCTCGCCGCGCACCACACGCCGGACCGCCAGGTGAGGGCTACGCGACCCAATAGTTTGGTGAATAGTTCAAGGAGCACCTGCCAGTGGTCCCGCTGCCGCTGCTGGAGAGCGAGGCCACGATGGTGCTGTGCGTGGGCCCCGCGCCGCTGTCCTCGCCCGGCCGCGTGCCCGCCACCTCGCTCGCCGCGCACCACACGCCGGACCGCCAGGTGAGGGCTACGCGACCCAATAGTTTGGTGAATAGGCTACATGACTAATTTTCATTTATGGTATCAATCGATCGGGTTTGTTTTTAGGATCAAATGTCTATATGGGACCCAGTAACACAAAAGTCAGAAATTGTAGTCAAAGGCCGACAGTCGCACTTCACTCGCGAAACGCCCTATACAAAACGACCAGGGGCCGTGACGTCATCGCCCATCTTGTAGTATGGACAAAACAAGAAAATTGCGTTTTTGTCGGTGATATATTGCGTTTATGTATATAGTTGCCATACAATATTTTTTTGGGTGAAATGTAAGGAATCGAATGGTAGGTACCCTTACTTTTATCGTTTTTGTGAGTTAAAAAAAACTTAAATATTGAAACTTTCAGGTCCTGTATTTTTGTAATTTTTCAATATTTTAGTTTAATATCCACATTATTGTGATAAATTGCTCGTTTGCTATCTATTTTACTAGATTTTGTTACAAAATTCAACATGTGTCATCATCCCTATTACGCCCTGACCCAGTTTTTTGCTGGCATTTATTCACTGGGACATGCATAAATAGATCTTTTATACATATGAACTTATATATTCAGATACCTATACATATTTACAATGCCTATACAATGCAATAATAAAATATCATAAAAGTGATTTTGTTTTGACACAACCTTCAGGCAAAATAAACACTTGTTGCAAATTATCTTGCCCCAAGCAAAATAAACTATCTTTTAGTTTTTTACGCACCCAAGATGCCCTTACCCTTTTCAGGCAGCTCTCAAAGACCTTACTACTTAAATTATACGCTAAATAATATTTGTTGTAGACAAAAGACCTGGCTGTCTAACACAATGAGGCACGCGACTTTATACGGAGTATACATTTTTTTCTTAACACGTTGCCTGTGTACCTAGGAACCAGAAATTGAGTCCTTACGTGCAACGTGTTTTTTGTCAAAAGGTTCATAGCCAGTATGTGCATGCAAATAAAAAAGACCTAGCCCACACGTGTAAATTTTGGCAATGCTTTAAGTTTATATGGGGTCGTGCATCATTAGTGGTGTATGCACGTATCATATGTACCCTAAAATGCTACACATACGAGTATGATGCATGCACAGGAAACGTGTTAATTTACTTCTGCCTGCCCTTATGTATCAGAAGGCAGTCATCTGCAGAGATATCTGACCCCCTGCATACAAACATCAGACTTCTCAGCAGCTGTACACATATAATCGTGTTATCCATAATGGACGTACCCGTTACTCTCGCCAGGAACAACACACGTGGCTTAAGCTCGAGGAGATGCTGCTCCAAGTAGTGTACGGCAGCGTGCCGATGATCTTCAAACCCACCGTCGACCTGTACACCAACAAAACCGACGTGAACCCGTTTGTTCCGCAAGGAGGTTTGTATACTATGTACTTATTCGCTTTATTCATATTAATATCACAGAATAAATAATAGTACTAGGTACAGAAGACTCACTCTCTAACAAAACGCGTCTGTTACGATCAGCACAGATATGGCCGCTAGGTGGCGACAGCGCCACGCGCGGCTTACGGCTTTCCCCAAAATTGGGGCGGAACGGATGTACTTTTAGCGACCTGTAGCAAAGCGACGAAATCGCGGAGTGAGCCACGCCTGTTAATATGTGAAATCTAACAATTCGTTGATAATCCTTTGTTTCCGTCCGACATTTTACAATTTGTGTTTGTTAGAAAAAGTCAAAATGTAACAGAGATACTTATGCTAAGCGTTATGAATATTAGAAGGGTATATCACTGGTACATATTATATATTAGTAATTTCATTATTTTCTAAACCTAGACGCGAACAGAAGAGCGAGACAACGAGGTGTAATAGGTTGCGTTCACTATGGATGTGTTCTCACAGTAACAATATCATGCTTGTGTCACAAGCTGTAAGAGACAAGTGGCGCATAGCAACGTGCGTCCTCACACCGACCGTCGACTTCATTTCACTCAAACAAAACAAAACTGACTTTGAACAAGATCGTTCCGCAATGTATAGTGCGTCAAGCAAATCTTGTCAGTAGCAATGTACTGCAAATTAAAGTAGGGTAACACCATGTAACACTTAAAGAGCAGAATTGCGCTAAGAAAAGCAGCAATGTACATCGAACCAAAATGTATTTATTTTTCCTCCCTTCATACGTCAGTTCGAGTGAAAATTTGAGGTTATGATAATTATCATAACCTCAAATTTTAGTAATGTTTACCGTCAACGAGCATGATTGTACATTGTAGGCACCTTAGCTTTGCTTGAGGTCATGCATAATCTTGGTATTTAATGGTGACAGCAGAAATTTCTCTTGAAATAGAAACGATTCAGAATGTAAACAATAAGATGATGGCTGTCATTCACGATCCACATTCCACAGATAACACACAGATGACACGCGATTTTGGAATTATTCGAACACAGTGTTGCTAACCCGCGATTTTTCAAATTTGTCGCCTTTTACTACTGACAAGATTTGGTTGATCCAGTATAGTTGTTATATTGACTGTATACCGTCAATTCTAAAAACCCTCTGAATCATTTGTAATTGTAATTGGATTGTTATCATAAACTGAAATTGATATCACACACTAAAGAAAAAGTGACCAAATCCACTGGTGGCCAAGTCGGGAGTCGAACCCGTGTCTTCAGCTTACGCGGCTAACGTCCTGACCACTAGACCACCCGGCCACGTCAGTATCCGTCCCAAATTCTCTGGTGTGTGCTATATTTGAAAGGCTAGGCGCCTTTGACCAACTCTAAGGGCGAGCAGAGTGCGCTTGCACATCCTATACGAATCCGTTACAGGATTAAAGTACACATAAGATAATTTGATTTATTTCCTAGTTGGAGGAGTCTAATCAATCAATTAATTTTCTTCATATATATTTACAGAGCCAATACAAATATCAATCACTCTTCGAAACCCGCTGAAAATAGTCATTATTCTGAAAGACGTCGAGCTTTTATGGCAATTCGTTTCGGAAAGCGATGACTCCAAACAGGTTGTGAACAATGAGCCCATGGTGGCGTCTGGCAGCTCTCTGGAAAGCAGCGCCATCCGCGGGCAGAAGATCAAATCCGTGGTGTTGGAGGGAGAGAGCAGCAAGATGTTGACCTTCAGTCTGACTCCCTTGCGCATGGGGCGGCTGTGTGTGCAGGGTGTGGCGTATAAGTGAGTTCTTACATATGAATTGCTACAATTTTCTTAGAGAAATTCTCAATTTGATATGCTATTGATCTTTGCATAAATACTAAGATTATCTAGTTAATTTAATGCAAATATTATCTGACGAACCAAATATAATATATATATAATATATTATTATGGAATATTTCCAGGTTGATTAATGCTGGCGAAGGAGGCAATGAAAATGCAACTGGTTCGGTTATAGCGGGAAAACTGAATTTATTATCGGGAATCAATGCTTCTGATAAACGCTTGCAAATCACTGTGATTCCGCCCGCTCCGTGTTTACAGGTATTGTCGTTGACACAGCGAGCTATTTGTGAGTCTTATAATCTTATTGCAGTTATTGCAACGGTATGAGGTTATTGATTGGTCTTAGTATAACGATAAAAGGCTCGTGTTGCTCGCTAAGCTTAACAATCGTATGCGTTACATACCGTTGTGTTTAGTCAGTCGTGCAGTAGATATGAGGGTTGCGTGCATATCGTCTATGATAAGGGACCACTCGATTAATTTTATTTTTTACCAGAGACTATCAACGGTTTGGATGGTAAGGGTATTCCATTTTTGACCGCAGCTGCACTACTGGTACTGAACGCGTCGCTGTTACTGTCAATTTCCATAGTAAAATGAACGGTAGTGCAGCTGCGGTTGGAAATGGACTGTCACCTATTAACGTACGTATGTAAAATGCAGTCAACAAAGGGTGGTTCTGTTTATAAATTCGCGGACCACTTCAGGTGCTTACAGTGGTCTAAGCATAGAGGTACAATAGTATAGAGATGAAATGGTAGAGCCGAGAGATGATCGAACGAGTTGTTCTGATGGAACTTTTAGTAGGAGTAGCAGAGAAAGCATTACATTTATAACTGTTTGTCCTTGTCACAGTCTCACATATATACATATATGGAATATATACTAGAGTTAGACCAAGAAAAGTCTGCAACGGTTTTGATAGCACACGCAGTGCAAGTATTATTTTATGAAATTGACGTATTCGCTAGGTGCACGACTAGTGCTGCCCTCATTTTGGCGGACTTTTTACGTTAAATCTTATGGAGTAAAATTAGTTCAAGCGGCTGCCGCTAGTACTAATGGCGGACATTCCATAAGATTACCTGTGTTTGTGACGATCAGCGCCACTTCCCCCTCCACCGACTTCGCACCTTGCCAATAAATAACACTTGCAATGCGTATGCTATTAAAATCGTTGCAGACTTTTCTTGGTGTAACTCTAAATCTATGGGTCTAAGGACTCTAAGGTGTCGTCTGTCATGATAAACCATTATTGTTTGGCTGTGAAACGTGCCAATGTCACATTGTACTACGCCTTAGCTACTTGCCTATATTGTCGTGACAGATGACGTTCACGGAAAGCAGCGCGGATGTGATAAGCGGGGAGCTGCGCATCGTCGACGTGGAAATCCGGAACGTGGGTCCCGTGGACGCGGGGCCCGTACACTTCGCCGTGTCGCACCCCGATTGCGTGCAGATACTGACGCCCGACAACGAGGAGCTCTTCAAGCAACTATACGACGAGAAATATAAGCCGCCTACGGTGTATTCGGGTGAGTTTCCTAGGGCACGCTTGACCCACAGCATTTAGTGATTAAGTGAAGTATCCGAACGTAACGGGAGCTAAACTTCTTGTGGATACACTTAGTGCCAGTTGCACCATCCGCACTTGATAGACTGATTAACGTCACCCGGCGCGCCGCGGCGGTTTATTATGAAACATTCCATACAATAAAATTCAGCGAACTATTTAACGATACAAACAGTTTGGTGCAACCGACCCTTAAGTGAAGTATCTGAACGTAACGGGAGCTAAAGTTCCCGTGGATACACTTGTATGGAAAGTTTCATAGTAAACCGCCGCGGCGACGGTCCCCGAATGTAAATTTTGTTTATGTAAATTGAGACGTAACTGGCGAATAGTATCCGACCGAAACATGTTTTTTTGCCGAAACTGAAACCGAAGGTTCGGCTTTGACTCTAGTTTCGGCCGAAATCGAAACCGAAACTTTTGCAGATTTATTAAAATGGTTGAAAAAAATTCATTTAACCGCTTTGATACACATAATCTGACTGCGTCAACCGTCCAGTGGTGCCCTCATTGGGGAATTGTGTTTTCTTAAACACCAATCAATTTCTGTATACATAAATATTGTTTTCCTACTTGCTCCCCAACTTTTGGTCTTTGTCACATAGTTTAGTTTCATAGTACGAAGTACTATTTTGTATGTTTCGGCCCGACCGAAAGGTTCGGCCGTTTTTTGCCCGAAACCGAAACTACGGCCGAAACATGATTTTATGGCCGAAACCGAAACCGAATCTTCGGTCGGACACCACTGGCGAATGAGTCTACAGTACTATCTCTTCCAAATTTTAGTTTCATACATTTACCTACCTAAGCGAGATATAGTACCTATACCTAGCTGAAATTTTCTAAGGTAATTTAGTAGTAGGTACTATGTACAAGTGACATGAAATGTAATCTCGTTCGGTTTCAGACGAGCGGGCAGCGCGCTCGGGCGCATGGCGCGCGCTTGCGGCGCGGCACTCGGCGCGCCTGTGCGCGGGCGTGCCGCGCGGGGCGTGCGCGCGCGCGCGCCTCGTGCTGCGGCCGCGCGCGCGCGCGCCCGCGCTGGCGCTGCTCGCGCTGTACCGGCCCGAGCCCGAACCCAGCGCGCCGGCCGCGCCGCGCGCATACAGGCTGTTGCGCCACGTGTTCCGGTTCACGCCCAAGGTGAGGGTACCGGACTCGGAGGTCTTCCCGACTACGACGATTATTTACCTATTACATTTCTGTAAAAAAAAATCTCATCCCGGCTTTTATCGTCGATTCTACTTTTCGACCGAATCGCCCGCCCGACGCGTCCTATGTATCTCTTGTGTGTACCGATAGGTATAGGATCCCTTGAATCAAATAACGATCCGAATATCTCACGCATAATATATGAATGCTCACGATCTAAATAAACTGATGCGACGCTATTATTCTGAGAAAAATAATAAAGATGCGTACATTTTTTTTTATTGAGAAACCAGAGAAACAAACAGTCTTAGTAAACATATGAGCAACTTAGCTAATAGCTACAAATTGATTCCTTTATAGACCTATAGTTATTTATTGCAGGAAACGGTGGAAATATCAGTTACACCCCGGCGAAGCATAAAGACCGCTCCGGATAAGATTTTCGAAAACATGAATCTGGTCACCGAGATTAAGAATATCTGCGGAGAGAAAGATGATGACGTCAGTATTGAAGTTCTCGAAGCCTCCTTGCTCGGTAGGCGGTGGCGCCTTACCGGTATGATTGCGGCTGCCGGCAAATATCAAGTGTTGCGATCTCGCGAAAAGATGCACTTAGTTTTCCAAGCTAGCAGAATCTTTGATTTCCCGTCGGAGAGCAAAGTGGGGTGGTCGGGATTAAAGATTGCGACGGGACAACCCGACCCTGAAGACAATATAGCGGTCTCGCCGTATTCCCACTTTGTTACTGACTATGCCACTTCCATAGACAACATGGAAGCTAATGGAACGTCCGATACGAAAGCGGGATTGATACAATCCATGTTCGTGGTGAGATGGAAGGCTCATCACAGGACGAAAGGGACGACCGTGAATGGCCAGCATTACCTCTGGCTGGACGACTTTACCAGAGTCCTGTCCCGCGAGAGAGAAGTCGTGTCCCCCGACGCGCCGCTGCAGCTCGACGAATACGAGATCAAGTTAGACCCCCACGATACTAGAAAGAAAAATAAAGATAATGTCGTCGTCTTTAGAATGGAACACTCGAACCTAATCAGTCATAACTTCGAGAAGAATAAGCTGTGCCTGGTGCCCATAACTATCAACATTGTCAACTGTTATGAAGTCCCAGTGAACGTGTTTATTGACATGTCAAAGCAAACCAACAGGTAATGTACCTATATGTTTTATAGTTTTGTGAATGTGTTGTTTCTCGTAAAGAAATAAATAATTTCCTTGCAGTAGTCGTGAAATGCAATAGATGGACTCGTATTTTCGAGTCTCCCCCGACGAGTCGGCCCTCAAACGTACTCGTCCATCTATTGCTCACATTCTAGCCTCTTCAACAGCGTTACCATGTTGTATGTATAATGATCGTCGGATACAATCTTGAACTTCACTATCACATAGTATAAAACAAAGTCGCTTCCCGCCGTTAAATTTTTGTTGTTCTTATTGATAAGCATATTATAATGAATATAATGATTAATAAATATTAAACTGCTAGCTAGTTACACTTACTTATAGTGTTGTTTATGAGACCATTTGATGTTTATAGATAAAACTAAATCAACTATAAAATCAAAAACTCAAAATGAGTTCATCCGCAGAAGTGCTGTCCAGTCACTCCAGTCGTAGAACGTGTAGACATTCACTCACTCGCGCATATGACGGCAATACCTACAGCGTGCATGATAGGGACAATATCACAATAGATCATTGTATGGCGTATTTCTCCATCCATGCTCTGAGCTAAAGAGAACAACGACGGGCCATTATTGATTTCTTCCTGCTACGCGAAACTGGACCATCATTAATGTTTGTTTATGTTGTCTATTCTTATTGATAAGATAGGATATGTAGGTATGTATGTAAGTATGAGTGTATGTTGTGTATACTATGTTGTCAGGTTTATTGTATTCTTTATAAATTTTATAATTTAAATAGCTTTAGGGCGCTCATCGGTTTCCCTCGTTTTACAAAAATAAATATTACGACCACTTTATCAAAATCGTCAATGTCTCGAAAGTTGTACCTTTTACTACCTACAGAACTTTGTCAAATCGGTTGCTAAGTTTTATGAATAAGGCGTCGTCCATCCATACATATATTACATCACACAAAATTTCAATTTTTATTCACATACACATGCGAAAAGTTAATTCGAAACTCGTGTCGATTTAAAACACTCCCTTCGGTCGTGTTTCAATTTATCGCCACTCGTTGCGAATTTCCTACTTTTCACACTTGTATCGTAATCGTAATGTACTATTTCGATCAAGTGTGATTAAAAGTAAATAAAGATTCTTGTCACTTTAAGATATTTACTGATTTTAGGCATTTAATTGAATTAATACATTAGTTACATTATGTACCTAGGTACTGCTCGTTACATGCACATTTTTTGCCAACATGTTTATAAAACGAGCTGTGTTTACCTTACAAGGTCACTGATAAGCATGTCCGGCTCGATGTCTTTAAGTCTTTATAAAAAAAAACCGAAAGGCGCCGCGTGCGGAGTTGCGGACGCGGTGGCCGCTAACATCTTCCGGAAACAGCTTTATTTGGAGACCTAGCTGAACTTGTTGACCTTGGTCTGTTGACGTTAACATTTGAATCCTCGGTCGAGGTCATACGATTGATTTCATGCTATCATCACACGCATAACCAACCAAGGTTTACGATTGCGTCACTGATAGCTGTTAGTGAAATCTTCAATGAGCCTAAATATATGTATATTTGTTCTACAAGGTCGTAGGTATGTTGTGTTGTGAGAAAACACAATTAGCTTATTGGTTATGTACTATTGTTTGATTTTTTTTTATCTTTCTGTTTTTATTCGGTATACCGTACCTACTTTTCAACTTGGTTATTAATTAGACCTATACTTTGCCATAGCCTATTAATATGTTTCGTCCCCTTAACAATATTTTAATAACATACATTACATTAAAATGTCATTCAATAGAACTTGCTAACTATGTAAACAAACCGCCATACTAAAATTGACACTAAATGTCAATTTACTAGTAACTTTTGTTTACATTGTTAGCAAGTTCTATTGAATGACACTTTATATAACAATATCCGGGAGACCGAGCTTTGCTCGGAATACATATAAAATCTCAATAATGCGCGGTTTTCCAGAGATAAGACCTAGCTAGATCGATTTATGATCGATCGATTGTTAGCGCCGTTTCCGAGTTCCCCGAAATATATAAGTAAATAAATATATATATACAAAAATTGTTCGTTTCAAGGTATAAGATACAGAGGCTAGGTAAGGCTTTCATTATACATACTGGCGCAGCACCCGGTTGCGAGAACGATGTAAATACCTACTGCCTATTAGTTGTTTACCTTTTTATAATTTAAAAAGCTAATCCGATTGACATGAAATTGAATAGAATACGACGGATGGTAAAAATGTGAATTAAAGTGCATTAAACTAATCCATAATATTATAAATGCGAAAGTGTGTCTGTCTGTTACCTCTTCACGCTTAAACTGCTGAACCGATTTAGTTGAAATTTGGTATGGAGATAGTTTGAGTCCCGGGGAAGGACATAGTAGGGTACTTTTTTCTTTTTAAAACGGGGGTGGAAGTTTTTATGGGGAATCGTTAAAAAGCAGATTGGGTAAAAATAAGATTTACAGTACATATGGGGTTACTTTTCCGCACTAGTGCGTAAAATAGCACTTTTCGTGCGTATGTCGAAACTTTAAAGTACCATATGTACTGTAAAACGTTGTTCGATACACGTGCGAATAGGTAATTCGCAACTCGTGTCGATTTAAAATACTCCCTTCGGTCGTGTTTTAATTTATCGCCACTCGTTTGGAATTTCCTCTTTTCCGCACTTGTATCGAAAATAACTATTACTCGTCGCGGGCAAAAACTAGTTGTAAATAAACGAAGGTGTCTGGATCGGATGAAAGGTGTATGTGCGTGTGTGTGGCCTGTTGTCATCAAAGGGTCTGTGTATTTTGATGCAGGGAGGGCGGGCGGTCGCTGGGCTGGTGCGGCGCGCTGAGCGGCGCGGGGCCGGGCGAGCTGGGCGTGTCGCTGCGGCTGGAGCGCTGGGAGGCCCGCGCGGTGCGGCTGCGCGCGCTGTGCGCGGCGCCCGGCGCCTACGTCGTGGGCTCGGCCTTGGCCGTGTCGGCCACCACAGGCGACGCCGCGCTCACTCTAGCGCACGCGCCCGCGCCCGCCGACACCTCTCTGCTCGTCGTCCAAACTACGTAGAGCTCCGGCTTATTACTGCTCGATTGTTCATATTGTGTGCGAAGTTTTACGACTGTTTCGCAACGAGTTTGCTCACGATCCGCTTGCAAAATGTCGTAGGTAAACTTTATGCGAGAGAAAACGAGCGTATGTTAATAGTACCTGATTTATTTTGGTTCGGGCTCGTTTATTCCGTCGTATGTATTACTGACTTAACATTGTGATTGGTGTCGATTCTAGTGAATATGGGGCTTTTTATGACGATATTTAATATTTGGCTCGCTGTTGTGCTGGGTGAGTAGCTATATATATCATGTATCATGTACCTAGATTTTATTGAATTTTATGAAACACTTATGTGATGAAGTCATCACTGAAACAAATATAGCAAAACAAATATATTTTATGTTGCACACGAGTAAAATGTGAATAAAATATTATCACCTAAAGTAATTTTTAGATATAGAGCCTCCCTTTAAGAACACTAACATAACATATATAGTGTGTCAATGGACAGTCTTATTTCAAACATAGACAGAGAGAGTCATAGTATCTTTGTCTTACACTAGTACTAGCACCCAAAAGAAAAGGATGAGTATAGTTTTTTTGTTCTTATTTACTGACAAATTGGTTTGACCATCTATATTTTAGATATTTTAAAAGTAATAAGCTGCAGCAATTGGCTACTTTCCTACTAGTCAAATCAGCTTTTTAAGAACTGTCAAAACGATTTGCTAATATGGAATTTATATGAAAACATGTGTAGTGACGTCACAGTCAACTCACCTACTTTTTATACTTCCATCCGATTTATTAAATAAAAATTGTGTTTATGAATAACTGCTATCTATGTTTTTCTAATAATTATCTGATGCTTTATTTCGTGCACGGTGTGAAATAATTTATTTTAAGTAGAGGAAAGTACCCAATTCAAAACTTGACAGTCAAATTTCTACGTATAAACATTAGTTGTAATGTAGGTAAGTACCTAAAGATCGTTTTTTATTTAACCTTTTTTTCTGTACCTTAGCATACATTAAACCAGGTATATTGTGGTAGTAAGAGTTGGCGGAACCTTTAGACACGCCATTTGCCAAGGAAAGGTTAAGTCTATTTTAGATATTTTATTTTATTTTATTTAGAGACTCTTAAACTGGGCGCGCACTTTCTTCTCCAACTGGCCAAATCCAATACGATCGAACGGTTCTCACCTAACACTAACCTAATTAATAATAGGCCAATCAAATTAGATCCAAAAATAGCGTTTTGAGCGAATAATTCCCAACAAGCTGGAAATTGTTTTAATACTTTCATTTGATCCTAAATGCGCGTAATCCGAGTTTGCTCCACCCCAGGAGGTGTGCATACGTTTTGGGAGCCTTAGGAGATAAATTGTTTCCCTGGATTTCCAAACCACTTGATGTAGAAGGAACCCACCATCAATTATAATGGCACTACCAGCAAGGTTCGGTGGACCAGACTCTGGTAAAAAGGAGTTTTCGGAAATTTAACATGATTATACAAATAAAAACTTTTTACAAAAAAAAAGAAAACAGACTTCAAAAAGGATGAAATAAAATATTATCCTTTTTGAAGTCTATGCGTTACCAACTGATATGTTTGAAGTCGGTGCCAAGCCAAATTTTGTTGCATACCATGATTTTGGTGCGATTCAATAAGGATGTACGTTGGATTGTCTTACACGACGACAATGAACGTACTTTCTGTAGGTACAGTTGACGTTAAAAATATGTTTTCACTTTTCGCCTTATTACAAAGGAGTAAGGTGCAAAAGTGTAAACATATCTTTGACGTCGACTGTACCTAAGAACACACGATCAAACCTTCTTGGCGCAGTCCGTACCATGTTTGTCGGCACATAGTGTAAATCCAATGCATTTTTTTGCCGTCGTATTTTTTAAAGAACATTTCTTACAAATGTGTGGGATTGGGACTGAGTTATTTCCCGTCCCTTATCCAGAGGACTACATTTCAAAATATAAAACAATTCAAGGAATTTACCTTTTTGCCAAATTTCACCTAAAGCAGTTCAGTTGTTTAGCCATGAAAAGGCGACAAAGAGGCAGACAGAATTACTTGCACATTTACAATAGTTATTATAAGTACAGTTCTAATGGGATTTATAGCCATAAAGCTGATTATTTTTGACTGGTATTGTTACTACTTGGCTTGGCACCGACTTCAAACATATCAGTTGGTAACGCATAGACTTCAAAAAGGATAATATTTTATTTCATCCTTTTTTTGAAGTCGGTTTTCTTTTTTTTTGTAAAAAGTTTTTATTTTACAATTTTTAGTTTTAACGCATTGTTAAGAGCGCGACGCATGAATTAAAAACGAGATCACGTTTAACATTAAATTCGTGTATCTATTACTTTAATAAATATGTAATCAGGAATTTTCTCGAGTCCATCTGGGAAATTATAATTCCTGTCACTATCACTACACTAAATCCATCCTCCGCCCCGCCACTGACCCAATCCCTCAACCCCCCCCGATCACTCAACCTCACAGCGCATCAACCCCTGATCCAGGAACCCCTCGACCCTGAAGCAACAACCCTTCAACCGCCAGTCTCCGACCCCTTAATCCCTAACCCTAACCCCCGATCAGTAGCCTTACCAGCTTACCACGAGTTTGACATTAATATATTCGCTAGCGTGTGTGTAACTTACTTTCTTTGCATCTCGCTCGTACTGGCATATTAGTGCGAGCGAGATGCATAAAAAGTAAGTTACGAAGACGTTCATAGCGAATATGTCAATCCCAAACTTGTGATATGGCTACTGATCAGGGGTAGTGTCGAACTCATGGTAAGGCTACAGTCGCACTACATCAAATTGGTGGTTTTCCGAAGCAAATGCTCGAGTTAGGTACTTTAGGAAACACCGAAATCACTTTACACGTGCCTTTAAAAATTGAGGAGTTCCCTCAATTCCTCATGGATTCCATCATCAGACCAGAACCAAAAATAATACGGAAACACCTTGGAGGTAACTTCTTCCAAACAAAAAAAGAATTACTCAAATCGGATCACAGGTGCCGGATTAATCGCTGACATACTACATTTTTAAAAATCATCATCATTATCATCAAAACAAAACAATCATCATCATCAGGTCTACTTCATCAAATTGGTGGTTTTCGGGAGAAAATGCTCGAGTTGCTTAAGAAAACACCCAAATCACCATGCATGTGCCTTTAAAAATTGAGGAGTTCCCTCAATTCCTCATGGATCCCATCATCAGAACAGAACCAAATTAATATGGGACCAACTTGGAGGTAGCTCCTTTCAAACAAAAAAAGAATTACTCAAATCGGACCACGGATGTCGGAGTAATCGGTGAACGTACATAAAAAAAAAATAGCCTAACCCGAATACAGAACCTCCTCCTTCTATGAAATTGAAGTCGGTTAAAAAATCGTACAATTTAGACTACGAATTCATACCTTTCGGATCCTCAGAGTCAGATATTAATTTTCATCATGATTAGAATAAATTTTCAGTCGGATTATCGATCTACAAGCAAAACACTGAAAAAGAGCAATGTATGCACACTTCCTGGGATGGAGAAAACTCGGATTACACGCATTTAGGACCAAATGAAGATATTAAAACGATTTCCAGCTTGCTGGGAATTAATTCTTCGAAAAAATGTAATGTGATAGGTCTATAAATTGACGATGAGAAAAAATATGAATTTTGGTGGTTGTGTGTGACCCCCACAGACAAGACATCCTCTAGACTGAGCATAGTAACGCTACCCCCTCTGCCACAAATATACGGTAGTTTTACTCCATGTTTGAGTCAAAGTGTCAGAATCCCGTGCCGTGATTGGTCCGTTCAAAGACACGGGATTCGCTCACCTCGTCCCCCGCACCCCAGTATTTTTGGCAGCATCGGTTTCATGAAATAATTGCTCTAAACTCCGTCTAGAGGATTCCTAGTCTATGGTGACCTCTGCTGCCTGACAATACTTAACCTCCCTTCCGATTGTTCGTGGTATACCTCTTCTATATATCTCTCTTCTCACTGAATAATATTAATCAGGTCTCGCAAAACTCGCAGCAACTAATAAATAACCCTGACCGCGATCACCTACATTACTACTCAGTACATTATACTCAAACGAGCGCGGCGGCGGTGCATAGAGTGCGCTGAGCGAGCCTGAAAGCTTTATGTACTTTATAGACCAAGCCTAATAGTCTCCAGATAGTGGACCTTGAGTTAGGAAGACGAAGTATCTACTATATTTTGGCCTACTTTGAAAATAGGTAATGATAATATACAAATCAAAGTACAGTTGTGGGCATCGTTATTATGTCGAATACCTACTAGGTACCTATTTAACTACCGGAAAATTATATACCTAGCGGCCTGTTACAGAACGTCAATTAAGCGTATCATATTGTTCCAATCATCTCATTCCCATGGTGGTTGGCAACTAAATTCCATGCTACTGATGAACGACATAGCATCAAAAGTTGCTGAGCGGGTAAGATTTTCAAAACTTAGCACAACTTTACTGTTAAGAGGAAAGAAAGTGTGCAGATGCAGTAGAACATTTAGATGACCTGAGCTGGTTAGCTACTTCTGCTGATGACGGTTTTTAGGGTTCACTACCAAAAAGGTACAAAAGGAACCCTTATGGTGCAACTCTGTCCGTCCGTCCGTCTGTCTATCACGTCGCTAAATATCTAGAAAACTAATTAAGCTATCGATTTCAAATTAGGAATAGTCATGAATAATGTGAATAACGCTAACCCAGACACATTGAAAGTGTTATTATATTTTTTTTTGTATAAAAATGCCCCATATGAATGGGGGGCATAATTTCAAAGTCTACTTACTAGGTCAAGTGGGGTATCGTTTGAAAGTAATTAAAACAGTTATTGTTCATTTGAAAACAATTCTTGATTTATTTTCCTGGTGAAAAAAATATATTTATGAAGGTAAATGTAAAAAAAATCTATACCACCGGTCACGCAAATTAATTAACCTATTTGCCGTTAGATGGCGCTGCTTAGTATACTTCTGGTCTAGTCTTGTGGTTACAGCATGTTACAGTTACATAAGATAATTGAATTTTGTATGTACCCTCGGTGCGCGTGTTAAACGAACTCGCACTTGGCCGTTTTTTTTTAAACTACAGCCGTGACATGGCCGTGACAGACAAGGCAGCTAAGTAACCTATAGATGCCTGCAACTCCAGCAGTGGTGTCACTTGCGCGTTGTCTTTATTTGTAGGTATAAATATGAATTTCCTGCTCGGACAAAGGGATGTTCCCACGAGTGAATCCCCGGGCGCTCTGGTAACCCTATTACCTACTATTAGTCATCATCAGGAACACAGCACTTACCTACAGTCTGACGTGCGAATCGTAACTTAATTTACACTTAATTTTTCCGCAAAGTAAAAAGGTAGATATGGTATACGGTATACCAATCTCTGGACAACCAAGGATTGAACGAGGATTTGGTGGTTTGGTGGTCTTCCATGCGTATGGATTCAGGATGTCGACTTGGTCGCATTTTTAACTTCCGCGCATTTAAGTGGGTATCCGTTGATGGCAGTGACATCCACATGCCGTTTGCGTCCGAGGCTTTGAACAGATCTACAAAACAATTTACAAATACAAAAACAAATTACAAATACAAATTTGGTCTACAGAAGAACCAACCGCAGTAGAAATGACCAGAAGGGCTACCGCGAAAACCGAAATTGGCAAGTTGCGGGGATCTTTCTCTTTTACTCCAATGAAGGCATAATTAGAGTGACAGAGAAAAATGCCCGCAATTTGCGAACTTCGATTTTCGCGGTACACCCGTGTTTCGGAATCTCAAAAAAGTACACATTCTACTTAGGGACTGAGAGTTATAAATATGTTGCGTTTATTCTTCTATATATAACTCCTTATAGCGGACAAACCATGGACAGGCAAGTCAAACTACAAAATCGCATCTTTTACGTGATTTCATTAGGTATTCAGTATACCTAGCTAGAGCTAGGGGTCACAAACCCGGTTTCACCGAAATCGAAAAAACCGGAAAAACCGGGTTTTCAGCCAATTCCCAGAACCGGGTTTTAACTTTGACAAAACCGGCTTTTTCGAGTTTTTCGATGTTACAGTTTAATTTACGTACCTACATAATAATACATTGTTTAATTATTTTGATGAGCAACAATTACGGTTCTTTAGTTGCAGATAGACTGCTTAGGTGCTTCTTGAAGTTGAGGCTTTTCTATCCAGGGTGATTTCGAGATATTTAGGAAGTTGTGGCCGATATGATTGCCCTGAGTTTTACTCTCAACTCCTTGGCCTGGCTTGCTCCTCGGCTCCTTGGCCAGTTTGTTGTACAGGTGAAAGTAGGACACCTCGCTCTTAGAAGTGCTGGGACACAAACGCCACCGGCAGAGAAAGTCGTGTAATGGATCCAGATCCTTTTCCAGGGTATTTTGTCCCTCTTCAAGCTATAATCTTGTGTCACTTGTGGCGAGGTCATCAGCATAAGCAAACTTCGGCGTTCCGCGAGGTGGTGTTAGGTAGGATACGACTCAACCATCGGAATTTTCAGACCTATGACAACTAATACTCGCCCATTGTTGAGAATGTGGGAAATCCACAGAATCCACTAGCACGTATAGTTCGGCGGCCACTGGAGTACTGTCCACTACTCTTGTTGTGAAGACTAGGTCCAGGTGGTGGTCACTTCTCCATCCAATAGATAAAAAAAAAATTTTTGAACGTTCATTTGCCTTTGTTAGAATCGGCTAAGAAAGTGTTGTTCCTATCTGCCCAGTCCATGGTCGCCTTCCTCATCAGATTTCCTAAATCCTCAGCTGATGTAGAATCTGGCTAATGAAAGTTGAACCTGAGATTTATTTAAAACTTTTTATATGGCAACTTTTTTTCCTATCAAATAAGCTGTCAGTTTCAAGCTGTCATTTAATTTCATAGTAATTTTATTGCCAGGTGCGGTTTTTATTGAAATTCCCGCGTTATCTCAGGCGCAACTTTCATTAGCCAGACTCTAGTAGCTGCTAACAAATCAAATCCCGGTAGGTAATTTACCTCGTTCAGCGAGTTGGGTATCATCAGCGGTGTGTGTTTCCTGAAGGAGGACTATGTCAACACTGTTGTCACGTAATATTTTGTGTAATATATTACAAATTATACGTAAATTCGAAATCACCGAAAAACCCGAAACCCGGTTTTGCTGTTTCACAAAAACCGAAAAACCGGCTTTATAAAAATACGCGCGGTTTTGTGACCCCTAGCTAGAGCCTACATATACATACCTGTACTTTTACTCTTTGGTATAGAATAATATAAATTCCAATGCAAAAATGCAGGGTATAGGTATTATGCCATAATGCTAATTATTAGTATTATTACACATGAATTAAACATGAAAACGGCTCAATTTTAAGAAATATAGGCTCGAAGAGTTGACCTCCCATAGAAAATTTGAATTTCGACCTGGCGCGGTCGGTAGAGAGGAGACGTGCCTCCACAGACTACACGCGCCTATATGGTTCAATTTTGACTATACTTGGTCAACCAGATCTTGACAATAGAAAAAGGCGGCCAATTTGAAAAATGTAGGCGCGAAGGGATATCGTCGCATAGAAAATTTGAATTTCGCGCCTTTCTTTACTGACAAGATTTGGTTGACCAGCTATAGCAAAAAAAGTATGACCTATTATATAATTATATAGTGTGTCAAAGGTCTGTTTGATTTCAAACATAGACAGAGAGAATCATACTATCTTTTTCTTACACTAGTACTAGCACCCAAAAGAAAAGGATGAGTATAGTTTTTTTATTCCTATTTACTGACAAGATTTGGTTGACCCAGTATAGCTGATCAAGCAAATCTTATCAGTAAAAAAAAGCGCGAAAGCAAATTTTCTATGGGACGATATCGCTTCGCGCCTACATTTTTCAAATTTGCCGCGTTTTTCTACTGACAAGATCTGCTTGACCAGCTATATTTACTGTCTGCTTGACATGACATAGATTCGTAGCTACCATATTATAGTATGTCAAGCCATTTCCGTCATTAAAAAAAAGCGGCAAATTTAAAAAATGTAGGCGCGAAGTAGGGTTATCTACCCATAGAAAATTTGAATTTAGCGCCTTATTCTGCTGACAAAGTTGTTTGACAGACTATACTTTTGAATGTTTTTGGCGCTTGCGTTCGACCTAGACCTAAATATCTATGCGTTCAACAAATTATGCGAATTTTGAACGGTCGTATAAAGCATCGATTTGTATCGATAATAGTCTAGCAGCAATCGATACTTTAATAATGTTTGTATTTGTTTCGCCAACGGCATGAAATAGTTGGAGAAAAATGTATCAATAAAGTGTACATGACCAGATTGTTAACCTACTATTAAGGCCCCAGTACACAATGGGCCATCGCCGGCCACTCCAAGGGACGCAGCCATACGGTAGAATTAAGGCTCCGTCACACAGGCGCGTTTTGCGGGCGGCGGGTGAGCGGGGCGCGCCGCTTTTACATATAAAACGCTCACGCCCCGCCCGGAATACGCGCCTGTGTGACGGAACCTTTAGATAGCAATATCACTTGCTCCCTCTAACGCATAAATGCGTCCCTTGGAGTGGCCGGCGATGGCCCATTGTGTACTGGGGCCTTTAGGTACTGGTACTCTTATGTAAAAAATTAAATACCTGCGGAATAGTTAACGTATTTTGTAATAGTAGTTTATGCAACAGTGATATAATAAGGGTTCTTAAAATTCAAGGGTCGAAGTTACAAAACGAGACGTAGTCGAGTTTTGTAAAAAAAGACCCGAGAATTTTAAGAACCAATTATGAGCTGTTGCATACATTACTTTTTCTATGACAGCTGCAGCAAAAAAAAAAAAAAAAAAGCTATTATTTAAAAAAAAGAGTTATTATTAAAAAAAAGAGTTATTATTAAAAAAAAAAGAGTTATTATTTAAAAAAAATTGAGTTATTATAAAAAAAAAAAGAGTTATTATTTAAAAAAAAAAGTTATTATTTAAAAAAAAAAGAGTTATTATTGTAAATGAAAACATACCTCTTTCAATCAAGATGATCGGAACTTGTATCTTTAAAAAAAATAAAGCAGTTGTATTATACTCATAAGATGACTGCTAGCAGTCATCTTATGAGCCTATAGACAAAGCATTCAAATGACATTGCTTTAGATATCACTGTCAGTCATTTAATTGACACATTTAAGTGCTGGAGTAGAAAAAATATATTAAATGATTGATATAGCTGGTCAACCAAATCTTGTCAGTAAAAAAAGGCGCGAAATTCAAATTTTCTATGGGACGAGATCCCTTCGCGCCTACATTTTTCAAATTTGCCGCCTTTTTCTACTGTCAAGACCTGGTTGACCAAGTAGATGGTCAAGCAAACCTTGTCAGTAGAAAAAGGCGCGAAATTCAAATTTTCTATGGGACGATCTCTCTTCGCGCCTACATTTTTCAAATTTGCCGCCTTTTTCTACTGACAAGATTTGCTTGACCATCTATAGTTTGTAAGTATGTTATTCTTCGATAGATTTTGTTAACTTCTGGCTAAAAAGAATTATGGATTGTTAAGTGGATTTTTGCAAACTTGTGAATAATATGCAACAAAAGTGCCACTTTGTTGGTATAAAAATTGGTCTTATTTAGATTATAAATAACGACATAAAATAATCGTTTTATTTCACAAATCGATGTTATGCGTTCCGATTCTGGCCGTTTGAATCGATTGCAATCTAATCTTAGCGAGTCAGTCACAAAATGGTGCTGAGTGGCGGGAGGTTATAGCATAGGTAGATGGGCGTCCATCTTGAATTTTACTAGATTTGAGCCGGTTCAATTGTGATAAAAGTGTATTTTGTAGCTTTGACTGTACGTTAATTGTTAGTTTTAAAAGATTTCATGTCTTCTGTTACTTGTTGTCGTTTAAGATAGGTTTGACTACAGTAATGTTTTAGGTATGAACATGTACTTTACTGAACCATTCGAACATTTGACGAGTAATGGCGTGCGTTTTTTCTCTCCACAGACACTTTCAAATATTTCATGACTAACCTAATTTAACAATTAGTTTATATCTATGAAATGGACGTTAATTGTAGATTGTGAAAACTAATTGTTACTGCGACATATTAGTGGTTCCAGCTCATAATCGTATCGAGCTGGATGTCGTTTTTAGGTTATACATCACAATACTCCTCCGTGGCTCATAATCTAAGTGACAAATCGAATCAGCATTTCAACTTGAACGTTAAAGTGATATTGTGTTAATATGTTGGAGTGACGTGTTACATATTTCTGTTTGCAGTATCATTACTCAAGACATATGCAATTTCCGGAAAGACTATCGTCGACAAAACCTTAGGTTGGCAGAGGTATAGTACGATGGCAGTACCTAGTAGAGCGCGGGTATACGCCGATGTCAACTCACAGAAGCCGAGAGAGTACTGGGACTATGAGAGCTACGTAGTTGATTGGGGCAATCAGGACGACTACCAGCTGGTTCGCAAACTCGGCCGCGGAAAATACAGTGAAGTATTCGAGGCAATAAATATCACAAATGACGAGAAGTGTGTAGTAAAAATATTGAAGGCAAGTTTTATTCTGTTTTATTATAGTCAAAATATACTTTATTCATGTAGGCCTAGCAACAAGCACTTATGAATCGTAACATACTTATAAATTATCTTTAGCTAATTATCAGAGCAATTTATTTATTATACAAATCAAATTAAACACATATTTTGGATGGTTGCATAAATGTCTACAGATCACCTTATTAATCAGCAGTATTGTGTTAATCGATTACTATTTCTAATTAAAGATTTTATTTTTAGCCTGTTAAAAAGAAGAAGATAAAAAGGGAAATTAAAATATTAGAAAATTTAAGAGGAGGCACAAATATTATAACTTTACAAGCGGTTGTCAAAGATCCTGTGTCTCGAACTCCAGCACTTATTTTTGAACATGTGAACAACACTGATTTTAAACAGTTGTATCAAACATTGTCAGATTATGATATAAGGTATGAAATTGTCTAAAATTATAAAATAATACTTTTTTGCAATAAAATACTTGAGAACAGTGCACTTACTTGTATGTTTTCACTTTCAGATATTATTTGTATGAACTTCTGAAGGCATTAGATTACTGCCACAGTATGGGCATCATGCACAGAGATGTTAAACCTCACAATGTGATGATTGACCACGACAACAGAAAGTTGCGTCTTATTGACTGGGGTTTAGCAGAGTTCTACCACCCGGGGCAAGAGTACAATGTTCGTGTGGCGTCTAGATACTTCAAGGTGAGACATTTGTGCTTGGATCAACAAACTGTTTTTAATACAGTTTTTTCACACAATTTTTAATGTATTACTGGCTAGGGAGCTATAAGTTTATTGTAACCACAAATACAACAATTAATACATTATTATTTACTTTAGTAGATCACATCTGATGGAAAGTGTCAACAGTACCTAAGAGAAAACTTGAAAGATACCAATATAATATCTTGTTTCTGTCAAGTAAATTTTTGTACGCCCACTATTTCAGGGTCCTGAGCTCTTGGTGGATTATCAAATGTATGACTACTCATTGGATATGTGGTCACTGGGCTGCATGTTGGCATCCATGATCTTCCGCAAGGAACCATTCTTTCATGGTCATGATAACTACGATCAGCTTGTTCGGATTGCAAAGGTGCTGGGCACTGAAGAGCTTTTTGAATATTTGGACAAATATCATATAGAACTGGATCCACGGTTTAATGATATACTTGGCAGGTTTGTATATTTGAATGTACATACTTTTATTTGCATATATAGTTTGTCAAAGGACTGTCTCATTTCAAACATAGAGAGAATCATACTATCTTTATCTTACACTAGTACTAGCACCCAAAAGAAAATGATGAGTATAGTTTTTTTTGTTCTTATTTACTGACAAGCTGAAAGCGCTGGTGGCCTAGCCGTAAGAGCGTGCGGCTTGCAATCCGGAGGTCGCGGGTTCGAACCCCGGCTCGTACCAATGAGTTTTTCGGAACTTATGTACGAAATATCATTTGATATTTACCAGTCGCTTTTCGGTGAAGGAAAACATCGTGAGGAAACCGGACTAATCCCAATACGGGCCTAGTTTACCCTCTGGGTTGGAAGGTCAGATGGCAGTCGCTTTCGTAAAAACTAGTACCCACGCCAATTACTGGGATTAGTTGCCAAGCGGACCCTAGGCTCCCATGAGCCGTGGCAAAAATGCCGGGACAACACGAGGAAGATGATGATTTACTGACAAATTGGTTTGACCAACTATATAATTTAATAAAAAATATCTGTGTGTTCGAGCTTCGCTCGGAAAACATATAAAAACTCGAAAATACGCGTTTTCCCAGAGATAAGACCTAGCCAGATCGATTTTTCGCCCCCGAAAACCCCCGTATAGCAAATTTCATCGAAATCGTTAGAGCCGTTTCCGAGATCCCCGAAATATATATATATATATAAATAAATAAATAAATAAACAAGAATTGCTCGTTTAAAGGTATTAGATTGTGGACTCGGCAACTGATAGTCATTTGTTTATATTGTTATTGTTTGCCATTTAACATATTATTTTTGTTTGACATCATATTACAATGAATGCATGGAACCATCTCTTCTTGAATTCATTATTTGTATGCCAAATGGCCATACAACAGTGACCATAAATTATTGTATAAGAGCTATATATATTTTTTTGTATTTACAGGCATTCCCGTAAGCGGTGGGAACGATTTGTCCACTCTGAAAACCAGCATCTGGTTTCTCCTGAAGCTTTAGACTTCCTTGATCGTCTTCTGCGTTATGATCATTATGAACGCTACACTGCGCGAGAGGCAATGGACCACCCATACTTCTGTAAGTACATCTTAATAATTATAAGTTATTAATGTACTTCATCATTATGTCATTATAAATAAGTATTGTAGGATTTGTAGGTGTAGGTTAATGTATATTGGACTAATACTGAATAGTCATTTCAATTCTTAACACTATTACTCAGTTACTGCTGTGCTTTTATTATGTTACTGATTCATTATGAGAAGGGAGGATGAGACGGAACTCAATTAGGAAAGTGAAAACAGGTACAATATGCCTTTATAATTTAATAATCAGTAGTTATTGTTTTTCTTTTTTATTAATACTGAAACTACATTTAAAATAGTTGTCTTATTAAAGAAGAGGACTTTAAATCTTATAGTCCCCTTAATCCCATATAAGAAGCTAATAATACTATGATTTTGAAGAGCTGAGTGACATGATTATTTTTCAATTACAGATCCAATTGTAAAGGAGCAGGGCCGGCTGAAAGTTGAATCTAACTCTCCGACTCCCAATGCATTGCAAGGACCAATAAATACTGCAGCATAAACTGTTACAAATAAATAGTAACACTTTATATGCTATGTATTGAATATATACTTGTACAAGATTCCAGAAGAGACACTAAACACCAAACGAGAGCCGCTGACAAAGGAGTGGACTACCCGGAGTGACACATGTGTGAAAGCAACCATCTTTGAGAACCAACAAGTAATTCCATTGTTTGATAAATGGAAATAGTTTGGAAAGACAATATAATTTAGTGTTTAATATTAGTAAATCTGGTTTATTGATTATTTTAAAGTGTTTCATCTCTGTGGTAAAACTACTAAAACAAGTCTATGAAAGTGAACATGAACTAAAGCTGCATATTTATTTTTACTGTTACTTTGAGGTATCAAGTGGTGGGTTTTAAATGTTTTAAAGTTATGAAGAATTCGTTTTTATAATACAAAATTGAATGTTAATGAACAAGATGAAATGTACTTCAGAGTTTTATTGCACTTGAAATTTGCATTTATTAACCTATGGTATTGATACTGTAATTACTTGTATGATATAATAAATAACACCTACTGCGTACCGTTTTGCAAGTACTGGTTTAACTGGTTAGCAGCTTTTCGTTGATCACATTTAAAATTTTGTATTTATGTAATAGAAGTAAAATGTAGATATGTGTAATATAAATACAAAATTTTAAAAATATCAATTGTTTTCTTTTTTATTACATTTTGGTAACGAAGACCAGTAACTTATAATTAATAGACAATGTCGGATTAAATCTTGTTTTTATTAGTACCTATGTTCTTAGTAAGTTACGTTAGCTGTCCTTATATACATATAGAATAAAGTCTATCTTCAATTTAAAGGTGAGCCTCATTATTATTTATTTTTTTATTATGATAACTGCAAGTTGTTGCATCAAAATTTTCTTAATAAACAATACTAACTTTTTTGCCTGAACATTTTTTCGACTTGTAAACCAAATTGCCACTATATTTTAAGGTTGGTTGTCATAGTATTATTGCAGGTATTGAAGGTGTTAAAATTTTAGGAACCAATACCTAAAACTAACCTTTTAACCGCCAGACGGCGAAGGAATATGCCGTGCTCCCGACGCCAGGCGATCGCAATTATTTAAGGGAAATTGAACTTTACGGAGTCCCGCGTAAATCCCTATTACATTGGCGAAGTTGTCGGCTGTAGCCGTCGTCCGTGGCAAGACTTTCTGAGAAAAGGTTTACCATTGACCGCCACAGCCGACTGTGGCGGTCAATGGTTACGATTAGGACAGATATGGCCGCTAGGTGGCGACAGCGCCACGCGCGGCTTATGGCTAGCCACCAAAATTGGTGTGATATATTATGGTACCATCGAGCTGATCTAATGATGGAGACAGGAGGTGGCCATAGGAACTCTGTGATGAAACAACGCAACCTAATTATGCTAGGGGTTTTTAGAATTGTCTCGATGAGTATTAGTTGTCTGTCGTAAGAAAAGTACAGTCAGCGATAAAAGCTTGTACCAAAAATGAATATCATTTGCCATTTCGGCGCCATGCTTGCCATCCGGCGCCTAGAGCGGCCGCTCCACTCGCTCTACCCTAGATCGGGCCCTGCATTTATCAATTGTATATATATTAAACATGTAGATTGTAGGTACCTAATTCAAACAATCTCAGAAACATATAAAACCAGCCAAGTCCGAGTCGGACTCGCGTACGAAGGGTTCCGTATCATTACGCAAAAAAAAAATACGTTTGGTGTATGGGATTGCACTTAATAATATTTAATAGAAAAGAAACCGACTTCTCTAGTAAGTTTGGCATCATTATAATTTTATTAATTTGGTTTTTTTTTTTTCAGAATAAGTTAAACAGCATAATAGTAAAAATACCAAACCACTGCTAACTTAATATTAAAAGAAAAAAAATACAATTTTAACAAATTACAATATTAACATCTATAAATAAATAATTGGTACATTTTTAAACTGTAGAAGGACGTGCCTACATCTTCTCACAAAACCTAACATTATCACGCACAACCACCTGTCTTGTCATCTATAAATAAAATACCTCTGACAGTTATCATTATATAAAAAAAACGGTCAAGTGCGAGTTCGTTTAACTTGCGCACCGAGGGTTCCGTACAATCTTTAAAATTTTTCTTGCAGGTAGCTATAGACTTGAATAGAAGTTAACTAAGCGTAATTGTGTACAGCGCCATCTATCGGTAAATTGACTAACTAATTTGTGCGATCTGTATGTATGTTGGTTTTTCAGGGATAATTATTCCATATGTGAACCGATTTAAACCATTTCTGTTTTATTTGAAACTTGAAAGAAGGTAGTTTTGATGTAATCTCATAGATATTTCAAGTATAATGAAAATGAAAAATATTAAACTTCGGTCGGACATTGAAATTAAAAATAAATTATATAAAATAAATTAAATGAACTAAAATACATACATAATATTATAACACTGATTTAAACTTTCACGATTTTTACACATTATTAAATTATACAACGGGACTTAATCGCGTATCTAAGTTTTAAGATTTACCTCCGACGTTTCGAGGACGGCGTTGTCCCCGTGGTCTCGGAGAAGACTGGCTTAAGTTGACATCAGCATCGTCTAACCGCGCGAGTTTTTCGAACTACCCGCACTTGGTCTTGTTTATCCGCTTGAACGTTTTGCGCACTAGGGATGTCACTCTGTCGACACACAACACTAACGATATTCGATTTATCGACTGTCGATATTCGTTTACGCTTACATTTACTAATGACTGGATTCCATGTGGATGAGATCTTGAAACCCTCGTCCCGATTGAAATTACTATGTTTTTTGATTTCAATGGCTTCCCGTACTTTCCTGCTGTAGAAATGACGATCCGTGGACAGGATTTTAGGGTTATGCAGCTCAATCCAGTGGTTTGGTCCTGACTCCAGTAAATGCTCAGCCACGGCAGACTTGTTCACCTGACGATTTTTGACAGCTGCAATATGTTCCTTAACTCTTTCTGCTATTGTGCGCTTTGTTTCTCCGATATAGGAACTACCACAACTGCAATCAATTTTGTAAACGCCAGGTGACTGATACGGAATAACGTCCTTCGGTGACCTTAGGCTCCCTGCTCAATCGGGACGAGGGTTTCAAGATCTCATCCACATGGAATCCAGTCATTAGTAAATGTAAGCGTAAACGAATATCGACAGTCGATAAATCGAATATCGTTAGTGTTGTGTGTCGACAGAGTGACATCCCTAGTGCGCAAAACGTTCAAGCGGATAAACAAGACCAAGTGCGGGTAGTTCGAAAAACTCGCGCGGTTAGACGATGCTGATGTCAACTTAAGCCAGTCTTCTCCGAGACCACGGGGACAACGCCGTCCTCGAAACGTCGGAGGTAAATCTTAAAACTTAGATACGCGATTAAGTCCCGTTGTATAATTTCATAATATTATATTCTCAACAAGCATCTCCTTATAAATACGTACAAATTAAATACTATCCATTTCAGGACTTTATTCCACTCGTACAAGTAGTAACCTAATTGGTACCTATAGGTACTATTGGGACAGCTCGGGTTCAAATTAAATACTTTCCTTTGGGTTCCTTGATTTATTGGTTTTACATTTTCATTTCCGCTTCACACAATATCCATCCATGTAGTCTATAGCTAATTCACATGAGATAAATCATAAAACTCTTTATATTATCACACCATGATCACCGCGTCGTCTACCTAGTTGTCCTCTGTCCTTTTTTTTCTAATAACCTTTTTAGTTCTGACATCTGTCACATTTTCCCGCGCATCGCGCTTTAGTTTTTTTTTAAAAGGCCTCCCACTAATAAGGCGCGTTCACATTTACTTACAATTTGATATAAAGATAAAACCATAAAACTAAAATTAACTATGAACGCGATGTTGGAACCTAACAGCTTCGGCCATCCTCTTTAAGCGAGTCCCTTCGCTTAGATTGTTGTCACAACGCAAAACTATCTAGCTTTATATAATACTATTTTTAGAGATCAACGACGACACGTTCAACATAGGTATAATGATTGAACTTTGCTTCGAATGACAACATAACATCAACATACAATTTATACGTTACCTAAAACAAATGAAATAAAAATTATCAACAATCAACAAAAATGACGTCTGTTTCAGACGATACGCATTCGCTGAGGTACATACAACAGGTAGTACAATAACTACATCGGCCATCCTCTTTAAGCGAGTCCCTTCGCTTAGAATACTTTCACAAAGAAAACTACCCAAGTATAATACATACTATGCTCAGAAATCAACGATAACAAATTCAGCACTTAAACTTTGCGTCTACATACACATCAACATACATTTAACAAATGAAAACAACATTCGATGTCTATTTCAGACGATAATCATAACGACGATTATATCGGGTGGAACAGAACGAAGGACTTTTATGCAAACAGGGCATTGTTTAGCTTTAGGGTATGTACGTTATTTTTCACTCATTAATCACGTTAATATTTCTAGCCGTTTGTGACATACACTTTGTTAAACATTAGTGCAAAAATCTGCATGTTTCAACCCTAGCAACTTGGATCTACAAGTATCGAATGTAGTCAAATTAATGTGTCAATTTAAAATGTAAATAACTTTGTAGTGGAAGGGTTGTCACTGATATACAATATTTCATTTTAATGATTTTGTTTTACTCTTTAATCCAGCTTTACGATTAAAACAACTCAATTGTAGAACACTTAGATCACTATCCTTTCAACTCAAGTGTATAGAAATGTTCCAACCTGTATAACTGGTAAGTACTATAGACATTAACATATATGAAACAGTTTATGAAATCTTGCAAATGTTACAAACATATATTATTAGTAGGTAGATATTACAATGCAAAATATATTTTTGTTAATACCCCATCTTCATGTGCAAACATGCTTACTCACTTTCAGTAGCGCTATGATCGGATGCATCCGATTCTAAATCACGAGAAAACACCATACATGGTTGTATTTTGTCAATAGCCTCATACTTCCTACCGTTCCTTCGAATACGGTAGTGACCCAGGGACCCTGGTACTGGTATTCCTGGTGGGGAGTTTCTTCTAGTGATATGAAGCAAACCCTCTTAGCCGTTCCACGGGACTCTTTGGTGCAGTCTTATGTTTGGTCGTATATACGCACCAGTACATCGGTGATGTGAGACAAACTGGAACACCGAAGCAGCTTATGCGCTCTCATTACTCGAACGGTTATCCCAGGCTTGGTGTCCCACACAGCTCTTATACTCACAAATTTAGTGGATCCGTCGACAAACTATAGCAAATATATAACTATTAGCTTTCTTCTATCCGTCTTAGGTGCAGTTCTAACGGCATATCCCCTAATGAAATGCCTGAAATACCCAGGTACTTAGAGAAACTGGCGTTTTTCAGGTTGGTTAGTCGGTTGGGGAAACTCAGAGACTACAATCTGTCTTCCTACTAACAAGCCAGATTCCCCGAGTACTTACCCTAAATCTAGGAATTCAGTGAGGAACAAATAACATTTATGTACTCAATTTAGAATGAGACCACCTTTCTTCAAATTGCAGCACCTCTCCTCCAATCTCTGATTACCTTCGGTAAAGTAGGTACTCTGGACTCGCATGTCATCCACGTGAACTAAAAATGTCTATATAAACTTTTGCATATTTTACCTGAGCGTCTCGGAGTATCTTGTGAATAGATCCATTCAAGGTCCAGCGAAGTTAACATCAATTCGGGGTAATATTTTGTCGTCTAATACAATACTAGCTACTACTAAGGTTAGCATAAGACGAGAATTCTCTGACAATACCACTGACGACCATTTTCCTGAACCAAATCTCTTGACAATATACCCGTATACAACTGGTTAGGAGTCTTCTAGATCGATTACCATCTCGGCACTGTCAGTGAATCCTAGGTCTTCAGGCCAAACAGAAAAGCCATTCTTATGATGTATACGAGTACCTGTTTCAGTTTTGAACACTAATCTCAGTCTATTCCTGGTTACAATGCAGTTATGCATTAATGTCGGCGATTAATAAGGTTCCCTTTTTTTGGTAGTCATATTTGGTAGTTACAAACTAAGAGAGCGCCACTTCGTTTCTTGTCTCATACATATATACCAGGTAGGTACTACTGGTACAATGTACCTAAAATAGATTATCTTCATCCCGCAGCGGGCCGTTCACGTATACCACAGAAAGCAAACAACTATAGAAATGTAACTTACGCTTGAAACGAGTGGCATGAGTAAGATTAGCTTCGCAATCGGATCACAGAAAATAATTGTCAGTTCACTACGGAAGTTTATGCGTGTAACTAATCCATTTTAAATTTAAAAAAATGAAGTTGTGCTCTGTTCACGAGGGGAAAAGCTAGCTTAATAACACAAATATCACCCATGAAGGCGTTGCATGCCATCGATCAGTCTTATTTCTTTAACTTTTTTTAAATATATTTTTTTCGTAATCAGTTTTCTGCATCTGACTTTTTTTTATTTTATTACCCAATACAAAATTTAATTTTATGTGTATACGATAAGGTCGATATCTATTTAGCTTTAAACCGTCGATAGTTCTTGAATAATATTCAATCGATTTATCTTAACCATTACTGCTCACTACTCAAACGTGCGAGAAAAGTACCAAAAACTCCAAGTGTAAAAGAGATGAAGCATAGACGCTGGTTGTGACATCTTTTGTGGAGTAGTGGAACTGCAGCGTGTGTATAGATCAACTATTTGATGCTAGATGGCGCTATTTTCAAACCAAAAGTGTGTAGTGCAATTTCCACAATGTTTCTTTATTTATAAAGTTCAATTATCATGGCGGGCTTATCATGGCGGGCGATGGCTTCTAATCTCTTTTGTAATAAGATAGTATGGGCCAAGTTTTGGCGACACCGGTTCTTATAGTACCTAACCATAGACCTGTAATATTAAATCATTGCACCTAACCCAGACTCAGACTCAAGTCGCTTCCCTAGTTTTGTTTTTCCGTGACGTATCGTATTCTGACGTATCTGTTACCAGCCTTACCAGCCAACATATAAGCGGTCTTGTGTAAGTTAATCCGGTATTATAGCAATAATAACATCCGGTTTTTCAGTAAAGGAGTGCACTACTAAAGTTGGAGAGCTGAAACGTAATCATCTACAATTTATACTTCAATGTGTTTCCTGTGTTCCCTGGACTTCAGCTTTACAATAGAGATGCCTATAAGCGTCAAACTCTTTTCTACACCCCTCTACAAAGGCAAATTATCAAGATAATGAATTAGGATCCCTAGAACTTTTGTTGTAGTAACTCTAATGAAGGAGCACTCACTTTCCAGATCGATGAGACATGTGTTAAATTAATTTTGTCATTCATAAGTTTTTTTTCTTTTTGGGTCGCTATTGTTAATAGTCACTACGTAAACTTAACGTGATTGACTTTACTGGCTATGTGAATGTCATTCATATGATGTTAGTATTTTTATTTCCAAAAACATTCTGCCGTCAAACGTCTTGACCAATCACAAAGCATGCATTTTACCACAGACATATGTCATTTGAGGTAACCTATTATTTATAATAATGCTACGAACATCCGCCATATTGTCAGTACTGAAATACTTGAACACTTGCGCTCTGTGCTACCTGTGCACCACTGTGCACCTACTTTAATTGCTTTATCCTCAATTCCTAAGATATCTTCCTTATCTTTATACTTAGACCGATTTAACAAATAGAATAAAAGACTAGGTAACCCCTGGTACCAAGTATTAGCTACCCCGCTTAGTTTGGGTAACGCATAGTGGATTGTTGCCTTATTTATCATTATATATATATTTTTCAGCCCGGCCATATGTTTCGGCACATTCCGCTTTCCTTAGCCAATCTAGCCCGGTCTGTACTTTTGTCTATCACATTGGTATTATAGGGTAACTTATATTTATCCAAAACCCTGACCTTGTAACAAATACTTATAAACTAATCTAATATAGCATTAGTCTCTGATTGTTTACTTGTTCCTCAATCAAGGTAGTGATGATCCCGATGAAGATGTTGAATAATCCCTCAGCCTTGTCGTTGTTGTTGTTGCTCTGACAGCACTGCAGCGACTGACTCATCCTTGAATCCTCATCCATATCCATTAGTACTGGGTTCTCCATCCTTGAACCCATTGCCCTCCACATTATCTGAAAATAAGATTCACGGCCTAGTCCTTGGCCTCCCTCCCCTCCTTCCCCTCAATTAATCCATCCTTATCCATATCCATTAGTGCCGGGTTCTCCATCCTTGAACCCAATGCACATGTTCATGGCCTTGGCCTTCCTGATGTCTTAGCCCTTCCCCTCGACTAAGTCCACCAATATCCAGTCCCTGACGTACTGACCCTCCTCCTTGGTCAGTTCCGCCAGTATCCATTCCTTGACGTACTGACACTCCTCCTTGGTCAGTTCCGTCATCCATCCTGAAACTTCCAAGCATATGTCAACCTCTAGTATTTTTTTTTCACACTTTCCAGTCTCTTACTCTTTCTACATAGGTATATTATACAAAAATTATATATCTACATATATTACTCAAACAAAGACTAGGTAATTATTTTTGACAGATAAAAATTAAGAATCAAATATAATAGTCACTAGTGTTCACATAAACACATACATACAAAGACCACTTCTTCAGTCAGGGGATGTCACTTAATATTTGTGTATTTTTAAAATACAAATCCATTTCCTTGGCTGTGCATGTACCTTTGTTTAATTCATTTTCAATTACATGTTGCCAGTGCAGCATTATCAAAATCTAAGTAAATATGGTAACTTAAGACTCAATCCAACACCAGATGACTGATGTTAAACTGGCAATGTTAGAAGTGTTACAACAATAAATACATTTGTAGTAACATTGTACTATTACAAAAATAATCTGTAACACGCACACACACACATACATGGTACACACATACATGGTACACACATACATGGTACACACTATAATAATATCATCTCATAATGCCATCATGTTTCTGTATCCTTTTATGAAACCGAAGAATCTCAACTGTGTGAACCAGGATGTTGGACACCTGGACGGTGAGAATGTCAAATATGAAATTTAATCAATTCGACTAGGTACCTTTAATAAATTGTAACATGGGTGGGTAACTTGTACTTGACTCATTGCATGTTTTAACTAAACAATAACAACATAGTTATAGTGTCAATCATGAAGTAGTAGATCATCATATTATCATTTTCTTTTATTGCCAAATATGAGAGGCTAATTTTGTAAGATAATACATATGGGTAAAAAAATTAGTAACCAACTCAAAGTACCTTGTGATTTGTTTACCTTTGATTGAAATGTGGGGCCAAAACTGCAAAACTGCTTTTACAATAACTGATCAAGTTGGACAACAAGACTCTTGCTCCCAAAAGAAACTATCTTATGTCCTCATCTTTATAAGGCAATGTTAAGCATGCAGGCATGTTATGTGTAGAAATTGTTGACATGAAATGAATCCTATTAATTCTACAAAATGAATTAAATAACAAGTAAATTTTAGTTACCTACAAATCTTTCCAGTCCCAATGACAGGTACAAGTTAATGCATAATTGGAATGTAAGAAAGTGCAGTAAGGAAAAAAAAACTGTTTCTTGCAATTATTCACTAGTATAAGCCTGTACTTCAATCTGTTATATTGATAAAAGCACTCAAAACAATCAATAGTTTATCTTATAATCACTTTCCTTTCCAGTTTATTTTTAACAATATCCGAGAATCCTTATCATGTTGAATCGTTTCACTCCATTACAAAGTATGTATTCCAAAATAAAGACTGTTTACCTGCTGTTCTCCGGGATGTGGACGTGATTTAAGGCGATTCACATGAGAGTAGCCCATGTAGCCTTACGCTCCCACTTGCTGAACTATTGGGACAGCTCGGGTTCAAATTAAATACTTTCCTTTGGGTTCCTTGATTTATTGGTTTTACATTTTCATTTCCGCTTCACACAATATCCATCCATGTAGTCTATAGCTAATTCACATGAGATAAATCATAAAACTCTTTATATTATCACACCATGATCACCGCGTCGTCTACCTAGTTGTCCTCTGTCCTTTTTTTTCTAATAACCTTTTTAGTTCTGACATCTGTCACATTTTCCCGCGCATCGCGCTTTAGTTTTTTTTTAAAAGGCCTCCCACTAATAAGGCGCGTTCACATTTACTTACAATTTGATATAAAGATAAAACCATAAAACTAAAATTAACTATGAACGCGATGTTGGAACCTAACAGTACCTACTGATATAGATTGACAAATAGGTACCTATTTCCTCTCAATGCACGCCTCGCCATGATTGAATGTTCTCGTGCGAGTTTAATTGAACAAGCACTAGGTAATTAACTCTGAATAGCATCATGAATATACCGTGGTAATGTTGAATTGTCAATTTCTAAATAATTTCTGCTACAACCATAACATAGACGCTCATTGACATAAGGAAACATGGATTTCTTATTACTGTAGTTTGCTTGATGCTCGATTTTCTTGAAGTCTGCATTACTAGGGCTTTGGAGGGACACTACTCGTGAAAAGTTAGTTGCTTCCAGAGCCGTTAACTTTGTGCTGTTTGTCCTCAGGATACTCTGAAATAAATAAAAAGTTTCTGATATAAGTACATAATTATATTATATTATGCGTGTATATTTTAAAAATTAAAAATTCACTAAATCATTAAAAAAAACATCCTATTTACGATTTGAATCAATGTCATTTGTATTTTATAAAAAAATCAAAGATTCCCAGTAAAGCGTTAAAAAAAAAAAAGGTCTGTACATATTTATGCTTACTACTATGTGAAAGGGAGTAAATTTTCATTATTAGGTATCGATTTTGAGGTATGAGTAAGTAATATGCATAGGGTAAGTTGTCCATCTATCACTTAAGTAACATCTACATTTTTAATTAAACATTGTGTATGCCAAGCCTAACCTATGACTAATTACAGCTTTTTAGTCAACATTTCTGAGGCTCTGAGGAGTCTGCAGTTTGCACGCTACACATTGAGATTCTTAAATTGTCTTTAGCCTACATCCCTGTGACTTAAATAACGCAATAGAGATGGGCAATTGGGGATGGACTTTCCAGTTAAATTCTGATTTTCAAGGTCTCCAGAGGGCTTAGTGGCGAATTCACATGTGCAAACAATCATTACATACCTTACACAGAACACACTTTTCATTTGATTGGTTATTGTTATAAGTTCCAATTTTGTCAGCAGTTTTGCATATAGTTGAAATTGTGGCTGGAAAGCTGTCTTGCAATTCAGTAACAAATGACCCAATTACGGACTGCAGGCTGTTTTGTTGGAAAATGTTTTGGTCGGCTGGATGTAAGTTTTTAATTTTGATATAATACTCCAGCTCCTCCTTACTAATGTCTTTCATTGGTCGCAATATTTTAATGCTATCATTTCTTCCGTCGTAAAAACTCTGAAATAAGCTTGTTTTAAGTACACACATATATTATCATGGTGAATATCTATAAAATAAAGGAGTCACCCATATTTACATATTTTACAGTTGCATTGTATACTCATTCCATAGTTAACCTTATTCTAATTGAGTTAATTACACAATAGAACAAATTTACACTCAATCACATACAATTACTGGGACAGGCCATATTTTATCCACTTGTGATGTAAATATTTACCAGGCTACCATTATTAGGCATTTTATGTAAAATGAAATTGTTGATTATATGCATACATGAGGATTAACAGTGATAGCTTAAGAACAAATGCGGATTCCTCACTACTCATAAATAAACTGACAACACTATATTACATACACACAGTAAGTGTTGTTGGTTTCTATCATTATTGCAATAAAAGGACTTAACTGTTTTGTGAGGTGGAGGTTAATGCGGAGGACTGTGAGAGTGAGGAAAATATATTGTACATATTAGCAGGCCTGGCCCACTCCGCAATTTCGTCATGTCGCAACAAGTACATCCGTCCCACACCAACTTTGGTGGCTAGCCATAAGCCGCGGGCATGGTGCTTGCGCTAATTGTAACAGACGCGTTTTGTTACAGAGTGAATCTTCTGTACCTAGTACTATTAATTCTGTGATATTAGATAATAATATGTATCTGTGATAAAGTGACATATGCATATTGCCTATGCTAATAATATATAAAAAAAATCTGTAGAGAGACAATAACATTGTACATATCATATTGTAAATCTTGCTCTAATACTATAAAATACAACATAAACAGTTTTCAACCTTTACAAAACAAAATTATACTTACAACATCATCCTGAACTTGCGCTCCCCGGCCCATGGTAAGGTTTGACAATAAATTTATAGCTAAAGTGGCTGTAGTTTCAGCTGTGAAAATATAATTGCACTTCAATTGTTCTGCTACTCTGACAAGTAGGTTTGATCTTATTTTCATGAAATAATCATTTCTGACTGTAACAGGCATACTACTCAGCATTGCTTGGAATTCCACCTCATTCTTATTAGCAGGCACACAGTTAGCTTCTGGTAACTTTGTGTGAGCCTGAACATATTCTGACAAATGAATGACGTAGACTTGGAAGTCATATTCTTTACATTGTTTTATAACAATACTTGCAGTTTTTTCAGCATTTTTATCATGGACACTATCTGAAAGAAGTAAAAGAGTTATTATGGGTTAAAGGGTTTAGGTCCTTCAATATTATTCTCATTAACAAAAAGGCTACCTATCAAATGCACAAAACAAGGTGTAATTCTTAATTTCTTGTGATTACTCATAGAAATTCCATTAAAAACCATATCCAACAGCACAGTCGAGCTAGGCCCACCCGATAAACAAACTAAAACTTGTTCATTTGGTGGTATGGCTCTAGTTTTTCCAATAATAGCTCTAAATTTGTGATTAATGCCAGTTGTAAAACAATTTTCACAGTAGTGATCCTTTTGACGTAAAATTACAGTTCCGTGAGATTCACACTTCTTGCAATTCATGATTAACGGAAAACAATATGTCGGCGCTTAATTATTTACTTTAAAAGCTCATAGAGTAGCTGAATGTAAATACAAAAATTAGAAAACATAAAATCAAAGCATGCACGATTGCACAGTATCAACAGTATGCCCGCGCCCGCGTGTCGTTTTGACATTGATAGCTGTCAATCAAAGAGTAGTTAAGCCGTGTCCAGACGAGCTGGGCAAATCGACCGATTTGATCAGGAAAATAATCTCATCTAGCGTCCACACGTACACAATTTAATCACCAATTTGCATTCCAATAACTTCGAAAATTGGAATTTTTGTGTCCGCACCTGCTGATTTGATCGGGGAAACAAATTGGCGTTTGCGTCCACACGGCCGATTCGATCGGACAATTTCATCAGATTGGCGAAAAATTGTCTCGTCTGGATTCCACTTATATCTGTCAATGCTCAGAATGGGTTGTTTGAGTCAAGTTTTAAAAAGCAGATTTTCTTTTAAATGATTCTTTACTCTTTGGATTCTTGTCACAGAATAAATAATATAGCCAGTAAAACAACTTTGTAAGTAAAAAAGGCGCGAAATTCAATTTTTTTATGGGACTATTACCCTTCTTCGCGGGCTTCCGGTTCGAGCGCCATCTTGATATAGATGGTCAAGCAGTTGTTGTCAGTAGAAAAAGGCGGCATATTTGAAAAATGTAGGCGCGAAGCATAGCTAGCACCTAAAAGAAAAGGATGAGTATAGTTTTTTTTGTTCTTATTTACTGACAAATTGGTTTGACCAACTATATTTATTTTTATTAGAATTTTTACCTAGTAGCGGCGAGGGCGTTTATTGAATCCTGAACGAAGCGAAGGGTTCTATAATTAAATCCCGAGCATAGCGAGGGATTCTAAAATAGAATCATGAGCGTAGTGAGGGATTCAAGTGTTAACGCCCAGGTGGCAATAATGTTGCTACCATGTGACACATACAGTTGTGTGCAATATAATAGCAGTTAATAGGAAAATGAAAATTAGGAGCAAAAGGTTTTTTATATTCCACGACTCTTCTTTCTCTTTCCGCACAGACTCTTAACACAGGGGGTGCAGTCCGTGGTCCGTGCAGTGATGACGGGGAGTCAAAACAGTTAAAAAAAAGAGGTTAAAATGAAACAATATTTTTTATTTAGAAAACTTTAGTTGTTACACTTTGTTGAATGCTGCAATGTCAACACTTTGTACCTGTAAACAAAATACGTGGCGTGAAGTCTGTGGCAGAATTTCCATTAGAAGCTAGTATTGTGCCAAGTTTATAATTACACTAGCGACCCGCCCCGGCTTCGCGCGGGTTAACAAATTACACATAAGTCTTCCTCTTGAATCACTCTATCTATTAAAAAAAAACCGCATCAAAATCCGTTGCGTAGTTTTAAAGATCTAAGCATACATAGGGACAGACCGACAGACAGACAGCGGGAAGCGACTTTGTTTTATACTATGTACCTACTTAGTGATAATACTGATAATACTCCTCCACACCTACATATGCAACCAGTAATCTAAAATTTGACCTAACTTTACGAGTAATCATACTAATTTTTCGATGAAGACTGTTTGAAATATACATACAAAGGATATAATTTAAACAAAATAGTTCACTAGTAGTGTGTGGTCTCAGTGGCGAACCAGCGGCACGTTCGGCGGGGCCTGCAGCAAAAGGTCAATCTTCCAAGGGATTTGAGGCCTCTCAGGTACGGTTGAATTTGTTTAACCTGGACGCCGCGCTGCACGCCCCGCTAGAGAGGCCACTCAGTTTTGTTTGCGGAAATAATTCCGTGTAGTTTTGAAAATTGGTACAGGTATACATTGTAGAGGGTAGGGGGGTGTGCTGAGGGTGTAGGGGGAGTTGAAGGTACCTTTTTTATATTTTTGCTCATATCTACGAATAGCATTATAATTACTTCGGACAAAAGTTTTAACATAAAATGTCCTAGACAAATTTGGTTACGTTTATTTTTACTCTACGATCAATACTTGAGTACAGTCTGTTGAAGTTAAATAAGAGATAAAAATAGACGATTTAAGAAAACGTCGTTTTTTCGTAATTGTTCATGAATCATCATAAATAAATAAAAAATTCAATTTTCAAAACTACACGAATTATTTCCGCAGATTGCCCAAATTCGGCTCAATTTGACGTGGCTATTGCTTTAATAGTACTTACAAAGTCTTCATTCTTCTCAATTTCTTCGGTGAGCCAATCCACAGAAACCTTGTCATCTTCCACTACACAGGAGATTTGCAGTTTGTGGATGCCATACGCGAGAGGAACTAATTTAGCCGCGCCCCAGAGGAGACCGTCTGAGGTGATGTTCCGTACTGCCGTCTCCAAAGCCTTCATGTCAGTCTCATCATCCCAAGGTTTGACATCCAGAATAATGTTTGATTTGGCGATGAGCACTGGCTCTGAAAATCAAAATTTTTAGTTAAAAAGAGTACCTGTTTTTTGGAATAACAGTACTTAAGTTAATTCCTGTTAAGTCACTTAACTCAATATTGTTTTTAAATAAGTAGGACCAAGATTATCCATTAACTTGAATGCAGTTGCAGATTAATTGCATATCTCTTTCATGTTAGAATGTTTACTAGAAAGCACCAAGTATTTCAATTATGCAATGGTTTCTCATCAACCATCTCAGCAGATAATATCTTATACGTCCATAAAAATGAAAAAGGGTACGAAAAGTGAGGCGAAAAAAAAATCTGTTAGTCTGTACCAGAGGTTGCTGTTGCGCTTTAAACCCCTTTACCGTAATCGGGTTTAATGGGTGTCGCGAAAAGCAACAAGTACCTATAACCAGACATTCTTAAATACAGTTTACAGTGTTTTTTTTTCGTCATGTGGTTTGCTGACATCTGGAAAATTTATTAGAGGTACAGGGGGGGGGGGGGGGGCCTGGGGGGGTCACGTGCCCCGGGCGCAGTCCAAGGGAGGGGCGCCAAAATGGGCAAAAAAACTTTTGTCAGTCGTATTTACCACTGTGAAGTGTGAAATGCGAATGGTAATGCAAAAAAGAAAGCCGATCTTTTAGGTAGGTACTCTTTTTGCCTCGAACTCGACCTTGAAAGACGACGGTAGCGCCCTACCGCCCACCATCCCGTAGTGCGAATACTCTATGCCAGAAACTTCTATCAAGCAGAGGGATATTCGGCGGGAGTTGCTATGCAGATTACTGTGATATTGAACCCCTTTCTGCATAGAACTTTGTTTGTGGAGGGCACAATCTCTGTAGCTAACTGCAGATAAAGGACGTTTAAATTTTAATTTATTTAAGTTTTATTGTAGGTGTGGCAGCAACACTGTAAATTCTACTTTTTACCTCAGTATGGATTATGATGGCCTGCTCTCTGCAGCAAACTGAAAACGCCTAAAAATCATATTTCTTGTATGGCAATGGAAGTGTATTAACAAGAAACACGTGTCAAATGAGTAATTTTAGTCGAAGCCCGAAACTTTGCTTACATATTGGGATACCCTCCTCCAATTTAGGGGGTATTTTTCTCGAGGTAGAGGTGTAAGGTTAGAGCCTGTGTAGCTTTATTTGACGTTCAGAAGCGCAATGTAACATTTGTTACATTGTGTAGGACAGCGGTTCTCAAACTTATTTGGCGACTGAACCTTTTTGGAAAGCGAAATATTTGACGGAGCCTCAAAAAAAAAAAAACTTTCGGCACTATTTAATTGGTTATTGATTTGTTTTCGCTTTTTCTCGTGGAGCCCCCCACAGATGCGGAACCCTGGGGGTCCGCGGAGCACACTTTGAGAATGGCTGCTTTAGGAGATTTCTGAGATAAAAAAACAATGACATTTACATTCAGTGTATACATACTCTTAGATTTCTTAGCATTGTAGGCTGCAAGGCGTTCCTCTCTTATTCTAGCTGCTTCTGCACTCTCTTCTTCATCATCTGACCCAAAAAGATCAACACCATCATCTGAGTCTTCAGCCTCTTTAGCTGCAGCCTAAAATTAAACAATACATATTGTCACTACTTTCAAAAAAGTAGTTTCTATAATTCAGTAAAACAAATGTACATATTAGGGATGTACCGACTTAGTCGAGAAAGCCGACTATCCGGCCACATTTGTAGTCGGCGATTAGTCCGCAAAAAAGGCCTATATAGAGAAAGCACAACATAAATAATATATAAAGCCAATATTAATCAAATGTTACATGCCCATTCTACTCAAATACGTATTTAGTTAGGGTACAAAATGTGCTTGTGTTCTTATTAAATTAATGTATCTATAGGTAATTATGTAGGTATTGTTGCAGTAACACGGAACATCTTTCAGTTGATATTGAAAGCGCGACGACGAAAGGAGGAAAAAAATCGTTTTTCTAATATGTCCAAAACTACTACAGTTGCCATACAAATGTAATCTTTATCGGAACGTAACGATTATGAACTTGGCCGACTAGCCGACCGACTAATCGGCCATCCGAGCGCCGATTAGTAGGCCAAATACATAGTCGGTACATTTATTTACACTGTTAAAAATGATTGTACACTCGCTCAGTAATAAAGGCTGTTATTTATTTATTTTATTCAGAATTTTTAAGCCTTTAAATAAGCAATGATGCTTGAATCATGATTTTTTAAATCTGGCTATAACCACCCAGATTAGATGCAAAGGTCTAAATTTAGATAAAATACATCAAGTGGTTTTACCTTAGGAGCCTCAGCTTTGGCTTGAGATGGTTTGCTGCTCTCAAGAGTCTCGACACGCGCCTGCAGGCTGATGACGAGCTTGCGCAAGTCATCCATAGTCTTTTTGAGCTCCGAGTTCTCTTTCTCCAGGTTGGTCACTTTGTTGGTCAGCTCTGTGTTTGGAACTCCGGCCAATGAAGCAACACTATCCATCTGAAATTATTACAATTATTAACTAGCAACTTGTGCTTAATAATAGCGTTCGGGCAATTATAGCCTTTTTCTATAAAACAAAGCCTGCAAGTATAGTCTTCTTTTTATATTTTTTTTTTAACAATCAGGTATTTTGACTGTTGAGTGTTGTCCTTTAACAAATAAGTCTTAACTTTATTTAACCCCTATAATGAACCATCCGATAATGATTTGTACTATGATGATAATTTTACACATACTATTTTTTCATCTACCTACTACATTTCCATTTGTTCTTCTTTATAAGGGTTAAGATGTGTGAATTTATGTAAAATAAGTGTTACTCACACATTCTAGGGAATTTTTGATATGTTGCCTTGCTTTTGCCACTTCATTAGCCAAAGAAGACTGAGTTGAGACAAGTGGAACTCGAACCTACAACGTCATATTTATAAATATGTAAATAAAAAAAAACTTTTATATATTAATATATCCCCAACAAAAAAAACCAACCGCATAAGGGGTGAATAATTAAAAGATAAAGATCACATACGATTAAAAAATAAAATAAATGCACTTTGATCTGAAACAGATGCCACTGACCTTTGACAAGGACTCGTAGTAATCCCGCTCCGCATCATGGTAGATGTTCTTGTCTAACCAAATTTTTTCGTGGATTAGGGCCGACATTGTCTAAAAACAAAAACAATCAAAAATTTAGAAGTTTCACTATAAATTCATGGATTAGTCTTCTTAACATAATTACATTGCCATACATACAGATTACCAAAAAAATTATGAAATATTATAATGTAAACTAATATTGGTGTAGTCGCCGGGCGGAGTATCACAAAATAAATCACAATGCACCTCTTACAATTAGTGTTTAAATTCAAATACGGAAATTTAAGGTTATAGTTATCAAGTTACGTTTTCTTAAGATAATAATAAAAATACAGGAATATTTACATGTTTTCAGGTAGAATTACCTTTGAATTGATGATAACTATACACAGAAGCACCAAAAACCGAAATAAAGTTACTAAATTAGTACGAACGAACCGCACGAATCATCGGTTTTTCGAAAAAAGAGCGTATCCGTATGGCATCCCCACTTCTTCCACGACGACAAGACACATGTCAAACGGGTATGTGACCATATTAAATAAATAACATTGACATTTTGTATTTAAAATTGTTGGAATAAATCACTTTTATTATACTCGAAGCTTCTATTATATATATAAAAAACAGTTTGGAGCTTCCACAAAAATCGGAATTACTTTATCTGCCTCTCTCTCGCTCAAATATTATACTTACAAGAGTGGCATTTGACAGTCGGATGCATTGTATTCTTTGGTCGGATGTGGTCGGATGTCGGATGCCTCGTTTCCGACCGTGTAGAGAAGGCGGTTAATTTTGGCATTTTGTTGTATCACCAATTGTCTATGATTAAAAAAAAGCTAAAAGTCAGTTGGTTTGGTTGGTTTGTGGTCAGTTGTCAATTTATGTCATTCATTCAAATTGTTTGCGGTTTATAAGGGGTTTATTTTAAATAATATTAATGTCTTTACTGAGGAGCTCGTAAATAATTACGACAATGTGCGAAGTCGACGTGTAGCGTTGTATAACGAAAAACTGCAATGTTTACTAGTCGTAACCAATTGTAAACAAATTAGGAGGTTGGTGCTCTATAAATATTTTGATACTTAGCATTTAGCATATCTGGCATTATGTAATTTTTTTGGCGATGGATTAATATTATGGTATTATCGAGCTAGGTCTTATTTACACTACATTTCATTTTTCGCCTTGTTACAATTGTATATTGTGAGAAAGTGTAAACATGTGTTTATCGTAGACTGTACTTTACATAGTGGTAGAAATTATGTGAGCTAACTTTGAGTGCACGCCAACGTATATTTAACTTATTTCCTTAGGTACCTTAAGGCCCCAGTACACAATGGGCCATCGCCGGCCACTCCAAGGGACGCATTTATGCGTTAGAGGGAGCAAGTGATATTGCTATCTCATTCTACTGCGTGTGCACAGAATATCAAAAATATTTTCTAGTATCAAAACTATATTTGGTCGAGCAGTGTCAGTAGAAAAAGGCGGCAAATTTGAAAAATGTAGGCGCGAAAAGGTTTTCGTCCCATAGAAAATTTGAATTTCGCGCCTTTTTCTACTGACAAGATTTGGTTGACCATCTACTCACACAAAGTGCGACCAGCCCAAGATTTTTTGAATTTCCCGCGAAAAATGTGTGTAAGATTTCAGTAGCCAGAGGGACTACCGCGAAAACCGAAATTCGCAAATAAATAAATAAATAAATAAATAAATAATAAATATTATAGGACATTATTACACAAATTGACTAAGCCCCACGGTAAGCTCAAGAAAGCTTGTGTTGTGGGTACTCAGACAACGATATATATAATATACAAATACTTAAATACATAGAAAACAACCATGACTCAGGAACAAATATCTGTGCTCATCGCACAAATAAATGCCCTTACTGGGATTCGAACCCAGGACCGCGGCTTCACAGGCAGGGTCACTACCCACTAGGCCAGACCGGTCGTCAAATTGCGGGGATCTTTCTCTTTTACTCCAATGAAGGCGTAATTAGAGTGACAGAGAAAAATGCCCGCAATTTGCGAACTTCGATTTCCGCGGTTTTAGCCCAGACACTAACCGCGAAAATGTTTAAATTTAGGGTTCCGTACCCGAAGGGTGAAAACGGGACCCTATTACCATCTATTACTAAGACTTCGCTGTCCGTCCTTCCGTCTGTCACCAGGCTGCATCTCATGAACCGACAAAATTTCACAGATGATGTATTTTTGTTGCCGCTATAACAACAAATACTAAAAACCGGCCAAGTGCGAGTCGGACTCGCGCACGGAGGGTTCCGCACCATCAACAAAAAATAGAGCAAAAAAATCGTGTTTGTTGTATGGGAGTCCCCCTTAAATATTTATTTTATTTTATTTTTAGTATTTGTTGTTATAGCGGCAACAGAGATACATCATTTGTGAAAATTTCAATTGTCTAGCTATCGCGGTTCATGAGATACAGCCTGGTGACAGACGGACGGACGGACGGACGGACAGCGAAGTCTTAGTAATAGGGTCCCGTTTTTTACCCTTTGGGTACGAAACCCTAAAAACGAACTATATGTGTATCAGGTGGCACACGTTTTTTTCTTTCGGAGCGAATTTTTCCGAAAATATTCTCATTACCAAAAACTGATTTTTTAAGATGACATCAATTGTAGGAAGGTAAGTCTTCTTTGTCTGTCCCTCTTCCCAGTATATCTGGGGTCGGGTCTCCTTGTCTGTCTGCGCCAGAGTGCTCTGTTCTGGCTTGTCTGCGTACTCAGGTTCTCTTTCCGGATTTCTTTCTGCATGTCTGACCACCAGGTGTTGGGTGGTCTTCCCCTGCCTCGGCATTGGTTGGGTATATTTAGGGTCTTCAGAATGGTCGTCACCACGTCTAAGGATATGACCATACCAGCGCAATCGACTTTCCTTTACATTTTCAACTATAGGTGCTACCTTAAAATATCCCCTAATAAATTCATTTCTGACCCTGTCCAATCGAGTCAATCCTCCCGCCCATCTGAGCATTTTCAATTCGCTTGTGTGAAATTTTTGTTCTCTGCTCCGTATGTCACGGCTGGTCGATCAACCGTTTCGTACACTATAATGATCTTCATTTAAGCCATCCGGTGTTGATACGGTGATCTACGTCTTTATCAAATTTTGCATCAGAAGTAAGTACCTACTACCGACGGTTACATATCTGAATACCGAAAACTGATTTACCTAATGTTGAATCACCTATGCTTGATTCACCTATTTTTAAATTACCTATCGATCATTTTACTTAAACATTGACTGAACTAAGTTTATAATACCTAAGCCCAAATAACCTAATGGACGAAACACCTAATGCACGATATACCTAATGCACGTTTTACCTACTGCACGTTTCACCTAAAGCTATTATACCTAATGCACGAATCACCTATAGCTAATATACCTAATGGACGATACACCTAAAGCTGATATACCTAATGAACGATGTACCTAAACTTGATTTAGGTACATCGTTCTAATGAACGAAATACCTAAAACTGTTAAACCTATCGAACGAAATACCTAAAGTTGATATACCTCCTGAACGAATTACTTAATGTCGATATCCCTAATGCACGGAAACACGAATGCACCTAAAGTCTAAATACCTAGCACAAAATTCATATCATTTTGCCGAACGATCCAGTGGCAACTCTACCCATGACCCAATAAATCGTATGATTTCCCAACCTTACAGTAGAAACTGTTTGTTTGGATAACAACTTAAAAATACACTTTTAGAAACGCTAAGTTTTAGGTAGTAGAATGATTTCGTAAGTCTAATACAAAACACAAAAACTTTATTTTTGTAAGTTAACATCATGAGTCATGACGATGAAAGTAAAGTCGGTTTTGGCACTGTTTGTTCGCAGTTAACCTAACACGCTCCTCCTCGCTTTGCCCGTCGTCGCACCTATCTCGACTCTGTCAAATGACTAGACCTTATATTATAATAAAAAATAGTAAGCCAATTGAATGATTTGGCTAAACAATTTATACCAAATGTTCTATGTCCTAATAATATTCTACTAAACAATAATTATATTTTTGATTTTGATTTTAGGTATTTTAAGTGCATCGACTTCAGGTATTTCATGCATTAGGTGTATCGAATTCAGGTAATTCGTGCAGTAGGTATGTTAACTTTAGGTAATTCGATCATTAGGTATACCGACTTTAGGTAATTCGTGCAGTAGGTATGTTAATTTTAGGTAATTCCATCATTAGGTATACCGACTTTAAGTATTTCGTGCATTAGGTATATCAACATTAAGTGTTTCGTGTATTAGGTATATTAGCTTTAGGTAATTCGTGTAATAGGTAAATCGGTTTTAGGTATTTCGAGCATTAGGTGTTTCAACTTTAGGTAAATGGACCATAGGTATCCTGAGCTTAGGTAAACTAATTGTAGGTGAAACGTGCAATAGGTAATTAGTTCATTAGGTGTTATGAGCTTAGGTTAATTGATCATACTTTGGATAGTGCTTGATTGTGTAGGTATATAAATGTTTTTTCACCCAGCTTTTTCTGTGCCTCCAAAGTTACATTCCAAATATTCGGTTTTACTCCGGCTTATGCGTAGCCCGTGGCTTTATATGCGTGTTACCCACTGACAGAGTGTTTCCTGAAGGTCTTTTGCATTTTTCGATAGCAAAACGATGTCATTCGCGTAAAGCATACATTCTGGTGTTGACTTTTGTATTTCCTTTATTACTTTAAAATAACTTCATTTATGAATTAATAGATAGCCGTTTTCTTTTTAAAATGTGCTTCATAAATGATCTCCATTATAATAATTCAGCTGCCAAATAAATACTTGGTACCTGCCTAAAAATAATCAAAAGCTGTAGGTAACGTCATTAAAATACAACTTATTGATATATTTTAAGGCTCCGTTTTTGTTGCCAATCTATACATTTTAGTACCTACACGTTTCTATTTTTTTAAACTACCCAAATGCGATTAATTAGTTGACCGGTTAAAATACGTGCGTGCCTATTATAAATAGTTATAAATTCGTATAAATTAGCTTAAAATAATGTATACCTAATACCTAATGTAATTTCATATTAAGTATGATATCTAAAAATCGAATCTAAATCTATGCACAATATATGGCAAAACTATGTAAGTATGTAGTTGACTACGGAACCCTAATAATGGCAAACATTAATCTAAGATATAGAAAAAGTACGTTATTCAAAGTAAAATAGTGGCATTGTATAAAAAAATACAACTTACAAATCAAGTCAGTCATTAAAATTTAAAATCTAATCTTTGAAAAACATAGTAAATCAGCATCGCTCGATTAGTAAATAATCATAATTTATCTGTATCCGCTGCAGCTATGTTTATTATCATGTTTACGTGGGACATAATTTAAAGAGTTTCGTAAAATGGTACTACCCATATCCATAATGTGTTACACACCTGTGGGGCTTTCACCGCTCATTTAAACAATTCTTGGAAGTTAAATAAGCAATACGTATTTATGCCGTATCTTCGACGCAATTCGATATTTAGATTAAGGTTGTGTTGATTCTTCATATAATGTAAATATTATACTTAATAATCTGTTAAGAGCCCATCAACGTGACACACTAGCGCCACTGCTAAATAATCGTGATTATTTAAGTTTAACGAAATATATTTTATAAAGGGGGCCGCTACGTACTGTACCTTGTAATAAAGTACCTTTTCAATACATCAAACTAGTTTCTATGTTGCTGGATTCGTCAATCTATGTGTCCAAAGTTAAAACGGCCGTTTTTGTTTTGAGTTTATAGATTGACGAATCCAGCAACATAGAAACTAGTTTGATGTATTCAAAAGGTACTTTAATACAAGATACAGTACGTAGCGGCCCACTTTTTTTAAATATCTTTCGTTAAATTGAAATAATCACGATTATTTAACAGTGGCGCTAGTGTGCACGTTGATGGGCTCTTAATAGCATAGGATGTTTTTCAAAACCATTAGACTGCGTTTCCACCAGAAACTTGCGAGGATGCGCATTGCGCAAGGGATGCGTTTGTATACATTCACTTCCTATCCTCGTTCAGCGCAGCTCTAGTTGCCAATTTTCTATTGGTTCTTATCTAAGGCCTGAGATACACTTGTAAGTTTTACTTACATAACACACAAGACAAGGCTATTTGTTAGAATGAGAAAATGATATTCATCTCTCATTCTGTAGTACATATATACTTAGTCGGTATTTTCTTCCCGCGTTGGTGTGGTGAAACTTTTTGTGTTTCACTCGGCGGCAAAATTTGTTAAACATTCGTGCCTTGAAACCCTCGCAACGCTCAAGATTCCACTTTTTGTATTCTTTCGTTTGCTTGCGTATAAATATTAGCACGAGAGGTTAAACAACAATTTTGCCCCCTTGTAAAAGAAATAACTATTATACTACTTATTACACAATAACATTGCCACTTTATTTCAACATAACATGTTACATGGGTACATTATATCTATGGTTAATAAGTTAAAATATTTCTTTATAATTTTATAATTTTTATTTATATGTATGTATTTTATCTTAAATTTTACAATAACACGTCATTTTTAAATATTCGTTAGCAATATCTTCCGATTCACGAAAGAAATTTCAGATGTTCGGGTAATTCTGTTTACACTGCTGGCAACACAGGATAGCGCTGTCACATTTGACAATCCGCCATTTTGTCCCTGACCGTCATCCTTGCCGAACGCGTGTTAATTGTTATTTCCTTCTCGCTCAGTGTCAGCAGTCGCAGTGTTTTCCAAACTTTTCACGTCGTAAGCTTGGTAATAATAATAAGACTAAACAATTAAATAAAAAAATCGTTAGTAATCAACTCCAGAAGAAATTAAAACGAAAATTGCTTCGAACACCGTTTATTGATTAACTGTGAATTAGTTTTTCAAACGTTTGTCTTGTATAAATAAAATTTAATTTAATACATTAGATTTGTTTTATTTTACTATGTTTCTACATGAATAACTTAAAATTAATGCCGTTAAAATAATTTTCACCGTTGGTTAAAATTCTCCCACATTTTTAAAGTTTGAGAACCTGTAAACAACATGATGACGTAGGCCTGTGTCAGTTAGGTCATTCGCGAATCTCGGAAGAGAGTACCAGGCGGAGTATATTATTATACCATGGTTTGTTGGTATAAAAAAAAAACCGTCAAGTGCGAGTCGGACTCGCGTTCCAAGGCTACATAAGTAACCCAATTTTTAGGGTTTCGTACCTCAAGAGGAAAAAAACGGAACCCTAATAGGATCACTCGTCTGTCTGTCCGTCCGTCTGTCACAGCCTATTTTCTTCGAAACTATTTGACCAATTAAGTTGAAATTTGGCACACATATGTAAGTTTGTGACCCAAAGATGGACGTGTAACGCAAATAAAAAAAAATTAAATATGGAGGCATTTTTTGGGGGGTAAATGAGAAAATAAAAAAAATAAAGTGTTTCAAACTATATCGTGTTACATATAAAATGAAAGAGCTTATTGTAAGGATCTCAAATATATATTTTTTATAATTTTAGGATTAATAGTTTAGCAGTTATTCAAGAAAATAGACAAAAATGACCATTCTCCCCCCTTATCTCCGAAACTACTGGGTCTAAAATTTTGATAAAATACACAAAATAGTTCTTTACCTATAGATGACAGAAAAACCTATTAGAAATGTGCAGTCAAGCGTGAGTCGGACTTAATGTACGGAACCCTTGGAATGCGAGTCCGACTCGCACTTGTATTTTTTCGCACTTGGCCGGTTTTTTTTACTGGTTTCCCGTCCGGCATTCAGCCATTGAAAATTGTGTAAAAATAATATATTAAACGGCTACTAAATTAATCAAAATGAATATTTACATATATACATTAAACAAAGAAATTAAATTATAAACGTTAGTTTTTTGAAAGTAACACTATTTTATACCTTAACTTAAAAAGCGTGGGAGTAAAATGATAGCTCCCGCTGCACTTGCGTGAATAGCACGCTTACTGAGCAAGTGTGATGAATAAAAAAACCTTTGACCCGCACGTTTTCGTTTTGGCACTTTTGTTTTTTTTGCCAAATTCTCATTTCTTGTTTGTGCCAAACAGGTACCTACCGAATTAAAAGCATATTAGTCGTAGCTGCAGAATGTTCAAAAAGGTCAAATACGGCGTTATCTGAACAAAAGATTTCCTTTGGCAGAATTAATATTTGTGTTCTATGAGTATAAGTACGGTGGCTAACGATGGGCCAGTCACTGCCATGGGCGACTTTGTGAACACCACGCTACGCCACGATTCCTTTGAACTGTCAAAAAAAAAACGACAACTTCCCGATTGCGCACCACGATAGACAACTGATGGCCAGTCGTCCGCCATTGCATACCATTGCCCACTCATTGCCCGGCCATGGCGATGGCTTGTCATGGACCATCCTTGACCACTGTGTACTGGGGCATAATTAAGGTGGGGGGGTGGCGGTTGCAGTTTCTTTAAACAAAAACGTCACTTTATTGTCACTGGCAGATCCGATCCATAATCGAGATGTAATTTTTGACGTTTATTAAAATTAGAATCAGGCCGTATAGGTGAAAAGGTTTTCCGATATTTTTTTACGTTTTGTAGTGATCACACAATCACAAATATCGCAGTCGCACAGTGTGCCATGCGGCTCATTCCGTGACACCAATATGAGCGAGGGACATTTAGCGCAACTCTTATATTATAATAATGTACCTACATATGTATTTGCTAATAAAGATGTTTCTTCTTCTTTTTCTGCCTCAAGGAATAAAATGAGGCTTTCCATAAAAGAAGAGTCCTTAATGCTTCATGTGCAATAAGACGTTTCTATCAGAATTTCAGATAAAAATAACCTTTTTGAACTTGAAGCAAAAGTACCTTCTGTGTGGAAATATATCTTCTTAATAGATATTTCCTAATTTCAACAGCGGTAGAATGGACTTACAATTGGCTTTTCTGTAGGTGATAGCAACAGCACATGAATCATTCCACAAAGCTCTGTAAAGTTCACCTACTTATTCGTAAGAATAATTTTTCTTCCATGCCATGAAGGGTTCAAAGTGGCACTTTTCTTCCCTGCTAAGTAGGAGGGATCAACGTTACATCATGTAAAAGCGGCCAAGTGCGAGTCGGACTCGCCCATGAAGGGTTCCGTATTTAGGCGATTTATGACGTATAAAAAAAAAACTACTTACTAGATCTCGCTCAAACCAATTTTCGGTGGAAGTTTACATGATAATCTACATCATATATTTTATTTAGTTTTATCATTCTCTTATTTTAGAAGTTACAGGGGGGGGGGACACACATTTTACCACTTTGGAAGTGTCTCTCGCGCAAACTATTCAGTTTAGAAAAAAATGATATTAGAAACCTCAATATCATTTTTGAAGACCTATCCATAGATACCCCACACGTATGGGTTTGATGAAAAAAAAATTTTTGAGTTTCAGTTCGAAGTATGGGGAACCCCAAAAATTTATTGTTTATTTTCTATTTTTGTGTGAAAATCTTAATGCGGTTCACAGAATACATCTACTTACCAAGTTTCAACAGTATAGTTCTTATAGTTTCGGAGAAAAGTGGCTGTGACATACGGACGGACAGACAGACGGACAGACAGACGGACAGACAGACATGACGAATCTATAAGGGTTCCGTTTTTTGCCATTTGGCTACGGAACCCTAAAAAGCAGTAGGTTTGTGTCACATGTCTATACGTAGAAGCAAAATTATATCCATCTTGGGCGTCAACTCTTGAATCCCTAAATACGCTCAGGCTTTAATGTACGCTCATGCCGTAAATACTTATGCCATTCTGCTCCCTTGTGTAATCTACTAAATATTGAAGCGTATTTTCAGAATAAAAAAGTACCATTCTTTGATGTAAACTTCGTGTTGATCGATATTGAACAAAATTATTAAGCTGCTATAACTTGTCTTGAAAGTCAGATAAGGGAAGTTGCGTAAAGTTGGGTAATTCCATGCGTCGCAGCGCAGGTCGCAGTTTTGTAACGACTGCAGCCGGGCCGCGGCGGTCGCCTCAGGCGGCGCGTCGCCGGCGTCGGACACCGTCTGCCATTACATTACGTATCTCATATCAATGGGAGTTCAACAACTAACAAGACCTAATATAAATAAATTGTTAAAATTTAAATCTTTAATCGGTACCTACCACCTTATCAAGTGAATAAGGCGAGTCTTGAGATAAAAAACATTTTTATTTTCAGGTCATAATCGTAAATTTGATCGGCGCTGGCGGCAAATCGCTGCGGCACCCTGGACATCGTCTCCGGGTAGGAGGGTCAGTCAGCATGCGTGGAAGATAAATTCGTCGTTTTGGTGCGTGCGTGTAGCGCGGCGGGGGCGGTGCGGGGAGGCGGGCGCGGCGCCGGGCCGCGGAGGCTGCTGCGCTCAGAGCACCTGCGCCCGCGCTCCGTAGCGCCGCACGTCGCGTGCTCAGTCCCCGCGCCCGCGTCCCGCGCCGCGAAGCGTCGCGACGCCACCCACGGTACGTAACGCCGGCGCGTCGGGGTCGGCCGGCCGCGCGTCCACCACTGCGCCGCGCCAGCGCCGCTTGTTGGCGCACTCGGCTGCCGCCGGCCGGTTTTGTAATTTCGCCGGGTGGGCCGTGACGTCACGATACTAGTTTGACGCGCGTGCGTGACGGCCTGCGCCAGGACGCCCGCGCCGACGCCGCCCCCGATCAACCAGACCAGTGCTATGACGTGTTGCTGCTCTTGAAAGTGTCTCGTGGTGCTCGCGGTTCATAATACTCCTCAGGTCGTCGTCGTCGTCAGATGCTTAACCTTCACGGGTTCTCCAGTTGCATTCAGAATCTAAAAGACCTCTTTGTTTTGATTCGGATCGGTAGGAATAGTAGTCGATTTCCAATAAGGACTCTTATGAGATTTACAAATATAAATAGTCTTAATTTTTAACTCGAAGTAAAAAAGAGCATGTGTGCTGTACTTACGTGTAGCTACATACATAGGTAGGTATGTCCGCGCAGACAGGCCATATTTGCCAGCGTGTGTGAGTGAATTACGTTCATTTCTTGCTGTATCGATATGCCGGCGAGCTTCGTGCATGCTGAGAGTGTGTGCGACCCGCACACTGGCGAGGCTTGGCGGCTCCGCGGCAAAGCCTTTTTGTTATTTTATTTTTCCTCCTGCAGAGAGGCAATGGCGCTTGCCTGAGCAGGCATTACTGGTGGTACCTAATGGCAAGGTCGCCGTCTTGGAATTTCAGAAAGTAAAATGACTAGGCTCCGACATTAACGAGAAGTCGAGAACATTATTACTCGATAAATGACACATTCGGATAAATTCAAATTCAGTGTAGTGCGATTATAATAATATGTTACAAATTGGTACAAACAAATAAACCAAAACATCGATCGAAATCTTTAGGTACTTTAACTTCATAGTCAGGAAATAGTTCAGACATTTGACTCCTACCTTTTCCTACCTGCATATAATCTTTGTAAGTGTATTCTGCAAAGAATCATTCTGGATTCTTATAAGTGCAAGCCGACCATATCTGGTAGACAGACAAAGAGAATTTGAAATCGTGAAAATACAGAAACTGACCGATTCACTACCATTCCACTCGAACTGCCAGCAGCGCATATTCTCTTTCCTTTTCGCACGATGGCAGCCTCCCGGCTGCATCGAGCGGCCAATATTTAGGTAGGTATGTATCTTTTTATGTAAGTAGGTAGTATCCCTTACGATAATGAAACTTCGTTTTATATCTTCCAATATACAATAAACAAGGGGTGTATATTTTTTCTAATTCACTACCTAATCACATTCGATTGGGAAAGTAGTTATTTTGGTTTGCTTCAGTTTGATTCAATGAACTTATCTAATACGCGGTAATCTCATCGGATTCCAGTTTGGAAGTCCGGTTGTATCGAACGAGTTTACAATTTCGCGTACACAATAAAATGTAACTTGATGTATTAGTGCATACTTACTGTTGTTGTTTGACAGGCACGTGGTACAATAGTTACCAGTTTGTACCGTACGGGCGCGGTGGTCGGAGCGGCCGAGGGCGGCTTCTGAACGAGTTCGGGCGCTTCGGCGTCAGGTGCCTCGATACGAGTTCTTCTAACTGGACTCGCATCAGCTGTTGCCGTGTCACCCTTAACTCACCCGTATGCAATCTCGATTGTTACCTATGAACTCTTTGAAAATGAAGCATTCTGAATTATTTTGGTCGTTTTTGATAATTTTGGTGTTCTGTCAATGCAACGTCCTTTTATGCATTGTTTCGATTCTTTCTTTGCTGTAATTTAAGTTTATTTTGTTTAGTAGCTGGTGCCGTTCTTCGTTTGCATCTGAAATATATCATGATCCATCGACGTTTTCTTTCTGAACAAAAGAGTTCAACGCGTCACTGTAGCACAGGTCACGTCACACTACTGGTCTTTATTAACAAACGTAAAAATTAGCAGTTTACGCACTTCTAACTACATACCTAATAATGAAATACAAGGAGACTATAACATTAATTACAAGTGTTCTAAAACTTCTAAATATATCATAGACTTTAGCTTTCCAAGCAGACTTATCCAATGTGGGAAATTATTTCAGAAGTTGAAATTGGGGGAGTCAAATTGTTACGCGGGGTGCTGGTGAGTGGGGCCTCCCCCCGAGGCCGTGTCCGCCGTGTCGCCGGTGCCGCTGGTGCCGGAGCGCAGCCCCCCCGCCTCGCCGGCCTCCGCGCCGCGCTCGCCCGCGCCCGCGCACGCCGTGCTCGCCACCATGACGCCCGTGCAGCCCGCGCACGCGCACCACGCGCACCACCCGCACCCCCACGACTACTACCCGCACAAGGTCGAGATGGACTCCGACGACGGGTACCCCCCCGAGGCGCACTCCTACCGGCACTCGCCGCACGAGCTCGCCGCGTACGCGCCCGACAACAAGGTGCCCGTGCAGCCGGACGTGTACGACCAGGGCATGGAGTCCATCGATGAGAAGACGCCGATTGATCTCATTTACGAAGACGAGAAACAGACTGTAATATATACGACGACGCCGGACCAGAAGCGCGTGGAGATGATCAGCGGGCAGTTGGAGGACGGGCAGCTGGTGAGCGGCGGCGGGCAGCTGGTGGACGGCGGCGTGTCGGTGGTGGTCGGCGCGCCCGGGCAGGGCACGGTGCTGGTGCTGGCCGACCACGTCGTCGACGAGCTCGGACAGGTCATCACGATACCCAGGTCAGTTTATGTTTTTTATGCTCGTACCTCACTCAAATTACTGTAGTGCTCAGTAATGCTGATATGTGCCAGGTTTCATCACAAGAAGGGGTTATTTACACAAATAGTTCAAAAATTACCTTATCTGTACGCTGTACTGCAAATTAGTATCTTATAAGTCTTATAACTGAGATACGATATAATCACAGTGTAAAAAGTAACAGTGAACCGACGCCTTTAATGTTGGCGTAAATATGCGCACAAGAACACAGAAGGGTTGTCCCAGACTTTTACGCAACTGCCCAAGACTTACACTTGACTTACTATAAGACACGCTAGTGATGCTAGCACTGTAAGTAGTACCGAGCTACTAACAATGGCGATGTATGCAGCTCGGGTGCTCGCGACCCCTCGCACCCCGCACGATTGCCCCATCTAGACGGCTTCGTTGAATGACTGTATTGTTTCATAGACTGAGATAAAATTATAGAAGCGAGTAGAATGTCAAATTATAAATATACATACTTATAATGTGATGCAATTTTCGTTAAATTTAAGTCAGCCTTAGGAAGGCCAGTCCGATAACTTAAAAACAACGGCGAATGTGAGAGACTGTTTTAATTGAGAAGGCGAGTAATTTTCATCTCTCTTTGCGAGGATATTTGTACATATTAAGGAAAACAAAAGATACATATACCACGGCCGGCCGCGTCGACTACGGTTTATAGTCCGTTATCAAATTTCGAATAAAACCAGATTAACTCTAAACAGTCGTGGTTACGTCGTATTTTATTGCCTAGATTTATGAGACGGCATCGAAATATCGCGTTGCCAGGTGTCTTAACAGATTCAAGATGGGAAATTCCATCTCAGCGGATACAACTGAGTAGGTATAAAGTAAAATAAAACTTTTAATTTATTACAAGTTATTTATCTCGCTGCAATTTGGTATGCTTAATGTAAATTGCTTTTTTTTATTCGAACACGGCATGGGTCTTAAAAAATATTAAATTCAGTGTGAAATCCATACTTTGAAATATGTTTAGTTACTTATAGCTAAACTGTGAGAAGTTATATGCAAACACAATACGAGAAAACGTGATATTTTGAAGTAAATTCAAACTCTATTCGTTTGTTATCATACGGATATGTTGCCATAAACTTTTGTAATTATTACCTATAGGTAAGTAGTAAAAAGCTACATTTAGACAATATATATGATTAATTGAAACACTTGATTAGAGCCAGCTCAGCAATGGAATAATTTGCAAACCAATTTCAAAGAGCCAATTCTCTAATTTAAGAATATTCTCCGTAAATGGGTCCCCTTAGGTATTGGTACGACCATGATACTATATGTGTACCTCCCTGACCTTCTATTATGAATAGATATCCACAGATTTATATTTAGTGTTGTAGGTGTAGTAGTAACAGGCAGCTAAGTACGAATTGGATTTGCTCACGTAGGTAGCGTATAAGCTTATACCTAGTGTACCAACCATCCCTATTACTCAAGTTTACGGGACCTACGGGACGGGAGTTTACGGAATTACCTTGTATGCCTCCCTCGTTTGTTGTCAATTTATTCAATTTTTAAAACACTGATAGTTTCAATTTTCTACCTCATATTACTGTTGACTAGGTAGGTATAGGTACCCCTAGTTACAGAACTTCAAAATTAATAGGTCTTATCATTTTGCCAGTTATTTATTCAGTCAGTTACTTACTCTTAACAAACGTGTTTTCTAGAATCAGGATCTATATTAACAAGCTTTTATTAGGTCGACCTGTTTGTAACTATGTACCTAATGGAATCTAAGGTAACTAATTTAACCATCTTCGAAGGATCGTAGCGTCATGAAAATTGGCAGCTGTATGTACGAGGGTTGTTTGAGAAGTAACTTGGTTTCATATCAAAAAATAATAATATTGCAAATGTATTTATTTTATTTCTCTACGTAATCCCTCCGAAGTTCTACGCACTTGTCCCAACGAGTCTGCAACTTCTCTATGCCTTCACGGAAGTGCGTTTCTTCAAGGGCCTCGAAATACGCATTGACCTCCCATATAACCTCCTCATCGGACTTAAAATTTCGCCCTAAGAGAAATGTTTTCAGTTTCGGGAAGAGGTGATAGTCCGACGAAGCCAAATCTGGTGAATAAGTAGGGTGTGGAAGAAATTCCAATCGTAACTCCGACAATTTTTGTGCAGCGACACGACTTGAATGCACCGGAGCGTAGTCATGGTGAAAAATCACATTATTTCTTGCCAAACCTGGACGTTTTTCAGCTATTGCCGCCTGTAACTGATCCAAAAGTGATGCGTAGTATGCTCCAGTTATAGTTTTTCCCTTGGCCAGGTAGGCAATTATAGGCGGGTCAGCACAGTTCATAATGTATGAGAGCTCTACATGAATTCTCACACTAGAGATTTTTTGAGATGTGATAACCTATGTTGCAAATACTATATTTAAAAAAAAATCTCCACAAAATATGTCACATGGTTTTAATAAATCCAAATTATTATTAAAATAGAAAAAATATATCAAAACATGAATCCGACACTCGAGATTTTTTAATATGCAGTTCTCAAACATATACTCATTATGTATTTATATTTTCTCCCAGCTTGACACCAAAACCAGCTCCCAATAATTTTCTTTATTAAAAATATTTTTTTATATAAAAATAACAACTATGTGTACATAACAATTACATGTTAATTAAGCTCTGTATATTTACTATATCCTACAAAAAAATCTCTCACGTAAATTAATCCATTTAATTACTATTAACCATTTTTGTTTTGAAAATGTTTTCGTTGCTTCGAGAAAATGGACAGTGGGTTTGTTTTTCACTTTCTCAAATCTCTTTCTCATGTTAGTGTAACAACAAAAAATCTCCCACGTATATGTAATATTGTATGGAATAAAACCATTATTAAATCATCCAAGCTATTTAAATTACCCTAAATGGCGGGTACTGATTCACTGTAGAGAACGTTTTATCGACTTCCATATCTCCGTCTCACTTCAATGTTCGCGGCAGACGATTGTTCCGCTTCAACAGCCGAGAGTTCGCGATCCGGTCGACCGTTAATTCTCCCATGACTATCTTACCCAGTTTCATCGGTATGCGTTGCGCGCTTACTTAACACACCTCAGGCCAAGCTCCTATAAAACGCGCAATGCATGCATGCATTGCGGTATCTCCTATACGTCACATATGTCAGCTATGAGGCTATGACATGGCTATGACAGACTATGGCAGTTAGTTCCAAAGAAGTATACAGACTTGTCTACCCACCATAAAGTTTAGCGTAAAGAGAATATATCACTCCTTAGTGAAAAACCATACGGTTTGTGCGAAGTTGAGCGTTATGTCAATGCTAATAAAGATGATGGTTTGACTTACGGAAATGAATAATATAATATCATTTTATTTTATATTTCCAATTCCCGTTTCATTTACACCCAATATTAAATCTTTTTCCGTAATAAAATGCGTATATAATTACTGTCATCATCTGTATTTATTTTATTTCTTTAACCCCCGTTATTCATAAACGCGCTACAAACCTCAATTAGCTAATAATAGTAATAATCGTTTGTCCTTATCTGTCACTTTAACTTATGTATTTGTAAGTAAGGGATAAACATAATTGAACTAAATCAGGCCCGTAAAGTTTATGAATAAAGTGGTTAATCTTTATTGCACAAAAGAAAAACCTTATAGTACAAGAGGCGGACTTAATGCCATAAGGCATTCTCTACCAGTTAACGATGGCTTGTCCTCCGGCCCATTTGATCGATGACCTCCTTTGATTATTTATTTTTAATGGACGCCAAAATCCAGATAGGAACTTCGATTTTGACATTTACCACAGTAATGCAGTCGGTAGCAATGTCGCGCTTCAAAATTGCTGCAGTCGACTGCATTGCTGTAGAAAACGTGAAAAAGGTCATTCAAAGGTTAATAGGGTTATATACACCGCGGGATTTAATAACCCGAAAGATTTAAACCAACGATTTTAGAGCCTAATTAGAGTATATAAAGTTATATAACACATAGTCCAAAAACCCTTAATTTAAGAGATATTAATTATTTAAAACAAATCACAAGTAAAAAAATCTCAATTCTAACACACCCTTATGCGTGACGTAGCCACCAACTAATTTTACACGCAGACGCACTAACTACATGGTTATTAGCCAGTTTCACTTAATTAAGTTTGATATCCTACAAAAAGGTTTCACTACCGAAATTTTGTTCTGTTCTCAATCACGAGAGTACAAACTATTTACCTTTATGATAACTGGCTGATAGTTTGACGAAAATGACGAAATTGATGTCAATAAAATGACATATTTCATATGTCACACAAGATATGCGCAAGATAACATCTTTAAATTTGATTGACTGTAATAAATAAAATTCATTTAGCGGATATTCACTTTGTGTACGGATTTGGAAACCCGAAGAACTATGTGCTTCCGGCACGACGGACCCACTTCAGCCTAGAAGTTCGTAAATTGGCTAGACGAACAATACCCTGAGAGGTGGATTGGCCGTGGAAGCAACGTCCTAATCTGGCCCGCCCGGTCACCCGACTTAACGCCATTGGTTTTTTTCTATGGGGAACTCTGAAAGATAAGGAAGGAATACTCAACACCAGTGAACTCTGGAGAAGAATTATTAATAAAAATTCGAACGGCTTCCGAAGAAATAAAGAACACTTTTGTAAACCTAAATAATGAAATCCGTTTAAAATTAAATCTTTGTGCTGAAAACGGTGGTACACACTTCGAAAACCTAATTCATTAAATTAATAAAAAAGCGTAATTGTTTAACATAGTTGTTTATTTTACTTTACTCAGTATAAATCAACACATCGAGAATTTAAAATACGTACTGATAAGCATGATCGATATTTTAACAAAAGGTCATTCAAGTAATCATCCCTTTCCAGCTGTAGTATGAGTTAAAACAATAAGAGGCATGATTTCTTTCGGATATAATCATGGTTAATGGCTTTGGTTACCTCAAAGGAAAAGATTTTATCGCAAAGTTTCAACAATAATAACTGCACTATACCTACTGTTGTAGTAATTAATAAAGTTTTGATACAATTTGTGGTATTTTGAGGTGCCAATCAATTGAAATAATTTCAACGTAAACATGATCCTAGACATAACTTGACACTTCTTGTCATGGAACACATGTCACTGCATTCGCCGTGCATCGTATGATATCGGAGTGATTCATGAAATGTCATGCTCGCTCTCTGTTTCTCTACTTGAGATTAATTAAACTCGCTCACTCTCTGAATAAAGGTTTGTTCACAAAGAAGCGGTAAATTAATATGATTTAATTTGTACTGAAATAGTAGTTTAATTAAAATATATAATTGGACCCATGTTGATATAACATTATTTACTCGTACTGTCGTCAAAAATACGTGATTTAAATCTTTCGGGTTATTAAATCCCGCGGTGTATAAAATGAAATGATGCATTAATAAAACTTTAGTTAATTAACAATATTATATTAAATCATTAACAACTTTGACAGCACGATCTCTTCGCAGGTAGGTGCTCTACAAGGAGTTTATATTACAACATTATTTCCAAGAAATAATCTCTCATTGTTACGAAAATGTTGGTAGGGTGGCTTTAGGTTACTTTTCGTTCATATCGTCTTGGATATGGGTGAACATGGTGTTAATACACTCAGTATCAATCAACCTGTAAAGATATTGTAGCCTGGCCTTTTCTCGAAAAGTCTTCTAGAAAAATTTACGCTCATGTCGTCTCGGATATGAGTATATTTGGTATCAGTGCATTCAGTATAATATCCTGAACACAAATATATGAGATGACAAGCGCGAAAGTGGTGAGGGTAGTTGCTATGACGCAAAGTTTTTACCATTTTTCTTTTAAACATACCATGTGGGGTACCAAATGAAAGGGCCTTGTAAGTAGATCACAAATATATAACACACTGTAACACTTTTACTACTTAATCCAACAAATTATTTGAAAACGTTCAAAAATTTCACAATGAGTTGAATTCCAACTGCTCTAAATTGACTAAGATAACTTGATCCCAAGTTTCCTTGCAATTATACGTAATCGAGGGCCAGGCTCATACTAGTTCTCATGTCGCGATGCGCTAACGCTAACAAAAACTAAGCGTTACGAATTGCTGACATTTGCTTCTTTTAGTTTCACTCTACTCAAGCATCGGATGACAGGATCGTTGAAAAGGGACAAACATATCCTTTGACGTTACGTTACTCTTCTCGTGAATTGTCAAATTTTAAAATTCGAAATTAGCTTTGGAATTTGTCCGGGTGGCTATTCGAAGTATAACTTGGTGGACGGTACTTACTAACCAAATAAGCTTGAGATCCAGTATCATAGATAGTTGTAAGACTTCAAGGGTCTATTTATATCTGACTGTGCATCCTGTATTCTAAACGTTTTGTGAATAGATATAAAAATTGACACCTATCATTTTTCACATAAACACAGACACTTTATGCATTGAATTATTAAACCTTAACGCAATGCCATAAGTCATAAGGTATATTTTCCTAATATACCTTGATGCTAATTCGAACTTTGTTATAAAAGATGTCATTTTATATCATTCGCGCGTGCATTTCACTCGTACTAGATGAAATATGTATTGGTGCGAGCGAGACGGTTGGGCGAATGATAACAAAATGATATCTTTTTGACATCTTAAACAAAGTTTGACTTGGCCTCTGTGGAAGCCTGGAAATACAGCATACTTCATTGACTTTTTATGCTGGAAATTGATTTAATAATTGCGAGAAAAATAAGTATGTTATTCTTCAATAACTTGTACACTTACTGTCAAAAAACTAGAAGTGTCCATTAATTGTGTAGAACATTATTTGCTGTTTGTTTCCAATATCATGCTGCTATTCTGCGAATATAGCAGTTCCTCAGGCAGATAAATTAAACATGATCGAAACAAATACTATTAACCACAATAGTAAACTTTTCTCTCAGTGTGGGATATTCTCGGTCATGAAAAACTTACAAAGTTATTGTTTTTTTCATTAAATCTATAATTAATATTATTGTCGGGAGAAATTTTGACCGTGTAGTCGTGTAAGCTTCATAGCCCATTCTTCAAAAAATCTCTAGTGTGAAATTACTGTTTAGGTAGTATAAAATATAAAATAAAAAAAATGTTATTTCTCAAAAACGGGAACAGATATCAAGTTGTTAATTCGCAGCCGGGTATTCAATATGATATATAATTCACCCGTGTAGAAACATTTGACTGTGCAATTAATGTAACTTTAACTTTATATTGACTCCACTAATTAAAAGTATCCCTTTGCGTCCCAAAACACAGACGCCATCACCTTTCCAGCAGACGGAATGCATATGGCTTTCTTTGGAGTTGGCTCACCATGACCAGCCCATTGTTTCGACTAATGTTTCGTCTCCGGGATGTAGTGATGGATCCAGGTTCCATCCATAGTAACAAAACGGCGAATAAAATCTGTTGGATTTTTTTTAAACACCTGCAAATCTTCATCAGGTGTTCACATGCGAATACGCATTTGTTCTGGAGTCAGTAATCGCGGCACTTACCTTACACAAAGCTTTTTCTTGTGCAAATCGTCGTGTAAAATAAAATGCACCCGCTCAGAAGAGATGTTTGTGGCTTCAGCTAATTCGCGTATTTTCAATCTTCGGTCGGCTAAAACTAAATCATGGGTTTTAACGATATTTCGGGTAAAAGTGCTGTTTTCGGGACTCCAGGGCGAGGTGCATCTTTAATGCATGTCCTGCCTCGCTTAAACTCATTTACGCAAAGTCAAATCGTTCCCTAGGAAGGACACGAACTACCCAACGTAGGTAAAATCCTTTTATGGATTTGTTTCACAGTTTTGCCTTCCAAAAAAAGAACTGAAAAACTCCACGAATTCCAATTTTCTCCATTTTCCCGCGTAACTCAGACCAGTTTTGTTTGAACTACTGTCAAATGTCAAATTCCTGCCAAAAATTACATGACGCCACATATTAAATAATTTTAATTACTAAACTAAATCAATACATACAGAGTTGACGCCAACGCCATCTATACGTAGGCGAAACAAGTTACTTCTCAAATTACCCTCGTAGTTTTGATGACAATACAATAATATGGTACTGTCGAATTGATCTGATGATGGAGACAGGAGGTGGCCATAGGAATTCTGTGATGAAACAACGCAACGTAATTGTGTTAGGGGTTTTTAGAATTGTCTCGATGAGTATTCGTTACCTGTCGTAAGAAAAATACAGTCAGCGATAAAAGCTTGTACTAAAAATGAAATTTTTGCCAAAAACTTATTATTTTACGGGTTAGCACACGTTGCACCGAAAACGATCGCAGAGGGCCTACCGAGAACCACGTTCGACGTGTTAGTGTTACCTCCCTGTCACACTTACGTTCGTATTTACAAGTGCGACAAAGAGGCAACACGTCGAACGTGATTTGTGTCACACAAATTGTGTGACATTGCGCAGTCAGGCGGCGCAACTTCGTGTTAGGTACTAAGATGTAACAAGAAGATCATTAATTGTCAATTTGCCTTGGAGCATTAGCAAACTGGAGAAATAATCAGCGCGCCCATTTAAAAACTAATTAGAGTCAATAACAAAAATGTAATACGCCAGCTTATTATATGCAGTTGAAATGAATATTAGTTGCATGCGATGGAAAGGCCTCGCTTATTATGTATGCAGGCTAGTGATACCGATGCGAGATTAAGGCTTTAGAGCCGGGCAATTAAGTACCCTTTAGCAACTTCCGCGTTTTGAAGATTGCTCGCATGCAGGTATTAAAGGTGAGCGCCAGGACAGCATTCAGCCCGTGATTAATTGACAATGAAACATGACAACCGGGCAATTTAGTAAGCACAAAAACTGGCTGCCCTGTCTAGACATTGTCAAAATCATAAAATGTTACAGGCAAATGATTAAGGTTCCATATTTCACTACGGCCGTCTTGTATTTCTTAGACGTACAGTAAACTAACTCTGCACAGTCTATGCAATGATAAAGTGTGGGAGTGTTGACATAAACGTTACATTTGTATGAAAATATCACCTTTATAATGACACGGCCACACTTTGTTCTATCAAAGTCTGTCAAGATCTATGAAACGGCCAAGCCATAGTTTTTAAGCCAAGGTGCAGGGGTTAGTAAATGGCTTAGGGGCTTGACTTTTGCTGAGATCTGATAAACTTTTTTTTACAGTAGGTAAAAGCTAGTGAGTCTTGGCTGCCTATTTTACATGAAATATAGTATGTCTATATATTGGAGTGTATTATTGCTCTTGGTATGATAATACTAATAGTAGTTACTTATTTGACAAGCAAAGGGTGTCAGTGGGGTATAGTTAGGAGCTTGATAATAATTATGATAGTTGCAGCATACAAATTATACATACATATAATTAATACCTATCTATAAAGGAGCAGCCGAAAAATATTGATGGAGGAAATGAAACAACATTATGTATGTACCTTTACATAAGTACCGACTTACATGAGTTGGAATTAATGATTTTGTAATTGAAAATAAAATATACGATATAATTATTTAGTAGTACCTATTCTTTTTTTGGTGTAAATTATACCGCCATTTCTTCAACCAGACACGTTACTTTTGACACTGATGTCACAGATTATATCCATACCAAATCTAGATCATATTCATAACCTGTTATTACAATTAGAATACACCTCCTAATAGTTCACGAAGAACATTCAGAAAAGTTAACCAAATTATCACCGACTTGCCTATTAATAGATATGTTTGACGTTGCGCCATTCATAGGTATACTTACCTACTTAATTTAGGGTACAACTACTATAGCAAAAGTGGTCAGTGGGTATGGCTATGAGGTTGGCGATAGTGTTTGTTCTGTTCTGAAGCCTGCAGCATAACGGTTGTGCTAGGAGCGGCGCGTGGGCGGAGCGACGCGTTCACCTTGAACTTGCGAGGGCCCGCGGCGGCGCGCCGCTCCCGACCCGATCACATTTCGATGCTGTGATGTAGCCGTAGCCAAACCGTCGATACCAATACTTATTACTGATCTTTCTAAAGTTTTTAAATAACCATACGGCCCAATTCGAACTTTAAGATACGTCAGTTAATAGATCTAGAAAAGATATGGATTAGATATGTCAGTGTCAAAAGTGACGTTTTTGTTTGAAGAAATGTCACATTTGACACTGACATATGTAATCCATATCTTTTCTAGATCTATTAACTGACGTATCTTAAAGTTCGAATTGGGCCGATAGGCGTATTCAGAAACTGATGTCATAAAAAATCGTCTCATACTTTACGGGCGTCGCTCCACAATGCATTGACATTTAAAATAATTTGACGTGCTAATAATATCGAGATAAAATGTACATATTTATCTTTTCTAAATATTTATACCTTAAACTAGCTTTAGCTTGGTTTTATTATTCTCATACATACAGATTATCACAGATACAGTGTATCATAATGTTTTCTTAACCTTTTGGACGCCAATGACCGATATATCCGCACCGTAGGCTCAACGCCAAAGACCGATTAATCGGTCACATATCATAGAGCAACATAGACCTACGTGCATATGCATAAAGTTCAATTTTAGTTTTGACACTTCGGTGACGTGGCGTCAGCGTGACAGCTTTTGTGTTTGACACGGCGTCGAAAAGGTTAACCTTTTAACCGCCATAGAATACGTCATCAAGCGTGCTCGGGTCGCCGGGGGGTACGAAGTTAACTTAGGAACAAAACAATAAACAATTTTGTATTTAAAATATACATACATATTGCCAAATCACTCTTAGTTTCTGAATTTCGAGAAAGTTGACTGTGACGTGGAGTGTAGTGGACTGTGGGTAAATTTTAATCCTTAGTCTGGGTAATCATCTTCATTAAAGGTAACCTACTATTAATAAGATCGTCAAACTTGAATAAGAATCATGTAAATAATAATAATAATTCTATTATAATTCTGGATATAATAGCATGAATTGTCTAGCATTTATACAATTACAATAGAGCTGAGTTTATAAGCGGCCCTCGTTAGGTCAGATAGGTATCTTACTAGTGAAGCTCCGTCATGTGAATACCTCGGCCCCCATTTTGACCCTCCCATTAAGTCTTTATTGGGTCTTTTGTCTGTATTGGGTTTCATGGACTTAATTATGCAAGAATAATACTACCTTACAACATGTCTTGGTCTCATGTCTGCTGTAGTAAATTGATGGTTATTGCTAGGGTTGATCTATTCCAATCGCTTCTTGTTTCTAACCTACAAAGGTTAGAGTGTAGTGTCTGAAATCCTTTAACGAGCATGCCGTATCCGGATACCCTAACTCTGAGAGCGAGATGACGCGCATAGTCCTCGGCTTTGGCCTCGACCCCGCGCTCATGGATAGGAGCCCATTCATTGTACAGATGACCTTTCCACGATTTAAAATGTGAAAAAACATTTAACGGTGGAAAATTATGGAGATTGGATTCATTTCTCTCTTGTTACGAAACCGATAGTAGTGTTCCGACGACCGTAATAAATAAGGCTTTAACGTATCTCGCTCCACTAACTAAGATCGTTCTTAACTGCTCCATCCACTCACCTTATCGGCAAAGTAATACGTATTACGTGTTAGTTTAAATATGAGCTTAACAGGTGATGTAACTTGTGGTGAGAAAAAATTTAATGCATAATTTTTAAATAACAGATTTAAAAATATTTCCTGTAGCCGTTTGCGACTCGGCTGTAATTACTAGCCGTTATCGTAATTATCATTTATCGCGAGACTGTCGGCGTTCGAATTTGCACAGACTCAATTTATTATTAAGAATAAATTACTTATTCAGAGATGAAAAAGGTTTTTTCAAGATACCAATATCGGCAATTTGCGCCGTTTGTCATCGTTATATAAATATGTACCTAATGAAATGTAAGATACATGAAGAATGTAAGATATCGTGGCTGAAAATATTTTATTTGTTTTTAGGGTTCCGTACCCAAAGGGTAAAAACGGGACGTCCGTCCGTCCGTCTGTCACCAGGCTGTATCTCACGAACCGTGATAGCTAGAAAGTTGAAATTTTCACAGATGATGTATTTCTGCTGCCGCTATAACAACAAATACTAAAAACAGAATAAAATAAAGATTGAAGTGGGGCTCCCATACAACAAACGTGATTTTTGACCGAAGTTAAGCAACGTCGGGCGGGGTCAGTACTTGGATGGGTGACCGTTTTTTTGCTTGTTTTGCTCTATTTTTTGTTGATGGTGCGGAACCCTCCGTGCGCGAGTCCGACTCGCACTTGGCCGGTTTTTTTACTACTAGGTATTGGGCAAAATCGATGATCGAGTAGCATTATTAGCAGTATACTTAATATGTAAATATACATAATATATACTTACTTAATATGTGTTTCATAAACCGTGATTTTAATAGTGAGAAAAATAAGGTATTTAAAAAAATTACTTAAGTTTCTCACTATTTACACCCATTACTTTACAGTAGTAAAGTATGTCACTGTTTTCTAAAGCTTGTCTTCATTCACTGTCGCAATATTCTCAAATCAAGCCGCGAGTCACCGGTCTTATAAGGCCTGGCGTCCAGCGGGAGCGGTCCAACTATTTCAAATAGGGTATTGTGTGCTGATAATTACAATAAGTTTTCAAAATGGAAAAGTTTCCAGTAGAGAAAACAAAAAGTGTCGATATGGATTGGTTGGTAGGTCGAGTGATAAAAAGTCGGCTGGATCGTTTAGGCGGGAGGCTGCGTTCGCCGCCTCCAACACTTTAATGATCACTTTTTGTTGAGAAGCGGCTTTTAATACAAGCTAAAAGCGATTTTATTCTTGATTAAAATTCATTTCAGAATAATATAGTACTAAACATTCGCATATTAAACCAGAGTGTTTATGAGCGTTAAAACTTAGCTGCAATTTTATTAAATACGGTATTTCTACCTAAATGACTAGTAGAAGTACTATAAAAGAACATAGGAATGTAAGATAATCAGCAGAATAATGTGGCAATCAGCATAGGAGTATCTATTAGAGGAAAAGGGTAACTTATGCATCTCTGCAACTAAAACAATGCATTCATTTATAGGTATATTATTTATTGTATTATGACTTATGAGTCTATAATAAAGCAATCTCAATTTATAATATAAGTTACCACAAAATAAAACACAATTAAGTTTCTTAATAACACCTAAAATGCCAATCTATAAGTTTTACCCTAGCCAGTAGCTAATTTAAATGCATATTTATCATCAATAATATAAATTGATCCGATTTAAACAAATTTATATTCCAATATGAGTCAAGTTTGTCGTAACTAACCAAAAGGCTTTCCTTGAAACCTACTTAAATGTAAGCGTGCTGAAATCGCTACCGGTGTTGACTTGCCACCGAAGGTTTCTCCTGAGGGCGACAGGCTGCGTGTCCCTCGCCCCCCCCCCTCTCGCTCCTCGCCCCCTCTCGCCCTCGCCCCTCGCCCCTCCCGCGCCGTGAAGCCTTATTTTACTGCCTCTGCGGCCGGCGAGCCCTCGAGATGAGCGCTGTGCCTTTTTGCCCCCAATCATTATTTAATGTAATTATCTGCCCGGTAAACAATTTTTTTTAATCTTAACAGTTATGAATATTTTTTATTCGAATTTTGTGTTTCTCCCGAGCCGTGGTCTTTGTGCGGACGTGAAGGTAATTAGGTCCGAGAAAAATTTGCGGAAATTTAACGGAGCCAGAGTACCTACGGTAACCATTAATCAAGTATACCTACTTAACGATACAAAATTATTAATAAATCAAGTAAAGCAACAATTCGACTAACCAAAGTATGAAGTAGGTACAAAGTACATTAGTTAATACAATTTTGTCTTTCAATTTTAGTTTCCGTCCTTATTATGTCTAAAAAGTCAATTTAAATGCACACACAAAAAGGTTATCGTTGAAAAGGTTTACGCGAAATATCTGAAGAGACAGGGTCAACAAACTCGTGAAAGTGGGAGACATTAAGCTCTTAGCAAAAGACATCAACGGGGTCTCGCACTCCCGGCATCGCGCGCTGCCGCGGCGGGTCCATTCCGCGCGGGTTATTCTCAATACGCGTATTTAGATTTGTAACATATCATTTAATTTGGACATGGTTTTGAACCAAGATATGTATACATATTTGTAATACTTACAAAAAAATCGGATTTGTACTACTTACTACAAAATTGGCAAAGATTCATTGATTGTACAGTAAGCTGCGAAATTGGATATAGCATGGAGAAATTATGAATGAATTTATTGATAATATCGCGATGCACTTTTGCGGCTGATGGTATATACAATATAAAATGTGTAAAGTTAGTGCTTCGAATGCGATAGCTGATGCAGATAGCGACGTATGGCTCCGTAAATTATACGGAACTCTGCTAGTCAAATGTTGACACGTGGGAATCCAGCAGTTACTTATCACACAACATATGTGCGTAGTAACTTACACCGTTATCTATTTCAGCTGTCAACGTGTAAGGGGGCATGATATTTTTCGTATACTTTACACCTATTCTATAATCGAAAACTCTTTTACAGTACATATGGGGCTATATTACATATGGGGCTATACTATTAGCTATACTATTCCGCACTAGTGCGTAAAATAGCACTTTTCGTGCGATGTCGAAACTTTAAAGTGCCATATGTACTGTAAAACGTGCGAATAGGTAATTCGCAACTCGTGTCGATTTAAAACACTCCCTTCGGTCGTGTTTTAATTTATCGCCACTCGTTTCGAATTTCCTCTTTTTCGCACTTGTATCGAAAATAACTATTCTATTGGGATGTTTATTGTGTTTCACCAACGAACGTGTGTTTTTTTTGTGCGTATAGCACTTACATATTATATAGTTTTAGTTACTCGTAGTTAGTGTTGACTGGCTATTGGTAACTACAGGGAAAACTAAATAAATTTCAGTTTGACTGGGATTATCCCTTACGTGCATCCGCTGGCGTGATCGGCGAATATGGCTCCTCCGTGATTCCACTATCGTGAATACCAAATCATTTTGTATTCGCTCGGTCTTCCGGGATAAGATAGGTACCTAGATAGGTGTCCACACTGCTACTACGTAAGCTATGACTGCATTGATGTTATTGTATGATTTTTGACGACCGGTCTGGCCTAATGGGTAGTGACCCTGCCTGTGAAGCCGCGGTCCTGGGTTCGAATCCCAGTAAGGGCATTTATTTGTGTGATGAGCACAGATATTTGTTCCTGAGTCATGGTTGTTTTCTATGTATTTAAGTATTTGTATATTATATATATCGTTGCTGAGTACCCACAACACAACACAACACAAGCTTTCTTGAGCTTACCGTGGGGCTTAGTCAATTTGTGTAATAATGTCCTATAATATTTATTTATTTATTTATTTATGTACACCCAGTCGCAAAAGTACATAGTCACTTTATGAATGCATTCCATTCATAAAGTGTACATGCAATTTTGCAGCTCGCTGTACGGTCAGCAACAATCATCTGATTGATAGAGTCGAAAAGTGGTAGACCACTTTCTTGGCTGACTGTACAAAGAATACTCGTACTAAAGTTGCATAGATACGTTCCATTATGCAGGACTGTTAATATCCACTACTATACCCAGTACTCCTATTGCTTCTAGCCCTGCGTGCTGAAAATCATTACATCACATGTCATAGTACCTACTGGTATAAGTATATAACTAATCGTATATACGGGTATATAAATGCTTTTGTATATTGGCGTTAGTGTTAGCATTACACACACATTAACATTATTTTCTCACACTGCATCCACCTTAACTTTCTGTTTGGCCCAGTAGTTGACTAGTATGAAAATGACTCAAGGCATTAAGTCCGCCTATTGTACTTCTTTATTTGTTTTTGTGCAATAAAGTTTAAAATAAATAATGAATAAATATACTGCTGGTATAGGTAATATTGGCAATAACTCATTTTTATGAAAGACATTATAAATTCCGCTTATTAAATTTCCTAGTGTTTGGCTTGGTCCTGAATTCAGTACCTAAACCTAATTTGACTTAAATATTATTTTATGAATACAATTTATTGAACTTGACTTTTTTTTTCAATTTAACTCATGCGGGTGCGTCAGAGATGGGCATTAATCGATTAATTTTTTAGTTAACTAATCAATCGATTAAAAATATCAATCGTCATTTTTTAATCGCGATTAATTTAGTTGCCATTAAATTAGTTGTGAGAATGTACAACTAACAACTAAATTAGTTTTAGTTTCAATCGACTAAATTTCACGGTTAAATCTTTATTAAAACTATGTCATCGCTGTTTTTTGCATTTTTTATTTAACTTGCAATATGTAACTAAAAGTTGGTATGTATGTACATTGGAGGTACTCGTATGTTGTACCTGTGTTGGTTTGGGTAGAATCTTGCAGCTTTTTTCGAAGCAGATACCTTCAACCGATTGAGCTAAAATTATGTATACACGTTTAATTTGAAATGCTTGAATGACAATGTAATATTATGGGCAATAATATAACGATATATGTGTAGTATATATCGTTATATTATGGATACAGGTAACGATAAATAGCGAAAAACTGCAATGTTTACAAGTCGCAAACGATAATGTAGATTGGTGCATTATTAATACTTAAGTTGTACACGATACTGAGTAAATCTTAGACAAAAAAATTATCAATATTCTGCTGTCGTTGTCAATAATAAAACTCTTTTTAGTGTCACGCGGCGACAAAACAATGGGATAATCCTAGTATACCTGGAAGTTGTTTATTACATTTTGAAGCAAGTGCCGACGCATTTTCAAAAAAAAAACCACGTTCTATTTACCTATTGCATGAGACATCTGCATGTTGTTTATTGTCTATGCGGTCTAATTTGTTTTCAACGTGTGGTCATTAAAAATATTTCAACCTCTTTGTAAAAAACTCTCAGCGTTAACTATTGTACATTTTCCTTGCGTCATTCTACATTCAAATATATCAATCAACATACATATTTTATTTATTAGGGCTATTGCCAATATATTGAAGCGGTAGCAAATTGATCGATCAGGCTACTCGATGTAAGACTCATACTTCATAAATTCATACTCATAGATGGTTTGAGGTCTCTAGGTCATATTATATTATATATTGAACATGTTGTCATGAATCATTTTAGATTCTAGGTGCTTATTACTTATTACGGAAATTTTATTTACCCTTAGATAAGAGAAATTTTACACTCCATAAAAATGGTTAAAATATCGCAAGTAACACATGTGCTATTTCATTTTTATACATGCGTTAAGATGTCCTAATCTGCTGGCTGTCAACATAGCCATACCGAGGTTTTCCATTTAATTTGCTTCTAACATTAGTCGCGGAAAAAATAATCTAACTAATTAGTCGATTACAAAAATTAGTTGTCCGTAATCAATCGGCAACTAATTTAGTTGTAACTAAATTAGTTGCACTCTATACAACTACGATTGACCAGTCGTCGTTTTCAATCGTCAGTCGCAAATAATTCTTTTAGTCTTAATCGTTAATCGTTAGTCGATTACATTTTGCCCATCTCTGAGCGAAACCAATGCGATTCAATTCTAATTCCTAGGCGATAAATTACCATGCGATACCAAAGTAAACCGCAGGTTTTTCACATATAAAATTAGCTTATAAAATTGAAAAAAAAAATACATTCCCAAAATACTTAAAAACATTGTATCTATTCGAATTGTATATAATTATGTTACTAACTAAATAAAAAAATCACAGCTCGTCGGTGTCATATATGTAGTCACTTAAATACAACAATGTCGTGCTCGCTATGTCATGAGTCATGACTGTCATGAGCTATCAAATATCGAATCAAATCAAATTTGAAATTAGATATTTTTGAATTATTCCAATAAAACACGTGCCCAATTTTTAATGGCATTCACAGAACAGAGCTGATTGAAAACAAAAATACACAAATCTATTTTTAGTAAACTTGACTTCCTTAAACTGCATAGCGAGAACAGGTTTGCTAATGTTATGGTATTGTTAGGAGTTCAATGATAATTGTTCACCGAAAAACCTGTTGTCGACTTCTTAGACATCACACTAACGTATCAGATCATGACCGCGTGTATAAACAGAAAGTTCAGTATGTCCTTTAAAAATTAACGATCATCCTTTCTACCTGATGCCGCTGTCCGAGTGCAAATAAAAAACGGTTTCCCCGTGCAAAGGGTTCACTTCCCATCACATGGAGGCTGTAGGTACTCACGCACACACGTGTATCAGCAGCACTCACACACTCGCCGCGCCGACGTCACTTTAGGCAGCGAGGCTCGCAGCGTCCGACAGAAATCTCGACGGGGGATAAAATTTCTTCCGACCGTGAGCATAACGTGGATCTGTGAAATTGAACATTTTAGTGATTATTCTTGGAACGAAGTCTTTATTGAAGGGTTCGCGAGTAATGAACTGGACCGGTCATGGACATAAGTCACGAGACTAACTGTTCCATTTATTTATGTCGGAGGCAGATCGTAAAATCGGCCATATCGAGATATTCCTAGGCATACCACGAAACGCCGCCATTTCATGATCTGACTAGCGACTACCAGCCATATCGTTCAAACATCATCGTTTGACGATTTGCCTAGCGACGTTTAGGCATATCAAATAAGTAGGGTGTGATATTCCTAGGCATATCATGAAACGCCGGCATTTTATGATCTGCCTAGCGCGACCATCAGCCATATCGTGCAAACTCAAGGGGTGATATTCCTAGGCAGATCAAGAAACGCCGGCATTTCATGATCTGCCTAGCGACCACCAGCCATATCGTGCAAACCTCAATGGGTGATATTCCTAGGCAGATCATGAAACGCCGGCATTTCATGATCTGCCTAGCAACGACCAGCCATATCGTGCAAACCTCAAGGGGTGATATTCCTAGGCAGATCATGAAACGCCGGCATTTCATGATCTGCCTAGCGCGACCACCAGCCATATCGTGCAAACCTCAAGAGGTGATATTCCTAGGCAGATCATGAAACGCCGGCATTTCATGATCTGCCTAGCGACGACCAGCCATATCGTGCAAACCTCAAGGGGTGATATTCCTAGGCAGATCATGAAACGCCGGCATTTCATGATCTGCCTAGCGCGACCACCAGCCATATCGTGCAAACCTCAATGGGTGATATTCCTAGGCAGATCATGAAACGCCGGCATTTCATGATCTGCCTAGCGACCACCAGCCATATCGTGCAAACCTCAAGGGGTGATATTCCTAGGCAGATCATGAAACGCCGGCATTTCATGATCTGACTAGCGACGACCAGCCATATCGTGCAAACTTCAAGGGGTGATATTCCTAGGCAGATCATGAAACGCCGGCATTTCATGATCTGACTAGCGATGACCAGCCATATCGTGCAAACTTCAAGGGGTGATATTCCTAGGCAAATCATGAAACTCCGGCATTTCATGATCTGCCTAGCGCGACCACCAGCCATATCGTGCAAACCTCAAGAGGTGATATTCCTAGGCAGATCATGAAACGCCGGCATTTCATGATCTGCCTAGCGACGACCAGCCATATCGTGCAAACCTCAAGGGGTGATATTCCTAGGCAGATCATGAAACGCCGGCATTTCATGATCTGCCTAGCGACAACCAGCCATATCGTGCAAACCTCAAGGGGTGATATTCCTAGGCAGATCATGAAACGCCGGCATTTCATGATCTGCCTAGCGCGACCACCAGCCATATCGTGCAAACCTCAATGGGTGATATTCCTAGGCAGATCATGAAACGCCGGCATTTCATGATCTGCCTAGCGACCACCAGCCATATCGTGCAAACCTCAATGGGTGATATTCCTAGGCAGATCATGAAACGCCGGCATTTCATGATCTGCCTAGCGACCACCAGCCATATCGAGCAAACCTCAAGGCTCAAAAGGAACGTAAACTTGTATTAAAAGGCAACACTGGACTCGGACGCAGCGCCATATAGAATGCAGCGCCACCAGTGGCAAAAAATGCAATTATTTTACGATGCGATCGGTATGAATGAAGCTAGGAATTCCACGAATACATTGCTCCCATCGATCTGCCGAATCTTTTATAAGACAGATCGTGATATGCCTGAGTAATTTTAGTCAGATTATGAAATGGCGGCGTTTCATGATATGCCTAGGAATATCTCATCAATTATTTTACGATGCGCCCGGTATGAAGCTAGGAATATCAACGAATACATTGGTCTGACCGATCTGCCGCCTCTTTTATAAGGCAGATCGTGATACGCCTGGGTTAATCTTAGTCAGATCATGAAATGGCGGCGTTTCATGATATGCCTAGGAATATCTCGATATGCCCGATTTTACGATCTGCCGCCGACATTTACACTTCATTTGCAGAAAGTATTTGCCGTATTTTAATATTTTTAATGCTCAATTGTATTGAAACGTAGACCTCCGCTAACGCTCACTCAATAAAATACTTTTTAAATCAATATCACAGAACAATTAAATATCAATGAAAATAGTATTTGTACTGTACCGACTGTAAGCATCAAAACGATGGTTGGAAAAACTTTTGAAGTAGGTAGTAGGTACCTATACATATTTAGATAAGTAAACGTAAGTACGTAGAAAACATTCAAGATATAGAAACAAATAAAAATTCTTGTTTGTCGCACACATATTTGTCTTTGGCGAAGATCGAACCCGTAGGTGTCACTAATAACTAAGCCAAACATACTGTCGGTTAATTTGAATTTGGCTGGGCATAGTACCTATTGGTTGTCATTTGTCATATAAATGTATACCTACTTACTTACATATACATATGTGCCTAATTCAACAATTCATTGTTAGACTCTCCATATAATTTTTATCAGGCAGTTTAAGTGGTATGTATGTTTGTAGGTAGTATTTAATATCCGGCGAATATCAATATTCGTGAAAACGCTAGTATTCCGTTAATACTTACGAATATTCGTATTGGCATCAATGATATTATATAACCATAGATAGGTTATACTTATACTTGAGGAGCACAAAAAATACTTCCATATTTATTTCTGTGCCTACGAAGAAATCTGTTATTTTTGATTAATTTTCTCATTCCATCCATTTTTGTCACACTCGTTGTTAAACATAAGCTCGTCTCTTTCTCTTTCGGTGTGCGGGAGCTCGTTAGCACGTGCACATTTCTCGCTTGTCCAGCCGCGACTAAAGGCAACTTGTCCAATTTGTCACAAGGTAAGCGCTTAAATTTTGGAACGCCTATAACCTATCTTGAGTTATAAATCATTGATTGGCATAGGCACCAGAGTTGAGGTCACGCGCACAACAATATGACATCTAATGACTGCAGGATTTAGAAAAATGTGTTATTTTTCCGTACCGGAGAAAATTCCACGGCAGCGATGAAACTTTTTAATCATACTTCTGCGTGTATGATTAATTGATTAGAAAGTTTATTAAGTACCTAATATTGATTTCAATATCGTCCAATTATTAGTTATTTTCGATACAAGTGCGAAAAAGAGGAAATTCGAAACGAGTGGCGATAAATTAAAACACGACCGAAGGGAGTGTTTTAAATCGACACGAGTTGCGAATTACCTATTCGCACGTGTATCGAACAACGTTTTACAGTAGGTACATATGGCACTTTAAAGTTTAGACATACGCACGAAAAGTGCTATTTTACGCACTAGTGCGGAAAAGTAGCCCCATACGAGGGGCGTTCAATATATAATGAGAATGAGATGCAAACTCTTTAAATATTAGGAAAGTAAATACTGGCCGGTAAAGCTAATCTACCTAGCTGATTGCCATGAAAAAAAAAACTAACTGTTTTTTGTTTAAAAAAAAAATACGGCGATTTCTTTGCGATGCTATTGAGTATGTTAGCGAAAATTGAGAAAATTTAACTGCGCGCCGTTATCAAATACTTGTGTTTGAAAATTTTTTCTACGGACCAAGTCAATTTAGATTTACGGGACACTTTAAGGTCTAATGCTCCTCCGTATTCGACAGTTGCACGTTGGTGCGCCGAATTTAGACGTGGAAGAACATCGACCATGGATGACCCCCGCTCCGGACGCCCTACTACAGCAGTAACTGAAGAAATTGTGAAAAAAGTCGAAAACTTAGTTTTGGCGGATGGTCGTGTCACGGTTCGTTTTATTGCTGAAAATGTAAAGATTTCAACGGGGAGCGTGCATAATATTTTACATGAACGCTTGGGTATGAAAAAGGTATCAGCGCGTTGGGTACCCAGAATGCTTACTGACACGCAAAAACAAACTAGAGTCGAGATTTGTCAAGAAGCTTTGGATCTGATACAGCAAGATCGGGAACTTTTTTTGACGCGATTTATAACAATGGACGAAACATGGCTCCATCATTATGACCCTGAAACGAAACTGCAGTCTATGACATGGAAAAGGCCATCATCTCCAACTCCGAAGAAGTTCAAGGTGGGCCCATCTGCCGGTAAGGTCATGGGCTCTGTTTTTTGGGATGGTAAAGGGGTCGTAATGATTGAGTATCTCGAGCATGGAGCCACTATTACGGGCTCTTTATATGCCAAAGAAATAGCAACATTGCGCAATGAGATCCGTGAAAAACGGCGAGGTAAACTCTCGAAAATTGTGTTGTTCCATCAGGACAATGCACCGGCACACAAGTCCGCCGTTGCAATGGCTGCAATACGTGATGCTGGGTTCGATATCCTTAAGCATCCTCCGTATTCACCAGATCTCGCCCCTAGTGATTTCTACCTATTTCCGAGATTGAAGGAATACCTAAGAGGCAAGAAATTTGAAGACGACGACGCGGTAGTCGCTGCAGTACAAGATTTTTTAAGTACTCAAGATGAAACCTTTTTTAGAAATGGAATTATAAGTTTAGAAAAAAGATATACTAAGTGTATTATGCTAAAAGGTGACTATATCGAAAAATAAAATAACATTTAATAAAAGTTGTATATAACATACTCATTCTCACTTTTTATTGAACGCCCCTCGTATGTACTGTAAAATCATATTCGCACTTCAAACAGTTCAAACACTTTCCGCTGATCATGCTCGATTTAGAACTTGATTCTTATTTCTGCGGATTTAAAAAGAAAAATTAACTAAGTATACTTAAATTAAAACATTATTTGTAATTTCCAACGAAGCCAATAAAATTAAAGTTACGCTGTCATTCTTACATTTACATTACAAACAAACAAACATATACTCGTCAGACATATGTCTGATACTAGTTTTCGTTGCTGTTTTGTAGGTACCTATGTAAAACTTCTAATGTTCATGTCAAATTTTATGTCATTTTAGAATATCCTACTAAATGAGAGCATAACTTAATTGTATGGCGGCAGCTAGGTTCTTGTAACTCTTGACTACAAAACAGGTAGCTAATTGGCATTGAAATGAATTAATGTTCCCTCTGCGCGTATGAATATTGTCATTTATAATTATATTAATTGCACGATGCATAAATGTTCAATTTATTTAAAAATGACCATGTCCATATACAGTAGGTAAATCGGTTGTTCTTTTTTTGTTCACTCACAGCCACAGCCGTACAAGACCAAATCCATTATAGCATTTTATTATCTTCTATCAAGGTTTGAAATTGTAAGGCATCAATATTTTATAGTGTTTGTGCGTGTGGATTATATAAAACAGTTTCTTATTAGAGGGGTATAAGGCTGAAAACGAGAGTGCGTTCGCCGCAGGAGCTTCGGACATTAATGGGGATACATTTTTTTTTGTCGTTCGGGGATTCCTTTGTGGTTAGAATCCCATAAAGGGTCGACCGAAGATTTCAATCCCGTTGTTTGCCCTTTGTTTATGGACGAGTCAGTAGATAATTACTAATTACTCTTAGGTATTGTTTTCAGTGTGGAAACGTACGGAAGCGGTCGTGCTTACCGCCGTTTATTTCATTTGCTCATTACTAGGTGTGAGGTATGATCTAGGTAGGAACACTAATGTACTATGTATATTAAAAAAAAAAGATGTCTGCATTTTGATATTGCTCTTTTTCTCAGTGTTCAACACCTGAGACCAGTTGTGATTTAAAGATTTAATTTGTTATATTTCACCAGATCATTAAAATAATGTCATTCAAAATTATTACCCAACTTTGCATAGATAGGTATCTATACATCGCCATTGAATCGTAAAATCGGAGAAACTGTTTATTCATCCATCGCGTAGACAACTCACACAGGCACGATGTATCTGCGTGTGTAGCTACGAGCTTGAAACGTAGCTTATTAGTGGGAAAAAGACAGAGAATCTGGGACCAATATGTGCAACTGAGAAAAACAGACGTCAACAAGGCTAGCTTTACCTTTTTAGTATATGAATGTACGTTTTTATTAACTTGATTCGTTATACGGCTCAACATTATAATACATGGGTACATATAATCGTAATTGAGTTCAGTTTAAAGATTACGGTATAAAAAGAAAAAAGCATGTTTTCCTGTTTATGACTTTTTGTTAACAAACATGGTAGGTATGCGCTGTCCTGCCCTCTAAAGTTTTTGAATGTTTAAGAATGTGAACCAATATCGCGTTAAGTACGTACATGCGTGTGAAACGTGGCTCAGAATTTCTTGATTATTATAGCAGGATGCTTTTATTTTACAAGATTTTTACTCGGTGCTTATGCAAACATGCGAAAAATACGTACACGGATTTTTACATATTTCTACAGGTATGAGTACCTATGTAGTAAGGTTTATTCGGATAATTCCGGAAATCAGGTAATCCCGAAAATCATTGTAAAATCACTCGTATACCGTTGTAGTAAGAGTCAGTTTTCGGAATTATCCGCCACTATTCGTCATTCGGAAATACCCGAATACACCTTATTAAAGAGTTGGATAGAATATTTTTTTCCACTGGTATTTACTTCGTTTCGCTTTTGTAGAGTAAGCTGGGCGATTTTCCTTCTTATTATTTATGATCGTGGTATTACGATGAATGCCATGTGTAGGTATATTGTAGATACACTGTAGTGATGTAAGCAAATAAAGCGCGTCTAATTCTCGTAACACCGGCACCGCACCGTCAGTAGGCAGCTAAAGAAAGAATAGCGTTGTGTTAACAACTATTTAATGACCGTATGAATGAAAAAAGAAAATTGACGATAGGTTGCCATTGTGTGTCATTTTATAACCACCACAAACTAAAATGATATGTAACTTAATAATTGTGTATATAGTCGTAGGCAAGATTAAAGAATAGAGTGTAAATTAGTAATATGTAAATTGACTCGATAACACAATACACGCAGCGGTGCTAATTAGGAAAAGACGTGTCGTACACGTACATGATGCTTTTGGAAACCACTACATTGTTTTTAGTAAAATATACTACATATATGTGGCTATTACATGTGTCAGGGACTTATATATATATATATAATAGGCCTTTAATATATACATATATATATATATATGTACCTGTTATTGGCTTTGTATTGTTACCTAAATCTGTATAATGGTTTGTAGCTGATGGTACGCCTTAAAAAAATCTTATAGCTTTAAACGAGCAATTCTTGTTATACCTTTAAATGAGCTATTCTTGTATGTAGGTATATTTATTTCATGTACATATGTATATTTAGACGTTGCATTTTATCCACATCTGGGACAAAGTAATCTGGTGCAAATTTTGAGTTGTTTCCTTATATAATAAACTATTAAATTATGATTTTGGATGATAAATATTTAATGAAATTCATTTGGATTTGAGTTGGTTTGATTTTGTTTGATATCTTACAGTTACTTAATATTTTTCTCTGGTTGGTGTGGTGAAGAATTTTAGGTTTCACTCGGTGGTAAAATTTGTTTAACCACTCGCTGCGCTCGTGGTAAAATTTTAGGATCTTTCGCTTTCTCTAGTATCAATATTACCACGAGCGGTTAAACAACAAGTTTGCCTCCTTGTAAAACAAATAACTATTTGTCTTCTTGGAAAGAAGTTGGTCAGCATTTCTAGTGTATTCTATCATGTTAAGTTTGGTTGGTTAGTTTAGATAAATAGTCTATTCGTGTTGTGAAATTATATTGGTGATCTTATTATAAATATGTCAGATTTCGCTATGTCCTAGCCACAAGTGTTATTAATGAACAATTCTTTTCTCTCACGACTTCCTTTTTATAAATGTACTGTTTTGTTGTGCACGCCAAAACCAATTAAGAAAAGTGTATATTGCCCGAAGGCTTTCGTTTGCAGTACAGTGTTGTTGGTCAGTAAGGTTGGACATTCACTCGCATGGCACTGGCAGGGTGCACAGGCGCAGGGGCCGACTCTGACGACCACATTGCTGCAAGGACCCGGCGCCGCGAGGGCGCGCCTCTCACTCGCGCCACAAAAGTTTCGGATACCTTTAACATACTCGGGTTCTTTGTCATTTTGTAGATGTTAATGGTGTTTTTTTAATTAAATTCAACAATAAACTTTGTTTTGAATAATGTATTAGTTACCGATTAAACGATTTTGGATCCAAAATTGACGCACCGAATGTAGAAAATAAAAGAATCTGTAACAATGTTTAATGAAGCACAATTGTTACTCTGAAGGTTTATCGCACTGACTTGCACGGTTTAATCGTTAAGCGGATACCATAAGTACGTTAAAAAAGAAAGCGTTTAAGGAGCGCTATGTAGGGATTTTTTGCATGCAGTGGTGAGTGAGTGCCATAGCAGCCACCCTGTACTTACATACATGGAGTCGCAATCCCGCACGTCCGTCGCACCGCGATGTAAATGATCCCCAGTATAATGTATGACCATTCTTGGCCTTCTCCCACCACCAGCAAATAAGGCGTTCGACAATCGACCGTTACGACTAACTGCAAACTATGCAAATTGAAATAGTAATAAGCGTTTGCCTAATCTATGGGTGTAAAGTTCCATAGGATTATTAGTTAGCTCTTGCCGAAACACTTCCGCGTGTCAGGGTTATTGAAGGTCACATGAGACCTTGAAAACTACCTATCTCACAACATATTGTTAAAACAATACAGTGCTTATGCAAACACAATAATTTCGTTTTGTGTTGCCTCGAAGATGACGCCGAGTTCACGGCCTCGGGTTAGCGTCTAATAAATACGTGTCGCATCGTAGCGCGTTGTGATTTGTGATACTTAACTGTTCCGAGTGACTCAAAACTAATAAAATATCGTGCATTACAAAACCCACACTATCGCATTGAAAATATTGAAATGATAATGATATGACACTTCTTGAAGTAGTTTATATTTGTTAATAAAACCATCTATGATCTCAGCGTGTCGCAATTCGGTGGTAGTGATTCAATGTGGTCGACCCACAGGACACGATTAATATGTACCTACCTACATAATTAAATACAAAACGGCGCTGCGACTGCAATCAAATCGTTTGTGATATTAGTCTCCTATGCGGCTTTAACAACTGGTACAGTATTAGATGCAGGGCCCAAGCGAAATTAGTATGGAATGATTATGGACTCTATGAGTATTGCGTTTGATGTAAATGTCGCATGTAGTCGGTGGAGTTGAGCACAGCGCATGATCGGGTCACGACTGACGCGCACGCGCGGTCGTGACCTTGCCGCCGCGCGCGCCGCGCAGAGGTCACACTCTTGTGTTGATGCGCTAGATGCCAGAATACCCCACCACCACACACATTGTGCTTTTCTAGGGGTGGCGCGAGATCAGTTAAGAAGGCGCACATTTGTCATGCGGAGGTAGACCCATGAATAAGCTATTCTGTAGGTTAGGTAAATAGGTACAGTCCCGGTAGATATAATTATGTATATACATATATGACAGTATTTATACACATTATTAGAGTTCTGCCCTAGTAGCACGGTCGCATTTTTATCGTTTATCACCATGCCTGTCACGTTCTAACAAGTATGTAAGTGCGAAAGTGACGGGCATAGTGATAGTCGATAAAAATGACGGCCGTGCTGAGCCCGCTGATGTAGTACATTAAGGGAGACAAACCGAGCACATTGTCTATGATTCAAAAACTTATGTCCAAATTATCCTTTCAATAATTATTTTTTATAAAGTAGACCAGGTATGAATTTATTGAATGACCATCAAACACCTTAATTAAATCATTTGATATTTAAGTATGGAGGTACCAGTCGCTGTTCGATAAGAAGACATCATCGCCAGGAAGCTGGACAGTGGACAACCCAGTAGGGCGTAATTTTCCTTATGAATTAGAAGGTCCCCAGACCGAGCGAACTCTAGGTTCCTTTCCTTTAGAGACCGTGACAAAATTGATGGAATTGGATATAAAGTTAGGAAGAAAGGAGTTACAAGTACATAATAAATAAAGATTCGGTCAGGCTTAAACTTTGGCGAAATGTTTTATGACTTTTTCTCAAAAATGGACGGCAAAGTCGATGAATACGTTGGCGTATTTTCAGCAGAAAAATACACGTCTTTTTTTTTTAAAGGCGGCAAGCAAATCTTTTTAATGGTTTTACTTTATTCTGTGAAAATTAGAACGTTGCTTCTGTAACATATTTCTATTTCTTGCACCATTTTTGAGAAAAACACTATATATGACTCGGCTGGAAGGCTACTTGCTGGCTTCGGATTCAATTAAACGGACTCCCAAGGTCGTCCGTTTAAAACGAATCCTCAGCTTGCAAGTAGCTACTTCCGAACCTCTACAATAATGTACTATTTTTATATCGTCACATCGGTGGCAATAAAAGCAAATCGGGATAATTTGTAACTAGACCATTTGGTACCTTACTTTGTATCGTTTTTAGGGTTCCGTACCCAAATGGTAAAAACGGGACCCTATTACTAAGACTCCACTCCGTCCGTCCGTCCGTCCGTCTGTCCGTCTGTCTGTCGCCAGGCTGTATGTAACTCATGAACCGTGATAGCTAGACAGTTGAAATTTTCACAGATGATGTATTTATGTTGCCGCTATAACAACAAATACTAAAAACAAAATAAAATAAATGTATAAGTGGGGCTCCCAATGCTCCCATACAACAAACGTGATTTGTTTCCGTTTTTTGCGTAATGGTACGGAACCCTTCGTGCGCGAGTCCACCTCGCACTTGGTCGGTAATTATTATTTTTTATCTAACCAAAACTAAAAACATTACCTAGACGATATATAGTATTGTCAAAGGACTGTCTCATTTCAAACATAGAATCATACTATAATTTTCTTACACTAGTACTAGCACCCAAAAGAAAAGGATGAGTATAGTTTTTTTGGTTCTTATTTACTGACAAATTGGTTTGACCAACTATAGCTATCATATTCAATTTTATTATTTATATCTTTTGTTAGGTGAGCTTTGTATTTAGGCTTCAAATATTTTTATTTACGTTGTTTAACAATAACTTTAAGGCAACTAATCTATAAATAATAATATCAGTTAAACATCTCTCCTTCTATGTGAACAATTCCAACCAAGAGAAATATGGATGTAATTATAATACCAAAGAGACAGATTTACACAAGTACCAGGGGAAAAGGCTCGAGGAATGAGAAATGCCGCCATAACAGGGCGGTGCGCGGACTTTCTCCCGAGTGTTACCTTCCCTCTGAGCGCGGCCAAGCCTTTGCCTCGCGATACCCAGCCTACGTGTAACCTCTAAATCCGTAATAATAATGAATGTGCTATGTTACAATATCTAACATAATTTCGGGTAAAACGCATTGAAAGGATTTCAGATGTAAGTAATGTAATGGGTCAACCGATACGACTATAATTGTTTTCATACCACCTATTCGGAAAAGAGCTTTTTCTGCCCTGCTAGGAGGGATCAAAGTGGCACTTTTCCTCCCTGCTAGGAAGGATCAAAGTAACACTTTTCTGTTCTAGCACACTATTTTTTTAGCTAAAATAATCTGTTTAAGCATCAGATTGTGTCAACACTAAGATTTTTTTATTTTCCTCATAGTTGATGTGAAAAGCAGTATGTGTCACACGGTAGTATCAAAATTATTTCGTCTTGGGCGTTAACACTTGAATCCCTCATTACGCTCAGGATTCTACTTTAGAATCCATCACTTCATTCAGGATTCAATGTACGCCCTTGACGGAAATATATCATGTATACACAAACACAAACTACTATTGTAATGTAAATGTAACTAACAAAACATTTTCCAATCTTGTGATTGGAAACGCAGCAAGCCAAGTGGTTGGTCAATATAAACAGAGTCATAATAAACGGATTTTATTTTTGTTGTACTTCAAGCCACATTATCAAGTTAATAACGAAATGGCTCCAGTTTTAACCCAATAAAAATGCTTAGTTACTATTTAATTATGACGAGAGACAAAAATGATAATTAATTTTAAAAATACTACCTACATACTAAGTTACATAATTATTATGTCCTTTATTATTTTGACCGACTATAACCGTGACGGCATCACGGCATTTGCAGCGAAAATCGAAGTTCGCAAATTGCGGGCATTTTTCTCTATCACTCTATAATTACGCCTTCATTGGAGTAAAAGAGAAAGATCCCCGCAATTTGCGAATTTCGGTTTTCGCGGTAGCCCCTCTGATTAACGCTCACGCACATGAGGAGTAATTGTTGATAATAAAATAAAATAAAAATAGCCTTTATCACAGAAGTTTTGTAACATTAATACTATACCTAATACTTAAAATATACCTTATTTCTCACTATACAATTATACATATTACTACATATTTTCTAGTTTTCATCGACAACTTCAGCTTGTCCTCCGACATAGGTAATTGTTGATACTTGCGTTAAACATACCGACTCAAAATTGTATAGTGCCACTGGAAAGGTGTGTTGGGGTAAGTTGGGGTAAGCTAGACAGAAAGTCCTCCGTAATTCCGAATCATGTGTAATATTTTTAGTGCGGGCATCAATGTCGCACAGTTAATTTTGTTGTGCTCTGTCCCTAGTGGTCAATCTCCTCTCTAACTTCTATCAGAAAAAAAGTACAAGTGTAACTTTACACTTACATAGTCTAATAAGATTATCTTTTGTGCCTTAGGATTTACAACACTTTTTCTAAAATAAATAAATATTACAGGACATTCTTACTCGTACACATATTTACTAAGTCCCACAGTAAGCTAATTTATAAATAAAATTATTTACGTAGAAGAACTTTTCTCATACGGTTTCTCTTACCTCGAGAAAAATAAAGTAAGTATGTTTCCCATCTGACCTTACTGAATATTGCAGGGAATTTAAATGTCTATGTGTGGGAAATTAAGGGTCATTGTTGAACACGGATATATTACTAGGATGGGTGGGACCTTTAAGGTCGGGGTCAAACCTGAGCACGGTCATTAGGTAGCTCGAAAGCTTTCGCTTTGCGGGTATCCATTCCATAAGTACATACTAATAAACATTAAATTACAAATCTTACTTTAAATAACGGTATAGCTAGTGTTGACGATAAATTATGTGAGTGATATTTAATATTTATTCAAGAAATGCCTTCATGTTCAACCAATGTATTGTTATGCCGTTCTTTGTAAGTAGACTTCTTTCTTTCTATTAACGTTTCAGCACATAAAGTATGTATAGTAATATTCTCGAGAACGGCAACATTCTCATGTTGTAAACTAAAAGCAGATAATGACTTCTCAAATTATTGTGTTTGCCAGGTTTGAGCATACAATTAGGCGAGGATTGCCAAAAAAGTAGTTGCTAATCAATAATCATGCGTCATAATAAAAATGAATAAGTAGTCTGGAGACAGGAATAGGTCCTTCAAATCCTGGTAAGAGAAAATTATGTTTGTTTATCACCGGTACTTAAGTACCGGTGATAAACAAAAGTCGAAGGTGGATGGATAAATTATTAGTAGGTATGCTTTGAATATTGTTATATGATGGTATGTTCGTACAAAGCACAGCAATAAATTGTGTTATATACCATGGAATTCCGTAGTTAGAGTCGCGTTATATTTGTATCGCCGCGCCGGCGGTTGCTGATTACTATGTAAGGCTCACCTACTGGCGGGCATAAACTAGATAAATAAATAAACGTAGCAGTGATTTCTGATTTATGTTCTTTAGCAAGTCAAATAAATACGCAGTATTAGAATCAAATACTCCTTACCTCTTAATACACTTAATTTTGTCTTACGAAATAACTTTGTAGGTACATAATATGTACAGCACTATTCTAAATAGGTGCTAATTGGAGCTCTTAATTATTTATATGCTTGTTCAACGCATATAAATAACGCATATGTATCTATAGATTATATACGCATATTTGCATTGTAGACATATTACACTGAAATAGCTTTTCACTTTTTTTACTAAATAATGATGTGACTGTAGGTGCAAAAAGGAAAACTTGCGATCATTTTTGCAAATGAGCTAAGTAAATCATGTAGAAAACTCCATACCGTTACAGCCTTACTTGGGCAAAAGTAGTAATGAGCGCCACAGATGGTATCGCGCGAGCACGTCCCCAGCTTACACACGCTAATGCTTCTCATTAAATACTGCAACACCAATTTGTATCTCCCGCCACGTATGAGAATGCCAAGATCATCGATTTTTATTGCTGATTTATAGTAAAAACCATTTATGTCAGCTGGAAACTTCCCTAAGAGCCTATCGCCTGTGTAGCGTTTATCTGGCTTTTTAATGCAACGTGCGTTACAATAGAAATGTAAGGAAAATACGATCTGGTTTCTTAATCATTTATAATAAACATTTGGAAATCGTTGTATGTAAATTCAATGTTGACGTGTAAAAGTGCCCTTGTGGCCTATTTGCTGAATAAATGTTGAAGTTGAAGTTGAAGTTGAAGTTACTAAAACCGTTCTGAGAACCTTTTTTCTAACCACGCGTCCTAATTCCTAATAAATCATTTAATGATGTATCCGTGGTGGACTTAATAATAAAATGGTAAAATTTATTCGTAATATGGATATTAAACGTTGGTTCAGGTATCACCATCACCAGATACGAATAAAGTTGGCAAGTAATTCGTATTTGTTACATTTTAATATTGTGTAGGATTAGGGCTTCCATTCCGTAATTACGTAATAACGTAATTCCGGATAGCTATTGAACTTTTAATAATTACGTAACTAAAAGGAACAATTCCGTAATTACGGAACTATGAAAAATAAGATAATATATGTGTGATATTTTAGTCTTGACTTATATAAAATAACATTTTATATGAACGATATTACTATTTGAGGTTTTTATTTTATATTTCGGGGATCTCGGAAACGGCTCTAACGATTTCGATGAAATTTGCTATATGGGGGTTTTCGGGGGCGAAAAATCGATCTAGCTAGGTCTTATCTCTGGGAAAACGCGCATTTTCGAGTTTTTATATGTTTTCCGAGCGAAGCTCGGTCACCCAGATATTAATTATAATAACAAACTAACTGTCTCTATCTAGCCCAATGGTTGACTCGTAGAGAATGTCTCAAGGCCTTAAGTCGTCCATTTGTACTCTTTTTGTGTAAATTTCTGCAATAAAGATTAAATAAAGAAATAATAATAATCACAAGGAAGAAATTAAAATAAGATTATGTATTGCAATTGTGTTGAATATACATAGGTATATTAGTATTTAGTCAGAGTGTAAGTACTTATATACTGTATAATCCTTAGGAATGTACCGACTAGTTGGAAAAGCCGACATTCAGCCTCATTTGTAGTCGGCGACTAATCGGCAAAAAATACCGATTAATCGGCCTTTTATTACTTACGGGAAATTGTACATAAAAGAGAAAGTAGCCAATATTTATTATAAGTTTTACAACCTTTTTACCCAAATACCTAGATTTAGGGTGCATACAAAAACTTTTGTTCATAGTTATTATCATCATATTAAATGCAAGCAAAAGAAAAAGCAAACAAGAGAGTTGTGGAGTTTCCCTGCGAGAACGAATTAAGGCCTGTGTACACCGGCTGCGTGTGCGTGACGTGCACGTGCGCCTGCAGCGTTGTAGTATACAGATCCTTATGAGAGACGGCACACCGCTTGCGTGACGTGTGCGTGTGCGGCTCCAACATTTTAGCGCACGCGTACGTGCACGTCACGCACACGCAAGCCGGTGTGCACAGGCCTTTAAAGATGTACTGCTAATCTGGTCAAAATCACGGTAAATAGTGGAATACTTACGACCAGTCGTTAGGTATTTGAACCAACAGTTGCTTAACGATTTACGGCGTTATTTATAAACGTCGGCTAAGTTAATCAGGTGATGATCATCGTTTGTCTCTCTCTATGGCATAACGACAGATAGGGACAAACGAACGACGATCATCAACTGATTAAGTTAGCAGCTGTTTATGAATAACGCCATTAGAAGTTAAAGTTCTAATTTTAATTACAAGATATCAAGTCGATCTGGATTAAATGTGGATAGGATCTGTTAGTGTCAAAAGTGGCATTTCTTCAACCAAAAATGACACTCTTGTCACAGACAGATTCGGTCCATATCTAATCCAGATCGAATTCATATCCTATAATTAAAGTTAGAATACACCTGTTAGACAGACAAAGCTGCTGCAGTAGCTATCCTAATGTAGCCTTTACTGACTAATCGGCTAGTCGGCCAGCAGGAGGGGCAGCGCTATTACGGGAGCGCTAACTTGAGCCGCGAGCTTGTCACTTTGATCGCGCCATACGTGAACGGCGCCTGTAACTTTATAGGGATAATGGCTTCTAGCAAAATCTTGTCATTTCCTTAGCATAATGAACAATATTAAGAGCCCCGTTAAGCGTAATAATTGGGATTCGAGCAAAGTGCTCGGTTTATGCGGCCACATAATTACGTATAATAGGCGACTTTTGCAACGTACGCGTATTCAGAATGTTTAACTCTTGGACAGAAGTTTTGAAACGGCATGTAATTATGAGATGTAAGGTGTACATTATACGATTAACTTAAATATTGTTATTGCATCTTTTCCGTTCAGCGATCGTAAAAGCAGGTTTTAAAGTAGGAAATTATATTTTTCAGCTCGTTCATCGATCAAGCACGGTTTGTTTGCTTTCCGATTTATTTATTATAAATAAGTAGGCAAATATTCATTCATAACATAAGAACTGTGCTATATATTTTTTTATATATATGATGAGTTGATGACACAGATAATTGGTACTTTTCAAACAGCATGGGTACGGTGACAAATGTCATACGAGTATCAGCACAATTTTGCAAGATTTTGCGTTTTAAGAGTGGTTTTAAGGTTATAAATTGTATGGAGGTGACATCTGCCACCCTACCCATACTGTTTGAAAAAGAATTAATCTACAGAGACGAGTACTGTAAAGGTTGTTCATGAAAAAAAGGTGCCACGCAACACCAGTCTCCACTGTCAATCGGTACCTATGGTATTTCCCTTTAATTTATTTTAGGGTTCCGATGTCACAAGAACCGAATCGTTATATTGTCATCATGTCTGTTTTTGCTCCGTCCGTATGTCACAACCATACACACAGAAACTATGAATAAGTTGTATACTAGTTGAATTTTAACCAAGTACACTCATGGACAAAGTTAGAGGAACGCAAAAAAAACTTTAATTACTAATTTTGTAATTGCATACTTTAGGTGCTGCGCTGTAATCCAGTAAACAAACTTGTTTTTTGCGTTACTCTAAATTTGACAATGTACCTATGCATATTTTTAAATAGTATGTGATGCTACATAGTGTTGCAGTTAAATTACTAAAAGCATATATTGGGAGGCAACAACTCGTAAAACTGACTAGAAAATTATTTTTAACATACCTACTACCTACCTATTCGTAATGAAGAACTATTAAGATTGTATATATTAATATCCATTACACATACATTATATACATTGTAAATATGAACGATATGAAAATATATACCGTTTTGTTGTAAATAATTTAATTATAAATGCAGCATGTATCTGACGTTAAATGATTGAGTTAGATGTTAGTATTTGTTCATACACGAGTATTTACACTCGCGAATACAAACGCATGCCTACCATAAGATGATTCATCTCAAGGGTATGAAGGGTAGGTACCTATATATTTTTCATGAAGTGCAGATTAAATACTTGAATGCACTTAATGACTCAAAGCCTTTACAAAAATATCTACAAACATTGTATAAAATACTTATATACCTCGGTGAGTGAATTGTCGGCGGTTTAAATAAGGCAGCAAATAATAATTGACTTATTTACAGAAAAAAACTGCCAATTGAGATAAAATTACTTACGCTTAAATGTTATGGCATTGTTTTATATACTTTGTGATGCCAGTCCCGAGAATAAATACAATCATCACAGTAAGGCTCGCTAACAAAACAAACTCACCCATCATGCCCATTACGGGACGGGCGTACCGTCCGCAGCGCACGCGCATCAGGGATTCGCTCTCATTTATTTTTGCTCACCTGCGATTGTCTAATTTACAACGAAATATATAATATTATCCGTACATAGCTCAAATAAACTGTAGTTGCATCCGGAATAAGTTCTACATATAAGTACCTACATTATGTATAATAAGCTGTTCGAACTTCATAATAATGATAGTTCAGATCACTAGTGGATTATTGAATAGCAAAAACAGGATCACATTATACAAAACTTTTCGAAAAGAACGCTATTTTCAAATTTCTCGTGAGTGTATTTATTGAATTTTATTGTCAACGGTATTGTTTTACTGATCGTACCTTACGGTATTGGAATTCATTAATAATGTATGGGCTTCATTAAAGTTATTAAGTCACCGAAGGGTAACGAGCTTTTGGTAAAAAATCGAAAAAAATCAAGGAGAAACTAATTAAGAAATTATTTCCTTCAATTTACTTACCAACCTATTAGTAAGTTGGCACTGTTGGTATGTAGATTTCAACACAACTCTGTCTGTACAGAAACATTTAATAATATGTACAATTATAACCATGTTGAGAACATTGGTCAGGATGAGGATAAAACTATATACCTTAGGTTAGTTAAAGATTTTTTAATAATTTTTAGTAGGTATTTATTAAAACCATAAACATAATTACTTAAAAACAAACTTACAATAAAAAGTAACCTAAAATTAAAACTACCTACAAAACTAAAACTAATACCTAATAAATTATTTAAACAATGTGGGTGACTTAGCCCAATTATTATTATGTTATCGATAGCAAATTTAATCATCATAATTTTTCATCGGCGAGCTTTCTAAAGGTTTTACATTTTAGAATAATATTAAAATTGTAATTGTAATATAGGTAATTTAGTTATAAGATTGTAGATATACGTTAAGTATTAGGTATATGGATTCCGTATTGTCCGAAATAAATGAATTTCAATTTTTTAATTTTATTATATGTGTAGGCAGGCCTTTGTAGAACAGGTTCTTATATTATATCTACCTACAGTCAAAGTTTTTCACTATCTTACACAAACCTGACAAGTTAAAAACAAGCAAAATATTTTAAATTTTAAAGTTTTTAAACACTTTACTATGGAATTCGTTCGTAAACAAAGTCGTATAAAATGTAGACCATGTTAAGCGCGTTATAAAACTTATAAAATCGATTGACACCTCATTCACCAAAATCGGATGAGTAATTTTGACGCTACTGAGGACACCCGATACAAACATAGCTACATACATTACACACATTCATAAACATATATAAACTGCCACTGCTCCCGCTCAGTTAACCCGTGGTGCGCCCCAGAGTAACCAGAGATGCGATTTATTTGAAATACTTCTATTTAAAATGCAAATACAAAATGCAAAATACCTATTTTGTATTTTGCATTTAAATGCCTTTTAGTAAAAAGCATTTTGTATTTTATTTGAAATACTTTTCGAGATGTATTTTGCATTTTGCATTCATTTCAAAATGCAAAATACTTTGTGATTAAGTTTAGCCAACATTACCAGTCAAACAAAATGAAATGAACGAATGACGCTTGTATTGCCGAATTTGACCGATAGAGGCGCCTACTGCTAGCCATGCCAGTCAGAGTGCGCGCCTTATTCGCTCCGTGCAAAGCACCCGTAGGGGAAGCCGAAACGATCGCAGCGCTTGATGTGGCCAATAATGACAAGATTGATCAGTGATTCTGTCAATTCCCATACTTCTCAGTTATTTTAGCTTTATAATCATACTTACGATAAAAATTGGTCACGATAGCTATTGTGTGGTAAACTGCAATAATACTGGACGAAACCGTAATAGTAAATTTTATATATTTTCAACGCCGAGCTAGATATTAGCTTTTTATACCATATAGTACTATTCCAGGCTTAACAACGTAATGGCTAAACATTTTATCTAGTCTATGTCAACACAGAGTTTTTCTTGTATGTTAATAAAATAGCTAATACAGTGTACCAACATTAAGTGATTGTAATATTAGTTATTTAAAGCCCGTCAAAAGCACACTTTTGGCACGTAGGGTTATCTGAGGGTCTACCGCGAACCACGTTCGACGTGTTTCCTCTCTGTCGCACTTGTAAATTCGTACGTAAGTGTGACAGGGAGGCAACACGTTGAACGTGGTTCGCGGTAGGCCCTCTGTCGTCTGTCACAAGTGTCACAACAGACATTGTGCCTTAAGCGGGAGAACATAAATTTTTAACATAAAATGTGTTGATTAAAACCTGTGAAAAAGGTCAAAGTTTTTATAATTGCAAGCATCGTACGTATCCCCAGGAAAAGGATCACTAAGTGAGTCATCAAAACATAGTGAAACATGCGTTTATTCATTGAATTTGTAACGAAACAACAACGAAGGATATTGACCGAATAATATAAAATACACAGATAATTCTTACTGTTTTCACTAAAGCAAAAACCAAGTGTATTTAACATTAAATACGAATAGATTCCGCACATTGTTAAGTACATTATAGTAAATATTTTTAAGGAATAATCTTTATTTTGTTGCGCTCGCTATTTGACAGCGCCGACCACGTTGCGAACGCTAGGCGGCGCTGCCATCGTGCACGGTCTCAATAGTCGTTTAGACTTGCGGCTCGCGGCTCGGCTCGTGGCTCGCCTCGACGCACTCGCGTTCGGCTTGTCATTCGGTTATAAACCTTATGCCGTGCCGTTAGTGTTTAAATTATATTAGCTCGACGAGCTTGCGAGCCACGAGACGAGCCGCGAGCCCACCGCTTACACTCGCGTTTCGTGGCGCGGCTCGCGGCTCGTCTCGTGGATCGCGCGAGAGTCTAAACCGGCTATTATGTCTGACTAGTGTCAATGTCAAACGAAAACGACGAACATGATCTATGGCTATGAAACGCAACGCCGCTGACGCCGACGATTCGATTTCACTGATTTATTGTTTGCTGGTGCTGGTGAAGTGGTTACTGATTTGATTTGATTACCTACTTTTATGATATTAAAGTGTTGTTGTTATCCCTACAATACTGGAACCTGGAACGGCTATGTACTGTACTACAACAAGATAATTTAGATAATGTAAACATGATTTACATTATTGATACGCGTACCTACTGATAAATATGACCAAAATGTCATGCATAAGGTGCCATGTTATTAGACGTTTTTGTGCGGCTCGGCATTGTGTCTCTATTTCTCATGATAAATAAGTACCTAAAATAAATAAAAATATCTGAGATTTGGTCAAAAGGTATTTCATTTTGAAAAAGTATTTTGAAAATACCTATTTTGTATTTAGCATTTGAAATACAAAACGCAAAACTATTTGGTATTTTGCATTTGAAATAGTAAATCTGAAAAGTATTTTGCATTTTGTATTTAAATGCTTTTTTAAAACCATTTTGTACATCTCTGAGAGTAACACACACGTGTAATACTAGGCCGCTCCACGGGTTAAAATCGTAACCATCTTTATAAGCGTTAAACCCGTTCGACTGTCTATCATGTTATTCATGTTCGTGTACGGTGTAGGGTAAATACGTAAAGTTGTGTCGCTTTGTCAACAGATGGTATGTTGGAGCACCACGTGTGTACGTTGAAATTCGGTTAGTCTCCGAGAGATGGCGTTGCTTATCACTTATTCAAAAGCGCGCGTAGCCTATATACTAGCCTTACTCGATAAATAAAGTGTTATTTTACAGCTAACCGTGTAACTTATGTACTGCAAACTCAGATTTGTCTTTTTATCAATAAACTGGAGCGTTATATTATATTAATCGCTAAATCAATTTACCTTCTATTACAGCCAGTTGAATACGGCTACCAATTGAATGAACCATGCTAACTTTTTGCAGTTATGATATATCCATCGCGTTATTGACCCTAATCTGTAGAATTTATGGTCATTTAGTACAGAGTTCCATAAACGTTTTATTGACAGTCGTTAATATTTGAGAACGTGTATGTATATAGCATAAATGCGTTTTATAGCATTTCGCTGTTTGAATTTTATCACGAAATACAAACTGCCGCGTTGAGTCCTCGACTTTCGTTTGATTATCATAATTTAGCCTATATGTATAGGTACGTCCGACTGCTGAGGACACACCTCCTCTCACGCACGAGAAAGATTGGGCTAGGTAGGTATTATAGTCCCCATCCCCATATATGTCTGGCCCAAAGCGGGAGCCATTAGAATCAATTAAGTTTTCTACGGAAAGTCGAGCTTTTCGACACCTCAACTATCTAAAAACTATATAGACCTATAACAGAATTCGGCATAATTATTTATGATAACAAACTTAGACTTAAAAATAGATCTAAGTATATGTATGTTTTATTAACATATTATCTTAGGTTCATACTTACGTACGAATTTAAAAGTGCGACAGAGAGGCAACACGTCGAACTTGGATCGCGGTAGGCCCTCAGTATGTTTTACTCCAACTGTTTCCAAGCTCTGTGATGATTCCAAGATGGCATTGCTTAGTATCAACGCATGAGCGTATATTTGCGGGTTCAAGAGACATTGGAAATCTGTTGCAAAGGTTAAATCGTCCTGCGTGTGTGTGATGACAAAAACCAATAAGTACCTATACATGTATCATATTACTTAAATACTGCAAGTACAGAACTTTGGCCTTTTCTTGGATCATAATATGAAACATTGTATAGGTAAGTAGGAACATTATACTTATCAATTTATTATTAGGTACTATTGTTTTATGGTAATGTTTTATATTATTACTATTATTAGCTCCTACATATTTATTTTACGTTTTTTTTTAATCCGGGGCAAACTCTATTTTAACCACTGCTGTAGCTCCATTAAGAAAAATACTAGGTGATGTTTTATTATAACTAACTTATGTTTATGTAGGTGCAGTCAGCAAAACTATTAGCTTAGTACCCCTTCATACAATTATAGACCACCAATCGTAAGATTTTAATAATTATTTTTTAACATAGTCAAGCCAATCTCATTTCCGATACTCGGATAAAACTCGCTAAAGGTTGAACAAACCACATACAATATTATATTTGAACAAACCAAATACTTAAATTCTTAAAATATACTCCACACATATATGTATGTTATTGAATTTAATGTACAAAATTAACTTCACCGGAAATTGACTATACGCTTCATTACGAAAATATTCTGAACCGAGGTATAAACATTTATGTATGTATATGAATAAACCTTGAATCTATGCCATGTCCTTTATAAAACTGTTAGAAAAATTGGTTGGTCGGTAAGCGACATGACTATTTAATACGTCAACCTAATTTAATGTAAATACTTAAATATTTAAATATACAGGCAGGTGTTCCAGATCTGTACAAAATACTTTGTACAATTGATATACCTACCTACTTATTTTTATTGAAAGGGTCTCCTCTTATAAGAGTCCTCTTTTTATTGCTTGAAGGTGTCTAACACTAACTTATGGCACGATGTTAAAGTTAGATTTAAATTGCAATGTCGTACGGAAGGGCCCAGGAGTAATAATACGGCAGAGCCCTCGGGCGCAGATCGCCAGTGCGGTCACGTTCCCATTGTTCGAAAGCGGCAGATAAAAAGTTCACTGAGAACTAATTATTAGTTTCAGGTCGAAGCTCGCTCGAAACAAGAAGCTTAATTAGCACTCATAAAATAGCTACCACGAGCGGCTATATATACTTTGTGGTGAATAGGGTTTAAAAAAGTGATCTGTACCTACGATATAGACCCTGGCTCTGTGGAATAACGTGTCACATATAATTAATGGTACTTAATATGCCTATTGAAAGTAAATAACTGTTTCCATAACCACTTAAAATTGTCTTTAATAATTTTGTAAAATGAATACAAGTACAATAGCGAAAAAAAAATCAAATCGATTAACGTCTCTTTCCAAAAATCATATGCATTACGGGTATTTTTATTTCGTTGATAACAACTCCAAGGAGACATTAACTCAGAAGAACAGATTAAAATCACCTACACACGACTTTGGTTCCATTTGTGGGAGGTGCCATTTGTAATGTCGAGCACAATGTGCATGCCGGGTATCAAGTGATCGGTGCGATAGGTCATCGCGCGCACGCGAACTGTTCCTCCGTAGTCTATGCCCTCTAGCAAATTTGTCACCCACACAAATCATTTAATTAATAAAAAATGTTCTGTTAATACATGACATTGAGTTACATACATTTACCAGCGGTTTGGAGAGTTGGACTATCGAAGACGAATGAACCACTATACAATTCATTCTTTCCTCTCAAGCTTTAAATACAAGTGTAATATGATGCTCTGCTAGAATGTACGACTGCCAAAGGACCAAATCTCTCTGTTCTCATCAACGCGTTTTCCCAGTTTCATTCTAAAGTAGCCGACTCCGGGGTTGCTCGATCTAATTACAAGATTGGTGTTCTCACTGGTTTTTACGAAAAAGGACAGTAATCTGAAGGCTTTCGATTTCAGAATATAATTTAAGTCTAGTTTTGTCTGATGAATATACTGAAATTCTTAAGCTGTGAAAATCTTTGCTTAAAAACGTGCTTAACTTGCTTGTATAGAACTTCTTTCTACTTCTAGCGGTCACAACGTCAACCTAACTGCGGCCGATGTTCCTTTGCCTGCATAATTAATGAATATGTGCAAGCTCCACAAAGCTACGAAAGTTTCATCGACAAATATGTTCTGTGTACATAGTAAAGCTTGCGTGCTTGAGGGTCATGCCTAGACACGGCTATCCCTCTCCGCCCTTCGCGCTAATTTACTTCAAGCATAAATCTCCGAGCGCTCGCTGTATCTTGTCGCCATCTGTCACCGTTGTACGGCCGCCAACTGAAAAACGAACGTGATTTGGTTATAACAACGCACTAAACGAACCACTTAGATGGCTCATTAAATAAATTTATTCCATTTGATAACGATTCGATACGATTGCAAGTGAGCTGGACGTTAGCTTTTGATTAATGACTATCGTGTGGAGAAATTTTTATGTTACTCGATCTTAGAACGTGCGTCAGCGTCTGAATTTGCGCGGTATTGATTATATGCAAATGAACATTGGTGTAATAGAAATTCATACGAATATCGATGAACAGTGCGCCGTGGAGAATAATTGCGTGACTAAATCCCGCTTCGGGGAGCTGATGCTAGGTGGTATTAACCACCAAGAGATTACTCTTGCCTTTACCGAGCTCTCGCTTTTAGCCAGCCCGTGTAAGCATGGCATCCAGCGAAGCATAATCGATATGGGTCTGAGATCCACAATTATATTGGATATCATTAACCGATATGCTCGGTAATTGAAGAAAATAGCACAGTTACCTATTCCCGTTGCTTACTTAGCGCAAGCGCATCGGTCGCTAACACAAATCAGTGTATAACTATTTAGTGTTTTTAGGGTTCCGTACGCAAAGGGTAAAAACGGGACCCTATTACTAAGACTCCGCTGTCCGTCCGTCCGTCCGTCCGTCTGTCACCAGGCTGTATCTCACGAACCGTGATAGCTAGACAGTTGAAATTTTCACAGATGATGTATTTCTGTTGCCGCTATAACAACAAATACTAAAAACAGAATAAAATAAAGATTTAAGTGGGGCTCCCATACAACAAACGTGATTTTTGACCGAAGTTAAGCAACGTCGGGCGGGGTCAGTACTTGGATGGGTGACCGTTTTTTTTGCTTGTTTTGCTCTATTTTTTGTTGATGGTGCGGAACCAGAGATGTACAAAATGGTTTTAAAAAAGCATTTAAATACAAAATGCAAAATACTTTTCAGATTTACTATTTCAAATGCAAAATACCAAATAGTTTTGCGTTTTGTATTTCAAATGCTAAATGCAAAATAGGTATTTTCAAAATACTTTTTCAAAATAAAATACCTTTTGACCAAATCTCAGATATTTTTATTTATTTTAGGTATTTATCATGAGAAATAGAGACACAATGCCGAGCCGAACAAAAACGTCTAATAACATGGCACCTTATGCATGATATTTTGGTCATATTTATCAGTAGGCGTATCAATAAATTCTGTTATGTTATTAATAATAATAATACTCAATAAGCGTGACATTGTGATAATAGATCGATCGCAACGCCGGGCCGTGCTCATTGACATCACCATCCCCCATGATGAGAATCTCGTGAAGGCTGAGAAGGACAAGTCCAGTAAGTACCTAGACTTGGCTCACGAGATAACCGCCATGTGGGATGTTGATTCGACGATCATTGTCCCGATAGTCGTTTCAGTGAACGGTCTAATAGCGAAGAGTCTCGACCAACATCTTGAGAGACTCTCGCTAGGTGGTTGGATCAAGGGCCAGATGCAGAAGGCGGTGATCTTGGACACGGCGCGGATAGTCCGCCGGTTCCTCTCTCTGCGGCCCTGACCACCGGCAGCTTGGGCCTTGCCCCGCTACTGGCGGCACCCTAGGTTGGGTTTTTTTATAATGTGTTTATAATATTTTTTATATTGTTTTTGTAAAAAAGCCTAACTTAAGACAAAAGATAAATAAAGATACTCACTTAAAATAATGTAAAAAAAACTGGCCAAGTGAGAGTCGGACTCGCGCACGGAGGGTTCCGCACCATCAACAAGAAATAGAGCAAAACAAGCAAAAAAACGGTCACCCATCCAAGTACTGACCCCGCCCGACGTTGCGTTGCTTAACTTCGGTCAAAAATCACGTTTGTTGTATGGGAGCCCCAGTTAAATCTTTATTTTATTCTGTTTTTAGTATTTGTTGTTATAGCGGCAACAGAAATACATCATCTGTGAAAATTTCAACTGTCTAGCTATCACGGTTCGTGAGATACAGCCTGGTGACAGACGGACGGACGGACGGACAGCGGAGTCTTAGTAATAGGGTCCCGTTTTTACCCTTTGGGTACGGAACCCTAAAAACTAGACTAACTAAAAGAGAGCCATGGGCCCATGGCTCCATTTTGTGAATTCTGTGGCCATTTATTTCGGTTGATTGTGCATCTAGTTCTTATTGTATTATTATTACACTTTTCTTTTATTAATAACAACTGGACTAGTTGGCTAGCAGGCGCCTCTATCGGTCAAATTCGGCAATACAAGCGTCATTCGTTCATTTCATTTTGTTTGACTGGTAATGTTGGCTAAACTTAATCACAAAGTATTTTGCATTTTGAAATGAATATTAAAAATGCAAAATACATCTCGAAAAGTATTTCAAATAAAATACAAAATGTTTTTTACTAAAAGGCATTTAAATGCAAAATACAAAATAGGTATTTTGCATTTTGTATTTGCATTTTAAATAGAAGTATTTCAAATAAATCGCATCTCTGTGCGGAACCCTCCGTGTGCGAGTCCGACTCGCACTTGGCCGGTTTTTTTTAGGTACCTAAACGTTAGGTACTTAAGGAGTTACAAAAAATCAACATATAACGGTCACTTCAAGATCTGTAACAAGTGTACGTAATTTCAGATCTTTTAGTTAACTTTTTACCTGAGATGAATCCGGTTAGCAATTGGAATACGGAGTCCGATTCAGCGCGGCTCGGTTGAGCGATTTTCGTTATTAATGAGACAATATTTGAAACGATTCGTTTCGTGATTGCAATAAATCAAATTTGCGCAGGTGTATATAACGTAGAAATTGTAACGTTGTGAGGATTTTAATTAAAAGAGCAATTATCTTTTTCGTCGTTAGTTAACTATCTACTGTTTCCTAATGATTATAGTTATTTACAGTTTTCAATAGTATCCCCTATTAGAGTTTCGCACTACAAAGGCTTAAGGCTTTATAGAGACATCAAATTTAGTTATGAAGAAAATCTAAAAAGAATACTATTTCTCCCGCGAAATATAATAAATACTGAATTAATTCTCCGAAATTTACTATGATAGACGCAAACCAAACTGTTGGCTGGGGTCATAACTTTGTCTCTCTCACTCTACCTACGACCACGCGTGTGTGAATGAGAAGTTTTATGACTCCGGTCCTTAGTTTGGTTTGCGTCTACTATAGCAACGCAGCTGCTGCAGTCGCCATCCGAAAATCACCTTTATACAGTGTGATATGTTATTATGACCTTACACTTGTTATCGGTTATTTCAGACAATATAAGGTTGATGTCGATATTAAATCACCGTAAGCCGGTTCCAAGCTAGGTAACCTGTAATGCAGGAATGCACTAGACGTGACCTGCCCAGGCGTAAGGCTTCTAGACCGACAACAGATCGATACATCAACCATCAGAATTATGCAATTTAAATAAAAGTAATGGGTTTATATTGATTTCAATCCATAGTTCATATTAAACTTGAATCCGTGGTGCGTTTTCCTTGGTACACATTGGCAGTAAACTTGAATAAACGTGAAGTAACAATTAACAGGGGCAAATCCACCCGTTGGAAATAAAGTGAAACCTTCTGTTGTTGTCCGGTTGGGATTATAAAACCCTTTTATTTAGCTTTTAACATCAAATATATTAGGAATCTTTATAATATGTGGTTTTCCATGTCTAAAGGGCCCTTATGCTCCATGTGGATAACAACCCTTTAAAACGCGAGACCCGATGCCCTTTATAGGCATGTGATATAAACAAAATATGTAGATATGACATCAAAAGTCAAAGAAAAAGATTTTGGTTTGCACCTCAGGTAGTCTGTAGTCACCGACACCTATTTATTCATGTGTCACTGTGTTTATTATAAGGTAATGGGTCATGGGCTACAAAGCTGCGGTAATTTACACCGCGCTCTAACGAACACTGCACCCATGTCTGACCGGCCGGGTCACAATAAATATTGCCGCGTTGAGTCCCGTTTAAATTCTATGCGGATTGGACGTGTACTTCGTTAATACAGGCACTTGAGCGCCTACTTGGGTTTATATTTAAACATTTATTCCAAGTGGGTAATCACTAAACTTGTAGTAAAACATTCTGAGAGGGAGATCTTTCGCGTTAGCAATATATGTACCTACATATTAGAAGTGTTGCGTCGTTATTTATCTTCTTCAGGTTGTACGACTCGTTTGTACCGAGTAATTAGTAACGGGAAGTACCTAGGTACTTTGGGCACAGATTAATTAAGTATTTCATGCTTTAAGTGTGCTTTAAGTATCGGTGTGTAGTTTCTATCTATAAAACAAACGAAATAAGTCATTGAATGTAGGTTTTGTGTTAAATATTCAAACATTACTCTCTAGAAATTTTATCACAACTCTCTCACGGTTGATTGGACGTTCGGAGCGACCATAGTTTTAATTAGCCCCAAAAATTGTGGGCCCATAAAATTTATAGCAAGTTGGAGGTGTAATGTAACGTCAGAGAGCGCGCGCCCGACGCGCCGCTGTCGGCGCTCATTTGGGCACCCATCACCTGCAGACGTATGATAGTTTTACGATAGCGTTTATGATTGATTAATCAGCGAGCCTAAAGCTGATCGCTTCCGCACTTAGTCGTTTGATTGCAAAACGTCAAACACTTCATCTTATACAAAGTGTTTGAATTGGTAGGCAATGGTGGCCTGGTATCAAGATGAGAGGTGTCAGGCCAGTAGCTGTTTTATTGCATTGAAATGCATTAGAAGTCCGAGAGAAAAATTGCGTCATTTATTTTACATCGAGCGTCAATTTAATAGTGTTGCGTGAATTATTAGATTCTACACCTGTCGAAAACAATCGTTCATAGTAATCTTGTTTAGTGATTGGTGATGATGTAAATAGGTACCTACTCACCTAATAGGAGGGGCGGGGGGTCTTACATATGTAACTAAAAGTGAAAACACTTTTTTTTCAGTAAAAATCAACGTGAGGTAGGTACTTACATCATTCGATAGGTTTTATAAATAGTCTCATTTTGGAACCCCTGGCTTAATGTTACCTAAATGGTAAAAATAACGGTTTTTGTTTTACTCGTATTTGTTTGCCAGTTAACTCTACTCCAGGGTACAAACCTAGATCGACTTTGGTATTCGCTCGAACGTACCTACTGTTTTGCTTCTGTTATAGTTGTACCACTAGCTAGTGTTATAAAACGAATAAGGAATGTCACCATAAACATAGGCTTTAAAACTTAAGGTTGGTTAAAAAAAACGAAATCAAAGTCGATTTATATTACGGAAAACCATTAGTTATTTGGTTTTACTGGCAACGGGCAGGCTGTAGGTACCTAAATACATACAATAATAATAGTAAATAAATTTTCTGCTTTTGCAATTGATGCCTACCTACTTTCGAGATACTTGATATAACCATTTGAGTTAAAACGTTATTTCACAATAGCGGTGGAAGCATATATTGTAAGACATCTTTGAAAAAAACTTTAAAGCTCATCTCAACCACCCACACATCACTAATGTTCTCAGCACAATCAATACGTATACCTATAACACATGTACATATATTCAATTTGCTGCACGGCAATGAGCATATTTTATAACAGGTAAAATAAACAAACATATCCCATCGGCTTATTGCAATCGTGCAAGTAACTTATTGACATCAAACATAGCTGCCAAGATAAAGATCGTGATTGAGGAATTGGCACGTGTAGGTATCGAACAGCTGCGTAGGCCCGCTACATAGGTGCTGTTGTACATTTGAGAGAATGATCCATTAAAATGTTAATCATACGACTAACTAGCGGTAACTATACACAATTAATCGCAGATTTAATATCTACTGAACTGCAGTATCGGTGATCAGTCTGGAGTCCTCTAAATGATTACTTAGCTTAGAGAATCATTAAAATTTAATTCTGTAATTATGTCGCATTAATCTACACGTGCAGTTGATTTTAAAATAAGATAACTACGTATATTTAGTTGCATACCTATTTATTTATTTAACATCTTGCTGCTACCTTGCTGCCTTGCTGTTCTTGTTATCTACTCAATGTCTGCTCTTCACCCAGTGTTTCAAAAATGGCGAGTAGGTATGTAAATAAATAACAATTTATATAATTACTAAGTTACATTCAAGTAAAATATATGTATTAATTAAATACATATATAATACGTATAGGATCAATATAAAAAGTACACAGAGATGTACATTTTGTGGTACCTGTTTACGTTACTAACCTATTAACCGTAAGTATTTCAATATTTCTGTATCTACATAAGAACCCTCGGAGTTCCCTCATGAGTACCTATTTAAACAATAGTCACTTTATATCTGATTACTACTTAACATGTTATGGTGAGTGCTAGTGAATGTATATGGGTACATTTAGGAACTCGTGCATTTCAACGCCGTTATTTAAGATGGTTGTAAAGCGTAGGTACGTAACTAGGATCACTAGCACTGTATCTTTTCTTAGAAAGCTTTGATGTTGTACCTGTAGATAAATAATTTTAGGTGTCATAGTCTTTTTAGAGAGAATTTTCTTTGACCCGCAGTGAGGTATTGTTCATGTTTAAAAGTTATATAGCCACACGTATGGATATCATATGGACATCTGACCGTATAATATTGCATTAGCCATTACGGACACACTGTAGCATCTCAAAAGTACGTCGTAAACGCGCTACACAGCTACTAGAAACGCAATTTAGCGGTGCACAGAAAGAAACGATGGCTATCAGTAAACGTATAAAGCGGTGTTAGTGCCGTCACACATTTTTTCTCGTTACCGTAGGTGTTCTGGAAGCTTATCTCCCGGTCGTCATCACGTCATGTTTCGGGCCAGGTTTGCATTTTTCTTTCTTGTCATTCCGTAACATACTCTCATTAAACTTTCGCAATGTCTCACGAAACGGATGGCATTTACGTTCGAGCCCCAATTGAATTAAATTAATTATTGGACCGCAGTTTAATTTTAGATTTTTGTAGTGATGTTCCTAGGCTTCAAATAAATCCGTTATTGCAAGATATCCGATGATATCAACATTAATCACAATCAGGTAGTGCAATTTATGCTAGGAGCTAAAATCACTTGACTGATTTGTGAAAAATAAATTTGTGTAAATTTTGCCGTAGCGAATTTTAAGGGATAAAAATTCAAGGGGCTGATGGGAGTAATCGCTTAGTATGTATAACAACCTGTAATACGGTGTGCTCCTGGTAGTGGTTTTCTATACAATACTCGTAAGTAATAGTGCCGGAACAGGAAATTCCCGGTTATACATACAAATTCAATAATGAGAATTCTTCATTGTACGATTTGTATTAATATTCGACTGATGAGACAAAAACCAGAGATATTAATTGATCCAAGCTTGAACGACATTCACGCTGTCAGATTTAAGTCGTATTCAAGGTGATAGTCTCTCTTGCGTCGAGCTAAAATGGCGACCGAGTTGACATTTAAATGCCATGCATTTTTATATTCATTCGACGTACGCAATTAAGAGCGCGACTTCGATTATATTGTCGTACGCCAGTGGACTTTTACAGGGAGCTTACCGTTAGAATCCCGCTTTCTGGTTTAAGGCCTCGTAGGTTCAGGTTCATCTCTCAACGTCACCGTTTTTGAGTTGTTATTTTTCGTAAGTTTAAAAAAAAAGTAATAGATGAGTACGATAAAACAATGTGCATTTTTAGAAGCAATTACCATATTACATACAGTGGAAACTGGATAAGTGGAATCGCAAGGGACCGGCTGTTTAGTTCCGCTTATCCAGGTTTTCCATTTATCCAGTTTTCCACTTAACCAGGTTCAAATAAAACCTTTTCTCACTTACAGAGGCTCTCGCTAACAGAGGTTGTGGATGCTAGTAATGTCGCTTATAGAGGTCACGTATAGTATGGTCAAATAAAAGATCAAGACTTAAATAATCATCTTTTATTAAGTATGTATCTAGATATGTATGTATCAACAAAAAATTGGTATGTAATCCTGACATTCCTGACTTTAAAAAAAGCAATACTTACTGTAAATAATCCTGTATACAATTTTCAAAATTTCAAAAACAAAATCACTCCTAATATTTATTTATGCAAGAGAAACCAGTATGGTTAAATAAATCAATGTACCGATTGTACTTTAATGAAAAAAATCCGTCATTTTGGTTTGTTGACCTAAGTCACATTTTACCACACGGCTAAAAGAACCAAACTGAACGATGTGTGATCTCATACAAAATACGTAGTTAAAACACGAACCATAATGTTTAAACGAAACAAACTACCTTCCTTGTGTCGGTTTATTAAAAATACAAATTTTATAACACCGAGCTATTCCACTCATAGAGGTTTCGGAGACGGCTGCTTCCAGTTACAGAGGTAAAAATAAGAAATTTTCGAAAAAATGGATTCCGCTTATAGAGGTCCCAAAATTCCACTTATAGAGGTAATTCGTTGCCAAGGGACTGGAACCGAGAACTTGGGTCCACTTAAAGAGGTTTTCCACTAACCCAGGTTCCACTTATCCAGTTTCCACTGTATTAACTTTTGTGAAAAAATTGTTAGTAATTTTTAAGGTGCCTTAATACTAGAAAAATTTGAAGCACTTAGTCGTAGTGGTAGGTACAGTCGACTCTTGTTAATTCAACCCTGCGATAATTCGAACCTCTCTATAATTCGAAGTTATCACGAGTTCCCTAGAACATCTCTTTATATTTCGAAATAAATCAATACATTTTTAAGCTCTTCGTAATTCAAACAAAAATAATCAACGCTAAGTAAGAAAACGACGCGTTAATTCGAACTCATAGCATCAAACACTCTACAATTCGAAGTTATCAGATTACAGACCTCACAGAGGTAATAATAGACCGTACATTAAGAGACAAGTTCAAGTTCGTCGTTGCACTGTTTCATTGGTTATGTGTACATATTAAAAGTTAGTGTTAGTTACTAGTCCTAAAAAGTATAAATGCTAGCTAGACGATTGCTGAAAAGAAGGAGTTAATCGAAAAAGTGAAGGTAGGTGGGAAGACAGGTGATGTTGCAAAAGAATTTTCAGATCAGTCTCAGCAATGTGCATTGAAGTAAACTCATGTTTCAGACTTCTTCCGAAACTAACCTTTTATTCAGTATTTGAACCTACCTACTCAATAATTCGGTCTTTCATATTTTTTCTCTCAAAAATTTCGAACCATTTGATATTTCAAACTCTCGATAATTCGTAATGTTTTAAAAGTCCTTTGAGTTTCGAATTAACGAGAGTCGACTGTATAATAAAAGTTATCCATGCCATTCAAAGCACAAGTAGTATGTCAAGAAAGATAAACAATAGTAGTTTATGCAACAGTGATATAATAAGGGTTCTTAAAATTCAAGGGTCGAAGTTACAAAACGAGACGTAGTCGAGTTTTGTAAAAAAAGACCCGAGAATTTTAAGAACCAATTATGAGCTGTTGCATACATTACTTTTTCTATGACAGCTGCAGCAAAAAAAAAAGAGTTATTATTAAAAAAAAAGAGTTATTATTAAAAAAAAATTGAGTTATTATTTAAAAAAAAAAAGAGTTATTATTGTAAATGAAAACATACCTCTTTCAATCAAGATGATCGGAACTTGTATCTTTAAAAAAAATAAAGCAGTTGTATTATACTCATAAGATGACTGCTAGCAGTCATCTTATGAGCCTATAGACAAATCATTCAAATGACATTGCTTTAGATATCACTGTCAGTCATTTAATTGACACATTTAAGTGCTGGAGTAGAAAAAGTTATTTATTAATTTAGAACACAGACATATTACACAATATTACATATGTACATTGTAAACAATGTACAGAAACAGGGATAAAATACAAATATACCTGGAGGTTCAATATTTAACACAATGTTAACAAAATGATCTAGGTAGAAATTATAAACGTAGGCAGTTCAAGAATAATAAAATACAAACACGGGCAAGTTATCTTGTATACCTATCGAAGTACTGGGATGCCAATTGAAATGGACCAATTTATAATCTGTATTACAAAAATATTATCAACTGAAATGTCATGAAATAAGAAATGTTCTTGTGATGGTCATTAACAAAAAACGTTGTATTCATTAGCCCTTAGCATGGAAGAGACGTATGCACCCTGCCCTACGGGTCATAAGACAGGATCCATAGGGTGAAATCACATCTGTCAGCATCGAGCCGCATTTTATATATGAGAAATCGCTCGTTAGTATGAAGATGCGTACGCATGCGGAAAGCTGAAAGCATGCGTACGCATCTTCATACTAACGAGTGATTTCTCATATATAAAATGCGGCTCGATGCTGACAGATGTGATTCCACCCATAACCTCTTTCCTAGGTATATAGACTGCATCATATATTGTGCATATTACGCCTTAACTACTTTGTAAGAAGGATTAAATGCTTAGGTAGAGTCCGTCTTTTATCTTAATATCCGTTGTTGCTATATGGACTAATAGGACCTACATAGGTTCTACTCCTATTAGGTAGCAAATTCGTTGCCAAGGGACTGGAACCGAGAACTTGGGTCCACTTAAAGAGGTTTTCCACTAACCCAGGTTCCACTTATCCAGTTTCCACTGTATTAACTTTTGTGAAAAAATTGTTAGTAATTTTTAAGGTGCCTTAATACTAGAAAAATTTGAAGCACTTAGTCGTAGTGGTAGGTACAGTCGACTCTTGTTAATTCAACCCTGCGATAATTCGAACCTCTCTATAATTCGAAGTTATCACGAGTTCCCTAGAACATCTCTTTATATTTCGAAATAAATCAATACATTTTTAAGCTCTTCGTAATTCAAACAAAAATAATCAACGCTAAGTAAGAAAACGACGCGTTAATTCGAACTCATAGCATCAAACACTCTACAATTCGAAGTTATCAGATTACAGACCTCACAGAGGTAATAATAGACCGTACATTAAGAGACAAGTTCAAGTTCGTCGTTGCACTGTTTCATTGGTTATGTGTACATATTAAAAGTTAGTGTTAGTTACTAGTCCTAAAAAGTATAAATGCTAGCTAGACGATTGCTGAAAAGAAGGAGTTAATCGAAAAAGTGAAGGTAGGTGGGAAGACAGGTGATGTTGCAAAAGAATTTTCAGATCAGTCTCAGCAATGTGCATTGAAGTAAACTCATGTTTCAGACTTCTTCCGAAACTAACCTTTTATTCAGTATTTGAACCTACCTACTCAATAATTCGGTCTTTCATATTTTTTCTCTCAAAAATTTCGAACCATTTGATATTTCAAACTCTCGATAATTCGTAATGTTTTAAAAGTCCTTTGAGTTTCGAATTAACGAGAGTCGACTGTATAATAAAAGTTATCCATGTCATTCAAAGGACAAGTAGTATGTCAAGGAAGATAAACAAAGTTATTTATTAATTTAGAACACAGACATATTACACAATATTACATATGTACATTGTAAACAATGTACAGAAACAGGGATAAAATACAAATATACCTGGAGGTTCAATATTTAACACAATGTTAACAAAATGATCTAGGTAGAAATTATAAACGTAGGCAGTTCAAGAATAATAAAATACAAACACGGGCAAGTTATCTTGTATACCTATCGAAGTACTGGGATGCCAATTGAAATGGACCAATTTATAATCTGTATTACAAAAATATTATCAACTGAAATGTCATGAAATAAGAAATGTTCTTGTGATGGTCATTAACAAAAAACGTTGTATTCATTAGCCCTTAGCATGGAAGAGACGTATGCACCCTGCCCTACGGGTCATAAGACAGGATCCATAGGGTGAAATCACATCTGTCAGCATCGAGCCGCATTTTATATATGAGAAATCGCTCGTTAGTATGAAGATGCGTACGCATGCGGAAAGCTGAAAGCATGCGTACGCATCTTCATACTAACGAGTGATTTCTCATATATAAAATGCGGCTCGATGCTGACAGATGTGATTCCACCCATAACCTCTTTCCTAGGTATATAGACTGCATCATATATTGTGCATATTACGCCTTAACTACTTTGTAAGAAGGATTAAATGCTTAGGTAGAGTCCGTCTTTTATCTTAATATCCGTTGTTGCTATATGGACTAATAGGACCTACATAGGTTCTACTCCTATTAGGTAGCAGTAGCGTGTAGTACTCAATTAACTTTATGATCTTTCTGAATATTCAACACGTTAATAATTCATTTTGTTTATGAGAATGAAAATGTTTATTTCATTGGAGGGTCGGTGCGATACAAAGACTACAATGTAAACCGATATCGTAATCTCCTTTTATAGCGGGATGGCAGGATGTTAATTCATTGTGTTTGTTACACAGTAGGTTTTTCTCTATTCTCACTGCACTAGACAGTCCAGTGCTTGCCATGAGAACTGTCTGTTTGTGCTTTCTGAAAGTGATATAAATTGATAAAAAAGTGATAACTATTATGTTAAGTAATTTTAAATCAAAAGTTATGAGTCCCGTATCATAACGAGCGATTTCTCATATATAAAATGCGGCTCGATGCTGACAGATGTGATTCCACCCATAACCTCTTTCCTAGGTATATAGACTGCATCATATATTGTGCATATTACGCCTTAACTACTTTGTAAGAAGGATTAAATGCTTAGGTAGAGTCCGTCTTTTATCTTAATATCCGTTGTTGCTATATGGACTAATAGGACCTACATAGGTTCTACTCCTATTAGGTAGCAGTAGCGTGTAGTACTCAATTAACTTTATGATCTTTCTGAATATTCAACACGTTAATAATTCATTTTGTTTATGAGAATGAAAATGTTTATTTCATTGGAGGGTCGGTGCGATACAAAGACTACAATGTAAACCGATATCTTAATCTCCTTTTATAGCGGGATGGCAGGATGTTAATTCATTGTGTTTGTTACACAGTAGGTTTTTCTCTATTCTCACTGCACTAGACAGTCCAGTGCTTGCCATGAGAACTGTCTGTTTGCGCTTTCTGAAAGTGATATAAATTGATAAAAAAGTGATAACTATTATGTTAAGTAATTTTAAATCAAAAGTTATGAGTCCCGTATCATAAATAATACATGGACACAGTATTTGTAAGTATACGTATATGGTCACGTGTGATTTCTACCTAGGATCGGGACAATTTATCAACGCTGTCAAATGTCATGATTTACTGCGGTGCCTCCGTACAGCCGCGTTTAGTTATGAGGCAGGCTAAAAATATTAAATGCAACTCGAGTGTGAAGCTTCGCAGTCGGACATTATACTGACCAATATTGTAACAAGCGTTGATTTTTATAAAGTACTCACTACTACTCACTCGTATAAACTGATTTCGTAATACATGTCAATAACCCAGTAAACTTTCGCAAAATATTCGTTTTATTTTGGAGTTTAAATGTCAAATATTATTTTATTGTTTAACCCGTAAAAATAAAATAACAAACAACATTTCTGGCGCAATTTCCAAGTTTATTGAAGTGTTATGGTTACGTTATTACTTACTGATGACATGTTGTTTTTATTTTTCAGGTATTTATTTACTTCACGTAGATCGTAAAATCGGGAGAAGGTAAGTTAAATCTATTTCTTCTTTGATTATGATATTGACATTGGTACTAACTCTGTAATCTACATATTTGATGATTCTTAGTGTTTTAAGTTAAACTGAATAATCGCTAAAATTAATCGAGAATCATGATCTATTCTCAAAAAAATCTCTAATTGGCCAGTAATGTCGTTATCATCAATAAAGCATTTAAATGACTTACCGGATCAGAATGTGTGCTGAACGCTAAGTAGCAAATAAAATTCAAGCTATTAGTAGTCTCCATTTTTAAACTGAATACGTATGTATTTCACCGAATCCCGTTTTAACCTGTGAGTAAAAATTGCACTAGGCAATATAACTACAAAAGTTTTTATGATACCTATATTTACCTACACTAAAAATAAACTGTTGAAGATTTGCTTTAATAAACAAAATTTACACATTTTTTCTTCCATATTATTTTGTGAAAGGTTTAAGGACATATAAAAATATAAAATCCGTAAATATATTGCATCATTTTTTTTTACAAGTACAAGCGTTATTACAACACTTCATTCATTTCCAATTGTTTTCAAGTGAAAGGCACAATTGCTGGAGATTACGGGTTACGATGTGATGAAGCAAATAACGTCAAAAGGACGATGGCGGTTAAGGCGGGCAGGAGCTGTCGATGACGATGATTTATGAATATTGAATCCATTATGTGGCATATTTTTGCACTAAGTGCAACGTGCCTATATTGGGATTAGCGGGACGTGGCAATTAAATAGCTAGCAATCTAGATCCATGACTTATTAGGTTATACCTGCTTATAAGCGTCTTTTTAAGTCGAGCGGATGCATTTGTATGATAGGAATCCATTAAGAAAATCTGATAATTAAATTAGTTCCCATGGTTTAAAAAAAAATCTCATATTGGAACGTGCGTTGGATTTGGATAATCAACTATTCATATTAGATTTAATGAGAATTCGAGTAAATTATATTTCCACATACAAGTGCAACATTTAATTCGGGTCGTATCGTATTAAACAAATAAAATTAGAGCATATAAACCTGCATGGCTAAACTTACAGCTTTGATTTTTCAGACGTTGTTGTTACACGTTTTCCCTCCCTGTCTCCTAAATAAACAAGGTAATATTGAACACAAAAACAAGGTAATCTTAAATTTGTATCCTTTTTTATGCGGATTTCTTTTTGCGGCACATTTATCGCACGATAAGGCACTATAAAGCCTTCATCTCTCTTTGCTTTGTATGTACGAGTATAAGTACAATCTGGGTAGGTAGGTACGTAATGAGTGCGTAAGAGCCACTCAATTTGCCGGCTAGGGCTACCCGGGTAGCAGATGTAATTTCACGCCGAAGAACGATGGCCACGACACATCCCGTCCTCACCGACAATCAATTATCAACAATCCATAATCACGGACAATTAATTTTTTCTTGGCACGGTTAATGGGAGTACGCTTTCGTCGGTTATTTTCTCGATAAGGGTCAAATTGAGCCGCCCGCGGCCTATGTGAACAAAACAAGCAATTTACGGCACTCGATACATTACGGTTTTTATTATTATTCTACTCGGTTATCTCGTTACAGCGGCTCGGTCGAGACGTAATAACAGTGCCCGTTCATATCGCATGCTGAGTCTCACTCGGAGGGGTAACTGAATACCTATCGCGCGGCATCTTCATTAATTGCTTTAAAAGCTCATTGAAGTAAACTTGCCTGACTGACAGTGAGTTATAGACGGCAGATTATCGAAAACAATTGCTTACGAAGTAGTAATCTTTTATATGTACAAAAAAAAAATAGCTGAAAAACGTAGAGAAAATATTTGTTTCATTTTTATTTTTGACAAAGTTAATATTAACGTGTGTACAAATACATTTGCAGTTATAGTTTGTTGTAAATACCTGAATTACTTAGTAGCCGTCCTTTATTAGTCATCAAAATTTAACATTTGCACAGAGTCCCTGGGCACAATAGTACAAGCCATGACCCTATTTATGACGTTACTTAAGAGTTACATACGATGTCACATAGCCGCAAGAGCAGTCTTTTTTGATAAATCGTTGAAAAGAAACAAAGGGCGCATAAATTTATCGCCAGGGAGCGGCTTATCATGATCACGTCGACTTTCTCCGAGTGTCGATATACGCCGTGTGGCGGTAAAGGCGGCTCACACGTGCGCCTGCGCCCCGCGTAGGGATTTCTGACCGCATCTATATATATTTCCGAGTGTTCGGTCCTGGGAGTGTACATTTAAGCCCGATGTCGCAGAAAAGGACAATTAATAATGCGGGGCCGAGTTGAACCTATTTAAAAAATGACCTGTTCTACATTGTTTAGCAGTTCTGTAGGTAATCGGCCTTATTATTTTCCGGAAAGAACTTTTTGGGGTTTTGTATCGAAAAAAACTACATGTTTGAATTTCGTTATAATTGCTACCTAATGCAAAATATAGGTATAGGTATTAATCACGAATATTATTACACAGGTTGTTTATTGTTCGTCCGAATGCGATAATATTTGTAGAAAATTACTACACATGTACTTACCTTAATTGTGTTTTAATCAAAAGGACAATTTCTGCATCATTTAATGTTGGTATCCATTATTTGGTAGACGTTAATAGTTCATTCACCGGGCCGCACCGATAATAACGTATAATAAACGTTCATGGTACCTGTAGCTTGAGCGATGAATAGCAACCGTTAACTTCCCTCGAAGGGGTGTCGCGCAACTAAATGTTCCTTTCAAATAAATCGGAGAGGGTACTTCTTAAGGGTCTGTTTCTAAACAAAGCGTTCGATGACCACCGATGACCAGTAGGTACCCACAATGTCCAGTGTGGGAAGACTCGCTCATGTCTTTGTGAGGCTTGACCCTTTCTTAAGTTTCACTGTCTCATAGCGAAAGGGGATTTAGTCTATTGAAATGTGTGTCTCTTGTCTTTTGTTTATTTTTTCCTTGATATTAACGGTTAGAACATGAAAAATAAGCACATGCCAAATTTCCCATGACCGTTTTTTCTACCCATAATTATGTGCACTCCGAATGGACTCTTTGAGATTTTCGTGCGCACGACCTGAAGCACGACGTGCTTGCACAAGAACTGATCAGGCGTTTCGGAGAAGAGAAATATGATAAATCGGACCCACCAATTATGAACAACGTATTCGGTATGCGAAAGTGCTCACTATACTTATGGCGATTATTGACCAAAATCGGTACCTACGCTTGTTACGCCAATCATACCCCCGTAGGTACTCGCATCGTACGTGCCTCCGTTACAAGATTACGTGTTCCTACAAACACAAATGCAACATAAATGACATTTACATATTTCTCGAGGCTTAATCGAATCACTTGTATATATACGTACCTACTCCCACTTTGGGAGTAAGTATGCGGATACGCTGAAGTTAAAAAGACATCTCACTAAGCCATGCAAAGGTTGTAATGTTAAAGCTGTAGGTAATAATAGCATTGTAATTAGTATTTGATAGGTTGTTTACGAAAATTATATTTATAAGATTGAAGAATACGTAACTAATAGATAGAAAAAATGCTTAAGTGATATGGCTAGTTATATGTACCAGTAAAACCGATCTCGATTATCAAATTAAATAAATTATAGGTACGAGCCGTAGAGGTATGTGAAAACGAGCCATTGCGAATCTAATGGAAGTATTTTAGCTTAAGTATCTATTTCGTTTTTAAATCCAGACTCGGAATATTTGTCAATTTTTAAATTAATAAATAAACTCGAGTAGAGGGTCTTAAAACTACTGATGTGGCACGTCAGAACGTTTCCGAAATAGCGAAATTTACACGTGGAAAATTTTCCAAAATGAAAGTCTCCTTTGTTTCCTGTAATTTTTTTCTGAAATGTCACATAGTTTATCTAATTTTTTTGGAAACTTTTCGCAACTTGCATATCTGTACTTAAAAGAACTATTAAGTGGTATTTAATACAAAACCGGCCAAGTCTTGAGTATGTCAGATCATACTCAAGTGTAGGGGCTTATAATGTAATGCAATGCCACTGTTGGGTCCAAACAAAACTTTATTTGTTTGCTTGATTGGGATCGCTATTAGTACTACCGATTTATAAGTAAGGGTTTAGGGTTAGTAGGTGATGCCTACTTATTCTCTTATACTCTCTACTTGTTATAAATATATGTATTGTAATATCTATACATCTAAACCAATATATCTTTTGCACATATGAACCAAGGCTCATTTAGCGCCTGCGGTTCTTACATTCTAGAATCTAGTAGTTAATTTAGCCTATTCTTATTTGAAATTTAATTTTCTTCTTGACTAGGTATCTATACCCATGTAAAATTTAACCTCTAATATAAGTTAAGCTTTGGACAGAATGATAGACTGACATGGACCTTGTTACCTATATTACGAAACCCTTAAAATATATAAAGTTAAGTCATTTAAAATTCAAGATTTTCTTGGTAATATGCTCGATGACATTATATCGTAAATGAAATTCGTTTTTTTATTTTTTTTATTAGAGTTTTTCTACTATAAAAGACCGTACTATTTTTGCTACAATAAAGGTAAGATTTCCGAGTATATTGGTGATTTGATACTTAATGCCACATATTGTAACGTTCATGTAACGTTAACTGCGATACCGTATCTACTAAAATATTTAGTGTCGTTGGAATTTGACATAAGGTAATAAATTCCTACCAGCACATTATGTAGATAGGTGAAAGTTTTCAGAGCATTGTTGTCAGTATCATATTAGCATTATATAAAAATAAATAGATTTACAAAATAATATTTAAGGACTTTTTTGAAAGTCATTGGCAAACTTGCTATTTAAAGTAAATTTTGTCATAGAAAATTGGCTTTGTGTAAAAACTTAAAAAGCCGTTTCTAATAAGAGTATCGCAATATAACGATCTTTTCAAACGTATATCCTAATTTGAAAGCTTCCCACTCAGTATCACTCCTAATGACAGTGAAACTAAAGTCATATTGGACGGCCCATTAGCAATTTGGCGAACTAGTTGTTATTTGGCTACTTGTGAACGAACATGACACGTTATCTAAAGCAATCCATCTCGGATATAGACGCGTTTCTCTGATTCTCTTATTGCCCGCTGAGCGTGGGCGCGCCGGCAACCGGTATACTCGTAAATATAAGGCATAATTTTGTAATTATGTAAAACGGTAAAAAACCAAGTCCAAATCGTTTGCTATCTGTAACGCAATATAAATTAATGGCCGCCATATAATAAAACTCGGTGACGGCAAATCTTTTAAGTTGTTTTCGCTTCAATCGATTGACTCAAATGCCCTACTTTTATTATTCAATTAAGCTTACAGTATAACTTATTTGTTGGACGATTAGATTGTCAAGGAAATCAAACTTTTAATTGCCAGACGTTGACGCAAAGACGAATGGTCGGGTTCGGTACGTTTTATTGCAAATATATTTTTAATGCAGTAAGTACCACTTAAAGTTACACATCAGTCGATGGATCTTTAAAGACATTTTGTGGATTTGATTTTATCGCATTTAATTTATTAACATCATACCTACAGAAATTACTTAACGTGTACAATACGAACTACCCTACGTTAAATGCATTCTGTCATAGTTACCTAAACAGCAGCAGACTGATTTCAATTTTAATAAAAAAACATAGGGTAACATATGTATATGTATAATGCTTTACCGCCGATAAGTATTTTAAAACAGCGGAGTCTATTTGTGCCCATAATCATATATTAATAATTACTTACCCATACCTGTACCTACGCCAGTAGCTGAGGTTTAGTTACCAGTCAAGCCATTTGGAATGTCTGGAGAGCCGTTTTTTTAAACGTCAAATGTTTGTAGTTGATTATCAAGTGTTCTTTGTTCAAATTACTGCTAGTATTAGATTGTAATATCTGGGAGACCGAGCTTTGCTCGGAAAACATATAAAAACTCAAAAATGCGAGTTTTCCCAGAGGTAAGACCTAGCTAGATCGATTTTTCGCCCCCGAAAACCCCCATATAATAAATTTCATCGAAATCGTTAGAGCCGTTTCTGAGATCCCCGAAATATATATAAATAAATAAATATGCAAGAATTGCTCGTTTAAAGGTATAAGATAAGAATATCTGGGTGACCGAGCTTCGCTCGGAAAACATATAAAAACTCGAAAATGCGCGTTTTCCTAGAGATAAGACCTAGCTAGATCGATTTTTCGCCCCCAAAAACCCCCATATAGTAAATTTCATGGAAATCGTTAGAGCCGTTTCCGAGATCCCCGAAATATATATATATATATATGTCGGAGCGAGACACCAGAAAGACGTATTGCAGCATTACAGTTCATAGTTAGACGCCTGTATAAAATCGATTAGCAATGTTTGGCGTATTGTTGAACTAAAATGACAGGTAGAAGTCTTTGGAACGTCAAGATGTGTACCTATCTTGAGTGAACGTAGGCACGGGCAGGCATTTTTGTCGTTATGTTGGTAGACTGGTCAGGCAGGTTTACCAACTTGAATTGGAGGCGGGAGCGGTTGGCTCCGCCGCTGGAACTGGCTTCCTTCTTCTTGATCGGACCGCGCTAGAGATCGGACGTTAGCCAAGCTCGTGCCTAATTCGCTACGTTCCTGAAGGCTTACACCTGAAGGATTATTCTGAAAGCTTATAGATTCTCACGTTGTTTAACCGTTTAGCTAAGTGTTTTATTCCAAGTGTTATTTTGATTTCTTATGTGCCATTAGAAGCTTACTTTTGTAAAATAAAGATTTGAACGGTTTCACGTGATCTTTTATTTTGATTCAAATAATTTTGGAATAGTGATTAGTTATTTTTATTATTTAGTACTCAAATAATAGTAGGCACTAGTATGGTTAATGAGTCCGAATGTTTATTTCATGCGTAGGTAGCATACCTACTATTTTGGCTGTGAAGTAATACATCTAGGTACTACCCCCACGCGCCCACCGCCATCGGGACCATCCGTCGCCGACATATATATATAAATAAATAAATATATAAATAAACAAGAATTGCTCGTTTAAAGGTATTAGATTACGAAGATAAAGCTAAGTAACAGGTAAAAACAAAGTTGTTTTTGTTTCCTAAAAGAAGGGCAGGTCTTCACATGCTCAAGACTTACGTAGCAAGGAATAACAGATTATTTGCGACAAATAAGTATATTTACTTTTATTACGAGAAACATTAATGTAGTATAATGTATCTTTTATTGCATTTGATAAGTTTATGTTCTATATACAGCGTGCTTCCTGTAACAGGAGCAATAAATTAAACTGTAGGCTGTACTCCTCAAACTGACCAACATTTGTTCAGCAACTTTTAAAAATTATGAATCCTTCAGACTTCCTCTTTTTCATACAAAATAAATATTGCCTTCAATGTACGCTGACATCAGTGTGTTTGACGTTGCTTGTCACGCTTTAAACATAACAAAATTTGCAATACATTGCGTCTTAGAATAAACTTTAAAGTTTAATAAAAATCAAAACCTGAGTTATTTTCAAAAGTTGCTGAACAAATGTTGGTCAGTTTGAGGAGTACAGTCTACAGTTTAATTTATTGCTCCTGTTACAGGAAGCACTCTGTATATGTAGCTACCTAATAACTAAACTATAAATTGGTAATTATTTATACATTACGATCACTAGAATAGCAAATCGGTCATTGATCTAAAGTATGTAGTTAAGGTAAGTAAGTACCTCCTCCTGAGAACGATGTCTTGTGCGTGTGTAATTTTTACCATATTTCACATTATAGACCACACAGATTTTTTAAAGGAAAATGTATTATTTTAAGACCAATGCATGACAGACATAAAAGACAGGATCACGCTTTACTGATATTATATTGGATGTACAGCTCATTTACATTATATTGTTAGGAACAATATTATAGTTAACTGAGCTTAATGTTGACAAAGGGTAGGTAGGGTAAGAGCCTATCTATACTTTACTTATACACGTGCTGTTGCTTGGTGTAAAGCGGAGTATCATATTATGTATAAAGTTCATAAGTCCGCACGCAGACACAGCGAGCGCGCGGGGCGACTTCCTCGTTCGTCAGTATGCCCGCTAAGATTCGTCTTCTAATTAGGTATCTCGCCACATTTTATGTTTCCTCTACGCCATTACCTTAATTAATGTTAGGCTCAACTCAACCATGCTTTTCTCACGAATTTAAATTTGAAGTAGGTACATATTATATAGAAAAAATAAGTTTTATGGTTAGCAAACAGTGTTACCGGCACTAAGACATTATCGGTTTAAATTAGAGATTTATTTGTTTAGAACATATATCAATTACAGTTACCTACTGTTTTAATTAGCTTTGCGTTTAAATCTTGCTCGATCTATTGAAGACATTGTAAAGTCGTATATGGCATATTCCTGCATAGACTAAATTAAGAAATAGTACTAAAATAATATTTGCTTATAAATAATGAAACAAATTGCGCAAATTTATAACAGGCGCAAATCTCTTAGAGCATTAAAAATAAGGGTTGCCGTACAATGCATAGGCCGCATTGAGCACCCCTTTGACATGATAAGAGGAAGAACTGATGTCACCCTTCTCCGAATGGGTTAAGAGAGCGCCAGCGGACCGAGCGTGTGGGGCGAGCGGGCGCGGACAGGCTGGCAGTAGCGAGCAGCGCCGCACCCGGACCGCACCGCCGTCGGCTGCGCACTGAACTGACACCCCACACTGACCTTTACGGACCCCTACCGACTGGACAGTGGGGTGGACGCTGGACAGTCCATTGTGCACAAGTGACCCCTATTGGATGAGCCCGGCAACTGACCACCGCGCGGTGTGCCCGCCGCCCTCAGCCGCTGATCCGGGGCTGACCAACCGCCCCCCCCGCGACCTCATCGTTACCCGTTCTACAGGTATTTTGATAATCGTCATGACCTGTTCTTATTGCTAATTCATTAGTATAATCAAGCGTTGAATCATCTTTGATGGCATCACTAATTAGTTTTCAGATCTTTGGGTTTCTTTGGAAGTTTATCAGCGCTTGAATGCCTACTTAAGTGTTTTGAATTACACGACATGACTATAAATTATTTTTATAGTTCGTTCAAAATGCGTTTCCTATGTTTATTTTTTATTTGATTGCTTCACCTGATGCTTTCAGTTACCGATCGAGAAAATAAATTTGTGTTTGTTTCTTTTAAATTTTTGTAAATTTAAGGGGTTTCATTTGTCCTACTGGTGAGCTACGAATCTCTCGGTTTATTCGTGTCTTTTAAGAGGAAAGAGGACGGTCGCTTCTCATACAACGTAGTCTCTCCGGATAATGACATTATGGATTTTTTTTTACATAATTTGATGTATACCAAAGCTATCTTTTGACTTATTCGATTTTTTTGTTATTCTTTAAAACAGATTTCATACAATTTTTTTAATGTTCCTAAATAACATAATAATTAAAAAATTAAAAAAAGAAACGTAGGGGCATAGCTGTGGTTGATATACAACCAACTGCATCAAAATATTTTCAATAATGTTAATATCCAAGGAGGAAAATGAGGACTACAGTGTCATAACATAAATAATTGTACATGCATACCTACTCGTAATTGTATATTTTTCATTGGGTTTTCCAGTTCTATAAGAATTTCTGCTTAAATTTAAATTTTTAATATATTTAATTGTAACGCAAGGTCAATTAACAATAGGCACAAGCCCTTTAACCACGCTGTCCGGATAAATGCGCAGAGGACGTAACAATGCTGGCAATGTATTCGTATTGCTTACGTGAGTGCGGACGAGTAGAGTCCTGGGGCTAAAACTTATGTAACGTGAACTCGAGATCTGTTCGATATCGGTGAAGATTAGAGTCTACTGTGTGTAGCCAACGGGCAATGGTTAACGCTCCTTAGCGAACACAACGCAATTGTCACTGTCGCGCTAGTGGGGAAGAGTGATAGAGAGAGAGACGATACGTTAGGGAGCGTTAACCATTGGCACGTTGGCTATACGTGCCCAGCCGGTCTAGCCAAGGTGACAATCGCTATCGCTTCGACAACGAAACGCTTTGTGCCTCTCTATCACTCTTCCATACTAGTGCAAGTGACGGTTGCGTTTCGATCGCTACGGAGCGTATGGGATTGGCATGTTGGTTACGCGCCCAGGTCAGTCAAATTACTCGCAATCGGCAAGCGACTGGAGCGACAGCCGTGGTTTCCGCGTGCTCGGCCCCGCTCCGCTCACGACGTTCGTCACAAATTTACGGCGAGTTTGACCGTGAGATCCCAAGCGTGGCTGTTTTTTGCTGCTACCTAATGAGTTATTTATTAAAATTTGATTGTAAAACCTCACAACTTAATGACATAATTCGGTATTTGTGTCAAAACTTTAAGAAAAACACAATAAATACCAAAACTGTGAATATTAATCGTTGTGTGGTCAATTATTCCTACAAGAGGTCCAGGCAGGAGGTATATCATGATTATGGTTATCACATAGGTAATAAAACAAGTATGAGATATGTTTCTGCCTTGTGATAGTTGTGATGTTAGAAAAAGAGACGACGAACATACCTGTCTTTCGGGAATGCAATCTCGATCTCGCGAGATCTCGAAACTGTGAGATCACGCGAGAGCGAAATTTTGAGATTCAATCTAGTTGGCGCGAATTCTCGATTTGCAATTTTGGTCGAGATCTTGTTTTATAGTTTCGAGATCTCGAACGAGATCGAAAGATTGTGCGCGTGTGAATCACTTTGTTTATAGTAATTATTTTTGTGCTATTAAGATTCATGTTACTTAGAAAATGCTACTGTGTTGTCAGCTTTATAGGTAATTTCAGTTAAACACAGATACGACGAATCGGGCGGACTTAGCGTACACACAATTATTTATATTAGGTATTTTTGCTTCTCCTAATTTTTTTGTAAGTTGCTGTTTTATTTTGCATCTAATAGTACCTAAGTACCCTAAAAGGGAATATAATATATACCTACCGAATTCTTAGTGATTTTTGATCAAAATAACTCATTTTTAATTACTTTGTCCGCTCAAGTCGTGATTAATTTCGATCTAGATCTCGAAACACCCCATCTAAATTGAGATTTTTGGCGCGAGTCCTCGAATAGCTAATTCTGGTTCAAGATTGCATTCCCTATCCGTCTTAATTATGGCAGATTTGTTGATGATTATTGCTTTTGACTTCCGCTATATCCCCAACATAATTAAAATGTATTTCCTTAAATATATTGATTAAATTTACTAAATCCATGAACAAACAAGCAATTGAATAATAAGCAGGTATAAATACATCACCGTTAATGTTACACACATAGGTAGGTATAATAGCGCTAAGAAGACACGTAATAATATAGACACAGACCAAAAGAGCCGCTAAAGTGCCAGATGCTTTAAGTGGTACCTATGTACCACCACATACATTAGAATAGTATTTTCGAATATCAAATATTGGACATGGCCGCGGTCACTGAGTAAACAGCTAATGTTTATTTCTCTAAAAACGTCGACATCGGCGCGCGACCGTTCGTTTTTTTGTTTGGCTAATCATTGTTTTTTTATTGACTCCTTCGATGTAATGCTCTTCTAAGACAACGGAAAATGGTATTTGGGGATATTTTCTCACGGCGCGTGACCTGTCCACGGATGTGACCCTATCAGGCTACGTACTTAATAAAAAGCGTTTACGAAGACTTACGGGTACTTCACATGGGCTCTTTTGTACTTGTAAATGACTAACCCGTGTGTCAAAATATTTATTGCATCCTAGTTATCGCTCCCGATGTCGGGTCGCCAAAGCCCTAATCGTAGCCGGAAAATACCGAGCGGGACAAACCTTGGGCAGCCGAGATTGCCGTGAGTACTACACGGGTGCTACGGAGATTACGCGCCAAATTTTAAAGTGATTGAATGCGGCTTACTTTCCAAATTTTTTAGTACCGAAAAGTACCGAAGTACCGAGATTTTCATTAACAGAACCCAAATAGTTGAAATTTCCCGGGAGCATTCCCTAGTAGCATCCTATACGATTGTAAGCTAACAAACCATGTTTATTCCATATAAATATTTTTTGTTGATATTTGTTATTTACATCAGTACCTAGAGACCTGAACGTGGATATGAGAGATTATCCTCTTTTCCTTGTATGGCGGTCGAACGTCAATTTAGCTGGGAAGTGATCTCTGAATGACCTGCAGCGTTTGGTCGCGCGACGCAACGCCGTCACAGCGGACGATATAATCCGCAACGCGCTCTCGTGTCACACGTCAGATCAAATAGAATAGATAAAACTTAAACTAATGTACACTCAAAGCTTTTCACAATCACCGGCGAGCGCAATAAATAAAGCTTCGTCGAAGAACGGGAGCAATTAATATGGGCGCGCCTGTCTTGCGTGAAAGTAGAGATACGACGCGGCACATGTGTGGATCGCGAACGAAAGCACAAAATGCCTGTATCTATACATATATGTATATCGTGTGATATCGTACAAGTCGTACAACCTACATGTGTATCCGCCCGGTATAATGTCTTTTATGTAATCAACCATGAAAAAAACTTAATATGAAAACTGTGAATACGCTGACTACCTACAAGGTAGCCACAGTACAAATTGACCTTTACATTTAGTTGTCGAAACAAAAACGATTCACTAAGAACTGTGCCGCAAATTTGCAATACATTTATCTTTCTAAATTGCAAGCAATAACGAATAAATCATCGAACACGTATCGTAATCACAGGGTTTCGTGAAGTTAAACATAAACGTTTCATAGGTGTACAATTACACTCGATATCCAATTACTGTTCGATGCCGATCTGATATTCGGCTGACCTACATTAAAAACATTTGCGATATAGCCTCCCACGCACGTCGACGACATATCGAAATTGGCACACCTTCGATTTAAATACGGCCTCTGTGATAGTCTCCGCAACGTAGGTAATGGAGGCTGCATGTAGGTACCGCGTATGCTAATGGAAGCCGCGGGCGCCTGCGCATCGCGGCCGGGAGGAGCAGCGCCGCCATCACTTCTTAGTGTTATTAGGTATTTACATACTAAAAAGGATTCTTGACTGAGACTTCACCGATAAGTTCATTACATTATATCCCGGATAATACTGTTAACCTAGTAGGTACATGCCTTATATTTCTGGGAAGCGGACTAGGTAATTATTTTTTATCGCCGTCAATAGCGTTCTGGCAGTTTTATGGTATTGGAAAGGACTTAAAAAACATCGTAGTTGTAATTATGTGAGTGTCCATTGTGTACATACCTACGTTTTTTATTTGGTTAGCGTCTTCCCGAGAATCCCGCGCTCGTACGTTTTTCTAGGTATGACGCGTGAACACCGTGAACGCAGCTTGGAATGCTGTCGAGAGCACGCTATTTCTCAAACGCTTTCAAAGTTGCAATAGAAAGCCTATTTTTTTTTTCCTATTTACAACGTTAGAACTTGTGGGACGTTTTAAAATAATTGTATGCGTTTTATTATTATTTTAAACACTATTCCAAACATACTTATGGTTTGAAGGATCGTGGGTATAAGGTTGGCATGCGCGGGATGCTGGGAGCTTGGTGGCTACGGGCTACGCGCCGTAGATCATAATCGGACGAGTATTTATTGGTGCGCGCGCTTTCTAAAGCCCTGCGCCCGCGCTAAGGCTGAATACTCACGAATGTCAAATGACACGCGATGTTACACGCCACGAATTTATTATACACCTTAAACTACATTATCATCGTATAAAAATAAGAATGTCTCAGTCGCAAGTGGATATAAGGATTTATGACTAGTTTACATCACAGATTAATTTGATTAAAATAGGGTATGTAATGTAATGTGCACAAGCTATACTTTGTATCACTAGGAAGCTAAAAATATATCTACGCAGGTATATATTGTATGAGTATACAAGATTTAAATTTTAATTGGGCACCTATTAAAGAGATTACCTCGTGGATCACTTTTTGTAACGGCTCGGAATGTAAAATTTATTGCATTCAGTTAACTTTTCTAAATGACTTTCAATTCCGAAACACGACAAGTCGGTTTCAAAGCGAAGCCACTAAACACATTTATACGGCGTGCGTCGTTAAAACGTATATCTTCCTCTGATTAGACGTGTATCTAGCTTCATTTAATTACACACACGCAATAATTAACGATCGGAAATAAGTAGTCATAAAATCGAGAACTTCATAGCAGTTGCGGATAACCTTTTTTTTGTAATAAAATTTCGTTTGAACACTGATCCGGGCTTTTTTTATCAATATCATTTCAGTTATTTTTATAATGAGAAATGGGTATTTACCCAAATATAAACAATTACCTTCCTATTTGAACTAACAAAACCAAACGTGGACAAATAAATATGTGGAATATAGTTACGTATACGTATAAATACCAGTAATATGTTATAAAGCTTTTAATTGCGTAAACATACGTTGCTAATAATAAGCTCTTTAACAGTTTGTTGTCCGAACAATGCTACGATCGTTGCTATGGTGAGCTTAACCGATCTTGACACTTGCATTTTTGACATCCAGTTCTTAATGAAACTCGACGTAATCAGTATCGGGCTTGGTACATCCACTTACTCACAGTTTAATAAAAAAGTGACTTTTGTACTGTTAGGAGTCGTATGTTTATACGCCGTTTTTAATAGAAACGACAACGGTTGCGGGCCAACTGTATCGGAATTAGTCACATGGAATATATACGTATCATCGAAGAATCTGGCGTCAGTCAGCCGAAATGCCGGTATTAGGAGATCATTATTGCGCTGCTTAGAAACTGTACCTGCCTTCCTTGTTTTCACCGAACTTTGGTACGGGTTGCGTTGCGCCTATCTCGGTCCATACATATGTGTACATACACATTTATTTAATTTATAAATATTTCAGAGCTAAGTCAAAAACAGAGCAAAATCGCAATTAGTGTACGTAGTGTAAGGTATATTATACATACTTTATAGCTTTTGCCCGTCACGTTGTCTTCGTTAAATAGTAAAGCTTATTATCATGTAAACATTATCACTCCACCAAACCAAGCCAAAAAGCTCATCTGATATTAGTTATTGATCTACAACAACTACTCAGTAATCTCAATTTCTGTCATGTATACGTTAATCGCACAATGTATAGAGTGGTCATACGGTATTAATTCAGATTATAACTTAGTGTCTATTATACAGTAATGAAATTTTGCATTTGTAATTTTAGTTGATTAAAGTAACTACTTATTACTACGTACCTACATTTACCTAGCATCCAATATTAATTTCGCATTAGTAAATGCAAATGATAATTGTGATATGCAAATGACACACAAAAATAATAGCATCAAATAATGGTGTGTCGCAGTATTGTTCGCCGCCGGGGAACCTGCGGGAGCGTGTGAAGTCCGGCGCGGCGCGAGGGGCGCAAGCGCAACAAAGAATAAAGGCATATTCAAATGCGCTCCTGGACGCTCCTCGCATGAATGTACCTTACCCTATGACCATATTATTTTTAACATCCAAAGATAATGGCTCATCGGGGCGATTCTTAATTTTTTTGTCCGCTCCTTATAAGACCCTTTATTAGGGTCCGCAACGCTTTAGGGTTTTTGTGCAGCCGTACGTGTCATTAATGAAAATTACATTTCTCACTGCGCGCTTTCGTACCGCTTGGAACTTTATTTTATATTTATAATTTGTACAGTCGACGTCAAAGATATGTTCACATTTTTCGCCTTATACAAAGGAGTAAATTGAAAAAGTGTAAACATATCTTTGACGTCTACTGTACCTCCAATGTTTATTCTCGAGATCCCGACCGACGCTTTACCGTTAAGTATTTAACTAAGAATAGATCTGAGCGGAGTTGTAGAATTTTACTACCAAGTTTTATAAAATACATATGCAGGTACTTAACTATGTACTTTGGTGTTTCGATAGCAAATACCAACGTTTGTGCAGATAGTCAAATTTATAAGTCTTAAGCAATTAATTATAAAGTGCAATTAACATAGGTGCCTAAGTTTTGATAAATAGCTGAAATCAGTATTATTAATAAACCGTTTTCTAATGGCTACTGTAGCTCAGAGTCAAGTAATTTATATAAAGGTCAAGAATAATTGCTTCTAAATTCAGTAAATACAGCGCCAGGAGGTGTGGCGAAGTATCTGTACCTCGCTGTGCAATTAATAGCCAGACGGGCGATGTATTCTCACGTGTTCCTGCGGAGCTACCTAGCAAACAAAATTGGTAACAAAACTGCGAGCTTGTCCCTGATGTCACTTGATGTCAAGATCAGTACAAATAATAAACGAGCATAATCACAGATCGCTTTCCAGTGGTTCACATGAAAAGACGCGGCTTACCGCATTGAGTATAACATCACTGTAGTGTTATTTAAGCGCTACTTGAAAATAAGCGAGTCAAAGCCCTAAAGACCAGTATAAAGTCTCCCTCAGTTTATGCTTGATTGTGATGTATCTCGATGTCACATTCAGGCTGGTTAGTCGGAGTGTTTGACTCGGTAAGCAATATCAGTTTACGGACATACCGCAGTGGCCACCGTTGGCCCCGGCCCTGCTCAGTCGGTGGTGATACCCACCCTGTAATTTGGCAATCAGCGCCGTCGCGGAGCTGGCGTGCCATTGTGCGCCCATTTAGACTAGGCCATGTAATTTTGCGGTCTCATGCAGGTGTTTACTATATTTAACTACATTATACTCATTGCCACAACTAGCACTGTTCGCATTGGGGACGCCTCGACTAATAACCGACTTTTAATTATCAAGGCCGAATTTAAATCAATTTATTTTAACGGCTATGCTTAGATTTAATTTGCGAATAAATTATGTCGTCGTCGTCGTGTCGGTTTGGAATTGGCAGCAATTTCACACGGTGAGAGGTGCACACTTGACCATTGTGAGTCCCCTATCATTAAATAGACAATTCGCGACCCCGGCCTTTGTGCCATTCACCCCTTTCTCCGGCGCGTCCATGGGTCTCGGCGGCCTATGATAATGTCTCACAGTTTTGACAATCGCCTGATGTGAGGGTTTTTTGTTTCGCAGCATCCGAGGGTCCTTCCGAGAATTTATGCTCGCCTGTCATAACAGAATGAGTTTACGCTTTGTGAATCAATATAGTAATTTGATCTATAGACAACCATTGTTTCTGGGCGTTGAGCTTGCGTAACGTATGTATTAGGATGTTGGTGTAAACAGTAACAGTATATTTTTTGTGAGACAATGGCAACTCGTTTGTTGCGGCACAGATCGATAATAAGATGCGACGGTCGCCCCGGGCGTCGCTCCTAACAAAAGACTTCAACGAGCTTACACATAAATAGTATAGTTTTAGTATATGTTTACTTCAATAAACTAATGTTAATAAATGTTAATAATATTACTAAGGCTTCAACGTATTGACTCGTCAAGTAGGTATACAGCAAATTCTTGCCTTGACTTGTTAGGATTTTATAACTATCATTTTCAACTAGATGCATAAATCTACTAAAATAATATTATTCGCGCGCACATGATATTATACATTATGTAGGAACGTTTAAACCATGGTCTAATAAAACATGGTCTTCTCTTCCCAGAGTGTCACTTGCCTACGTCACAATAACATTGCCACTTTATTTCAACATAACATGTTACATGGGTACATTATATCTATGGTTAATAAGTTAAAATATTTCTTTATAATTTTATAATTTTCATTTATATGTATTTTGTCTTAAATTTTACAATAACACGTCATTTTTAATTATTCGTTAGCAATATCTTCCGATTCACGAAAGAAATTTCAGACGTTCGGGTAATTCTGTTTACACTACTGGCAACACAGGATAGCGCTGTCACATTTGATGATTTGACAATCCGCCATTTTGTCCCTGACCGTCATCCTTGTCGAACGCGTGTTAATTGTTATTTCCTTCTCGCTCAGTGTCAGCAGTCGCAATGTTTTCCAAACTTTTCACGTCGTAAGCTTGGTAATTAATGTTTTGTTACGAAAATGGTTGGCTGCTCTATTCGGAACTGTAAGAGTAGGAGTGAAAGGTGCAGTATAGATTTGTTTTATTGTGCTATGTTTCTACATGAATAACTTGAAATTAATGCCGTTAAAATAATTTTCACCGTTGGTTAAAATTCTCCCACATTTTAAAGTTTGAGAACCTGTAAACAGCATGATGACGTAGGCAAGTGACAGTTAGGTCATTCGCGAATCTCGGAAGAGAGTACCAGGCGGAGTATATTATTATACCATGGTTTAAACCTATGAATATACACTCCTTTTGGGCACTCGGGTAAAAAAAAGAATCAAAATCACGGAGAACTAAAACAAAAAATCTCATTAAAAGATTTAATGTGATAATGGTATTAGTTTAGCTATAATTTTGTGACACTGTGCCAGACTTCCAAACACTGAGGATACTATAAGTCTATAAGTAAATGGAGTATGTAACCTTGGGCGCATTGAGATCAGCTTTATTCCACCCTCAAGTTATGCCTCCCAGCGTCTCTTGTTTACACTCAATACTGTAATTTCATAATTCAAGCGTTTAAATGCATAGCTTTTCGTGAGCGTTCGCAAAAAGCGGAGGCACGCTGAGCCGCCATTACGGCCCTTAAAATAACATCGTACGTTTAAGTTAATGACAGACACACCGACAAAATGCATTTATAATTGCTTACACAAAGAGTTTTGGTGAAAAATTATCATGTGTACAGTCTTGCGGTAAGCTCTCCCACGACTGCGAGCGGTACTTATAAGGACGCAATTCCAATAGAGATGATGACACATGTTGAATTTTATAACAAAGTCTAGTAAAATAGATAGCAAATGAGCAATTTATCACAATATTGTAGATATTAAAATAATATATGGAAATAAGACAAAAATACTTATTATTATTAATAATTTCAAAATTTAAGTTAAATATACGGATACCATTCGATTCTTCACATTTTATCCAAAAAAACATTAAATGGCAACTATATACATAAACGCAATATTTCACCGACAAAAATGCAATTCTCTTGTTTTGTTCATACTGCAAGATGCGCTCTCAGTGACCTTGACGTCACGTTCACATAGTGATTTGTTAGGGGCGTTTCGCGAGTGAAGTACGACTGTCGGACTTTGACTATAATTTCTGACTTTTGTATTGCTTTAATGCAATGGGTCCCATATAGACATTTGATCCTAAAAACAAACCTGATCGATTGATACCAGCATAAATGAAAATTTGTCATCTAGCCTAGGTATTTGTATTGTTTTGTAGTAAGTTTCTTGGTTCACCACTTTATCTTTAATCGTGATCGTAAGTTAATCATAAATCGTTCCATTATATTAGCAGAGATTGAGACAAACGTGTACCTAAGTCGAATGTTACCTTGAAGTGCGTACCAACTTTTCCTGAAAGCTATGGGCAATTAGCGCGAGCGCACCGGGCGATCAATTCTCGTAACTAGTCGGTAGTTACTATGCAATAATCGACGCAGCAGATTTGCATAATTGTGTCCGCTAAGTGTCTGTATCTACATAAAATTGCATCTTTTTCTCAACTCCCCTATATTTAGCAACGACGAAAAACGCTTTAATCGAAAATTTCCTCGGGACCGCTTGACATTTCTAATTAAAGTTTAGTAGCTGCGCATTATCAACGGATATTTTAGTTCTGACACGAAGATGCTAACTTTATGTATAATTTATCGTCGGTTATATAATTTATGACTAAAATTTGTGTGTATGGTTTTGGATGAAAAACTTTTAATGAAGATTATCATATCGTCTGACACTAGGCGGTAGGTAATAATATGCAATAAATTTTGTTATTCAAACGTTCGAATATTTTATATTACTTCGAATCGGTTACTCCTTTATTGGCTCAAAGATAAAGCTGCTGCAAATGAATATGTATAATGGATCAGATTGAGATGTAAATAAATGTATAGATCCATTAACGAACACTCAGCGGACATTGCATGAGCGGCGTTCTGCGCGCTTTTGATTACTATTTACAGGGTAAATATGTACCTGCCCAAGTTCCATTACCAGCTACACATTATCGGCTATGAATAGCAAAGAAACTTATCAACCAAGAAAACCAATAATCACCGTTGACATTCGTGAATAATCCCTTATGATTTAAAAACTGATTAATGTCCGCTATTTACCTTATATGCTATCGTTCTTTCAAAGGCGTTTTAAAAACGTAAACGAGAACGGAAGGGGAAAAAAAGTGGCGCACTAACTGTTTTTATTAGAACGACATTTCCGTTTGATCCGATTTGAGATAATTTTAATATTGGGATCCGACCGACAATAGTACTAGTAAATCTAATAAGATTCCAATTAGTTGAACGGGTATATAAAAATAGTATCGGAGTAGACGCGACGCCGGCGCGGGGCGAGTGATAATTATTTTGTCCTTGTTTTGCCACCGAATACTTTTATGATTCCAATCGAAATCAACCAGATATTGCATAAATATGTATGGATCCAAGTCAGCCATTACGTGTTATTGGAAACATGTCACTCTGCTCTTAGTGCCCTGAAGATAGAGCCGGGGCGGGGCGTGTCTCGACTTCAATACGTATATTGCAAAATCCAATCAGAAAGTTGTTACCTTTGAATCGATTTCCGTTTCTAATAAGTTCTATATGTCAGAATTAAGTATCACAGTCATGGTCATTGTACTTACTGCATTTGTTTCTTCAGGTATAGGTACTACTAAGTAACATGCGGTTAGTGAATTCACTTATTAGTAGAGCACGATAACATAGATTTAACTAGAGGTAAATGAAACGCGCTAATAAATGGAAACACAAGATGAAGTCGTAAGAGGGTAATTGGAGCTATTATTCTTATTGGTTTTCAAATTATTCTTATTCGTTTTTGAAATTACACCAGGCAATTTTGTATTGCTGAAATTAATATGTTTTCATCACACTTGCTCGAAAAAGAACTTATTTCATGCAGGTATACTGAAGGACAAAGGTCTTTGTCCTTATACATATTTAATAAGACGAGTCGAAGGCTGGAGTGAATTAAAGACTCGAGTTTGCAATATTCTTATCCTCGAAGTTACACACGATGGTTTTCATCTCACTTATTATTATTATATAATTATTGGCGAGCAGCTATTTACCTGATGAGCCTATGTCACACAGTATCCAGTGTTATATAGTTCAAAGTTTGTAAAGTCATATTATATCACTTGCGAAGAAAAAACTACATTTTAAGCGAAATAATTCTAAATACCATGCCATATGGGTAATTTATATGCAGTTGTTATTTATCATTTTCAAAATTAATTACACGACTAAATTTAAGAGTTTTTATCACTTCTAGATTAATTATCATAGGATAGCGGTGCATACCGATTAAATATAATACACGCTTTAATAGCGTGATATAGCGACTGTAAACATAGTACAACAGGTGAGTGGTAGTAGTCTTTGATGGACCGTAAATGGTTTTATGGCTGCATTGAATTACAATGGAATTGTCCACTTACTGTAAATTGAATGAAATTATTATTAGAAGAATGGTATAAATAAGTGTATTTGGGAAGGGTAGGTATTGTGTATGTACTGCATCGTGCCGTATTGTGGATGCGCGACGTATGGCTGCGCGAAGCGCCGCAGGGCCGGGCGGTGTAACGGTGCGCAAGAGTCTTGATTTATCGTGGACATCCACCGAACCTATCCGATTTGCATTTAGATAGCGGCGGGCGGCGGGCGAGCGCCGAGAACGGACGACCGCTTTACTCTATCGCACGTAAATTAACTATAAAATGATGTTTGCACAAAAAAATCAAGATGGCTTCGCATCCCATAAATGAGAGATTTAATCGTCCAATCAACGGACCAGGCTCAGTATTCTGCAAATAACTAAGACTGTTAAAGGAAAGGAATACTTACTGATTAGATCGTGGGTATTCGCGGACGGGACTACGGAACAAAATTCCCTCCAATGGTCGTAAATTTTATTTACGGTACTGTTCGTAGGGACTTGGTATTTGGTTAACAACGTTGCCAACGTTGATAATGTAGTTACCAAGGTGAAATATTATTCTCATAAGAAGCCATCATGTGTGTCATTTGTAATGCAATGCTAAAGCCAAAGTGTTCAAAAATATCTGAACGTGAACTCTACCACCTTAAAAATAAAGACATGTTCAGATACAATACAAGTGGCCGCTTCGATATCCATACTTCCGCAGGTCACTGAAAAATCATTTAAATTTTACACTTTAATGTCTTTAACTTGATAGTAAATATTGTAACATAATATAACCCTTAAACAAACTATTTATAAACAGTAATTGCATTAATCATTAATTGCCCAACGGTTGCGATACCGTTCAGATTAGAATATGCACAGATTATGGCTTTCTGAGGGCGGAAAAGTAAGCTATTAGACGTGGGGAAGGTTGCGCAGGGGGAAGGGGTCTATTCAGACGGCTCGTAAATTATCCACCTCCGCAATTAGCAGGCGCCGAATTGGCGCATTATACGTTTCCTACGGCTGCTGCGGTAACGCAGCCTGCCATAGTCACTACTAAATAAAAATATATCTCTCCTTCAAGGACTATTAAGTCTTTATACTGACTTTATATTATTTTAAAATTAATTTCGGGACTGAAGTTTTACTAGCTGTTTTCTTTCCTTAAATAAAGCGCGTATGAATTCCTATACTTATAATAATAGTCGAATACTACAATAGACGTTAAGTCGTTATTCAAAAACTCGTAGGTACACTAGCAGTAAATTGCGCTTGCGTTGTTATACGAGTATGCAGGTACATATTATATAAATATTGACAGTACCTAGTACCTATACTAGTTTGTTGTTAGTTGAAGTGAGTCGTCCCATTTCCGAGTGCTCTCTTAACTTATTTTAATACCCGATGAACCTACCACCTACCTATCTGATATACATACTTATGGATTAGGTAGTTTGTATTTAATACACACTTTTATTGTTTTTCAATACCTCCCTCTTTGCATGCTGCTCGTAGCTTCTCATCTAAACTGGACATTATTTTATGAATGCGAAATATCGCGTTTGGCTAGGTACCTTGGTACTGCAATCAATAAACTATAATTTGTTTAAAAAACAGTTCAGTCGAGATAATATAATGTAAGTCATTCATTTCAAATACTTACAATATAAACTAGCCATAAATAGTAGTTTACGCATTTCGATGCTTATTTGCATGGTAACGGGTTAGCATGCTAATACCAGCTATTAGACGGATAGATTTATTAATTATTATAGTGTTATAAACTTATAAATGGTGTTTGTGCGTGCTTTATGTTAGACCTCACCTTCAATCTACATAACTCTATATCTATGTTAATTCCAGACGCTCATATGCATGATCACGCAAATGTATGTATGTTGTGGTTGTGTCGTTCGTATATAGCTGATGCAGATTTTCCTCGTGAGAGCGCTTAATCGTTCCGTCAAACAGATGTTATCGGATGAAACATCCCCGACCACTCCGAGGCGTAAAAGGAAGATGTATACGCCCCTAATTGCGAGATCTCCAGCAGTATCTACTACAATATGTAAATAGGCGTCGAAGGCAATTAAAAGCTTATCTCGCGGCCTGCCAGGCTTGCCGCGCCGCGCCGCTGACCAGGATGGCTCCGAGAAATGATTGACATACGCACTATTTTAACTGCAGCGGTCCGATAATGAAAACGTTCCTCCTCGTTTAATTCGTACTATATTTATTGTTGACAATTACTATATTTACAAAACATTGTGGTATAATTGATCGAGTTCTCACAATTGTCAGGTTGATGAGTTGTTTGCAAGTTGTGTATACAGTTAAAAAGTTGTCGGAGTCGAGACGTTGTCTGTCGACAACACCTCGCTTGTACAGCTTATTGCTATTTTTTCTTAAAGCGGTTTCCGATCATTTATCTTAAAAGACAAATATTCGTATTCAGTTGGATCTTTTAAACACACACTTATTTAATTGTGTCTGTAGGTATATCGACGTACTTGTATACTGTGCTTGAGTGCAGACTTTTAGAGTTTTATTGAAGCAGCTCCCTAATAGAATCTAGGGAAACAAATATTTATTGAAATATGGCAAATTCATTACTTCTTTCATCGAAATGAAAAAACTTTTAATTTTTAGTGTACCGCGCAAAGTTTGTTCGCGGTACACTTATTTAATCTAAAAATAATTGGTGTTCCATTTCTTTTAATGAGATGTCAAATTAGACAATGTACTACAACAGCTGAGGGTAGTAAATCAAGCTCGCGTAGATCCGTGGGCATAGCGCAGTGTCGCAGAGCTTTCGGGTATAATGGCACCGAGATTTAATTATAGTCGCAGGAGTATAGCATAATCGGGCATAAATCACAGCGTATAGATACCTGCCAGCGCAACCTGTTTTAATTCGCACGCCACAATGCGAAACCGCGCCGAGGCGCGCTTTGTGTGCCGCGCGGGTGACATCCTTCTAAAATTTATACCTTCATGCTTGTTTACTGAAAGCCGCCGAATTCATCCAAAACTATAACGTATCAACGTTTTTAATCTCGTTCTAAAGAATTGCAATCTGTTCATAAGCTTTTATTCGGATGCCTATAAAATTTATACAGCATCGTCTCATTGTTCAGAACTCTGTTTAGTATCGCGTTTAGCACACAATTGAAAGCATTAACATTCCCATTGAAACGTGAGTGGTTTAATCAGCCATAGAACTCACTCAATCTTTGTCTACGGGAGTATAACGTAATCGGGTCAAAATAACTTTAGCACGGATTTTTAGTTTTTGTAATCGCATTAAGGTGTGGTCTAATTAGTTGAAAGATACACGTTGCTGCCTGTCGTTTTAACATTAAATTAGAATAGGTACATATATGTAGTTACATTACTTTTACTTCCGCCCGCGCAGGTAGTTGTTCCTGATTTATAAGGATTGCTATAATATAGTAACCTATTAGGTAGGCAACGCCTTCTCACTGAAAATGGACCACACACGGGCATTCAAATTAGAAAAGTCAATGTAAACGGAAATGATGCATTTATCGTAGCTCGTACGTAAGGTGAACACCGCGGGCGTCTCTTCTCTTTAAGCTCGTAACTCTTCTAATAAGACACCTTTAAGCGCGCCTAATGCGTGCAACATCGATTAAATATTTCATTATGATTTGTGGTGAAACCGAAACGTTTGTCCGCCGTGTTCCGTGTGTTAAGACGATTAGTGTAATAACTTTTAGTCTGCCACTTATAACCACGAAACTGTAATACACTTTATTTATTTAGTTAAGTTACATAATCTTCACATGAATGAATTGATTTGTGTTGTTTCTTTGTAATATATTAATAAAAAATGGCTTATTATTAACCGGGCAACTAAAATATTAAACAGGAACTTTAATTGGGCATACAATAATATAATTTAGCTGTGCATTAATATTTTAGCGCCAAAAAATATATTTTAGCCTCAAATATAAGCATCATATTATTAAAAAAACTGGCAGCAAAATCAAGCCACCCAAAAAAATTATAGGGAACTTAAAGTGATAGCTTGGCGTCTAAAATAATAAATTGGCAACTAATATTGTAAAGCGATCATAAAATTTAGTTGTCATCTAGTTGTTCACACCTAAGTAATCAACTAATCATAACTGAGCATATCGTTTCAGCTAGGTAGTATTTTTAACACGAAAGCAGTTAAATTTAATGAATATTCGTCACTTTTTACACAAAACACCTCAAATTAATTGACCAATACGCAATGGTCAGTATACTTATAGTCGAAATTTCTAATCATGAAACGCCTAATAGCCATTATACCATTAGATCTTTAAATTTTTAATTGCTAATTTTAATAATTACCACTGTGTTCTGCTAGAGTCAACAGATAGGTGCGACGACGAGCGAAGCGAGGAGGAGCGTGTTAGGTTGACCGTGTAATGACCAAACAAAATATTCTAAAAGAACTTCATTTTTTAATTAATAGATAGCCGTTTTCTTTTTAAAATGTGCTTCATAAATGGTCTCCAATATATTAATTCAGTTGCCAAATAAATACTTGGTACCTGCCTAAAAATAATCAAAAGCTGTAACGGCATTAAAATACAACTCATATTGATATATTTTAAGGCTCCGTTTTTGTTGCCAAACTATTAATTTTAGTAGCCATTTCTATGTTTTTAAACTATCCAAATTCGATTAATTAGTTGACCGGTTAAATACGTGCCATAAAAAATGAATTATATTAATATTCCTTTATTTATTTCTTCCATGATATAACCTGATACAATACAACGCCGCAATGTTGTAGAAGACATGAAATATTATTTTTACATTTTAGTTATTTGTGTATGTAAACGGTTATTTATAACTTCAAAATGCAAAAATGGACTCTTTGGCTGGCCGCAGTTACTTGTAGTCATAAAAACATTTTGAGCCCTTAGAATAGAATAGAATGGCGCCATTAAAATAAATAAGAGTAAGTATCTAGGTATGCCTAAAATGCTTTTATTATGCTTTAAGTAATTGTACTTTTGTGTAAATGACATCGGTTAAGAAGTTCGATTTTAAAGTTTAGAAGATTTTATACGTAAAAGCTAAACTGGAAAAATAGTAAAAGGCGCACGAGGAACGCGGTGTTGTATGGAGGTTGTTCGTCTTGAACATTGACTTGTCTCTGATTTAAGTGATACGGTTATTAGAAATTGTTTGGAAGGAATACATATGGCATACGTCAATTGAAATACAATATCATCAACTCCTTTCTAGCGGTTCACTTGGGGAGCCTGTGGTCGGCAACTTAAACCCGAGACTTTTTTGCGGTACTAAATTGACTGTCATCTGACCAAAGTCAATATTTAATTATGAAAATAATATTTAAAAAGTCGACCAGGAAATAGGAACTAGTTATTTGCTTCAAATTTATGTGTGTTTTTTTTGTTGTCCCCTACACTTTTTTTTCAAATTTGGGATTATTTTTGTTAGTTCTACTCAGAATCACGAGCTCTTTCAATCCTAATAGGAGAAAAAAAGTACTGTTGATATAGATGGATCTGTTGAGCTACTGAACTAAACTGAACTAGTGAACTAAAGGAGTGAAGTACTTCACAGTGTACGAAAGATGCATATCAATCTTTTCTTTTTAGTGACACATTTTGCGCATGACTAATCCTTATATATTTGTATCATTCAAACGCTTTTTTAACGCGCGTTGAAAAAGCTGCCATACGAATAGGGCCTTGTTTAAAATGTTTAAAATTCGAAATTCAAATTGGTAGCGTTTATTGTTTAAAATTCGAATAGACATTGTAAAGTTACCTTGCAGACCTCGCATCTATAGTTATTTGTACAACAAGAGATCAAAGTTTGATATTTCTTCGAGTGCTTATTTTGAGTCCCGTGCAAGCGAAAGATTCTATACTAGATTCACGAGCGTAGCGAGTGAATCTAATTTAGAATCTTGAGCGTAGTAAGGGACTCAAAAGCGCACGAGATGTAAATAACTTTGATCTCGTGTAGTTCACAAAACTTTTCACCTCAGCAGTGAGAACATATTAGAGAACCCGAAAAATGTATTCCTTCACTTACTTATTCACTCATGTTTTCTTAAGATATACCAACAATTAAGTTTTCACCTCAGCAGCTCGAACAAGGGTACTTTGCTATTTAAAAACAGTGAGCAAAATCGCATTTTGCTCATTTTGTCTCACTCAGTGAGCAAAATGCGATTTTGCTCACTGTTTTTAAGTAGCAAAGTACCCTTGTTCGAGCTGCTGAGGTGAAAAATATATTTGGTCATGGTATTTTGAGTTTTATTCACCAGTACTAGAGTTCACTTTTATTAGCGATTTCATCAAGATGTAGCTTTATTTGTTTAAAATTCGAATAAAAATTGTAAAGTTACCTTGCAGACCTCGCATCTAAATATATTTGGTTATGGTATTTTGAGTTTTATTCACCAGTACTATTAGCGATTTCATCAAGATGTAGCTTTATTGAATTATGTCATTGAGTGGTCCTTACGGTCCTTACGCTCTCGACGCAAGTCTTCGCTTATCGCAAGTCTTCACTTATTAGTAAAAAGACGTACAAAGTGCTGCGATGGTACTCCCTTGTGCTTGTTATGTATACATAGGTTATGCTGCAGACATAATTGACCCCTGCATAGAAACTTCTTTGCAGGGGGGTCAGTTATCTTTGCAGCTACATTGTACTCACTAATAACAGTAATAACTCCCGTTTAAGGCAGCCTGTTGTGACAAACGCGTAACTACGGAACCCTACACTAAGCATGATGGCCCGACATGCGTTTGGCCGGTTTTTAATACTTCATATTGTGTGAATTTTATTGAGTTGTTAAAATTAAATTACGGTTCTGATGCCTCGATTTGAATGACGGTCCGCGGTCTTGGCCAGCCGTCCCACCGACTACAATACAAAGGGCACTTCATATAAACGCAAGTTAACGTTCCAAACATATTCAATGAGCTCGCGTCAACGTCACCTCCGGCCGCTGTCACTCAACGGTCATCCAACGGTTTCGTAAAAAAAAAACAATGAAAAGTTCCCGACTTGCATGACATTTCACATACAATGTCAATTTTTGAACATCAGTAACGTCTTTATAAAATTATCAAATATCTATAACGTTAAAATCATATTCTTATTGAGCTGAATATGTAAATAACTAATAAAATAAGGTATCGTTAAAATTGTATGGGTAAGATAATAAATTACGAGAGATACAAGTAATATTTATAGCAGTGAGCGTTAAAGATAATAAGATAATAAGCTCTTAATCGAACAATGAAATATCAATGACACCCCTTTCTTTAGGAGCATTGAGGGGTACGATATACAGTAAAGTTGCTGATGTTAGAAATGGGGCATAGTGCGAACAAAAATAATAGATAGTAGAACCGTCTCGAGTTAGCTATTAATTGAAAGCTTCTGCGAAACTAAGTGTAATTATTTGCCGCCATTAAATTTTCAGATTACTCGAGCGCTACTAGTTACGCAGACAGGAGACATGACTTATTTAGTGCCCATGTTGTGTTTCCATCTTTAATCTGCGTGGGCGCATATTTCCGAGAAAACATTTCTTGTCGAGCGCGTATGATGCTGCTAAGAAAACAGAAGTAATAATGTTAGCCATACTTGTACGGTAAAGAACTCCGTAAATGAATCATCGCATATGCGTTCCTCGTCACAGTGCAAAAAGAGGTTTGTCGAAAATGCCCCTCGTTCAGTTAGCTCACGCTTGTCTGCTGGCTGCTGGGTACTCATCCCTTATTTATACTGGTATGAGGAATGCGTTTTTTGTAGCTCTGTATCAGCGCGTTCAGCGCTGCCACAATCCGATCCAGCGAATTCTTTAATTGACGAAATGCAGCAACTCTGCATTCCAGTTGGATCGTTAGGCTTAATGTGGGAATACGAAAATGCCTTATTGATAGAACATTAATAATTAATAGGTACATTTCACTGTTTCGACACTTGTTCAAATGAGCAATTTATTACCTACATTACATATTTAGTTGTGTAATATTTAGGGATAAGGTGATTATTCCTACGTATTTACTAGGCACCAAATCTATCATATTCGTTATTTTTTTAGTAAGGCAGGTACTTACTAGCACGCGGTTAAATATTTATGAATATTAAGTAGGTATGTGAACACTACTGGACCTACTTAGAGTACTTAGTCGTACTCGTAATGTTGTACAATATACTTTTAAAAGACAATAAATAGCCAGCTCCAGTGAAATTATTATAATTGTAATTCAAAAACGGCGTAGTGATAAGGTACTAAGTATAATTATTTTCCTTCGTATTTTTACGGAAACGTACGAACGTGTCTTGCTATTTCAGTTAGTCTCGGTACAAAAAGTACTGAGGTTGATTGAAGGAAAACAATTAAGTACGCACTACATCTGTACATTGTGAAACGAGGGCGGTAAGTGAAATTTTGGAAACAACGGAGGTAATTCCCGGCAGCCGCAGTTTGGTGGGAATTAAAGACCCCAGTTTTCAATATTTTTACCTCCGGAGTTACACACAATTGTGTGTTTTTCATCACACTTGCGAGGAAAAAACTAAATAAGCGAAATAATTCTTCGTCCGCCATATTGTCATTCCTTGACAGGTTAGGCATCGAAAGCACAGACCTATTCGGCATTCAGCCACGATTGAAAATTATATAAAAATATTTTAAACGTCTATTAAATTAATCAAATTAAATATATTTAAGTATAAACAAAAATATTTAATTATAAACGTCAGTATTTTAAAAGTAAAACTCATTTACGCTACTAGATATGTATGAATTAGTGCCACAATAAAAAAAAAACTTTATAACTCGCTAGGGTGTTATAGATTTGTTTTTCACAATCCATAACTCCCGCGGGAACAATATGGGTCTTTTGTCCTTCAGTACACCTGCATAAGATCTTTTTCGAGCAAGTGTGTTGAAAAAATAAAAATGTTGATCTATCCCAAAATTTTTAAAATTGGCACACAAAGTTTATCAAAATCACTACTACTGTCTTGAATTGAAATAAGTGCAGCGTTTCAATAATATGTTTCAACAATTGTTAGCCTTATCCTTAGCCTGACACAAAATCATCTCAAAAATTAAGTTATATTTGAAACATTGCTGCCGATATTTTCGCTGTTACGTAGGGACTTGCAGCACGCTAGTCCAATTACTTGTAATTAAATTTCTCAAAACAGCAAGAACTTTTACCGATGTACTCAAACGTACCTTTTATGGCTCGAAGTATATCTACTCTAGACGGTAAGGTAGTGGTTAAATACGTCAAGCTGACGCTTTTGCTGTAATAATTATAATGTATCATACATTTTTATCGCATTATAATAATATGAGATCCGGTGTAATAAAGCTTACATACGGTTATTAGATGTTGAAGTTGGAAGCAGTTTAAAAGTTAGCTCGTCGTAACAAGTTGTCGGGGATTGATAGCAGTTTCTCTTATCACTGATGATAAAACATGCGTGTAGTGCGGCACTCCCTGCACTTTCCTCTGCACTTACTGCACCTGCTGCATGCTGCGCCGTCTGCCGAGTGACCGAGGTGAAGGCGGTCCGTCGCTTAGCTATGATTTAAAATAGTATGTACACTGCAATGCACGACTAACGTTTATAGATATATCCAAATACGTGCGGTTATTGCATATGAGACGGGTTCCACGTGAAAGTTCTCCCTAGTATGCCTACTACGAGTATCTATATGAATGGCCATTCACGCACGAGATAGGTATATGGACCTCGTATTTCCCTTTATTACAAGCGATGATTCCTCGTCTGTAATTTTAGATGGTAAGTGAAACAAACATAATTATAAACAATATAACCTTAATGGAGACGTAAATCGACGATGTTTGCGCATCCTGTGCGTAAGTGCAGTGGTATAATGTGGACCACGATGACTTATAATGAATAAAAAGATCAAAGTATTCCGCATGGTAGATGGTGTTCGAGTTTTAATTAAGAGATTAATAATAAAGCAATGCAGGCGCAAGGCAACGACCGGAGAGCACACACGGCAGGCGGGCGCACGCAGCCCTATGAGACATGTATGCCGCTCCGTTACGACACCGACACCGAATTTTTCCACATGCCCGCGCAGCTAAGATAAGCGGCAAGAGACGCCAACGTGTTATTTATTAACGAACCGAATGATCGATAGTTGGACGCGACACCGGACGTGGACGTGGCGGAGCGCTGCCTTTCGAAACTGGCCGTCGCCGTCGCCGAACAGACTCGCCGCGTGCGCCACGCTTGCCCTCTAAATCAGTTACCCTTAAAACTCATTTACTACTTATGATTGTCACTTAATGTAATTCAGAAGATTTCCACTAAACCCTAAAGTAAGAAACATTCATAGCTGTATTAACTATGGGCCCGATTCGGATTTTGTAATAGACATCTATTAGATATCTTTTAGACATCGCCAAGATACGATAACGATATGTATAAGATCTAACCTGTCAAATTTGACATTTCCGCGATTCTGGAGATACTCTTGAACGATTTCCACAGGATATTACTTAGAGATCTAATTCACATCTAATAGATATCTAACACGATCTATCGTAAAAGTGACATTGGTTGCCCGAATTGCGCTGCAAAAGAGAACTAGTTGAAATCTAAACTATAACGTATCTAGAATGGATCTAGTACGTGTCGTCTCTTGTGAATATCTTGGAGTTCGAATACGGCAGTAAGTTGCCTTAATCCAACTAGGTACTTACCCGATTCACGAAGTTTCTAAAATAAATGAGTTCAAGTTCTTGTGCAATGTCGACTACTGTAACAAAGCTTCACTTATGTTACACATACATCAGCCGTTGTGTCGTAGGTACACATCAAGGATACCTATGTTGTCTGAGTAACGGTCGTGTAAAAAACGGCCGTGTCGAATCTTTTGTTTGAACAAGTCTCCTTCAACCCTTCGCTCTGAGCCATCCGTTCCGCTCTTGCATACGTCACGTCGTCGTGACAGCTGTGCGCTATACTTTCTAATCGCTCCATTCAATACCAAACAAACAGACAAGGAGTTGGCGACTTGCGAAAGATTTAAATGGCTCGAACAATCGACAGAAAAGAAAAGACTTATCAATTAATTATTTATAGACGTGAGAGTCAACAAAAGCTTTGTCAACCTGATTACGTAAGCGGTGACTTGGTACCCCAGATATTTATTCAAATACAGAATCAGTGCATTGTATAAAGTTTAACCTGTATAAACAAACTCGGATCTATACTTGAACTCAATGTGTAATGTGAACGATACGATAGGAAACGTTCGGAAATTTGTGGCTGAGGTGCGCAGGGCAGGTTAGACCAGTCCCGGTGGCCTCGCAAGGACCCCAGCAAACCTGTTAGATTCGTTGCACGATTTTTACGTGCGCACCTACCGGAATCTCATTCACGTGCTGCACCCGCGCCGCGGCCCCGCGCCGCCTGCCAGTTAACTCGTCAAATGACTCACGCTTCGGCTGGTTAAATGCCAGAAGCTGGCTTTTCCAGTTTTCTGATCGAATTCGCACATTCTATACTTACTTGAAACTAATATGACATTCGGTGGAATAGACTCTTTAATTCATTGAGTAACTGGGCAAGCGTAGCTCATTCATTCATATTATGAACGACGCAATACTGATGCACATCATATGAGTATATAATCTATATAATTAGTAGTAGGTACCTGCGTAAAAAAACGAACAGGTTCTTTGCATAAACCGCTTTTAATGAATGAGTTTAAAGTACAGTTACGTCAACTGGATGTTATGCCTTATTAGTTCAGTACAACTGGATACCAAATAAAGGGTTTGAATTATATCAAATATGCATTTAATATTCCATTTAGGCATTGACTTTGTTGTAAGTACTAAATAGGTCTAAGCAACCTTAAAGTTGCGGATGTCCGAAAATGATAATAGCCAAAAACAAATAAGCGAATGTCATCCCATGCTATCAACACGAGACCAGGAACAGGAATCAGGTAGAGCTACGATCCGGTCAAACCCGTCCGACGCGTGCTTCCAACATTTTTTATTTATTTGTCTGCATCGTCGGATACCGCTGGGCGTGACGTCAGACGACCTAAACTGGTTAGCGAGGGAGCAGGGATTTGCCTCGCATCCTTCCGGTTCTGCAAGTGGCACGGACCTGTTCTACATCAGGTTGCGGCGCCAGGTGACCCGCCGCCGTGACGTACGCCCGGCGTCGCGATACCTCGCAAAAAACTACCCGAATTAGACGTCGAAGACGCCCCCGCGCTTGTTCGCGTCCCGTTCCGATCACTACTGGTTTACTTTTGAACCGGACACTTGCCTTGCTGACTCACGCCTGTGTACTCAACAATTAGTACGCAAAGCGTCACACGGACGACCGCTGGTGCCCACCAACCACCAGAGGTCAGTATCCGTACCAAAATGGTCACGCCTAATAACTGGTTCGCAAGTTGTAGTCGGCCCCGTCGTACAACTAAAGGCCAGGGTACAGGTATTTTACGCTATGTTTACTCGATGATCCGATAGACTGAATGAAAATCCATTTGCATTACGTAATACGGCAGACGGAATTGTAATATGCATTGTGCTTTTGATGACGACTCGTAGGTAGGTGGGCAGAATATCTAGAAGTACCTAATTGTTGTATTTTGTTTGAACAGGAGACGTAAGGAGCTGATGGAGGTGAGCGGCGAGTCTTGGCGCGCGTACTACTCGAGCGCGGAGCACCCGCTGAGCGCGGCGTCGTCGGCGGTGCTGGGCGTGGATGACCAGCAGCCGCAGGCCCTTGTCACCGAGTACTACAAGCTGCCGCCTCTGCAAGCGCAGGATCTACACAAGGATGGGAAACTAACTGATGTCTGGACGTGAGTCCTACTTCTAGATCGATATGTTACTTATGAACGTCAATAACCTATACTCACAAACGTATGTGGTTATAGACTCGGTAACCTATATGTATATGTCGCAGTAAGATAGATAAAGCCGTTATATAGTTATAACCCTAGGGATATAATTATATGTCGTAACATAGTTATACGAAAGCGATTCATTACTATCTTACTAGGAATATAACTATAATACGTCTTTAGTTTAGTGATATAGTTATATTACTGGATTCAGTTTAGTGAAATAATTGTAGGTAGGAGTGCGGCGGTGCGGCAGAGGTATAGTTATATCCCTAGGGATATAGTTATATGCCGTATAATACGTATTATAATCATATTCCTAGTAAGATAGTAATATCTTACTAGGAATATGATTATAATACGGTATTTGACTAAACTAATGTGGTTAAATGGTTATAAATCTGCCAGGGAATCAATGAAAACAGTAAGTATATTCGTTTTTATTTTTATTACAAAATCAACTTTGTTGGTTGCAATTAGTTGTAATACTTTTTAGCAATATTACGTAAAAGTACAGGTCGATTCACGAAAGCTGGCGCGAGATTTGACAGAATTTCTATGAAAATAGCTGTCCCCCAGTATTAATCTCGCGCCAGCTTTCGTGAATCAACCTGTACTTTTGCGTAATATTGCTAAAATATATTACAACTAATTGGAACCAACAAAGTTGATTTTGTAATAAAAATAAAAACGAATAATTATACTTACTGTTTTCATTTATTCCCTGGCAGATTTATAACCATTTAACCACATTAGTTTAGTAACCGCCGCCGACTCCGCCGCACCCCCGCACTACACTGCTACAATTACTTATTATTATCTTACTAGGAATATGATTATAATACGTACTATACGGCATATAACTATATCCCTAGGGATATAACTAGACCTCCGCCGCACTCCTACCTACAATTACTATCTTACTAGGAATATGATTATAATACGTACTATACGGCATATAACTATATCCCTAGGGATATAACTATACCTCCGCCGCACCGCCGCACTCCTACCTACAATTATTTCACTAAACTGAATCCAGTAATATAACTATATCACTAAACTAAAGACGTATTATAGTTATATTCCTAGTAAGATAGTAATGAATCGCTTTCGTATAACTATGTTACGACATATAATTATATCCCTAGGGTTATAACTATATAACGGCTTTATCTATCTTACTGCGACATATATACGGGGTGTGGCCTGTAATACGAGCAAACAATTAAACTGCAGACTATACTCTCATACTGACCAACATTTGCTCAGCGACTTTTAAAAATAACTTGGGTTTTGACTTTTAATACACCTTAAAGTTTATTCTAAGACGCTATGTATTACGAATGTTGTTGTGTTTAAGGCGTGAAAATAAGCAACGTCAATCACACAATGATAATGGCGTACATTGTAGACTAAAGACTTCATTTTTTTTTTAAGTTATTGAACAAAAGTGACACCGTTTGAGAAGTACAATCCATGTTTTAATTATTTGCTCGTGTTACAGCTTAGGCCACACCCGTATACAAGGTGTTTTATTGAATTCCGTTAACTTAGGGGTATCTATACTAAATACATTTCAGGAAACTAAATGGCATAGTTAATTTTCGTAACATCGGTTTTTATTCATATCATATAATTAAATAAATTCCGCAATAATAATATAATTAAATGCTGCATATAGCGTTGTTATAACACGAGCATTAAATTTAACTCAAGCAAACAGTTGAAAACTATGACATAACAATGTAATTTCGAACAACGATCGTCCAAGGTAGTACCTACTTACGTTTAGCAGTAACTGTATTAACTTGTACTAAATACAACCTAATAAATACGCAAACAGGCCCTAGGGCAAGTGTACACGCTGATAATGATAAGTGCCTCATCAGACAAAAATAAATGATTACTTTCAAAACGAAGTTATTTAGAATACTGGTGTCTTTGAGAAATTAACTTAGCTCAGGAATTCACCGTGTACATATATCACTATTTCACTTAGCTCGATCTGTGTAAAGTTGTTGCTTAGAAATTATATCTACAATGAAAGGGTTTGCCGTACGATGTACGGTGAAGGAAAACTTCGTTAGGAAACGGACTAATACCAAAAAGGCCTAGTTTACCCTCTGGGTTGGAAGGTTAGATGGCCAAGCCCGTGCCTTCGCCAATTCTTGGGATTTGTTGCCAAGTGGACCCCCAGGCTCCCATGAGCCGTGGCAAAATGCCGGGACAACGCGATGAAGATGATGATGAGTCAACCGATTTGATTCTAGAACCATCTCATAATTAATCAATTTGTTTATCTTCTACGACAGCGCTTATAGAGTAATGTATGTCATGCACGTAGATCTAGTACCTAGTTAAAGCAAAAAGATTCTAAAGTGGCATAGAAATCAAATTGGTTGATTGTATTTATCTTTTTATAAAACATTATAATCTTAGTAACATCACTACTCGAACTACGAACAAATTGCTTCGGCAGTAGATAATATATCTTAGGTGCGGCTATAGCTGATTTGAAAAGCATTACAAATTACGGATGAGCCGCGTTGATAACTACACGCCGTATCGTATTTATAATAATCAATTTCATGTTTACGGTTAACTCTGAATTCCCCGCAATAAAGGTAAGTGTGTTAGTTTCTCACTGTATTAAATATGTGTCAAGGAAATGTAATTAATCTGAAACTAAGTTACGCTCATAAAATAAAATAAAAAATTGTCATCGCCTCCCGTTTGATACTTTGTCAGATGATAGTTTAGATGCTATTGTGCATTTAAAAAAATCGTTAGCCGGTTGTATCGTGGTAGAAAGACCGTCGCCTAGCCCGTGTGGTCTATATAAATTTTTGCTGAGTGGCTAAAGATGCGTGTGGTGTGGCGTTTTACATACCTATAAAATAGGAAATAACTTTTTCCCCGAACTAATATTTAAAATTTATTGCACAATACGTAATTCTACAAATCGCCGACTTGATATCTAAAAAGGCATTCGCTACCAATAAACCATTGCGGTAAACAGAAACATTAATTGCTTATAGCATGAGTAATATGCTAATATATTGCAAAAATATTACATAATTGACTTTTTAACTTGCGAAGCAAATCACGGGAAGTAATAAAAACGATTAAAATGACAATATCTACCTAGGCATTAATTCAATTTGAATCAAGAATATATCACACTCGCAAGCAGAAAATAAATTTATTAATCTATGTATGCAAAAAGGTTACTATAACTATTATAAGCTAACGGTACATATAAGTACGTGATAGAAATTTGTATTTAAAACAAGTTGCATGTAGAGGATAAGTATTACCTATTAGTACAAAAATAAAAAAAATAAAGCAACGTATACCGTATACCTAAACAGTCCGACGAGTTAAACATTATCTGTATACTTACCAATCTTACCATACTCACGATGATTGCCTTCTGAAAAAAAAGTATCAACACAATCCAATATGCAAAACGAATCTCGAATATCGACAACAATCAAAGTTCAATCAGAAGTGATCGCGGAAAATCAATCGGCGATTCTCACGGCCGTACATCATGATGTTCGTGTATTGGAGGCATTATCATTATAATCGACGAATTTCGAACGCAGTGAATACGGAATGAATTCGCGTAAAATTTATATGTAAACTATGATAATATGCAATCTTTGTAGGGTTTTTATGCACATTGAAGACGCATGGGGTTTGTGTTGCAGAGTCTCACGGACGAGTACGCTGAGACAGAGGCCGCGTGGCTTCCGGCCCTAACGAAAGGTGTAAGAATAACAAATAATAAAAATGTTAATGTTCCACTCAATAAATCACAAGCACTCATTTGAATACCTATGGCAGGATTAACGAATTGAGAGTTCGCAACGGCGCATATTTTCGATCCCCACATTTCGACTTCGGGTATGTTTTGCATAATACATATTATGTTTTAGTCTCGACTTATTATTTTTTAAACTATTTATGACAGGTACTATTCATTAACGACGATATCATATCCTTTGGTTTTCCAGATATTATATGTGTGAAATGAGCTTATTAAAATATTTTTCGGGTGTATTATTATTAAATCGTTGTGAAATAAATACCTGCACTAAATAGACGTACCATGCCCACCAATCTCATTGTCATATGTATTTCATGTAACTGGTCTAACTCTTAGAAGCAGTCAAATGGTTGCTTTTTATTCATATTATTCGTGAAAATACGCGCAATTCAAACTCAAAATGTCAGTGCATTCAAAGAAATCCTATAGAAATGCGACCCCGATCCAAATTATGCTCGCTCTTTGAAAGAGGTTGTTAACAGCATCCCTTGAATAGCAGCCCAAAATGAGCAAACGCCGTGTCACATTTTAACACAAGGAGTGCATAATGTTAACTTGACCCCACAAACCGTTTATATCTACTTTTATGAAGGTTTATTATATTCCATAAACACAGTGACGCAGTTATAAAAGAAACAAGTTTGAACCTATGAAAATGGTAATAGGCCGAATAAGATTATCGCGCACCTCGGAAGACTGAGCACAGCCACTGTCGGATATTTCGTAGCTTTACAATATTTGAGCACGGGTTTATTTTATATATTCGGAGTTAATCTTACTCAGAACGCCCTAGCCCCAAACTACGCAAAGCGTTAGATACATGTGCGCGACGCGACGTTATACATACCTACTTAAATATATTTTATTTTAAACAAGTTAAACAGCAAAACAGTAAAAATACCAAACAGCTGCTAACTTATACAGAAAATTAAAAGAAAAAGAAAACAATTTACAATTGATCACAAATTACAATATTAACATTTAAAAACAAATAATTCGTAAGTAAGTATAGGTACATTTTAAACTGTAGAAGGGCGTGCATCCATCTTCTCTCAAAACCTCAAACATTCATCACGGATAACCAACTGTCTGCCTGCAAACAAATCACACTGAGAGGCTGTTGCAAGGAGCGCATTAAAAAGGAGCAAAGAACGAACCAGAGGGGAATTCCTACATTTCCTACGTGATACAGTACGCGAAGCCGGGACTGCCAGGAGACAAAAATAGATACGTATATACATCCATAACTCACTAAAAATATTCGTGACAAACAAATAAATAAATGCCCTTACCGGGATTCTAACCCGGGACCTCCAGCTTCGTATGTCCAGCTACCACCAGCTACAAATAAATTACAAAAACCTTTATAAAAAGTGGAGGGTGGAAAAGTGCATGGCGCAACATTACGATGGAGTGGGCCTCCTACATAACACCTCACACGTCGAGGGGCCGGGCGACTGCGACAAGTCGCCCTCAATTCTGGCGCGCGGATGGAATGTGACGGCGGCCAGATTCGACTCGTCATTCTCGTCACCGTTTACAGGAGTGCATAAATACAAATAATGACAATAGACGGATGTGGCTGGAAGCGGCTCACATTGACAAGGACGCCCAGGACTTGTCTGGTGCATTGTCGGTGCGCGGCCCACGCGACGAGCTACGATGAGCGCGCTATTGCTCATTCATACATTCAAAATTATAACGAATGCTCGCTCACCCGCGCCCGCTGCCCGCTCCCCGGGCTGTCTCTTTATGCGTTTGTATGCAAATTCACCTCTAGTTGAGCGCCAGGTTCATCGTCAGGTTCGGCTTGCAGTGTTTGTTGTCTAAATCGCTCGTATTATTTGAATTGAATGCTCAATATACTTAGACACGAACTAGTTCCATCTTTATAAATATCCTCGAGATCAGCCGTAGGCGTGAGCAATGTTTCGTAAACGCGTTGCGTTTTGCGCGGGCGCAGCTAGCGCTAGCCTCCGTTATAGCCAGGACTCGGATATTATAGCTGTTAAGTGGAAACGGGCGGCTATAACCATTAATATAAGTTGGACGCTGTCGAATGCTAACTCTAAGATTAGCATAGAAACGCGCGGCGGGATGTCTCGGGGAGGGGCGCGCCCTTTGAACCTGTCGCTGTTCACACTCACCAGCACCACTAACGGGAAAACATTTTCTCCTCTCTCCGGATCACTTTATTACAATACATTAATATTGGAATTACCCATAGACATATATATAAATTAAGTTAATGGCCATGTAATAAAATATACCTAATAAAAATAATGTTCAGTGGGATTTCCTACATGTTAAATTGCGAAGGTTCGACGAAGCCACTGTCGGCGCGTTAATTAATCCTGTAGCGACACTTCGTTAATTATAAAATTACCATTTTTGATATGACCCTAAAACTCGGAATTCATTATCTCCTATAAACCAATAAATATTGTAATGGATCAGTTATGAATGTTATAATGGAAGTCAGGATAAACAATATACATACCTGTTGGGCGTTTATTGGTAGGTATTTTTTGTAAGCAGTTTTAAATATAATGAAATTGTAACACAAAATGATTCATAAGGATCCCTGGTAGTGCGATGCTCGGTAATGCCGCGGCAAAAACTCAGGAGCTGGAACCGTGTGACCCATTTAGGAGAGAACCGGTTCTCTCTTGACGATCCGACTGTATTGTTAATGGCAAAGCAGTTAATACCATTCAATTCCCTTGGAAACACCCAACCCCCTTATAAGATAATGCATAAAAAGATAGGAACATCGTTATGTCCCTGGCCGGCCATTACGTAGCGAAATATCAAATCGGGGCTGACCATTCTTATTGACCATTCTTTATCATGCGAACATTCCCATTGAAACGGTCAAGAATTTGAATTAACAGTCGTTACGCTTGCGGATTATTATTAACAACATTACTAACAGACATGCTGATTTATTTTTATTATTATACCTTTTCGCTATTTTCGGTTAATTAGGATTAGGGAAATGTTTATCGGCTTATTATTAATCACCGTTACGGCTCTGTGTAACTAAAATCTTTTTAATAGCTTAGACAAATGGCGAAATCGTTTTCAATTAAAGTTTTTGATAATGTATTAGTTCCGTGAGAAAAGTAGCAATAAACCTACATTTAGCGGAATGATATATTCAAATAGCATTGATATTACGATGCGGGCATCCGCTGCAAGCGCCTCCTCCTCGGCGCGGTCTCCGTCGCGCGATAGATTCTAATCTATTCGTCAAGCAACGGATAAACTGTCGCCGCGGGAGATACCGCGCGCGATACCACTACCAAGTGTTCATTCACTTCATTATCTCACTGGTTTTCTTCATCATTAAGCTTCTTTACATTTCCCAACAGCTAGTTTATTGAATATTACATGACCGACATCTACTTTGCCGGTAGTTATTATTTTTAATTTAAACATTACGCAATTACTTGTATGAATTACTTTCGACTAAGTAGGTACATTATACTAGATATTGATTCTTACATTATTGGATATTTATTACTCTTAACAAAGTCGTCATTAGATATATCGGAGCATAGAAATGATCAAACATTTCTGTACATTCTATATTTCTGATGGTGACTATAATAATAGTTGAACCTCTACTAATCACACAGTTTATGCTTTATTTATTCTTGAGCATACCAAAAGTTTATCATCTTTGTGATTCATAGGAGATTTTTCAATCCGTGCGTCTCTGAGTTGGTGCTTAGGATAGGGTTGCCCATGCGCACCCCTTGCATCGCATTGTCGCGATCTCGTCATGTGTGAAAGGGTGTTAAGTAAACATTGCAAATAATTATAATGGCAATTGCATCCGCGCGTATTTCGATTTGCTTTGATAAGAAAATAGTTATTTGCATGTAAAATGTAGCAGTCGGATGCTAGAGGTGTTCATTCTTATCCTTTTATTACCGGCACTGTTATGGTAATCATTTGCAACATGACACTGATATCTGATCTAAACTTTGGGATTCGTGTTCGTAACGGATTCCTTTCAATTCCTTATCAAAATTAAAGTTATCTTGGCTAGCAGGTAAGTTTTGGAATGAATACAATTATTTCCTTGGCAACGGTAAGTTTTACATATTGATCTTTTATAATACTTACCTATGTATAACCTACTTACCAATATACATTTTAGAAATATACTTGTAAATTTATTTATCACAGCCGGTATATAATGATGTTCGAAATTTAGGTACGTAGGTAAATAATACCTGTTTATTATATGTCAAGTTTTTGGGTAACTATTTAATTGTAATAAGTTCTCAATTTTTTTAAAATGTTTATTGTCCTAGAACTAAATTACATATTTATTAACTTAGTACTAATCTTATATTTTAAGTAAGTAGGCACTAATAAAGAATTTAGCACCCAACACAGCTAATCTTAGCTTGATATGATTTACAAGTAAACCTGTTCCAGTGTTCCTGATAAACGCTTACTAGAGTTCATTAATGATACATATGCCAATTTCTAGACGAGTTTTTGTTTGTATAATTTAATAGCATCACCGTTTATAAACAGGCTAGGTACAAGCTACTTGTTTTTTATGTGAATGGAAAGTGGTTATCGAGTGGAATGGAATCAAGTAACAAGTTATGATGTTAGGATTCCTAAATAACCGCGTATGTTAGAGGGGACATGAGCATTCGGCGGATGTGTTGATTATTGAATAAAATACTCTTATTTATAAAGAGGAGAAATAATCGACAAAAACTAATATTTATTTAATTACACAAACGGGTCTACCGCGATATAATTTCATTGTTTTTACCTTTAATTCCGACGTTTGTGTAATTAAATATGTGTACAAAACGCGAGAGTATAAAGTGTTATAAAAACTAATATTTGGCAGGCGTAGCTCACTTCGCGATTTCGACGCCTCGCTACAAGTGCTATCTGAAATGGTACCCAGTGAAGGTTTAGCTGACATATTCACAAATTGAGAGTAACTTTTTAATCAGAATAATCCGCTCAAATTACCTTAGTAAGAAACGGATTCAATTTACAATGACTGGTTTTGTAAAGTAAGTCGGGAAATAAAAATGGTTGATATTTTTAATTGGTTGGCGATTGGTATGAACCGTCTAAGTTTAAAAAAAAATCTTAGCTGCATCTACTAGTAAAGACCGGGGTTGTAGGGATGAACATAATATGAATTTCAGTGCAAGTCGCCTCATTGCAGTGTTGCTCGAATTATTCTTCTAACTTAAGCACATACTGCTAGACACACGCCTCGATACAATGGATGACGTCTCGCGAGCTTGGGTCGCGATACTCGCGATCAGCAAGCTTGGCCGCGAGCGAAGTTGGCGGTCGTGTCTCGAGGCGCCGCGACTCAGCTGTCAGCGGAGCGCGCTTTGTGTAACGTTTTTGCAAGGCGCCAACAATGAACGACAAGCAAACATCGCTTTATGTTTCACTCGCATGAATAACGATATCTATGCCACTTCATTCCGTAGCTCGTCATTGTCGTAAAATCTGTTTGAATATCTTTTACGTAAGTAACTACGTAAATACGGAGATACGTCGGTATCTCGTACGATCGACGGTGCACTCGACATCCTGACTTACCTGACCGTCGTTGGCGCTGCCGAATTAATCCGCGAAACAAATTAGCGCCGCATCTCTCTTGTGTAGAAACACTGTCGACGTTTCCCGAAACATTTCACATACGCGGTTTATCTTATCGGATGAGCGATTTCACACTCGTCGTGTTTCTCTTACAAATCGCTTTCATAAATCGTTAAGTATGAGCAAAGCGAGAATTGCAATCGGACACGGGCGGCGGCGAGCGAGCTTGCGGGAGGTCGCGCGTCCCGACCAATTCGGACGCATGAAATAGTGCGGCGCGAGACTCTTATCTAAAATAAACATCTGAACGCCAATGAAACTTGTCTTCAATTATCATAAATCGGCGCGCACTGACATCGCAGTGCCGACGAAAACCGCGCCTGCGCTCGGCGTGCGGAGGTGGCCGCAACGCCAACAAATCAAACAAATGTTCGACCGTTTCTCGTGTGGTACTAAGTACTTCGTAGCGCGAATGTTTTCATTAAAAAAAGACACAAATATTCATATTACAAATTATTTCACTGGAATATTTTACTAAGTAGGTTTGCCTGCAATATCTTGACGGAGCTACGAATTTCCAAGGAACAGCATTCCTCTCTTAAAATGGGAAATGTACCTATGTGATGTGTAATACGTGTACATATTAGTAGCTACATCTGCACATGTAGGTATATCAGTAATATTCAGAATATGGACATGTTTAAAAAAAACTATATCATCATCATCTTCCTCGCGTTGTCCCGGCATTTTGCCACGGCTCAACTAAAAAAACTATATAAAGTTAAGATTTTTTTATTTTTATTTATATAAAGTATTTAATATACCTTAATCCATCCTAACACTAAGCAAACTAAAAATAGGTACCTACCATTGTACACTTCTTTCTGGAAGTGTATTTATTAAATATTTATTAGGTACTAAGGGACAATTTCACACAGGTCGAGTTAATCACAAACCAAGCAAGGCACAAGCCTTCAAGCAAAAAAGCGTTTTTTGAAACTCAAAGACTGATCCTGGCTTGACAATGATATGATAATTATCTCTCTCCAAATTCATTAACCTTTTGGACGCCAAAGACGATATATATACGCACCGCAGGTCCAACGCCAAAGACGTATTAATCGGTCATAGACCACAGAGCAACATAGACCTAGGTGCATATGCATAAAATTCAATTTCAGTTTTGACACTTCGGTGACGTGGCGTCTGAGAGACAGCTTTTGTGTTTGATACGGCGTCGAAAAGGTTAATCGGGGAAAAAACCCATCATTATGGGCACCAATTACCGAGTAGCAGTGTCATTGGGAAAATGTGCAATTATCTAAATTTAGGCCAAATATTTTTTTAAATGCCTCCCCTACTCAAATGAAATGAAAATCAAGTTCAATTGGAACAGAATTACATAGTTAAAACGCACCACGAAACGTTAATTTTTTCGCGTCGAAAAATTTTTTCTTCTACTTTTTCCTAATCAGAACACGATACCGAATAAGTACCTACCTATGCCCACTATTTTTGTTACACCATGTATTTATAATTAGGTACATACCTACTGTTAATTGAGATTTTTTAAGTTATAACTGGGTAGGGTAGGTCAGAAGTTATGCTTATGATATTACTCTTTCGTTAGTTTGTTCTAAACTAGGTTGTTTAATAGGAAAACTAGAGTTGGTGCGATGTAGCCCACTCTCCCCTACTACTTTTTATTACCTAATGGAAATGTGTTTAATAATATTTATTGAAATGATACTTATTTTGTAATACTCGTATTAAGTATTCTTTTAATTCCGTTGATAATATGAAAGTAATTGTTGAGCCGAAGATGATTGTTTGTAGAATGTGAAGGAATGTAAATTATCAATATGTCAGTTAGCGCAGTTGCAGGATAATGATAGCGCGAATAGTACACTTATCAACTGTAACGACGCTGCGCGCTGCGCTGCGCGAGGTCGCGGCGCGAGTAGCGCGCGCGCAGCGTCGGCGGCGCCAATCACCGCTATCTCCCCTCCGCAGGGCCGGATCGGCGCTGAAGGCGGCCAATGGCGCGCACGGGGCGGAGCTGGGCGAGCTCTCCGGGCTGCTACACGCGGGGCTCGTGAAGCGCGAGCCCGAGGACCTGAGCCGCAAGGTGGCCGACGAGCCCGAGCCGCACGCGCACGCGCTCAAGCCGCCGCGACACAAGGTGCGTCACACGTCCGCACGCCGCCGTCGCGCGCGCACGCACTCACACACTCCTTACCGGTCACTCATGTATTATTTATCGCGGTCTCCGTACAATGCGCCGGGCTTCGTGCTCGCGACGCACTAGCCGCGCCCGCCCGCGCCCTAACCCGCTTTACCCTGATGCACCCTTTCCCCAGGACCTGTATACTCATCCGGGATTATTCATGTGAACGTGTCACCGACCATAAACCTTAGTGTACGTGAAGCTGTGAACTGTGCTTCGACGCGGCATGTACGCGTCGACGTTGCGGAGCGGACAGTTGTCGTGGGAGAACGCGTGTAACAGACGCGTGTGTCCGCAGGTGGCGGTGGGCGAGGCGAGCGAGGCGGCGTCGCCGTCGCCGGTGCCGTCGCGCGCCTCCTCGGCCGGCTCGCTGCTGCCCGACGCCGCCATGTACGCGGCGCAGATGTTCGCGCCGCCCGGCACCCCGAGCCCGACGCCCTATGGCGATCAGTACTCGCGGCAGCCCTCCGGTGCCGCCTTCGCCGTCGAGCCCTACTACAGAGAGTACTTTGTGGGTGAAGGCTACCAGCAGAGGTCCGCGCCGCCCTACGGGGATGCAGAAGCGGCGCCGGGGTCGGCCTTCGGCGAACGGTACGCGGCGCCGCGCTACCACAGCAAGAGCGTGATCGCGGCGGCCGGGCTCACCGTGGACCTGCCCTCGCCGGACAGTGGAATTGGCGCTGATGCTGTCACCCCCAGGGATCACACCGCCGTTCAGCAGGTCGGTGCACACCCGGGCGCGGGCGGGCGGGATGCTTACACCACACCACTCACCACTTTATCACACTTATACAACACAACACGTTTATATGTACCTAGTTAGTCATCCTTGATTACGATATCTTATTACAACTCAATATATTTTTTTATCCTTCCTATTTATAACGGATAGTGTATTTTATTTTCAATATATAGGTCCTATTAAATAGTTGACAATATTTTATGTAGGTACACCTTATAACAGAATGTCGGTAGATATGCAGATAAGTTTTCTTTCACTAATTAAGTCATCAAAGCCCACCCGCGCTCAGCTCTAATTACCAATATTTATTCAACGCTGATAACCTTATAAGTGTGTTGCCGAACCATGGCTTTAGTTTATCTTTTTATTTTATATAAATAAGTATCGAAATTTTCTGCTAAAATGGTTTCTAACCAGCAAAAATAATGTATATATGAAATCCAATAAGAATTCAAATCTTTACCCAATCATAACACAGTTCTATTGGGATATAAACAGAGTAGGTACATTTTAAACACTAATGTATGGAACATTGATGTAATTGCTCTTTCAGTCAGACAATGGCTCGCCGCAGCGTAACCTTCGGGGTCAATCATGTGCCTACCTAGAGCGTTTCCGAGCATTAACAATGTTTGCGAAAATTAAAATAACAAATGGACCATACCATAACCCAGTTAGGTGATAAGCTGCTTTGAAGGACGGTTTTCAGGGCGCGGTGCGCACGAAGTAGGCGACTGACAACCTAGCACCACAATGACACCGGATTGAGTTTATTAATTTGCCTCTTGTTGCACCGACTCGAGCTTGCAATTCACTCTGGCACCATATAAATTTCGCTTGATGTTTACTGTCACCTTACTGAACGAAATATGAGCTAATCAAATTGAATGAGAGCAATAGTAAAATGTAAAATATACGGCGGCGCTACTAACACAATTGTAAAGTTTACTAACTGCACGTGGGGCATGGCCTGTTAGTAGAATATGCAATTCTCAGCGCATTAATTGACTGGATTATTGTTTACGTGCGCGGGACCACTCAATCAAGTCATTATTGCATAGAAAACTGATTGTAATGACACCTATACAAGTATGAACTTATGAAGCAGAACCTAGACCTACCTAGGTCTAATTAGTGAGTTTATAATTATTTTGTAGTAATTTTGATTGTTTTGCCTATATATTACGTACCTGTGCCATACGACTAGATAGGGTAGTGAATCGGCATAGCCAATTGCTTTTAATGATCATAACACGAAAATAGAAAGTATATTGTTTTTCTACTTAACAATTTATAACAATTTGCTTTAACATAATGTAAGTATCTAATTTAAATAGGTACCTTATACTTACTTATACCGTAATATACGTACCTAAATTTTTCATTTATAACTAGCACTTCGCGTTTTCTTTATTACTTATATATGTACAATTACGTTAACAGTTTATTTAGGTCATATAATTCATATATTATAGTAAAATACGGTATATTTTTAAATAAACAAATTTATCGAATCCATAGTAAATGTCGCCTACGAGAAACTGATAGGTACATAAATATCTGAACAGCTCGATACAAATAGACAAAAACTAGATGTATAAATGTATTAAAGTAACGTCATACCTGCAAATAACAGATAACTACTTAATGCCGATGACACACTTACAATGAAATTTTAATGAGAAACCATTATCATAAATTAGTTGCCAATTGGACTTTATTCACGGAAGATTTCGACATAAAACATTAGTGTAACAGAGTATCTCTCAAAACACCCGTTCGTGTAATTGGTTATTTATCAAAGCAATATCCGTTCGACGGTGAAAACTCGCGGGACGTTAATTACGCCCCACCTCTACGCTACGCCCTGCCTTTCGAATTAACTTGCGTTAAAATATCCACAAAAATAATACTTTTTTAATTTAATTTTTTTTATTTATGCTATATTAAAATTTTACATTGATTCAAACAAAAAAGTGCCGTGAAACCCTATCGGGTTTGTATCGACACTACATTCGTGGATACATTTTTTCATAAAAAATTGTTGTGATACATAGACTAACACTATGGATGTAAAAGTCTGAAATAAACAATTTTTTTTTGTAGGACATTAAAAACACTTACCGAAGAGCTTTCAGCTATATTTAAATAGGTCTGCATTTTTCTGCTGAAGTTAATACCTAGGTATCTTGTCATAAAATATGAACAATGTAACTAAGTATATTCCTATCTATAATTAATTTGCTGGGTTGTATTTAAGTGAATTTAAGCTATTTAATACATTTTGGACTTTGTTTATACATACTAAACTGTAGAGATGAGGTAATCAACATATTTCCTAATCAAAGAGATTTACATAATTCATTAGGTAAATATTAATTGACAAAAATGATTAATCATCACGAAGAAGAAAAGATACAAGTTAAAAACAAATAAGATTGGCGAATAATCATATCAATATAATTACTTTTTTATAAAAATAGTTGTTTTCGATACAAGTGCGAAAAAGAGGAAACTCGAAATGAGTGGCGATAAATTAAAACACGACCGAAGGGAGTGTTTTAAATCGACACGAGTTGCGAATTACCTATTCGCACGTGTATCGAACAACGTTTTACAGTACATATGACACTTTAAAGTTTCGACATACGCACGAAAAGTGCTATTTTACGCAATAGTGCGGAAAAGTAGCCCCATATGTACTGTAAAAAATCATTTGGAGCTATTCTAAAAACCTCGCGACATAATAATATGTGACCTATCCGTAGCATCCTAATTTTAAGCAAGGGAGAGCGCTACGTTGCTACGAAATTAGGCATTCGTAGGAAAAGACTTCAACGCGTTCCTTGCCAAGTGTCATTACAATTCAGGAATTTGATGATAGGAAACTCCGACACCAAAACACGCCAACGCTAAAAATGGAGCTTTAATCCAAATGCCTCAGAGTTAATTGCACGAACGTGATTTGAAATCGCAATCTTTTTCGCAAATTGCGGTCACTTGGGATATACATTACTTGAAATAACTACAAATATTCAATATTATTGACGACTGGTCTGGCCTAGTGGGTAGTGACCCTGCCTGTTAAGCCGCGGTCCTGGGTTCGAATCCTGGTAAGGGCATTTATTTGTGTGATGAGCACAGATATTTGTTCCTGAGTCTTGGTTGTTTTCTATGTAATTATGTATTTGTATATTATATATATCGTTGTCTGAGTACCCACAACACAAACCTTCTTGAGCTTACTGTGGGACTTAGTCAATTTGTGTAAAAAAGTCCTATAATATTTATTTATTTATTATTCGCCGTATGTACCTACGTAGGTGAATCAACTTGCAAATGTATTAGATGATTTTAAGTGGGCATTACATAGTAGGGTTTGCATAGTGTTTACAATGTATGTATTTAAATTGTCTTTACACAAATAACACAGTATACACAAATACCATAGTGCTGGCATGAGTTATTGTTGTTGCATGTATCTTTTCTTTTCCAGAAAAGTAGGTTTTGCTAGACGTACTAGTTTCATAACCTTTTAACCACGTTGTTTGATATACTAACTTATGATCTAGTGTCTATGTTTTAATTTACTACTTCGATTATCCAGTTCAGGTTTTGACGAAAGGTGAATATTATGTTGTCTGTTTGTGGTGTATTATTATTACCTGTACCTACTAATATATGTGATGGTATATTTTTTTATTATTATGAAGTATTTGAAAAACATATTAATAATTATTACGAAACTCGCGGGTAGTGCTGTGAATGTAGGTAGGTAAATATCGCCAAGAAATCTGTCTGGCCCATAAAATATTCATATAGATAACTTTTAGATTAAAAGTGCTATTAGGAAAATCATACGATATGTAAATATAAAATATAGTACTTAACTCTGGTACAGCAGTAACTGAACAGCGTTCAACAGAATTTAAAAACTATGGCAATCTATCCTACTAAGAAATCTCACTTTTACATAAATTATATATATATATATATATACCTACGTATGTATTAGGTTGATATGTAACTCTATTTCTTCCTTCTTTATATTATGTTAGGTTTTATTTGTTCATAAGACTAATAGACAACCAAGCAAAGGACTTTAAATTGTTGATCGACGTTTACTATCTAAACGTTGTTCTTATTAATAAGTGGGTGAACTATTGCACGATTTTGCTTTATCGTGACAAGGAAATTGAGTTGGATATTTGTCATAACAATGCGAGTTGAATATTCATTTCACCGACCAATAACATTTTTGAATTGAGAATAATAGGGTGTTTAATTGACAAGACAAATCAGCTTCTTTTTTGGGACTGTAATAACGATTATAGTTCGTTTTTTTAGCACTAGAAATAAGGTAAACAATCTTGATGTGTCTTTTAATTGAAAAACACATTTTAAAAATAAGTTACGGTAAATATGTAACAATTATGAATCTAATACGATCTTTTATAGTCTTCTGCTTTCGTAAGTAATAGTTATTGATTTTTAAAAAGTGTTTTTCAATTAAAAGACATGACAAAATCGCTTACCTTCTTTCAAGTTCTTTCTAATGCTAAATGTAATGAAACGAACTATAGCCGCTATGGAATTGGAGAGTGACGTCACGTGCAACTTATTCTTTAAATGAAATAAAAATTGTGTCTAAATGTAACTGCAATCTACGTATTCTTAGTAATCTTCTAGTGATTTATTTTATGCATGGTGTGAAATTATTCAAATAATTTATTTTAAATACAGTCGTCAACAACACCCCCATTTAGAATAACATATTACTTAAAAATCTTAAAATATTAAATGGAATCTTACCTAAGATAGATATCGGCACTACATTATGGATAAGTATTTTTTCCTTATCATGAGTAATTATGACCGGACTAATCCCAATACGGGCCTAGTTTACCCTCTGGGTTGGAAGGTCAGATGGCAGTCGCTTTCGTAAAAACTAGTGCTCACGCCAATTACTGGGATTAGTTGCCAAGCGGACCCCAGACTCCCATGATCCGTGGCAAAATGCCGGGACAACGCGAGGAAGATGATGATCATGAGTAATTATGGCAAAAATAGTTTATGTTTGGATCATCCGAAGTTCTTCATTTGTTTTAATATCGTAATATCGATCTTCATTAAAATCGGCATCGAATTGCGAACTATTAGCAAAGGCTAAAAAAGATATATGGGCTATCTAAAGATGAAAATAAATATATTCAGTGGTGTGAGATATTTTTTTTTTGTGTGCACAGTCGTTCGACTACACAGTGATCTGCCAGCAACCACCGGAGGACGGGCGGGGAACGCCGTCCGCGCACCACTCGCCCGTCCAGCCCCCGCGCACGCGCCCCTGGCACGACTTCGGCAGACAAAATGACGCCGATAAGATACAAATTGCCAAATTGTAAGTAAATCTATGTTTCAGCATAGAGAAATATAGTAAGACAAGAGTGCTCACTCCATACATCAGTTCAGACTATTAATTTCAGTGTCTACATCTAGCATCGAGTAGCGGAACTATCAGTACTGCTACTTGACAATAGATGTAGCACCGACCGGAAAGTCTTATCTCAACAGCATAAGACTTTCCGGTCGGTGCTACATCTATTGTCAAGTAGCAGTACTGATAGTTCCGCTACTCGATACTAGATGCTAATAGTCTTTTTGGTACTAAAACTGATGTATGGAGTGAGCACTCTATGTATTTTTTTCTCTATGGTTTCAGCATGCCCTAGTGGGCCTAGTGGGTGGTGGGTGTCTTAGTGGTCTCGAAGTTACAGGGATATTACACGATGCCGTATAATTTAATTCAGATGGTATCCATGAAATGAGGAGTGAATCGGTCCCACGGTTCCGTTACACCAGGCACGGTGTATCTGTATAACATAGTTTTATAAGGGCTTTAACGGATAATTAAATAATTATAATTTTGCTGTTGGCAGATTTCCAGTAAATTTTATAATTGATGTTGTTATAAGTACGTGTTATCCCAGATTTGACTCCCGGAAAGTCAATCTTTGCACCTATAAGGCCCACTTGCACCATTCTACTAATCCGGGGTTAACCGGTTAAACCTGAAGTTACCATGATTACCGGTACAATTTGACGCTAGCTTAGCTGTTCCGCTCCGCTCAACCCCGGGTTAGTGGGATGGTGCAAGTGCATGTAAACGAAATAAAATTGTCCCAATAATTTACTATATGATATAATCAGCAGCAGTACCAAAATTTCTAAATATGTATCGTAAGTTTTTGCTATACTACTTACTATATAATTCTATTTTGTATTGCTGTACTATGCTAATTCTTATAAATTTATAGAGCGCGTTAATGTACTACCAGATGTATAATTTTAGTAGTTTTCCTTAAGCCTGAATAGTAGAGGGTCAACGTGACACATCATAATCGATATCGCGTCACATTAAGAGCACGTTTGCAATATATTACGATCCACGTAAATCAACATAATTGTGTACCTAATTCCAATGTCAGCATATATTTTAATTTGAATCGTGGTCGTAAAATAATTATTGTCCACTTTTTGCTAAAATTAAAGTATTTAAGCGGAAGTTTTAAAAATACTGTGCCTAATCTATTTGATCTTGAAATTTCCATGCACTGATGAAGGCTTGAAAATTAGTTAAGCAATTCCCCTCAATTTGGAGTCCTTAATTAACGCTCGAACCGAAAACGGAACAATTTACTGAATTGCTGTAAACAGATAGAACAAACATTGGCATAAAACAGTTTGATTAAATCGTTTGTGGGTAAGTAAGTGTGGTGTGTGTGCGCGCAGGCACACCGTCTAATGCCTGAGCGACCTTATTGACCGACCACTTCGCACCTCGCCGCGTGTCTCGGCCAGGCCCTTTCTAGGAAAACATTTTGTACTGCGTGTGTTTACCGCAATGCTATCCTAAACGTAGGAGTCTAATTACCTCAAAATAAAAGAAAAAGTAGTGGCTCAAGTAGAATTTAACGCGATAATATTTAACAACAATCATATTGTGTTTATTGTACATATATACTGAAGCACCATCGACGGGGTTTCAAGATATTTAAAGGTACTAATTATAATAGGTATCAATCGAGTTTCAATCATAATAGTATTTTATGCAACCGTTGTTTAAGAGGGGTCAAAAAAGGCGAGTGGCGTGAGTAACAATTTGAGGCGAAGCCGAAAATTGTTAATAAAGACGCCACGAGTATTTTTTGACTCAGTTAAACAACGTTGCATACAATACTTTTTCTACGACCAAGCACTTACTTTGAAAAAAAATTGTAAATAAATACAAATATTTTTCATTCAACAAAAATAATACTTAACAAGTGCAATCATATCTAAGGACATATATGTAGGTAAACAAACCAAACCCGGCCACCGCGCCCCGCGCCCACGGCCGATTGGTCAGCGACAGCTTCTTGTAACTCAAGACGCCCTGGTACTTGCTCTTAGTTATAGTGCGTAAAGGACTGTCTTATTTCAAACATAGACAGAGATAATCATACTATCTTTGTCTTACACTAGTACTAGCACCCAAAAGAAAAGGATAAAAATAGTTTTATATGTACCTATTTACTGACAAATTGGTTTGACCAACTATAAATTACAATTTTCGATATTTTTTTTTCTCGCTTTTGGCCAACCGCGCCCCGCGCCCCACGGCCGGTTGGTCAGCGACACCTTCTTGTAACTCATGAGGCCCTGGTACTTGCTCTTAGTTAAATTACAATTTTGGATAGTTTTTTCTCGATTTTGGCCACAGTAGCCTATGGAGACTAACAAGCAACGCTAAGCGGTGTTCGTAGTCTATGGATCTTGCTATATTACGGGTGTCACATGCGCGTTTCTGACTTCTGAAGCAATTTTATTGTTTCTACTATAGAACCTAATGAATATTTTGTAAATTGGCAGCAATGCACTTAGTACTCATCTGTCAGAGATGACAAGTAAAATTAGGTTGGCAACAATGTATTTCATACAATATTTTTTAAGTGGTGATTACACGAAGTGTCATAAAAGTACCAAAAAGATACTGCGTGTATGCACAAATACTTTTTTGGGGAATAGACTAAAGACTTGTCTTGACAACTATTATAACATATGGGGTTTAAAGGTGTGTGTACGACCTTTTAAATGACAAATAAAGGTACGGGAGTAGAAAAAATATCTAATTCTCGTATGTTTAAGTAAATATCTTAAATAGGGACACATGACCATTATATAAATTTTACTAACAAGAGACACATAAGTTAAAATAAATATTATAAACAACAAATCTACAACTTTACTGAGGCGTTTGGTAAGATGTTATTGTTTGACTATGGACTGGGTAAAGGCCTGGGCTAAGTGCGCCTGATTTGTATTTGTATTGTATTAAGTTAAACAACCTACCTTCTACAAAAACGCCTCACTATTCGTTTTTTTAGTATTAGAAAGAAGGTATGCGATCTTGACATGTCTTTTAATTGATAACGCTTTTTAAAAATCAGTAACTTGTACTTATGAAAGCAGATGAATATAAATGATCGTATTAGATTCATAATTATTACATATTTGCCGGGACTTATTTTTAAAACATGTTTTTCAATTAAAAGACACATCAAGATTGTTTACCTTTTTTCTAATGCTAAAAAAACGAACTATACTTACTATAAAATGCCGCACCATAACTTTTTTAACCACCTAAGTGATCGACCTATCAATACAAATTCTTACCTATTTATGATAAAAAATATTATAAAGGAAGTAAAATAATATGGACCACTAGTATTTTAATAGCATTAAAGAGTATTTTAATACCACAAAGGCCTCAAAAATATATATGTATTTACGACAGCTGAGGGAATATTTTCATGGTCCTTATTAACAAGCCTATTACGTATTAGTCCATTATTAAAGAATTTCCGATGGTTTGGTATCACAAGCTGGTTTTATAGGTTGTACGGTCGAAGAGTATAATTTATGACCCATTTCGTACCTAGTCACAGTGACAATAAATATGAAAGCCGCTAGAGACCTCATACTATTGTCATTGTCATTGTGGCAAGGTACAAAATGGGTCCTATATTAAAATCTTTGACTGTACTTACTTTTAACTCTTTGCACTAGGTATTATAGGTATCAAAACATTAATAAAATCTACAAAAGTGTAAATAGAGACAGTACATAAAATAAATTCATATTTATAGACCAAGAAAGAAACGAAAACAACAAGGAAATGCTAAAAGTATTTACACTTAAAGTATAACTGTTTGTCGGTGTTGTGTGTATAGGTATTCTCACTTACAATGACCCATCGGGGAGGGATAGTTTTTCTAAAAGGTGCTAAATGCCGTTTCGTGACCATCGACTGTAGGTAGTAGTAGAAGGTGTGTAAATTGATGTTGTCCTTGATGAACGCTAATTGCGTTTGTATGACGGAGATTAAGCTGGTCTCAAAAATTCCGAAGAATTAATGGTGATCGTTGAATTAAATTACTTTTCTATACATTGAGTAAGTACATTTTATCTGAAGCTATAATAAAGAATAAAATATCAGACTGATTATATCAAAAATATTGCCCTCGCCATTAATATTTATGAACATAATATGCAAGAATGCACGGATGCCTGTCCCACAATGCATTACAGCGAATAACTTGCTGCACCTATTTGGTTTGCATTTTATCAAGTCACTCTTAAATTACTCTTAAAAGGCTAAGTAACGCTATAATAGTTCTCTTTTGACGTTTACTGATTTTAGATTAAGACTGAAATGTGCTTATTTGTACCTACTTTTAGGTAGTACTTAATGCAGATCCTTCATTTATTTGACTTTGCTGTTGTTGTCAAGAGAAAGAAAAGCGAGTATGGGTTTTAGAACAAATATATTGACTAAGTATACCAAAGTGATTTGGCTGCGCTTTATTAAATTAAACAGCCAGTAGCACCATTTAGTAGGTACCTACTAACGAGCATTTTACACGCACCATATTAAGTGTCTGTTGAATAATGGAAATAAATTTGTTTTCACGCAACCGAATATGTGGATAACTAACTAGGAAATGTGAGTACTATAATATATGCTTATTATGCTTTATAATTTTTGCTTATAGCTACAGATTCTGTCAGATTAATTATGCAGGTAACTGTTATTTAAGTTAGGATTACGTCTAATTATATATCCAATTGGTAACACATGCCATTGAAACAGGATTTACGATTGAATGTTTAACACAAATCGGCACCCTCGATAGAAATCGTCACAGCGATGGCGCTGCGCGGGCGACGAGGCGGCGGAAGCGCTCGTCGACACGATAAGTGCATTAGCATTATTATCTGGATAATAATTACTTGCTTGCATTTGGCCCAAATAACGCGGTCGCTTCTACCGTCTTAAATTACCTCGATACCGATACGGCGCTCGGTCCCGGCCGATAATCAACCCTCGGCCCCGTATCTGCCGAGTTATTCCGACGCCCTCACAAATGTTTGGCCTATTACTTACCATGCCGGTTAGCCACTCGATGGCTCCTCGTCTAGCTGAACTAATACTTCCAACAGGCACTTTATTTACCCATCCGATGCTCAACACAGAAATGAGCTCTTAAAAGCCAGTGACTTAATCAACTAATGTGTGCGTATGTGATTATCACTTCAAAATGGTATTTACATTCCTTCTCCGTATCACAGAATCGGATTTTAAAACGCTGTATACCGTTAGTTTTCTTGGTGATTTCAGAAAATGTCATTAGTAAATTCAGAAGTCATGACGATTATATACGTAATGATAACATTTCCGCTGTTTAAATCGCATTTTAATTCATGAGTTCATTAGCGAAACAAGAAGTGCGATATCTCGTCGACAGTTTGGCATCGCGAATGGGTATTCGGCATAGCAGCATGCACTTTTATAATAATATTTTTTTGTACAAGCCATCGCTTTCACAAATTCCGACTACCTTGAATTCGTTTTTGAATTACCTACCACTAATGGCGTCTACGTGTAGCATCTAACATAAAATATGGGAAGTAATTACTCTGATCAACATTATTACTCGCTTATGCGTTTAAAACGTTAGAGAACATAATTCTATCCGGTAGCAGTTTAGTAAATTTCATTCAACCATCATGGACCACTTAGTTACTTCAATTATTAGATATAGGGTTGTCACCAAATAGAGGCCGCCTAAATTGACTTTGACATGACGTGAGTGTGGAAGTGCCACAATCAATGAGATACCTACTTGATGTTTATGGTGACACTTTATAATTGTTTAAACCGACTTTAGGAATAATAAATATCTTAGTAAATTGCTACGGATATGCAACCCGTTAAAAAGATAGGACATTATCCCACGTGATTGGCAAATCCTGGGCTGGTTAATAATCGTGGTGCATCACCATTATGGTGTTGTGACGGTGCGTGTGTCGGCGACGAGCGCACCTGGCAATCAGTACGCCGCTATTACGCCGCCTAAGCGTTCTCATTAACCGCTACCCGCCGCTGCCCCGCGCCCTGCTAACATGCTATCATGCGTGCACCAACCCTAGTATTATCAGATAACATCTTTTAATTTTCTAGTAATAGCTGAGTGCCCTCGATTGGTATCCTTTCAATATATTTCTCCTCAGTTAACACTATCCTTTCCACTTTTATACATAAGTAATATTTACTCTTCCAAATGAATGGCTTAAAGTGCGTAATGACTTAAGATTGCCGTAGTTAGTATTTGGTATGTAACGCAAACAATACTGCTGCAGTTGCAACAAAAGCAATGTAAATTTCAATAAAACAAAACCTCAGGTACGTAGGCATTCAAGGCATTGTATCAAAGCATTCGTCTCGGGCATACAATGGTGCTTCAATTTCCATCAACGAATGATGAGACGATATCTTGGCGCAGTTAATGCACTTTTGTGAATAGCGGTATTCACTAATGTTGCGTTCTTGGTTAACGAGAGCTACTGTATTCTTTTAATTACCTACTCGATCTGCTTCCAACAAAAAAGGTTTTGTCTACCACATGTGGGGCTGATGTAGTAAGAATAAAGTATGAGCCGGTCGTGCGGTGTGTAGTCGGTGGGGCTCTGTATAAGGCCGCGTGGATTATGCGCATCTGATTTGGGCCGGGAGCCCTCCGCGGGACGCCCGGGCTCTTATCTCGGCATGCGTTTTTATTGCGAGCACTTTGTTGCCGCGAAGTTCTGAGGCTTTTTGTGCACTCATCAATTTCCGCGCCTCACCGATTGATTTATTCATGAACGGTCCTCGTCTTCACGCAGGAAGTGTCTTTTTTGGCTGCTGCGTCGCTGAAATTTGTAATGAAGCTCATTGGAAAACAATGAGTTATTTATTACTGGTACCCGTTTACTTGGCACTCGCTAACGATTTGTGTTATGAATGTATGCTTTTTCTCAAATAAAATATTAACACCTAATCTAGATAGGTACCTATTGTATCTACTAAAATGGATTAGCTAAGTTTTATTCGATAATCCATTGTTCATTAGTCCTTGATTCCATGTAAAGCCAGGTTGCAAGAACATAAAGGATAAGGATAGTCAAAATGACAATAGAGAGCAACGTCGCAAATGGAAATTGCGCTTGGAATCACTTAGAGAGCATCAGATAGGCGAGCGCCGCGACCGATCCGTCACTGTCGGCCCGCGTTTGCATTACACGGCCTTTATCTGCCCATGCTCGGTTTAAATCGCAAACATCAGCGGGCCTGTTTACCAAATTGTTTCCAATAAGCTTTAATGGTGCAACCGCGAGTCAAGAATGGAATCGATGTAAACTGGCGGGCCGACATTCCGGATTAAATCTTTCATAATTATTTATTGCGTTTATCTCATTGCATTGTTTAGTGCGAGAGCTATAATAAAGTAGGCTGATAATGACGTTTCCTAGTGTCATTTGGTGTGACACCTCGATGTCGTAGGCGTAGATTGGCGCGGCGACAACAGCGGCGGTGCGCGTGCGCCGGGCGGCCGCCGCGCGGCGCGCGTCGCTCTAACGAGCCGCGACACGCGATCTGCTAAATTACCGATTAGCGGGGTTTTCCTTCCGTAGATCTCAAGCTCAGGAAATCACGAGAAAACCATTTTTCATCTCGTACTATTAACTAGATCTCGGCGACTTTATATAACACCCGGCCGACAACCATTACTTGCGGTGCAATTAAGATTTCCACTTTTTGTTCGGTGTTATTGCTCAGTTCATGGAAATTATTGTCGAGAACTTGTATTTGTAGATAAACATCTCAAAGAAGAAATCGCACTTTTTCTAAATGCTTGTTGAGTCGGCTCAGAACATTGTCGTTTTATTTGCATATGCGTGAACTTTACCGCTTACGAGTGCTGTTGGCTTACGTTTTTATCTGCCTAGATCTAAGGCTACATTATGGCAGTTTCGCAGTAATTTGCTTAACCCTTAACACGGCAAGACATGAAATAATGTATCCACCTATCTCATGGAATGTTTTTAGGGATAGTAATGAGTTAAAAAGTATTATAATTTACGAAAAAAAAATTAAAAATTTCTGAAAGTAGGGTTTTTAGGACGTCCGTTAAAACGGACATTGCCATGAACCTTATAGATTGATTGCTCCCAAGGTTGTCCTAAAAAACGGACAACGCTGTCATACAGTTTCAGAAAATTAAAATGAATAAAGTATTACAGGGCAAGAAAATTCTAAGTTCTTTAAATAACACACTAGTAAATGTTTTGAAAAAACGTTTAATTACAAATCAAATAGAAAAAACTTATGTGAAATGTAATAATACTATATTTACTTCCAGTGTTAATGTATAGAATGACCCACATACCGAAATATTAAACCAAAACTATAAATTTCAAGACTACTTATACATGCAAAAAAGGATCATAAAGCTAGTTACACATTACAATTATTTTAAGTAACATTGCTATACTAAAATGACCACACGACCACACCATTTAACACTATGATTACACAGTTCTATGTCTTGCTTGTTTCCTTATCACACGGACTATCTGGAACCTAAGCTGGTGGTAGAGAAAAGCTGTCTTTCCTGTTAAAGTTTAGATGTTTTTCAGTCTCAATAATGGCATCTCAAAACATTCTGGGATTATATCGCTCCTCCTTGACAAGAATCAGAAGCTTATGCATGTCATTTTCCCAGACTGCAGACTTTGGTTGGCGGTCCTTGACATATATGTTCCTGTACCCAAGTAGAAATGCTTTCGTCTCCTTCCCATCCTTTACTACGTCTTCCCTACATACAACTCGATTCAAATTTAGGTATTTACTCTCCTGAATTTTGTAGGGATTACATTTTACAGGCCTCAGGAATTGTAACATCTTCTTCCTCGATTTGAAATAGGTTTTAACCGTAGCACATTTCAAGACGTGCCAATCATTTGGATACTGAAGCGAATTATGCGTTTGCTGACGTGGAACTAAGTTTTGTAGATGGAGTACTAGGGGACAGGTCGTGTTCAGGTCGAGTCATTATATTATTAACAACGTTTTTCACACAAGGACGTTTGACTTTGAAATCATCTATAAGTACAGATTCACGTTGTGGTGCATTAAACTTTAACAGCATGGCAATAAGAATAATAGTACGCGTCTTCGTAAATTAACCGATCTATATTTGTCCATGATATCTGACATCTCCGGAGAAAGTGACTTGGCTGAAAGAGAGTCGGATTGGGGCAAGGTACGTACAAGCTGTTTCTAGTAGTAAAATTTCGTCATCGTCGTTTTTTTATTATCTCACTCCTCTGAGTCAGGTGGTGGACCCACCTGAAACTAAAATACAATAAAATGTATCCATATACTTCTGTATCACATAATCCCAACGCAACGACAGCCTATAAAATGACAATAAATGAAAAAAAAAGTATATAACCTAAGTATGGCAATGTCCGTTTTCTGTCACAATCGTATCTGCGCACAAGGCGGCACGGTCCGTTTTTTAGGACGTGCATGCATGGTACTTGGTTACCAGTACTATCGACAATGTCACAAAAATGGTACAAGATTTATTTCACAATTTTTGACTTATAATTAATCTATGATTTAATGAACTTTATATATAATAACAATGTTTAACTCGCTTAGTAATAACATCAACACAAAGAAAGCACTTTAGCTTGTTACTTTATATTCTATGACGTCAGGAACACACTCCGTCGCAAATTCAGCAAATTGCATATTTCAATTGCCGCTTGCGCATAAACCAAATGTTGCCTGATATTGCCATAAGCTAGAAAAAAAGTACAATTCTTGCACTTTCTTCAACGTACTTTCTTTTCTAGCCCGCACATAGTATTTAAACTTGGCGCCGCATTTAGTACCTGTACTAAAAAAGGGACATAAACGTTTTAAGGGTTAACTGACTACTCTGAGGATTTTACAACAATGTTAAAAGATATATGTATATGACAACATTAGATTGTATAATTTACCGGCTGCTGAAGTTGCTTATTATAGAATTACCTTCGTTTGTCGTATCTAAATATGTTCCCATTTTATAGTAATTTGAAATGAAAAAAATGGAAATTAATACCTATAATAATTTGTAATCGAAACTTATATTTTTTATTCAATTACACATAATTGTCCAGGTTTTCGCCTTATGGCTTCAAGTACCACCTGGAGACGGCGAGCAGCAGCTCGCAGCGGCGCGAGGACGACCGCATCACCTACATCAACAAGGGGCAGTTCTACGGCATCACCCTGGAGTACATCCATGACCCCGACAAGCCCCTCAAGAACCAAACGGTCAAGGTTAGTGCTCATGTTTCAAACAAACCAAGTACTACCTGGAGTGGCGCGAGGACATGGCGTCACGCTAGTTATCGACCCAAAATACTCCTGGGTACGCTTTCGTTATTTAAACACGACCTGACAATCAAATAATTGAGACTAAAAAATATTATACGTTAGAAAAAGTCGAGATTTTACTAAGAAAACTGTTATAATCCAATCCTTAGTGCTTAGTAATTTTCGTGACGACGTTTTTAATAATAAAGAAATTAAAAGTAAAAATTAGAAGAAAAATATTCCTACTTAAATTTGAGTAAACCGGAACATAGGGTTTAGGTATATTTTGTTAGGATTAGGTGACTGAGTTGATTCGCCTGTATACTTAATTTGGTATTTTATAGTATATTTTATCGACGTTTATCCACATTACATTTTTACTTCACCTACGGAGTTTCAAACATTTTAAGTACCTACATAAATTACGTAAATTAATACTTTTGTGTACCGCAAGCCAGCTATCAAATGGAGGTAGATAGGCGCTTGAAATAGACTCTATGAATAAACATGAAAAGTAGTTATACCGTCGATAGTGGCTGCAGCTCCATGACTTTTTATTATTAAAATCAATCGAAGCTATCGGCGTTAACCGTTGGTCGGCCGGATGTTTGCCCGCGGACCCTAGAAAGCTGTGCCGCACTTTAAGAGGCATAGGCAATCGTAAAACACAACCGCGCCGCCTCTCACCGAACATCTCAATTTATAATTCTAGCGCGGAATAATAAAATGTTCGAAATTATTGCTCCTGTGAGGAAATGTAATCGGTGTTTGATCGATATTTACGAGCGGGGTGCAACGTGTATAATTTTATTGGGTAGCCCACGCCGCGCGCGCCTACGCCGCGCCGCGTCAGACGCATCGCCCGTCACTTGTCACTTTGTGAAAGGCTGAACGCAGCTCGCTGGCAGCCTAGAGGACTGTCATTACAAATTGTCATTTACAAATTCCGGCGTCTCTACTCGAATACTTAATCATTACTGTTTTTGTACCAATCAGTGGAAGACAAGGATGTTTTTAGTTATCAGATTTGTTAATTGGGTTTGTTACGACATCTCGGCTCGGTAGCCCAGGAAGCGGCGACCGCATACACGCACGCATCTCGTGTCAGTTTCCCACCTGCACCCGGCCACCGCTGTCCTCGCCTTCGTGGACTAACCACAAAATAATTACAAACCAACTTGCAAAACTCAACACTGGGGTGTTCATTTTCAACTATCTACTACAACTATCTATCTACGTCCTCGGCCCCCTAATATATGGTAAGCTACCGGACAGTATCAGGGATGCACCTTCCTCACATGTATTTAAAAACAAACTTAAAAAAGCGGCCAAGTGCGATTCGGACTCGCCCATGAAGGGTTCCGTATTTAGGCGATTTATGACGTATTAAAAAAAAACTACTTGCTAGATCTCGTTCAAACCAATTTTCGGTGGAAGTTTACATGGTAATGTACATCATATATTTTTTTTAGTTTTATCATGCTCTTATTTTAGAAGTTAGGGGGGGGGGGGGGACACACATTTTACCACTTTGGAAGTGTCTCTCGCGCAAACTATTCAGTTTAGAAAAAAATGATATTAGAAACCTCAATATCATTTTTGAAGACCTATCCATAGATACCCCACACGTATGGGTTTGATGAAAAAAAATTTTTTGAGTTTCAGTTCGAAGTATGGGGAACCCCAAAAATTTATTGTTTTTTTTCTATTTTTGTGTGAAAATCTTAATGCGGTTCACAGAATACATCTACTTACCAAGTTTCAACAGTATAGTTCTTATAGTTTCGGAGAAAAGTGGCTGTGACATACGGACGGACAGACAGACGGACAGACAGACAGACAGACAGACAGACATGACGAATCTATAAGGGTTCCGTTTTTTGCCATTTGGCTACGGAACCCTAAAAATGGCTCCTGCAGGCGCAATTTTATGATGTAAACGAATTATTAAACAATAAATAAATGTATGAAATATATGTACAAAATGTAATATCTAAATAATGTTGATGTTATTTATACACTAATAACGATATGTTAGTTATAAGTGTTATAACTATATAATGCTTTAAATGTAAATTTATAAACCGACTTGTAACGATGTTACTAATAAATATTTTATTTTCTTTTCTTTATCCATTATTTCTTATGGTAACCGTAATACCATTCTTTGACTAATTCTTTATTCGTCTTATTTATTAATCGTTATAACATAAATATACCTAGACGCAAACTTTAAACTGGAAAAGTAATTGCGTGACTCAAGTTGTCCATTATTATCTCATGAGAAAATTATCAATGTTCAATAGACAAAAGATAAACCCACACGCGTCGCATTTACTATGGAAATCGGAAATCCCCTCACATTATTGTTCTGACACTTCCCAGGAAATGATATCATTTAATAGAGTCCAACAAGAGATCTTTGTAACAATGAAATTGCATTAGTTTAGTTAGTTTTCTTGAAAAACCAGAAAATCAGGTACCATGCAATCTAGTCCTAGTTTAGATTATCGGCGTAAAAGTGTACCTATTGTTTGAAATTGTACACATAATTGGCCGTGGATAATAAAATATTTTAATGACGGATTACTGGTCCGTACAGTAATTAGTACTTACTAAACTACTTATTTAGTATAGGTATGTATCTACAGAATTCTCTCGCATAATTTTGACATTTAGCTATAGGTACATGTTTTTGCTGGTCTTAGGTAGATATTGATGCAGAGAAAACGTTTACACTAGGATTGTTAATGTGGCACTACAAGTAAAAGCACTAAAAATAATTAACTATATTAGCCTTCGTATTTTTCAAAACCATGAAAAGTATTTAGTAATTGATAAACGATCCATGGTTTTTTTGTAGGTATGGATTAATTAAAGTCCTTTTAATTTCGATCTTAACCGTAAGTTAACGCGGAGTAACATGCCGCGAATGACAGCCAACTGATGATATGATTCAAATATCGGTTTGATGACAGGTGCACGTTCGAATTGGCCTGTAATTTAAAAACGCACGTAGATGTATACCTACTTGTAGCGGTTTACTTGAAAAAGGTGGTGTGAGCCGTCTCTGGTTTTACTTACCTAATACATATAAAAGGTACTAATACGAGTATATTGAGCGAGTTTAATGAAATGCAATTGCTATTCAGTTGTTCAGTTTTCTTTATTTTTTCTTGTAATGTTCCATGTTCAAACATGTTTATCTGTATTGAATGGAGTTAGATCGGAATAATGTAAGATACAATGCGACACACCATTGAAGTTATTATTAAGGCAGTAAGTGGAGCGAGTGTGAGTCGGCGGCGGCGGCGGCGCGGGCGCGCGGCCGCGAGCGGCGTATCGCATTCAATACTGATTCAGATAGTAGGTATAGAGGCCTTATCTCGGCGCAATCGAGTCCGCATTGTAAAGCCGCGCCCGATAATTAAGACGACGCTTTTGACATTCGCCATATAGGAACACAATGACCGCCCCAGGAGCCCGCTCCGATCGGATAATATCGCTCCCCTTAAACAATAACCTTACTGTATATGATAAAATAATTTCAATGCGGCAAACATCGTGTTTCCTTAACGAGCATTTTGTTTTGTTCCAGCTTGAAAAAAGTTACATTCCTAAAGAGGTTGTCGTGGCTTGAAATGTTGTAGTCTCTTTTGTTCTGTCGGATCTAAGCAAGTACCTATCTGTCTATACCTATCGCTAGCCCTATGAGATAAATTAGGTATTAAATAACTTGTGTTGCCCGAGAACCTCGTTGTATTTATATACATTTTAGGATTCTGTTTTGTTTTTGTTGCCTTTACGGTATTTATCATTTCACTTGATGTCATCGACTTCGTCATCGACTGTTGAATCATAAATAATACTGAAAACAATCAACATTTTCATGCTTTTAGAGGTAATCGTTAAACTAACACAAGCAATTATTTCATTATAAACCGTGGCTGACAATTTAAATTTCACACGCAATCTGAATACATTTTGCGTGTCAAGAAATTTTAGTAGAGTCGAGATTTGGCGCGCGGGGTGTGCGTGGCGGAATCGTAATTACGGCGGGCAGCGCCGCCCTTGTTTTGGCGGAGCTTTGGCGATACCATCGCGGCTGTCCGCCCCGCCCGCGCCGAATGCAACATTTTGCACCTAATTAAACACCGTTGCTACGTCCCAATAAACGACAGACACAATTTCACATCCACTCTCAAAACATTCGCACGCTATATGAAAATATCACACTTTTTAATGCACGTAACAAATCGGTTTTTAAAACGCTGTCCTAAAATACTTAAGCAGTGCAAATATTCTTTTCGGTTTAATGGGTTGCAGTAAAAAAACGTGAAAGAAGAGCGATCAATCAAAGTACACAGCAGCAATTAATCATTTTGCTAGTAAAACAGTTTAGTTTTTGTTATCCATCCCAGTCGCTCGAGGGTTGAATGTGCACGTAACAGGTAACCCTAAGCTTTAAACTGAATGCATATACATATGCAACACGTTAAGCAAAATCTCATTAATCGTTGCTCTTTATTTAATGCTCAAACAAATAAAGACGTTATATGATTATCATATGAAAAGAAAAAAGTATCGAGGTTGTGTTTTTATGGCATTTCTAAGCGGATACCTTAACGTTATTAGATAGATCATAGACTACGTCTCCTTAAAGTAGTGCTTATCAGTAAATATAGGAGTAATACTTCCGCTTATCGAATACGCGGTGTTCCGTCGCGGGCGCGATTAAACGGCGTTGACTTTAATGCGCGCCCACTCATTCAGAGCACTTTTTACTCTAGTTTTTATCGTTAACTGACATCATTGTGTTCACTTTCGTAGGAACGGAAACTCGCGTAATGAGATACGTCTCTTTATTATTACAATCTTTTCTCTTTGCAATATTTTACGATTTTAATGATTGCCCCCTTTGCCTTTTTAAGGCAATCGTTAATGATACCTTTTACACAGCACATGTTATGCGCGATGAGGGATTATAACGGTCGTATTCAGAGCACGCGGGCCGTGCACCTTTCGGACGGCCGTCGCGGACAAGTGAAGGGCTGTCATCTGAGACAGTTCAAATAATTCTCACAGGGAGCAATCAGGGGTAATGATTTTCTTATGCAATTTCACAAAAAGAAGCTTTGCAACAATGTAAGCCGAAAAACATAACATCGAATTTGCATTTAATTTTTTCGGCATTTGTATTACGAATCACGGTTGCACAGTAATCAATCACTTGTTGAGATGTCTCAATTATGTTGCACCCTCGCTACCCTGCGCCCGCGCCGCTCGGCCTCGTCGCTTCTGAAACACGCTAATGATTATAAATTGCGAAATTATACGACAGAAAACATGAGCAACGGCATTTTATAAATTAGGTACCAACCTATTTTGAATAGATACATAGCATTAGATATGTTTAATAATAAAATTATTCTGTGCTATTCCATTAGGTTTAATATAGATACCCAAGTAGGTATAAACAGGCGACTCAAAAGTTATTCCATGATATTAGTATGTAGTTATTATATTTTATGTAATTTTAATCACACTTTAATAATAAGATGGAATGCAAAAGGTGATTAAGGCGTGAAATGTAGTTATTTTTGCATTTCTTATCTCTTAAGCTTGCTTTTAAACCATAAACACCTTTATGAGTTTCTGTATTTCAAAGTCAATTTATGCTCCTTCAAATTATGTCATTGCTTTTTAGTAGCTCGTTTTCTTTAAGTTAATAAAATTCGGCATGAATTCGACTCTGATCGAAAAACCCATTATGTCGCAGCAAAGAACATATCCCGTTATTATTAAGATTACGTGGTTCAGTGTATAGGTAACTATTTGAGAAAATAGAAAACATGCAAGTTGTAATTTAGATACGCTTAAAAAACTTTCGCAATGCTTAATTGGTACATATTTCTGAATTTGCCGTCAATTTACGCTACAGACACGGATAACTCGATAATTTTTGTATATTACATGACGAAATAAAATGTCTGTCTGCACCGTGAGACACCGTAGCTGCTGGAACCAACTGCACTAAGGAGGTGAAGTGGCTAGGTGTCGTAGCTGCGTCTACGCGCGAGGGTCGCGCTTGACCAAGCGTGAACTTTTCACGTTCGGTTTCAGGTTCGCATAATACACGATAGCCATTATGCTTTCGAAATATTACGTAGTATTCGATAATACAGCTCCACGTAACGGCTGAAACTGCGTAACTGCACATAAGCGCTCGATAGCCATCCGGCCAAATATTTTTGCATTATCAATCACATTGCGTCCTTTCGATAGAATCGTAATTATAATTGTTTATTTATAGATCGACTTTCACTCGTCTTAACCTTAATTCCTCAACTTAGGTGACAGCAAAGTTGGACGCAAATGGCATTACGTAAGTTGAAGTCCGTCATTGCTCGAGTCGATATCGCGTCTTGGCGGGCGCGTATTTAGCGTCAATCGCGATAGCATCGCGCCACTGCGACAGCGCACCGACACGCGTCCTAATACTCCTAATCAAACGCAATGCTAGATTTAAGTACCATTGTGTAATCGTTACATGATTTGCGACTTAAAACAATGGATTAATGTTAATAGTTTATTGACGTAATATTTCTGATAATACCTAAAGGATAAATACTTACGATATCTATAGTGCTTATATCATATTATGGGCCATTTTTTAATTTTTTTTCGTTTTTATTTTTTTGGTAGATTTTGATTGGTTGGTATTGGTAGGTGGTATTGGTAGGTTCGAAAAGCTCCTTATCCTGGTCGGAATAATCACGAAATCCAAATTAGGGACAATTTTTTTACGGTTACGGAGTTACGGGAAATTCCATACGTTTTCTTTATTTGTCACTTATATGATTCTATTATTACAAGTGTACATTCAAGATGTAGCGACGAATGTGAGTGAAGCGAGTGACAGCGAGCCGTGCTCTAAGCGGGAGGCCCACACTTAAGCCCCATCACGCTCGTCCAGAGCTGCACTTTACAATCTGACATTTCCTTTCGACATTTAAGCAGATTAGTGTTACGACGCGACTTCGGATGTTAATCCGACGCTGGACGGATCGCAGGAATTGCTTCGATTTAATCGAGATTTAGCGGCCACTGGGTGTAACACAATCAAATGAAATTGTTGCGTTTGTTATATTTATTGCCAATAATAAAAGCGGCTGTTACAAAATCCTGTATAATTAAGAAACGTTTAATCTCGCTCTTGTAATTTAGGTAGTGTATGAAGTATTGGAAATAGTAATTTAGTCTGCGCTCGATAATATTCAATTAATAGTGCTGGGTTCTCGCCGGATGCGCGGGCGCAGGGCAATTTGTCCGCGAGCGGAAGCTGCACATCTCTAGCAATCTTCCGCGCGCCTGCGGGCGCCCTCCCTCCCAGCGTCCGCGAAACACATAATATCATGCACGCAGCCTTTAATAACTTAATGCACGTTCTCAAATACACGTTATCCTCCACTTCTAGCAAAGCTAAAAAAAGGTTTTGCGTTGTTAGACCCCAACGATGGAGCAAATATATGTATATTGCCCCATAAGTGAATGAAACCCATTCTTTACTATGCAAAAATGACCATTGATATATTTCACTTGAGGTGTAATAAATACCAACATGTAGATCGCTAGCAACTGCAGCAGTTACACCCACAGTTCCGCTCAGAATTTATGTCGAAACCGTTCGCTACAGAGAACATTTGCAGCAAATAACCTAGGCGTTAAAACAACTAGCAGAAACAACTAGCGCACTTAACAAACAGACGTAACCGTATCAGATATAGAGTATCTAGACGGCAGGACATTACTTTTGCGCTATCGATAAAGCTCAACGGTAAGCGAAATAGTTTTGCTATGCGGGGAACATAAATAATTGTCATAAAGTAGATAGGGTCTGATGGATGCCTGCGCCCTGCAGCTAACGAGGAAGTTCGCGGGCAAAAGGACGAGGACGAACCGGCGTCGGCGCCGCGCCGCTGCCTTGCACCGGCCGCGCCGCGCCGCGCCGCGTGCGCCCGCGTTGCATAACATCGCATGCATTGTTCGCTTACGAACAGATGATGCGATCACCTACCCAACACCGTTCCGCTATATATGCTGTCACGCACTACTTCTCCGAAGACGCACAAAAGCGTAACACGAAGAGATAAAATCAGAAACAGTAATTGTTTTGTTGACACATTACAACCTCACTGAATCACTGCTTCCATAAACAAAAACGGTTTTATTGAGCGGCATTCTTTACAAGTGTGAGAAATGAGCTTTGATATAGGAATAAAGTGAGTACATGCGCGGGTCTCGGCTCTAATTAGCCAATTTATCACGAATCCTATACAATACGCGGGCATGTTTTGGCTTTTGCGGCCAGGCATGTGATTTGAATGATACCTATTGTAATGTGATAGTGATAGCGCTGTAATAATTATGTGGAATTTCAGAAGAGCTTTTTCGGTGCATTTAGAATTCATGAGCAAAGTAGTTGTTTTTATCTTTTAGGTACTAAATATGATCCGAGCAGGGGTGATGACTGATGATGAAAATATTATAATACCTACATAACACTAATTGATAGAAAGATCGTTACATGTATAAATAATAATGTAACTTCACTACATAGTATAAAACAAAGTCGCTTCCCGCTGTCTGTCCCTATGTATGCTTAGATCTTTAAAACTACGCAACAGATTTTGATGCGGTTTTTTTAATAGATAGAGTGATTCAAGAGGAAGGTATGTAAATGTATAATTTGTTAATCCGTGCGAAGCCGGGGCGGGTCGCTAGTATAAAATAAAATAATCTCAGCTCGGCAATATCTGGTTATAAATTTGAGTACAGGACAATTTAAGGTGACTGGCTATATTGATGACCGCTCACTCTCTGTCACACGACTCACACGTTAACAAAAAGATACCGATCGTCACTGCTTAAGCTTACGCAATGCCATACCTGAAATATATGCAAATGCTTGTTTTATTCAAATGGAATGATGAAATTAAAGTAGAGTGGCTGTCAGTAGGTAATCGGTGAGCTACACATGGGCAGAGCAGTCACCGAGCGTATGGGACACTAGTTACACAGAGCGCGCATGCAAGAGAAAGCGTGCTTAATCAGATAACACAGATTGTCAACCGCGCTCCTGAAATCGGGTCGAATGTCGATACACTCGATTAATTAATTGACGGTCCGAAAAGTTGGAGCTAACTGGTCCGAGAAACCAAAACTGTACTCTTATGAAACATGCGCCGACCAACGAACGACGCTACTAAAAGTTAATAAGCTCAATTTGGCTCTGGTTAATTGCGAGGTGTACATGCTTAACCGGCCGCGTAAATTGGAGCTTCATTAATTAGCAAAAAAACAATCAGTGCTCTGAGCTTTTTATTTTTGTTATTTGAAGGAAGAATTTGGTTTAGTTTTGAATTATGTCACGATTCGACTTGCAAACATACGTAATAAAACCACAAATCACCTGCCCACATAAATACTTTTCCATAAATTAAGGAACTGACGGAGACTTATGTAAATCTTAGGCAATTAAAACTTTATTTCACAACTTTGGTGTTTATAATGTGTTAAATATTTTTGTAAATACTGCTAGTAGTCAGTCATTAATATCGTAGGTATGTACCGAAGCAGAAGCGCATTGTTAATTCATAAACTAAGAGGTCTTATCTCTGGGAAAACGCGCATTTTCGAGTATTTATATGTTTACCCAGATATTATGACTTATACCTATATTCACACCGTAAAATATTGCAGGTTATTGAAAATTAAAAACATCCTTTAGGTTCGATGTGATATATAATGTATAATAAGAAGAAAATAAAACATGTCGTAGTACGTACATACATACCGACGTACTTACAGATGTAGTGCATAACTATTTTCCATCGTATTTTCACGGAAACGTACGAACGTGTCAGTCAGTCTCGGTACAGAAAGTAGTACTGAGGTTGACTGAAGTAGCATGACAAATAAAATACGAACGTTTCCGAGAAAATACGATGGAAAACAATTGTTCACTACCTACATCTGTACTCCTGTCCAACGTCAAATTACAATTTGTATTGGTTACCTTTCTTCGCTGTGTACCTAATATCCGCGTATTTACCAAATGTCAATATGGATTAAAAATCCAATTAACAGCGTGGCGAACGTGGGCTGGTTGTGTCACCCACGCTTGCTGCAACCAATCTTAATGTTCACGAAGGATTAAATGGTGCACATTAAAAATTAATCGCATCTATCTTCATTTGTTGTCGATTGTTGTCTTAGCTGGGTTGACTAAATAAAACTTTACTGTAACTTGATTTATTTTTTTCTAAACTGCACTATGTTGGAAAAGATTGCACTAAGCTATAAAGTTATAACTTAAGTACGTTGAACTTGTCAATGTAATCGGAGTAAAACTTGTCTTTGATAAATTGCGTAATTGGAATATTTAAGATAGTCGTAGTCACCCAGTAATTACCTGCGTAGCTCAATGTATCTTTGTCAAGCAACAATAGCCGGCAAACATTGTTTCGTATCAATTGCAATTTCAAAATAGGCACTAACTTACGTAAACCATTGCACTAGGGCTTAAATTAGTTAGTGAGACTTTATTGATTATTAGTTGCAATATAATAAACAAAATGTTGCCCCAATTACAACTAAACGATTAAGAAATACGGTTGCCTACAAAAATATTTAGGTACTTGAAGCATAATATTTTATAATAATAGGTACTTATCTGCGATTTGAATGTCATTATCATAGTCGTAAACCTATTTGACGTTTACAGTTAAACATGCATTTAAAGATTTGGTGAAATACCTACGAATCATTTTGGAGAATTCTAATAAAGTGATACGGTAAAGTTTATTTATGAATAGCGACTGTTAGAGACGATGCACCGTTACAATTTTATACATTGGCTATCCATTAGTATGCACCATGGTCTAATAAAACATGGTCTTCTCTTCCCAGAGTGTCACTTGCCTACGTCACAATAACATTGCCACTTTATTTCAACATAACATGTTACATGGGTACATTATATCTATGGTTAATAAGTTAATTTATTTCTTTATAATTTAATAATTTTCATTTATATGTATTTTATCTTAAATTTTACAATAACACGTCATTTTTAATTATTCATTAGCAATATCTTCTGATTCACGAAAGAAATTTCAGACGTTCGGGTAATTCTGTTTACACTACTGGCAACACAGGATAGCGCTTTCACATTTGACAATCCGCCATTTTGTCCCTGACCGACCGTCCTTGTCGAACGCGTGTTAATTGTTATTCCCTTCTCGCTCAGTATCAGCAGTCGCAGTGTTTTCCAAACTTATCACGTCGTAAGCTTCGTAATTAATGTTTTGTTACGAAAATGGTTGGCTGCTCTATTCGGAACTGTAAGAGTAGGAGTGAAAAGTGCAGTATAGATTTGTTTTATTTTACTATGTTTCTACATGAATAACTTAAAATTAATGCCGTTAAAATAATTTTCACTGTTGGTTAAAATTCTCCCACATTTTAAAGTTTGAGAACCTGTAAACAGCATGATGACGTAGGCAAGTGCCAGTTAGGTCATTCGCGAATCTCGGAATAGAGTACCAGGCGGAGTATATTATTATACCATGGTATGCACGGAGTTGTCGACTAGATACACCGTCCGATCTCCGGAGAAAACCTGCGTCCCCATTATATACATATAATTATATTAGGTATGTTCCTATATACGTCGCTATTCGCTGACATTAAATTAGTCATAAATTAATTGATTTTCTATTTAAAAAAATGCATATACATATAAGTATGTTAGTCTGTAATGTATATGTAATATGGGTCTTGTTTGCCCTACCTATATATACTTTACCCGGGATGTTATTGGTCATGAGATTCGGTTCTTGAATGGCTCGCGGGCTGATAATTATTAACATGACCTTGACAATTATTTTATCATTGGATTTTAGATTACACCGAAAGAATTGCTTAGCAGTAGTTACGTTTTCACGGTATCTTCATGCATCGTTTCAGTACAAAAAGGGCGAGGCGTAGACATTGGCGAGCGTTGCAGTCGCACCGATCCATCAATCAGAGGCGACGATCGGAGGTGCTTTCTCATCGTTAGCCCTATAAGGCCACGTCTGGCACCACGCCTCGCGCTAGGCACTTCTTTTTCACTTTATTTTCTAACTCGTCTGTAGAAATCTAACAGCATATTTCACTTTTTCACTTGAACGGAAACGGTCGAAAGGTTTCACGTGCCTTTTTCAAAGGAGATTTAAATGCGTATGAAATTAAGATGCCCGTCGCAACGACGTAATCGCACTCGTTTAACGTAATAGCTCAGGAATGCGCGTCGGTAATCGCATTTTGCGTATTCGCGAAATGCTCTAGGCGCTCTGTTGCGGCGGTGGCCACTTTCGCCATTAAAACTTTGCTATAAATTACGCAAAAGCATAGCTTCTTGGCGTCAGGTGTGTCTAATGACCACCCTCTGTATCAATTTATGCACTAAGGCATTCTTTATATATAGTCGTAGACCTAAATCAACCATGTTTTTTGTTCAGTTTCTGTCTAAACCGAAATGAGATATGATTTAGACATTCCTAATTAAATATGTTTTTATATTGTTTCAGAGTGTGGTTATGTTGATGTTCAGGGAAGAAAAATCACCTGAAGATGAAATTAAAGCATGGCAATTCTGGCACGGGAGACAACATTCAGTAAAACAAAGGATACTAGACGCCGGTAAGTCATATTCAGACTTCCTCTGCACATTAAACGCTACATCGCGTGAGTGAGAGTAATTATATGCCCATTAAGATGATAATTTTGAAAACAATGACTCTTTGTTTTTGCGAGAGTGCAGATCGGACAGTAGCGCGTACAAGGATCGGAGACACGGCATTACCTGCACAAAAACAGTCGTGCTTGAGGCGACACAGAAATATGCGGGAGAAGTTGCGTGAGGGTCGGCGCGGTGGCTCTCGCGTGGCCAGGAGGGTCTAATTACTGCACTGCGGGCTGGCTCCCGCGCACCTCCCGCGCACCTGCCCTCCGCTCCCGCCGTTACTATCTCGTTAGAACATTTGCATATATAAGGCCTACCTCTTTCGCGGCCCACACTCTGCGAACCTATCAATCGTCCCGGCTAAAAATATACTTATTCATAGTCCCCTGGCGCCGCCGCCTAAGTATCACTGCCCGCTTGCTTAATGCTGCCGGTCTCATATTACCTCCACTGTAAACCTAGTAATAATGACGCATTCCACGGCTACAACCAGATTAAAGATATGAAACTCAATGTAACGTTTCCACGATGTGAGGTTGAATAAAACGATCTAAGCAATAAAGATATCTGACGCGATGGGCTTTCCTGCTATTTTAAACTTTTACTGAGTAACAGGAAATCGTAAACATTATTAAGAAACGTTGATCCGAGCCTTAAACTAGACTAGTGAAATGACTAAATTAAATGTTATCGTTGAATTATTCATCTCCCGCTAAATATACAATCGTGGACACATGAGGTAATTACCTTATGTGTCCACGATTGTTAGGTACACAATTATTCATAAGCAGTTTACTGGCTTCGCTATTTAGATGAGAAAATTGCAATTGCGTATTGCACCGCAGCATTTTATTGGCACAATATAAACATGGCTTCAGTTATGCTTAATATATGCGCGGTCAGTTGTCTAACGCGAAAAGAAGAGACATAAGGAATGATACAATATAGTCTGGCGGACACATAAGTACCGCGATGATATCGCGCGGCGCGTTCATTAGCATGTTAATTGCGTGATGCTGCCGGCGCCTGCGCACCGCGACCGCGCACCGCACCTATTTACGTCGGGACTTATTCTCAGCTCAGGTATGCTCAACACGTCTCGAAATTATATCGAAATATTGATTGCATCGCCCTAAACACCAGCCTTATGATCATACATCGGGGTTTTCGGTGCGGGAATGTTTTACACTAGCCAAATAACAGGTAAAAATTGTAAAAAACGATACTAATTTAACTTTTATAAGCACATTTGGACCTTACTACCTACGTTTAATTCATAGTCTGGTAATTATTTTACAATAAAGAAAGTTATAAATACACGAAATCATTCCCGCACCGAAAACCCCGATGTATGCTTATTATAATATGTATGTGACTAGTGTTCGGTACATATTTAAGTAAGTACATATATATGGTTCGTGATAGGTAAAGATTGGTATTAAATACTTTTCGCATTAGCCTTACCAAGTACCGCCCATTTAGTAACGTTTAGTTTGCAACTTTATATGTATACCGTAAACTCAGGTAGGTAACTATGCTCTTTCTACATTATACCTACTCAACATAATTTGAAAAATACTTAGGGATACATATTTTACTGGAATTTGAATTTGGATCATAGTTGTAAGTTGTGGACTAAAGGAAAGGTACCTGATTTTACGGTACATACATAATATGTTTATTAAATATTTGGTACTTACTTACTATAATAAATAAAATCAAAATAGAGGCATATAATTGTTTACAATTAAGCGCCACTTGTACCATCCCACTAACCCGGGGTTAACCCGTTAAACCGTTAACCCAGTATCAGATTGTACTGGTAACCATGGTAGCAAATAAAATAGAATTTTCCATCTAAACACTATAAATAAATCTCATCCATTTTCCACCAAACGAATGTCATTCCTGCGTGTAATACTAGTATATTCTTAATTTAATTTTTTAAATAAAAAAAAATCATAATGGATACCTACGAAGCAAATTATGTATAACGATACATAAACAGGATAAGTAATTCAAAACAATTTAGATTTAAATTAACATCATCAATTTCTGTCTCCTCGTCTGTACATAAAATTTAATATAAAGGCGCGTATTCTTCTAAAAGCAGGTTATTAAGTATAAAGAAGCTAGAAAACGTAAGTTAATCGGTTCAATTGAAGTATAGTGGGGCAGACAACGGCGCCAAGCGTCATCGACGGAATTAATCCCAGACAAACTTCGGTACTGGTGATATATGACACTTTACACAGTCTAACATTATTTAGCTGTGCCTATGGCATTAGTAATGAGTGAAGCCGCGGTCGCAAGCATTGCCCATAAATTAAATCTCAAGGAAAATAAAAACATGGAAGCCATTAATTCGCGCGGCCGGGCCAAGTTTAATGTCAAGGTTTTTTAGCTTATCTCGATGTTACTTGAGTTTTGTTTTTTACTTAGTTTGCGTTATTATAAACAATGATATAATGTCGAACGTCAGAATTTTTTTAACTTAAAAATGCCTCGTGTAAGAACCATTAAAAAAACTGTTTAACCTATTCCTTAGGGGGTCCCGTTGTTTCCCATAAAGTTTTAAGTCATAATGTATTGTTTGTCATATTATCATTAGTCATAAAACTGAAACCGTTAACATTTCAGGATTTTCGTTAGGTTATCCTATAGATAGGTTAGGTTAGGTTTGTTTTATGGCAATCCTGAAAAGTGACGCGTTTCTGAACCAAATGAATTATGACTAATGGCTCCTCTACACGATGGGCCAGCGCCGGCCACTCCAAGGGACGCATTTATGCCTTAGAGGGAGCAAGTGATATTGCTATCTCTTTCTACCGCATGGCTGCGTCCCTTGGAGTGGCCGGCGCTGGCCCATCGTGTAGAGGAGCCATAACGAAAATGCGGGCAAACAATACATTATGGCTTAAAACTATTAGGGAAACAATAGAAACCCATTCCTTAGATATCAAAATTATTACACTAGTATCTTTTGAATTAAACGCCAAAGTCAAAAAATTCAGGAATGTGCAATGAATAATAGTAAGAAATCGTTAGATGTCCGACATTGTGTATATGTACCTACCTACATGTAAGATGTATTAAGGCATCAGAAATTGTATGATCTTGGAGTCGGGAGCAGCGTCAAGGGCGACACCGGACACCTGTGCGCGGGCGTGTGAAAGCCAAGGGGTGATGGGGAACGAGGGGGTAGGGGCAGGGACTCGCAACGCACGGCGCACCCGCACAATGCCGGCTCCGATTACTACATGCCTTCTTGTATCGCGTGTCCAACGCATCCGAGCGTCTTTGGTTATTCCTTTTGACAGGGTTTTGCTAAAACACCTTCCTGTAACACCCTAAACTGATCAAAACTAAAGATTTTACTATATATTTATCAGTTGGTTTTGCCAGAATATATCTCCAATTTATCATATTTGGGACACGAAACAAATTTAGAAAAAATTATTATGAGCTTTATAGGTCCTTCGCTGTCAACACAACGTATCCTTATAAAATTTCTCACATATGACTCGCAACTCGCAAGATACTCGAACACAATACTGCTTAGATAATACCTAATCACTATTAGGTAGGTAGATTTAGTTGTTCGTAATATTCTGGTTGAAGACGATGGAGGTTCTACCCCAGTTAATAGTGTTGCGGTGGTTTATTTACCTCGCAAAGTCTTACACAATCTGTTATTTAAGGCTCCGTTAACGATTTTAGAGCCAAAATGTAAAATTGATAGATTTAGTCGTTGAAATTGTACTCCTTTTGTTACGTAGTATCTAAATAACAAGTATTGGTTTCTATTAACACGTCTTCTCATCTCGCCTTTTAATAATAAGGTCCCGAGCGTGCGTCACCGGCAATATATGACGAGAAGGGGCAGTTTTTAAAAATTCATCAAAAAGTTATAGTTATAAATTATAAAAAATAATGTATAAGAACAGTTTCAGGAAATGTTGCAGATTATTTAAGTATCAAAATTACGTTGAAATTAAGTCGATTTTCACGAAAAATGTTCACTTGTTTTGAAGTAATTTCTGGTGAAAATTGATTTCGTCTAACTTTCATTTACTCTTGTTCAATATCATATAACAAAATTGTAGTCTATGCAAGTTGGAGTACAGGATATGTGTAATACAAAATTACCATTTTTAGCAGTCCAAACTTTACGAAATTTACAAATAAGATCGACTAAATCAGTGCTTTACGCGCGTTTACCTAAACGTCCATGAGAAAAAAAATCATTACTAATTTAGTGAGTCAGCTTTCAAAAAAATGATCTGTACAAATGCAAGATAAGATACCAGTACTTGATATTTCTATTACGTAACAAAAGGGTCACAATTTCGTCGACTAAATCTATCAATTTTACATTTTTGCAACTAAAATCGATACCGGCCTCTTAAGAACCTGATTACCTTCAATCCCATGGTCGGGGCTAGTTTTTTGGGAAAAGGGTTTAGCGTTCGGTTCAGTGTTTTATTTCATAGCTTTCATCAGTAAGAAGCCTATGAAATGCAGCTTACAAGACGAGGGGAAGCCAACGTTTAGGTATCTTGACTCTTATAAGTCTATCATGTGCATTTTATTAACTTTTTGTACGTAATAAATGTAAGCACCTAAGATATTTAAGTACCTATTCATATTTTGTATCCATTTTTTTCTGGCTTTTCACTTTTACAAAAGTTAGTTACTAATTAGGAACGAAAATACGTTAAGCATAAATGTTTTGAATTGTCAATTTTACACTCTTCCCTGCTTCATTCCGTAAAACACACCAAAAATATGACAGAAGCGTTTTGAGTGACAGCACAGAAGGCGTATTGTTCACAGCAGGACGTAAGCCAGACTCGTAAATTCGTTGGAGGCAGTTAAAACAATAAAGCCGTGTGAGGGCGGGCGGCGGTCGTCATAAACACATCGGCACCGGCGAGCGGCGCCCGCACAAATCGCTGCCTCGCTGATAGGGCTGCGCCCACGCCGCATCAGCCACGCCGATTACTCACTAACCACCACCCCCGCGCCCGATAATGCATAACCCTAGACCAGGGCTGCCACTCATGTTGTCGACTCCAGCCACTCATCAATAGTTTGCCCTCTTTTAACAAAAAAAAAAGAGTTAATCGAATTTGATGTGTCGTCCAATGTTTTGTTAGACTTGATTCATGTTTTCTTACACTACATATTCAACTTTAAAACAAACCTTAACTCATATTTGGTTTTCTAAGGGTACTACAATTTTAACAAATTCTGAAAATATTATTATAAACGCATTTAGGTGATTTTATATCTAAATGCTTAGTACATTTAATATTTCGAATATTAAGTGTACCAACTATTTACTTAGATATTAATCACATGCTCGAATAATACCTACTGCATTATCTACCTAATGACGGTGACACGGTCTGGTAATTAAAGTAGGTACCTAAATGAGTTAATTTCTAAAATTAATTTAATTATTCTATACGTAAATTTCAGTCGCAACTAAACAGTTATAGGTAGGTACTAGGATTTACATTTGAAACTATTTCTATAATAATAAAATTGGATTAAGTAAATTACGTAAAATATCTACCTAACTGTTAATTTTATTGAACACTATAGAGCCTTAGGACTCAAAATAATTAAGTGCAGATTGTGATATACACGCAGTACTTACACGTTTCCTGCCATTTGCAAATTGGACTTGATTGAGAGTATAATAAAATCAAATGCGTACGAACACGACGTCAAAACTCGTTATTCGTTCGCACAAAGGATAATTGACGGGGCAATCTGAAGACTTTACTAATTTACATAAACCCTAGAAGAACAGTTGTCGAAAGGAACGCAATCGTTGATAAATCGATGTTATCACGTCACGTGATTATTCACGCCCTGCTAATAAATTTCCGTCGGCGATGACGTATTGTGAGTTGATATCTTAATCGAAATCTGCGTCGTCATTACTGCGGGCCTGGGTTGATAAATGCGTGTTTTTGTTGCAGACACGAAGAACAGCATCGGGCTGGCGGGCTGCATCGAGGAGGTGTCGCACAACGCCATTGCCATCTACTGGAATCCTCTCGAGAGTGCTGCTAAGGTGAATTACCTATACGACTCCCCAAGATTCAAAATAAATCATTAAAACAAATAAGTTTTAGGCACTTTCTAAAAAAAAGTTAGATGCGAAATAAATAAAAAGTTGGTAGGTATACGATGGGCAAAACATTTTCGAGTATTTCTTATTTCAGCACCTCAAAATGATACTTTGGTAATGTATTGGGATAAGTACTTGTAAATATTAAATGTAAAATTAATAAGGAATGACTACTCAAAAACAATTAAGTTGATCAAAATATTTAGAAACATTTCATAAAGAATAAGTATTCGCATACTTAATTCTCATTATGAAGCAGCATTAAAACACAGCTCATGATATTATTATACTTACACTTATTACAGTGTAATTAAATAGAATCCTGCATCCATATTTGGTCGAATAACGACTAAATGAAGCAAAAAAATCTGCAAGCGTCCGCCTGAGAACGCTGGCCGCCGCCGCTGGTCGCCGGGCGGCGATCGCACTCATTAAATTATTGAATAATAAACAACGGTCTCCGTTTTTAATTGCATTTATAAAATTCATTGTATGTACTATCATTACCTATAAATGCATTAATATAGTTCATATTCATATATGTAGATAGTCTTACGGTAAAACGTACCAGGCTTATAATATAATGTAGAGACTGCCGTGCCATCAAATCTTCACTCAGATAAGCCATATCAATAAAATACTGATGGTTTGAGAGATCATTGCGCTATACCAACAAACTCATGTGAGCGCTTTTTATTTTTCTTGGTTTCTTTTATTGCCGTAAATTACTTAGTAGTCAGTTACCAATATCCGTAATTATTTATTGTTGGGCGAAACCACAGCGGATGCGAGTTGTTAGCGACAGATAATATGCGTTCGGACAGTGATCGGTGGCGGTGGCGGCGAGGAAAAACGCAGGGGGTCATTTGCATAGACTGCGGTAATGAGCAACGTAGACTAGCCACCAGCACCGCCCTTAGCTACCTGCTACGCTATAATGACCCTAACGCAACACTGGATACTACCAACATCGCCAATATTTCATTGAAAAATTCCCAGTCACTTTATATTTTTTATACAACTGCATTAGTGACGGGCGGTTCTCATGTCTTAGTCTGACACCCCTGGCGCCTGCCATTGCGGTCAGGATGTGTGCTGTTTACATCGCCGGTGTTATCAGAGTAATGAGAATCTAACATCATTATAATCGGACCGCTCTCATGGTATTTTGTTTATTTCAGATCAACATTGCAGTACAGTGCCTTAGCACAGACTTTAGCAGCCAAAAGGGAGTCAAGGTACGTTTCTGATACTTGTTTACGATACTGATTACATACATGGTAATGCATTTTAAATTTTTTATATTATCGGGTATTTAAAGTATGAGTAATGTATCGGTTGTTGTTTTAGGTATACCTAGTGTAACTTTAATTGCTTAAACACGTGTGGATTGCTAAGATATAAAAGTATAGTATCCTCCAAATAAATAAAGTAAATAGGTAATAAATAAATTATAAATTTCGCGATATACCCCATAAATGTGAGTCTGTGTTCAAAACACGAAAGTTTTAAATACTATAATATATTTTTCATTTCATTTTCATTTCAATGATAAGTAATATCTAAAAACAGTAGCCGGGCGTTCTAGCCGCTAGCGCAGTTCTCGTTGTCCGCCCGGAACAGCCAGTCCGAGTCGCGATTACCCACCCTCCAGACCCTACGTTCTCATCACTTGTGTAACACATGAACCAGGCGATCCCATATAATTCTGATCTCTGATTACGTATTGGCGTTATCACTGACGAGGTTAATCTTATATTGGTTGTCTAGAAGCGAATGCTCAGCTCGCGACGAGCCTAGGTAAAGCTCGCGGCGGTGACGTGCGTCGACCTCGAGCCGCCGCAATTAAGACGTTTTAACGCGATTCGATTCAGACACGTGCATATTTTTCCTTATTCGTAAATTTGACGTAATTATCCCTTATGGTTTATTAAAACAATTTTTTGTTAACATACTCGTTGTGAGACACGAAGCGTGAAATTGCGTCAGACGAAATCTATTAGATAATCTTTCGAGCGGTTGATACGTAGGTATTTGAATGTTTGCATTTTACAGATATACGGGTGGTTTAATTACGTACATAAATAGTTTCAAATGAATTATGATATTTAATTTCAGGGCCTACCGTTGCACATCCAAATTGACACGTTTGAAGACCCACGCGATACACAAGTGTATCACAGAGGATACTGCCAAATTAAAGTTTTTTGTGACAAGGTAAGATCTCATGTTTGTGACACGTTAAGGAGAACTTATACTCGTATTTATTTATTTAAGTATACTATAGTAGGTACTCGAATGTAACTTTCTTCATTTGGTTTATAGGGTGCGGAAAGAAAAACACGGGACGAAGAGAGAAGAGCAGCGAAAAGAAAAATGTCTGCAACGAATAGAAAGAAGCTGGACGAGATTTACCACCCAGTGACGGAGCGGAGCGAATTCTATACGATGGCCGATTTAGCCAAGCCACCGGTGCTGTTCAGCCCGGCTGAAGACATCGACAAGCTAACGGGGATGGACATCCAAGGGTTCTACGGCCACGACGAGTCGGCGCTGGCGGAGGCGCATCTGAAGGGCGCCTCGCCGTTCCTGCTACACGCCGCCAAGCCGCAGGCGCCTGCGCTCAAGTTCCACAACCATTTCCCGCCTGACGCGCCCGCGTAAGTATCTGCTCTACATACCTGCACTTGCTGTCACTTTTCGCTTACTGCTCCGGGGAATCCACTCGAACGAGGCTTCCGATCGCTAGCCGTTTTGATACGGATGACTAATTTGGCAAATCTACAAACAGAAGAAGATCATATACGACAGAAAAATACACCTATCATTGAAAATCTGTTGAATTGTAATGTGACCTAATTAAACAGCAGACTTTTTAGGACTTAGGATTTTTAATGTACTTACTATCGTTGTTTGTCTGATTTATGTGGTTTTATGAGACCACGTTAATAAATAATGCTGATAACCTCTTGATACCTGCATAATAATGCAAATTTTCGACTTCTTACACTAGGTAAATTGATTACTCAATCGATCACGAAACATGATACTACAATACCCATGACGCAAGAATATACTTATGAATTCATTGTGATACCAAGTACACAAAGAGCTTATTAATCAAATCGATGTCAGATAAAGTCCCATTTGTTTAGCAAATGTCATATCGGTTATTAGTTAAAGTCAGCGCCAAATTATTGATATCTCAAATTACCAAGAATAAAAATAGGTAAAATTCCGTAACAATCATGGGTAGATAATGCTAGTCCTTCAACCGATCGATTGCAGCACCGATTAAGTTGGCAAATTATTATGGCTAAATTGCAAAGCATTGGTTTGTATCGTTGTTCAGATTGAAAATTAGGTATTGTATTATTATAGTATATTATATTTTGCTTTCGGATTTGACCTAGTACCATACAGCTATACGTATATAGTTACCTAATCTGATACCTAAACTTATATTAAGGAAAAATAGTTAAAAATAGAAAGATAGTGTTATTTATTTTATTAACATGGAGAAAACTTTCTCTATTAGCAGATGCTTGCGTTTTTAACAAATAAGATTGCTGCTTAAACAAAGGTTTCGTTGCGGTCAGAAACAGAGATACCTATAGAAGAGATGTGTATTCAGGTACAGGTCAGAGGTGGGCAGCCTCTCGCCTTACGGTGACCGCAAGGACACGCTGGAGCTAGAGGGCGTGCTGGGCAAGCGGCCGCGCGCCGGCACGCCGCCGCTCAGCGAGCGCGTCATGTTGTACGTGCGCCAGGACACCGACGACGTGTACACGCCGCTGCACGTCGCGCCACCCACCACGCAGGGCCTGCTCCATGCGGTGAGTACACCACTCTTCACTAGCGGTTCCTACATTCGAGGGAAAAACGATATACGTCCTCCAATACCCACCGGTTCTGCTCAACAACGCCGTGCCGTTTCAACCACGTTTTTACAAACCGATTACTGGTTGTTACGATATGCTCTAAGTGCATCTTAAAGTTGATTCAATTGTTCATAGGTATTGAAATATATGATTTTCACTTATAATTTCTTAAAGTTTGTCAGGCAACTGAAATAATAGCCGATCTGATTCTATCAGAAATTCATTACGTCAAAATCATAATTATTCGAATTATCAATGATGCTGACACGGCTCTATAAATTTTAAAGTGCTATGACTGTCAAAGGTCATCGAAATCCTGTTTCACTTGTTTTTCATTGTATACCTACTTTTCAAATGATTGATTGGCTTAACTGCGGAATTTCAGTTAGATTGTTTGAATCAGCTCGTTAGCTTAGAGATTATGGTTGAATAGTAGCACGGCTGAAACGAAATTCAAGTACGTGTATTGTTTTTCCTTTTCGTTTTTGCACACGCTTGCCTTATTGGCTCGCCACGTTGACTAGGGCTCGTCAACGCGGCGGGCCGCGGGCCGCCGCTCGACGCGGCGGCACGAGAATAACCTTGGTGATGTCGGCTAACCGCAGAACGTGAGGGAGCGAGACTGGACTTGGATGCTTTCTCGCTATCTCGACATTCGTTAACGTTACCAATATTCAAAATTGTAAACCAATGTAATCGAGACGCTTCGTCCGCGCCGCGGGCCACGGCTCCGCCCCTCGGGCGCGACGCCGTCGCTCGCGGCGCCGCTGTAACCGATGTGGCGCTTCATAACCCCGTCTAATACCTACAATACACACGTCATCATAACTGCATGTTGTAATTAACACCCGCGCGGCCGCACCGGACCACGTCGCCAGAACTCGCGCGAATCATTCTCGTTGTGAAACCACTCCACCGGTTCCGTCAGACGAGACGTCTCGGTTCAAAAAACAAAGGCCCCTTTGTAATCATTTGTTTTTTGCTTATTTTCAGATTGAGAATAAGTACAAAATTTCAAGTTCGGCAATTAATAATCTTTATCGAAAGAACAAGAAAGGGTAAGTGGTTTTCATTGGCCTTAGATAGTTGTCGTTGTGACGTGTCTCACACACCCGGCCGCCACGCGCTAGCATCGCTTGCCCCGGGCGCGCCACTAACTTGCAACGCTTATTCAAATAATTATACCCCTAATTGAATCGTTTGATTAGAAAACAACCAAGGTCGCATTAAAATACACATTGACTTTGATTGTTTTCAAAATAACCGATGCAATTTATAAGCTGCACATAAAATTATATCATTTACAATAATCATGTCCCTCAGCACAGACCTTGCCCCAAAACCTAATTTATATTGCAATAATGGTGAGCACTTGGACGAAATTAATAAATTGAGCACTCTAACGACTTACTAGCATTAAGTACCCAATTAATTAAATGGGTAAATTACGCAAAGATGAATTGATTCCTTAAATTGTTGAAATCTAATGACCTTTTTGAATAACCTTCATTATTGTGTAAATCGGTGCATGCATTTGCAATAATTAATGGAACAAAATTCTTACGTCATTTACTGTTGCATTCTTTAAGAATGACTGTATGAACGAGTGCTGGCTTTGATTGTCAGTATTTAACCAAAATATTATTTGCAGGATTACGGCCAAAATTGACGATGAAATGCTAGCTTACTACTGCAACGAGGACTTGTTCTTGCTGGAGGTGCGGCCCGCGGTCGCCGCCGACGACGAGCCGCTCTACGACATCACGTTCGTGGAGCTGCCGCTCGACCACTAGGCGGCCGCGGGCCGCCCCTGCCGGCGCAGAGACAACCGCGTGGCGACTACGCTGGACACTGATTCCAACAGTCTCCGTCACAGTTACACTCGTTATGAGAAAAACTGATTAAACGTTTTCTCAAAGTGTCGATCTCACGTTGAAATTTACTTTTAAGCGATTCATCACCGTAGTTTTCTTTCTACTAAAACTTACTGCCACAAAAACATCATGGTGGTTGTCGTAGGACGGCATCCGTTTGTGGGACCGCATTGTAAATAACGACCACGCTAGAATTTATTATTGTTGCGAAACGACGATGACAGAGAAATTCTTATTTCTAATGCGAAAATATTAGTTCATTCTGACTATATTAGTTATATATGTGTAATTTGTAAATTACTATCTGTTGCTGATCAAAACGTGTGTGCCATTCACTCGGTTATCATACTAGCTGTATGTAGTTAACGTTTCAACAGGTACCTTTGAATCTTGCCATGATGATAAAGTTAGAAATTCTTGTCACAAAACATTATTGTATTAGTAGATACTATATTATCTACTTGAAGTAAAAGCATGAAGTGCCTTTGTCATAATAATTAATGTAAGTGAGTTAAGTCAAATTAAATGCCATCCACTTTGTTAAGTTTTATAAGGGTAAGTTTGCTTTATAAGCTCGCTCAATTCATTCATTTAGTAATGGTGACTCTAGCTATAGGAATCGATAGATTGTTCGTCATTACTTTCATCGTTCACTATCATATTGTAAATTACGTCCTTATTTATTTGTGTAACTCCTTAATGAGCCTATTCCCTTCCATAATTTCTCGTAAAACACAACGAGATTTTTTAATGACGACTTTATTTAAACCGATGTTGCAGTACTGTGTTTACAAATATTTGCCATTATCATTCACACAAAAAAGAAAAAAGTACTGCTAGTAATTTCAAAAAGGAAAGGATATGTACTTAGTCATTGTAACATAGTCACAAAGGACGAGTCCGTTTGAAATACAATTTCATTATCATCTGTGGGATTGGTTTGTGTATAATTTAAGGTATTATTGATAATAGATTTTGTTATTATAAACGAATTTCGATACTTAAGTTATCGGGCCATGACAACAACTTAGATTAAGGAAAATGTATGATGTGTCCAAGACTTTACCATGTACCTAATTACGGTATTTTACCGAGCCATTTTGTAATACATATCCAAAGTTATCGCTTGAATTTATTGGATATGGTTTTTTATATAATTTTCAGCGATTAGCATATTTGGATTATATGTAGACAAACGAGGGAAATTATATATAAATATCCATACTTGTACTCATCGATGTATAATGTATTGAATTACGCCTTGCATGCAACCGGCTGGCCATTTTGTTACAACGTGAGCCGCCGCATTACATAGTAGCTATTTACGAGTCGCATAGCCTAACAAACAAACAAATGATTAACACGTTTATAGTCCAGTACTATATTCTATACTTTTCAATATTGTATATGAAGCCACGCTGAAATGATCCACAAGTATAAAATATACTTAATAAATATGTAAATGCAATTTGTTACATTCCCATTAAATACTGTTAAGCAAAAAAAAGGGTTAATGGAGTAATGAAAAAAATTGGTTCGGAAACTGTGATCGTGTTAAATAACATTAAAGTGATGGATGACGCTGAAATCATATTATGTATTAAGTTTCTCCACCGATTATATTCAAAATTTAGAACCAGGTTCTGTTTCCTGAAAGGATCAGTCTTGGACATGCCCAGGAGTTTTTAAGAGAAGTGCCTAGTGCGGACGGTTCGATTAACTGCCATATTATGACATAATTTAGAATACTTAATGATGTTAGTTATAGATTTTTAAATATAATTCGTTTTATTGTCCCACGAATTGCAGATAGACATCGAATTTTAATTAAGATAATGTTATTGATACTTTTCTATTACTTTACTTCTATTTCGTTTCTTCCATGTTATTGCGATAGGGTTGTGACTCCTCTGGTCCATCGCGTAACACTTATATCTGCATTTCATATTATATTTGAAGATATATGTAAAAGACACTCGTTAATGTTTATCCACTGCTTACGTAACAGGGGTCGAAGTATCTCGATTCATTATAAATTTTATATGGTTACGCGTATTGCTCAAAGTCTGCGCTCGAGTGGGGCGGACTATAACGACATTGTTATTATACCTACTTATACGTATTCACGTAATGTTTATTTATGTTCTTATTATTTTAATCGTGCAGCTTTAATATTTACTTACATTGATGTTAGATCGTGATTCTGAATCTCGTCATAAGTCACAAACGTCAGTAGCAATAAATACGTGAAGCAGTTAGTAGTTAAAAGGGCTCGCACGGCGCGACGCCGGCCGCCGCGGCCGCCGGAGTTGTGCAATGTCGGGTCAGTGGTTGGGTCGTCGGGTCGGAGTCGGGTCGGGCCCGAGTCGCGGCGAGCCGCGGCCGTACGCGTCGCCGGCGAGAGAGTTTAGTCACACTAGTTAAACACACCCCGAAAGTGTTAGCACATTTTCGTTATAAAATTCTACTGTACTTAAGATTAAATTGAATAGATGTTACGTTATTCTTTTATATGAATATTTGTAAGTTGTCATAAAATATTATTAATATAATTATTTTTATCAAAGTTTATAATCTAAATAAAAATGTTTTTCTTCAAAACATTACGTTTGTTTGATTTGTCAAACTGGTGGGCCGTGCATGCGCAAGAGATAAAGGGAAAGCTATGAAGACAATTAAAGAAACAATATTGGAACCATCAACATTTAATGGAGCCTTAAAGTTAACAATAACTATAGGTAGGTAAATATCAGAATTTTTCACACAAAGCACAGGAATTTAAGTATTACATATATAGATCACGAAAGCATTGAGACGAAGATCTAGTTCAATTTAGAGATAGATTAAGAACGTTCCCTAAGTAGGTACTAGGTAAATAACTTAGCATAAGTAGCATACTCTATTTTGTTCACTGTCTTTATTTTATTTGTTTTGTAGTTATGATTGGTTATGAAGACAATTTGTTTTTAACTTAATTAATGTTCAATGCGAATAGGTATCTATGTATGCTGTCTACTTATTTCATTAATTATAAATTAGGTCCTTATTTAGTAAAACTACTTCCAAATTTAACGTTTAGGTAAAGTGGGCTGCAAAATTACCTACGATTTTACCGCACTGAAATAGTTATGGAACGCGGATCCACGTTATAGTGGATATTGAACTCTAATTAATAATTAATTCAAAACTTACTGCGTGGATCAGCGTTCCATACGAGAGGTTAACCGCTCGTGCTAATATTAACCGAGCAAGCGAATGATTCCAAAATTTAACTACGAGCGTAGCGAGTGGTTCGAGAAGTGGAATCTTGAGCGCTGCGAGGGTTACAAGGCACAAGGGTTAAACAAACTTTGCCTCCAAAGACTCCAAGTCAAACACAAAAATGTTCACCACACCAACGCGAGGAAAATCAAACCAAATCAAATCCAAAAATCGTCATAAATTTGCTTTTATTCAAAATATCATTTAAGTCAATTCTAGCAGCTAAAATAAGCAATCAACTCAAAATTTGGATAAAATGCAACTTTCTCATTCGTTTGTGAATAATGAAGAGGGCCTTTACCAGTTCGTGTGGTGAAGACATCCTGACTCAGATTTTATATCAACATGACAATATAACTGGCGGGACGATTATATTCCAATACGTTAGTATCGTAGATATTTGATAACGACTTACTGTACGTACTTTTGAACCAGAACATCGAAAGCAAGCTAATGATAGTCGGAAAATATCTAATTTGAAGATCAGTCATATACTTACATACATGTTCAACTATTAATTACCCAAACATCGTTAATTCTGTAAAAATTTCAGTGCAGTATTGTTACATTGATGTGATCTATATACTCCAATCTAGCTAAAATGATTAATACGAACCTGAATTGATTATAGCTCTCTAGAAATTGTTTTTAGCTATTCCTTTAATTCAACTATTTTGCACCGAAATCGCTATAAAATGTACGATGTCGGTTTATTACTCACGAATTTTAGAACATCGCGCCGCTTTATTTGATAACTATCTAGAGACGGATCGGACAAAAGCTTTTAGGTATTTGTATAACCTAGGTTTGATGATAAGCATTTTCGGCAAACCTAATAGGCACTTAGTGGGGACAACTAAATCTATTAAGTTACTAACAAATCAATGACCCACGGGCGCTGCCTAAGAAAGAGAATTAGAAAGAGAAAGAGAAGAGAATTAAATAATAATTAAAATGACCATTAGATACGTGCCCTTAGACCCAGGGATCCGCAAACCCTAAGGAAAATAGCCAACTGCATTAAATTTTATTAGTAGATCGGTAGTTATCATGACTTTTAACGAGAAATTGAGTCTTTTTTTGTAAACTAGTAATTCCACTAGTGAACTGTTGTTTTTCAATCCTCGTCATCATTTGTCGGATTTCATCATTTTCACTGATTACGTTACTGATTTGTTTTCATGTGAGTATTCATGTCAATTAAAATTTTAGACAAACAAATTTACCTGGTTTAAATATTTGTTCCAACTTGGCTACCTTTTTATTACTCTTCTTTATTTAGTCTAGTTATTCTTGACTTATGATTAACATTAATTACTACGTAATCAAAAAGAAAACTACTAAAAAATTACACATAGGTACCTATAAATAATACATTACATCTCTAACTACTAACATTTTTAACAACAAATAAATGGGTAGCATAAATAATATATTATCGGACTATCAATGATTACTGATCCCTGAGTAGGGTTCGTTTATAGTTTTTTTTTATAAATACAAATGTTAATTGGAACCCTAAATGGAGATATTAAATTTGTTAGTGGGTTAATTTATAAGCAGAGCTCGGCGGGGGTGAGCTATTTTCCTTATATTTTCCTTAATGATGTCCATACCTACTGCTTCCGATCCTAATGTGTTATCATTTCGCTCTCCCCCGCTGTCTACAGACAAACCGACAACCTACTTACAATAAACATGACTAACCTAACATCACTGACCAGTAACTTACTAATACCCTCACAGGAGGCTAAGACCTGAGTCCCTTCAGGACGCAGGCATCTTTTCGTAATATGACGTAAGACATGTCAAATTATAAGGTAAATAGGTAGCTCACCCCCGCCGAGCTCTGTTTATAAGGGTTTTATGATGTTATGCCTGTAAGCCGGTCGAGTTTATTTAACGAATAAATAATGGTACCTAACACCATTATAGAGTAACTTCCCCCTGAATGTCCCATCGGGATATTCCGGCGTCAAACCAAGGATATGATAGATGATTTTCTGTAAACTCCTAAATTATAACAAAAAAAAAACTATAGATTATTTATTTCAGAAAATTACATCAAATGGTATTAGCAAATGCATTCTCTTCACAAATATCTTATTATTATTATTATAGATCTATCTAACCGCCACCGACGTTAACATCTCTATACAGTAAACGCTTTACCTCAACAATATTCACATAATATGCAAAATAGAGATCACTAAGCTTACCTACGTACATTAAGTATAAATTATTTCAGCTCTAGCAATCACAATGGTATTTGTATGGAGGTCTATGTTGCTATATTATATAAGTAGGTTATATATAGGGCGGGTTATAATTATCACATTTCTATGACTTAGGTGCGACGATATATGCACTCCACAAGTATAATAGCAGAAATTGTCTGTCGAAGGATTGATCTTAATATTATCTCTTTCAGCGCGCAGGTTTACTATTTATAAGCGCTACGTCGTAGCTCGTAGAGGTGTTTTTGGCAATGTGGTGAAACATATTTTTAGCGGCGTGACACAACGTCTGTGTCATGCCATATATGTATATAAGTTTGTATGAGAAACTGGGGACACTTATTCTTTTTTTATAAGCTTTTATTTCATTTGCAACCTGTTTGTATATTCAGGTCAAATGTAAGTCGACTGTCAATGTAATATTATGGTACCCTCGAGCTGATCTGATGATGGACACAGGGGGTGGCCACAGGAAATATGTGATAAAACAACGCAACTTTTCGGTATGTTTGGTCTGTTAGAATTGTCTCGGGGAGTATTAGTTGCCTGTTTCAAGAGAGTACAGGCAGCAATAGCTCGTATCATAAATGAAACTTCTGACTAAAAATATTTTTGCCAATTATACTTGAAATTTGGAGAAGAAATAACTCAAAATTTATGAACTGAAATAAATGTCACTACTATATAAGTTTATAATTTATATAGTAGTGTGACTACTCGAAATAATAACAAATTAAAATATTTTCTGAAAATAATTTAATTTGTCCTAGTATGAACTCAAAATTTGTTAATTCATTCGAAAAAAAAAATGTTTTTTTTTTTTTACCTGAAAACCCCTAAATATCGCGTACCTACCTATGATGCAAGTTCTGCGATTTAAATTTGTATCTTGAACCGTTCCCCATCGGAGCAGTTCATGAGTGATTGCTATTGGATGAGCGGGGAGCTCTGGCTGTCGCTGAAGTCGAGCGTGTAGTACATGTCGGTGGTGTCGAGCGCGGGCGGCGCGGGCGCGGGCGCGCGCTTGTCGTGCAGCCAGTGCGGCGCCGGCGCCGGCGCGCGCGCCAGCCGCGACAGCAGCCGCGAGTACGTCTTGTTCACGCGGCAGTGGCATGCTGTCACCTGGAATGTTCATCTTTTTGTTAAGAACATAAGTAGTTATGTTGCTCGGGGCGAGAGGAACAGAACTAAGTGTAAGGCCTGAGTGGACGCTCAAAGCGGAGCGTTCGGCGGGGCGTGCAGGGTGGCGTCAGGCTCACAAGTGATTTGAGCAGCGTGCACTAAGGCCGCTCCTAAACGCTTGCATTTGTTTAACATGCACGCCGCGCGACCCGCCCCGCTGCACGCCCAACTCGAGCGTCCACTCAGGCCTTGCACTAAGAATTCCCTACAAATGTTTCTCTTGCCCAAGTGTTTCTGCCCAAAATTTACGATGCAACATCAACTACGTCGTAGCATTGTCTATCGTAGACCCATGACGTAATATTTTAGTGTGACTCGGGTCACACCAGGTCAGGTGTGGGTCAGGTGCGCGGTCAGCCGCGACGCCCACAATGCCGATGACGGCGCCAAGCATGCCAGCAACGTGCAACACGTTATATAGAGCGAGCGGCATGCACCTCGCGCCTGCAGCTGTATGTACCTATCGTATGTACTGACCACGACGCCCACGATGGCAATGGCGGCGCCGAGCGTGCCGGCGGCGATGTACACGTTGTGCAGGCGGTCGTGGTACAGGCCGAGCGGCATGCGCACCTCGCGCACCGCGCCGCCGCCGTCGCTGCGGGACTCCGAGCTGATCACCTCGCCGCGGACCACTGATTCCAGGATGAAGTCCTCTGAAAATGATGTCATTACCAAATAAGCAGAAATACAGGGTGTAATCTAAAACGTGATACAAGATAATCAAACCTGAATCTTTTCATGATTTTGAACAACTTTTACTATGACATTTTTATTTATTTTATTAATTAACATTATTAACTAATTTGTAATTTAATGCTCGAATATTTATTATAATTTATGCAAGCCGTTATTATCTATTATATTTTGATTTCATTTCATTTCTTTTTAATTTCAATTAATTTCTTTATATTTTGCTACAAAATGACATTGTATAGTTTATAGAGCATAATACTAACAATATTTTATAAGGCATAGTCGTAAGTACCAACAAAAATGATCCCTGATGGTCCTGTAATAAATGAATTTATTTATTTATTATTATTTATGGGGTCAATTTTGTAATATTAAAAAAAAATTGAGCTGTTCCATAGAAATGGTCAAGGAGAGGTAGACAAAAATGTATGGCAAAGATTTTTTTTTTTATTGTTAATTTACAAAGTTGACCCCATAGTAAAAGTTGTTCAAAATCATGAAAAGATTCAGGTTTGATTTACTTGTATCACGTTTTAGATTACATCCTGTATATATCCAATGCTGTAGGTACAGTAACCTCCCCCTGTAATCATCAAAAGGAAACGTCTGCGTCGTCTCTTGCTACCAACATCCAACGGTTCCTTGTGATCTTTTACCAAAGCATCAGTGCTTGTTGTTAAGAGACCATCCACGCAACGTTTCTAATTACCTAATCAAAGTGTAATGAGTAAATTGCATGTTTAAAACCAATATTTTGAACATACATATTTTTTTCCTATTGACATTCTAAAAATGATATACAGTTCTACCGTTGATAGTAGTTATAATGGTTTTGGCAGCTATTTCTGAAGAAATGTCGTTACTGTTTATTTTTAGAAATTTGGTTAATTAAACATACTTAAATGAATAGGTACTTCAGGGTATTTATATAAAAATCTGCCGCACCTAAGCTCAATAAGAATTTAAATAAAGGAAATGAAACGATGATGTTACTTATACTTAAATATTTACATCGATAACTTCCTCGTTTCGGAAATAAACGTTTGTGATCATCATAGAAACAAGTGTTCTTACCGGGATTTGAACTTATCAGTTTCAAAGGCAGGGTCACTACCTACTCCCTAGCTCACAACTAGAATAGGTTAACCAGGTGAATGTGCGCATATGGAGACATACGTACCTACTTGATAGGTTTTAGAGGCAACGGTTGAGGCAAATAATAATCAAATTAATACAGAAATATTAGATATTTAATACCTTCGCATAGTTTGCCGGTGTATCCCGGCCGGCAAGAGCAGTAGAAGGAGTCGATGCCGCTCCAGCAGGTGCCGCCGTGCGCGCACGGATTATTGTCGCACGCCTGTAACACAAACATAATCATTCTATAAACATGTGAATTTCTTAGTTTTGCCATAATAGTAAATAGTGAGTCGATCCCCGTACCTATGGAATGGAATAGTGGAAAACTCTGCTAGGCGCAGCTAAGCAGCAGTTTTGGCAGCAATATGGCACTCATAAATGACGTGATAAAGATAAAAGATATTTTATTCAAGTAGGCATAATTACAATGCGCTTATGAACGTCAAATAAAGCTAGGTAGACCGGCTCCAACCCTACACCTCTGCCCCGAGAAGATTTAAATCCCCCCTCAATTGGAGGAGGGTATCCCAATATGGGACCGGCAACAAACTCGGCGGGACACACCTTTTAAAAAAAAATTACATCTTATAATTAACATGCATTACGAGAAAATAAGGAAAAAAAAAACAATTTAAATTACTATAGAATTCATGCAATTATACACATAAGGTATAATAGAAATTTGATTTAAAAAAATATACATATGTACATGGAATCATACAAATACGTAGCTCTTTTAGAAAACATATCAAATTCTTACAAATCAAGTGCTGGCGTGGCTGAACAGAATATAATATCTGGTACCACGATGCACACAGTAGCGCTTCGCAGAGCACGGGTTTAATAGCACAGCGGGCTCAGCACGGTTCCATTTTTATCGACTATCACTATGCCCGTCACTTTCGCACTTACATACTTGTTAGAACGTGACAGGCATGGTGATAAACGATAAAAATGCTACCGTGCTACTAGGGCAGGTCTACCTGCAAGGTGTGAATGGTGCGATAGTTACTTACCGATTTGACAGGCAGGTGGCACTCGTCGCCGACGTAGCCGTGAGGGCACTCGCAAGTATAGCTGTTGCCGCGGTCCACACAGTAGCGCTGCGCAGAGCACGGGTTTGGTGAGCACAAATCAACCTGAAATGGGAAATAAGGTGTACCTTTAAAATAAGCTATCAAAATTGTAATTATCTATTTCAGTTCCAATATAAAATGGAGAAATGCACATCGCCCATCACCATCTTTTATAGAAACAGCTATGTGGAGCCATAAGGTTTTTAACGTCGTCTGTGACTTTCATATATCAAATAGGCCCTTAGTTGATAATTTAGCTTAGGCTAATGCCACAAAGAAGAAAAAAAGTAAACCGCGATATGCTCTTTTCCCACAAAATCCATGTAGAGTAGAACCGTATGTATCTTAAGCTGGCAGTTGTTGAAGGTCCACCGTACCGCGCGCAAGGCGACGACTCGTAGTACCTACTCGTACTCGTTATACAACAGTAAATAGGTACTCGTGTACCCAATACGCAGGTGTTGCAGCTACTTGCACTCGTTGTAAATCAGCACCCGTGTACCCAATTTAGTACCTTGAGCTGACAGGTGTTGCCGGTGAAGCCGCGGCCGCAGGCGCACGCAAAGCCGCCGACGCGGTCGGTGCAGGTGCCACCGTTCGCGCACGGCGACGACTCGCACTCGTTGTATTCCATTTCGCAATGCTCACCCGTGTACCCTGTTTCAAAGCAAAGGCTGCAAATTAAAAAACTTTCCATATCTGAAAATAAAAGAGCCTCTAGGTATGTATCTGATCTCAGTTTAGAAATAATTATTACAGTTAAAGTATAAATATAATTATGTTATTATCAAATATGCAATGGTGGGTAGGTTTGTAATCTGAATTTTCTTTAGCAAGTATCCAACTTTCATGGAAGTTTACATTTTAATGAAACTATTATTTTGTGAAAACGAGATCAAGTACCCGAAAACCTTCCAATGAACTTGCCCATTATTTTTTATTGACCTAAATTAGCAATGGCAAAGTAAAATATGTTAATCTAATACGAAGGCGACATAAAATGCAAAATAAGGGAAATTTCTCATTCCGGCAAACAAGCCACAAAGGGCCCCTGAACTCGCCTATGTAAATAGAGATTACGCAACGACATTCGACGCGGGGCTGCGCCAACCATCTCACTCGTAAGTCGTTTTTCAAGGCTCAGTTTTGCATGAAACTCTCATATAATAAATACATAAAATAAATTGAGTAAGAAGAATATCATCGCGAATTCAGATTAGGAATAATGTCGTATTATTAGGGTAAGTGCTACTTTGGATGTTTAATATAGAGATCTACATAATTTCACCTTGAACGTGAGAAAATATCACCATATAGGTAAGTACCATGGACCTAGAATATTACGGACGGACTGTGACACTGCAATGGCGGACGGTTTGAATGTGTGCGTGTAGACGAGTGTTACCATGTAACACAAATTCTCCCCTAATGGTTAAACAATCGTCCTTGTTTTCAAATAAAAAAAATAGGACAGTTTTACGTTAGACAATAAAAAAGGTGTGTACGTATCTGATTTTATAGGTCTTGAAAATGCGCAATATTGCACAATTACTTTCTGCAAACATTATTTTCATTACCTAATGATAGTTATATAGCATCGTAATGGAATCAGTTCGTCATGTTTTTTTTAATTTATACATTTAACTTGAAACATATATATATGGTTTTCAACAAAAAAATTATAATACATAACAAACAAACGTCAACTATCAAACATGCATGTAAGCGTCTAATCTCCTTAGTATCGGGAAATTACCATACCGACCTAGTTTGAAATGCACAATCAATAATTTAACCATTTACCTAAATGATCTCTTAATACATAATGATTTAATAAGAAGGGTATCAATTACCCTACTTTCGGGAAATTACCCTATTCATGTTCCTGGTCACACTGCTGTTTTGCAGTTTGATAATTTATAAACAACAAATTATCGTGATTTTACGTACTAATTGATAAACTTAAGTATGAAAAGTTTTCCGTGACTTTTTTTCCTTCGATCGGTACAATTCTAGCAGGATTTAACTACGCATGCCGGCATATTTTATATTTTTCTTCGACATGTTTACTTCAATGACGTTTCGATTCGTCTGACGGCAAACTGGTGGATGTGGGCTGTCAATGTGTGTGTGTCACGCGTAAATACTATGAAACTGGTGGATGTCGGAATCACAGTTGTGTTGTAAGCGAAACTCTGTCCGTAATATTATAGGTTCATGATAGGTACTTTAAAAAAAACTAAGCTGTGGACTACTGCATCGTTACCTTTTAACGCTATAATAGCCCATTGTCACCTCTAGAACTGAATATTTGTTAAGATCTATCGTTTACATCACAAACGTTGTCGCAACTGAATTGAGCAGAGTCGAGGTCACCACACAATAGCGCTCCCTTATTAATTTATTTTATACTAGTTCATGTAAAATTAGTAAGGGAGCGCTATTGTGTGGCAACCTCGAGTCGGCTTATTATGGTTTCATACGTTTCGTTCGGCTGATCAGGAGGCCGATTCTGATATACGAATTTGTTTTGATCTTGTTCGAACCGACGTTGACGATCGCTCACGCTGATTGGTGTGCGCGAAATGCACCGAATCTGAAGGGTCAAGTCATCATTAGGTATCCCGATCGCCGTTATTTTCGCGCAAAAGATGCACTGCTAATCGTGTCAGGGTCGTAACTTTAACTTACTGAAACTTTAACAAATCGTATCAGCCTACAGATGTCGATTGTGTTTTCACTGTTTTCAGATAAAAAAAACTAAGAAAGTGAAACCAAAAACCAAGCTAAGTTTCAATGCGAACTTTTGTGTGAACTAGGTAATACTATTACCTACTAATTCAACTGTTGTGTCAAACTATCCAAATACGAGTAGATACTAAGTAACAACTGACTAATAGGTAATGTCTAAATATAGCCGCCTAGTGGGTGACCCAATCCTGCACAAAGCAATAATAACTGCCGTATTCGAACTTCAATATATTCACAAGAGACGACACGTACTAGATCCATTCTAGATACGTTATAGTTTAGATTTCAACTAGTTCTCTTTTGCAGCGCAATTCGGGCAACCAATGTCACTTTTACGATAGATCGTGTTAGATATCTATTAGATGTGAATTAGATCTCTAAGTAATATCTTGCGAAAATCGTTCAAGAGTATCTCCAGAATCGCGGAAATGTCAAATTTGACAGGTTAGACCTTAAACATATCGTTATTTTATCTTGGCGATGTCTAAAAGATATCTAACAGATGTCTATTACAAAATCCGAATCGGGCCGTATTTTCTAACGGTCTTAATTTGGTAGGAGTATCTTTTTTAATTAGGATAGCGTCTAGAACTTCAGCATTAGATACAAGTTAAGTCCATGAGATACGACTTCCTTGGATACGACAGAGATTTCCGATCCACTTTACGATAGCGTAATTAAAAGCAACTTAAGCGGAAAGGTTCTACCTTCTACTAAAGTGACTAAAATAAATCTCTTCAGTTTAATGAACCAAACCTTTTTAATCTATTCGCACTATACTGAATCAACAGAAGTATTGAAATATCGCCTCGTAAAGATTAGCAATTTTAATAACAAAACTTCCGTGATACACAGATTTAATATATTAAAACTTCACTCACTCACTCACGTATACTAAGTCGTAGTCTAAGTCGGAAATTGCCCGCCAACGCGTGCTCCCGATGATGCTACTCGGTACGTAGTAAAACATGTCGAGCAATGTTCAACTTAAAATACGAAAGGACCCGTTTTAATATATTTAATATTGAAATATCGGTTGTTCTTTATTTGTTACTATGTCATCTTAAATAAGTTTTGTCCGAGAGATTACCTACCTAAAATATGCATGTCCCACTATGTTATACGTAGGTATTTGCGATCTCAATGAAACAAGTTTCGGTCGTTTTCTTCTGAAAGACAATTTTGCCCTGGGGATTGTTTGTTTGCCCCGGCACTATGTATATTCCCTCTCCCAGTCGGGGAAACAAGTCCCTTGATTAATTCACCCCGATTTATTTCAAGCATGGGATATAAAACATTCGGTTACTTAAGACCCTTAATTAAATTAGGTAGGTACTTAGACGAATATTGATGGGATAAAAAGTGAAAAAGTAATTTGACCGTTTTTGAAGGATTTTTTGTTTTCTGGATTACGGCTCGACGTAGCGTTTCGTGAAAAATGTTCGATGAAAGGAAAAAAAAAATCATCTAACTTTGATTGATTAATTCTATTCTCGATCCATTAGTGTGACATTTTTTTAATAAACGTCGCGTCAAAAGATATATCCCAGAAAGTTTTCATAAGAGTATTTCGAAAAATCTAAGACTTACGTTATCGAAGTGCAATTGCTGCTAATATTTAAAGCTTTATTCAGAAATGTAAAATGTATCAAAAAATATATATATATATATATTAAGTGCGTCGCGATGGCACGCATATCAACGCGCCATATATGGGTAGGCGAACGCATCCATTAGTTTTTCATGACATTATTTAACTACATAGCATTTTAGGTATTAACATAAGTTCGAAATACTATACGTATATCAGTGTTTGTGATTCGATAAACTTTACGTAGATACACATATACATAGTACCTAATTATTTTCGTCTTAATATAAATTAGAGTTTCCCTCGTAGGTATGTGCTGAGCGTGCTTTCTTGTATACGCCAAAGAAATACTTTTATTAAGTATATGTATCTGATCTATTGAATTATTGTTATATGTAGTATTATGATATAATAATAATACATTTTGGAAGCAAATGGAACTTATGATAAACTTATGACACAGGTTGAAAATGCTTGGTACTCCCAAATCATCCTTATTAGATATCATTTGAATTCGCTTTGTTCACATATGTGACTGCGATAGTGCGTAAACTTAGTATAGTACTTATTAGTTTAGTATTATGTCACTACCTGTGAGTTCCTATAATTGGCTTCCTGTATCTATTATCATCTTTATGTTAATGTCACAGCTGTTGGATTTCCAAATAAAATAAATAAATAAATAAGATCTAAGGTATATGTGATAGAAAAGATCTTTAAACAATAACAAGCAACAACGGTTGCACTCCGGGAGTGCCGATAGAAGTGTAAACTCACCTCACTATGTTACCGACGCCCGGTAACACGATTTAGCAGAGGTATTCTATTTATTTATGATATATTATTATCATTCTCAAATAAGATCACACTTTTTCATTGACATGTTTATTTACATACTGCCATGACAACGTCAAATTATTTGAACATAGGTAAAGAGTCTTGAAAAGGAGTCCGCAACATAAATGTCAAATAACATTGAGTTTTTCTTTATAGATTTAAATGCCATTTAAATTATGAGTGGCCACCTTACGGGGCTTACGGTCACGTGATCGCCTTACGCCCCTTACGGTCACGTGATCGCCTTACGCTGTCTCGAGTTTATCATTTTTTCCCCACCTCAAAAAGTGCCCAGCGCCGCTAAAGAAGTTTTCACTTCAAAATTTAAATAAACAAATAGACGAGGTCGTGCCCCTGCAAGCGTGGCAAGGCGGTTAAGCATCACACCAAGTGACGAGCGAGACCGCACAGGAGCGGGCAACCTTCCAACTGATCTTCAAATAAATCACTCCCACAATTTCGCTCGCCCGACGTTCGCAAACACGATTAACCATTATTAAATCGACTAACTTCAAAACGATTTATTACATTAACGACCCCTAAAACACAAAAACAAGCACGTGATAGAGATAAGGTCGTTAGTTCAATGGAGATTACATGTATTATTCGTATTGTGTAAGAATTGTATCCCAACAAAAACATAAATGTGAAATGAAAGCCAAGTTCAATAGGTATTAAGAATATGTGTCGTTGTTGACTCGCCGACAAAAGAATTGAGATCTATATGGGTGCCAAGTTCTGTGCTGTGTAGAAAATCCTGAAATTATAAAGGATTTGTCTTGGCTAGTTTTTACGTATAGGCATATAGGTAATATATATTTATCTATGTTATTTTTCAAAAATTTGGTTTGTTTTTAAAAACTAGCCAAGACAAATCCTTTATAATTTCAGGATTTTCTACACAGCACAGAACTTGGCACCCATATAGATCTCAATTCTTTTGTCGGCGAGTCAACAACGACACATATTCTTAATACCTATTGAACTTGGCTTTCATTTCACATTTATGTTTTTGTTGGGATATCATTACTTTTTGTACAGAAATTACTATAGTATTCATCATGAAAGCAGTTTGCCTAAGCTGAAAAGGAAACCCTCGCTAACGCGCGGTTAATTGTCAAAAAGTTTCAGTTTTCAGATTTTTCCCTCTATATGCACTTAATAGTCTACCTTCATGCCAAATATCAAGTTTCTAAGTCATCTAGAAGTGGGTTAGGTTTTTGGTCTATAAGTATTAATTATTTTTTTCCATCGAAATATCAATAATTTCCAGTTTTCCGATTTTTTCCTCCATATGCACCTAATAGTCTGCCTTGATGCCAAATATCAAGTTTCTGAGTCATCTAGAAGTAGGTTAGGTTTTTGGTCTATAAGTATTATTTTTTTATCCACCGAAATATCAATAAATTCCAGTTTTCAGATTTTTCCCTCTATATGCACCTAATAGTCTACCTTGATGCCAAATATTAAGTTTCTAAGTCATCTAGAAGTGGGTTAGGTTTTTGGTCTATAAGTATTAATAAAAAAAATTCCATCGAAATATCAATAATTTCCAGTTTTCAGATTTTTCCCTCTATATACACCTAATAGTCTACCTTTATGCCAAATTTCAAGTTTCTAGGTCATCTGGAAGTGGGTTAGGTTTTTGATCTATATGTCAGTCAGTCACAAAAATGCCGGTTTTTAAACGTTAATTTATCAATAACTGTTTGAGCTATGTTTATGAAATTTTGTATTTTGTACAAGCTAAGGGACTTGAATACATGTGCCAAATTTCATGTGTATAGGTTAAGTAGGTTTCAAGTTGTGAAGGGGTCAAAAGTAGCTCGAAATGGTTCGTGTAATATTACACACGGTTGCTGCGTCGCCAGTTCCTTTTTCTTTGAACTTGGCTGGACACGCTATTGGTCAATCCTTATATAAATCCCATATATAATATAAAAGCCATTATACATATTACAAAAGATTAAATCACTACATAGTATAAAACAAAGTCGCTTCCCGCTGTCTGTCTGTCCCTATGTATGCTTAGATCTATAAAACTACGCAACGGATTTTGATGCGGTTTTTTTTTTAATAGATAGAGTGATTCAAGAGGAAGGTTTACGTATAATTAGTTAACCCGTGCGAAGCCGGGACGGGTCGCTAGTATTATATAATTTAATGTGTTTTGAAAATTGTACACATTAGGTACATATTTAGAAGACGGCCTTTACTTTACAGTACCTACTTAATTCATTTGATCACGTTTTCCGGCCATGTCATCAATTTCCATTTTCGTTAGAGTTACATATGATCAAAAGCTCTTCTACCTTTTATAAATAAAAGCATAGAAGCATTACGGTACAGGAGAAAGGCGACAACGACAGGTGCATTTCAATGCTGAGTGTGACTAATTATTCTAGTCTTTTATTTTTGTCTAAAATCCTTTACGAAAGCAACTGGGAAAGCTATATAAAAAAGAGGAAATGTCTCTACCAAATGAAAAGTCTCTGGTAAAGCGACTAACTCCTGCCTCTAAGTGTCGATGTGTGTATACCTCCGTCTGCTCTATGCAAATGCCGCTGACGCTGTTTTCGCAAGCGAAAAAACGAGTAAAGAAAAGTCTGTTAAATAATTACCTGGCAAGCAGAAACATCGGTATTCGTGCCCCTCAGCGTCAATGTCTGTTTGCTCTATGCAGATCCCGTTGACGCAGGGCTTGTCAGCGCAGGCGCCGCCCACCGTGGGCAGCTCGCAGTGCGCGCCCGTCCAGCCGTCCGCGCATGCGCAGTGGAAGGTCGTCGACCCGTTCATCGCCAGGCTCATGCACGACCCTCCGTTCAGACAAGGCTCCGAGTAGCACGGATCCTTTTCGCACTTTCTACCTGTAAAACCTACGTAAAAAGTAAACGTTTAGAGCTAATGCATAAAACATTTCCCACGCTAAAAGGCTTCAATGTTTGCGAATGCTTTCCTTAATTTACTTTCCCTTCATCTCACCCTTGAGATCACACACTGAAGCTTTATTTTTTTTAGGTGAAATTATTTATATGAGTATATTTAAAGGCTCAGACAGACGGTAATCGCAGTCGCAGTACGGTAGTCGCAGAGACTTTGGCCGTTATTTATTTTGTAATACCTAAAATAAATCATAAGCCATATACTAGTAGGTATATGTTTAATATTTTTATGAATACAGACTAGCGCTATAAATTATGGCGATGATACTGGAACTTTAGGCATGTCAATATCTTTTAGAATTAATGGTTTAGCAAGCATTGGAAATCCGCCCAGCGTGACACAGTTGTGTGTAATGGCGCGCTAAATCGACATCAAACCTCGACATCAATCGTAGGTACCTAGTTCCGATAAGAATCAATAGTAGTCGAAATACGAGTAGTTTGTGGGAGTGCTGTGAGGTGACGTCAGGAACATTAAATAAGCACCGTGTTGTGTTGAACATGTATAATGTTTATTATTTACATCACAATTCTCTTATCTTATACACGTGTAGTTTCCCGGTTTATTCTCTGTCTGTCAAGTGTCAACATGACAGCTTAGTGTTACCTTGGTTATATTATAAGGGTGGCTTCCCACGAATGTAGGTGGTCGCCACACCACCCCCCCACGGAGAGAAATAACCCATTAGGCGATTAGAAATAACAAAAATCATCGCGTTTGCTAAATGTCACCTTTCTGCCAGATCGCGTGATAGGTGGCATTTGGGTAGTGGCATCTGCGGGAGCTTTGACGGGTTCATCCGTGCAAGAAGGTTTAGGCGATTGGACCCCGGCTGGCTTGACAATAGGCTTAGGAGCGGGTAATTTATTCTGAATATGTGCCCTGACTTCCGGTTCTGTAGCACTCGCCTCTATGAAGGCTGGCTTTACTCGGTCGACGCTTACCGCGACCTCCCTACTCTTGATGCGGAGTGTCAAAGTTTTGCCGTCGGATGAACGAGATACAATTTCGTATGGGCCTGTGTAAGGAGGTTGTAATGGGCGGCGAACAGTGTCGTCGCGCAGAAAAACGTGAGTCGCTGATGACAAGGCTTTGGAGATGAAGATAGCTGGTTTCGAATGACGTGAGGCTGGGATAGGCTGTAGAGCTGCCATTTTTCGTCGAAGTTGGGTGAAATAGTCGGCTGGGTCTTCCATTCTCGCTGGGGCAGGATTTAACATTTCTCCTGGTAAACGCAAGCTTTCGCCGTAGACCATTTCCGCGGCAGTAGCATTAAGGTCTTCTTTAAATGCTGTCCGCATGCCTAGTAGAACGAGGGGTAGAGCTCTTACCCAAGAATCGGCGTGGCACATGAGAGCTGCCTTCAGCTGCCGATGGGCTCGCTCAATCATACCATTGGCGCACGGGTGGTATGCGGTTGTCCTGATGCGCTTCGAGGAAAAGGTTTGTGTGAGGCGGCGGAACAGGTCGGACTCAAATTGAGTTCCTTGGTCTGTTGTAATTATTGACGGCACGCCGAAACGAGACACCCACTCTCGTATGAATGTATCAGCTACTTCCTCCGCCGTGATAGTACGCATGGGCCACACTTCCGGCCATCTTGAGACTCTATCTATGGCCGTCAAACAGTAACGAAATTCATTACACACTGGCATTGGTCCCACAATATCTATGTGAATGTGCTGAAAACGTCCAGATGGCTGAGGAAAGTGGCCGATGGGTGCTGAGATGTGACGTGTCACTTTAGCTCGTTGGCACTCGAGGCACGACTGGGCCCATCTTCGTACATCGTTTTTAATTGATGGCCAAACATATCGGCTCGTCAGTAATTTAATGGTGGCGCGGACTCCCGGGTGACTGAGGTTATGCAACTGTTCGAATGCTGCTCGGCGAAACGAAGGGGTTAAGTAGGGACGGGGCTTTCCAGTTGATACGTCACACTGGATGGAAGTTTCTGTGCCAGGAAGTGTAATCCTTGTTAGGTTAAGGCTGGAATTTCCTTGGCACAAAATCGCGAGATCTTGGTCGGACTCTTGTGATTTAGCGAGTGCCACGTAATCAACGTCTAGTGAAATAGCTTCAATGCGCGACATTGTGTCCGCGACCACGTTGTCTTCGCCTTTGATGTAACGAATGTCCGTAGTAAATTGTCCTATGAAGGACAGTTGGTTCAGCTGTGATGGTGGAAGCTTCTCTCGACGCTGTACGAAAGCGTACAGCAGCGGCTTGTGGTCCGTGTAGATAGTTGCGTGCTGAACCTCGAGTATGTAGCGGAAATGCTGTACGCTTTCGTACACCGCTAGCAACTCTCTATAATATGCTGGCCACTGCGTCTGCTGGGAGGTCAGTTTCCTGCTAAAGAAAGCGAGAGGGCACCATTGACCGTTTACGAGCTGCTGAAGACAGGACCCAATGTGGATGCTAGATGCGTCTGTGAAAAGCCCGAGGGAAGCGCCGTCAGTGGGGTGTTGCAATAGGGTAGCCTTAGACAGGCTCGCCTTGCATTCCTCGAAACGCAGTAAAAGTTCGGGTGTCCATAAGAATGGTTTTGCACCTTTACCATTTATGGCAGCGACGGCATCGATGAGAGGAGCTTGTGATCGGGCAGCATGGGGTATGAATCTGCGATAATAATTAATCATGCCAAGAAATCGGCGCACACCCTGGACGGTCTTCGGAGGGGGAAAATCGAGTAAGGCTTGGATTCGATCTTGTGGAGGCTTAGTACCTTCTGAGCTGATTTGAAAGCCCAAAAACTTGACTTCCCTGGCACCAAACACGCATTTTGACGGATTAACTACTACGCCATAATCTTGTAGCCGTTTAAACAAAATATTTAGGTGTTCTTTGTGAAGAGTCTCGTTTGTTGAAAATACCAAGATGTCGTCAACATAGGGGAATACGAAATCGAGACCCCGCGTGACCTCGTCGATAAATCTTTGGAAAGTTTGGCCGGCGTTCCTTAACCCGAAGGTCATAAAAGGAAATTCGAAGAGGCCAAACGGGGTAACGATAGCCGTTTTTGGGATATCTTCTTCGGCTACGGGTATCTGATGGTATGCTTTCACCAAGTCTAAGGTTGAAAAGATCTTGGCTCCGGCGAGATTATGGGTGAAATCGTTAATATGCCGGACAGGATACCGATCTGGAATGGTCCTCGCGTTTAAAGTCCGATAATCGCCGCACGGGCGCCATGACTCGTCTTTCTTCAAAGCCATATGTAGCGGTGACGACCAAGCGCTTTCAGAAGGTCGAGCAATACCGCTGCGCACCAAATCCTCAAATTCTTTCTTGGCGGCTGTTAGTTTTTGGGGCGCTAAACGACGTGGACGGCAAGAAAGGGGCGGTCCGTCTGTTGTCCGGATGTGGTGCACTGTATTGTGCTTTATCACACGTGGAAGACCAGGCGGTTTAACGACATCTGGGAACTCAGTGAGCACTTGTGCAAATACCGAGTTTTGTAAATTTATGGCTTTAACACTTGAGTGATCTGTAATAGCAACTGAGGCTGCAGCATTTAAACCCGTAGTACCATCGACTAATTTCTTTTTGTGACAGTCTGGTAAAAGGTGATAGTGCGCCAGGAAATCAGATCCTATGATTGCGGTGCTGACATCAGCAACTACAAATTGCCAAGTGAATTCACGCCGCAGTCCTAAATCCAAGGTAAGTTTTATTGTACCATAAGTTTTTATGCTGCTGTCATTCGCTGCACTGAGTTCCCAGTTAGTAGGTTTTCTGTGCTTAAGCCAGCGTTGAGGGTAGCAGCATAGGTCAGATCCACTGTCTATTAAAAACTTTTGATTAGTGCATTTATCCCTAATAAATAAGCGGCGGCTATAACTTTTTAACATGGAGCAATCAGTAGCCGCGCTTACTGATTGCGGTTGGAGTTTTCCTCCCAGTTGCAAGGAGGGACGCATTTGCTGGCTCTTGTGCCATATCTCCTATGGTACCAGCATTTTCGAGTTGCCGGGGATCCATTTCGGCTTCTGGTTCTTGAAGATGATTGATTACGGGAGCGGCTTCTGGTGTGAGAGCCGGCAAGGCTGGCTACTTGCATGGACAGTTGTTCGATGCACTCTTTGAGCGAGGCCATCTCGCTTGGTGAACAGCTATTGTCAATTTTGTTGACTTTTGATGAGCCTGGTGACACCTCGATTATATTGTCAGCCAACCCCGCTAGCTTTTCTAGGGAAAGATCAGTGTGAGCAGCAAGAATAGCCTGAACATTGTTTGGTAAGCGCCTCATCCAAAGCTGCCGCAGGAGGGTTTCATCTTTTGTTGTCCCTGTAAGAGAACGGAGCCGTCTGAGGAAAGCAGAAGGCTTGCTGTCACCAAGTTCTTCCTCACTAACTAGCCTCTCTACTCGTTCCTGCTCTGATACGGCCAGTCGTCTAATCAACTCTTTTTTTAAAGTTTCATATTTGTCTTCTTTAGGAGGATCTAATACCAGGTCTTCAATCTCTCCAATCAGCTTTTGGTCTATAATACTAATCACATGACTGAATTTAGTCATATCACATTTTATTCCTGCTACATGAAATTGGCACTCCGCCTGGGCAAACCATACTTTAGGTTTGTCTGCCCAGAACGGAGGTAATTTTACAGATACTTTGCACACTTTATCTCCAGTGGCCGGTGTAGGTGTGGGTTGGGGGGGAGCTTGATGTCCCTGCAGCTGAGCTTGTAGTGCTTCATGCCTGCTCTGCAGGTCTGCCAGCTGTTGTCTGAGTTCCTCTGCCGACATGGTTCGGGGAATAAAATATGTGCTCAAATGCAAATGCCACCACCCAAATATGGCCTAAATATGACACACCACACAAACAATTTCAGTTAGTACAACAGGCAAACGTTATGATAATAAACAAACAGAAAACATTCATAACAAAAACATAGCGATATAGGTTAAGATACAAAAACAGATTTTATTTTTAAATATAAGTATGTACTAAATGCAATGAAGGTTAATTAGGGGGCTTTGTAAGGCAAAACAAACGTAGTACTCAATAGTCCACGAATGAATGAAATAGTTGAACACAATAAAATTCTTTTTTGAATTTAAAAGCAAATGGCGAGTTAAAAGGGTTATGTTAGGTAATTAATTAATGATGTACATAAAATGGTTAAAATGTTAATTGTCCTCAGAACACCAGCTTGATATAATGCACCACACGTAGAACACGAGATTATATAGCGTTGTAGGAATCAGTTTTTATAGTAGTTATTTTACTTACAAGTGTCACTTGGGTTATGTAGCACGGCCTGGTTCGGTTCCTTAGGGAAAAATCACTCACGTAAAGCTTATAACGCACACTTGCACTTCACCACTCTTACAAATCCGATCTGTCCGCACGACGATGTCAACGACGAAATGCGTAACGCGTCTGGTGCTGATCCGGGCAGCGTCGACCTGACGCTAATTCCTCGCACCCCGCTATCACGGGGCAGCTGTCGGCCTGTGCAAAGACGCCAAACACGATGTAGGCACCAAACTTCTAGGAATCTGCCCTCGTCGGACATGAGTCGCACGCGCAAGCAAATCGGGCTCCTCCACTGCGCAACTTCGGTGGTCACCAATGTGGGAGTGCTGTGAGGTGACGTCAGGAACATTAAATAAGCACCGTGTTGTGTTGAACATGTATAATGTTTATTATTTACATCACAATTCTCTTATCTTATACACGTGTAGTTTCCCGGTTTATTCTCTGTCTGTCAAGTGTCAACATGACAGCTTAGTGTTACCTTGGTTATATTATAAGGGTGGCTTCCACGAATGTAGGTGGTCGCCACAAGTTAATTATCATTAAAATGTGTTTGTAGGCATTAAACTAAAGCTGGTAACATAGCAGAACTTTGTATAATTTATATGATTGCAACCATTTAATGTAAATATAAGATACGAGAATACGAGATATATATTTTTAAGTCTATTATCTTAATTACAACTGTGTCAATGCATAACAAAATTCAAGTTCAATACCATTTTCTATGGATTTAACCAAATTTACTTAATATGCATCGATTAAATTAGTATTCCAAGCTAATCGGTGCAAATTTAAACCACTTATACCTACCTAAACCGTTAATAGATTATGTTGAGGATGGTAGCTTGCGGTGGTTGTTGAAAGACCGGAGAGTCTCAGTAAAAATGTTTATTGGTTTACAATGTTACATCAGTTAACTCTAAAATGTTAATATTAATGTTAAATAAATGTTAATAAAATAGTTATTTGTTTTGAATGCACCCGATCGTTAAGAATCCGAAAAGTACACTGATTTGTGCGGAGTAGCGCGGACGGCCGCATCGCCAAACTAAACTGGGTCGCGGGCGCCTGTCACGTGTTCCTTGCATGTGCACTGAACATCTTGCCGAGGGCAAAAGATAGAAATTACAATAGACATTTAAATTATAAAAATCGTAAAATGAAAGTAAATCAAAGAAACTTGTACAAATGTTGTGTAAAATTTACAAATAAAATTGTATAAAACTTAAAGTCCTATAAAGTAATTGTTACGTTCACATAGAATCGTCACTAAACGCTATTTTTCTTAACACTGGGGTCGTGCCCCGCTCTGTATAGAGAACACTATCACGGTCATTTATTTGCACTCGCGCACTTTCACTAGGTCCACTTGTTTCCACACAATCGTTGTTGCGCCTGGAGGGCTGTGGCTGCGGCCCAGCCTCCCGGTTGTCGACCACCTCGGCCGCTTGTCTTGCAGTTGCTGCTACCGTCTCTCGTTGCGACTGCATCCTTCTCCAGCCGAGAAAAAGGATTATTATCGCTCCAATTATCAAGATACCGTAGATGAGGGTATAGTGGTGTATATCGTGAATCGATATCTCCTTCGTTAAGGGTTGTTCTTCTTTCATAATCTTAATGTTCTGCTCTATGCTTTCCCTTAATAACGCAGTACCATCAGCTTTGCCATCTGTTGTCATTTCTGTTTCCATATTCTGAACTGTTATGTTAATTACATGATTAATTGGGGCAATATTCGGAACTTCGACGTCAGGGGTTATGTGGAGTGTGCTCTCCTTCTTTTTGTGGGTGTAAACAGTCAAATTCTCCATTTTTATGATGCAGCCTTCGGGAATGTTGATAATGTTTGCGCCAGTCAGCTGATGCGCTGTAACTTGATCTTTGCACAAATTTCGTAGGTTACACTTGTCGCAGCAAAAGGATAGGTATTGGTTTACACTGGACAAGCTTATCCATTTGTTTTGGCATGTAATAATATTGGTTTTGCACCGATCTACGGTGTTGACTTCTCTTACACAAAAGTCAAGGTCGCTCTTCATTTTATAGACAGGGCTGGTCAATTGACATAAATATGTTGTTGAGTCACGTGATATACAACGTTCTAACTCGTTTGTTGTGATAGGTAAGTAGGAGTCCTTTTGAAGGTTCATTGCAATATGGCTTTCGATAGGTATCACTACTAGCATGTTTTTGCCTACTTGTCGAGGTATGGCTTGAAGGTTATATAAATCGTAGTTATCTCTGCTTATTAATGGTACACGTATTTCCAAAAGAATGTATCGTTTTGTCATGACACATTTGATCCGTAATAAATGGTAAATATTTGTTAAGTCAAGCTGAATGTTATCGATAGGTAGTGTAAGTTCTTTATCCAATTGTCCCGATATGATACTTAATTCGTTTTGGAGTTGTTGCGGGCTTATCAAGTTAACGTTGATGTGTCCATTGTGGATATCTGTAATTGTATCCAGTAGTGACATTTGAATACCTTTTAAATGGGTCAGTATGTTAGTCGCGGCCATTGCTATTAAGGTGAATTCTGCTGTAACATCAAGTTCATTGATTTGTTTTGTTATTGCAAATGAATTCATTTCTAGACGTGTTAAGTGCTGGTTTATAATCTTATGTTGTTTTTGTATGGTGTTTTCTGTTCTTTGAAGTAAATTGTACTCTGCTTCCACGACAGAGGTTTGATTTTTCCATAACTGGGCCAGATGTCTTTGATTCTCTCGTACTAACGCAATGTCTCGTTCATACTGTTCCGCGAATCGACTGTCTAATACGCCGAACAGAGTGTTTGCGATATTCCCGACTCCGTTTACGAAGCCGCGTCTCCTTCGGGCTCGAGTGTGTATTGGTTGTTTCAGCAAAACTTTGTTGTTATATTCAAGCTCCTCGAAACCGTGACGTAACTGTAACATGATGATTTCACAATGCGACATAGGTTTTATTTGTTTGCAAATGTTATCTAAATGTTGGTAATATTTCGTGAACGCTACTGCGCCTTCCCAGTAAGGGTCTAGGTTGTAGTAGGCTATTATCTTCCACTCATCTCTGATTATCTGCATGTCGGCAACTTTGTCAAAGTAAAGCGCTTGATTTTTTGTTAACTGAGTTGTTTGCATGCACGTTCCGTGTGTAGCTATGGTCAGGATATAAAGAAACATCATAAGTAGTGATAGGACATAAGGTCGTTGTTTGTTTGTTGAGGTGCGTTGTTTCTTCTTGTTTTTTGGTTCTGAAGTTTCAGTGCTCTCTGGCGTTTGTTTGTCGATAGGGAGAAGGGATAATTTTGTTATTGGCCTTTTTAACTCGCCGCTTTTTGTTTTTAGGGTCACCACTCTAACATGACCGTCCTTGCCGGGATGTACGTCGATCACTCGTCCCATAGCCCATTTTCCGGGTGGAAGGTTGTCTTCGTGGATTACAACCATGTTTCCGATCTCAATGTTTTGTTGGGGTTCTTGCCATTTTGTTCTCGCTGTCAGTTGTGTTAAATATTCTGTTTTCCACCTTTTAAAAATGTCTTGAAATATTTTTTGGCTCAGATGCCATCTGGTGCGTGCGTCTTCTGCTGTGTCTATTACTGTTACCCCGGGCCTTCCCGGCGACAGGAAGTGGTTTGGCGTTAAGAAGTCGAGGTTGTCGATGTCGTCGTTAAGGGCGCACAATGGCCGAGAGTTATGGCAACCTTCTATTAATGTCAAAATTGTTGAGTACTCTTCGAATGTTAATTTTTGTTCTCCTACTACACGTTTTAAATGATGCTTGAGGCTTCGTACAGCTCTCTCCCAGATGCCACCCGCGCTTGGCCATGAAGGTGCGTTAAAGTGCCATTCAATGTTCATTCCGGTAATTTCGGCTAAAAAGTTGCTATCAGTTATGTGCTGTAAATGTTGATATCCCTCTTGCAGTTTCCTGTTTCCACCAACAAAGTTTTTTCCATTGTCGCTGTACATGTGAGCCGGAGCTCCTCTTCTAGCTGCCATTCTCCGGAGGGCCGCCAAAAACGCTGAACTTGTTAAGTCGGTTACCAATTCTAGATGTACAGCCTTCGTCACCATACATATAAAAATGGCTATGTAGCCTTTTAATGTTCTTGCTCCTCGCCCTTTGCTGGCCTTTATGTCTACTGCTCCCGTATAATCCACCCCCGTATGATAAAAGGGTTTGGCGGGGTTGCACCTGGCTGCGGGTAAATCTCCCATGAGTTGGACTTGTTTCTTTCCCTCTTGTTTCCGGCACGTTACGCATTTGAGTAGCTCTCTTTTCACCGTGTTATATCCTCCTGTTATCCAGTATTCCTGGCGCAGGGAGCTCAACGTCAGCGTAGCTCCGCCGTGCAAGGTTAGCTTATGTGCCTGGTCTATAAGTAGAGTTGCCAGGCGAGACTCTCTAGGGATAATTTTTGGGTGTTTCATCTCTTCGCTCATCAAGGCTTGATCTAGACGTCCTTTAACCCTTAAAATTTGTTCTTCATCTAAAAACGGGTTTAACTGTTTTAACTTACTTTGTTTTTGTACGCATTTGTGCTTGCGCAAGTGATCTAATTCCTCTCCAAACTCACGTTGCTGTACATGTTTTATTATTGTTGCTTTCGCTACAAATAAATAAATGTTAAATAAAATAAAAAAATAATAAATGTTAATAAAATAGTTATTTGTTTTGAATGCACCCGATCGTTAAGAATCCGAAAAGTACACTGATTTGTGCGGAGTAGCGCGGACGGCCGCATCGCCAAACTAAACTGGGTCGCGGGCGCCTGTCACGTGTTCCTTGCATGTGCACTGAACAGATTAACACTCCAGTATATTTAGGTAGGTAAGTTAATTTATTTGTATTATCAATTTATCAGTATATTAGAACGTACGGGATAATATTATGAAGTTCTTTGTCAGATTGAAAAATAAATAATGATAGCCCAAAACCGCTATACAACTCTAAATAAATCTTCCTTCAAGCTGCCTAGTTGAGTAAAAGCGTCGTGTAAACAAGATATATGTGTGGCATCATGGTACGGAAAATGTGTATTAAGAGCGCACCACCGTACTAACAAAGCTAAAAGCTTAGCTCCTGACAAACTTTACTCATCCATCCCAACTACGTAAATAATTATAAACGCAGCCCATATTTATCAGGTCCAGCAATATTCAGCTAGCCAATATGAATATTTTATCCAAATAACTTATTCAATCCAATTGGCTGAATGATTACGTAATAACATGCTCCGTATTCAGGGCAGCAGATTGCGTCACAACGATGCTTAATTGACTGAGTAACAAAAAATATTCCTCAGTCGAATTTAATACAATGAATAAAATTACGCCATAGCACCACTGAATATGAAAGGAATAAATTATTTCAACTGGTATTCTTTATCCTGAGCCTAAACATAAAACATTAACTGTTACCTCCGAAATAAATTAGAATGAAGTTGTCCGAAAAATAAATGGCTCGAGGAAAATGGTAAAATCCAGGCAATAATTCATGAAGGAAACACGGCCTCAGTATGTTAGATATTTTCAGTTTCACGCTGTGACGTCATGGGTTCACGCAACATCTGTATATCATTACAAAGGCGTGTAAATCCGGTCATTTCGAATTTATTTTTTATGACGAGGACAAGCTATGTAAAGGTCACCGAAATAAATCGAATGTTTTTAATATAATTTGATGTATTCATCTGTACGTAAAGCCAATGAGTTTATTATAACAAAGGCCTGCCTACCTTCGACGAAACAAAATAGCAGGTTGCCATCAGGGATTCAACTAGTAATTAGTAGGTATTATGTTCCATCTCACGCGCTAACGAGATAGGTATCATCACAATTTGCATAATATTCCTCATATTCCTTACCGTAGGGACAAAGGCAGTGGTAGTTCGCCCCGTTGAGAGGCTGCGTGAGGTCGACACATATGCCATTATTCAAGCAGGGTGATGGATTGCAGACGTCGCGCTCCTCGCAGTGCGGACCCAGCTGGCCGGCGCAGCACTGGCACTCGTAGCCTTCCTACAAGCACATCAATAACGCTGTCGGCTTCTATTATCACTAACGACGCGTCACACGCCGGTAGAGGTCAAACGCATGAAAGCCTTTTTCGACCGACTGCACAATACTACACATATCGTATTCGCTCCATTTTATGGAAGCTACCTAACATTTAAAAACTTGGTTTTTATTATTTAAGTTTTCACTAAAATAGAATAGACTTAATACATTTACAGTTTAATTGCGAAAATAGCGCAAATCACGACACATTTTCGTTACGCCTCTTGAAGGGTTCCATACTGTGTAAATTACAGTAGGTAGGTACTGCCATGTAAGTGCCAATAAACGTTACGATCCGTTCACTAATGGGGATGACCAAAAAAATCCATAAATCGAATAAGGACATTAAGTTCTAAGGTAATGAATTAATACGTAATGATACTAATGATTGGTCTCGCGGAAAATAAACCAAGCATGATAAAACAATAAGTTAAAAGTTTTTTTGATCAAACCAAGTTACTCCAAAGTTAATGCGAATTTTAACGAATTTTTAATTTTTTTCATAAAAACATATGAGCGGTCTAATTAACGGGGGAAACATATCTGGGTACCAACTACGACATTGCTGGCACTTACATGTGTTCGCGCTCAAAACACGTAAAACGAATTAGTTTTCGATGTTATTTTGATACGCCAAATGCATATCGCATAATAGGCTCTTTCTTATTCAAATTCCAAGGGAAAACCGTTACAAACCGCGCATAAAGCTCTACGATTTAGGGCCCTCTTTGGCCAGCGTATACTCGAGAAAACTTTTATCTATGGCGACTGTGGCATATCGCATTAAGGAAGTAGGTACGGATATATTCTGCTAGACAATATCAGAAACACGTGACAATTTAGACTTGGAAGTATCTAGATATTGATAAGTTAATACTTATGAAACTGATGTTACTGATGAAAATGATTATACATAGGTATATGGTATGAACATTCCTATTCTGCTTACTAAGTAGCGTATTAATAACGCTCCGGACTTCTATTACCACTAACGACGAGTCACAGATGCCAGGGGTCGAACGAGTAGTTAGCAATTAGTTCAGTCATTTCCGAGTTTCTGCGGTCACGACTTACGAACGTCGCGGTCGGAACTTCTATCTGCAAGTATCTACACTTACGGCCGAATACAGCTGGTTATTATAAGACTGTACCGTTGAGATATTAAACTGTTAAGTTTAAATTCGTAGCGAGTACTTAGGTCTACGAATCTTCAAAATATGTAGGGGTTCGAAAAACGAAATGGCGTTTGTATATGATTTTAGTTAGATTTGAAAAGAATACTTTAGTTGGGGCTCTAATTCGTCTAAAGGTCGATTAAAGTGTTTATTACAAAGTCAAGTTATAAACACTTTAATATATTAGATATATTTTCTTTTCACAATACTCAAATTAAAAATATAAATTTAGTGTAGGTACACTGAAACTTGTGTGTAAATAAAATGGCCCGTATAAACAATTAATATAATCACCAGACAATCTTACACTAAGGGCCAGTTGCACCATTAACTAACCCGGGGTTAACCGGTTAAACCTGAAGTTACCATGGTTACCAGAACAATTTGACACTGGGTTGGTTTAACCGGTTAACCCCGGATTAGTGGGTTGGTGCAAGTGGCGCTAAGAACGCTTTAGTACATAACATATACTATGTTTTGATTTAATAATTTTTAGCTTGTAAGATTTTGATTACTGTATGTATGTTAGTTTGTAAGGTATGTATCTATATCTATAGGCCTTAGTTGCCTGATAATGAATGATATTTAATTTATTTTATTTTAATTTAATTTATAAACACACAAATAAATGCCCTTACCGCGATTCGAACCCAGGATCACCAGCTTCGTACGCAGGGTCACTATTGGCATTAGGTTCCGACTAGACTGGCTGTTAAATGTTACGTCAAACGTTGGTTTAGTATGCAACTGAATGCAAATGACAAGGCACGAGTAGGCACTCATGACCTTTGTCCTGTAGCGTGCTAAAAGTCCTTATTATTCAATGGTCGCATACAATGTACATACATGTACCTACATTCTTAGTTGTCTGCTAAGGTATTATGAAGTAAGTGTAGCTGCCATCATTATGTCGAAAAGTAATAGAATAGTGTTGACTAATGATTAGCTCAGGACCGGGACAAGTGGCGCAGGTAGGTACTAGAAGAGGCTGATGCTGAGCAGTGGGCGATAAAGAGCTGATATGATGATGATGACTAGTGCTATAAAGAAAAGTTATTTGCTAGTGACTTTTTATGATAGATGTTGTACCACCTCTATCTATAGATGTAGTATCTATGCTATTAGCATACTTATATGCGACTTCGCTTTGTATGATATATTTAATAGAAAGTTTTATAATGCATTGCATTCCATCCAAAATGCATAGGTAATATCGTTCGTGCTCCGACTCAAAATGCACGGATGTATATTCTAAATTCGGAATTGCATCATAAACTTGTACAGTGCGTCTAAAATACGGGTGCTTGGGAATCGTGTTTTATCTTCCAAGAAGCTACAATCGTACATGTTACCATAGATAAATAAGTAAGCGTAGAGTGCCCCATTCATGAGATTTCTTACTTAATAATAAGATAAAATAATGTTATGGTAAACTTATTATTAATAAGTTAGAACTCGCATAGAACTTACTTATTAAGCTTAGACGTAAATCTTATTACAAATATGTTTTAACAAAGCTCGGTTAAAATTAAAACCTCGTTAAAACTTATTATAAATGGGTTATACCTATTAATTTTTGCATGGAGTGAGCAATAAGCTTACTTATTTATCTAGGTATGCGGTTACCTAGGTAAATGGAAGTAAGTGGAGGAATAAAAGGGACAACAGAACAGACAAAAAGTTATAAAACTTATAAAGCGACAAAATTTCTCACGTTTCGGTATTTTTCTCCAAAACCACATTTCCAAAACTAATTGAAATTTAGCACACAAATAAAAGCCAATTCGTTTTTATTAATTACGGATTTGAAATAAACCAGAAATATAGAGGATAAAAATTCCTTCAGGTAAGCAATTAAGAATTATTAGGTAATTAATGTCATGTTTTTACGTTCGCTATTAGAAAAACGTTTAAATAATTAGTACCTTTATAATGTGTTTGTAACTTCAGTTTACTGCGATACCTGGGTACCGAATAACCTTTTTTGCCACTGAAGAGTTTAGCCATATCACCAGTAATAGCATATCAAAACTATTTTATACACATCTCGTTTTAATACTATCTTCCTGAACGAAACTAAATTCCCAAGCACTATGTTCCGCGGCACGATGCAGCAAACTAGAATACAGTTTAATTAACTTACCATAGATACGTTGGTGTAGCACACGCCCTTCCCGGAGCAGTCTTGAGATTCTCCACAGTTATCCGACTTGACAGTAACTTTGAGGCGGACGCACTGTGACCCCCAGTTCTCGGAAACAACTGTAAGCATAAATGTTTATTGCAGCCTCACGGCGCCTCTTTAAAGTAACTTATATCGCTGGAGGACCGACCGCTCGAGAGCGCGGCTTTGCGGCTCTTCAGTCTAGTGGAGCATTCTTTATTTTGTAGTGAGCGCTCTTGGAATGTGAAAAACAACCTCACTATTTTATTAAAAGTTTGATTCAAGTTTTTGGCACGGAGATTGTAATAATTTAAAAGCTTATATATGAGGAAATAATTCGTGTATTAACAATTTAGCGTTAAACGTCGTAACTCTGGCCAGATAAACAACAAAAGAGAGAGCTCGTCGTGTTTTAAAATAAACTACGACAATTTAACTTACGTATACTCGTGCAATGTAAACATAAGTGCCGAATAGAGTGCTGCGGCTAAAAGTGCACTACTTTTGGACACTTAACAACACTACAGGACTAAAAAGAAGTACGGTAAGATACATTATTTTAACCGTTTGACTTTTAAAAACATTCAAAAACACAAAGAACTGGTTAAAAATAACGGGACCTTGCATGCTCAATAACATATGATTGGATGAACTGTGACATTGACAGCTTTGACATTGCTATACTGCTGCCAACATCATAAGCTTGTGTTGCCATACAAAAGGTGCGTTCAGATACTTCAGATAACGAAAACTCGCTAGAACCACAGATAAACTAATGAGCAGCACATGCGTATATATTGTAAGAAATAATTACGCAAAAAATTTTTTTTTAATATTTAAAGCCTTGACTAACTGAATATTATATCGATAAAAATGGCAACAAAGAATATGGACAAAAAGAAGGAATCTCTCAGAAAAACGCTGCTGAGGCCCAGGAAAAACGCTGAATTAGCACAGGTTATGAGCAGTGACGAAGAGGGTTCACATGACCACCAATTATGCTTAAATAAAATAAGCGAAAGTGATAAAGTAATACGTACGTTAAAACAAGAATTACAACAGTACTCTGATGTGCATAATGAAAATAAGTTATTAAAACAGCTACTAGCAGATAAAGAACGACAATACAACAGCCTTGAATCAAAATTAATACCAAACGACCCAATAAATAGCTCTTGCCCAGGTGTGGGGTCACTCGAGACTGATGAAATGCAAATATTAACCCCACTAAAGCAAAAAATTGCAAAGAAAGAAAAAGAGAATCTCTCTCTGGCCATGAGAATAGAAGAACTAGAAAATGAAAATACGACCTTATGTAATATGATTAAAATTAACGAGCCTTCCTCGATGACACCATACAATTTAGATAAAATTAAAGATCTTGAAGAAAAAACTAACGAATTTAGACAAAAAATCAAAGTACTGACTAAAAAACTACGGAACGTTATAAAAAAATATACGGCCTTAAATAAACAATATAAGGAACTAAAAAGTAAGGATATATCGTTAAGCACTATCAGGCAATCCGTAGAATGCCTTAAAAAGAATACAGACGCGTTAAAAGAGCTTATAGAACAGGCCCCCAGTACAATCTATACGACCCCTAGAGTTGCTACACAGCATCCGAACACGTCAACCCATGAAGATCTACGCGACAAGTCTGCAAGTAACGTGGAACATAAGACTAAAGAACAGCCAAGGCCAAAACCAAATCTTCTCCTTCTATCAGACCTCCATGGAACTGAAGTGACCTCAATGCTGTCTCGTATACGCCGGGGGGACTACGATTTCACTGCGGACATTATCAACAACGGTACAACTGACCGCGTCCTCCTGAATGTTATGGAAAAGACGGAACACTTCAGTAACAAAGATTGCGTAGTCATAATGTGCGGTGGAAGTGACTACAACGTTTACACTCCAGCAGAAACGGTTTTATTGGTAGAGGAAGCAGTTAAGAGGCTCCCCCATTGTAATATTGTTGTATGCACTATACCAGTGAGCATCAATTATAACAGCAAAGGGTTTAATTTATTTGCAAATAAGGTTAATGCTGGGTTTACCCAAACTTTGACGAAGTACAACAACGTTACAATTAAAAATATAGATGAGAACCTTAATGTGGAGGATTATGCAAAGAACGGCTATAACTTACGAATTAAGGGTAAATTTAAAATTGCATCTGCCATAAATGTATGTTTAAAAGAAATTAACGAAAAATTTTACAATAGTGACAATTTTTTATAAACAAAGATATTATGGATAGTAAATTTGAGGCTGAAAATCTTGGCATTATGCATTTAAACATAAATAGACTCAGAAATAAATTGCTTAGCATGGAAGCTTTTATAGAATGCGAAATAAAATTGAAACCAAAAGTGATTATGCTTACGGAAACATGGCTTGAACCATCCGAACACGCAAACATCAACATGCCAGGTTATTCAGTTTCAAGTCATACTTCTAGAACTATAACTAAAGGTGGAGGAACAATAGTATTTATAAGAAATGACTGTTCAAATAATTATAAAGAGATTGATGTTTCTGAATACTACATAGAAAAAGTATTTGAAGTATGTGCAATTTGTTTAGAGCTGAACGGCACAGGTTTTTATTGTGTTGTAATCTATCGATCCCCAAATTCTAATTTCAATCTTTTTCTCAACCAGTTAAATAACATGTTAAGCAAACTTAAGTTTCCTAACATCATAATAGGCGGAGACTTTAATATCAATCTTGCATCTAAAACCGATAATAATACTAAAATGTTTCTACAGACCCTCTTAGAACATAATATTAAACCTACAATATCTGATTATACCCGAGTAACTGCAAGTACATCAACTGTAATAGACAATATAATGACAGACTTTAGTGAGTACGCAACAGCTTATGTTATACCATGTAGCTTCTCTGATCATGATGCCCAAATGCTAGAGTTGCCTGCGTCACTCAATCGAAAAGCTGAACCATGTAAATTTACACAAAAACGCATATTTTCTAAAAATGCCACAAGTAAATTTCAGCATGATCTCGAACTTATCGACTGGCGCACAGCTTTTGCTAATAAAGATTGTAATAATAAAATAAACCAATTTTATGACATACTATTGCCACTGATCGAAAAATATTTTCCTTTAAAAAAAGTACAATCGCGAAAAAAACCTAATAAGTGGATAACCAAAGGCATAAGAAAATCTAGTCAAACAAAACGTAAGCTGCATAGTTTAGCGCGCCACACTGCTGATGAATCCTTCCTGAAGTACTATAAACAATATAAAAATACATTCAAAACCGTCCTTACCCATGCCAAGAAAATGAACATGTATCGTACAATCAGTAACGCAAAAAATAAGGCCAAAACTGTATGGAATCTAGTTAAGGAAACTACAGGCAAATGTGTAAAGACTCAACCTAAAATAACTCTAAGACTAGATAACGGCTTTACTAGCGATAAAAAAGCAATAGCAAATGCGTTTAACAATTACTTTTTAAATGTAGGGATGTCATCGTGCAAAACAAAAAATAAGGAACATATAAAAGCTATGCACAAGCTAAAAGTAACTAACAGTAGTTCAATATTTTTGAGCCCGATAACCGAGTCGGAAATCATCCGAACAGTAAAAAATCTTAAAAATAGTAACTCTACTGGACCAGATAATTTAAATACTAGATTCTTAAAAGATAATATTCACTTATTGTGTTCCCCATTGTCCATAATATTTAATAGTTGTATAGAAAAAGGTATTTTTCCTGACCTGTTAAAAAAAGCTAAAGTAATAACCATACACAAAAAAGGAAGTCGCTCTGAACTAAATAATTATAGACCAATATCCCTGTTATGTGTCGTCTCAAAAATACTAGAGAAATGCTTAGCTGAGAGATTAGAAAAACACTTGACAAAACACAACATGTTAACTACACAGCAATATGGCTTTAGGAAAGGAAAAAATACTTCAAATGCTGTAATCAATTTAGTAACGGAAGTAATGTTTAATCTAAATAAAGGTTATAAGTGTGGCGGAGTATTCTGTGATCTGACAAAAGCATTCGACTGTGTCGATCACAGGATACTTCTCGACAAACTAGAATATTACGGAGTTCGTGGCTCTGCTCTGAATCTCTTTGAGTCATATTTAACTAACCGCACTCAATATGTAGAAATATCGTATGTAGATTCTGATAGCGTAGCTCGTTCTGAAGAAGCTGTAGTAAAATACGGGGTCCCTCAGGGCTCTGTACTAGGTCCATTATTATTTCTAATTTTCATAAACGATTTACCCCAATCTCTTACCTATGGAACACCTTATCTATACGCTGATGATACCAGTATCATTTTGAATGCGACCACTACCCATGAGTTCAAAGTAATGATCAAAAAATGCTGGGAAGAAATCGAAAATTGGTTTACTGTCAATGGCCTTAGAATCAATCATGAGAAAAGTTATTACACTATATTTCGACGTAGCCCTAAAAGTACCGACTTCGACTGTGATGTACCAATACAGAAGGCCGAATGTATTAAATTTTTAGGGGTAGAACTCGATCCTTATCTGAGATGGAACAACCAGATAGATTCCATATGCAAAAGGCTGGCTAGTGCATGTTACTCCTTAAAATCACTTTCGAAAGTAGCCGATGTAACTATACTTAAAACTGTTTACTTTTCCTACTTCGAGAGTATTATCAGATATTGTATAGAAGTATGGGGTAACGGAACGAATATAAACTCTATACTACTCTTGCAAAAAAAGGCACTACGAATTATTGTGGGATCTAAACACATACCAGTCACTCATCGCAATATGTTTATAGACCACAAAATATTTACAATTACGGCATTGTATTTATATCGAATATGCGTTTATATGTATGTCAATCAAAATAATTATAGAAAGGCTGAAGAAACCCATCATTTTAATCTCAGAAACAAATCAAAAATTGTTCAAATTAAATCTAACTTTATCCATTTTAATAACAGCCTTAACAATATCGGAATTAAAATTTTTAATAAATTAAGTACCGACATAAAACAATGTAGTGACCTAAGAACATTTGACATAAAGGTAAGAGATTATTTCATAAATAGACCATTCTACACTGTATTATGTGCTATTGAGTGTTCCTTACATCCTGGCTCGCTAACATACACAGCCGCGCCCACTCTTAAGTTAACTTCCCGCTTCCGAGAGTCGCTCCACCCGAGCTGTCACCACAGACTCAATATCGTTACGCGCGCTATGCATGCCCGAGACAGGTATAGGACCTCTGTGATGTGTGTATGACATGATGTTTGAGACCAGTACTTCTCCGTCTAAACTTGTACATACACTACATCCCTCCTTCCTTATGAATTCAGAAACCTCTTTCAAGATAATAAAAATGAAACCAACTGTACTATCAAGACTGTATTAAAATATGCGAATAAAACTACTGTTACATATAAAAAATCAAGAAAGCAATTCAATAATCTATAACCAGGTTAATCTGCCACTCTCCATCTACTCTTTTGAGATGGACCACGTTCCTACGATACCTTTGGCCCGTTTCTTCGTTGACGACCTCTACGTCCCCTCCGGTCACCTTTTCTACAGTCAGAGCTGTTGGTCCAAATGGTGTGCTTAGTTTATTGTCCTTTGTCATATTTTTCATTATTACTTTGTCTCCTTGCACCAATTCACATTCCTTAGCTTTTCTTTTTTCATCGGTATACTCCTTTCCTTTCTCTTTCAATTCTTTGTCTTTATCCCTCACCTCTATGTCAATATCTTTATCTTTCCAATCTATATCTCCTTTTTGACCCAAGTCACTGATCATGGGAATTTTGTCTCTAAATTGTCGCCTGAAAAATAATTCTGAGGGTGTTTTTCCTGTGACAGAATGTGGTGTGCTATTGTACATTCTTAGATATTCCAACAAGGCTAATTTCCAATCTGTTTTCTCTATCTGACTGATTCGCAGTCTCTTTAGAATATCTCTATTCTGGCGCTCGACTTCTCCATTCATTTGTGGCCAATATGGGATAGTCGAGTGTAATATGATCCCTCTTTCTGTACAGAAAGTTTTAAACTCTTCTGATATAAATTGGCGTCCATTGTCCGCTGTGATGGTCGCTGGGTCTCCAAGACGACTGAAAATTTCAGTGAGATTCTTTATCATTTCTGAGCTGTCTATCTTTCGACATATTTTGACTTCTTTGTATCTGCTGAAATAGTCGACTATCACCAGAATATGATCGCCGCTGGGTAACGGGCCAAGCAAATCTATAGCCACATCTTTCCACGCTTCATCTGGCAGTTCACGGCGCTTTAAGGGATTAGGTGGGTTTGGAGCCGATACCAATGTACATCCGGCACAAGATTTAACTAGCTTCTCGGCCTCTTTATCATACCTAGGCCACCATACTTTCGCTCTCAACCGGGCTTTCATTGCGACTATTCCTGGATGACCTTCATGAGCAGCCTCCAGGATTTTCTTTCGAAGATCTTTTGGAATAACTATACGTGTACCTCTCAAGAGAACTTCTTCATAAAAACATAACTCTGTTTGAAATAGTTTGTATATTTTCACCTCTTCGTCCCAGTTGTTGTGGTACAGTCCCGCTTTGACTTTTTGTATTTCCGGATCTTTCTCCGAGTGGTCTGCCACTTCTTTTAGCAAAACAGCCTTAGGTCTTATGTACTCTACTATCTGCTGTATATGGTGCTCTATTGGCTCACCGCTAGATAGATTATTGTCATTGAGTCTAGACAATGGGTCCGCAATATTGTTTTTTCCTGGTCGGTATATGACTTTAAATTTGTATGATTGTAGCCGCAGAATCCATCTTTCTATTCTTGCACAGGGTTTTGACTTAGGTCCGAAAATTACTTCTAATGGCTTGTGGTCTGTTATCAGGTCGAATTGTTTACCGTATAAAAATATATGGAAATGTTCTATTGCCCATACCAAAGCAAGTGCTTCCTTCTCAGTCTGGCAGTATCTCCTTTCACAGTCAGTCAGAGTTCTACTTCCGAAGGCAATAATTCGGGGTTCATTGTTGTTAATTTGTACCAAAACTGCACCGAGACCCACAGGACTCGCATCAGCAATCACAATGGTCTTTTTTGTGACATCGTAGTAGCCTAATGTAGGTATCTTGCTAATTGCTTGTTTCAGTGTTTCAAAGGCAGTTTCTTGTTTACATCCCCAGTCATTTTGTAGGCTCATATTTTTTCCAGGCCTGTTCCGCAGAAGTACTTTCATAGGCTCTGTCACAGTTGACAGGTTGGGTATCCACCTGCCAACGTAGTTCACCAAACCCATGAAGCTCTGTAATTCAGCAACAGTTTTAGGTGCCCTGAACTGCTGAATCGCCGATAAATACTTTTGCAACGGCCTTACACCCTCCGCTGATAGTTCATGTCCTAAAAAGTGTACTTTAGTGACTCCGATTATACATTTTTCTTGTTTTAATACTACATTGTTATCATTTAACACGGATATAACTTGCTGGAGTCTTGCGTCATGCTCTTCTTTGTCTCTTCCATAAACCAATATGTCATCCATAAAATTTATGACCCCTTCACAGCCAAGTAACAGTTTCTCTATTGTTTTTTGAAAAATCTCCGGGGCGCAGGTAATTCCGAACATCAAACGTTTGTACCTGTACATGCCTTGGCCGGTAATGAATGTTGTTATATGTCTGGAATCTGGGTGTAGTTCTAATTGGTGAAAAGCATCTCTGATGTCCAACTTGCTAAAGTACTTGGCGTCGCGTACTTGGGGTAGTAACTTATCCATTGTAGGCAAGGGATGATTTTCTCTCATTATGGCAGCATTTGCCCTTCTCATGTCTACGCATAATCGAAGGTCTCCATTTTCCTTTAAAATTGGTACGATTGGAGATACCCATTTAGATGAGCCTGAGACCTCTTCTATTATATCTCTCTTCATTAGTTCTTCTAACTTTTCTTCAACTTTCTTTTCCAATGGTATAGGAATCCTTCTGAGTGGCTGTGATACAGGTGGGACTGTATCATCTATGGGTATATGTATCACAACATTTTTTATTTTAGGAAATGTTTCTTCTTGGACTTGGTTGATTTGTAAGCCTAATTTAAGGACACCCAACTGTTTTGCTGTATCCCTGCCTAAAAGGTCTCTTGTGCCCTTAGTAATAACATAGAAAGTAGCCTCTTGAGTTTGATTTCCAGCTCTTATTTTTGCTTTAAATGTGCCTTGTAAGGGTAGTGGAGTTGTACTCCCATAAGGTACAAATATCTTATCCATATCATTGTTTTGGTCATAAATCAGGACTTTACTACTTTTCATTTCTACCCAGGTTTCTTCAGTTATCAAATTTCTTCTGGAGCCAGAATCAATCAACATATTTATTTTGACTCCTCCAACTTCACATTCAATAGTATCATCACTGTCAATATTGAAGACATATTGTATTTCTTCTGTTACTTGTGAAGTCATTTGGTTAATGTCCTGAGATTCTTTATTACTTTTGAATTTCTTAGTGTTGAAACTCCTATCGTCAGGATTTTTTCTTTTACGGCACATTTGCTGGAAATGGCCTATACGTTTACATCTAAAACATTCTTTATCAATTGCCGGGCATTTTACATGAGAACGGCTTCCGCATCGTTGACATGGTTCTTTAAATTTCTTCACATTGTTATTATTTTGCTTTGTACTTATTCTATTTACTCCTTCCTTGCTTGCCGCTTTGTCTTCAAAATCTTCCAGTTGCCTGTTAACGGCTTCCAAAGAATTCGCCTCCATGATTATCTTTTCTAAAGTCATGTCGTCTCCTGCGCGTAAAATCTTCTTTCTCAATTCGCTGGAGGAACCCTTTTCAATAATTTGGTCTATTATGTTCTCGTCCTCATTATGGAATTGGCACTTGACTGCCTGCTGTCTTAGTCGTACTAAAAATTTCTCAAATTTTTCGTTAATTTCTTGTTTCAATTGTCTGAATAAATGTCGTTCATACACTTTACTTTGTTTCGGTGAGAAGTAAGAGTCTAGCTTCGATAATGCAATTTCAAAGACATCTCTTCTAGGTCCTCCATCTTCTATATCTGGATCTGGGATATTGTAGAAAATCTCCTGCAATTCTTGTCCCCCAAAATGAAGAAGACTGGCTCTCTTCTTTTCACTTTTTTCTATGCCAGCTGCATCTATATATATTCGGAGTGCCCTCTTCCAACGTTCCCATCGGATTCCCAAGGAAGTCGGTTCACCTCCACATTCAAACTTGTCCAGCGTCAGCGCCATGGCCCCATATCGTGCCATCGCAATCGCCTAAAAACAAATGATCTAATTAGTCCTGTTACACGACTCTGTCTTCAGAGCCTACATATTTGTTGATCCCAAATATAAAGCCCTAAACAATATTTCCACTCATAATTATTAATTTACTACCAGAGGTCTAATCACAAATCTGACAATACCAGAGCGTGAACATAGCAGAATCCCCTTGAGGACAATCTTGTCACGACTTAACCAGTAGTCTATTTTACACTCCATGTCGCCGCGTGATCAAGGCAGAGTCCCCGCAAAGACAATCCGTACCACGACTCGGCCGACAATGTTCAGATCCATTCACAAACATGTCGCCGCGTGATCAAGGCAGAGTCCCCGCAAAGACAATCCGTACCACGACTTAACCGACAATTTCTAGGTCCATTTCACAAACAATGCCGCTGCGTGATCAAGGCAGAGTCCCCGCAAAGACAATCCTGTCACGACTTATCCGACAAAGTCATAATTTTCTCAAAACGAGATCTAATCTTTCAGTCAATGTCCATATCACAAGATTGTATTATTTTCTTATAATTTGAAAACTTACCTGACTGTTAATATGTTTGTGTTATTTCGTACTATAATCGCTGCAATCTTCCGCTTATATTTTGTAGTAATAACAAATATTTTCTTAGATCTTGCACCTGAAAAGCTTAGGCGTAAACAGTTTGTTAGCAATCTTTCAGTTTTTTTTTTTCCTTTTACATTAGCCATAGATACAATACGCTCTGTTCTCGCGCCTAAACTACGGTTGGCAATACTGTTTTCGTACAGATGTACGGCGTGTGTAGTTAAATTAGAGTTTGCCAACATAACAACAATTTAAATTAATACGGCACAGCAGTTGGTAGAACTGTATTTACTACTAAAGTAATAAAGTGACACTAGTGACAGATTGATAAAAATATTTGACTTCATCTTATTCGAAAGTAAAATTTGAACCTTGTACATCAATGCCATCATTCTTTAGGATGTCGAAATGAACTAAATTAATGTATTTTGGGACAGATCTCTCCACAATTAACGTCCAATATATCTATTCACCTATCCTTCCTCCTTTTTAATGGTTGCTTCGGCGCGGCGCCTGAGTGTATATGCGAAAAACACTTTGTTTTGCCTAAATTTGATTATTACTCACGGTTTTTCGACTCGTCGCCATTGTATTATGTGCTATTGAGTGTTCCTTACATCCTGGCTCGCTAACATACACAGCCGCGCCCACTCTTAAGTTAACTTCCCGCTTCCGAGAGTCGCTCCACCCGAGCTGTCACCACAGACTCAATATCGTTACGCGCGCTATGCATGCCCGAGACAGGTATAGGACCTCTGTGATGTGTGTATGACATGATGTTTGAGACCAGTACTTCTCCGTCTAAACTTGTACATACACTACATACACAATTGACGAATATTTTGCCAACGCACTTGATTAAAATTATTTTAGGAACTGTATTTGTAACTTCGTAGACTTTTTTATTTATTTTTACATCATAACTTGACATTTATACAACATCCGACATTATTTTATACCTTCATTTATATTTTTAGCTAGATTTAAGATATTATGACTGTAATGGGGGTTCTTTTTATGAGTGGGGGTTTTATTGTTAAATTAATTATTAAGTAATTGTAGTTGTAATTATTATATAGTTTGGACTGTAATTTGTAAGCTTTATGTGTGTATGTGTAGTTTTAAATTTATTTTATACCGATTTTAATTTTAATGTATTTTCAATGTTTTTCCAATTTTGTGCCAATTAAATTATAAACATAATTGAAATTGTAATGGATAATAATTAATGTAAATATTGTAAATAATTGTATATACCTACCTTGTACCTATAAAACTGTATTTGCATGTACATGTACTTAACGCAAATAAATAAATACAATACAATACAATACAACATTTACGCGTGCGAGATAAGACGGCAGAGGGATACAAGTGGGTCCCAGGCGGCAACATTAACTGTGTCAGCGATGCACGACGCGTCGCATGCATGCGGCGGGATTCCTCGCATACCTATTGTTCCCGAGGCATAAAAGCGTCATCGTTTTCCCCTTGGTGCCTCGTTTCCGCCCGCCATACACGTATTTACTACCCCTGTTGTGAAAAGCTAGCATTTTCATTGTATATTAACGCGACTAAGCAGGTTATAGAATAAAGGGACTACGTAATAATAGTTGATTGTGTAAGAGTTTCTAGTTATTAAACCACAAAAGGAATTTACTCAGCGAAAATGCAGCCTTCACTAAACTTGCGTTATACCGTAGCGATAACAATTTGCTACGGCACAAAACGGCAAGCGCTGCGCTACTAACTTTCCGCAAGCTTCAAGTTACGTCATAGTTAAAGTGCCTTATTCGAAAACAGGAGCTGCGCTTTTACAAAGGATAAAGTTCAGACAACAAAGAAATTTTAAAAGTGATACAACAAATAAAAAAAGCTCTTCAGTTCTGTAATCTTGTCAGGTGTGGTGCCAGTAACAAAGAATCTACCTGCTTACTTTGTCATGCCACGTATCCGACGGTATCACTTCAGGCAGAAATAAACCGAAATAGCCGATTTGACTTGGCTAAGCGCCTTAACTAATGACGTCCACGTGTACGTGCGCGGACTCGTAAGGGCTGAAACTCCCCACCACTCACAACCCTTCAGTTTTCACTGTTCGGCTCGTTGTTTATAGCTGTTGACGTGGACAGTTGTCGGGATGAAGGTAAGTTATTATTACTTCACGCTCACGGAAGCAATCGATCCCGAAAATCATTTTTTATTTAGATAGACCCAACTTTTGTTACAAACTTGAGTTATCATTTCCTTCCTTTTCCCTGGGAAACTTCCTTTTCCCTGGGAACTTTGTTGATTTATTTAAACTTTTCTGGTTCTTTAGGGGTTGTTGTTGGTTTTTATGCTATAAATACCTAAAGTTTGTTACGTGCGCGCTGCCCATTTAGAACTCATTCGACTTTAAGCTAAAAATGACATGCACTAAATCTCGAAACTCGACGTTTAACACACTGAATAACTGCCGCTGCCATGTTTACGAGTATGAAAGCAAGCAATATAGCAAGAAAACGTAAACATACGTAGGGCCCGATTCGGATTTTGAAATAGACATCGGTTAGATATCTTTTAGACATCACCAAGATACGATAACGATATGGTTAAGATCTAACCTGTCAAATTTGACTTTGCGCGATTCTGGAGATACTCTTGAACGATTTCCACAAGATATGGCTTAGAGATCCAATTCACATCTAATAACTGTAACGTAAAAGTGACATTGGTTGCCCGAATTGCGCTGCAAAAGAGAACTAGTTGAAATCTAAACTATAACGTATCTAGAATGGATCTAGTACGTGTCTTGTCTTGTGAATATCTTGAAGTTCGAATACGGCAATAAGGGTCCTATTTTAAACTTCTTATACTTACTGGCACATTACTTACATGAACAAATAGCCGAATATTAAATGAATACAGTGTTACGTCAGCTACGTCTGTTACGGACCTATCAGTAAGTTGACGCCCTCGGTGAGATCTTTATCGTAGAGCGTGATAAGTTTGGCGCCGTTCTCGTCCAGCGGGGTGATGTCGAGCAGCATGCCTTCAGACACGTCGCAGTGCACGTGCCCTTGCCGCGTCACCTGGTACACCGCCGGCGATGGCAGCGTGCGGTGTACCCTGCACAGTGGAACACATCGGGTATTAGGGAAACACATTGACGATGTTGGACAGCAAACCACACAATACTACACAGTAAGCAAAGCTTATCGTGTACCGACGTTGAAATTCGATTATTTCCAACTTTCTTAGATAGAGTCTGTGCGGAAAGAGAAGAGTCATAGAATGTATTGGTTCCCTTACATTCAACGACTCTTCTTTTTCCGCACAGACTACAAAAAGAAAGTGGAACATTTCAAGAAATGATCTACCTACTTTGTAAAAAATATCTGGGAGACCCAGCTTTGCTCGGAAAACATATAAAAACTCAAATATGCGCGTTTTCCCAGAGATAAGACCTAGCTAGATCGATTTTCCGACAAGGAAAATAGCAAATTTCATGGAAATCGTTAGAACCGTTTCCGAGATCCCCGAAATATACTTATAAATATATAATATGTACATAGGTAGGTATATACAAGGATTGCTCGTTTAGATACAGGTATAAGGTAGCGAATCAGTCGCCTACGCACGAAATTCATCAGAATCCGGATCTACGAGTATTTACACCCAAGAATCGTAAAATACAAGGACTTTTTATTTGCATAGACACGTGGCAAGCGTCGGTTACATAAGTAGAGGAAATCCATCTCTCTACTCGTTGTGTTTGAAGTTGTTTTCAAGCCCTGATGCTTTTACGCTTGCTCGGAGCCCACCCTAATGCGGTCTAACCGGAGTTCAAACAGAACCACGGTAGATGCTCGCTTTCAATTATACTATAACGTCGATATACATAATTAACGACCTCGTTATACTAACCACTCTGTATAAAGGGGTATAGTTATAAATTTACATACAGTTTCAACATACACGTATATGAACTAGTTACTCGTACCTTACTTTTGTGATAGTCAATACCAAGGTCCCACTCAAGCACAAGCCTCCTCTCTTGTAGGTATTTAACAGTAGTTCTGGGCTATCGTTAGCCGCCCTGAGGCAAATGCATAATATAAAGGCTCTATATTCCATTGTATTTCTAAACTTTATTTTGAGTATATAGGTAATTTAACAAAGCGAAATTTCATTGGTCTTTGCAAGTTTCATTTGTGGGCGACTAAAAGCTACAGTCCCTACGCTAGTCCAAAACAGGCATAGGACTTCACATGAACTTTTAATTTTTTTCAGGAGATGTGTTTCCTAACGATGCTTTCCTTCACCAAAAATCAACTGACTAATATCGAATAGGTAATACTTCGTACATAAGTTCGGAAAAGCACATTGATACGGGCAGGGATTTGAAGTCAAGATTTCGGTTTAGAATTCGCATGTCTTACGTAGTAGAGTAAAAATTAAAATAAGTAATTTTGATTCATTAATTTGTTCTGGATTGAACGAGCGTTATATTCAATATCTGGGAGACCGAGCTTTGCTCGGAAAACATGTAAAAACTCAAAAATGCGCGTTTTTCCAGAGATAACACCTAGCTAGATCGATTTATTGCCCCCGAAAATCCCCATATAGCAAATTTCATCGATCGTTAGAGCAGGGGGCCAGTTTTTGAATTTCGACCGCTCAATTTCGTGTATTTCGTTCAATAATGTCTCCACTACTAGGCATTTAAATTCTACTAATAGAATTGAAAACGAGTGTCAATACCACTACATTCCCAATTTCTGTCGCGCGTTTTTCAAAAATTAGCATTTCACCGTTTTCACCGATTTCTGAGTGACGAAATCGAGCGGTAGAAACTCAAAAATCGGCCCCCAGTTTCCGGGATCACCGAAATATATATATAAATAAATAAATAAACAAGAGTTGCTCGATTAAAGGTATAAGATAAGATAAAGTTACATTGCACATGTAATGGTAAACAGGCTACACTGATAGACAGGAAATGTTTTCAAATATTTGAGTGGGTATTTAGTAAGCTATATTTTTTGATCAAAAATGTTGATTCTAATTGGTTTCTGTGACAATTAAGTATGTATATCACTTCTTGCTAGTCGATATTCTTTTAAACTTAATCTAAAACGAAATCAGCCTTTATACCTAAACCTATCTTTCAAAAATCTGTTCCATTTCTTCGATATGAAATGAATTCTACTACAACCGAACAGGTAGATATCTGATCTTATATTAAATGAAATCCATTTTTAGGATTAGGGTCGCAACTGTCGCAAGCGAGTTTCTTGGCGGCGGCGACCCACTCAACGAACGAGCCAAGATTGTAGGCGACAAGGTGGCGAAAACAATATTGCCATGGGAACCTACATCGGGCAGGGCGCGAGAAACTATCAAATGTGATGTGTTTGCCAACATTTTACACAGCTCATAAAATTGACATTGACATCAACAGCTAGCTGCAATAACAGTAGGAGCAGAATACCTTTGTTAAAATATCGCGATGAAGGAATTAGCGTATGAAAGAAATAAATAAATAAATGAATAGTATAATTCTCTCGGCCCGTTCTTGCCAAGCGGACCCAAGGTCACCCAAGGCTTCCCAAGTGAGCCGTGACAAAATGCCGGGACAACACTAGGTAGATGGTGAAGATCTATCGAGATCGGCCTATTTTCCAGTGAACTGGCTGTTGACGTAACCATTATAGAATCTAGATTTATTTTACGAAAGGCTAACAGAAAAATAGATTTAATTACCTAAAACCTACTTCTGTTTTATTACTTATTATATCTGCTTTTGCTCTAACATTTTCGAAGCTTAAAGTAATGTTATATCTGCAGGTATGTCCGTAGGCCCCTTCCAGACCCTTTTATGGCTTATATAAGCCATAAACTCTGAAGGAAGTTCTTGGCTACGATAACGTTCACTTTGAGAAGGGAAGAAATAGTATGTTAAAGTTTTTATTATTATTTTAAGTACTTAGTAATAAGTCCTACACGACAGGAGCATAGGAAATTTTACTGTAGTGGAATCGTGGTGCGAGCACGTGAACCCCTTCTAGTACCTAAAAGAACCTAGGCATCTGCGGCTTTATTTCCGTATTAGCACATTTATTGCTGTAGGTAGATTTTACTTGTAATTACCGCATCTAAACTATAAAATAGACCCATAGAAAAGTTGATGAAAAACATTTTTGTAGTAGGTAGTAGTACATATATAGTAATCACTTTATTGTACACAACTAGGGATTGAGATCCGGATATCCGGATATCCGAAATATCCGGATATCCGTCAAATCTAAGATCCGGATCCAAAAATTTTTTGTTTGTATAACTAAGTATAATATTGATTTTAAAAACTTTAAATCTGATTATTATCAACCTAGACAACCTAGTCAATCTTTAGCTAAGCTTGTAAAATGTACCTAAGTTAATTTTAGTGTTTATGTAGCATTGTAAAGAATTTTTCTATAAAGACTGATTGTTATTATTTAATTGTTAATTTGCAAATAAATGTTTAATTTTTGTCATGCTTTTCTACACCGATTTCAGCACGTTAATTTCAAATAAATCGTACTATCCATGAAAATAGCCTTTTTTACCCAATCCTTTTCTTTCGTCACCTTTCTTTATACAGATCCGTATTATCCGAATTATCCGGATATCCGTATCCGTCAAATTTTAATATCCGAAATATCCGGATCCGAAAAACTGACGGATCTTGCAAACCCTATACACAACACAAATTGTGCCTATACATAATTGTCCCGTCAGGCATCAATGGTTTCCCGTTGAATTACTTGTGTTTATTAGTCCACTAGCGACCCGCCCCGGCTTCGCACGGGTTAACAAATTATACATACCTAAACCTTCCTCTTGAATCACTCTATCTATTAAAAACCGCATCAAAATCCGTTGCGTAGATTTAAAGATCTAAGCATACATACAGACAGACAGCGGGAAGCGACTTTGTTTTATACTATGTAGTGATTAATAGTTCTCCAGTCCGGATTACCCGTGGGTTCAGGAAAGCTTTGCTGAGGCATCTCGATTTTTCGGCCCACCGTCTGACCCTTTCAAGATTAATCAATCATGTAATTATGATGCGTGATGAAGTAAGTTCACTCTGACCCTCTCTCGGCTCACAGTAAGTTAGTTACTTTGATGACCTTTATTAAGCCTCATTAACCCAGCTAAGTATATTAGATGCCGATATAATATATCTTCGTAGGTATCATATCTATGTGATACATTGCTTCTAAATTCTTGCTAACTAAATGTAACATCGGGTTTGGATCCCAACGAGGGATCAAATCCTCTTTGTTCCATGCCACTGGACAGGGGCATGGCACACTGCGTCCAATTCGCACGTCGCTCCGAAGTTTGAGCGAGACAAACACTATGCGCGTATTATAGCGACATACCGCTCGCATCCGGCATCCCGGACGCAGTGTGCCATGCCTCATATTATTATACAGTGGGACAATTATACATCTGAATTAAATAGTTTTAAATCGGATATCCTCGAGTGTTTAAGTTTAACACGAATATTTCGTTTAAGTTGTAATTCGAGATAAGGGTTGTTTCATGTAAATAATAGCCAAGAACTGCGCAGAACTATTCCGGTTTTTAAATTGAGAACTATGAATGAAGTCTCGCGAACCTCATGTTAGACCGAAATATGTATATAAATAACATTATTCTGATGTCATTGTACGTTCAAATTGGGCTGATTGTACCAGAAGGACACACATGTTTTTAGAAAAAAAAAACTAAATCGGTCGAGAAATGACGAAATTCTAATAATCGAATTTAAATTGTTGTGAGACATACTAACATTGAATAATTTTACGGTTTAGACTCAATTGTTTTAAGTCACTCGCGCGACATGTTTCGGAGAGTCTAGGTCTCCTTTCTCAAGCACTAACAGTGCGAGCAGCGTTCACGACGGCCGTGTATCGAGTACGCGAAATTCTAAATACCTATAGGTTAGTACTGATTTATATATTTAGTTTTACAAATAATTTGTATTATTTCTTCTTAAAATTCCAACGAAAGCCAACGAGACTTTGAAGACTAAGCATATTACAAAGCCTACGCTCGATTACTATTAGGTGCCTAATAGAAATCAGTCAAGCGTGAGACGGTCTCAATAAAAACATATACATAAATTACGTAATGGTTCCGAACCTCTGCTACACGAGTGTGACTCGAATTTTCCCATGTTATGCCTTGGTAATATTTCAAAGGCATTCTCCAATCATCTTACAGACTCAAACTCAAACATTTAATCAGCAAATAGTCAAATAGGCCTCAGAGGCGCCTTTACGTACACTTCAAGTTATGATATCGCCAACATTTATAAATTACAAATAGATACATTTTTAAGACTAATAAAAAAATATATAAATCAATTCGGACCACTACTACCCGTTCGCTTAAAGTTTAGTTAATAGCAGTCACTTTAGTTTATTTAATAACTTTTGTGATTGTATTATATGTAAGAATAAAAGCGGTTGTAAAGCTGTGGTTGCCGAGTGGAGAAAGCGTCAGAGGGGGTAATGCCGGGAGGTAACGGCCAACTTGAAGCGTACGGGCAGTAGCTAACGGCCAACTTGAAGCGAACGGGTAGTAGCTAACTAGCTACCTACCTTTGTCCATCTGCTTGCGTAGCGTTCGCATCGTGGCTACTGTTCTTAGCGTCAGGGTGGGCGAAAGTGTCGAGCAGGGACGAGTCGGCGATGCGCACGATCAGGATGTCTCCGCTCTGGATATCGGCCGAGCCCTCCCAAGACACGACGACCGGAGGACACTCTTCTCCGCCTGCGCAATCCTCTGCCACCTATGCAACAAATAGATTCAATGATTACTCATTACGCTTTTTTATTGTGGTCTTTACCCATCACGGGACGATGGGAATTTGTTGGAATGTACATAAGAGGTAGCTACATCGTGCGAATACTGTGCTGTGCCCTTGCTCGTAAGGACTATTACGAGTTGATGGAATCTAAAATGTACCTACCTACTATTAGGATATTGGGTGAAAGCGATGGACTAAATACTGGGCTTTGAGGTAGGTATATAATTATCGTGGTCTTATGACTCTTATGTTCTTCAGTAGGAACACGAAGGAGAATTTTTACTCATACAAACTACCTCGCCTTCAGAACTGTTCAAGCTAATACATTTTCGGGGGCGGGTCTTAACCTTTGTTTAATTACTATTCTTGGCAACGTTACTTAAAAGATACCTAATTTTTTAACTCCGTTTTTGCATTTTTTTCGTACATATTTTTTTGTAGCTATGGTGGCCGAGTGGATCTTTTTCCTCTTAATCCGTTGACTTTGACTATTAATCCGTTGGTCACGGGTTCAAATCCTGGCTCGCATCAATGAGTTTTTCGGAACTTATAGGTATACGAAATATCATTTAATATTTACCACTAGCTTTTCGATGAAAGAAAACATCGTGAGGAAACCTGCATACATCCTCGATTTAAAGGTGTACCCACCTATGTGACGTCTGACGTCCCCAACCCGCATTGGGTGAGATTATGTTTGATCTACTGCGCGAAAGTGAAGCGAAAATATCTACTAAGCGAAAGCGAAGCTTTAATTTCCTATTTATATTATTAGTTGTCAAAAATAGGATTAATTCGGGTTAAACAGAACCTGAACTTAACTAAACCAGTATTTTAGAATCCATTAATATGACTCTATGCAAAATATGGTATGAAAAAAATGCACTAAAATTAAACGACCGAGCGATATACATCAAGTTTAGCCTCCAGTATTTTCCTATTTTAGGCATAAAATACTTTTTTTTATGTAATATGTTTAATTATTAAGATTTCGATAAGTACCTATGCGGAAAAGAAATGACCAGTGGAAAATAGAGCATTATGGGATAAATCGTATAAAAATGTTCATATGAGCTGGTTTGTTTATAACGCGATGCCACTCTTATTAAAACAGAACTGTACTCTGATAAGAAATAACTTATTTAAAAAAACATGTCAATATGTACCTACGGATAAAACAGTTACTTATCGTTACGTTCGTGACAACCGCTATAATGTCTTTACCTAAGTAAAATACCTACCTAAATCATTACCAACCTATAAATCAAAATTCCCAAGACTACTACAAAAAATATTAACTCCTACCGAAAAATGGCCAGTATCAAGAACCCCCCTCATTCAGGCTACATTTGACTTCATACCGCCTCATGTGTCTCGCACAGAAACCGCACACGCGAGTGACAAAGTCACACACATTAATTATCACGAGGGCCTTTGTGGGAGCGTACAGTGAAATGACTGCTTTATTTGCTTAAAAACATTCAGGGATGCATCAAAGCACAGACTACATATATACAGACGCTGCTATCCCATACATTCAAATGTGACCGCCTAAAAGCGCATCATTACTAGATGGCGTCAATGAAAATGCACTGTTGCCTATCATGGATACAAGATGGCGCTGTGTCACATCCAAATCATAGAATTCCTAACGACATCTATACGTCTTCATTGAAAGTTAGTAGACATATGTCGTTGCCAACGATTAGAAGTAATCAACAGATGCCGCTTTATAGCGTATTGAATAAATCATGAATCTAGTTTAAAACTGGATCAAGTATGAGGGGTGGAAGGAAATGACCGAACAGGATAGTCTTATGTATCTTTCAGTAGGAGTAAAGAGAGTTCGGGTACTTAAGGAGTACAGGGAGGGAAGGGAGAGGCAGGGTACAGAGAAATAGCGTAGCCAAACGGTATAACCATAAAGTAATTTCGGAAAACGATACTGTGGTGATGATAATATTTATATATTATAAGAATGCTACATAAGTCTTGCCGAAACTATTTAAACCGGCTGAAAATAAATACCTGTCATAATAATTTTGCGCATGCTACCATTGGTGCATGGCAAAAGGATTAGACATTACTACTGGCGTAAGTCCGTCTATATGCCACCATGCCACTGGTACTTGAGCGTTTCTTTATATTTTTTTAATCCAATTGCTCAAAAAGTTTAGTTTTTGTAGCTGCAAATTGTGCGTAAAGTTTGATTTTTTTACACTAGTGCTAAAAAGTAATCTGATTGATACATTTTAAATAAATGAGTATTATGCGAGACCCGCTTATAAATGACCCACCTGAACAACGCGCGATTGGGCATAAAGGAGTATTATTCGAGACCCAATAGTATTACTTGAACAACGCGCGACTGAATGAAGCTGACGTTCGTACAATACACTTTATACACTTAATATAAATGTAATTAATTAGATATATATCAATATAATGAAATAAAAAAAGATTCATGTTTTTTTACATATAGCTGGTCAACCAAATCTTGTCAGTAAAATAAAGGCGCGAAATTCAAATTTTCTATGGGACGATATCCTTTCGCGCCTACATTTTTCAAATTTGCCGCCTTTTTCTACTGTCAAGATCTGGTTGACCATGTATAATTATATGTTCTGAAAATTAATTTTATTAATTTTAATAATACAATTTCTCTTCAATTGGCATAATGCTGACAACAGTGACAACAGAATCCACATTGAAAAACATGGCAATTAAAAGTAAAACTTTTTTTATTCCCTTCCCGCCTTTTTTATTCAACATTTAAAGTGATTTATGTTTGTAAGTAATTGCCAAGAAAGCATAAGTTATTAAATAAAAATGAGTGATTCAGACGATTTTGGAGTTAATTTAACGCCACCAGATATCAAAGCAAAGGCATCCGTTGTAAGTGACAGGGCTATAACCGCGAAAATCGAATTTCGCAAATTGCGGGCATTTTTCTCTGTCACTCTAATTACGCCTGCACTGGAGTAAAAGAGAAAGATCCCCGCAATTTGCGAATTTCGGTTTTGGCGGTAGCCCCTCAGTATATTACCGAAAAAATCGAAAGCTCGGTACTCGTGCAAAATGACATACTTCTCGCACTTATATCGAAAACTACTATTTTTTGCCATTTTTTATATTGTGTACTTTTTTGCCACTTTTGTGTTATTTGTACTCAAATTCACGAGCTCTTTCGATCCTAATGAGATAAAATACCTCAATTCATGCTCAATTCACTCTTATCGTGCCTTCTAAAAATTTACGATACAAGTTGCATTGCAATAACTATAAAAAAGTAACTGATTTGACTAGTACGAAAATACCCTATTGTAACAATACAATGCGACGTTGTCGAGTTAAACTGGACTCGCTTCGCAGTAACTCATAGCAGTTTGGCAACGTCGCGTCGTGCTTTTATTTTTAAGCAACAGATTTGTACATGATTTGTACCATCTTAGTACCTATACATACAAAGATATGTTTTCATAACGTTCCTTTTCAACTTCTCCCATGGCAAAACCCGTACCTATCAAACCTGAAATTATTACACAAAAGCATTTAATGTTTGTTTTAATAAACTTTTTCTGTTATAATTAGAATAAATATATCTAATTTTGCGTATATTGACCAGGCAGGTGTTTGTATCACTAATTATGTGACCTATAAGTATAGACAGACAACAGCGTGCACAGAAACGTCAAAAACGGCATCAAGAGCATCAAGTAATGATTATTGCTATTTTAAAATTAGTCCCCTACTTCAGGGTAATGTTATACGCCTGTTCCTTAAAAAAGCAGAAATGGACACTGAGGCATAATTATCATTATTTTGGAATTTAAGTACTATATAATATTATTTGTAGTCTTTTGGAATATCATATTTTATTTGAACTAATAATATTGTATAATAATAAATCATAAAAGCTCTATTTAGGGACAAGAAAGAACTTTCAACGGCAACACTAAAAATTAACTGTCAAGTAGTCAAGTCGCCACAAAGCGGCACCGCGTTTGTTGCCTTTGCTTTGTTTCTGTTTATACAAACTTTTTAATTTCATATTATAGCTTCATTTGAAATATAGTACAAGTACGTGAATAGAATACCTAGACGTGTCTTGCTTGGTGCAGTTGCGTAGGTATGCTAAAAGGAACGTTGGAAGACCGATGTGGCGCTTTAAAGACTGTGCTAAGCGTGATATGTGCCCAAAATATGGGAGGTCGTGCCGCTCACGCATCGGCCTCCACAGTCACCAAACCCGTTGTCTAAACAGCAATGCATAAATCGTCTGCAATAGACGGAAAGACCTGTGATGGTGACGTGAATTGCCGATGTAGTAACGGAACACTACTCATCGTAAGATCTACATATGAATCTGACAGTGTCTACTGTTTGCCAATAAATGATAAAAAATTAACACTTCAGGTAAGTTTGTTTTGAATACAAAGGTTAATTAAATAATTTATCACCACACCAACTGGTAAAGGCCCCCTTGATTGTTCAAATACTAATGAGAAAACTAAATTTACTTTTAAATGATGATTTTGAATTATAAATTCTTTATAATGTTCATGTGGATTTGATTTTTTTGGTATTTTATAGTTGGTATTTTCCCTGCTTTGGCATGGTGATAAATTCTGTGTTTCATTAGGTGGCAATGTTTGTTTAACCCTCGTGCCTTGAATTCTCACAACGCTCAAGATTCCACTTCTCGAACCACTCGCTACGCTCATAGTTCAAATCTTCTGCTTGCTCTGGAATCAACATTAGCATGAGCGGTTAAACAACTGCTTTGCCCCCTTGCCCACTAATAACTATTGTCAAGTTTTATTTTAACCCCCCATGCTAATATTGATACCCGAGTAAGCGAAAGATTCCAAAGTATTTAGAGTTAGAGCAAGAAAATTCTGCAGCGATTTTGATAGCCCACGCAGTGCATCTGTTATTGATACATCATAATTTCAAAGACGTTGGACATTTAAAATAACACATGTACTGCGCAGGCGATCAATATCGCTGCAGACTTTTCTTGGTCTAAATCTATACAATGGTTAGTGTTTGCCACTTAATGCAAGTGAAAGTAAGCAAATGTATGTAATCAATTTGCAAACAGACTCCAATGCGAAGGCAATGTGACTTTATTGTGATATTATTACATTTTATATATAAAAAATATGTTTCTGATTTCAGGACCCAGCCTCTAGCCACTAGAAGTTACAATGTACTCGTATGCAACAAGAGAGTGAAGATGAAATAGTCAATGCATCTCTGTACAGTTGCCATCAGATATATCGGAACGGCCAAGGTGTTCACAATATCTGAACGCGCACTCTAACGCCCTGACAATAGAGGCGTGTTCAGATATTTGTGAGCGCCTTGGCCGCTCCGATATATCTGATGGCGACTGTACCACAAGTAAAATATTTTGAATGGAAGATGGTTGAGATTGATTCCTGTTTCAACGGACAGACACATGCTATGAAGATTCTCTTAAAAATAATAAAATACAATTAATAAATTCAATGTTTAACATGATAGTGACTTTATTTTGTCTACCCACTAACAACCAATTTGTTCAATGCTGGCGGGCAATGGGGCGGTAAACTTAAATATTTGATGTGGTATGAAACTAAATGTTTTGAACATAATGGCAAGCCACTAAAAAGTTTTAATCCTAGATTAGCCATTAAACTGTGGCTACCAGTCTGATTTGTTAATTGTTATATAAGTACAGTCAGCGTCATATAGTAGGTAGCATCCAAAGTATTCAAATAGTTCGGTACACCATATTATTTGTATGGCGAACTGAACTATTTGAATACTTTGGATGCGACCTACTATACGACGCTGACTGTACTTAATTTAAACATATATAAATTGTATATTATTTCTACGGCCTCCTAGCTAGTCAGTAGTGACAGTGACCCTGTTCTGCCTATGAAGTAGGAGGTCCTGGGTTCAAATCCTCATAGGACATTTATTTGTTTTTTAATTGTGTGTGTATATATTAATGGTCTATATCTATTCCCATCTGTCCACACCTCTTGTATGGCGGCGGGGACAAATGGGCCACCACCATGGGACACCATATTAATACACTTTTAGGGGGATCCGAACCTAGGACTTCCAGCTTTTATATGATCACAAAATATAAGATATCTATGTATTTACATTTACACATTGTATTATTGCTCTCATACATATAGGGATATTTTTTTAAATGTCGGATGTCTCTTCTCTTTTGAGCATGAATAGAAGCAGGGGATAACTGACAGAACGGGATAGTCTTATGTATCTTTCAGTAGGAGTAGCAGCGAAAGCGCTATTATTGTTTGTCCTTGTCACAGTCTCACATCTTGTTTTATTCCCCACCGTAAATTGACCACCGTGATTGGTCGAATTCATTGGTTGCCCACCATAACAAATAAATTCGACCAATCATAGCGGCGCAATGCGACGCTATGATTGGTCGAATTTATATGTTTTGTCCCTCACGGAGGCACGCGTAGACCACTTCTATAGGATGCTACCTTCTATGCTTTTGAGCAAGTTTTTGTCACCTGCCCTGCTATTCAAACTGCTCAAGAATTTACAATGTTTTGTTACCAAGTAGGTCGCTTAGTGTAAGACTGTCCTAAAATATATGTATAGCTATATGAGGACAATTTTGCAATGCGTAAGGTTAAGTAAATTAATATACAAACAGCAACACTCCGTCCCGAAATCGAGACTGCAATGTTTTTAATTTTTAGAATGACCATAAACTACACACTTCGCGACCTATTTTTTAACCGGCAACGTCGACTTTGCCGTCCATTTTTGAGATAAATTATATTATTACTTAATAATGTTGATATGATCATAAAGTATGAGGATTTACTACAGTGACATCTATTGATAGTCTTTCTCAAACAATCGAGCTATTTAGTGTGTTACAACGGCAAGAAACTAACTGTCTAGTAATGCGATAGATGGCGCTTAGAATAGTTCATGCCATTATTTATTAATTTTTTTCTGCGTCGATTTACTATGTGTAAATGGATGTTTTAAAAGGTTTTTGTTGTAATATGCTAAATAAATTAGAACTATACATGTTAATTTAAAAATTGGCAAGATTTGAAATAACACAAATAATATATATTTAGGCCCAATGGTGCTCTGAGTGACATCTCTTGAATTTTTGTGGAACTAAGCGAGGCTTGTATGGGCCGACTACTCTATACTATACTTACTTTATGATCAAAGAGATTTATTTATACGGTGGTTACTTTGTATCGGCATAGTTCCCTTTTCTAGCAAAATTTAACTTATATCAAGATATCCAAAATTAATTGCGTAATGTTTTTTTTTTGCTTTCGCGCTTAGTTATACCTACCTGAAGGCGTATTCTGACTATTAGTCACTGGACATGAATCATCATAGTTTTTAATTGGTAATGAATATGATTTATCAGTGTCAAAAATGACTTTTCTTCAACCAGAAACGTCTCTTTTGACCTGACAGATCCTATCAATAGCCTGTAATTACAATCAGAATACGCCTCTAACATAAGAGCCGATTTTGGTTATATTAAATTTAGGTACAAGAAGCTAGGTATCGCGGTAACGATTACTCTAGAAGCCTAGACTCTAGCCTAATTAATGAAGCGTCAGCTTGAATATTATGTTATAAAATATTAATTTTCCTGCGGAAGTACTAACAGTTCATTATGGGAGGAATTCACTGAGAATTGTCGATGTACCTACTTATTCAAAAATTAATGTATGTAATTATAGGATCCGCTAGCTGTTTGCCTTCATACATTTTAGAAACATACCCAGTAGATATACATATCCAATTTGACAACATATAAATTCTCCATCGAAGCGCAAGATAAAAATTTAAGAGTTCGTAAGTTATACCTACTAATGAGGTTTACCTACAAAGATTTTCACGTCACCTATTCGGAAAAGGGCTTTTTCTTCTCCGCTAATCAAACTGGTACTTTTCTGTTCTATAACAGTATTTTTTTATTTTTCATACTATTTTTTTTAGCTTAAATAATATTTTGAAATATAATAATTTCCTCATACTAAAAATAAAACTTGAATTACAAATTTCTGCCCACGAATTAAGATAAAGATAAAGATAAAAGATAGTTTATTCAAGTAGGCATAATTACAATGCGCTTATGAACGTCAAATAAAGCTAGGTAAACCGGCTCCAACCCTACACCTCTGCCCCGAGAAGATTTAAATCCCCCCTCAATTAGAGGAGGGTATCCCAATATGGGACCGGCGACAAACTCGGCGGGACACATCTTTTTCATCTTTTTTGGCAGGGCATGTGTGTTAGGGTCGTATTTCGTACCTTAACTTAAATTATTAACTGCAGACCGTAGGCGTAGGTCCCCAGACCTAGATGAGGGTACTATTGTGTCGATAATGACCCATCATAAAGAATAATTCGAAGCCATTTCATGAACGGCCCGCCTGGAGTTCACTTATCGCTCTCACGCGTAATTTAATTCATTTGTATATTAATTTCCTTTCATCCTCCATTAAATTCCGGATATTTTCAGTCTAGGCCATTTATTACGAATAAACGATTAATTACGCCAATTAATATCGTTCCGCGTAGGTATGTTATATATTTTCATATTTTTTCAAGAATTCAACAATAAGGTATTCACGAATCAATGTGATACAATTCATTTTTATCATCTTCAATGAAATGATTCACTTAAGAAATAGCTTTAGAATTTTTTTACTCTATTTCATACAATAAGCATGAAAAACATTTTATTTCATTAGTGGCTTTCTAGTAACCCTAACTTAGATTGGTTCTTAGAGAAGCTTTTGATCCTGGATAGAAATAGAATCGATGGGCATCAAAACATATTTGTGACAAAATTTACATTTTTTTCGATGACTGTAAGACCGTACATTTTCAAAAGTTAGGGAATGACTTCTAATAATATAAGACCATTTTAGTGTAGTTCTACGGGATCTGGTAGCTGCCCTCAGTGCCCCCATTTAAAAATCCACCCTGTAAAACAATATCACTTGCTGGGATTCCGGCAAGGTTTATGTCACTGATAGATCCCATCATTTCATTAATTCATCAAGATGCTTTCTATATCTTTAAGAATGAGTTCTGCCAAACTATGAAACTTTTATTACCATTTTTAGGCTCCGCACAAAACTGTTCGCAGAGCTCTTATTTTATCTCAACATTAGGTACTGTAAACTTTATAAAATTTTAAATACTTAAAGTTAATACTTACTGTATTCGGTCAATACCGTTCTAGATAGATTACGATACAAGTATATAGGAGCCAAATATAATTGGCTTTCGTCTGAAAAGTCTAAAAGTTATCTGTTTCGTAAAGGCCCAGCCGGGGTCGCAAAGTAAATAAAATTATGGATCAAACGCGTATCATCCTGAGTAAGGGTTAAAAGGGTTCTTATTATTGAATGATCTTGCCACCCTATCTCTATTTCACAATACACTTATGATCGGAAATTGAGAATAAGTGGGCAATCCTTCCTCAACCAGCTCATAAATAAATTCGGAGTCGAAGTCGAGGGCCAAAGGTTTTTGTACCAACAAAATATTTTTAGTTTATTCATTAATTAATAGTAGAAGTAGTAGTAGTAAACACTTTATTGTACACAACATAGGTAACAGGTAAGTATATTACTCCAACAGATGGTGCAGACACAATAATTTATAAATTGGCTCCCATTCTTCCTCTTCGAATTAATGTAAGTAGGTATTCAATTGGCAGTAAGATATAATTTCAGTTTATTTGTTTATTTAATTTGTACATGTTCAAAACTTTGTCCAGATTCCATTCCGCATATTACGTTAAAGATGTCGGTTACGAGTTTAGGCATATAATATAGGTACATATAATTTCCTTAGAAACAAATGCTAAACTTTCACGGTTCCATCGTTAACAACGAAAGCAGGTAAAACGGGGTTGAATAGGGCTCGGCAAAACTATTGTAGGTACGTATTAAATACATGCAAACTTTTCATTTTCAAATGTGATTTAGGTAAATTGTTGTTTAACTTTAAGGTCACTTACGCTACATAGTGGCTAATGAGTCCGTACCTACACCCCAGGCCAAAAGTATGGAAACAAAGTTATTTTTCTTAATTTTTAATATTTCCATTATTATTCTCTTTATTCATCATCCATTATTATTATTGTGTACTGGTAACGCAAAAATTACTTTAGGCAGTTTTATAAGATTAAAACAGCATAAAATATAAATTTGAGAGAACATACAAATCAACCTTGTTAATTGTCTTTCTACGAAAGGTTGAATACAGTTACAGTTTTATTAAAGAAAAATTATAAGTAATTTACTTTTAAAACTTTTAAAATGTTCTATTATAATTTTACTCTTTTGTTTTTGAATTGTCAATAAATAGAATAAAATGAAAATTACAGTTTTTTATTGTCATATAAGTTTGTTTCCATACTTTTGGCCTGGGGTGTAACTAAAGTTATAGATACTATAATATATATATATATATATATATGTAATTCCGGAAAAAACGTGACTCGGAAATAGTTATTCTCGAATAGATGGCGCCACGCTTTTTGCACAATATACATTTTTTGATAATTTAATACATTTTCATTTTTAGTTTTAATCGTGTGTCGATAGATGGCAGTAAATTTACTGTGACTACAAAATTTAGTTTGACAATAATAATCCTCTATGTATACTATCTATTCTCTTTAGTTATAGGTAAATAATGATTATGGAATAACATATGGTAAAACCGCCAATATACCACCGGAATTATCTCCTTTGGGCAATGCTTGCCATTTTTTAATCTTATAAAAAAACAAGTAAGTTTCATACAATAACTTAATTTTGATAAGTTACATCGCGGCTACAAAGACTACGGCGAGATCGAATACATAAAACATACAATTCGACAGAAGAAGGAAAGAAGAATGAAAAGGGGGAAAAGCTTTTTTGCTTCAACGATTTAAGAGACTCGTTGAGCTCTGTTCATTACTTTCTTTTAAGGAAAAATCTTGTTCTTATTTATACGTGCTTCAAGATTGCGAACATTGTGAAAGGACATCAAAAGCTGATTTATGTTTATCTTTACATATTCCTAAAGTATGAAACTAAATATTATGTACGAAGATAACCTCAGTGTTTACACTTTTTTCACAAATATTTTTGTATTGCCTAAGTTTCGTCGCTTATTTAACCGACAAGAAGCTTCAAAGATATATAATTATAAAATAGATATTGGTCGGTGGATACTCTAAAAATATAAATTAAAAACTAGCAGCAAGCATAGGAACAAAAAAATTATCATTATTTATTACATAATTTTCGGTTGATGCACCAGATTTTTGATTAAAAAAACTTGGTGACGCGTTGTTTTTATACAGATCGTGTCTTCCACAAAGATAAAACCTGGCAGCATCTGGTAAGTATTTTATTTGTCTGTTCGGAACAGCATGTATGACAGAAGGTATATTGGACCAGCGATATTAATTTAATACGAACGGATAAAATTGCATTTGAGCGCTTTTGACCTCAAAGGGAATTTAATAAATGACTCTCGGGTAAAGATGATCGTTACCTCTGATAGCCATCTTAAGTATAATTGTATACTATGTTACCTTCATCTACTAGGTCATTATGGGACTCAATATCGACTTTTTTAGTGTGTGATAGAATAGAACCTGTGATGTCACAGGGACTACTTTTTTGAGAAACAATGACGACGAAGTCAAAGGCAATTTAAACATTTATACTATTAAATATCAAAGTCTTATTAGAAAACGATTGATTAGTACGCGATTTAAATATATCTACATATTTTTGCTAGTCCTGAATTGAATGAAAATTCAAGTTAGTGAAAAGTATAAGAACTCGTGCTTAGTGACTATTAATGTGTAAAGCCTCTCAGAGACACCTGATAAGTAAGTAACTTACCTTGACCGGCAGATTGAGCTCATGCGTCTCGTTGCCCCGCCAAAGCCGCGACTCCCGCGGCAGCACGGGCAGGTCACAATCTATGGCCCCGAGGCGCTCCTGCAGCCGGCCCGCGGAATGCACCCCCCCTACACTTGAACCAGTGTTTAACTTCGGCTTCCTTGCACTTTTTACTACGGCTTTTGTGCTCGCGTATACTTGAGTCGTTGAATAGCTAGTCGTGGTCCGCCCGGCACTATTCGCTTTTGTTGTTTTACGGTTGGCCTTTGTAGTTGGAGATGCAGTAGTACTCGCTTCAGCCGGCTCTAATGGCTTCAAAGTTGTTTTTGTCGGTTGAATATGTACAGTTGTCTGAGTGGACTGAGTGCTAGGTAACGTGCTAGGCGACGTGCTAGACGACGCGCTAGGTGACGCGGTATGCGACGTACTAGGCGACGTGCTAAGCAACGTAACGTTTTCTGTCGGTTTAACAGTTGATTTACATAAACACACTCCTGCTAAAGAGAATATAAAGAGCGCGGCCAATATACTAGGTGCCATATGTGTTTGGACACGGACATTGCGTCTACGACCGTCCATGATGCTATGAATTTTTATTTGGCTTTTGTAAATTTGGCACAAGGTAGATTATTCTCTAGTGGTTCTTCTCTCAAGGCTGTGTTAATCCTGTTGACAAAAAAAGCAATATCATGAAAATTTGAATGAATCGTCCTATTGTTCGAAAAAATCTTACGGTACGAAATTAATTTATAATTGGGTAAAAAACTGAGGGTAGGGTAAGTCCTTTGTTCTAATGAAGGACTTTTAAATAAAAGGCGTACCTACGCCTAAATAAATACCTATTTCAGGTGTCCCAGAATCCCAAGTGGCGGGATACACGAGTGGTCTCTGGGCGAAAACATCTATAATTGGACAGCTGTAGAGTCCTCGCCTAAAGAGCGCGACCCTCTTTAGACCACGAGTGCAGCTCCCGGATAAACTTTATTTATCTCACTTCAAAAATACCTTTCAGTATAAGAAAACTACTATATCTACCTTGTAACTTTGTCGCGTGAGCAAATTTATACTGAGGTTTTAAAAACAACTTTTACATAAAATATGCTTCACTTCCCAAATAATATTTTATAGTAATTTAGCAATATGACAAACGCTACTATCTAATAAGTAACTACTTATCCCTCATTAATATCTATATTATGTACTTAAGTATACATACTCGTATACTATACATGAAAATAATAAGATACTTACGTAAGAATTCATACAGAGCTTTCTTAGTCACGTTTTAGCAGTTCATATGAAGTTGAAAAACAATTCACATACTTAGTTGATAATCGTCAAACGAAAATTATGTTGTCATTTTATTATTTCACGAGTTGAGCTAAGAAACGTGACTTTATAAGAAACATTGGCTTGTTTGAAGTACGTAAAATTGTAATGGGGCAAGTTGGTGCCGTTAAAATGAGTAATTTGGATGGGATTAGGTAGTGTTTTGGCAAAAAGTTCGCGCGGCGCAGGGCGGGCAGCTCGATGCGCCGCAGCCTCCGCGACACTGAGGGCAGGCCGCCCCGCGCCGTGCCCCGCTCCACCCGCCACCCTCGCCTGCACCCTCGCGCCTGTATCTTTGCTTAATTTTACTACATGCCTGAAATACAAACGAATTCCTCCACGTGTCAAGATTTAACGTGGGTTTCTATTTTTAACTTACTTTAAGGATTTTATAAATATCAATTCTTGCAATTAAGTTTTATGAGTGTATAGGTTGAGGTCTCGGTGGAGTTGATGGTTCATTGTAGGATCAGCGTGATGCGACTGACAAACGGCCTCCGTCTCGGGGGGCTTCACGGCGGGACCGGCCTGTAAACATCGTCGGCGCTACCTGCCCGCTGCCCACCGAGTATTTATTGCGTTACATTCCCCGGATACCGCGCCTAACACAATCCAATATCATGTGGGCAGATTGAAAATATTTTTCCGCTAACGCTGCCACTCATAAAACCTCGCTGAAATGAGCATTGTTGGACGTACAGAGTATAAATATAAAGTGCACCGGTTTTCCGGCATGCTGTCCGTTTAATTAAAAAATCGTTGAAAACTTTTATTAGCATAAAAGTATAAAACTTTGCCCTTTAACGTAACGCTGACAACCGCGGTGGGCAAAGTTTTATACTTTTACGGTATATTACATACTTGTATACCTACTGTTTTGAAATAAGACTGCAGACTGCAGTCAACTGCGATAATATTCAAAATACCTATCTGGGAGACCGAGGTTTGCTCGGAAAACATAAAAATACTCAAAAATGTGCGTTTTCCCAGAGATAAGACCTACCTAGCTAGATCAACTTTTCGCCCCTGAAAACCCCCATATAGCAAATTTCATCGAAATCGTTAGAGCCGTTTCCAAGATTCTCAAAATCTATATATAAATAAATAAATATGCAACAATTGCTCGTTTAAAGTTATAATATAAATAGGTAGACTAGAAAATCTCTATATAGGTACCTACATCGAATTCTGAGCTGAAAGATTTAACGAGATACAGCTAAATCACTGTACCATCACTTAAGCCCCAATTATCGTTAAATAAAGCCTTATATTTTGTATGAACGCGATAGCATTATTACGTTGTGCAATAAGGGAGAAATGGTAAAATAGTAAATAAAGGGCTACGAATTTCAATAGCAAATACAAGAAATAGTGAATAGTTTTCTACACGAGAACGGTTTTTCAGCACTCTCAGTATATTACCTACCGATTTTAAGAAAAAAAAGTATCCTGGACTAAATTTATTTAATTATGTATATAATATATCATCCTAGAATTTATGTGCATTACGAAAGACGCTAAAAATGCAAAGATAGGTAATATCCGGGTGTGAATTTAGTGAATTATTTGCCTTCGCGCTATATATCATCACACGCCGCCAAGCCGCATTACACGCGCAAACGTTGTAGATTGTGCGAAAATACAATAAGTATATCGCCATATCATTTGCTCTGTTATAAATAATTATTTTGTTAGTCTTGATTACGAATTACAGTAACGATTTTAGGAGTGTGTGTTGTGCTTAGCTGATTAATCGACCGGTGTATACTTAGTGAAGTTTATAATGAAAGGGGTAACATGGTCCACAAAAGAGAGAGAAGAGGGTGGAAGTCGGACTTCAAAAGTTCGAAACTGGATAGCTTCGGACGTGTGGGTATATTAGGAATCGGTATATGTATTCCTTGATTTGAATAAATCAGTATTTGTCTCGAACTCGTGCTTGACTTACGTGCCATAACATGGCGCAGCCGATAGAATACGAACCTACGCTCCCGAAGGGAATGTGATTTAGACTCAGAAACTAGAATCAGTAATTGCAACTGGCTTAAACGCTAAGAAGAGGGAGCTCTATATCTATTTTGACAACAACGAACTATCTACCGCCTATCCGAACCGACAAAACATTAATAAGCATGTATAGGGATAGTAACGACAGGTTCATAAATTACTCAAGAGTAGTTTTTGTGATTGAACTTGAAAAACACTATCTTTTACCTTACATCCTACATGTCGTTTTTAATCGACGTAATTATCAAGGTAAGTAGAATACAAAGGAGTATATAGCAGAGTCACCAGTTTAAGTTCTAAACTGGTACCTATTATAGTTATATGGGTTCGCAATAAATAATAAAATAAATATTATAGGACATTCTTTCATCGAAATCGTTAGAGCCGTTTCCGAGATCCCCGAAATATATTTATAAATAAATATACAAGAATTGCTCGTTTAAAGGTATTAGATAGATTAGATTACAGGTTACGGGCAAAAAAAAATGTAAAATATGTGCAAATATAGTAAAAAGTAGGTAGGCGCGTTAATAATTTAATCATATCAAAGGGCAAAGCTATTTATATTATAGCGCCTCATAAGCATAAGTAAGTTGGTGCAATATATTTAGATCTGAAAACCATCACCTCGCAGTCCTCGCACGCAAGTAATATTTAACGAGCCATAGCTTTTTGTCGGGTAACTTACGAACATTACTTTTTACATGATGGAACCCTTATAGGATCACTTTGTTGTCCGTCCGTCCGTCTGTCTGCCAAGAACGTTTATCTCGGGAACGCATCGAGGTATCGAATTTAAACCATACACTCTGGTTTACGGTCCCTTGAAGCTGTGAAAAAATCAAACTTCTAAGTTAACGTAAAAAACGTATATTTCGATACTCTCAAGGTAACCAAAAATTATAGGGCACTTCCCGTTGACCTAGAACTATGAAATTTGGCAGGTAATATCGTATAACACTACAAGTACCGGAAAAAATCCCAAAACTAGGTATAATTTGTAAAAAATAAAATAAAATAAATTATTATTAAAATAAAATTTGTAAGGAACCCTAGGAGTCTGGCTGGCACTTGTCCGGTTTTTTTAATGCTAGAGTCGTCAATTTGAGTCAATCGGTCCTCGCTAGAAATACGGGCGGCCGTTTGTATTTTTTAGCTTTAACATTCATTAAAATAATTATTGTCTAATTAATGTACCTGTACATTATCCTATACCAAATGGATGCTTACCTACTAATCGCAAGGACTATACTGAACTAAGCCGCATACAGACATTTTACGGACGATTATTTTTAAGTAAATATATTCATAAATGACCTAAAACTGTCATTCCCTCAATAAAAAAATACCTTCATCAATAAATAAATATAATAATACCTTCTCGATTAGATCCAGCCAATGAAGAGTGGCATTCTTTCATTTGTGATTTTATGCAAGGACGCAAGCCAAAACTAGGTACTTACTGTGCTTTTTCTGACGCTAAGAAACCCCTTAGGAACCTGAGTAGGTACCTACTTAAATAATTACGCTTCAGCCAACTTCAGCCTTAGACTAAATACAAAGACAGAGAGACAAATTAATATCTACGTACAAAATCAATACGTTAGCAAATCAAACACGTAGAATTTAAACACGATCAAACTAAATACGCTCAGGTGTAGGTACATAAACTACCTACTCGTGCCGTATTTACTGTTGCTAATGACTTTAGTGTTAATCTCTGCCTCGCCTTCGGCCGCAGCCGGAGGTTGGTAAGATTGCAAGTTAATCCAATGCTTACGAGATTAAATATATGTCTTACGGAATGAAACTAAAGTAAAATAAGACGGTAACTATTTATTTTACAGCATGTCTTCTATTGGGATATATTTCTAATAGGATTAATGACTAATACTCAAAATAAAGTTTCCATTTGTACCAAATAATTAAAATTAAAACACCAAGCCATGAAGCTTTTACAAAAGTGTCACAAAGTTATCCAAAACGTGCGGTGTTATTATTTTTACTCCATGGATTATTACTAATACTATAGGGTAAATCTAGGGGTAGGGGGTCTATGGGTCTTAAATAATATACAGTGATGAAGGTTTTTTCTCAGGCTATGAGAACTAACCTTGTGCCTGCCAATGCGACATCGTATAGATAGACTGACACGTGACAATTTTCTCACAACTACTGTGTTTATTATTATGCATCCTACAATTTCAGGTTTGACAATTATGTATGTCAATGATAATTATGTGCAATCAAGTTCAAAATAATTGCGCAGCTGCCAATTGCCGTTCGATTGGTTAATTAATCAAATCTACCGATATCCTGACACCCTGTATGCCTGCCTCGCGAATATAGTGCGCTTAGCAGCGTTTAGAGTAAACGCCACTGCGATCTTATTTCATTAATAATCAGCAGCTCACCTCTGGGAGCTTAGCTTGAGCTTAGCTAACTAGGATTACGGCGCTTCTTATTACTCAGTAATAACAGTGTAGCTGTAGCGTGAGACGCAATTAATAATGCGAGGGATTGCTCCTGCTCATTAACATTCACAGGTGCCACATAAAGCTATAATGAAAGTAGAATAAAAAAGAATATTACATTTTCAAATTGAAAGCTATTTGAATTTTTAATGTCGCCTTATATTACTCCGAATAATTTGGATGAATTGTTGGCAAAAGTTAGCTCGTGTAAATATTTTACAATAGGTGCTGATTAACTTAGCCTACATTTGTGAATTATTTTACGTACCTATTATTTGGGTAGGTACAACCATAACGCCTTATTATATGAGCGTAATGGATTTCGTCCAACTATTTGCGTTTATTAGTATGATGATAACAATATTAATATACATAATACATATAATATATACATTATTTATTACGAAAAATGACTATTACCAATACTCATACATATGAGTGTACAGTACACGCACTTCATTAAATTATGTAAAATTTTACATGTAGCGAGGACTGAAAATGTCGGTGTCTTATACATATGTACCTATAAACCTACATACTTAGTTCCTGATTTCTGATTTTAAAATAACTCTAAAAATGTCAACGACATTAAAACAAGTTTTAGCTAGTGCTAAGAAAAATTATACTTACATGCATTTTTTGTGTACCATACCTAAATATTTACCTATTACCAGTTAGGTATACGATACCTACATAATACATCGGTCATGCTCATGTCCTAAGCTTGCGCGATCCCTCAGATATTAGAGGTACCTACCTACATGCTTACATGAAAAGGAAATAGATATGTATTAAGTAATTCGGTTAACTTTCTTGGCCGCCTGTCTGCCACTCACATTACGTATTTCCGTAAAGTGGACTCCATTGAATTATTCTAGTATGTATATAAATAATTCATACTAGTACGTAATTTACTTATATGACTGTTCAAGCTTACGAGGTCGTGTAGCGCCGCGCGGGCTGCGGGGCGGGGACAGCGGCGAGTGGAGCTGGGGGCCTAGCCAAGATGCCAATCGTTTGGGCTACGACAACGAAACGCTTTCTGTCTATCAATCTTACATATTAATGCGATAGAGAGACAGCGTTTCACTGTCGTAGCGCAAATGATTGGCATCATGGTTACGCACGCACCCTGGTTGTTAGTCACAACGCTAGAATGTTTACGTCAGACGAACCTTGTATAAGAGCAACTCGGTAACACTCAGACCCGTAACAGTTATGCTTAATCCTTAATTTGCAATGCACGTCAGGCTCAAATTAGGAAGGACATAATCTTATGTTTCTGTTTGCAAGTGTGTTCCAGTACAAAATAATTTCATGTAATAAACACTAAATAAGAAAACTACGAAAACAAAAATATCAGTACCTATTCGCGATTCGCGTATGATCAAGTTCCTTAAGCCGTACGTAACAATCACTTATGCTGGTTCGCCAGAAGCATATTTTTCGGTAAGCAACAGAAATATACGAACAAAAGCCTGGCAACGCGCCATCCGCTGACGCTGTCACTATCCCCGCTCGACAAAACAGCCTATGGACAGCACCATCAACGCACGTTTACCTCCTTTTAAACTGCGGTAAAAGCCTTATCGCCGCATGAATCCGCGCCGTCAATGCCTCGCTTCACTTTCCTCGTCACCGTTTAGGTACCGCTGCCAGCAGTGCATGCCACATTGTCTGTTTCTGCAATAAGACCCTGACTTCCGCGAGCGAGCGATGCGAGCTCCGGCAATTTCGTCAAATGGAAACTTATGTAGATTTCATTCGCCTCTCCCAATTTGTCGCGCGCTGTAAAAGCACTCATCTTCGTATTAATGAAACATTGAAAGTTTTATGATGTACTTAGATAAAATGTAGACATGGTTTATTAGCTCTCTTTCTAGTTTTATTCAAGATCTCTACAATGAGATATTTATTTGCAAAATATGGTAGGTAGGTATGGATTCGAAGCACTAAAAAGCTAATTAGACATACCTACTGCCGTATTCGAACTTAGATATTCACAAGAGACGACTCGTACTAGATCCATTCTAGATACGTTATAGTTTAGATTTCAACTAGTTCTCTTTTGCAGCTCAATTCGGGCAACCAATGTCACTTTTACGTACCTTTAGATACCTAGTGTTAGATACTCGTATCTATATTAGATGTGAATTGGATCTCTAAGTCATATCGTGTGGAAATCGTTCAAGAGTATCTCCAGAATTGCAGAAATGTCAAATTTGACAGGTTAGATCTTAAACATATCGTTATCGTATCTTGGTGACGTCTAAAAGATATCTAGTAGATGTCTATTTCAAAATCCGAATCAGGCCCCTATTCACTTTATTCAGATCCTACAAGCTACGGCGTAGCGCTACGAGATTCACACAGCAGTAAATGCTTAACAGGCGTATTCGGATTTTAGGTAAAAATTAGATCTGGATCAGTTATGGATCTGATCTGTCAGTGTCAAGTGATATTCATGGTTGAAGAAATGTTTTTGACACTGTTAGATCAGATCTATAAAGCTTTGGATTCCTCCGAAAACGGTGCCGTCATATTACGGCCGCTATATAGCGTTGACTGACGTCACTAGAACGTTGTCTATGTAAACAAGATGGCGCGGTTTCCTAGACGGCGTTACGTTACGTTGATTGCCAACGTAACGTAAGATGACGGCCGTCATGACGGTGTCGATAGTTTCGTGAACGTTTTATTAGATAGCGGTGACGCCATTTTGGAATAAATGACACGAGATTTGAATAAGTGATTCCGTACTACGATTATTTTCCTCTTCTGATGATATTTCATCCTCCAAGTAAATTATAGATGATCAAGCAAATCTTGTCAGTAGGAAAAGGCGCGAAATTCAAATTTTCTATGGGACGTTATCCCATCGCGCCTACATTTTTCAAATTTGCCGCTTTGATCTTGGTGGATGACGGTGTGTTATGACGCCGTGGTACTTTCCACATGTCGCCACCGTAAAGACGGCCGTCTTTTGCTGCCGCTATATGACGGCCGTCATATGACGGCACCGTTTTCGGAGGAATCCAAAGCTTAACTGATCTAGGGTTATAACCGCGAAAATCGAAATTCGGCAATTGCGGGCATTTTTCTCTGTCTGTCTTATTGCGTCTTGATGAGAGTAAAAGAGAAAGATCCCTGCAATTTGCAAATTGCCCTCAGCTCTAATAACCTATTGAAATCCGAATAGGTACGCCTGTAAGTCTACCACTCGACAGTTATCTACGTATCCAAGTTCGTATAAACTTTATTCATTAGCGCATTGCAGATTAAATTTGCAAATTCTGGAATCACCGCAGCGCCAGCAGTGCGTTATGCAATGAAACGCATTTATTTCTACTGTCAGCCGGATTAAATTATGGAAATGCCTAATGGTCGTTACGCCACAGTAAATTTATACAGGGTGATTTTTCATGAGATGAATAGGTACTGAAATATTATGTAGGTACGTCATACTTAATAGTCGGCTGTCTCATAGACAGCATCGACGTATGATTTGCCAAAATGTATATCCATCTAGTTGTTGACAGACTTATGTAAGTAGTATCCACGAAAAATATATAATTATGTATTAACTAAAAGCTTCAACTGGAACTAGGTTATTCTTTATAATCACGCCGTGGTTTCGCTATCGCGATCTACTTCCAGTCTGTGTGTATATTTTACCTTTTTATTGAAGACGCTCCCCGCCTATAATTCTTTGTTTCGTGACTATTCTACTTACCGAGACAGAATAAGATAAGCGTATCGCGCGACCTGAACCCTTGAGCACGAACCGAGGTCACCCCAACAATCACTTCTATCTAGTTCTACCGATCGATGCGCTACACTACATCACACTCGTGGGACTGGCTACAATAAAATATAAAAGTCTGTTAACATTTTATCAACATATTAGTTTTTCTTGTATAAGTACTCACCACAAAAGAGTTTGTGTTAGGAACTTGTTTTGAAGAAACTCTCTTAGAGATGATAATGATAGCAACTACAACTATTTTCAGGATAAAAAATTGACGGAGAAGTACTAACTAGAAGTGGCATACGAAGTTTACAAAATAATCTAGATCAAAATTATATCGTTATGATCTAATGCCGCTCCATATCTCTTTATATAAATAAATGGGCCGCGTCTTTGTAAATCCGTTATGCTTTGCATACCCACCTGTTTGCAAAGCACCTATTTGAGATCTCGAGATCGAAAGTTAATTTTACAATTAATATCTAAAACAATGTGATGCTCCCAGAGCAATCAGAAAAGACGGTTTTAAAAACGTTAAAATTTTCAAAGAAGCAGTCTTACATCAGCCCGGTGCAGCGAAGGCCCGGGCAAACAAACGGCGGTTTGCTTTCAAGCGCTCGCTTCATTTCAGCGCTGCATTTAGATCAATGAAAACATACGGCCACAATAGGCGACCCATTTTTCTCACTACAGCGAGACTCTATTGACGCGTATTGAAATGTATATGAGACAACCAATACTAAAAATAAATACTACTACCTACTCTTCTCCTAGTGCCTTCACAGTTGCATTCTAAACTTGGAATCTTATCCCAAAAATATTTGACCTCCCAGGAGGAACACTAGCCAATGTGGGGATAAACTACTACTATTAACGAAAACTACTCACTCTAATTGAGATAAATTATTTATTATCAGTGATACCAAGATGGTTATAATATTATCATGTAAAACCTTACGTAGAATCAGCTGGCGGAATACTAAACTTATTCTTTAAATAGCCTCTACTTCATTTTTCGCGTTAATCGCGGCGACGTCAGCTTTGATGTAACCCTGAAAATAAAAAACTTATCATATAATTTGCTTACTTACTTACATTTTAACAAGCTGCCGTGAAACTTTTCCGAGTACAATTAGTAACTTTATACAATCTACAAGTTTTCGACAAACAAACGAAAGTTAAGACAAGTATACACAAAGGGTGACTTTGAAACTATCTAATACAATGGGCGTAATTTATTCTAGGGCAAAACAAAGTACAAGCCGGCGTGTCTCACTCCGCGATTTCGTCGCTTTGCTACAGGTAGCTAAAAGTACATCCGTTCCACACCAATTTTGGTGGCTAGCCATAAGCCGCGCGTGGCGCTGTCGCCACCTAGCGGCCATATCTGTGCTTATCGTAACAGACGCGTTTTGTTAGAGAGTGAGTCTTCTGTACCTAGTACTATTATTTATTCTGTGGTACAAGTCAGATAGACATACGAGACTGGCTTGCGGGACAGGCGGGGCGGCGCGGACAGCGGCAGCTTTATCATTCTGCGCTGTGTGAATATTCAGAACGGAGTATACGCCACAAAGGAGTTTCATTATAATAAACGTTACGAGGCCTTTGCCCAACAGTAGGACACAATATAGGATTATATTATAGGCTATATAAAAAAATAAAATAGAAAAACGTTAAGTTACACGTTAGACATCTAACTTTAAAATTTGTTATCTACATTCCTAATTATATTTGTGTTTTAATTTAGCTAATTAGGAATATTCTTATTCACTGTATTCACATTATGAAGAGACGAACGTTACTCAAATCATGGTTGTATTAAACATATGGGGATTTAAATAAATACGAAATTGTTTCTAGCTGTAAATAAATGTAAGGTACACAAAATCTGCTGACTGATTAGATCGAATAAAAGCACTTTTTCAAGAATAAAATAAAATACGTTTCCCTTTGTGTTATGAATTCGGCCACACATGAATAGATAAATTTACTTAACTACATATTAGTTTTCACTATCTGATAGAAACGAAATGCAGTTAATAACTTGTTTGTAAGAGTCAGTTTAAAGCAAGAAGATACCACGTCAATTCCCACTCTTAGGAAGGTATAGTTCTCTCTTCTTAGGATTCCGTAGCTCAGGAGTAAAAAATGGAACCCTTAATAGAATCACTGGTGTGTCTATCTGTCTATCTGTGTGTTAGAGCCAATTTGCTCCGAAACTACAGGAAAGATTAAGTTGACATATGTAAGTCGGTGACCCAATGAAGGACATGTACCTACTTAACGTAAATTAATAAATGTTAAACATCGCGGCTTTGAAAGGTGGTACCACAGACTTAAATATACCTAGATGACGCAAATGCATCTACTTTGCGTGTCCGAACCCCGACCAAGCGTCGAGGTTGGCCGTCGCTACTGACATTCCACGCGCGCCAGTTGTTGCAGCCGGTAGTCCATAAAAAATTAAAAAATGCCTCGTTGCGTGATAATTAACTGCAACAGCCCAAAAATTGCAAGCACCCAAGGGCAAGGACATATTTTCTATCACAGGTAAGTAATTTTAAAATGATATTATGCGTAAATTCATTTTAAAACATTTTTTTAAGTATTCCAAGATGTGTTTCCAATAATATACCTAATTAACTATAGATTAACGTTACAAAACTATAATATTTACATTACATTGTGCGTTTGCTTTGAGCGTTTGATCTGACGTTGTGAGTTAAGAGACGATGAATATCGGAACTAGCGATACTGTCGCGCATCGCTTCGACTTCGTGGCACAGGCCGTTTATCATTCGTCCGTCAAATTTAGCGACTAGTGTTGTTCGTTCTACCGATCGCTTCTAATAATCGATTTTAATCGATATCGGACAGATTAATGTTATTAACTATTTAAAAAAAAACTATTAGTAGTTATTGATAAAAAAAATCATGTCCTAATTTTACACGACATCTTTAAAAAGAAGGGTAATTTAACCACATACGATTATATGTCTGCCTATACGTTTAGTAGGGTTATAAATTTCTATTGTGTTAAAAAAACTTTCATTATTTTTGTTTTCCACATGATCCAGTCATAGATTTTGAAAATACCAGTTTCATTGAAGGGAAAAGTTGGGAAGAAAATAATTTGTCTGTTTTTATCATTCGTCTGTCAGAAAATCGATATCATTCATGACAATCGATTTGTGATTTTTGGCGTGGTTCGCGGGGGAGCGGGGAGTGAGCGAGCGAGACCGCAGATATAAAATCTATGAGTATGAGCAAGACAGTTGAATCGTAGCGGGGCAGAGGGGCATCGGTGTCTTTGAATCGCTTAGAATTTCCCATCCCTAAATTGCGGCTGTGACGTCACAGTAGGTGGTAAAAAGTCGGCACGCTTGATTTCAATACAAATCGTGATATTTGCTTGGTCTATGGTATATTTAAGTCAGTCGGGTGGTACTGAAAATTCTAGATAAGTTACGAAAACTACATCATCTAACGTATCAAATGAAAGGCAAGCGGAAGTCGCTCTTATGGACAACATATAATTTTGTGAAAAACAAGGTGATTATGAAATTCTTTGGGGCGTGAGTAGGACTCGCACTTAGCCGATTTTTATCTAATTTTGACGTGCCAGTAGTACTGCTTGTTCATCTACACCACAATCTTGTCGGGTTGGAAGCGCGATCGTATAGGATACGTCCACCTCGACGGACAGAATACTAGACGTACGTGACGTACCTGCTGCAGGATGTTGACGTGCCGGTAGACGTACTGGTCGTTCATCTGGGCGGCCATCTTGTCGGGGTGGCATCGCAAGCGGTGCGATCGTAAAGTGGACGCGTACGCGAACCGTTCGTCGCACCATTTGCACGTCAGCGGCTTGTCGCCCGTGTGAGTATACATGTGGACCTAGCCAATTGGAAAACATACGTGTGATATCTGTTATTTGCAACGTACATGTTGGAAATAACATTTTCTCATAGGGAACTGCTCAAAACGGAAACATTTCAAATTTCTGTGATTTATTTCTGACATTTCCCAGAACTTATCCAATTTAAATATACACTTTGATGTTCTGGTATGTAGGTATGTACTACATATGTATTTCCCGTTGTTTCCCATAAAGTTTTAAGTCATAATGTATTGTTTGTCATATTATCATTACTATCATTAGTCATAAAACTGAAACCGTTAACATTTCAGGATTTTCGTTAGGTTATCCTATAGATAGGTTAGGTTAGGATAGGTTTGTTTTACGGCAATCCTGAAAAGTGACGCGTTTCTGAACCAAATAAATTATGACTAACGAAAATGCGGGCAAACAATACATTATGGCTTAAAACTATTTGGGAAACTATAGAGACCCACTAGAGGTATGTCAATAAAATTTCAAGTCACTACATTTCAACATAGACATTTATAACTATTTCAAGAATGACAAAGAACGTACCTTCAATGTCTGCCTCCTCTTGAAGGCCTTATTGCAATACGAGCACACGTGCCGGCACTTGTCCTCATGTACCAGCAGATGTTTCCTCAGCGTCCGGCGGCTGTTTAGCACGCGGTTGCACACGTAGCACGGGTACGAAGTTTCTTCATGAATGTCCATGTGAGTCTTGAGATTCGAGTAAGTTTTGAATCTGCAACAAAACAGGCAGTTTAAAGTGGCCGGATTTTACTAATATTATTAACATTACATACATGTTAGGTACTTATGTATATCTAGTGTCGTTAGTGCATGTAAAGGTGGGTGGGTCAGCATTTTTTCGGCACTCGTCATACCTACGGTATCATTCCTCGGATTACTATTTGAACACAAGTCTACTCCATCTTGGGCCATCTAGTATGTCAGTATTATCTGTGATGTTCCGGTGTTCTCCAGTATCCCATTGTTATGGCAGGTGACCGGACCTCTTTGGCCCAATCTTTAGACCAGCCAAACTTCAACACCATAACCGGCACTTTTCTCCACTATATCATAGAGAAAAAAATACATAGAGTGCTCACTCCATACATCAGTTCAGACTATTAATTTCAGTGTCTACATCTAGCATCGAGTAGCGGAACTGATAGTTCCACTACTCGATGCTAGATGCTAATAATCTTTTTGTTACTAAAACTGATGTATGGAGTGAGCACTCTATGTATTTTTTTCTCTATGACTATATTTACAATAGCCCCAACGCCTGTTGGGGCCGATTTACGGGTATCTATTTGTACCCGTGAATGTGTGCTAGCAGGTGTATTACATAACAGCAAACTTCTCCAAAGGGGCTCTACGTGATGGATCTGTATCCCCACGCACGCCTATCAAATGACCGGGACGTATATACCCGTGAGTTTATAAGAAATAGTAGTAGTAGTAGTAGTAGTAAACTCTTTATTGTACAAAAAGACATTAAAAATAACATACAATTAGTAAGAAGTACAAAGGCGAACTTATCCCTTTGAGGGATCTCTTCCAGTTAACCTTTGAGTAGATGAGAGGAGAAAGTGAAAAGAGGGTGACAAATGCAGCAAAATGTACAACAAGGTACCAGAAAGATAAAGGATATAAATACATACAAAATGTATAGGATAAATATACATATATTACACAAAAAGGAATGGGGAAATAGTTGATCCAACCTCGATTTAAGGGTAACATGCGCCCACGGGGATAACTTACGGCTTGGAGCACTTCCTGCACACGAAGGGCTTGTCGTCGGAGTGTATGGCGCGGTGCTGTCGCAGCTCGCCGTTAGTGCCGCACGCGTACCCGCACAGGTCGCACACGTAACTCTTGATTTTGTCGTGTACCACGCGCTTGTGCGACGCCGCTGACGACCGGGTTGTGAACCTACAGGTAACATCATAGATTATGAATGAATGAATGAATGTTTATTTGTGTCAAACAAGCGTATATATAGGTGTTACATTTTTGTGTTTGTACGATCCTTGTTTTGCCATGACTGGCGTACAAATATTGTTTTTATACTAACTAAATTGACTATGTACAAGAATAAACCGAAACTTATAGACTACGATTCTAATTTTAATTTCATGCAATTATATACAATAATGATTATCCAATTCGATTTTATAAAATTAATAAATAAACTATAGTACAATTGACAAAAATCTAACATTACAATTTACATTTGTTTATAAATTCATCGACAGAATAATAACAATGTTCAATTAAATAATTTCTTCTTAAAAATATTAAAAGCCATTTCTTTAAATGTGTCTGAGAGAATATTGAATATCTTAATAGCCATACCGTATGAATTTTGTCGTGATAACGCTAGATTAGTTTTCGGTAAGTTTAACTTAATCCTATGTGTCCCTCTTTTAGAGTTAGTGACTCTTACATCAAACAGTTCCATATTTTTCTTTACAATACTTTGCGAGAATTGCGAACTAGTCGGCACTTATAAGCTGCAGAAAAAAGCCTAATAAGAAAGTTAACGGCTAATGCAACGGGATGTTTTTAAGATTAATTAACAAGATGGAAAATACAGTGTAGAAAGCTTTTTTTTTTGTCATACATATCAATTAAAAATTTACGGCGTTATTTACGTCTGCTAAGTTAATCAGTTGATGATCGTCGTTTGTCTCTCTCTATGGCATAACGACAGATAGGGACAAACGACGATCATCCACTGATTAAGTTAGCAGCCTTTAATGAATAAAGCCATTAAAATGTATAAATGATTGAATATAATTACAAATTTATTTGTCTACTTTTTTTTCTATAGTATACGACCCGCCCCGGCTTCGCACGGGTTAACAAATTATACATAAACCTTCCTCTTGAATCACTCTATCAATTAAAAAAAACCGCATCAAAATCGTTGCCTAGTTTTAAAGATCTAAGCATATAGACAGACAGACAGCGGGAAGCGACTTGGTTTTATTTTATGTAGTGATGATAAATGTAGTTAACTAGGTAAGTACAAGCTTTATATGCAAACTTACTTCATGTTACAAATACCACAGTGGTAAATTTTCCTATCTTCTATTGGAATGTGTGACCGTTCATGAGATTTTAACGCATCCTTAGTATTAAATATTTTATCACAGGATTCGCACGTGAATTTCCGCTCCGATTTTGGGACGTGTCTCATTTTATGCTTGTTTAACGCTGCCAAGGTTTTCGTAATTCGTGGACATTTGTCACACCTGAAAAAAACGAACAATTGTTCAAGACATTTACAGTACAAACAAGTAGGTATAATTGAGTATCGTAAAAGATTTAAAAAATAATTCCTATAACAATATTAACTTGCATGTTGTGTTGTATCTGCGAGTTTAGGGTGCACACTGGTTTTTTTTATCTAAACTTTATTATATTTGCTGTACTACAGTTGAGAAATTATTAATAAAAATAAACTTACATAGCATCATATTTCTCAGTTTCCCCATAATATAAACACATTTTTAATCAACAAGACTAGTTGTATATACTTACGATAATACATTAGGATTTTTGTGATCATTTATATGTTTGTAGAGAACTGACTTTGACTTGAGAGCAATGCCACAAACACAATGCACTACTGGAAGAATCTTGTGAGCTCTTTCACAATGTGACTTCAAACTATACCAGCTGGAGCACACCTTATCACAGGCATTGCAATTGAAACTGTAGGTGAGAAAACGAATATGATTATTAACAAGTACAATAAAATACCGGCCAAGTGCGAGTCGGACTCGCGCACGGAGGGTTCCGCACCATCAACAAAAAATAAAGCAAAAAAATCGTGTTTGTTGTATGTATGTTCTCCTCACGTGTGAAAGTCAACACCGACATTGGCAAATTCACCCTGTGCAAAATTGCAGGGAGTAAGCCAGAAAAAAAAAAAAAAAAAAAAAAAAATTACGAAAATGAAAATATTTAATTGTCATCATACATTTATCACAAAAACATCACAGATGTCTTTAGCAAACTTACTTCACGAAGTTATTAATTTTCAGATCTGAATACTGAGATTTTTCTGGTCTTTCTACATGCAAATTCTCAGCACTTCTTATTTTTCTACTTTCCAACTTGTGCTGAGAAAAATGTTTATAGAGAACACTTTTGGATCTTATTGCGTATCCACACAGGCAGTATGCTACAACTTTGCTTCTATGATTATTGAAGTAATGCAGGCGCAAGTTGCTCCAAGTATTGGACTCTGCTCCACACAGGTGACATATCAACCTGCAAAACACAAAAACCTATCATTTAATGCACACTTAACCACTGGCAACTTTAACCTAGGTTGTAAGATCCACCATACAACGGTTTCCTCTTCTTAATTTGAGCCCTGTTCTATAAGTCAATTTGAACAAATTTCGTTTGTTTAAAAATAAAAGAAACAGAAGAAATGCTACTTTATTTGGTTCATGAAAGGTTCTAATTAGCTTGCAACGAATATGTACATTGTAATGCACATTTAGTCTCACAAAGTTAATGTTAAGTATTTATATTATCATTGATGACATAAATAAGATAAAACTTACTTAACAAAATCTTTCACTTTCAAGTTTGGCTGTTTTAAAAGTTCACTAAACTTTATAGAGTCCTCTTCTGAAATTACTTTCTTTTTGATCCGCTTTTGCTTTATTTCCTTCAGTGATGCTATTGCTACATCATCCAAGTCATCATCATCTTCATCCTCATCAACATCATCATTTATGTCAATATCATCATTGTAATCCACTGCTTCAAATTCAGACAATGAAGCATCATTTGAAGTGATTGCACCTGAACAATAAATAATGTCAAAAATAATGTAATAAGTAATAATATCTGGGTGACCGAGCTTCACTCGGAAAACATATAAAAACTCGATACGATACGCGTTTTCCCAGAGATCAGACCTAGCTAGATCGATTTTTCGTCCCCGAAAACCCCCATATAGCAAATTTCATCGAAATTGTTAGAGCCGTTTCCGAGATCCCCGAAATATATATATATATAAACAAGAATTGCTCGTTTAAAGGTATTAGATATGTCAGGAAAATAACTTTGATTTAAAGTATAACCAGTGATCTGCGTTTTAGATGCAACACTGTAGTAAATCATGTTGAAATAAAAATATTATAATATGCCTTTAACCCCACGACTCTATAAAACTGCTTGAAAAGAATGCTATTAAGTGTAGGTAATAATATATATTTATAAAATATATGACATTAAACAAAATATAATTGAGGTAATTCACCCCGAGTTGCAACCTAAATTCCAATCGCAGAATATAACAAATAATAACAAACAGTATTCAAATATACTTACACACTATGTCCTCAGCAGTTAACTCATCTTTTACCTAAAAATTAATGCTCATTAATCAATACAATTGGTATTTGACAAATAACCAAAAGAATACCTATGATTATAAATGATAATGAATACCTCAGATTTTATCAGAGATGCTCCATAGTCTGTAGTAGTTTCTTCAAGCTTGATTTGCAATTCAGTACAAATGTCTAACTGCTCCTTATCCAATTGTTTTCTAAAATCCTCCTGGACTTTATAACATTCCAAGACAAACAATTGAAAGGACACCATTTTCTCTTCACAGTTGAGACAGATTCGGGTTGGTAAATCATCACTTTCATTTATCTGTAAAATAAGTATTAAAATGCAGGAATATAATGAATTATGTGATTTGCTTGAAGCAACTTGTACATAAACAAGAAATGGTTTTTATATTCCCAAAAAGGTATTGAAAGAAGTCGACCATTACAACTGTAAACCTTTCATACTTACAGTTATTTGAATAAAATCTCTTATCATGCTCATAACGTTTTTGTTGCTTTCTTCGAGTAAATCCTTGCAAAACTCATCGCTTTTCGCACAAAGTCTACACAAGTACTTCAAGTGTTTAAAGCTAGTCATTTTGTTATAAACGTGTTCTTATATCGTAGAATATAGATGGTCAATCACATGTTGAAACAGATTAGTTTCAGTAAGGCAAAATAAAGTGTTAATAAAGAATACTAATATTAATAAATAAATAAAACAAGAAATGTTCACAGTGTTCACACTTTAATCTCGTAAGTTGCTTGACTTGACGTTTAGATTAGAGCCTGTCACTTGCAGTTTGCAGTGTTGTCAGCTACAAATATAAAGGGCTACACAGACCAGTGGCCTATTTTATAAAGCTACAAGTTACAATTTCCAAGCGGAAGTCTCTTTCTAACCCTATGTGTTAGAACGAGACATCCGCTTGTAAATTGTAACTTGTAGCTTTATAAAATAGGCCACTGGCATCAATTTCTTATACATACAGTCAGTTACATACAGTCAGCAGCAGAAGTTGGTAAGCGGGCGAGGTTTTCAAATTACCTTGATGCAGCTTTACAGTAAAGTCGCGTCAAGATCATTTGAACCCGCTTAGCAACTATTGCTGCTGGCTGTACATTGCCGACCAAAGAATTAAGGCCATAAAGCAGTGGCTCCTAACCTGGGGGTAATTACCCCCGTGGGGGTAATACTGGTATTTTACGGGGGTAATAAGCTAACCTAATATAACAATACAACAAACGTAGGTACACGTTTTATTTTTTATTACCATTGGGAGGAGGGGTAAAATCAGGTTTCCTAGTTAGTCATAGGAGTGACCGGCCGGACTGAAAAGGTTAGGAACCACTGCCATAAAGGGTACAATACAATTCATGGTTTGTTATTATGTTACTTTTGTTTCACATATTGAGGAAGGATATGCAACTCGATAATAACCTATGAACAAACAACAGCATGTTGTGGGACACAACATGGATAAAAATACAATCAAAATAAGTATATTTGTTATAAATGATATCTTGAAATTAAAAAGAACACATGTAACATTAATTTATAATGAAGGTAACCACCCACTAACATTTTAGTTGTAGGTAGACGGACCTAATAAGTTGACAGTTGATTATTCGTTTTTGAGGGTGGATTGGAGATTTGACGGGCATCGGATTGAAACGAGTTCAGTCGTATGACGGTTTGGAATCCTAACGGTTGATTGTAAAGAATACTTTATTGTCAATATAATGGTGAAGTGTTGAACATCGTTTTATTGTTTTAATTCCGTTGAATACATATCAACACAAGTGCGGTATCGTTTCAACTTCAGAAGACGGGATAAAAACGCAGGCCCACGAAAAGGTAAATTACCGTTAATTCGGTTAGATTTTTTTTTCTTTTTCGCTTGGATAACGAATGGTCATAATCAAAGGTATTTATTGGTTTCACGACAATAAATATGAAAATATTAGTCCATAAAGATGATTTGACAATAATTGATAGGTACCTTTGTTCGTTCAAATGAAATGAATTTCGTAATTTATAACTACTATACAAAAACAACTTCACTGGGAGGTTGGATTCGTTAAACTTAGAGTTGCTTGTAAGGAATTGTTGTAGAGACTTATAAAGTATGGTCTATCTGTTGTGTCTAGAATAGAACGTCATTACTGCACGATTACCGACAATTTTCAAATGTTGTAGTGTGATAACCATATATTATTAAAACAAAAGTGAATATAGTTAATTGCAATTATACTGTATGCGGGGTTAATTTATATTTCATATTTGTTTGTTGACTTAGTTTTAAATTTGACTTGGTCTACTCTTATTTGAATTTAAACCTGTCAAATCATTTTGTATGGCTATAAATGGATTGGTAATAGAACAATGTCAACTTAATGCACAGCCAAATCGTAAAAATACCGAATTATGCCATCGTAGTTTATCAGTAAGGGTACATGTCACTTCCTACCTTATTTTTGAAGACGTATACTTGCATTGCAACCGAAGTATACCAAATTATAAAAAAAAACACTCATATATTATTGTTGGAGTACCTACATAAGATTTGACACTTTATTTTGCCTAATTCTCATTGAAACGCAGTAGTATTATGCTACTTATTACAATAGTTTATAGTTTCTTAATAAAATGTTATATTCCATGGTGCCACCAGCGTTCTGTTCTTACTGTAACAAAGATGAAGGCATTGACATGGCATGATCTAAGAAATAATTTTAAATGGTTGATCTTTATCTATAGGTATACTGTGTTAAAACTAAACACAGTCATTACTTAGAATTTTCAGTTACATGTTTCTAGGTCACTGCTTCAATCTTACATCTATGGCATTTTAACCACGAAAAATGCATGGCTTCAAGCTTTAGTAAGTAAATGGTTCACAAGCGCTTTTAGCAAATATGCTACAATTGACCCTTCAGTTGACGAGACACGTACATGATTGCATTAAAATGATTGACAAAAAAAAAAAGTTGTTCGAGTTGTGCTGGTTATAATGTTGAATAATCCCAGGTTAAGCGAACATTTACATGTTTGACCGTCCAGTAATAGTAAAGATTATGCATTGTACTTTTATGAATCTATGAACATTGAGGCATTAAATTATTACTTATTTTTCTAAACTATTCTAGTTTTGTTAGTTTTAATAGGGCTATGATAACATATTATACAAGTGTGGTTATTGCAAGTTTCAGACAAAAGCAAATAATGGAGGATGATGATGACAATGGCCAGCCAGCTCCAAGCAGCCCTGTGCTACAAAGACCAAGGACTACTATTGCCGCACACCGTCCGCCGAACGAGACTGCTGGTCACCGTGAAGAGAGAATCTTATCCACTCCTAGGCAGAGTCGTCACCGTAGCCGTACTGGTAGTGTTCGAACGGCTAGGAGTCGCAGTCGTACTAGAAACCCTAGTGTTGGCTCAATCGTTAGAAGGCACAGTCGGAGTCGAAGTCGTTTGATTAACGACGAACAAAATTACGATCACAATGGGAGACATGATCGCACTCGAAGTCGTACTCGTAGTCGTAGTTCTCTGCGCAACGAGAGGCTACGGGAGGAGCTGGATCTCGAAAGACAGCGCTTACGTGTTTTAGAAAGTCAATTGAGGAACGAGCGTGATCGACAGGAACTTCAGGAACGCGCACGTCATAGAGATTCGGAGCTACGCAGTTCTAGACGGAGCCCTGAAGAAGGTGAGAGGACCAGGAGGTTCACAGAGCTTGCTATTCGGAGACGAACTCCGGGCAGGGACAGCGTGGAGACCGGGAGGTCCATGGAGCTCCGAAATCGGAGACGGAGCCCTGCAAGGGACAATGAGACTACCGGGAGGTACTTGGAGCTTCGTGATCGAAGACTGAGCCCTGGAAGGGACGACGAGGTCAGGTATGATTCAACATCTCGTTTCTTTGAAGAGTTTTTAAAGGTTATGAAGAAACAGAATAATGAGCAAAATAACAGTTTTCCGGTCTTAAACAATGTTATTCCGGACTTTGACCCATTGAGTAGGGAGCAACCAATTACTGTTTGGCTAAGCAAAGTGGATGAATGTGCCGAAATGTATAAATGGAACGACAGGCAAACTATCCACTATGCTTTGCCTAAGCTTACTGGTCATGCTAAGTTATGGTACCAGGGGTTACCATCCCTGAAACGAACTTGGCCCGAATGGAAAGTTCTTCTAGCGGAATCATTCCCCGCAACCGAGAATTATGCAGATTTATTAACAGAGATGCTAGCTAAGAGGGTTCGTTTCGGCGAATCCTTAGAATTGTACTATTTCTCGAAAATAAATTTATTAAATCGCTGCAAAATTTTCGGTAGGGAAGCTATAGATTGCATTATCCATGGTGTAGACGACAGAGGGGTTAGGGTAGGCGCTCAAGCGGCACATTTTGAGAAAACAGAACAAGTTTTGCAATTCTTTAAAACCATTAAAGTTCAGAATAAAGATAATAGCACAGACTTGAAGAAAGATAGAAAAGTTTCTAATAATAATAACACGTTTAGTAAACCAAGTTACAGAACTAGCAGTAGCGACACAACCCCTCTTAAACAACGACAAAGTTCAGATAGTGTGGTGTGTTTTAATTGCAAAGAGAAGGGACACCCGTGTTCTAAATGCCCAAAACCCATTGTTAAGTGCTCGTATTGCCATTTTATAGGTCATGCTATTAGTGACTGTCCCAAAAAGGCGAATAAACCGGAAGTAAAGGATAAAAGCGTTATGAGAGTTATCCATGTGAACAAAGATGACAAGAATCTGCATGACTCATCAAATGACAATACCAGTAGTAAATACAAGATGGTAATTGAAATTAATGGCAAACCGATAGCCAGTCTTGTAGATTTGGGTTCTGAGACTACTCTTATCCGTAAGTCAGATGCGGAAACGTTAGGACTAGAGTGGACAACAGTTAATGGTACTGTTTTGAAGGGGCTAGGGTTAATACCATACGTTCCTTTGGGGCATACCCAAGCCATCATTGATGTTCAGGGCGTCACTGAAAAGGAAGTAGAGATTTATATAGTTGACGACCATCTTATTAACTGTTCATTGCTTTTAGGACACTCCTATACAGAAAGACCAAATGTTTGCATTATAAAAACATCATCGGAATTGAGATTTGTGAGAGTAGATGAAGACAATGACACGAAACTGTTACTTAAAGCGGAAAAAGACGTAACAATCGCCGAAGGCTCAATGAGTGCAGTTCGTGTCATTGCGGATAAACAATTCAGCGGAATTGTCTACGTTAGTGGCTCGGTTAGAGGGGGTGTTGGTAGTGAATACTACCTTTTGCCGGGTGAGTATGAAATCAATTTAGGGACTTGTTTGCTACTCGTACAGAATTTAGGTGCAAAGCCTTTAACCATTCTTAAGGGTTCACTCGTTACTCGCGCCAGATATTTGAATGCGGTAAAGCATGTACAGAATGTGTCAGTTACAGCTGAACAGAAGGACATTTCAGATGAATCGATTAGATGTGGGGACAATTTGCCTTCCGATGTAAAGCATAAACTGAATGGATTACTAGATAAATATGAAACCTGTTTCTCAAGTGGTTTACGTGATTTAGGGTTCACAACCGAAGCTGAAATGGTTATCCAGCTTAAAGACTCAGACCCTGTTGTTTACAGACCATATAGGATGTCACATTCAGAGCGGCGACTTGTACAGGGTATGGTAGATGACATGGTTGAGTGCGGGATAGTTCGGGAGTCTAAATCACCCTATGCCAGTCCAATTGTTTTGGTACACAAGAAATCTGGTGAAAAGAGACTCTGCGTCGACTATCGCGCACTCAACAATAAAACTAAACGCGACCACTACCCCCTGCCTCGGATTGAAGATTTGCTGGACCAGTTGTCCGGACAGACGGTGTTCACAACGCTCGATCTCGCGTCAGGGTACCACCAAATACCCATTGCAGAAGAATCCATAGAGAAGACTGCGTTTGTCACGCCGGATGGGCAGTACGAGTATACCCAGATGCCATTCGGCCTGGCAAACGCACCAGCAGTATTTCAGAGGGTAATGCATAAGGTCCTGGCCAAGATCAAATACGTCGTTATCTACATGGACGATATTTTGATCCCAGCGGCCTCATTTGAGGAGGGGTTGACTCGGCTGGAAGAAGTACTTAGTGTACTGCAACAAAGTGGTCTTACTCTTAAGAAGCAAAAATGTAACTTCTTCCAACAGAGTATTGAATTTTTGGGATTTGAAATAAGTAAAGAGGGTGTCAAGCCTGGGTTGCAAAAGGTGCAAGCTGTTTCAAAATTCTCTGTCCCGACAAACCAGCATGACGTTCGAAGGTTTCTGGGTTTGGCAAGCTTCTTTAGAAGATTCGTCAAGGATTTTGCATTAATAGCTAGGCCGTTGACGAGTCTTTTGAAGAAGGACACCCCTTGGAGATGGACTTCAGATGAGGCTAATGCATTTGAGAGCCTACAAAAACGTCTCATCGAAAGGCCTGTACTTGCTTTGTATGATCATACTGCTGAAACGCAGCTCCATACAGACGCAAGCAAAATGGGCTTAGCTGGCATCTTGCTGCAGCGTTCAGGTTCCGACCCTTGGCGCCCCGTAGCATACTATAGTCGACAAACGACTATCGACGAACAAAAGCTACATTCCTTTGAGCTTGAAACATTAGCTGTCGTAAGCTCACTTATGAAATTTAGGGTATACCTGCTCGGGGTCAAGTTCACAATCGTCACCGACTGTAATGCCCTACGGTCAACATTCACAAAGAGGGACCTTGTTCCTCGTATCTCAAGATGGTGGATACAGTTTTTAGAGTACGATTGTGAAGTTGAATATCGAGCAGGAGAGAAAATGGCGCACGTTGATGCGCTTAGCCGTAGTCCCATCAACGAAAATGAGGAACCACCACACGTACTCGATGTCCTTTCAGTGAACCTTGAAGACTGGATCACGACTGTCCAATCTAGTGATTCGGAAATAAAACATATCAAAGATATTTTACAAGACCCTTTAACTACAAAAATTGTAAATATACATAAAGAATATAAATTGAAAAATGGTCGAGTATATCGTATCATTGACGAGAACACGATGCGTTGGGTGGTTCCTAGAGGCGTCCGTTGGCAAATATTGAAAGCCAACCACGATGACGTGGGTCATTTTGGCTTCGAAAAAACCTTGCAGCGGCTAAAATCACACTATTGGTTCCCCAAAATGCGTCGGTTTACCAAAAAGTATGTGTCGGCTTGTTTAGAATGCGCCCACCACAAAATTCCGGCTGGGGCCAAGGAAGGAGAACTTCACCCGATTCCAAAAGTCGAGGTGCCATTTCACACGGTGCATGCCGATCATTTAGGACCGTTCGTACGAAGTAAGCGCAAAAATTCGTACCTACTTGTGATTGTGGACGCGTTTACCAAATACGTCAATCTAACTGCTGTCCGTAGCACTAAGTCGAAGGAAAGTATAAAGGTCTTCAAAAATTACTTTAGCTATTTCAAACCCCCTACGCGATTAGTGACTGACCGGGGTACAAGTTTTACGAGTAAAAAGTTCAAAACGTTTACCCAAAAGTTAGGAATCAAGCATATATTAAACGCAGTAGCTACGCCACGTGCAAATGGCCAGGTGGAGCGCTATAATCGCACCATCTTGTCTGCCCTTAGCACAATGTCTCACGGCCAAAGCCCTGATAAATGGGATGAATATGTCCAAGACGTTCAAATTGGAATTAATTCTACGGTGCATGAGGTAACGAAAAAGGCACCGAATGAGTTACTTTTTGGCATGAAAGCGACCAACGCTTCTCAGGGAATTTTAAACGATGTGATAGAGGAAATAGATAGAGATGTAGTAGAACCAAACTTAGAAGAAATTAGGGAACAGGCAAGAGATTCAATAGAGAAAAACCAAGAAAAGAATAAGGAAAGATTTGATAGGAGTAGGAAGAAGGGTACACAGTATAAAGAAGGAGATCTAGTTAGGGTAGTTAGAGCTATAGTTGGAGGAACAGGTCAGTCGAAGAAACTTGAGTCCAAGTGTCAAGGCCCCTATAGAATAAAAAAAGTCTTGCCCCATGACCGCTTTGTAATTGAAGACACACCCCTTACGAAGAAAGGTAGACGTTATGAAGGTATAGTCTCGCTTGATAAGATATTCCCGTGGATGAGTTATGATAATGATCCTACTAGCAAATCTTCTACTGATGATAGTTCTTCGGAAGAGTAGATTCCATACGTTAAACAGATTTAAGGTTTATTACCTTTAGGATGAGATGTTGAATCAATACCCGTAATCGTTTGGAGCATGATTAAGGTTATCATGACTGAACATGGCTCATAATGAGTTATGTCTGAATGTTAAAGACGGATCTTTGACATCTTAGCTTTAAGGCTGATTTATATTATGAATGTTAAATGTTTCCTTTTGATATTTAACTTAGATTAAAATCATGTACCTAGATTTAATGTAATATCGTAAATAAAAAAATAATATGATCTGTATTTGCTCAAATATTATCTCATGAAAAAATATATACAGTTGTATGTGAAGTTTCTAAATTATGTATAATTGAGTGATTTCTGTTTCAATGAGTTGTCTCTAAAACGAAGGGACTCGTTTTAAAATCGGATGGCCGACTGTAACATTAATTTATAATGAAGGTAACCACCCACTAACATTTTAGTTGTAGGTAGACGGACCTAATAAGTTGACAGTTGATTATTCGTTTTTGAGGGTGGATTGGAGATTTGACGGGCATCGGATTGAAACGAGTTCAGTCGTATGACGGTTTGGAATCCTAACGGTTGATTGTAAAGAATACTTTATTGTCAATATAATGGTGAAGTGTTGAACATCGTTTTATTGTTTTAATTCCGTTGAATACATATCAACACAAGTGCGGTATCGTTTCACACAGATATAATGATTGTGCGGAAAGAGAAGAGTCATCGAATGTATTGGGCCCCATATATTCCACGACTCATCTCTTTCCGAACAGACTTTATGAATAAATGCAGGATTTTTTGTTCCCGGGTCCCGGGGGACACGAAAAGACACGGTTTTTAGGGTTCCGTACCCAAAGGGTAAAAACGGGACCCTATTACTAAGACTCCGCTGTCCGTCCGTCCGTCCGTCCGTCCGTCCGTCCGTCCGTCTGTCACCAGGCTGTATCTCACGAACCGTGATAGCTAGACAGTTGAAATTTTCACAGATGATGTATTTCTGTTGCCGCTATAACAACAAATACTAAAAACAGAATAAAATAAAGATTTAAGTGGGGCTCCCATACAACAAACGTGATTTTTGACCGAAGTTAAGCAACGTCGGGCGGGGTCAGTACTTGGATGGGTGACCGTTTTTTGCTTGTTTTGCTCAATTTTTTGTTGATGGTGCGGAACCCTCCGTGCGCGAGTCCGACTCGCACTTGGCCGGTTTTTGAAGTGTTGAAGTGTATGCAGAGCTTTACTACATTTTTTACATTGGTAATGTCATCTCTAAAAAAATGACAGACGAAGATTAAAAAAAAGAAAGTCAGTGGAACAAAGCTAAAATCGCGCTTCTAAACAATTTTTGGAAATCAGCTCATCTCGATGCGTATGTAACAATTGAAAAGAAAATTCAATTAATTATCGTGAGTTAGTGATTGAAACAGCGACGAAATAAAGTGTCTTAAGGATTCGAATAACGAACAAGTTGTGATAGCATCGGCGTCGTGTCAAGTCAACCGTCAACTACGGTCGTTATATATTTTACATGCACTTATACATTTTGTGGCGGCATGTTATGTTGGAGGTAAAACACAGTCATGACGCCGTTGGAAGCAATGTTTACTTCGATCACGTGAAGTTGGCGCGGAAATGCAGCTAAACAATTTTTCGTTTTATGTTTGCATTCAACATGGATACGCTTTCTGATATGATGGAGCCCGCCACCCCAGTGCTATCTTGCGATGGTGTCAACTATTGTAGAACTGAAGACAGTGGATACCATACTTTTACTCCTGGCTCCATCGACTGTTCAGAATTGTCGTCTGAGAATATAGATCCTGTTATTGTTCAAGCGTCTATATGTGACGGTAAGGGGAATCATCACAGATTTTATAACAATACTCCTGAACCATGCTACGATCTGACCAATTTCTCAGATAATGGTGAAAATTACCCAGAAAGGTTCAAGAGAAGAGGTGTGAAACGCCCATATCCAAGTGATGTAGAACCCAATGACAGCTTTGGATCGGTTCCAACTCCAACAAGTATAATAGCTGGTCAAATACAGAAGTTAAAAGTAAACGAATCTGGAAACTACAGTGGCAACTATACAATCTCACCAATCAGCTCTGATTACACTGATGCTAGTAGTATCTATAACTTCAATGCATATTCATGGTCATTCCCATCTACACCCATAAAGAAAATATGCAAAAGCAGCTGCAAGTTAAACAGGATAAGATCTAACCACAAATCCAGTCCATTGAGGCCATTAAATAGTAATAAACAGGCTCCTAAAAAGTTTGCTAGACAACTTGATTTTGAAACACACTCATTGGCCTGTGAGCCGCAGAGTCTGATAGTAGTCACTATCCCACCACCAAGTCCCGCTGTTCCAGTACTCTATAAACCCAATCAGAAGATTGATATCGTCAAGCTCTTAAGTGAGCGAATCTGTTCAATACCAGTTATTGATACCATTTTGAGTTTTATGTCACCAGTAGACATTTTCAACTTTTCTTTGGTCAGCCCTACATGGTCTCAGGTTTGCGCGGGTTCATTAGCAGGCAGAGATAAGTTGAAGACTTATTTGAGATTGTCTAAAGAGAACCAAGAGAACAAAAGGAGTAGCCCTAAGATCAACATTATTGATATCAGAAGAAAACTTAGGGACATACACAATATTGAACATGTTCAAAGTACACCAAGCTCTCCGAGAAGCCCTCCAACTTCTCCTCGGTCCATCAGATTCAAAACATTTGCTCGGGTAAGATATCAAACTTTCTTCTTGCACCCCCCATCGTGATCCCCCAACAGAAAATGTTTAAATTTTAAATTTGTCTAAGGTTTCAAATTTATTTTGAATGACTAAAATTCCATGAAATATGAAACTTATCTCTTAAGAACAAAAGAAAATAAAAGGATCAATTGATACCTTGTGGGGAGTTAATATCAATCTACCTCTGGTCTTAATAAAATTGACCTGTGTTAGAAAGTTGCACAACTTCTCTTTTGTTCCAATGAGATAAGATCTTGGGTACTGATAACCTTTTACTTTACCTAGCAATCGTTTTTGTTTATGCATTTTTAGGGTATTGTATGAATAACCTACAGGCTGGGTGTTTTATATGGACAATGACTTTTACAGATTTTGTAGAAAATGTACAGCCAGGGACAAAATCATAAATTTTGACCATTTTTTTATACTCTTTTTTTTGGTTTCATACTATATGTATGAAAAACATTTTCTTCTGTATGTTTTTAAATCTGTAAATGTCAATAGTCATTCATTAATAAGTTAGGTAAGGTCTCCTAAGACCATTTAGGAGAAGATAAGATAAGATAAGATATTATTTATTGTTATTTGTTGTTTATTATTTATTGTAGAAGCGTCTGGAGATGCCCAAAAATTACCAAACCATTATATTTTTGTTTGCAGTCAGCGTCCCTGGATGTGTGCATTCAACTGGCCTGTGTGCGGTGTCAACAGCCAGCTAAAGTGACAAAAGATCCTTCTGGTGAGATTTGGGCAGCATGCACAAGAGCTACTTGCGCATACCAGTTCTGCAAGCTTTGCTCCTGCGACCGCCATCCAGGTAAGAGCTGTATTCGTTTTGACCTTGAAGGACCCAGCCCGTCTAAAAGGAAAAAGAAAACTTGTGCTGCTGGATCTAGACAAAGTAAGACTAACCTGCGCAGGCTTCTCATCAAATGAGACTTGGTGGTTAAACTTATTTGATAATGTGTGCTACTTATAGTTGATAGCGTCTACGAAAATGTAAGCTGGATGCGTAGGGGGCCAATTCGTTTTAGTATGTATTGAGATTATTTTTTCTAAAAATTCCCAGTGTTAGGTGTTGTGCCATTTTTATACAACTTTTTATTCGAATTATTCTCGTTTTTAATTTTTGGCTATGGCTAATATTATATATGAAAAAGAAAATTAGCTGTAACTTTGTGTGTGTAACATAGAGTACCTATAAACTTTTGAACATTCTTTTTATGAGCCCTACATTCCAAAATGACATTATAATGTTAAATTTCAAGTATAAGGTAAAACTCTGGAAGTTAAACGATAGACTGAAATATTAATGCCATGTTAAAGTAATTTACAATTTATAAGTTGGTTTTAATTTAGAAATAGTATTTTGACTCTTAATGTTGCCTTTAGTTAAAAGGAGATAGTGCCTATGGTGTGTCTATTAACGATAAGCCGAATTATGTACCTTCATGTAAATGGCAATTTCCATTTACTCATAATGCCATAAATTATGTGCTGATGGCAAACTTTGGTACTAAAATTAACATAAAATTGGGAACAGTGGATGATTTTATTGAATATTGAACATTGCACTTAGTGATTTTATTTTATGATCTTGACATTATTTCGAATTTGTTTACTATTTTTAGTAAAATCAAACATTTTGAGCATACAATTCACTTTTATACCGAATCCGTGAACTTGAATAAATGGATTTGTTGTCAAACATTAATGTTTGAGGAAATTTAATTAATAACTACACCACATCATTCAGAAGTTATTCTGCAAAATTTTAATGGTTGTTCCTCAATTATTTAGGTATGTTCTAATATCAGCATCCAGTCTGTTTAATAGTGATAGTGCCATATCTTTGTGGTGTAATGCTCGAGTAGGTACCTAACTTTTACTTATTTAGTAAATAATTTTGGTGATATCCGTGTAATAGTTAATTCACCAGTGATCTATATATTAACCACCATTTATATTAACTTTTTGAGTATCAGGTACACAACGTAAAAAAAAAAGAATGTACTTACCTAAGGAGGATGTATTTACTCATAAAAACAAGACTGTTCATATTACATCACTACTTTACTTTCACTTGAATTACATGGACAAAATGGCATTTTTAGGTAATAGGTTACATTTTAATTATTTTTAATTAGGTTTTATTGCCTTTTATCACATTGATTATTTGAATAATATTAATAGGATTGTCACACAAGATCCTAATTACAATCAAATAAGTATCTAGTCCTTTAACATTATTAAAATAGTGGTTTCTAATTTGTTCGTAATATTTAAATAAATAGTATTACATACTTACATCAAAGTCAACTTGTGTGCTGGTAATACTTGATTTTAGTAATAACTGTGTTCTGAGGTCATGCTTTTAATTACCTAAAGTTAGTTATCAGATTTAAATTTAAATATTTAGATAAGTACTTACTTTCATCATTAAATTTGAAAAGATCAAAAAATCTGGGGGGCTATTTTTGAATTGCGAGCGCACGATTTATCACTCGAAAATCTGTGGAAAACGGCGAATAGATATTTTTGAAATAGTACGAGCAATAGAAATTGGGAATCTAGTGGTATTGACTAGAATTTAAATGCCCAGTAGTGGAGCCACACGAAATCGAGCGCTCCAAATTCTAAAATCGGCCCCGGGTCTTTCATTTTAGGTACTTAAAATATTTACCAATTTTAAAACCAACCAATTTTTTGAGTTACTTGATTTATCTAGTGAGTGCGTAACTAAAAGTTTTATTTTCCATTTTAACTATGATTTTATTATTAAATTCAAGTAATATTGCATAACCTTTTTCCATAATTAATATTACGTAATGGTATTGACTGGTACATACCTCATTTTTAATTATAATTGTATTTTATTTAGGATAGCATTCAGTAATTAGTTATCGCTACTAAGTTACGTATTTAATGCTCTTAATTTTATTGTCACAAAACATCGAATTACTCAATGTCATAGTGTAGAATTGTCAATTTTTGTTATGCAGACATAATTATGGGCACAATTGTGTTTTGACACATTTTAAATAATTTTAAAGACTCATTTGATTTTAATGTAAATACATAATTATTATAATTCGGGACGCTTCGAAAGCTCTCTATTTCTGTGAATTGAAGTTTTAAAGATAAATAAAAACTTGATAAAATATTGTATTTATTTTATTTTGGCCGAGGTCACCCTACTTCCGAATAAATATAACAAATAAAAAAAAATGCCGTGACAAATATCGTTAAAATGTTCAACTGAAATTTCCTAATACTTATCAAATAATACTTATCAACTACCTACCAGAGATGGTATGGGTTTATATGCTTGTTATTTTTAAAGAATAGTACTTATAATAATGATAACACTTAATGAAGCACATATATATTTAAAAAATCATTTAATTAAAAATTTACAGATTTGTAGGTATGTACAATATAAAATTACTTAACTTATTATTAACATCAAATTATCATTAACTCTATACAAGTTTCAGTATTTAGTACAGTTTGAGACCACCGTAGTGTGAATCAGAGTAAGTTTTAAAATAGATTCCAAGTAAATGTAGGAATAGGAACCTTATTTTTAAAAGAATTTTTAGAATGGTTGAAGCTATAAGTCTTCAATGTAACGTAGTATAAAACGAATAACGGAAACAGTGGGACTAATTTACTTGTCTTGCGTAAATACACAGATCAATTAGATTGTTCGATATTCATCAGTTCCCTGTAATAATTGAAGTCACTACAGCAGCTTTACTTAACTACCGAGCTTCCGGCGCTGATCAAACCTCCGCAGTTTTCATCCGGCACTTCTCAGCCGAGACCCATCACGAACTTTGGTATTGAATATGCCACTTGAGGTATTTGCATTATCATTGACATCCTGAAATGATTTGTTAATACAATATTAAATCACTGTGATACTCGCTAGAACTAGACTAAAGCCGGATTAACGTAAGAATTGATTTTTGACAGTTATCATTTTAGTCCTAACATATATGAAGGTAAAACGTCCCATTTAACTGATAGCCTTTTGCTCCATATACATAAAGTTCAATTCATAACTGTCAAAAAACAATTCTAATTGGTTATTCCATAGTGCTACGTGCTGGATGGACACAGGCTCGTACAAGAGGTCTTAAGCTGGAAACAAATTATCGGACGCGGCTGACGGACGCGGCTGACGCGCACGACATAAAAGTGTGCACAGTCAGGAACATCCAGCGCGCCAGATTTCTGTCGGATGTCCGAAGGCTCAAGGTTACGTCCACGGCTTACCTCCGATAGTTTGCACAGTTCAGTGTATATTCATTATCTAGATAAGTCGCGGCTGTGAGCCGCGTCCGTCAGCCGCGTCCGATAATTTGTTTCCAGCTTTATAGTAACTACACAAGCCCAGTGCGTATTGAGGACACACCACACCACCCATTGGATTTTCATCACGATGTTTTCCTTCACCGGAAAGCAACAGGTATATAAAAATATAATTGGTGTATAATTCCCGTGAAACGATACGAAGCGAACCGGAGTTTAGGAACCGCAGGCTTTATTAACTGAGCTACAAAATTAATTTTTAAATTCTTTAATATTCAACCCTACCCTTGATTCTGCGATTCGATTCTTGCAACCAGGATAAATTATCCTGCATATTTGTATCGCAAGAAATTCCTTAACCTTTGAACGCCATGAACCCTTAACATTTTCGACGCTGTGTCAAACACAAAAGCTGTCACGCTGACGCCACGTCACCGAAGTGTCAAAACTGAAATTGAACTTTATGCATATGCACGTAGGTCTATGTTGCTCTGTGGTCTGTGACCGATTAATCGGTCTTTGGCGTTGAACCTACGATGCGGATATATCGGTCATTGGCGTCCAAAAGGTTAAAGGCGTCGTGAGAAGTCGAGCCCGTGGCGCCAAGAACGCTTATAAGTGCTGTGGCGTACGGCGTACGTTGTCAAAGTAACTTAACGTTTCCAGTATGGTTTATATTTGCTAGCATATGCCAGGGATTGGCGTACTGCACAGGGATCGGATACCGGTATTTTTTGTATGGGAACGAAAACGGTATTTTTTCGTTCTTTGCTAATTATTTCATTTCTAATTGGGCAATCTAATAATACGAAGTCGTTATCTAAACACACAACTGAGTCCTACATTTCGAGTACAAAATAATTCGAAAAATATGGTTATTTCGAAGTTTTTGCAAAAAACCGGTTCCGATCCCTGGTACTGCATGACGTTCTTGGGTTTGATATATGTTCAAAAGGTTGAAAACATTTTAATGTTAAATTGTACCCACCTTCTTTGCGTTTGTTATATCCACCACCTTAAACTTGCTGTACACTAGGTCTGTACAAAAAGAAATATACAATAATAAGGTATGTACAGTGAAGAGTAGTTAATAGGTAAGTATCAAAAGCTGTTTAGAGTTTGACCTAGATAACTCTGCAGCGATTATTATAGCACAGACTGTGCAAGTGTTATTTAAACGTCATAAATTCATAGAAGTTTGACGTTATAATAATAATAACACTTGTGCAGTCTGTGTGCTATCAAAATCGCTGCAGAGTTATATTGGTGTAACTCTAGGTAGTTACTACTATGTACTTAATACAGTACCGGCCAAAACACTCAAGTGTTTTTTTTTATTTACTCAATGTACTTATAGGTCTCTTTAAAGCTAGCAAGAGTGAATAGGCTATTACTGAATCGGTGACTTTGGTGAGCTTTAGGGTCTGTCTTCACTTTCCATCAAGTGTGACTAGGGCCAATCGCCGATCAGTTTATATTTTAAAAAAAGTTCCTTGTCAATCATGCCGCAAATATTTGGCTTTTATCTTTACTTTAAATTTAATTGGCCGATACTGTTTATTCGGAAATCCGAGAACCATCACCATTACAAGCTGTAGGAACAAAAACCGAGTTAGTACGTGTCTGACCACGCACAATTAAGGGTTTCGTACATAGATAGTATTTGATCGTATAGGGTAGGTGCGTTAGTTTTCGTCTATATAAATCTACATTGCTGCACAAATTTGTACGAATTGCAATATAAAAAATATATTTCGCAAGTAGAAAATTAAAAGTCAAATGTATGATTTGGTAATCTGTCAAGTGGACGAAAACTAGAGCATGGACGGAAACTAGCGCAATGACCCTATATATGTATATACGATACGAGAAAATGGAAACGGCGAATATTGGAATACGCCATCGCCACTGATCCACTTTTTACAACTTTTAGTAATTAGACTCATTAGACTTAGGTGCAGTGCTTGTTTTTTTATCGCTAGTGCAGCTGAAAGTGTAGATACGTAGTACATTTTGTTACCTTGACATATCATTCCATTATTTAGTCGAAAAGCACAATTTATAAAGCATCCAAAACTACTTTGATTAAGTTTTCTATAGCTTTGAAACTGAAAATAGGACATAATATATGAATACATAAATTACATAATATTTTTTTAAGGATGGGAAGATAATAGTTACGGGGAGGTAAATATTTACATAAATAGAATATAGGTATATGACTCTTTATATACAGACAGAACTCTTATAGTACAAAACAGTGTCGCTGGACTATATTGAAATCAATTCACGTGTTGCATTCAACATGCTACATAACTCTAAGTGCGTTTTATTACATTGTTAAATTGGAATTCCATCTACAGTTGAATAGGTAATCGATTAGTTATATGCTGCAGATTGTGAGACCGCGTAATTCATAATAATTCAATCAAGTTTATAGTATAAACTTGTCTTAAATCATAAAGTAAGTAGTCTGTGCTTAAATCCAGACCCGACTTTGATATATAGAGTCTGTGCGGAAAGAGAAGAGTCATAGAAAGTATTGGATCCCATACATTTCACGACTCTTCTCTTTCCGAACAGATACTACCTATCGGGTGTTAGGTATATATTAAAAAAAATATTGAGTGAAATATGTACACTGCAGTATGCTCTGCTTTTTCTAAACTAGCCAAAGCCTGTTGAGCTATACTTACGAGACTGAGAGTCCGTTGTAGAACCACGCGCGCCACGTTTGCGGCGCCGGCGCAGAGCCGTCGATGCGCGCCTCGATGTGCCCGCACAGCGCGCGGCGGTCGTGCGAGCGGCCCGAGCGCGCATCGCACACCAACCGCTTGCGGCATTCGCCGTCGCAAGTGCCTCGGCGGGGACTGTTCTTCCAGTAATGTCTGGAAGATTATTATGCGATTAACTATCGATGAATATCAGGAGTAGGTAATCGTAGAAGGTCTACCTAATGGTCAAGCATACTGCATACCTACCGCGAAATATGTAAGAGATGGGCACTAGCGACCATAGTACACACGAACCGGGGGAAAACAAGCACAGTTTTCAACTGACAGTTGAAGGGTGATTGACGTAGACCTCGCCGTAGAACACATTATGGCGGTGCTTTATTGAGAGAGAGAAGGAACTGAGAATTTTTGAGATCAACTAAACGGAAGCCAGCTACAAGGGAGATAAGAGATCGTGCCCAAGTGAAGAAGAGAACAAGGTAAATTGTTATTGTTTCGGAGGTGTCTCTTTTGGAGGATCTCCACCGATTGATGGGTATAAACAACCATATAGGCAGTCCCCACAACCAAGGTTCGATTAGTATTAGGAGATATCAAGTGTCACTAAATAAGAACAAAGTCCTCCGGTTTCGTTAAATTAGTTTAAAATAAGGAAAATAGATCGGAACTCAAATTACTTGAAATATAAATTGAAAACGTCTTCCTTAGCTGTCATATCGTCAATTAACTTGTCCCAGTCCTGCGGCCGCAGGGCATTCATTGTGTACGCCGACCTCGCAGAGTACAGCTTGTACCATATCGGGTATCCAAACAAATTGGCCTCCTTCAAGTTCATTATCCAAGTCTCGTGATCCACCACTAACTGAAAAATACAATAAAACTTAGAAATTGATTTATGAACGCCAATGATTCGTTGAAATCACTAACCACACCGTCTTATGACGGCTAGAATCACGGATCAACAAACTTCACTCTACAAACTATACGTTTTTCTTAATGCCATGCATTTTCGCGATTCTTGCTATGTAACCGACCGTTATTGCACGTTGACCGTTGACCGAACGTTAGCAAGGGTCTCCGTTTCAGCTAGGGCAAAAAAGTTTTCGTATGAGGTGATGTTCTCCTTTGCAGGTCACATTTCTCAACCGATTCCTTATTTTTTCTGTATTTTCGTTTTTTTGGCACGAAATTGGCATAAAGGACTTAAGTACCAGTAAGGTCTGTGGCACCTAAGACCGCTGTGAGTTCGCCGTGATAATTACGTAGGTCTACATCTCACATAGCCACTAGTAGTTTAGACAGTTTACATCTAAACGTACCCGAGTTGTTGCTTCGTGATCTCCGTCGACATAATATATTCGATAGCCAAGATTTAAATCATAGTAAGGCGATACAGACGGTCCCACATAGGCTATACTAGTTGCTCTGCCTGTAAACAAATAGAGTAGGTAAATGTTAAGTCATGTTTTCCTCTATGTCTAAGCGGATAAAAAAAGCAGCTATTTTCACTATTAAAACATAATGGACTGGATATAACGTCTTACAGTAATCCACAATTAACATGAGAAGATAAACGTACGGTAGACTACAATTTCTAGCATATTTTAAGTATTTACCTAGGTCGTTTGGATCGTAAAACACCTCGAATTCGTCAAAATGCGTGTGTCCGAAAAATTGTGCAGTAATCGTGGACTCATAACGGTTGATGATGGCGTAGTAGTTTCTGCTCCACACTTTTAAACAGTCAGAGTGGCCGGGCGGTATGTGGCCGATTATGTGGACTTTCTCCCCGCTGAACTCTGCTGACTGCAGCTCGTAGATGAGCCACTGGAGCTCGGTCGCCGGGTCGGTGCTGTTGAGTAACAGCCACCTGAAAACAATTTACAGCTGATTATTTTTCAAAATTAAGGCAAGATTCATTAACAAGCTTTTATTAGGTCGACCTGTATGGGCTGTATGTAACTAACTATGTAATGGAATCCGCACTAAATTAAATTTTTAGACAGCTTTTGATTGGTCAATTTCATTATAGTTGACTAAACTGTATCGAAATGAATATTATAGTTGACTAAACTGTATCAAAATGAATATTATAGTTGAATAAACTGTATCGAAATGAATATTATAGTTGAGTTGGGGTCCCATAGTGAAAAAAGTATGCGATTTCACTTTGGTATACGAAGTCTTAATTCAAGCATTGCAGTCGACGAGTAGAAAAAATTATTATTGTACAATCTGTGGGAGTGTAGTTCATTGTGTTACCTGTATTCTGTGATTACGTATAATATAAGACAATTAATTAGGCGTGGATTCCGAGGGAAGAGGAAGTTTTGCAACTGTTGCAAGCGGCGGAGTTAATTGACGTCTCTAATTTAACACCAATGAGCATCCATTAACGATCATGTCATCGTTGCATGGGAATACCCGGGGTTGCACAATCAGCAGCAGAAGTTGCTATGTGGTGTTCATAAAGATCTGAGCACACCTTTATTGTCAAGAGAGTGAGACCCGATTGATCACTACATCTGCTGTTTACTAAACGTACGTTTCGAGTCTAAAGGTTATTTAAGCACAAGATATCGCTAAGTCAATACTTGGCATAATTCATACATATATCACGGACATGTAGATAACGTATTCTTATTATGAAGAATACGGACCAGTTTTTGTTGTTGCAATAGTTCATGTTGAGCGATATGATGCGGAAGCCGGGGCGTACGAGGACAGAGTAGAAGGCCCCGCGGCGCACCGTATGGGACACTCCGGCGGGTAGCCACCGTCGCCACTGGGCGTCCAATTCGTCGTACAACCAGGCTATGTTGGACTCCGGTGACGATATGTATGGCGGTGGGAAACTGGAAACAATAGGAATATGATTTGAAAACAGAACACGGCACGGTTACCTACTACACTTATTTTAGTCTTTGGTTACCTACATACAGCCATGGCGACCTTACTGATAATCGCAGCGTGTACGAGTAGGTCGCATGATGTAAATAAAAGGATTCAACATAAACATTGCCCCTAGAGCTTTTAATGGATTATGTTACTATTCCCGTTAGGTAGGTATATTGCATATCTTTTTAAAATGACCATAGGGTAAATTAGTAATAGCTTAAATTTATCTCATTTTGTTCTACTTGACCTATGAATTCAAACATTTTGAATGGCAATATGTAGAACAGCGATCGAAACTGTAACAGTACGTTCAACCTATTTTTATACAAAAGCCAATTTAAAAATATCAACCTTAATCAATCACATACGAGTGCTCGTGTTGATCGTACTGATTGATACGACCTCGAACATTACAACAACACAACGCAACGAATGATGAACCTGTACCCATAATTTTATTCATTTTATCCGTACCTATTAACTGGAGAGGACTCGTGGTTACCGAGAGCGGGGAAGATGGGAACCCCCGGAAACATATCAGACATCTGGGCTACAGTCTCCTGCAGAACTTTGAGGTTTTCTTCCTTTGTCTGGTTCCAAACGTCGTGCGGAGGCAAGTCACCAGTCCATAAAATATAGTCGATATCCTGGAAAACGCCAGAAGCAAATCGTTGAGATGGTTGAGATCGATAAAGGGTGATCTTATCACTTTAGAAGCCATGAACACTTTGTGAAGTTTAGGATAATAAGGCTAAAGCTAGTTGATGAGAGCAAGGAACCCTTTATAGCAAGCTGCCCGGAGACTAGTTGTCAATTATTAAAATTTAATGAATAGTGGAAAAAAGAGGCATCAATTGACGAGTTCAATTATCTCAGATACCCGGGCATTTAGATAAAAATAACTACCGTATGCGTATCAGCGATGTGCTTTAACATATGGTCGATGGTCCTCTTGGGCGTGTCGCACTTGCGGTAGTCGCCCCAGCGGCCGGCGCCGCCGCCGGGCGTCACCGCAGGCCCGTTGGACGCGCGGCAGCACAGCGGCTCGTTGCATTCTGCGTTTGCACCTGCGCAAATATGATACAGTCTGAGTAACCATTAGTCAAAGGCGACTAACATTGGGAAAAAAACATCATCCCGGGCTGAAAGTACTCGCGTAAGGTTTATTTTTTTAATCTGAAGCTGAAGTCTCGTGGAAAGCATATTCTTGTCTCTCTAATGAGTTTTAACCCTTTTCCAGGCCAATCAACCAATCTACGAGGTTTTCCCAAAAAATCCAAATAAACCATGTTTGATGATTAATCTGAACCCAAGTCACATTTAAATCTAATTCGAACCTTAAATCGGATTGCTAATAAATCGTATTATGTCTGGAAAAGGAGTACTTATACAAAACGATAATTACGAAGACCTTAAATATTACACGCGTGTTCGCGTTCTCCTTTCTTAAACCATATACGGTTTCAGTCCTAATTCGATTGAATTTTTATGCGTAAGTCGTCCTACCGACGCCTTTAGCGTTTTATTCTAATTCTATAGTTCTGTCATTCGCCCACTACATAGGCTACTAAATATTCAATGGATTCTGCAAGAACGCTTGCTCTTAGGTCAACGACTTATAATGGAATTTTTAGGTAGGACATAATTACGTGTTTGCGTAACAATTTGTACCGTTGTGCGTAAGTTATAAAAAAACGTGCCTATTATAAAATCACAGTATGATTCGTAACCCGCATTCAATCTTAATCGCGTGACATTCTTCTACAGTAGGTATCTGTTTAAAAGAATGCCAAGCGATTTTGACCTAAAACGATGAGCATTTCTGTTTATATAAATAATTACCTTCAGCGTAATACGGATCGAAATGAGTATCAGAAATCTGAAGAACTTTGAACGACGGAGCCTTGTCTACCGGGATATCGAGGACTTTCGCGGCTGGCTTCGGCACCGGAGGAAAAGCAACTTCCCACTCATGGTAAGGGTTATACACGTCCCCACAAGCGTCGCCTATGACGAAGCTGCATATCTCGTCGGGTCCTATTGTTACACGCTTCAGTACGTATACAACTTCACTCTGAAAGTGAAAATAAGTGTGAAAAGAAATGTGTAATCGCCAAAGAAATGTGCTGTCTAATCGTATAGTCAGTTAACCGCACACCACAAGCATTCAAATACCTACTACGTTACGTAAGTGCTTGTTTGCGTTTAGATTTTATAGTTTGAATAAATAGAAACGTGTCTTACCCCGAAGAGTCTTGTTATGCCCTCACACACTCTGGCAGACTGTATTTTCAAGGAGACGCAGAATTGGTATATTATTTTATTGATTTCCTCATTGCTTTTGCCAGCGCGTATGTAGTGTTGGAGGAGACCTGCGCCCGCTTTACACGCGGTGCACGACACTTTAGACATCACAGAGTGTTCTACTTCATAGTAAACTTGCTTCAAATTGAGCAACTTCAAGGCTTTTTCTACAAAAAGTGGCAAGTTTGAGCTTTTATCGCTGTCCCATAAAAGGCGTGAGTAATTTCTTTTCAGGGCAGCCATGTGCGCAATTAGTTCCGTCTCGTTCGCTGACGGCGGCAGCTTGTGCTCATGGTTGGAAGGCATGAAGAACAGTTCCTGGTTGCGAGGTTCTGTCGTCCAGTTCCAGTTGTCCATTGGGGGCGACCATTTTATTACGGGATTTTTGTTCCATTTTTGATCGAGAAATATTGGGTTACCTGAAAGAGAATATGTATTTTGTTATCACCTGTGCCTTACTCGTACTTTTTTTCAAATGAATAGGTACCTACTCAAAGTATGTGTGTATTTTTGTGTTAGTTGGAGACCGATAATAATATGATAAATACCACTACTAATTTTGACGAGTAATTTTATTTAAACTACCTTCGCCTGCGATCAACACGGGCTTCCGACAGGTCGGAAGGGATAGGCCCAAGCGATATCTTGACATTCAAATCATTCTGCCATTTTTCGCGAGGGGGAACGTGCACACAGTTGCATACAAAATCCAATCTGTAATGACGACACAAATACATAGAAAATGACACCCTACACAGACAAATCTTGCACACCTCGATCTGTTTTTGTGTATGGACGAGTCACAAGTGTCACAACACGCACAGTAACACATTTTCGTCAAGAGATGAGAAGTCGGATTTGTTGCTCGACCGATCCGCAATTTGTACTGGGCGAGAAAAATCGATAAATCCAGCAATTACATGAGACTAAAATATAATAATTGTGTTTAAATATAATAAAACGTATGACATGTAAAAAAAATATTACGTGTGAAATGTAACATCTTCTTTTTGTGAATTTGATGTCCCCGACCTCTTTTTACAACAAAAAACCGAGCAATTAGGCATTTCTTCTGCTGCTGTGTTCACTCGCGCGTCTGGACTCGGTCTAGTTAAAAATCCGAGCGCAACTAGTTTTATTACCCGCGCTAGATCAGTTGATCTTGTACCTAGGCAGAGGGGAAATAGTGCGAATGCCGCATCCCTTCCGTGTTGATCGAAGACCTTCGCTGTCTAATATTTACCATATGACAAATGCCTATGAGATGCTTTTAGTATGAAACAGATGACCAAATTTAACAGCCCTCATATTGAATAGAAGAGTGCACACAAAACTCAAGATATTAAATTCAATTTCCATTTAAACCGTATTCATTAAGACATTCCCGACTATAAGTACATAATACATACGATATAAGTGTTATAACACCTTATAACACTTATAACTATAAAGTGGTTTCAAATCCGCAAATTTCTTACTATTTGGCCTTATATTCTTGTATAGTACAGTCAGCATCAATAGCAAAGTATGAAACAACGCGTCAAAAGTATCTGCCCCCCTTGAATATTTTTCCATATAGACGATTACCTATCTCAACAGTTCGCGTTCAAAAGTATCTAAAATAGTTAACTTTTCTTTAAATATTTATAGAGACATACCCATATCTTCTTGTTAAGCTATCACTGAAAGTAGATAATTTTGTACCGCTTCGGGGCGGTCTATCGTCCTACACTACCAAAACGTAATATCTAGAATATCAGTGACATTAAATTTGAACCTTAATACTATGACGATACCGGTTGTTTTTCAATATGAATGTTGTACTGGCACGTGCTAAGTCTGGAGCTAGCGGCGCTGCGATAATAGAGCCAATGGCCTTTGTCTGAAAGATTAAGGTTTGAAGCGAAAAGTTCACCTCAGAAGGGCCTCAGAAGGGGCTATACTTGGTTTCTCAAATTTAAATGTTAAAATAATGGCAATAGAATTTAAAAGTGACAAATCCCTATTTTTCTTTACGACAACAAGCATGTAGATTATATTGTGGCATTGTAACATCGGGCAAGTACCTAAAGCGTATTTATAGAATATACATAGGTACATGAATGATTGATGACTAAGCTAAGCTGACATTAATTTAAAGTCAATGACTTGTATTCTTTAGTTAGCTGGTGTAATGGTACGTACAACTTAACTCTATGTCATATTTTCCACAGTAACCAGACGACTACAAACAATATTATATAACATAACCAGATGCTTAAGTGCCATTACAAATCCACGATTGGAAATGCCAGATGTTAATATTATGTATATATGTGCGTAGTGATTTCAGCTATTCTCAGTTTATCAGCCCCTATGCTGCATATTATCACAAAAGTGGTATTTGTTGCACTTTTATATTTTTACCCCAATACACCAATCACCATTAAATAAAACGACGTTAAAGATAATTACTTTTCCAAATTTTTTGCCTTAAATATAGGCTAATTTGGTTGCTCCAGACAACTTTGTAAAAGTGTAAACATATCTTTAACGTCCACTGTACACAAATAAATAATTAAATTGAATTGTGATATACCTAATACAAAAGTGATGTAAGCAGAACTAAGTAGTATCAGCTGCAGCGAAAGCCATGGTATTCTGATAATCATTACTGAAGGTGAAGAAAGAAGTTATCTGAAACAATAAATATCATTATGCAGGTAACAATATTATTTCACATTAATACATAGCTACCTAATTATAAAAGTGTCATGATGATGGAGATTTGTTACTAAATCACGCAAAAATGGTTGAACGTATTTACCTAAATGCAATTAGTCACACACAATAGAGTTGAATAGAGGTATAAAATAAAACTTGGGATGATAAATAGGTATCCATTTATTATCCCGAAATTTGGTTAGAAACCAACAACATGTAAGTAAGTAAGGCAACTGCTTTATATCTTTGTCATAACTATAGGTAAGTAGTAATAAATTCTAGTATTGTACTTGTGAATATGTCTACCCGGACATGGCAAACCACCAAGCTTATAGTGAATTAGATATGTGTATAGGCGGAATCACATTAGGTACATTCTGGGTGAGTATAGGTCATAGTACTCATAGTGTTTTACAATCTAGTATAGGTACAGGTAGGTACCAAATTACACAGCTGAAAAATAGGACGCCTCTTTGGTATTTTACATATTAGTATTTTGATCCATGGGTATTGAGAAAAAAGATGTCGACCTTCGTCTAGTAAGACAAATAAAGGCTATCGGCAGTTTTATAATACTAATTATGTATCCAAAGACATCAAGATGACGACGTAACGAAACCGACACTAAGTTCGCTCTCAAAATACTTAAGTCTAGATAACACAAATCACGCAAATTTAAAAAAGTAGGTAGACAAACAGGTTTAAGATTTCAAAAGTTTCATACAACTTTCGTATTTCATTCGACTGTACAGAAAACTTTCTTCCCGCCTGCCGTGAAACTCGTAAATAATCTCAACTTTATTTGGGTGAGTTCGTAATTGTCGTAAAATATTTTTTGTAATAGACTGACATTTATGAATAAATCCATAAATTCATGGAACGAAATAACATTATACTACATTACTAATAAATAGTTATAAAATAATTCGGTAGGTAGTAAAAGTCTTTCTACTTTGGGAAAATGTAGTGAAAGTGGGACAACGGACGATCCATGACCTATTAAACGAGGCTTTACATAATTCAAAGCAATCATTGTTGTATGCAATAAAAGTTGAAGATTAACTCGGGACCCATATTTCCGGTACCTACCTAAAGCTTTCATACGACTATGGGCACGCGCGTCGTAAACATGGCTTATGTAATTTGAGTCACAACTCATCTCGTATTACATTACTATATATACCCACTTTCCTCCTTTAAAATGTGTGCTATATAGACTCAAATATTGTCACCTTCTGCAGAATACAATCCGATTCTGGAAAATTAATAATATATAATTTAAAAACTGGCCGTTATTCTGCTTTTTATATGATCCGCTTAGTTTTAAGAAGTCACGACTGTACTACTTAATGCACTACTTATATAATAAAAGTTCAATTAGGTAATAGGAAGACCTGGTAGCCAAAGTGAATGGGCGCATATCGCTTTACGGTTTCAGCGATGGACCAGTGTTGGTTCTGCGGATGCGGGCCGCCTTCTCATGAACGCAGTCGGTACACATTTGTCATTTGAGAAAAAATGGAAAACAATGTGTGATTTACTGTACGTGTGTGAGTCAGCGGATTTTACAGACTGTACGCGGACGTGGAGGTCGGCACTTTCTCCGCGCTTCATTGACTCGCTTCAAAGAAAGTGACGGTTGTATCGCACATTCGCACGCGGTGAGTCTGCTTATTGACACATTGTTACCGTGGTAAAATAATCCGATGCAAGCAGTCAGTCGTAAACTCTTCATCCTTATCCAACATGTAATGGAAACGGTAACGCGCGCCCACCGAGTAGAGGGCGATGAAGCGGCGTATCGGTATATCGGTAATATGTATTTGCTACGCCTTGGTTACCATGCCATAAAAAATCAGTTTCATGGGTAGGTAGATAAGGTTTGAGTTAATCGTGAAAACGCGACCCGCGCGCGATATCCTCTAGCCCAGAGACCTATAAAAAGGTCTCCTGTTCCATTCTAATTTGAACTTTGTGTTGACAAAATAAAATTTCATTTTGCTTGGCAAGGTTTGACGTATGAACGGCTAGAGGATATAAATTCTACCCAAGTCTCCCCTGTAGCTTTACTTGTCCCTTTCATGCTTCCTTCTTGTGGCTCCCTATGAAACTTACCTAAGGTCAATGTGGCTAATTTTGTCTAAGTATGAAAGTAATTTGAATGAATTAAGAATATAAGGAAGAGTAGGTACAGCAACTAATGGTATATCTCCCTACAGAGGGCGCTTAAATTATGTAGCTGTAAAGATTTACAGGTTTTTTAGTATTAGATAATACTAAACGGGCTTATGACTAGAATAACGTTTATGTATACCTAAAGCACAAAAAAACGACAAAATTCATAATTTATCATAATTTCCGAAGCCAGTTTCGACCCGGACCCGGACATGGTGCTTTCCAAGAGAAAAAGTTACGTGAGTCATTTTAAGGAAAACCCATAATAATATAACAAGATTAACAAGTGCCCATATTTTAAGAAATGGCGATTCGTTATTTTCGTCAGATATCAAAAACTTTTTTAAAATAACTTCATGAGACTGTTCATCTTTTTTAAGGAAATAACTATTTGAGTCTATGAATTTTGCTTCCAACACTTTACAATTCATTCATAGGTAGTAGGTATATGTAATGTAAGCCCGTTTCTACACTTGTAAGTTTTACTTACGTAAGTAGGGACAAAGCTATTTGTTAGAATGAGATAACGATATTCATCTCTCATTCTCTAGTATAGCTGTGTCCCTACTTACGTAAGTAAAACTTACAAGTGTAGAAACGGGCTAAGATAAGAACCTAAAAAGAGAGGTTTAAGGTTAAGGTCTGATATGTTTTATTTAATATTCTAAATGATATTATTTTATTAGCATTTAAGGTGATTCATTAAAACTATTAGCGTTTTGCAGATATGGAAAAGAAACCTTATTATTACACTAGGTCAGGTTTTTTTGTCGAAGAAACTAAAGATATCAACGCACATTTGAACAAAATCATCAAAAATTGGAAATTGAAACCAATCGAAAAAAAAACAATCGCTACAACGGTTAATGATGACTCTGGGACCTATTCGACTTGTCAGAGTGAGCGATCGTGACGTGGCTACCACACAGGTCATTTTTTTCATTTACGATCACTGAAGTTGACTTATGATAATCGCAATAATTAATATATAATTATATGTTTTCCCGAGTGACGGGCTGTAACTCTGTTGAGTCAAATAGTTCCCATAGAGTATCTAATCTAATACCTTTAATGAGCATTTCTTGTATATTTATTTATTTATATGTATATTTATTTATAGATATATTTCGAGGATCTCGGAAACGGCTCTAACGATTTCGATGAAATTTACTATATGGGGGTTTTCGGGGGCGAAAAATCGATCTAGGTATTATCTCTGAAAAACGCGCATTTTTGAGTTTTTATATGTTTTCCGAGCAAAGCTCGGTCTCCCAGATATTAGGTATTATTGTAATAAAATTAGTTTTCAGTTTCACTCGTTAGAAGATTTTACCGATGGCTAATTCAGAATGAAATGGTTTAATCACGTTGCATAACAATGTTACATTGTTTACAATACAATAGTCAATCGAAGTTACAGTTAGAGTTTAAGACTGGCCCGCGTAATAATTCGATAATACTTAATTTCCCCGTGACCTAGCCTGCTAACACTAAAACAAAATGAAACGAATTGAACTTTTAACTTTCTACTGTAGGTACATCTTCTTACGGTTTTCAGTAGATAGGTTACAATACAAGGTTTAGTAAACAATCGAATTTAAACTGTTGTGAGACATACTAACATTGAATATTTTTTCAAGGTTTAGTAAAGTCAAAAATTTAAGAAACGTTCAACAAATTATTACCGAACAGGTACACTCAAATACCTAAATATGTATAAGCAAGAAAATTCAAAGTAATAAGTAAGTTTTGTTTACTTTTTAGGGTTCCGTTACCAACAAGGATTCGAAACCGACAAAGTAATAAAATAATATCTTTAAAACGATGGCTGATGGCTAAAACCCAAAGAAAAACTCATAGAATCCACTATTACGACGATTAAAGTGTTATACCTACTCTTATCTGCTGAATCAGCGGATTACAGTCCCTGATCGTGAGGTACTTAAGCTGTAAAATTGACCGATACATTTTGACGTTTAAATTGTACCTATCATGTTCCCGTGCGTTTCTATCGCGCGAATACATGTACGGATAAGTACGACCGAAATTCACACGCGAATGATAACTAAATGACATAATTTGGATGTCGGAATGTTAGTTTGAATTGGCCTCCTGGTTACATTTATGACTACAATGCCGATGCCGGCAATGTGACGCACTCACGCAAGATGCAAGTTTCGCCGGCTACAAGGACTATCTCCAATCTGCATACTTAAACAACTTTCTTTCGTGCATATACGATACTTTGTTACGAGAATAATAAAATTCGACTACATAACGTGGGCGTTCTTTCCTTTTTACATACATATAGGCATTTTCTTGATCGAAAATTACATACGGATCCATGAAAGTAATGACAGTGTGAGAAATTACTTTTTATTTTCTTCCGCAACTAACCCTCACTTATAAGTTGTCTCGCTTCTAATTTTCTAAAACAGTCAACTGAGGATCGAAACTAGTCCGGCCACTAGACACTTATTGCGGTCGGTATGGAGAGATAGCCGGTCCACCTGCTAGGAAAAATCCTACAGTACGCATGCGGATTGCGGAGACGCAATTACACAAGCATCTACGCAATTATAAATGATACAGGTAATTGAAACCAACTACGTATTTAATCAATACAACGTGACAATACGATTATTAGGTACCCACTACACACTTATGTGGTAATTACTTATCCTATTCAAAATGTGTTGCATAAAATTGCAGTAAAAAAACCTACATAAAACATGCGGAATGCGGATGGCGGAGAAGCAATTACGAAAGGATTTCTGTATTCAATATAAATAAAAAATATACGTGTCATTAAAATAATTACCTATAATACAATTTGCAAAATTGCTAGACAATATTATTACTATTATTTATTTATTTATTGATCAAATAAGTAACACAGCATTACAGTATAAAACCAAGGCACTGTGAAACTACAATATATAAAAGAAAAGATACAAAGAAAAACAATATACATAAAAATGAAATTAACTAAATATTAGATTTGTGCGACGACGTAACAGCGTGGCTCCGTAGCGTCGTCTGACTCGGCGTGGGGTTCGGCAGGTTGCCCCGGAGCCGTCGAAACACCACGCCCTTCGGCCACAAGTCCGCGCTTGCGATGGTGTCCGCAGCGGCCGCGGCACGCGCACCACAAATTATGAACTGAAGTGCACATAGTGACGCGACTGTAGCTGGTGCACCCTCAGCGTATAGCCAGTCTTCCGGCGGACGTACTCCACTACCTGGTTTTCTCAAACTACATAACTAATAAAATGTACAAAGTATGTAGTATAGGTACTCGATAGGTCGTTAACTAACACAGAATAGGTAGGTATCTAGTGCTGAACTATTCACAAAGTAATTTCTTGTTATTAATTTGTAATGGTTATATCAGAGGTCGGATACCGGTATTTTTTGTATGGGAACGAAAACGTTATTTTTTCGTTCTTTACTTTTTTCGTATTTCATTTATAATTTGGCAATCTAATAATACGAAGTCCTTACCAAAAACACAACTGAGTCCTACATTTTGGGTATACAATAATTCGGAAAATATGGTTATTTCGACGTTTTTGCAAAAAACTGGTTGCGATATATCCCTGGGTTATATGCTATTCTATATACTATTCAGATAGACCTCCATGGACTCACAAATTATATATTATGGGTAGGTACCTGATATTACCTAAACTAATTTAAAAATAATCATAATATCAATAGACGTTGTTATACGTTCTGCATATTGGCTATGCACTTTATAATTAGGTATAGGTACATGTTTACATCTTCCTGTCCTGACCTAAGGTCGCACGTTCTTCGTTCGCCCGGATACTGTAAAGAATTTTGCTATAGTACAGTCACCAGCAAAAATATATGACTGTGGGCAGCCGTGCAAAAATATCTGATGCTCCATTGGAGGCATAAGTATATGACGACACTACCTCGGTAAAAATATGTGATGCTTTGTGGCCGGCAAAAACATCGTTACTCTGTATCCCCATAAATATCGGATCGGATCGCTTAAAAATATTTGATTACTCATAAAAATCAAGATTATGTGATTACTCTCATCTGGCATAAATATCTCTCCAATGTGAATGCAAATACATCGGATGGCAGACGGACCGCCTATATATCTGACACGTTGGAAAATCACAAATATGTCATCAATCGGCAAAAACGAACCATACCTGGATAGCATAGAGCCTTACATTGTTTGAAGTGATTTGACAATTTACGAAAAGAGTGCAGACTTGTCATTGCATATGTCTGTCTCACATATTTCATTTGCAATTTTAAATTGTGACATAATTCAGGTAGACTTTTAATAGACAAAGTGTAATAAACCTCCTTCTTACATAAAAAAGAATGATGAAGAGGTCAACCTGTGAGACTGACAAGGACAAACAATAATAGCGCTTTCGCTGCTACTCCTACTGAAAGATACATAAGACTATCCCGTTTTGTCATTTCCCCCACCCCTCATGCCAGATCCAGTTATATACTAGATTCATGATTGCAATACGTTACAATTCAAAATTATATCCAGTTTATTCCGTCAAATCGATGATAGAATATAATGTGAGACAGACATATACAATGACAAGTCGGCACTCTTTTCGTGAATTGTCAAATCACTTTATACAATTTACGGCTCTATACCAAACATGTATGGGTTCGTTTTTAAAGGGCGATAACATATTTGTGATTTTCCAACGTGTCAGATAAATAGGCGGTCTGTCGTCCATCCGATGTATTTGCTTTTACAGTGGAGAGATATTTATTCCAGATGAGAGTAATCACATAATTTTGAATTTTATGAGTAATCAAATATTTTTAAGCGACCCGATCCGATATTTATGCGGATACGGACTAACGATATTTTTGCTGGTCACAAAGGATCACATATTTTTACCGAGGCAGTGTCGTCATATACTTATGCCTCCAATGGAGCATCAGATATTTTTGCACGGCTGCCCATAGTCATTTATTTATGCTGGTGACTGTACAGTTCCGTTATAGTACGTAAGATGTAGAAAGTTGCGCCTATAGCTACTGTTATGATTCTTATGCAAGCCTTATAAAATGTGCAAGCCATCGCTATTATGTGTTAATTTAATTGATCTACTCGTCTAATAATGGAAGAACAGGTAAATAATAAGCGTAACAAATCGTCACTAATAATTTCCCTCACTTATCACGATGACAAATATTATTTACTTAAATTTACTAATTAATATTTCCCCTGTCGTGCATGATTCCATTTGTGGTTAATTAAGTTTGATTGTTAAACATAAATTTGAATATGATCGTAAGTAGAATCTATTAACCACTCATAAAATCAAGGATCCAGCCACCACCGAATCAGTCGAAATACATTTTAACCTCTACAAAAAACGTGTTTGTTGGTAGGTACATCAGTATTGCCGTGAATTGCTTTCTTTACAATTAACGTTCATTCATCCCGACAGGCGTGACCTTTTACTTTCTGGATCTCTACCCGATCCAGACTCCCTTTGTTGAACAACTTTCATTTACAACTAGTTCATCGAACTCACTTTCTCCCGATACCCGAACTCCCAAGGCTCTCATCGGAATGCATTATAATTGTTAGCGCCATCCACGTGCAAGGAAAAATCATATTCATACATCGGCTCTACGCTCTCACGCTACCAAAACATTGTATCTTAACACCATGGTGTTGGCACCAGCAACGCAGTGTTTTTACTACGTGTGACAGTTAACAGTGGAATGAAAGAGCTAGATTTTGAAATAATTATCAAAACTTTTATCAAAAGTGTTTAAATAATCACATGCTCCCGTAAAAAATAGAAACATTGGGAAACGTCTAAAAGGATTGAAAATGCGTGCTAACATAAGAGAGAACTCGCGAGAGAATCTTAAGAGAGAGTTAAGTACCAATAATAGAAGATTTTAAAACTTTAATTAATATTTAATTTTCCATTACCCCAATTGCATATTTTAAATGAAAAATTAGCCTATTGCAGTTTTTAGTGTGAGCACTACTAGGGCGGGCAGATAATATCATCAAGCATGCTTTCATATGCATGCTGTCCCACTGACAAAGCAGCGGCGCACGTGCCTCGTGTAGCAAACTGTTAATCAGTTTTGCCGATTAACTTAATTCTAACACGCGACTTATTGAGCTCAGAATTCACTTTCAACTATAAATTGGTTTTGACTCCTTCGTCTTACATGAACGGCAACTTTTTAATGAGTCGGTGTTTCTATAGGTGGCTTCAGAAATTCTAAGATAGGTACTGTCTTAATAAGCGTAGAATATACATTTATTTTCAAATTGCAACATAAGTAGAATACAAAAACATAAACTTCTATATCAGAGAAGAGATAAAAATACTCATAGAAACGGTATCTGGAATAAACCATAAATTTGATAAACTTTTGATTAAGAAATCAAATTTAATAACTAATGCATAATAACAATGATAAGTCAATTAAGTCAGATAGGAGTCACATTATGTATTTTGGTGTGTACCTAAATGGCATAGGTTAGTCGGGTGCGCGCTGCGGGCAGCGTCTGTTCAGAGATCGCGCGAGAAGATTTTCTCATTTGATATTCACATTCAGTGTTTAAGACGCTTCGCCCCAGCTATCTATAAAGCGAATCACTGTCGCGTATAAATAGTGTTAGTGGCCGGTCTGGATGCCGGTAAAACATACTAACATTAAAATGCTCTGCTCGTGTCTTCTTGCGTTGTGTTTGTGGTTTTGATGAGCTACTTTTCAAGTTATTTACACATATAAATGGTAAGCTTGTTATTCCATACATTGTCTAAATATCAAGTACTTTTCTCTATATGTTTATCTATATATATAAATGCACGTGTCCTGACTGATTGACTGACTGACTGACTGACTGACTGACTCATCAACGCAGAGCCGAAACTACAAACGCTAGAAAGTTGAAATTTGGACACTAGGTTGCATTTATAAAATGTATAAGAGCTAAGAAGCGATTTTGAGAAATTCAAACCCTAAGGGGGTTAAAAAGGGGATGAAAGTTTGTATGGGGTTCAAGTTTTATTTTGAGCTAGGAAATTGAAACTTCGTAAAAAGATATATTATTAAAATACACGAAAACTAATTTCAGCGTTTTTGAAAATTCATCCCCTAAGGTGGTGAAAAAGGGGTTGAAAGTTTGTATGGATATGAAACATTTTTTTGAGCGCGGGACTTTAATCTTTGTACAAAGCCATATTATTAGAAAATAAGAAAAGTAATTTTAGCGTCTTTAAAAATTCATCCCCTAACAGGGTTAAAAAGGGGTTGAAAGATGGAATCCATTACAAATTCTTTAAAACTTCTTATAAAGGCATAACATAAGATAGCAAAATAACATTATTTGAATGTTATTAAAATTTCAACCCCTAAGGGGGTTAAAAAGGGGATGAAAGTTTGTCTTGGGGTGCACATTTTATTTTAAGCTAGGACCTTGAAACTTTGTGAAAAGGTATTAAATTATAAAACAAGAAAACTAATTTCAGCATTTTTAAATATTCGCCCCCTAAGGTGGTGAAAAAGGGGTTGAAAGTTTGTGTGGAGATCAAATATTTTTGAGAGTGCGGGACTTGAATCTTTGTATAAAGCCGTATTATTAGAACTCAAGAAAAATAATTTCAGCGTTTTTAAAAATTCATCCCCCAAGGTGGTGAAAAAGGGGTTGAAAGTTTGTATGGAGATCAAATATTTTTGAGAGTGCGGGACTTGAATCTTTGTATAAAGCCATATTATTAGAACTCAAGAAAAAGAATTTCAGCGTTTTTAAAAATTCATCCCACAAGGTGGTGAAAAAGGGGTTGAAAGTTTGTATGGAGATCAAATATTTTTGACAGTGCGGGATTTGAATCTTTGTATAAAGCCATATTATTAGAACACAAGAAAAGTTATTTCAGCGTTTTTTAAAATTCGTCCCTTAAAAGGGTTAAAAAGGGGTTGAAAGATTGTAAAGGGTTTAAAGTTTATTTTAAGCTACGAATTTGTAACTTCGCAAAAAGTTATTTCATTAAAAGAGAAGAAAACCAATTTCAGCGTTTTTCAAAATTCATCCTTTACGGTGGTGAAAAAGGGGTTGAAAATTTGTATGGAGGTCAAAAATTTTTTTAAGTGCGGGACTTGAATCTTTGTATAATGACATATTTTTAGAATACGAGAAAAGTGTTTTCAGCGTTTTTAAAAACGAATCTCCTAAAAGGGCCCAAAAGGGGATGAAAGTTTGTATAGGGTTCAAATTTGATTTAAAGCTAGGAACTTGAAACTTCGTGAAAAGTTATTTCATTAAAAGAGAAGAAAACTACTTTTAAGCGTTTTTTAAAATTCATCTTCTGAGGTGGTGAAAAGGGGGTTGAAAGTTTGTATGGAAATCAAATATTTGTGAGAGTGCGGGACTTGAGTCTTTGTACAAAGCCATATTATTAGAACACAAGAAAAGTAATTTCAGCGTTTATAAAGATTCATCCCTTAAAACGGTTGAAGGTTTGTATAGGGTTCAAATTTTTTTTTAAACTAGGAACTTGAAACTTCGTAAAAAGGTATTTTATAAAAAGAAAAGAAAACTAATTTCAGAATTTTTGATAATTCATCCCCCAAAGTGGTGAACAAGGGTTTGAAAATTTGTTTGGAGGTCAAACATTTATTTGAGTGCGGGACTTGAATCGTTGTATAAAGGCATATTATTAGAATACAAGAAAAGTGATTTTAGTGTTTTTAAAAAATCATCCCCTAAAAGGTTTAAAAAAGGGGTTGTAAGGTTGGTAGAGGTTTCAAATTTTATTTAAACCTTGGAATTTCTAGCTTCGTAAATAGGTAGTTACGTAGTAGGTTTTATTAATTAGTGGACTTGAAAATCTCCTGGGGGTTGAGAGGGATTATATCGAGAACAATTTTATTCAGTTTGGGGCTTGAAACTTCGTAGCCAGGTTGTGAAAGACAAATCTAATAATTAAGTTGTATAATACTTAACAAATGATTAACCGTCCCTACTGCTATCTTTTGCTGCATACTTAATGTTCTAAGCTAATGTACAAATCCACGCGTACGAAGTCGCGGGCAACAGCTAGTCTAACATAAACGTCAAAACCAAACACGTATTCAAAAATTAAATTAGGACAATTAATTATTATGATGAGAACATATCTGAAGTTTATGTAAACATGGACCATGGAAAATAGATGATAGTCATTTGTTAAATAAATACACAACACCGAGCTCTAATTAAATGAAGTTAATAGAAAATCAGGCGACAATTGACCCCTTGTGGCCCGGCGCTCGCAGAGACGTCCGATAAAAACCGTAACCTCTAGCAAATGAACAATCATCTCAATGTATTCCAGATAACATTTATAAAAAGGCACAATGTAATTTGAATGTAAACAATGCGCCTAATTTACAAAATAAATGATATTTTGAAATAAATAGTCCAAATCATTCAAACTATTTCTCGGTAATTAAAAACAGCATTAAGCATTAAGTAGTTTATGTAGTACTTACCTGAGTAAATATGTAACTATAAGTACCTGTTTCAGTACCTACCTAATCTATTTTTATTAAACTTTATGGCACGACCCAAAATTGCACAAACAGCTGACTGAATTCCTTAAGGCATTCTCTACCAGTTAACCATTGTCAATTTCAATGGGAATATTTTTATTCAAGTTGTGCGTGGCTTGCAATACAGAACTTAATCGTTCATATTATTCATATATCTACACACTGCACTGCACATAGCCTATTTCGGTATATAACTCGATTAACCTAATATAGTCCGTAAGGAAATCACAAAGGTTTAACAAAAAGTTAATAATTATTTATTGACTTTTTTGATGATTTAAAACATTTTTTCAGATGTAGGCAGATATTCATGTGTCGAGCGAGACTTAACCCTGAAAACAAGACTCATCAATTTCCCGAATCGATGAAAAGACAAAGAAACAAAGAAATCTGACGTAGGTACCTAGTGTATCAGGAACGGAAAACTGTGTGAATAAATCTATTACCTACCTCGTAATTAATTGAAGCACGTTAGCGAGTGACTAACCGTAGCAGATTGACTAGCCTACTTATAAGTGCGTATTTGTATACCCGACCTCAACCCTGTTTTCATACACGAGCTAATAATAGTAGTCTTCCTTGTTTGAAAACATGCTGATAAAATTATTATTAAATAGTTAGATAGTTATACTTAATATTGACTGATATCGTTACAATTGTACTTACTACGCTACCTACTATTATCATGCCGCGATCAGAAAGGGATTAGAAATAACAGATTTCCATACACTTACGTCAAAATCAATATGGATTGACAGCTATCTCAATCCCTTTCTAATCGCGATTCAGTAATACAAGTACTACAACGGCCGTGTATTTATGTTTCCATCAAGGTACGTACAAAATTATTTTTCTCAAAACACACAAGAAAACAATGCAATGCAAACCGCGGCCTAGGACCCTAGGTTAAAATGTATTGATATTTCATTGTCAGGGTCGAAAGAGAGGTCATAGAGAAAAAAATACATAGAGTGCTCACTCCATACATCAGTTTTAGTACCAAAAAGACTATTAGCATCTAGCATCGAGTAGCGGAACTATCAGTACTGCTACTTGACAATAGATGTAAGCACCGAACGGAAAGTCTTATGCTGTTGAGATAAGACTTTCCGGTCGGTGCTACATCTATTGTCAAGTAGCAGTACTGATAGTTCCGCTACTCGATGCTAGATGTAGACACTGAAATTAATAGTCTGAACTGATGTATGGAGTGAGCAATCTTGTCTTACTATATTTCTCTATGGAGAGGTCGAGATTCGCGATTTTCGAAATGTGTGGTTTCGTGGCCTATATTATCAGTATTCTCACAACCATAAAGAAGATATTTAGGTACCAAGGTGTTATTAACGGCTGCATAATGACATAAGGATCATCGACACCTAATTGAACATAACGCTAGCGCTAATTGCAGTTTGAGCATTACACATATTTACGAGAACGGTACGAGTAAAGCATTATGTGCGATTGCCAAGTCATTATATGTATTACAAATTAAAGATATCTTATTGATACGGTTTTAACACCCCCTGGCACTGATTAAAATAACCGACTTGGTTTCACATTATATCTCAAAACTTTTTTGTAGTAAAAGCGGTGCGAGACTGGCACCATTTTTACATGTAATGTTTTTGATGGGATCTCATCTCTTTTTGTAGACAGCCCTTCTTTTAGGGTACTCATACCCATACTATGTATACACATGTCATATTTAAACGCATCTTCATTCATACTCACATCGTTGTGTACCTTTACTTTACCTACTATTTGTAGGAACTGCAACAGTAACTTTGTAATATCATATATTTATATGGGATTACAAACTTACTTATGCAGTTCTTAGATCTTTAAAACGTGACTGATATTGCAATATTTTTAGGTTTTCTATGGCTTGATAAGCTAAAAACTACTTATGTTTAAAATTTTAAACTTGTGGGTGTGCTAGAAGTATGAGATCGAGAATGATGATCGGTGAGTGTATAAGCATAGAGAAATAAAGACAAGAGTGCTCACTCCATACATCAGTTCAGACTATTAATTTCAGTGTCTACATCTAGCATCGAGTAGCGGAACTATCAGTACTGCTACATCTATTGTCAAGTAGCAGTACTGATAGTTCCGCTACTCGAAGCTAGATGCTAATAGTCTTTTTGGTACTAAAACTGATGTATGGAGTGAGCACTCTATGTATTTTTTTCTCTATGGTATAAGTGAGTGAGTGAGTGTGTCAGTATCGAAACTAAGGAACTTTGACGTACAATAATTCTTAAACTACAAGTTCAGATTTAATGTTTTTGAGAATGTATCTTAAGCATGTTAAGCCCTATATGTTCAGCCAGCACAAAATTACAGGACGTCGAAAATGGCCTGAATCGCTTCGAGAAAAGGATGGTACGGCTCGGCTGCGTGCCTCTTTGTTTTGCTCGACTTGGCGGGGGCACTGCCGTACCCCCAGATGGAAGTATTCTCACTCAGTTTATGAATGAATTCCATTCATAATAAATATCCATGTTATTTTGCAGTTCGCTGTACATTAGGTACTAGCGACCCGCCCCGGCTTCGCACGGATTAACAAATTATACATAAACCTTCCTCTTGAATCACTCTATCTATTAAAAAAAACCGCATCAAAATCCGTTGCGTAGTTTTAAAGATCTAAGCATACAGACAGACAGACAGGGAAGCGATTTTTAAATAGTTAAGTATTTGTAAACAGAAAAACAATAGAATGCGTAAATATAAAAGCAAGCTGGAAAAGTCACTGTCGCGGGTGAGACTTGAACTCGCGAGTCCTTATAGTTTTATTTCTGAGTATTGTGAATCGTTCGTAGATGTTTCTGATTACTAAAAATATAGTCTTGTTTTATAATATGCCTCCCAGAGTTTTGCAACGGAATATATAATGTTGTTAATACCTATGCCTCTGATCTTGGTCTCCCTATTTTATTCGTACGAAAAAACATATCAATATAACTAGAACACAACACTATTTAAATTTATATGCTGCTACAGTACAGATAAGCTTGCGATTCGCGGCACATCCAAATTCGCCGTTAACCTCTTTCGGCTGCCAGAAAGAAAGTAGCTGCCGTGCCTAAAGGATGACATGAATTTATAATGTCTCAACACTTACAGAGAGGCAGATGTTGTAATAAATACCGACTTTACACTCGCAGACATGTTCCAAGTATTCAGCTAGTACTAAATTACCTCAGCGTGTCTTAAAATGTCCTAGAGTCGAATTAACAACTTCTATATTTAAAAAAAATGTAGTCGAATTAACAACTTCTATATAATTTTTTTTTATATAAATATATTGTTTTACGATTGTAAATAGTTATCATAATCTCCGCAGACAAATTATTACAAAATACCTAATTCGAGAAAAAGATAACCTTATTTATGTTTCCTATTGTATTCCGTTTAAATCCGTACAAAAGCGTAGCCAAACTTCGAAGGTGTCACCTGCGTGTAGCAAAAGCAGCCAAGGAAAAAGCAACATTATCGGGTAAAATATGTTTGGCATAGTTAGGTATGATGTAACAAAATAGAAATAGTTATTTTACAAGGGGGCAAATTAAGTTGTTGTTTAACCTCTCGCGCTGATACCCGAGCTAGCGAAAGATTCCAAAATGGAATCTTGAGTATTGCGAGGGTTTCAAGGCACGAAGCTTTAACAAATTTTGCCACCGCCTGTCGATTTAAAACACTTCCTTCGGTCGTGTTTTAATTTATCGCCACTTAGTTTCGAATTTCCTGTTATTCACACTTTGTATTTTATCGTAATGTAGGTGTATATGTACTTACTATTAATTTACTTTTCACATACAGGCAGCATTATTAGTATGTTTATGTAAACAATTGCTACGTTTCTGATTTAATATGCAGAATTAGAGAGAGAAAACTGATAACGACGGGCATGTATTTCACGAGACTAAGCGGTATCTTATAAATCTTTAATTACGTAGCTCCATACCTTTTCAGTCATATTTTTATTAAATTCGCCGGAATCCAAATTATTTCTTCAAACTGATGTCGGCTTATTCTTCCTAATTCTCGTTATCAGCAACAATATCAGTTTAAGCTGCTATTTTGTATCGTCGCGCGACTATGTCGTGCCGATAGGGTGCGCTGGCCGTGTCGCCGTCATAATTTCTAAGTACTAAACTGCCGTATTCGAACTTCAAGATATTCACAAGAGACGACACGTACTAGATCCATTCTAGATACGTTATAGTTTAGATTTCAACTACTTAGTTCTCTTTTGCAGCGCAATTCGGGCAACCAATGTCACTTTTACGATAGATCGTGTTAGATATCTATTAGATGTGAATTAGATTTCTAAGTAATATCTTGTGGCAATCGTTCAAGAGTATCTCCAGAATGGCGGAAATGTCAAATTTGACAGGTTAGATCTTAAACATATCGTTATCGTATCTTGGCGATGTCTAAGAGATATCTAATAGATGTCTATTACAAAATCCGAATCGGGCCCAAAGTAAGTAAGTACCTACGAGAAAGTCGAGCCGACTAGTCTTCGGCTTAGCGACACTTAGCTCGAACTAACTGGATTGTCTTCGGAGCTATCACGCGCCATAATTGAATACAATATACTCCATAAGAAACGCTGAACAAGGCATTTCACTTTTTTTGATAATAAACGGAGATACCGCGTCACACAACACGACAACGGTAATGATTATATTCGCCGCTTTCAGTTGAAAACATACGGAAATAAACGTTCTCATTCATTAGGTACACTGTGTTATTATTATACAATCATCGAGGAAAAACAAACGTCAAACATAATTATTGGAATAATGGAAATTAAAAATTACCGTTTGCCTTTAAATTCTATAATTATTTACGTACATATATTGAGGAAGGTAATCATTGTTCTTTCAGTCAATGCCAGCACAATTAATTAAAATGTTTAACCAGGCGAATAATATGGCTCGTAAAAGCCAAAGGTACTTTACTATTTATTGTGTTAGGTTAATGTCTTCACTACATAGTATAAAACAAAGTCGTTTCCCGCTGTCTGTCTGTCTGTCTGTCTGTATGTATGTATGAAATGCTTAGATTTAGATCTTTAAAACTACGCAACGGATTTTGATGCGGTTTTTTTAAATAGATAGAGTTATTCAAGAGGAAGGTTTTTGTATAATTTGTTAACCCTAGGGTCGCTAGTTACCTATATTTTAACTGAGTACCTAGGTAAACTAATAAACTGACGACATACTTAATTAAATTACCTCCCTACTACTTGCAGCAGTAAAAAGAGTACGTAAATGTTTGAACAAGTCACCCTTGACCACGTTTTTGCTTATACAAAAACTTAAACCGTTGATTATAAGTGCAAAACTTGGCGGAAAGTGTAAAATAGAATGCCCTCTAAAATATCGTAGCCAATAAACCGGCACGAACTAACAGTTAACAACAGTTCGCCAGTCTGTTTGGTGACTTGATGCCGCCCGTTGTTGACAAGTGGGACATCTGATTATCTGACCTACACACCTCGCAGTGCTAATAACATTGACTTCTAACTGGTATTAAGCAACAATGTTATGAAGCATCATCTTTAAAGATCGCGGAACAACCATTGCACTTACAAGAACCCTTAATCAACGTATTTAGCTCACCTAAGCAAAACAGGATATTTCGACCAGTTCCTCATGAAGTCAGTCCAAGTGCAAGATGAAGCGAACGCGCGCTGATCAGCGAATCCACACCATTTCACTCGTTTTCGTGTTGAACAAATACACGTCGCATTCACATACTAATTATTTACGAGAGAAACTGCGCGATGTACGTTGAAACGCGCATACGGATCGCTGTGTGCAAGTACACTGAGTGTGTGTCCGAGTCGGGTGAGCGAAGCGAGGAGTGGAGGCAAGTGACCACAACCGCACGCGGCGCGCGCAGTGAGAGTTGTGCTTGATGCGATGCGCTCAGTTTTGATTGCGTGTTGGGCTTCGGCCCGCACGGCGGGCAAGGTATTTCGCTATGCACCAGACCAGGGAGATGCTGATGTCTGCACCAGCTGCACGGGCAGCGCCTGAAACTCGACGCACTCGCGCGTTCAGCGCACGCACGCGACGTCATTCACTAACGTACGACCATTGACTTCCTAAAACAATGAGGAAAGTGAACAGCGCCTTGTTATGTCAGTCTAACAAGAATAATAAAATAACACGTTTGAACCGGAGACCATTCCCCTTCGTATGCCTTTGTTTAAAATTTGCTACTGAATTAAAATTTTATATTACAGTCCAAATTGTGTGGTACGTAGGTGTACGGAACAAGGCATACGAACGGTTAAGCCTATTTAAAAATAAGTATTTGTTTTACAAGGAGACAAAGTTGTTGTTTAACCCCTCGTTCTAATATTGATAACCACACAAGTGAAAGATCCCAAAATTGAACCAGGAGCGTTTGGTTCGAAAATGGAAACTTGCGCGTTGTCAGAGTTTCAAGGGTTAAATAAACTTTGCTACCGACTGAAACAATTGTTTACACCTTACACCACACCAACGCGAAAAAAATACTAACTGTGCAACGTTACAAATCAAATCCAAATGAACGCTGTTAAATATTTAATCATTCAGAATCATCACTTAAAAGTCAATTCCACCAGCCAAAATGTCTTTTTCGCATCCACACCACACAGTCCCAATAATATGTACCTATAGGTAATACACACGTCTGACCGCCGATTACCCATTCATTTGACGAGTCTCGAGATCAATTAAGTTATGTTAGGGTCGAGCTCACAGTCATAATGTTTAGAAAGCCCATAGCCGATGCAGTTCTTTGCCAAGTCGCAAGGACGAAGGTTAACCCGAAGGGCATTGACTTGGAATGACATAGTTGGAGACATGGTATACTTACCTACCTAATACAATAGATATAATTTACTTAACCACTGCTATGTACCGTTATAACTTACAACTTACCTATAACCCTTCACCAAAAAAGGGCAAAATGAAATAGGTACCCTTGAAATGAAAACTGCTCAGATTATGACCAAAATCAAACTACTTATCTTAATACCTACTTGGCACCACCAAGTTAAACAATGTACAGTCACGCTCCGTGATTGTTACGCCATTTAGGACAAAATTGGACATTCCATAGCGTGAGTCTAACAATGAGACTACATAAAACATTACCATTTAACCCGGAGCTGCAAAATCGTAGAAGAAAACATAATGTTGCTCCCCTTTCAACTACAAAATCTGTATTTGCTAAGAGACAATTCGGGGCGCAATCTGCATATGTGTACAATAAAATAAACAAAGTATTAAATATATATAATCTGCAACTGTACAAATGTAAAAAAACACTAACTGAATGGCTTAAAATACTTAACTATGACGAGACAGAGGCTCTGATATACTAAGTTGGTATTATTTAATTAACTTAAATTCTTAAGTACTTACCAGTTTTTAAAATACGATATTATGCTTTACAGTACCTATTGTATAAGAAGTTCCGAAAAGTTCAACATATTCACTTGCACTCACACGATCTCACACACAGTCATATACCTAGACACACACACACACACGTACACACACTCACACACACACACACACACACACACACACACACAGAATAAATTGTACTATTAGCTTAAGTTTTCTTTCTGTATGCTAGTTAAATATTTCTTAAATCTACAACTTGTTGCTACGGAGGAGCGGGGCTTCCTGATACAGGTATAATATACTTAATAGGGAGTCCCAACCTGTTACCTTGTTATGTAACATTTATTAATGTAAATAAATATTTTCATTTTTCATTTCATTTTCATTTTTTTCAAGTATGGAACAACCAATATAGCTTGGACCCTAAATGGCGTAACAATCCCGTATGGTGACTGTACCTACATATATAGTTTTTAAGGTAATGTTTTGTACACACCTTACCTTACCTTAAATCGATATTGATTATTGATAACTTGATAAGCATAGGCACACAAAGACGTATCTGCTAAATAAATAAAAATCTAAACTTATCCTCAGCGATTATGTAACTTAGGTAGCTACTCCCAATTTCACGACACCGACCCGTATCTTCCTTGGTAACTACTTACTCGCTATTCTATTATCAGAGGTCAAAGAACTTTTACAAGTATACAAACTTATACAACTTTCATCTGAATAACAAATACGGTGTCTGTTACCCTGGAGTGCAACGAACATGATTAACTGTAGTCATTACTGAATGGCAGTGAATAATACTGTACTGTACATGTACACTTAACGAGTGAAACTTAGGCATCATATTCTTCGGTAGGTAGCTGATGTAGGATGACACGCTAGACCGGACCGGGGCCGGGGCCGGTCTAGCCTCCTAAGGCCCAAGGTCCTACCCAAAGAGTATTAAATCACTACGTTTTAAGAGTCGGCACTCTCGAACAAGCCTTAAACCGAATTAAGAACGTACATTGTGCCAACACACCAAATACATGTCAATACTGCCAACACAAAAAAAAACAACGCTAGGGCTCGACACTTCCGGTACCTACTGTTTATCGATATCGATAAATGTGCGATACGTGCTGTTGTACTGTACTACTGTAAAAGTAAATATTGAAAATCAGGTGGATTAATAAAATAAATGCAAAATATAAAAATAATTTTATTTTACATAATAAAGATAAGATACAGATAGTTTTATATTTACGTATACGCATATTACAATACGCTTATGAACGTAACTAAAGCTACAATCTACTTTTAGAGCACTCCTGCAAACACTGAGTCTTGCCTGTGAAGGCTGTGAACTCCAACTTCCCACAAAGGGAAAAAGCTGTCAGGCTCATTCACTTGTAGATATTCAGAGGTTGGAGTTTCATTCAGCCTTTGTATAGGTAAATATTCCAAATCCTCATTACCTGTTACCTTTACCCATAGTCGATATCTGAAATAAAGGGATTATCAATAAGTTGTTCGCACACTATTCGTGTCTTAGGTTACCTAGTTTTTACAAGAAGAATCTATTCACAGAATGTTTTCGTTTTAATCAAGGATGGTAAACGATAAAAACTACTCCAAACGAATTAAATTAGTATCTGGGAACGAGTCAAAATGAAAATATTGCACAAAAACATCAGTTTACCGACCTGTTCGAATCAAGAGGAAATCTTGCTAAAAATATATCAGAAGTAAGTTTCCTTACACGCCTGACCCCACAAACTTCACATTTTCTTAAAGATTTGCCCCCCATTTAAATAAAAGCTAAAGTTATTTGGTCTAAACACAAAAATAAACACGTAACATAACCGCTTTCACCACAATTTAGAATGACGGTAGACGTTTTACCGATCATACCAACCTAAAGAAAAGTAGGTATAATACGTCTATGTTTGAAAGCAAGTATGGTATGTGTTACCAAAATGCAACAGCAGTCATTTTAATTCGATAAGATTATTTACTATGCCTCAACGTTGGTAACAAGTACGTTCCTAAGTTATCATAGTATGGGGTGTCGATGGGCTGGTCCTACCCATAGTACTTATTAACCTTCTTATTCAGACCCAGCTCCTACAACAATTGTGTAGTCATAGCATAGCGTACCACGGTCCTACCAGTAGGACTTAATAGAAAACCCATTGCGCTTATCGTAATTGGCGTGTACGAACTTCTAAAGGACTGTTTTGTTTTGTCTGTGAGCCCTTTAACAAGTTCGTGAAAAAAAAATCAAAGTGCTGTACAAGGTGCTGTATAAGTACAATAACATTAAAAAAAGTCTTTTAAGTACTTGGGTCTGAATGAGTATAAAACAATAGTACTACTGGTAGGACTACGGGCTGTACTGACTACATACTCAATTTTTCGTTGGGCCTTAGGAGGCTAGCATTAGTCACCCCTTAAGTCAATCCTGATACGAGTTTCCTTACCACTAATATAATAGGTATGCACATATATAAGTTAGAGATTTCTATAATTTTATTAAATGCTAATCGTTCAGAAAAGCAATAAGAAACATATTATACCTACTTGTATTCTCTTCTCTATATATTCTCTTCCTACGTATTAAATATAATAAAATAAAATGAAAATTACCAGCCAGACAGGGAGACACACATGTATAAATTCACTTTGGTATAGAATAAGTCTAATAGGTACCATGTTAATTGCGACTTTAAATCTGTCAACACCCATCTAAAACACGTAGCGTGACTTTAAGAGCACCTGCATTCATTCTAACTTGTAAGTACATACATGTAGTGCTAGTGCATCGCGTTAACTAAGGGCGTAACATGAACAGCTGTTAGTTCAGTTGCTTTCCCCCGATAAAAACCTGCTTTGTGTCACTCTTGGCTGAACACAGCCTTTGGCCACTGGCACCACCATACGTCACCAACCCCTAGCTATATCCCCCTCTAGCACATACACTTATTAAAATAAGCATCTCTTTTCTTTGCCAGTTTTACTAAAGGGGTTGTGTGGGTTGTTTAATGGTCGTCCCGGCAACGGAGCCCCGTCCACAAGACCCGCGGCTGCCCGGCACGCTGACGTCCTACATTGTACTTCCATAATTAGACAATATTTAATTTAGAAAATGTTCTAGTAAAGTGTCGGTTTAGTACATCAACTTATCACACCACGTAAGTAGATAGCGTTAGTTAATTATGTACCTACATAGTTTTAATCTTTAGGCTATTAAGATCGTATGCAGACTCAGCTGACGCAGCACGTTGATATTAGAATGTATTAAGTTACAAAATACCTAGGTACGTATAGGTACCTACCTAAATACAAATAAATTTTATTTTAATACGCAATTAAATTATTTAAATAGGTACCTATCCATTTCATGTTACCCCATAGCTATATCCATTTATTTATTCAGGTCAGGAGGTTCAGATCAAACATAACGAAACATCAGTACTTACCATTTAAAGAACTCCATTGAAGGTCGTTTCTAAGGACTAAAAATAACTCTCATAAATAAGCATGTAGTTTTAAATTAGGTGTAATTTTGAAGTATTTGATGATTAGGGAATAGTTTTTTGTTTTACAAAGGGGCAAAGTTGTTGTTTAACCGCTCGTGCTAATATTGATACCCGAGCAAGCGAATGATTTCAAAATTGAACCACGAGTGTAGCGACTGGTTCGAAAAATGGAATCTTGAGCGTTGTGAGGGTTTCAAAGCACGAGGGTTAAACAAAATTTGCCCCCGAGTGTAACACAAAACTTTTCACCACACCAATCCAAAGAAAATATTAACTGTAAGATATAACACAAAGTCAAACCAAATCAAATAAATGTTATTAAATATTTATCATTGAAAATCATCATTTAAAAGTCAATTCTACCAGAAAACAACTCAAAGTTTGCATTTGATTACTTTGCCTCACATGTGAATAAAATGCAACTTTGCTATCCGTTTTTGAACAATCAAGAGAGCCTGTACCAGTTGGTGTGGTGAAAAATAATTTAGATGGTTATTTTGAATTATACCTTAAAATTGCCACCTAAAGTGTGTGATAAAAATCCTCATGTCTTCATGATTACTACTGCGGATTTTTTCAAATGCTAAATAAACTAAGTATAGCGAAGGTGGCGACTTGGCGAAGCGTCCATTGAACTCAGTTCCCACCGGTCTGCCTTTGTCAAGAATCAAGATGAAATAAAGCACCTTATAATATATTGTCATACGACTAGGCAAAGAAATAAAATCAATGCTTCAGCTTACTGATTAAAATGTTAAGTAAGTACCTAAGTACTTATAGGTCAGCGGTTCTGAATCTTTTTTTTGACGGAACCCTTTTGGAAAGCGAAATACTTGATGGAACGCTACAATAAAACAATAGTTTTTAGAAATGTATTTTTTTATTAATAATAAATAAATAATAAATATTAATGGACATTTTTACACAAATTGACTAAGCCCCACGGTAAGCTCAAGAAGGCTTGTCTTGTGGGTACTCAGACAATGATAGATATAATATACAAATACTTAAATACATAGAAAACAACCATGACTCAGGAACAAATATCTGTGCTCATCACACAAATAAATGCCCTTACTGGGATTCGAACCCAGGACCGCGGCTTCACAGGCAGGGTCACTACCCACTAGGCCAGACCGGTCGTCAAAATATTAATAAGCATAATAATTATGCTTATTTTATTATTCTAAATTATTCTAAATTCTTGCGGAACCCCTGCAGGGGTGTCGCGGAACCCTAGGGTTCCGCGGAACACACTTTGAGAATGGCTGCTATAGGTTATAATTTAAACATTTAAACCTCGTAAACATCGTGTAGGTAAGGCGTTTACGACCTAGTCAATTCGAGATATACCTAATAGCAAGAAAATCGTGAGAAAGTAAGCATGAATGAGGATAATAATAATCATAAGCGTGCTCACGAAGGTAAATATCTCTCTCGCCGTGTGAAAATCATGAGTGCAGCAATGGCTAGACTCAGTTCCTCCCTGTAAAAGCAAATTAAGACGTCCCCTGCCTGCTATACGATACGGCCACATCTCAAAATTTATGATCATTGGAGATTCAATCTTCCTTAAAAATAATAAAGTTAAGTTTCCAATAATCATACATTTTGGGATGTGGCCGTATTCTCCATACAAACGTAGTTTTATACGCTCTCATTTGAAAACGAATAACTAGATTGCTCTGAAAATTTGTACTTACAATAGGATAAGGTATATCTAGTCCTGTAATTAGTTTATGTACCTAGCTTCTCTTAAATCTCTTACTCTTGACTCTTAAATACCAAGCTACTGAATTCGTCCGTCGTTAAGCTTAAAAGATTATTGTTTTTTAAGAGGGCGCAAACCTCCCCTTCGGCACTTAATCCCTTTAATTTTAATTACGGACATGAATACCCGCATAGATTAAACGGTGTCGTTTTCACGCAATTAGAATTAACCGTAAAAGATACTGCATGATGCCCTTCTAAAATATCAAGTAACTGAGATAGGGGGAGGGCAAAGGAACACCTATCAGTTCCATCAAATTTATTTTCTTCCTAACCTTAGGTAGGTACCTAACACAAAGAAACTAAAACAATATTCATTTATTTTCAGAGATTATCAATCAAAATAATGTAACTAAGTCCAATATGAATATGATAGACATACAAAGAAGCAACCGGACACTATGACATTGACGGACAGCTTTTCCGGGGAGATAGCTAGCGCGACCGATGATTCTACATCCAACTGGGATCAACTATACTGCTCCCATCTTTGGTCAAATAGCAATCTACGGAAAACAATACTCAACAATGTTCAAAATGTGGACGATAGAGCGATTACGTATTGTTATACTTGCAGGGGAAAGATGAGAAAATATGACATTAAATCTCCACGAACTGATTTCCGACCAAATGAGCATTCCACTCCAAACATAAGAATTTCTAAAGAGGTTAACTTACCGCTAGATGACCCAAGAGAAGACTCCATACGTGAAGATATTAGTAGGACAGAAGTTTTCTCGTGCAGAAAAAACTCCGCAATCGCAGAGGTAGAAATTAACCGTTGCATTCCATCAATATCTCATCAAATAGACTCAAGTATTCGCCAAAAATTTACTTCCTATGAACCACAGCCTACTGAAAGTAATCCTCGAAGACTTAGGAAAAGCCTAAAAGGCATCGGATGTATCGTGAATTTTGCTCTAACTGAACCCGTCAAGAAGCGGACTCAGATCCAAGCGTGCTCAATAAGTGTGATGATTGTTGCTATTGTAGTTATAAGTTTTGTTTTGGTGAATTTTACTACTCCTAGTTCTACACGTGTAAAAGTAATTAGTACAACTGTAGTGCCAACCCAACCCGTAATTGTAAATAAAACTTCGTCAGCAGTTAAAAATATCGCATTACCGTCGGCACAACTGCCCGAAGTTGTCACCACTGAAATATCATTGACAACAGAAGATGAGTTTAGCAGTACAACTGAAAACAATTCCTTAATTAATAATGTTTTATCTAAAATCCGTAAGAATATAAGGACGTATCCGAGAAACTCTAACAAAAGCAAAGAAAGCCAAAAACCAAAAGATATCATAAATCGAGACATTATATCGCAAAGTTTCTGCTCGTGCCAAACAGATGAAATATGCATGCTAAACGAAAGCAGCGGAATGCCAGATTGCAGGAAAGCTATCGACGTTGATGATCCTACTGGTAAGTTCACATTACTCTTAACTACATATAACTGTAACTATACCTACATGTTTCCAACTGACGCAATCCCTTAAAGCTTTATAAGTACCTATATTAGTTTAGCATGCAGCCTTAGGTAAAACTCATAAATGTATGGACTCTACCCTCCTATAGATCCATACCTTAACTACATAGGTAGTCACACCGTTTCAAATATCTGTCATTAAGTTCAGCTCCTGATCAAAAGAAGACGTAAAAGTCTGGTCCACGAGTTCTGATACTTCTGATAAAGAAAGCGCCAGATTGCATGTTTATCGTCCTCGCCATTGCGGACTTGCGACAAACATAAAATAAACATAATTTATAGGTTTTCTACTTCGAGGGCTGCGTGTCTTAAACCCTAAAGCAAAGCCAAAAAGTTCTTGATAGTTGATCTCTAACCGATAATAAGTCCTATAATTAGACTAGTAGGCATTATATGATTAGATTTTTGTTATTATTTAATTGAATCATTCGTTTATTTTTAACAAGTCAATTCGCACACTTATTTCACTTATTATTGGCAATGGGGCAGGTTCGTGAAGCTCTTATGGTTTTCCTACTTATATTCTGAATTTACCTAAGTTCTCCTCTGCAGGTTGTGGAGGTCTGTGTGCCTTGGAGACCGAGGCATGTCAGCTAGTAGACAGACTGCGAGGCGTGCGTGTATGCCGGCAGCTGAATCTGGTCACGTGCTCGCCGCAGGAGTGGCGCTGTCGCAACGGGCTGTGCGTGCCGGCCGCGGCGCGCTGCGACGGTGCCGTGCAGTGCTACGATAAGTCTGACGAGACGCATTGCGGTAAGGACCATATGTTGTGTGCCCTGAAGGAATCAGTTTGTGGACCACCTATGAGCGGACGTGTTGGGCTGTTGGCTGTTGACTTGTTGAGTCTGGTGACATGCTCGCCGCAGGAGTAGTGGTGTCACAACAGCTGTACGCGCCGGCCGCGGCACGTTGCAACAGCGTCGTGCAGTGCTATGATAAATTTGACGAGACAAACTGCGGTAAGAACAACTAACATGCTATTATTATGAGCCCTGAGGTATGCCGATTATGGATCACCTACTAGCGCACTGGCAGCTGGGCCCGGTGACGTGGTCGCGGCAGGAGTAGTGCTGTCGCAACGACCTGTGGTTTTCCCACCACTGCTACGACAAGTCTGATGAGCCGCGCTGTGCTAAACTTCATTATCTTACATTACCGACTCACGGCTGAACTGCCCGTCTTGTTACTGCTATAACCTAAACTACTGACACACGCACTTCATGGAGCGAACAAAGAACAGTGTTATCCGATTTCGAACTAGATCTCGATATCCCACTGCACTGAAGTGAATGAGCTTATTCGTATGCTATGAGCCCAACCTACATATTGTACTGTCCACTGCGAAGACACCGTGCAGCTGACGAAACGCACTAGGAGGTAAGAACAAAATTACACTGTTTATATTCATGCACTGTAGATAAATGGATGTTAGAGTGTGCGACATGAACACACGAAATCGATTCAATAAAGTTATATTACGTGCGTTAGTATCTAATTACAGTAACGTACCTACATAAAGAACTACAACATCAATGCATAAAGGAAGGAACACATCAGAATATTAAATTGGAGGGAAATCGTTGATCTTTAAGAGGACTACAGCTTGAGACTTCGAGGACCTTCTAATTTTTGTCTTAAGGCAAGGCAAAGCTTAGATACGTATACCTATTATAGATATGGGTATACCGACTGGTCTATTATTGCTATTTTAGATTAGATTTTTGACATTAATCGGTGGGCCCATCACACCTTAGGCTGTAAAGACACAGCTGATGCTTACCATCAGACTAATCACAAAACAAACACCCATAAGAAAACAGTTGTGTTGCGAAAATGATTTTTCACCTCAGCAGCTCGAACAAGGGTACTTTGCTTCTTAAAAACAGTGAGCAAAATGCGATTTTGCTCACTGAGTGAGACAAAATGACATTCAAGTGACCTTTATAGTCAAATGTCATTTCAACATGCGGGGTCTAATACTAGTTCGAAATACTTGGGTTCTATTATCTCTGTCCCTTTCACACTGTTAGCAAAAAGAAACAGACAAAAAAAGTTAAAACGACATTAACGGTATATTCACGGTTTATAATAGACCCCCGAAAAACTTCAGGCCGCATCGTTCCAAACCACGTACGAGTATGAATTCTTAATAATTAATTAATAAAAATAAAGTTTAAGATTTGATAAAAACTGATAAAATACTATATTTTAGGTATTTTATTGTACAATTACATTTTTCAAGTTGTCTAATAGGTATGTTCTCACTGCTCCGGTGAAAAATTTTGTGTACTACACGAGATCAAAGCTATTTACATCTCGTGCGCTTTTAAGTCCCTTATACTACGCTCAAGATTCTAAATTAGATTCACTCGCTACGCTCGTGAATCTATTATAGAATATTTCGCTACGTTAGTCTCTATCTAAGATATAACTATTTGTTAACTTAAACAGTAGAATAAGTTGGTACCTATAAGTAGGAATTAGATATAGGTAGGTAGGTAAAACCATGTAAAACATAAAGGAAGCAGATATGAGTTCCGGACTAATGAACGGACGGACTGCATACTGTATGGGTTTTCAGTTTTATATTGACTTGCTGGAGCTAATGATATTGGCGTGATTGTGACTTTTTATTTTACAAATGCCGACGGAAGGAGAAATTGATTTGATTGTTGCTTGTTACAGAGTGTGATCTAACGAAGCAGTTTCGTTGCGGTCACTTCATATCATGTTTTCCCAACAACAAGCGATGCGACGGGATCATCGACTGCTGGGACGGTTTCGACGAAGTTAACTGCACGACAGGTTATTTATCACTTTACACACTCCTACGTACCATTACCTGCTACCATTTTACCTGCTCATCAATTTTGCGAAATCGTGACTTTCTATCTGTTAACATTTTTATATTGCCCCTTAATTTCCTACGATGTCTTTATCAAGGCCGCAAACCGTAGCCGTAGGATAATCCTTTATAGGGCCGCAAACACAAGTTGTTCATTGTTTCAGGTTTTTTTCGGAATGGTACGAACGCACTGTACGAACGAACGTCTTCGATTTATAAATACCTGTAACCTACTTAAGATACCGAATGTAAAGTAAATCGATGTGACCCTCATTTGGTAGCCACGACGAAACTGGGTTATGAATGTATTCACTCAAACTAACGGGATTTCCTAATATTCATTATAATGTATATTGACATAAATCTACTTAATAACGAACGCCGCGACAAATTTTATCGAACTACTAATGAGTAAATACATTTTGTTAAGGTCACGAACAATATATAGGTAACTGATGCTAGGCTATCAACTCTTAGCCCCAAACCTCAATAAGCAAACTCGTGTAAAACGGTCATAGTGGCAATTAGTTTATTATCTCGTAATTAACTATGGGTATGTAGGTAAAGATGATTAATTTTACGGGGTCAAATCGACCCCGTACCGCAGTGAATGTATGGTCAAAGAAAATGGAACATATTGCAAGTATTGCAGGTACCTTTTTGTGTTTTGACACAATAACCGTCATGCACACGCTAACAGCATGTAAATAGAAGCTGTAAAAGTATACGGTTTGTAGTTTTCATTGACCGACAAGAGCTCTGAAGAATGAATAACTCACGCAACACCGTACCACTGTACCGTACCTGACACTTATATAAAAATCTAAATATAATATAACATACTATTCATGATTTCGCTGATTATTTTACAATAACACACTTATCCTACCCAGCTCTTAGCAGAGAAAGTAGATACGTATTAAATTAACTTTTCATAACTGTTCCAGAATGTCCCGAAGACCAGTTCACCTGCACAGACGGTCAATGCATCCTCGAGTCTCGCTTCTGCGACGGCTACGCGGACTGCCCGGACGGTAGTGACGAACCGCGTGGCTGCGACGGCGGTTGTAGCAAACACGAGCTGCAGTGCAGGAACCGCCGCTGCGTGTCTAACACCGTGAGGTGCGACGGCCATGATAACTGCGGCGACGCTACTGATGAACTTAACTGCTCTTGATGATGATGATGCATCCTTCCCTTATACAATACTCCCATTTTACTTACTACGACGACGGTTGTGAACACGAGCTACAGTGCAGGAACCGCCGCTGCGTGTCTAACACCGTGAGGTGCGACGGCCATGATAACTCAGGCAACGCTACTGATGGAATTAACTGCTCTTGATGATGCATCCTTCTCTTATACAGTAATCTCATTTTACTTACCTACTACGACGACGGTTGTACAGTCACGCTCCGTGATTGTTACGCCATTTAGGGTTCTAGCTAAATTGGTCATTCCATAACGTAATTATGGAACAACCAATTAGCTAGGACCCTAAATTGCGTAACAATCCCGTGTGGTGACTGTACTAAACACGAGCTACAGTGCCTGCACTGAACCGCCGCTGCGTGTCTAACACCGTGGGGTGCACCGGCCACCGGCCATTACAACCGCGACGACGCTACTGATGAAGTCAACTGCTCTTGGTTATGCATTCTTCCCTTATACCTACAGATACAATATTCGGATTTTGTTTGCTACGACGGCGGTTGCAGTAAGGCTGGTTTTAGTGTCGCGCTGGCCATCGGCGCTGATAGGTCAATAGGTATCATGTTCAGGGAGCGTTTTAGAACAACTCCGATCATTCTGTATTCTGTATGATAATGACCAGCCTAACTCTGGCGGTGCCACTGATGAAATTCACTGCTCATGATTGTCCAATATTATAATATTATGTTCTAGTTTTATTTTGAGTGTAGTGTTGATAGAGTGACTGTTTTAAGTTGTTTCAACTGGAAGTGATTTCAACTTAAGTATAATTGAAATGGCTAAAATAATTTTAATTGAATTTTGGGTAATTCATACATTACATTACTTTGTATAAATAGATAGTTAAATAAATAGTGACTGAAATTAATAACTCTTTTTGACTTCATGAACTCAGCGTCCCTTTTATTAAACCCGGACGGAAAGATAGAGGGGTGAAATAAGTTTAATGTGTGTGTCAGACTGTGGCATAGCTCCGGGGTACCGATGAACCGATTTGAGTGCGGTTTTTGTAATCAAAATTGCTGTGTGTCGAACCTATTACCTATAGTCATCTAGTGAAGTAGGCGCTTTGTAATTTTGTCGGGGGGGGGGGGGGGGGGGGTTTACATTGTAAATTATTGTAGTACAAGCAAAAATCTGTATTCAACTAATTTTTTTTATCTAAAATATACTTACTTCCGTTGGTATTACTAGCTTTGAATGTTAACAACTCACGATTGACAATCCAGTGACAAAAAACATACGGCGCCGTAGGTATACGTACAGCGCCAATCTGCTACTGTTGAATTAAAGGTTAAAGGGTACGATTTTTCTTAAAGGGCCCACTGATTATCAGTCCGCCGGACGATATCAGCCTGTCAGTTGTTCGGAACTGTCAACATTTTGTTCTAACTGACAGGCTGATATCGTCCGGCGGACTGAGAATCAGTGGGCCCCTTAAGGCTTTACATATTGTATATGTTGTTCTAGAATTAGGTACGAATAATTCTATGAGTCTCGTTTCTGCGACGGCTATGCCGAGGCGCCGAGTATCAACGCAGCGACGGCGGCAGCTGCAAGAACAACATACACGCTGGTGTAGGCTAGGTATCATAGAGAAATATAAGTAAAGAAAGAGTGGTAACCCCAAGAAGAAGCTCGACTAAACTGGCAGGAGCGGGCATAGTGATCCCCAAACTAGGGGAGAAAATATCAGTACCACTGGGCAGATATGCTAGCGTGTTCCAAGCAGAGGTATGTGCAATAGCGCGCTGCGCAAGCATAATCAAGAAGAGTGTAAAGCAAGAGGGCGCTGTCGTAGTCGCAGGCAGCACTAAAGGCACTAAAGAAAATATCAGTCACCTCCTCTCTCGTGAGAGAATGTCGAGAGGAGCTCAACTTGATAGGCAAGCAAAGAAGTGTCACGGTGGCATGGGTGCCAGGACACCAGGGAGTAATGGGAAATGAGAAAGCAGACGAGCTGGCGAGGATAGGGGCGGAGACGGAATATATAGGTCCGGAACCGGCTCTGCCTATGTCAGCGGATGTCACGAAGGGAGTAATAGAGAAGGTAAAAGAGATGGAAGCACAGAGAGAATGGGAAGAAGAGACTGGGTGTAGACAGTCGAAGATGATGATCAAAGGGTTAGACCACAGGAGAACCAGGTATCTTTTGAAACTAGGTAAGAGCAGTCTGAGACTACTGACAGGTATCATTACGGGTCACAATACTCTCAACAGACACCTTAAGATAATGGAAATTAGCAGAGACGCCTCCTGCCCACACTGTGGTAAGGAGGAGACTAGCTTACATTTACTAGCAGAATGTACTGTGTACGCGGCACCGCGATATAATACATTCGGTAGAGACACACTGAAAGAACACGAACTAAAGGACGTCGAACTCAAAGATGTCCTTCTGTTCTGCAGGAAAACAAGAAGATTCGAGGAGAATAGTGTGGGAATGCCGCCGGGACAGTAACCTGCAGCTCCAACTCCAGGGAACAGGGCTGAATGAACGCGACACGCGATCGACAGCCCGCCTGCATCCGGCCGGGCGTCCCTACACTACATCTACATCTACAACCCCATAGACGAGCCGCGAGCCGAGCCACGAGACGAGAGTGTAAGCGGTGGGCTCGCGGCTCGTGGCGCGGCTCGCGGTTCGTCTCGTGGCTCGCGCGAGAGTCTAAACCGAGTGATACATCCGTTTTCTTACCAAAACGCGAGTTATTTCGTAGTCGACATCTAACGTCAAGTAGTGGAACTATCAGTACCGCTACTTGACACCTGATATCACAAGTTTCGCTACTGACGAAAAATATACTAGGTACTAAAACAATTTACAACTAATATTTATAATTAACAGAAGGAGTTGTAAATAGAGTTCCGGTTAATCCGGTTATAATATTAGCTAAAAATTGTCGAGCATTAGAGTTTGTGTTCGCGGCGACATCTATTGTCAACTAGCAGTACCTACTGATGATGTCCGCTACTTTACGCTAGACGTCGAGTACGAAATAACTCGCGTTTTGTGAAGAAAACTGAAGTATGGAGTTTATTACACTTTTTCTTTATATGTATAGCGACTTAAGACGAAACAGGAGCTGAGATTTAAATATTTTGCATGGTAATGTACATCATATATTTTTTTTAGTTTTATCATTCTCTCATTTTAGAAGTTACAGGGGGGGGGGGGGGGGACACACATTTTACCACTTTGGAAGTGTCTCTCGCGCAAACTATTCAGTTTAGAAAAAAATGATATTAGAAACCTCAATATTATTTTTGAAGACCTATCCATAGATACCCCACACGTATGGGTTTGATGAAAAAAAAAATTTTGAGTTTCATTTCTAAGTATGGGGAACCCCCAAAATTTATTGTTTTTTTTCTATTTTTGTGTGAAAATCTTAATGCGGTTCACAGAATACATCTACTTACCAAGTTTCAACAGTATAGTTCTTATAGTTTCGGAGAAAAGTGGCTGTGTCATACGGACGGACGGACGGACGGACGGACGGACGGACGGACGGACGGACGGACGGACGGACGGACGGACAGACGGACAAACAGACAGACAGACAGACATGACGAATCTATAAGGGTTCCGTTTTTTGCCATTTGGCTACGGAACCCTAAAAATGTAGGCGCGAGATTTGGTTGACCAGCTATATTTGGAGAATTGGCCGAATATTAAATATAGCTGGTAAACCAAATCTTGTCAGTAAAAAAAGGCGCAAAATTCAAATTTTCTATGGGACGATATCCCTTCGCGCCTACATTTTTCAAATTTCCCTCCTTTTTCTACTGTCAAGATCTGGTTGACCAAGTATAGTTACTAGCCCAGAGCCACAGAAGCTTATATAGCATGTGGAGTTTTCAGCAAAGAGTAGTATAATATATATAGCTGGTCAACCAAATCTTGTCAGTAAAAAAAGGCGCGAAATTCAAATTTTCTATGGGACGAAATCCATTCGCGCCTACATTTTTCAAATTTGCCGCCTTTTTCTACTGACAAGATTTGGTTGACCCAGTATATATGGTTTTCAGTATATATTATACTACTCTTTGGTTTTCAGACTATAGTTGGTCAAACCAAATTGTCAGTAAATAAGAAGAAAAAAACTATACTCATCCTTTTCTGGGTGCTAGTACTAGTGTAAGACAAAGATAGTATGACTCTCTCTGTCTATGTTTGAAATGAGACAGTCCTTTGACAAACTATATTATTTATATATATCGCGACTGAATAGTCTAGCCAACATAAAATGCCAAGTTGAGTTATATACTTGGTCAACCAGATCTTGACAGTAGAAAAAGGCGGCAAATTTGAAAAATGTAGGCGCGAAGGGATATCGTCCCATAGAAAATTTGAATTTCGCGCCTTTTTTTACTGACAAGATTTGGTTGTCCAGCTATAAGTCTGTTATGTCCATAGAAGGTAGTATCCTATAGAAGTGGTATACGCGTGCCTCCGTGAGGGACAAAACATAGGCAATGCGACACTATGATTGGTCGAATTTATGGTGGGGAATAAACAAAATGTGAGAGGGTGACAAGGACAAACAATAATAGCGCTTTCGCTGCTACTCCTACTGAAAGATGCATAAGACTATCCCGTTCGGTCATTTCCCCCCACCCGTCATGCCTGATCCAGTTAAAATACTAGATTCATGGTTATGTCAATTCGTTGTCTGTGGTTTCTTGCGTGAGATAGAATGAGATGCTATTGATACTATTCTATAATCTGTGAAATGAATGAAGTTTCCCTCTTGACTTTACGTTACGTGCCTGCAAATCATTATAATAAGTTGTTGATTCAGCAATTCTCGTAATTAGTGTATAAAACCAATAGTTGTCATAACATTGTCTCCTTCAACTATGGCTGACAGTGATGATGAATACGATCGTAAGCGACGAGACAAATTTCGTGGTGAAAGAGGTACAGCTGAGGGCAGCAGCTACCGGAGCAACGATCGGCGGGAAGAAAGAGGTCGTGGACGCGAAGAGTGGTCTGAGAGGTACTTACGTTATTCTATACGTTAGCATATGTGGCAGTTATTTTATATTTACATTCACAAACACTGAACTTTATTTTCCAGATCCCATCCTCAAAATACCGAGCCTCCTAAGAATCCTATACCTGCCCCTAAATATCCTAAGCGTTCTTTCACCATAATAAGGTAAAAGATAAGAAATTGACTGCTACTATGTACACCATCTGTCTTAGCTTAGTTAGAGATATGACTTATGTCTATACTACTATATGTAATGTTGATGCTAACTTCTAACCTAGTTTCCTTACCTCAAGCATTATATGAAATAAGTAGGTATTTGCATTAAATATCTACTGAAAAACTACTAAGATATATTATTAATATGTGTACAAAATGCTGGAGTTTAAACTTTTATAAGGTTAGAGGTTAAAGTATTAGGGTAAATCCGATACTTGGGATTGTCAAGTAACTCCAAAAATGACTAAAATGATGAAATGATGGGTGATTTTCAAAATCAGCTGTCATTTTGTAGCATTCCGCTTTACCCAAATATATCTAATGTCATTTCCTACAATAATAAGAAGTGGGTAATTAATAAGGTATTAGTAGTAGTGATGACTTATTTTTCCCTCCATAGAAAGTCTGCTTAAAGAAAACAAACATATAGTAGCATACAGGTACTGTAGCATTTGTACCTATAATAGGCTATAATGAAGTGAATGAAACACAAAATGCACTGTCATTTTGTTATTAAAATCAGTTTCCTGAAAATCAGCCAGTATACAACATAATGGTTTAAAATGGTTGTTTGGAAATTGACTACAAATACTTCAAGCCAGCTCTATACTTATGTTCTTCATCCTGATTCCTTAAATTCGATCATGTCCCATGCACACTGAGATCAAATAGGGCATAGAGCTCAATGACATTGTCTATGGCAATTAGGTATTTTCTTTGATAATGATAAGTAATACTTAATGTTCATGATGAAAGGTATATTTAAATAAGATAACTTACCAGAATTTAATTTTTGAAGTATTTCCTCAAAACGAATGAACTTAAATTTGCTTCAAGAACCCGCGGTGGAGGTCGCTCAGGACCTGATTACAGAGACTACCGTGGAGGAGCCAGTGCAAGCCGTGGCTACTCCCCCATCCGGGGTGACGGGCCACCCAACAAGAGAATCCGGCCTGACTGGCCCATGGAAGACAGGAGATATGGGGGGATGCCTCATGATTCATACGGGTCCTATGGATGGGCACATGATCACTTCGGGCCTCATCCTGCTCATCAAGGATATGGTCAGCCCATGCCCCCAGTTCCTGCGAGGTAATCAATGTTCAACTTCAAATTACAAACAATATCTAGTTAAAACATGTCATACTTAATGCTATTCAAACACAAGTTTAAGCTTACATACAACTTTAATAAGAAATGGTTTTCATAGTTGTAGGTATTTCACTTTTTTTTGTTTCATCAAGTCTGAGTCTTATTGATATTGTTTATTTTTTCATTGAATTTACAAAGTACTTCTTAAACCAGAGTTTTCATAACTTATGAATTGTGCAAGCTAAAATTTTCCTTTTATGGCTCCATACTGAAGTCTGGATTTCAAGGGCTTACAGGCCGGTTGTTGAGATAACCCTACTTTAAATAAGTGCATTTGGAGTTGAAATATTTCAGATTATGTAAGACCATTCATTTGGGAAATAAAGTTTACTCTTGGTTATAAAAATGGTTTTTTTTTGCAAATTGTAATGGTTTTTAGGGTTCCGTAGCCAAATGGCAAAAAACGGAACCCTTATAGATTCGTCATGTCTGTCTGTCTGTCCTACTGTCCGTCTGTCTGTCCGTCCGTATGTCACAGCCACTTTTCTCCGAAACTATAAGAACTATACTGTTGAAACTTGGTAAGTAGATGTATTCTGTGAAACGCATTAAGATTTTCACACAAAAATAGAAAAAAAAAACAATAAATTTTTGGGGTTCCCCATACTTCAAACTGAAACTCAAAATTTTTTTTTTCATCAAACCCATACGTGTGGGGTATGGATAGGTCTTCAAAAATTATATTGAGGTTTCTAATATTTTTTTTTTCTAAACTGAATAGTTTGCGCGAGAGACACTTCCAAAGTGGTAAAATGTGTGTCCCCCCCCCCTGTAACTTCTAAAATAAGAGAATGATAAAACTAAAAAAAATATATGATGTACATTACCATGTTAACTTCCACCGAAAATTGGTTTGAACGACATCTAGTAAGTAGTTTTTTTTTATACGTCATAAATCGCCTAAATACGGAACCCTTCATGGGCGAGTCCGACTCGCACTTGGCCGCTTTTATATTCTTTGTTATCACCCAGTGTGCATACCTGTGTCCTATGTGTATAGAGTAATATACTAAAATAGTATTATTATTGTAGGGACGCAGTCCTCCCCATTGGTCCATCAGACGGGTCGTCCACCATGATGTCCTTCAAGGCGTTCCTCGCGGCTCAGGACGACTCCATCACGGTCGATGACGCGATTGTCAAGTACAACGAGTACAAACTCGACTACAAGCGACAACAGCTCAATGAGTTCTTTGTGGCTCATAAAGACGAGGAATGGTATGTAGCATTTTTATATTCAGTCTACAAATCTTGGAAAGCTTAATGCTAAAAAACTTAATGAGAACATTTTTTATTAAATTTTACAAAAAAAAATATTTCTTGCTATTTGTCGCAGGCAGACTCATCAAAAAAAAACTAGAGTCAAATGAATGTAATTATTGTAATAGTAGCTTGAAGTTTCAATCACAAGGAAATTTACTATACTCAGCTTTATATTAATGTATTTGCTGGTAATTAAAAGATTCTAAGCATTCACAAACATTGCATGAGATAATATTATAATCTGTGTTTTTTCTAGATCATTAAGGCTTAAAATCTTTTAAAGACCTTATGCAACTTATAATGTAACCTTTTTTCCCTACAGTCAACCGCGTAAACGCGTGGAATTGCTGGACACCGTTGAGAAAAATATATTGAAACTTTGTACAAATAAAATCGTGTGTAGCTAGTTGATCTCGCGTTGACCAGTAGCGCGCAATGCTACCGGTTTCGATACTGTAGGGCTGGTAGGGCTATATTCCAAGTGTGGTACAGGTGAGAATGAAGTAATTTTACAAATTATTACTAAGCTCTTTAGTTTTCTGAACACCAACAGTGGTTGAGCGAGACTGGTGTGCGACAGAGGTATAAACTGCTATGACATTCTTTCTAATAAAAGCGAAAGTTCTGTAGTTTTATGAGCCATTATTAGTGAGAAAGTCATGTCTTTGTTGTTGTATAAGTCTGTTAGAAGTGGTTTTAATGAAATATGTTTTCTGGAATAATCACTTGCGCTTCTAAAGGACTTAGCATTTGAGTGTATGACAAGACTAGACAACTTGTAGTTGTGTTGTGTACTTTTCTCTGAAGGCATGATAACAATTGATTTTGATTTAGGTTCAAGATCAAATACCATCCCGAAGAATCGGTTAAACGGAAGGAGGAGCAACTGAATGCGCTAAAGGTAAATCCTTTCTGATTATTCATGTTTATTAGGTATTTGTTCTCTCAATTAAATGCCTGGATTGATAGCTTAGTTTGAAGAAAATCTGTAAAAAAAAAAAAATAAATAAATAAAACGTTTATTCAGAGATCTTGCTTACAACTAATTACATATATTCTTCTGCCAAACCACAGAGTGGTTTGTTGGCAGACGAGGCTCCTTTATGTATAATCATGCAAGCTAGGTAGTTGATAGGTAACTTAAACTTAGGTACTACTTAACCCTTTACCGCATGCGCAGCCCTATATAGCAACTATTAAATATAATATAATATAATATATTATGATATCTGTATTAAATTTATAAGCAGAGGTATTTTTACTATTGAGACTGATGGTAAGTTGTTTTCCAGAACCGCGTCAACATCTTCCTGGAGCTTTTAGAAGGTGGGGAGTTGAACAAAGTATCTGTGGATGTGGACAAGTCCGACCAACTGATCCGATTACTGGATACCGTGGTCATCAAACTAGAAGGCGGAACTGAGGAAGATCTGAAAGCACTCGATCTGCCGCCTGCTCCCGAGAATACTAACTCGATAAGTGAAAAATCAGGTACACCTATATACTTCGACTACCTGATTGAAACTGGGATCCCATTGTATGAAGTTAGGTAACACACAGTACAGGTGTAAGAAGGCGTTTACACGCTCTTGAACAATGGGGCAGTGAAACCGAGGGGCATTTTAATTATTATACATTATGCCGCTTTAAACTTTCTATAATGCTTACTTGTACATATTAACTTCATAAAATGCTCCCTAAGTAGCACTAACACTACAACTTACTCTTCATAATAAACTCATTGTTTAAATGCTGTTATTAAAGTCTGGTTTTTGTTGATGTTGTTCGTTTATTAACTAAGTTGCTTGTTGCAGATAAACGTGACGAGCAACCGGTCGTCATTGACGTAGACGCTGTCAAAGTGAAAGAAGAAAAAGACGATTCTGAGAAAACAGAAGAGAAGGTATTTGTTTTAAATATATTAAAACGGGTCACGCACTTATTGTTAGTCGTCGCTCGACATGTTTCACTCCGTACCGAGTAGCATCATAGGGAGCTTGCGTTGGCGGGCAAACTGCGGGCTGCAGCTCTCCGCCACCGATGGCATGAAAATACGTGAGCGACCCGTTTTAATATATTTAATATGTCTGTACTCTGCGTCTCACAGAAGTTTTGTTATTTATTGTGAAAAATAGAATACCATTTAGCGCCCAAGTTATAAAAGTTTCTGCATTGCTAAATTTGAATTATGTTTTACTAGGAAAAGAAACCTGAGTCACCAAAGCCTACGACGCCACTGACTATGGAGATAGACCCTCACCTCAAGCAGTTGCAGGAGCAAGCTAAAATGTTCTCGCGGTTCAACTCCGCGCCGGGCACAGAGCCGGGCGACGATATCGATGTACCGGAGAAAGAACCGCGTAAGTATTTAACTGGTCCTATTTGGGGTAAATAGAGTAGATAACAGTAATAAATCAAATCAAATATCATATATTTTGAGGCAACTTAGGTATATATTAGGTCAACCAGATCTTGACAGTAGAAAAAGACGGCAAATTTGAAAAATGTAGGCGCGAAGGGATATCGTCCCATAGAAAATTTGAATTTCGCGTCTTTTTTTACTGACAAGATTTGGTTGGCCAGCTTTATCTTAGGTACCTTAAAGACTGACACATACATACAATAATAATCTTAAAAGCGTAAAGTAGGGCCACATCTTGAGCAACTGCAGAAGCAACCCAAACTGTTCAGATGTTGAACATACATTCTTAGGAAATATGTATATGAATCATGATTTTATACAATAAGTGGTATCTTATCTGACACAATAATAGAGTAATAACGTTCTAGTATGGTGACTGCTATAGTTATAGTAGTCACACCCTTAACAATAAGACTTTGATTGCCTTGTTTCTTTCTGCCTTACTATGGAGGGGTCGATAACAATAGCAGTCACCCTATACCCCAAAGAGCAAAATTTTCATCATAATATTTATTTCAGCACCCCCCGGATCTTCATCAAGTTCCTCCTCATCAAGTTCGTCTTCCTCCAGCTCCGAAGACGAGGGCGACACGGCGCCAAGACGCAAGTCCAAGTCCAAATCCAAGACCCCAGACAAGTCTCCTAAACGCAAGGAAAAATCCAAGTCGCCGAGCGCTGAAAAAGACGAGAAACCCGTCGATATTGTTAAAGTGAACGAAAAGAATGGAGACAAGAGCGGCGATGAAAAGGCCGAGTCGGTGTCTGATGTCGTCGTCGAGAAGAAAGAGACTAGGGCCCTTCATAAAACTACCTCCATATTCTTGAGGAACTTGGCGCCCAGTATTACTAAAGCTGAGGTTGAAGCTGTAAGTTTAATAGGTTTTTTACTGCCTACTTTATCGTAAGTTGACCCCAAAGAAACTATTGATACTGGATAGGAATGGAATCGATTGGCATACAAAAATAGCATGTGAAAAATAAAAGTTTTCATTTTCATAATTTAGTGAAGCGGTGGTGGCCGAGTGGATATGACGTCCGACTTTCAATCTGGAGGTCGCGGGTTCAAATCCTGGCTCGTACCAATGAGTTTTTCGGAACTTATGTACGAAATATCATTTGATATTTACCACTAGCTTTTCGGTGAAGGAAAATATCGTGAGGAAACCTGCATACATCTGCGAAGAAATTCAAAGGTGTATGTGAAGTCCCCAATCCGCATTGGGCTAGCGTGGGGACTATAGCCCGAGCCCTCTCGCGCATGAGAGGAGGCCTGTGCCCAGCAGTGGGACGCATATAGGCTCACATTATTATTATTATTATTATTTCATTTTCATACAGATTGTATGGGAAAAGTTTTCCTCGAATTGTGGCTTTTCTAGCCAGAAATTTTTTTTTGGTTCCATACAAGCTTTTGATCCTTAATAGGAATGGGATCGATTGGCATCAAAATAAAAGTTTGTCAAAAATGACCTTTTTCTCGCACCCTGTATGTTTTTTCCAAAATCTGTAAAAGCCAATCTTCATTAATTTGAAATCGAGGGAAGGTCTTCTTAGACCGTTTTCTCGTAGCAGCACGGGATCTGGTAGCTGCCCTCACTGACCCAAAAAGAAAATCCATCCTGTATATTGCTGGAAAAGTCCGCCATTGTTAAGAATTTCTCAGAATCCCACTGCTCCACAAAAATCCAATTTGAAAGACGATTGGTTGATACATTGCTTTGTTTGTTTAATACAGATGTGCAAGCGCTACGGCGGTTTTTTGCGCGTTGCGCTGGCCGACCCGCTGCCCGAGCGGCGCTGGTTCCGCCGCGGCTGGGTCACCTTCCGCAGAGAAGTCAACATCAAGGACATCTGCTGGAACCTCAACAACATTCGGGTACGTCGTATCTTTCGTTATTCTTGTTAATTGACTAATTCTAAATGTTTTGTTTCTATCAAGAAGTATACTTGGTCAACCAGATCTAGACATTATTAAATTATACAACGGGACTTAATCGCGTATCTAAGTTTTAAGATTTACCTCCGACGTTAAAACTTAGATACGCGATTAAGTCCCGTTGTATAATTTAATAATGTGTAAAAATCGTGAAAGTTTAAATTAGATCTAGACAGTAGAAAAAGGCGGCAAATTTGAAAAATGTAGGCGCGAAGGGATATCGTCCCATAGAAAATTTGAATTTCGCGCCTTTTTTTACTGACAATATTTGGTTGACCAGCTATATATATTGGTAACCTCTCGAGTCCTAGTGCTTAAAATTTGCTAGCCAAAAAACAACCTTGTTTAAAGTTAGATTCGAATTTTGAATCTCTTTGCTGTCTCGATATCGCGTCTGTGGAACTCGCAGGGTTAAGGCGACGACGACTGGATGTTCATGGTGAACTTGCATAAAATTGTATACATTGACTCGTCTGTTGCAATCTTTAGGAAGTAGAGTTGAATACCGCGAATACGGCAATCGATGAACACATTGGCGATGTAAATCTACGAGCACCGCTTAGTGTAATCCGGCTAGGTTGAATTTGTTTCCATCCAGTCGGGCTAGCACATATTGGCGCGACAGTATCTCGTAGCGAGATAGACTACCCGTCTTTTTTCAACTTTGTTACTAAAAGAGGAACGGGTAGTATCTCGCCGCGAGATACTGTCGCGCCAATCATGTGCTAGGCCAGGGGGGTGTCACTCCGCAGTTTAGGTACATTTTGCCGGCGCGCCCATCGGACAGGCGTATAGCAGTGGGCTGCCGCTCGGCGCGCACGATAGTCGTGTCACGTGGCGCTCGCGCAAAATTGAAAATACACAATGGCTTCGAAACTTACTTCCGCGAGAATGAGACATGCTACCTTCGGATAAAAAATGTGTGTTTACATAATCAACGTTTGTAATTCCTACATATTTATCTTAAAAACAATATAAAGGTATAGGTATAAATGATAACCCCGTGCCGACACTCACAGCTCGGTCATAAACCTGCGGCGCGCGAAGGAGATTCACGGTTCGTGCGCGGTTATAAGTTTCAATTTTGCTTGCAGGCGGCGATATAGGTGTAATTTTATACCTAAACCTGACTTTTGTGAAGGAGTGAATTTTCTGTACGGTAGTTTGTAGCTTTCTAATAGACCCCGAAGGCTAATCCTATTGTCTATTGTTAAGAAAAACCGCTCGTGCCACGTGCCACAACCACCTGCATAAAAAATCGGTACTTCGGTTACTGAGTGCCGGCGAGTCGAACGCTACAGAACCAGTCTAAAATGTGTCATCGAGATGCGTAACAAAGGCGCGTTATCGGAGAGCGCACCTACACTGGTTTTTTGAGCGTTGGACTAGCCCGCGCTCAGGTGCCAAATATAATAATTAGGACCCTTTTTTGCAGGTAAGTAGCACGTGCGGTTTTACTGAACAATAGACAATAGGATAAGCCTTAGGGGTCTACTAGAAAGCTACAAACTATACTATTAGTTATTCTGTGGCTAGGCCTAATGTTTGTATATGTGTAGTTGCGCGAGTGCGAGTTGGGCGCGATCGTGAACCGCGACCTGGCGCGGCGCGTGCGTCCCGTGACGGGCGTGACGCTGGAGCGGCCCGTGCTGCGCGCCGACGCCCGCCTGGCGGCGCGGCTGGCGCACCTGCTCGACACGCGCACCAAGCTGTGGCACCGGCCCAAGGGGGACAGCGCCGAGGACAAGCCCGTATCCCAGTCTGAGGTGAGACCGGTCACGTTAAATTGTCATTCAATAGAACTTGCTAACTATGTAGACAACAGCATAGATAGGGTTTGCACGACGGATCCGAAATGTATGGGAAGATGTGCGGATCCGGATCCAGATCCGGATAATTTGATACATTCCGGATCCGGATTGCAAACCCTAAGCATAGAGAAAAAAATACATAGAGTGCTCACTCCATATATCAGTTTTAGTACCAAAAAGACTATTAGCATCTAGCATCGAGTAGCGGAACTATCAGTACTGCTACTTGACAATAGATGTAGCACCGACCGGAAAGTCTTATGCTGTTGAGATAAGACTTTCCGGTCGGTGCTACATCTATTCTCAAGTAGCAGTACTGATAGTTCCGCTACTCGATGCTAGATGTCGACACTGAAATTAATAGTCTGAACTGATGTATGGAGTGAGCACTCTTGTCTTACTATATTTCTCTATGACAACAGTTACTAGTAAATTGACATTCAGTGTCAATTTTAGTATGGCGGTTTGTTTATAGTTAGCAAGTTCTATTGAATGACACTTTACAGCTACCTGTAACTGCATGTCGACGCGCGGCTGTTTTGACGGTGTCACCTCATTTATCGACGTCGAATAGTCTTAAGGCCCCGTAGGTTCGTGTACTTCTCTCACTGAGCGTAAGCGAGATGGATGTGAGTGCTCGGGACCGCCGCGGACATCATGTTTTTGAATTTTAATTTGTTGTAAGTTTTAACAAAAAAAAAGTAATAGAATAGTTTCCTCGAAAATATAATTGTGCATTTTCATATATTTAGCTTTTGTGCATTATTAAAAAAAAATAAGTGCGTTTTATACGTTAGTGATTTTTTTCAAAAAATCAGGATTCGAATCGATGAAGTCACTAGAGAAAATCCTCAATATTGCTGATGACATTTTTCGCAACCGTATTGTGATCAGAAAAAGCAAACGAAAAGTTTTTCAAAAAATCCGCTCTCAGAACCTACGGCACCTTAAGCAGAAAACGTTTCATATAAACTACATATGTGATCTCCGATGTCGGAGCGACTGTCGGAGATATCAGAAGCGAAGCAGGTTCCGTATTTTTCTGGCTGCATGGCTTAAGCCGATTTGGAGACCACAAATGTGGTGATATATTTATGTTACTGCAGACATTTTCATAGCAAAATCATATACTCGCACTTCCTATTTTTCTCATTTAAACCTTTATTTCCAAGTGCCTACTTTAATAAACAAAACACCTATTGTAACTCAGCGTCCCGTCCAACTCCCCCCTGTTTATTAAATACCAAAAAAAAGCGTTCGACCTTTTTGAATTTTTATTACTAGAAAAGGAATATTTTACGTCGAACAAAAATGCAATCTTGCTACCTAGCAACTAGCTGTAATGTAGCTTGCTAACCAGCTGTAACATATGGCCATAATACATATAATCAATAATAATGAAAGCACATATATTTTATACCAAGTTTCCTTACATAATGTACTCATCCTCATTGCTTTTGTGTGTAGCTAACACGTGTTTACTTTTAGGAGGCCGATGGTCAAAAAGTCAAGAACAGTCGCGATCCCCGAGTCAATAGAACAGTCCCTTGTGAGGACTCGGTCAGTAAAACCTTCCTTCATTCCCAAGTACGACAAGCAAGTGTACACTAAGCATGTTTATTGAAAATACGTGTAACTCATGTACTTGTGCCACTGACAATCCAACCTCTAGAACTGAGCTTAGGCCAATTCTTTCGTGAAACCGATGCTGCCAAAAATACGGGGGTGCGGGGGGACGAGGTGAGCGAATCCCGTGCCGTGATTGGTCCGTTCAAAGACACGGACCAATCACGGCACGGGATTGACTCGAAGATGGTGCAACGCTACCGTATATGTTAGCGATGTTACGGTTCGACTTCACAAACCGGTTCAAACCGAGTTAGGCCTGAAGTCGACTAAACCGACGTGAGTGTACCGTAAGTCGACTTTTCGATTTGTTGCTGCGTCACTTTCGTTTGACATATTGAGGAAAGAGATGTTTGTATTGTACTAACGCGAATCAATTCCAAACTACTAAGAAAAATATTGCCATGCACATTGCCGCCATTATTGAGTCGAGTCTAACTCTCATAGAGTTAAGTCAAAACTCGGTACGAACAGGTAAAGTAAAATGAAACTTATTACATGAGTTTTAAGGTTCACTTTCGCATGGGCTTAATTAAAGAGATCGACTTGGCGGTAAACTTCGGTTCGGTTTGGCGGTTTCGCGTCGCGTCGCTTTGCGCGCGGCTTACGGAAATGTACGAATTCGCGCCGATAACTAACAGAACCGCACGAGACCTCACGCTCTTTCTTGCTTACTCTTATACTGCTTTCCCGTTTTAGCTTTAGCAATGAATGAAATTAACGCAACGCAACTAAATTATTAGGTACAAATGTTTCTAAGAATTATTTTGAGTCAAAGTTTTTGTTGTCGTGTAAAAGATGTGCTTTTTCGTATAATTGTCTGTATAGAAGGGCAATTGGCAATTTAGAAATTCTAGGCGCGACTTAGGTTTCTCGCCATTTTTTACTGACAAACAAACTGGTTTTCCAGACTATACGGACAATAAAAAAAAAACTTGTAGGTACCATTCGCTTTTAAATCTCCTTTTCATAACGATAATGGAATAGCATTAACCAAAAAATCTTAAGTTCTGATTGTCCACCCTAACGTCCCTAACGTAGGATCGAACAAACCGTAAAATTGACAAATCGATTTGGTCGACTCAAAACCAAGTGACTTTAGTGACTACACGCCATACACAGTGCGGTTTGAACTAATGATACTTAAAAACTATAGAAGTTAATTCGATTTGGCCAAACCGGTTTGCAGAGATGTGACTTATTTGAAATGCTTGTATTTAAAATGCAAATACTAAATGCAAAAAAACCTATTTTGTATTTTGTATTTAAATACCTTTTGCAGAAAACTATTTTGTATTTTATTTGAAATAGTTTTTGGGACCTATTTTCTATTTTCAAAATACAAAATACTTTATAGTAGGTAATGTATTTAGGTAGGAGTTACAATCTCTTCTGATGTTACAATCCTGGCAACTCTCTCATACTGTTGAATCTGTTTAGTAACGTCGCACATGACCACAAGCGTAGCGAGTGGTTAAAAAAGTGGAATCTTGAGTGTTGCGAGGGTTTCAAGGTACGAGAGGAGAACAAACTTTTCTGCCCTGATGAAACTTTTCTGCACAAACGAGACGTTTTCATCACACTAACGAGAGGCATTATACTAGCTGTAAAACAATACAAATCTAAATTAATGCTTTTAAAAATTGTCCGTTATAAACCATCATCCATCCATCCTTCCGGTTAATATGAGCAAACAACTAGAAATTTGCACTTTAGATAGAGGACTGATTGACACACTGTTTTCAAAGAATGAAGAGAGTTTTCAATTCGGATATTCTGAGTAATACTTTTTAATTCAGACTAGGTATTCACTATTCAGAGTACCTTTTATCGCAAAGTATTTGTATTTTTAAAAAGTATTTTGAAAATACCTATTTTGTATTTTGTATTTGAAATACAAATTCAAAAACTATTTTGTATTTTGCATTTGAAATAGTATATCAAGGAAGTATTTGTATTTTGTATTTAAATACTTTTTATAAAGTATTTTTCACATCTCTGCCGGTTTGTAAACCGGTTTGGGTCTAAATCGAAGTCGACTTGTCCGGTTTGAAAATTTAGCGGTTTGACCCATCACTAGTATGTGTGGCAGAGGGGGTAGCGCGACTATGCTATGTCTAGAGGTTGGATTGTCTGTGACTTGTGCTGAGCTAAAACGTAGCAGCAGAAAATCAACTAAGTAACATGGGTTGCACGCAACACTTATTTAACAGCAATACGGGGCTTTATTGCCTCTATGGTCAGCTGCAAAAAGACTTATGCATGGGGGCCTAGACGTCTCTGCAGCTGACTGGACATATCAACTTGCTCGGCATTTTTGCTCCTTATGGCTACCTACTAAGGTAGCCTTTATGCATGTTTATACATAGGTACACTCAGCAGCAGAAGTTGCTAAGCGGGCGAGGTGTTCAAAATGACCTTGACGCGACTTTATTGTTAAGAGAAAAAAGCGCGTCAAGGTAATTTTGAACACCTTGCCCGCTTAGCAACTTCTGCTGCTGACTGTATGTAGTGGTAGTACTGTATTCAACTATGCATTTATATCAAAAGATTCTTAAATTTGCTTAGGGGTGGTCTATTAATTACATCACACAAAATTTCGATTTTAAAAGTGATTATTGTGTAATTCCAAAGAAAAGTGTGATATGTCTTCGAGAAGTATTTGTTTACATGGTAGGATAAGTAAGGATGAATACACTTTAGTTGTAGTTGTTTGTAGCGCATGTTGTCTAATGTACTGTTAGTAAATGCCTCAAGCCTCAAATTGTGTTGAACTGTTTATCTTGCCTACATCTGCACAAAAGAAACTAATTTATTTCAGAGCGAAACAATCGTATAGTGGAATCTACCATTTTTTAGGAATTTTGATATGTTTTTATTGTTTATAAAGATAGATCTAAATAAACCCTATACATAAAATTTAACTACGGACTCCAGATTAGTTACTTCTGTAACGTCCTTGCCTTTTGCAACCGCCTGTCAGCGTGTAAAAGGCTGGTTTTAGTGTCACGCGGACCGTCCGTGCGGATAGCTCCGCACCGAAACAATATAATGTACGTTCAGGGAGCGTTTTAAAGTAAAGCTGACAGCTTTCTCATACAATATGGCGGTGCGGAGCGATCAGCGTGACACTAAAACCAGCCAAAACACTGAGCGCCTCGTTAATGTCTTTCTAGTAAATTCCATCATAGTTTATATGTTCGTTTTAGAGCTTCGAAGCGGTGGTGGCCGAGTGGATATGACGCCCGACTTTCAATCTGGAGATCGCGGGTTCAAATCCTGGCTCGTACCAATGAGTTTTCGGAACTTATGTACGAAATATCATTTGATATTTACCGCTAGCTTTTCGGTGAAGGAAAACATCGTGAGGAAACCTGCATACATCTGCGAAGAAATTCAAAGGTGTATGTGAAGTCCCCAATCCGCATGGGGCTAGCGTGGGGACTATAGCCCAAGCCCTCTCGCGCATGAGAGGAGGCCTGTGCCCAGCAGTAGGACGTATATAGGCTCACATTATTATTATTATTATTAGAGCTTCAGCCTGAACGAGTCTCCGAACCCCGTGCTCCACAAGATCACCGAGCATCTGATCGAAGAGGCTTCCACTGAAGAAGAGGAGCTGCTAGGAGTAAATCCCGACACCGAGACACAGACCGAGCAGTTGGACCCCGAACTGGTACGTCCGAATTTATCACACCTAATAAAACAAAGTTCCCCGCCGCGTCTGTCTGTTTGTGTGTATGTATGTTTGCGATAAACTTAAAAACTACTGAACGGATTTTCATGCTGTTTTCACCAGTGTTGTGAATAACGCTTATTTTTCTTCTGAAGTCTTGAAGACTCGACTTTATTTGAGAATTGTATTTATTTATTTTACGCGTACAGATGCAAGAAATCGTCTTCGCCGCCTTGAGGCGTTAAGCCTCGATAGTCTTAAGGGTTCGAGTTTTTAAGCCTCGAAATGAGCGTTATTCACAACACTAGTTTTCACCAATCAATAGAGTGGTTCTTGAGGAAGGTTTAGGTGTGTAAGTTGTTAAGGTTTTGTGTAACCCGTGCGAAGCCGGGCGGGTCGCTAGTTAATTTCATAAATGAATGAGTGTGCTTATTACAGAAGTATGTCCGTAATATTTATCACTATATATATTATTCATAAATATTTGCCAAATCTAAAATACAGTTTTTATAATCGTTCGTCCCTAACCATAATTTCCGTTCAAAATTTTAGACATTGAAACCTGAATTAATTTCTTATGTTGTTGAGCTTCAAAAAAAAATCAACCCCTGAAGGGGTAAAAATGTGTTTGAAAGCTTTCAATTACTTTTACACGGAAATGTTTAAAACAACACGATTCTCACACAATACAACTTTACAAGTTGTAAAAGCTATCTTCCTCGTGGCTATGTGGAAAAACTGGGGGCTGCGCAACGTGACTGCATACCCTGCTTGCCCTAATCTTATACCCTTAAACAGGCGTGTCTCACTTCGCGATTTCGTCGCTTTGCTACAGGTAGCTAAAAGTACATCCGTTCGGTCCCAATTTTGGGGAAAGCCATAAGCCGCGCGTGGCGCTGTCGCCACCTAGCGGCCATATCTGTGCTGATCGTAACAGACGCGTTGTTAGAGAGTGAGTCTTCTGTACTTAGTACTATTATTTATTCTGTGCCTTAAACGAGCAATTCTTGTATATTTATATATTCCGGGATCTCGGATTTCGATGAAATTTGCTATACGGGGGTTTTCGGGGGCAAAAAAATCGATCTAGGAAATTATTTATCCCTCTAGTTAGTAGCAAAACGTAAATTTTAGAATTTTTATATGTTTTCCGAGCAAGTTCGACTCCCAGATATTCTAACCATTATGTACGTTACAGCAAAGATAATATTGTATTAATGGCATATTTGAAACATTCAAGATCATACATGATTATTATGACTTACCTGAACTAAAGGACCTGTTTGTTATGAGCAATAATCATCGTCTAAGAGGCCACAGCTCAAAGATTAATCGAGTTCCCAGTACAAGCAATCCTAGGAAGCACTTTCTATCGAACCGCGTCGTACGTGAGTGGAATAAGTTACCAGAAACAGTGATATGTGCTCCTTCAGTGAACAGTTTTAAAAACAGACTTGACAAACACTTAAAACAACAAAAAAATGAACATTAATCGTTAAAAAAAACAAGTGCAGTGATATACACGCATCAGCTTTCAGCTGCTAGTGTATTATGGTTTAAGAATTTATTTCTCCAAAAGAATATTACATCCACTTACATAGAGAAATACAAACAAACATTATATACATTATTTACAGAGTGCACGAATAGCATAAAATATATTCTAGGACTAAGCAAAGCAAATAATTTTTTTTTTATTAAGAATGTGGGTATTATAATTGTGAAGTATCTAAGTGTTAAACAATATAATAATAATATTTGTCGTCACAGATGCGCGTGCTGGACCGGCTGGTGCTGTACCTGCGCATCGTGCACTCGGTGGACTACTACAACCACTGCGAGTACCCGTACGAGGACGAGATGCCCAACCGCTGCGGCATCATGCACGCGCGCGCCGGACCCCCTGCCACCAAGGTACTGATTATGACTGAACAATCTCCCCATTTTTAGGGTTCCGTGGGCCATTTTATTTAAAATTGTCCCCTAAACATTTTTTTTTTAATTTGTGAATTTATATGATATTTCTACTCAGAATCACGAGCTCTTTCTATCCTAATAGGAGAAAAAAAGTGTCCCAAGGATTTTTTCCCATTCCGTTACCATTTTTTCATAGACTTTGTATGGCGGTTTCGGAATGGAAAGATCGAAAAATGTATGGAAATCGTGGGACACTTTTTTTCTCCTATTAGGATCAAAAGAACTCATGATTCTGAGTAGAAATAACATAAAAAATCCCAATTTTGAAAAAAACTGTAGGGGACAACTTTAAATAAAATGGCCCCCGTACCCAAAGGTTAAAAACGGAACCCTATTACTAAGAATCCGCTATCCGTCTGTCACCAGGATGTAACTCGTGAATCGTGATAGCTAGTTGAAATTTTCAGATGATATATTTCTGTTGCCGCTATAACAACAAATACTAAAAACGAAATAAAATAAATATTTAAGTGGGGCTCCCATACAACAAACGTGATTTTTTGCCTGCCGTTTTTTGGATGGAACCCTTCGTGCGCGAGTCCGACGTCTTCGTCGTCCGCACGTCTTTCGCTTTGAAGAAATCCGTCTTTGGAATGCGTCCCCCACTAATGAAAATAAATACGCAAATAGTAGTAATTTCTTCTTAGTTGTGCCCAGTGGTAACAGGTGGAACGTTTTCCCATTTATTCGCAGTGGAGAATAATAAGTGGAGACAAATGATTTTTTTTTATTTCTTACGAATTTAGTCGATTAATTGTGTGAGATTAATGTGCGATTTATTTTTAGCCCACCCAACAAGAAGTGCAAGATTACATCAAAACATTTGAGGGGAAAATGTCTGCTTTCCTCCAAGACGTCAAACCCCTTACTGAAGAAGAGTTAGAAAAGCTTGGAATCAAGGTAATTTTGTAGATTTTTTTTGCGTCTTAATTGGTATTTAATGATGTACTTTGCTGATATTTCTATTTAATTGTACCAGGATCCCGATGCAGAAGTAGAGAAGTTCGTCCAGGCCAACACTCAGGAGTTGGCCAAAGACAAGTGGTTGTGTCCACTCAGCGGCAAGAAATTCAAGGGGCCCGACTTTATTAGGAAACATATCTTCAACAAGCATGCGGAGAAGGTGCGTTTTAAATTATTAATACCGCGCCAAAACTAGTCCAATGTGAATGTCATTAAATCATTGCCGGTTTGATGGAGCTAAATGTGTTTTTCCATTGTGTCGCCCTGTGAGTGCGACCTGAATTCGTATCCAATATGCGACCGGCTTAATTTTACCGGTACCATAGAGAAATAAAGACAAGAGTGCTCACTCCATACATCAGTTCAGACTATTAATTTCAGTGTCTACATCTAGCATCGAGTAGCGGAACTATCAGTACTGCTACTTGACAATAGATGTAGCACCGACCGGAAAGTCTTATCTCAACAGCATAAGACTTTCCGGTCGGTGCTACTATCTATTGTCAAGTAGCAGTACTGATAGTTCCGCTACTCGATGCTAGATGCTAATAGTCTTTTTGTTACTAAAACTGATGTATGGAGTGAGCACTCTATGTATTTTTTTCTCTATGCCGGTACTGACGTTTGAGGCGGCTCAGTCAGTTTAGATTTACCCCAGGAGCATGGAACTGATGGAACGTACGCCCGGCGCTGACGCCGACCGCCATTCATTTGTTTCCAGGTCCAGCGTGTACACTGAGTGCATTCCATGGCCGAGATTTGTCACCTATACCATAGAGAAATATAGTAAGACAAGAGTGCTCACTCCATACATCAGTTTAGACTATTAATTTCAGTGTCGACATCTAGCATCGAGTAGCGGAACTATCAGTACTGCTACTTGACAATAGATGTAGCACCGACTGGAAAGTCTTATCTCAACAGCATAAGACTTTCCGGTCGGTGCTACATCTATTGTCAAGTAGCAGTACTGATAGTTCCGCTACTCGATGCTAGATGCTAATAGTCTTTTTGGTACTAAAACTGATATATGGAGTGAGCACTCTATGTATTTTTTTCTCTATGCCTATACGAGCTTGTAGAGCATTTAGAGTGTTCCTAAGTTCGGTCGCATTTTGCGTAGGTGGATGAGGTCCGTCGCGAGGTGGCGTACTTCAACGCGTACGTGCGCGACGTGCGGCGCCCGCAGCAGCCCGAGCCGCCGCAGCGCGCGCCGCCCGCGCCGCAAGCGCCGCCGCCACAGCCCGCCCCGTGAGTATAATACATCACTATCACTGCAAAAGTCCAACATGGGCGTCACACACGCAAATACATAGCGATACTTCGCTGCATTAGATTAGTGGACAAGCAGTCGCTTTCCATATTTTAAGACGAAACAGGAGCTGATATTTAAATATTTTAGGTAAATATACCCGTCTCGCTAAAGCGGCTCCTAAAACTAGTGCGATAAGGACGAGGCGAAAAATCCTGCGTAAAAATCTCAAAAATCGAGATTTCGTACTCGACTGTTTCCTCCTCCAAAACTTAACCAATCGTAACCAAGTTTGGAAATCTATGAAATGATTATGAAATTATCTGTGTCGGACCGTTTTGCTTTTTTGGCTAATTTATATCAGTTTTGAATACCACGCCTCTCATTGCGGCATAGTCAATTAGGCCATTTTGGCCATTTTTGAAGGGCTCTAGCGAAGCTCTAACAAAAATATCAAAAAAAGCAAAACGGTCCAACACAGATATTGACAATATTAATCTGTGTTGAAAAAATCATTGCTCTAGCTTCAAAACCCACGGAGGAAACAGTCGAGTACGTTTGTATGGAGAAATGGCCGCTCCTGTTGGCTCTTAACATCGAAATTGAATTCCTAAGAGCGTCCGCTAGCTGGCGCGATATGAACAACGCTAATTGGTGCGGACGTGGCGTGTTTACCTACAATGGAACCCGCGTGAGTGCGCCCACTCCATGCACTCGCTCTAGCTAGCGGACGCCGTAATTGTTTACAAATACCAGAAGATTATAATCAGTTTCATAATTTATGTTATGTTGCCGTGTTGATTCAATATTGAATACTCCTTATATTAAATATATGGAAGTGTCACCAAAGCCTTATTCTGTAGACTCTGTAGTAGTCGGAAAGGCCCAGATAGACAGTGATTTTCGTTCTATTACTGACTGATTACTATGGACAAACTACTAATCCAATCGTACTATCGAATACAGCAATGAAACGAAAATCATATGCATATCTTACACCTAAATGAGCATATTATTGACTAATAAAAATACGAAATTAGTTTCATCATCATCTTCCTCGCGTTATCCCGGCATTTTGCCACGGCTCATGGGAGCCTGGGGTCCGCTTGGCAACTAATCCCAGTAATTGGCGTGGGCACTAGTTTTTACGAAAGCGACTGCCATCTGACCTTCCAACCCAGAGGGTAAACTAGGCCCGTATTGGGATTAGTCCGGTTTCCTCACGATGTTTTCCTTCACCGAAAAGCGACTGGTAAATATCAAATGATATTTCGTACATAAGTTCCGAAAAACTCATTGGTACGAGCCGGGGTTGGTCATTGGCACGCTCTTACCGCTAGGCCACCAGCGCTTTTTTTTTAAATACGAAATTAGTTTATTGAGACTAGAGATGCAACGGATAGTTGTTTGGCCGGATACCGGATACCGGATATCCGGCCTGGACACTGGCCGAATATCCGGTATCCGGCCGCCGGATATTCGGCCGGCGGAACTATACCTATATTTAGAGTTTTGCAGGTGCGCGTCGTGCAGGTTTCGACCTGTTTCGTAGTGAACGTTCGCGCGGACACATTTCTAGGATCGTAACGAGTTTTATCATGTCATTACGTAGTAAGTTCGATTATAGTTACAAGTGCGCGCGCGTATTTTTGTGTAAACTAATAAGTGTAGGTACCTATTGTGTGACATTGGTTACGTATTCATTTCTATCTACTGTGTCGTTAGCATTATGACCGTCACTGTTTTTTAGATTCCATTTTTTTACCCCAAAATGTGTTAATTTTACAATCCGGTATCCGGCCGGATAGTAGGTCGCTATCCGGTATCCGGCCGGATAGTAGGTCGCTATCCGGTATCCGGCCGGATACTAAAATAACGGCCGGATAGGCCGGATACCGGATAGTAACCGGAAATCCGGTGCATCTCTAATTGAGACGATATGTCCCGGGGCAGGTACGGCGGCGGGGCGCCGGCCGGCGGGCGCGGCTGGGGCTGGGCGGGCTGGGCGCCGCCGCAGCCCTATGCGCCCCGGCACCCGAGGTTCTCCCGGCCTAGGTAAGCTGAGCCTCTTTATCATCACCCCATATTATATTACCTTATTTTCACTTGAAACCTTGTAAATACTAGCTAGTTAGTTACGTGAAATTTAAAAATATTGGTTCCAAACCATTGGTTATTTTCGATATTAAACTTTCGTCATATTTTAAACTGTTTATACGGCAACGGTTTCACTCGCTTGAATTTTTAGTCGCTATTGGCGACATGTTTCGGGCCCTTCGGGGGTCCATCCTCAGGCTCGAGTCATGTCCCCAATAGCGACTAAAAATTCAAGTGAGTGAAACCGTTGTCGTATGAACAGTCATTGGTTATTTACTCAGAAAAAAGAAGTTATTTCCAAGTGAAAACTGGACGTATAATATGAATCAAAACCGATCGTCATTCAGCCGCAAGTTTGCATTTCTGTTTATGTGCAATGTGCATATGATTTAGGTAAATAAAGTTTAACAAAGTCAAGCTAATTGAGTTGAGCTGAACTCTTTTATTTTTATTTGTCAAACTTGTTACTGAATGATCGACCTGACACGAATGCATTCCAGGATTTCTTGATTTGTTTTAACCAGTATTGAATAAACTGTGACTTTGTTTGACTGAAAAAGATATCGCTCGAATACTATTTGTTAATATTATTTTTATTTAACCAACGCTTATTTAATTTATTTTTCATTAATCATAGTGCTTTATTTCATTAATCAATTATGGACATCGTGCATATTTACAATCGATAATGAAACGACAATTGCAATTCTGATCTTAACGATAGCCTAATATGGGCCGTGCGGTTTCTAGATAACACAGTCATTAGCCTGGTATGGCCCTCATGCCGTGCCTTCATTAAACATCATAAAATATTATAAAGTCTATTGAACATTATAATGTTTTAGTTTACTTATAAACTTGACATGCACTTTAATTATTGATATAAATCACGCGTAAATTTGAATAATACTTATACCCATGCTGCCAGCCTATTATGGATAGCTTTATCCATCTTTATCCACGTGATAAAATAACTGTCACTGTTTAACACCGTGGGAAAGAAAGTGACGGACACCGTTTTATCACGCTGTCACGTAGACAAGAACGACCATCATATCCGTACTGCTGTTTTAATCGGTTTGGTACATTTACACACCGGTATCTAATCAATTTTAATAAACCCTATTATTACTCTAGTCATCTTACTGTACTTAAAATAAGCATAAAAAGTATAATATCATTAATAAAAGCCGAATTCAAATTTACATTAAACACAACTAATAAACGACACAACGTTGCGCAACATCGAACCATTATTGTTAACAATTTATTTGACATGCTATTTGAAAATATTTCCTATAATTTACAGGATTTACATCTAATTATGTATTTAATATGTAATATTGTACTCGTTAAATTGTAGTTAGCATTAATCTGTGTCATCAATGCGGAACCGTCCGATACCTACTCATTTTCTAAACATAAGTGGCGATCATAACTTCATGCTGGTTCAATACCAATTTACGCATGTTTTCTTTATTTACTGCTTTTTGGGTTTTTGCATGGCATTTGTTTTTTCTTTGAATAAAATATTAATGTTGAATTATATATTTTTATACACTTCAGAAACAATTAGTTAAGTTTAAGGAAATAATTTGCAGGGATAATGTCGACCGCTCCCGGCCTATTATTGCCTACAACGATCTTGACTTCCCGGATAGTGGCGATATATTTTAACTTTTAAGCATTGACTAAAAATCATGACAGATTATATCTTATATTTGATATTTTTGTATTAATCATTCCGACTTATATAGATAATGTTAACTTATTTCAAGCATATTTCCATGTTCCACTAATATAAAGTGCCACCTATATAGACTCTAGCTTGTTCTAAAGTTATAAAACGAACTTGTTTCACTGTTAATTATACGATAAATACTTTCTAAATAAATCCGAAACTATGATGCACATAAATAGATTCATCATTGAGACATCTTATAAACCTTTATGTTGTTGTAGTCTCAATACTTTTTCAATTACTTATACAATTTTTGGTTGTGTAATGTTACCCTAGGTTTTTAACATTATACCTTTGTGCTAGTAACTCTTGTACATTATAAGTATGAATATAATTTAAATAGTACATACGAGTATTAATTACATTGCAGTAAATATACCATTACATTTTGTTATTATTTTACGCCAGCAAGACACTGTAGTACAATATACATAATAATACAATCACTTGTAAGACTTTTTTTTAATAAATTTTCTTATAATATGACGTGTTACATCTGTTTTTCCTACACTTCCTATACTTTACAACCAATTTATAATTTAATCTCCGGGAAGCCGAGATTATTTTCTTTCCATTTCTAGACTGGGCAGAAATATTTATAAATTGCATATATTGTATTGATAACACTCTTTTATTTTCTTTGTGGCGTACCTATGATATAGAACAAGTCTTCCACTTTGTACCTTTACATTTAAAATGACATGCCTACACTGTGCTTAAAATGTGTGTTTTGCCGTGTGTACGAGTTTTAGTAGAAATCACTTCATTCCGAAAAACATTTGTCCGAAGGCTTTCATTTTGAATTTCGTTTTTCTGTTAGCCATATTCCACAGGTGATGATGTTACATTTGATGGTAGAATATAATTTGAAATTATTATTTATATTTGATCAGTAACGATAACGTCGACAATTCCTGCAGTGAAAAATGATTTTCGGAATTATGTAATTTCCAAAGTATGATGCTATCGGAGCAATCCAGTGATCTCGATTTAGTAAGTTTGAGTAGAGTTCCTAACCGTGTGGTTGCTTGTTAAAGGGGCGGCGGCGCGGACTACCGCCCTGTCATACACTACCGAGACTTGGACGCGCCGCGCGAACCAGACGAGTTCATATAACTTGGACATACATCACCCAAAAAGGACGCCCATTACAAACACTCGTAGAATTTAAACAATGTTCCGTACACAAATTAACTTATTTAGGACTTTAGTAGGTTTACTAATTTGTTTTCTTCGGAATTGTTCGTAGTTTTAAGCTAAAATTGTCGTAATGGTTCGGCGAAATATGCTATTTTTAAATAAAATACATATTTTATTCTGGTGAAATCGGCTTTAATTCAAGTCAACCGTATTTATAGTACATATTTATTAAAATTTGTGTTTTGTATCTTTCCTTTAAGATATTTTAAAACAATAATCGGGCGCATGCTTTAGTTATTACTACTTCAACTACGTAGAGTCGAATACTTTTAAACAGGAAGTTAATTTTAATGCTCTCGAGCAATGCAACCTTGCTTTGTTTCGCGAAATCAAATTCCTAAGTAAGGTAAATCAAAATGTTGATGACCGATTTATTCACTCAAACTATAGAATTCACGGCACATAAAGCAATGAGTAATTCTTTATTTATACAAAGTGATATAATGTTTGTATTGGTTGTGAAGTCAATTTGAATTCTGAATCCCCCGTTCCGTCATAGGCACAAACTATTACTTATCGATCTCTTTATAAGGATTATATTTGAATACTACCTTAGCGTATCCACGCTATTTTATTAAGTGATTAGGTAAACGAAGATCTGAGATACGACTCATTTTCCGAGACAAGTTAGCTCTATTGAGCCATAAATGTGCACATTGTTAGCTACGATATGGATATACCATCTACCATGTAAGTCCATGCCAAGTTCATGGCATGATTTATAGGAGTATGGATACATATATAGTTTGGAATGTATGGAGAATTAGTGGTAAGTATGTGGGATTGTGGGTTGTACGTCACCCGGATGTGTGGATGCAACGCACGGCTGCGGTCGCACGACTTAGGTCGCTATTCGTATCGCGTACCGACCGCAAGCGGGCGAACGTGTCAAGCGAACCAAGTGTGACCGCAGCTCAGATAAACTTCGGAAATGTTTATTTTCGATTGAGACGCTAAAAGTCTACCGTTTAATTGCACTTGGAATTTAGCTATTATGGTCATCTTTGGACTGGTTGAAGGCTAACGTGGAGCTGATATGTATTAGGTTAAGTCAATGAAGTAGAACTAGTTTTAGTCACATAACTGACATAACTAATCTACTTCATACAACTTCATACTAGAAGATCACTGCACTACTTCTTTCCCAACTGCCTGAGTTGAGTGGTAGACCTATAGTTCTCCTGAATCGAGCGTTTGCTTGAACTTGGTAAGCTATGGTAATAATATGGAGCCATACGACGCGCCACGCTTTGTCACGCCATAAGGCCACGGCCACACGGCGCCTGCGGCTGACACTTGCAACGAAAACCAGGATACACCGGCTTCGTGAGATGAACTGACTTTTCTATTCAAAGGTAACACAACATGGTAAGAAATGCAAACTTGACAAGCTTGGGTTAGAATCAACTGGTCATGTGCGACTGTGTAAAATAATCTTAGACCCTTTATAAATTAGTCTGAATGAATATTAGCAATTATATGACCTATTAAATATAAATATAAATAAATAAATAAATATTATAGGACATTATTACACAAATTGACTAAGCCCCACGGTAAGCTCAAGAAAGCTTGTGTTGTGGGTACTCAGACAACGATATATACGAGGGGCGTTCAAAATATTCTCGGTATTGATATCTTACGACCTCTTCTAAAATTTCTTTCGTTACTGGCCGCTAAGGTTTATTCATTGACATTAAAAAAAAGTATAATTCGAACCGAGATAGTCTTTTGTTTTTCTGCAATTGCTGAACAAACATGAACATCATGTGCGAATTGACAATGTTAACTAAATTAGAACATCGATGCGTGATAAAATTCTTGACAAAACAGGGTAAAAATCAAAAAACCATAAAAGAGGAAATGGATTGTGTTTACCGTGAGTCTGCTCCTTCTTTATCTACCATTCAAAAGTGGTCAAGCGAGTTTAAACGCGGAAGGGAGAGTATTGAAGATGACCCTAGACCTGGCCGGCCTGTAGTAGCTACTTCACAAGAAAATATTGATAAAGTGGAAAAACTTATATTGGAAGATGGTCGAGTGAAGGTAAAATCTATAGCACAAGTAACCAATCTCTCTATTGGTACCGTACATGATATTATACATGACCATCTTAATATGTCAAAAGTAAGTGCAAGATGGGTTCCGCGAATGCTGACTCGGCTTCAAAAAGACATGCGTGTAGCTTGTTGTTCCGATTTTATTGACCTGTGCGGTGAAAATCCTGATGAGGTGCTGCAAAGAATAGTTACTGGAGATGAAACCTGGGTTCATCATTATGACCCAGAGAGTAAACAAGAGTCCATGCAGTGGCACATTAAGGGTTCAGCTCATCCCAAGAAGTTCAAGGTCATCCCTTCAGCTGGCAAGGTCATGGCCACGATATTTTGGGATTGTGAAGGAGTATTACTAATCGATTATAAAGAAAAAGGTGTAAATATCACAGGACAGTACTACGCTAACATTCTACGTCAATTAAAGGATGTAATTAAAGAAAAGAGGCGAGGAAAGTTAACCAAAGGTATTCTGCTTCTGCATGACAACGCCCCCGTCCATACTGCTCATATTGCCAAGGCAGCTATTGTTGAATGTGGGTTTAAAACTGTTACTCACCCACCGTATAGTCCGGACTTAGCCCCCAGCGACTTCTTTTTGCTACCCAATCTTAAAAAGGATCTGCGTGGAAATAAATTTTCTGACGATGAAGCATTGAAGGCGGCAGTGGAGGAGCATTTTTACACGAAAGATAAAAAATATTTTTACGAGGGATTAAAAAAAAATTGATCGATCTTTTAAGTGTATGAACATAGGGGGGGAGTATATTGAAAAATAAAAATATCAAACTTTTCGTACTTGTTTGTTTTCATTCTCATACCGAGAATATTTTGAACACCCCTCGTATAATATACAAATACTTAAATACATAGAAAACAACCTTGACTCAGGAACAAATATCTGTGCTCATCGCACAAATAAATGCCCTTACTGGGATTCGAACCCAGGACCGCGATTTCACAGGCAGGGTCACTACCCACTAGGCCAGACCGGTCGTCAAAATTGACGGAAGGAATATTTGATGTCGTATCGTAGCATTATAGCCAGGTTTCAGTGCTGGCTTAAGGCATTATACTTGGGCAGAAGTTCAAGCTGAACTGTGACTAACCCGTGCTGATTCAACTGATCCAGTTTAAGGTACCGGCAACACTATCACTTGTCCTTGCTCGCATCTGTTTAGAAGCAGTATTCGTCGTTGTTTTAAAGCAAATTGGTGATATGTCCTTTCCGCGCCGCAAGCATTGTTGAAGTTGTTCTGGACAGAAATAAGCGAGAAAATACACAGAACTGGACTTAGAAACGAAACGCTGATGTTCTAAATTAAGGTCGCTGAGGCCAATATATATTATATAGGATAGGACTTACCTGTTAGAATACCAAAGTAGTCTGTATGTTTCTATTTTAATAATTCTAGATTACATACGATAACAGGGAGTGAGATAAAATTGAGGGTTCCTAACTATATGCCTTCCCATATGCATAATCCTAGCCTTATACATTATTTCTGATCAATGCGGGACAAATCATTAAATCATTTTCGCAAACACAAACGAAACCCAGTTTGTCAGTAGAGAAAGGCGTGCAATTCAAATTTTCTATGGGAGGACAACCCTTAGCGCGGCGCGCCTACATTTAAAAAAGCGGCCAAGTGCGAGTCGGACTGGCCCATGAAGGGTTCCGTATTTAGGCGATTTATGACGTATTAAAAAAAAACTACTTACTAGATCTCGTTCAAATCAATTTTCGGTGGAAGTTTACATGGTAATGTACATCATATATTTTTTTTAGTTTTATCATTCTCTTATTTTAGAAGTTACAGGGGGGGGGGGGACACACATTTTACCACTTTGGAAGTGTCTCTCGCGCAAACAATTCAGTTTAGAAAAAAATGATATTACAAACCTCAAGATCATTTTTAAAGACCTATCCCCCACACGTATGGGTTTGATGAAAAAATTCTTTTGAGTTTCAGTTCTAAGTACCCCCAAAATTTATTGTTTTTTTTTTTTCTATTCTTAATGCGGTTCACAGAATACATCTACTTACCAAGTTTCAACAGTATAGTTCTTATAATTTCGGAGAAAAGTGGCTGTGACATACGGACGAACAGACAGACAGACAGACATGACTAATCTATAAGGGTTCCGTTTTTTGGCATTTGGCTACGGAACCCTAAAAATGTAGGCGCGCCGCCTGCCAGATTACACCTATACAACTTCCGGTCAGGGCCGTCTTAAACTATATATGCTGGGGCCTCTGGGCACATAAGAATTTGGGGCCCTTTTGGAAAGTAAAGAAAGCTAATTAAACTAACATGTTTCTACTATGATCTTCTATTTATTATGGGTAATCAAATATACTGTTACTGTCTGTCCTTGGGGGCCCCCTGAGGATGGGGGCCCTGGGCACGGGCCCCGTGTCCCCTTATGGTAAAGACGGTACTGCTTCCGGTGATACTATATTTAATAGCAAAATTAAGTTTACATATCTATTACCTATATGTAAGACGTTATGTCACCAGTCGTCATTTAAAAAGTCGAAAACCATCTCCGGTTTAGCAACATAGGTAGTTTATGCAGTCATTCAGTTTTCCCCATTGTCATTGGCCCCGAGATCACATTTTATAAAGCTCCAGATGACTTGGCGTTGATGTCATATCTTGTTTAATATTACATTCATTCACATATGTAAAAGGATGTAGTAGGAAGGACCGATTGTTTGTCTGTAATATATGGCAATGACGTGGCTGTAATACAGTAAAAATGTTAATCTACATATACAGGTAGTACAGGTACCTACCTAGCTACTCGCGTACGTCGTTTTTATGACAGAAGCTTTTGTGTAGGAAAACCTCCCCAGTTTACCCTGATGAGGATTTTAAATAGTGATAGCAAGCGAGTCATTCCTTGGTGTATACCTACATACTCGTAGTAATGTTTTGTGTTGAGCCGAAGCTAGCACGTAAAGGCCATTTGACACTAAAGAAATGTAAGGGGTAGGTATACACCGAGCGGATGCCCGTGTCATGGGATGCGCGCAGAGGCAGCACCCGCCAACGTGGAAGGACTATTGAGGGTTGATGGAATCTATTATGAACAAGGTTTTTGGGTAATAGCAATGGACTAAAATACTAGGCTAAAAACCGGACGCCTGCCAGTGGCTTATTTTATAAAGCTACAAGTTACAATTTACAAGCGGAAGTCTCTTTCTAACCCTATGTGTTAGAACGAGACTTACGCTTGTAAATTGTAACTTGTAGCTTTATAAAGTAGGCCACTGATAAAACGGTCAATTTAATTTCCGGCAAACTGTGACTCGCCGCAAGCACACGCAGAAAGCAAGATCTAGGATGGCTCAGAAAAGTAATGAACAGTGAACATGTTTCACCTGACGTCCATGTGACGGTAGCAAAACTTGTGTACTAGTGGCTAACTGATGAACACCTGACCCAGCGAGTTTCCCACGTTTTTACGAATAAAGATGCGACTGTTAAGTAGTTTAAATTGTGGTCCATATTTATGGCTGATAAACTGTTTACTTACATAATTTTAAGTGGTGCATATACGAGTAGGTACCTAGACAAGTAGGCAGGCTCAATTCAGCATGTAGGTATCTTTGTTTTTGTATACACCGATAGTGTTTATACCTAAATCAAAATTTAATGACTAAACGATTATTGGAATTGATTTGTAAAAGTTATTGGTAAATACCGGTTCTTAAAAACATACCTACCTATGGAGGCCGTTACCTTGTAAACACTATCAAAATCATCTCAAAATATAACGCCAACAACGTCAACGTATTTTCCTGTAAACACTTATAAGGCTATAAAAAAAAACATTAGCGGATACAAGGATGGCACTCACTAGTAAATTCCTGAATAGATCCACGCATGGTATCAAGTTCATATGTTAATAAGCGTAAGTTAAGGACTTTACTTACGTAATAAAATTTGAAATGGAGTACCCCGGCTCCCAATTACCATGCACTGCGGAGCGGTGCTTCTAATGAATGCGGGAAACAAACGTGTAGTCAACATTTTGATTCGTGGTAAACGCCGCGCCGACTGGTTTTTTGCTATACATTAAGAACGAGTGGCTATTTGTGTATCGCTTTATAAAGGCAAGGGACCCGTGGCTGTGCCACATTGTAATCGCGAGGCTTCACTGAGATGGAGCTCAAGTGCGCCTTAGTGTTGACCCTCGTGGGTGTTGCGGCATCCAGTCCTTATAATAGCTATGGAGTTAAGGGCGGCGCGGGGGCTAAAGGTATGTGTTTACTTGTAAGGTTTATTTCATAGGAAAATAACATTTTAGTTTAAATTTTAAATTAATTCATTTAAATTCCAGTTTAGTTTAAACTTTGATTGGGTTATTCGGTCATTAATCTATTAAGCCGTTTGCAGTTTATAATAGTTGAGCGTTAGTAATAAACCGGCTTCTAATTTGAATAACTGGAAACTTAGACCTACTATATAAATAATTAAAAGAGTAATGTTATCATCAATCATAATTTAGGGTTAGATTTAAATAGATATCAAAGTAATAAACGTGTTTATAATTTTATTTTTTAGCCGATGCAGCAGCGCTAGCAGGTGCTTTTAGTGGCGCTGGAAACGTCCCCGCTGGTGCCGGATTTTCGGGCAGTTTTTCAAAATCCTCGGCCTCCAGCTTTGCCTCATCGAGTGCTAGTTCCAGTTCAAATTCATTCAGCTACAGCGGTAGTGGTTCCTTTGGCCCGGGAGGTGCGGGTTGCACTTCCGGAGGGTGTCAGAAGAGCCCAGACGGTCAACCTGGAAACGGTATTCCAGCATTCAGTGGTGCGAACGCGGGGGCTATAGCATCAGCAGGCGCAATCGCTGGGGCGTATTCACCTAATGGTGCTCCTTGCACTAGTGGTGCGTGTTCAGGTCAGAAACCCTCAGGCTGTCAAGGATCTAACTGCGGTGACGCTACCAAATGTACTTCAGGAAAATGTGACACGCCATCATCAAACGATGGACCAGAAGATGACGGAAATGACATTCATGTAAATGTTGCTGGCACGGCCGCTTCGAAAACTACTGAAAATGCTGAAGGATCTCAGTACGACAAATCTTCCGATAGCTATCAACCTTTCGGTTGTTCCAATGGAAACTGTGGATCGCCGTCCTCTACAAAACCATCATACCCGCAAACGAACCCTGGTGCAGGACCCGATTATTCCAAGCCTAAATGTGAATCGCCAAATTGCAATAGTAATTATAATCCTCAGAGTGGAGCACAGGGTAATGCAGACGTAACTGTACCTGCTAAAGATTTGACGGCTCCGAAAGAATACCCCAATCCAGGAACTGGGCGATTGCCTTTGAATAACAATGCTTACCAAAACGCCCCTTCAGCGAATGGTAAAGTTGGTCAGTGCTCTTCCGGAAAGTGTGATAATAAACATCCGGATGTTGTATACAATCCCGCTAATGGTGATTCTTATTCAACTAGTTATTTAGGCCCCAATTTCCCTACACAATCGACGAATAGCAACAAAGGAAACTGTGCATCCGGAAATTGTGGCACGTATCCCTCTTCCGGTTCTAATCCGTCAGCCCCTGGTTATGCCCCGACATCGGCCGGCCCCAATGGAAACTGTGTTGGTGGAAATTGTGGTAGCTATCCGTCAATCGCACCTGCTCCTGCAGGAGCGTATCCCGGACCCAGCAAAGCCCCAGGCTATTCACAATCGCCTACTACTAATGCTGGTTGCACTAGCGGAAATTGCGGTACTTACCCTTCCTCTGCACCTAGCCCTACCGGTTCTTATTCACAAACGCCATCGGGCCCTAATAGCAACTGTGCCAACGGTAATTGTGGGAGTTATCCTACATCTGCTTCAAGCTCTGCGGGATCTTATGCAGGTTCCAAAGCTCCCGGCTATTCATCTGGACCATCAGCTCCTAGTGGTAACTGTGCTAATGGAAATTGTGGCAGTTATCCTTCTTCAGCCCCCAGTGCTACGGGATCTTACCCAGGCTCCACAGCCCCAGGCGTTTTGCCTACGCCGACTTCTAACGGCAACTGTGCTAACGGAAACTGCGGCAGTTATCCTTCACCTGCCCCAAGCGCGGGATCTTATGCCGGTTCCAAACCGACAAGTTTTTCACCTTCTGCCCCTAGTAGCAACTGCGCTAACGGAAACTGCGGCTCCTACCCTTCAGCTGCTCCAAGCGCTGCGAGTTCGTATGCAGGTTCCAAACCTACCAGCTATTCACCTACGGCTTCTGCTCCCGGTAGCAGCTGTGCCAATGGAAACTGCGGCACCTATCCTTCATCTGCCCCAAGTGCTGCGGCATCTTATGCAGGTTCCAAACCCACAAGCTATTCACCTACGCCTTCTGCTCCCGGTAGCAGCTGTGCCAATGGAAACTGCGGCACCTATCCTTCATCTGCCCCTAGCGCTGCGGGATCGTATTCAGGTTCTAAACCCACAAGCTATTCACCTACGCCTTCAGCTCCGGGTAGCGACTGTGCCAACGGAAACTGCGCCACGTATCCTTCTTCTGCCCCTAGTCCTGCGGGAACTTATCCAGATTCAAAAGTCCCTGGTTATTCATCTTTGCCGTCAGGTCCTAGCGGCAACTGTGTTAATGGCAATTGTGGCAATTTCCCCTCGTCAGCAGCCAGTCCCACAGGAGCTAGCACTTATCCAGGATCAAAATTCCCAAGTTATTCGCAAGGAACATCACCTACAATCCCATCAGCGAGTGCAACTGCTCCCACCAATTGTGGGACTCCTAACTGTGTCGGTTCTTCCGCACAGCCTAGCCCAGGAGCAATTACCAAACCAAGTATTACATATGCTCCTCCATTTACTTCACCTTCTAACTCTGGCCCTTACGGTGCGGCGGCTGGTGCCAATGCTGGAGCGGGACCTTTGGGTGTTTCTAAACCAGCTAGCGGAACATATCCCTCTTCCGAAGAAAAATTGCCTTCTTATACCGGTGGCTTCGGCGCCCCACCCGGAATTTTAAAACCTAACGATTTTTCACTACCTTCTAAACCTGCATTCCCAACAGGTCAAAATCCTACAAGTCAACCCGCGCACCCTAGCACAAGCGCCATCCCGTCCACTACACATGGAGTAGCTCCAACGTCTCCCACTTCCAATTTTTACAATAAACCTTCCTGCACATCTGGGAATTGCGGAGCTCAACCAAGTCAGTCTTCCCCTTCATATGGTGCTGGCAACGCGAACAAGGGTATAGCTGGGGCTGCCGCCGGTGCAAGTGCGTCAGCCAGTGCCAACGCTGTTGCATACTCAGGAGGGTTTGGCGGTCCACCGGGGCTTCTGAAACCTTATGATGAGGGGAAACTGGGAAGCAAACCAGGCGCTTTTCAAAACGGCCTTGAGGCTGGTAGTTTCGGCAATAACGGAAACAGCAATAACCTGAATGCAGGAACTGGAAACCATTCGCCTTATAATTCCCCGAATGGAGGTGGAAGTGGATCGCAGGCTGGTGCTGGAGCACATGCAGCTGCCGGGGCTGCTGCAGGTGCATTTAGCTCTGGAAGTAATCAAGGTGGTCATAATGGATGCGGTGGTGGTTGTGGCGGAAGTGGAGGCAGTGGCGGCAGTCCGTATGGAAACTTCGCGCTGAGTAACAGTGGTGCGATCGCATCCGCGAAGAGTCTCGGTGGAGCCACCAGCGGGGCGTACAGCCAAGCTGGCAGCTTTGCGAGCAGTTCCGCTAACGCGCATGCTTCTGCCGGATTTCCTACTAAAGGAGGTTAGTGTTTATTTGTATCAATCTAATTTATATGAATAGGTAGTCGATACCTATCCGATGTGTTTCGTTCCCATGTTAGGTTAGAGTCCGACCAAGAAAAGTCTGCAGCGGATTTGATAGCCCCCGCAGTGCAAGTGTTATTTATACGTCATAATTTCATAGAAGTTTGACGTTTAAAATAACACTTGCCTTGCGTGGGCTATCAAATACGCTGCAGACTTTTCTTGGTCCGACTCTAGTAATGCTTTGTTTTGCAAATAACTACTTAGTTAGTACTTTACTTACTATAATTGTTCGCAGTTATCAAAAAATTTAACCAACTATTACTTAGTTACCTTTAACTTTCCCCGTAAATGTATAGGTATACATTATTAAGTAGATATCCAGTTTATGGTACCTAGTGTAATTTAAAGTCCATACCCAAATAACATATATGCCACACTAGATGCAAAACTTTATAATTCGTTTCACCTCCCAATACAACATGCACAACTCCACCGTATCATATTGACAGACTACATGTTTAAAATTTTGAGCCAGTTCTTAGAAGTATGAATCAATGTGTAGGTGTACAAGTGTATATGTTGATATTAGTACTAATTCACCACTTATCTTGTTCCAGGTTACGGAAGAAGATAACTTTAATTACTTCACGACAAGACTCCATACATGGGCAAGTAAGGCACCCAAGGCCTATATGTGACGACCTGATTTAATTTAATTCATTAACTATAATAATTATTTAATCATTAGGAGATCTGAGTACGGACTTATTGTGATATTTAAGATATAGACTAACCAACTGAGATTGTTGTAACCAATTTGACATTCATAATTTCTAAGCTTAATAGGGTTTTTAAATTATCAATGTAATAACTACGGGCAATTTTTTGTCGATCTTAAGCAAAATTTTATCTTTGATATATATATTAATACATATCTTTGCTACCTCTACTTAGAATAGAAGTGGCAAAAGCAAGTACTTTCCAACAAACATAACAATTTTGTATATACTTAAGTACTAAGGATAAGGAAGAGTAGGTACATGTCTGCCGACAAACTGGATATTGAAGATTTGTTAACGATTTAGCCATATACTTAGTATTTTAAGTGCAATAAAACTTGAGTATTAGTTAATTTAGTTCAAAACTACTTAGGTCATTATTATTTAATTAAAAGATTTTTTAAACACGGTTGTTTACACTTCTTTTATTGCGTGTTTCCTTCTTCCTTCTTTAATAAGTTTTATAATGTATTTATGGAACCTTTTATACATCCTTCAAGTAAAGGGAAAACTATTAAGGTCATTTAATAATAAATAAATAAACATATAACTACTTCTGACTAAGTACTTATTTTAGCTTGGCATAGAGTTCAACGAGCTTATGTCAGTCAAGATCAGTTTTTCAATATGTGGGAAGTGGGAGGTGGGATAACTTATTAGGGGGGTTGTAAGTAGTAGAAGAAAAAAAAGTTTACTTACAAAATGCAAACGAAATAGTTGAAAGACACCGCACTAGAGCAAAAGAATACTGGTTTAATAAATGTTAGCACCAAGGTCCTCAAGATCTCATTAATAAAACACAAAGTCGGACATAAACTAAAGCGTAGGGACCCAGACTGTAATCCGACCAGCTGTATCTCACAGAAACTGTGTAAGCACTCTACGTACACTACTTTACTTCAGGGATTATCATCTCATCCAAAGAAAAGTATAAGATAATAAGTAAGGCAAGTCATTACGTGTTAAGCTTTTCAGTTCGTTAGCACTTGGACATATGGTTCGGTATCGAAACTGTTGATTGTTTAGTTTTGCTGGTACATACCTACCTACTAATGTTACATAGAACTTGCCAAACCATTCATAGACCAGCTGTCATTTGTTTTAACAATTGCCAAGCAAAAAAATAAAAGGTCACTTCTTGCCTCGCAAATATTATACACGACGGGCACACCTAAAAAACGACACGGTTACTTGAGGGGTTTTTCAATTGAGCGAATTTCTGACGTCATAAGAGCACACATCTATTAGAGTTCAACGACTACTGACTTCCTGCGTAACACTTCCGTGGAATTATCTCGTTTTAAATACTTTTTTACCATATGGTCGACATATACCTATTTGATAAATTAAAAAAAAAAGTGGACTATCATTACAGTGGTCATTTATTGCAAAGTTAATGAGATTACCGCCTAATTATTCCTAATACCAGATACCTAGTATACCTACCTAAGCTAATAATAAAGACTGTTTTCGCATTCCTCGTCACTGATTTTAACATGACATCCCTTAAGCTTGACCTCCTTCCTAGTGAGGTATTTGAGAGAATATGGGTCGTTATTATGGGTGAACTTGTGAACCAGGGGCCAAAGGACTTAGGTACAGTCACCACACGAATTGTTACGCCATTTAGGGTCCTAGCTAAACTTACGTTATGGAATGACCAATTTAGCTAGAACCCTAAATGGCGTAACAATCACGGAGCGTGACTGATACAACATGTAGGATCAAGGCGGGATCAGTGGCTCAGCTCGATCAGTGAGTCGCCCAATTATAGCTTTATACTGTAGCACCCTCGCGTGTTAGAAAAACCATTTGAATTTTTTCGATTACTGAATGTTTCTGCTGTATTAGCCATTGAGGTATATACAAGAGACGACATCTCGAACAAAATGTTTCCGCACCTCAGAGAAGTGCATGCACTTCTTTGCTTTTAGTACGTCACCGACCACTGACGAGATGCCACACATGAACAGAAAATTAAAAAAAAAAATTAAAAAATGCCTTCGTGCGTGTTAAAAAGTTGCAACAATAGCACAAGAAAATATAATAAAAGGGATGGAATAACATTTCACCGGTAAGCAATGGAATAACTGTTGATTTACTATTATTTAGTTTTCAAAGTAAATGTTTGGTCGTAGAAAAAGTATTGTATGTGTCAGATTTACTAATAGTAAGACCATTAATAACATAGGAAATCAGGATGCAATGCAGTATTTAATTAAGACCAGTTATTTATTGCTCAAAGTAATGTATTTATTATAGGGACAACTACAAGGTTTAGAATATATAAAAATGGTAAACATTATTTAAGTAATATATTGATATAAGCAGATTGTAAGTAAAAGTATATTGTAGATTTACTGAACAATTAATCGGCTTTATTTACCTCACAATTCACAAAAATCTTAATATTGTATTGCTAAATTAGTCAAGTAGGTACGCTGGGTAATAGATATTGGTGGCTCTTCAAAACAGTAATAAAGATCTAGCAATAAGCTATATGATGTATTACCCCGTAATCAGTTGGAATATACGTTACTTAGCAATTGTTAATTAAAAGGTCATCAAAGGTTTATATTCACATTAAAGGTTGTAACGTACATACCATCAGACTATAACACAAAAAAAACATACAAGTCATAAAAACACAATAAAATAAAATGGACACTTAGCTTCGTTTGTCGTCGTTAGCTCTCCAACTGAGAAGTGAGCCACAACTGTCAGACACCCGCTTATATTCGATCAGACTTCACCCCTTCCACCACTTCTTGGTAGGAATAACAAGTAAGATGTTTCCTGCACATCCGGTTATCATAATAATTCAATTTAACAAATGTATCTGCTACATTTTAATTTAATTTATTATAGAATAATTAATCGCAAATTAATACGAATTTAATATCATGGCTTATTATTATAAGATACTTTATTTACGTTACTAATGTTCTGACAGTTATGGTCAAGAAATATACATGGACTACCCTCCATGTATATTTCTTGTGTAATTAAACAGCAGTTCTAACTTATTATTTCGATATACGTATTAGCTTAGCAAAAGTGGACTATTTCGTGAAAATGTAAGTGTGATCTTTGTTTTTATACTATGTATCTCACACGGCCATACTGACAGGTGCTTCGTTCTCGAAGTACCTTATTTCGCAATCATATTAAACTTAGTGTATGAATTACTATTTTTTATTAGTCAGATACTATATCACATCACATTAATCAAATGAGAGCTCGCAGGCTCGGCAGCAGGTCCCTATATTGCTACTTTTTCACTTACATCAAGCGAGAGCTCGCAGGCTCGGCAGCAATTATCCTACTTACAATCACCGTGCTACGGGCACTTATCACATCAAGTCAGCCTCGGTAGCATGTATCGCCCTGAGTTGGCTACTGGTCCACTTATAACATCAAGTGGGGCACACAGGCTCTGCAGCAGGTCCCTATATTGCTACTTTTTCACTTACATCAAGCGAGAGCTCGTTGGCTCGGCAGCAATAATCCTAGCTAAAATCAGCATGCTACTGTTTCACTTATCACATCACGTCAGCCTCGGTAGCATGTATCATAAATGCCAAATCATACACAGACATACCGATCACATATCGAATCTACAGCAGATATTATTATCTTGTATAAAATACCAAAAAAAAAATACCTTTCCAAATATCGTTCGGCCAATCTGACGAATCATTGCACATTTAAACATATTAATTACTTGACGATAGCTTCATGGTACACCAGGACTCTGCTCCACTGTCTCTTGTAGTGGGGTCAAAGGTGGGCAAAGCGATGTCTTTGTCTCTTCCGCGAGCACCGAAGACGGTTTTCGTAACCGCCATCAGAAGGCTTTCCACAGCTTCCAAATTCGTCTGAAATTATATAAGTATATATGTAAAGTGTAGCTGGATACAATCCCACTTCTGATGTCAGATTTAGCACCAGTAAAAAAATATAAAATAATGGATATAATGCAGTATTAAATTAAGATCAATTAGTTATTGCTCAAAGTAATGTATTTATTATAGGGACAACTAGAAGGTTTAGAATATAAAAATGGTAAACATTATTTAAGTAATATATTGATATAAGCAGATTGTAAGTAAAAGTATATTGTAGATTTACTGAACAATTAATCGGCTTTATTTACCACACAATTCACAAAAATCTTAATATTGTATTGCTAAATTAGTCAAGTAGGTACGCTGGGTAATAGATATTGGTGGCTTATAGTTAGCACTGGCTACCTTAACGTACACACTGACATAATTCAAAACAGTAATAAAGATCTAGCAATAAGCTATATGATGTATTACCCCGTAATCAGTTGGAATATACGTTACTTAGCAATTGTTAATTAAAAGGTCATCAAAGGTTTATATTCACATTAAAGGTTGTAACGTACATACCATCAGACTATAACACAAAAAAAACATACAAGTCATAAAAACACAATAAAATAAAATGGACACTTAGCTTCGTTTGTCGTCGTTAGCTCTCCAAGTTCTCCAACTGAGAAGTGAGCCACAACTGTCAGACACCCGCTTATATTCGATCAGACTTCACCCCTTCCACCACTTCTTGGTAGGAATAACAAGTAAGATGTTTCCTGCACATCCGGTTATCATAATAATTCAATTTAACAAATGTATTTGCTACATTTTAATTTAATTTATTATAGAATAATTAATCGCAAATTAATACGAATTTAATATCATGGCTTATTATCGAACGAGCGAGCGAAGCGAAGCAAAGTTCTTACATTCAACTTTGAACACGCGGCTGGCTAGCGGCACGTCCCGGCATTTCGATGTTTTTTAGCTGAACTGTCAGAAGATAGTTTGATACACAATAACTTAAGTAAATTTGTTGTAATTTAAATGAAATTGGGTAAACGTGTAGTCGAGGGCATTATATTTTAGTCATTAAATTATGATCAGGCTCGATCAAAGCGTTATTGAGCTAGAAGAGCTTAGAAGGCCAAAAAGCTGTTTGTGAGGTGTCTTGCTATTCTGGTCATTTTATTTGCAAGAAAGTATGGTCGAGTTTGGTATCAAATGAAAGTGCTCGGCTTACACTTTTATAATATAGTTTTTACATTTACCATTTTGAAATAGTTAGCAAGATAAAAATAAAATAAAATAAACATAATATAGGTATTTGACATTTGACAGGAAATATTTCGGCTTACCACATCGCCACGGCTTATCAGTTAAGGGCTCCACAGATCTTGCAAAAAATCGTACGCGGTTTTCAATCCTTTGACGACTGCATTCAATTGATATTTTTGGCGAACCGCGAGTTCTCAGTTCGGGGCGAACTACTAGTTATAAGATACTTTATTTACGTTACTAATGTTCTGACAGTTATGGTCAAGAAATATACATGGAGGGTAGTTGTGTAATTAAACAGCAGTTCTAACTTATTATTTCGATATACGTATTAGCTTAGCAAAAGTGGACTATTTCGTGAAAATGTAAGTGTGATCTTTGTTTTTATACTATGTATCTCACATATGCAACGTTGTTTAACTGAGTCAAAAAATACTCGTGGCGTCTTTATTAACAACTAGCTGTTGCCCGCGACTTCGTACGCGTGGATTTGTATATTGGTGGTTATAAATTTTACATTAGCTTAGAACATTATGTAGCAAAAGATAGCAGTAGGAACAGTTAATCATTTGTTAATTATTATACAACGCATGAGATTTGTCTTTCACAACCTGGCTACGAAGTTTCAAGCCCCTAACTGAATAAAATTGTTCTCGATATAATCTATCTCAACCCCTAGAAGATTTTCAAGTCCACTATTAAATAAAACCTACTACCTAACTACCTATTTACGAAGTTTGAAGACTCTAGCTTTAAATAAAATTTCAACCCTCTACCAACTTTCAACCCCTGTTTAAGTCCAACTCTTAACCTTTAGGGGATGAATTTTTAAAAACGCTGAAATACTTTTCTTCTATTCTAATAATATGCATTTATACAACGATTCAAGTCCCGCACTCAAATAAATATTTGGGTTCCATACAAATTTTCAACCCCCTTTTCACCACCTTGGGGGATGAATTACCAAAGACTTTGAAATTAGTTTTCTTTTCTCTTAATAAAATACCTTTTACGAAGCTTCAAGTTCCTAGCTTTAAATAAAATTGTAACCTATACAAACTTTCAACCCATTTTTAACCCTGTTATGGGATGAATTTTTAAAAACGCTGAAATTGGTTTTCTTGTGTTCTAATAATATGGCTTTATACAAATATTTAACACACTCTCAAAAATATTTGATCTCCGTACAAACTTTCAACCCCTTTTTCACCACCTCGGAGGATGAATTTTTAAAAACGCTGAAATTAGTTTTTTAATTTAATACCATTTTGCGAAGTTTCAAGGTCCTAGCTTAAAATAAAATTTGCACCCCAAGACAAAGTTTCATACCCGTTTTTACCCCCTTAGGGGTTGAATTTCCTAAAACGTCGCAATTACTTGTTTTTGTAATCGGCTATTATGCCTTTCTAAAAAGTTTCAAAGCATTTGTAATGGATTCAAACTTTCAACCCCTTTTTAACCCTGTTAGGGGATGAATTTTCAAAAACGCTGAAATTACTTTTCCTGACTTATAATAATATACCCATATACAAAGTTTCAAGTCCCACACTCACAAAAATATTTGATCTCCATACAAACTTTCAACCTCTTTTTCACCACCTTGGGGGATGAATTTTCGAAAACGCTGAAATTAGTTTTCTTATTTTTTTATATAATACATTATTACAAAGTTTTAAATTCCTAACTTAAAATAAAACTTGAACCCCATACAACCTTTCATCCCCTTTTTAACCCTTTTAAGGGATGAATTTTTAAAAACGCTGAAATTACTTTTCTTGAGTTCTAATAATATGGCTTTATACAAATATTCAAGTCCCGCACTCTCAAAAATATTTGATCTGCGTACAAACTTTCAATCCCTTTTTCACCACCTCGGGAGATGAATTTTTAAAAACGCTGAAATTACTTTTGTTGTTTTTTAATTTAATACCTTTTTGCGAAGTTTCAAGGTCCTAGCTTAGAATAAAATTTGCACCCCAAGACAAAGTTTCATCCCCTGTTTTACCCCCTTAGGGGTTGAATTTCCTAAAACGTCGCAATTACTTTTTTTTGTAATCGGCTATTATGCCTTTCTAAGAAGTTTCAAAGCAATTGTAATGGATTCAAACTTTCAACCCCTTTTTAACCCTGTTAGGGGATGAATTTTCAAAAATGCTGAAATTACTTTTCCTGTCTTATAATAATATACCCATATACAAAGTTTCAAGTCCCACACTCACAAAAATATTTGATCTCCATACAAACTTTCAACCCCTTTTTCACCACCTTGGGGGATGAATTTTCGAAAACACTGAAATTACTTTTCTTGTTTTTTAATATAATACATTTTTACAAAGTTTTAAATTCCTAGCTTAAAATAAAACTTGAACCCCATACAACCTTTCATCCCCTTTTTAACCCCCTTAGGGGTTGAATTTTTCAAAGTCGCTTCTTATCTCTTGTACACTTTATAAATGCAACCTAGTGTGCAAATTTCAACTTTCTAGCTTTTGTAGTTTCGGCTCTGCGTTGATGAATCAGTCAGTCAGTCAGTCAGTCAGGACACTTGCATTTATATATATAGATAGATAGATTTTCGGCTTCGCATGCATGCATGCACTTCTCTGAGGTGCGGAAACATTTTGTTCGAGATGTCGTCTCTTGTATATACCTCAATGGTATTAGCAGGAAAGCAAATAGCCCCTCTCGTGTTAAAATTACGTTGAGTGAGCCACTGTTATAGCTAAACCAAGCCACTATTCCCGCCTCGATCCTAACCTACGTCTGCTATGTGATGTACCTAACAATTTACAACAAGGAGATTGTAAGTCCCCATCATTTATTTGTCTCTGGCACAACTATGCCGACTAATTAAAAATATAATGTAAAAAAAATCCGAACAGCTAAGGAATGTTTGACTTTGTAACAGGATGCTACATGCTACCATATGGATCGAAGACTATTAATGTCTAAATATAATTTCTGTGTATGACTAACGCCTTAACAGGTAAAACTTGAGTTATTAGAAGCAATTATATTTTAATTTCTATCCCACAGATCGTTATCTTACCTAGTCACTAAATTACAGAAATATTATACATCCGTTATAGGTACATAGGTACCATCACAGTTACATTTCAAGCTAGCGTAAATTATTATCTTTGAATAGTAGATTGTTAACCAAGGGTTGAAACTGTTGAAAGGCACTCATATCTGCCGAGGTAGTTTAGTCCGAGGCTGAAATGACGCCTTTCATCCGAGTTAAACACTCTACTTTTCATTTCGAATACGAGGAAAGTAAAATGCATGTGTTTTTAAATAAAAAAACATGACTGAGTATACATTTTATACTGTTTCTCGAGGGTACTTTTTCAATTAACAATTTAGGTAAAAGAATCGTTATTTATGGAATGTTCAAATTTCAATTATTTATCTTATAAGAAATTAAAAAAATCGTACTTGGAAAGTTGAATGCTGTAGTGCAGAAACGTATCACTTTATGCACACCTTTTATGATCCTCTTTCAGGGCATGAAAAATGAAGAAATATTTTTACTCATTATTAGCTTGTAGTGCTTGTACACGCGACTTTGTGTGCGTCGATATAGACGATATAGTGATTAATGTTGATTATATAATTATAGAAGATATGATAGTTTACTCTCTACATATATAACAAATTTCATACAGACAGAAAGGATTACTTTTACATAAATAATATTAAATAGAACAAGTAGGGATTTGAACTCGGGATAGAATAATAAGATACCTTAAATATTCGTATTAATGATTTCTGTGTAAAGTGGCCCACTGATTAACAGTCCGGGCGGTATCGCCGATACCGTATCGGCCTGTCAGTTGTTCGGAACTGTCAAATTTTTGTTCTAACTGACAGGCCGATACCGCCCGGACTGTTAATCAGTGTGCTTCAATATTACCTGATCTAAAAACGCACTCAAATTGGTTCAACTGTTTGAGAGCAGTGAATCTAATAGACGCACAAATTAATCTAATGAAGCGAGTCTATAATAATTGATCGAACTTCGCTTGCGAAACTCGTTTGATCATATATAAGCTCTCTTTTTTCAACGGAGGTTAAAAAGGCTTTCAATACGACATTCGTTGTTGTATTTGTTGTTCTAATAGATCCATTTACCTTCATTACGTCTTTATCCCAGCTTGACAGAATTACAGTGATTGCTAGCATCAGTCCTAATCGTCTGCAGATTCATAGCATCGATCGTAAATCTCGGCAACCGTCACATATATCAGTGCTTATACTATTACCACCACATGCCTAACACATCGTTGTTAGCGAACAAGTATTATATAGTGTTAGTACGGATCTTCAGATAATAGTTGTACTGGTTAACATGATTTGAACGCTTGGCGAGCGATGGGAATGCAAGGTTTGCTGATACAATCATCCACTTCTCTCTATTGTTCACGACTCGTATGAACATCACGGATGCTGATGCTGATCAATAAATATTCATTGTGATGAGACATGTGGGAGTAACCCATCTCTACATTGGCGCTTGGGTAAATATTAATAGGTACTCGTACTGACACCGGTGCAGATTAAAAACTTCGAAGCTTGTGTTGTATGTTAGTAAATACTTAAGTGTTCGCATAGACTTTCCATATTTGAAATAAATATGACCTAGGTAAATACTTAATTTATATATTCATAATAAATATGTAAAATATAAGCAGGCACTATAAGTAAAATACAATCTCAATTACTAAAAGTTAAGAACACGCGGGAGCCTAAATAATATGAATATACATTCTAAATGATATTGTCACAAAGCGCTACCGACGGCGACGTTGACCCGTAGGTAGTATTGTGCCACTAATTTTACAATCATCCTAATCCTGATTAGTCAAGTTAAAAATCGACTTTGTTCATAAACGATCCATAAAGTTTATTTCTAATATGTACCTAGGTATTTAATATCCCGTTCCCGTGTTATATGATGAACGATTAAAACACCAACCGGTTTTGGGTCATAATTTACTTTTCGCTGTTGGTGTCCCGTCCATTTTATCAGATTACGAATTTAAATTTATGGTTATTATCTGCTGTAGCCAATTTTTTTTGTACAATATAATATTTATGACTTATAGTTGGTCAAACCAATTTTCTTTTGGGTGCTAGTACTAGTGTAAGACAAAAATAGTATGATTCTTTCTGTCTATGTTTGAAATGGGACAGTCCTTTACAAGTCTGACAGCTGAACTAGATCACGCTATATATTTTGTGGTAACTGAATTGTCTAGCGACAACTTTTCGTTACCGCACATACTTATAGGTACGGACCCGGGCAGCTATAGCTTCAGCTGTTACATTCGATTCGAGCCACGATGTTTTGTTGGACTTTAAACCTCTTCTACTATGAATAACTTTATGTAGGTAAATACTTTGCCAACTTACTAGCATAGCAAAGGACTTATACTATAGGACAAAAAACATGTATGGTGGAGTAACTTCCTCGGATTGAATTGAAATCAAATTCAAGCGAGATGAAATTCTGCGGGCGGAGTTATCTATAGAGACTAAATCGACTTATATTGCACACTGTCTTCATAATTTCTTTCCGCTATCGCTATTCGCAAAAACTATGACACTGTACTTGTGTCAGTTGACATTGTTTACATCGTTTCCGTCGCGGTAACGCCTTAGTTAGATTATGTTTGCTGGAAGGGCTGACTAATAAACGTCGTCACTACCTTCACCCACTCACAATATCCACAAAGGCTCGTCATGGACACCGCACTATGTTTACAGAACCTATTTTATACTATAATACCTAGAATGACTACAACGCATTCATAACGACTACATTCATAACTCACTCTGACTAAATTCGGTATTTCGGTAAAACTAGATTCTAAGTATGGGTTAAGTACAATTCAATCTTATTTAACCCGGCTATCCAGCTTACATTAATCTAATTGATTAGTTCTGCCAATGACACAAATGCATAAGAGAGAAAGATAATCCAAGAGCTATGAAACTGGGACATTTCGTTTTCGTACCTATGTAAATTTTCGTCTCGTCTCATCGGACCCGAAATGTCGTTTTTCGCGGTAGGCCCACAGATTTCAGTTCTGACATTGACAAGAAAAGAACTGGTGCTTCCTGTTCAGTATTCTGAGCAAAACCATAGAACAGACGAATTAAGTCGATCCTCCCCCTTATTAGGTTCCATAAAATGAATCAGAGCCGAAAGTTGTAGGTGCCTCTATAATAAACAGACGTGGTAGTTTACAATAGGTACCTACCTGCGATACCTAAAATTTCTAATCCTGTCTCTTAGTAAGTCTGTCAGCTCCCACGGCTCATATATGAGCCAGAACGCTTATGGTGACGTCATATCGTGGGATTCGACAGGTTAAAATACAATATCTGGGAGACCGAGCTTTGCTCGGAAAACATATAAAAACTCAAAAACCAGCGTTTTCCCAGAGATAAGACCAAGCTAGATCGATTTTTCGCCCCCGAAAACCCCTATATACCAAATTTCATCGAAATCGTTAGAGCCGTTTCCGAGATCGCCGAAATATATATATATATAAATAAACAAGATTTGCTCGTTTAAAGGTATTAGGTTAGATAGATATCTTAATTTCGGCGTTTCCTCACAGATTGCATTTTTTTAAATCTAAGTAAATATTTTTCCTAATAAATGATATATACCTATAATGACTGTAACAATATTCAATGAAAACATGGAATAAAGTGAAATATAGGAGTAGTAGGAGTAGGTCTAATCTACGCCTTCGCTATGAAGGCTCTTATGAATCATTCAACGCTAAGCTCTTTCACTTCTTTATATATATTGGCCCCCTCTTTTTCTTGCATCTGATTCAAGATCCATAATACTCATCTCCTGAACTTTTTTGACCTTCATTAATTATTTTTGACAAGTAGCATCATTACTGCTATTTATTAAATTAGACTACGTATGATCAATATTTGCCCATTACACTATCTGCAATGTACCTATGAACCTTGCCCAACAGTTATTGCCCATGATTGATACCCCGTAGACAATGGCATTAATTAATGAATTTATGCGCATATAAGTAAGTAGGCCTTCGAAATTAAATAAAACCAAGTGGTAAAGGCGCCCGAATTTTCGTGATAGGTATACAGTATTTATAAGAGTATGTAGAGTAAATAATTATTTTATTTTATTTTTAATACCTATAGATATCTGAAGAATTAATATTTATACACCTACTGTATAATCTCACATAAGTAAAGAACGATGTGTAAAACGGACATGAATTTAAGAAAAAAAAATCAATAAAGGCTAAGGTTTATCGTAAATTCCAATAAATAAAGCAATAAATAACAAAAGGCTATCAATTAAGCTTCTCGACTTATTTGTGGTTTAATCAAAAATGTGAATAAATTTATTCAAAGAAGGAATAATATGTTGTTAAAAGTAAATAAACAAGTCGGGATTGCGTGGCAAGAGCCTCGTGATGTTGATATCCGGGTCACCGAGCCTCGGGCGTTCATATAATATGTAGTAAACGCTATAATTTCTGTCGTCTCATCCGTAATTCATCTTTTAGAACAGTGACCGCTTGGAGTAGCACAGAGACAAGCCATGATAGCGAGATCGACATTACGCTGAACAAATCTGCTCCTCCAAAACATGGGCCCTATAATACCTGTATACGTACTTACTTATAACATTACAGATTGTTAAATATATTGCATGTTCTGTTTAAGTATACTTGCGTGAATTAAATAATATATATTTAAGGTCACTGCGGGCAAGACCGGCATACTTTATTTTTTTTCTACTTTGGAGTGATCTAGTTGCGTTAATTATTCACCTACGTTACCGTTTGTCATCGCATACGATGTAGAATTTAATAATTAATAGTTTAGCCATAGTGACAGATCGTTTTAATCATAAATTAAGCAAAAACATTAGTATTTTTAAAAAATCGGCGAGTAGACGGACTTCCCTTGTAGTTTAAGGGAAGTCCGTCTAGTAATGATATCAGCCAATCTATGGGTGTGTATATGTTCGTAGTCGAATTCCTAAAAAGAATGAATCAAGACAATGAAAAGTGTACTTTCAACTTGTTAATATAGGGTTCTGATTCGAAATAAACGCCATTTTTCTAATATAAAGGCAAGTCCGGCATATACTACGAAAATGGGGTGGTAAACCTTTTATGGCTAATAATTACACGTAATCATTTTTGGATTTCCGAAATAAAAGACCAATAGGAATTTTAAAATGTACTTTATTCGTTTATTTTAATTTACTGAGATGAAAATTTAGGAAACTAACATCATGGGTAATGTCAGGAGGATTTTTCGATATCTTATCAAATCGTTATAATATTAAAATCGCAAAAACAGTTGGTAATCTCTGATTCAACGAAAGTCCGGCATATGACGGACTTGCCTTGTAAATAATAGACGGACTTTCAAACTTAGTCAAATTTTAATGTGATAAATGGTGGAACGTATAATTACAAAACTAAGCCAAATTCTGATATTTTAAACACAGAATAAAGATAACTGGTTCTTATGCTACTTACGTAGGTACTTTCTGATGTACAATCTTTTCAAAAACTATTTTTAATAAATTTTTTTCGAACGGCTGTCGAACTATGACTTCGAGTTCAAAACACGAAGTGACTTATTTAGGCGGATTGCTCTGAAATTGGTTGTCACAGCGCCATCTGTTTTAGAGTGAGGGAACTAACGCGCAAAACTGATTAATCGACTAGACTCCAAAGCGGCATACGCCTTCAAATTCAAAAGTTATAACGTGTTGACGGACTTGTCCTATAGACGGTCTTGCCCGCAGTGACCTTAGTCATTTACCAGAAAAAAGTAGGTATTACCTACTTATAACCAATGTAGCATACCTATTTATGGCCTATATGTTTTAATGCCTATTCTCAATTGTAGTACTTTTCTTGATTAATTGAAAGTAGGTAACCTTATCGTTATTTAACCGTACTTTATGATATTAGCAAGGTGTTGTTAGATAGGCCAAGAATTGTTAGGGTCGGATTTTCTCTCTTATGAATATAATCTAAACGAAGTAATTAGGTCCTTAAATATGGACTTATCTAAAGATATAATTTTTATGTTAATTTTAGATTCAACTATTAATCTCATAAAGATATACAAAATTATATATCTTTAGCGTTTGACTGTACGTCACCTTTAACCTTTGTTGACTAACCGAACGCTACCTGCGGCGAAAAATGGAAGTAGGTACATCGCAAGTTTACCTACTCGTAATATAGCGATTTATAATGATACATGTTTACCATTGGCGATATAAAAAGTTCATGATTTTATTCATACATCATAAATTACTCATACCTACACATATAAAGTAAGCTTTTTCTTCTTATTATAGAACAGATTCGTATGTCGCCATATAGCCCGCATCGCTGGCAAGCCGAGTGGCTTTAAGACTTGACTTGACCCATTGCAGCTAACCACTTTCCCTATTGGCATAATCAACTTTAAACTTAAGCTGGTCAGATTAAGAGATAAGTTAGGGATTAAGACAATAGCTATTAAATCTCTTAGACGTGACTGTGCAAAAAAAACATCTATTACAAATCCTAATGTATAAATAAGTTATTTAATATTTATTATGTAGATTTCCCTATATGACCCTTTTTGCTGTCGATAGTCTAACAATAAACAAAAATATAACTTACCTAGATATACCAGATGAAGGAATTCAACATCAGAAAGCCAATGTGATGAGCGGCGATCGGAGCTTAGACAAGAAGGGCCGGATATAATGGATTTTGTAGAAGAGAACGGTTGAAAATCCATGTACCTATAAAGATACGTTTACCTATTCCCATAAACAGCAAAAGTAGTTTGAAATAGCAGCCACGTCGCTTTTCTACTGAGCAGTGTGCTCTATTAACCTTTAACCAGTGATGTACGAATGTTGTATATGTATATCTATATATCGCCATAACCGTTATGAATACGACGTTTTGTTAAAGTTCAAAATGGGATGTTAAAATTTAACGTCAGTGGTTAACGGTTAATAAAAATTAAGACACACTTATGTTTAGGACACAGTTTTCAGCTTATTACTCAATGGATCGTTGTTGCAGTATTTGAATGCCCTATCTATTCCGTCGTCGGTCTACGATTCCGTGACCATCGTGTAGGCTCGCTTGAGTAAAGGTTTCGCAAAACGCTTCTTCGGACAATGCCGCGACAAGCGGCGAAGACAAATACTTGTTATCTTATGAATAATGCCGATTATGTTGGGTAAATACATGCGTGCGAGTGAATTTTTCACAAAAAAAAAATGTGATATACAGGCTGTAGATTTTCTAGATCGTATTATTTTTCATATGTTAGGTTTAATACGTAACGATACCTTGTTTTATAAATGGTATGGTATTTTGATACGCAACGAGATTTCCAAATTTAATTTTGGTAGAGTCTGTGGTAGAGTTCTTAAAAGCTGAAATGACCCAATCATTATTAATACTATTATTTACCTACCTATAAATAAACACAAATTTATTTTGAACTAGCACTTTAGTAACCGCGTGCCCTAAATGCTGAGAAAATATTTTTCGTATTTTTTTTTAATTGAAACCATTAAGGAAACCAAGAAAAATACAATAAATAAATAAATCAATATTTTGGGACAATCTTACACAAATCGACCTATGCCCCACAGTAAGCTTAATAAGGCTTGTATTGTGGGTACTAGTCGACGATAATATACTTAATAATAGAAAAGATCCATAACTCAGAAAATAAAAATATCTGTGATGAACACACAAATGCCTACATAAATGCCCCGACCAGGATTTGAACCCGGGACATCCTGCTTCGTAAGCAGGGTCACCAACTCACCACCGACTAGACTATAATTGACTATATGGCCGTTATGTATTCCTTACCTAATATCTACGGTTAATTAATAACCACCACTTCTAAGCTTTAATAGTTTGCAAAGGTTGCAACCTGGAGTACCTAGGTAGGTACCTACACAAGCACCACGCAATCCTCTTGTAAATCTTGCAAGTCTGGTAAGTAACTACGTTTTCTCTCCGCTTTCACGAGCTGATTATGTATTCTGTCTTCAGCATACGCCATAATTACACGACCATTCCGAGGAAAACTTAGGAGTTTAGCATACGACATACAGATTCGGCACGGCCTGTGCATCGCACGAGTCACCTAGTTGTCGCGCCTATTGTCCGCTGGGTGAGCCACCATTACCTCATACTATCAATATTGGGCTACAATGAACCTCAAGGTCCTCTTTTGGGGAATAGAGGGGGTATAAATACAAGAAGAGGCAACAATAACATGCAGTCGACGCCGATACTCGTGCCAAAATGAATGCACCCCTTGCACTCCTGCTGTGTTGTGTTGTTGGTACGTGATGTGAACTGTTACGAGTGATGCGTAAAGTGATTGTAATGGATTTAGTTTGAAGCATAACCTTTCAATAAATAGTTCAGTTAATAAAAATGTGATGGTCAGCAATGGATGGATTTTTTATGCTTATTACTCGCATGGAGCAATGTCGTATGTTAAAAGTAGGCGCTAAATAATAAACCACCTACAAGTCTTTGTTTATTATAATTGTAATACTTTTATCAACTATTATTGGGATACTTCCCTAATACTCCTAAAAATTAAACTTTACTATCTCAATTTGAGCAATATTTTGGGCTATAATGCAATGGAACGTTCATTTCGGCCCTAATAATTTAGTTTAAAATTACTTTAGCAATATTTAAAAAGTATATTATATTAAAGTATAATTTTTTAAGTGTATGTAATGGAGTATTATCGTAATATATTTGGAGTGCCTTTAAATATCATAAAAATACGACATTGCTCGTAGCATAAATGAAGAATCCTAAGAAACTTTCGAATTCCAAATAAAATTGGTACCTACATAAATCCCACAATGTACATAATTTTTAAAATAAACCTAACAATTTCAGAATATTTAAGTAACTTACATTTTTTACACTCATATTCCACAGTTTATTAGGTGTTATTTTTTGTATTTTAGGAAGTGCCGTAGGGTACTATGCGCAGCCAAACGCGCCTTACAACATCGGACCGAACGATCCGTTTGGGGTTGAAATCAACCCTAACTACCTCACGCAACCTTCGCAACGGCTGTTCTGGGGCAGCGGACAAGGCAGCAACCAGGTCGGCGGCACCGGCCTCTGGAACCACCTCACCAACAAGTTCCCGTTCCTAGGAAACATGTTCGGTCGGATGGAGCTGCCCACGCAATACGGTCCTCCTTCATTCAATAACTACGACTACCAGCAGTACAGCGCGCCGGGCTACCAATCGTACAACCTATACCACCAAGCGCAGCCGCAATTCAACCAGGCGCAACCTCAGCTCAATCATTTGCAGCCCCAATTCAACCAAGTACCGCCCCAGTACCCGTCCCAGCAGTTCTCCCGTCAGTACCCTCGGAACTTCGCAACGGGCCGCGATGTGGCTTTAACTGATGACGCTGTGATAGTGACTCCTCCGCACGTGCCAATAGCGCCGCCTGCGCCAGCGCCGGCCCCGATGGAGCCCGCTGAGGGCGGTTACCAGTATAACAAACCGCAGTACAGGCTCGAATTACCCCATAAGTAAAGTTCACATTGCCAAATTCCTAGGAAACTATTGATGAGACTTTAATGTAATATTATTGAAAATTTCTTTTCTATGCCTACCACGGCATAACAGCATAATTTTACGGGTATTAAGTAATTAATTTAGAAGAGGCTCTCTTCAGTATTAAGCAAAGCAAATGCTCATTCGGAGAATGATTTACTAATTTTAGGTCGATAACTCTAGTCTAGACCAATAAAATAATAAATAAGTAATGAAACATTAAAATGCTTTTATTTATTTGTGACCCACCCTGAACATCACATGAAAGTTACTTAAAATAAGACATTTATTTAAAGCTACAACAGTTGTAGGTAATACAAATCTACACAATTGTAGATTGTGAACCATATCACATAATGTTGCAATTAATTTTAATTAACACGCATTATTGCGTTTGTATACACGTGCGTGTAGTACTCGCATATAAATTTTGAGATATTAATTCAATTGTTCAATGTTAAATTAGATTTTTCATGGTTTCTTACACAATTACATTGCCACTAATCTAACTAAGTAATATAAAGGGGTCTCTATTGTTTCCCAAAAATGCAAACAATACATTATGATTTAAAACTTTATGTGGAACAAAGGGACCCCAATATGTAATCTATTCACACAAGTTCACACATTAAATTTTGGATTAATTTTTGATTAGGAACCAAAAATTATATTCGCAATATAAACGTAAGCAAGTTACTTTAGCTACATGTAGCCCATTTTATTTAAGTATATGTACGAAATACTCGAAATCGTTAATTACCTATGTCAAGAGTGGATTTCTCGCGCAATTAGTTCGTAAGATTAATTTAAACTAAATATTATTAAACAATTAGGATTAAGACAGAAAAACTAGGTATTCTGACGCCGTTTGTCGTTGTAATTATCCACATTATAGGGCTGGACGGCACCTGGCTTGATTAACTTAAGCTGCAGTCAGCCCTATAGGGTAGATACAGTCGGATTTGATGGAGGCACTTTTAGCGTCTATCGTATCTTGCATCACTCTCGTATTTATTACGTATGCTTATTAAAACACGACGGATAAAAGCTCAACCATCTCTCGCTGTTCGTGGTTGGTTCTGTTTAATTGCCAACTGAAGAGGACACGTCGTAGGACCCGTTGCCTTCCCCGTCGACATCCACCGAGGAGCTGGCAGAGACCGAGTTGGCGCCGTTGACTGCTCCAAACATACGTCGAGTCATACCGGGGCTGTTGAAAATATGTACTCTATTAGCGCCACTTGCACCATCCCAATAACCCGGGGATAGCCGGTTAAACCGTTAACTCAGTGTCAAATTCTACTGGTAACTCACCATGGTAACTCCAGGTTTAACCGGTTAACCCCGGGTTAGTGAATGGTGCAAGTGGCCCTTAGTCACTAGTTTTTAAAGGTTTCGTAGAGACCAAGGAAGGTTCGGTATATAAAAACATGGGACTCCTTCTTTCGATAGACATGTCTAAGTTCAGTAATTAAATATGTATGATAATAATGTCTTTAAACGTGACGTGAAATATTTTGTGTTGCACAATTTGTACGATATTTGTATCTCTGTAAATATATAAGTTTTAATATATGTATGATAATTAAAAATTATGAATGAACAATACGAGTGAATCTATCAAAATCTACCAAGGTTGTGTTGCCTATTCCGACAATTATATCGAAGTAGTTATTTCCTAAACTTGTATTACGAGTAACTGTTATAAAAACCGGCAACATGATTATTTTTTGTTTACTTTTTTGCACCTCCGTTATTACGTGAGTAATGTGTGCCATAAACTTATTAGTTTTGCGCTTTGCGGTTATTGCTAAAATCCGTTAATTAGTTATTTAGTTAGTTCAGTAGATACCATTTTAGACCTGTGATAGGATCGGCCAAAGCGTATTAAGCACCTTCATTGATATGGGGGCACAAATCAATTCGCACTTAGTCGACCTACTATTAGTCTTGTTTAGTAAGTAGGTAATACGTTGGAATCAGTGTTAAATAAGCTATTTGTATGTAACAAACAATTATCGAATGAGCGAGCGAAGCGAAGCGAAGTTCTTATCGAACGAGCGAGCGAAGCGAAGCGAAGTTCTTACATTCGACTTTGAACACACGGCTGGCTAGGGGCACGTCCCGGCATTTCAATGTTTTTAAGCTGAACTTTCAGAGGATAGTTTGATACTCAATAACTTAAGTAAATTTGTTCTAATTTAAATGAAATTGGGTGAACGTATAGTCGAGGGCATTATATTTTAGTCATTAAATTTTGAGCTGGCTTGAACAAGAGTTTATTGAGCTAGAAGAGCTTAAAATGCTAAAAAGCCATTTGTGAGGGGTCTTGCTATTCTGGTATTTTAATTGCAAGAAAGTATGGTCGAGTTTGGTATCAAATGAAAGTGCTCGGTTTACACATTTATAATATTGTTTTTTTTTAAGTTTTTTTTTTAAATTATGACAATTTTGGAATCCAAGATGGCGACTGTCATTAAATCGTAATGGATATCATTTTATAGGTTTTAGGGGGCGCAGATTTCGAAAATGATGATCATTTTAGATTCAAAAATGGCGGCCATGCACTCCATGCAGTATGTCATAAAAGTCGTCATATGGATATCGTTTTATAGATTTTAGGAGGCGCAGATTTCGAAAATGATAACCATTTTGGATTCCAAGATGGCGGCCATCCAGTATGTCATAAAAGTCGTCATGAATGTCGTTTTATAGGTATTAGGGGGCGCAGATTCCGAAAATGATGACCATTTTGGATTCCAAAATGGCGGCCATGCAGTATGTCATTAAAGTCGTCATGGATGTCGTTTTATAGGTTTTGGGGGGCGCAGATTTCGAAAATGATGACCATTTTGGATTCCAAAATGGCGGCCATGCACTATGTCATAAAAGTCGTCAAGGATGTCGTTTTACATGTTTTAGGGGGCACATATTTCGAAAATGATGACCATTTTAGATTCCTAGATGGCGGCCATGCAGTATGTCATAAAAGTCGTCATGGATGTCGTTTTATAGGTTATAGGGGGCTCAGATTCCGAAAATGATGACTATTTTGGAATCCAAGATGGCGGCCATGCACTATGTCATAAAAGTCGTCATGGGTGTCGTTTTATAGGTCATGGTCATCATTTTCGAAATCTGCGCACCTGTTTCAAATAAGATATAGATGCATCCTAGTAAGTCAACAACATCTATATCTACTATCGAAATGTACTTTTGATAGTAGTAGTACGAAATGTAATCTGAAAGGAATCAAGTAATGCATTCCTGTAATGAGGAATCGACATTGATTCCAATTACTAGTAATTGTAATATTCGAGAAATTGATTCCTGATTCCTCAAATGGAATTGTACTTAGTAATTCGGTATTGTTACATTACAAAGTACCTAATCTGGGAATCGGTAATCAGATTAAAAAGTAATTTCAAGTAATCGTGGAATCAGGATTCAATTACGAAATGCCCATCTCGGACTAAGTAGCACTGCATTCAATTGATCTTTTTGACGAACCGCGAGTTCTCAGTTCGGGGCGAACTACTAGTTTAAATGATTCCAATGCAGTTGGTCAGATGGTTGGAAAACTCAGGACTACTCTCTAGGACTAAACTTAAATAAGAGAACTCTACGCTTTCCACTTTCCTTGTTAAAAATGTTTCCTTGTTAATTTACAAAGTAGGACCTACTTCTTTGAAGGTATGGCGATCGGAGTCAGTGTCGTGCGTGCGTTTCGTTTATGAACAGTTAACTGAATATCCCATCCAGATTACGATAACAAAGAGAAAAGCGAAGTAATTAAACATTTCAAAATGCATTTTTTATTAGTAACAACTGGGATACAATAATGGTCTTCCGGCAGCTGCACGGTAGGCCGCGGGGCGCGGGCGGCGGCGCGCGGCGTTGCAGCTGGTGGAAAAGTTCAGGATGGCCCACACCGGAGTTAGTATGTCGCTCGCCCGCTAGGCCCTAGGGACAAAAAGGGCAAATTAGTCACTGATGTTGTTTTGTTTGATGGTGATTATGATTAATGCACTTATGAGTTCTATTCTTATCGATTGCAGGTTGCAGCTAGCAACAAGACATGGGTGCGTAGACAAACGTGCAATCGTTAACGCTCGGTAGCGAACGAAATTACGAAACGCAACTGTCACTGTCGCACTAGTGTGAAAGAGTGATAGAGATATTAGAGATGACTACGATACGCTACGGAGCGTTAACGATTGGCACGTTGGCTACGCGCCCTGACAATTAAAAATACATGAGATTAAGGGCCGGATGACAATGACGAGTCCTATTCCCCATACGTGTGGTGGTGGTGTGACCATTAGTAACTACAACGTGTAAACCAATGAGATTTGAGGCCGTTAATCCCTACGTACGAGTTTTTCTGTTTATTTCAGATGTATAGGGTTTTTTGGGAACATCTATTCCTTATCTTTTATATTAGGTATCATTTATCAATTATCGAAATAAAAAGAGTTACTAGTAAAATTGTTTGATTCAAGGTTCTGAGTAACGGTTTTAATAGTTTTTGAACGCGGTGTTTATTAACTCTACAATCAAAACTATGGTTCCTGTAAATATATTTAGGTATACCTATTTGTCATAGTTTCAGATTTCCTATCAATCTATCTTTCAGGCTCACCTTGCATATGGTTCGGCGGGCTAAGAACTTTAAGACTTATGCTTTATGAATTATGATCTACGCATAAGGTAAACGTACTAGTGCTCGACATGCTAATGCTCAATAAATGACACCCTGCTGTCACCTCTATTGACAATGACTTAAGTCACAGATTATATAATAGTTTCAAGATGACATGTACTAGGACCGCGTCGAGCACCAGTACGTTTACCTTAATGCTCTACAGCACTATGGAAGCCATTCCGAAGGATTACGTACCCCAATGGCTTCGCAGCTCCGTACGCCCCGGGAACGCCCCAGCTGCCGCCGGCACCACCGGGGAAGCGCCCGCCGGCATTAGCGTTCGCGTTCGCGTTCGCGTTGCCACCTGAAAACAACGTTAGAAAACAAGATTGGATATAAGGATATTAGGAATCATTTGGGGTATTTTTTACAAAAAAAAGTTGAACGGTATTTTATCTGGAGAAGCCTAAATTTGGTATGTTGTGAAATTTATTTTTATTATAATTTTTTTTAAATGTCTGAAATGTAATGATGTGATATATTTTTGTGTGGTTCAATAGAATGCCCTTTCGTATAATACCACACACGATAGGTTATTTCTAATCTTTTTTTTTTATTCCATACAAAAAAAGATGACGTCATAACTCCTCTCCTTTTTTTTTGGGTGCTTCGGGTCAAATTTATTAAAATGGGCCTAAAGCAAGCCTAAAGTTCAATCGTATCGATTTCATAGCTTTAACACCATTTGCAGCGTTTTTTGGCGAACCGCTAGCGCTATTAGGGCATCAAAATGTTTATAGCTTAGGATTGCTGAGGATTTTTTATACCTCAGTAGCCACCCAATGTTATATGGTCTGCTGTAGACCTACCTGCCCTAATCTCTCTAGGCACTGTTAGTTCACTGAACCCACATAAATATACCAAGAAAGAGCAATTATACCTACCTATTTAAGCTTATTGACAATGTGTATAAGAGTCACGAATTCTATTTAAGTTTAAATGTACCTACTTTTGTGACACTTTTTGTGTCTACTGAAAAGCAGGTTCCTCACGTTTCGTCACGGATGATTGAGCTTCAAGTAGCTTTCATGGATCGTTTTTTTTATTTGCGCATTGGCGGGTGATGGGTGATTTAAGACCGTTATTCGAACGGCGCCAGCGGCGAGACACCTTAGCCGTGTTACGATCGCATAGAGTCGAGAAGTCATCTCATTAGAACAGTACAAACTGTACCTTCCATTCCGGCATATTTGATTCGGGCTCAAGTTCACACTTATACTGGTTTGCCTGAGACAGAGGTTCGCAAGTGGGTACTCGAAAAGCGATTAGAATATGGTGGTTGCCCCGCACGTCGATGATGCTCTACTTAAGTAGTACTTAAGAACTATGTGCATATCAATTACCATTCTGATGCCATTCCATTTGGACGTGTTCCGTTGTTTAAGGCAAGACGAGTATACTTCAAACAGTTATGTTTGTGGTATTTATTTAGAACAAGCACGTGATGATCAAAAGACTGTGATTGCACATTTTAATGATAACTTTACCTACTTAGTCATAAACTTGAGTAACAGCCAATAATATTCTTAATGAACCAATTAAAATTTTCAATTTTGGTACAGATCAAAAGTACCTAATACCTAAATACAAAAGAATTGTAGTACTTATAGCAGTGACCCATTCTTAAAGTTTTGAAGATCGAGTGTCCTTATTTTTCAGGCTTAGGTAAGGCTTAAGGAGGCACATTTTATATTTTACAACAGGTTCCTAATATTTACATGGTGGCATTGTTAGGACCAGCGATTGCATACTCTGCGTAGTGAAATTATAGATCATACTGAACAACTTTTATTATGGGACCAATGCCGAAATCGCGAAAAAAAATTTGCTGTTTCATCCATTTTGGCTGATGTGATGCAGCTGATTTCTATGGGACAGGCAATTTTTTTATCGCGATTTCGGCATTAGGTAGTCCCATAATAAAAGTTGTTCAGTATGACCTATAAATTCACCATGCAGAGTATGGCTGGTGATAAAAATTTCACTGTGTACTTATTTTTGCTGTCTGTTACGCACTTATCGAACGAGCGAGCGAAGCGAAGCGAAGTTCTTACATTCAACTTTGAACACGCGGCTGGCTAGCGGCACGTCCCGGCATTTCGATGTTTTTAAGCTGAACTGTCAGAAGATAGTTTGATACACAATAACTTAAGTAAATATGTTCTAATTTAAATAAAATTGGGTAAACGTGTAGTCGAGGGCATTATATTTTAGTCATTAAATTATGAGCAGGCTCGATCAAGGGGTTATTGAGCTAGAAGAGCTTACAAGGCCAAAAAGCTGTTTGTGAGGTGTCTTGCTATTCTGGTCATTTTATTTGCAAGAAAGTATGGTCGAGTTTGGTATCAAATGAAAGTGCTCGGCTTACACTTGTATAATATCGTTTTTAAATTTACCATTTTGAAATAATTAGCAAGATAAAAATAAAATAAAATAAACATAATATAGGTATTTGACAGGAAATATTTCGGCTTACCACAGATACAGTATCAGTTAAGGGCTCCACAGACCTTGCAATAAATCATACGCGGTTTTCGATCCTTTGACGACTGCATTCAATTGATATTTTTGGCGAACCGCGAGTTCTCAGTTCGGGGCGAACTACTAGTTATAATTACGACCAATTAAGAAAATGTTAGTAGGTTCTATCAAGTTCTATGTAATCTATGTTACAACCGAGGTAGGTGGTACCTACATAATTAACGGCATTTTAATTAATAGGAAAGTCGTGGTTAAGATTAGCTTCGAATCATCAAGGATTTCCTCGACCGGTCAGTGATGAGTGAATGAATGTTATTGCGATGTCATGATTCTCAGTCATCTTGATTGAATCACCCATCGCGTTTTAGTGATGATTAGTTCCGGATTCAATAAAGTTAAGCTAATAATATTTTTACGGTGCGCTATTAACTTTAAAGACTTTTAATAACTCTTAAATACTTACGTAAATAAATGACCTTAAACCATAAAAACGAAAAAACGCTTCTAATATTACTTAACTACTAAAATTTATCTATGTACCTAGTATCTTTTGAGCAGTCATTGTGACAAAAAAACCCTACAGCATCAGTTAGGTACCTAAGACCTATAGAACATAATATATAATAGCCTCCCTTGCATTCGCATTAGTTAGCATTGCTAAAGCAGTGCAGGGCAGGCTGTAGGTATTTTAGTGCTATTTTTACGTAATGTATGTGAAATAGTAGAATGCCCGTAGAGTCATCGTATCAAGGTGGTCGTAACGTAAGCATCAGTTACTGCGTACGTACCTCCCCATGCGTTGGCGTTAGCGTTGGCATTAGCATCAGATCCAGGGCCGGGGTAGGGGTAGAAGGACCGACGCAGGCGCTGCAGGGGCACGGGCGCCGACGCGTGCCCTGTAGAGTCGATCGTGTAGTACGCGCGAGGCACGTAGTACTGGGCCTCTGGAATTTACAGCAGTAGTAACGTACACAGGGTGGTCTTAAATAATTAAGGGTTCATATCGTAGGTATACAAAAATTTAATTTAATTTAATCCATTGTCAACGAAGTTACGATACCTATAAAAATGTTGGCGGTTTCGAGACAGAATGGATAAAAATAAATGGTGAATGAATACAGCCTTGATTCATCAAATAGTCATTTCAAAATGGTTCTCAATTTGCGGCTGGACAATCCTTTATACATTTTTTTAAAGGTCCTTTATATCTTACAAGTGGTTCATTTGTCGTTACGTCAGGATCTGGTCATGAGATTTTAAAGGCACAGCTTTGCCTAGAAATTGATGATACACAGTTTTGTGAAGTCAGTCAGTTTTTGAATTTACAGTTCACCTATTGTGTACCTACTGTCGGGTTGTTTGTGTTCATAATTGTCTTTGTGTTGAGCTGGGCTGGGTCAAGTTGACAGTGTAGTAAGCACGCGCACAGTACGTAGGTATTGTTGGTTCTACTTACTGCCAGGAATGCACACCCGTAGTAACAGTACATGCATTGTTTCACTGGCTTCACTGCGCTCTGAGTGCAGTATGCCGTTGCCGTTCAACGTCGTTCCTCAGAAAGTATGTTACGGGTGCATTTCAATTCTGGTCTTTGTGACCATTGGTTTTTCTTCCAAACATCAGGTTAGATTGTACATTCTGGCGGCAATTCGGTCGGCATAGGTATATAGGTGTAGGTTTGATTTGAGCCATGTGCATCCATTATTCATATTTTTTAATATTGATCTCAACAAGGTAGGTAGGATTACTAGTACTATATAGGTACCTACATCTACCATACCCTTGACAAATCCCTGGTTAATTCCACATATCGAATTTTAAAGGGTCTCCAATTAAATCTAAGTATTTAATCATATATGGATATAGAAATTCAACAACCGATTTGTTGATCATCAATATCATCAAGAATAAAGTTAGTCACGATCGGGTAAGGTCGTCGCTTCAACTTAAACATAAAAGATGAATTACTTACGTACTGTGATGATCTCAACCTTGTGAGTGCCTCAATCCTATCTATTCACAAATTCTTGTATAATTTTACCTCGGGATGGCTAACAACTATGCGTGATCGGAGGTCAAGCTTGCATTGGTACATCTTACATCTGTAGTGAAGCTCTTCGTAAGCTTTGTGAATTGTCGTTATGCTTGTTAAGCGTTTTCGTTTTTTACTCGATGATATAAAACTGTGTAACCACAATACTAAGCACCTTTTAAATATTTACCGGTAAGAAGGCGACAGCCTGAATTCATCAAAGTGGTACAGTCAGCAACTGCTCGTAATGAGACCATAATAAATGAGAAAAAGGGTATTTTAAGAAAGCTCTTTTTTTTAATATACATATTTAATTCTATTTCTGTGTAAACATTTCTGTTTTTTTTTTCAATTAAGATGTTGTTAGCATTTGTTTGTTAGTTTTTATTTAGTTTTCTATCCCAGTTAGGTAGATATATATATTAAATTGTTTATCGGATATTTTTAGTAATACCTACTTAAGGGTGGCTCGCCTCGGCCCGGGCACGGCCCGGTCTAGCGTGACGTGAGTCATCCTTTACATTGCTACCATTAAGTAGAGGCCTATATTATTATGTCAGAGCCTTATATTTTTCTCATCAAACCAGCTCATAAGTCATAAATACAAAGGCAATAATGGCAAAGTTGATGCAAAATTTTATCAAAATTAAGTTTCCTCATGTTGGCTGGTAGAATTTACTTTTAAGTGATGATTTTGAATGATAAATATTTAATAGCGTTCATTATTTGGATTTAATTTGTAATATTTTATTCCATGTGGAGGTGTTTTCACTCGGGCGTGCCTTGAAACCATGACAATGCTCAAGATTCCACTTTTCTAACCACACGCTACGTTCGTGGTCAATTTTGGCATCTTTAGCTTACTCGGGTAGGTACTTGGTATCAATACTAGCTCGAGGGGTTAAACATCTACTTTGCCCCTTGTAAAAAAAATATACTACCTATTATTAAGTTCCTCGGTACACACCAACACCAACGTAAAATAGTTGGGTGCTCAAGAAGGCTACTACTAGCCATAGGTTCGATCATTTGTCGTCAGAACCGTGGTTTGATAATGAAGATCCATGAGGAAACGACTGAGACGAAGAGTTTTTTCTAAAGTGAGTCATCCGTTTGATATCGGAAATTATAGTATTTGATTCGTGAAAGCTCAATGCCTAATATTCTGCCGTCAGAAATTATATTGCAGACCGGAGGTTTGCAAAAGTTTGAAAATCAACGACATTCACGCCAGTTCCCGCGTACCCAATAGTCGTCCCTATTGTTTGGCAAATAAGGACAAGTTGCAAAAAAAACTCGATCGGATCGGATGTTACCAATACAAAAAAAAACAAGTGACAGTCGCATCGAGCGGCGGCAAAAACTAAATGAAAGGGCACTAACCTGCCAGAGAGATAGCCAACACCGCTGAGAGTAAAAACAAGGTTAGTCGCTGCATGGTGAAGGTTGATACGTCGGGCTCGGACAGACTCTGTGGAGGAACTGCCGGGCGCTCCGCTGCCTCACTTTTATATAGCTACCTAGATATAACTCAGTCCAAAGCTTCGAAAGCGCATCATGCTCGGCACGCCGCTACTTACAATAAATAACGGTTACTGGCGAAAAGATATCGTAAAATATAATAGGTAGCAATGAAGGTTGATGGAGACGAGACGGCTGTGATTTTTAGAGTGCGCGCCTATAAACCCACTTCATGCCTACTAGGTTACTGTGTAATTATAATTAGGTACAGCGGGTCGTCATGTAATGATACTATGTATTTTTTAATAATGGTTCAACCGTAGGTAATTTATCTACCCCGAATAGTTAATAGAAATCTACGCTTAGGTACATTACATCACGGTCACTGAACTGAACCCATATTAGACCGTTGTTCCCAAATTTACACAATGCATGCATATGTGTTTAACCATGGTTTAACCGGCGCAAGTGCCTAAATAAGAAAATGCGCATTCTACTTCTTAAGTACTTTTTAAATTGCGTTCCAGCGCCACTATTAGGAACTATAGGTATTCGAACATAAAAACACATGACATTCCACCCCCGTTAGTAGTGTGGCACTAGATAATTCAGTGGGTACCTAAGCTGGAGCTAAGTGTTCATACATTTCATAATATAAATTTGTGTTTTGTACAACAAAGAGTTTATACATACATACATACATATAGGTTTAGGATCCGGGTATGTCCTTAAACTACGTCCAAAAGAGAGGCACTGTGAATGTCATTTTGCTTTGTGTGGAAGGGCAGATCATAGCAGATGTCATTCCAGATAATCCAGATCTAAAGCAGAGCCCAACTGGGGAAGTCCTCCACCTTACAGAAAATCGCAGCCAAATATGTAATACTAAACCTTAGTCAAATTGGTGTGTTCCTGCCGGTGAATAAGGTTGCCAGACTTGCCAGAGCACAACGAAAGTGCGGAGTGTTAGGGTCAACAACGCGGGCCTACCTAACACCTCTCTGGAAGTCTGGAATTGCAGGCGTCCATAGGTTACGGAGACTGCTAACCATCAGGCAGGTCGTATGCTTGTTTGCCACCGACATTGTATAAAAAAAGGTTTTTTAGCTTTAGCTGGTGGAAACCAGGTTCTAAAACACAAACATGTGGGTATTTTCTGAGATAGGTTATGGTACATTTTTGCTTACCTACTTCTAATTATGTATTATTATTAAAAAAACATACATACGGTCATACTTACAAACTAACTACTAACTAAACATTGCTGCCGCTCCTAGATGCTTCCGGTGCAAAAGTGCCCATAACACTCGCGGCATTGCCGCGCTGGATGGCTATGGATAGCCTTTGCACCAGAAACGCCTCGGAGCGGGGGTCCTCCCCCTTCTGCCTAAGTGTGGGTATTTTATCATATGAACCCAATGCCTTGTTGCATGTTGTAGTGGAAGTTATTTTTGTGTAACAAAAGGTTAAATAAATAATATAGACGGACTAGCTGAAATGACTGAACTTTGGCAAAGTTTTGCGGTTATATTTGCTACCATACCTCCAAATATCTACAAATACCGAAGTGTGGAACCCGCGGTAAATGATCCAAATACATACAAACGTATATTCCTACGTATACCTAAACCTATACCTATATTTAACTAAAATAACTGGCTAAGATTATTAACTACCTATCTAGTTGCGTACCTATAGGTATTTACAAATGTATGTCCCATTGTTTTACCAACGTAATTATGGTAGGGTTACAAGGAAAAATACTAAATCATAGGTCAAATGAATTATCACAAATTATTTGCTAAGTTTATAGATTTGTATAGCTGGTAGGTAGGTGCTTCAATGGTCGGTTGTTACTTTTAATTTATTATTAACGTAAATAAAGATACAAAGAACTAATGATATGGACGTATAACTAAACTGCATAAGTTATAATAGCGCGGGAAGTCACATATTAGTCTTATAGTGCACTGAAAACATAGTAGGTACTTGTTTTATTACAAAATTAGATAAGTTATTAAGTAAAGTTAATAGGTACTTTTAGTGGTGTGATGTCACGTCTATCTATGTGTTGATGACGACGACTGATCTTGGACTATATATATATATATATATATATAGGTAGGTACATACTATATAGTTTGCTATTTGCTGCTGTTAACTGTATTAATTACTAGAATTACTAGATCCACGCAACTAAGTAGGTAGGTAGCTCTTCATTGCTGGTCGATTTTCATATAGGGTCATTGCGCTAGTTTCCGTCCATGCTCTAGTTTTCGTCCACTTGACAGATTCGTAAATAATATATTTAATTTTCTACTTCCGAAATAAGGTTTTATATCTGGTCAAGCAAATCTTGTCAGTAAAAATAGGCGCGAAATTCAAATTTTCTATGGGACGATATCCCTTCGCGCCTACTTTTTTCTAATTTGCCGCCTTTTTCTACTGACAAGATCTGCTTGACCAGCTATAGATATATTGTTTTGACATTAAGGATTGCAATACGTACAAATTTGTGCAGCAATATAGGTTTATTTTATATTCAAATTTCCTCAAGTGGACGAATACTAGAGCTGGACAAAAACTAACGCACCTACCCTATGTAAAACATAATAATAGGATATGTCCTATCCTAACAACACGTATTTTTCTCTACATCGGTGGCAAACAGCTTAAGGCCTGTGTAATGGCACAGAATAAATAATAGTACTAAGACTACTAAGTACAGAAGACTCACTCTCTAACAAAACGCGTCTGTTTTACGATCAGCACAGATATGGCCGCTAGGTAGCGACAGCGCCACGCGCGGCTTATGGCTTTCCCCAAAATTGGGGCCGAACGGAAGCAAAGCGACGAAATCGCGGAGTGAGACACGCCTGGTAATGGTAAGCCGTCGCCGCGCACTATGGCTACACGCTTAATTGTGAGTTATGGGACTGATGGGTGTCACATGTGCATGGCTAACCGTTTAAACAAACTCATCCTGTGACATATGTGTTACACTCGTTTTTAGGGTACCGTATCCAAAGGGTAAAAACGGGACCCTATTACTTAATGAAACTGAAGTCTTCCCGTGACCCATTTATTTCGTTTGTTCGTCTATTTGCCTCTCTATCGGTTGGATATCCTCTAGCGGTCCACCATACAAGAAAAACTGGCAGATAAATAAATAGTGGTATAAAATAGAATTTAATTTGTTTTGTTTTAAAACTGTAAGGAATACTAAAAAAACTCTTCCATTATTGTTACAAAATTTATTCTGAAATAAAAATAACATCAAGCTTTTTAAAATTGACAATTCATGTTAAAATAATAACTATAAATTGTGAGCACAAATTTCACATTAGGAAGAATAATTTCATTTATGCTTTAGTTCACAATGTTCACATACATAGCAACAAACATGGATCCAATCTCATGGCGTAACAGAATGCTCCCAGCGAGCTCGTCCGCAACAGAGCAATCTACTACAAAGCCTTTCATAAATTAAAATTAAAATCTTGAGAGCACCAAAACAATTTTCACTTCGAATGTTACAGAATAAATAGTCACAAAAATAAACGAACTTATGTAGTAAAAGTAATCCGCATCACAAAAATAATTACGAATATATTTAAAACAACTCAGTATTGGAATTCTTGAAAACTATATATTAAAAATGCAAATTAATTATGCAGCTCCTCCGTTTAAAGTGTTGAACACACAGTACCTCGTAATCCTTATCAATATATTCATATAAACAACATTTTAACCTATTACATTTATTTTTACACTTTAGGAGATATTTTACAACCCTGTATCCACTATACTTTTATATGACAGTACGTTCTGCTATCCAAATCATGACTTGAGAAAATTAACGGCACATTTACGTAGAATATACCTACCTAACAACTCAACAGAACATATTTCTTGACGAGTAAGTCTTGTTTTTATTAATAATTATCACGACTGGGGTAAAATTTCCTGTTAATGGTTGGTGATACATTAAAAAAACGAAGTACATAGGTACAGCCAGGTATAGTTGAACAATCGATATACTTTGTGCTCTAACTTGTTAATAAAACAACATTGTTTATTAAATACATGAATATAGGAAGATTAAAAATGAAAGACTCGTTATGTAGTGGAAAGACTGAGATACGACGGGATGAGGACAACCTTCATTGAACTAGGTCGAGCCCAGACGTGCACTTCGGATAATCGTCACTTCTCCAAACCTTTAAAATATCTCCCACAAATAGTTTGCGACGTTTAATTATGTCATGGTATACAGATAACCCTTGGGTCGCGTAGGAACAGTCAATACAATGTTTTCTACTAAACAAATATTACGTCATGTCAGTGTCGAATAGGCTAGATGACAAATTTGCATTTATGGTATCAATCAATCAGGTTTGTTTTTAGGATCAAATGTCTATATGGGACCCATTGCATTAAAGCAATACAAAAGTCAGAAATGATAGTCAAAGTCCGACAGTCGTACTTCACTCGCGAAACGCCCCTAACAAATCGCTATGTGAACGTGACGTCAAGGTCACTGAGAGCGCATCTTGAAGTATGAACAAAACAAGAAAATTGCATTTTTGTCGGAGAAATATTGCGTTTATGTATATAGTTGCTATACAATCTTTTTTTGGATAAAACGTGAGGAATCGAATGGTATCCTTACTTATTTCGTTTTTGAAAGTTAAAAATAACTTTATTTTTGAAACTTTCAGATGCTGTATTTTTGTATTATTTCCATTATTTTTTTTCATATCTTCAATATTGTGATAAATTGCTCATTTGCTATCTATTTTACTAGATTTTGTTATTAAATTCAACATGTGTCATCATCCCTATTGTGAATGCTATCAGAATATGCAGTAATGGCCGTTGGGCGTGTCGGTTCGGAAGTGCAGGTCTATGGGCTACTGAGAGGGCTTCATTTTGCCTTGACGGCGGCGGCGACTTGTCGCTGCCTTAGAGTTTTGTTCGTGTTTTGATCCACCTCCGGCAGATCGGATTCTTCGACGGGCGCTTTCTTTACTGTTGACAATAGAATACATTGATTATTATACTTATAAGTATGCCTATTTTATTTTTTCTATAGGTTAACATTTGTCTCGCCCTATAGTTCGTTTTTTTAGCATTAGAAAGAACTTGCAAGAAGGTAAGCGATCTTGACATGTCTTTTAATTGAAAAAAGCTTTTTAAAAATCAAAAACTGTTACTTATGAAAGCAGAAGAATATAAATGATCGTATTAGATTCATAATTGTTACATATTTGCCGTAACCTATTTTTAAAATGTGTTTTTTTCAATTAAAAGACACATCAAGATTGTTTACCTTATTTCTAATGCTAAAAGAAACGAACTATAGCAGTTCCATGATGCACTTTATGATACAATGTTATTTTGTTTTGTAATACCATGGTTGGCATTTAATAAATGGTATGGTATAAGTATAATATATTACAGTTTGTTTTATAAATGTAATAATCTTACCCTTTTCCTTTTTAGGTTTGTCTTTCTTTTCCTTTTTCGGCCTGTTCAGAGCCAGCTGGCGGGACTCTTGCCTCTGCTTCATGGCTTCAGAGATGAAGTTGAACATGAGGTATACCTTTAAAAAAAGTAAAAATACATACAATGTGGAAAATGTAAATGAGTCGTCAGTTTGGTTGACGGCGTATCCTCTTAAAGTCTTATTTTTAGAACGTCAAAAAGTACTATCAACAGCCGTCATGGTCAAGTTTTCGAATGAAATAAGACCTTATTCTGCGCCTGAGAGTTAAAATAAAATTCACAAATGTGTGCTACGTCCTAGTTTTAGAACAGTGGGTCGTTATTATATGCAGGTGTTTTTTTACACACCTGAAATAGGTAATTTACGGGATGAATATGAGTCGTCAGTTTGGTTGACGGCGTATGCTCTAGTCTTATTTTAAAAACGTCAAAAAGTACTATCAACAGCCGTCATGGTCATGTTTTCGAATGAAATAAGACCTTATTCTGCGCCTGAGAGTTAAAGTAAAATTCACAAATGTGTGCTACGTCCTAGTTTTAGAACAGTGGGTCGTTATTATATACAGGTGTTTTTTACATACCTGAAATAATTTACGGGATGAATATATATAAGGCAACTTTTACAACAGGATCAACCCAGAAATCGCAAAAACGAATTTGCTATTTCATACATTTTGGCTGGTCTGATGTTGATATTTTGTATGGGATAGTATTTTTTTTTTATTTTGCGATTACTGGGTTGGTCCCATACTAAAAGTTGCTTAGTATGACCTATACAGGGTGTTTCCTGTAACAGGAGCAATAAATTAAACTGTAGGCTGTACTCATCAAACTGACCAACATTTGTTCAGCAACTTTTGAAAATAACTCATGTTTTGATTTTTATTACACTTTAAAGTTTATTCTAAGACGCAATTTTAAAGCGTGACAAGCAACGTCAAACACACTGATGTCAGCGTACATTGAAGGCAATATTTATTTTGTATGAAAAATAGGAAGTCTAAAGAATTCATAATTTTTAAAAGTTGCTGAACAAATGTTGGTCAGTTTGAGGAGTACAGCATTTAGTTTAATTTATTGCTCCTGTTACAGGAAGCACCCTGTATAATCACTCCGTAAATTATTGCAGGTGACTAAAGCACACCCCGTATTAGGCGGTACAGTTTAATACCTGGAAGGAGACGAGCAGCGAGAGCGCCCCGACGCGGAGCAGCAGCGGCGCGGCGCCGGCCAGCCCGAAGTAGAACGTGAGCACGCCCAGCACCAGCGAGGCCAGCCGCACCAGCACGAACACCGCGCCGTTCACCAGCCGCCCGACTGCACATCACACAACTTAGCGCCACTTGCACCAACCCACTAACCCGGGGTTAGGCGGTTAAACCGTTAACCTAGTGTCAAATTGTACTGGTAACCATGGTAACTCCAGATTTAACCGGTTAACCCCGGATTAGTGAAATGGTGCAAGGTGGGCTTAGTAGATATGAGCGCCGCGCCGGCGCGCCGCCGCCGCCGACAAAATTTTCGCGCCGCCGCCGCCGACGCTGCGCTATCGGCGTGGCATCGGCGTGACCTTGGTAGTTACTACTACTTTCAGAATCAGATAATATATTTTTAATCGAGTTTAGATCATTAACGGCGCCACTTCGAATAGTTTATAGGCATTCAAAAGGTATTTTAGGCCCGTATAATTCAAAAATATCGAAGGCAAATGCAAACTTATCTATCTAGTAACCGCGCTACTAGTCTTTTAATATCAATTTTAACATCAATATGCTTGTAATAGATATACTGATTTCCTTCCATTTTTATTGTGGAACGTTCCACATTACAATTTATAGGTTATATATATACACTAGATATATGTCAATCATAATGAAAAAATTAACTGTGATCAACTCTGGCTAGTTAGCCAGAGTTGATCACAGTGAGTTAACGTGAGACACGAACCCACATCTTTGGATTACCGATCCAATGCATAACTAATTTTGCCAGCTAACCATTCGTCATTTACCGCTACTTTAACCATTGCAAGCATTACCATCTTTAAAAGGTATAAAATGGGGTTACTTTTTAGATATTAAGCGTTTCCACGTTCAAACGTCCGGCCGTTGGCTTCGCACGGAAGGGCGCGGAATCGGGTCTCAATTAAACTTGGTCACTGTTCAAATTTCAAGCTTTGCTCTCTCGCAGCTCAATCTTTGGCCTTGCATCGCTCGCATGGAATTAAGCCGCTATCTGAACCTGCAAGTTTTTGGCCCTGTTTGGAGCTCAACTTTCGGCCTGTTTTAAAACGCTTGAGCATTGGTCCTTATCCGATCTTAGCTCCATTGCAGCTCGCCATTTGGCGTCGCACGGATGCGCCTGCAGGAAAGCTCCAGATCTTTAACACTATGGCTTCAGTCTTTATCGGCCTTCACCCTCGCTCTGCTCTCTTGCAGCTCGGCCTCGCACAGAAGCGCGCCGCAATCGGAGCTCCGGGCGTTCGGCCGTTAGCCAAGCTTACACTTGGCGTTCGATTCTTAGCTGTATACTTACCTGCAGCTCATCCTCTGGCCTCGCATTGGGAGGCGTCGAAATCAAGTCTTTGGTGTTCGGCACATGGAGCTCCGCGTTGGACCTCACTTTTTGACATAAATCGGTTTTGTTGGGTCGATATTGGTTAATGACGGAGCTCGATTTTCTTTGGACTGTCGACAAGACGTTTCTCTGATACAGTCAATCCGCAATTTTTAACTTAGCACAAAAGATAAGGGCCTCGCTAAGATCTTCCGGACAGAGCCTCGCCAAGATTAAGACCGCCTCTGTAGTGATGGGTAGTACATCAATTTAAAATGAGTTTGTATGAGTACCTCATTTTCTAAAATGAGGTGTTACAATGTCTTACTTCAAATGAGGTCAGGTACTAGAGTCAGACCAATAAAAGTCTGCAGCGGATTTGATAGCCCACGCAGTGCAAGTGTTATTTATACGTCATAATTTCATAGAAGTTTGACGTTTAAAATAACACTTGCACTGCGTGGGCTATCAAATCCGCTGCAGACTTTTCTTGGTCTGACTCTAGCATATTTTCAGCGTCAACTTTTCCATTAATTCCAACAGCGACAATTTTTTAAAGATGTATGAAAGCTTGCAGCGCTTACGCTTGTTGTCTTTCGTGTTTAATTGTTAACGTATTTTCGGTGGTGACACGAAGCGATATTGAAGTACGTCGCGTGTCGGTCTCACTCCCTCTTTGGGTATTCCTAATTCATTGTTTCATTTTGAAAGGATTTTTGAGGGGTTCACGTCATAGAGAGGCGGTGAGTGGTACAAACTCAACGCATTTCTCGGTGGACCTTTTGTCGTTGCAATAAGGTTTGTAGTTCGGCAGTTGACAGTGTGGATCATTACTCGTTTCTTCATTTGAGACATTTGAGTTTTGAGTGTCGGCGAGCAGGCGAGCACCTAGCGCCTCGCACGATCCAGGGACTCTGTTGCGAGTTGTGAGGAGTGTATGAGTTCTGAGGGTCGCGAGACTCGCGAGTGAATTTGAACGGATAAGAGTTTTTTTGAAATTTGAAGTGTGTGAATGATTTGTGTGTCAAGAGGTGTTTGTGATGCGCGCGAGTAAATGAGTAAAATGAATAGAGGAGTGAAGTAAGACATTTTTGCGGTACGAAGTACTGCGACAAATTAACAAAATGAGTGGTACAAATGAGGTGCCTCACGAGTGAGCGACTCAACACTACGCCTCTGATGCCGCGCGATACCGCTTATCCACAGTTTATACGATATCAATTTTTTTCGTACCATTATTCAATAAATTATCCTTGAAAATAAAGAATGCATTTATTTCATCAATTTCTTACAGCAAAAACATGTTTTTTCGGTAAAATTTTGGTTTGGATTCTGTTTTCATTAATCGAAGGTGTTTCAAGGTCACGCCGCCGATTCGCCGCCGCCGCCGACCAATTTTGACCGGCGCGCCGCCGCCGGCTATATGCCCATCGGCGCTCATATCTAGGGCTTAGGGGCAGTTGCACCAACAACAATAGGCTACATGACTAATTTTCATTTATGGTATCAATCGATCAGGTTTGTTTTAAGGATCAAATGTCTATACACCCATTGCATTAAAGCAAAAGTCAGAAATTATAGTTAAAGTCCGACAGTCGTACATCACTCGCGAAACGCCCCTCACAAAAGGATAAGGGAACGTGACGTCAAGGTCACTGACATCCCATCTTGTAGTATGGACAAAGCAAGAAAATTGCGTTTTTGTCCGTGAAATATTGCGTTTATGTACATAGTTGCTATACAATATTTTTTTGGATAAAATGTAAGGAATTGAATGGTACCCTTACTTTTATCGTTTTTGGAAGTTAAAAAAAAACTTCAATTTTGAAACTTTCGGGTCCTGTACATTTGTAACATTTCCGTATTTTATTTTAATATTCACATTATTGTGATAAATTGCTCATTTGCTATCTATTTTACTAGATTTTGTTATAAAATTCAACATGTGTCATCATCTCTATTAGCGGACTGATGTCATTCAGCAGTGAACTATCAAACTTCCCATACTATAAAATTTTGCGAACAGTTTGATGCCGTCTGTCACCATCAAAACGTTCAATTGTGGAGTGACGTCGATCAGTCCGTCGATTGTAGATACATATGCGAGATTGACAGTTGAGCGACTGCATCGCGACACCGGCAAAATTTTATCTATTTTTAAGAACATCCTCTAGACAGTCTAGAGTTCCAAATCTGACCCAAATTTTAATATGCTTGAGTCTCACGGGAGTTTTTCAGTTATGTGCATTGTGCAAATATGTGTAAAACTTACATTTCTCGATGAAGTCCTCTCGCTCGCCCCTCAGGATGACGTTAAGGCGGTAGGCGTGTGACACGAACTCGGCCAGGGAGTACAGGACAACCAAGCTGACGCCAACACGCTGGAATCTAGGTAACAGTACATTTGTATCGGTTAATTATTCTAGGTATACCATAGAGAAAAAAATACATAGAGTGCTCACTCCATACATCAGTTTTAGTACCAAAAAGACTATTAGCATCTAGCATCGAGTAGTGGAACTATCAGTACTGCTACTTGACAATAGATGTAGCCACCGACCGGAAAGTCTTATGCTGTTGAGATAAGACTTTCCGGTCGGTGCTACATCTTTTGTCAAGTAGCAGTACTGATAGTTCCGCTACTCGATGCTATATGTAGACACTGAAATTAATAGTCTGAACTGATGAATGGAGTGAGCACTCTATGTATTTTTTTCTCTATGGGTATACTTAAGGGGCATTCAATTTCGTTTTCAGTCTGATTGGTCTAACAGGCGGACAGTAAGGTATCCACAAAATTTCATCCTCATAAAGCCCGAGCCACCATTTTTTTATTATTCAAAGAGGTTGCTCTTACAGCCCAATGTCCGAACAATATGAGGATAAGATACTGGGTAGTTATGAATAGATTCTTGTGCAGTGTGCACTGTTTTAAAAAACAAAAGTATGTCATCAAGAGTAATGTTAAATTTGTCCAGTTCGATAACAAGAACATAAACCGAAAGTAACACAACTTGTTTACAAATTCAATTCAGTAACAGTACACATTTGTTAATGTGCATTGTAATTAATTACACAAGATAATTAGAGATATGGTTTAACTTTAACTGATTACATTAATTAACTTAATTAGGATTCTGATATGAAACTTACTTGAAGCCATAAGCCAGCGCTACAAAAGTGAATGCGATGAGAGCTTGGCGAATACGGCCGGCCCACTCGTCCTTCTTGATGCGTTGGAAGTACAGCTCGGGGAGAGTGTGGATCCAGTATGCAGCCTGGACGATCCACCACAGTTTCAGCAGGAAACTCATTGGGTGGTTAGGGTAGCCTGAATGGCAAAAACCATTGTAAATCACTCTCACTCACACATATTAAGAGGAAAGGGGTCAACGCAACTGAACTGGGAGGGGGTCTATATTTGTATATTACATATATTACTATGTTTGCAACTTTGCATAGTCCTCAGTTTCTTCTATGGATATTGACATTATGAAAAATATTTTTATACAATTTTATGTAAATTAAACATTTGTTAGATTTCATTTTTTGATTGTTAAAAGAGTTACAAAAGAAAAACAAATTCCATATAAATTGTAAAATGCTCTTAACTCTTAGTAATTTCAAAGCTCAATCTTCTTTCTTAACAGAACAGTGCTTGAAAGGGAGAAGATAGTTATACCACGTGTCCCAAAATTCAACAATAAGCTGGCACCAGAAGATGGACCTGCTCATGACTACTCGAGGAAAAAAAAAAACAGTAAAACCCGCTTAATACTATCACGTTTAATACGATTTCTCGCATAATACGCCATTTTACGCCGGTCCCTGCAACTTTGGGCCTGTTTTCATACATTTTTTCACAGTTAATACAACTTGTGTCCCGCTTAATACGCCATCTATAATTATATATTACTTATCCGTCCCGTTACACACCATCTGCACGTTTGTGTTTTTGACATAACCGTCATATTGTTATGCGATACGCCGTTAGCCAACATTTTTAATGTGTTTATTACCTACCTTAGGTTTTTTGCTTCGTCTAATATCTTTTGTCGGGTCCTTATCGGCGTGGCGTGAGAATGCGATGCCATCTGCTTGACCGTTATGGACCACAGAGTACAAGCTATCGCTCCCAGATTTAATTGCAGTCAGTTACTCCACGACTTTCTAGTTGAATCTATTGTTAGTATTCCTAGATTATTTAACCGCGTGTGAACTTGTACCTTACCTACACTTACATAGATTTCATTCGCTCATTATCACCATTATTATAGTTTTTTTTGTTCACGTTTAATACGATTTCCCGTATAAAACGCTTTTTTTGCTAGGTCCCCTCAGAATCGTCTTAAGCGGGTTCTACTGTATCTCCATTTATTATGGAATTACAAAAAAAATGAGAATTGACACCCCTAGTGGTATTTTTAAGGACAAGGTCTACAATTTTTCAATTTTTTTTTTCGCCAGTAGTCATGAGCAGGTCTATCTTCTGGTGCCAGCTTATCATTGAATTTTGGGACACGTTGTATAATAGGACCAGTTTTTTAGCACTTAAGTATCTGTGTTTATGTGAAGAATCAAAAAATAAGAATAAGATGTTTCTAAACATTTCAGCTAACCTCAGCCAAAAATGTATCTCAGATCTGTCCAGTTTCTCAAATCATTTATAAAAAAATGTTTTTACCGAAATCTGTTTGTTTTTAATTCTGATAATAAGCTATTTCTAAAATCTTGCCAAATAGGAATGATGAAAAAATGGTAGAGATAATGAATGCACTGTTGCAACTATAATTGCCAGCTGTGCTAATTTGGTATTTTGTCACAGGGTTATGTAGAAGTAAAATAATAACTTGAAGTTAAACCTACCATCCCACAGCTGTGAAATGTTGAATGCAAATCCTTCTCGGAGAATAGCATCACCTCCCCATAGCAAGGTCACCAAATGGAACACAACCAGCTGACCAGACTCATTCAGCGAGCTTAATCTTGATTTTGACAAGTGGAACTTCTTTGATATTTTCTACAAGATAAAAAATCAGTACACATATTGAACAATGTATGGTAGAAGGTAGAAGATAAATGTACATGTGGCAACTTACGTCCAAGAAGTATTCCTGAAGGATTGCATGCATCACGATACACACGAGCGAGTAGAAGAACACCGCGCAGGAATCTTTCCAACCCGCTTCGTACGAGAAAGGCTCACCCTTAGGATTTTCTCTCGAGGGTTCAACGCCACTGACATTATGGTGCAGACTGATGAATAAACTAGCGATGGGACTCGTCGACTGTAACAAAAACCACAAAGATAACGGCCATAACACAACAAAATGCTACAATATTTTAAGAAACATCGAAAGCTCGGCTTACGTGGCAACAGCTTTGAACGTACCTGAACCATCAGTCCAACCAGGAAAACCATAACCACACATGATACTATATCTGCGTGATTCTGGATCACAAATTCATGGCTAAATATAGGTGGGCTTTTGTTAGATTTTCTTCCAATTGCAGGCTTAACACCCATTTTTCCCGGCAATAACCTAGATCAGAGGTATCTTTTCCTTAACCAACTGTTTTACACACGTAAGATGATTTTCATAAAACAAGTAACAATTATTATTTTTCTGCTTTTTCAAAACTAGCGTTATTTCCGTACCAATAAGCAGCCAATAAGAAATTATATCGGAACAAAAATATTACTGACAGCGAATTGGCCGACGTGACACTTTCACTTTACGCACGTCAACAGCGCTGTCGTTTGTTGATTGTTGTGTTGGCACCTAAAAAGGTCAATTAACGATTTATAAAACTAGAACTTTATTTTCCTAATATAAATTACAAATATTTTACATTTACAAATCAATATAAAATATAACTATATTTAGAAATATGATATAAGAGGTCTAATCATTTTATTAAAACAACGGTATGTGTGATAAAAATACATTTATTTGGCACAATGAATATAACCTCTTTGAGCCTGATTAACCACACGCACGCGACAGTAGGTATACACTTAGACACATACTATAATTATTATCTCGGGTTCTCACAAAACAAAACGAACTGACCTGCTCACAATTCAAATACCTTCTACCATTTTTAATATTGATCGACCTTATCGTTCGAACGTCACCCCACGAATGATCGTTCAATGTTCAAGATGGAGGGATCGATCACGTGACCATTCACGTGATCGATCATTACAAATACTTTTAAAAGTCACTTAGCTTATTTAATCTAGAAAAATGTTTTATAAGTACTAAAAATCTATATAAACCACACAGTATCCTTACAGCTCGGCCATCCTGCTAGAGCAAGTCCCTTTGCTCATCTACAATTACCATTCGATTAAATGTTAGATATACTGGTTTTATAACAGTATATTACAAAATAAAGTATATTTTAACTAAGTTATACGAATTTATATGATCACTTTATTTATTAGCATTCATTTAATTATTTTTAATGAACTCATTGAACAACGTCAAGAAAGCCTAATCAATAGCACTTATATAACACATAATAATCAAACAACATAATGTTATTATATTTTAGGATTTCTATTAGTACACACACACCTCTACCTAATTACAGATACAGATACAATTGAAAATTCGAACTTACAATAGTGCAATATTAATTAAAAAATTATCAATTTATCTAAATTACCTATGTCCTAGATCCTAGACTAACAGCCATGCAAATTAGCCATGATGATTACTCAGACCCATTTGGACTTTCGGTGTCGTCACTGCCAAATTCGGAACTACTTACTTACTTTACCATGCTTGTTATCAAACACAACCAAGATTTTAATTTATTTATCGCACTTATGTTTTCATAACGATGGTTGCCCTTTTCCGTGTTAGTGGTGTATCTTCGACTACTTAGCGGTCGTTAGGAAGGCATCTAATAATCCTATACGGTCCCTGGTATTTGCTACCCAATTTTGATTTACCACCACTCGGCACTTCTCTCCTAACGCTCACTAGGTCCGTGATTAATCTAACGGGTGTTCCAAAATAGCTCATGTAGTCGCGGAAGACCTTCACCGTTGTTGAGGTCTTTGTATTTCGAACAGGCTAGATGTTAATGAATTTAGAAAAGCTGTCATTTATAACAAGGAGGTAATCACCGTGAGGGTCTCTAGTTCAAATGAATGCGAACGTTGCTTATCTGGTTTAGTTTTCCCGCTAAAGTACGAGACTGGCTTAAAAGGGCCTTCGTCACTTTTTTTTTTGGAAAAGCAACTGAGTCTTACGTTTCGGGTCATAAATATTGAGAATAGATCTAGATATTAGTTTTCCCTTTAATGAGTTGAATGCATCATCCTGGTCACTGATTCTGGTCACTTCCATTCATTGCCTTTCTTCAGCATGTCTGTCAGTGGTCTGCGTATCACAGCTAAGTCACGTACAAACCTGCTAAAGAAGCTTGCCAAGCCTATAAATAGCTTTAGAGTCAATCCACCTATCGTTATATTGACTTGTACAATATATTATAATATTTCATAAGTAGCCATAATTTCCTTGTATTCTATCTTAATTTTTAGTGTAACCTCTGTATTTATAATTATAATTTTGTTCAATAAAGATCCTCTTCCCCATATATCTTAATTGTTATTATTTTTATTATTTTATTTTTATGACATGTTTCCCTTAAATCTAAATCTTACGTATTTTTAGTAGGTAACATCTTAATTTAATCTATTCTGTATTTTTAATTTAAGTTGTAATTTTAATTTTTTTTTATGTTTCCCAGCCTTTTGAGCCATGTTGCTTGATTAATAAAATATATAATAATATAGGTAATCATAACATCAACTTTTTTTTTTATTCCTGTACGGTCACGTTAGCTTTTGTCTTACCTAATTATCGCTTTACGCGGCCAGCTACACCTACCGTTACAGGCAGGTTGCTAGTGTCAAAATTTAATTCAATTTATTCCCGTCGGTTTTCTATTTAGAGTTAACGCACTACCCAATACCCATATTGACAAAACACAAAAGATTTGTATGTATTTTTTTTTATCAGGATATCGATAATAGTTATATTTGGAATTGTTTCTCTACTACTACCTACAGAACACTGGAAGATGACCTAGCTTCCCACAGGTCCGCTGTCTTTTTACCCAGGAAACTTTTGTGTTCTTCCTCGTTACAATTATGACAAACAATTTTATTAGAGGGTTAATCCGATTGTTTTATAGTAGGGTTATCTAACTATTTCCTATCTTGTCCCTGCTTATCAAATTTTTGACCTATTTCTCTGTTAAACCCCACCTTAACTGTTTCTAAATACTTAAGACCCTCTTCAGGTTCACGAAAGCACGGTCCTCTATACCATCTAACAAGCAGTCAACAACAGCTTTCCAACCCTTAATACAAAATCTGTTTAATAAATATAACTTTGTCATATAATAGTGCTCAAGTGAATCTCCATATTTAGCTTTCTTGGAGAGCATAGTTGTTAAAAGTTCCGCGTAATCATCACAACATGGGAAAGATTCTACAAGTTTCTTTTTCTACTCCGACCACGTGTAGAGGACAGTGCTAGGATCCTGGTACAAAGATTTAGCAGGGCCTGTAAGTTTCGGAAGCGTAAAATGTATAATCTCTTTCTCTGTCCACCCGTAAATCTCAGCACTCCTCTACTTTGTAAGCCATGTAAGAATGGTTTAATCTTTCTACATTGGATCGGACTCGTGAACATTATTTAACGACAATTTAGAAGATAAACTGCCTTTCATATCTTTTATGGTGTTCAAAAATTTACTTATAACATTTTCACCAAATTCGGGTAGTTTACTTACGCTATCACTAGTGATGGGTAGGACATCAATTTAAAATGAGTTTGTATGAGTACCTCATTTTCTAAAATGAGGTGTTACAATGTCTTACTTCAAATGAGGTGAGGTACTAGCATATTTTCAGCGTCGACTATTCCATTAATTCCAACGGCGACAAAAATATTTAATGTATATACATATTTATGTATTCATCACTTCCTTTATAAATAAATAAATAGTAACATTTAATTGAAGTGCAATTCTGAAGGTTAAGAATAGAACTTTTAGGAGAAAGATAATTTTAGAATCAAGTAAAATGAATAGAGGAGTGAAGTAAGACATTTTTGCGGTACGAAGTACTGCGACAAATTAACAAAATGAGTGGTACAAATGAGGTGCCTCACGAGTGAGCGACTCAACACTAGCTATCACGCCGTTAATTAAGACTATGTTTGGGAATTTTTTTTGAACCGATCGACGCTCGGAGAGTGAGAGTATATATAACCTTTTATGTCCAGAGGTTATGCGATAGTCATCATCAGAACTGTTATTATAAATATATTGCCTATTTCTCTCCATGCGTCCATACCGTCTTGGGACTCACATGATGTCGTGGGTGCTTATATATAATTATCCTCGTTGTCTTCATAAGAGGAATTCCGCGACCTCCGCAATTTCCGTCGGGCTCGTGCGTCCACATATGGTGACGTGCTTCTACTGCGCGGAATGTGGCTTGACGGTCCACCGTGGCAATCTCTAACAGATTCCCCGCGCGAGCGGCGGCGCCAAGAGGCACTACCATTGTAGCCGCCCAAATTTCGTGTTCGCGAACATGAATCTCTCTCAAGCCGTAAATCGCGATCATATTCTTCATCATGCAGCAAGTGTTTGCGGCTTTGCCTTCCTTTCAGGCTCCCTTCCGCTCCCTCACTTGGCATCGTATGCAGCAAGTGTTTGCGGCTTTGCCTACCTTTTAGGCTCCCTTCCGCTTCCTCACTTGGCATGCCAGATGACTTACGCGTTGGACGTTCCCGAATCTCACATTCGTTAACGTCCACTTCTGTGACATTAAGATCTGAACTTCGCATCTTTCTGCCTGCCATTAAAAAATGGACAAACATCAAAGACGCGGCCACGCTAACAAGACTGGCCAAGAATAGAAACGACTTTGCAAAGGTGGCCACCGACGCCCGCTAGGGCATGACAACAGAAGAAGAAGATCTCTCTGCACCCACCATCGCTGACCTTATCGTCATTTACTGTCCATGTACGTACTGACTAAATAAGAACATTTTTTTAATACCATGGCTGCAATAAACGATTATGATTATGATTACGTCCATCACTGAAACTTATGGGCACGTATTTAACCGGTCATCTAATTAATCAAATTTGGGTAGTTTAAAAAATAGAAATGGGTACTAAATTAATAGATTGGCAACAAAAAGGGAGCCTTAAAATATATCAATACGAGTTGTATTTTATTACTGTTACAGCTTTTTGTTTACTTTTAGACAGGTACCAATTATTTATTTGGCATCTGGAGACCATTTTATGAAGCACATTTTAAAAAGAAAATGGCTATCTATTAATTCAAAAATGAAGTTCTTTTAAAATATTTTGTTTGGTTACTACCTCTACACTGACTACACAGTCAACCTAACATGCTCCTCCTCGCCTCGCTCGTCGTCGCACCTACTCTGGCAGAATACAGTGGTAACTATTGAAATAAGTAATTAAAAATTTAAAGACCTAATGGTACAATGGCCATTAGGTGTTTCATGATTAGGGATTTCGACTATAAGTATATCGCTTTGCAATATTTTAGTTATTATTTTAGACGCCAACCTATCACTTCAAGTTCCCTATATGTTTTTTTTGGTGGCTTGATTTTGCTGCCAGTTTTTTTTTTATAATTATCATGCTTATATTTGAGACTAATATAAACTTATTGGCTCTAAACTATTAATGCACAGCCAAATAATATTATTGTATGCCCAATGAAAGATCCTGTTTAATATTTCAGTTGCCCCGTTAATAATAAGCCAAACTTATATTTGTACGGTTAATTATCGCCGCTCCTTCCAATTTTTAACCGTCCTTACAAACATTACGAGTGTTGTAGCGTCATCTTGCACTATATGGTTAAAAATATGATTAGAATAGTACACGTTGTTTTTTTAAAAGAGCTCTATCAGCTGACAAAGTACCTTGATGTCAGTTAAGTACCTTGATGTCTAACACGATTTAAACCCGTAATATCAGCATTTCCAACAGGTTCTAACAACCCGAAATATTATCATCCCTGCCAATTTATTAAATTTTCACTAAGTTCAGGGAGTTTTCAGGGGCCTGAAAGATCTTTACAGGTTGTTTCTAATGAAGTTCTACACAATATGAAAAGAAATGCGTTCGTGCATTGGTGGGTATCCAAGAACCCGATAGCTGCAAGCCACATTTTTTTGAGCACGGCATACTTACGCTGCCATGTCTTTATATTTTAGAATTATGTATTTATGTCAAAAAAAAACATACACTTGTTCAAACAGCTGCCAAATCGAAGGCTAAAATACAAACTTGAGCTACCCGCGCCTAAATTACAAATATATAGGAAAAAGCCCTCTTTATGCAGCAGCTAAATGCTACAATCATATTCCAGACTTTATAAAGACAGAGGAAAGGGATACAACATACGCAAAAAGATTGAAATGGTTCCTTGCGAGAAAAGTGTATTATTCTATTAATGATTTCTTCGCAGATAGCTTTAATATGTAATTTATTAGTTCTATTTATATAATTTAATACAATGCTACTTTTTGTGCTTTATTGCATGACATATGTAAATATTATAAATCTTAGTTTAAGGAAATGTTTGTCATACCCTTTTAGGGTCCATGAGGTACTTACTTGTATAAATGTTGTAACATCTCTTGTTGTAACCATGGTGCAATAAATAAATGATTGATTGATTGATTGATTTGTAGTTATAACAAGTTTCAGCTGCTTTCAGCAGCCTGAAATATCGTTTCAGGTCGTTTCTAATGAAACTCTACACAATATCAAAACATTTGAAATATTCACAAGTTCAGTCACTTTCAGCAGGCTGAAATATCGTTTCAGGCCGTTTTGAATGAGGCTCTACATTAATGTAGAATTGAAACTTTTACAAATTTCAGTTATTTTCATCAACCAGACATATTTCAGGCCGATTCTAATAATTATCTTCACTGTATCAAAAATTCTAAATTTTCATCAATTATCAGTGTTTTTCAGCAGCCTGAAGCAACGTCGCGTCGCAGGGCGCGTCGAAACGGGTTCATTATTTATTTTATAAAAATGATTTTAAATTCTCCTCATCATGGTTACATTAAAATTTAATTATCCGTACCATTTACGAAGTATTTAAGCATGAATCTATTATAAGGATTTATTTCTTCATTTACCATATCGTTTAGTTTCTTTATACTTATAATCTGGTCATTATTTGAATAAACAACTATTATAAATATAGACTTGTTCACATGAATGTAACACGTGCATACTCAAACTCAATGTAATTCGAAGAATAAAAGAAAAACGAAAAGGGAAAGAGAATGGGAAGTTATATTGCATTGCCTTATTAGCATATCATCACGCATCTAGTTTTAGGCAAAACTTGAAAATATAATTATATTTACAAGTACCTACACTAAGATAAGAATAAACACTTAATTGCGAACCAATCAAAACATTATTAAATCTGACCGTCGCAATTGAAATACATTGTATAGGTAATAAAGTAAATAGGTATTTAATAGAATGCAACACCCAACCTTAGGTATTGGAAATTATAATTATCTTTGTAGTGTAAAACTTGTAACTGTTGTTTTTTGTCAAAACAGCTCAGAACAGGACAATACGTTTTAACGTATGCATGCACTCGTTTCATAATATATTTCTCACGTAAACAAATTTGAGATCACGAAATCAAAACGACTCAAATTGTTATTACATTACATTATTTTATTATTTCGTTTACTTTCCTAGTTGTATTAAGCTATCATTATTTAAGTGTGAGCACGAACCTCACACTAAAAAAATATTTAGTCAAAATAAGTGGTCAACAAAAACAATATCATTTAATTGTTATGTGTCATTATTGTATTCATTGTGCCAGGGCCGATTAATTAACTTTTGCAGGCGGGATAAACGAGTGATTTGTAAAAATACTCGCCTATCCCACTTCTGAGATATAAGAGGTCTAATCATTTTATTAAAACAACGGTATGTGTGATAAAAATACATTTATTTGGCACAATGAATATAACCTCTTTGAGCCTGATTAACCACACGCACGCGACAGTAGGTATACACTTAGACACATACTATAATTATTATCTCGGGTTCTCACAAAACAAAACGAACTGACCTGCTCACAATTCAAATACCTTCTACCATTTTTAATATTGATCGACCTTATCGTTCGAACGTCACCCCACGAATGATCGTTCAATGTTCAAGATGGAGGGATCGATCACGTGACCATTCACGTGATCGATCATTACAAATACTTTTAAAAGTCACTTAGCTTATTTAATCTAGAAAAATGTTTTATAAGTACTAAAAATCTATATAAACCACACAGTATCCTTACAATATTTTGTCTATCTGTCTGTCGTATATTATAAACTATATTTTACAAAAATTCTAGGATAGGAACTGGAAAGGAAACTGAAGTCTAGGTTGGTTCGTTCTACTCACGACCGAATAATCCATTACAAGTTACAAGAATCCTAAGAATAATATTCTAAATCATTACTTTAGCTTCTTTTGTATTTTATTATAGATTGTCCAATTTTTTTCAATTATCACCTTCTACTTATAAGCATAAAAGCCATAAGTGTGTAAGGTAAAGTGGAGTCCAGACGGGATGATCAAATCGAACGATTTGATCAAAAAGAAATTGGCGTCGATCTCCAATTTCAGTTTTATGGCGATATTGGAGCGTTCTAAATAAAAAACCGGCCAAGTGCGAGTCGGACTCGCGCACGGAGGGTTCCGCACCATCAACAAAAAATAGAGCAATTCAAGCAAAAAAAACGGTCACCCATCCAAGTACTGACCCCGCCCGACGTTGCTTAACTTCGGTCAAAAATCACGTTTGTTGTATGGGAGCCCCACTTAAATCTTTATTTTATTCTGTTTTTAGTATTTGTTGTTATAGCGGTAACAGAAATACATCATCTGTGAAAATTTCAATTGTCTAGCTATCACGGTTCGTGAGATACAGCCTGGTGACAGACGGACGGACGGACGGACGGACAGCGGAGTCTTAGTAATAGGGTCCCGTTTTTACCCTTTGGGTACGGAACCCTAAAAAAGGCCCCCAAAGGCGAATACTGGAGGCACAAATTGGTATTCTTGCGTCCTCACCTCCATTTTATCGGTAATATTGGTCATAATCATAATCGGCGATTGAATCGGCGACGGTTAATTATTATGGGAAAAGGTTAAATAAATATTTAGTGCCTAGACTGTTTAACGAAATAGGGTGGTTAAGAGGGAAACCTAAGTTAAGTAAGCCGGTCCTTAAAAAGAGATTAAAAACATACCTTTTAGAAAATTAAAATTTTGGAAATTGTGATACCTATTTAACTTGTTAAGCATATGTGTGCATGTTAGTTTTTAGATTATAATAAGGATTACCTATTGTTTAAAGGCTATTGTTTTGTACTAATTGTTTTGTTTAGGTGCATGATTCGATTAGTTAAGTGAGCGCTTCATTCGCCAACAAATTGGTTACAGTTTGGCGACATCATAAATTTTGTTTGTGAGCATGTACCTTTTGTGTAAAAAAAAAAAAAAATCAGCGAGCCAAATTGGCGTTTGCGTCCGCACGTCCTGATTTGATCGGACAATTTCATCCGATTGGCGAAAGATCGTCCTCGCCTGAACACGCCTTAAGGTTGTCGTCGTACGTGCGTTAAGGATGCAGCTATAAGTTAGAGCGAGAAAGAGAAATGTTGACCGCACCAAGGACGCGGTGCGGTAGCCTGTTACGGCTATAAAACTAACATTTGACAGCCTTATTTTGTGAGAAAGAGAGGCCGTGGAGGTAGGTATTAGATATAGCATAGCAACACTGAGTGTTCGCTCTCTATGGTCGATTACGCCATGCTTTCGACATGTACCTAAATCTTGTCCTGTTAATTAATTACTTTAAATAAATAATACTTGAAGTTAAAACGGTTGTTCATTATTAAATGAGAACCTAACATGGTGTCAGAAGTAATTCGAAATATAAATCATGTCGGACGACGAGTCGAAGAAGTCTAAGAAAGAAAAAACTACGCGTCCTGAGCCGAAATCGAACAATGGCGGACATAGCGGATCAGAAAAGCCTAAGTTATTGGCAGGGTCACTCGCAACGCTGGATTTGCGAAATACCAACATGCCAATTACCTGGAAAAATTGGATCACGCAATTGAAGATTTATCTCCGTGCCAACGGCTTGGAAAATGAATCAAATAGTCGAAAAGTCGCCATCTTGCTTCACTTCATCGGCACAGAGGCACTAATAGTTTTCTATTCATTTAACTTGGATATTGACACAGTAACATTTGACGAACTGGTCAACAAATTCACTAAACATTTCACGCCACAAGTTAATGTCACAATGGAAAGGCACAAATTGTTCAACAGACGCCAAGGTGCAGAAGAGTCGATAGACGACTACGCCACTGACCTAAGAAATATAGGGAGACAGTGCGAGTTCGATTCACTAGAAGACAGCCTCCTCCGCGATGTCTTCAGTTGGAACCTTCACACGAAGAATCAGCATATCAAAGAACATATTCTCATGAAGAAGCCCGTGAAGCTAAATGATGCCATAGAACTAGCAAGATCTATAGAAACATCGAAGCTACAAGCCAAGACGCTAGAGACGCCGAACTTCGTCGGCAGAGTCCAGTCAAGATCAGCGAAGCCAGCCAGCAGCAAGTCGCCTAGCAACAACAGAGCTACCAGACCAAGACCAGCCAGATCGCCGAGCAGTTCCAGTACCACTACCTGCGGTCGCTGCGGTCAGATACATCGATTCAAGTGCCCGGCAAGAGGAGTTAAGTGTAAGAAGTGTGGGAAGTTTAACCACTTCGCTTCGGTCTGCAGAAATACACAGGTTCAACAAGTTGTTGTTAACTCTGAGGTAACTGACAATCTCTTCTTCGGGTCCATTCGTATTAACAATGTATCATCAGATAAATCCTGGAAAGCTACTTTTACAGTCAATAATGTAGATGTAAGTCTTTTGCTGGACACAGGCGCAGATGCTAATCTTTTGACATTAAATACATTTAATAGACTCAATCTTGCACCTGATGTCTTGTCGAAAAACAATAATAATTTGACAAATTATAATAGCGATGCTATACCTAGTATAGGTCAATGCACTCTTCCAATTTTCCATAACAATGTCAACTATGATATAACTTTTTATGTTGTAGACGTCGATGGGCAAGACATTTTAGGAAGAGATTCTTGCACAGCTATGAAGCTAGTAAAACGGGTCCATTCTGTTTCAATTAATACTCAGGACAAAGACTTTCTGTCTGAGTATAGTGATCTTTTCAAAGGCTTGGGTTGCCTGAAAAACTTCACGTGTGATTTAAAACTAAAACCTGATGTCATTCCTACCTGTGATCCATGTCGTCGAGTCCCATTCCAACTTAGAGCTCAGTTAAAGGCAGAGCTGGATGAGATGGAAAAAGAAGGAATTATCTGCCGCGTTGACGAGCCTACAGAATGGGTAAGCTCGCTTGTTCTTACAACAAAGAAGAATGGTAAGTTACGTCTTTGCATAGACCCGAGAAAGCTCAATAAGGCAATTCGGAGGTCCCACTACCAATTTCCAACGGTGGATGAAATCAAGTCAGACCTGGCGGGTGCAAAATTCTTCACCACGCTGGATGCCAACAAAGGATTCTGGATGCTGCCACTGTCGGAAGCAGCTTCCAGGCTCTGCACATTCATCACACCATTCGGTAGGTACTCTTTTACACGGTTACCCTTCGGAATCAATGCAGCTCCGGAGATCTTTCACCGTGAAATGGTAAAAAGGTTTGACGACATCAAGAATGTAAAAATAATGATGGATGATTTTCTCATCTATGGCAAGACTATTGAGGAACATAACGAGACTCTAAAAAAGGTCTTAGAAAGAGCTCGTGAAATAAATATTAAATTTAACAAAGAAAAATGTGTCATATGTGTTCCTGAAGTTAAGTACTTGGGACATATTTTCGGTAAGGAAGGTGTAAAGGTAGATCCAGCCAAGATTAAAGCCATCTGTGACCTGCCCAGTCCTGCATGCGTTAATGATCTTCAAAGGTTCATGGGTATGGTTAACTACCTCAGTCCATTCATTCCTAATTTGTCCAAAGAAAATAGTCTTCTAAGAACTTTGTTATCAAAAGAAACAGAATGGTCCTGGTTAAGTCAGCACGAGGCTGAGTTTAATAGTATTAAGAAACTTATATGTAGCGCCCCAGTGCTCACATACTATGATCAAACCAAGGTACTGACCATGTCAGTTGACGCATCAAAGGATGCTCTCGGTGCTGTTTTACTTCATTCCGAACAACCAATAGCATATGCATCGGCCTCACTAACTAAATGTCAACAAAATTATTCTCAAATAGAAAAAGAGGCTATGGCTATTCTATTTGGTTGTACTAAATTCCACCAGTACATATATGGTAGGACAGTCACAGTAGAAACAGACCATAAGCCATTGATCACATTGTTTAAAAAAGCTTTGTATGATGTTCCTGCTAGACTGCAGAGAATTATGCTTCGTCTTCAGCCATATGAGCTTAATGTGATATATAAAGCAGGTTGTTATCTATATATTGCAGATACTTTATCTCGAGCTGCCCTAAAAGAAACAACTCTTTCAGACCTCGAGAAGGACATAGATTTACATGTCAATTTCATCATGTCCAATTTGTCTGCTAGTCCAGAAAAAATAGAAAAAATAAAAGAAGAGACATGTAAGTCTAGTACCTTGTCTCAAATTGTACAATATTGTCAACATGGGTGGCCGGAACACAGACGGTCTGTAAGTCAAGAATTAAAGCCCTACTTCTCATTGAAAGACAAGTTAAGTGTAATTGATAATATTCTCTTTATGTCAGACAAAATTGTAATTCCAGAGCCACTAAGAGAAAATATTATAAATTTGACACATGAGGGCCATCAAGGTATTAACAGCTGCATTCGGCTAGCTAAGACCACTGTGTATTGGCCAAACATGGCAAATGATATAGAAAAAGTCATTAACCAATGTCATACATGCCTTACTTACCGTAGAGGTAATACAAAGGAGCCAATTCTACATCATGATTATAAGCTTTTGCCTTGGAACAAAGTCGGTATTGATATTTTTGAATTTGACAATGAAAAATACCTTCTTGTAGTAGACTACTTTTCTAAGAATGTTGAACTTGCTCTTTTGAATACAGGCTCAACTGCTAACAGGATTATTACTCACTTGAAATCAATTTTTGCCCGTCATGGCATACCTGAATTTATGATGTCGGATAATGGTCCACCTTTTAATTCTGTAGAATTTCAAACTTTTGCTAAAGATTGGCACATTAAACATAGTACTTCCAGTCCCTACTTAAGCAGGTCTAATGGTATGGCTGAACGAGCTATTGGCACAATCAAACTAATGCTAAAGAAATGTAAGGCTGACAACACAGACCCATATCTCGCTTTACTTTTATATAGAAACACTCCAAAAAAGATAGGATATTCACCCGCACAGCTATCTATGTCTAGAAGCTTGCGAACCAAGATTCCAGTCTCTGATTCACAGTTGTCACCTGCATTAGTCGACAATAGTCTGCTTAAAGTAAAGATAGAAAAACAAAGGTCTTATACATCTCTTTATTACAACAATCATGCAACATCTTTGCCAGAAGTTCAGAAAGGTGATAAAGTGTATTTTAAACATAAGCCAAATAGCATCTGGATCCCAGGTATGATCTCAGAAGCCAGTAGTAGTGAACCACGTAGCTTCACTATACAATCCCCGCAGGGTGAGTTCCGTAGAAGTCGTCAGCATATTCTTAAACCTGTTCCTCCTGCGCCTGAGATGATACCTGAAAATAAAAATTCTAGTACTAATAGTGAACCTAAAAGAACGCGCTCTGGTAGGGAGGTGAAAACGCCAGCACGTTATTTAGAATAGGTTTTATAGTTTTTCTACAAGCTAGAACGTAAACGTAACTGTCAGTTTCTAGCATAGATGTATTATTTTTAAAGATGGAGCGTAAGCCACCTGTCACCGTAGCCTCACACACACAGACACATTTTATGTACGATTTACAATGAGGAACCAGAGGCATGTGGCCACGACGATAAAGTCATATCGATAAACTATACGGCCTTTTTACAATTTAAATTTTACTTGAAAGGATCTAAACTATCTAAAATGAACAGATAACTATTATAACATTAATTTAGAAGTTCTTTACTTATAAGTTGCTCTTAATTATGACCCCGTTATAATTATTTGAATTATTGTCTAAAGGAGGCATGGAACGCCACATATATGTATAAATGTTACATTAAAACCAAATAAAATATGTTTTTCGCAATAATAGAGTTTATTATTATATTATAAAATTTATAAAGTATTCATTATCCATTAGCATTTCCGGTTGTTTATTTTTAGTGAAGATATCGAAGCTTCAATTAATCGCTATTACGTTCCGCTGTGTAGAGAGTATCGATATATAACATGATTAAAATCGACAAATCTACATCCCTAGAAACGTGCAATAAACTCACACATACACATTTTAACGCACACATACACAGCTTGCACACCACCAAAATGGCTACGGCTTGACAGATAAATTTTGTACTGAGAACCGAGAACGTTGGGGCCTTGGTTTCTAGGTTACTTTCTTTCATTATGACAAGCTGTCAGTCAAGATGCGTTTTGTTTCTCCATTGTCGTTTTACTAGACAGATACGTTCCGTTCCACTTAATATTTTAAGAGATAAATTAAAATGTTACTTACCTTATTTAGATCCTAAGATCGTAGTCTTCTCTTCAAAAAAGGGAAGATATTAGATATAGCATAGCAACACTGAGTGTTCGCTCTCTATGGTCGATTACGCCATGCTTTCGACATGTACCTAAATCTTGTCCTGTTAATTAATTACTTTAAATAAATAATACTTGAAGTTAAAACGGTTGTTCATTATTAAATGAGAACCTAACAGTAGGGTTGCCAGATGGTCGGGATTCTCCCGATTTTAGCAAGTGTTCCCGATTCCCGATAAATTGAAAATTGTCCCGAAAATCAGCTTCACGTTATAAAACAATAATTTCAAGTTCCGAACTGTCGTCGAGCGAGCAAGCGACCCGCGTCGAGCCCGTCAGCGCGCGCGCGGGGCGCGTGTGGCGAGATTGGGCAGGGCAGCTGACGTAGTGCTAATAATGTAAAATATCGTTGTTTTAATACAATTAATTTAATTTGAATGTTTTTTTTCCCGACCTAAGGCCCAAAATCCCGAAAAATTGATATTTTTTCCCGATAATAGCGCCTTTCGATCTGGCAACCCTACGTGGAGGACGGCCTCTCAACAAATCGCATGCATTTTTTTATTACTACCGGCCATCGAACTAGAATCGTCGCACTTACCGCCTAAATAGGTGCAACGACTTCAATCAATCTATCAAATGCCGCAATGTAACTAAATCAAATTGCATGCAATTAACGGCGAGGTGTGTAGAGGCCCTTATGAAACGGGACCATACCAAGACCCTGGATCCATCCTGGATCTGATTGCCGGGGATTTTGAATACATGCCACAATCTATCCGAGCGTTTTCCAAAAAAAGTGTACATTTCATTCATGTCTTCAAAATATTGACTTCTTGGGCTCATTTTACTCAGAATCATTTGTACATTCACGCCTCATACATAAAAAAATGTGTGCAAAGATTTCCTTTCCAGATCTTCACATTCTTGTATGAAACATTTCTTGTTTTGTATGAACTTGACGCACTGGAAAAAAAAAATTCATACAAAATTTTGGGACACATTTTTTCATGTATGAGGCGTGAATGTACAAATGATTCTGAGTAAAATGAGCCCAAGAAGTCAATATTTTGAAGACATTAATGAAATGTACACTTTTTTTGGAAAACGCTCATCCGAGTATCAGTCCAAATGCAGTTTGATCCGAACTATTCTTCATGCCGTGTCCTGCTTTTCCCAGCACGGTATAGCTCCCTGTATAATAAACGATATCTGTTGATGTAAGATTGTTGAGTAGGACTAGTTGAGCAAAAGGATAAGAAGAATGAGAGCCAAATACATTTATTATAAAATGTAACATAATTTAACAACATTTATATTCGTTCATCACGAATTTGCTGTTATTCTGATTTTATAAGCTGCTAGAATAAATAATCTCTAACAATAGTAACGATTCATCGACGAACATACATTACGTCTCACAATTTCAAAAAATACTGTTAGCAAACTTAATTTCAATATATATTTTCTATTACACATTAAAACCTTAGTAACTACGCTCGATTAAACATCGATATTATATTTGATTAGTTGTGATTTATCAATATTAAAATTACAAAATGGATACTTATAATCAAATGGTTCGATAACTTTGATAGATTCACATGCATAATTATAACATTGGACTCTATCAAAATTAAACAGTTTAATAAATAAATTGCGCTAGTAATAAATAGTCAACAAAATTAACGGCAACATACGCGGTCCCTCCACAGCCCTCATATTTGTAAAGTTTGAATTCACAGCTCAACATTGTCTATAGTTCGTTTTTTTAGCATTAGAAATAAGGTAAACAATCTTGATGTGTCTTTTAATTGAATAACACATTTTAAAAATAAGTTACGGCAAATATGTAACAATTATGAATCTAATACGATCATTTATATTCTTCTGCTTTCATAAGTAATAGTTTTTGATTAGCGTTTTTCAATTAAAAGACATGTCAAGATCGCTTACCTTCTTGCGAGTTCTTTCTAATGCTAAAAAAACGAACTATAGGTAATGTCTCATTAACTATTTTTAATTATTAACCATTACGATTACGCTGTGTTTACTGATTAAAGTGTAGGTAATAAAAGTTAACATTTGTACTTAGACTTAAAATAAAATTGGTATACCATTTTTTGGTAAAAATCATCTTAATGAAATTCAACCCGTTTTATTCGTAGGTGATTTTATACTGCACCCTTATTAACTAGTGTCTTCCGTAAAATTGATCTATTAACTGCTAGTGAATCTCATTGAAATAAATAAATCATCACAAACTAATCACTGTGTGTCTGCTACAGTTTAACATCTACCTACATGTAAAGCTGTTAGTATTGGTGTAGCAATGGCAGCTAAGTGTAAGGCCTGAGTGGACGCTCAAGTTGGGCGTGCAGCGGGGCGGGGCGTGCGGCGTGCATGTTAAACAAATGCAAACGTAAAGGAGCGGCCTTATTACACGCTGCTCAAATTACTTGTGAGCCCGACGCCACGCTGCACGCCCCGCCGAACGCTCCGCTTCGAGCGTCCACTCAGGCCTTACAGGCCTTATACTAAGTTCTAGACTTTAAAATTCGAATTACGAATCCCACTGAGATAAAATTAAATTAAATGACATTTTCTGAGTCAATCTCTCCTTGTTCAACGGTCATGTACATTCCTTCTTCTTCGTAGGTGGAGTCGTGCTTCGCCAAGATACGGAGCAGGGGACGCAGTTTCATCCACCATTGCTGCTTTGGTATTCTTTGCCTGAAAACAAGGAAACAATTGAAATCGATGTTTCACTTTGCCTCTCAATAGCGAAATAGAGTCAAACAAACATTTGGCCAAAATGCGAAGAACTACTTTATATCTTTATGACAATGACATAAGATTTAATTTCGACTGGACAGTTTTACACCAGGCAAAGTCTACAGTGATCATTTGTAAACCTTACATAATTGCAACAAGGTTTAAAATCAGTTGCAGATAGTTATTTTTTGTTAGTAGGGTTCACATTGTAGCACAGATAGGTAAAAGTTGCCAGGCTCTTGTTTCACCACGGTGACAATTTTCACATGACATTCACAATTTGCCGTAAATTGCTGGTCCAAAAACAAAATATTGACGCTAGGTAGGGTAGGTGCGTTAGTTTTCGTCCACTAGAGGAAATTTGAATATAAGCCTACATTGCTGCACAAATTTGTGCGTATTGCAATCCTTAATGTCAAAACAATATATCTATCTACATAAAAATGATATTTCGGAAGTAGAAAATTAAAAATCAAATATATTATTTGCTAATCTGTCAAGTGGACAAAAACTAGAGCATGGACGGAAACTAACGCAATAATGACCCTATTATTTTTACTTATCGACCTGGAAATGGATAGCAAATTGTCAGTGTCAGGCGTCAACTATGAGCGTCATGAAATAGGCCCCGGACATTTGATACTTACGCCAGGCGTGGCTCACTCCGTGATTTCGTAGCTTTGCTACAGGTAGCTAAAAGTACATCCGTTCCACACCAATTTTGGTGGCTAGCTAAGCCGCGCGTGGCGCTGTCGCCACCTAGCGGCCATATCTGTGCTGATGGTAACAGACGCGTTTTGTTAGAGAGTCTTCTGTACCTAGTACTATTTATTCTGTGCTTACGCAAAGTTGGTCTGGGCCTTGAGATCCTCGAGTGGCGTGAACTTGTACTGTCGCTTGACGACGCCGAGCAGGCAGGCGGTGTCGGCGCCGGTGGCGGGCCCGCGCTGCAGCGTCTCCACCAGCCAGTGCAGGCACTTGGCGGCCATCTTGGTGCCCATGTTGCGGTCGAACGGCGTCGGGGAGCCGCCTTGCTGCATGTGACCTGGTTGTGGTGCGGATACGAAAGTTTGCTTAGGCCCACTTGCACCATCCCACTAACCCGTGGTTAAGCGGTTAAACCGTTAACGTAGTGTCAAATTGTACTGGTATCCATGGTAAATTCATGTTTAGCCGGTTAACCCTGGGTTAGTGGAATGGTGCAAGTGGGCCTTAGAGAACAATAGTAGATTGTAAAACAAGGGCATAAAGTGACCCAATTTTACCCGAGGCAATTTTTAATAATAGTAAAATATTTTAAAAAATAGTAGACGAGGGTAAAAATGGACATTTATGCCCTTGTTGTACACTCTGCTTTTCACTTCGATTGCGAGGAAAATATACATATAGAAACATCCAATATTTTAGGTTATTTTCCCGTATTTATTCAAGACTAAAGAAATTTTTATTCGGGCCGGTCGGGGGCGCGAGGCACGCCGGGCGGGAGCGCGCCGGCAAGGCTGGCAGTTTGTATGGCAGATTTTGGACTTTATTGCTAGGTCAATAAGGGTCGCAATAGATGATTTTACTTTGTCGTCTACGCACGACATAAAGGTGCATAATGGGGTTGGCAACTGGTTAGCATAGATGGCGCCATCATGGCTTGCCCCTTTTTCTATGAGATTTGGCTTAAAGGGCTGGCATCCAGGGCATAAAAAAAAGCGGCCAAGTGCGGTCGGACTCGCCCATGAAGGGTTCCGTATTTAGGCGATTTATGACGTATAAAAAAAAACTACTTACTAGATCTCGTTCAAACCAATTTTCGGTGGAAGTTTACATGGTAATGTACATGATATATTTTTTTTAGTTTTATCATTCTCTTATTTTAGAAGTTACAGGGGGGGGGGACACATTTTACCACTTTGGAAGTGTCTCTCGCGCAAACTATTCAGTTTAGAAAAAAATGATATTAGAAACCTCAATATCATTTTTGAAGACCTATCCATAGATACCCCACACGTATGGGTTTGATGAAAATTTTTTTTTTAGTTTCAGTTCTAAGTATGGGGAACCCCCAAAATGTATTGTTTTTTTTTTTTTCTAAATTTGTATGAAAATCTTAATGCGGTTCACAGAATACATCTACTTACCAAGTTTCAACAGTATAGTTCTTATAGTTTCGGAGAAAAGTGGCTGTGACATACGGACGGACGGACAGACAGACAGACAGACATGACGAATCTATAAGGGTTCCGTTTTTTGCCAATTGGCTACGGAACCCTAACAAGAATTTGACACAATTCTAGGGACAGCGCAAGCTATGATGGCGCCATCTGCTAAATATTTCGACCGGCCATCCCCATTTAGCGAGGAAATACGGCCAGCCTGCTGGGCACTTTGTCCGTTGACGGCGATCTCGGCCAAATTTTTATCTATAGCTTTTTGTAATTGGTAAGTTTTATTGTTTGTTTATTTTTTCGTTGTTAACGAATAAAAGAACGACAACCGAAAAAATGTGACAATAAACGCTACAAAGGCATCGCTTACTTTTATAGTTTGTCAAAGGACTGTCTCATTTCAAACCAGTTTCAAACATACATAGAGAGAATCATACTATCTTTGTCTCACACTAGTACTAGCACTCAAAAGAAAAGGATCAGTAGAGTTTTTAATGTTTTTATCTACTGACAAATTGGTTTGACTAACTATAGTAGTAGGAACAAGCAATCATTTGTAAAGATAGATTTGATAATCAATACATAATCAAAAATTACAATAATTTCTTAGGTGCCAGAGGCAGGCGTGTCTCACTTCGCGATTTCGTCGCCTTGCTACAGGTAGCTAAAAGTACATCCGTTCGGCCCCAATTTTGGGGAAAGCCATAAGCCGCGCGTGGCGCTGTCGCCACCTAGCGGCCATATCTGTGCTGATCGTAACAGACGCGTTTTGTTAGAGAGTCTTCTGTACTTAGTACTATTATTTATTCTGTGCCAGAGGTACTTACTGTCATTTATCACTATACTGTAGCCTTATTTTAGCTTGCACGCCTTACACTAATTAGTTTCACCTGAAATGTATCTTTCTGGTTAACAAACAGCTATATATTAATAGTTCAGGTCTTACCCAACACATTGCTCCTAGCAGTGAACAATCCCTTGCCCTCTTCCGAATACAGCCGGTAGATAAAGTCAGTGTTATAATTGTCGTTAGCCTTCTCGTTACGCAGAATGAGCCCGCGCTGAATGCCGCCCGTCATTTTAGACGCCATGTGGTACACGTCTTGCTGCAAGTCCTTGATGGAGAATTTTTCTTCGTAGATATAGGCAGCGTCGGCGCCACCGGCCAGGCCTAAAAGTATCGTAAAGGGGCGTTTTCTAAAATAAATATTGAAAACCCGATTCTCCCAGATCCTGGTGTTTTTGGGTTCTTCCAACTCAGAATCACTGGCATATTCAATCCTGATGATAAAAAAATTTGTCCCAAAATTATGTATGAAAATTGTACATTCCACTACGTCACGTTAGATACAAGTGGAATTTTTTCTCATACTAAAAACGTGACGTAATGGAATGGACATTTTGGGACATCTTTTTTTAATGGTAGGATGGAGAGTGCTGTCGATTCTGAGTAGAATAGAGCCCAAGTATGTCCAGATTTGAACGAATCGAGTTTTCGATATTTATTTTAGAAAAAGCCCAAAGATTAACCCCCTTATTTATAAAACTTGTTTTTTGTCCCTTTCTAACAAACTCAAATCTCAAAATGATAGATAAGGTAAGGACAAACGATTATCAAGGGGTTGTTAGACATGACAGGCGTTTATGAGTACCTATTGGGAAGGTGCGAAGTCGGTGGAAGTGGCGCTGATCGTCACAAACACAGGTAATCTTATGGAATGTCCGACATTAGTACTAGCGGCAGCCGCTTGAACTAATTTTATTCCATAAGATTTAACGTAGAAAGTCCGACAAAATGAGGGCAGCACCAGTCGTGCACATAGCGAATACCCGTACCATGAGTCACTTACAGTGTCAAAACTGACATATACTTACATTAACGTTTATGCGAGTACTAGCGAGATGCATAGAAAATAAGATACGTTCTCCATAGCGTTTATGTCAGTGCCAATCTGGTGGTAGCCACACTAATGCTATAATTACGGATTTTATTCAAAGTTATTGGATTTATTATGAAGTAATGCATTACCTGCTAAGGTAGCTAAATAGCCGCAATATCCGCCCATGGTTTCAATGACGAACACACGACGTTTCGTACCCTGTGAAATAAATAAACAAACGTTAAAGTCAAACACTGAAATAGTAGACCTTATGCTAGTATAAATAAGGTTCAATATCACCTGTGCGGATTGACGGATGCGGTCGCAGATCTCAGTGATCTCGTTGAGGGCTGTATCAGCTCCTAGTGAGAAGTCAGTGCCGGGTACGTTGTTGCTGATGGTTGATGGGATCACCACTAGGGGGATGTTGAATTCGGCGAATTGGTGACGGGATTCGTATAACTCCAAGCCTGCTTGGTACGCCTGTAAATAGTTATACATTTAGGTTAATGTACATACATTCAAATACTTTTGCTGACTGTACGTAATAAGACGACACAAGGAGGTACTCCAAAAAATTATGATTCTGGCAAACTTTTTTCACTGAGTATTTTTAATTATAAACATACATAGCTTTGTTTAAAACAAACCTGTAATATAAAGGTTACCAGAACCAAAACATTACTTACAAGCAATGGCTATATCAAAACATTTATCTGTCTTCCTGATAATAATATGTAGGTAAGCATAAGGAATGAAATTTAATATTGAATCCCTCCTAAATCTACAAAGACATGCATGTACAATTGTACAGTCAGCTGCATATAGTTAACCCCCATGCAAACAAATTTATATGCATCAAGCTTAGAATAAATCTAAAAAATGACTATAATATGACTTGGAACTCCGGTAGCCGTTTAAGAAGTGTAACGCTCTTACGGTAGATGTCGCTAAGGGTCCCCTAGACCCATAATATGGTGGAAAGATTTGCTGGCTATGGATGAGGTCTTGGTGGCTCAGATGGCAGAGCGCTGGAATATCGATCCAGAGGCCGTGAGCTCATCAAGTCTCACCCAAGACAGTAATTTTTCCACTTTGAAATTTATTCTAAGCTTAATAGCATCGGTCGCAGTCGTTTCTGCTTGTAAAATAAAAATTATATGCATCAGTTATCTCTGCAGCTGACTGTACATATGAATGGTTAGTCGTGCGTACCTCAAATCCGCCGATGATCAATAAGCCCTGGATGTTGAACTGCTTGATGCGAGCGGCCATCTCTGCCTTCTTGTCCCCGGGAAGCGTGCGTTTAGTGCCCAGGAACGCGCCGCCCTGCCCCACCCAGCCCGTTACGTCCGACCTGAGTGAGTGAGTGAGTTTTCATACAAGGGGAGCAAATATTGTTAAAAAAGTCAGCTAAATGTAGTAAGCTGAAGTTTAATTTTGCTTGGTAAGGAGGAAGAAGGATAACTTGTCGAGCGAGATGCACGTGGGAGACCTCTGTCCCTTTCTAAATGTTGTCATTCAGGAAAAATTAAGCTACTTTTGGAGTTAGATATTTTCGATTTTTTGGAGGCGAAAGCGCAGTCTACTTTAATATGACAGTTCTCTTGGAGTAGAACGAAATGGAAGCTCGTGTTTGATCTTGTAATATAATCAGACCAACAGACGGTCTGACTGACTGACACAGACGCAACTTTTAAAGCCGTGTCACACTATCCCACAGCACCGCGACCTTGGTGCGCCGCACCCATAAGTGTGAGCGAGAAAGAGATATATTTTTCTCGCTCTCACTTATGGTGCTCCTTGAACGGTGCGGTAATGTGTAACGGCTTTTAGACCGCAATAGTAAAAAATAGGGGATCCATACCGCACGCGGGCGCGCCCGCGAGCATGACTGCCAGTGTGTAGCCCTCCTTAACAATTAATATAAGTAACGTTATGTGTAGTTACCAGTCCATCTTGACGATGTTGCCGCTGATGAAGCCCTCGACGCCGTCGTGTATGCCGAGCACGGTGTCGCCGCGGTAGATGCAGTTGCGCACGAACGAGCGCACGGCCGCGTTCATGCCGCACGCGGGCGCGCCCACGTGCATGACTGCCAGTGTGTAGCCCTCCTTAACAATTTATATAACGCTTAAAAAACTTGCCTAGACATATTAGGTCACAAGTGTCAGCCACGCTTGTTCGCAGTTTGCACTTCTGACAGTGACAATGTATGGCCGCGCCATATTTTACGCAAATCTTGGCATGCGATAACGTGGTCGAACTCTTCGGTCGAATTCACGATTTAAGTTTGGTACAGCATTGAACAGTGAAGTCAATTTTTTAATATGGTTGATTCACTACATAGCTAATAACAAATATATATTCTAAAAAATCTAAATTTTATGTGATGTAATCATAGACTAGGAATCCTCTAGACGGAGTTTAGAGCAATTATTTCATGAAACTGATGCTGCCAAAAATACTGGGGTGCGGGGGACGAGGTGAGCGAGTCCCGTGCCGTGATTGGTCCGTTCAAAGACACGGACGTCACACAAAAACACTTTGACTCGAAATGGAGTAAAACTACCGTATATTTGTGGCAGATGGGGTAGCGCTACTATGCTCAGTCTAGAGGATGTCTTGTCTGTGGATGTAATTAATGAACGACCCCTTATATCAAAATATAAGCGATTTTGAAATCCCGCTTCCGAAGTTACCCCAATCAGCCCCAATACATGTTACCGAGATTTGTTATTCTGTAATGGTATAAAATATCACGCACGGAAGGTTTCCCGTCGGCATCAAAGGCCTCCTTGGGAGGCTTCAGGCGCGTCAGCATCTTGTAGGTCTCCAGGTTGCGAGCGAAGCTGCGGCCACGCAGCTGAACCGCCAAGTCCCAGTTCTTGTCTGCCATGGCCTGCAAGATACCATTATTAAAGTGTCTAACTAAAGTAATAGTTTTACCCCCTTATTCATATAACTTTACCAGCAGGCCTATTTATTATTATTGGGGGTGTTGTGGGCCTTTGGATGCCACTTCGACCAAGCTGTGATCTATTGTGACGGCCCTTTAAAGTTCACTACTAATGCCCGTTGAATCCAGGAAATTCCAGATTCTTTGGGCCGCAATGCTCTGTACCTCATAGGGTTCCAGTATGTGTCGCCCTAGTTAGGTACTTCTTTTGGACATTAGTGGTCTGCAGGAACAGAGAATGTGCATAGCAGTCTCCTCTGACTCCTGGCAGAACCTGCATGTCGCATCTTGTTTTTTCCCTATTTGGAACATGTGTTTGTTCAACTTGCAGTGTCCAGTCAAAATTCTAGTCACCGCGCAAGTTTTGTGTCTTTTGAGCCCTAGAAGCTCCTTAGCAGTTTTGCTGTTGAACCCTTTGATTAGAGCTTTCGAGTGTTCTTGTCCTTTGACGAACTTCCACCAATCGATTGCTCTCGTTTTCTCTATGTTGTTGGGCAGAGAATATGCGTCCCGTTTTGTGATTCCAGCAGGCCTAGCACATGCGACACAGTACATCGCCCGCGAGATAGACTACCCGTCCCTCTTTAATTAATATTAAGATAGAAAAAGACGGGTAGTCTATCTCGCGGGCGAGATACTGTCGCGCCAATCATGTGCTAGCCCGACGGCTCAATTAGTACATAAGTGAAAATGACAGATGAAGACAAACGCCATTAATTCTTAAATAAATTGATAAATATTGTGTTCATTTAAGGGGAGGTTGCACCACTACGCCCGATCGTTAAATATGTCAGCGGCAGCTGTCATCCTCACAGTTCTAAAAGATAATATTTAATGTGTAAAAGAAATGCTATCACACACCACCACCACCATCACACCAACCTAATACAAGAAGGTACCTATTTATTACCATAAACTCCGTTGTTAGCAAGACCGCCTTAAAGGTAACTTTTTTGCAGTCGCATATCGCGTACTCAAGAGGGTGACTGCAATGGTGAATTCTATAAAACTAGGTGCCAATGACTGGTATTTTCATTCTGGTTAGTGGTTACCTGAGCGACCGCTTTAGTGCGTCGCACGCACTCCATGAGGGGGAGGCGCACAGCCTGGTTGCCGTCCAGGGTCACCACGCACGGTTCGGTTTCCGGGGTGGCCTCCATGAGCGCCATCACTGCTTCAGCTCCCATGCGGCAACCCTAGAGCGTAAAAAAATATTTGCCTTGAGGCGAATTATGTACTACCTATACGAAGTTCGTGAAGTAATATAAAATAAGTAGCGTAACTGCTGGCGCAATGAAATTGGGTACGGTCGAAGTTAAACCTACCTATATATATTTAACACTATATATTTTATAACCTACTATATATTTAACGTGGTTCAGACACAGATAAAATGTTACATATTCAAATTGAAATACCATCCTACATAATTATTATTATTTTTAAATAGTGTTAATTTAACTTGACTAGTTGAACCTACAAGTTCCAACCGCGTGGGATCCGGGATGGGTCAAATCACCCCAGGGGGTAAGTTTCCGAAATAAAACAGCCTCTATGTTTATTCATAGGGCTTAAGTTTTTTACATGTATATTTTCATCAAAATCAGTTTACTATGTACTAAGTAGATACATAGTTGATCGTATAATGTAGGTATTCGACATACAGACTAGACTAGAGTTACTTTCGCATAAATAAGTACCTAATATAATACTACAATGTGGCAGTAGGTACCATAAGTCTTGTCCGTTCCTACAGAATTATTAGGCCATTAAATTACAGTGAAATGTACCTACAGAATTTGCTTTCACTTGTAAAGTCGATCCCGGCTAAATTAGTTGCGCGCCATTTCATGAAACGGCGTCCAATTATCGTAAATTACGATAATCAGGGATCGGATACCGGTATTTTTTGTATGGGAACGGAAACGGTATTTTTTCGTTCTTTGCTAATTACTTCATTTCTAATTGGGCAATCTAATAATACGAAGTTGTAACCTAAAAACACAACTGGGTCCTACATTTCGAGTATAAAATAATTCGAAAAATATGGTTATTTCTAAGTTTTTGCAAAAAACCGGTTCCGATCCCTGATCGTAATACGCGGGCCAATTACGCTGTCCGCATTCCGGTACCCACTTTAAACAGGAGAAGTGCCATTCGATATTGTAACATTATGTTCGTAAGTTGAGCGCTTTTTGGACGGGATATAGAGCGATCTTATTCATGTAACGCGAAGATTGGTAAAAACGCATGATCTTGTAGAAGATGTAGGCGACTAGGTATTGATTCAATACCTAGTCGCCTACATCTTCTTGACTACATTGAACCAGATTTCAATAGACTTAATTTAAGTATCTATATAGTTTTGAGACACTTCTATAGAACATCTATGCGGCTAGTAACGTAAACGCATGTTTTGGATCACAATCGGGGATTACCCCGAACCCGCAGCTATCAAATGATTAATATACTTAATGTACATAGTTATTTAGGTATCAATTGTCAAGATAATTTGGCTTGTGGAACATCGCTTGGGTGGGTGCGGTGTCAGTAACCTACCTCTATAGTTTAAAAAGATAATGATATCCACTCTTAATTTGTGTTTTATATAATACCTATAGACTTTAATAATGACACATAAACCATTGCACATAATATACCTCAATTACCTAATATGTGCAATTGAAAACCTGTCCAATATGAGAATACCTACTATTATTGCCGTTAGGCTCTGTTAAAAAATACGTAGGAATTAAGAAATGCCGTTATATTGTGGACGCGTAGGTCGTCGTTTTGTCGCGTACAAACTACCGTTAGCGATTTAGGCAAACACTATCGTACATTCACCTACCATGAGTGCCATGTTTAGAAGACAAAAGCGAGGTTGTCAGGTTATCGCGTGACCAGAGAACAAAAAGATAATGTCTGATGATATTTAATTTTGATGATCAATCATTGACCACACAGTTCGGACACAAACTGAAATTACAAGTAGGTACCTACGTATAGAAATAGGACGTTTCATTTAAGTGGATAAAAGATTCGCAACTTTTAAGGCCGGCTGGACCCATCAACTAAGTGAATTTAATTTCTAGACTCTCTAACACATTCTAAATAAACCATGTTACCTAACTTGACTTTTCCTCGCCATTTTCACAAGTCTGTACTTTACATACCTTGATAAAAGAAAACAATACCTATTATGTTTATCAAACACAATGATCGTATCAGATCAAATAGAGGTAAATAAACGGCGGGTTGTATTATTGTTGAAACCAATGAATCTTTGATTATGATATGTGTCAGAATTTTAGACTTTACATATCTAATCATTATCTAATACAATCAAAGAATCATTGGTTAAAACGCATTTATTTGAGACATCGTGCTTTAGCATTCACGTGGTTTTAGGAACAGAGTCACTAGATATGATAGGTATCATATTAGAATGTGTATCTCGTGTGCTTATAACGTAATGTACCAAGGGCAAGTTGAAGATTTGACCACCTTAACCATAGAAGCGGTACAGTACTTAAAAACTGTAAATATCTGAAGTAGAGTAACACAAAACGCCATACGAAAAAAAAATTACGTAATGTATCACACACACGCACACGTAGGTATCAAAACTCGACGACGTGTCTCCTTAAATACGCTGTAAGTAGACGGGAACGTTTGGCCTTTAGATGGTGGGGTATCTACGCTGATGCGTCTACCTACCACGTAACGTATATACCTACCACGGCGTAATTTATAGTGTCATCATCATCATCATATCAGCCCTTTATCGCCCACTGCTGAGCATAGGCCTCTCTTCTAGTGCGCCATTTGTCCCGGTCCTGAGCTAATCTCATCCAGAAGTGACCTGCAATCTTCCGGATGTCGTCCACCCAACGAGCCAACGGATACGCCAGGCGCTTCTATCAATTTATAGTTTAAGGTGGTTTAAGTTAAGAATTTGTTCCTACCAGAATCCTGTCGAACGCCGAAGGCGAGCCTCCGCGCTGCACGTGACCCAGCACGGTGATGCGCGTGTCTTGCTGCAGGTTGTCCACGACCACTTTCTTCACGAGTTCGGCGGTGATGGGTTTGCCCTCGCGGTCGATGGCTCCCTCCGCCACTATGATGATGTTTAACCGCTGGCCCGATTTCCTTTCCTATTTCACAGACGTTGTTTTAGAGATTGAAATGGTAAAGTAGGTACGTCATTCGACCAATCATCTAAAAATAAACAAAGTAATTTCAATTAAGAAGGTACATACATTCAGTTAAATCGTACCATGTTAGGCCCACTTTAATTTAAGTATAAAATTCCTTGCATTTCTAAGCACATCCATAGTTTATCATAGTTTATTAGATGCAAAACAGTTATAAGACATGCCATCCCAGTGGATAATATTAACCCACATCACATTAAATTTATATTAAGCGCGTTCAAAACGGATGCAACTGATGCAAGACATATGAAGGTCATAGCTTCGGAACTTTTTATGGCAAAGTCTGCATTGTAGGGAATACATGGTAGAGGTCACGTAGCGCTGAGCGCACTAATCGATGCAACTATGTGACTCTTTCTGTATTCTTGCAATGCTAATATTAGGGCTGTAAAGACTATCTAAATAGGAATATTACTTAACTATAGTTTGGTAAGTCAACATATAATATGCTAGGATTCAGGGTGAACTGCAAATGCAAATTTAATTTCAAATAGGACGACAATTATACGATCCTTTGGGATGCAAGGCAACAAATGTGTGAAATGTAATGGTATTACCTACACCTTTCGATAAGACATGCTACAAGTGATTGAGACTAACTGTAAGGAACGAACTAGGTTCACAAGAACATAAGAGGTTGACAAACAACACACAATCAAAGACAAACGGGGTAAAAGTCACCGAACTTTACTGGTCGCAGTCAAATCGCATTAACGAATTCAGCAAATTTACAAGTCGTCGTGGCTAAACAGTCAAATGGGACAACTGAAAATATCTCTTTTCAATTGGCTAAATTGGATCGATTAGGAATGATATCACGAGTCAAGTGAGTTGGTAGGTACCTTAAAATAACTGTATTGAATTGCGTGATTCGCAGCGCCTAATAAAGCAAAAATAAAGTAAAAGTCCTAGTGATTGAAAGCCTAATACCAACCAAGTTGACAGTCTGCGAAATGTTTTACTAGGAGTTAAGATTGAGGATGCCAACTATTGGCAGCGTCAGACACTGGGACATTTACGTTATATTATTTGCGTAATACCTACTGTGATTGCGTGTTATATGTGCACAGAGCATTGACGTATATCTCAGGACGTGCCTTACGGGCATTAAAAACCGGCCAAGTACGAGTCGGACTCGCGCACGGAGGGTTCCGCACCATCAACAAAAAATAGAGCAAAAAAATCGTGTTTATTGTATGGGAGCCCCCCTTAAATATTTATTTTATTATTTTTAGTATTTGTTGTTATAGCGGCAACAGAGATACATCATTTGTCAACATTTCAACTGTCTAGCTATCGCGGTTCATGAGATACAGCCTGGTGACAGACGGACGGCCGGACGGATAGCGAAGTCTTAGTAATAGGGTCCCGTTTTTTACCCTTTGGGTACGGAACCCTAAAAATGGTACTAGTTCAGCGATGTCACTCACTAATTCGAGCCAATCGTGCAGTCTAACTATAACGCAACTAGTTACGACCAATCGCGCGCGTGATGCGAACTCATCAATCATTCGCGTTGTAGCGGTGTCACACCGCTGTACTGGCCCCATTCATGCTCCATTCTTATTGCCCGTAAGGCCAGTCCTGAGATACCTATACGTCAATGGCACAGAGCCACTCAATTAAGCTGCGTACCTGAGCCAATCGTTTGCAAAGCTTTTCAACCCAATTATTGGGAACAGGGTCCTCGGGAATGAATACTTGATCTGCCTCGCTCGCCAGAGCGGCCACGAGGGCCAGGTAACTGTAACAAGCGGCCCGGGGGTTGGTCATGCAAGCGGAACCCATCTTGCACATAAAATTATCAGTATAATAAGTACCTACAGTCAGAGTTACACACCACCTTAGGTTGGGTCAAAACAAAACGCCAGTGAAGCCTGCCAACTGAATTTAGACCTCTAGCACACTAACGCTACGGATCGTGAGACCGTGGCCAAATTCTTTAAAAGAAATTCGCATCGTTACACCGAGTTTCCGCGCTCCGTAATGTCAGTATACTAGCAGCCTCAATGAAGTGAATTAATAGAGGAAATGGATAGTGATCCTGCTCCCACATAAATAACAGATTGAATCCTTGCCTGGATAATCTTTTCACATAACTTTTTATGCCAATTGAGGGGCGCTGGTTCCTCGCATATAAAGGTATAAGTAGCGTCCGTACAGAGGCTCGTGTAAACTGCAAGAAAACTAAACAAGTACCAGTTATAGAATGGCATTTATATGATTCATCCATGAATGCAGATGGAAAAAATCAACGGGTGCAGGGGGCAAGGCGCATATAAATGTATAAGCTTGCCTGTTCTAACTTATCACATAGTTTAGCGCTCCAGTCAACTGATGGAGGCGACTCGGGGATAAACACAAAGTCCGCTTCAGACGCTAATCCCGTTACCACAGCAAGATATCTGGACGGACAATTCGTTTTTAGATTCCGTTTCCATTTTTGATGCAAGCTTACTTAGCGTTGTGGTGATGTATATGACTATTTATAGTTAGTAAATTAGAGTTAAGAAACTGTAAAAGTACATCCACATTATGCGCAGCAAACTTTTGAATATTGAGTTGCACGGCAATATATTATGGACTCGACAATCTCGACATGTCAGTACAGTACAGTACAGTAGAAAGTGTTCAAAATGCCGAGCGCAACAGAGGAATCTCGGCAAGGCAGTCTGGAACATCGTTCACGGGTGTCGCGTGAATTAGGTTTTGTCGCAATTAATGTAAATGCAATTTAATAGTTTTTTTATATAAATTTTTGATTAAAAACACATCCTATACAAAACAGATAACATAGACATCAATAAAATACAATGTAGGTACTTACAAATGAGAATTAAAACTATTGTTACCTACCCGCAGTGTCTACCCATGACCTCCATGATGAAAGTTCTTTGATGCGAGTATGCCGTGCTCACGATGGCATCAATAGCCTCGATAATTCGGTGCAGAGCTGAGTCCGTGCCTATGGTCATGTCCGTACCACAGAAATCATTGTCAATGGAACCAACCTTTAAAAAAACCCATACTTATACATTCATACTTACTTATTGTGCTCAGTGCTATATTTGTCTACCGTTCTTCATCAATTCTCATCTACTCAAAGGTTACCTGGAAGAAATCCCTTAAAGGGATAAGTTCGCCTTTGTACTGCCTATCCTGTGCCATAAATTTGTGTTTTGTACAATAAAGACTTTATACATGGTATAATAATATACTCCGCCTGGTACTCTCTTCCGACTTGACCTTGACCACGTGACTGACACAAGCCTACGTCATCATGCGACAGCGCTATATGACAATATGCGATAGCGCTATATAAAGTGGCAATGTTATTGTGGCGTAGGCTTGTGTCACTCTGGGAAGAGAAGACCATGTTTTATTAGACTATGACTTTATACATACATACATACTTATATGCAAAACTTTTAATTTCATCCTTTACCCAAGAGTGTTGCAACACTCTTGGCTAAGTAATTAAATTAAATTTAAATTAAATAATTTTTTGAGTTAAATGCATGCCGTGAGGTTCCAGGAGGCAGTAGAGTGTTAAAAATTTGTATGAAGTATTTTCTTTTCTCCTCACAAGCCATCATCTGACAAACTCAAAGCTTTGGGGGCAATTTTTTAAAGGCTATCCTGCTAGTGCTTTTAACAAAATGACTTAATATTTGTTAAATTACTAAAATGACAAGCTCTTTTAACAAAATGACTTAATTTTTAACTAAATGGCTAACATTATTCCAATTTTGTACAAAATTACAGATGGTTGGAAGCATTAAGGCAAGCAAACTGTCATTGGGACATGTAATTGGGGCATAAAAACAAGGATTACACAATAACTTACCATTCCCGCAATGTGCAAGAATTTGTATTTTTCTCTCTGATCTTTGGTGATCTTATTATTTTCCAGCAGTTCATCAAGAAGGCTCGACCACTCCTGACGGAAGAGGTTAGCTCCAGTCAGAGATCCGTCACCTCCAATGACCACCAGATTTGTAATGCCTCGAGTAACAAGGTTGTATGCTGCTTTCAGACGACCCTCTCTTTTGCTGAAATTAAATATCTTTATAAAATATTTTGGATAAAAATGGTTAGGTGGATTAATGGGTTAGGTAAGATGAAGGTTGCAGGGTTAAATAGAATTAATTCCATAAAAATACTGAATTTCTTTAATTTCATATTCAAATTGAGAATGTTTTAAAACACAGTATTTTATAATAGTATTAAGTGCTTGTAAATATATGATTACATCTTCCTGAAATAAAATGCATCAACCATGATGAAACATACTGACATAACTTAAAATTTATTATTGTGAAATAACAGTAACTAAAAATGTTCAAATAATTATTTTGTCGGATTTGTAATTTGTTAGTAAATAAATAGAGATGATTCATCAATTTTTCTAACAATAACAAGTATAACAACACTTACATGAAATCCATGCATCGGGCTGAACCAATAATGGTGCCTCCTTTATGAATAATGGAGCTCACAGAAGACCAGTTAGCTTCCTCAATGTTGTCTCCTCCGTCCACCATGCCCTGGTAACCTTCGCGAATGAAGTATACTTTGCATCCCAAGTAAATACCCATTCGAACCACTGACCGCACCGCAGCATTCATGCCCTGGGAGTCACCTCCGCTCGTAAATACTGCGAGCCCCTTCCCTTTATGGGACCCTCTCTCAATAAACCTTTGCGTTGCCGTCACATCCATCCTGAAGGGTTAAATATCCCCCGACACCTAAAATACACACATACTCAATTATCACTGAAGATACACAAGATAGTCTAAAATTTTCACTGTATGAATTAAACAATGGACATGCCAATGTTCTCTAAAGTTTTTAGCTCTTGTTTCTTTGAGAATTTACGCACCAAACCTGTATTACAAAATCTTTTTGAATTTGAATCTGTCAGAGATGAACTTCACCAAGGTGACCTTTGAATGACAAGTTTGAAGTTTGACTTGACAACAAAATGCTAGTGGTGCTACTATCGATATTATCGTCATTATCGATAAGGTTTTCAGAAATTCCTTACAACCAATCTCATTACAAATATGTATATCAATAAATATGTATTTATTATTCAAATATTCCTTGTACACCAAATTGATTTGAATGTTAAGTCGATATCACCTAATCACCGTTTAAAAGATTTACAAGCTGTTCGGAATTTTACCCTGCAACAAGAATATTTTTTAACTTGGTATCATTATTAGTGTTGCATGTAATATTTAAGTTTTCTTCTATTTTATTGTATTATTATTTATTTATAGTTAAGTAATTTACTTTCGTATTTCGTCCTTAAAATATAAGAAAAAACTAACTCGGAGAATGTTGTAAAAAGGAATAATCGGAAATTGGAAGCTTATCATGTGTAAAAAATGTAGATATTCTTTATATAGTAGATAGTTTCGGTTCGCTATGGAAACACTGCTTAAGTTTTTAGTAGAAAACAGTAGTAAATAAACGATAGATTTTTTCCTGAAATAAACAAGTAAGGCCAACTTAAATGTCGCAATCTAGTCATTTACACTGACATAATTGGCTGTGTAGGATATTATATATTTATTTAAAATGTTAAAATTTTCAGTGTATCACAATATGTTAATATCGTCTTGATATCCACCCAACCTATATCCATTCGTTTCGATCCCATCCTTTCTACATTTCTCCAAAATGTCTGCGGAATCTGATATGGAATACTCGGATAACGATGGGGACGACTACGATTACTACGGAGGACAAGACGATTGTGATATGGAAGCGGTGGACCGTAGTAAGGCTGATCCCGAATATTTTTTATTTTCCTGTCACAAGGTAGAAGAAGTAGAAAAATTGTTAAACGAATCGATTGAATTGCTCAGCAACAGCCTACAAATAACACCTTCGCTGGCAAAGGTTTGTATCACTGTTTTCAATAACTGCAACTTAAATCTTAAACCATTTACTAAAAAATTACAAAGTACAGATTTTCATAGTCAAGTTCATGTTTTTGTGATTGTTTTTCAGGTTATGTTACATGCATATGAATGGAATGCTCAAGAGATTATAGCTAAGTATAAAAATAATGCTAATGAAGTGCTAGTGTACAGCCGGGTGAAGCCTCGGGTCCCCTCTGTCCAAGCAGGCTCCAGCAGGATGTCCTGTGCAGTCTGTGCCAACACCCCAGCCCTGACCAAGTACAGTGCTCTTGCTTGCGGACATTACTTCTGCAATGAATGCTGGGCTATGCACTTTGAAGTACAAATTATGCAAGGCAAGCCTATTTTTTTTTATACCCAAATTCTTAGCTAAAACATCTGTGAAAAACAACCTTTTTGACTTTATTATAGTAAATGACAAAGGGACTTAATAGTTTTTATGACTCATTGTAACTGATAAGAGTGACAAGATTATTAGCATTGTTTAGATAGGTAGACCCCCCACCTTGAGCAAACTACTTGTATTGAAATCACAGGGGGTATTTGGTCTATAAATGAAATACACATGATGTATTTACATCATGTCGAATTTGTTTACCTATCTATGTCATAGTAATATTAAATGCATCTTACATTATTATTTAATCAGAGTGTAAACGGTGATATTGACACCTGTGACCACATTATTAGCAAACAATAACCAATATTTACTTAAAATAAAGTTACTCAATTAGGTGCTAAAAATGAAGTGCATTTGGTGGAGTGTAAAGTAAGATGTTTAGTGTATATGCAATTTGTTTAGTGTTTATGTATAAGTACTTACATCTATTAATATTATTTGGTAATTTATGACTGAAATTCATTTCTAAAGTGTCCATGCACTTGCAGCTGGGTGTACATGTTCTATAAGGGGTAAGCAGTATAATGGAGCCGAGATGTCTGATATTGTGATGTAATTTTTTACATACAAGGCTTTTGCCTACAAGAACAAATTCTGGCATTAATCGCACTTTCATCACTTCTGACCAAGCTTCAATCCTAGATTAATTTGTTACCCTTCCACCTGATTATGCTATCCCAGGGGTTGACAAACTTTTGACGAGAAGAGCCAAACACAGTAGAACTCATTATTTTTAGGAATCTAAAAGAGCCGCAAAAAATGGTTTCAGAACTCTGTCCTTTTAGTGTTATTTTTTAGGTGTCTTGCAGAACCACAATTGTAGTTCCTAAGAGCCGCCTTTTGCCAATCCCTATGCAATACTATTATTGATCTAATCCATTAAATGTTAATGTTACAGGTGTGTCAAACACAATTCAGTGCATGGCCCAGGACTGTGAAGTGAGAGCTCCAGAGGACTTTGTGTTGTCGCATGTGGCAAAACCGGCGCTACGAGAACGCTACCAGCAGTTTATGTTCAAAGATCATGTTAAATCACATCCACAACTTAGATTTTGCCCAGGTCCAAATTGTCAGGTAAGAACATCTTGCAAATTGCTTCTGCAGTTCAATCTAATATCATGTATACTGTTTTTAGCATATTTGGCTTGTTTTTAATGTAATTTCTATATAAGGTCTATACAGAACTACATAGACAAGGGGTCGGGTAAATCCTGATTAACCCTATTTTTTAGTTATGTAGCTACATCTATTTATATATAGCCATTTATTTCCGATCCTTGGGTACAACTGTTCTTAAGTCTATAATTTTTTTTTTTCAAACTACAATATGTGCCGTACCTTCTCCACTGTACTCTGTCCTCTGCAACTCTGGACCAGTAAGGCCCCAAGCTATCTAATACAATAAAACCCTGTTTACCCAGTTAATACTATTGATCATCCTAAATACGCGTGTTAACACTAACAGTTAAAAATGTACGTCAACAAGTTCCAAGACCAGTGTAAAAGGGCGTATTACATCATCACTGCATAATCTGTTTGTAGTGGATATTCCAAGCGTGGGTGCGGACGGGCGCGCGCCGGGTGGAGTGCTCGGGCTGCGAGCTGCTCACGTGCTTCTCGTGCGGCGCGCCGCACCACGCGCCCACCGACTGCGCCACCATCCGCCGCTGGCTCACCAAGTGCGCGGACGACTCCGAGACGGCCAACTACATCAGTGCGCACACTAAGGTACCTATGCCAACATTGCTTATAGTTTGTGCAATAACTATTTTATACTTATTTACTTACAAAATGTTTACAAGCCATGGCGCGTTTAGGCCGCGAACTGGACCCATGTGACCGGCGTGGTGGAGCGTTTTCCAAAAAAAGTGTACGTTTCATTCATGTCTTCAAAATATTGACTTCTTGGGCTGATTTTACTCAGAATCATTTGTACATTCACGCCTCATACATGAAAAAATGTGTCCCAAAATTTTGTATGAAAAATTTTTTTTCCAGTGCGTCACGTTCATACAAATAAAAAAATGTCATACAAGAATGTGACGATCAGGAAAGGAAATTTTTGGACACATTTTTTTATGTATGAGGCGTGAATGTACAAATGATTCTGAGTAAAATGAGCCCAAGAAGTCAATATTTTGAAGACATGAATGAAATGTACACTTTTTTTGGAAAACGCTCGGTGACGACTTGACGAGTGGCCGCTCGAAGCCGTTTGTACGTTTGGTTGAACGCAAATACTGTGTCCATCAAGACCAAGAAATGTGATGCGGTAGTTTAATTCTAAGGCCTACTTTTTAGCGCAGATTTATACTACATATACATTATAAACTAATGTAAAATTGACCAATCCCTCCAGTCCAGTAGCCAATGTTAAAATAACACAACTGAAAATATTTGGGGCATTATCTATGAAAAGGGACCTTATTGTCGATGGCGCTTACGCCGCACAGCGTCGCGCGGCATTGTATTTATATCGGAGCATCGTCAATAATGGCGTAAGCGCCATCCACAATAAGGTCCCTTTTCATAGATAATGTCACATTTGATAGTATAATTTTATTTATTCGATGTAGCAAAGCAATATTTCTATTATCAACGGCCATTGTCAAAACATTATCTCTTGTTCCAGGATTGTCCTAAATGCCAAATATGCATAGAGAAAAATGGAGGTTGCAATCACATGCAGTGCGGAGCTTGTAGACACGACTTTTGTTGGGTGTGCCTGGGTGACTGGAAAACGCACGGCTCTGAATACTACGAGTGCAGTCGTTATAAGGAAGACCCTAATTTAACCAATGACAATCAACATGCACAGGTAAAAATATTAATAGTTAATATAGACAAATATATTGATGACTACTTCAACTTCGTCTACACAATTAGCCATGATGAGCGTCTGTGGTTGGCCATAATTTCCTATAATCGTGAATAATCGGGAATGCGTGCCGATGATCATGCTTGTGTCTACATAATCGCCAATATTCAGGCGTTTTAAACGCTCTTCATGGGCCACTGTGTAGACGAGCCATCAAATTAACCTGTCATATCCCAAGGGCTCAAATAGGAGCCGTAAATAAATTTTCCAGATTTCCCACGATATTCAAAATTTCAACTCCCACGGCTCAAATGTGAGCCATACTGGGAGACAACGACAAAATTAGTTTTCGGGTCGCGGGATCGGACAAGTTAAGAGTGAGGCAATTAAAACTAAACAAAAACACAGCATGGACTGATATAGAATAAAGCATGAACATTCCTTTTGCATTTACACCCTATGCTTTATTATTTAATGCTATATTGGACAATGTACCTACTAACTATAGTCTAGTGGCTAAGTAAATAATATTGATATTTTATTATCCACATTTTCCATATTTTTAACACCATAAAAGAACCAAAGTCATCACTATTATTCTGTCATAAAATTTTCTGCTTTTAGTACTATTACTCATCTGATTTTATTTTTCTTATTCCAGGCACGCGAGGCTCTCAAAAAGTATTTGCATTATTATGAAAGATGGGAAAATCACGCACGATCTCTGAAACTTGAGGAGCAGACTTTAGCAAGTCTCAAAAGCCGTATTAATCAAAAGGTAACACTAAGAAAACCATTAGATGATCTTAATAATTACGGAAATTGTATACCGTAAACCGGTTGATTGTGACGCTCACCAATCTAATAATATTGTAATATCTGTAAACTGACACGCACAATCTGACAATAAATGATTACTTACTTACTTACTACGCATTTAAAGGATTGCGTACTGAACACGCGCTGCACGAACGAAACTACCAAAATTCATTGATTGTTTTAGATGTGTAAGGTAGAAACAAATTCGTGCTTTAACCGTTTCGGTGCGGATGGCCCGACAGGCGTGTCATCAATGTTTTTAACGTGTGGCGTATGACACGATAGGCGTGCCATCAATGTTTTTAACGTGTGGCGTATGACACGATAGGCGTACCATCATATTCTATGGCGTAAGGCACGCTTGTCGTGTAATGTAATATAATGTAATAATGTAATTTAATTGGTATGTGAATACCTAATTTCAAATTTGTATGCCGGCCGGCGAAACATAGCGTTCTCAAATACTTTTTGTACCTATCCAACACTGTTACCTATGTTTACAAATAAATAATTTGTCTTGTCTTGTCATGAAGTAATTGTTCGCCGCCACAGCCTAAAGTTTTCGAAAATGGAATACGCAACGAATCGGTTAAATTTGACAGCTAATGTGTAAGGTGCTGTACGGCTCCGTACGTTATACGGCAACTCTGAGGACCTACCGTGAACATAGAAAATCGAAATTTCGTTATCTTTCTCTCTATCGCTAGTATCGCTTATCGAATATTCGAGCGATAGGGAGACAAATGGTCGAAGTGGTGTTCGCGGTAGGTCCTCTGGTCCGCGTAGGTCGTCAAAAGTTGACGTTTGACAGACAATCCCTTGACCACAATGGCGCCATGCCTCACCATCTTCAGAGATGCTGTCCAACTTGGGGGTACGATATTTTCGTAGACCTTAGGGCAACCTCACACTAGCGTCTCCCGAGCGTTGGCGTCTATGACTCAACTCTATGTCCATACTTCATAGCGCTGACTAGACGCCGACGCTCAAAAGACGTTATAGTGTGGGGTGGCCCTTACACATCTTACATCAATCAATGTTTGGTGCTATGAAATGTTTACACCTAGATTTTTTTAGTACACAAATATTTTAATGTATTTAGGTGATGGCTGGGGAGGGTACTTGGATTGACTGGCAGTACCTGTGGGATTCCGCGAGACTACTGAAGCGCTGCCGATATACCTTGCAGTATACATACCCTTATGCTTATTATATGGAAGTTGGACCTCGAAAAGAACTATTTGAGTACCAGCAGGTAAGCTATAGTTTGTTATATTCATATTAGACTAAGGATAAGGTGTAAATTTAATATAATTTTGTTACAATTTGCTTGCAGTTTGACAGATCTCTAAGAAATTACAGCCTTCAGCGCCATATTTAAAGTTAACAACACCCTAAAGCGCTTCACACACCTGGCGGTCTAGCATGAGTTGCATTCTAGCGCGCGAGTCCATACTTGAAGTCGCGCTAAATGTCTGGAGTCGCGCGCGAGAACGCAACTCATGCTAGCAGGCCTGGCTCGATTCAGTAACTCACGACAGGGATGCAGAAATGAGTTGCAGATACGTGTCTGACGTATAGCTGCGTCCCTGTCGCCAATTACTGAATTAAGTAAAGCCCTTGCTACACGGTCGCCGACAAGCCTTCTAACCGTCTGACCTTGGCCTGACCTTTGTCAGTTTTGGTCAAATTTTGTTGGAAACAACTGTCTACACGGTCCGGGACGGACAAAGGCCACGCGGTCTGAAGGCTTGTCGGCGACCGTGTAGCAAGGGCTTTAGAAAGGTGTGTGAAGCGCTTAATTTCTACCTAGAATTTGATAACGAAATCAACTGCAACAATATACATATAGAGGGCAATTTGAAAATCCTTTAAATAACGAAGTTAATTTGACTGAGTGTGAAATAATATATTTCTAATTGTGGTGGAGAATATCTTCATATTATGTACATACAACAAATTATAACTAACAAAAATAAATTAAACTAAGAACTTGATTGTGGTTGATGTTGATGATGATTTGTTTGTGTCTCGCAGGCCCAGTTGGAAGCAGAGATTGAAAACTTATCATGGAAGGTAGAACGGGCAGAGACGACAGATCGCGGCGATTTAGAGAATCAAATGGACATAGCAGAGAAAAGACGCACTACATTACTCAAAGATTTCCTAGAATTTAATACAAATAGTGCTTCCAGCAGTAAAGCATAAGTAAACCTCAAGTATGAAGAAACGCATTTTTTTAAAGTTAGTAGTTAACTATGTAACAGCACTTTTGTATATTAATTATGAGAGCTAGATTTTTTGTTCTGCCAAAGTATATTTATAAACAAGAATTTGCAATAATATTTAAGTAATAATAAAAAATGGCAACATCTGTTTTTTTTTTATTGTTACTCCATCAATCATTCAACCTTAGGGCCACCACACACTAGCGTTTCCCGAGCGTCGGCGTCTAGTCGCAATCTGCGCAGCGACGCTATTTTCCGTAGGGCTGACTAGACGTCGACGCTCGAAAGAACTAGCGTCTAGCCTTTATTTAAAGGCATCAGTAACAAGTAGCAGCAGCAGTATTTGCCTTAATTGTTCGGACGCGTTCGGGTAGTCATTAAAGGCACTGTAGTCTAGTGAACCAGAAAGAGACTGGCTAAAAACCATGACCTTTCTATGAAAACTTCGACCACTGTGACCTATCTAGACTATCTAGTATTGAACCGAACTACTCATAGGTGGTTTGCTATATAAACTTTACAGACACAGGCACAGAATAAATAATAGTACTAGGCAGGGATGTTGCGGATGCCGATTTTTTGACATGCATCATCATTTTGCAGATGCGGATTTTTAAAGGCTCACATCCGCGGATGCGGATGCGGATGTCAAGATAGGTAGGTACATAAAAAACGTCAAATATTACATTTTAGTAATTTTTATTTCAAAAAACCGGCCAAGTGCGAGTCGGACTCGCGTTCCAAGGGTTCCGTACATTTTAAGTCCCACTCACGCTTGACTGATCATTTCTAATAGGTTTTTTGGTTAATGACTAAATTACCTAGCAGTCTAGCACTTACGCCGATGCTAAGACGTTCCTGTACCGACCTGTTCCACATCCGCATCCGCATTAAACTCCGCATCGATTTTATGCGGATGTTGAAAATAATGCGGAAGTTCCGCGGTTGCGGATGCGGATGCGGATATTCGCAACATCCCTGGTACTAGGTACAGAAAACTCTCTAACAAAACGCGTCTGTTACGATCACAGATATGGCCGCTAGGTGGCGATGCGCGGCTATGCATGCGTGGTTATGGCTAGCCACCAAAATTGGTGTGAAACGGATGTACTTTTAGCTACCTATAGCAAAGCGACGAAATCGCGGAGTGAACCACGCCACAGGTGTAATATTGAACTTTTATACAACAAATATTCCAAAATCCAGAGGAAACGACCGAACGAACGTTGAGGTTGAGAACGTTTGTATGGAAAAATGACCTATTATGTTTCGGAACTAAGTACGGACCTTGGAACACACAACAAGAATACAACCCTTGTGACCTCTACGTAGTGTACTCCGGTAGAAAGCAGGGTTTCGTATGTTTAAATGGAAACGTGAGGATAGTGAGTGATGGTGGTCCGAGGTAGTTCAAAAATCGGAAAAGTACGAGTCTGACTCGCCCACCGAGGGTTCCGTACTTTTTAGTCTTTGTTGTTATAGCGGCAACAGAAGCATTTCATCTGTGAAAATTTCAACTGACTAGCTATCATGGTTCATGAAATACAGCCTGGTGACAGACGGACACAGGAGTCTTAGTAATAGAGTCCCGTTTTTACCCTTACAAAAACTAGAGTGTACAGTTTTTTGAATGATCGGCACCGCGTATGTGTAACCCCTGGAGATGTAGGCGTCCTTACGGTGACCGCGTCAGCCGTAAAAGTGCATGGCGTGCATCAATAAATTCATTCATAATTACTCCATGGAAATTCGCAGCCCCCAAAAATTCCATTTAAGAGCCCATCAACGTGTACACTAGCGCCACTGTGCTGCTAAATAATCGTGATTATTTAAATTTAACGTAATATATTTAAAAAAGGGGGCCGCTACCATGGACCTAGAATATTACGGACGGACTGTCACCTAAGACAAACTGTGACATTGCAATGGCGGACGGTTTGAATGTGTGCGTGTAGACGAGTGTTACCATGTAACACAAATTCTCCCCTAATGGTGAAACAATTATTTTTAATATCGTCCTTGTTTTCAAATAAAAAAATTAGGACAGTTTTACGTTAGACAATAAAAAAGGTGTGTACGTATCTGATTTTATAGGTCTTGAAAATGTGCAATATTGCACAATTACTTTGTGCAAACATTATTTTCAATACCTAATGATATTTAGCATCGTAATGAAATCAGTTCGTCATGTTTTTTAAATTTATACATTTAACTTGAAACATACATATCTGGTTTTCTTCAACAAAAAAATTATAATACATAACAAACAAACGTTAACTATCAAACATGCATGTAAGCGTCTAATCTCCTTAGTATCGGGAAATTACCATACCGACCTAGTTTGAAATGCACAATCAATAATTTAACCATTTACCTAAATGATCTCTTAATACATAATGATTTAATAAGAAGGGTATCAATTACCCTACTTTCGGGAAATTACCCTATTCATGTTACTGGTCACACTCCTGTTTTGCAGTTTGATAATTTATAAACAACAAATTATCGTGATTTTACGTACTAATTGATAATCTTAAGTATGAAAAGTTATTCCGTGACTTTTTTTCTTTCGATCGGTACAATTCTAGCAGGATTTAACTACGCATGCCGGCATATTTTATATTTTTCTTCGACATGTTTACTTCAATGACGTTTCGATTCGTCTGACGGCAAACTGGTGGATGTGGGCAGTCAATGTGTGTGTGTCACGCGTAAATACTATGAAACTGGTGGATGTTGGAATCACAGTTGTGTTGTAAGCGAAACTCCGTCCGTAATATTATAGGTTCATGGCCGCTACGTACTGTAGATTCCGACCACACAAGTTATTTAAAAAAAATATATATGGCAACTTTTTTTCCTATCAAATAAGCTGTCAGTTTCAAGCTGTCATTTAATTTCATAGTAATTTTATTGCCAGGTGCGGTTTGTACTGAAATTCCCGCGTTTTTTGTGACACGACTCACTGGTCGGACTCTAATTATTATTGAATATCTGGGAGACCGAGCTTTGCTCGGAAAACATATAAAAACTCAAAAATGCGCGTTTTCCCAGAGATAAGACCTAGCTAAATCGATTTATCGCCCCCGAAAACCCCCATATAGCAAATTTCATCGAAATCGTTAATGCCATTTCCGAGTTCCCCGAAATATATATAGCTGGTCAACCAAATCTTGTCAGTAAATAAAAAGCGGCCAAATGCGAGTCGGACTCGCCCATGAAGGGTTCCGTATTTAGGCGATTTATGACGTATTAAAAAAAAACTACTTGCTAGATCTCGTTCAAACCAATTTTCGGTGGAAGTTTACATGGTAATGTACATCATATATTTTTTTTAGTTTTATCATTCTCTTATTTTAGAAGTTACAGGGGGGGGGGACACACATTTTACCACTTTGGAAGTGTCTCTCGCGCAAACTATTCAGTTTAGAAAAAAATGATATTAGAAACCTCAATATCATTTTTGAAGACCTATCCATAGATACCCCACACGTATGGGTTTGATGAAAAAAAAATTTTGAGTTTCAGTTCGAAGTATGGGGAACCCCAAAAATTTATTGTTTTTTTTCTATTTTTGTGTGAAAATCTTAATGCGGTTCACAGAATACATCTACTTACCAAGTTTCAACAGTATAGTTCTTATAGTTTCGGAGAAAAGTGGCTGTGACATACGGACGGACAGACAGACGGACAGACGGACAGACGGACAGACATGACGAATCTATAAGGGTTCCGTTTTTTGCCATTTGGCTACGGAACCCTAAAAAAGGCGCGAAATTCAAATTTTCTATGGGACGATATCCCTTCGCGCCTACTTTTTTCAAATTTGCCGCCTTTTTCTACTGTCAAGATCTAGTTGACCAAGTATACATATATATGTAAATAAATACATATACTTAAATAAATAAATAAACAAGAATTGCTCGTTTAAAGGTATTGGATACCACTTTTCATACCATAAATCTTGGAGGATACAACTAAACGGAGTAGCCATTAACAGGCTTTCCCCTCTGTCGAAAATAGGCGGCCAACGGTCATACACAATGTATGGACTGACGTTTATCTGACATGGCTATTTTTACGTTACGCATACATTTGACGTTCCCCTCCCCCGCAGAAATCGGCAGACTGTTTTGTACAGAAAATTACAGACATGGCGTCTCCGTTTGATTATATCCTCCAAGCCATAAATTCATAAAATAATTATGTTTAATTTGTTTTGTATTTTTATACAGGGTGTCCCAAGAAGTAGTGATATACTGAAGCTGGGAGGTAGAGGACCTAGAGGGCTATCTGAATCACCCCCATGTATGTTCCGCGATTTTTCGTATTTTCGGAGTTATGATTTTTTTTTTAATTTTTCACCTATCGCCGAGTACGATGAGATTTTTATTTATGGTGATGTGAATTATTGCGGTAGATGCTTGATTTTTTTTGTGTGCTACGCTGATAGATAGGCCAATTCAGTATGGTAACATTTACTATCGTTAGATCTTTGAATGGAATTAAAAAAAAAATAATGCCAAGAAAGATAAAATTACCCAGTATGTTCACAACTTCAAGGGCGCTTAGAAAAATAAAACATACTGGGTAATTTTATCTTTCTTGGCATTAAATTTTTTTTTAATTCCATTCAGAGATCTAACGATAGTAAATGTTACCATACTGAATTGGCCTATCTATCAGCTTAGCACACAAAAAAAATCAAGCGTCTACCGCAATAATTCACGTCACCATAAATAAAAATCTCATCGTACTCGGCGATAGGTGAAATTTAAAAAAAATCATAACTCCGAAAATACGAAAAATCGCGGAACATACATGGGGGTGATTTAGATAGCCCTCTAGGTCCTCTACCTCCCAGCTTCAGTATATCACTACTTCTTGGGACATCCTGTATAGTTAGTCAAAGGACTGTCTCATGTCAAACACAGACAGAAAGAATCTATCTTTGTCTTACACTAGTACTAGCACCCACAAGAAATGATGAGTATATCGTCCCATAGAAAATTTGAAATTCGTGCCTTTTTTTACTGACAAGATTTGCTTGACCTTTATACATTTTAATCTATCGATACTTTTGTTTATTACCCAGGCAACACTTTTTTAACAAGGAATTAAGGAAAACTGAACATCTAACATAGCAACATTTCAGGCCTAGGGTATAAATACCTCTGAGCCGAGCGTGGCGTGCCTCAAAGCAAAATGGCTACTACAAATGACTCCGTAGCGCCTGTGCGCCAAGTACGGAAAGTACAATTCGGTATTATTTCACCGGATGAAATTGTAAGTTGTGTTTTTAAGAATACAAATGGTGACGATTTTTTTTTAGTTTACGCATGTGTTGTAATTGAAAATTAATACAAGATGTCATCGTTTTATAGTTTTTAACTGCATTTTCCTTATAGCGGGAAAAGTTTTGGGCTACTTTCTATAAATTTAAATACATACGTTACAGTTGTTTAATAATGAATTATATACATTCTTCAAAACCTATTATTATGTAGCGTTTTCTGCATAATAGAATAGGTGTTCATGATTTGCTATGAAGTATTGCACAATTTAAGGCAATATTGAGAAATGTATTTTTTTATAAACTTTGGTACTATTTGTCATAAAATGAAAGAATTATAAATAGAATTAAACAAATAAACCTATACAATTTCTGTAACAAATATTGAATGACAAAAGAATAAAATGAGACCATTTGTATTCTTTAACATGTTTTTAACATTACAGGCCGCGTTATCGGATTATCCGATACTTAGGTACGATAAGTTAAGTGGTAACTAAGGGAGCGTTCAATATTACGTAACGAATTTGGGGGGGGGAACTTGTAAAACGTTACGATGCGTTACAGGGGAGGGAGGGGGGTTTGAACTACGCGTTACGTGACATTGTTTTTTTACCCTTCAGAACTATTCGCCACTTTACGGTACTTTACGCCACATAATTGTGGCCTTTAGGTAAAAAGGCCAAGTGCGAGTCGGACTCGCCCATGAAGGGTTCCGTATTTAGGGGATTTATGACGTATTAAAAAAAAACTACTTACTAGATCTTGTTCAAACCAATTTTCGGTGGAAGTTTGCATGGTAATGTGCATCATATATTTTTTTAGTTTTATCATTCTCTTATTTTAGAAGTTACAGGGGGGGGGGGAACACACATTTTACCGTTTTGGAAGTGTCTCTCGCGCAAACTATTCAGTTTAGAAAAAAATGATATTAGAAACCTCAATATCATTTTTGAAGACCTATCCATAGATATCCCACACGTATGGGGTTGATGAAAAAAAATGTTTGAGTTTCAGTTCTAAGTATGGGGAACCCCCAAAAAAACTTTATTTTTTCTATTTTTGTGTGAAAATCTTAATGCGGTTCACAGAATACATCTACTTACCAAGTTTCAACAGTATAGTTCTTATAGTTTCGGAAAAAAGTGGCTGTGACATACGGACGGACAGACGGACAGACAGACAGACATGACGAATCTATAAGGGTTCCGTTTTTTGCCATTTGGCTACGGAACCCTAAAAATGGCCACTTGGTGGTTACGTAACGTTTTACTAGGGGGAGGGGGGTACAGAAAAACGTTACGGCGCGTTACATGGGGGGGAACGGGGGTCAAAAATGTCCAAAAATTGCGTTACGTAGTACTTGAACGCTCCCTAAAGAGGCGCCTTTGTTGGCGTTGTCTAACAGGACATACATATACAGACTGATGTTCTGATAGGTACTTCTGATATCTATTCCAAATATCCCTTTTAATTTTTAATGGCATATGATTATATATTTGTAAGCAAATCGGGTTATGCAGTAGTTTCCTGTCCAAATAAAATACCTAAATCTCAAAGATTTATTTATTTATTTATTTGTTATTAATGTTGTGGATGTAAACTGACAAGATTAAAAAAAATGGATATTAATTTTTTTGAAGGTACATTTTAGTGTATTATTATTTATTAAGCAGTCATATGTATTATGTTGTACGTAAACTGTAATAAATGAATCTATTGGTTAAATTTGTCTTATTTTTTATGGTTTTCCCAAATAGGTACGTCACTTCACATTGTTTGAATCATTACTGTATGCTCATTATTTTCTAGACTACCTATTTTCAAAGCGGAGTGCAAATATCATGCAAATATTTTAAAAGATATGCGGTTGTAATTATAATAAAACTATAAAATATGGTAAATTGTTTGTCTGCCTACGTGGACACTTCAACTATAAGAACAGTTTATAAAATCACGTTTAATATTTATGAAACAGCCAAATTTTTTATCGTGATTTCGGCAGTGGTCCCATATTTAAAGTTACTAGTTAAAATTTTACCCTGTAATGTTCCTTTGATTTGGAAATATTTCCGGGATAAGAAAATTTCCAGCCACACATCACTAATAGTTACGAGTAGTACTTAGTAGCTTGTAATTGTAAATTGTATTAATTGTAACAGTATGATAGCCAACTTAGCCAAATACACCGCTGCTGTGGTAAACCAGAATTTCATAGCATAAGTATTATTTAAGGTAAAGTAAAATACATTTTTTAATAGATGTACGAGTAAGTACCTAATGTAATAAATATTTTATGTAAAAATTTCAAATAATTCGAATTTAATAACTATAAAGTTGTAAGTAGGTATAGTGTGGAAATAATAAATGGGCCCTGGAGGGAAAGTGCCTTAAAACCTAAACCTCTTGAATGGTTAGGTCATTTTACTCAAAGGAAACATTCTTTTATTTTTTTAAAGAAACAAAACAGCATTCAAAGATTTTTAAATTAGCTTGTCTCGCCCGGAAATCGAACCGACTTAAAATTCAAAAAATACAAAATTATTAGTAAACGCTACTAATAGTCCGTGTAAGTTGAGAAGTCAATTCTGACAGCTATGAATTGACCCTTTTATGTATTTACGAAGCTAAGATGTACATTTTTTACTGATAGCATTAGTTTCATATATATAAGCAGGGGCGTATTTACCCTAGGGCCATCCGAGCCATGGCCCAGGGCGCCAACCCTCAGGGGCGGCATGGGGCGGCATAGCGGATTGCATTTTGTTTTTCTTCCTTGACTTCTGGGGCGGCGAAACGTATTGGCCCGGGGCGCCAAATTTCAAAATACGCCCCTGTATATAAGGGTCAATAATCCATAAGTGTCAAACTTGACTTCTTACCGGCCAGAGACTGTAGCCGAATCTAATATACTTACTTTACTCTTTGAGCCGAATTCTAGGTTTTTGACGGTATACAGAGTTGGTTACCAAACGGTATATAAATTATAAAGTGTAATATCTGGGAGACCGAGCTTTGCTCGGAAAAAATAACTCAAACTCAAAAATGAGCGTTTTCCCAGAGATAAAGAGCTAGCTAGATCGATATTTCGCCCCCGAAAACCCCCATATACCAAATTTCATCGAAATCGTTAGAGCCGTTTCCGAGATCCCCGGATAAATAAATAAACAAGAATTGCTCATTTAAAGGTATTAGATAGATAGATAGATTAGATTATACAAATTATAATATTTGCGTTGAAATCAATAACCGAATATTTTTATGATTTGTTATTTTTTCAGCGACGTATGTCAGTCACAGAAGGTGGTATACGCTTCTGTGTAACTACGGAGGATGGCAAGCCCAAGCTAGGTGGACTAATGGACCCGAGGCAGGGCGTGATTGACAGATATTCCAGGTGCCAAACATGTGCCGGAAACATGGCAGAATGTCCTGGGCACTTTGGGCACATTGATCTAGTTAAACCAGTTTATCACATTGGTTTCATAACGAAAACTATTAAAATATTACGATGTGTTTGTTTCTATTGCTCCAAGCTCCTAGTGAATCCGGTAAGAAGAATACTTTTAAAAATAAAAATAAATAATCATAATAAGTAGGTACTTAAGTTCTGCTTATGATTTTTAGTCAAACCCGAAAATTAAAGAAGCTGTAATGAAAACAAAAGGGCAATCTCGTAAGAGATTGACTTTGGTGTATGACTTGTGCAAGGGAAAAAATATTTGTGAGGGTGGTGAAATTATTGATATTGAGAAGGTGGAAGAGGAAACTAAGAATGTGCCTGGTCATGGAGGTTGTGGCCACTACCAGCCCGCTATAAAACGGGTTGGCTTGGACATCTTAGCGGAATGGAAACATGTCAATGAAGACACACAGGAAAAAAAGACAACGATAACTGCTGAAAGAGCATTGGAAATTCTTAAACATATTACAGGTGTGATTTTTCATTTCCTCTAACTCCACTACTCGATAAGAATATCAGCAATAGTTAGGTATTTATTGAACCGATAGTTTTTGGAGGGTGCAAAGACTGCAAAGGAATCTTGAGAACGGCAGAAATATAATTTAATTCTCAAAGTTATACTTCTAAAGTTTGCTTTGATCGAATATCAATATACCTAGTATACCTACATTTAAAAGTGTCTTAAGATACAGTCGGCAAGGTTAATTCTTGCATAATACTGCATACAAGAGAGCAGGAGGGCGCTTAACTATAATTATTATGACTCTGCCGACTGTATTTTCTTGCTGATATAAAGCATCTAGAATTGGCTACTTTCCTACTAGTCAAATCAGCTTCTTTTTTAGAACTGTCAAAACGATTTTCTAATATGGAATTTATATGAAAACGTGTGTAGTGACGTCACAGTCAACTCACCTACTTTTTATATTTCAATTGAATTGATTAAATAGAAATAGTATTTAAAGATAACTGCTATCTATGTTTTTCTAATAATTATCTGGTACTTTATTTCGTGCACGGTGTGAAATAATTTATTTTTCACCTCAGCAGCTCGAACAAGGGTACTTTGATTCTTAAAAACAGTGAGCAAAATGCGATTTTGCTCACTGAGTGAGACAAAATGACATTCAAGTGACCTTTATAGTCAAATGTCATTTCAACATGCGGGGTCTAATACAAGTTCGAAATACTTGGGTTCTATTATCTCTGTCCCTTTCACACTGTTAGCAAAAAGAAACAGACAAAAAAAATTAAAACGACATTCAACGGTATATTCACGGTTTATAATAGACCCCCGAAAAACTTCAAACCGCATCGTTCCAAACCACGTACGAGTATGAATTCTTAATAATTAATTAATAAAAATAAAGTTTAAGATTTGATAAAAACTGATAAAATACTATATTTTAGGTATTTTATTGTACAATTAAAATAATGAACTCCAAAAATACAGATCATCACGCAAAATTAATTATTTTACTTTTAAGAATTTCTATCATAGTTGACAAATAGTTACGTATCCGCAATTCGGACCGTTTCTTACAAAAGAATTTTTTTACAAAAAAAAGTTGTCGATTGAAGTGTCAGTTGATGTTTGTTATTTCCATATTATTTTACTGAAATTTATTATTACGTTTTGTTTTTGTGTAATTAAACTTAATTGTTTGTATATCTTAAGAAAACATGAGTGCAGGTATTAAGTGATGAAGAAGGATTACATTTTTCAAGTTGTCTAATAGGTATGTTCTCACTGCTCAGGTGAAAAATGTTGTGTACTACACGAGATCAAAGTTATTTACATCTCGTGCGCTTTTGAGTCCCTTACTACGCTCAAGATTCTAAATTAGATTCACTCGCTACGCTCGTGCATCTATTATAGAATCTTTCGCTTGCACGGGACTCAAAATAAGCACTCGAAGAAATATCAAACTTTGATCTCTTGTTGTACAAATAACTATTAAGTAGAGGAAAGTACCCAATTATATATTTTTATTTAGATGAGGAGGCCTTCATTTTGGGCATGGATCCTAAATATGCAAGACCTGATTGGATGATAGTCACTGTATTACCCGTCCCGCCACTCTCAGTGCGGCCAGCAGTGGTAATGTTTGGAACAGCTAAGAACCAGGACGATGTGACACACAAATTGGCAGATATAATAAAATCAAACAATGAGCTGATGAAAAATCAACAAAATGGAGCAGCAACTCATATTATAACTAACAATATAAAGATATTGCAATTCCATGTAGCGACTTTAGTGGATAATGATAAACCTTGGATGCCAAAGTAAGTTTATATTAACTACGTTGTGACATATACGTAGATACGTATATCAAGATAAATGAAGTCAACTGACATAGGTACCTACCTGTACGGCTACCATCAGTTTGTCACTGACATAAACGCCGTCGAGAACGTAATTTGCTTTCTATACATCTCGCTCGTACTCGCATCTCGCATATTAGTGCAAACGAGATGTATAGAAAGTAAATTACGTTGTCGATAGCGTAAATGTCAGTTTTGACACTGTCAGTGACTCATGGTACGTGCTCTGTACAGTATGACAAATACACGCATTTTGTTTGTAACCCACATAATAAATAAATAGTATTATCTTTACAAAATAAATACATACATATTTAAAATTACCTACTACACTTAGTCACACATTAATTACCTCATCGTTAGTAATCAGTAACTTCGTGCCCAATGGGACTTTCCGACGGCAGCGTCTCACAAGTTACCTATTTGACGGACTTCCTCTAAACGATATTGAATTCCAATTGTGTAGTGAAATCTGACGGGTAAATTGTGGCCTCAAAATAAATTGTGGCCTCAAAAAGAAGCTGGACATGTTTAAATATCCGTCACGTAATAAAATATAACAGCGCTTAGAATAACGGGATTTGTGGATTTTATATTGCCGTAAGAAGTAATACACTTGTAATTTTAAATATAATATGTATTTTTTATCAGAGCTATGCAGAAATCTGGAAAACCACTGAAAGCTATCAAGGCACGCTTGTCTGGAAAAGAAGGGAGAATAAGAGGAAATTTGATGGGAAAACGTGTGGATTTCTCAGCACGTACTGTCATTACACCCGACCCCAACTTACGTATTGACCAAGTAGGAGTACCAAAATCTATTGCACAGAATTTGACTTTCCCGGAGTTAGTAACACCATTCAACATTGATAAAATGCAAGAATTAGTACGGCGTGGCCCGTCACAATACCCGGGGGCTAAGTACATAGTCCGTGACAATGGAGATAGGATAGATTTGCGGTTCCATCCCAAACCATCAGACTTACATTTACAATTTGGATACAAAGTGGAACGCCATCTGAGAGACGACGATTTGGTTATCTTCAATAGGCAGCCCACATTGCACAAAATGAGTATGATGGGGCACAGGGTAAAAGTATTGCCATGGTCAACGTTCCGGATGAATTTGAGTTGTACTTCTCCATATAATGCAGACTTTGACGGGGATGAAATGAACTTGCATGTGCCTCAATCAATGGAGACAAGAGCCGAAGTAGAGAATATCCACATAACACCTAGACAAATAATTACTGCACAATCTAACAAACCCGTCATGGGAATAGTACAAGATACACTAACTGCCGTCAGAAAAATGACCAAGAGAGACGTGTTCTTAACAAAAGAACAGTTAATGAACCTTGTTATGTTTTTACCTATTTGGGATGGTAAAATACCAAAACCTTGCATTTTAAAACCACAAGCACTTTGGTCCGGTAAACAATTATTTACATTGATAATTCCTGGAAAACTCAATATGATGGCCATGCATTCTGACGAAGATAACGGAACCGACAAATGGATTTCGCCTGGTGATACAAAAGTAGTGGTAGAAAATGGAGAACTACTTACGGGAATATTATGCAAAAAGTCTCTGGGCGCTTCAGCTGGCTCCCTGCTTCATATTTGCGTGTTGGAACTCGGACATGAAATTGCTGGTCAATTTTACGGCAATATTCAAACAGTCATCGACAATTGGCTTCTGATTGAAGGTCACTCTATAGGTATTGAAGATACAATTGCTGATCCTAAAACGTACAGAGAAATTCAACAAGCTATTGTTCGAGCTAAAGATGATGTTGTAGAGATAACACAAAAAGCACATAATATGGAATTGGAGCCTACTCCTGGCAATACGCTGAAACAATCTTTCGAAAATAAAGTTAACGGTATTCTAAATGACGCACGTGACAAGACTGGTAGAACAGCAATGAAATCACTGACTGAATACAATAACCTCAAAGCTATGGTCATATCGGGATCAAAAGGTTCGAGTCTAAATATTTCGCAAGTGATTGCCTGTGTAGGACAACAAAATGTTGAAGGCAAACGTATTCCATTTGGCTTCCGGAAAAGAACCTTACCACACTTCATTAAGGATGATTATGGCCCCGAATCAAGAGGATTTGTAGAAAATTCGTATCTTGCTGGTTTAACTCCTTCAGAATTCTATTTTCATGCTATGGGCGGCCGTGAAGGTCTTATTGATACTGCCGTAAAGACTGCTGATACAGGTTATATACAGCGTCGACTTATAAAGGCTATGGAATCTATAATGGTACATTATGATGGGACCGTACGTAACTCTGTTGGTCAAGTAATTCAACTAAGATATGGCGAAGATGGCTTAGCTGGAGAAAAGGTGGAATCACAGAACTTACCTACCATTAAACTTTCAAACAAGGCATTCGAGCGCAAGTTCAAGTTTGATATTTCAAACGAAGAATATTTATCAAGCGTATTCAACGACAATATTCGAAAAGAAGTTATGGAATCTGATTATGTTATTTCTGAAATTGAAAGTGAATGGGACCAACTTAATAAGGACAGACATATATTGCGTCAAATGTTCCGTAGTGGGGATTCTAAAGTAGTACTGCCATGCAATTTGAAAAGAATGATTTGTAACGTTCAACAAATCTTCCATATAAACCAAAAAATGCCGACCGATCTGAGCCCTAGCAAAGTCATTCGAGGAGTCAAGGACCTTTTGAAGAAATGCGTTATTGTAGTTGGAGATGACAATATTTCAAAACAAGCGAATGAAAATGCCACCTTGTTGTTTCAATGCTTAGTAAGATCAACACTTTGTACAAAGGTAATTGCTGAAGAACTCCGTTTGACAAGTGAGGCTTTTGATTGGTTGATTGGAGAAATTGAGACTCGTTTTCAACAGGCTCAAGTTGACCCCGGAGAGATGGTGGGGGCACTTGCTGCACTATCTCTTGGAGAGCCTGCTACACAGATGACATTGAATACTTTTCATTTTGCTGGAGTCTCGTCTAAAAACGTTACTCTTGGTGTGCCAAGGCTTAATGAACTGATCAATGTTTCAAAGAAACCGAAGGCACCTTCGCTGACAGTGTTCTTAGCTGGTGGTGCAGCAAGAGATGCTGACAAAGCTAAAGACGTACTTTCTAGACTGGAACACACTACACTACGTAAAATAACTGCGAACACTGCCATTTTCTACAATCCTGATCCTCTGAATACAGTTATTCCCGAAGACCAAGAATTCGTAACTGCTTACTACGAGATGCCAGATTTTGATCCAACAAAAATATCGCCTTGGCTTTTACGTATTCAATTGGATCGTAAGCGAATGACCGACAAGAACCTAACCATGGAACAGATCGCAGAAAAAATTAACGCTGAATTTGGGGGTGATTTGATTTGCATCTTCAACGATGATAACGCTGAAAAGCATGTATTGCGCATAAGAGTTATCAATAACGACGTAAGCACATCCGAGAATAATGAAGAAGAAAATTCAGATAAAATGGAAGATGATATATTTTTAAGATATATTGAGTCCAATATCTTATCTGATATGACCCTTCGAGGTATAGAATCTATTGAGAAAGTGTACATGCACTTACCTCAGACTGATGCGAAGAAAAGAGTTATTATTAATGAACAAGGTGAATTTAACGCGCTTTCGGAATGGTTACTAGAAACCGATGGCACTTCATTACTTAACGTTCTCTCGCAACAAGGAGTGGATCCAATTAGGACATACAGCAACGATATTTGTGAAGTATTCCAAGTTCTGGGTATTGAGGCTGTACGTAAATGTTTGGAAAAGGAAATTAAAGCAGTCTTGGAGTTTTATGGTCTATATGTGAATTACCGGCATCTTTCGTTGCTTTGCGATGTTATGACGGCTAAAGGTCATCTTATGGCTGTCACACGCCACGGCATCAACAGGCAGGACACTGGTGCTCTCATGAGATGTTCCTTTGAAGAAACGGGGGACATCTTGTTTGACGCTGCTGGTTATGCTGAAGTCGATCCTATGAAAGGTGTCTCTGAAAATATAATCATGGGCCAATTGCCAAGAATAGGCACAGGTAAGATCTGGTGTAACTGCGGCGACATGTTATGATATTGGGGAGATCAAAATTTTACACTAAAGCGATTTTTCGTTTTCAGGTTGCTTTGATTTGGTACTAGACGACACGAAATGTAAACGTGCTAAACCCATGGGTGGTCTTGGATCGGGTATAGGTTTCGGAGTCGGGTCTATGTATTTTGACGAAAAAACGCCACATATGGCAACACCGACGACACCGTGGACTACTCAGACCTCGCCAGAATATTGTAAGTTCTTTTTTGCCATTGTGTATTTTAACGTCTTTATAAACATTTGTTTCTGATCAGGTTTTTATTATTAAATGTTATCCGTATTCACAGATGGAAGTAACATGACACCCGGAGGCCCGTGCTTCTCACCAAGTATCCAGCCAGATACTTCAAATATATCTCCTGCTTACAGCGCGTGGTCACCCCAAATCGGTTCAAGTGGATACTTAGCGTTGACATCTCCCGCTGAGACATCTAATTGTTACTCTCCGTCTACCCATCTAAATTCAGCTATGTCATCTCATCGGACCTTGGATTCAGCCCATTACCTACAATATTCCCCGTCATCGCCGAATTACTTTCCGGCTATGCCAGGCTACTCCCCAGCGTCACCCGAGTACCCAGCCACTTCACCTTTCTATTCTCTGTCAACACCTAGCTATTCGCCAAACTCGCCGAGCTATTCTCCTACAAGCCCGGCTTATTCTATCACTTATCCGAGCTACTCACCGACTTCACCTAGTTATTCCCCATCAAGTCCTTCATATTCTCCAACAAGTCCCGCATACACATCTGCCTTTCTCGCCAATTCATCACCCAGTTATTCTCCGACTAGCCCTGCATATAGTCCCTCGTCTCCCACTTTTTGCCCGAGCATAACAGCAAAATTACCTGCATATTCTCCTACAAGCCCCACCTACTCTCCTTCAAACTCTGATTACTCTCCCTTTAACCCTGTTTACTCACCAACAAGTGCCGGTTACTCTCCAAAAAGTCCTACTTATTCTCCTTCAAGTCCTACATACTCTACAACAAACCCTGCTTATTCTCCAACCAGCCCATCTTACTCTCCTACAAGTTCGTCTTATTTCTCAACATCCTCGTAAACTGCATATTCTCCAACGTCTCCATCTTATTCGCCATCGACGCCTAATTATTCAGCGTCATTAATAGATTATACTTCGTTAACAATGTCTTTTATTGACACGAGCCCTGCACATTCCCCGATCAGTGCAACGTATTCGCCAGGTAGTTCAGAAAACTCTCCCAATGGACACACAGGGGACAGTGAACGTGCTTATACTTGAGGAAAAAATACATATAACTCTGGTGACTAGGTATTTAATGTGCTGGTGTAGGTGTTTAAGGTTTAGAAGATAGGTATAGACACATGTAATTCGTAGGCACAAACTACTACGTATGTCAGTACGTGTAAGTAGGTATTATAGTTTGGCCCAGGACTCATTTCAAACATATAGAGAATTTGTCTTTGTCTTCCGCTAGTACTAGCACCCAAAAAAAAGGAATGAGTATTATTTTCCTGGTTCTTACTGACTGACAAGTTGTGTTTGCCAGACTATTATAAATAAATATCTGGGTGACCGAGCTTCGCTCGGAAAACATATAAAAACTCGAAAATGCGCGTTTTCTCAGAGATAAGACCTAGCTAGATCGATTTTTCGCCCCCAAAAACCCCCGTATAGCAAATTTCATCGAAATCGTTAGAGCCGTTTTCGAGATCCCTGAAATATATATATATATATATATATATATATATATATTTAAATAAATAAATAAACAAGAATTGCTCGTTTAAAGGTATTATTAGATTAGATAGATAAACTTCTATGCTAGAGTTATTTGACTGAACTGAGGGTCTATCGCGAAACACGAGAAACGAAATTTTGTTATCTGCTTCTCTATCATTCTTGCATATTCGAGCGATAGGTCGATACGCAGATAACGAAATTTATATTTTCGTGTTTCGCGGTAGACCCTCTGACTGTGTCTATGTACAAAAGTAAATTTTACAGTTAATCCCGCTGTTGCTTATGACGAGGTGTAGTGAGCGCGAGTATGTGAACGCAGAAACGGAACACTGGCCATTACATTAAAATGTCAATTACATTAAACGAAAATAATAACTACCTAATATATATTAAGTGGTATCCAGAAGAGACAATTTTTCGCCAATCTGATGAAATTCTCCGATCGAATCAGCAGGTGCGGACACATAAATGCCAATTTTCATAGTAATTATCTATGGAATGAATTTTCCTGATCAAATTAACTGATTTGATCAGTCATGTCTGAATACCACTTTATACTACTCTTTGCAACCTAAGTAGGCAATTACTTAATATGTAATTTGTTATTCGAACTGATAATTATTTAATTAAGTAATAAACTTTTTTAATCTTACATGCAGTTTTATTTAGTGAACTCTAATATTTATTGTCTTTTCCATTGACCACCATTGACTTGTTTTTCTAGTCAGTTCCATCCACCACCTCATTTTTTATAATTGAATAATATTGGCGAAAATCCTTTCCTGACCGAACTCTTATTAAGGCTGCGATTTTTTTATACTATTCTTTGGTGTTTTTTTGCTTAAACTTGGCAGGGCACGACCATGCCCGCACCCCACAGCCTGTACAGGTTTTCCTCAACTTTATGAACTTGCTTCGAATATTTACTTTGTATTTACAATTAAGCTTAATTAATTATGCATTGAAGAACTGCCTATTTCTTCCCATTAATTAATTTACCACATCAAATTATACGTAAAATCGGGTCGGTTAATGTGCATGTGCATGTTTAACCACGAATTATTAAGGCCCCAGTACACAATGGGCCATCGCCGGCCACTCCAAGGGACGCATTTATCCAAATCTTGTCAGTAAATAGGAACAAAAAAAACTATACTCATCCTTTTCTTTTGGGTGCTAGTACTAGTGTAAGACAAAGATAGTATGATTCTCTCTGTCTATGTTTGAAATCAAACAGACCTTTGACACACTATAACTAACAACTACCACCATAATGGGATATTTTTTTTACTGTGGCAACATTTGTGAAAATCGTACCAAAAAAAATTGCTAAAGTCATGTCATAAGTCAGAGCCATTCAAAATGGCTACCACGAATGACTCAAAGGCGCCCGTGCGCCAAGTAAAAAGGGTACAGTTTGGTATAATTTCACCAGATGAAATAGTAAGTTATGAATACAGTGTTATTTTAAGTTCCCTTTCTAATAACAATAAAATAAAGTTACGGTGTAGTGGCTGGATTTGTATATTAGACACATGCCTTCACGGGTCACGCAGTTGCGCTTGTATTGTGGTGTTATCTGTTTGCCTTGTTCAAGACAAGTCTATTTGTTTATCACGGTCATAATTTTAGTGACCTTTCGTTTTTGTGATAACTATTATAATTATTATATTGTGTTAAAGGATAATTAATGATTATTGTGAAATACGTGTAATGCTGTGCTATGTATATCAAGTATGTAAACACTTTTTTAGCGTCGTATGTCAGTCACGGAAGGGGGTATCCGCTTCCCCGAAACCATGGAAGGCGGAAGACCTAAGCTTGGGGGCCTTATGGATCCTCGACAAGGGGTGATCGACAGAAGCTCTCGATGCCAGACGTGTGCTGGCAACATGACAGAATGCCCTGGACACTTTGGCCATATTGATCTAGCCAAACCAGTATTTCATATTGGTTTCATAACAAAAACTATAAAAGTATTAAGATGTGTTTGTTTTTACTGCTCAAAACTGCTTGTCAGTCCGGTAAGTTATCCATTTTATATTGATTTAAACTTCACGATTTTCACTCACATTGGTATTTATTTTCCTCCTAGTCAAATCAGCTTCTTTTTTAGAACTGTCAAAACGATTTGCTAATATGGAATTTATATGGAACATTACACAGTGACGACACGGTCAACTCACCTACTTTTTATATTTCTATCTGATTTATTAAATAGAACTTTTGTATAAAAATAACTGCTATCTATGTTTTTCTAGTAATTATCTGATGCTTTATTTCATGCATGGTGTAAAATAATTTATTTTATATACAGTCAAATACCCTATTTCGATTTTAATAAAAAATAAAAACATTTTGTCAGTAGTGCTGGGTAAGAATAATCACCCTATTTTTTTATTCCAGACAAATCCAAAGATAAAGGAAGTTGTAATGAAGTCAAAAGGACAACCTCGTAAAAGATTAACATATGTGTACGACTTATGTAAGGGCAAAAATATTTGTGAGGGTGGAGAAGACATGGATTTGGGGAAAGAAGGAGAGGAGGCTAAAAAAGGCTCTGGCCACGGAGGTTGTGGTCATTACCAGCCTTCGATCAGGAGACAGGGACTTGACCTTTCTGCTGAATGGAAACATGTCAATGAAGACTCCCAAGAGAAAAAGATCATAATTACGGCAGAAAGAGTTTGGGAAATTTTAAAACACATTACTGGTGAGGATTGAGTTAGATGCCACTTGGTGGACAGTTTTTTTTTATTGATTATATTCCATGCATGTTTTTAATAATGAATGAGTAGATAAAAGGGTTTGATCTTATCTTTGTCTACTAACTTTCATCATCAAGACTGATTTATTTTCCTGTTTGATCCTTTTGCAAGACAGAAGATATATATGTTTGTCAGTTTTGCATTTTCACATTTCGCTACAATTTTCAATGTAATTTTTATTGTATTTTCATGTAATGGAAAATTTAAAAGCAATGAAATGTGATAAAGGATACCTGTTACAGAAAATAAGTTATTGATCCATTTATACACAAACATAAGTACATTGTTTTGGTAATGACTGCTTTATTTCTAGATGAGGAGTCCTTTATTCTGGGAATGGATCCTAAATTCGCCAGACCAGATTGGATGATTGTCACAGTTCTACCTGTACCTCCATTGTCAGTGCGGCCAGCTGTGGTCATGTTTGGGGCTGCCAAGAATCAAGATGATTTGACACACAAACTGGCTGACATCATCAAAGCAAACAATGAATTACAAAGGAATGAACAGTCGGGTGCTGCAGCTCATGTTCTCGCTGACAACATTAGAATGCTTCAGTTCCATGTGGCCACTTTTGTTGATAATGACATGCCTGGTATGCCAAAGTAAGTTAGTCAATCATTTTCAGTTTTGTAATTTTAGTGAACTAAGTTTTAACCCTCAAAAGTAAGGTCTTAAGTAATCTCTAGGGCTATCAATATGTTTGTACATTAATTGGTAAACATATTTCTAATATTTCATAGTATATTTATGTATTGGTTTGGTTCCTTTTCAGAGCTATGCAAAAATCGGGAAAACCACTTAAAGCAATCAAAGCGCGACTGAAGGGCAAAGAAGGAAGGATCCGAGGAAATCTCATGGGAAAACGTGTTGATTTCTCAGCACGTACTGTCATTACTCCAGATCCGAACTTGCGTATTGATCAAGTAGGAGTACCCAGATCTATTGCTCAAAACTTGACATTCCCAGAGTTAGTAACACCATTCAATATAGACAGAATGCAGGAGCTTGTACGGCGAGGCAATGCTCAATACCCAGGGGCCAAGTATATTGTTCGCGACAATGGAGAAAGGATAGACTTGAGATTTCACCCAAAACCATCAGATTTGCATTTACAATATGGATACAAAGTGGAACGCCATCTGAGAGATGATGACTTGGTTATCTTCAATCGTCAGCCAACACTACACAAAATGAGTATGATGGGCCACAGAGTAAAAGTACTGCCATGGTCAACTTTTCGTATGAATTTGAGTTGTACTTCTCCTTACAACGCCGATTTTGACGGAGACGAAATGAACTTGCACGTGCCTCAGTCCATGGAGACTCGCGCTGAGGTAGAAAATATTCACATAACACCCAGACAGATTATTACTCCACAAGCTAACAAACCCGTCATGGGTATTGTGCAGGACACTCTTACTGCGGTTCGAAAAATGACTAAGAGAGATGTGTTCTTGACCAAAGAACAGGTCATGAACCTTCTGATGTTCTTACCGACTTGGGATGGTAAAATTCCTCAGCCTTGCATTTTGAAACCCCAGCCACTGTGGACTGGAAAGCAAATATTTACCCTGATCATCCCAGGTAACGTAAACATGATTCGCACACATTCCACACATCCTGATGAAGAAGATGATGGGCCTTACAAATGGATTTCTCCCGGAGACACTAAAGTAGTAGTAGAGCATGGAGAGCTCCTCATGGGAATATTGTGTAAAAAGTCACTTGGTGCCTCTGCTGGTTCTCTTCTTCACATTTGCATGTTGGAGCTGGGCCACGAGACTGCTGGCCGATTTTATGGTAATATTCAAACTGTGATCAACAACTGGCTGTTGCTGGAAGGCCATTCCATTGGTATTGGAGACACTATTGCCGATCCGCAAACATATCAAGAAATTCAGAGAGCTATAGTTAAAGCCAAGGATGATGTAATAGAGGTCATTCAAAAAGCTCACAATATGGAGTTGGAGCCTACGCCTGGTAATACTCTCAGGCAGACATTCGAAAATCAAGTGAATCGTATTCTAAATGACGCTCGTGATAAAACTGGTGGATCAGCTAAGAAATCACTGACTGAGTACAATAACCTCAAAGCTATGGTGGTATCAGGTTCCAAGGGTTCCAACATTAACATTTCCCAGGTTATTGCTTGTGTGGGACAACAAAACGTTGAAGGTAAACGTATTCCATTCGGTTTTCGAAAGAGAACTCTGCCACACTTCATCAAAGACGATTATGGTCCTGAGTCCAGAGGTTTTGTAGAAAATTCATACCTTGCCGGCCTTACTCCTTCAGAGTTCTACTTCCACGCCATGGGAGGTCGTGAAGGTCTTATTGATACTGCCGTAAAGACTGCTGAAACTGGTTATATCCAACGTCGTCTCATAAAGGCTATGGAGTCTGTAATGGTTCACTACGATGGAACCGTGCGTAACTCTGTCGGACAGCTTATCCAGTTGAGATACGGCGAGGACGGCCTCGCTGGAGAAACTGTAGAGTTCCAAAATCTACCAACTGTGAAACTGTCTAACAAGGCATTTGAAAAGAAATTCAAATTTGACCCTTCAAATGAACGTTACCTAAAGAGGATATTCAATGAAGAAATTATTAAAGAGCTCACGGAATCCGGATATGTTATTGCCGATCTTGAAAGCGAATGGGAACAACTGAACAAGGACAGAGAAGTGTTGCGTCAAATCTTCCCCAGTGGAGAATCTAAAGTTGTACTCCCATGCAACTTTAAGAGAATGATCTGGAATGTTCAAAAGATTTTCCATATAAACAAACGAATGCCGACAGACCTGAGTCCCATCAAAGTTATACAGGGAGTCAAGGACCTTTTGAAAAAGTGTGTCATTGTAGCTGGCGAAGATCGCTTATCCGTACAAGCTAATGAGAATGCCACTCTGTTGTTCCAATGTCTAGTGAGATCTACTCTTTGCACGAAGTTTGTTGCTGAAGAATACAGATTGTCAAGTGAAGCTTTCGAATGGTTGATTGGAGAAATTGAGACTCGCTTCCAACAGGCTCAAGTGAACCCTGGAGAAATGGTGGGTGCCCTGGCCGCGCAATCTCTCGGAGAACCTGCCACGCAGATGACACTGAACACTTTCCATTTTGCTGGTGTGTCATCCAAAAACGTAACCCTTGGTGTGCCACGTCTGAAGGAAATTATCAACATTTCCAAGAAACCAAAGGCGCCTTCTCTAACCGTGTTTCTAACAGGCGGTGCGGCTCGAGATGCTGAGAAAGCTAAGAATGTGCTTTGCAGGCTGGAACACACGACGTTGCGTAAAGTGACCGCTAATACAGCTATTTATTATGATCCTGATCCTCAAAATACTGTTATTGCTGAAGATCAAGAATTCGTAAATGTCTACTATGAAATGCCTGACTTCGATCCGACAAAGATTTCGCCCTGGCTTCTTCGTATAGAGTTGGATCGTAAGAGGATGACAGACAAGAAACTTACCATGGAACAGATCGCAGAGAAGATTAACGCCGGATTTGGAGACGACTTGAATTGTATCTTCAACGACGACAACGCGGAAAAACTTGTATTGCGTATCAGAATCATGAATAACGAAGAAAGCAAATTCCAAGACAACGATGAAGAGACTGTAGATAAAATGGAAGACGACATGTTCTTGCGTTGTATCGAAGCCAATATGTTGTCAGACATGACTCTACAGGGCATAGAAGCTATCGCTAAAGTATACATGCACTTGCCTCAAACGGAGGCGAAGAAACGCATCATTATCACTGAACAGGGAGAGTTTAAGGCTATTGCCGAATGGTTATTGGAAACTGACGGTACTTCTCTTATGAAAGTATTGTCCGAGAGAGACGTCGATCCGATCAGGACGTTCAGTAACGACATTTGCGAAATATTCCAAGTGTTGGGTATCGAGGCTGTGCGTAAATCAGTAGAAAAGGAAATGAATGCTGTGCTGCAGTTCTACGGTCTATACGTGAACTACCGGCATCTGGCGTTGCTTTGTGACGTCATGACGGCTAAAGGTCACCTCATGGCCATCACCCGTCACGGTATCAACAGACAGGACACTGGTGCGCTCATGAGGTGCTCCTTCGAGGAAACGGTGGACGTGCTGCTGGACGCGGCCAGTCATGCTGAAGTGGATCCTATGAGAGGCGTGTCGGAAAATATTATCATGGGACAGTTACCAAGAATGGGCACAGGTGAGATTCAATAACACATTGCTATTATATTTTAATAACCACAGAGTTCAAATAAAAAAAATCCAGAAAAAGAATAACTTTTTTTGTTGTTTTTCGAAAAGTCTTGTTTGAATCAGCATTATAGTTTTTTCCTTTATTAGTTTGTATCTCTTCTATTTTATAAGCAGAGATCGGACAAATTTGCGACATTGCTCGCAATAAAGTGGACATGACTCCAAAATTGATTAAATAATTAATGATTTAATTAATTTCTTACCTGAGGTTTAATTTTGATTCCTAATCAATAAAAAACAAAGATTTCTTATAATGTAAATTTATTAAAAAAATTAATCAGTATGTTTTCCAAATTTTCTGTAGGTACTCATTTTTTTATATCAATAATATATTTAAGTGCTATTTATTGACGAGGGAACAAAATTAAATCTCAAATAAAAAATTAATTAAAATAATTAAATGATTAATTATTTAATCAATTTCGGAGTCTTGTCCACATTACTGCGAGCAATGACGCCCATCTGTCCGATCTCTGTTTATAAGCCAAGGCTGCAGTCGTAAACAACACGTTTTCAATTTTTAATACTTAAATTAATGTAAATTTATTATTTCCAGGTTGTTTCGATCTACTCCTCGACGCCGAAAAATGCAAGCACGGCATGGAAATGGGAGGTCTCGGCGTCGGCATGGGCGTCGGCGGCGGCATGTACTTCGGCGTGGGCACGCCGTCCATGACGCCGCTCATGACGCCCTGGTCCACGCAGAACACGCCGGGCTATGGCAGCAGTGTCTGGTCTCCTGGTCAAGGTATGTGTTGTAGATATTGAAATAATGCTTTGATTTAATCCCTAACGCCGGGCTATTTGCTTTGAGTAGGATTTAAACCCGCAATCTTAACCACATTGCCACTATTACATAGGTATAAGTTAAATTACTTACTATTAAGTACAGACATTTCTTTTTGCTAACGTTGAACTTATGCTGGCCGTTATGTGGTAATTGCTACGAAAGTACGAATGCGCTTACAGTAGGAATAATATCTTACTGCGTCGCTAACACATTGTCAATCAATAATAATTATCAATTGTTCTTTTCTTTTGTATCTTTTTACTGAGGTGTGCCAATAAAGAGTATTCTATGTTATTGATATATGAAATTGTATTCCAGTTGGGAGCATCATGACCCCCGGCGGCCCGTCCTTCTCGCCGTCCGGCGCGTCGGACGCGTCGGGCCTGTCGCCCGCCTACAGCGCCTGGTCGCCGCAGCCCGGCTCGCCCGGCTCGCCCGGCCCGCCGCTCTCGCCGTACGCGTCCCCGGCCGGCGCCTCCCCGTCCTACTCCCCCACCAGCCCCGTGTACGCGGCCGCCTCTCCGAGCCTCACCCCGGCCTCCCCGCACTACTCGCCCACCAGCCCGTCCTACTCGCCGACCTCGCCCAACTACTCGCCCACTTCACCGATGTACTCGCCGGCCTCGCCGAGCTACTCGCCCACGTCGCCCGGCTACTCGCCGACCTCGCCGTCGTACTCGCCCACGTCGCCCAGCTACTCGCCGACGTCGCCGAGCTATTCCCCGACCAGCCCGGCTTATTCTCCCACGTCCCCGAGCTACTCGCCCACTTCGCCCAGTTACTCGCCGACGAGTCCTTCCTACTCGCCTACGAGTCCGTCGTACTCGCCGACGAGTCCCGCGTATTCGCCCGCCTCACCGGGTTACTCGCCGTCGTCGCCGAGCTACTCGCCGACCAGCCCCGTTTACAGTCCCGCGTCACCGAGCTATTCTCCATCGTCGCCGAATTACACGCCGACTTCCCCCGCTTATTCTCCGACGAGCCCGTCGTACTCTCCCACTTCTCCGGCGTATTCACCTACTTCGCCCAGCTATTCGCCGTCGTCGCCTAAATATTCTCCGACTTCGCCGAACTACTCGCCGACGTCCCCGTCGGTTGCGGGCGGCAGTCCGACATATTCGCCGACCAGCCCGCAATACTCGCCGACGAGTCCTCAGTACTCGCCGGCCAGCCCGGCTTACTCGCCTTCGTCGCCCCAACACCCGGGCAGCACGCGTTACTCGCCGTCCTCGCCGAACTATTCCCCGTCTTCACCGAACTACTCGCCGTCGTCGCCGGGCTACTCGCCCTCCTCGACCAAGTACTCGCCGACGTCGCCCACGTACACCCCTACCTCGCCCAATTACTCTCCCTCGTCCCCTGCCTACTCTCCTTCTTCCGCCGGTCCGACCTCCTACTCCCCGACTTCACCAAACTACTCGCCGACTTCACCGTCGTATAACGAAGATGACGATTAGGTTATAAGTACTCATAATTATTGTTATTGATTTATAATACATTTCGGTAAAACAAATTTCCTGTTTTCAAAATACAATTTTTAATTCATACATTGTATTTGCAATTTGCATCGCTTAAAAGCTTTGCTGAAAAGTATTTAAGAAATATTAAATTAGGCTAAGAAAGAATGACTGTTTTCAATGTAAGGAATAATAAAGTTTGTGTTACATAATGTTAGTAAATAAAATGTCAAAAATGACACTGAGTTTTATTTGGGAATGGAAAAGAAAGCAAATAGTATCAGTTTTCGCTCGTAAAAATTTATTAAAACAACATGGATATAAAAGTAATGAGTGGACAAGATATTTTACAGTAAGTGCGTAAGTATAGTTAGCGCTATAGGCCGAGTTACAAATAACTTATGCCATAGATTCATTCCAGCTCAAAACCAGGATCTTACAAGCCTATATCGGGATTTTGATTTAACGATGATACTTGCTCATTTCTCAGCTTTAACAGTATCCTAATTAAACATCTCTAATGATAAAAACAAAAACTTCTTCAGAAACATCTATTATAACGCTAATATGATTGTCTTACTTTAAAGGAGACCCCAGTCGATATACATTTTTACCCAACTAGGTATGTTTATGTTTACATTATTTCTAATTATATTCAGAAATTATAACAGTAAATATATGGCTTTTCATCTCTCGGAAAGCTCTTAACTAAATAGGTAAGCAACAAAATTTGTTAGTTTGTCTAAGATAATATATTTTAAGAGAATTAACTCGTAATATAATGAGCATAGCATTTAACGAAAGAAAATTGTACATTTAATGATAAAATTTCTTAAGACTATGATTTAAATTACCGCGATATTACCTCTTCCCTAATTACATGTCAAAATACAAACTTATGTCGAAACAGTATTGTGCTTTTACGCTAGGTAAACTTCGAACACAGCCATTTTAATTTCTATTAATTTATTGTAATACCCTATTATAATCTTATTTGAGCTAATAGCTAAGTAAGTATGAACTAAGTGCTTTATTGTTTACCTAATAAACTTCCGGCTCCTAATTCGTTTTGAAGCTCTAGATTGACATTGATGGACTGTTAAGAATGCCCACTGCGGCAAATGGCCCGCTCGCAAGTAGGTATTTAAAACCAAGTGAGTTCAATTATTAGGTATGTATACGCACTTACGCAGCGTAGGTAACGTGTAGCTAATTATCCACCTTTTCATACAATACAAGGCTTATCAAACCCATATAGCTACCACAGCTACACGCCCATCATACGCCGCAGATAGCTTTTGCGGCTTTAATCTAGGTACCCACTCTTCTGCACGTTGCGGCTAAGTAGGCATTCAAGTTTGTTATTCCCATGGATACCTAAGGAGGCAGGACGTAACACGAAAGCTTGCTCGTAAGAGAACGGGCAGCGTTGCCCACAACAATTATCTTGTTAAGAAAATCTTATCTAAAACATACTGTTAAAGCAAATACATACATAATAACTTTCTTTGTCTAAATGATTAAGCTAGTTAATTATTTAACCAAATTGATTGACTGCCAATTAACATACATTTTTTTTAATAAAATTATAGTCGTTAAGGTATGCAGATTACCTACCTATTGGAAGCATGTGTAAGTAGGTACCTAAAAATATATGTTCTATTACTGTCATTGTCAATAATAATACCTATAAGCCTGGAGCGCCTTAAAATATAAGTATAGGTACTTATTTAATACTTAATTATTATTTTAAAGGAAGAAGTAAGTTGCTTTGGAAGTTTTTAACTGGGTTGACTACATAATAGTAAGCAACTTTAAAAAAGATATATAATTATAGCTGTATCTCGCAGTTCGCATTTTTTACTTCCCCCGGTATATTTCGATAATACGGTCTTGGTCAACGTATTCAAAGATGTGTGGTGCATCCATCAAGATGCCGACAGTTCCAGCAGTGGTCACGATGAAGAAGATGTACAGCTGCAATCTATCGATCACCATGGCGACGTACTTCCAATCCTCGCGCGTCTGCAGAGATTTATACATCATGATGTTACAAAAGTGTCTATAAATCTATTAGGTAGGTTGGTGTAGGTACTTTAATGTTATGCTAGGTACATGATAAGGTATCGATAAGCGAGCAAGGTTGTGGCATCGTTGTACTTGGCATTCATTTGTAGAAGTCTAGCAACATCAACGGACGGGACGAAAACACATACATAATTAGAGAAGAAGATTTTATAAATATAATGGTAGTAGGTACCCATAGATACGAGTATAATGTAAGGGTGTATTCCCATTTGTCGCCGCCCCACGTGATCGCCGCCGTACGTGAGGCGGGAACAGATGGGATCAAATAATTCATATGGATGCACCTATTCCAATCTGTACTCGGTGGGCACAAGCCGAGTGGGAATACCTATAGGTACACCATATACGAGTAAGATTGGTTTACCTGAATGTAAAGATCTTCGTTTCTTAAATGTTCTGCGATGAATTCGACCGCTTCAGTTGCTTTGGCGGCTTCAGGAGACAGAAGAAGAGAGTCAGAGCTCTCTGACTCCCGTCTCTCCCCGCCAAGGCCGAGCCCGCCGAGCGCGCCTAAACCGCCCAAAGCGCCCATTTCACCACCACCTCCAGCAGCCCGATTAATCTTGCAGTTAGGATGATGCAAGTCAGATAGCTCCATCGCCTCCATTTTGCTTTGGTTTGCACCGATAGCACTGAAAAGTTAAATAATAGGTTCATTCGCGAAGAGGTTGATATTTTGATTAGCCCACAATATCGTGCATTACCTGATGTGCTTAGGTAGGTCGTGCGGGGCTGCGGCGTGCGGTGGTGCGCCCATGCCGGGCATCTCCATCATCCAACGTAGGCGGGTTTTGCGTGGACGCCGCATTAGCAACGCGGCAGGCAGGTAGTGCAAGAATACACTTCGAATCCAAAGCGGCATGCTGAAAATAACAGTTAAATAAGTACCTACAGTTAAGGCTTTCTATTTATGTTTACATAAGGTCAATAGGTAGGTACTAACATAATGGGTAACGGTGGCATATGATGGCTATTAATAGTATTTCGTTCGGGTGCCCGTTTCTCAAAAGCTTGTAACTTGTAATACAAGCGGATGTCACTTTTTGACAGCTTTTGTTAGAAAGGGACTTCCAGTTGTAGGTATTACAAATTACAAGCTTTTGAAACGGGCCCCAGGCCTCTGTTCGTCCGTTGAAATCGGAGATTTTTTTTATTTGAAGTATTTTTACATTAATACGATCGCACTACAGAACTTAACTCGATGAAATTACAGTAAACTATGATTGCTATCAATGTACCTATACGTCTGTCTCGCGTCGCATTGCGCACATGGCGACCGCATGTGTGCCTACAGGAAACCGTTATTTCAGTTTGTAATGTAATTTAATAAAAAAATTGTCAATTTTGTTATTATTACCTTTATTTTTTATATTTTTTTATATATGTATTATAAACTATTAGAGGACAGTTTTCAGCTGATATGGTGACGATGACAGGGAAAGAGTAGCTTAAATATTAATGACACTCACCGATGAGTTCTAGGTCCTCTGAAGTTCCAGTTGATGATGATGACCGTGACGAGGATACTGACGGTATTCATGATGAATGTGAACAGCAGATACTTGGCGATGAGGGGCAGCACGAGCGAGGTCGGCGGAAGGATTTTCGATACCAAGAGCAGGAACACAACCAGTGACAGCAAAATGCTGATACCCAGTGTGACCTAAAATAATTACCATTTATTTAAATTTTAATAAAAAACGTCTTTGATAGATATTAACACGATATTAATCTCAATGCAATAGATAGGTACTTATATTTTGAGTGCAAGAGAGTACACGGTAAATAACGGTAGGCATCGAGACAATATATGTACTAATACAATTTATAGGTTATTTGAAAACACCTACTTAAGATTTTTTTTACATTTGAAATAAATAAAAAATAAGTTTTGTTTTTATATTGTACATATTGAAATAAATTATACGAAGTGAATCTCGCTCGTAGGTGCTTATATGTTGGTGCGAGTACATTGTGAGTAATAGATGCCTACGGGAGTAGGCCTATTCAGATCTTATCTTAAACTAATGAGTATAAAAAAAGTACTTTTGACTTCTTTACCTTTTCCCCAGCTTCAGCAGGCAGATAGAATACCAACACACAAAGGAATGAGATAAGCACGGTGGGCAGAATCAAGTTGACAGTATAGAACAAGGTCTTCCTTCTTATAATAATGTAGAACGTAATGTCTGTCTCAGTAGGATGGTTTCCCTCGTAAATGTTCAAGTACGCGGGCACTTCTATGATATCCCATGTTCCAGATTTCCAGTAATCAGACAGATCCACGAAATTCTTATTGTTGTACAAGGCGAGAGAGACTTGGTCGCCGTTGAAAGTCCAAGATCCGAATTTCATGATGCAGGTTTGTTGATCGAATGGGAAGTATGTTACATCGATAGTGCATGAACTCTGTAAAATTAAAAAAAAATGTACTTAGGTCACTTCTCTTTCTATTCGGTGCCATGGCTAGTGTCTGTACCATTACTAAGTAAGTAGAGTATTGGAAGAGATACCAACATGTCTATGGTAGAGGCACTGGCCCTTAGAAGTTAATTTAAGGCAGTCGTATGTAGTACAAATTTAATGTATTATAAGGACCCATTTGCATGCTGTCAAAAACAGCTAAAAAGGCTTGGAAATGTAACTTTATAACACCTCTATGTAAAACCCTTTTTATGTGCAAATAAATGATTATGATTATGACTATGAAGGCCTTACATCCCCCATCTGATCTTACAAAGATTTTAGTATGGATGGTTACCTGGTATATGGCAGGGGGTACCCAAAGTACTTCGCCATTAGGGTAGATGAGAACGTTAGATTTATATCGCACTTCGTAGTTGCCGTCAGCGCTGTAACAATGTGTTTATTTATCAAAAATGTAATTAATAGCATCAATAATTCAAAAACGACAACAGTGGTATATTGTCAATTCGTGACATGGTTGGTCGATGTCACTGGTAAACTGAGAAATATTGTTAGAAATGAAATCAATAAATGATATAAAATCTTAAAGTAGACATTAGCAGCTTCCGTAATAATCTTGTCTATTTTATAAATAAATATGTTGAATTGCACTCCTGCAATACATCTTACCTCGTGTAAATAGTGTGGGGACAAAAAATAGAGCGTTAGAGCGGGTATTTCAGTACTTCGTATGCATATTATGTACCTACCTATTATGTCTGTAGGTATAGAGAAAAACTTTGATACTAACTTGTTGAAGAGCACGATATCCGGTTTCCAGACTTTGTCAGGGGGTAGTCGCAGCACACCGATGCCTCCGTAGTCAGCCTCGTCCCACATCAGCTGATAATCCATCCATACTAAACGTAGCCACACATTCGATTTCATAATTTGATTCTTCTCGTTCTGAAATGTTAATCATCCTAATATAATAAACATAATTATATGTTCTTATCGTATGTTTTAGGGCGTTTTTTTTTTGTTGTCCCAAACACTTTTTTTCCAAATTTGGGTTTTTTTTATGTTATTTCTACTCAGAATCACGAGCTCTTTCTATCCTAATAGGAGAAAAAAAGTGGTTTAAGGTTTTTATTTCCATTCCGTCACCATTTTTCATAGACTTTGTATGGTGGTCGCGTAATGGAAAGATCGAAAAATGTATGGAAATTTTGGGACACTTTTTTTCTAATTAATGATTTAATTAATGATTTTTTTTTAATTAATGATTGTTGCTCAATCACGTCAGAAGGGCTAAAAAGATTTAGATGTAAAAAGATATCCGCTACTGTTTATTCCGGAAATTACTTATAAGGGGGTGAATTGGGGGTTGAAAATTTGTACCCTCCGTACCTACATACATAGGCTAGAATTGGACATATATCTAACTGTTTATCTACAAGCCGTTTTCTATTTCGAAGTAAAAAGAGTTTAATACGTAGAGCGCCACTGATTACCAAAGTATTTATTAAATGTAAAGGACATTCTAATAGGGTACGGGCATTAAGTATAATGGGCAATATGACATACAACGTTGATAAGCTGGACGAAAGCTAGGCCAAACCGCACGTCGACCTTCTGTGTCATGTTTTGCACCGGCCGTATGAGCTTGTTGTATCCTCTGAATAGATCGCGCACTAAGCGCTCTTCGTCCTCTGAACACCATCCTGTTAAAACATCCACAATGTATTAGTATTTCAACTTTTTATTTCGGTTATAATAGCGGAATTCTTAGATTCGCACGTTATCTGTCACTCGCTTGGTTCCGTGATGCTGCAGCGCTCGCAGATCAATAAGACACGACCGCGAGATGAATGTGCATATAACTACGTGAAAACTGAACAGGTATTAAAAATATTATTATATTCTTCATAAAGCACAGGTAATAAATATACTAAGGTACTTAATAAATATAATCAAATATATATTTGGAAATTGAATCGTTACCTAAGATTATAGTTGTTGTGATACTGTTTAGTTTCTACTAATCGGTTCGTGGTTGGTTTGCTTTTGTTAATTATTATTGAGCTTTCCACATCACTTGCTTGGTTAAAACTCGAGTCATCACACAAATAGTTTAATACACGAAAATGCAAAAATAAAAATACACATAATCTATTAAGTAATTGTTTAGTATCTCGTTTTTTCTTAAGCAAACAATTCCTTTTATAAACACCGCTGTTACTTTTTGATGAAGCATAGGTAAGTATCTTTATTTTGTTAATGTTGTTTTGTTTTTTGAGTATCGTATCGTATCGTAACTGACCTGAGTAGAGCACGGCGAGCAGCGCGGCCAGCAGCAGGCAAGCGCGCGTCCCGCCCGACATGGCGGCCCTCTGCCGCGAGTAACGCCGCGCGCCGCCTCCCGGCCCACTCCCTATCTATTCACAAACCATTCCTTACACAACCGGGAGCTCTTCGCTTCTTACCCGCTAAATTCAACAACGTAGCCCTAACCAGAGCTCAGACTTATACTGGTTGGCTTGTGACGATGTCTATGGATATATTTCTGACAGGGTTTTGAATAGCTCTGCCTTTTAAACGAAAAACGTTACAACGTAGCTCAAGTCAAGCCATACATACTGCATTTGCCTTAGTACATTTTGACAGTAACAGGGTTTTCTCGCTCTCAGGGAATACACTCTACTTCCTGGCGTTTTTTATCTTGAAGTCCATGTTTTTAGATTTACCCTCATCAAAAGGAAAAGGGCAAAGATCGATTAAAGGGATAAACTTTTCTATTTACTTGCAGCGTCTTTTTGATAAGACATACATAATGCATTATCAAATAAACGAGTAGGTACTCGACACACTCTAATGTACACTTTTTGTATCAAGAACATATTAGTAGGTACTAATATCAGTATCAATATTAAAGGAATAATGTTTCACCCACGCGTTTTTAAATACGTCCATTAAAACGCAAAATTGCTTTATTTTCGTATGTTGACTTACGACAGTTTCAATTCAAAAATTAGTTTCATAAGGTGTCAATGTGAGTACCTCAGTTTTCTTTTTCATATCCTTAACATTTGAATTGAATAGGTACTTAGCAGAGTACTCGTACTTAAGCATTTAACGAATTGCTAAATGCAGCGGTTTACTTTGATAACGAGGCGAAGATAGAGCGAGTACCGAGCAGTACCTATGAGAGGTTCCAGTGACCTGCAGTAACCCTGCACTCTACTAAAGCCGCCCGCCCGCCCAACCACCACTTAGCGCTAAAATGCACAATACAGACATGCTCAAGAAAGCCTTACGATTTTTGCGATTCATGGGTAAGTACCTAAGATTTTAGCAACACCTGATAATTACTTTTCGGTTTAATACGTCTGTACCATCGCCCACACTGTTAACTCTACATCGGTGGACCTTATGCCTTTTGTAATAAGGTCCACCGATGTACAGTTAGAAGTGTTGCAGTTTGTACTCATTGTAATCATCAGCAGTAAATTCAGGGTATTTACCTATTTTCCGAGAGATAAAGCATAAAGAAAATACATAATTTCATATAAGTATGCATGAGATTAAAATTTCGTGATTTTAATTAAATGATTACTTAGTTCTTTATTTTATATCCATGCTTACGTTGAATTACCACGTTGTTTTATCGCACTCACAGGGAGGTGGCCTAGGAACAAACTCGTATGACTGTGAACGCATACTCGTATTAGGTATAGTACATTGCAATTATTCAGGTTTCACTGTATATGCGTTGGTCGTGGCAGTCAATGAGTTATGCTGCCTCCGTACCTATATGTACGGATTTAGGTTCTAATTTGTATTTTCTGTAGGTACTTAAAAGTTGTGGTATACGTAACCCAATGTCGTTGATATAGGTTTATGGAACCTAGCCTTAACTTTCGAAAAAAAAGAGTATTTTTTTTGTGTGTACGAACGACCTAAATGTCCGTTTGGCATTGCCTCGCTAGCATTTTTGTTTAGATAAGTAATCAATCAAATCTGCATCCAATTTAATTTTATTTCACTGAGTTTATTTTCTTCAAGTTTCTGGTTTATACTACTATACCTGTATTTATTTATTTTAGGGCGTCCGCTAGCTGGCGCGGTTGCACCGAGCGGGTGAGCGGGTTAACGAAATATAATATGAGCCACGCTAACTGGCGCGGACGGGTGAGACGGATTTTATCTACCTACCCTTTACCTACCTACTATGGCACCCGCGTGCGTGCACCCGCGTTGTAACCGGGCCAGCTAGCGGGCGCCTTAATATAATTCGGTAGGTACCTACACTAGTTACTCGCTCAATAATCTCCTAATTACCTATAGCGACCATTAACTGGACTAGACAGTTTGGACACTATAGGTAATATACATACCTACCTTGTACTGAAAATATCGGTTCATTAATTTAAAGTTTTTGTGACATCAACAGACTGTAGGTATATATTGGCGTGTAATCCTTTTATGACATCCTGCATACCTACAGGCATCTACTATCCAGACAATACTTAGGTAAAACTACTATTGCTAAAAGAGACTATTCAATACGAGTACTTACTATTAAACAAGCAATATATTATATATATCTATGTATGTAAATTTGATCACGTAAACTGCTCTAACGATTTCGGCAAGTTTTATTTTAGGCTCCTTGCCTTGACGGAATATTGAAATTCAAATTCATAAAGAGCTTGTTCTTGGAAACGTCCATAGTATTTCTTTTATCAACTATTAGTTTCCCATTCAAAGCAGAATTGAATTCGTTATCTGCATTGCGTTAATCAGGCTGAGCAGTCGAAGGCATGCACGGGAGCTCGCCCGGCGGCGCCGCGGCCCTCTGCGCATGTGCCAACATCCCACGGGATAGCATCGATTGTCTTCAACCACGGTGCTCGATGCGTTCCCTAACCGACTGCCAGGAATAAATAGGTCAGGGTTGCTCGGTCACACAATAATATCTACGAGATCATCTGATAATTAAATAAAACTCCACGTTCTCATTCGTTTATATTTAATAAACAAAATGCAATTCAGATTATTAACCCTAACAATTGTACAAATCATTGGGACAGAGGTCGTCCGTCGCCGTCGGAGGCCGCGTACCGCGCTGGCACCAGCGGCCGCTGGTTAGTGGCCAGTGGCCACAGGCGCCGTGGCCGCGCTACGCGGCAGCCACCACTCGGCTCGCTCTCGTCACGCAACCGACACAGAGTGGTCGATGATACGATATTTACAACAATAAGTAAACAAGGAAACTGCGTTCCCGAACGAAAACATTGGCTTCATAATCATAGACGGTCCGCAACTTCCAATGGGCCGTTTTAGATTATATACAAGCGCTGCCTTGCAGAAGAAAAACATGAAAAACGATGCGAGGGTACATTGCTTTCCAAACGTGTATCCGCGCACTCGCTTTCTTATGCGATGTTTTCCTCCTAAAAGGGTAACAATGTTTTCTAGAACTAAACGTTAAAGTATGAACTGTATCGTTATTAACATGACTTTTAAGGTTTTATTACATAATTCATCGAACAAAATCGTTATTGCGTCGTATCTTAAGAATAATAATGTAACTTGATGAGGTATAGCCGGTGGCAGTGAAATGGGTAAGATGGTACTTATGCGTTGACTCATTGTACTATGTCGTCAGTAATAGGCACGTCAGTCGTACATTAGGTAATACGACAACATAAAATGGATGTAAGTAGACTGGTTGATTTTTGACTGATTCATATGAATAAATGTTCAAATTCGTTATGTTTACTTAATTCTTAGGATAATTAGGTAGTTTGTTTATTAATTGTCAAAATTTTAATAATGGGGAGCGCAAAAGCTAAGATCGGCAGTTTACTAACTGCTCGTTATTAAGATACGGTAACGGTATTGAAAAGATGTATAAACATGTTATCATGTATGTTAATTTATTATTTGTATAACTCGCTCCGAAAGACCAGGTACGATTTTAATAAAATAAGACTTTGTTTAACTACAACTTTTAACGAATGTTTTATTAAGCTATAAGCCATGGATATTTTACCATTTATAACAATATCGACCCGTTCACAACGAGGCATATCACAACCTGTACCAATTGAATCAACATTGTTTGTAAAGTTCTATACTAGCTACGGACACAAATACATCCGAAAATAAATAAGGGTCGTAACCACGATTCACGGAATCGAACAAGAATAAGGAAACAAAGGGCCATTGCCTTACTGCCCAAATCCTAAACTGTACAATAGATTTCAAGAATCGAGAAAGTTTTAACAAAGTTTAAATTTTAAATGCGAACCAGGTCGTTCAACGGTATGAAGGAAGACGTTTTTGTGCTAATATTTTTATAATCGGCCGCCGTATCGGCTTGCAACCATCTCAATTGTAAGTAGTCTAGCGTGGACCTTTTAGCTGGCGCCACCGCCACGGTGTCTCGGACAGGATGGTGAACTTGGGACCACTTATGTAAGAAGGGCATCGCGCTGTCGCCGTGCTATGGAGTGCACGCGCACCAGTCAGTGAAAGCTTCCCCTAGCGTGACAACGATTCATAGATTCTTCAGGTAACAAGAGCAAGAGCTGCTGGTGGAAGGAAGAAAACTTTAAGGGGATTAAGATGGGCAGTATTCGGTTGAGCGCAGGGGGATGGCAGTTCGATCAGCGTTAACTTATTACTATAGGGAGGCGCGGGGGCGGAGGCCGACGGCGGCAACTTCATCGCCGCAGCGGCCGCGCCCGCGCCGACTCGCACATCACAACTTAACAAGTATTCGCGGTATCACAGAACGTTACGCACGTGCAGCCGCAGCCGCAAGCGCGCGGGTCGCTACGACACCATGATGTGGGGCGCGGACAGCAGCACGGCTAGCGTGGCGATGATTGTGAACAGGGTAAAGATAATAAGGCACAGTCTGTCCACGACCATGGCGGCGAACTTCCAGTCGCGCGAAATGTCCGCATCTTCGTCATCTTTGCGCATCTGGAACAAAGTAGCCAAGTAAATAACGCTCATATTATCGAAATTAAAATTCATCTATAACGGCATTAACCTTTACCTGATCTGTGATGACTCGAATTTCTTTGAGAATGAGCGAAAGCTCATAGTCGACACCGAAGCAGCTGTGCGCAGCTATCCCCGCCCCGTTCTCCTCTCCGCCCCCCCTGCAACAGTTATGGCTCTGTAGACAATGCGGATGCCTGCGCTCTACACTACACAGGTGGGACCGAGGATTCGAGGGAACTACAGGAATTATGCTCAAAAATTTAATGAGACCCATGACCCACAAAAGCTGATAATTTACTGACTGATGACTGATTCCACTAATAGCTATTAGGGCCGGGTGACTGCGGAACGTTCAAGGCGGGGGTAAAATATCGAAACCGTGCTATTTACGGCGGCGAGTAGTGTTCGTGTAGATCGTCGAGGGACCTGTAGTATCGGCAGCAGGCGGGCTGCTGCGCGTGCCCGTGTCGGAAGTCGTCGTCGATATCGAGCACGTTGGCGAGCAGCGACTTGGAGGAGCGCTCGCGCAGCTCCAGGTCGGGCGGCGGCGGCGCGCGCGTCGGCGGCGGCGTCGCTGCCGAGCCCGGCCGCGACATGCGCAGGATCCACGGCAGCCAGTATAGGAATACGCATCGGATCTGCGCAAAACCACACATATAAGTTCTATATTTGAGCACGGTTTTCATAATTCGTTTATTTATTTTTTCTACTCCCGTACTTTTATTTGTCATTAAAAGGGTCGTTCACACACCTTTAAAACCCTACCTTATAGTCGTCAAGACAAGTCTTTAGTCTATTCCCCAAAAAAGAATTTGCTTCGCCTCAAATTGTTACTCACGCCACTCGCCTTTTTTGACCTTTCTTAAACAACGGTTGCATAAAATACTATTATGAGAAAGGGCCGACAAGTTACGGTACTTAGGGCTTTCTCGAAAATAAAGACTTGTATAATAAAATATCGTAAAATATAAGTTGAATATAGAGTCCTTCGAAGTTAATTGTACTGACACTACTGACTTGAATATAACAAAGTGATGGAGTGTTATTTTCAAGACATAAACGTCATGTTTTCATAGGAATTTGACATTCCCACACTTTGAATGCCTTGCAGATTTAGCTTAGTCCGACACTACCTATACAAATACAAAAAAAAAAGCAGATTTACCCAATCGCTCATTTCGTGTGTGTCCGCGTGCCGATGGTGGTAGTTGAGTATGAGGATGGTGGAGACGACCGAGGAGGCCACCATGAACATGATGCAGTTGAAGTACGTGCCCAGCAGCGGCACCGCGTCCGACGTCGCCGGCATCGTCTCCGCCACCATGTTCAGGAACACCGTCAGCGACAGCAGAATCGTTACACCTGAGACGAGACAGTGATGTAGGTAGGTATTATGAAAAAGGGGTCGTCATCTTCCTTGCGTTGTCCCGACATTTTGCCACGGCTCATGGGAGCCTGGGGTCCGCTTGGCAACTAATGCCAAGAATTGGCGTAGACACTAGTTTTTACGAAAGCGACTGCCATCTGACCTTCCAACCCATAGGGTAAACTAGGCCTTATTGGGATTAGTCCGGTTTCCTCACGATGTTTTCCTTCACCGAAAAGCGACTAGTAAATATCAAATGATATTTCGTACACAAGTTCCGAAAAACTCATTGGTACGAGCCGGGGTTTGAACCCGCGACCTTCGAATTGAAAGTCGCACGCTCTTACCGCTAGGCCACCAGCGCTTCAGCGCAAAGGGGTATTACTATGTATTCGATTTCGAGATTTTCTGATAGGTATTATGGCACAGTTGCACATGCCATCTTCTCTGAGTACCTGATTGTTACACTCGTAATCTAATTGACTTATCTTGAAATCGTATAAAGTGTTGTAGTAAGTTTTTGAAAGATGAGGTCGTTACAACTCGGTTTAAACTGTCCTTTATTAGCTCTTGTAAATATTATTAATAAGCTTGTAACTTTATATCTATTGCAATTCTAAATAAATATGTCCGTTTCTTTTGCTTTTCAAAAGGGATTAGATATTATCAACTTTAGTGCATAAGCATTTTATTTCATTGATCGACAATAAACCCTACCTCTGCGCATGACGCATACGTTGCGCTCAAATGCATAGTATAATGTTCGGTGGGTACATAAAATACTTTTAACTGCTCCGAGCTACGGTGTAGCAGACAAACTTACCTAACGAAAGTTTCTCGCCAGAGTCCGGCGGCAGCGTGAATCCGAGCAGCGCCATGGAGGCGATGAGCACGCACGGCACGATCAGATTGAAGAAGTAGTAGAGCGTCTTGCGCCGGATCACCACCGCGAACGTGATGTCGATGTACGGCTCCGGACAGCAGTTGTAGTAGATTTCGTTGCGCTTGCCCGGCACACCTGAGTTATACACAGATTTTGGTTTCTAAATTTGTCGTTATAGGTACAAGTTCGTATCAATACATGTTTTACTAATGAATACTTTCAAATAGGTGGCTTTAAAGATAGGGGGTTTAGGGTTGCCTCGCTTTTACCCTGAAGCCCAATTTTTTCAATGTTAACTTGTGTTCTCGTATGTAAACCATATACCACCATGGAAAAGTTAAAACGATTTGGAGCAAAAACAAAAAAAAAAAATAGATATTAACACGATAAATTATTACGATTGATACTCACCTATAAGCTCCCATTCACCGTTCGTGACAAAACTGCTTATGTCCCCACCCGCTTCGTCTTGAAGTTGAAGGTCCAACTGTTAACAGATGACACAAGGATCAGTAAGTATTAAAATTGTGTCTAATCCTTAAGTGATTTTAATTTACTCGTAATATGAGATACTCGAATAGATATGTACCTATTTATTCAAGAAAAGGTAGCCAGTAGGTACGTAGTACCTACATACTAACAAAAAAATCTGTCAATATTCAGACTGATAATGTTCCCAATGTTGATAAAAGCACAAATAAATGATAAATTATGTTAGAACAAGCGTGTTTGAAAGACAATTTCTTAAGTATCTTATTAGGTATGCGGTAGCGTTTGGGAAGTAAGAGGAACTTACTTGATATCCATCGTAGGTCCAACTGCCGAACTTCATCTCGCAGCGCTGGTCGTCGAAGGGGAACCACGTGATGTCGATTTTGCAGGTGCTCTTGAAGATCCCGGGCGGCACGTACAAGCACGAGCCGTTGTTGCGCACCACTACGTTCGTCGGGTATGTGCTGTCGAAGCCTTCGTCGGCGCTATATCACAAAATATACCTGTTTATTTAGTCCACATTTATAGACGGGTCTAACGCGAAATTTATTCAATTACCTTTATTTACCGACGTTTCGACACAGGTTTCACTGGTCATGGTCGCGGCTAACCACCCCGCCGCACTGGAGTTAGCCGCGACCATGACCAGTGAAACCTGTGTCGAAAGGTCGATAAATAAACGTAATTGAATAAATTTCGCGTTAGACCCGTCTATAAATGTGAGTTAATATGTGTTCAAAACGCGAAGGTTTTAAATATTATACTGTTTATTTAGGTTCTTTAGGCGTTATTAAAGCTATCTAAATCTATATTTTCATCGGACACTTTCTGTTCATGCTGCTAAGAGCGACTCGTGAATTTAAGGTTCTTGTATTCATTATTATTATTTATAAAGTTAATTACAATGATTTAATTACAAAAGTATCGTTGAACCATTAAGGTCCCTTCCGCAGGAGATTGTATATCTGTATGTTGTGAAAGAGCAGAGGTTGAAGAACAGCAATGTGTTACTTTAATGAGAAATATAAACTTTTCGTGTGGTTTGTATAATTCCCTATGGAATTTCTGTCATAGTTATCAGATTAACAAGCTTAGTGGCCGTAACTTGTCTGTTTCGTAACATAACTATGCTGACGGTATAGACAGTATTTAGAACGTTTTACTTAACTTCAAGCCAGACAAGATATGACGGAAATGCCCTACTATATTCGTACTAAGATTATTTGTTATTGCGGTTTAGAAACCGTATTTTTTTAATAAGTGTCGATTTTAGTATTTCATTAGTAAAAAACGAGTATGTTTATAAAACTTGCTGTAAATGTTGTTTACCTATTGTACATGAGGACATCTGGTTTCCATAGCCTGTGGGGTGGCACTCTTAAGTCTTTGACCCCGCCGAAATCAGAAGTGTTCCATCTCAAGTTCATATCATTCCATTCCTGTACAGACAAACATATAAAAGTAAGAAAATTATTAATTTCCTGTGGTAGTAAGTAAACAGGTACGTTTTAACTGAGTCACTTTATCTACGTTAATGTCGCAACTAGTGCACAATAAAAAACGTTCAATAAAAGGAATACTTTTATCAAAATAATTAATTTGATTCAATTTAGTTTTATTTATTTTAAATACACGGTGTTCTTATAAAGCTCCGCCGTTACTTAGATAAAAATAAATAAATGATTGATTATCTTCAAAATGGAGTTACATAGTTAGAAAATCGGTTTCTTTTAGAAATTAACTTATTTTAAGCTTCGAAATGCACCCTTGAAATTAACGGAGTTTAATAAAAATACGGTGTATATCGTATAGTATACATAAAAATATGAATTAGTGCCTTGTTATACAGAATTATGTATATTTATTTACTTATTACATTATTTGTAAATGTAAATGTAGAGTCGGTTAAAAGAGGGATTATGAAAGATGGTTTTCAGGCTTCCGTACCCGAAGGGTCACAAATGGAACCCTATTACAAAGTCTCCGCTGCCCGTCCGTCTGTCTGCCTATCCGTCTGTTAGCGGGCTGTATCTTCAGAACTGTGACCTAGACTGAAAATCCCATGGGGCGCGAGTTAGACTCATAAATATTTGTCCGGTTACGTGAGTAAATATCCACGATCATATCATGAGTGTTTTATTTGGGTCCATTTTAAAACGACCTACAGTTAAAGTATCAGCAACGAATGCCAGTTTAACGTCAATAGCGTTAACGAGTGTTCGATCAGCAAACATGGATACAATAGGTAGTTTAATCGTGTAAAGTGAGGGCTAGTCCTATAACTAAGTAAATTTTGCGGCTTTTATGAGAAATAGTATTAACATCACTTCATATAAGTAAACATACTAAGTAAGTTGATGGATACAATAACTAATAGCGTAATTGCTGAACACACAGATAAACACATTAGGTCATGTCAGGTGTGTTAAATGGTATAGCTACGTGTACTCACCAGTTTGAGCCAGATGTTCGTTATTAATAGCTGGTTCTTTTCATCCTGCGAACAAAATTGAATTGCTGAATATACATGCCAAAATATATGAGCGTTTTAACCGCTGACATTATGTTAAACGATATTAAATTGCAAGCAATTACGTACCCACAAACCGATCCTTTACACCCATTTTAATCAAGGCTTTACACAATTCCAACAGATTACCACGCGATTTTAATGTCAGGTAATTAACACCTTGTCAGTGAATCATGCGAGTTTTTATTTGTTTACCATTTTTGTAAGTCGAATCGAAAAGTGGAGATCCGTTTTAATTGATTGAAATAAATAATCGTTATATAAGAAATATTTGATCAAGACCGCAACTCTCTACCCCCTAAAACGCAGGCTACTAGGATTTTCTACTCGAAGGAAAATTAATATTGACATACTTAAAAGTAATTTTCAGAAATCAATTTTGAATTACTTGATACTTTATTTACATTTAGCTTGATCAATTCAAGCTAAACATAACAATTCCTATTCATTCTTCAGGAAGAAAACGATGTAACTTAAACAAGTAGTTATATACCTATTTTTTTAGTTATATAAATAAACGGTTGGCGTACACTTTTAACAACTAAAATTAATATTTGCGCTGTTTTTGTAATAGCTCCCTTAATTAAGAAGCAGGGATTGGTAAGGTACAACTACAACGTCTTTAGACCTCTAGATATTGATGTAGCGAGGTAATGCGGAAAACCTTATAGGGCGCTCGTCAGAATCCACTTAGTGGCCTGCGGCCTTTCCGCTGCATCCCGACCTCTGCCGATCGTACCGGTTCACCGGTCCATTGGACCCCAGAGAAAGGGACGAGTGAAGTGGACTTGCACCCGCGCAACTGCTCGTCAACTATAAACAAATTCACGCGCAGATGACATAGCTATTCTTTTCTGGACTGGAGCTTCACGCTAGACAACGTCCATGATGTTTATTTAGGGTTGCCGTCATCGGAAACGATGAGGAGGACTATAGACTTTAGTGGACCACGTTGGCTAAGGTTTCTTCAACACATTCTAGTGGTCAGGTGATGATAGCAGCAGTTACAACGTAGTTGTACGTACCACGTCAATGATCTGCATGAGTGTAAGGCCGAAGGAGAGCTGCAGTGGGTCGCTCTCGTTGACCACGGGCCTCTCCAGCACGTTGTAGTGGTCGAGCAGGTGGTGGAGCAGCCGCTTCTCGTGATAGCCGCCACGCACCCCTGGACAAACATCACCTGGCTTAGAATTTACACAATTATGTATATGTATTAATGTCATTGACTTATATATGGGGCATTATCTATGAAAAGGGACCTTATCGTCGATCGCGCTGAAGCCGCACAGCGTCGCGCGGCATTGTATTTATATCGGAACATCGTTAATAATGGCGTAACCGCCATCGACAATAAGGTCCCTTTTCGTAGATAACGTCACATATTACTTCGTAAAGACGTGCACTACGAAGTGGGCCAGTTCGTTTGTGCACAATTTAAATCATGTTTGTGCACATGCAGGGATCGGAACCGGTTTTTTACAAAAACTTAGAAATACCCATATTTTTCGAATTATTTTATACTCGAAATGTAGGACTCAGTTGTGTTTTTAGGTTACGACTTCGTATTATTAGATTGCCCAATTAGAAATGAAGTAATTAGCAAAGAACGAAAAAATACCGTTTCCGTTCCCATACAAAAAATACCGGTATCCGATCCCTGGCACATGGTCGCTTGAAATTATATGAAAGGGCCTATCTTTGCTTTTGAAATATTTGATAAATGTATTATTTCCTTTATAGTGGACTGAGTAAAGTTACTTTAGTGTTTTATCAGAGTATTCGTACTCGTAGCAAGCGAATGAAAACAAAATGATATCATCTTGATGTCAAAATTTAAGTTCAGATTGGCCTCCAGTACGGATATGATGGTCGTTCTTGTCTACGTGACAGCGTGATAAAACGGTGTCCGTCACTTTCTTTCCCACGGTGTTAAACAGTGACAGTTATTTTATCACGTGGATAAAGATGGATAAAGCTATCCATAATAGGCTGGCTGGGCATCTAATTTTTGACACGCAAAGCGGTAGACATTTTACAGGTTTTAGTGAAATATCAATAATACGGATTGGGGACTTCACATACACCTTTGAATTTCTTCGCAGATGTACCTATGCAGGTTTCCTCACGATGTTTCCTTCACCGAAAAGCTAGTGGTAAATATCAAATGATTTTTCGTACATACATAAGTTCCGAAAAACTCATTGGTACGAGCCAGTAAAATATCAAAATTACTAAAATTTTCTATTAAATGTTTCATGATTTTACCATAAAACGAAATCAATCTTGATTTAATTTCCTGCCTTACGCCAATTCATTTACACTAAAGTGACTGGGGTGTACCCTGACACAACAGCGCCAGAGTATAGCTATTTCGATTGTGTTTAAATTAAGAAAGTTTAAGTTGTTGTAATATTGAATATCGTGACATGACAACCACGATATAAAATTTGCAATGTAAGTGATGTAATAGTCAAACTGTCAAAACGGAATGTGGAATTATGCGCCTGACTGTTCAGATGGTATCGGAAATTGGCTTGGAATTTGATAGACCTAAGTATATAAAATGTGTCACTTCAGTGATAGTACCTACTGACAAAAACGGTCAAAAAATTATTGTGCTGGTGAAAGTAATTCAGTAGATGCGCTTACATGATGGTCTAGTCTAGACATATATTAAGCACGAAATACATATGACAGATATACTCATGAGGTTAGCAGGGTAAGATAAGAGGGATAAACTTTCGAACTATCTCAAGTACCTGGTCCATTAAAACATGTTTAAAGAAAAGTAGAGGCAATTGAGGGATATCTTTTTAACTATATTTACTATCTTACTATCTTAGGTACTAACAGGGTACCTAAGATGTACACATTTAAAACACGATTTAAAAAAGTATACGACATAATTGCTTACTATCGATACGAAACTGCTGTAGGGCTCGATAATCTTGAGGTAACCACTACCTATTTCGAGAAGTAATTTTTGGGTAAAAACAACAAGAAAATTGACAATAACGTACAATATTTCAAGGAATATATGTATAACTATTAGGGAGCTAAAAGTTCATAAAATTTCGAAATATCGGATTTTAATGCTGCTTTCATGTACTTATAGATAAAATGATAATAAAGTAAGTAAACAAGGAGATAAAAAAAAATACCAATATGTAAGGTAGATACTTCAATAAGTACCTACTTATCAATTGATGTGTTGAGTTTCTACGAAAATATATGGGCACCATTCGTCCGGACAGATTAAGATTAAGATTAATGAAAACATAAGGCTGAATAGAACAATAAATGAAGGTACCTCAATACAGTTTTTGGCAACCTCATAGTTAACAATTAAGAATATAACGTCGCGCTTTGACTGATCGGTAAGATCCGGTCATCGGTCAAAGAAGATTAGAATGATGAATTATCTTTCGCTTTTCTATCATGACATATCTGGACCAAGCCAACCAAAAAATAAAAGGCTTTTGTTCTAAAATCCGGCTGCGGCTACTAAAGCACTTTCGGCGTCCTGTAACCCCACTATAGGCCTCTTGGGGGCGGTTAAATGCTCGTTACTTACATTACCCGAAAGACTCTTGAGGTTATTTTCATCAAGTGGAACTCAAGCCAGTCTTTTGTGGAATTACAGCTCGTAGTCTGGGCGGGATGAAAATCTTTGATGTCCTGTGCGTGACTAAGCGTTTGTTTTAAAAATTGGCAGGACGTGTTGACGCACATAATAAGACGATGAAATTAAGATTAAGATGGAATTAAGATGGAATGGGATTAAGATGGAATAAAAAATATATTGAAAGCAAGTGCAATTATGCTTCGAAGTGGTTACCTAATATCCTATTTACTAACAACTATTCGAAAACATAATAAAATGCTAACTACTCTATTCTAGTTACGAACGGGATAAACTGATTCTCTGATGGGTCACAACCCCCAACATTAGTGTATCGACGCCAGGAAGAGGTGGCAATGTGTTTATTCAACGAATTTGGATCCGAGAGCGCAATTAACGGAGGCCTGGGAGCTAAGACATTTTCAGGATGTTAACTAGATACGATAAATAGGAGAATGATGTTTATTTTAGTTTTCATTTCTTAAATAAAATATTTACTGCTGAACTGTGCTACGAGCGCTACGCCGTAGCTCGTAGCAATGCGTTCCACGTAGGTTATATAGCAAAAATGGTCCAAACTGTGACAAAATGTACCCAGGCTAAAGCGTATTGATGTAACAGACATTTTGACATGAAAATAATGTCATTTTGTTATCATTCGCCCGTGCGCGTCGATCGTGCCAAATGTACGGACAAGTACGAGCAAAATGCACGCGCGAATGATAACAACATGACATCATTTGGATATCAAAATGTACATTCGAGTTGGCCTCCATAAGACCTAAAACTTGTTTCATCTTTATGAATCCCCAAGTAATCGTTTTCCTCTAGGTATTTACAAACGGGCTTCAACCGTGATTTTAGGAAGATCGCGTAGGTGTGGAGGTGCGCTCGTGACTCACCCCGCGGCCACAGCAGGCCCAGCAGCAGCAGCAGGCCCGCGGGCGCCGCCAGCAGAGCGCGGCGCGCGCGCCCGCCCATGTCAGCGCCGCGCCGCACCCGCGCCGCGCGCCGCCTCCCCGCCGCGCCGCGCCATCGCCCGCCCGCGCGCCCGCGCCCGCTTCCGCGCGACACCCACCCTCGCGCTACGACAACTACACTCCCGACCCTCTGTTAAACACGATCAGTTTAAAATTTAATTCTTTTGCCGTTAACATAAATTAGAATGATCACGACCGCTCGCCGACGGCCTCGCTCGCCGCCCAGATCTCGAGCATCGCCGACTGCGTTACGGTGAGGTTTGTGGTTACGGTGTGTTTTAAAGCATTGTTGTTTAGCGGAGTGCGGCCGACCGTGGGGCAGCGGAGCCGCCGGTGTGCGGACTGGCGGAGCGGCGGTGGGCGCGCAGCCGCGACCCCCGCGCCGACCCCGCGCCGCTGCCGCCCATTCAAGTCGCGCCGCCGCCAGCACGCAGCCTCCGACCTTGCCATCTCCCGCCAACGACGGGGTTGCCCAATACACTTTTCGCTGAAACCGATATCAACAATATCCCAATTTATTACGTTATGAGAGTAGATCTAAGCCGTGATGCATCGGCAGAAAGAATATCTGAAAACTATGAAGTAAATGGTACTTTGTTTCCTCATTACACATTCTTGATATGACACAATGAGATAAATACATGTTAGGCGCATTTTTTACAGTTTTAAGCTTTTGCCGTTGGGTTAATAAGTACTACATATTGTTATGGTAGTCAATGTTAGGCTTTTGGTCCCGTATTACTGTATAATAAATCAAGTTAATAAACCCTAAACTAAAGGGCAAAAAAAGCGCGCGGAGTGTGACATCCCCGCCCGCCGACTAAGCTTACGCTTCACCCGCACATTGTCGAAGACCTTCCGCCACTCACCACCTAAATTATGCTAATTTGCTAAAATTGCTTTTCAGAGAACATTTGATTATGCTTTGCACAGTGCTAAAATATCATTACTTGAGTACGTTCAAGAATAGGTAGTATAAATCACGCATTACGACTGGTAGTATCACTGACCTGCATCAAGTTTTCATAAAAGTAGAGAGCCCATGTGATGGATACGGTGTGCGAGTGTGCGTATCTATTTTTAATGAAGTGGATAAAATTTTGATGTAGTAACTATGGGACTACTGGGTATTGGGATTACTATTGCGATTCATTAAACGTAAAGTAATATTTTTCAGTCCTTCTTTCATACCTTTAAGGTGGGGTAGGCTAAGGCGCATAGTTACGCTCGTATATCCAGTTTTCATCTTGGTTTCTAGATTTATCATTAATCTAGAACATCAATTAATAGAGAAACTCAATAGAAAATTGAAACGAAAATTTTACATAAGAATCGATCCATCTTACCCTAAATCAAACAACCTTGATTTAATTAATACTCGTTTAATCGATTCTGAAAAGGCGGCAAAAAAAATTTATTACTGCTAAACTAGGAAAATTTTTGAAGTCTCCTAGAATATGCATAAAATACGTTTGATTTGTTAGTACTGTGCGCCATTAGGAGTATTCCTAATATCCAGCAGTTCTGTAGACGTGGAGCCGAGCGCGAGCGGGGCTGCGGCGTTGCAGGCATTGCTGGCACGGGCGCGGGGCCGGGGCGGCGGGGGATGCTGCGCGGGTGCGATCAATGAGGGCCCAGCCTCCGGCCCCGCGCCGCACCGCACTGCCTTAACCCCTGCCATTGGAGTTCTCCGCACTCGCAACATTTGCCGAGAAATTTGGAGTGCCACAGATTGCTACTTTATATGTGTATGTACTTTTCGACTGGGTAAAATATGCGGCAATCTGTACGGCGTTCATTATGTATTAAAACGGTGCCGTAAAAAACAGAAGGAAATTTTCAGCGTTGTACCTTCTGCTAAACTTCATACACAAAAAAAAACTCTTCCAAAGATTGATCCAAGCCTAATTAAAATGTTTTTTCAGGAATTTCAGTTGAAGTGCTTACGCATATATAGAAACCTGCTGAAAATTCAGTGGGCGAATTAGTACACACCTGCGCTGCTGGAGCGATTAACTGTAGATCTTGGACTCTATTCACATAGTAATTAACTTCGATGTTATCAGCTGATAACAGTATATCATCGCCTAATGAGGGGAGGTTAACGTGATCATCTAATTAAGATACCAGTGGTAGTTCCATGTGATTCACTTTTATCATTATATTCTCTATACTTCGTTTTTTTAGCATTAAAAATTTGGTAAACAATCTTGATGTGTCTTTTAATTGAAAAACACATTTTAAAAATAAGTTACGGTAAATTATGAATCTAATACGATCTTTTATAGTCTTCTGCTTTCATAAGTAATAGTTATTGATTTTTAAAAAGTGTTTTTCAATTAAAAGACATGTCAAAATCGCTTATCTTCTTTCAAGTTCTTTTTAATGCTAAAAAAACGAACTATAGTCTATTATATTTTCAATTTATCTTGACTGTTGATTTGTTTTGTGGCCTGTAGACTGTCGTACATCAGGTTCATATGACAACATTATCAATTATAGTTTTCTTATACCTTTTCCGGTGTTCTGCATAAATAGGAGATGTTTCAGTATAGAGGAAATATGGATACCTACTCGACAGTAGGTACCTGAGCAAAACAATGAGAATAATAGTGCATTATTGCAGAGGCCGGGAAAGGGCAATTCGTGGATGAGTTTCGATTTTGTCGGACGACGCGAAGCGGAGTCCGACAAAGAAGACGAATCCGCGAATTGCTATTCCTGCCGAGGCATATATAGTGCTTTTCTCCAAACATGCGAGGAAATAAGGTAAAATAATAATTATTTAAGCATAAAGCCTCACTCAAATCGAACCTTCACATCAAAAATGTCAAAAACAATTTCCCTCTTTAATTAATTTTTAAAAGTTAAGGGTACAAACTTATTCTGCCAGTCAGTACCATTCAATATTCGTTCATTCAATATAATTGTGTAATATAGTTGGTCAAACGAATTTGTCAGTCAGTAAGAACCAGGAAAACTATACCCATCCTTTTCTTTTGGTTGCTAGTACTAGTGTAAGACAAAAATAGTATGATTCTCTCTGTCTATGTTTGAAATGAGAAAGTCCTTTAACAAACTATATAAGCTTTATGAACACGGATGAGATCCTTAAAAAAATATAAAAATAATCTTTGATTTTATTAAGCAGTATTCGCACGATCATACACGAGCACAACGGTCTTGTAAGAACGAGACAAGTAAGGTCGTTTATCTTACTATCTCGCTCTATCCTATAGCTTGAAATGATAGCTGATCGGGTCGTGTAGACGCGGCTCGCGGCTATAATAATTGGCTGTTTGCGTTATTTATTTAAAAAAAGTAAAAAACACTACAGTAATAAGTTATTACTGTAGTGTTTTTTTCATTCCCGTCCGCTAGAACAGGACAGCGATAGTTTGATTTTTTTAATTAGAGTTGACAATAACGAAGAACTTCCCGTACTATTTTTGCTACAATAAGGTGAACATTTCCGAGCATATTGGAGAAAAAGTAGGTAAGTGTTGGATGAGAAGTGAGATAAATAGCTGCTAAGGATAATTCGACAGGCACACCCGTACCCAAGTAACGAAAGTCTCCGTAGAAGGTGTCAAGTGGGTCGTAAACCTCAGCCGTCAAAAACAACCTCACCTTCGCTATAGTACGTATTTTTGCTGCCCTGTTATGAATCTTGGACGTGGGCAGGCGTGGCTCACTCCGCGATTTCGTCGATTTGCTACAGGTAGCTAAAAGTACATCCGTTCCACACCAATTTTGGTGGCTAGCCTTAAGCCGCGTGTGGCGCTGTCGCCACCTAGCGGCCATATCTGTGCTGATCGTAACAGACGCGTTTTGTTAGAGAGTGAGTCTTCTGTACCTAGTATTCTAGTAGTAGTGTTCTGTATTTATTCTGTGACGCGGGTGTACTCATGTAGTTACCTAAAGAGAAAATAGTTGCTCTTGCTAGGGTTGAAGCTTTTGCTCTGAAATTTTTTCAATATTACAGTTAAAAAAAGCTTGATTCAAACTAGTAATTGTAAACCGGTTTATATTTATATGAAATTTCGATTATTAACCGGGTTTTCGATACAATTAAAATCCGGTTTACATTCCCTAATTAAAACACTTTGAAAATAAAACCAATGTGGTGTGATTTAAATTTTAAAAACTTCAATTTACTAAAAGTGGTTAATGAGTTTTTTTGGAAATTATGTAAGAAATTTAATTTGATATAATTATACAAGTCCCTTTTCGGTGAAGGAAAGCATCGCAAGGAAAAAGGAAGTTTTTAAGTTTAAAGTTCGCTGAGCATTCTTCATGAGTCCAAGAAAAATCTTGTTAGAAAATGCGTGCTTGTTTGCCGCTGTGGGTTGCTTTGGTATTGTAAGTAGGTATGTATTTATTTTATTTATAGTTTGGTAAGAGTCGTTTGTCATTGAAGCTTATGCAAAAATAATTATACTGTATTTTTCTTATGCTAATATTATAACCCCAAAAAGTGTGATGCTGTAAAGTTTTATATTCTACTGTTACTGCAACTTGACACCTTAACGCTCTGAGTGCCGGGAATCCGCTCGGTGTGTTCTCTGTTCGTAGTCTCCTTCCTCTATAAAGCGAGAAAACGCTGGGATCGGCTACGAGCGCAGCGCTATGAAATATATTAGTCCTCCTCGCCGTGTCCTCCGACTCCTCCAACTGTTCATAATCAGGAACATGAAATGCTCTAAATAATATATGACTTGCAAAGCCAAACTTGGTTTTGAAAATGCGATTACATGGTGTGTAATGAAAACGTTGGCAGTGAAATGCGTTAATTAGGGCGAGCGAAGCGAGCCCTATCACTATTCGACAAACTATGCATTCTTGTGGTACACTTTACGGAAAAACTATCGCACTTATAGGTTTGAAATTTAACATAGTAATTTAAATTCATGTCTAGATGTGTTATCAAACATAAAAATATAATTTTATCAACTTAATAAAATAAAATAAAGGAATAACACTTTGTATGACTACTAGCGCCATCTGTTAGAAAAATTATGAATTAAAATTCGTGTCAATGTACTATGTGTTAACAACGATGAATACAAAAAAACCGGCCAAGTGCGAGTCGGACTCGCGCACGGAGGGTTCCGCACCATCAACAAAAAATAGAGCAAAAAAATCGTGTTTGTAGTATGGGAGCCCCCCTTAAATATTTATTTTATTTTATTTTTAGTATTTGTTGTTATAGCGGCAACAGAGATACATCATTTGTGAAAATTTCAACAGTCTAGCTATCGCGGTTCATGAGATACAGCTTGGTGACAGACGGACGGACGGACGGACGGATGGACGGATGGACGGATGGACGGACGGACAGCGAAGTCTTAGTAATAGGGTCCCGTTTTTTACCTTTTGAGTACGGAACCCTAAAAAGGGTTAAAATTTTGAATTCAGACCGATTTCGCTTCGCTCGGTTTGATTCCCAATTTAGCAATTAAGTTTCCTTGAATACTGGAACAATAATCTTGCTGTATATGTCGTAGTCAGATCGTATAATCCGCCGTATTACATTACGGCTAGCCGTTTTCAAAAACAGGGGCGTTTTAAAATGCGGCGGTTTAACTATTAGCCAGATTGAATGCGGCTGAATGAGAATCCGCCGGAATGTATTCGGCGCCATACGTTCTTCAACATGGCTAGCCGTAATACAGCGAGTCATTAGCCGCCGCTTTGACAGTTTTTAGTTCCCATTTTTAAGACTCGTGGCGCTGCCTGACATAACAACAACAACTATGAAAAACGCTGGGGTGTCCATCAAATCTGGAGTTCGTCGAACTGTTTCTTTTCAAAAAACATTTCCTTCGCAACTTAACTAGATGGAGCCCGGCCTCGCGGGGCTCCCATTTCTGAGCGGTTTGCCCTTCGGGCATCTGAAGCTATCTAACGAACCTAACCTACCTACCTATTGGTTTAGTGAGACGTCCGTGAAAACATTACACTTTAGGGAAAAAAGCGTAGATAGGTAAGTAGGTTAGGTTCGTTAGGTAGCTTCAGATGCCCGAAGGGCAAACCGCCCAGAAATAGGAGCCCCGCATTTTTATAATCTAAATAGTAGATACGATGCGGCTACACGTAGGCCGCCTTATTGAAGAACGTATCGCAATGACAATCCGGCTAATCGTCGAACCGCCGCATTTCAAAACGCTCCTGTTTTTGAAAACGGCTAGCCGTAATGTAATACGGCGGATTATACGATCGGACTACGACATATTCACTGCGGAGGTCAATTTACTCGTATGTTCTGTTCTTTGACGCCGATGAACTGATCAGTCATGTTGTAATTCGACACGTCTTGATGAGCACTTGGGAGAGCAGTACGATAGAGCTGATGCTGATCCATGGCTGTGCCTAGCGGAACTCAGGTTTGGTGCAACATAGACACACACTGGGTTGGACATTCGACTCGTCATGATAATAATTTGGTAGAGCAGTACCCAAGATAGCTGATGCTGAACACTGGCAGTACCTAGTGGAGCTCGGGTTTAATACAACATATGCACACGCTGTTTTGGTCATCGGACTCGTCTTGATGAGCACTTAGGAGAGTAGTATCCAAGATAGAGCTGATGCTGAACCCTGGCTGTACCTAGTGGAACTCAGGTTTGGTGCAACACAGGCAAACGCTGTTTTAGACATCCGACACGTCTTGATGAGCATTTGGGAGAGCAGTACCCAAGATAGAGCTGATGAGCTGATGTTAAACCCTGGCTGTACCTACTGGAACTGAGGTTTGGTGCAACATAGATACACGCTGTTTTGAACATCCGACTCGTCAGAATGAGCACTTGGGAGAGCAATACCCAAGATAGAGCTGATGCTGAACCCTGGCAGTACCTATTGGAAGTCAGGTTTGGTGCAACATAGGCAAACGCTGTTTTGGTCATCCGACTCGTTTTTTTTTGAGCACTTGGGAGATACCCAAAATAGAGCTGTAGCTGAACCCTGGCAGTATTTAGTGGAACTCAGGTTTGCAATATAGGCACACGATGTTTAGGACATCCCACTCGTCTTGATGAGCACTTAGGAGAGTAGTACCCAAGATAGAGCTGATGCTGAACCCTGGCAGTACCTAGTGGAACTCGTGTTTGGTGCAACATAGACACACGCTGTTTTGGACATCCGACTCGTCATGATGATCACTTGGTAGAGTAGTACCCAAGGTAGCTGATGCTGAACTCTGGCAGTAGGTACCTAGTAGAGCTCGGGTTTTATACAATATAGGCTCACTCTGTTTTGGTCATCCGACTCGTCTTTTTGAGCACTTAGGAGATACTCACGATATAGCTGTAGCTGAACCCTGGCAGTATTTAATGGAACTCACGTTTGTTGCAACATAGGCACACGCTGTTTTGGTCATCTCACTCTCGTCTTGATGAGCACTTAAGAGAGCAAATTATGCATAAGTTTATGTGCGGAGCAGCATGATAACCGCCAGTAGGTGTCCAGACGGGATAGTTTTACGCTCAATTGTGTGGTGTGGACGCATAAATAAATTCAAGGACATTGGCTCGCTGACCCAACATTGCAAGAAAAGAAAAGCCAGTTGGCTTCCTTACAAGAAGTACTGGGCGACCGTGTAGGATGTAATAAGGGCTTATGAAATTGTATATTACGTGTGGATGATATTGGCAATTTGATTTTGTCGTCTGGACACGTTTTTAATGGACAAAGTAAAAGTTGTATCAGACAGGCGTACCGGACAGCGACCGAGGGCCAATTAGTAGGTATATTTCTTTCTTGCTCTCACTTATAGCTGCGTCCTTAACGGACTTATTACTTACCCACTCGATTGAACATGGAACAAGCCTCGGACTGGATCAAAGTCGCGGTCCGGTACGTTTAGGTAGAAAAACTCCGCGAGCCCTTACAAAGCTCTGCTTTTTGCTAGTAAATATTTGGCATTGCTAAGAAGAAAAATGGTACAATTAAAGTGTGCGGTATCGTGAAAGCGGTAAATGTCGGGCAGCGGGCGCGGCGCGCGGTTAACGAGCGAACACCCTTCATTATCAGTTTCCGCGACATTAGCCGCGCGACATTCCGCGACTCGCTGCGCTCGAGCCACTGTGACGCTGCGTTTTTTCGAACTGAAAGTCCTGACTATACTTTTATATTATTGCAAAATTGAATCACGAGATATATATTACTTTATATTATTTTATTAAGTGTTTTATGTTACTAACATAGCTGTAAGTTTTGTGTAATATGTAATATATATATAATCTTTGCTTTATTTTCCCTCTGTTCTTAATGTGAATTATTATGTTTTGTGTCAAAAATTGCTTTACTGTGTAATTAAGTTAGTTAACTGTAGCCTTAGCATAGTTGTAGTTTTCGCTCCAATATGTTTTCATGATGTGCATACATGCTTTGGATGGCATTCCGAACCAAAACCTGTACTGAAAATAATTATTTCATATAACAAATGTTATCTGTTTTGTGTGCCTAATAAATAAATAAAAATAAAAAATAAATATGGACAAAAGTCTGAAATAAAGAGTTTTATTATTATAAGGCAAACGTACTGGTGCTCAACGCGGTCCCAGTACATGTCATCTTGAAACATATGTCATTGTCAATAGAGGTGACAGCAGGGTGTCATCTATTAGGCATTAGCATGTCGAGCACTAGTACGTTTACCACTACCAGGCGTGGCTCACTCCGCGATTTCGTCGCTTTGCTACAGGTAAGTACATCCGTTCCGGCCCCAATTTTGGGGAAAGCCATAAGCCGCGCGTGTCGCTATCGCCACCTAGCGGCCATATCTGTGCTGATCGTAACAGACGCGTTTTGTTAGAGAGTGAGTCTTCTGTACTTAGTACTATTTATTTATTCTGTGCCACTACACATTGTAATCAAATAAACAATGGAAGGCAAGATCTTACGCTATTAAGCTCAGGTACTTGTTTAGAAAGATTTGTTAGTTAAAATCGTAATGAGAAATATGCACTCGAAAGCAATGAAAAAGTGTAAATATGTAAGTAAATATTCTTTATTGCACCACAAATAAAACAAGTTTAAAAAAATAGGTTTAATTTCTATGTAAATAAAGGTAATAACAGGCGGTCTTATCGCTGTAAGCGACCTCTTCTAGACAACCTTAAGGTGGTAGGTAGAGTAAGGTACAGAGTGGATATAAAAAACAGAAAGTGAATGTTCTATAGTAAATAATTGTATAATACCAAAGCGACCCTTAGGTAAGTGTATTTTTCAGTCAATATTATTTGTAAGATTTTGATAGCTCAGACTGTGCAAGTGTTAATTTAATTAAACGTCAAACTTCTATGAAATTATGACGTTAAATAAGACTTGCACGGACTGGGCTATGAAAATCGCTGCGAACTTTGCTTGGTCTTACTCTAGCACGTTATCAGATATAATATAACACAGTAAATATTTTGAAAGTTTTTTTTTATTATGTTACGTTCATTATTTCTACCCGGCCAACATGACCGTAATGAAAAGGCTTCCACTTAAATACGGTTTACTAATGAATGGGCCAAAAACGTTTCCCAAAGTATCACATCCCAAACTATGTTTCCCAAATTCTAACAGAATGAAATTAGGTTCAAATTTAAATAGAGATGCCTATTTACCAAATTTGCGTAGTGACAATTTGAGCAAACATCTCTTTGGAATATAATATTAGCCAATAAAAAACGTTTGCTAAATAAGTTTTTGTCCTAATAACATTTGACAAAGTAAAATCATGCCAAATGATAATTTGACCAAATAAGTTATATGCGAAGTGTAACTTTGCTAAAGGTTCCTTTGGGAAATGAAACTATTGCGATAAGTTTGTTGGGAAGTGAAATTTGGCGAAATGTATTTGGGCCAAACGGAAGTACACCCTTAAATACACTTAGGTAAGGGGACAACTCCAAAGTTCATATGCGCGTTATGAGTGTCGTAAGCGGTATGTTGACAGCTCAAGGGATAAATCTCGGGCACTATGTACTGTGGGCACAGAGCCTAGAGGCATAGCAGCGCAGGTGTGAAATGTTGTCACAAAGAGGGCCATTTACTTACCTAGGTACCAGCAGGTACGAGTAATAACGCCATGACGGGACCATTATATAAATTCATGAACTCTAAACATGCTTGCTTATCTAGCAATCAAAATTGATTGACTAAATATCATAAATGATAACGTTGATAACTAACTGCCGACCTGCCGACAGGTAATTACCCAAAATGGGTACAATTTAAATAGCAAGATGGAACATGCTCGTAAAACTATTCGTAAATGTAAATTCGCAATCAAACATGCAATTATAGTGCACGGACTATGAACAAAAAGTGAAGGTATTTGTAGTTGCTAAATTAACTACCGATGGATTACAAGGAACCAATGGCTGCAATTGTCGAACGCAATCTTGTTGGAAGTCTTTATTAGGCGAACTGAATCTAATGGTAAATGGCAAATGTGTTCTGTGCTAGGAAGTCTGCGAAACTTGGAGAAAGCGCCTTAAGGAGTAGCTAGTGAATAGCCCGCCTCGAACAAAAGCGGTTCATTTGCTGGAAACTAGGCGCAATAATGACCGTCCCATAAGTGAAATGTCAAAAGTAAAGGTTAAATGTTACGAGTGCACGGCGTGGGCTATGGACTGCGGCCTGGGGTGATATGCCATGCGCCTGCCAAGTTAATTGCTTAGGCGAATAAATTTTAAGATCGCTTTGCGATCTCAAATACTTGTAATGGAAATTGAGGCCAAGTTTCTCTAGTTTGTTGAAGAACTCGACTCGCCTGGACTAGAGCATGCAATGCGAATAGACGCCTTGGAGGCTGCAGGGCTATTGCATAGCGGCGCCGGTTGCGGACTATTGAATAGGTACTATGGACGAAAGCTTTGGCCCGGAAACTTCAAGTATACTAGTAACTACTTACTAAATTATTATTATTCAGTCGAACGTTCTTTTAGATTAGTTTAGATCCTTTCATCGTCAGCGTTTGCTGAAAGTATTGCAGACAGGGATAAAAGACTTAAAAATCAACACTAAATATGCGAGTTTCTATGCGCAATATTTAATAAATTAAGAGATACACCGTTTAATTTTAAATACCTAATTTAGGTTTTAAGTATGGTACACGTCGTATTATGATTAAGTGTCCTATAATAGAGCTAACACAATAAATATTTTATAAAGATTATATTTGCAGCTATTGTGTATGTGTATCTTGTAATACGAAAAAGGGTCACAGCTATATTTCCCAGTTGGGTCAGCATAGGCACGATGGCAGTGCCCAAAAACTCGGGCTTACTTTCTGATTTATAGATGTTACATTTCTCATTACTTAAACTACTTAAAGGATGAAGAGTTCATATGTTTTTTTACGTTTCACTATTACACACTAAACGGGTTGATCTTCTTATCCAGGAACTGTAAAAAAAAAGAAATTTACTGAACATTGTATTAGAAATTTTTGTTTCCTCTTAGAATCAATTTCTCCTCCACTAACCTAACTACTTTGAAGTTTGATCTAAACTAAAAAGTGTTTTAATATTCTGTTACTTTTTAATATTAAGTTAACACATTCTTATCTTATTGTATGGTATGATAAGTCTAATAGAGGAACGTAGATACAATGTCTGTAAGATTTTTAAGGGGTTTTTTTGTAAGACCCTTAAAAAGCAACGTTAAAAAGAATTGAAAAATCTCAAAGAATCTGATTTTCAGAAAGGCCAAACTTTGTTTACGCCGGGTGGATTGTACAACACCGTAGTATAATAGTTTACACCAATTTATTCTCTGTCGACCACCGCAGCCGGGATAACTTTTATTTACTTTGTTTTGCCTAGTTTCTAGTTGTGTTACCATTTGGAGCGCTAACATATTGTGGAACTTTCTATGTCCGTGCAGGCATCTCAAGCCGCGCTAGAATGCAGCTTTTAATGGGTTTGGATGGTTAAGGCAAGTAGGCAAATGTTTTGTCTTAATGAGATTTTGTTCAACTTCATCCATCTGTCTAATCAGACGACTACCACGAAAAAAGACGTACTCAATTCGACTGCATTACAACAAAGAGTGTAAAACATCCGTTAATAGGTTCTGAAATTCTTTAAAAAAAATATATACATCGCACTTAGAACTTAAAATATTATTTATTAAATTATGTAGGGGAGAGGAGCATAAAACACCCGTTCTGCCTAAAACGTGTGGGCGCTGTTTTATTGCAAAATTAAGTAAGTGCGATTGTCAAATAATACATATGAAAATGATTTTTCACCACACCAGCTGGTAAAGGCTCTCTTGATTGTTCAAGAACTGATATGAAAGTTTTCTCTAATAGAATGTACTAGTCCTTATCGAAATTATGTGGTACTTAGGTGTACTATACCCTGGGGTATTGCAGTTCATTGCTTTCCTAGCAAACATTTTTTTTCATGACGCGTGTAGTAAAGTGACTGCGCACGCGACACACACACGTGGCTTTTTAGCTAAAGCAATTTCGACTTTATTTCCTATTGAAAACAGTTCATTAATATTGTTTTGTGTGAGGTTGAAGTCGCGTGACCGCTGAATGGCTGCCCGCAAATTGCACATTACACGCGTTCACCTCTGCAACCGGCCATTAGTGCATTCCCGCTGATTACTTCATAACTAAACTGACCATAGAAAATGTTACATTTTTTGCCCTAAAGCAATATTGATTAATATGAAACGATAAGTTATTTAGAGGACAACAAAGTTTCGTAAATTTTAGTGGGCTCAGAGTTATTGCAGATACTGGGAATGGGAATAAATAATTTATTTGCCTAATATGTATGTATTCTGCAAAAAATCGATAATTTGTAATTTAATTCAAATGTTGCTGTAAAATCGTAGCTAAGGGAGCGAACAATCTATTTTATCGATCATCGATGACTAACACGACAGTTGGGTGTGTAATGATCGATATAAAAATAATTAATATATTTTCTGTAGATATAACAACATTTAATATAATTTCAGAAAATATATTAACTCATTTTGTATAATATACATATGGTATATTATTAAAATGTCTAATATCATTTTATATAATTTTCTTTTGATATAACACTCATTTATTATAACGATCATATGATATAATGCTCATTTATTATACAAGTATTATTATATAAGCATTATTCGGTATAATATAGGTATTTTTATTACGACATATCTAAATTTTTAACGCCTGATATTTTTGCGTGCGTTGGCTTTTAATTTGAGTCTTAAATTAAAAAAAAAACATCCAATGTTTAATTTAAAAATACATATATCCATTTTTTTTTGCAAATTGCGTTTTCGTTACCTAATCTAAACTTCTTTCTATTCATTTTATGTAGGGGTTACAATTCCAACCAAACCTAACCAAGTATTCTGGTAGTGGTTTGTTCTATGTAATGGACGCAATTCTAACCTAACCTAACCTACTTTTCTGGTAGCGGTTGGTTTTGTGTAGGAGTCGCAGTTCTTAACCTAACCTAACCTAGTATTCTGGTAGCGGTTGGTTTTGTGTAGGGGTCGCAGTTCTTAACGTAACCTAACCTAGTATTCTGGTAGCGGTTGGTTTTGTGTAAGGGTCGCAGTTCTTAACGTAACCTAACCTAGTATTCTGGTAGCGGTTGGTTTTGTGTAGGGGTCGCAGTTCTTAATTAACCTAACCTAACCTAGTATTCTGGTAGCGGTTGGTTTTGTGTAGGGGTCGCAGTTCTTAACCTAACCTAAGCTAGTATTCTGGTAGCGGTTGGTTTTGTGTAGGGGTCGCAGTTCTTAACCTAACCTAACCTAGTATTCTGGTAGCGGTTGGTTTTGTGTAGGGGTCGCAGTTCTTATCCTAACCTAAGCTAGTATTCTGGTAGCGGTTGGTTTTGTGTAGGGGTCGCAGTTCTTAACCTAACCTAACCTAGTATTCTGGTAGCGGTTGGTTTTCTGTAGGGGTCGCAGTACTTATCCTAACCTAACCTAGTATTCTGGTAGCGGTTGGTTTTGTGTAGGGGTCGCAGTTCTTAACCTAACCTAACCTAGTATTCTGGTAGCGGTTGGTTTTGTGTAAGGGTCGCAGTTCTTTAGGTTTAGGTTTAGGTTTAAGATCATTTATTCTCATAAGAATTTTACAATTCACTTGACGAGATAAATACAGAACAGTATATTAAATTTCGTTTAGAGCGCACAAATACATAAATACTTAATTTAACTTAACTAAAACAGGTAGTTTTACAATAGTCCTTATAATAACCGACCGCCCGCCAGGCGGGCAGCGGTAATGCACAGTATCTATGCAAAACAAGTTTACAATTGGGTACACGGAAAGGTTAAAACTAGATGCGGCATGCATACGCTGAGCGTAGTTTACAGTATAACATGGTAAGTTGCGTTAGGTCTAAGGATGTATTTTAAATACATAATATTATTATGTTATTAAGATACAATAACATAATAATATATAATATAAATTTTGTTTATTGAATGGTATATTTTATGGCTGTTATTTGTAGCGATAAGTTTAATTGAAGAAAATTTAAATAAGTAAATATTTGATACTTTTACATATAACGATACTTTAACTTTTAAGCGTAACACCTAGAAATTCTTTAAAACGTGAATTTTAAGCAAGGATTTAAAATGGGACATTGATTTTGTTTCTTTAATAACTCTAGGAAGTTTGTTAAACAATTGAGCACCTTCGTATAATATACTTTTGCGACCGTAGTTTGTTCGCGATGGACGTAAAATTAAGTCATTGGCATTGCGTAATTTCATTCTTTGCACATGGTGTTTCCTATTGAAGTTTAATTGAGTTCGTATATCGTTCTTAAGTATTTTTCTTACTAGTAGGCAATTGTAGTACACGTAGGTTTGATTTATATTCATGAGTTTCGTTTCGGTATATAAGGCTTTTGTTGGAGTTAGATAATGATATTGAAATAGCACTTTAACGAGTTTATTCTGGGCAATTTGAAGTGCTTCGAGATTCGTTTTAGCGGCAGTACCCCACACTTCAATTAAATAGTCTATGTGCGGTTTTATAAGCGAGTTATATATGGTGTACCGTACTTGAGTTGGAATATTTTTGGCAAAGCTCCGCAAGGCCCCGGTTAATGACGTCAGTTTAGATTTTACCTTATCAATATGTGGCTTCCAATTTAAGTTTTTATCCAGTATTAATCCTAGATATTTTTCCTTTTCCACTTTTTGAATGGCTACGTTGTTTATTTTGAGAGGTTGAAATTCCGGTATTTTTTTATTTTTGGCTGCAAAAATGATATAGTTTGTTTTTGAGATGTTGATAGTTAATAGATTGCATTGAAACCATGTGTTTAATAAGTCTAGATCATTTTGCGCATCATTTATAACACTGCTGATAGAGTTTCCAAAATAAAAAAGGCTTGTATCGTCTGCATATAGTGTAATGTCACCTTTAAGGTCAAGTTCGTTTATGTTATTAATGTAAATTAGGAATAGTAACGGTCCTAAAATTGAGCCTTGAGGAACGCCGCATGTTATCGGTTTTTCCTCGCTTTGATGATTTTGAATTTTGACTATTTGGTGTCGATTTTTGAGGTATGATTTAAGTATATCTAATGCAGTACCAGCAATACCTAACGCTCGTAGTTTTTGTAATAGCAGGCTGTGACTGACGGTATCAAATGCTTTTTTTAAGTCTATGAAGATGCCCAATGCTATTTGCTTATTGTCTATGTTAACTTTTAGTCTTGTTACTATATCAATTGTTGCCGAAAGTGTGTTTGATTGGGGTTGAAAACCATATTGTTTTTCATGAAGGAAATTTATAGTGTCCAAATATGTTCTCATGCGACTATATAAAACTTTTTCAAACACTTTTGAAATTACTGGGAGAACAGAGATTGGGCGATAGTTATTTGGGTCAGATTGGGTTCCAGATTTATAGATTGGTGACACTTTGGCTAATTTTAAGCTATCAGGAAAGACACCTTCGTTAAGACTTCTGTTTATGCAATTTGTTAAATCTTCTTGTATTAGGTTCTTTAGATATTTTATTGATTTTGTATTTAGACCATCTAGTCCTGAGCTTGTATTAAGATTTAGATTATCAATAATTTTGGAAATTTCATCAGTGGTAGCAGGTTCAAATTTGAATAGTTTAAAGGGGTTTGGCTTGGAAGAACAAGTATATGTTGTATTTTGCCTGAAGTTTTTAGGAATTGCATCTGCTAACGTCGAGCCGATATTAGAGAAATAAGTATTAAAAATGTCACACATTTCTTTTACGTCTGATGTAGTTGCTGTTCCAGAATCCAATTTTGCCGGTGCTGAGCGTTCTATCGATTTGTTCGCTGATAGACTGTTAATAAGCTTCCACATCTTCGATGGATTATTTTTACAGTCCTTGAAAGCTTTGTGGTAGTATCTTGTTTTCGTGCCTTGAATAATATTTGCCACTTTGTTTCGTTTAGTTTTAAACTCTTGTTTCAGTTTGTCGTCTTCTGGGTTTAGTTTTAATTGTTGCCATGAAATGTTTCTAGAGTTAATTTCCTTTATCACTTCCTGATTAATCCAATCTTGTCTTGGGGGGTTTAATATTTTGATTTTTGTTACTTTGTTCTTGCTTATACTTGATAGGAGTCTTTTTTCAAATAGAGTATAGTCATTGTTTTCATTTTCGTACTTGCAGTTTTCTATAGTTTTCCATAAATTCTCGTAGTCTATTTTCTCGTATTTTATTTTCTGTACAGATTTCGGGTGGTATTTTTTGACTTCAAAGTATATCTGTTTATGGTCTGACATAGCTGATTCAATAATGGCAAGGTGAAAGTTGTTGTCTTTTAGGTTTGTACATACATGATCCAATATAGTTCTTGTAGACGAGGTTTCACGTGTGGAATAGTTTTTATCAATTTTGTTTATAATCTGGTAGCTGTTTTCTTTTAGTGTTAATTTATAGTCCTTTACGCATTTTTCGGAACTCAGTAGATTCAGATTAAAATCACCAAACACTAAGGCCCTTTTCCTGTTTTGGAGTTGCGTTGAGTATAGTTCTAAAAAGTTTTTTACAGTGTCATGGTTCGCTCTATATACAGCGCCAATATCAATTGAAAACTTTTGAAGATGGACCCATAGGTAATGGTTACCATTTAAGCATTGCTTTTCTATGATGTTGTGTTTAAGGAAGTTGTGAACAAAAATCGAGACGCCTCCACCTCTTTCGTTAGTTCTTGTGTTATAATAATGCGTATAGCCCGGTAGCTGGTAGTTCATAGCTTCATCATCAGACTTTAGCCAAGTTTCAGTTATTACGATAATATGTATTGTATTTTGTATAGCTTCCACGGCGCATTTAAGTTCATCGAATTTGCCAGGTTTGACTATACTACGGGCGTTTGCATAGAAGCACTTTAGAGATCCTTTGCTGGTAGTTACATCAGTGTAGGTGCTGGTTACTTGGTACGTTATTTTTTCCGTCGCTAGGCTTCGGGTACTGCTACTTGGTGCTGTTGATTGGAGTTTTTTGGCAAGTTGTTGATGATTTTGGGGATGCCTTTTACATACTTTATAGTTAAAAACGTTTCACCATTATTGATTCTACGTTCCAGTTCATTTTTAACGCTTTTGTAATAGGCTTGTTGTTGGGGCGTCTGGTCGCTGAATATTCTGATCGCATTGTTTGTCACATTTTTTCTATTTTGCAGTATTGATATTGCATCGGTTTGAGATGTAAAACATACCTTTACATGGCGGTGTGTGTTCGGATCGTACTTGCCTAAACGAATAATTTTCAATGGTTCGGGACAGTCATTATTGACAGTCTTTAGTAATTCCAAAACTACAGTTTTTTCCTGTTCCCTCCTTTCCCTAGGGTCTGCCGATGTAGGTTCTGGTAATCCGGTTACAATCACATTTTTTATTCTGACACTGCGTTCATACATTTCTGAAAGAACTTCTTCATAATGTGAAGTCTCTGAGGCAACTGATGCGTTGTTAGTTTTTAGCTGTTTAACCTCCGCGTCTAGGTGTTCAATTTTTTGTTCAATTTTCTTGCTTGTGTCGACGAACGTGGAAATTTCACTTTTCATTTTGTTTTGCTCCGAAACCAAGCTGTCGGTAATATTTTTAATGCTACTCATTTGTTCCTTAATACCTGAGACATCTTCAGTAAGTTTGGCGAAGTTTTCATTTTGATTTTTGGTAGCATTCTTTAGGTAAGTCATCATCTCCCACATTTCTTTACGCATTTCTGCTAATTCCGATTGAATCCCTTCGAAGTCATCAGTTTGCTTTCGTTTATGGCGATGTGTTTTTTGTGACACTTCCGTATATTCTTGATTAAATGCTTTGCTAGTCAACTCGGGAACGGAGCCACTACGCTCAACGCTCGAGCCACTTCCAGTCGGCGAGCGCACTGCGTTCACGTAGCTCATTGTTTCCTAGCTAGTGGGGATTGCAGCAGAGATAAGGCAGAGCGGTAAGGCCGTAACGCACACACTAATTATGCACTTGAGTTTTAACTTTCGCACTATGATATAAAGGGTGAAAATCGTATGTATACTGATTAATATTTTAATTTAACAACCTGCGACACGTCTGCTCTGTGCGCTCACTTTCGGACGAACCTTCTTCCTAACCTAACCTCCTTCTTAACCTAACCTAACCTAGTATTCTGGTAGCGGTTGGTTTTGTGTAGGGGTCGCAGTTCTTAACCTAACCTAGTATTCTGGTAGCGGTTGGTTTTGTGTAGGGGTCGCAGTTCTTAACCTTACCTACCTAGTTATAACTAGCAGTTCGTTATACGTAGAAATAGTATCGTTTTTTGTAGTGTGTAATAGTAAATGTGGAATTATATATCTAATACATTATATTAACAAAGGTTATAACAATTCTACTTTAGATGAAATAACTTTATATCATAAATTCGGTATAGGAAATATGCATTATACTTCAAGAATGTTATGCTAAATGTTATTAGATCAATTAATCATTATATAAAATGATAATAATATCATATGAAAATATATTAAGCGTTATATCATTTAATAATTATACTAAATAAGCGTTATTGCAACTGATATTAAAATAAAAATGTTTATAGCCATCGATACGCACCCCTGTTTACTATACCGAAAACTGTATACCTACTGTATCAAAAAAACTACGTAAAAAAAGTCCTGGTTTTTAATATAACACAACTTTATATAAACTTACAAAATATTTAAAACTTTTTCGCCATGAGGCACAATCCGAAAACACCTCGATCACTGGAAAATTCGATGAAACGTATGTTCTGAACAGTCTGAAGAAATAAAAAATGCCTTCCACCCCATTTATATTATTTTTATTATAGGTACTTACTACTTGTTTGAGATGCTCGTGCTGCTTTAGGTATCGATAGTTGATGAAATAGGGCCCGATTCGGATTTTGTAATAGACATCTATTAGATATCTTTTAGACATCGCCAAGATACGATAACGATATGTTTAAGATCTAACCTGTCAAATTTGACATTTCCGCGATTCTGGAGATACTCTTGAACGATTTCCACAAGATATTACTTAGAGATCTAATTCACATCTAATAGATATCTAACACGATCTATCGTAAAAGTGACATTGGTTGCCCGAATTGCGCTGCAAAAGAGAACTAGTTGAAATCTAAACTATAACGTATCTAGAATGGATCGAGTAGGTACGTGTTGTCTCTTGTGAATATCTTGAAATTCGAATACGGCAGATAGATGGTTTTCTCCCTTTGACAGTAAGATTGTTGATAACACAGTGTTGCTATTAGTGTACTACATTAAGCTTTAATTTTTTAGGGTTCCGTACACAAAGGGTAAAAAACGGGACCCTAAATATTACTAAGACCGCTGTCCGTCCGTCCGTCCGTCCGTCTGTCACCAGGCTGTATCTCATGAACCGCGATAGCTAGACAGTTGAAATTTTCATAATTGATGTATCTCTGTTGCCGCTATATAACAAATACTAAAAATAAAATAAAATAAATATTTAAGGGGGGCTCCCATACAACAAAAACGATGCTCTATTTTTTGTTGATGGTGCGGAACCCTCCGTGCGCGAGTCCGTCTCGCACTTGGCCGGTTTTTTTTTGTCATAAATTCTATATAAATTCCGTGCAAAACCACACGAAGTACACTGAGAAAAAAATCGTTTAAAACAACTGAAATTGCATTAACGTTTAATGCTTTATAAACAGTTCCATATGAGCCTATCGAACCAAGCAGTAAAGTTTACTCTTTGTACGTTACGTACGTACCTACATTTGTTGATATTGTAAAAGCAGTTAATCTTAATGAAATCATTTTAAGGTGTGCTCGATAGATCATATTTTTTTCAGTGTACTTACGTCGTAAGTCTTTAAATCTATAGATACATGTTTTTTCTAAATCATATACGCGATTCCTTTCCGTTTCTCCCGTCCTTACTATCCAAGTAACTTACTCGTATAATTGGTATCGTTCTGGTATGGTATGGTATCGTTATAACTGGTAGGTAAATGCAAAAAAAATACGCTTGAAACCCTGTTGTGAGAGCAAAAGCTGTGCGTAGGTATAGTAATAACCTAAGTTGTTGCTTGTTCGTTGTTCGAAACTTTTACGAGACAAATTAAAAGCAAATTTGTTTGTTTTAATGAAGGTTGACAATTCTATCAAAACTGAGTCTACATCGATGTACATTGGGCGGCATAATGCTAGAGAATAATGCGAAAAAAGGCATCTAGGGGGAGATGTCAAACAGCAATCGACGTTATGGCTAATTATCAATAAATATCTTTCAGGAAACCATTGGGTATAGTTAAGTACCAACTGGCAGCTACCTAAATATACAGAATGTCCCAACCAGAATAACTGCCAGCTGACAACAGCAGGCCAGCAACCCAATTCCATTACGGCGATTATCTAAATCGGCTGATGTGGGCTGGAAGGGTTTCATCAATATTGCATAAGCTGTGAAACATTATACGGTTTTGTCGTTATTGGCTGGCGAGTGGTGCAGGTCACGCTGATTACTTATTGATGACTGCGGTCCGCGCCGCCGCTGAGTAATGATAAATTTGGACCAACTGTGTCATTGATTAAAGAAGAAATTTTATCATACCGACAAACCGACCGCAGGAGACGCGCGCGTGGTTTACTTCCATCCGTATTGCGGGCGGAGAATGACTTGTTAACTGTAATAGGGTCACGATCTATAGGTACTGGTGGGTAGGTAGGTAGGTAGGTAGGACTATAAAACATATTTGGAAATTATTGACGCGTCTCACTCTGTACCTGAGCACTCTGTAATAAGCCATCAAGTGTCGGGGAAGTTACAGTGGACTTTTCTCAACGAACTCTCGGCTTATTACCTTTAGGAGGGTAGGTTGTGAGAATTTTCTGGAATTTGTTTTGTTTCCTAGAATAATGCTCTTGTCGTTAACCGACAGCAAACAAAGTTAGCGTAGTAAATATATTATTTAATTGTAACAGCAGATTCCAAGTTACATGGGCGTTGGGTAATTGTCATCTTTCAAGTATGTATACAAATGTAAATGGTAACCAAAAAAGGAAATGAGGAGTAAGGATGAATTTAACGAAAAAAACCCCACATATTCTTAAGTTTCTTTATTTAGAAACCCACCTACCACTACTTACGATATATATTTTACGGTCTTGACAAGATGCACCTACTATTTGTGGACATGTTTATCAAAATATTGATCAATTTCTGATAACCTAAACCCACGTAGTGTTTCATTTATATCTTGGCTGCATAATAGCATATATGTATACTCTTATTTAATTAAACAGTTAAATAATAATAATAATAATTGTGACATTGTGATAATAGAGCGTGCGCAACGCCGGGCCGTGCTCGTTGACATCACCATCCCCCATGATGAGAATCTCGTGAAAGCCGAGTAGGACAAGTCCAGTAAGTACCTAGACTTGGCTCACGAGATAACCACCATGTGGGATGTTGATTCGACGATCATTGTCCCGATAGTCGTTTCAGTGAACGGTCTAATAGCGAAGAGTCTCGACCAACATCTTGAGAGACTCTCGCTAGGTGGTTGGATCAAGGGTCTGAGGGCCTACCGCGAACCACGTTCGACGTGTTGGCACTCTGTTGCACTTGTAAATTCGTACGTAAGTGTGACAGGGAGGCAACACGTCTAACGTGGTTCGCGGTAGGCTCTCAGATACAGAAGGCGGTGATCTTGGACACGGCGCGGATAGTCCGCCGGTTCCTCTCTCTGCGGCCCTGACCACCGGTATAGCTTGGGCCCTGCCCTGCTGCTGGCGGCACCCTAGGTTAGGTTATTTATAATGTGTTTATATGTATTTTTTATTGTTTTGTAAGTGTTTTTATATTTTACTTTTATATTCATATTATAAAAACCCTAACTTAAGACAAAAGATAAATAAAGAGAATAATAATATAATAAATAGGTTAGGTTTTTTATAATATGTTTATAAGTATTTTGTATTGTTTTTGTAAGTGTTTTTGTATTTTATTTTTATATCCATATTATAAAATAACCTAACTTAAGACCAAAAATAAATAAAGAGAATAATAAATAAATAAATAATAATTATTATAGCACATTATTACACAAATTGATTAAGCCCCACGGTAAGCTCCAGAAAGCTTGTGTTGTGACAACGACAACGATATATATATAATATACAAATACTTAAATACATAGAAAACAACCATGACTCAGGAACAAATATCTGTGCTCATCACACAAATAAATGCCCTTACTGGGATTCGAACCCAGGACCGCGGCTTCACAGGCAGGGTCAGGCCACTAGGCCAGACCGGTCGTCGGTTGTTAATGTTTGTGAAGTGCATTTAAAAACGCAATGCTTCGGTGTAGCGAGCTGTCCTCGGCAGATGCGTTACGTTACGACAGCGTCCTCGCACAGACTTTCCATCATTGTAAATAATTATGTGGTAGATTTTTTTGCAACTGTTCGTTTATCTTTATAATAAAGTTATAAATAAGAATCATGACTGGTTTCACCAGATGTCCTACTTTACTTGGAGTCAGAGCTGTGAAAGCCCTTTTACATGCACTTTCTTGAAGAATCCATTTTGATTATTGCTTTAAATAACTGAAATTTACGTGTAATTTACGATTTCAATTTCGATTAACTTGATTGTTAAATAAATAAAAAATACTTGCTAAAATTTATTCAAAGAATAAAGTGAACGTCTGATTTAAAACGGCAAGAATGAATTTATTGATGATAAAGTAGCGCCTACGTTATGCAGATTTTACGAGAGTACAGTTAGGGCCGGTTTATGTGTAAACACACCTTCCGCAGACGGTCGCTCGGCTCGAGTCTCATTGACTGCATTTGAGTAAATCTCACTAGCCCGGTACGGCAAGTCGACGATATTTATTAACCTGAAATGAGAAAAATGCTGATAGCCTCGTTCACTCCCCATTTAGAAGGGGATTACTTGCTTACCAGTCGATAATGTAGGACGTTTGCTTATATGGCACGGTAGCAGTCAAGTAGATTTCTTATAAATGCCGGACTGCCTAAAATTAGCGTGTATACTGAGTGTACAAAAAAGTATTAGCACATTTTTCCTTTAAAGGTAATTTCTTGCAATAAAATATTCGGTTGGAAAAAATAGCTACTGATATTGACTATTCTACCGACCAATATAAATAAATATGCCTACTGCACACTTATCTGACTTTTAGCTGCGACCAACTTCGGTTTCCAGTATGTCTAAAGTTTTTGTTACAAGTAATTCACAAGGTCATTCACCTTTATAAGAAATTGCTTACAATGATACCGAACAGCGGGCAGCGCTTTGTGCCGGCCTGAGGACCTGTCGGCGTGACAGCCTGTGCCGATGCACTCCCATTCACGGAACTGATTTGACTGACAGCTTTATATTATTATAACTGTGCCTAGTATTCAATATGTAGGTACATCCAGCTGCAAAATTGCATACCCATTTTATGAATGAATTTTATTAATAAAGTGGGTAGGTAGTATGCACATTTTCAGATTATGGTAAGTATCTACATGTGACTACAAATATCTATCGGTTCTTGAAGTTACAATATTACCTATTCGGCAAATCGTTACAAACATCTGTTGTGACCGAGAAAACTAGGGATACAAAATTTTCCAAATAATGTATCCGTACTTATTATGAGTTTCTTTATTAATAATAGTATTGTTAATTGATACTCATTGTAGGATGGAAATAATATTTCAGAGACTTTCTAACATAACTATTATTGTTCATTTGTGCCCAGGTGATCAAGCCGTAAAGTCTGCAGAATCTAGACCATTTATTATTGTTAGAATCTTTAAATAATAAGTACGTATTCGTGACAATGACGAGATGAAATTCAAGCCCCGTGAGAATGACTCCTGATTTGAAAGCTAAATCTTTGCCTAATTAAACACCTAACCAGTACAAAAGATCCAAATTAACGCGTCATCATGATAAGTTGGAGAGAAATTTAAAACAAAACTACAATGGTTTGTTACGTTACGTTAGGTACCCGTTACGTACGATTAGATTATGCTTGTACCATGTACTCAGGTAATGGAATCTACTATTATGTTTGTTTTTTGTTTTAGAGGTGTATTAGCACTTAGAGCGTTGAATGATTGAATTAGCAATTGATTGGTCGACACGACAAAAAGAAAAAGTGAATACAAGGTTAATATCTATCGTGTTATCTTTGCAAGAGAATGGTTTGTATTATACCATCTACTTTCACTGTTTCAGTTCGTCAACACCTCGGAGCACCTCGGCCTAAAGCCGGGACGGGAGTTAATGCGGAATATTCTAGTCGTGGCATACAGTTTGATGCATGTAAATATGCAATCGATGTATCTATACCAAGAACAGCGAAGCCAACCCAATAGGTAAGTGTTACGGAATTACCTAATTCAATTAGAGTTGTTGAGTCGGCTTCGAAACGAAGGTAAGTTACGCCTCGTTAGTCGGGTAAGCAAGATCGTGAGGAAAAAGTGTTGATTTACTGATATCGAAAAACACCACTATATTTACACATATTGTTGCCCTACTTGAGCTATATTAGAAGAGAACTTAGATGTCCCACTGAAATCCTCTTGGGGGTTTTAGTGTAAAAGAAAGATGAAATAGAGAAAATGAAGTTAGTCAACCATCTCTCGGCGGGTCGGGTTAAAGTGACATAGAGAAATGCGAAACTTTCATTAAGATTGTGCGCTGCGCGGTGTCAAGTGCGATTATAAGCAACTTTGTGGCAGGGCGCGCGGTGAGAGCGCGGCCCGGTTGCGACCGGTCGGCCCCTCCAGCGGCGTACGCGCACACGCCGCTCTGCGCCGCCGACGTCGCGACGCTCGCTCGCTGCGCACCCGTGTGCGCTACACACTTACCATCGCGATTCCCGGATTTTCTTCGCTAATGTGTGAAGCCTGACCGACAAGTGATTCGGAACTTTGTTGAGTGATATTCTGAAATTTACATTTGGAACAAGAAATAGGGTGAGTATTCGACACTTCCAGTACTTGTAAAGGAACGCAGAACGTAAACAAAACAGGTACGGGTTGCTGCGGCTCGGGAAACGGGCTAAGGTCGTCGAGGCGAGTACGGCTGTGCGGTAATGAGATTAGGGCGGGCGAGCGAGCCTGTGATCCCGCTCGAGCCCGTAGCGCCGGGCGCGCGAGGGCGACAAGTTGCCCGGGTGTCGTTTACGCCGTGCCCGTATCGCCCGACTCCTATATACTAACTACGCACGCATACTCGTACTTGTCCCAGCGATACAGCCTCCATTTTCTCTTCTAATTTTGCCCCGTTACATTTTACGCGACTTATATTGACGAGAAATGCATTTAAATTATAATTGTTTTCACGTAGTGACATAACTCGTTTCGCAATATAAATTTAGTTCATAATAATTATCTAGTAAGTGACAGTAATCTCTATGCACTAACTTTAACTAACTAATAAGTCTATCTGTAGTTGCCAGGTAAAGAATGGTATTTGAATGAAGCCCGCTATTTACCTAAATGTTTATATTTATGTACATCTCTATCATAATATGTATTTATTTCTATTATTATAACATATTTAGCATTGTTGTAAATGAAAATTGTTTATTTTGTTGATGTTTGCTTTACCAAGTATATGTTAGAATGATTTTTTTCGTGTGGCATGGAAGAAGCAAAACAATTAATACCTTCTATAATACAAAAAAATATAAACAAAATTTTGTATTCTAAATGTGTTATTTGCAAACAAATAAACCGTGCCAAGGTAATAAATGCTGATGACATGTCTTTAAACACGCAATAAATGACATCATGTTCAAGATATTCACTGTATTTAGCCAAATATTCCGCAATGTCCGTCTTCGGAACTTCTCTCATACGCCACTGACCAGTTGTTCGACGTTCTCGTCTTTTTATTCAATTGTCTAGATGACAAGTGATGTTTAATTCCTATTGTAATCCTCGCATAATGACAGAGGTTCTCACGGTACGTTATTATTAACTAGTTGTCGATCTACTAACTGCATTCGTATAGCAAAAACTGGTGCGATAACTACCAGTTTGGCAGACCTTTTTACAACAAAACGTATAAATGAGTACTAACTATAATTAGTCAAAAGCATGGTAGTCCTTTTGCCATATTGTCTGTTTACAGTTTGTTTTGTACTCGTTGTATCGGTTACAAGTTTCCTTTTTAGGCAGCGATTGGGCTTTTTTGTTTTTTTGAAATGCAAGGTAGGTATCTATACCTTAGTTTTAGTTTCAATTAACGTTTTTCTTTAAAAATGTTAAGTTAACAATGTAACTACTCACAATGTAATAGCTATAGGTAATCACTGTATAAGTCCAAAAGTAATCCACAAAATATATCAATGGCAAAAACTATTTAAATAGAAGAAAAAATGTTACACAATCTTGTTATATGAAGTTCCGAATAAAAAAATTAAGTTAAAGAAAAACCTAAATGCAGATGTTGTAAAGTACGAAATACTGGTTTGCTTTTGAAATATATAGTTTTTTTCTATTTCGTCTGCTAATACATACAATTCATAATGCCACTATAAAAAAATGTTAACAATTCATTCAAGTCGCCTGTCTGGGTTCAGTCACAGACGGCGTGTTTTTTGCGAGTTTGCGAGAAAACTTGTTAGCTAAAAACGAGCTGTCGCAACAGGCTTTTTGGTGTTTGCCTTTGATTCGAGCTCATTGGTCAAGCACGGATACTTGTAGGATGTTAACCCCTGGAGGATTCGCACAGTCGCCGCGAGAGTCTGATGTCACGCCAATACGCCCACTTTGGCAAACCATTACTTAATGGTCATTTACTTGTTAGAATAATCCGTAAAAACTTTTTATTGATTGCACGGTGTTAGTATCATAGAAAACCCTAACGATGGTGGCCTACTTCCCAAATATGTCCGTTATTGTAAACACTGTCTAGAAAAATATAGGTACCTAGTAAATACATGGTAGCGTAGGTCGAAGCCGATGTAAAATTTCGATTCGTGTTTCACGAGCAAACTATACAATCGTTCAGCCATATAACAACCTAATGGCATCTTAATAAAATAATGATACCGTAATTAGCCACAAATAGGTACCGTAAAATGGGGTGAGTAGGGTTCGCGGGGAGAGTTGGGTTATGAATGGGGAGAGAAGGGATGAAAGGGGGAGGGGGGTGAGATAGGATTTTAAGGCTACTGCTACAAAAATAATGTATTCCAATTTAAAATGGAGCTATAGTAATACTGATAATAAAAAAAATCGATCCAACAGTCTTCCAAAATCACCTTTGTATGAAAACCCAACTCACCCCAAATACGAGGGACTACGGGATGAGGTGGGATTTCCTGTTTATCGTCAAAGTTATGAAATGGAACTACCCAAAATAAAATAAAAACTAAAATACAAACGTCCGGAACACTTATTATATACACCATTCAGTTTGTATATTTATATGTAAAAATAAAATGTTATCGAGGTATGAATGTCAGTTTTGCACCTACTCACCCCAATTTAGGGAAGGTGGGGAAGATTCGTACACCTGGAGGTTTCGTACAGTGGCCATATCTCGACTATCCAACATGCTGAAGCGTTCATATTTGTTTTCATCACACGTTGCGGCCCGTAAATACTATATTTTGATCTAGGGCTGTAATTATTTTTTTCATTACACTCGACCTAGGGCTGTAATTACCCAGAGAAAGTGTAAATGGCTATACGAAAGTACTTGAATGCCAGTCGGTTAGCAGCACTATCTGAGAACATTTTTCCAACAATAGTACGTAAAAATATTTTCATTTGTGGCCTATACCAAGCAAAAACTTAAAATTAAGAAAAATGCGAATATCTCGAAAACCAGGGGTATTTTACTAAACCTTAAAATCGATTTTCTGGATCAGCCTAAGGTGCCCCATGGTGGTTAAAAGTTTGTTCACTAATTACGGACCCTATGTATAATGTATGATGTTTAAGATGTTTTATATTACACTTAGCATACTATATACCTTATTAGGTATTTTGGCGGAAGATTAATTTTTTCACTATAATGTCTATAATATTATTAGGAAATAGTCTAATCTGGAGTTGATGCCCGCTCGAGGATGTTTTTATGCTGATAATTTAGTTGGCAGGCTCGTGGGCGATATTGCCCCGCGGGAGACTTGCTTATTAACTTTTTCGTTTTGCATTCGACCAAAACAGTAAACTCAAGTTTTATATTAGCCTTGGCTTGATGCTCGTGTCCCACGTCGTACACGAAAGCCATTTTAAGGAGCTTGTCTTCCTAATGTACGGCAGCGGTGACAAATGTTAGGCACTTTGAAACTTTTCCCGCCTTTCCTATGTAACATTTATGGCGAATTTCAATCTCGCATTAAATGCACAATTTACCTCAAATTATCAGATGAAAGGTTTAATGTTTAAGCCTTCTGAGCTTTGAGAAAAAGCGTTTTAAATTTAATAAAGGCTCAAAAGGTTATCGTGGTCGGGATCGGTTGTTATGCCTCTGAACTCGCTGTTTTTGGCGACACATCTCGATAACGTCTGGACCACTCGTCTCGAGACTCTCGAGGCGGGTTCTCACCGACATATATTATCTAACTTATTTCAATTTCGTTGGAGATAAATGCGGGGGAGGGCGCTGCGTGATGAGATGAACTTAGAGACGCTGACATATTGCCGACTTGCGGCTTGTGACGCGGGGACTGGCCCCGCTGCTATGTAAATGTCGAATACCGATGGTGTCATAGGTTCACTCAATATGAATAAAACGGCGAATTTGTATAGAAAATCACGTTTTTACATAATTTTAACGGGTGTTTGAGATGCGGTTACGATTTCGCGGATCATACTTAAAAATAGATTTAAGCACTTTCTAAACACGAGATAAATAACTACACGATTTTACACATAAATAACCATGAAATCTGCAGTATAAATAGGACGGCCGTCATCGGTTAGTGCCTTGCTATGAGCAGGTACTAGACACGAACTAAAGCGATAAATAAGCAGAGCAATCAGTTAGCGAGCGAGTTCCATGGGCTGTTACTGTATGTAGCTTGCACAAGCGAGGATCGCCTAATTAGATGTAGATAGCGATTGGCTACAGAAAAAAGCGAGTGCATGTTTCGTTCTTATGCACCCATCGTAGAAGGTGAAATAGCTAACGCCAACGCAATCGGCCGCCGCTGGCTAATCGTAGAAAGCGCATAATAAGTTTTCAAATAATTGGTTATTCAATATCCTAATAACGAATCTTTGTTTCGATTTCGATGCTATTGCAGGTGAAAGTTCAATGACCTACCAATTGTTATGTTAGGTAGATTGTGTGGGTAGTTTTTGTTAGTAGATAAAAACACAGAATGGGCTGTCGGTACATATTTGCGAAATGTACATACATAGTTAAATAAACATTATTAATTACACTGGTCAAATCTAAAGTTACTCAGTATCAATGAAATTAAGAAGGGTAATTGACCAGTACCTACGTGGCCAGCCTTCAATAACCAGCCACCTTATACTAAAATGAACTCTGTTTATAGGTGAATAGAATTCATTTTTAGTTTAGGGTGGCCAGTTATTGGCCGGTAGCCAGTTACTGGCGAATTACCCTGTCTAATTTTTTTGATAATTAGTTTTTCCGTTTTTATGAAAGTACCACAATGGTTAGGTATAAGTACCTACTCATCTAAATATTGTCAAGAAAGCACCCAAGAATGAGGTAAGCCGCTATAATTAGATTCTTGGACAATTGTGATAATGAGAAAATCTCAAAGTCTGATAAAGTTTGTTTGCCTGATAAAGTGATAAAGTTAAGTGGAATGATAATGAAGCACAGGTAGTTGGTTCCATTGTTGACAAACAAGCGTAAGTCGCACGCGTGAGAAAATAAAATGTAGTTTAATGCAATTGCAACTGGTTAAAATTTCGGATACAAATTAGCATTACTGCTTTCTCAACACACATCGAATCAAAACAAACATATACAGTTATGTTTAAAATTTCAAACTTATCAGACCAGAAAAGAGTAATATTAACCTCATTTTGTTCCATATACAATATTCTTACACTTTTGATTTTTTCATATCTAAGTACATACAATAAGATACAATAGAGGTTGATTTCACCCAGATACGCAGGTGCTGTGTAATTGGCAATGTTTAAAATGATGCGCGTACACTCGACACTTGATGAATATTCATGCTGGCGCTAGCGCCGACGGCACCGTCAACGCGCCCGTCGTGTCGGTGCCGTCCGAAATAGGGTTAAATTAATGGCAAGAATGCAGCTTTTTCAAATTTACTACGAATGACAATTAACTACTATGAATACTTAAAACCAAACACCTCTTCTTTTTTATTACTTACATAGGATGGCGTATGGCATGGCACTTTGATGAAAAACAAATGTTACCTAGTACTCATATTGTCAAGACCTTTCTTTATTCCGGTGTTTATTAGTGCATACAAACTTAATATACAATACATACCTAGAAACAAAACATAATTAAATAACTAACCTACAAAACTTAAAAACTAAATCTTAAAATAAATAAAACTAATCTTAAAATAAATTATTACAAACTATCGCCTTGCGGAATGGTGCCATAGATGCTGGCAGCATTTCCTCGTTGTATCGCAATACTTATTCTTTGTGCGAGGCAGCTGCCAGATCCACGGTCACCAGTGGCGTCTGCTTTTGGATGGATCTTTAAATATTAATTTAATCTCAATACATTGCGTTCGTAGTACTTAATTATAGAGTCATAGGTATTTAGTTCGCATAACTAATCGTCGGTCTTTTATTAAGATATTACAGCTAACTTCATATGTCCACCTGTCCTTATTTTAAATTTACATTTTTTCCATTCTGATGCAAATTAAACATCAATAAAATGGTTTCCGGACGTCGTATAATTTATGTTCGTAAAATATCGATTTAGTTTTCTAGTGCTAGTTTAGTTTTGAGGCGTAGGCGTCAATATATAATAAGCGATAGTATTATATGGACTTGCATAAAATACGTAGCAATAATAAAACTAATATTAGTCTATATCAAGGTTAATGGTTAAAGATTGCACTGCCATCACGAACATATTTCCATACACGATCGAAAGTAGGCAACGGGTCTCAAATTGTAAAACACTTTATGCTGCGAGTAAAGATTCAATTATGAGATATCGGCAAACAATACCATGTGTGATAGCGCAATGTTTCTTTGTATACGATAACAACAGAGAAGTGACGGCGCATACAGTGCTGCTCTCCATTGGCAAGTCGTATGCGAACCAAGATTAATCACGTACAATTTTCATGAAACCAATGTGTAACTTTAACCCATGTACGTGATAACTCTTTTTCGTCCAGGGGGCCGATTTTTGAAATTCGACCGTTCGATTTCGTGTAGGTATTTCTTTCAGTAATATCTCCACTACTAGGCATGTAAATTCTACTAATAAAATGGAAAACGAGTGGTCAATACCAATAAATTCCCAATTTCTATTGCTCGTATTTCAAAAAAAGCGGCCAAGTGCGAGTCGGACTCGCCCATGAAGGGTTCCGTATTTAGGTGATTCATGACGTATTAAAAAAAAACTACTTACTAGATCTCGTTCAAACCAATTTTCGGTGGAAGTTAACATGGTAATGTACATCATATATTTTTTTTAGTTTTATCATTCTGTTATTTTAGAAGTTACAGGGGGGGGGGGGGACACACATTTTACCACTTTGGAAGTGTCTCTCGCGCAAACTATTCAGTTTAGAAAAAAATGATATTAGAAACCTCAATATCATTTTTAAAGACCTATCCATAGATACCCCACACGTATGGGTTTGATAAAAAAAAAATTGAGTTTCAGTTCTAAGTATGGGGAACCCCAAAAATTTATTGTCTTTTTTTCTATTTATGTGTGAAAATCTTAATGCGGTTCACATAATACATCTACTTACCAAGTTTCAACAGTATAGTTCTTATAGTTTCGGAGAAAAGTGACTGTGACATACGGACGGACAGACGGACAGACAGACAGACAGACAGACAGACATGACGAATCTATAAGGGTTCCGTTTTTTGCCATTTGGCTACGGAACCCTAAAAATTAGCATTTCGTCGTTTTCCATCGATTTTCGAGTGCCGAAATCGAGCGATCGAAATTCAAAAATCGGCCCCCAGACTCTCGAATTTTCTGCAATACGTTCAGTTTCATATTTTAACACTTTGTCTCTTGATAAGATAAATTTAGAAATAAGTATTGGACAGTATCAGTGAAATTTGGCAGTAGCATATTTTAATTGATATATTTTTTCTATTCATGGAAGATAAAAAATTTAACTGGCACTGCGCTGGTGGCCTAGCGGTAAGAGCGTGCGACTTGCATTCCGGAGGTCGCAGGTTCGAACCCCGGCTCGTACCAATGAGTTTTTCGGAACTTATGTACGAAATATCATTTGATATTTACCAGTCGCTTTTCGGTGAAGGAAAACATCGTGAGGAAACCGGACTAATCCCAATACGGCCTAGTTTGCCCTCTGGGTTGGAAGGTCAGATGGCAGTCGCTTTCGTAAAACTACTGCCAACGCCAATTACTGGGATTAGTTGCCAAGCGGACCCCAGGCTCCCATGAGCCGTGGCAAAATGCCGGGACAACGCGAGGAAGATGATGGAAGATAAAAAATTTAACTAGAATAAGAGCTTCTTTTTAATTTGAAATTTATAGCACTTGAGGTAACTGTAGCTCATGCATCATTAAGATAAAACGTAAACAGACACCTACACGTTTTTTTAATAATAACGTCACACAAAACATGAAACTTCCCATAATTTCTAACATTTTTCCGGTAAACCATACATACCTATCTAAAATGTGTACAAGAGAAATAAAATATGTCAACAATATGCAGACAAATGCAAATGTGGTACCAAAAGGCAAGTCAATTTCATGCAATTATGGGAAAGGTCAACACATTGCACAGGTCAAAACTGCCAGCATTAGCGTTGCGTACCTAGTCAAACTAGAAACATTGATACAAATAAGTATACATTCTCTTGACTGATCCAGACTACTTAGGTCAGTGGTGGGCAAACTTTCTTCATAAGGGGCCAGAAAGTTTAGGAAATTTAAGTGAAGGGCCAGAATTGTAGCCAAAATTTATTATGATTTGCGATTTATTTTTGAATCGGGGGCCAATGCCATATATTAATTATTTCATAGGACCGGCGGCGGGCCGGATAAAATCCATTCGGGGGCCGGAGCCGGCCCGCGGGCCGTACTTTGCCCACCACTGACTTAGGTACTTGATTTTGATGAAGCTTTGGCACGTAGGAAGCTTAAATTCTATCATAGGATAAACTTAATTAAGCTACTTAATTTTTCACTCAGTATGCCTACTTTATGGAGTTACCTACCAGTTATAGATGAATTTTGAAATGGAACTTTACAAAAATACTTCGTTAATGACAAAGACAAAACGAATTTTCGCAATCTTTATTATTATATAAAAATGATAGCCATCGCTTTTTATTTGAATGTTCTTTTACAATATATATGGCGACATGAGAAGCAATAATGACCACGGAACCGTACATTTACTCCGAACTAGTACACTTGCCATTCATATTACGCAATGTTTATATCTAAAATAGCTGTCTGTAATATGTAGTTTCACTTTTGTATTCATATAAAGTGTTCAATCCCGAGTATTGTTGCAAGCCAATAGATGGAATATATTCATTATGGCTCAACATAACCCCATTAATCATCATTAGCTGCCCTATTGTGGTATCTAGTATATATTTCTTACTTACGGGCAAGAGGTTATTGACATCTTGACACAAGGGACTTAGTATCGTTGATTCATGTGTATATTTTACGTATTACAATTAAATTGCGCAACACCTAAAAATACCTACGCTGATTAAGGTCACCAATTATACTTTTCCGCCACCACTGGCTGTGCAACATTGGTTGGTGCATGCAGTAAATAAATCGAATCAATAATATGTGTATGTACTTTAGAGGAAAAAAAAAACCTATTTATTGAAAGGATTTCAATTTTGATAGTAATCGCAAAATTGCCGAGAGCCGTGAGAATGAGCGGCCCTTCGGAACGGGACCCGGGATAACGGACCGGACCGGCCAGCCCCGGGCAATATGCTAATGCTGCTCCGCGAACGGCAGCGCGCACGCCGCGCCGCCTCCGGTGCTACTAACCCACATCTCGCTATGATGAGACTGCTTGTGGTCAGCGCATTCCCAAATACGCTCGTTATACTTTCGCATCGATCGACGAAAGTTTTAAACGATCGAACATGTGGGAAGTAGGTACCTACATCATTACTTATTAACAAAACTCGTCGTGACGCTATAATGTTACCAAATTGGTGATTGGACGATTGTAGGAACAGTTTCCTCCCTAACTCTGTTTAATGGCAATTTTTAAACATTACCACTTTTTATATTATTGAGAAAAAATACATCCGCACTGGTACAGGCTGGAGTTTTGAAATAGCTGAGTAAGAGCAACTATAAAATTACGTTTCGCTATGAAATAAATATCTTAGAAGAACTTGAATGATTTAAAAAATATATACAATCAGCCAATAAATACGATTTCATATTCGTACCTATAGCGACAAGGGATCTTAGTAGGATAGCTGGTGACCCATTTAAACATCCATCATGTATATGTAGCGTAAACTTGAATAATAAATATAATAATTAATAGATATGTATGTTTATATTTTATCCCTCCGCGACATGGTACCGTAGATACCTTTTATATTTACGTCGCCATTGAGTAGGTATTCGGAAAAGTGCACACGTATAATGGAGTTTATTTCCGATCTTAGCTCATCTTTTACCTACCGTTCAAGTGCAGCGACAGTGAAAGAGAGAGGCCAAGCGTGCCAGTCCTCGCGTGCTATCCGATGCGAACGCAACTCCAACCATTCATGCATTTTTGTTACGCAAGTTCATGAATATTTTTTGCCTACAGATTCGAGTCAGAGAGCGGTGTTTGATACACAGCGCCGTCGCGCGTTGAACGCGGCATGGCGGCGGACGTGGTTGGCGAGGACTTTGTCACCATAGTTCCAGTGGGCGAGAGTCGGGCCACTCCCAAGGAGTTTCCGGAGTCAAGAAGTACTTTTGTCACCGTGCTGACGGTGGGAGCAGGTGCGGGTGCGGCGGAGGTGGTCGTGCGCCGGCCGCGAGGCGCGCGTCTTGGGCTAGGACTTAAGTTTGAGGGAGGATCCGCTGCAGCGGAAAAGGTCAGAAGACTTCTTGTTCAGTCGTGTGCGGAAGACAGCCCAGCAGCTAACGCTATCGCACCATGGGGTAAACTAATACCGGGTGATGAAATACTTGCGATTGATGGCATCTCCGTCGCAGAATTGACTAGAATAGACTGTGTTCGCAGACTAAAAGATTCTGACGAAAAGTTGACCTTACTCGTACGCCACTTTGAAACCCCGGACGAATCTGATAAAGATAAAACAATGGCGGACCCAATGGCATCAGGCAAACAACCGACAGAAATAACAAGACCTACAACTTTGCCACCACCAGTTCCGCCAAGAAAATTGGGCAAGAAAAACTCATTTAAAGACAAACAAACCCTTCAAACTGTTGGTGAACAAAATGGAATTTTGTGCACTGGTGGGCACGAGAAAGATAATGTAATAAATGGTCAACAGAATGGATTAACTCCTAATTTTACTAAATTATCAAGAAAATCTTCTTTTGATAGCCATATACATCGGCAAGGCAAAGAGGGAATAGCTTACTTAAAAAAAGGTTCCCCGGAAGAAGTTAGACGCCTTGTGCGTCGTCTGTCCGACGGCAAAACAATGCCTCCAGATGCCGAAGTTTACATAGACTTACTATCAACAGAATGGGAACGCTGTCTAGCACTCGCAGATGCAGAGTCAGATGATACAGGCAGTTCAATCTCAACAGTGGTAGACCGACTGGGATCTATGGCTAACTCTGTCGAAAACAGTATTCCGTCCACTCCTACTATGCAACCGAAGACCATAGATATTCAGAAAGTCTTAAATTGCATCGAAAACATTGATTCTAATATTTTAAATGATATATCAAGTACGAGGTTCCTAGAACAGGAAAAATTTGAAATTAAGGATTCTAAATTCAACGATAAAAATGTCATCATCAAAAGTTTAAGTAACCACGAGACATTGAAACAAATTACTCCGTTGTCAGATGATACGACTACATCTGTTAAAAAACTTGAGTCTAATGATAAAAATAACAACAACACTGTACTCCACAGTACTGTAGAACACAGTGAAACCTGTAAGATGACAGAAAAAACAGAAATCAAGACTGAAACCATAGTTGAAAAGCCTAAACCAATGCCTAGAAATACAAAAATTGAGCGTTCTGTGAGTGAAAAGAAGCAAAGACCTATTCCTATTCCAGAAATTCCTCCGCCGCCAGTACCGGAGCCACTTTTAACACCAACAAAGAAAAATTGTATCGAAACATGGTTGCAACGATCCGAAGCCGAGATGAAAAATAAGCCACCTGAAAAAATTGAAGAGGCTCCACCGCCTGAAGCGTTACCTCGATTGATAGACTTTGTTCCCAAGACCCATTATAAAGAATGTGGTCCTGACTCGGCGCCGTCGCTGCCGAGACCGACCACGGCGCCGCCGCCGCCACCACCGCCGGCGGATCCTCGGGAGGACGGCTCCGGTGCTTCTCTCGACACCATTGGCGACTTCGACGAAAGCTGTGATGTCACTGATAATGCGTAAGTACCTATTTAATATCTTTAAACGAGCAATTCTTGTATATTTATTTATTTATAGGTATATATATTTCGGGAATCTCGGAAACGGCTCTAACGATATTGATGAAATTTGCTATATAGGGTTTTTGGGTTTTTATTATGTTATATGTTTTCCGAGCAAGGCTCGGTTGCCCAGATATTTATTTCGTTAAATGACAAGGTAACGCAATTGAGCAAAAAATAATGTAGGTATGGTAACCTACCTAGTTTGTATAGTAATAGCTGTGAGGTTTATCAAACATGATAAAATTAATTTCATCTTTTATTCTTAACTATGTAGATTTGTAGTTCATTGATAAAGATAATCATAGCATTACTACAGTGAGATAATGTTAACATACGAGTATAATTACAAAGGTTCCTCCTTAACAAATAAATAAATAATTATCCCTCATCACGTGATCAAATTCAATATGATATGTATAAATATGCGGTACAGACGGACGCATGCTTTGATTACTTTGGCTGAGAGAATTGTTTTTTTTATTACAGTGTCAGTAAACTTGACAATTCGAGCTCGATACACTAACGCATTTTTAAGATGAAAGATCTTGACAGATTTGATGCGTGGTTCAACACGCACTGGTCCGTTTTTAGGGTAGTCAACTAGAAATATAGGAACCCTTAGAGTTTCGTCATGTCCGTCCATTGCTTTGCTCCGTGGTTGTTAGTGCTAGAAAGCTGCGATTTGGCATGGATGTATAATCATCATGCCGACAAAGTGGTAAAATAAAAACTATTACTTAATAAAAATTAGGACACGTCCCCTACACGTAAAATGGGGATGTTTTTGTTTCTTTAACCCTATGGTGTGTATCGTTGGATAGGTATTTTAAGACGAATACATGTTTCCCACCACCATTTTGCGATTAAGTGAATATTTACGGAAATAATCGCCCCGAAAGTGCCGTATGAAATGACGGCGTTTCATGATAATTATTCTTAGGAATTTCATTATCTGGCAGATTTTATACATTGGACAAGTGTTTCATGTGATATGGTTTATTTAAGATGTGTATTTAATTAGTCAACTAATAATAATACAAATACTTCTCCAAGAAACAATGAATTCTTTCATGTACGATAAATGTAGCGTCAAAAGGTTTGCTCCGGCGTATCTGTCACCGGCTCTGCTTGCTTGTTAAATAAATACGAGCCATTCCGACATAAACCTGCCTATTCGTCCCCGCGAACCGCCGCTCGTCGTAAAACGTTCCTCGTTCAGGTTTAACTGTATTCGTACACAGAGGTACCTAACTCGTAGGGGAGAGGAGCCCTAAACGGGTAAAGCGGGTAGACACTGTTTTATTGTGAAATTAAGTGCCAATGTAAAATAATGCATATGTAATGATTATTGGAACACTCCTGAGTTTTTGTAAGTTCTGATTTAGAAGCACCAGAGTTGTGATATGATCTAATTAGATGCAAAATAAAGATTGATGAGTTAGTTAATACTACAAAAGAAGTGTGTCATCAGACAATTAGAAAACTAGTATCTGCCATAAAACTCATAATTCCATATTATATTGGTGCTATTTACCTTCAAAGGACAATAACAGTTCGGGCGTTGTTCCTTACCTTTTTAATTTTATTATCAAAGTAAAAAAACGTGCTTTAGGTCAATTCGGGTAACTACTTGTTCTGCTTTGATACAATTCTATACATACTTATTTTTTGAAGTGAAAACTTCTTTAGTGGCGCTGGGCACTTTTTGAGGTGGGGAAAAAATGATAAACTCGAGACAGCGTAAGGCGATCACGTGACCGTAAGGGGCGTAAGGCGATCACGTGACCGTAAGCCCCGTAAGGTGGCCACTCATAATTTAAATGGCATTTAAATCAATAAAGAAAAACTCAATGTTATTTGACATTTATGTTGCGGACTCCTTTTCAAGACTCTTTACCTATTTTCAAATAATTTGACGTTGTCATGGCAGTATGTAAATAAACATGTCAATGAAAAAGTGTGATCTTATTTGAGAATGATAATAATATATAATAAATAAATATAATACCTCCGCTAAACGTATGTATCGTGTTACCGGGCGTCGGGAACATTAGTGAGGTGAGTTTTCACTTCTATCGGCACTCCCGGAGTGCAACCGTTGTTGCTTGTTTTAATACAACCTTGTCGAATGATGAACAAATAATATTTTTGTCTTACATCGAAGATCGATAGGTAATTCTTCTGTCGAATGGAATGAAAATCCGTTTGTAAAATCAAATAAAAACTAAAACTTTGTAGGCTCTCTCCTTTAGCCTACCCATTTTAGGCTTCCCTCCCCTAACTACTTGTAATCAAATCAGCCATTACCGAAAATTGCTTCACTTTATTCATATCTTACTTATATACCACCTGATATAGTTTGCCTTTCAAATAATTTGACTTGGTAATTCATTACTTAGAGTGATTATGTTTAATTAAAGTTTAAACTGCTAGAGAAATCTTAATGACAGTGGGCCGTTTAAAGGGCGACTCGAGAGTAGTTAGGTATTATAATTAGCAAGTCGTTGTTGTGGAAACAGTGCTTGCGGCTATAAACTACTCTCTACCCGCTGCCTGCCGCCCCTCCACTTCCACTAATTATCCATACTGTTGTGAGCAAAGGGGTTTGCAGGTCGGTAGTTCTTCGATTCGATGGTCCTAATATTGATTTCCCTTGCACTTTCCTATAGTGACATACATTTTATATAGGCTTCAAAGCCACCTCACATATCTTGTTGTAAATATAGGAGAAATTTCTTTTTAACTACTAGGTGCAAAGTAGTAAGCATAGGAAAGTCGCTTTTCACCTTGGGCGAAGTAATCGCTGGTGTGCAATTGAAACCGTCCGTTTACCGAGTAAAGCCAATTTCTAGAAATAATAGACTCGCTACCAGTTAATAAAAATAACGGGTAAATTTTTGTTTTAAATCAGTGTCAAGATACAATATGTACAATATTGTTTATTTTATTAATAAGGTAAAATCCCTAATATATTTTTATTTTAACGTTTGTTTATCGTTATTTTATTTTATTAATCATCATCGGCCTTTTATGTATTATTTGAATGTTGTGGACAACGCAGTAAGTTTATAAAGATAAGGCGACCGTCGGTTGCCGACTGCAGCTATAACGGCGTTGATGTCACCGCTGCCAATTTCCTTCATAAAATGAGTTTAATTCGCCGCCGCAGTTATGTCGTAACAGTAATGCAGCTGCAGATGACATACGAATGTCACTTTAAGGTTATAAAAAATTGTTTGTGTAATTAAGTGAAATGTCCCATGATGAATGATGGTCTAAAGATAGGTTAACCTCAGGACTGTAATATGTCGGTACCTATGTGTTTAGTATTTATTGTGAAAAAACAATAATTGTTTTCACTAATTGTTTGTAATTGCTGTTCATTGATTTGAAAGCGAACTCTTCGTAGAATTTCAGTAGGAATGTGACTCGGCCGATGATAGAACTTAATTGTTAGTTATTATCGTGTTGCTGCACAGCTGCTACGAGTTATAACTAACATTATGCGCCTCAGATTAAGTAAACCATCCTTATTTATTTCTTAATTGCTCATTCGATTGTAATGACGCCTTCATTACGTCGGCTTTCATTTATTTTATTAAAAAAAATTAAATTGTCTAATGAGGTAGTATAAAAAAACTTGCCAAACGGGCAGGCTTCAAAAAAGTTTTATTATTTAAACGCTAATCGCCAATGCAACAATACTTATCTTCATTATTTTTTTCCGCAAACAATACTTTTCCCAGTTGCACAGGACAGGAACAAAGCCTGAAAGAAAGACGTGTATATTTTATTCGGAACGGTGACACACATGGAAAGTTTTCTCTATTTTCATGCAAACTAGTGGCAACAATGGCGGTGGTGTGGCACGGCACGGGCGCACCCGGTGCGCCCTCGTAACTCACTCCGCAAATGCATTGCGAATACTGAATATTGCGTATACATAGTATGTCTATGTACATATATGTATACGCAATATTCAGTATTAGCAATATACGCATATTCGTACTTATAGGTACCATACCAATTTTAGACTAGCTCGCTCGCCTAAAATCGTCATGAACTTGGGCAAAAGAGTTCTTTACCTAATCATTTATAGTAGGTATTATTGAAGTATGATTGGCATTTTGAGTGCTATTTAATGATTATTTTACATTACTCGTACTCGTATTTTATATTACTCATTTCTCAAATTAAGTAGGCACTTTAAAAAAATCTAACCAGATCCAGACAATTTTAAGTACGTACTCTGGAATTGAATAATTAGTGGAGACTTCAGATGAAGTGCCCTAATTATAAGCAAATTCGAAAATTTAGATTGAGTGGGTCAACGAGGGTTGTGAAATTTAGATCAGCACAATGTAAATTGAGTCATGTTAGATTCGCTCCCCGGACTTGATTGAAATACGGTTTGAAAACTTATTTCAGAAAGATTTATTCTAAATCCTTAATTTAAAATTAATAGGCGCAATATATCGAAATGATAGGTACCTAAGATATAGCACGGGGTGTCGGGTTAGACACCACTTTCACTCCCATAAATCAGGCAGATTTACAAATAGGTCGCATTTGAATAATATTGCGTTTTGGCGGGATAATAGAATAGGGACGAATTTATTATCGGAAGTATTTTGGCTGGGCACAGCAGTGCGCGAAGGCCTATATCAAATATATAATATGCTACCTACATAGAGAGTTAATAAAATGCTAATACATATTGTGTCAAGTGGGAATGTTGGATAAGAACCCCCTTGTTTTGTTGTTTCGTACAAAAACGCTGTCTTCATTAATATATACTCGTCCATATGTAGTAGGTATTTTAAAACAATCTTGTCGTCAAAATTATAAAAAAAAAAGTTTTAGGTAGAGTGCATCATGTACAATCGAAATGGGCAAAATAAGAAAACATAAAAAGTTCTTATCCTAAACTTTTTAAATAAATGTCATATACTAAGAAAAAGTGACCAAGGTGACATTTATTTAAAAAGTTTATAATTTATATAGTAGTGTGTCTACTTGAAATAAAAACAAATTAAAATATTTTCTGAAAATACAGTTCTTATCCTAATTAATATACAGTTTTAAAGACTTTAATTTATATTTTTAGTGTTCAAATCACCTTTAAGTGGAGTTTGGATGTATAAATAAAATTACCGAGGTATTGTAGCTATTTCACAAGTTAATTTAAATAAATGAATTCCATGACATTGTTTTTGTCGTGGTTGAATCTTAATTAGGTAACTACAACGCTAAATTTTAAGGCACATAAAATTTGACGCAACCTTATTAACCTACCCACTTTATAACACCGAAATGAATGTTACACTTTATCTAAATATTTTCTTGTAATAATCACTTTAGACAAGTTAGAGGTCTGCATTCTGAGAAAGTAAAACCTTTTTCACAAGCTCAAGAATAAAAACTCAGGAACGGTCACGGGTTTGGAGCATGAAATAGAAAGTCAATTGTGATCATGCTCTGACCGCTCGCGTAGCTGATTCGTGATCACTTGTCAATCATTGGATTTTTATCAATTATTGTACGTATGCAGATAAAAATCAAGAGTATTATAAAAAAAACAAGCCTGGCGTACAATTTAATGTAATTAGGTGCTTAATAGCTGCTGGTGGTTGTTCATCTTTTTCTTTGCATAAAATGATTTAAATGTAGGTATCCTTATTAGGTGTGTGCTCAAATGCTTACAACTCAAAATAATTGAAGGAAGCTTCAAATATGTGTGTCGTGTTAAACCTATGTATTATATTTTATATAAGTAAATTATTTAATGCTATAACAGCATACAATAATTTATTCCGACGTAAACAATTATACATGGAGGAGACAGTAAAAATTACATATATATATATATATGTCTTGAGGAATCTTCAGTATAAAGAATTAAAAAAAATCTGTATAGGATCCCTGCTCCGTCTTCGCATTCAGACGCTTTGGTACGTAAAGGTGACAGTCTATTTCCAACCGCAGCTGCACTACTGCTCATTTTACCATAGTAGAAATTGACAGTAACAGCGACGCGTTCAGTACCAGTAGTGCAGCTGCGGTCAGAAATGGAATGTTACCCTTATGGAGACAGCTCTTATTATTTTATAGGTTATAGGTACACATAGTTTATTGAATAAAAGTCGGTTTGATTAAGTCAGTGTTATTTGAACACCGATCTGGGTTTGATTAAGGCAGTAACTATTATTTTAACACCCGGTTGACCTAATCACAATCATTATTTATACTTTAGCCCGAGGAACCTTATCGTAATTATAATCAGTCACAGTCATTCTTAGACCGACTGGTAACATTTACAAATGACGAACAGTTACCTAAATTAGTCATACTACCGTTTTTTTAAACATCTTGTGATTTCAAAGTGGTGTAAATACGCAATTGTAGATTAGGCAAACCAACTAATTTTATGTGAAGAAATGAAACGCTTTCTGGGTGTAATTTACAAATTGCATTATTTTAGAATTTGCTCTGATGACTGTAAGTCATGAAAATCATTAGGAATCTCAAAAGAATTCCTTTTTAAGTTTTTAATAGTGTGTATGGTTAATCTCGGAAGAAATATATTGAAGGAAAATAATAATTATACATAATAACATCAACTCTAGTTAAAGTCATATCAAAAGCCATGATTCAAGGTGCAGGTAAAATAATTTGAGACTAAATAGGTTCCGCAAACAAGTGCTAAGGTGAAATTTCAGCTTGTTCACGCCGCTGTGAATGGTATATCAGTAGCCAAATACAGAATGCGGCACCGGCATTTATAATTGCCACTGTGTTACACCCACGGAGCAGCCGCATAACTGTACATTTATAACATAACTACGGTTTACTTCTACTCCCAATAACTTTACTTACCTACCTATTCAAATAGTTTTTGAATTAATTTGAAATAATTTGTTCCAGTTAGGTTTTGGTATGAAATAAATACATTATATTAATTTTATGCAGTCTTGATAAATATAAAGAGTAAATATGTAATCGTGAAAATATAATACCTACCATTGCAGTATACGTCGGGCCTTAATAAACGCTACCTCCTAGGTTTTTTTTTAGGTTATAAGGATTTAAAAAGTAGGGAATTAAATTATCTATATTTTGTTCATAGTGTTCATACACATAATTAAAATGCCGAAAAAGAATTACAATTAATGTAATAAGTAGGTACCAAATAAAACTAAAACATTAAATAATTTCACATCATTTTACACAGCTTCCTGACGACTAACCAGTATCCTGCACGTATCACTATCAACAACACTCGAGTCATGGCCCTCGGTAGACATTAAGTTTTTTTAATAAGGTTTACGATTGCAATTAACAGCGTTGACGAGGGTACATTGGGGCCTTATTAAGTTTCTCAATTTGATAGAGTTAAATTTGAAGAGGCACTTTTCACAGCCTCTGATGAAGAGGTTAAATATGAATAATTTAAATCAGAAAACGTTTCCATTGGACTTGAATTAAACTAAGAAAAAAATAAATGAAATAAATAATAATATTTTCATAGAAAGTAATTTAATTTGTTCTTAAATTAATTGTGTGTAGCGTTTTCGATCCGATGCCATTGGGCATACATGTATGATTAGCGTAGGTATTTGAAGCAAGATTCACTGGGTCAAGTAAATATGCACAGATTACTCAGCAATAATTGCCGAGTAAATCGGGTAGTAGGCAACATTCCGCGATTAGTGCAAATACTGGGTCAAAACCATAAACCGAATGAGATGCCAATTTAAATTTCTTTCTGTGCGAATTATAATATAACTCTAAAGTGAGATGATCATATTTGAAAGTCGTTGCGAATCACGAAACAAGTGATAAATTCGTATCGCTGAAAAGAAGATCCAAAAGAGAAATTTAAATTCGTTTTCCCTATTTCGCAACAAGCATACTGACATACCTGTAAGACAGCTACGTTACGTAAAATACTCCTATTACATATTTGTAAGTATTCATTGTTTACTTAACAAAGAAATTAATTGTTAAAGGTTTAAAAGTTCAAGCGTAGGTAAGTACAAAGTCATGGCATTGCGTAAAACAGCGACCATTGTCTGATTCATGTTGAATCCTTAGTTTTCAACTTTGAAAGTACATATTACCTAAGTATATGTATCATCATAATTAAGTGTTTTTGTCCAAATTCGGGCCTGACACAATATTGCAATAAACAATGCTCTCTTCGATATAATCAAATCAGTAACGTTCACGACTCGACCCACATATCCGAGAGAGAAAACATGACCAATAACAAATACGGGGCATTTTGATACGGACTTTCAGTGCTTTCGATTGATCTTCCGGTAATGGATAGGTAGGTACAGAATGTAATTGACAGTTAGTGTATACAATGTTGACTTGTCCTAGAATGCGACGGGGTGTGGTTGCATGTAATCTATTAGTGCGCTGTTTTGTTTCGTATTAATGTGCAAGTCACTGACAAGACGACAACATCACAATGTTCGAGTCGAGGTCATGCATGTTCTGTAACGGGCCATCTTCGGTATTAGCGGCATATTCTATGAGCGGATCGAGTGGCCGTGGAAAGGTGATTAGTCAGGCTCCTTTGACAAAGGCTTCAGTTAGCGTCAATCTGGTCGCATTTGCGTTTCGTAAAGTGCTGTCATATCCATGACTCGAATAGCTAGTACGTTGTCAGCTAGCTTATTGTCCGTATATGTTGGATTCGGCTAAACTTTATTCGTTCAGTTCTCCGTTTGTTGAACTTATAATCGTCAATATATAGTGATTATTGAAGTATGAAAACATGATGGATAAAGTAATTTCTTTTTGGGTACGTGTAACAAGTAGGTGTTAAAACTACTCTACCAAAGTTGTTGTTGGATTTTAATAACAAAACTTCCGTGAGACACAGACATATTAAATATATTAAAAACATGAAACATGTCGAGCGTTTTTCGACTTAAAATATGTGAGTGACCCGTTTTAAATATATTTAATTTGTTGTTGGATTGCAGAAAACAAGTAAATTAAGATACAAGATCAATTCAATTAAGAAACCGTGATATCGTGAGGAAACCGGACTAATCCCAATACGGGCCTAGTTTACCCTCTGGGTTGGAAGGTCAGATGGCAGTCGCTTTCGTAAAAACTAGTGCCCACGCCAATTACTGGGATTAGTTGCCAAGCGGACCCCAGGCTCCCATGAGCCGTGATAAAATGCCGGGACAACGCGAGGAAGATGATGATGATCAATTCAATTAAGCAGACCATTTTACCCAGTTACATCTCGGCAATTATAATTATTACTCAATAGGGGCATTCCACTAGAATGTCGTTTACGTAACGACATTATTCTAATACTTCTGAAAATGCTGAGTAAGCTATATTGGGTCTGTTAATATTTCACGACTTGGCTAAGAAATTGGCAGTAGGTATATTCTAGAACTTTAGGGATTTGATTAAGGTAGCTGCCATACAAGGCGAAAGCGTTACGTAAGCGACATTATCGTGGAATGCCCCAATAACGGTGGCATATTATACAAATACGTCTACATACCCACATCAGATCCTCAAATGGAATGGTGTCTATTTAAAGATTATTAAAGATTCTAATCTACTTGACATTTAGCAGACGTTTACTTGCGTTTTATAGGCTGAGCTTTGATCTGATATGATTAGTGTAACATGTGGTGAGAAGTAGGTTAGGTCGTCTCTCGTGTCGACCGCCGCCGCTGAGCGGCCGTGGCGCCGTGAGCTCGCTGTGCGATGTACTTTACCCTAATAGACCACTTCGCCTCAAGCGGACCCGTATACGAATGATCTCCAACCACTCGTAGTCGTTGCAAGACATGAGATCAGGTTATACTAGTGATTAACTTCAGTCGAGTGAAAACTGTGTATTGAATCGACATGGTGGTGCGGCAGCCGACGGCCACTCGCGCCGGTAACGGTACTATCGCCGCATCGGCCCTGCAACCCAGACGCTGCTCTCCGTCTCTGCAATCCAATACATCTAATACTGTTATTAAATTTATGTGTAGTACCTTGTCGTACTTTCTCTCAGGTGTGATGGTAATCGCTGGACGCTAACATCGATCACGCTGATTTTACTACAGAGGTTCCCTTTCTGCTAGGCTATGCCAACTGCACGGTTTAATAATTTAACACCCACATTTACTTATAGTGCTGCTATTGATGGCCGTTCAGATAATTAAAGAAATAATTAGACTCTGAGTTTAAGAACCTTGGCAAACGCTACGCTAAGACGAAATCCATTAATCGCCAATAAATATCGTCAACGTGTTATCGTTTTTGTTTTATTTCCTGCTGGCATCGCAATGTCGCCAAGCAATTTTCTTTAATTTGCCACCAGTACGTAGCTTCTCCCGTAATTAGTATTCATAGTTGGTTCCCACTTAAGCGTCATTTGCTTGGCCAATTTGGACTAGCTGAAAACATATTTTATACAGAAAATGTACTCACGGTTTGTTAACTGTACTTGGAACGGATAAACACTGAAAGGACGGGAAATGCGGGCATGGGCAAAGGTTTCTTTCATCAAAGTAATTAAAGAATATCGAAGTAATTTTGATGAGAGTGTGGAATTCCTGGCACGAGAGCCGGAAGCGGCGACCGCGGCGAGCGCCTTGATCTTGCACATTGTGCTATGTGTATGTGTCACATACACAGATCACTCATCCTCTAGAAAGAACATATAAGACTACATGCCATGACAACACATAGATGCTCCAATACTATGTACTATCCCATACTATATACTACTATTACGTTATATAATGAGAACGATTTTGCTAGTGCGTAATTTTATTTACTATGTACCTGTAGGTGTGTCCCAATTCATCATTCTCTGAAAAGTGAAAACCTATATAAAAAAAAAACAAATAAAATACATTTTTTTTTCAGATAATGAGGATCCATACATGAAAAAGTTATATAAATGCAATTTTAAATTTATTATAAATACCACTATAACAATATTAAAACTAAAAAAAGAGACACAACCATTTAAATAATAAAAAATAATAAATTACAAAACTAGAACAAATAAAAACAACTATGAAATTATAATTATAATCACAGTTAATAATTAAATAAACTATGTATTTGTAATTTTAAGACATATCACTTGAGACTGTCTACCCACTGTTTTTGTATATGACAGTTACACATCCTTTCAGCAATGACTTTTTAGATATAAATACATACATTTATATTGGTTTTCCAAAATCGCGTAAATAAGTGATACGTGTAAATAATTTAAATTGTATCGCAACTGTTGCAAGAGAACATAATTATATTGTAAGATGCAAAATGCGGTGCAATTAGTGTACTCTACAAGTATTAAAAAATATGCGCCTGCGTTGTGAACACGACTCTTCCTACATCCTTCATAATATGTTATCTAAAGGAGGTAGTCTATGACCACATAAGTGCACATACATGGAAACTACAGCGACAATAGTACGTCGATCTTATTCACACGATCCCCTCGTTTCTCCCCTGATTGTATCCAATGAACTATTTACTCTTACCCAAATGAAAATGTTAACACCTAAATTGCGAATGTTGAATATTGTAGCGCTGCTAAGTGTTGACCGAATTCTCAAGCCTCGAAATGTCACTGTCAGTAGGTATTCTATTAATTGAAAACCATTAAAAGCTTTTAAAATGAAAACGAGGCTATAATTTTCCCAACTCGTTATTTATTAACTTTCTGAGTCGCAAAACTGAATTTATAAAATATGGGTCAATGTATAATAAAACAAATTGCTAATGCAACTTAGGTCAAAACTATTACTGAGCACCACCTTTATTTACCCTTATACTTTTATTTCCGATATTATATCACACTATTTCTATGTAAGCGTCTTGATTTTCACTATGCCCTTGTGTGTGAAAAGGATTGATCTAAGTAGGTATATACATATAGGTACCCTCGCTGTTAACTGTTCATCGGTGGACCTTATGCGTTTTGTAATAAGGCCCACCGATGGACAGTTATGTAAGTGTTACTGTTTGCTTGTACATCTAAGAAACGTATTAAAACTTTCGAATAACATTTCTATTTTCGTGAAAAAAAGGCGTGTAGGAGGAGCATTTCATACTTTACTAAGTAGGTATATGTATAAATGCCTTCCGATCCTTGAGTACCATCTTCTCCCATTTTCCAAGTCGGTTAAAATATTGATCCACTTATATTATATTGACGGACGTAGATTAGCCGTGTACCCTTGTGATCATAATATCGATTACGGTAGTAGGTAACATAGTAAGGCGCCCGTTAGAACACGTAAGTGCACATAATGTGTGGTATTTCAGTAAAGCTGCTCATGAGATGAGAGAGACTACTCCAACACAATGTTTAGATAACTAGGTAAAGTATTAACGGTTCATCGCAATTAGTTATTTCGCTGCCGCTTAGAAGTCATGTTTGAGAATCATTTTAATCACGTGTTGTCAAAATAGTCTACATGTTTTAAAATGAAGTGATGGACAATAATAATGTCTCTCTTAAACAGGTAGTCAGGTAGTTACAATGTTGAATACCTATTATACCTATGAATGCCTGTATTACAATACATTGTCTATTTTCTACATTGAACCAATTACAAGACATTTGGAATCGGCAAAGCACGCTAAATTCTAACAAAAAGTGCAGAGTTGCAATTTGGGGTTAGGTACATATAATAGCTTGTGATTTTGCGACATGGCAGTAAAATTTGAGTCATGTCCACTTCAATTTTGTATGAATTAAAAAAATACTATTATAGTAACTTCACCAATCATGAAACATTGAACAGACAATTTTTAGTATTTTTGATATTTTAACAAGTAAAAATTTTACAGTGTAGGTACTTGTATTTGAAAAGAAACAAAATAATTACCAAATGCAAGAGCGAAAGGTTTTTCGCATTTGATGGTCACTACAGAGAGTGTTGGTTAACATAGTGGCTATATGAATGTGTTAATAGTTAAAACAAATGGAATTGTGCCATACGTTTAATGTTATGGTACATGTCACGAGGCGAACTCTTCCTATTCCCCTTCACCACTCAGCCTCCCGCACCCTCCACGTTTCGACAGCACCAATAACATTTTATTAATCTCGTTACTTTTTATTTTAACGAACCCATTTTCTGTTTCTCTTTTTATTAAACGTAACTTTACATAAGGTTAGTTAATTAGTATGTGAAAAAGTTCTGCTGCAGTATTTGGAACGGTTTTTCTACCGTTAACGAGTGTCATAATTTTATTATAAATATTCATATGATGTTGACAAAATATTAGATCGTGTGGCATGGTCACTTGACCACACGATCTCACAAGGGTAACTACTTTAGTTTCCCCTGTAGTGCAAATGCTATTACTTATTTTAAAGATTATACACTTACGACTTGTTACGACGCCATGGAGCAATTTGCTTTTGCTAGTTAGATTAAGACGATTAGGTACTCCTAAATTACGCTACAGTACGTGTACTTTTTTTAAATATAATAAATAACACTTAAAATAAAAACTTATAAATAAAAAAATTGGCCTAAGTCGTGGTCGCTCGGTACTTTTTTTATATTTATCTCATTGTAACATTCGTTTTTTGGAATATAAAAATTGAGTCGTTCCTGCCTAAACAAATTCTGGTTTGTCTTTTTATTTTATTAAAATCTCAATTTAATAATTTCGAAATCTATGTGGAAGTACTATTCATTAATATCTAATTATTCAACAGTCAGAGGTACTTGTGTAGACAGCAGCTGCGATCTTCCGGATGCAATATGTGTCCATCAAACTTTTGCAATATCTTTGTGATAGATTGCTCTTCTGGCAGCAATTTTGATTTGATTTGCCGTTCCGTATTCCCGGCGATTTTTCCAGTGAGCGATTCGGACAGATGGAACGGAGATAAAAACTTGACTGTTAAGTTTTGCTATTAGTTTTTGGATGCGAAATCAAAAATGTTTTATTAACAATGAACTACCTATATCTAGAAAAAAAATCTACAATTATTAGATTATAAAATTGCACTTCATTGAAAATATCTCCAGTTGCATCTACTTGTCACCGCTGTTTTCCAATATTTTGTACTTAACCCCTTATTCATAGAACTTAGCAACCTCTTATCTTATCTTATCTTATTGTTTTCGGGGGCCCTTGCGGATACACTTCGACCCATAGGGATCTTTTGTGCAATTACCACCTAGAGAAGATCCGTCAACTACTCAAGAGCTTTTCCCACCATATCCATGTGTCGGATGATGGAGCTCATGGGTAGCATTTTAAAGTCCTTTGGTTCCAGATATCCTGCTCCAAATTCCTTCATTCTTTGTCTGGCGAGGACGTGAGCAACCTCTTACAAACCTTTTTAAAATTTTGTCTTGACAATTAAATTTTGTCAACGGTTTGTTATATTTGTCAGACGATTATGAATAAGTAACGCCATTATAGTTTCAGCGTCATTAGATTTCATCATTGCATATCTGTAAATGCACTAAAACTATTTTTAGTTTACAGTATTTGATGACAATTAATGTTATAAGTACAATGCAAATGTTTGATGGCAATTAATGTTATAAGGCTCATGATTAAGGTACACATAAGCACATAAGACCCGATTGTACCTATCGAAGTAATCTACACATTTGGGTATTACATATATGACAGATTTTACACGTATCTACATAATCATAAAATATTATAAGATCTTATATGTAGGTAAGTACCTAAATAATAAGCCGTTTTTTCTATAAAAAAAGTGCAAGAAATCTCATTGTATAATATAAATATGTAGTTCCGTACATGTTACATACTAGGTATTAGTTGTTCGTGTACAATGCAAGTCTGTCTCGACAAAACAATAAATAAGTTGACGAAAGAAGGCTAACGTGTGTAACTACCTAAAATAATGCTAATAATACTACTGACTAGGTATCTATAGTTTAATATTCTTATGTCGATCTGGGTGCCTATAGATCAGATACCGCTCCAATAGGTTTGACCTTAGTACTAGTTTAATTGAATAAAGGGAAGGGAAGTTTTCTGAGCACTGGTTGACTAACCGGTTCAGCGAAGGAAGGCTTAAGTAGTAATGAGACACGTACTTTCGATGTGTAACTGAATAGTGACGTGAAGGCTTAAAGGAGTCTGCGCGCGCGCCGCTTGGCGAGTTGCAAGGCGATACATTCACTAGCAACACAATATTTGTCAAAAGCATAATTTTTCCTACTTTTATTATGATTTAGGTTTTGAAGAGTCAAAGTCGAAGTCATCAAAGCAATAGGTATGTTAGTTATATCAGTTAACATCATTACTAGTTTACATAAATATTAACATTGATTAATTGACGAAGTTAATTGCGGAGGTTGACGAGTACACCATTGTTGTGGATCAGTATTGTGGGCATATTATTATATTATATTGTATTATATTGTTTAATACACTAGCAGCTGAAAGCTGATGCGTGTATATCACTGCACTTGTTTTTTTTTAACGATTAATGTTCATTTTTTTGTTGTTTTAAGTGTTTGTCAATATCGTCGGTGCGAATAAAAAAATCGCTATGTGTTTTTTTACGATTTTTTGATTTTGGCATATTTTAATTCCTTTACAATTTCCCGTCGACCTATATCAATATTTTTTTTATATCTATATTAGTTTTGAAAATAACTAACAGTATTGTTTTCCGCCGAGGGTGATGGCGATAATGTTGCACATGGCGATATATTGACCCTAAAATCAGCTATGTATCATTTCTCGTGCTACGTTACTTTGGCAACAAATCGCTATGTGTAAAGTTTACACATGACGATTTTAAGTGACCCAAATTTAAGTCGCTATGTAGCAAAATTCTGGTTAAAATAATTTATATTGTAAAAATTTACGAAAAAAACTGTTTATTTTCTGCATAAGTATCATGTAAAAACCATTGATCTACCAGAAAAAAAAACAGGTGCAACAAATATATTACAAACAGGAAAATAAACAGTTTTTTTTGTGTACTGTAAAGTAGCTAAAAAATACATCGCGATTTTTTTATTCGCACCGACGATATGTCTCACCAATGTTCTTAACTTTCGGGTACAGAAACGGAACATTGTGAACACTATTATATGTACCTATGTATGGACCTGGACCGATTAGTCACTTAAAAAATCGCACAGAGAGCAGGATGCATAAGGATGAACCGGTCTACCTATGATAATTTTTCAGTTTAATGCTTTCGAGGTCATTAGACAAAAACTTTAAGGCTTTGAAGCATCGTTGAACAAAACAACGATAGTTACCACATCACCACTCACTCACTATGGTGCAAAAATGCTCTGATGTTAATAAATATTAATATGCAGGAACTATTTTCCAAACAGTTTCCAGACTATTTCCGTACTTCGATTCTCAATAGTTAGTCTGCAAGTATTCCATATTTTGTATATTTGTACTGGACATTGCATGGCAGGCCTCTCGCAAAGGGCCGCGGGGCGAGGGGCGGGGTGGATGGTCACGACGCGGTTAGCCTAGGTTAGGCCACGTTAGGCTTCGGCTCGCGTCCAGCGAGATGCACTCAATTCTGCCTTTTGATTAAACATGGCGTGCCTCGTTGCTGGTGTATTATGCGTCGGAAATATATCCCAAGGCACTTACAAGCCTAAGTAATTATAAGGCCAGTTGGGTTACTGGGTATCTAAGACTACGCATGTACTGCATAGACAATATCATAGTTTTTACAAGGATAATAGTTGTAAAAAGAACGATAGTTTTAGTTAAAACATAATACCTAGTATCGACGAAACGATTACCTAACACAACAATCTAGCGAATGAACTTCGCCAAGGCACCTAGAACGGAGACGTTACAGTTACACGTGTAAATATGAGGTGGGTACCACATTCATTTGTCTGCTGGATAATCAGAATTTAGTTCGAACTTCGTTCACTAAAGGGCATGTTGTGTGCTGTGTGTAGTATTTCACAAATTATGTATTCATACAGATGCTAATGGAAAATGTTTTATCTTGAATTAGCCTTAGCCTGGCAGCCAGCGAGGTACTAGAGATGGTAACTCCTGGTAGTGAACATCTCCGAACCGAATAGGTGCTTAGTTGTATACAATACGGAAAAACACTTTCGTTCATATACCACTTAAATAGTTACCTATACATTATAAAATTGGACACACATGAGTTAAAATTATAAATAAAATTAAAATAGGAAATAATAACAATAAGTAATAAAAACAGGTCTCTTTAAATGTAATTTTTCGTAATTTACTAACGAAGTATGCGATTCGAATTAAGATTCAATCCATAAACGTATACAAAAGTAGCAGATAAAGATTGCTATTAGGTAATGTTCTTGTTACAGAAGTTAGTTTTAGAACGTAGTATCTACATAAAAATAATATGAATATCTATATAAAAGTCATAAATAAGCTGTATATAAAATTAAGGAATAATGCTAAAATAGAGTACAAAGACCCGGAGCTAATTATATTCCTAAGCAGCAGCAGTGTTTAGATAAAGTATACACATTATGTTTGGTCCTATCCTACCTCAAAGCATAAAATTGCCTATAAAGTGCTTATTTCTCTCGGAGAGTAGCAGGTTGTAAAACTGTAGCTTCCAAGAATAGGCACCTCTAACGTGCATCAACATAAATGAAGTAGAGCAGAACATGACGATATAACACAATCCTTTTGGCCTTCGTCCCAACGCGCATATAAAATAACTTTGCACACAACGTTTGCTTGCACGTTCTGTAAAGTTGGTTCAAAACCAAAACGTAAACACAAGAAAAATATAACATGAAATAAGAAATAAGTAGTTTATTTTTGTTGTGTGTTATTAGAGAAGTGGCGCTTATAAATTAACGATTATGCGACTACATCAACTTTTTTTTATATGATTAAGATGCGTTTTCAGTAACTTTTACTTTTTAAAATGATTCAGCATATAATTGAGTTTAGATTAAACGACTCCGAATTGTTTATTATTCAGTATTTTCATAAAAACATTTGAAAATACTAGGCCTAGCCTGAAAAATGGACGCCGTCCATCTAATCCTGTAATATTTCTCATATTTATAATCATCATCTTCCTCGAGTTGTCCCGGCATTTTTTAATACTTATAATAATTTAAAAAATTAAATTGTCAATGACGTAAACATTAGAATATATAGTCTTTAATAAATATAATTATGTACGATTGTACGCGGCGACCGTTTACGACCGCATACGTGGATTTAATGTCTTAGAACTAAAATTTCTCACATCACATGTTAGCCTCGGGGGAGATTTTCAGTTTTTGTAAATAATAAATAAATAAATATTGTAGGAAAACTAAATATATATATATTATATGTGTAAAAAATACTTCTAAGCGTATAACGTAAGTCAGAATTTAATTATTTCGATTGTAGAGGCAAACGTTCATCTTCTGATGGTCGGTCATTTTTGGTGCCACTACCTTATTAAGATGATTGAATTTTTGAAATATTTTGTATATTAGGTGTGCAATGATATTATTTTAATAAACATGTATTTTTAGGTATCTTTGATTTAGTCCTTTTTAGTTTAACTAGGTACTTCGTTAAAGGATATCGGTATATGATACGATACTATTTAATCTTAAAATGTACAATATCATAAAAAATGCATGATATAACAATAGTTTACTATATCAACTATACTGGTCGTAATAGTTAAACCCTTAGGGAATGATAAAAAGATTTTAAAATAGGCACACTTACTTACAGCAAGATAATATTTTTCTGCATTTATTTTATGCCTTAACGGTCTAGGTCCATGGGGTCCCAGCGCGCATAAGTTGTTCGCAGAAATCGCGAAGCGTCTGGTTGACGTAACTGGTGACCGAAGAGCTGGCGGCTACCTCGCACAACGTATCAGCATTGCGATACAGCGAGGAAATGTCGCCAGCATCCTTGGTACAATGCCTCAAGGGCCTATTTTAGATTTAAGCTAGTTTTTATTTTGTTTTAGTAATACACTGTATATATCTTGTTTGTAAATAAATTTTATGCCTTTAAAATAAGTACCTACTGAATTTTTACTGGCTTTTTACTGGCAACGTACCTGCCTTTAAATATCAAGCCAGTCGTGAAGCGGTAGGTCGGCGTCGCCGGCACACAGTATTGTGAGACTTGTGAGACAAGCAAGGTGAGCGGCATTTGCCAGTGCGCTGTGTTCAGGCGAAGTCTGCCTTTCTGAGCGCCTACCGCAAACCACGTTCGACGTGTTTCCTCTCTGTCGCACTTGTAAATTCGTACGTAAGTTTGACAGGGAGGTAACACGTCGAACGTGGTTCGCGGTAGGCCCTCTGAAACTAGCCTAACAACGAGCGGGCGGTCCCTGACATTTCGATAGCAGTTTTGCTTACATTTTCGTAGTAGCCTGCTCTGTATGTTATTGTTTGGCGGAGTTTTAGTTTGAAATGGATCTTGGAGGATAATTATATTCATGCCAGTCCGTATGTCCGTAAACGTGACTCATTGTCAATTTGCATAAATTTAATTGTGCATTTTAAGATTTCATGAAATAGCATGAGCGTCACGATTTAAGTCGTATGGCAATTGACTTTATGTTATACACCATTACTATCTAAAACTTTTTGTAGAAATTGTGGCTCAGGTATTTTATTACCTATCCTAGATTTAAGTGCAGCGGTGAACAATTTTGAGATCCATTATGCACGATCGATCGCACATAACTGGCAAACGGGGTTACGACTGACCATAGCACTCACTCTCAAAACTTCAAACACGTTCTAGGCTTTAGGGAATTGGGGCATACCTAGTCGATTTAATACCTGCACAAAACCAAAACGTAAGGAACACACCAATCCTCATGAGGTTAACTGCAGTTAACCACTATTTATATAAGGCTTTAAAATTATTGGAGACAAGAATGCGGACGAATCGCATAAAAGCGTCGATAATTTAAGTCGAAATCAATAAATAATCTTTTCGATTCGTGGGAAAGTCTACTTTAAGTATGTTTTCGTGACTAGTAGGTATAATTGCCAATGAAACTCCATTATTGCTATGTTCTTACGCTATATTATAGGTACCCAGGTCTAGTAACAATTCTGGTTAAGCGCGAAGCAACCACTAAAACCGGATTCTTTCTATAGGATTGAAAAGCTTGCTCTTTCTTGTTGACTTAAAATAAATCATTCCGACATTTCCAACGAATATAAGAGGCAGGTGTGTTTAATAAGGAGTAGCCTGTCATTGTAATGAAGCTCTTACCCTTGATGCGATGTAAATCGCCGTAAAGTATGGTTTCTGTGAAGCTCTAATAAATGTGTAAATAGTGGTGGTGAAGTGCAGATAATGGAAGGGCGGTGTGTCGACCGGCCGCAGGCTTGACATAGCGGTACAGTAGGCCAACTGCAAATACTAATAATAGAGTTTCAAGACTTTAGCTGATAACCACTGCCTGAGCAGAATTTAGGTGGCATGAGAACAAAATTTTAAGATGTTTTGACTATAAATTATAAGCTTAACAATTATGGCGTTATTCTTAAATGACCAGCAACACTTTATAGAAGGAGGTTTAGATTGGAGTGTGAGAATTATATAAACCCGAAAATATATGGAAGTTTTTAACTTTTTCTCCTCGTAAAAAACACTTAATAGATGTAAATGGGATTTAGCACACAGGTCACCCATTAGGTACATGAATGCGGTTTGTCTCGAAAGCATTTTTGGTACGGGATACAAAATATGGGTGGAGTTTTTATCAGTAGCACGGGAAGTGCTATTATTGTTTGACTTCCGCACGTACGATATCAATGGAAATACATAGTTACGTTTATCGAGGTAAGTCTGTTATTGCAAAAAGTTAATTTATAGGTAGGTACGCTTTTATGGAGTTAGCCTACTGTAGCAGAGTGCGCTCGCGCAGTCAGCAGCAGCGGCGCGCCACCGCCGCCCGCTAATTGTCGCTATTACAGAAATTGGACACTTACACACAATTGCTATAAATCACTGCATTGCAGGATTAAAAGCGCGCCTCCGTCGTTTACGCGACTAGGCGTCTAAATAACTATACTTTAAGTAACTTCGCTGTTAATAATGTCTCTTTACTAAATATTGGTGCCGAATAAATTCTAAGTACTTGTCTTGTGAGGTAATGCACTCGTGATATGCATTGATATGCTTTATAACATATGTAGTATATCATACAGTCTCAAAATAACCGTACACTTGTAATTTATTGCTACGCGTTATAACATAGCTATTACATACTTATAGATAAATACGAGTAAAATAGTTAATAGATATGTACTCGTATATGTTATATTATTCACTATAATACATATTGTATGAGGTACCTATGTGATATTATTATATTACATTGTACTAGTATGTAGACAACTTAACCTTCGTTTATGAAGGTTCCAAAGTAGGTATATAGTCTTCTTATGACATGAGTTCTTCGAGTAGGTAGGTCGGCAGGGTACAGTCAGTAATAGTAGCGGATAGAACAGTGCGTCAAAAGAATATAATATTACTAATAGAGATATATCTCTACAGTTCGCGTTCAAATATATATACCACACTCAAATAAAATTGTACTCTTCCTTACATATGCATAAGTACTATTCGTAGGTAAAGTCATTAGCACAGAATAAATAATAGTACTAAGTACAGAAGACTCACTCTCTAACAAAACGCGTCTGTTACGATCAGCACAGATATTGCCGCTAGGTGGCGACAGCGCCACGCGCGGCTTATGGCCTTCCCCAAAATTGGGGCCGAACGGATGTACTTTTAGCTACCTGTAGCAAAGCGACTAAATCGCGGAGTGAGACACGCCTGCCATTAGAGACTTTAGTTAGAGGCGCATGAGAATCCGCTAGTTGCAGTTGACTGAACTTGATTGTAAGAGGAGCTCCAGATGGTACAAAACGAATAATTAAATTAATAATTAAATCGAGATGAGTAACATCTAACATCGGATCTATGAACGTGCTCTTCGCTTAGCTAAGTGCTGTATCTAGTAGGTATTTATTAGTCACGTACCGATGTATGATGTAAGGTATTATTTTATATCATTAAAGTTTTATCGTTAGTAATTTCATACAATAACACTGACTTTTTAGTAGGTACATATTTACATGCAGTCGTCGTTTGCTCCTGTGCCCATGTACGTGTCTTTGAGCGAATATTGAATACACATTTAAATATTTTGTCTTTTTTATTGTTATTCAAAGCCATTTATTTTACAAAAATTTCATATTTATTTTACTTTTGTTCCAGAAAACCAGCCGCAATAGAAAACGAAACACGCGATCGAAAATCAACGTTTGACAGCAGCTTCTGGGAAGGTATGTTAACATAAATACTAAATAAGGGTACAGAGTAATAGGTGTATCAAATGTAAAGCGGTGGTAAGTAGCAAAGTGAAGTAGAGGCAAGTTTTCAACCCAGTGATTGTCGGATTAAATCCTACTAAATCGCAATGTGAGTACCTACTAATCATCGAGTGGAAACGTGCACAATACGCCTGAAAATAAATCTGATGATACCTGTATGTAAAGTTCCTGGCAGCCATTCGTGTTCGCCGCTTCTCATCATAACGTTAAAGTCCCGGATGCACCCCAAAGGAATCCAGTGAGTGGTTCACTTTTTTCGCTTAGGATATATTATGATTATACGCGTGTAATACATTAGTTACTATAAAATATTAGAGTGTACCTATCTAGGAATACACTGTAAATGGCCTTACCTTACAAGCACTTATCGAAAGCGATATACGTCGTGGACCACCTATCTGACTAACAATTTGTATAAAATTTGCATGTTAGATAGGGAGTTCGCCGCATATAGTCGTTATTCGCATACATGCTCAGTGTAACGTCGTGTCGACGAAAAACATCATTGATATACCTACCAATTGTATACCAATATTTTAGGTAGTCTGATGAGTAACCCTTTTAGAACAAAACAAAGTAAAAAAATATATACAAATGTTTCCAATATTTTTTCTTAGCCTTGTAATAAGTACAAAGTTTTAAAAGTCCTATTATTATTGAAAAATCTTGTAATTGTATGTATAATATTATACAACTGAGTGTATTGTAGTTAACATAACATTTTCGGAAGTCTAAATAAATATGAGCAGGATTTCAGGGCTGCTCAGCATTAAACCCATATCTCAACCATCCATTGTTACACATTTGAAGGAAATTAATCGACGCTAACCGTTGCAAATGGAAGAAGACAAAGGATTGCCATGAGTATATTTGTTTATGAACGTTCGTTAGCGCTGCTGTGAATAAAGCGTGACTTGTTTTTGTCACTGCAGGGGTGCAGGGTGGAGTCCGTTATACTTTACGTTGAACCACGTATCCTTCGTATAGTTAAGGCCCGGTAGGTTCGTGTTCTTATCTCACTCTCACTGCGCTAAGCGTGAGCGAGATGGATGTGCGAGCTCGGACCCCAGATATCATGGTTTAGTTGGACTTTTAATTATTTGTGTATTTTATAAAACAGTAGTTGCTGAGTTTCCTCAAGCATAAATAGTATTTGTATCTCATTTTTAAAACTAATTTTCATATTTCTCAGTTTTTGTGCCGAACGAAAGTCAAAAACTCCGGATTCAAATCGCTGAAGTCCCTAGAGAAAGGCATCAAGATTGCTAATAAAATTTTTAGCAACCGTATTGTCATCTAAAAAAGCTCTACACTTTTGATAAACTCCGTTTTCTGAGTCTTAAGCTTAACTGTAACTTAAGAGTAAACACAAGTAAACCTCAGTTTATATAGTTTAAGTTTATACTTTGTCATTCATACTAATCATTGAGTATAAGAGATTGCTTGTTTTTTTTTAATATTATATTTTGGTCCAGTTTTGTACACAGGTTTTTAAGGATTTCACTAGATCAACTGCCAATCTGTTTCAAGTTTCAAGTTCTTTATTTGCTTTATTTCTTTATTATGTTGTACATAATATGGGTATTAAATAACATAACAAATGAGTTGTTTCAAACATGAGCCCTGGAAGGGCTGCATTATTGGAGGAGGGCATAGCATTATTAACGACATATCTGGTTGGAGGCTTCCCATCCTGCTTCTTCGGGTTAGTTAGCGAACGCCACTAACGTGATTTTCTGGCCAAAGTAGTAATTTGCCAACTAAGTACTACTTCTCTGTCAACTTTCCAAGAAAGAGGCAAAACTCCGTTTTATACAGAACTTTTTTTTACATATTCTTACGACGCCTACAATGCCTACATACGTAGCATGCGTCTTAGTAAATTAATTATAATAGTTTGTAAATGTCGATAAGGGTACGCAGTGTTAGTGTTTAAGCGAGTTTGTACTATTATCATTTATATGCTCAAGTACCTATCACATTGTTTCTTGACAGAATAACACTTCCTCGCCACGCCTATGCCTCGTGCTCCAAACGCCCATACAAATACCTATATAATCATTGCAAAATCGTGTTTATGTAAATTTCTTAATCGGTGATACTGTTGAACCCGTAGAGAAAATTTATATTTATTGTATTCCTGGCGGTTGTATAATATTAGTTTTATATTATAGCTGAGTAGGAATCCTTGCGTGTGCGGGGTCGTGAAAGTGCACCTTGCGAGGGGCCGCCCGCATTGTCGCACCTGTCCGGGTATTCTCATCGGTTGCGAACCACTGAAACTTGATCTTGAGCTCCGTACCTACTATGCGTAATCGAAGAGTCCATTAATACTGGTTCTCTTGATCTTTCGACTCGCCCGTGCTCCGTAAGCGTATTGAATGACACTCCTGCTCATTCTTTGCACATGCTGTAATGCAGTTTCGGTGCAAGGCTTGGACTGCATTGCGAGAATGCCGTAAACTTTCAAACCTTATAAGTACCGTGGGCAAACTGGATACTCGCTCGGAAATATAATTAATATTGAGCTACATTTTAAACATTTCTTTTCCGTGAATGTACCTAGAAGGCGTGTACCCCTTCCATTTTAGGCTTTTGCTTACGTCCGTGTTGTAGAATAAATAAGGTAAATAACCCAATTAGCACTGGAAAGTATCTACAGTCATTGGCACTTATGTAGGAATGTCACCACTCCGTTTGGTGACAATCGGTATAGGTAGGTACTGCTTTTTCGCCAATATTTCGCCAAATTTCACTTCCCAAAAAACTTATGGCAGTTGTTTCATTTACCAAATGAATCTTAAGGAAATTTACGTTTCGCATTTTATTCATTTAGTCATAGTATAAACATTTCGGATAATTTTACTTTGTCAAGTTTTATTAAGACTACTTTTTATTATACAAACGTTAAAATTATGTAGGTATGTATTTAAGGTGTCCCTGTCACGTACGTATTTCAGCCGTAACAAAAACATACTGAAGTGTTCCATTCCATAGCATACAGTACAAAACAGTTAAGTAAGTTAATATTTATCGGTAGGTACCTGTATCTTATAAGCGCAAATATAGCTCGACTTGGCCGTCCTTACTTTATAAGTATGCTTATAAGGAAAGTAGTGTTCTGATATCCCGCTGGCTGATCGTTAAATTGACAACCACGATCCACCCGTCAACTTTCATTGTTAACCGGCATTTTGCATCCCAGAAATTCGATTTCGAATGCTTATCGCTATGATTGATAGCCATTGTCGGTAGGTAGTTACGTTAAATCGATACGATCACAATAGGAAGATATTAGCAGTTTTATAGTGCACCTGAGCCATGGATTACACTCGCTCTACTTGAGTGTCTTGTACACTTGCTCCTTCGGCTACTCATTATTTATAAAAATAGGTTAAGCAACACGTTAACTGGTTAAATACTACCCGTGTGCCTTGAAACCCTCGCAACGCTCAAGTTGTTTTATTGTGGTCGGAAACGCTGAGCTTCGGAATCCATTAATACCTTGAACCAAAAAACTTTGATGGGCTTAACTTATCCGGTTGCCATTTTAAATTGGAAGTCCTGGAATTTTCTCGAGTGAAGGCTTTAACAAAAAGCGTTTATATTTTGTACGCGATGTATAAGATTCTAATATAGTACAGTTTAAGGTTGACATTCGAAAAGCTAGCGAAGGTGCAGATGTTGTAACGTTTGGCGGATTCCTAGCGTGCCCGGTTTGATTCGCAGCAGTCAGCTCGCTCGGTCGTCGGTCGCATACCGCAATCGAAGCGATATTTATTCGACTTAAATGTCGCGAACGCCGCCCGCAAAATGCCGCATTCATTACCTTTTCTAATTAGACATAATTTCACGAATGCATTTATATCACATGGCAAAAAATAAGTAGCGGTAGCGTTACGTATTGTGTGCAAACTGTGCACTTCAGCTTGCGACGCTCACCATGCACACCACCCACTATTATACACTGCTAACCTGCAGTTCATACGTCAGCTCTGGTGTTGAATTTGTCCATCACTCAATGTTGTGTCGGTGCCATACCAGATCATTATGTCAGATGGATCGCCCGACTAATAAACACAAGTAAGCGCTTTGAATTAATAAAAGAGTCGCCAGACGACCTTTTCGAGATACAAATGTTGCGGTTATGACTCTTGTCTCGTTGAGATTACATAAGACATGTCATTGGAGAAAGTTAATTTAGTTTTGAAAGTGAAATCGATTACACTTTCATTCACTTACCTATCTTGTATTTTAAAGTTCGCTGCTGGAGCTGGAACCCATCAGTTATTCAATTTTGAAGCCGTTTTACTTGACTCCGTGTGACTGCCTTTTGTTTCAGGAATCTCTCTCTTTTATGACGACGCTCGGGCTTTTTAAAACAAAATGTAGGTAGCCTCCTAAAGATTATTAACAAAATGAAGTACGTATTCCTGGTGGCTTCCCAAATCAAAAAATATAATAAAATAAGCTCTACACATACATATAAGTCAATACGACATGCAGAGAAGTAGTCAACATGCCGACATATAGGTAGGTAGTTCTGGTTGAGCTTTTAGTGCCATGTTTGTCGATGTATCTACATTTTCAATGTTCTGATCTATATTGAGGCTATTATAAAAAGGTTTAATAAAAGGACGGGAATGTAAAAAAATGTGCAAACAACTCTGCAAACACGTCGGAGCGGTTTAAAGGCCGCGTCCGGATTGCGAGGGGCGGCGGCACGGCGGGCACAGGCGGCATTCCAACCTCCCGCGGCCATGGCGACGTCACCTCTATGTACCTAGATGGCATGGCGCATTCCGAGATGCCACACTTATTCCCTCCTCTCAGTACTGATGAAAAGAAAGTGCACTCGTGAGATCGGTCCGGCCGCATTTTCTAAGCCTAATCCAACTTGCAAGTTGCTGTAGAAGGCCTGTCATATAATCGGAAGTGGAGCGGTGCTCAGGGTGCGCGGCGGCGGCGGTTGCGCGGGGCGCCTGCGCGACCCTGACATCTGTTGTGCGCGCGAGTGCCGTCTGCGCTCGCGCTCACGGTCGCCGCCCTCCAATGCCTCTCTTCGCTAAAAATAGCTCGGTTTTACAGATTCGTGCTTACTTTAAAGTTAGAGCACCGACTAGAGAGAGCGATTATAAGTTATATCATATTAGGTGCGCTGTGTTTTTGTTTTGTGGATATTGTTGTAGGTTGTGTTGTGTTATCGAAAGTGCTGTCTTTTTAGTGACTGGGGTTTGTAGTGGTATGTGATGTGTGAGGTTCTCAAGGCTTATGTATTCGCGATTCGCGAGCGGGATGCGGGGGAGAGTCGCGTGCGCACTCTGTGTCCGTCCCTGGCTCGGAGCAACGCCCCCGTCAAGGGCGGCGACGCTGCAAATTTGTGCAAGCCCGCCGCGACTCAGTGCATCTCGCCCCGCCGCGGCGGCACAGCGCTCGCCGCCCGTGCTCGCCGCTCGCTCGTCCTGCGCCGACCGGCGCCCGCGCACCGGCCCGTGGGCGCTCACTGCACGCACCGCCCTATGTTAAATAACTGTTATTTCGGTCGTCAATGAGCTGGTTCCGCATTCTTAACTCGATTCTCTTTCTTTGGACTGACAGATTCGCGGCATTGTTGTTTTAATGCCGAATAAATAAAGTGCACAGCTTTTTGTTCTCTGCGCGAAATGTGGGTGTAATGTTTTTGTGGTTTTCCCCGTTCTTGCAACGAAAGTATGTTTTCTGAATCAACTGGAATATGAAACTGGTTTATTAAATGAAAGTGTGCGGTTATGAATTAGTTCACGTGAACATCCTTGAAGTGCGATAGTTCACGATGTTGGAGATGAGGAAGCTGCCGCGGCGGTCCATGTCCCTCTACGGTCAGTGTATATGATTGCTTTACTGTATTGACCGCATGTTTGCAATGCTTTATTAAGTTATTAGTTCCGGAAGTTATTATTATTATTAAACGCCATGCCTACCTGCAATTAAAATATACTTACTCAAGCTCAAGACATTAATTTATTACTGTTCGTTTCTTCCCAAAAAAAAAATTATAGCAAATTTGACATAGGCTAATCAAATTACATAGATCGAGAAATACGCAAAACCACCCAACTATAGTCCAAAACCCCAAGTATGTTCCAAAATTTACTGTAATTTTTTTGTTAAGGTACCTATATCTTTTAGTGTATTTTTTTGTAGTTCTATGACAATGTACCTATGTTTATAAATGGAAGATAAAATCGGAGTAAACCCAAATGAATATTGGTAAGTATTGATAAATACTTAATTTCCTTTTGAACTTGTGGACCACAGTTTTTGCAGTATTGGAGTAAGTATAGGTAGTTGGGTGGTTTTATGCGTTTTGAGGAATTCATTCCCAGCAAGCTGGAAATCGTTTTAAAATCTTCATTTGGTCTAACTTTTGTACTTAAATTGTCCTCTTAAAAGTAGGTAGAAAAAAATCAAAAAAAGAGGATGACTTATGTATGTAGTATGAAAAGACTGATTGCGGCTCTAAATAGTAAATCTCATTAAGGGAATTGTGTTTTCTAATAAACCAATGAATGTATGTATAAATCAGTATAAATATTAATATTGTTGTTCCACTGATTCCCCAACGTTTGGTATTTGTCATATAGATTTATTTTGCTTTATCACCTAAACGGAAAAATGTGGACGCCATTTGCATTTATTGCAATTTTTTCGGGTCAAAAAAAATGTTCTACTTTTTCCTAATCAGAACGAGATACCGAATATGCCCTTAAACGGGTCCCCACTATTTTTGTTGAACCTAGTATCAGCCACGACTGTGAAATCATTCTTAGGGCGTTCCGTCAAATTTTGTGTTAGAGTTGGATATTTTCACATTATTTCCACTCAGAATGACCATCTGTTTCGATCCTGATACGAGAAAAAAAGTGTCCCAAAAACTTTTTATACATTTCTTATTCCGTTTTGTTACGGTCATAGGAGTAGAAGGTATTGAAAATGCTACCAAATAAAACTACATAATATTAGTAGGTATACATATGTTTTATAAGTAGGTGGCTGCATTTGGTTGGGTGCTACACATGTGCATCCGCTCGCGCCACCTTTGGGCACAGTAACTCTAGACATTATATTATAATTCTGTACACATTTTGCGCAACTGATTAAATTTATCCAGTGAGTTTCTTTATTCCGGTGTGATGACGAAAACATCGATAGCGCCAAACCCTTGAAGTGGTCCACAATGCTGAATTTCAGTGCGCACGAAACATTTGTTCAAACAAATTGAAGCGTGCCATGTCCGCAAAATAAACAAGACGTGTAGATATTAATCGCGTTTACGTATGTAATGCTTTTACGTATTTATTGGAAAAAACATCAGTTGAAACGCGAACCTCCTTATATACGCACATGTTTAAATTTTATTAAGATTTTACACGTGATGTATACACAAAGGGTGATAGTATTAGATACTCAATCTTATAGTGTTGTTAAAATCAGACATTCACGATGTTTGCATCCAATTGAAGAAGAAAGAGAAGGTAGATTATAGTTTAATGTTAACATGCTTACTGCGACGGTTTGGTACTGAGTAATGACAATAATTATTGCATAGATATCGGCGATTGGTTGTAATAGAAGTAATGACGCATCATCTGAGCTAATAGGTTGGTCAACTGTAAAGTGACACCACTGGTGATTCATCATATCGTCTCAGAATACTGGTTTTCCATTTTGCCTTAGTCTGTCCACACGTCGCATTCAAGGCCTTGTCTCAAATGTATAAATATTATCGCACCCATATGTACTGTCAGTTCTTCGTAACTTTAAGTTAGTGCATAACAAATTTTACGATCAAAGAAGGGTGTTCAATAAAAATAGATGCTATTTAAAGGGAGAGGTACGTGCTTGCAATGGTCTTCTTTGGAAATGATAGTTTACTCCCTTATTTAAAAAAATCGAAGAATTTTTTAGCGCATATCTCGCACATAAAATAGCTTCATATCATTACCGGAACTAATCGTTTTTTTCTTCTTTACAGATCGGGTCAATAAAAGCGATGCCGAAGACAAAAGTCTCTCTAATGATGAGACTCCCCTGCCGACGTGCCCTCGGCAGCCACCCGATGGGGTAGAAACGCCGGCGGACGCCGTGGAGAATGCTCCCGAGCTTCCGTCACGGCTACCACCCCGACTACCCGCCGGCTGGCCAACAACGCGCACCCGCTACTCATACGCCTCGAGGACGCAGGATGCGAGAAGTGAAGCCAGTGTTAAAGACAAGATAGCTATGTTTTCAAGTGATCGTGCTCCTTCATCAGATCAATTGGATAGCTGTGGGACTTTACCAAAAAATCTAACAGTCCCCAGAAAAAGCACGACGTCGTACACAAACAGCTACAACGAAGTCTCGTCTCTGGATAGACGATTAACCAAGTCTCAAGATAATCTCGATGAAGTACCAAGGTCGTATAAAAGACATTCAGAGCGTCCAGAGGTACTAGGAGCCATAGAAAGCAAGGTTAGGACGTCAAGTAAGGAAACTGCTCAAACCTTGAGTCCTCGTCTAATGGATAGTAAACCTCTGTTTTATGGCAGTACAACTACTTTACCATCGAATATAGAAAAAACTTTTAGCCAGCCAGTGTTTCATGCTCGCAGTATAAGTGATGACAATGGTGACAAAATTGTACACAAATCCAATCTAGAATATTTAATTGAACAAAGAAAAAAATCTTTGTCTAAGCTCAGGGGGTTGGTAATACCTGAAGTGCAATCGCCAATAGTAGATTTACCTGAAATTAAAGTGCAGGATAATCTATCGAAATCGTTTATATACAAGTCAAATCTGACTACGAGTATAAGCAATAAGGAGACCACACCAAGTCACAAGAAGATAATTGATTTAAATGAAAGTAATTGGAAAACTAATTTTTTACCAAATAATCTACCCAAGTATTCACCAGCTTTTAAAAGAAAGTCTTTACAAGTGTATACACCTTCTTCATTGTCGAAAGAGTCTACGCCTGAAAGGAAATTCAACGAAAAAGTCGATGCTCTTAATAAGCTTAATAGTAAAACTTTTGCACCGAGACCTGCTCGCACAACATCTGATGTTAAAAATGGAACGTTACCAGTTAAATTTTCTACGATCAATCTTAATAAGGGCTCCAGTACCGACTACAAATCCATTTTGAACAATAATCGGGATTACAAAAATGTCGAAATAAAAATATGTACTGCCACTGAAATCGTAGACAGTGATAATGATTCTGCTATGAGCTCAACACAATCTAGCTATCGGTCGTCAGCATCATCACCTTTACACAATTTAGATAGCATAGAGTCCGATAGCTCTCGCCTCTCACCTAGAATATCACATTATACAACATACTCACTAGTAAAAACTGAAATTCCTGCAAAATCAGTAATTTTAGAAAAAACCTGCGAGGAATACGTTAAACGTAATGTATGTCGCTCGGTATCATCTGATACAAATGTTTCACTCAGTTCTTCAGCGGGATCGGCAGCTACTTCAGGGTCGCAAGCTAGTTGCAGCTCTTTAGAAAGTTCTGTTGCTGACTCAGATAAAAGAAAAGTTTCGAAATCCTGTAATATAGATACCATCAACAGGCGAAATATTTTGGCTTCGGCTAAATGTAGGAGCGGTCGCGATGCTAAGCTGAAGTCACCCGTAGTGGAAACAAAGTTTTCGCACGAGTCGTACGAGAAATCACCCAGCCCAACGCGCAATGCGTCTGAGCGCCTTTCTACACTCACGTCTTCCGTGAGTGCTATTTCGAATAAAGGCGATAGCAGACGTCGCAATAAGGTGATCGCTGAAACTGATTCTGACAGCGACCAAGAGGTCAACGTGCGACAAAGAAAAGCTGACTTTAAGAATTCTAGACTTAAGAGAAATTCAAGTTCAGCGAATAAACCCAAGCCGAGTGAAGTTGTTGTAGAAACAGCAAAAGTCGAAGATCCACCTAAAGTGATTTCTGAAACCATAATTAAAGAAATAAAAAAATCGGGCCTTAACAGCTTTAATAATGATAAAAATAAAGTTCTAAAACAAGTTGAAAAATCAAGTGTACAAGATAAGAATCATGATATAATACCGACTTTGCGAGAAAATACCATTTTGAAATCAACAGTTTCACCTTGTTCACTCAATGTTCGAACAAATCTACCAATGAAAGAAAACCTTACTTACAAAATCAGTAATGGGAATGGATTTCTGAGTGATAAGAGTGAGCTAAGTTCTTTAGAGGAGAGTAAATTACCGACGCAAATAGTTCGGCTACAAAAAGGTGTCAGTTCCGGAGTGGGCCTCATTCTAGCCGGCGGCATTGACTGCGAAGCGAAAGATGTCACGGTAAGTAACACAAGTGTTTATGTAATTGTTTTGTTACAGATTGGTGTCCTTATATTTCGTAGACAAACGTTTAAGTACCGTTTTTAATGGATTGTGCTTTTATTTATTTATGGAATCTCAAATTTTTATCATGTTTTTGGAGATGTAGTCTAATGTTGTAATAAACAATCTTATAGATTGGTTAAAGTAGTTGCAGATATAAAAACGTTTTTTTTCTACAACACAGTAGGGGGAAATGGTCGGTCAATTTGTATTGTGGAATTCGTAAAATAATGAAATCAATAGTCATTGACGTTATAAATTGTCTTTAAGAGCCCATCAACGGGCACACTAGCCCCACTGCTAAATAATCGTGATTATTTAAATTTAAAGAAATATATTAAAAAAAGGTACTTTAATACAAAGATACAGTACGTAGGTACTGTATATTGTATTAAAGTATCTTTTGAATACATCAAACTAGTTTGTATATAGCTGGATTCGTCAATCTATGCGTTATGCGTCCAAAGTTAAAACGGCCGTTTTTTGTTTTGAGTTCATATATTGACGAATCCAGCAACATAGAAAATAGTTTGATGTATTCAAAAGGTACTTTAATACAAGATACAGTACGTAGCGGCCCCCTTTTTGTAAATATCTTTCGTTAAATTTAAATAATCACGATTATTTAGCAGTGGCGCTAGTGTGCACGTTGATGGGCTCTTAAATGAATAGTTCTCTTGTGCCTTTAAAATGTACTGAGTTTGTGTTATTCAGGTACACCGAGTTTTAGCAGACAGCGTGGCAGCGAAAGCTGGATTAAAACGAGGGGCGAAGATTCGCAGCATTAACAACTGTAGTATGGTGGGCTTGACCCACGCGCAAACTGTTGCTATCCTAAAGGTTATTTCCTATTCACTTTTACAATTATAATACTTAATAATGTTTGAGCATGGATTCAATGGAATCAGTCAAAATTATCATTTTATTTACCAAAACGGTGCCATACAAACTTTGCTTTTTAGGGTTCCGTAGCCAAATGGCAAAAAACGGAACCCTTATAGATTCGTCATGTCTGTCTGTCTGTCTGTCTGTCCGTCTGTCCGTCTGTCTGTCTGTCCGTCCGTATGTCACAGCCACTTTTTTCCGAAACTATAAGAACTAAATATACTGTTGAAACTTGGTAAGTAGAAGTATTCTGTGAACCGCATTAAGATTTTCTCACAAAAATAGAAAAAAAAAAATTTTTTGCGGGTTCCCCATACTTAGAAACCCATATGTGTGGGGTATCTATGGATAGGTCTTCAAAAATGATATTGAGGTTTCTAATATATTTTTTTTCTAAACTGAATAGTTTGCGCGAGAGACACTTCCAAAGTGGTAAAATGTCCCCCCCCCCCTGTAACTTCTAAAATAAGAGAATAATTAAACTAAAAAAAATATATGATGTACATTACCATGCAAACTTCCACCGAAAATTGGTTTGAACAAGATCTAGTAAGTAGTTTTTTTTTAATACGTCATAAATCCCCTAAATACGGAACCCTTGATGGGCGAGTCCGACTCGCACTTGGCCGCTTTTTTAATTATTATATGTATATTATTGTTATTTATGCATATCTCTAAAATTGGCCGGATGGCTTTTATGATCAAATGTACCCATTTCTTATAGTTCCTATTTATTCACTGTCACATTTGTAGGAAACTCCCCGTTTAAAATAATAAATTGCTTCAGGTAATGTAATGTACAATGGTTTGTTTTCAGGAACAACGTGCGGAGGTTGTAATTGAAATTGAGAACGATATCGAAGATAACACGAGTAGCGTAACATGCGGCTCTGACAATGGTAAGATACTTAATAATCACAATACAGTTTGTTATTCATAAACTAGGTATTCATAAGAAAGGCATGTTAATATTCGCATACTTGCAAATAATAATGCAAATCCATAGGTATGTAAATGTCTATAATGTTTAAGGCATCTAGGTCAATTCAATATTGCATATAATCGTGTCGTTATCGTAAAATAAATGATGTAATAATTATATTTTATAAAATCACATGAAACTGGTGATTATGTTGTGTTAATCACGCATTAATTATATATTTAACAATTATTACGCCAACGTTTGTTAGCCAAATTATTCGTTTGAACCAATATGTATTTTTTCACCTTAGCGCTACTTTTATTTTGCATAACCGACCATATGTTGCATGTTAATTAAGTACCGTAAAATGGGGTGAGTAGGATTCGCGGGGAGAGTTGGGTTATGAATGGGGAGAGAAGGGTTGAAAGGGGGTGAGATGGATTTTTAAGGCTACTGCTACAAAAATTATGTATTCCAATTTAAAATGGAGCTATAGTAATACTCATAATAAAAAAAAATCGATCAAACAATCTTCCAAAATCACCTTTGTATGAAAACCCAACTCACCCCAGATACGAGGGACTACGGGGTGGAATGGAACTAGGGCTTCCAATACCGGGATCCCGGTATTTCGGGATCCCGGGATCCCGTCTTTTTAAACGCATTTTTCAATACCGGTATTTTTAAAGGCAATACCGGGATCCCGGTATTTAAAAAAATGAGGGAAATGCGCAGTATAAACCCTTTAAATCCATTATATTCGGCTGTATCAAAAAGCTTACTAAACGTCAGACGCATCTAGAGTTAGACCAAGAAAAGTCTGCAACGATTTTGATAGCACGCGCAGTGCAAGTGTTATATTAAACGTCAAACTTCTATGACATTATGACGTACAAATAACACTTGCACTGCCAGGCTTGGCTCACTCCGCGATTTCGTCGCTTTGCTACAGGTAGCTAAAAGTATATCCGTTCTGCCCCAATTTTTGGGGAAAGCCATAAGCCGCGCGTGGCGCTGTCGCCAGTGTCGCCACCTAGCGGCCATATCTGTGCTGATCGTAACAGACACGTTTTGTTAGAGAGTGAGTCTTCTGTACTCAGTACTATTATTTATTCTGCGGCACTGCGTACTGCGTATGCTATCAAAATCGTTGCAGACTTTACTTGGTGTAACTCTAACTGGTCTCTAGCCCGCATTTTATTATTGAAACAAGATCGTTGCCTAATGCGTCAGATAAATATTTGGTTGTTGGTGGTGCATGAATTCTGAAGTTATGTAAGTGATGAATATGATGATAGTGACATTAACATTAACATATGTAATTAGTTCTTATAATTTTATCAAAAAATAAAACGAAATAGCAAGGATAACTGTAATAATGGCAAACAAATTTTGACGGAAATTTGAAAAAATGTTGTCTGGTTGGTTAAGTTGATTACAAATGTGACTGGTGAGGTGAAGTCAACAAATTAGATAAAATTATTGCCAACCTGGAGTGTGAAATAAAATTATTGCAGATGGCGGCATTGATTGTTTATTGTTGTAATAGTTTTTCAGTCAGTTTTGCGCCTACTCACCCCATTTTACGGTATTGCTTTGTTCAGATTTAATTAATATTCATAAATATTTGGATTTACAGAATCTAAGTTTGTGATAATCATAAAGCTTGTCCTCCGATTAAGAAAGGAATTCAATATAGGGGTTTAATTATTTAGAAGCTATTGCACATACATGATCAATGCGCCTTTAGGTGCAAACATAAATGATAAACCAACAGTTTGTAATCATATACATATATGCTGTTACTATCTAGCGGAGTCGAAGGCTCGTTATGAGGGCGAGACGGAGAGCGCCGAGCGAGGGTCTGTGGTGACCGTGCTGCTGGACAAGGCCGGGGGCGGCGCCGGGCTCGGCTTCGGCCTCGACGGCGGCCGGGACTCGCCGCAAGGCGACCGCCCATTGACAGTCAAGAAACTTTTTGCAGGTACCATTTTTAGGGTTCCGTAGCCAAATGGCAAAAAACGGAACCCTTATGGATTCGTCATGTCTGTCTGTCTGTCTGTCCGTCTGTCCGTCCGTATGTCACAGCCACTTTTTTCCGCGAAACTGTAAGAACTATACTGTTGAAACTTGGTAAGTAGATGTATTCTGTGAACCGCATTAAGATTTTCACACAAAAATAGAAAAAAAAACAATAAAATTTGGGGGTTCCCCATACTTAGAAGTCTTAGAACTGAAACTCAAAAATTTTTTTTTCATCAAACCCATACGATACGTGTGGGGTATATCAAAAATGATATTGAGGTTTCTAATATAATTTTTTTCACCTCAGCAGCTCGAACAAGGGTACTTTGCTACTTAAAAACAGTGAGCAAAATCGCATTTTGCTCACTGAGTGAGACAAAATGACATTCAAGTGACCTTAATATTCAAATGTCATTTCAACATGCGGGGTCTAATACAAGTTCGAAATACTTGGATTTTATTATCTCTGTCCCTTTCACGTCGTTAGCAAAAAGAAAGAGACAAAAAAAATTTCAAACGACATTCAACGGTATATTGACGGTTTATAATAGACCCCCGAAAACCGTCAGAACGCATCGTACCAAAACACATACAAGTATGAATTCTTAATATGTAATTAATGAAAATAAAGTTTCAGATTTGATAAAAACTGATAAAAACACTATATTTTACGTAATTTATTGTACGATTAAAATAACGAACTCAAAAAATACACAGTATATCACGTAAAATAAATAATTATACTTTTAAGAATCTCTACAATAGTTTACAAATAGTAAGTATCCGTAATTCGGACCGTATCTTACAATGTTTTTTTTTTACAAAAAAAAAGTTGCCGATTCAAATGTCAATCAATTGATGGTCGTTGTTTTCATATATTACCTATTTTACTGAAATTTACTACGTTTGTTTGTTTGTTTTTGTGTTTGATTGCGGTAATTATACTTAATTGTTAGTATATCTTAAGAAACATGACTAAATAGGTAAGTGATGAAGAAGGATTACATTTTTCGGGTTGTCTAAATGTTCTTACTGCTGAGGTGAAAAGTTTTATGAACTACACGAGATCAAAGTTATTTACATCTCGTGCGCTTTTGAGTCCCTTACTACGCTCAAGATTCTAAATTAGATTCACTCGCTACGCTCGTGAATCTACTATAGAATCTTTCGCTTGCACGGGACTCAAAATAAGCACTCGAAGAAATATCAAACTTTGATCTCTTGTTGTACAAATAACTATTTCTAAACTGAATAGTTTGCGCGAGAGACACTTCCAAAGTGGTAAAATGTGTCCCCCCCCCCCCCCCGTAATTTCTAAAATAAGAGAATGATAAAACTAAAATAAATATATGATGTACATTACCATGCAAACTTCCACCAAAAATTGGTTTGAACGAGATCTAGTAAGTAGTTTTTTTAATACGTCAAAATCCCCTAAATACGGAACCCTTCATGGGCGAGTCCGACTCGCACTTGGCCGCTTTTTTATTACAAAAATTATGTGAATTCTACGCACATTGGAATTTTTTTGATTTGCTTTCGATAACATAATCTATTCAATTTTCCAGGTGGAGCGGCAGCACAAAGTGGACGTATTCTAGTCGGTGCTGAACTTCTTTCAGCGGGAGGAACGTCGATGGAGGGATTCACGCGTACTCAGGCCTGGGCAGCGCTCAAGGCGCTTCCACCCGGTCCCGTCACGTTGGTGTTGAGAAACCCCGTAGGGAAATAACCTACATTTAGGTACTTAAACGCCTGATTAGGCGAATAATACGTAAGAGAATGAGACTTGTGTGGCCTATTTAAATTCACTATTGGAGTATTTTGTTGAAAATAGGCAGTGCGGGGAAATTGGAAGGCCTTGGGCTGAATTAATTAGGCGGCGCGTGCGCGCGAGATCCGGTTAGCACTCAGCCTAACGAGAGCTGTTTATCTGAACGTTTACTGAACGGGAGAATAAAAAGATGCTAACTGACACCATTCAATTTAGCGAAGTGCGTCTGATGCGAGGGCGCGGCCCGCTCCTTGTACAAACACAATTTACTCCCTTCATTTAGTCAGTAGATTCGATGTAAGTACATAACGTTGTGCCAATTTGTCCCTAAACTAAATGGAAAGATTACATTTTATCGTTTTAGGACCTCTCGAAGACTGTTTCGTTATTTTAAATTATTTAAACTTTATTGGTTGAAGCTAACAGGAATGTATTTGCTAGTCTAGACAGTGGAATGGCAAGCGGAGATGCTTATTGCCTGCACTTTGGCGCAGTACTTAAAGCTAGAAGTTTTTGTGGCAATCCGATCTTGTAGAGTGCCATCTTTGGGTCTGAAATTTACCTAATCTTCATCAAAATGATACGCACTTTATATGGGTATAGTCGCCAAAAATGGAATCCCTAAAATCTTTAACACATATTCAGATTTTGAATTCCTCTCATTTCTACAGTGAGTATGCTTGGGTAGACTACGGGATATGTATTTAATACTACGTATTTATAATATTCTTTATCTTTATTAAAATTATAGTTCTAATATAACTACCTAATATACCTATTCCTCCTATAGGTATGTACTTTTATGACTAAGTCTTTGTTAGTAAAATTCGGTCACTGAGTAGACTTAATTAATTACTCTGAATCTTCCTGTATTACCTATTCTACAATATACCTACTTATAACAGTACTTGCCATGGTCGTGTAGGCTTTTTAAGTCTTACTTTACCACTAATTTGTAGCAATTAGTCTTAGAATAAGTTGTACATAACTAAGAATATACTTAAATACTTGTTGTCATTGGTATTTTTCTAAATAAATATTATGCAATTTATTCGTTATTGTGCATACTCCTATCTCTGTTAGCCCTTCGCTTATTGTTAAAACCCTTAATTGCCTTATTTATTGATTTGATAAACGTAAGGAAAATAATGTTGCAGACCGTTAATTTATATTTTGTACCTAATTATGTTATTATTTTCTTGTAATGATAATAATAATAAACTACTTACTTTCATCTACTGTCTACTTTATTATTAGTCGCATGCATCACAAAAACTTGTTTGACTTTACTTGTCATGGAATTATATGCCTCAATCATTGTGCTAAATGTGAAAAGGTAGGATTACTAGGATCTGCTCGAGCCGTAGCAGGTTCCATTTCATCGTAACCTTATGAATAATAAAATGTTCACTATTATTTAGAAATACAGCACGAAATCGATGTAACTACATTCAGATGAAAATTTGGCTCAAAATTTCCTCGATCTACAAGTAGACTTCATATAATAGTCAAAAGTTGGGTACCTAACTACCTATGTTAGGTACTTGTTGTCTAATTCAAATAATTGGGGATTCATTCATGAAAATTTTCGTTTAAATGATACTTTCGAAGGTAGTTACTGTCAACTTTCCTAAAACGGGTTCCTGCTTCTTGTTGGAAGATGTTACACAGACAACACACAAGTGTAAGTAAATTTACTTTGTAAAATGCTACGCTGCCAGCAGTAACATAGGTGTAGAACTAGAATTTATTAGATATTCATAAAAAGATATTGTCTTCGTACTTACGGCAGATTTCCAAGCAAGATTTATGATCCTATTCGGCCAGCATACAAGCATCACACAGTAGGTAACTGTTAAAATCCAGATGTATGATTTTTTTCCATGCTCAACACACACACACACACACACACACACACATTAACTACCAAAAAAAAAATAGAGGATCCCGTACACTGTTCAGACTGAGCAAACAATTGGATTTTGCATTATTAATATTAGTTCATAATCACCACACCGATGGCGCAAGGATACCTATTTCTTGGCTACTGAGAACGAGTGACAGGAAAAAGTCATATTAGTGGTTGATTTTTTTGACATAATAAAAGAAAAAACGAAGAAGCTTTGGTACATAGGTATAAAAAGGCTGTCTACGTTTGTTCTACATCGAACATTATTAGAGTTAGACCAAGAAAAGTCTGCAGCGATTTTGATAGCCCACGCAGTGCAAGTGTTATTTACACGTCATAAATTCATAGAAGTTTGACATATAAAATGACACTTGCACTGCGTGGGCTATCAAAATCGCTGCAGACTTTTCTCTGTCTGACTCTAACGTCACTAAGTCATATTTTCATAGTAGTTTGACTAGTTTGACGTTTATGGTGGCACTTTACACTATGGCACGTGCCCCTTGCTAAATTGGGAAAAGTGTGATTTACACACAGAACTAGTTAATGATTTACCTACATCAAAAGTCCTATTTGTTAACTCTTTTCCCAGTTTGTAATGGATGTCATTCTAGGTATATAGCTCATAATAATAGCTCTTATGCCTTCATGGTTTAAAAATAATATTCTATCTCTATCTACTATCATACATGCGAGCATATTCCGTTAGCGCTAAATCCTGTAAAAATACTTAGGAACTAACGACGTTATTGTGATGTTTTTATATTTTGCTGCGATCATTTTGTTAGGCACTGAAACGGCGCCATTTGGTTCATACATATTAATCGAGGCTGCACAGTTTGAAAATCGAAATGCATGATTACCTACTTGCCTCGGAGTTTTCATAGCACGGTAAGATTAAAGTGAGCTATGGAGTCGATATTAATTTCGTACTCATTCTTATTCAGTAACTTCTCCTTGTGTCTGTTCAGAAAGAGAAGAGTCATGGAATGTATTGGGCCCAATACATTCCACGACTCTTCTCTTTCCGAACAGACTCTACATGGCGCAGTCGGTAGGATACGAACCTACGCTCCCAAAGAAATCTGATTTCCATGACAATTTCATTTCAAAGGAGACTACTTAAATGTAGTTCTAAATGTCAGTCTAAAATTGCATTCATGGTGATGGTGATCGTATGTCCATGGGGACACATTTCATTCATAAAAGTTCTAAGACCGAGTAGGTACCTACCTACATCAATATTTTTTAACACTGGCAACACTGGGTATTAAAAAATATGATAGAAGGTAGCATCCTATAGAAGTGGTCTACGCGTGCCTCCGTGAGGGACAAAACATACGCAATGCGACGCTATTATTGGTCGAATTTATTTGTTATGGTGGGCAACAAATCAATTCGACCAATCATGCATCTAATTTACGGTGGGGAATAAAAAAAAAGTGAGACTGTGACAAGGACAAACAATAAAAGCGCTTTCGCCGCTACTCCTACTGAAAGATACATAAGACTATCCCGTTCTGTCAGTTATCCCCACCACTCATGCCCAATCCAGTTTAATACTAGATTCATGAAAAATATTGATATCAGATTCGGTAGATGTTAGGTTAAATATTGATGTTATTCTTTATTACTTAATTCTTGTAAACTTGTAAATGACGAATACATGTCTGCGAGTGGGATTGATACAAACAAATCATTATTTTATACTTTTTATTTTATATAAAGCACTTCTCATGATCTAGGTATGTTTAAAATGTACAAAAATACGTTACATTATGATTATTGCAGTAATTAATTTTTAACCGTATTTATCTCTATGTTTTAAAATCGTACATAAATAGGTAATTATTATAAATATTATAAAACGCTACTTTTATATAAATTTATAAGCGCATAAAATACACCTTATGGTCATTAAATAGTTTCTATAAAAATAAGTTAGTAGCCTATTTAAGTTTGTAATGAGCACTATAAAGTGCTAATACATTTTTCAACTCGGTGTAGAGTCAATATCACAGACAATTTTAAAAATTGTGTCAATGTTTGGGCTTAGTTCTTTGTTTATCTTTTATCTTTAGTTTCACATACTAAATCCTTGCCTAACAAGGTCACTATTGTCACAATTAGACTTAATCCAACACGAATATCTTTACAAACTTTGCTTAACTAATTTGTGAGCCATAAAATTATTCTTCAGGTTTTAGTACATAAAATAAACTACCAAAGTACCTGCACACATATTAGAAGTGTTAATTTCAGTTCTACTTCATTAATAGACTCGGTAATAATTTACTACAGCAACAGAGCGTTCTTCATTTACCTATAGATTATGGAAAACACATCGTTGCCATTTCTTCAGAGCCCATTTGGGAGGACTTTTTACATCTCATGGACTACTATCTTCTCAACCAAAAATACAATTAGCCAGGCAAATGTGTCTATTATTTAATGTTTGCACATATCATTATTATCTTTTTACGATGACATATTCGTCAATTTAATAAAATATTTTATCTGAGCGTTGAAAAATATAGCAACAAGTGCAAGTATGATAAGTTATTAGACATAACGTTGGTTTGAATTTACCAATGAATGAATGTGTGTGAACCTCATTAGACTGTTTCTACATAACTCAATGTAAGTTGCCACATAATTTAATATGTTCTGGGCTTATTTTTTCCAAATATGGTCCATTCTTAAATGTAAAACGTATACGTCTGCAATAATAAATATTTCAAAAAATATGCTTATAATTACAATTGTATACTTTCCATTAAATTAATATTTTAAAGCTTACTCAAAGCTGCATCAAAATCCTATTAATATATTAGTTAACTCATTTAACTCTAAAATATTCGTACAATTTGTTAGTTTTATTGCCAGCTCATGTAATTATTGAGCACTCCAAGAACCTTCTCAATTTGATTTAAGAATAGGGATGATGACACATGTTTAATTTTATAACAAAATCTAGTAAAATAGATAGCAAACGAGCAATTTATCACAATAATGTGGATATTAAAATAAAATATTGAAAAATTACAAAAATACAGGACCTGAAAGTTTCAAAATTTAAGTTTTTTTTTACTTCCAAAAACGATAAAAGTAAGGGTACCATTTGATTCCTTACATTTCATGCAATAATATATTGTATAGCAACTATATACATAAACGCAATATTTCACCGACAAAAACGCAATTTTCTTGTTTTGTCCATACTACAAGATGGGCGATGACGTCAGGGCCCTTGGACGTTTTGTATAGGGCGTTTCGCGAGTGAAGTGCGACTGTCGGCCTTTGACTACAATTTCTGACTTTTGTGTTACTTTAATGCAATGGGTCCCATATAGACATTTGATCCTAAAAACAAACCCGATCGATTGATACTATAAAAAAAAATTAGTCATGTAGCCTATTCTACTTCGATGAATTAGATTGGGGTCAAGATTTAGCAATAACAACAAATTACTATTAATTAATGCTAAACATCTTGCCTGTCTGTGCTTACACTACTTACGTGTAAACTGTACATATAATAGTTCCATATTACTTTGCTTCCAGATTGATTTTGACCTAAGTACTTACACCGCACATTTCGAGTCTCTAAGCAACACTTGCTTTTGGCATAAGGTAGGTATGTACAACGGATTGGTCACTACCATCGGGTATGGTAAGGTATGGTTAGGAATGACTCATTTAAAACGTTTTCTTTGAGCGTAGGATCAAACAGAAATTTAATATCTATAATTTTGTGGCATGTGAGGCGTTTAATCTCACATGCCACATGGTGCATGTCCGGCCCTGATTTTAAATGTAGATTTAGGTACGCCAGACAGCCCACTTGTGTTAATTAACCGAGGGTGTGTAATTTTTAGTTAGGTAGTAAGTACCTACTCTGCTATATCTTCTCAGATTAACTTCATTTTTGTTTGGCGAAATCTAGCAGACTTCTTTAGGCCTAAAGTAGGTTATTTACAAGGTTGAGTAAGAGTCAGTTTGCGCCTGGTGCGGTGGGCCGCAGCAGGCGCAGGGCAGTCAGCGCATCGGCGCCGGCGCACGCCGCGCCACGCGCAGCAGCACCGGGCCCGCGCGCACGTCCTTGAACAGTCGGATGGCCTCGCCGTGCGTCAGGCCCGCCGTGCCGCGCCCGTTTACTGATACGATCTCGTCTCCTGAAATTAAAATTATAATGATGAATTATCCGTTCTCTGATGTAATGCTAAAAGATATGAGTGTGTACCATCACACCGCCTCCACGGGTGTGATTGGATTGCAGACGTCAAAAAGCGTACTTCGTTTTACAAAAAATAGGTATTCTTCCTCTAGGGATAACCCTATATGTAGAGGATAACCTCTACATAATGAGAGAAAGTAGAACATTTGTCGCTGATACCAAATCTCTAGCTTGTATGCAATAAACACAATTAATAAATAATTAATGAAATCTTTTCTTGGATGTAACGTCATTTCAATCATTTGCGGTTGCTCTGGTTTAGACGAATACACACGAATTTGTAATGAAGGCAGAACTAGTTCCGCATTTTGATGAGGTGGTTTGAATGTTACCGATTTAATTAGATCTGCTACAAATGTGGATAGGTACACCCACATAATTATATACAATATTAGTGTAAGTATAATGTATAATATCGCCATGTTGTGACATAACACAGTATCTAATTCCAGGATTTACCACTGACATTTTCAATATGTATTTTTTTTATAAAAGTGACCGACATGATTCTTTTTGACATTAGAAATAATTAATCGAATAGATACGTTTGTGGAAAAATTTGATACTTACATGTAGGGTGACTGTTATAGTTATTAGCCACTACATAGTAATTGGCTACTCCTAACAATAAGTAAGACTTCTATTGGCTTGTTACTTTTAGGGTTCCGTAGCCAAATGGCAAAAAACGGAACCCTTATAGATTCGTCATGTCTGTCTGTCTGTCTGTCTGTCCGTCTGTCTGTCCGTCCGTATGTCACAGCCACTCTTCTCCGAAACTATAAGAACTATACTGTTGAAACTTGGTAAGTAGATGTATTCTGTGAACCGCATTAAGATTTTCACACAAAAATAAAAAAAACAATATTTTTTTTGGGGTTCCCCATACTTCGAACTGAAACTCAAAATTTTTTTTTTCATCAAACCCATACGTGTGGAGTATCTATGGATAGGTCTTCAAAAATGATATTGAGGTTTCTAATATATTTTTTTTCTAAACTGAATAGTTTGCGCGAGAGACACTTCCAAAGTGGTAAAATGTGTGTCCCCCCCCCCCTGAAACTTCTAAAATAAGAGAATGATAAAACTAAAAAAAATATACGATGTACATTACCATGTAAACTTCCACCGAAAATTGGTTTGAACGAGATCTAGTAAGTAGTTTTTTTTAATACGTCATAAATCGCCTAAATACGGAACCCTTCATGGGCGAGTCCGACTCGCACTTGGCCGCTTTTTTGATTTGTTAGGAGTGGCTAATACAGTTACCTCATAATGATATTTTAAGTACCTACACACTTAAGTATTCATAGTTATGTACATTTTATTAATTAAAAGTAAATTCCAGGTTAACGAGTTTTTAATACATACTGTGCTTATAATGTATTCATATTACTTAATCGTAACAATAGTTTCTCCTTATCTTAAACGTTGTTGGCCTTGGGCACGGACCGTATGCGAGTGTCCGCTGTGCCCGAGTGACCTCCAGTACATCACGACTACACCTACACTGCATGCGTGTAAAAGGAAACACCTACTAGGTTTCCATTAGCCACCTTGTCACTGGCTACAAGTAATAACACACTAACATAATAATTACGCACAACTGGTCTCTAATTAGGTGCCGATAATAGAGATGGCTCGCTGACTATACCTACTTAATCACGTAAATACTAGCAGACCTTCGTTGAATTCTACTTAGTTAAAATCAAGATTTATCCTCCTTCACCTTTCGATGACGTAACCTTTATATCGACATTTATATCGCGTACAGGCAGGTGTATGTAGGACGAAACTCACTTAAGCGGCTGTAACTCAGGGGCAAGAAATACCAATAAATTGCAGCTGTCGATTAACCGTTTCCAAAAGGAATGTGTACTGCAATGAAAGGTTCTTGCACCACGTTCGACGTACTTTACCATGTTGCTCTTTAATCTTAATGTGATAAGAGCGTTGAGAATGGAGCGATAAGAATTGTATCAAATAGGTTGTTTGTCGAGGAGATATTTTAAATCAACGTTTTTCTTTAGCTCAAAGGAATTCTCTAAACGGTAACTAACCTTCGCGCAGTAAGCCCGATTCGGCAGCTTGTCCGTTATTGAAGATAGTCTTGACGAAGATGCCCATGTTGCCTCGCGGAGAATCCCGACCACCCACGATGCTGAAGCCGAGGCCTTTCCCTCCTGCTGATTTGGTAAACCGAACCTGAAATGTAAATACATGTCCTATGTTTACTTAACGAGTATATCAGAGGTGAAAGGTTTAAACCAAATACATACCTACATATCGAAAATGGGTAACAATGCAATATTATGGTACCGTAAAATGGGGTGAGTAGGTGCAAAACTGACATTCAAACCTCGATAACATTTTATTTTTACATATGCAAACTGAATGGTGTATATAATAAGTGTTCCGGAAGTTTGTATTTTCGTTTTTATTTTATGTTGGGTAGTTCCATTTCATAACTTTGACGATAAACAGGAAAACCCACCTCACCCCGTAGTCCCTCGTATTTGGGGTGAGTTGGGTTTTCATACAAAGGTGATTTTGGAAGATTGTTGGATCTATTTTTTTTTATTATAGCTCCAATTTAAATTGGAATGCATTGTTTTTGTGGCAGTAGCCTTAAAAAACCATCTCACCCCCCTTTCAAACCTTCTCTCCCCATTCATAACCCAACTGTCCCCGCGAAACCTACTCACCCCATTTTACGGTACCATCAAGCTGGTCTGATGACAGAAGGTGGCTGTAGGAAATCTGTGATAAAACAACGCAACTCAAGTGCGTTTGGTTTTGTTAGAATTGTCTCAATGGGAATTAGTTGCCTGTTGAATGAAAAGTCAGTCAGTCAGCGATAAAAGCATGTATCATAAATGATTTTATTGCAAAACAACTTTTTTGATACTTACCTCAAAGGACTGTACCCCGTCACGTGGTTCTGGCGGCGGCGGTCGTTTAGTCTGTTGTCCTGAAGTAGGAGGGGCTGGCGGCGGGCGCGCGCTCCTAGGCGTCGCACTCACGCGCAGCTCGGCCACGCCGTTGCGCAGCGGCTGCATAGGGTCCTGTCGAGCCTGCACTCGCGGCAAGCGGTAAGGCTCTTCCCACAACCTTTGTGCGGGCTCTGGCGTTAAACGACTGTACCCATTTCTATACACTGGACCATCTAATTCAACGTTTTCACTATAAGGCCTTCGAGTTCGTGATTCACTACTCTTTCTACGTTCTGGTATATAATTAAAGTCTACCACGTCCCTATTTTCGTCGTCTGGACATATTAAGGGAGCACGATCGCGAGGCGCAGGCGAAGTTTTAGCGCGGTATACGTTTGGAGAGCTACATCGCCGACGCAGAGTACTTTGCCGCGGAGAAGGCGATGGTGGTGATCTCACAGCGGTTGGGCTAGGAACGTAGAAGGTAGCAGGTTGTTGCTGCTGCTGCGGGGCAAGGACGTCGTGTGCAGATAGAGCCCGTCGTCGAAGACCTCCACCGAGTTTGCCTAAGGCACGGAGGAGATCAGGCGCTCCATTAGTCACTCGTAGAGATGCCGTAGTGTACACCTTCCCACGATGTCTGAAGGATAACTTAGCCGGCGGCGCCGGCGAGCAGTGTGGAGGCGGGCGCGGCGGAGAAGGCGAGCAACGCACGGGGCTGGGCTCTCGGTTGCCAGATCCAGGTCGTAGCCGCGAGCAACGGCGGCGCAACTTTCTCCATCTTTGTGACAGGTTTGCGTTCCAACTTTCTTCTGAAAATTAATTTTGGCGTAAAACAAGTGTTATTCACATTAGTCGAGCTATGAAAAGCTCAGACTTTTACTAATATCAAAGGTACACAAGCTGTGTTAGAGCTTCTCTGGTTGCAATAGTAAAGTAGGAAGTTACCTTTCTTATTAGTATCGGCGTCGGAGGCATAGTCGTGGGAGCGCGGGGGCGGTTGCGCGGGCGGCGAGGCGGGCGCCGCGAAGCTGTGCCGCAGCGGCGTCATGCGGAGCAGCCGCGGCCGGTCGCCGCCGCCGCGCGACCCCCAAGCCGGCGCACCCATGGCTCACCAATCCCTGGAACGGTTAAGTGTTTTTTGTGAACGCAGATAGTGACGCCACTTAGTGTAAGGCCTGAGTGGGCGCTCGAAGCGGAGCGTTCGGCGGGGCGTGCAGCGTGGCGTCGAGCTCCCAAGGGATTTGAGCAGCGTGCACTAAGGCCGTTCCTATACGTTTGCGTTTGTTTAACATGCACGCCGCACGCCCCGCGCCGCTGCACGCCCAACTCGAGCGTCCACTCAGGCCTTACACTTATAGTTTTTGATACTATAATAAATAATATGTACGTAATACAGAAGGTTTTTTATTGAATTTCGTTAACTTCAGGGTAAGGAGCAATGCGCTACAAGCGTAAAGAAAGGGAACCCGCCTAGCGGTTGGATGGCAGTTAATTTGTTAAGGAGACTGAATAACATAGGACACGTATGTTATTTTTCTTGTTTTGGTTTGAATTTTGTACAATAAAGAGTTTTCTACTACTACTATGATACTAAGTAGTTTTCTTAAATTCGGATAGGTATGTATTTATATATTTTTTTATTTAATACAAATTTAAATAAATGCTGGTAGCATAAATCTGCCGCTGTTGTAAAACACGCCTTATATATAATTAACTCAACCAAACAATTGAAAACTATGATATTGACATGTTATAAATTAAAGGGACGCATTTATCCGTTAGAGGGAGCAAGTGATATTGCTATCTCATTCTACCGCATGGCTGTGTCCCTTGAAGTGGTCGGCGATGGCCCATTGTGTACTGGGGCCTTAAGATATCTCATAATATATTGAATGCTGTCTTAGATAACGAGTATTAATTTAGATATTAGGTACTCTTTACAACAGGCTCGTTCAGAAGTTATTAAAACATCGTTACAGTATACAGTTCGTCATACTTAAATCTTCCGTACAATACCCTCGGCACTTATCACGCATCGCTAAATATAGGAACTACTTGTACTCAAGTGGAGATTTTGGCCTTAGCTTAGCTGCCCGATTCGAACAATGCTTATAAGATGTCACACCGATATGATACTGATCTGTCAGTGTCAAAAGGGACGTTTTTGTTTGTAGAACTGTCGCTTTTGACACTGACAGATCAGTATCATATCGGTGTGACGTCTTATAAGCATTGTTCGAATTGGGCCGTAGGTATGATTTATTTTTCGTACTGTAGCAGCAGCATGCCCCTATTGGTAGTTGCGAGATAATATGCGTAGTGCTCTACTTCATATTAAACACATTGATTTATTATATTTATAGACCGATAGAGCTGGTAAATAATTTATTTAAGTATAAACTACATAGGTAAGGTCGACCGGGTTAAATGCAACTATGGGATAATTGTGTCTATTTAACTTATTTTTTACAACAACGTGAATTAAAAAAACTCCCGTCGTCTAGTAATAAAGCCTGAGCTACTTGGAAATGAAACGTTGCATAGTAGAGGGCGTTTCGACCAATCGTATTCGAGAAAGAACGGAGAGACGCAATAACCCCATAGTTGCATTTACCTCGCTTGACCTTACCTATAGGCATATATGAATGAAAGTTTCCTTTGTATGCACTTATCAGGTTTTGCAAAGCGGATCTTGAAATTTTTATCTATCACTTTGAAGCGGTTATTCATAAACGTGTGTCAAATCTCAAATGCCATTGGTAGCTACATAGTCGTCAAAGTAAATAATCCCTACCTATCTATATATTCCATGTGAAATTTATGTTTATTGAAAATATACACAGGGGGCCTAGCCAAGATGATAACCGTTTGCGCCGTATCGAACGAATCTTCCCTCTCACTCTATCAAGAGTGATAGAGAGACATTAGCATTAGCTGAACAGAAGTGGAGTACCTAAGTAAGTACCTATAATGGTTTGGTTTTCTAACAGTACTGTTTACGAAAGCCCAACTCCCTGTAACGAGTTTTTGGTTAGAAAGGTAGTTGACCTAACAACTCACAAATGCCAATCTTGACACAAGCGCTTTTAGTTAAATAGAGTAAAGACTTTATTTATCTGCGCTGTGTTTATAAACATCGTTGGAATGAATCCGGATTTGAGTACCCCACAAGCCCACGGATTGACATTTACGCCCACAACGGCCCATGGGTTTAAATCAGCAAACAACTGGCTTCCGCTGTGTGTTTGAGAAGCAGCGTTGACTTAGGTCTAGTAAATACTAAGATTGCAACCATCTACGTCTCACGGCCCAGCTGGTAAACAATACACGGAGTTACTGCTTTCATTAGCGGTGACTTACTGAGTGCTAGTGCCTGTAAGGTCGTAATTATATGGAAAACATTGTAATATGCTTAAATAGATTTAATACATAATACCTAATATATATTAATTACATGCGTGTACAGTGAGTGAGGCGTATATCCGACACATAAAATCTAGTCCAGGAAGACATATGGGTGTAATGAATGCAGCCCTGTAATAAAGATAGCATGGTAATGCGGTGCATCTCGTTATAATTAGACGCAGACGGCGTGTCCGACCGGCGCGCGCGCTACCGTTGCGGATATCCGTTCCTGCGATCGAATACTAAACAGGAACCTTCATTTTTTTAATACAATGCAATTTGTTCCACGTTTATAGACTGAAAATTTTGCCCACTGTTTCAGAAATTGTATGATAAACTCAGGTTCTGTTCTCTTCTTATTCTATGTAGACGTTACCTGACTTACTTTTCTGGTTTCATTGAAAACAAGAGTTGTGACGGTAGGTATGGTCACGATCACGATGCTGAGTGGTATCTTTTGTGGTGTTTGATAGATAATTGTGAAATCTGTATCGTAATAACAAACTTTATTCAGATTTACAAACATTAATCTTATTTGTGAGAATTTACCTATAAACATGCAGGTCACACGCCGTAAGAAAAGGCTATGTTGAACGTCGTATGACGTCGTGTACCTATAGGCATAAAACTGTCAAAGCAGTGTGCATTAGCAAGGATAAAGAAAACCATTTTGTGTAAAAGACGTGTTTGTATGGAATATTGTTTTTCACCTCAGCAGCTCGAACAAGGGTACTTTGCTACTTAAAAACAGTGAGCAAAATTGAATTGATTGATTGACTGAGTGAGACAAAATGAGCAAAATGCGATTTTGCTCACTCAGTGAGCAAAATTCGATTTTGCTCACTGTTTTTAAGTAGCAAAGTACCCTTGTTCGAGCTGCTGAGGTGAAAACTTAAATGTTGGTATATCTTACGAAATCCTGAGTGAATAGAGGTAAGTGATGAAGAAGGAATACATTTTTCGGGTTCTCTAATATGTTCTCACTGCTGAGGTGAAAAGTTTTGTGAACTACACGAGATCAAAGTTATTTACATCTCGTGCGCTTTTGAGTCCCGTGCAAGCGAAAGATTCTATACTAGATTCACGAGCGTAGCGAGTGAATCTAATTTAGAATCTTGAGCGTAGTAAAATAAGCACTCGAAGAAATATCAAACTTTGATCTCTTGTTGTACAAATAACTATTGTTTTGTGTAGGTTGTTGATATTCTGTGCTAGAGTATTGCATTTGGAATACTTACCTTCTGACATGACATACATTTATTAATTTTAGCTAGTTAAAGTTTGTCTAGAGGAAATCGCTTTTTTAGCGATTAGAGCGCTTGTTGTTTACATGATGGTGCGATTAAGATGTACAAATGGTGTTTAGCAATAATGTGTCAACCCACATTAATTACGCAATAAGATGTCAACTCAAAAAAATGACTCTTAAAGTTGACATTTTATTGCAAAATGAATGTGGGTTGACACATTTTTGCTAAACACCATCCAATTTATTGTACAGACATCAACAACATAAATTTTCACAGCTTGAATCGACCTTCTGCATTTCTGGTGATAGATAAGACCAATGATTTTGCAATAAAAATATGCAATTCTTACACTAATTAATGAAACTATTACCTATTAATATTCTTTCGACCGTGAATTAACCACTCAATTAAGTGCAAGCATTCGCTTGCGTGCTTCAACTAATCTTACTAGTATGCTATAATGCACTAGTATTACGCTGCCCCACGCAAGACCGTTCGTGCTCGCTCTTGACACAAATCGCTGGAAAGACCGTAAAACGTATTGGACGGGGATACCGTGAATTTGTTAACGACCAAAAGGCTGTTCCTGTAGGATATAAATGGTGGGTAATTTTATAGGGAGCGTTGTGGCGACCGCAGGACCAGCATGAATCTCGAGGGAGCAAGTATTTTTTAGTATAACATGTAGACAGTAGTCTATATCCAGCCATAAGGGATTCCGAGATGACAGAACACACGTACTTATTAAGCAGGCATATGTTATATACGTCTTTGACACGCCTGCTTGAGTAACAATTGATGCGTCAATATCTTTGGGTGCTCAAGCCTAAATTGAGGAAAATAAAAATGAAATAAAAAGAAGTGATTGTTAATTACATAGGTATACGGCGGCGTCAATTAGAAATTGAATATTGTCTTCTGGCACGTAACCGCTTTTGACAATCAGTTCATTTGGGGTTGACTAAGTGGCCAATCGTGATTGTCAATCTTACGTGCTTGATCGTTTCGGAACCACTTTAGAAATTCAGTTTGGACGTTCAAATATTGGACGCAACGACTCCTACTCCCAACTAATCCAAGCGTTATCGGTGCGCTTGTAGCGACTATATACCATTGCATGTTTTATGCGCACGGGTCTGTGTGAATATGGACTACTCTATAATTTTTACTCTGGTGATGGCGACCGCAGGGCGAATATTAATCTCGAGGGAGCATTTCGGTGTGGACACTAGTGAGTAATTAAATTCCGAGTTGCTACGAGATGGGGCGATCTTTATTGCTGATAAACGACCTCGGGACAAAATAAAAACAAAGGGGAGTTTTATTTGGGAACAGCCAGAACTTTAGTTAAACGTCGATTGCCAGACGCACGATTAGGTACTGACGACGTGTTTACGCGAGTAAATGTTTTATTTATCGGGAAAAAATTGTTTTTTTACATAATTACCATAAACAATTAAGAAATATATTATTTTATAAAGTTCATGATAATACAGCTATAAGTGTATGTACCTATGTTATAAAATTAGGGAATGACGAGGTACTTAAAAAAAACAAATCGCATTATTTGCGTCCTTGTTTATTTCTCATTATAAGAAATAAAAATAAAACTGACTTCACTGTGGTTTCTTCAGAAGTATCTCCATTGTCTGCGGTAAGATGAAATAAACCTCTTAATAAGTATTGTTAAAGAATTATAGGTCACTTTATGTATTTGTTATTGGTAACCGCGATTCTATTTTCATATTTCACTGTGACAAAATCACAATGGCGTGCAATTTATGACGGCTTCGTTTTACTAACAATGAGTAAAACGGTTCGGATAGCTGTATGCGGATCGGAAGCTTGCATTAACGTCAGGGCCGCATTTTGCGCTCTAGAACTCATGATTATTTTAAAATATTTATTGTAGAAACTTATAACTACAAACTAAATATATAAAAAATAACTACCTACTAGAACTCGTCCCGGGCTGCCCCCGACGCAAAGGTGCCCATCACGCTCGCTGCGTTGCAGCGTTGGATTGCGATGGACAGCCTTTGCATCAGGAAAAACCCGGAGCGGGGGTCAAGGGCCCTTTCCAACATTTCTTTTAAATAGATAACCGAGTAAAATATTGTTAAATATAACTTTTTTATTCCTTACGGTTAAATACTTTTTTGTAGATATTCCTGCATCATACATTACCTATAGTTACTACTAAATAAAGTTGCCACTACATATGTAATCGTCAACTCTTAACAATAAAACTTCTATTGGCTTGTTAACCGCCTTCAAAAAAAAAGGAGGTTCTCAGTTTGACCCGTATGTATGTATGTATGTATGTATGTATGTATGTATGTATGTATATTTGTTCGCGATTATCTCGCGTTTGGCTGAACCGATTTTGATGCGGTTTTCAGAAAAGTGTTTCTTACATTCTGGAGAAGGTTTTAGTATACATAGATCTGAGCTGATGCTGAACCCTGGCGGTATCTAGTGGAACTCAGGTTTGGTGCAACATAGGCTCACGCTGTTTTGGTGATCCGACACGCCTTGATGAGCACTTGGGAGAGCAGTACCCAAGATAGAGCTGATGCTGAACCCTGGATGTACCTAGTGGAACTCGGGATGTACCTAGTGGAACTCAGGTTTGGTGCAACATAGGCCCACGCTATTTTGGTCATCCGTCTCATCTTGATGAGCACTTGGGAGAGCAGTACCCAAGATAGAGCTGATGCTGAACCCTGGCTGTACCTAGTGGAACTCAGGTTTGGTGCAACATAGGCCAACGCTATTTTGGCCATCCGTCACATCTTGATGAGCACTTGGGAGAGCAGTACCCAAGATAGAGCTGATGCACCAAACCACCCTGGCTGGCAGGGTTCAGCCTGGCTGTACCTAGTGGAACTCAGGTTTGGTGCAACATAGGCCCACGCTATTTTGGTAATCTGTCGCATCTTGATGAGCACTTGGGAGAGCAGTACCCAAGATAGAGCTGATGCTGAACCCTTGCTGTACCTAGTGGGACTTAGGTTTGGTGCAACATAGGCACACTTTGTTTTGGTTAACCGACTTGTCGTTGTGTGCCTATGTTGCAGAGTTCCACTAGGTGGGTCGATGAACTTTTTTCTAACTGCCTTTAAAAAAAGGACGTTTTCAGTTTGACCCGTATGTATGTATGTTCGTATGTATCTGTGTATGTTTGTTCGTGATTATCTCGCGTTTGGCAGAACTGATTTTGATGCGGTTTTCAGAAAAGTGTTTGTTACATTCTGGAGAAGGTTTTAGTGTACAGTGCATGGATGGTTTGAAAAACCAATTGGACCCGGTAGGTGGCCATGCTATCGGTATACTTACCAACAAATTTATGTTGCTGAAACCGATTTAGATAAAATAGTGGGAGTGGGAGTCGGACTCGGACTGGGACTGGGAATGGGAGTGGAAGTGGGAGCAATATACATACAAATCGTTTAGCACCAAAACATCATATTATGTTGTGTCGCGATTATCATCGAGTTAGGCCATCACCAACATTAGTAGGTAGTTACTAGGCCAAAACTAAATGGAGAGCCTAACAAACTAGTATTTTAGCCCAAAACCTAAAATAAATGAAGTACCTACTATCACTAAAAAGTAAAAAATAAAATAAAATAAATAAAAAATAATTAAAAAATTAAAAATAAACAAAAATAAAACCAAAATAAAATAACTTAATATAAAATCTTTTTTAAAAAAAGGGAACCGCCTTCAAAAAACCAACCCACTGAAAAGAACAAAATAATTTTTATATGGCACCCCTTTACGTGTCCAGTCCCTATCCCGTCGTAAAGCGAATTTTTACCAAAAAGTAATTAATACCTAATGATAAGAAAATTAATAATCATCCGGGTAATTACTTAGTTTTTGAAGGCGGTGCCAAACCAACAAAAACAGTCTTTACTACCAATCAGAAAATAAATACGAGAACGTAGTACCTACAAGAACTAAATTCATGAGTAAACTAAGTATGTCTTTATAATGCAAGTAAGTGCAGTGTTCTTCGTTGTCTAAAATATCGGTTCTCAAAAAATTTGGGTTGGCACCGACTTCAAAAACTAAGTAATTACCCGGATGATTATTAATTTTCTTATCATTAGGTATTAATTACTTTTTGGTAAAAATTCGCTTTACGACGGGATAGGGACTGGACACGTAAAGGGGTGCCATATAAAAATTATTTTGTTCTTTTCAGTGGGTTGGTTTTTTGAAGGCGGTTCCCTTTTTTTAAAAAAGATTTTATATTAAGTTATTTTATTTTGGTTTTATTTTTGTTTATTTTTAATTTTTTAATTATTTTTTATTTATTTCTTTCTGATTTGTCTTTGTGTTTGTGGTCAATAACTATAGCAGTCACCCTATACAAGTATTCAACTAAACCACTTTTATTTAGATGAAATGTAAGGTCCCTAAATTCCTATTTCTGGCTGGTTAATGTTATACGAGTATAATAAATCATACGTTTTATATGTTTTTTATATCCACAACTTTTGTGAATTAAAAAGGAAAATTCGTATAAAAATCTTACTATAATTCAACTGCAACCTAAATAGTAAATGTTATTCTTAACTGTAACCTAAGCCTATGCTGGATACGGCTCTGGAGCCGTTAATTCCGCGGGTCCCGTTGCGCGCCGAAATCGGCGGCGCCGTGGTCACTGCTCTTCCGTCCGGTGGGCACTATTAACCGATCGATGCAATCCCCACGTAAAAACTCAATCTTCAAAAAATAACGAGGTCAGTTTTTATCCGAATGACGTGGTGGTAGTGTATTTCGAGTGTGTCTACCCAGTGCCGGCCCGAGCCCTTGACCAGGGTAGAGCGAAATCTGAAGTTTTCAAGCGTATTTTGGGCCCCCGCCACACTCGCGTCTTTTAAAACTCTTTTTTTTTTCATTTGCCATTTTGGCGCCCCCCTTGCCATCCGGCGCCTAGAGCGGCCGCTCCACTCGCTCTACCCTAGATCCGGAACTGTGTCTACTGTCTACCTATGTTTTAATTACTTGGCACGATACAGTCCAAATAGATTCTGATATCAGAATTATATGTGGGCTGCGTCGTACCTGAATATACTTGTAAAATATATATAAAGACATCATCAGACAAATTTTGATTTAGGTACCTATCTACCTACCTGCATACCTATTCCTATATAAGTCACAGTCAGATTAATGCAATAATACCAGATAGGGCAACACACTCGAAGTGTAGCGAAGTAATGTTATAGTATTGTTAGTGTGGTATTTAAATACCTACTCACAGTACTCCATTTCAATCTCATTGACCGTACGTCGTAAGAACTATGATATGTATAATCTGTGCCGTACGTTAGAATTGTTAGAAATAATAAAATATGTTTATGACGAGCTTTTCAATGGCTTTCCGTTCCCAGCTGAGCAAAAGCTACTTAGCAGTCATGATTGTATGCAAATCGTGGAGATGGCCGTAATTGAATACTCAGATCACAGACGCGCCGTCTAGATTGGAGGTACAGTACTATCTGGATCTGGAGCTAAGTATTAACATCACACACTTAGACATGCAGACGTGCAGTGCACACATTCAGCAACAAACAGTTCAAGGAAATCGAATTCACTCGGCCTGCATTCAGCGTTAAAATTAAATTAAATTTACGCAAACATAAATATGGGAATCAATATATAGGTAGGTAGGTATATGAACACACTTTATAGGTACTTCTAAAAAAGTTAGTGCTCTTTTTTGGCTATATAGTTATGAATAATATAGAGCCCCATTACAGATCCGTTCGCAGACATTTTGTTTTAGATAATTATAATAAAATTACATGAGAATGGGGGGATGACAGTTCCAATGAAATGCCAAAGGTACATGATATATTTGTTTTGGTAATATATAATAGCATTAATAGCTATGCATTGGTTGGCATTATAAATGTTCTACCTATTGACTGTTATTTAAGTGGGCTAGACTAGCCATTTAGTGCATGATTACGAATAGGCATACCTATTATTATACTCGACGTTGACAAATCCGCGACTCCTACGTTGTGTCGAGAACTTGTCCCAAAATGGAACTACACTTCCATTTTGGGACAAGTTCTAGGAAACCGTGAAATCATTTGTCTAATTAAGGAAACCTAACACTTGTTTGTATTACTTACTAGGAAATTGCTTAACTTTTATTTCGTAGAAATATTTCTTAATTTATAAATACAATGGTTTTGATTTGTAACTTTCACAGCCATCTTATAAACATCTTTAAAAAAAAAATGGACATCCATCATGGGAATCGGCTTGTACGTGAAAGCGGCATTATCATCAGGTTCGTATAATAAATGTACATTATGTAGCGTCGCGTCGGTGAAGAGGTGCTCCAAAGGTTCTCGCCCTGCGGGCCGCTTTGTAATCAAGTGGGGTAGCCATTATATCAGAAAGTTCTGGCTCATGCATGTTCTCAAGTGCTTGCTCCGATACAATGACACGTGAGAAACGACAAAAACCGTTGGCTATATCCGTTGCCGGCGGATCAATTAAAAGGTTCAAGTAGAGCGCCAATCACTGAGGAATTGCGAGAACTAGGTATTAAGTACCTACATAAATTTTTACAAAAAGTACTTTAATCTTGAAATCCAATTGAAAACAGACTAACAAGAATAGTACGAAGAAATCTACGATTACATCGAAATTTTGTTTCCCTACCCACCGTACACCGTACACACAATATATATCCTAAAGTTTCAACTGCTTCAAATCGTATTTAAAAATATTTTTTGTCTGAGAAAAAAAAACAGAATGAGTTCCAGTTTCTTTTCTTTCTGAACTATAAACAACCCTTAAAAGTCATTTGTTTTACGGTATGTAGGTATCTTCCTGAATTTAGATTATGTACATCATGTACTTATTTAATATTAAGTAATTTAGAAGTTAGGTATGTACGCTTATCTAAATCCGCGTATTCCGTGGAAAACATCGTCTTTTGAAAATACCAAAATGTAAATCGTTTTTGTGTTTGCTTTCCTAGTAAAGTCCTTAAAATGTACAAGGCTATGGTATAGCTCAAGGAATTTATAGCGTGTAACGGGTTCGTGCCCATGTTGCGCCCACACTTATTAACGAAACTCAGATTTATGCGTCGCCGCGATAGCGATAGTGGCACAATGGGCCCTAAGGAATGTGACCCAACACTCATTCGGTAGACTTATGTTTATCTAGCTGATATCTACGCGGTGCAACCATATCGTTCCGCTTGCAATGACGCGGACCTTTGCTTTGAACTTAATTCACGAGTGTCAGTAGAGCAAATTTGATATAACATTTTAATGAAAATGAATGGCTCCAGAACTGTCGTACCTACTTAATTTACAGCAGGCTTATACCATACTAGCTGTTGCCCGCGACTTCGTACGCGTGGATTTGTATATTGGTGGTTATATATTCTACATTAGCTTAGAACATTATGCAGCAAAAGATCGCAGTAGGACGGTTAATCATTTGTTAATTATTAATATTACAACGCATGATACTTGTCTTTCACAACCTACGAAGCTTCAAGCCCCTAACTGAATAAAATTGTTCTCGATATAATTCCTCTCAACCAGAGGATTTTCATGTCCTCTATTTAATAAAATCTACTACTTAACTACCTATTTACGAAGTTTGAAGTTCCTAGCTTTAAATAAAATTTGAACCCTATACAAATTTTCAACCCCTTTTTAACCATTTTAGGGGATGAATTTTTAAAAACGCTGAAATTACTTTTCTTGTATTTTAATAATATGCCCATATACAAAGTTTACAACGATTCAAGTCCCGCACTCAAATGAATGTTTGACCTCCATACAAATCTTCAACCCCTTTTTCACCACCATGGGGATGAATTATCAAAAAGTCTGAAATTAGTTTTCTTCTCTTTTGATGAAATATCTTTTTACGAAGTTTCAAGTTTGTAGCTTTAAATAAAATTTGAACCCTTTACAAACTTTCAACCCCCTTTCGACCCTTTAAGAGATGAATTTTAAAAACGCTGAATTTACTCTTCTCGTATATTAATAAAATGCCATTTTACAAAGATTCAAGCCCCGCACTCACAAAAATGTTTGATCTCCATACAAACTTTTTACCCTTTTTCACCACTTTGAGAGATGAATTTTCAAAAACGCTGAAATAAGTTTTCTTCTCTTTTAATAAAATACCTTTTTACGAAGTCTCGAGTTCCTAGCTTAAAATAAAATTTGAACCCCATAAAAACTTTCAACCCCTTTTTAACCCTTTTAAGGGATGTACTTTTAAAAATGCTGAAATTACTTTTCTTGTATTCTAATAAATGCCTCTGTACAAAAATTCAAGCCCCACTCTCACAAAAATATCTGATCTCCATACAAACTTTCAACCCCTTTTTCACCACCTTGAGATATGAATTTTCAAAAACGCTGAAATTAGTTTTTTGCCGTTTTAATTAATACCTTTTACGAAGTTTCAAGTTCCTAGCTTAAAATAAAATTTGAAACCCGTACAAACTTTCAACCCCTTTTTAACCCTGTTAGGGGATGAATTTTACAAAACGCTAAAATTACTTTTCCTGTCTTCTAATAATATCCCCAAATCCAAAGATTCAAGTCCCGCGCTCGAAAAAATGTTTGATATCAATACAAACTTTCAACCCCTTTTTCACCACCTTACAGGATGAATTTTCAAAAACGCTGAAATTAGTTTTCTTGTATTTTAATTTAATAACTTTTTACAAAGTTTCAAGTTCCTAGCTTAAAATAAAATTTGAACCCTATACGAACTTTCAACCCCTTTTTAACCCTATTAGGGGATGAATTTTACAAAACGCTGAAATTACTTTTCTTGTCTTCTAATAATATCCTCAAATGCAAAGATTAAGTCCCGCGCTCGAAAAAATATTTGATATCCATACAAACTTTCAACCCCTTTTTCACCACCTTAGGGGATGAATTTTCAAAAACGCTGAAATTAGTTTTCTTGTTTTTTAAAAATATATCTTTTTACGAAGTTTCAAGTTCTTAGCTTAAAATAAAATTTGAACCCTATACGAATTTTCAACCCTTTTTTAACCCTGTTAGGGGATGAATTTTACAAAACGCTGAAATTACTTTTCCTGTCTTCTAATAATATCCCCAAATACAAAGACTCAAGTCCCGCGCTCGAAAAAATATTTGATATCCATACAAACTTTCAACCCCTTTGTCACCACCTTAGGGGATGAATTTTCAAAAACGCTGAAATTAGTTTTCTTGTATTTTAAAAATATATCTTTTTACGAAGTTTCAAGTTCTTAGCTTAAAATAAAATTTGAACCCTATACGAATTTTCAACCCTTTATTAACCCTGTTAGGGGATGAATTTTACAAAACGCTGAAATTGCTTTTCCTGTCTTCTAATAATATCCCCAAATACAAAGATTAAAGTCCCGCGCTCGAAAAAATATTTGATATCCATACAAACTTTCAACCCCTTTGTCACCACCTTGGGGGATGAATTTTGGAAAACGCTGAAATTAGTTGTCTTGTTTTTTAATATAATATATTTTTACAAAGTTTCAAATTCTTAGCTTAAAATAAAACTTGTACCCCATACAACCTTTCATCCCCTTTTTAACCCCCTTAGGGGTTGAATTTTTCAAAATCGCTTCTTATCTCTTGTACACTTTATAAATGCAACCTAGTGTGCAAATTTCAACTGTCTATCTTTTGTAGTTTCGGCTCTGCGTTGATGAATCAGTCAGTCAGTCAGTCAGTCAGTCAGGACACTTGCATTTATATATATAGATATATTATTGGCGATACGAAGTAGGTCGCCTTTCTGTACATTACTGTCATTGCAGCTCTCAGCTGTTGCCATTATATTGTTCATCGTCGAATTAAGAAACTACCCATCAACGCTGCTCTAGATCCGAGCTCTTCGAACGAATCTGGGAAATTACTTCTCGACACTGCTATTATGTTCAACCTCCTTTATTAGTTTTTTCTCAAGAGAAATCAGTTTGCGCTGGTTCCATTTAATGTTAAAGCGTTATATCATTGTGATCTGTGACATGGAGATCACGTATTCTGTGCGAAATTCTAACAAATTAGTCGACAAACGATGTTTTTTTGCCTCTGTAAATATGCCCACTCGGCACTTTAAGCTGTCCCCGCGTTAGATCGCTCTTTGTAATACCATAGCATATGCCCACCACCGGGGCTTAAACTTTCCGGAGCTAAGTCAAAATTTCATTAATATCGATTCATTCGTTTAGTCAGTAAAGACAATAAATTTCGCATTTATTGCTAAGTTGCCAGTTTATCATGTATGTACACATGTCGACGCAAAGGTTTAGGAACAATGGAAGTAGAAGTCCGTGTGAAAATATTTGCATCCTTTGGGTTAGCGATGATGTAATAGAAGAATTATTGTCTTTACTAAAGCGAGCAAGTAACTTAAATTATGTATCATAATTTAACACTTACCGACTAAATCATCTTATTCGTTTCGAAAACGTTCGCATTGTTAGGAACATAAATAAAATAGACAAGGTCAGATTCACAACAATTTACCTGCCCACTCTGTCCATAGTTATATTATAACTAATCGTTCAAGAGTAGATGTGGACCGTGAATAAATGCTTTTCCGTTTAGGTCTGACTTCTCAAATGGAGATATTATTTACAGACAGAAAAACTTAACTACATGATTGCTTCTTCTCGATGCTGGTGGTCTCTGCAATTCGTATTCACTTTCTCTGCGAGTAATATTCACGTGCTAACTACGAAAAAGTTTAACATTTAACTCGGATTCAAGCAGGTATTTTATGTTGCATTGCATTACGCCGTAAGTTATTAACGCTCGAAGATTCGCAACATCAGAAACGTGGAGGTACCGTGACTAACCACTTTTGTTATGGCGGTCTTTGCGGCGGATGTCATTAAACGGTCGGCTGACTAGGAATGGTCGGTAGTGCCAAAAGTTAAGCCCAAACTGCAAACATTGAAGAGTCTTATATATAGGTATCTGGCTATCAACATTATGAATTAAAAATAGCTGATATGATGATTATGAGCTTACTACTATATGCGAGAGTAAAAGTTACTAATGTGTTTAAACTAATCATTTGGTCTGAAGTATCATTTGGTCCTCATCGTTTTATTTAGTATAAGGATTAATGATTTAGTAGCACAAACGCGTAGTTTGGTAGCGGGTTTCTCAATTGAATGAACGACGCTTTATGTAGTGTAACAAAGGGTTCAGTGTGAGTTCTTGTGAAGCATTCCTCGTCTAGTAGCTTGTCTTTGAGCCCTGGCATGTTGATGCCGACCCGTACAAGCCATTGTCCAGCAGCTTCATTATCTCACGCGTGGGAGATCCGGAATATGTGGTTTAGATCTAGTTCTACTTACTATGCAGTAAATTAAAGGAACTACCGACACTACGACGTCATTTAAATGTTTTCGTTACCAAGGCGCCGCCGTTGAAAGCCGAAATATAGATCGTGTCTAGCTTTGTTCGTATAGATCAAGGATTGTTTGAAACATCCGTGGCTTTGTGCTGAATCATGTCTACAATAGAGCGAACTCTACATTACGAAACTTGCATGAACTTTAACGTTTCCTGCGTTGCGAATATTGCGGTGGTAAAACATTAAATGCTCTTACGTCTCGTGAGAATTCTCCAGTGGTGTTATTATTATAGACGGATGAACAGAACTGTAAAAAATATTAATGCGCTCATCTTCTGTTTGTCGAAAACAACTTAATTATTATTCGTTCTAGTTGGTGGTCGTTCTTGATTACTAAGACTAAGAATTTTATTACGGACTTGCGCTTAGAAGAACGGTCAACGTTGGTTATTATGAAACTAAAATATGGGAAAGTGTAGCCTAGCAGCCAGGCTTGCTCAAACAAAGGATTTGGTGCTAACCATCTAAACAAAGACGGTAGTTAGATATGCTGTGAATCTTTCAAGTCCACACTTGTCCCTGCCCATAACTGGGGCATCTTGTTTAATGACACCACTCGCCTTTTAAGGCGTCTCCGAGGCAAACGGACTCAGATTTTGGCGAAGATATTAACATACCAAGTAATATTAAAGCTTTTCATAAACACCGCCTCTTAATAGCGAGTCTTTAAAGATACTTAAGTACCTACCTAAATTTAAAAGAAAAATTTTATGAACCTTACGAATGTTCTTTTAAATACTTATTTGAAAAAGATTGCACCGATAAATCAGTGTCTATATTTATTATGCTGTAGATATTTCGCCTTTTCGCCGAAGATATGGCAGTCGAGCGGAGGGCGCGAAAATTACAAATAACAAGTTAACGACTGAGGATCTGTAAAATACCTACCTACTTGTTGATGGGATCGTTTTATCTTCTTTTCTGTGACTGACTTCCGTGCTCTAGCATCATGTGTAGGTAAATTATTTAGGTACTGTAAAGACTTAAGAAAAGCTGAAAAAATTATTTACATATTTGTAAGTTCACCATTCACACAACAATATCAACATTACAATGCGATGGATTAATCGTCTAATGGATTGAGGCTCCACAATACCGCAATATGCATACGGTATAGGTAATAAGGGGAGGGTGGCTGGATGCATGACGGCGACGAAGTCTGCATACTTCCAACCTTTGCATTCGAAAATCACCTTTATCGTCCCTGTTTTAAGGGTTAAATGCTATAGGTTTGGTATAATATATAGCAGACGGAGTGTGACGAGGGTTTAAGGTACGCTGCGAGGGGAAATGCTGGGGACGAATTTAACAACAGCTATGCAATGCAATGCATCCGAATGTTGATATTAGAGATTTATTTAATTAATGGCCAATTATATTATTTGTATTATACTCTACATATTTCTTAGTTATTGAATAGGTATATATGTATGTATTAAAGTACCTAAAATAATTTAAATACAATAGCTAGGCATAGGTACGTACAGGGGTGAACAATTCCTTTAAAATATTTCTTTCAGCCAACCTCTGTTATTGATGTTTATATGATGACAATTATCAAATTTTGAAGAAATCTATAGGATAATGTCGCTTGATCAATCACTTATTACACAAATATGCAGTTTAAAAAATATATATGTTACTAATCCTATAAATGTTTATTAACGCACAAAACTAAAAAAAAACAACATAATAAAACTTACTAAACCTGCTACACTACACTAACTTACATATTATGCTACCTACGGGTAAAAAATTTGGTCTAAATCGCCGTTAACAAATATCATAAACACTTTATGTCAATAATTAAACGCTAAAATTTTTTAAGCGGCAGCTGACTTATAACCGTTACTTTAAAAATTCATCACAAACACAAACCTTTTTTTTTAATTTATCCAAGTCATGCAGACACTGGCGATCGTTTGGCACTTTAGTTCAAAAGTCGCGATCATATTAAAAGTCGTTAAGTTTCAAATCGATCATTCAAACTATATATATGCAGAAGTCGACACAACACAAAACATATCGATCGACGCAGCTGATGCACTACACGATTGCAGCCGACGACAAGCTGCTCGACGCGGCACGTTCGCCTAAGGCGAATGACGAATTAATACTAACATAACCTCAAACAAAATTACGCGCGCGCCGCTCGAGAAAATGTTTTATGCTGTCCGTACTTTGTAATGGGGTTCAGTAAAGACGAGGAAGAAAATATTGATGGCTTAGTGCATGACAAGGATAGCGGATTGTCAAAGGTGCACGCGCCGTAGTATGTTGAAAACCGTCTGCCGCTCATAGGGGCCATTAACGAAAAAAAAAGGAATTTTCGTGGCTATGTATGTTTGCATATCAGTTACTAACTACAACGGAAATAGACGGAGTTGTGTAAACCGTTAACGTTCACGGTAAACACTGTTAACATTTCCTATAACTGAAAAACACCGCAGTCCGCACCTATTATGATAAGAAAATGTGCATACACGATATATTGGGTTCACTTACTAGCAACGTGGCAATGCTTAAAGCATACGAGTAATACTAATTATGCTCGAAAAAATATAATTATATATGTACACACAACACACAACACCTTTTTATTTGTATTACTGTAGAAAAAGAACGCATCATATAAAACAACAAAACATTTATTCACTCTCCACTTGAACATGTAGACAAGTTGAAGACAAAAAAAATATTCAAAGCGTCAACAGTTTGTGTACCTGCGCAACGTCTTCGCCTCCCGGCCCTTCCCAAAGCCATTGAAGCGTGAAGAATGAATGATTTTTAACAGCCGCTAACAAAAGTCGCAATAAATTCTGGCTACTCTTTGTATTCTAGTGGTTGTTAATGTTTAGAATTCCTTTTGTTGTGATCAAGACTGTTTGTATGGGTGGTTAGAAGTTATTTTGATCTTACCAAACTCTTTTACTCGCACTGTGAGTACTGTCCAGGCATTATGAACCTATGCTATTAATAGGATACTTCGATTTGAGAACAAAGCTGTTACCCCAAGAAGGTTTGAAGTTAACCTACTTTAAGAGGAATACAAACAATGATAACGAACATTGACTGATTACTCGTGGCTGACCGTATGATGAAATCAAAAATATATGTTGATCATGCTGAGTTATTCTAGGAATTATACGAAAGGTTACGAAAACATATTCGACGTTCCATATGTATGTTTTAAGCATACCTTAAGGTATACATTTAACTGACATTTAAAAAGGGATCTCTTGTATTATTAGTCAAAGAATTACTATACTTAAATAGTTATACTTGGTGATAATTATGCTAAAGTATCTTTTTAGGTTACTGTCATTCAGTATAACTTAGTGAGTATCTTAATGTTGTGTAGGACGAAGCCCACATGCTCTCGCGCCAGAACGTCTGCAAGGCTGCGCTTACTAATGATGAACTCATGGGCACAAGGAACATAAAATGTGGATAATTAATGAATACTCCGTATTTAAGTAATATGTACTTGCCAAATATCGTTGAAAGACAATGTCAAAAGTGTATGTAACTCTAACTATACAACGTGACCCGTTTTCATTGCTTTTGTGAGATGTCGCTGCTATTCGTTTTATCTCAGCTAGCGTGACGTAGGAAGAATGCTGATATTTTAAATAACGACTTTGTTATTCATCAAACAAACATAACTTTAGAAGAAATTAAGCAACGTGAAGTAAGATCTATTTATTCGATACACTACACCTACAGTTAGGTACCTATAAAATATGCTAATCCTAATTAAGTACCTAGGTAGGAAAATTTTACTGAACATGTTTTCTTATAAGTTCAAAGACTAACACAAAACCCGTGGCATTTGTATTCGGGTCGCACTTCTGCGGGTTTTTTTAATTCCACGTCAGACATAAATCCACGCACGCACCTTGTTTGTAAAGGCAAGGGATACAAACGTCCGAGGGTCGCCTAGCGGCGCGTGCTTCCTGCCAGCACGACCACGTCCTAGCTGCCCTAGCACACACGACACTAGCGTTCCACTGCCAAACTAGTTTTAGTAACATTAAGGAGAAACAGGCTATGCTTGGCCGTCTTAAGCACGCGCACGACTTCCACAATGCGTGTCATGTAACTCATGTATAACTCGATCCAGCCCTTAAAAGAATAATGTCATATGTGATTAAAATTTCATAAGTTATGTTTTATTTACGTAATGGCGTTCCATGCACCGTGGTCCACGTTTAGTCCGTGGGTCGTTTTCATCGATAAGTGGCAGCTGTTGCGAAAGAACCAGACTCTTTAATCCTATGCAGAGGTCAGACTCTTATATCAATAAAAACATTAGCACATTGCGTTTTTGTAACGGTAAAAAACGGTTGATAATGAACTTGCAAGGTTTGCATGAAGATCAACTTTTTTATAGGTGCTATCCTATTGACGGGTATGTACCTACTTACGAAATATATTTTAAAACTGACGCGGCCCGAAATGCGTAATATTATCGAATATTTCGCATTAGATTATTTAAAATGTTTGACGCTCCGTTAAACCTGATTTCGGTATAATGAGTTTGAAAACATTTTTAGGGGAATCTCTACCCCATGTTTTACAGATGGGTTGATTTTTAAGCCAACAGCCAACACCCCAATGTTTTGGGTATCATCGATGGATCGTAGTGATTTATGTTATGAACTATGTACTTCCGTATGGTGTACTTAACAATGGTTATTTTTCGAAGACATTTATGCGGATGGGTAATGTGCATTGTGGGATGAAATGTTTTATTATACTATTAGTAAAATAATTATTAAGGCACCTATGTAGTACCTTCTTAATAACTCATATACAGAGTGTTCGGTGTTCGCGTCTGCTATTGCACTGACTTATCAATAAGTCACATTGCAGATCATCTATAAGTAAATTAAGACTTGTACTTTGATTTGACTTAAGTAAAGTCGAGACCATTGATTCTTAACAACACAATGAGGCTGGAGCCGTTGAGGCCCTTATAAATTTATATTTTGGTAGCAAAGGTTTTCTATACTGCATTGTTTTGAATTAATTCTCGCTACGTATTTTGATGTTCTTTTGCTTAAAAGTAGAAATGGCCCATGTTTAGAAATATGTTTAAGTCTTTCCGGGGCATAAATGCCTAAAAATTAGGCTTATAATGGCCTGTCAAAAAAAATGAAGTTGGGCCGCTTCGTCTTTGAGGTTCAAGATTTAGGGCGTTTACAATAAGGAGCTTTGTTTCTGTGTTGTTATTCCCATTGCTTACCGAGGACGTCTTATCATCATCGGGGACTCGAATGAACTCGATCTTATACCTATACACCGTCGCATAATATTTATTTTCTATACATCTCTGTCGCCAAGGATCTTATTATGTAGCTTAATTTAGTAACTACTATGTGCCTATGTGTCTATTATGTGCATTCGTTTTGGTGCGAGTCCGACTCGCGGTCCAAGGTTTCCGTACATGTTCGACTCACGCTTGACTGCACATTTCTAATAGGTTTTCCTGTCATCTATTATAGGTAAAGAACTATTTTGTGTTTTTTATTTTTATTTTAGACCCAGTAGTTTTGGAGATAAAGGGTTCCGTTTTCCCTTTTCGGGTTCCCCTAAAAACACCAAATCCTACTTACATAAGGGCTCTCCTTTGGTTCAAGTTATGATACAAGTACAATCCATCACGGGAACCAAGCCTTCATAATACCTATACGTAGTACGTACGGCAATCATTGGGGATAAGCGAATGTTTAACATATCAGGTGTGCAGTAAAATCTCCGATAACGCAGATCAGGATTGTTTTTATGCTGGTCGGGTAAAAGTCGGTAAACTATGGTAATCCATCCCCGCGCCGTGTTTTGGTTCCGGGCGCGTGCGCAACTGGTTGTAATCGGAACCGTAATCGTGGCTGGAGCGACGCGTGTGCGTGGTCACGTAACGGACGTTAAACTATAACAAATTATTTATTCCGTCAAAAATAGAACATAAACCTGTTCTTGTACACATGGCCCGAAAGTAAACAAATTTATTTTAACCCCTTCGCCTCTCACCAGCCACTAACCCCCATGGCTATACAATATAGGTAGTATACCTATATTGTATAGTTAATTAGATAATTACTTATGTATGTAAAGGTATAAACTTCTAACTTTTAATTTTGATAGGTAGGTACCTACCTACATAAGGTGGACCACTATAATGGTCCAGCAAACAATAAGAAGTGAAATTGCGTGATCAAACCTACTTTAACTTTAACTTCTTAAACACTGTATGATGAAAGTATTAGTGAAATGTACCCAAATCGTTAATCTAATACATTATAATTATTGTCCACAAGAAAGATGTCCGTTTTCCGGAAAGTTTTGACCCAGTCAGTTAATAACTACAAAGAGGGGTCTAATTCTTAACTAGGAAAGTGGTTCAGGTAAAAAAGTTTCTAGAACTAGTATTACTTGGGCCCGATTCGGATTTTGAACTAGATATCTATTAGACATCACCAAGATATGTCAGTGTCAAACAAGTGTCAAAAGTAACGTTTTTGTTTGATGAATCGTCACTTTTGACACTTGTTTGACACTGACATATCCAATCTATATCGTTTGGATACCTATCTAATCTTTGACGTCTCTTATTGTTCGAATACGGCTGCTTATTTCACTTAGGTACTTTTAACGGAAAGGAGGAAATTTAAAATCATAATAGAAATTGTGACACCTTTGCTTACGTTAACTTAATAAAATACGTAAATAATTTATTTAATTAGGTACCTACTCATAGACTCAATAATTCAACAAAGTATCAACATATTATATACAAACAAAATGGCTTAGCAGCAACATAAAAAAATACCTCGTCCATAAAAAAGACAAGCAAGATTGGTCAGCGTATTTGAAGCACTCGAAACCAACGCCCACAGTCTCGCAACTTCAACAAAAGATACGTCAAACAAACATCTCCCGCAGCTCGGCGTTCCACGTACTCCAGCGCCTTTGCCACTCCTGTGAAATGACATGCCGGTTTCGTATTATGATTGCGATGAAGCGGACTTGAAATACCTTTACTGATTAAATAGATAAAGTACCGCGCAATATGTACATAAAGATACCGTCGCGTATTATATTATATATTTATCCTTAAATCGACGATCACTTAAACGGTTAACGGTTAACATTAAGTTTTAAGTTGCCATGTTAGTATTAGTACGTGTGGGTTAAATCTTGCAAGCAAGATATGAACCAATGTTGAATTATTACTTAGGTGATAATGTAATGTTTTGGCACCATTGAACAAATCTGATGTAAAGTATCAACATTAATGTTTTTTTATCTTTTACAGGGTAAGTGTAGCAGAATTCTTCACTGGTCGTGAGGAAATTGCAATCAAACTGTAAATTACTCTGACAGGCACTTAAGTTGTGTTGTGACTTGTGATTGAGTAGTTATAGTACTAGTAGTAGTAAACAGTTTAATTCCTAATGAAACGTCGAGTACGGCGATGGAGAAACTTCTTTCACAGGATGAAAGCGGCAATCATTTATTACAATAAATTAAATATATCCAGAAGTATATAAATTAGTCTGAAAATCATGTAATATTATTAATCCTAATAAAAAATGGCATAAAATGCAATTTAATATACTTATTACTTATTCGTTTTAGTAGTCATAAACAAAATTTTAAATGTATTGGTTATCTTATTTCCATAAACTTTAATTAACCTACACTTAATTAATAATAAAAGTAAATTAATAATTTTCTTGTCCTTGTAACCAGCACCAGTTGCGTTTTATATTTCAAATATGTCATATAAAAACAGTTTTTATATGACATATTTGGACGTAAATAAACATAATAAAAAATACCTAACTTATATACTCGTAGCACGTAGCAATAGTTTTGGGTATTTCTATACATAGGTATTTTATATTTATTTTGTCAGCTAGCTTTAATTTAATTTGATTCAATACTTACTAGAACTAAAGAACGTTAGAAACGCATTGCATTCTATCCCATAAAATAATACCAGTCTTATTCCGTTACGAAAGGGTATTTTTATTTGGTTCAGTTCAGACCCGCTGTTGTTGCAGTGTGTGGTCTGGCGCACAAAGCGACGTGTCTGTGTAGCTGTAGATGTAAAGGTTGTATAGCATTTGTACTGAAGAGGTGTGCCTTTATTCAAGGATGTCGTTGTCGTATGACCTTTGGCAACATTCCACAGGTAGTTTAGTCGGTAAGTATAGGGAGTCCGGCGGTCAGGTGTAAGGAATAATGGGAATTGTTTCTATTTATATCTTCCTTAAGAATACACGCAAAAAGGTAAATACCGCGTGCAATAGATATTTCTTTGTCCATGTCTTCTTAATTTTTATATAAACTATATCTGTTTAGGTACCTACTTAATTGTGAATATTAAAGTATGCACACATACAGCTGTAAAAGTGCATAGGTACCTAGAGTACCTACCCATTTTATGAATAGAATTCATTCATAGTGGATATGCACTCTTGCAGCTCGCTCTATACATGAACTCGTCAGGTCAAGCATATAACATTTTGTTACATACCTCAATTTTATATTAATTAGTGTTTGACGTTTTACCACGAAACCAAATAGAACATACTGGGGTCGGATCTTCATGTTTGCATACGTTTTCCTTTCCTACTTGCTTCACAATTGCAAATGCCTTTCAACGGTTCAGTACATTCGTATCTTAGACACAGGTGAAACAAGAGTTTTCCATTACCGGAGGCGAGTTCAGCGTCACGCTTAACGGTCCCGTGTGAAACAGAACACGCTCAATAGATGACACGAGAACATCTGTACATGTGCCTACAAAGCACATTGTGCTGAGTACAAAAGTATCGATGTTCGAAAGTTACCGAGAAGATTCGTTTTGTTTTTCTTCATGACCATGCGCTACTCATTTGTTTATATCGAAGCGTGACTAGTGCGTACGAATACCTACTTAATACTCACTTATTGTTCTTCTCACATAGTGAAGTAAAGTAGGCCCTACTTTCGACAAAGACAGGCCGTTTATCTGACATATAAGACAAAACAAAGACATTAATGTTTGGTAATTAAGTGTAGAAGTATGTGTTCATTGTGTTTAGAATATTATAATTTAGCAAACAATAAAACTTATCAACCTCTATCAAGATCCAACTTGTATTATTTTTAATTGGGTATTTTAATCATAATAGAAGCTAAGCGTGGGAGCCACGGTGGCCTCGGCGGCGGTGTACTGTTTCAGCATGGGAGCCAGCCGCGGGTTCCAGTTCAATTGCCATCACAATCTGTCAGCAAGTGCCAGAGCACCGTTATACAAATGACAATTAAACGTGAATTACACCACCTTGCTATAGTCCAACAGTCGTGAACAACGGTATGCAACCAAATTTCATTTCATGAGTTTATATTATTACACAAGTTAGAATAATTATATTTGTGAGTCATCGGAATATTCCCTAGCAATAGGTAAGAGTATGTTTTACTCGTTGTTCTTAGCTATTCTTTTATTTTCTGTATAAATACTATAAATAGATAATTATACGCTTATTATTCTGCTGCTTAATCTTCATTTTAAAAATATGTGTTAAGATTTTATATGGTCATCGAGTTTTATATGATTCAGTTGATTTATTTACTGTTCGACATATAAATACTAAATTATACGGTTTATAGATCAAGGAAAAGAAGAAAATCTTAACGAATGTTACCATGTAATTTTGATGCCTTTGACTTTGGCTCTAGCTTAGAAAAAAGCCACTCATTTGCAATCAACTAGGGACAATTGCCATAAGCGTGACTGAGTTTTATGAAACATCAAAATTGTCATACAAAGATGTGAAGTTGCATCACTGGATTGCAGCATTTAGTAGTATGTTACAGGTAAGACAATGGGCAGCTTTCACCCACGTTTGGACGTCGCGCATCTAGGCCGGACGCGGTTTCTGGACCAGAAAGGACTTATTGTTCCAACATTACATACTTTCGACACTTGCCTTTGGATAGATCTTGCGTCAATGATAGGCCATGTAATGTATTAAGGCTCCCTTACCTAATCTGGATTAATAAATTAATTCGAAAATTAACGTCAACATTTTGCGAACTAACGAATTGACCATATATATCTACCTCCATCCATATCACATAAAATGGCATAAGCATAAAAATAGAAATGTTATTTAATTTACTATTTAATGTTCAAAAAATGAATAAAAACATCAAGTCGTCAAATCCAGTGTTTCTGGTAAATGATACTATAAAAGCAGTTAGGATGAAATGACAGCAGTGTCGAGTTATTAAATAAATCATGCGATATAAATAAGTATAACCGTTACGATAACGTTTAATATTGGTCAGATGATCATATTCCTCTAACTTCAACGAGATTGCAGTCAATTAGTATTCACAACAATGCTAATTTAAGACATCTAATGACACTGACATCATGCTAACAAAGCCCTTTTCCAGACTACCTAAATGCATTCAAGTGGTCTTAATAATGCTCGGAATGGAGACGCCTGATTGCAGTTGACGACGATGATATTATCAACGCGAGAAGCTATGTGTCACAAGTCTCACAACTACAATTAAATTAAAGTTCAACGACATTCCCATTTAAATTAGCTTTTATAAATTTTATACACCGTGTTTTTATTGAATTCCGTTAACTTCGGGGTATGGTTAAGTACGTTTAAGAGAATTAAACGGCATAGTTAATTTTCAAAAAAAATAATTTTTTTTTTGCTTTTTTTACAAAAAAAAAAGTTTAAAAACTAATTAAATGTAGCATATAGCGTTGTTGTAACACGGGCTTTACATTTAACTCAACCAAACATTTGAAATCTGTGACATATCAATGTCATTTCGAACATCGATCGACCGAGATTGTACTTAAGTTTAGTAGCAAATGTATGAACTCATTCTAAACACTAATCAATATGGAAACCGGCCCTAAGGAAAGTGTACGTACACGCTTGTAGAGGCCATAAAGGAAAAAAATAAATTATTGATTATCTCCGAAATGGAGTTAATTAGAATATCGGTGTCTTTGAGAAAGTTACTTGATTTAAGCTCAGGAATACACCCTTGAAATTAACGGAAATAAAAAAAAACACGGTGTATTTTCAATACATGCAGGTCATTTTTGTAGCAGGTATCCAGTAATAATACATAGGTGCCAAAAATATATAACGTCAAACCCAGAAATAATAAAAACCAGAAAAGCGTGAGCTTTAAGGGATAAAACATAAATGTTGCAAGTAAAAAACATTTTATTATGATGATGATGATGTGAATTTTGTAAACGGAATCATAGCCGCATTTTGGTCGCTCGTTGAGGGGTACGTGTGCTTAATTAAATTAAAAGCTTCCAAAAAAGTGCAGATGGCTCTTTTACAACCTAATTCATTAATGCCAGTCTATCCTTACTTATTCATTTAAAGTCTAGAACTGTATACGAGTATTAACGACAGTTAATTTTATTGTGAATCACACAATAACAAATCAATTAAATGTGTCACCGTTGAATCGTTCGTATATCATCTATATAGGATAGTATTTATTTACCTTATAGTTCCAGGACGTCAAGGCACAACAAGCGATGAAACATGAGTCACCTATAGCCATGGTGATGGTTTAAATTTTGTCACGTCGTACTGACACAACCAATGAGTCATGAAATGCATGGTGTTCATGCTCACAAGAATTCTTATTTAGTTAATCCTTTACATGGCACTGAGGGCACAGCGGCACACTTAGATATTATATGGCAAACATGACCGGGGGTCATCATCTTTTGTACCCTATTTTTTTCTTATGAGAATTTTTAAGACTTTACTTCCGACGCGACGAAGCTTATTTATCGTGTATTTTTTTTATCAGATCTGTTAAAGGGGGCGAAATATGATAAGGCAGGAAGGTCCTTAAGTGGCGACTATGTACCGGAAAACTCATGAAAAGGACCCCAATAAGATGGACCTACGATCTTGAGAGCTACCTACAGCCGGTCTAAGTATATATGAAGATCTTTGATGGTGATAAAGATAAATTTGTTGATCAAAAATTAAGCGTCGCTTTTTAACACCGCGCGATTGAAAGAGATGGGCAATGTCCTTATTACGCTGTCACGTAGATAAAGGGTAGGTATCACTTTATGAAGCGTCAATTACTGTTTATAAAATATGTTGAAGCGCTTTAGTTACCAGTTTAAGTACTTTAAGTTAGAGATCAGATCATAGAAGATCATAGATTTGCAGAGCTTGTTGATAAACTTTGATAGGTTTCAGAACTAATTTAACTACAATCACAGGGAGCTTAAGCTGCGTCCTGCTATGAAGCCGGATTGTACTAATATGCATAAAATGATTAAGTGAATATTGCGGGAGAAGTTGTATGAAAGCTTTAGAACTGTATAGAATTAAATTAAATTAGTTTTACAGACAATGTTATATACCTACTATTTGTGTTATATGTAGGTAACTAGCGACCCGCCCCGGATTCGCACGGGTAGTTCAACCTATTCACATAAAACCTTAACAAATTATACCTACTATTAAACCTTCCTCAAGAATCACTCTAAATACTCAGAGGTGAATAAAAAAATAAAATAAAAATAAATAAAACCTCATAAAAATCCGTCCAGTACTTTTTGAGTAGGTACCTACTAAAGTTTATTAATTCTATACAGTTACGCTTAGGTAACAGTTAATTTATATTACATTAAAAACATATCTAGAATTATCCTTTCCGTATTTTGATGTAGTTCCGTACCTATACATATAAAGTTAGCGAAATATATGTATATGTACTTAATTTGCTCCGATTCCGATCGATGTAGATAATATTTCGAAAAATCACTACTACTACACCTACACCTTATAAAACAAAGTGTCCATATGCATAGTACCTACAAAAACTTCCTTTTAAAACTGATAATTTGTGTCATTTGTGACGAACGGGCAGCTTACACTGAGAATGGCCCGACAGCTCATGGCCGATTTTTTTACATCTTGTTGTTTCGTTTTTTGTTTTCTTTTTTATTTCGTTAAGACATAACTGATATGTATATTAGCGATTCGAACATAATATGATTAATTTGTATATTTTTTATATGTTTATATTGTGCATTGCATTTAATGGTTAAGTGTGAGGGTGGTGTGAGGTGTGAAGGGCAAAGTAAAGGAGTAATTGATATTTAAGGGGATTAATTTTACATAATTTACTAGGAACCAGGTATAAGACCTCGTATTAAGATTAAATGGGGTCGCCGCAGGGTGCGTACGAGGATAGGGGAAGCGTGATTACTTTTAGAAATATACTTAACTGTATGGATTTCTATAGCCGAGACGTTGTAGAGCTAAATAGGATGAATTAGATAGGTATTCAGAGAGACATTAATATCGGCACCAATCATGACACATTTAATACAAAATTTGCATTATGTTTGATTCTACTAAAAACATTTTCATGTAAAATATTGCCAAAACGAGACCATATGGGTTGCATTGTCAAAAAGTTATCAGATCCTCATGTAGAGCCAAGCTTCTAACTCTAATACACGCCCTAACTCTAGAAGCCCTAAATACACTAACTCTACATCTTAATCTAAATATGTCGCTTGGCCGTTTAGTTAGTACTACAAGAACTTATTGTATAACAGAAAAGTAATTAACAGTGAATAAAATTTTCACCTTCAGCTTTACAAAGATTCAGGTATTTTGGTTTCATCATATACCTAAAGCCATCTACCGGGTGTCCATGAAACGCTAAAGTTTAGCAATGGACATTTGTCTATCCGGTGGCGAATGCACTAGTCCCAAAACGCACTATTAGTCAATACACTCTAATTTCGAAAGCCCCTCTTCTCATAAGAAACTAGGCCCAAAATACCATATTTCCAAAAAGGCTCATTCTCGATTTACACGAGAACCATTGAGAACTAGTCCCAAAATACACCTTTCCCAAAATACCCCAAATTGTGTTCACCTGTGCGTGGCGTAATACTTTATTCTCATAATGCGTAGGTCTCAAAACACTCTAGTTCCAAAATACCCTATTTTTTTGGAATGTCTCTTTGTGACTGCTTTCAGCCGTAATCATTACCCGTTTGATGCCTAAAATATTTTTTTCAAAAATAGGATTTACGTATTTAATTATTATTTTGAGCTATACAGGGTGTAATCGTTAAGTGTTGCTCGGCGATAGTTCCGTAAATATAGCAGATATCAGAAAATTTCAAATTGATATCGAAAGTGCATATAGTGAAAGTGAAGGGCAATATACACACGAGTGTTTTAATGCCTGTGTTGATAAAGCAGTGTATGGAACTATCATAATTAGGTGGGCGAGAAACTACCCTCATTTATGGCATTATTGCCAATAATGCCATAAATGAGGGTAGTTTCTTACACTTAACGATTACACCCTGTATAGCTCAAAATAATAATTAAACTAGTAGTTCGCCCCGAACTGAGAACTCGCGGTTCGCCAAAATGTTACATCATTATTTTAAAATTGTAAATTTAAAAACTATATTATAAATGTGTAAGCCGAGCACTTTCATTTGATACCAAACTCGACCATACTTTCTTGCAAAAAAGATGACCAGAATAGCAAGACCCCTCACAAATAGCTTTTTAGCCTTCTAAGCTCTTCTAGCTCAATAACCCCTTGATCGAGCCTGCTCATAATTTAATGACTAAAATAGAATGCCCTCAACTACACGTTTACCCAATTTAATTTAAATTAGAAGAAATTTACTTAAGTTATTGTGTATCAAACTATCTTTTGATAGTTCAGCTTAAAAACATCGAAATGCCGGGACGTGCCCCTAGCCAGCCGTGTGTTCCAAGTTGAATGTAAGAACTTCATTTCGCTTCGCTCGCTCGTTCGATAAATCCTATTTTTGAAAAAAAAAATTTTAGGCATCAAACGGGTAAAATGATTACGGCTGAAAGCAGTCACAAAGAGACATTCCAAAAAAATAGGGTATTTTGGAACTAGAGTGTTTTGAGACCTACGCATTATGAGAATAAAGTATTACGCCACGCACAGGTGAACACAATTTGGGGTATTTTGGGAAAGGTGTATTTTGGGACTAGTTCTCAATGGTTCTCGTGTAAATCGAGAATGAGCCTTTTTGGAAATATGGTATTTTGGGCCTAGTTTCTTATGAGAAGAGGGGCTTTCGAAATTAGAGTGTATTGACTAATAGTGCGTTTTGGGACTAGTGCATTCGCCACCGGATAGACATTTGTAAGTTACGTTTAATCACAACTTAAAGTACAGTTAAATAAGCCACTAACTGTAGTACGTGGTACCACATGAATTCTGTAGATGGCACTGTATACATTGTTTTCATAGATGGCGCCGCTGTGGTAAGTTTAGTTTAAGTTTGCCTGGCGCCGAGCTCTGCGTGTTTTTGAGAGCTTTACCACCCGACTTCGGTTTATCACGGGCAACTTTTAGTAACGCTGTACATTGCGGCATCTATGATAATACCATCAGTAATGTTACACGCTGAGCGAGTAACGTACGATGCTTGAGGGTTTTGTAATGTTATACACAAGATGTTAGTGTTGCGTAGTGAGCTGGTGGAGTTGAGAACGCGGGACCGACACCGGGCCGCCGGTGGCAGTAGATACGTGTTCCCCGCGGTGACAGGTGGCCCGCCGCCCTCACGCAAGTAACTCGCGTTCGCGAAACCTTCCCTTTTGTTTATAACACTTGTTGTGCTCCCGGTTCGATGACAACCAGCGGGAGAGTTTCCTAAAGTTAAATTTGAAATTGAAATGTGAACTTTCAGTGTCGTGAAGTGTTTGGGGAAAACTAAACGGCGCGATTAGTCATGTTAACAAGTACGATTAAAGTGAGATTATTAACATAACTTTGAAGATTTTCATTGACATAGTTCCAGCATGGACTTTGCTGGTGTAATCGAGTCGAGTTCTCAACACATTTAGTCACCGTAAGTAAATTGAAAAGTTTGTTCCCACGTTTTTTTGTGGGTAGTCAAGATGGAGCATAATTTGTGTATGAACCGGAGCGTGATGAATAGGGAATTCCCATGAAGTATATGATAGTGATGGAACTGTGTTGTTGAACATAAAGCACTAGCGTGAGGCCATGGTCGAGTTGAATGGCCGGCGCCGCGAGCCTCGAACGTCGCCGTGCATACCCAACCACCCGGCCGCTCGCGGTCGCGGTCGCAACGTTCTTACCGGGCCGTAATAATGTGATAGGTACTATTGTTATTACGGATCTAGTCACAACATAACATCTTATACCATTTTGTCACGACCATTTAAATGCAAATTAGATTGAAATAAGGAATTATTCTCGCCTAAATCATCTCTAATCTGGTTGCATAAAGAGCGATAATGTTTGAGAACTAAAAACCTAACTGTTTATTGACATTTTTAGGATGTCTAGGTATTAGTTTTGCAGCTGGCATATTCTGAAAAAGAAGGCCGCTATATTCCGCATATTCTGAAAAAGAACAAAAAATTGCTAAAAAATATATAAGATAGCAATTCTACATTATTCGTAGCTCTACATGCTGATTACGGAAGTCGAAGTTGAATTTCTCAAAATCGCTTCTTATTCCTTGTAGGTACACAATATAGATGACACTTGTGTGCAAATTTCAAGTTTTATTTTTGTAGTTTCGGATCAGCGTTGATGTATTAGTGCACTGCCTTATGGGAATATAGTTCAGATCCGGAAACCGCTACCAACTTTTAGTATGTTGTTGGGCTTATATGTCAGTCAAGACATACTCTTTTATATATTTATTTAGATATATTGCAGAGTTACAATTGTTATTTTAGGTTTATTTGTGTGAGATTGTTCTATATGATAGGTAAATTAATTTATTAATAGCAATTATTTGTGTATAATATTAGAGGATCAGTTGTAGCCAGTGTTCTCAGCATAAAAAGGTACCCGTCTTTTATTTTATACCTAAGATAAATGTTACATATTTAAGCCATTATGATTAGTAATCGATGCACATAAATAAACACATTTTTTACGAGACTGATCCATTAAACAAGTAGGTAGGTAAGTCGATGTTTCTCGAGAAGCGCTTTCTTATATCAAGATGGGGAAAAACCGATATGGTAACGCTTTCTTTTGCACTATGTGGGTAATGAAGCAGCAATTTCAACCAGTTCTGCAATAAGAACCCGGCTTAGCTAATGAAGCCAGGCTTTCATTCAAGCGTAAATCATTTCCGGCTTCAGTGGCTTAAATTTGTCAAGCACCATCACCAAAATTGTAAATAATTACTATTTAAGTTTAATAGTTTTAATTTGTACATAATTCCAGTTATTGGTTGTTTTGTTTTTCCTTGTTGTAACTAAGAAAGAAAATAATAATGTATATTTGAACTTAGTAAAAATAAGAGTATTTATTTAGGTTAGGTACACCCACTTCATTCACGACAAAAATGTACCTAAATAAGGCCATGTGGGGTAAGCCAGTTTATTTTACTCGGGGCAATAAAGTATGAGGATCCCCTACGAGTGTTACTCTTGTCCCAGTGTTGGTCTTCCTCATCTGAACTCAGGTACAAAATCATATCATAAAATATGTAAAGGGTCATACAATTTTGAACCGAACTTTTAATTTGGCGTAGGATGGGCTAAATGGATAGTCAGAAATAAAAGCTCCTCATATATGCATGCAGTTGCATTCAGAACGAATATTAATATAGATCTGAGAAACTTCTTGGCTTTTAAACCTATAACATTTTTCGTGTCGTTCGTTCCTTATCGAATCATGATCATAACTAACGGAGATCTGCCAGAATAAGATGATATCACAGTGTTCCATTGACATTTTCCCGTAACTGTCTATAAATAATAAGTTCGTACGCGGGTGAAGACGGTCTCCGGGGGCTGCCATCTTTCTTTTTTTCGATCTGGCGCTGTCAGTGATAACGAGCTCCATTTCATTTATTAGCCAGCTTCTTTAGATTGTAATGTCTTTTACCATAACTAATTATTCGCTATCACGATTTCCGGAGGCTGATTGATTCGCGATGTCGTCTAATATTTTAGATGTTTGAGCAACAGCACATACAGCTGAAGATTTGACTTATCTCCGAGAGATAAAACAACAGAATTTTAAAACAAACTATTTTATTTTATAAAATGTTGTCTGGGACGCTACCTGTGTAGATACCCTGGCGCCGTCCCATATTCCAAGCACCAAGAAACCCTGGGGCCGTGGGGACCTAGCGCGCGTAGCCTCTATAAGGAGCTATCAAAGCGCCATATAGAGGCTTCTGGTGACCAGAGGGGCTGGCCAATATTTTGCCCAGCGGATCAGCATTGCCATCCAGCGGGGCAATGCGGCCAGCCTTCTACTACCCTACCGAGCGACTACGACCTAGGCCAAATTATTTATAAGTTTTTATTTTATTAATAGTTATTATGATTTTCATTAATAAATTTATCTTTTATAAAACAGTAAATAGGTACTTAAATACCTAAACACGTTGCAAGTTGTATTGACTTGCCTGAAATGAAAGGTTTAAAAGAGTGTTTAAAAGGATTAATCTTTGGCAGCTATGACGATAATATTTCGTGTAATGTTAAAATACTTTTAATTTACTTAATAGAGTTGCGTGGGAATTAATGTGGATATAAAGAGTGTGAGAATGAGTCACAGCTAGCACATGTTTTCATTTGAAAGTCGGCAGTCGGGATACGGCCGGCGAAGTCTTGGCGAAGGGGTCAAGTGCCCTCTTGTCCTCGATAGGGATTTGAAAAATCACGATCCGCGTTAGCACTACCCACTCCTGTTGTGCATAGGAGGGTGTATATATATTTATGTACTTGGTAGGTAAAATGCTCGGTACCGTAAAATGGGGTGAGTAGGGTTCGCGGGGAGAGTTGGGTTATGAATGGGGAGAGAAGGGATGAAAGGGGGGTGAGATGGGATTTTAAGGCTACCGCTACAAAAATAATGTATTCCAATTTAAAATGGAGCTATAGTAATACTCATAATAAAAAAAAATCGATACAACAATCTTCCAAAGTCACCTTTGTATGAAAACCCAACTCACTCCAAATACGAGGGACTACGGGGTGAGGTGGGTTTTCCTGTTTATAGTCAAAGCTATGAAATGGAACTACCCAAAATAAAATAAAAACTAAAATACATACGTCCGGAACACTTATTATATACACCATTCAGTTTGCATATGTAAAAATAAAATGTTATCGAGGTTTGAATGTCAGTTTTGCCCCTACTCACCCCATTTTACGGTAACGATTCAAATGTAAGTACTCGCCAGCTCGCCTTAAACCTAACTATTTAGTAAGTACGGTTGACAGATGCAGTTAAGCGGCCGGCACCGGCAAAGCATATTTGCTTGTAAAATTGATAAATTATAAAGATCGGTAGGATTTCAAGTTATAAATATTTATCAATGTACCTAATTTAAAACTAAATATATTTTTTACTGTGGTTTGGTTATGCAAAGGGACATATTATTATTTCATACGACCGCATGTAAAAAACGTGTCCAATCAAAACATACACATTCAACGCAAATCTAATTACAGAAGTGGTCACGTTTTTGCTCGTAAATTTTAGCACAAATTAATCGAATCACGGTTTCCGTGATCAAACGGAATCTATGTGATCCAAATCTGTATGCATGGAGTATTCAATATGAATGTGCGCGGACGGCGGGCGCGCTGACCGGCAGGCGCGGGCAGCGGGCAGCGGACAGTGGCCGGTTGACAATAGGAGCCTTTGTTGTACAATACCCATTTCCGATTACCAGATTCACCAGATTGAATTGAAAGCCGTCACTGCGGCTGTGCCACCGGTCGTTCAATTGAAATGATTTTCGCATCATATGGCTCACATGCTCGGATGCTCATGAAATCACAAGCGAAAGCCGTCTCAGAATCGTGGCTGGTCATGTCGTAGTGCTTCGTACAACCGGTTTATTGGGATTATATACCGTTTAAACCGTGCAATATTTCGTGTTTTCTAATAAACTCATCAACAAAAGGACCTAGTATTTAAGGTTAATACATAGAGTTAAAAAGGCCTGAATATCAACGTCTTAGCTTGCTACGTAAAATAAATACTGAAAAAAATCCTTACATTTCTGGATTTACAGGGAGTAGGTATTATTAGATATCTGACGGTTCAGTATCTATATAAACCGTATTGGCCAACATTTGCTATTTTCCAACGCTAGCTCAGTGCTTTGAACTCTGAATTTATACAAGCATCAAAAGCGTTTCCCATCAAAGCTGTTACCGTTTCAAGATTGTTTCTGTTCTCATTAAAGGCAGAACTATCGTCTGTCGCTATCGGAACATTGTTACGGTCGTGTGAGTCGTGTGACGCCGCATTTTTCTTCTGTTTATCTTCCTTTGTCGCGTCGCAACAATCTCACGTTACCGGCACCGGCTCCGACATCGTGTTGGCAATATGTTGCTTACCTCTTACCGAACGATTCTTTGTAATCATTTTCATCGGATATTGAACATTACTTTTAATCATGGTAAAAGAAATTTAATGAGTTGGACATGGTATCACTACTAATCTAATTTTATCAATACCGTATTTGGATTGTAAGGATAGTCCCCAGCGATTATTATATCTTGTAGCTGGTTATGTATTTGGCTATATGATGTCATAACAAATGTTTAAATACATACCAATGTATTAATAACATGCCAAAATACTCATATCATTCAGTACCTAGTTTATAAGCTGACTAGGTCTCCCAATATATTTATTGTATTGTATATGTCGGCGGCCGATCGTAAGATCAGGCATATCGTGAAATTCCTAGGCATATCGTGAAACGTGAAAATCTTTGACCCGTTACCTGAGTCGCTGCTATTGAAAATAAAGTCATCATCTTCCTTTGTGTTAATAGACTCTAATTCAATGTGATTTAAAGTTAAACAGATTTGCAGACAAACACTCAAATTGATGAAATAAGTTTTCTACTAATTCCTGTAAACGACTGGGCGAGGCATAATTGAATGGTGGCTAGCTGACACGCTCTGGAACGTGCAACTAAGTTCCAAAGCTTGACTACAGTTTTGCGGTTTCCAACTTCACCAACTTGTCACTGGACCTGATTAGAAATTGCTAGGTATGTCTTTTCAAATGCCGTCATAATAACGAATATAGATACATATTATACGTATGTTGGTTCAAGTTTGGCTTGACACACGTCTTGTTTAGGTCGAAATAAAACTGTATTGAAATAAAAAGGTCTCATTTACGGTTGATACTTAGTGTCAAAAGAAACGATGTTAAACATGCCGTTATTGAAAAATAGCTTCTTTTATATCTCTTACTCGCCACAGTTCTATCTTCTATTTATTTCGAAAACGGAGCCCAAGTCGCGCCTGAGGTTTTCTTGTTATTTCATTTACTTAACCTTTTTGGTATGCGGGTGAGGGGGGACATTAATTAACAACTTCCATAATTGTTTTGAAATTAATATTTTCCATTCGCCACTCAGACATTATGATAAAGGTAGGTATTTTGTGACTTGTTTTGTTTACTTACCTTTTTATTATCAATATTCTCTGATTATTAAATATTACTCTTACATGATATAAGTAGTTAGTAGGTCACTTTTGGACAGTGTTACCTCGGGTCACATTAAACTGATCAAAAAACAATTTAAATAATGTCACTGTAATAACCAAATTTATGAAACTGCCTACGGCAAATAGAGCTGTCTGGCTTTATGTTTAATTGCCCCGAGCATTCAACACTACAGACGTTTACCATTAAAAGATAATGAGCAAAAATTAATTCAGTGCAAGCGAAATGTCGAATGCACTAGGATTAAATTTAGCGAGATCATGCTTGAGGGGCTCGGCGAGCTGAACACCGGCTCGTTGTAGCGAAAATTTAGACGAATTTGCGACGATTGCGTTTCATTAAGAGGCGTTTTAGTGCAGAGGCGCTTTGTGAGGCGGTACGGCGCAAAACAAAGTTTAGAGGGGTTCTTCGTTAGTTGCTCACTCGCAAGCACAGATTACCATGTTAAGACACCACATTATGAGGCGTTTACTAAGACTTGAGCGGTTATCACCCATACGCGCTCTTATGGTTTGTTATTACTCTGCGATTCTCACATCCATGAAACGTCATATATGTACATACATTTGAATTACGTCGTTGTGCTTTCAACTCCATGAGTCAGGGTTTCATGATCGAGCTCTAATGCCGCGTCACTACGACTGAGAATCGTGTAATATACTCTGCCTTGCGGGTAAGTAATCTTTGTTCACAGGTAGAGGCGCGGTGAATATATTAATCGCGAATGTACGAACTTTATTCTTACGCAAAGGTAACTTTATACTCCGCAATGCTTGTTACTGTGAGCTCCGCTGAGCTTAAAGTGCTGAATAGAATTGTGTGCCTACCTACCCTTGTAACGCTAGGAAAGACCTACATTCTTTTTGAAAACGTAATCGGAAAAGCTTTGTGTAGACTGCTGGCTTCGATGAAGAACGAATGGCCGAATTAAATTAATAATAATTAGTGAAAAATGATACATATCTGTTATTGCCGTTTATCTTTATAATTAAATACATAATATGTTAGTATTTATTAGAAGCTAAGGTGCAACTCAAGCTACATAGATAATTGGCTAAGGCACACTAATCTTCATACAAATTGACACAAAGGAAGGATGAAGAGACAATGTTAGGGACGCTTCCATGCCTTCTCATCTTCATATTCACTAGCAAATGGTATTATAAAGGCGCCCCGGGTGAGGCCACAAGCATTATTAATATTCCATTTAGCCGCGCCGACTAAGCTCAGCAAAATCTGTACGCAGAGAATCCTTACGTGATAACTGCAACTTTTTAATTAACGCTGATTTAAAGCCACAAAAACTTAACGAGCCGTCCCTTCCGCAAATCCGCTTCCTTTGGCTTCCGAACGCCGAGCCAGCGAAAACTTGGAGAAAGCCACTGACACCCATTTTGAAGTCAGATTTCATAAAGCGTTTGTGAAACACTTCCCTATTACAGCCGTTGGCCTCTTTATTTGACAGACGGCCCAACAATACACCCACAAGAAATTAGCCCGGGCTCCAGCATAATGACAATATAATTATCGGGGTCCATAATGAATAATACGAATCTAGCATTATCCCAGGCGAGTTGAAAAATGTTAAACTGTGGGCGTGTCCGGAGGTGTATGGAGCTGAGCCGGTGAGTCCGACAGCGCGCTGCTGATTGCCGCGGAGCGGGACCGCCGCGGGCTACCTGATGTAATTTGTGAGCCAACAAATTACTCATAATAATAATGTGCCTACTAATTTTAAAAAGCAGACTTTAAATCCTTCTGCTCGGTTTGAAGGCAAGCTACAGATTATGTGTGACTCAGCGCCGATCTTGCATAGTTTGCGTCTTTCGGTTCCGCTTGTAATTTAGTAGAATCGTGCTCAAAGCTCCGCCTACTTTGATACAAAGTAATAAAAATATTATTACCCTTCATCGGGCGCCGACATAATAAATGCGTGAACTAATATTAAAATAAATGCTTGTTTCTAGTTACTTAAATATATGACTCCAGTCAATTAGGGACCACTCATATTGGAATGATAACATTTATTCTTTTCCTTTCACATGTTTGCTAGTCATACATCGGCCATACTATACAATTAGTATGGCCGATGTTTGGAAAATAGGCGGATAAGTAATTCACTTTTGTTAAGATTCATAGCACAAACAACAAGTTTTGCCCAGTGATAGTCTTTATAAGTACACTGATACTTACCCAAATATTTATATTTTCCCCTACAATTCACATATTCAATCGTCGCCAAACCAATATGTCAGTCGTAAGCCATTCGTGACTTGTTTTGGCTTCTTTCCAACAAACTACTTGTATCCAAACCGTAAGTTGAATGTATTAAAAATAAAAAAGGAATACGTTGAACTTCTCCACATGTCATCTTCCATAGAAGGGCAGTGTTGGTTATTTTAATTTGTGTAACTTCTCAGAAACCTTACATGTTTTATATTCAGTAAAAATAAAAGATAGATAATTCCGAAGTAGGTACAGGATGTCATTACTGCTGCGGTCTACAAAGGTGTTATTTTTGTTGGGTAAAATTGTCGAAGTTTTTTTTAAGTAGCGCGATCAGTAGACCCTGCCACTAGCTGGTGCGCCGAAGCTTGACGAGTGCCCGAGCCCACATCCCGCAGCCTCCGCGGCGTGTTGTGCAAACTTTACGACGTCCGTCCGTCGAGATATGGCCTCTCTGATCAATTTATTCCCTATCATTTTACATCACACACTGTACCTAAAAGGAAACACGCAACTTACCATTAAGTGTCGCGAACGACCGTAAAAAATCGATCGATCTCATTTGATTTAATAGCCTTAATAGGAATACATGTAATTGGTAAAGTACATTCAAATTCAAGGCCTAATTGTATGAGAGACAATCTGTTGCAGTATGAAACGAAAGGTAATTACTTAGAGAGTGACTTACATATATCCCATGTTCGACGAATCGATCGACATGTATCCAATTGGAATCCTCAAAATGCAGTTTGGGCTTTATTTAGTTCCGCTGCTACAAAGCTATTCATTCATTCATGCATTGAAACGAACGAAATATTCACGTCTCGTTAGTCAAACGCATTGACAGTGGCATATCTATCAATTTTCCAATACGTTTTAGTATATAAATATGTAGTAGAGTTGATTTAGTTTTTTTTGTCCGTTTGGAAATACGAGGTTAAAGTAACTACCTACAAGGTGTAGTCTGACATACAAACGAAATACTATAGGTATTCAATATAACATAAGATAAATAGTAATTTTAAACAATTAAGAACGATCGCCAATGTTTTCATATGGAAGGAATGTTAATAGCTGTTAAAATATGTCTACAAAGACAAATTCTAACAGTATGGGCACTTCTTATCATATGACATAACAAGTACCATTAATAAAAAAGTTATTTGTCAATGTTCAAAGCAATGTAGTTAATTTGGTTTTCAAAAGTTTTTCCGGGCACACTTGGGAGGCGAGACACAAGATTGAGGGCGCTATGTCAATATCGTATTACTACACATTATAATTATATTGTTACAATTCGGTGCAAATAAAAAAATCGCTATATGTTTTTTTACGATTTTTTGATTTTGGCATATTTGAATTCCTTTTCCAATTTCCCGTCGACCCACATAAATATTTTTGTTATATCTTTATTAGTTTTGAAAATAACAATTCCGCTATGTGAACAACATTTGTACAAAAAAAAAACAGAAACAAAAAAAAATAGCTAACTGATTTTTTAGCACATAACGAAATTAAATGCCTTGTTTTCCGTCAAGGGTGATGGCGATAATGTTGCACATGGCGATTTATTGTAGAATGGATTACCCGAATAGACCCTAAAATCGCTATGTATCATCTCTCGTACTATGTTACTTTGGCAACAAATCGCTATGTGTACACATGACGATTTTAAGTGAACCAAATTTAAGTCGCTATGTAACAAAATTTTGGTTAAAATAATAATATTGTAAAAAATTACGAAAAAAACTGTTTATTTTCTTCATGAGTATCATGTAAAAATCATTGATCTATTAGAAAAAAAAAATACAGGTGCAACAAATATATTACACACAGGAAAATAAATAGTTATTTTTGTCTCCTGAAAAGTAGCTTAAAAATACATGGCGATTTTTTTATTCGCACCGACGAATTGTTAAACACAATTGTTAAAATTAGAATTAGGTATCTTTCTCCTCTTAAGTTAACTTGCATGACATACAATGTACATCTGGTCCCCCGCGATACAGGCCTAGCCTAGTGCGGGGACTCCTGGAATATCGGAATGTCAATTTAGTTATGCACAACTCTTACCAGTAACTCGTGTTGTAACCACTGTTGTATCCTTTCCGTGCAATAAAATATATTTTTATCTTATCTTATCTTATCTTATCTTATATAACTTAAAGATGGTCACAAAGCAAATTATAACCTAAACTAAATTTAAATGTACTAACAACATGGCAGATTTAGTCGAATCTTATACAGAAGCCTATTTGGCTGAGATTGCTATGCAGTATGCTAAGTTCAATATTTGTATGCAAAATTAAATTACTCTAGCATTTTTATGAGCCTTTGCCTTCTATGTTTCTGTTTCAATTTTAGTATTTATCGTTAATAATAGTGGAAATGAATCTGTAGTTCATTGTTTTTGTAATTACCTAGTCAATAAACCTTACTGGCAATGAAGTTAATAATTAACTGGTCATTCTATTTTGAAATGGAACAAAAATGATGATAACTGATAAGTATCGTCAGTTACTACGTCTTTCATAAACTTACATAGGTAACTCTGAGAGTCCAACAATACCTATAATTTTATGGTCTTATATCCCTAAACTGCCGCGAGACGATTCTGATACGAGGCAGTGTACAATGTAATGACACCCTAATACTGTATATCGCGTGTACACATAACGAAGTATCCAATTAAAGCTTTCAATATATTAATTTAATAACACAGTTACGTATATAGCAGACAGCTTTTGGGGTCCGAATACTTAAGTGCCAACTAAAAATTGTTGCTAGTTATCTGCAGAAAATCATGATTTTAATTATTATGTTTATACATTTTGCAGTCACTCTTTCCACATACAGACTCTACAAGAACGCTACTAGATGTGATAAAAAAATAATTTAACTAGTGTTTTGAACCACGGGAGAGTCATGTTTTTTCTTATATCTGTCTGGTTTGATATTAAAGCAAAGCAATAAAGTTGTAGAAGTAGTGTCTAAGCGGCCAGCGCCATCAGTATGCGAGAGGTCTGCGCGTGTTGGTATGCATTGGCGTCCGCTCGCACCTCTTTGCTGGTATTTAAAATGCATAGCAACCACTTGCCTCAAGCCAACCAGTGTAGTTACAATCTCTGATTACCCATACCTGTTACAAATCTGGAGGTCACACATTATACTTGACGAGTGAACGATGTGTGTGTAAGCAATGCTCACAACAGGACTGCTTATATTATAACCATAACAAAGAGTTATTCTTATGGCTGCAAACGCCTTTCCAAATTGAGGGAGGTCTGAAATTAGATAGGTACATAGAGCAGAAGTAAAAGTTTTACAGCGCTCGTAATTTAAAAGGTATTATTTGGGTAATAAACGGAAATTAGGTTGTGAAAATTTGGAGGGAATGCTATCATAAAAGCGGCCAAGTGCGAGTCGGACTCGCCCATGAAGGGTTCCGTATTTAGGCGATTTATGACGTACAAAAAAAAACTACTTACTAGATCTCGTTCAAACCAATTTTCAGTGGAAGTTTACATGGTAATGTACATCATATATTTTTTTTAGTTTTATCATTCTCTTATTTTAGAAGTTACAGGGGGGGGGGGACACATTTTACCACTTTGGAAGTGTCTCTCGCGCAAACTATTCAGTTTAGAAAAAAATGATATTAGAAACCTCAATATAATTTTTGAAGACCTATCCATAGATACCCCACACGTATGGGTTTGATGAAAAAAAAATTTTTGAGTTTCAGTTCGAAGTATGGGGAACCCCAAAAATTTATTGTTTTTTTTCTATTTTTGTGTGAAAATCTTAATGCGGTTCACAGAATACATCTACTTACCAAGTTTCAACAGTATAGTTCTTATAGTTTCGGAGAAAAGTGGCTGTGACATACGGACGGACAGACAGACGGACAGACGGACAGACGGACAGACGGACAGACAGACAGACAGACAGACATGACGAATCTATAAGGGTTCCGTTTTTTGCCATTTGGCTACGGAACCCTAAAAACGTGTCGATGTTATTTTAGTTTCTTGTTGCTGAAACCTCTTAAATGCATTTGTGTTTTGTTAAAAACAATTTTCCTATGTTAAAAGTTACACACCATTTCAAAACCAGCTACCGCCACCTAACTGATTTTGAGCAGTTTTTAGATCATTTCATTTTACATGCAAATTTCGAAATTTAATAGTTAAACATAGTAAAAAAGGGGTTATTTTTAGAGTTTACTTTATATCGGGTAGCTTTAGTTTGTAGATTTTTTATTTTGTTTCACCTGACTTGCTCTATATTTGCGAGTATTAAAAAATGTACGTAGGTATAAGTAGAGTAGGATCCAGATGACTCTACATCGCATTTGCAAAAGCATGTTCAGAAGGATAAGTTCTAAGTTGTATGTTACTTTTAATATGTGTTTTTGTACAATAAAGAGTTTACTTTTAATACAACAAAGTGTGGAATTATCGTCATAATAAGTTCATAATGATACCACCACAATTTGTTCTATCAACGCGTTGCAGAGTTAACTTAGACGGACTCTAGTTAATTTTCACTTTTTAAGACCAATCTGAAATTATGTATATTATGTATATTATTATGTGTATTATGTAGATCGGTATTGTACCTTGGATAACAAACCTATTTCCAAATATTGTGATATCCGTTGTTGAAAATCTAACTACATCAAAATTATATGTAGCGGCGTGATAATCACAATACCAATAGCCAGCACATACGCATCGCCGTTTTTTTTGTAGTCTCGATACTCTCGCTGCGTATGTTGCAAAACGACAATTATTGACAATTTATATGTATAAAATGGCCACAACACCGCGGAAACAAAAGCGTATAAAACTGGCTACAGCGGCGTCGCTAACGCTTCGATAATTGGCCGTATTGGCTTTTCCGTGCCTATAGGTATACTTATACCTACGCTACGAACATGCACTCATGTACTAGCGTAGCGTTTACACTTTCTCATTAATATCGTTATAATTGTGTAGATAAAAAAAAACTCGAATAAGTAACGCTAATTCCATGCTAAGATAAACCCACCTTTCCATATCCGCATAAAGGAGTTAACTATGCATTATTCAAGGAGTTAACTATTCATTGGTCAATAGCCAGGATTAACAAATTACTCAACACCCGAAATAAAGAATACCTATAAAATAACAAGTGAGAAAAAGCGGCCAAGTGCGAGTCGGACTCGCCCATGAAGGGTTCCGTATTTAGGCGATTTAAGACGTATAAAAAAAAACTACTTACTAGATCTCGTTCAAACCAATTTTCGGTGGAAGTTTACATGGTAATGTACATCATATATTTTTTTTAGTTTTATCAATATCTTATTTTAGAAGTTACAGGGGGGGGACACACATTTTACCACTTTGGAAGTGTCTCTCGCGCAAACTATTCAGTTTAGAAAAAAATTATATTAGAAACCTCAATATAATTTTTGAAGACCTATCCATAGATACCCCACACGTATGGGTTTGATGAAAAAAAAATTTTTAAGTTTCAGTTCGAAGTATGGGGAACCCCAAAAATTTATTGTTTTTTTTTCTATTTTTGTGTGAAAATCTTAATGCGGTTCACAGAATACATCTACTTACCAAGTTTCAACAGTATAGTTCTTATAGTTTCGGAGAAAAGTGGCTGTGACATACGGACGGACAGACAGACGGACAGACGGACAGACAGACAGACATGACGAATCTATAAGGGTTCCGTTTTTTGCCATTTGGCTACGGAACCCTAAAAAGCAGTGATTTTAGGCCTTGTAGAATTGGTCTTTAAGGAGCCTAATTTTTGTCGGGAATAGTAAAAGTGACTTATAATTGGAATTAAAAGTGCGACGCTTGTACTATATTAGATTGTGATTCTAATTTCAGGCCCTTTATTCTACGATAACACAAAATGGTTATGTGACAGTGATCGCTTGTGGGAAAGAAAAAATAACGCGACCCCACGATCTCGGATAAGTGCAGCAAGCTGTCGACGACTTACGTTAAGTAATAACAACTAACGAGGTTAACTATATGACTCGCTGTTATGTGACCGTGAAGTGATGAATACAATGAAAATAAAAGAAATTCGTTGCTTTCAAGAATTTTCTTAACTATTTTATTTATCTATATCTGATCTGTCAGATGTTGCGTTTTTGTTATTTTTAGACGCACCGTTAAAGGTTTTCACACTACATCGTTCGCTTTTCGACTCGTACTTTAGTCCGGTTTTTTTACTGCCTATGAATTGTAAACATTGTAAAGACTTATTAATAAGGTACGCAGCGGTTGTTACAACAGTGAACCAGAAAAAGCTCACAACAAGCAAACTGCTGCTCATTGTCGGTAATCTCGTTTGTGCACATGAGAAAAGGCACTCATGAGAACGGAGTGATGAATTGACGACTGCGTAACGATGTTATCGTGGGTACGCAGTGAGAATATTGCCGTTTCTATATTAACGGGCCTAATGCGGTACCTCTGTATCGCGCGTGATTCTCGAACAAAGAGGAAAAAGAAAAACGCATGGGTTGTTATTCTCATTATTTACTGAGTAGTTACTTGCTTTAACAGACCAATGTAAGTGTGGTCTGGAGATCCGTAACAACTGTGCATGAACATTGGACATGGTGTGTCTATAGCCTCGGAAGGCGATGGGAAGAACCGCTCGGGTGCGAGGGGACACGTTAAGATAGCTGAGAATCCCACCAGTAAATCTGCCGCGTTATCTGCTTAAGATGAAAATAAATACCACAGCCTCATTATCTTACAAGTCTAATGACACCTGTCGAAATAATGGGTGCTGTATGTACATTAAAAATCACGAGTAACTTATATATATATTTTTTTTCATAACTTGGTTACCTATGTTTACTTATTTTACCATGCAGTGCTTCGGGGTAAAAATTGTAACTTGTGGTACTGAATAATAGGACCCAAGAGGCCGATTCCAACATTTCGAAATTACATGTCAGTTTGATCTCATTTTATCGCCAGTGCATCTCGCTCGTAGGTACTTATCGTGTGAGCGAGATGCGCTGCAAGTAATAACATGATAATAACAGATTTTAAAAATCTGAACGCCGCTCCAGATCGCGCGCGGGACTCGCTCGACCCGCGTCGTGTTGCAGCGCCACGATGTCAATCGCGACTCCTCTTTTTGCTTCCGCCCAGACAATGGCGGGAAAATGTTTTCCACGTGTGGGGTGGGGTCAGGGGGCACTAATCTCTGTCGGGCTCGTTCGGATTAATGGCTCGTATTGCCATCTCTGTTCCGTTGTTTGCTGCCTCCAAGTTCTTGGCTTGTGTAGTTGTTGGAAGTTTTTCGATGCGCTAAACGTGTTGAGTTAATGTTTGGCTTTTCTTTTACGCGATGTTTAGCGCCAGAGATTTACCCGTGAACAAGATGCATGTAACTGCGTCGAAATATCGAGAGCTCGAAAACAATACAAAGGGTATCACGGTTCATATCCCGGTCGATATAAGTCTAGTGAAACTAACCGTGAATCATTCAAAACACATTACTTCAGTCTAATAGAATAAGTATGATGCACTATCACAAGGTCATATCATTGTATTTTAATGTAACATTATGATACACAATTATTTATGGTATGGTGGTCAGTAGGTACCTACCAAACAATGCCCTTGCATTATACTCTACTATGGCAAATTACGCCGCACTATATTTGGTTAGGTAACTTGTGTCTATAATATCAATGTTTATACAGGTTTAAACTATACGGGTAGCTGTAGGGTTAAACGGTTAACTCCGAGGTAGTTTACTCACCCTTGAACGCGCAAGTGGCCCTAAGAAGGATAATTATCTTGGTAATTCTGATTGTTGTTTGTTGAGTATGAGTAGATACCTGCACGCAAAGAATACATACATTGAAGTAGGCACAGTAAAATTCACAAATACTGTGTGGGCAGTACACAGTATTTGTGAATTTTTAGGGTTATTCCATACACCTCAGTCGGCAAATCGTCTATCCGTCTGTCAAGACCCTTTTTTCAGCGTGACGTTTCCGAACGCGTGGAGGTATCAAGCTGAAATTACCTAATATCAAATTCTAAGTCAATGGAATCATGGTTTATGCTCCGTCTATGGCGCATATTTTATATTTTGATGCTCGCAAGGGTATCAAATATATAGCTGACTTCACGTTGGCCTATAATCATGAAAATTGGCAAGAAGCAACGCCATGTAGCACATGTAACGAAAAAGTCCTAAAACCGTAAATTTGCAGTTACATCACAGCAGTAGATAGTTTGTACGGTGCGTGAGTCGGACTCGCACTTGACCGGTACATAGTAGACTCAGCAGAATAAAGTCGCGATATATTTGTCACAAAAATCGGTCACTAGGTACGGTAATAATGGTAAAGTAGTAAACACAAACCTGTTTTGTCGTTTAGCATTAATTGATTTCTTACTTTTGGTTTCGTCAACAAAATGTTGTTTTAGACAAACACAAACCTGAAGTCTTGTAAAATCCTCCAGATTAATATATAGCTTGTTATAAACAAACTAACAAGTAATAAATCTAATTGTTGGTGGCAGCTAATTGTTTAACAACTGCAAATTTGAAATGGGAGGTCTAATAAATCTTAGTCGAGTCGAGCTCCGTAAATAATACAGCATCGGCTCATCACGTAAAATCTTAATTAATTGCGTGTCTACCTATAAATAATACGAGATTCATTTTATAGTCAGGTATAGGTGTAATCTATTTCATGAGCCATTCGATCGCCACGTACAATATCACGTTTAATATTCCCAACCGTAAACATTCATTTCAAGTTAATTCAAATATGGCATTTCACGTTCCTATTCCTATTTTTCGTTTTCCGAACTGGCATTACGAACGTGGCCCTTACTATTACTTTAACGTACGAAAAACCTTTTCGAGATCACAAAAAGTCCCGCCGAATCGAATACGCCTATTAGGGAGGGCGCTGCTACTAATTAAAACAAAATTGTTAAAACACACCCTCCCTGTGCGCTCGCTCTCCCCGACTAACTTTTAACGAGTATATATTTGGTTTCGACCAACCCTTTGGTGATTTTACTATTGAGTCTGACTGCAAATTCAAATAACTCCGTAATTGACTACAAACAACTTCTGGCTTTATACGGTTAGAATACTGGGATTTGTATTAGGCTACCTGCAAGGGTTTGAATTTGCCCTGAAGCACAAAACACAACTCTAAAATATGCAGGTTCATGTTATCTGGTAAATAGGTTGGCTTTATGCTTAAAACGTACTCTCGAACAGAAAGCAGCTAATGATTACATTGAGTTATAACCCGGCTACAGTGCAACTAATGGGATGTTAATATGGGAGTTGTTTGTACCGATTTAGATGGATAGCATATATATCTGTCAACCCCCCAACCCCTGCTGTACATTATGATAAAATTTGAACAGGTAATTTATACCTACACATTCTTAATTGCCCATACAAAAAAAATTGTGCCGTAGCCTGTAGGCTACGGAGTAGCGCTCGTAAAATAGCTTATCACCTTATCAGCAGCTGAATCAAACAAATTTTAAGGTAAAAAGTGTGCTTACAGTACAACGTACACATTTTCTAACCCCCAAGCGAGCAAAAGTACCTAAGTAGCTACTTCGATCGATCAAATATAATTAGAATTTTGAAGGCGTTCGAATGTTAGGTACTAAGTGTTCATAATCATAGCATTCAGACTTAACTGTATTTCAGCATGTATCTTTAACTGCTTGATTAAAGCCACGTAAGTGAAATCGTGAAAATTGTTCGAAGTTGCGCATTGTGTCGCTGTGGGAGACTCAATCCGGATTGTAGAGAAGAATGCGTGAAGTATGTATTTAGGTATTTTATGGTTATCACGTTGCTAACGTGTTTTTTGTTGCAGGGCGCCAGGCGCTCGCAGCACGATGATGGACTGCCTGTGCCCCGCGCCGCGCACGCTGGCCTGCCGCGTCGTGCTGCTGGATGAGCGAGAACTGCTACACGAAATACAGGTAATCATAGACATACTGTAAAAATACCCAACTATATTCTAACAGTACGGCTATGATCTACAAGTTTCATATGTAATTTCATATATAACGGTCATATCATTTTAGTTTGATCAGTCTTACACAATTCGATCTGGTAGGACCACAGTTAGCTGATATAGGTACATAAATACCAGAAAACATCCATAATTCAGAAACAAATATTAGTGATAAACACACAAATATAGCTAATTGCCCTTTCCAAGGATTCGAACCTGGGACTAATACCTAGTTTTTTAGCATTATAAAAATGGTAAGTAAACGATCTTGACATGTCTTTTCATTGAAATCGGTTTAAAAAAATAGTTGGTAACTATAGATATAACAGAAGAATAGAAATATCTATCCTTGCTATATAATTGTTATATTTTTGCTGCAACATATTTTTCAAAAGTGTTTATCAATAGAAAGACACGTCAAGGTTGTTTACGATTATTCTAATGCTAAAAAAAAATAATTTGGCCAAGCCCGAGTCATAGCTCGTGGCATTTAGTGTACCGCACGCATCGTTATATTTTACAAATTGTTTCCCTGTTTTTAGATACTTACACATATCCGACAACAACCTAGAAGATAATTTATCGCTACATAGTATAAAACAAAATCGCTTCCCGCTGTCTGTCTGTATGTATGCTTAGATCTTTTAAACTACGCAACGGATTTTGATGCGGTTTTTTAAATAGATACGAGTAGAGTTATTCAAGAGGAAGGTTTACGTATAATTTGTTAACCCGTGCAAAGGGCGGATCGCTAGTAGGAGTTATAGGAGTCAAAATGGCAAAACTACAGTGCAGCATTACATCGAAGCGCTCAGATTCGATAGGTCGAAGGACGTATTCTACGGTTCACCATTTAGCTCGGTATTCTATACTGCTTCAATTTGAATTAAATTTAGTAATTATTTTGATTTGATTTTGTTTCTAGTTCCATACATGGTATGGAAATACATAGACTTAAATATTATATAGAACTGTTAAAATGTAGAGTTCGTCTAAGCTAACAAAGTGAGAGAGTGTAAGCAAAAATGTATTTAAATGACATTTTATGGATGATTTCTTTTTGCTAAACTACGTTTAATTGATACTGAATTCAGTCCGAGTTTTGGTAATTCAGTTTTTATAATGTACTTCTAATGTAATATAAAACGCATTCATAGGTTAATATCTGGGAGACATATAAAACATATAAAAACTCAAAATTCTGCGTTTTCCCAGAGATAAAACCTAGCTAGATCGATTTTTCGCCCCCGAAAACCCCCATATAGCAAATTTCATCAAAATCATTAGAGCCGTTTCCGAGATCCCCGAAATATATAAATATACAAGAATTGCTCGTTCAAAGTCTAGACTTTGTTATCTCTATACTATACGCCTTACTAACTCTATGTCCTTTATTGTGAAAAGACAAAACACAACGACAGTGAAGAACAGAATTCTTAATTTAAAATTTTACAAATAAACTCCAATAATAATTAGGATTCTTACTGAGCACATTGAGGTAGTCATTTGGTTGGAAAGCCCGTTCGAAATTTAAACTTATTAGCATTTTAACAAGGTTGTATTTTGTAGATCTTTTTCTCACTCATACTTATATTAGACTATTCTGAAAAAAAAAATATCCCACAAAAATAGGCAAGGAGAAGTAAACTTTGTGTCAAGCACATAAGTCATAAATTGTAAATGCCAAAGTTAGAAGTAAGGATCTTTCTCGCTAAAACTACTTCTTTATATGAAATGACCAGTGTTAGCTAGTAACCTTAACCCTAAGCAACCAAAGATCAGGCTGCAGTTGAAAAAGTAATAAAGATAAAGTTAAGGTGATAATTTTCCCGCCGTCCTCATGGTTGGTTTAGTTGGGTATTGACTGGTCAGCTGCCTGTTAGCTATAGTTTGCGCGTAAATCGCCAGGACAGAGGTGAAATTTTTTTGTATGAAAACTTGCAACTTTAAATGCATTTTTTAGCGAAACCACTGCACTCTAAAATGAAGTCAAAATCAGTCCACCGGCTCAATTTTTTGCAAGCTTTCTAATGGTACCCGACACGATTCTTACAAATAAAAAATATTTTCAGCTGACCCCTTTCAACCCCCAAATTTTCCCCTAAAATAATAAGTAAGCGGTTTCGACTTATTAATAATGTCAGTGATGGTAATTGCTATAACTGTTCCAAATTTCAGCTATCTACGTCAAACGGTTTTTGAGAAAAACACATTTAACTGATTTGCAAGACCGATATGATCCCATAAGTGTACCGCGAACAAAGTTTGTGCGGTACACTAAAAACGACGTATAGCTACTGGAAGCCCGACTCTGATTTTAATTTCTTGTTCTGAAACAATTGTTATGGTTTTCCTGTCAATCATGACATTTCTGGACAAGGAATTAACACTTTTTAGACAAGAAATTAAAATCAGAACCGGGCCCCTAAGAGGCCATTAAATATTTCGCTTAAATTAATTTTATTTTATTTATTTTTATAACATTTGTTTTATTTGAATATATTCTATGGACCGGTTGGAAACTCGTTTTTACTTCATTCCTACCCTATCTTATTTAATCCAACTAAGAAATAACATTCAGTGTAGCTGTTTACGTATTGTTTCCTTCCTACAAAGCCAAACCATCAAGCTCGGGCGATAATCCTAGTGTTCCGTTACAATTGAAAACAACTTCCTTCTCTGTGATGACTTCGATTACCGCCCCTAGCTTCCTAGTAGGAACGTCGAAATTGGCCGGGTATTATTTCGAAATTCAACCTTTGCCACCTCGTCCCGGCGGACACTGGCGGTATTTTCAATTTCCCTTGTATGAAACAACGCGTGAATTTTTTCTCGGATTCCCTTCCCTTACTTTTGAAGTGCAGCAGCTACTCGTATTCCGAGACGAATTATTTGAAGTACACCCAGGGGCTCGAGGAAGGTCTTTTATATGCGAGGCTCGGGTCCAAGGTGCGGACGATGAATTCACTGAATCGTACGTCGACTCTATGAATATTAAATTCTATTTGGCTGGCATTGTCGCCGCGTAGTGAATGTGAGAGTGGCTGAGTCCCGCCGTGCGCCCGCCGCCGCGAGCCTCACTATCGGCCAATTATACTCTCCCAGCTGGCTCATCATCGCGCCCCGATAGCGATTATTCCTCCTACCTACTTGTTGAATGGCGTCCCATATCTAAAGCTCCCGTAACAGTTTCCACTCCCACGATGGAAACTTTGTTAAAAGTTTTTCCAAAGCTGAGATAAGTTATGGCTCCAAAAACACCCTCGTCCGCCGCGCCGAGGAATAATGGCCGCCTCTGTCGACCTCACACACAATGTCTATTATCTCCAAAACTCCGACAAACTTGGAAACATAAGAGCCACCGACTTCGAACGAATACCGACCAGTTACTCTGTCATAACCGTAAACAAAGACGGAATTTGTCCTAGAAATGCTTTTGTTTGGCATGCATGGATCCTCAACTTACACGTCAAACAAATTCCCCAGAAAATATATTGAGGCCAGACTCATCCAATTTGGGTAAAGTGAAAGCGACGAGAATGCGACATTTTATCCTAAATTGTATGGGTATTTTAGATAAATCGCCTTTCTTCCCTCAGTTTTCCATCTACGGAGGGACATTTGTCTTAAACGGATCTAACAAAAACTTTTCTCTTTTCACACATCCAATATCCAATAAAATATCGAGATTTGTTATTCACAACTCTCGGCTAGTAAGTTTGTAGATTTCATTCCAGCCTCAACCTTCTTCAAATTAATTTATTTTACTTAGTTTATTATCTAATTTCACTTACCTTATCAAACAGGTGTAACTGTATTTTTAAATGTTTTACAAAATAAGTATAAAGAGGTAATAATTTGAAATTTACCAAATCAGTGGAGCTTCATCGATACCTATAGGTTATCGTCGAATTTGAGGAATAGCGGAACGTGTAATTGGCTGCGCTTATGCTTTTATTACATTTATTACCGAAGATTACAGCCGCGGCAGACGATCGCTCTCAGCCGCGGCCGGCACCGCCCAAGAACTAGGTTATTCCAACCACATGCCGACCTCAAGTTAACGCTAATCTGAGGGCAACATGTAAAAATAGGTATGAGCATATTTGTTACTCAATGTCATAGTTTGTCTGAGGCGAGCGATTACCAGCGTTTGGTACACATTGCGAATACGTAGAAGAATATTTCAAATTTTGCGCGAGTCCAACTAGTATTAAGTAAACTAGTCATCACAGTAGACAGTATGCATGGTTGTTATGGATCTCTAAGACACACTGGTTAGTCCACAAATGCTCGCTGCTCAGTAAACGAAAGGAATTACCTCCCAGGAGACTTAAGTCCATTTGCTCTTCTTATAACAGTCGTAAATATTTCAATAAACAATTTTATTGTGATTTAGAAGTAATAACCAGATATCTGAGGCGTGGCATCACATAACAATAGGCTAGTAACTACAACTTGATTCAAGCTTTCTAATGTGAGTTAAATTTATGGAAATTTAATAAAACAGTCGCAAGGAAATGTTGAATTAATTAAAAGTAAAAGTTAATTAATTTTTTGTCATGTTTCGCCGAGTCACTTTGAGGAATAAAATATATTCCTATTTATCCTTCGTGTGACCTATAGGTACCGTGATCAAATTCATTCTTATAGCTCACAGGAGTTAGGGTTTTAATGAGAATGTAAAAGCTAACTAATTTAGATTTTGTTCATTAACTAGGTATGAATATTACGAGTAGCTATAGTTTGATTTCAGTAGCTCATTGTTAGAAGTTTTAAGTTGAAAATATAAAGTAATTGGTTGTTTAATTTTGCGTCATTATTCGCCAAGCGTTATTAGTTTTCTCTAACTTTTATAGCTTAACCTAATGGCTTAACCTGAGCTTACCTACTTGAAATTTTGCCCACACATTTTTGACTGTGAACACCTAATACGATTGTTTTTAATATTTAATTGATTAATGTATTTGTCAATAAGAGCTGGTATAATTTAATTTGTCAATCACAAATCACAATCATCGCTAGAACTGAAAGTTGAATTTTCAGTAGTCGTAATCATTCTGAAACGACTATCAATTTGAAGTAATAAGTACCTACTTATATGTAACACGGCAGTTTAATTAGCTTGTAACGTGTCTCTAAGCGTTTGAATACAAGTAAGAAAAAGGAAGCTATCAAGATGTCAGACATAAAAGCAAGGCAAATAAAGCTTTGTCGGACTTTTCTAGCAAAGCTGTTTTTATTTGACTCAAACACTAAACGGAAAGGGAAGATAAGAAATTGCGCAGCAATTTATGAAGCGAGCCTAGTGTCGGCGACAACGCGATGGCTCGCCATTGTGCTGTATTGCAGGAGCAAATTGACTCTGCAGAGTTTTACGGTCTGCTGCCTAGTGCTGCAGCTACAACTACTTGTGTTTCATTGATGCCTTCCTTTAACTTCCCTTCGCGGTCTAGTTTTTCTTTTAAATTACGGATTTTTCACCTCGCTCGTAGCGCTGGGTGCACGGGTTAAAATACGCAACAGCAATCAACATTATTTACAATGTCTACTGAGTACTATATATTACATTTTTAATGTTTATTCGTTTTGTTTTTTAAGTATTTAAATACTTTTGCCAGCATACCTGTACGTAATCAAAATATGTATTAGATTTCGTCGAGCTATTTACATGAAAACTACGTGTTTTTGTAACTATCATACCTATTAAGCTTATGTTAGAATATTTTTATGACATAATTGTAAATAGTATTATATATGATTGAGACAAATATAACAAACTGTTAGAAATAATTATATATTTAATTCCAGGAACTGTGACACTATTAAATATATTCTCTTAAAGTTTATTGTCACCACAACTCCAAATTGTAGCACATTTGACTTTACACAATTAGTAGGTATTTGCAACATTTATTAAATAAAAAATATCAAAAATGACTATCCTGAAGCACCTAAAAACTAGCCATTTATGAACTGAAGTTATCAATCACACCTACTTCATAAAGTATAAAGAAGGTGATGTACGCAATGTAATAACTAAGGTAGGTACAGGTACATACTTATTTAATATTTATGGGTTTAATGTACATACTCCTGGTAATTTATGAAAATTTGGATCTCCTTGGCCATCTTCGTGTACCTATTTATAAAATGACTAATTAATGAAGTGAAGCGAATAAAAGCATTTCATAACTTAACTGTATTGAATCCCAGCAAATTACATCTTTGTCGCTCGCATTTGCCACGTTCAACTGAGAAAATTCAGAATTTATTTTATTTTCGAATATTTATTTACCTTTCAGCTTCAGACGCTATCTTTATAATTTTGCTTTCACAATTTTCCTGACATTAGAATTGGAAACATTGAGGGTGAATTTTTATGCAAATCCAAACATTTGTACAGATGCGAAAACAAAATTAGCCCGGCTTATCTCTGCGACACAGATGCCAGCTCTAGCGCACTCGTATACTGACCGAGACTACTTACTTCTGGGAAACATATAACTAACTGGTTTAACGTTTCTCGTCATATGAGTTAAACGGATTTAATTGGTTCAATTTACTCTGATTATCTCAACTTGATTCCAGGTTGAGAAAATGTTTGTACAGGCAGGAGGTATAAAGTAATAGGTGTATGTAGCATGTAATGTATGGAGCTGGCAGTGAGCGGCAGGCGGCCGAGCGCCCGCGGGAGGTGGATCGCGTGCACCGCCGTACATACCGCCACTGCCGGCACTTTTTAAAATCGTTTGTTATTTTTCGACCCGAACGTACGTTGGGAGCAAACGCGCTCTGTTATTAAATCATTTATTATTCAACCCAACGAACTGTTTCGCAATTTTCCCACAAACTCGGAGGCTTATGTACAAGCAAATACAGCTCTTCTGCGGATACCTACTTGTGCTGCATCTGTTATTGTTGCGTTTCCATATTGTGGATGTGAAGTGAGCTCGGCTTAATTACGTATTCCGGTACGATTAGCTAGGAACTTGTCGTATATCTTATCTTTATCTTTATCTTTATCTTTATCTTTATCTTTATCTTTATAGGTACGTGACCTTATATAAAACTAAAAATTAGTGAAGTTAGTAATTAAAATTATACGTATTAATTTATCCAACATTTATTCTACTTTAATATACCTAGTGTAGCAAATTTGTTAGAAATGAAAAAAATTACAAGATTGCCACGTTTTATTCGGAAAGTATAAATAATAGACTTTATAATTTACAGTTGAAAATAAATAAGTAAACACCTTGTCCACACAAAATCATAGAGTATAAAAAAAATAAGTGCCACCGAAATCAGTTAAGTCTTTCTTGTTCCCTACTTTATAATTAACAGTTTAAGATAAATAAGTAGACACCTTGCCCACACAAAATCATAGATAATATAAAAAAATAAGTGCCACCGAAATCAGCTAATTCTTTCTTGTTCCCTACTTTATAATTAACAGTTTAAGATAAATAAGTAGTCACCTTGCCCACACAAAATCATAGATAGTATAAAAAAAAAGGTAACTGCCTCCGAAATCAGCTAAGTTTCAGAGTCAGATAATTTTTAAGATGTAGTGTGACACCGAAATCAGTCTTATGAACTAAAAGGCTATCTACCTGGCTAAGTCTTTCTCGTTCCCTAATGGTACCAGTAAGGAACAGGCTGCGAGCAATAAGAATGTAAGAATAATTAAATTTTTATAAAATGCACACAGGAAACTGTTGAATGGTTTAGCGTTCGCTTTAAATTGTAAATTTTGTTGAATTCGTTAAAAGGATGGACACTTCCCTTAAGTTGTGGGGTAGAGCTGCGAACCGACCACGTTCAGTTCAGACTGATGTCGGGAATAGGCTTAGGCCAATGGTGCGCTGCCCATGCTCAGGCTGATGTCTGAATCGCTGGACGAACTATGTCAGGTAACGTGGCGTGCGCCTTGTGGTGTGGCTAGCTCTCCAGCTATTGGTTCGTGTCCACAAAGGCAATGGTAAAATGTTCCCGAAAAAGAAAACTGCGGACGAAGAGAAAGGCCACGCTAAAATAAAGAAATGCAAACAAATAATAAAATAAAAGATTCGAACACTTACCCGCGACAAAAAGCGGTTTTCCCAATTGAAAAAAGGATATTCAATGAACGTTTAAAAATTGCGCTAATAATATAGGCAGAATTGACACCAACTTCATTTGGAAAATAAATGAATCTCGTGTCTGTTGTCAAACCAGACGTCGTCGGGAATTAAGTCAAAAAGAAAAAAAAGGTTTCTACCAAAGCGTATCGCTGCAGATATCCTCTGACATACACAAAAAAAAGGATTTTGTTATGAAAGATACCTCAACAACAATACCAAAAAACTAACACCCCCGAAACGAATTATGCCAGCAAATAAAAAAGTTAATTATCGTAAACTATTTTAAAATATCCTTGACGTGATAAAAACCCACGTGAGGTGAACTCACATCAGCTAGTTCATAAACTTGCGGCGAAATACGCCTGACTACGCGACACGAAACAAACCGCGGAGCGAACTTTCCGCCAGTTCCTTCCCCAATAGGGCAACGCTGAAAATTTTTCCGCCATACTATTTCACCTGGTTGAAACATAACAGCCTTCCTTTTCTCATTATAGGTGTTAGCGTTCCGTTGAAAAGCAAGAAACAAGGAATCAGCGACTTTCGCATAAATGTCTTGGAGTGCTACAAGATTCAAGGCGCGATCACTCCGACTACGGACCAACTCTGGGCCTGGAGTCTGAGAATGGGCGCTTTGTCGTGTAGTCTCTACCTCGCGTCCATACATTAAAAAATTAGGGGTATACGAAGTCGCGAGACTTACGCATGAATTTAAATATAATGCTACTTTTGGCAAATTTCTTGCCCAGGTGCGATTATCGTTCCCTACCAAAATACTGAGAGTCGTGATAACTGTTTGGTTGTAGCGTTCTGCGACGTTAGCCTGGGGCGAGTAATAGGGTGTGTAACATGGACCGGGAATATCGTAAGACCTCAAAAAATCTACGAACGCCACGCTACGGAAAACAGTCGCGTTATCACAAAGAACGTTAGATGGCGTTCCATAACGCAATATCACTTCCGACTCCAAAGCAACTTTGATAGATCTCGTATCAGCCTTCTTCAATGGTACCAACCAAACAAATTTTGTAAAAACGTCAACCATGGTTAAAATATATCGAAACCCGTGGTAGGCTATCGGAAGAGGACCAACCAAATCTATAGAAATTAAATCTAGTGGAGCATATACAGGTCTTGGATAAAGCTGGTGTCCACGCGGTTGCGTGTTAGAAATCTTGTACGCTTTACAGACTTGGCATTCCGCAAGGTATTCGCTTACATCGCGATACATATTTGGCCAATAGTATAAACTTCTCAATTTCAAATAAGTTTTCATGACTCCAGGGTGAACATTCGGGAACCCGTCGTGAATCTCAGCGATAGCCTCTCTTATTTTACCTTTAGGCAAAACCGTCCGCCAGGAATTAGACTCTAAGGGATTATCAACCGCCATCTTACGCATTAGAACACCGTCCCGTATTGCATACGCCGGAAATGTTTGTGGCGACCTTGATGTACCTGTAAACACCCTTTCGAACCAAGGGTCCGTCGTTATACTGTCACCTCGTCTGAAGGAAATCAAACCGACTTGGGGACGAGAAAGAACGTCTGGAACAACGTTTAACGCGCCTTTTCGGTGCTCGATCTCGAAATCATACTGGGATATCAGAGTAGCCCAACGAGCTAGTCGGCCGCTTGGATTGTCCAAGGTAATGAGCCATTTTAGGGCGATGTGATCCGTAATTATTTTAAACTTTATACCATCGAGATAACCGCGAAAGTGTTTAATAGATTCCAAAACCGAGAGCAGCTCCCGTTCTGACGTTGAGTAATTTCTTTCAGCTTTTGAAAGCAACCGTGAGTAATAAGCAATAGGATGCTCCTCTCCATTAATATTTTGAGCTAAAACCGAACCAAGACCCACTGAACTGGCATCACATTGCAGCACGAACGGCTTGGTAAAGTCTGGACATGCCATTACCGGGGAATCAATAAGGACCCTCTTTAATCGCTTAAAGGCTAATTCAGCCTCACCGCTCCAACTGATGGGATCTTTGCCTTTCTTTTTTCCGATAAGAGACGTTAAAGGCGCGATGATCGATGAGAAATTGTCCACAAAACGTCTGTAGTATGAACACATACCAATAAAGGCCCGTAGAGATTTTGCCGTCGTAGGCGTCGGGAAATTACTAATCGCCTCTAACTTTTTTGGATCGGTTTGGAGCCCGCGTTCATTAACAATGTACCCTAAATATCTGAGCTCCAATTTGCAAAATTCACATTTTTTTAGATTGATAGATAAACCGGCCTCTCTTAAGCGGTCGCGGACTTTGGTAATGAGGTTTAGATGACTATCAAAATCGCGAGATACTAAAATTAAGTCGTCAACGTAACCAAATACAAAGTCGTCTGATTCAGGTGAAAACTCATAGTTGACTATCATATCAGTCAGCCGTTGCATTTCTGACGCCGCATTCGTGAGTCCAAAAGGCATACGGACAAATTCAAATAAACCGCGTTGAGGTACAATGAACGCTGTACGCTCACAACTGTCCTTGTCGGCGAGCGGAATTTGCCAGAAGGCACTTCTAAGGTCAAGCGATGTGAGGTATCTGGCACCTCGTAAATTATCCAGGATGTCTTGGATTCGCGGAAGTGGATAGGAATCGCGGATAGTGACACTGTTTAACTTCCTACTATCTACACAAAATCTTACACTTCCGTCGCTTTTTGTCACCATTACAACTGGACTTGCCCACGGTGACCGAGAAGGGCGTATGACCCCCATCTCAAGCATCTTGTCAATCTCTTCATTGAGGACCTTCAGTTTGACGGGAGACAGTGGGTAATAACGCTGACGAATAGGCGGCCCAATAGTCGAGATTTTGTGGGATAACCAAGATGTACATCCCAGACCTATCTTGTCAGAAGAGATGTCTTCCAGGGTAATGATAATGGACTGGAGTTTGAATTCTTGATCGGCAGAAAGGACTCTTCTCGGATGTAAATATCGAGTATCACTAGCCTCAATGCGCCCGCTGACGGGAACGTGTGCAGGTGGCACAAAAAGCTTACCGCTTTTGTCCCCTTTAAAAAACTGTTTGATTACCGAAGTCAACCCGCACACGTCCCAAAACTCCATTCCGAGTATTAATCTCGTAGGTAAGTTCCTACCCACAAGACATCGGTGGGTGATAAGCATTTCATGGAAAAAAATTGAGAGTTCCACTCCACCAAGAATCTCGATCGGTGAATTGTCCGCGGATACCACTACTGGCATTGTACCCGTGTAATAATTTAAACCTAAACCCTTAAGAAGTGAGAGGTCGATGAGGGACCGCATAGCACCTGAGTCTAAAAGGGCTTTAACAGGAATACCAGAAATAGAAACTTCGACAAATAATCTATTATCAAGAGAGTTATTTATGACTATCGGCGATACCGAAGGATTGAGCGTGGCATCGCCATTACCTAGTTTTTTTGCGTAGGAGGGTTACAATTGGGACAATTCCGAGTCACAGCACCTGCCCGCTTGCACTGAAAGCACACCACCCCTCGAACATTTGGACACCCCCTATAGTCGTGTCCTAACATGTTACACTTAAGGCATTCTGGACTTAGGGCGTTAATTGGAGCCACCGTGGTAGCCGGAACCAGCTGTGGTTGGAATGCTTCAAAGTTTTTAGCTACCTCCAACAAGGTATCCATGTCTGCTATAATATTAGTGGCAAGACATGAGTGATATCGCTTGTGTAATCCATATTTGACGATAGTAAATAAATCGTCTTCACCGATTGGGACGCGCAATTTAGCATTAAGGTCACGGACCTGGATGACGAAATCAACAACGGTCTGAGTATCGGACTGTTTTAGTTCTCGCAGTTGACGTTCTGTTTTAAAATCAAAATCAACAATGTCGAAAGTGCGCATAAAGGCTGACTTTAGATCAACATACGAAAGCCCCGGATGGCGAATAGCCCGAAAATATTTCAGAGCGCTGCCGGAAAGTAGCTCGTGAAACCTCTGTACAACGTAGGATGGTCTAACGCCGCGCGCAATGCCTTCCTCTTCAACCCGACCGAGAAATTCGCGAACACAGTTCTCACCCGAAAAAGTGAGATTCCATTTAGTCAGCGACTCGGGTTTCCAATGGTGACTCGTATACATCGGACTCGGAACTGGCCCAGATCGCGGTGGTGGTTCCGCGAATTGACATGAGTGCATGTCACCGCTATCCATGGCTAGCACGCGTGGATTTGGGTCAAAAAATGGATTTTGAGATCTGTGTGGAGTGTCACCAATGGATCCTTCACCTTGATTCGTCATACTACTGTTCTGGCTGCGAAACTAAACGTAACAGTAAGGCCGAATGGACGGACTCCCTCCCCTTTTCAAAACAAAACAATAATAATGATATCGAATGACGAAAGTTTATTTTAATTATTTTTGAGTTCGGGCGCCAATTTGTAGCAAATTTGTTAGAAATGAAAAAAATTACAAGATTGCCACGTTTTATTCGGAAAGTATAAATAATAGACTTTATAATTTACAGTTGAAAATAAATAAGTAAACACCTTGTCCACACAAAATCATAGAGTATAAAAAAAATAAGTGCCACCGAAATCAGTTAAGTCTTTCTTGTTCCCTACTTTATAATTAACAGTTTAAGATAAATAAGTAGACACCTTGCCCACACAAAATCATAGATAATATAAAAAAATAAGTGCCACCGAAATCAGCTAATTCTTTCTTGTTCCCTACTTTATAATTAACAGTTTAAGATAAATAAGTAGTCACCTTGCCCACACAAAATCATAGATAGTATAAAAAAAAAGGTAACTGCCTCCGAAATCAGCTAAGTTTCAGAGTCAGATAATTTTTAAGATGTAGTGTGACACCGAAATCAGTCTTATGAACTAAAAGGCTATCTACCTGGCTAAGTCTTTCTCGTTCCCTAATGGTACCAGTAAGGAACAGGCTGCGAGCAATAAGAATGTAAGAATAATTAAATTTTTATAAAATGCACACAGGAAACTGTTGAATGGTTTAGCGTTCGCTTTAAATTGTAAATTTTGTTGAATTCGTTAAAAGGATGGACACTTCCCTTAAGTTGTGGGGTAGAGCTGCGAACCGACCACGTTCAGTTCAGACTGATGTCGGGAATAGGCTTAGGCCAATGGTGCGCTGCCCATGCTCAGGCTGATGTCTGAATCGCTGGACGAACTATGTCAGGTAACGTGGCGTGCGCCTTGTGGTGTGGCTAGCTCTCCAGCTATTGGTTCGTGTCCACAAAGGCAATGGTAAAATGTTCCCGAAAAAGAAAACTGCGGACGAAGAGAAAGGCCACGCTAAAATAAAGAAATGCAAACAAATAATAAAATAAAAGATTCGAACACTTACCCGCGACAAAAAGCGGTTTTCCCAATTGCAAAAAGGATATTCAATGAACGTTTAAAAATTGCGCTAATAATATAGGCAGAATTGACACCAACTTCATTTGGAAAATAAATGAATCTCGTGTCTGTTGTCAAACCAGACGTCGTCGGGAATTAAGTCAAAAAGAAAAAAAAGGTTTCTACCAAAGCGTATCGCTGCACTAGTTTATGATTTCTCCATCCATTTTTTTTCCATCTGTTTCTCACCCAACTTGCAAAATACCCATGTAACAAATAAAAATAAAACTAACATGAATGCCTTTACTTAATTATTATTATTAATACATTTAGTAACTTACCTACCTATTTTAGGAGGAGCCTTAACGTAACTGCCAGGTATCGGTTGAGCACAAATATCTTCCATATCATTTTCCCACATCAGGTCATCGCCCTGATCTTTCAAAAAGCACGAACATTAATTTTAGAAGAAACAAAAGGCAGTTAGTAATTTCGCGGTTCGTTTTTTATAGTAATTCTAGAGTAGTTATCGCGTCATGGGCACAGCTCGCCGAGCATTCCAACTGGTTTGTTGGCGAGCGAGTCGAACTCTTAGATGAACCAATGTAACTTGGCACTGAGAACCGTAACGTTAATATGCAATCAAAAAGGGCTCTTGTACTGGATGTCCTAAGCATTACCTTTACTTGATTGGAATGAGACAGTTGCGCGCGCACGCATGCACGCGAGCGCGCGCGTGAGACCAGCCCGCTCATTATAGTGGATATCACTACTGGTCTTACTGGTCCAGCCAATGGCATCGCGTGCGAATTACCCTAATTGTGGAAAGCCAGGCTTCGGAAATGCAAATTGGAGATAGTTACGTGCCGATACCGTGGGATATTAATATTCGGCTCTCGTGCGTCTTCGCTTTCTAATGTCTAACAAAATCAATGAGGTTTTGAACAACATTTTTTAATGCAAATTGAAATTAGTCTAGTCGTAGCAGTAGTCCCATTTGACATCAGTTGCTCAGAATACTCTGTGATCGGAAACCCTTGAACATCTCTATTGAAAAGTTTATCAGCATAGGATATCTTGACAATAATTAATATGTTGCGATAATGATACCTACATATTAGGAGGATTATTTGACTTGTAGATTATAGTGAATCAATTCAAGTTTCTTCTACGTTTTCAGTCATATCCCTGAAATTTTACCCTTGCCTAAATATGACTGTACTTTAAGAAATGATTAAAATGTGGAATAAAAACCCCCATAAACGGTATTTTTTATACTAAGTAATAACGTAAGTTTTTATGTGGTTTTTATACTAGCTAATGTCTCCCATAAGCTAGTATTCAAGACAGGAGCTTCATATGTAAGCAGTTCTAGCGCAGTGCGAAAGAATAGGGAGATAAAAGTAGTTCACCGTTATCATATTTTATTATTAGATCCTGAAAGTTACATAACTTAGCAGTAATGAAACACAGAAAAGCCAGAGTTAACCCAAGAGTAACGAAGATTCCGTTCCAGACGTTTAAATTTATGACTTCAAACGTAAAGTTATTTGAAGAAACAACAGGGAAATGGAATTGCGAACAGTTAGTAGGTATTCAGTTGAGAGAACAGTCCCGCGACTTTTGTACCGCCCCGAGCTGATATAAATCTCTTGTTAGAAAATTACCCAAGAACAAACGACTCTTCTAGTACCCCATTACTCGGCTTTAATTTAAAACCGTTTAGTTATCATGATATTCGTATTAATAATGTTCACAATTATTCATATGTTTACGTTCTTGAAAGAAAATAAATATCGTTTTAGGCTCACCTCACTTTAGAAGAGGACTTACCGTAAAAGTATAAACTGTGACGCGGTGAGCAAAGTTATGTTAAAGGGCAAATAAATAAATAAATAAATATTAAATAAATATTATAGGACATTATTACACAAATTGACTATTGAAAGTTTTATACTTTAACGCGACTCGTATTCTCTAATTTTATTATTACTGTTAAAACTAACACTTACCAGTATCACTGTAAAAAAATGTACGTACTGAATAGTACCTATACAATGTCATGAAGTTAATGATAAAAAAAAATCGTTCGAGTTAGATACCTAACCTAATTTCATGTCATGACTCATGAATTACGAGTACAATATGAGATAATATGGTAGGTCAAATGAGCTTCTTTTATTAAAGTGTCAAACCGTTTCATCGTCAATGTAAACTGCATTTACAGTAAAGTTTACATTCCAATCCCCTATATCTGTCAACTCTGTTTACAGCTTTACCTATTTGATTCGTTTTAACTCTGTTTTAAAGACTTCCGTGATATAGTGTTGTTTTTATTACAGGATAACAGTACGGGGCAAGCACTCTTGGACGTGGTTTTACGGCATCTAGACCTGCTGGAAACAGCCTACTTTGGGCTGCGATACGTTGACCAGGACAATCAAACTGTAAGTTTAAAGCATAAAGTATCTTTCAATATTGCACTGCTGATATTCATGATCATCTTGTTGATAATAAAACTGAATAAAAAAACTACATATTTTAAAATTAACAAGACCGTAGGTATAAGAAAAAGCGATGAAGATTCACCTGTAAAAGCAACAGTGAGAAGTTGTGAAATAAACACTTGTTATTTGGTATCTACTTGTTGAAAGTGGTCATCGCACCAATATTCAGGCATGCCAAGAGGATATCGAAATGTCTAATCATATAAAGCAAAAGCTTTTTTTATATATATTTTATAACAAAATCAACAACGCAACACAACATAACAAAATCGGCGTAAACTAACGCATTGTGTTGTGCACAGCACTGGTTGGACGCCGGAAAGCGCCTGCGTCGGCAGCTGCGTGGGTCCGACCCGCACACCTTCTACTTCGGAGTCAAGTTCTACGCCGCTGACCCTTGCAAACTACTGGAGGAAATCACGAGGTATCACGAGATCTTTTGATATCACCATATATGATTAATCCCATCTTTGTCTAGTAGACAATTCTGTAATACGCTCGCAGATATTCATTAATGCTCGTACATTTTCGATCAATTTTATTTTGGTGGTCTTTACTTATTAGGTATGTATGTACACCTACACTAAACATGGTTTTAAAATAAACTTGATATAGGTATACGTCAGCCCTTTCAACTCAATCGTCAGCCTTTAATCTGACAATAAATGATTACTTACTTACTTACTTAACTTTCCCGACCATAGTCTCGTTAAGTTAAACCCCAAAAGCCTTACAGAACATAATATAAGATATTTTTTTCAATGTTCACTTTTAGCTGCTAGTTCAAAAGTTTCATATTATTTAATTGCATAAATAAAATACTTTTGTACGTTTTTAATTAATCAACAAGAACGCAAAGGCTTCATAACAAAATTATGGCATAATGGAATACCTAAATTTAAGCATTTTTGACGTAGATGGCTTAGCGCGTAAAGTTACAACATTTTAATTAAAAATTCTACATTGTTCTCATTCGTTTACGATTATTTTATGTTTGCATAATAAAAATATATGTTTTGTTTTCGTGTACTTAACTGTAAGCGTCGATGTAAATAAACCAGTTTGCAGAGTCGTCTTGTACCACTGACCTTATCCCGTATAGTGCGTATATATTTCGGTTATTATAAAACGGCCGGCCGAAACCGCTAACTGTGCTTTTGAATAATAAATTATTGGAGTACCTACATTAATATTTAATGCGGTAGCTGTATTTATTTTACCTTTCGTAGCTCTTCCCATTTATGTGTCAATAAAATGTACCTACACACACACACACACACATTTACCTACTTACACTGTTACGGGTTTATAATGTACTTTAATAGAATGCACGAACATTTTTATTTACTAAGTATGTCTAAACAAGTAAACAATTAAACGAGAGTCTTAAATCACATTATGTCACATCATGTGTGTGTCACATGGTTACATAAAAACAATTAAATTCTTATTCTGTCTTAAACACCAGAAAATACTTATAACGAGATTTTACAAATGCCAATTTACCTAACATAAACGTACGTCGAATTATTCGTACGCTGATAATATGTGGCAGCCCGGCTGGGATCGAAACTATAAAAGACATCTGCGCTTCACGCTACTCAGCACTTTGCCATCACCTCGGACCCTCGGTTATTATTAAAACTATATACATACTACGTGTTATTCTGAAAGGTCACTAGTATCACTACATGTATGTTACTATGAACTCTGTCCTTAGGGACAGCTTTTATTTTGTCTAAATGTTAGTAGTTGATGGCTTTAAAACAAACTTTGTTTTACTAGACTTCAATCAGGTAATTAATTATAAGCAAAAACAATATTATGCCTGGTTATACAAAATAGCCTACAAGTTAAAAGTAGCGGCTCTTTTTTAAAATGTGTCATTTTATGCGAGAGTTTTCATTGAAAACATACATACTTACAAAGACTCGTAATCAAGGCTGCTTAACTCTCGGACCATTAACTCTATCGGTAGGACAACCAAATGTAAGCAGACATTGAGTAGTGTGACATGGACTCACTGAATCCATAAACCAAACAGAGCCAGATAGATAGCGCACACGAAAGAGGGATCGCTCCCACGTCCACATGCGTAGCTCTGCTTAGGAATTACGTCATAGGAAAACCACGCATGACAACCGTTCCACTTCGCAACAACCATTGAGCCACATGTGCTCCTGACAAAAATAAATATTAACTAAAAATGTGCGAAAATTCTGTAGAAATTCATTCAAAAAAACATCTTAAGTACTTAATCACGCAACAACAATCTTTTGCAAGTAACTAAAATAAAATTTGAAGTAGTATCAATTTTGATGAGTGATTATTTCTATTGTGGACATTGTGGTCCACTAATTCAGAAATAAAATTCCTTACGATTTGTTTTAAATATACCTACGCATCCGGATGTAAATAATAAGATAACACTAAACTGTTTTTAACAACGGCAGCAAACATCTAATTTATATGTAAAACTTAATAAGTAAGTCGAGTTTAAGTGCACACATGAAACACTAAAGTGCCACCTACTTTAACAGCCGTAGTTTTATTGGTAACTGCAAAATTTTATGACATAAACTACAATGCGGGTGCGCAATAACTTGTGAGCCTCGTAAACCCCCGCACAACAATGGCTTAATAGAAACGCTAAATAAAAAAACTCTTCTAATTGAATTCTATAATAATGCATAAAACGGAGTTTCCATTTTAATTTGTCGTTAGAACGTGGACTGTTAATTTCTTTTTCTCATTTGTATTTTTTAAGGTAGGGTTCTAATTTTTGGTTTCCCTTTTACCTCGAAAGTTTTACTCTCAACAATGGCACAATTGAAGGCAGTTAAGTGGAATATTTGAAAGTATTCATTATACTTTATTTCGACGTAGGCTTGCTACGGGAATTGAAATGTTTTATTAAAATTTCGTTATTACGACGTCCGCCGCCTCCTGTTACGGCGGCGCTGCACGAGGAAACATCTTCCTGTAGATGCTTTAGATAAGAGCCACATTTAAAGCTCGGGCATTTTTACAGTAATGCTCTTTTAATATTTAATCTCGCATTAAGGGCTGTATTCCCTTAGATCTTTTTTTACTAAGCGCAATACCAGAAGGAGAAAAATGAGTTACAAATTAATTTTATTCCTCATTTAATTATCTCGAGGCAACTTTAACAAGCATTCCAAGCGTAACTTTCTATGCAGTTTTCTTTGAGAAAAATCTTATTTAATTTTCTTATTCATTTATAAATGGCAACCGTAGTACCTATATTTACTGGACTGCCGAAGACGGAAGGGTGACCATTTCGTATTATGCATTATGTGTGCTCTCTCTAGCTTTGATGTGCCCTATTAAGTTCTAAAAGTGACAATAGGTTACAATTAAGTGTAATATTTGTGTTCGGCTAAAAGGTCCTGGTATAAGTAGTATTAGTATGTCATATCAAATAAATACAAGTACAAGTATGTGTGTGTATGTTGTGCAGGTACCAGTTGTTCCTGCAAGTGAAGCAAGACGTGCTCCGCGGCCGGCTGCCCGTCAACTTCGACCTCGCGGCCGAGCTGGCAGCCTTCGTGCTACAATGTGAGTACAGTTATATTTATATCACTTATCATCCAATACCCTAGGTAATTATAAAATAAATGTTCTGACCAGGGGGACTAGCCAAGTGACAATGGTTAAACAAAGAACTTCCATCGAAACGTTAATGGCAAGTGACTGTTAGTTCGTATTTATCACCCCGATACATACAAGAATGTTAAACGATTGGCTACGGTCCTTGGGCCTGTACCTATTATGTTTAAAACTAAAACGAAGAAATGTTTTTTAAATTGGGAAATTAAGTTTGTTATCTCTTGTTATATCCCAAATACACGGCGCGAGAACTTGCATACAATACACGCGAACGTCCAAATACGTAATGTAGCTGTACGTGTACGGCAGTGTACTAAAATCGCATGCACGTTCTTGATCCATCTAAATGGGGCTTTACAATTGCAATAACAAAATTTGTCAGTAAGCTGGTTGTAACTTCTCACAAAATTATTGTATGATGTTCACCATATCGTTAGCTGTTAATTAAAAAAGTTGAATTACTAATCACACTTACCCGATTCATTTCATATGTACTTTTCAATGACCCAATTGGCATTGTTACGTAATTTAACTCGAGTAGAAAGTATGTACTTACGAGATACACAAAACAAGATAGGAAACAACATTCAATTTTGCAATAACGTCAGAAACGGAAGCGAAAACACTGTTATTGACCAAACTCGAAACTCTGCACGGCACATTCCCAACAATATCCATTTGTTCTTCACACAGAATAAGTAAAGCGTTGTTTCTCCTTTGAGACCAATAAGCGAAATGGACTAAAGTCATAATCCTAGTACCTACTCAAGGCGTGTAAAAATCCTGGTGCGAATTAGAGTTCCCTGGGCGCGAGTAGTAGCCGTATAAAGACGTGGGCCGTGCTTGGGTTACAAAGCGCGGTCGGTCAGTACCTAACATGCCAATTCTTCAATACAAATTTGTAAAATCTTAATAAAATTTAATAGTTTTTGTATGGAATCCTGTAATTTTTGCTACTATACTTGCGCTTAGCCAAATTGAATTGGTTTTACTTTTAGGGAGATAGGTACAACTAGTGAATTAGTGATGTAACGTTCCCGGGAGATACACTCGGAGTAGGTACATATTAGAGAATTTAAATGCTAATATTTTTGTACAGAAGCATTAATTATCATTGAGTTAATTCTAAAATAAATGGCATGTTTTCAAGAAAAACAAACGGAAATTCCATATACAATATATATTAATGCGGATCGAAAAATACCTTATTGATATTTTTGGCGAGGCTTTGGTTTAGCGCGTAACAGTTTCATTAAAAAGTCTACATTGTTCTCATTTCTAATTCATATACGATTATTAGCTGTTGCCCGCGACTTCGTACGCGTGGAGTTGTATATTGGTGGTTATATATTCTACATTAGCTTAGAACATTATGCAGCAAGAGTTAATCATTTCTTAATTATTAATATTATACAACGCATGAGACTTGTCTTTCACAACCTACGAAGTTTCAAAGCCCTAACTGAATAAAATTGTCCTCGATGTAATCCCTCTAAACCCCCTTAGAAGATTTACATGTCCTCTATTTAATAAAACCTACTACCTAACTACCTATTTACGAAGTTTGAAGTTCCTAGCTTTAAATAAAATTTGAACCCTATACAAACTTTCAAACCCTTTTTAACCATTTTAGGGGATGAATTTTTTAAAAGCTGAAATTATTTTTCTTGTATTCTAATAAAAAAAATATGCCTTTATACAACGATTCTAGTCCCGCACTCAAAAAAATGTTTGGCCTCCTCTGAAATTACTTTTCTTCTCTTTTGATAAAATACATTTTTACGAAGTTTCAAGTATGTAGCTTTAAATAAAATTTAAACCCTATACAAACTTTCAACCCCCTTTCGACCCTTTAATTAAGAGATGAATTTTTATAAACGCTGAAATTACTTTTCTCGTATTTTAATAATATACCATTTTACAAAGATTCAAGCCTCGCACTCACAAAAATGTTTGATCTCCATACTAAATTTTAACCCTTTTTCACCACCTTGAGGGATGAATTTTCGAAAACACTAAATAAGTTTTCTTCGCTTTTAATAAAATACCTTGTTACGAAGTCTCGAGTTCCTAGCTTAAAATATAATTTGAACCCCATACAATCTTTCAACCCCTTTTAACCCTTTTAAAGGATGAATTTTTAAAAACGCTGAAATTAGTTTATTGCCCGTTTAAAATAATACCTTTTTACGAAGATTCAAGTTCCTAGCTTAAAATAAAATTTGAACCCCATACAAACTTACAACCCCTTTTTAACCCTGTTAGGGGATGAATTTTACAAAACACTGAAATAACTTTTCCTGTCTTCTAATAATATCCCCAAATAGAAAGATTCAAGTCGCGCGTTCGAAAAAATGTTTGATATCCATACAAACTTTCAACCCCTTTTTCACCACCTTAGGGGTAGAATTTTCAAAAACGCTGAAATTAGTTTTCTTGTATCTTAATTTAATACCTTTTTGCAAAGTTTCAAGTTCCTAGCTTAAAATAAAATTTGCACCCTAAGACGAACTTTCATCCCCTTTTTAACCCCCTTAGGGATTGAATTTCCAAAAACGTTGCTATTACTTTTTTTTGTAATCGGCTATTATGCCTTTCTAAGAAGTTTCAAAGCATTTGTAATGGATTCAAACTTTCAAACCCTTTTTAACCCTGTTAGGGGATGAATTTTTCAAAACGCTGAAATTACTTTTCCTGTATTTTAATAATATCCCGAAATACAAAGATTCAAGTCCCGCGTTCGAAAAAATGTTTGATATCCATACAAAACTTTCAACCCCTTTTTCACCACCTTAGGGGATGAATATTCAAAAACGCTGAAATTAGTTTTCTTGTATTTTAATAACATATATTTTTACGAAGTTTCAAGTTCCTAGCTTAAAATAAAATTTGAACTCCATACAAACTTTCAACCCCTTTTTAACCCTGTTAGGGGATGAATTTTACAAAACCCTGAAATAACTTTTCCTGTCTTCTAATAATATCCCCAAATACAAAGATTCAAGTCCCGCATTTTCAAAAATATTTGATCTCCGTACAAATTTTCAACCCCTTTTTTACCACCTTGGGGGATGAATTTTTAAAAACGCTGAAATTAGTTTTCATGTTTTTTAATTTAATACCTTTTTACGAAGTTTCAAGGTCCTAGCTTAAAATAAAATTTGCACCCCAGGACAAAGTTTCATCCCCTTTTTTACTCCCTTAGGGGTTGAATTACCTAAAACGTCTCAATTACTTTTTTTTGTCATCGGCTATTATGCCTTTCTAAAAAGTTTCAAAGCATTTGTAATGGATTCAAACTTTCAACCCCTTTTTAACCCTGTTAGGGGATGAATTTTCAAAAACGCTGAAATTACTTTTCCCGTCTTATAATAATATCCCTATATACAAAGTTTCAAGTCCAACACTCACAAAAATATTTGATCTCCATACAAATTTTCAACCCCTTTTTCACCACCTTGGGGGATGAATATTCGAAAACGCAGAAATTAGTTTTCTTGTTTTTTAATATAGTACATTTTTACAATGTTTCAAACTCCTAGCTTAAAATAAAACTTGCACCCCATACAACCTTTCATCCCCTTTTTAACCCCCTTAGGGGTTGAATTTTTCAAAATCGCTTCTTATCTCTTGTACACTTTATAAATTCAACCTAGTGTGCAAATTTCAACTTTCTAGCTTTTGTAGTTTCGGCTCTGCGTTGATGAATCAGTCAGTCAGTCAGGACACTTGCATTTATATATATAGATAGATTGTATGTTTGTATAAAAACCTGTTGTCAAACAGGTTTAAAAAAATACCATACTTTAACCATATAACTTAAAAAACATTCTACGTAGGTATGTAGATCAAACTGATCAAAGAATTGAATTTCAGACCCATTTTCTATCTTGTCACAGTGACTACTTAACTCTCCTCAAAAAAAAATCCTATCATTTCTGAATTCGTACTGCTCCCATAATATTTTTGATACGTCGAGAATAATCCAGAACCTGATAACAGTGATAACCCTTATTCCAAGCCCCAGTGTCGACACCCGTCGTTTACCATTTCACGTAAAAGCACAACTATTTTATTAACCTGATTGTGCAGCTCTCACTGTAAGTGGAAAACTACTCCATTTGCTTTGAGAAATGTGATCTATTGTTGTGGATTTTACGTGCACCGCTCAGGGAGGAGTTAGCAGATTAATCGTGATTTATACTGAACCTATTTAATTTATGTTACTTTCACGCACGATGTATGCTCGGAATATCTATTTAATTTAATATCATTTAAAACAGTAAACAATATAATTGTTTTCATGAAATTGTTATAAAGTAATTTGTGTCATATTACCTATCAATTGAGGGTTTCGAACCCGTGATGGTTATAGTTAATACGAGGGTGAATCAACTTTTTCTTTTCACTCGTTGCCTTGGTTACGATCGCCTGGATCACCATTTCCATAATGGATCATCTACTTAGATAGCACATTCGTATAACGTAGTAGAACATTTCTTGCAACAATATATGCTATTATTGTCGCCTGGCTGACGGAACGGGTCAAAATAAAATAAAAAATTGATACACCCAAGAACGTCCTCATTTGTCAGTCCGTTGTTTGTCAACACTGTTTTATGTAAAAAAGAAACACTTACATCGTTTAATCCAAAATTATATTTCATCTTGGAGTTTGTATCTAAATTCGTGTGTAGTTTTTAAATACTTAGGTGTGTGTTTCGGTTTGTTTGGCAGAGCCTAGGAGGCCGATCTTTGAATTTCGATCGCTCGATTTCGTCACTCGAAAATTGGTGGAAAACGGTGAAATGCTGATTTTATAAATACGAGTGATAGAAATTGGGAATCGAGTGGTATTGACCACTCGTTTTCAATTTTATTAGTCGAATTTACATGCCTAGTATAGTGGAGATATTACTGAACGAAATACACGAAATCGAGCGGTCGAATTTCAAAAATCGGCCCCCACGAGGCGTATTCTGATTGTTATAGCAGATTATGGTTTTGATTTGGACTAGTTATGGATATAATAGATCTTATTCAATCATAACAAATCTAGATCACATACTAATCTGTTACTACAGTCAGAATGCGCCTCCGGGATGGATGATAGTTGAACGCCATTCTTTGAGCGAGTGCTCTGGCGAGATAAGGCCAAGCCACAGCAGCGCTCGGGATCGCCATTATCTTGGAAATTTTAAACTATTTTACGTTGCTTTCGTTTTGTTTTGTTTGTTGTATGTTCATCAGTCTTATTTACCCCTACTCTTACTTATTTTGGTGCATTCAATTAAAACAACCGAATTTAGCTATACGATTATTTGCTTAATTATTTGGCTTTGATTTGACACAAAGCACAAACCTAAATAGAAAATTAGGGTCTCTATTGTTTCTCAAATAGTTTTAAGCCATAATATATTGTTTGCCCACATTTTCGTTAGTCATAATTAATTTAGTTCAGAAACGCGTCACTTTTCAGGATGGCCATAAAACAAACCTAACCTAACCTAAGGATACCATAGGATACCTAAAGAAAATTCTGAAATGTTAAAGGTTTCAGTTTTATGACTAATGATAATATGACAAACAATACATTATGACTTAAAACTTTATGGAAAACAACGGGACCCCAGAAAATTCATAGAATACTAGGCATAATTTTCGTGGACTGTGAACGTGAAATTCTTGTCTTCAATTTTATTAAACTTAGTCGTGCCCTTAAGTCATCCTTTACAAAGTTTCAAGTCGTAAATTTTGCACGGAGCCTGAACACTTGTATTATCTTTTGTAAACTTGAAAGTCTAGCTTGAACTTATCGTGGTTAATATTTGGTTGAAAGGTTTTATTTATTCATATTAAATTTTATCAATATGTACGTTAGACAGTGTAACCCCGATTAACATAATATCTCCTTTTGTCTTTAAATGATGTTTTTGAAACGAGTTTGAAATACAAAATATGTACCTGAAAATTAAAAAACAGCTTATTGGTAACAAACTGACTGAGTCTGAATCTGCGATTTATGTGTATTTATGTGTACTATAGAATCTATACGCCTGATTGTGGTGGGAGGATTAGTACTATTGTTTAGTGTTATTCGGTCCATAAATGCACATTTATTGTACAATGCAATCTAGAATAAACGTCAAGATTGCAATTCTAGTATTCTGTGAATGTAATCTCACTATAATACTCTCTCGATACAATTAATTATGGTGGCTTAACAGGCTGACACGGCAAAAGGGTTCAATCCAAGAGCTAATTCAACACCGATAGGTAATAAATAATTTGTTTTCTACTTGTACTTAGGTTATTAGGGTAGCCTAAGGGGTATGTTTATCTATTTTACAGTACATATGGGGCTACTTTTCCGCACTAGTGCGTAAAATAGCACTTTTCGTGCGTATGTCGAAACTTTAATGTGCCATATGTACTGTAAAACGTTGTTCGATACACGTGCGAATATGTAATTCGCAACTCGTGTCGATTTAAAACACTCCCTTCGGTCGTGTTATAATTTATCGCCACTCGTTTCGAATTTCCTCTTTTTCGCACTTGTATCGAAAATAACTATTAACACATCTGCCATACTCAAAACCCCTATCAAATATCAGTCAAAAGAGCAAGGACGGCAGTTTTTGTTCCGTAATATTTAATGGCAGGACAGGACCAAACCCAGTAAGTAAATAATTTAGGTGCAGTGTAAAACGAAATACAAAGTGGATCTCCGATAAATGAGTAATGAAACCCTGCTTATGATCTATAGTAAAATAATCTAAGTAAATCTTTATATACGTAGATTCACATTGAATTGACTAACTATAGACGCGATACCTACCACAATCTTGCAAATTGATGCGTGTTCTCTATTAGAGTATTCCAATTTCCTAATTATAATTACCATTACAATATCAAATTACAGAATGCAATTTACTGATTATGTATACATATAAACATATATACTACTCGTTTGTTTATGTATAAACATACTACTTGTATTTAGATTTATTCATGAGATTTGTTTAAATTGTACGAGTAAGTAGTTACCTATTTTATTTTCCTTATTTCTTTGTTGTCAAGTACACTTGTTTTGAGTGTTGACGACGTATAACGACGACCTAAGCACCATTCTCTAAATCCTCCTAGCTAACATCTAATGTTTCCTCAAAATCATAAAACGTTTATCCTTACCTGATATTAATAACAGCTCTGTAGCTCGTTCATCCCAGACCAATTTTTCAAAGGGCGTGTTTTTGCCTCGTCCCATTTAGGCGTATAAGTGCCGTAAACAAGAGCGCGGGTAATATCGATGCGTTATTCAAGAGGTAAATGAGCCATCAGCAGCGGCGTCGTTTGCATCTAATCTCGACCTTTATGCCACAGATTATATAATATTATAGAAGATCTGAAGGATCATTGAAATTAACAGCAAAGTAATCTAGTTTTCCCATTCTACATCATACTGACCCCTTAATATACTGCTGCCTGGGATCAGTTACATATACGAGTATCATGTTTCGGTCTTATTATATGAAGGTGCCATCTTTTCATAATCGCTTACCGATAATAGCCGATTTTAGCGTACGATTGTTTACCATATTATAAAATAAATAGTTACCTATATAAAGTTGTGGACCTGTCGTTTTTTTGCGTTGGAAATACATTAGTATAAAACAAAAATATACATTGTAGAACTATTAAAATTGTAGAACTGTAATCAAAAATTATCAACACCCAGGTTTTTTTTAAGTTTTGCGTAGGTATCTGTAATATTTTATGATCTGTGCCTCGACCTTTGTGCCGCATCACAGGCCCACGGGACACACCGGCGTCTCGTAATCGTGTGCAATTTGTACTAACTCCCAATTACAAGAAAGCGTTAAAGTTTAAAAGACTTGAAATAACTTAATTAACAGAGCCACGTTGCCGTAACTACGCTGTAGCTGTATTAGATTGCTTAAAGTTCAGGATGGTCTTAGAATTCAAATGAAGCTGCAGGATGTCAACGATATTTAAATTTTATAATTTGAGACTTTTTTAATATCAAAAAACCGAGTCAGATTATTACGGAATAAATCTTTGGAGTCTTAGAGTTCCTTTCTTACATAAGTAAGTTGTAGAAAACATAAAGGAAAGAACAGCGTTTCAAGCGCCCGTTTGTGTTTTTGACACAGCGGTGAAACCTATAGTCGTAAAGAGAAATATTCTCATTTTCCGCCCTTTTCTACCCGAAATTATCCAAACCACTGAGAATACCTTATGGTGAGCGCGCCCGGTTCCTTTATGAGGTATTTTTATGCAGAAATACGACGAATAAAAAGTCATATTTATAAATGTCCGTTCATTTTTCCAAGTCTCAAAGTTTACGGTTTCTCGGTGACAATAATTTATAGTAAAATGCTGAAGATACTGTTGTTCAAAAGTAAACAGAGGCGCATTTCAGGAAACGGCATCCAACAATTTATTACCGCAGTTGGATGATATAGTCTATTCTTAGTTTAGTCCCATATTCAGGCGAGAGTAGCTTCTGCTTGCGAGATGGTATCGGCTTGGAGACAATACAGTGTTATTATTCTCGTAGCTCAACGATAATTAGACTCAGGTATGGTTTTGATCTTCAACTATACAAAGTTGGTACAGATATCGAGACAGCGTTAGATTGGTCCGTAAGAGTCGAGTATGCGCTTATGGTTAGCTGAACACCGAGCCTAGTACTTCGAGCGGGCTCGTTCGCTCGCAACAAGTAGCGAAACACTCCTCACATTAATCAACCGGGTAATTGCCGCCTGCGCCAAATGAGACGCTGTACGGTGACCACAATAAGGATATTCCTGCTTAACTTTAACGTTATAAAGACGATAAGCACTTGAATGGTACATTTGAAGCTTAACGACCCTCATGAATTTTAAGCGCTGTCAAGAACTTGAAATACATATAAAGTTACAAGATTTTATGAGTGAATTTAAATGTTTGATGAAATGTTTATTTAGGTTATCTGTTAACGCATGTGATAAAATCGTTATTTGTTTATAAAAGGACTTTAAAATGTGGCTACTGTGAGTGGTTGCTGTGTATATTCTAAATATCCTGCACGTTACGCGACCGCGGGCGAGTCGGGTTTTCGGTCGAACCACTACAACGTAACCTCGAGTACCATAACAATTTTGAGGGCGCACTTACAAAATTTCGGCTGGGCCTTCTATTCAGCTGTATTCGTCAAGCGATAGGAACGACATCCTTGGACGGATGGGCGGTCCGCCTCTTGATCGATGCTCCCTCCACAGATCATTCACATGTAACGCAAAACAGATTCTTTGCTCTTGACTGATACTGATGGTACACACGATGGAAACCATCAGGCGATGAAATTCTTTGATGTCGAAATTATATTGGAAAACGAAATGCGTGGAGTGCTTGCGTTCATAAATTTACACAGATTCGATTGGATATTTTTGTTTAACGTGCCAACCAATATTCATATCGTTACCGGGAAAAATCTGTTTGATTTAAATGCGTAATCTCAATTACTTACTACATCATAAATCATTCGTCCATACATCGGGTTTTCGATTTATAGTAGGTATTTTGTATAGATTAATGAGAAAGAGATTATTTAATTATCGATTTATATCTTATTATCATTGTAAGTATTCAATTCAATTCAATTCCAAGACAATACTAACGCAAAAATTGTAATTTTTATGAACAACTTGTCAGTTGTGTTCGTGTACAAGATCTAACTTTGTTGAGTTAAACTTACGTTAGTCTATTCGCAAAGTGATTCGTCTATTTTTATTTCAACCGACATTAAACGTAAAAAAGATACACATGTATGTTTTCGTACTATGAACACTCGTACCAGATGTGATGTTCGCAGCAAAAAAAGATATACGGCGGGAAATGACACTCGGCTCGTCCATTCTACTTTTTATGGAGTGTTATTCCTAACTCACTAAATGCTGTCAAGTCAAACACTCAAACCAACCAAACCAGTATATTTAGGACACGACTGAGTAACTCGGCTACTAGCGTAGTACTTAATATTTTACGAATGTGTGGTGACCGCGAGTCTTCCTAAGCACTTCACAATTGGTACGGACGTACGGAGTCTTTGAGAGGTAATCCATAGGCCAAAGATACTGGATGGTCTAAGAGTGTGATTAGTTTTCGCAATGGGAATAAGCAGCCTGGAAGATTATTTATTTTGCCGCAGCTCGCACGTCCGCTAAACGTGGTCAGTACAACGGAACGTCGAATCATTAATCTTTGGCTAGGACCCATGAATACTACTGTTTTTTAGGTTAAGTCTTCAACCATAACGTGCCCGCAAATACATTTCGCTAAAACTATAAACAAATAGGTAGGTATGACTGTTACCACCTTTAAAGATTAACCTTAACTGCGACTTTACCCCTCTTCTACAATTAGTAACTCTTTGGCGGTTTAGAGTTCGTCCATGTTAAGTTAGCAGCGGGTTTTATAGCACAGACTGCGCAAGTGTTATTTTAAACGTCAAACATCTATGAAATGATGACTTAACACTTGCAAAGCCTGTGTTATCAAAATCGCTGCCAACTTAGCTTGGTCAGACTCTATAATACTGATACTTGGTTGTCAACATATTCATCAGAGCAGTGAAAACATCTGGGGCCGGCGAGTTTCACTGCTAACGGTTATCTATACTTATATGTACTGTTGCTGTAATTCACATTTAATTGAATATATATATGGTTATTATATGAGCATAAATTCGTTAATAAACCGCACACGTAGTTCCATGCGATAATGTCACATGTGTAATTCCAATCCTAATCGGGCACACGTTCGAGCGATAACTTATTCTTATTAGGTACACATACGTAGGTATTGGTATTTTATATGATAAGTTTCATTTGTGGAAATAGATAGATTTTTTAGGATCTTTCTAAAAATACTATTATTATTATTATTTCGCAAGGAAATAATTCAATTCCATTATTAATTTAATTTAATATCTTGCCAGAATAATGAAAGTTTAAGTATATATATGTTTATAGAAACTTTTGAGAAAAAAAAACGCATAATGGAGGGATAGCGGTAGCGGCTCTCAAAATACACATACCTATGTATCAAATTTCTTTAAAAGGTAGCTTATTTTTGAGAAAAATGGCTGTGATATACGGGGTGTCTGTGAAAAACCATAAGGGTTCTCTAAAAGTTACCTTTATTAATTAAGAAAAGACACGATTGATGGAATGGATCACATTCGATATTTGATAATGCATTGAAACTGGCCGACGTTATAAGAGCCTGCATGATGAGGTCACAGTTAGGACCAACGAAATACATCTGAGTGTCTGATCTGAATATTTATGAGAACAAATTAAGTATGATCATGTTAATGGTTCTTAATGTTTTCCGACCAAATTATCTATGGTAACATCCCAGATGTCTACCGTGGGCGTGAGCGTTCGATTCGCCTGAACTCTTTAAGGAACGGGAATATTCGATCAGGACAATTATAATCGTGTTAACGAGCGTAGCTACATACATAATATAAACAGCGATATTTAGTTAGATATAGAGCCCTTTGAATTGATTGGATTAATTGTTTCCGAAGATGGGGGCGGCAGGTCGACGTTGTAATAGTGTTACGGACGCGTCTCGTATATTTGTAACACCAGGGACATAGACTAGAAAATAATAAAATTAATAAAGGTCGGTCACAATCAAAATACTTCTAGGGAACTCAATATATCCGAGCATACCTTACTAGCTATTAAGGTTGCAATAAGGTTTAAAAAACGACAAAACAACGAAGTCTACACGGAAAAAAAATCTTCTATTCCCGAAACTTAAGAAACCTAATTTCTTATTGATTCGATAGAAATGAGCCAGATCGGTACCAAAATTGAAGGCGTCTGTTACATCTAAATATCATTCCTACTAGGTACACCATGAGCTACCTAATACATTTTAGAGACATGTATAATACAGGACTGAGACCTCGTCAATTGATGCTATCTAGAACCATTCTAGAACAATGATGCTGATATTATTGATGATGATCGACAATCTTTTATATTTACTTGTCTCTGATGATACCTAACTATTTTCGTATGTCTACCTATATGACGGTGCTCCATACAAGGCATTTGTTACTAAAACGGTCTGTCGCGCTCTGAGCTATTTCTATCCACTTGTTTGAAGTGCTTCATCACCTATAAATGGATTTACTTACATGATACTAAGAATTTGTTTGGTTTTATTACCCTCAGCAGTGTCACATGTGTACAAAGCCGACAGTATTTTAATTTTATTGATGGCAGTGCCTACATTTTTATGGTATATATTTTAAAAAACCAGTGCGTGCAGTTAATCTTGTTTATTTATTATACGTTATTTCAGAATTAAGATGAGACACACTACATACTTAAGCTCCAAACTTTGACAGTCGGTTTTAATTAAACACAAACTCGAGTAGTTTTACTCCAGTCATTTTACGGGCCAAAAGTATGGCGAATTGGAATATGTCAAGAATGATTCTAGTAATACGAACTCAAATCCAACAAAATATCGTATGCTTTCCGGTACAAGTATGTATATGTGTCGCAGTCGGATCGTATAATCCGCCGTATTACATTACGGCTAGCCGTTTTACAAAACAGGGGCGTTTTGAAATGCGGCGGTTCGACGATTAGCCGGATTGAATGCGGCTGAATGAAAATCCGCCGGAATGCATTCGGCGCCATACGTTCTTCAAGACGGCTAGCCGTAATGTAACACAGCGAGTCATTAGCCGCCGCTTTGACAGTTTTTAGTTCCCATTTTTAACACTCGTGGCGCTGCCTGACATAACAACAACAAACTATGAAAAACGCTGGGGTGTCCATCAAATCTGTATGATATTCTTACTTTTAATAAAACACCGATTATCGTAAATTCACTATTTAATTAATTTAGCTTAAGATCCGCCATTAAACAATACAATCAAACTCGTCTTGTTATTATCTATGCGCACTAAACGCTATTTGAGTTACATGGATACACGTTACTCGTCCCCCCTTTAAAAGGAATGTACCTTATTATCTAACTTACAAATCTAATCTTTCAGGTGCTCGCCTGATTCTCGTAGACCGTCTCAGATCCGGGTCAGTTGCTGGTGATGTCAGTATCTCAGGGGCGTCAACTGCCAATTGTGGTGGTCCAGTTACTCCCACTCTTTCTGGTGGTTCAGCTGAAGGTCCCACATCTTCTAATCCAATTTCATCATTCTCCCCAGTACACTCATTTCGTCTATCCTCTTCGTTTTGTTCTACTTCTGTCGGGACTGGCGGTGTTGTTATAAGAGGATGTGCAGCCTCCACTGATGGATTTGACTCATTTTCAACCGGGATCTGAGGCAGTTCTACACATGGTCTTAAATCAGAAACATGATAATATTTTTGTATACCACTTGTGGTTATTAAATACCTAACTGGGCTTAATATTTTAACAATAATAGCTTTGGTCCATCCTTTTCCTTCTTTTAAATTTTTTGCCCACACTTTTTCTCCTTCCTTAAAAGTCAAAACCTGTTTATCTAAATTATTATTTTTTATTACTTTTTTAGACAATGCATTTGATGGCTTTATTAACTCGAAACGAGTTCTAGGCTTATATTTAAATAACATCTCATTTGGAGACATGCCAGTGGAGTTTGGGCTGTTTCTATATGTAAATAAAAAGTTTTGCAACAATAGTTCTTGTCTGAAAGAGGGTCTGGACTCATGTTCTACTAATAACCTATTTAATGCTTGTTTAGCTGTCTGAACAGTCCTCTCTGCCATTCCATTTGATTCAGGATGGTATGGAGGGCTCTTTAAAGGCACACATCCATTGTTTTTTAAAAATTGTACAAATTGTTCAGAGGAAAAGGGTGGCCCATTGTCACTGACAAGGTATACAGGAATACCAATTATAGCAAATGTTCTACACAATTTTTCTATTACTTGCGAAGCTGAAGTGCCATTCATTATGTGCACATCAAGCCACTTTGAAGTTGAATCAACTATTAGCAAATAAGTTACAGAATTTTTCATAAAAAAGTCTACATGAACTCTTTCAAAAACATTTTCACATTTTTTCCAACTGACTGGCGGGCTAACATTGGTAAAATTTCTTGATGATTGACATATATTACAACTGGCCACAACTCTTTCAACATCTTCATTCATATTAGGCCACCAGCAATAACCTCGCATTAACATTTTTGATTGCACAATTCCTTGGTGGGACTCATGAAATAACCTTAATACTTTATCTCTCAACTTGTTAGGAATAATAACCCTATTTCCCCACAATACACATTTATGCTCAGTACCTAATTCCGCCCTTTTACTGAAATATGGTTTTATACACTCATCATTTATTGAACTGGGCCATCCAGATAAAACATATTCATACACTTTACTTAATGTCAAATCTTTTTGTGTATATTTAGCTATTTCCTGAAAGTCAAGTGGAGCATCATCTTTAAGATTAAAATAATTGATGCAGTCAGCTACATTGGCTTTTTCTGGTAATGGTAATCGTGACAGAGCATCAGCATTTCCTAGTAATGTGCCCTTTCTGTAATTTATTTCATACTGATAACCTGACAGTATTAAAGCCCATCTTTGTAACCTTGCATTAGCCGTAATTGGAATTTTTTTAAGAGGGTCAAATATAAATTTTAAAGGCTGATGGTCTGTCACAAGCACAAATTTTCTGCCATACAAAAACTTATGGAACTTTTGAACAGCAAAGATAATTCCCAAAGCTTCTTTTTCCACTTGGGAATAGTTCTTCTGAGCATCATTTAATGTAGCCGATGCAAAACATATAGGTTCACTATTTATCTGGTGACTTAAAACCGCCCCAAGGCCATATTGACTCGCATCAGTGGTGACAAACACCTCTTTGTTACAATCATAATGCACCAGTAAATTACAATCTGTGATTAATTTCCTACTCGCTACAAAAGACTCATGACACTCCTTTGTCCATTTAAAGGGAACATTTTTTCTTAATAACGCATGTAATGGTGCTAATTTATCCGAAAGCCTAGGTAGAAATTTTCCATAATAATTTAATAGTCCTAAATATGCCTGTAACTGTGTAATGGATGTAGGTTCTGGTGCCTTTGTAATAGCCTCTACTTTTTCAGGTAATGGTTTTATTCCCTCTTCGCACACTAAATGCCCTAAAAACTTAATCTCACTACAAAAGAATTGGCACTTATCCAAATTTACCTTCACTCTATATTGTTTTAGTTTTTCTAACACATTTTCTAAATTCTTATAACAATCTTCTAAATTTGTACCCGTTATGATCAAGTCATCAATATATGCTTTACCATTATTCACCCCTTGTAATATTTGGTCCATAACACATTGAAAAATTGATGGGCCTGATGATACTCCAAATTGCAAGCGAGTGGGCCTAAATAATCCTAAATGTGTATTAATGGTCATATATTCTTGTGATTTCTCATCTAATAACAATTGTTGATAGGCACCACTCAGGTCCAGGACACAAAATACCTGTGCTCCTGCCAGCTCTGCAAATATGTCCTCTGGAAGAGGCAAGGGGTAATGATCAGTGTCTAACATCTTATTTAAGGTCACTTTATAGTCTACACACACTCTAATTTTTTTATCATTCTTTTGAACTACAACAATGGGACTAGCCCAATCACTATGCGTTACTCTCTGAATAATTCCTGCCTTTTCTAAACTTATTATCTCATTTTCTACTTCCTGCTTTTTAGCATAAGGAATGGAGTAAGCCCTATGGAAAATAGGAGTTGCCCCATCCCTAAGCTTCAAAGTAGCCTGCATGTTTACAATATGCGAGGATCTATCTTTATCAAACACACACTTATATTTATTTTTAACACTTTCAATCAACTTATTTTTATCTTGAGTTATCCCCTCTTTTTGTATATAACCTACATTGTGAAGCTTAAATCTTTCTTGCCAGTTAGGAAATAATATTTTCAACCAATTTCTACCTACTAAAGGACTAAAATAACCATCACAATCAATTACTATCAGGTATAAATCTGTTTTAACATTTCTGGGCTCTAATTTTATGGCCCCTAGCACCAACAATGGATTACCAGAAACCGCCTTTAACCTCACTAAACACTTTCTTAGTTTATAACCCGACAAGTATGTCTTATAGTCTCTAAGATGAATAACGGATTTGCAAGCTCCCGTATCAATCTGCATATTTAATTTTCTCCTGCCTAGTCACAACGGGAGCTCCGCACAGTCCTCTGACACATTTCCAATGCTGCCCAGTACTACATCTTCCTCCGGCTTGTATTCACTTCGCTCCTGTCTGCCTTCTGTTGTCACAGGTCCTTGATCTACATTTCTGATATTTCTATAACGGCATTTGTGAGCTAAATGCCCTTGTTTCTTGCATACAAAGCAAACACAGTCTTTTTTGTAGCACTTGTCTGTAGAATGTGAACCGCCACAGCATCTGCATTCCAATCTTCCTGCATTAGCTGGATTATTGTTGTAGGAAGAGTTGTATCCTGATCTATTGGGTGCCGGGGTCTTGTTGATTATTTTCTTCTTTTGGTTTAGCATTTGTATGTTTTCTGCCTCAGGTTGAATATTCTTGGTGTCTTTTGCGGCGCTTTCTAGAGCAGTCGCTAACTTAATCGCCCTTTCTAAAGTCAACTTCTCTTCTGCTAATAGTTTACTAATAATATTTTCATTTTTTAATCCACACACCAATTTGTCTCTTAATGCGTCGTTCAGGAAAGTTTTAAAGTCGCATTTAGCAGCTACTCTTTTTATTTCTACCACAAAATCGTTGATAGATTGTTGTTCTTTTTGTTGGCACCGGTAGAAATCAAACCTCCAAGCGATAATGCTTTTTCTTTCGACATAGTGTTCCTTCAACGTTTTAATTAACTCTGCGTAAGTTTTATCTTTAGGTATATCAGGGGACAACAAATTCTTTAGCACGCCGTAACATTCTGGCCCGATGAATGTGATTAACATTGCTACTTTTTTCGCTTCGTCCTTGATGTCGTTAACAATGAAGAATTGCTCCATTCTTTCAATGTAGGCAACAAAATCGCCTCCTTGGCGATAATTTTCTATATTGCCTATCATCGCCATGGTTTTGTTTTTATTCTCGTCGCCAATATGATATTCTTACTTTTAATAAAACACCGATTATCGTAAATTCACTATTTAATTAATTTAGCTTAAGATCCGCCATTAAACAATACAATCAAACTCGTCTTGTTATTATCTATGCGCACTAAACGCTATTTGAGTTACATGGATACACGTTACTCTGGAGTTCGTCGGACTGTTTCTTTTCAAAAAACATTTCCTTCGCAAAGTGGGGCTCCTATTTCTGAGCGGTTTGCCCTTCGGGCATCTGAAGCTACCTAACGAACCTAACCTACCTAGCTATTGATTTAGTGAGACGTCCGTGAAAACATTACACTTTGGGGAAAAAAGCGTAGGTAGGTAAGTAGGTTAGGTTCGTTAGGTAGCTTCAGATGCCCGAAGGGCAAACCGCCCAGAAATAGGAGCCCCGCTTGCGGGGCTCCGTCTATCTAAGTTGTGAAGGAAATGTTTTGGAAAAGAAACACATGTAGTGCGGTGGGACCATGATAAAAATAAATTAAATTGCAAACATTGTCAAACTCCGGTTACGTAGGCGACCGAAAGAATGGTCACTCTACAATCTAAATAGTAGATACGATGCGGCTAAACGTAGGCCGCCTTATTGAAGAACGTATCGCAATGACAATCCGGCTAATCGTCGAACCGCCGCATTTCAAAACGCCCCTGTTTTGTAAAACGACTAGCCGTAATGTAATACGGCGGATTATACGATCTGACTACGACATATGCACCTATTACAATTTTTTTTTGTAGGTCGTTTGATATCCATCTAAAGAAAGTACTACTTATTAAACAAATAGTATGTTTCATACGACACACTACATCACACGCGCCGTATGTTTTTAGACTAGAGTTAGAATTACATATACATATTTAATAATCTCTTACGATACTGACGAATCACGGTGGTTAATACTACGTAAGTTTCCTTCTTTTAGCCCAAACTGCGGGTACGGGATATTATTTATACTTGTAAATGAATAGGTAAAACGTATTCCATTAAATATAATAAACTACGTATTTCAACGCGTACATGGAAATCGCTTCACCAACAAGACTTTAGAGTCTTTAGACTCTTAAATAATGATGATGATGATTTAAACGTTACTCAACAGTGTTATAAATTTAAACATCTCTCAAAATGTAGGTACCTATCTAGCAAATAGATTGATGTAACCAGCAAACCATAGGGTACTTTAGGGCATACTTGCGCATGATTTATGTTAACTAAAATTTGAGCACTTACGTGTGAGAAAACTGAGAGGTTTGGTTAGGAACGTGTCTCGGAAACATAATGTACCGAATCGCAATTGTTTATTGCTGCTAGTGGAAGTGGAACGAAGTATAGTTAATCTGTGTAGACAGACAAAATCTGTTGGAAGAATAAAGAGAGGTCTGCGATTAATGGCTGTTTCGAGTATCGCAATGTTCTTTATTTTATGCTTTCCAGTAGAGTCGATCAATAAAGTAATCGTACTAATGTCTAGATAGACAAAAACACTACCATGGACGGTTTATGCGTTTTGAGTATTACATAAACCGTTTACAGCTTAAAAAATGATGTGTGTGTAGTTTAAGTACTAGTTTCTTGAATCAATGTTCACTATCGATTTAGCGTTCATAAATTGTAGTGATATGACTTAATGACAATGATATTTGTTTAAACAGCGGAGCTTGGTGACTACGATCCTCGTCGGCACGTGTCGGGCTACGTGTCGGAGTTTCGGTTCCTGGCGCACCAAACCCCTGAGCTGGAGGCTCGCGCTGCCGACATCCACCGTACGCTCACGTGAGTCCATCTATTACTTATAGACGACCAGACTAGAAGAATGCACGCCGTCACATGACACACTCCATCCATTATTTCTTGACAGCGCTTTTATAAACCTGCTAATTACAACTACTATCTTCGAAGTGTCGAAGTACAGGAACACAAGAAAGTAGGTACCTATCTGTTACAGTAAAAACCAATTTTTAGTAAAAACGAGTTTTCTCTACTTAACTAGTTTTCGTAAGGTCTCGGCGAAAATTAGTTTTAACTGGAAATTTTCAGTCATAATTAGTTTTCGGAAAGTGCCTTGGTGAAAACTAGTTTTTGGACGTAGGTATAGAAACTGAAATTCATTGTTAATACAATGAATTTCAGTGAAAACTATTTTTTACTACATGTAACTAGAGAAAACTCGTTTTCAATGAGGCGATTTCCGTAACATCTAGTCATATTTAGTCATTTATTTTATAAAGCCGATTTACATCTTTATGCGTGATTGGTACCTGCCTGTTAGGAACTTTACCAGGGAAACGCAGGCAAAACTAAGTGAACTAACAACAAGAAGTTCTAGAAAACTTTTAACTGAACTAGAAACCTGCAAGCTTCTTCTACGAGTAAAATATGCAAGTTATGAGACAACAGAAAATCTTCACCTGTGCAGAATGTGTGCATCTCACAAACAATGGCAACTACAAAAGCAGCTTGAAACAAAAAGACGCGTATACAGAAGCTTGTATACTATGATCACGGCAAAGAGAGTAGCAAGTTGGTTGCACCGTCAGAAGAAAGTAAGTTTCAAGGAATTAAGATTTCAGAGGGAGCAGTTTCACGCCGGAAGAGTCCCCGCCCGCGCCGGAAATTAAACTTCGTCGCGCTTCTCGCCTAATTGAATGAATTTTTAACCGTACAAAGATGCAGTCTGCGGCCGAGGGCGCGTCACAAAGCCGCAATTACATGCAAATTACGTGTACTTAGCACCAAGTGCGGCCGCGGCAGCGAACGCCGCGGGCGCCGTAACCAACTGATTATTCATTGTTAGACTTTCCAGAATAATGCCACAATTTGTAATAATTCACTTCAGCTATTCTTTATTATTGTCTTTTGTTTCAGTTACCCCTTTCGACTAAATTGCGTTATTTGTTACAGCGGCATTTCACCGGCGCAAGCTGAACTGAGTTACCTGGATAAAGTGAAATGGCTCGACATGTATGGCGTCGATTTGCACCCCGTTCTGGTAAGATATTTGTCTGCCTGCCAAGCCTATATTATTCATACGAATAGCAAACACCAGTGTTCGTACCAAAGTAAAATCTGGGTTTCAGGTTGAATGAAAATTGTATAGTGCAAAAGGCGGTCTGAATCTGAATCCATAGTAAATTATGCAACAAAATGTATCATATATTTTGTTGAATAATTTATCTCAAGCAAAAACAACAAGCGAGGCAGGAAAAATGCCGTACATTTAACTCTATTTTGTTTGGCAAGCTATAAAACACTATATCTAAAAAAACTGATATTAGATTATAATCATAATCGTTGCAGGCAATATTGAAATAAATACAAAATAGATTTATTTTATGCAACCGTTGTTTAAGAGAGGTCAAAAAAGGCGAGTGACATGAATTGTTAATAAAGACGCCACGAGTATTTTTTGACTCAGTTAAACAACGTTGCATACAATACTTTTCTACGACCAAGCACCTACTTGAATGAATGGAATAAAAAAAACATGTCTATGGTTCACTCATCTATCAGAGCTGACAATTAAAATTAGGTTCGCAACAATGTATTTCATACATGTATATTTTTTAAGTGGTGATTACACGAAGTATCGTAAAAGTGCCAAAAAGATACTGCGTGTATGCACAAATACTTTTTTGGGGAATAGACTAAAGACTTGGCTTGACAACTACAAGATAGGGATTTAAAGGTGTGTGCACGACTCTTTAAATGACAAATAAAAGTACGGGAGTAGAAAAATATCATTAATATTTTAAGGCGTGTACTTACTAATGTATTTCTGTCCAACAGGGTGAGGACAGCGTAGAATATTTCCTCGGGCTAGCGCCCAGCGGGCTGCTACTGCTGAAAGGAAAACACACCGTCGCTAACTATTACTGGCCGCGCGTCTCCAAGTTGTATTACAAGGGGCGCTACTTCATGCTTCGCGTAGCGGACAAAAATGTAACCACTCATCTTTAATTAACGACCACGAATATTTTCCTCCTGCGACAGCCGAAGCGAAAAATCCTGCGAAAAACTTCACTAATTGAGAGACGAATAAATAAACAAAATCCTGAGTCTTGACCCCGTTTCCGGTTGGCAGCTATCTCATGATCGCGCAGTGAATAGTGAAGTGGTGCAAGACGTCCACCTTCTGAGGCTTCCTTGAAAGACATTCGTAGGAAGGCAATTATAGATAAGTCAGAGGACTGAGCGGCGTATTTACTGCGCTGTGGGGCGGCTGATAACCGCGCGCCCGCTCGCGTTCTACGTCTTGTAGCTGGGTATTGGCCTATTTAAGTTATGTTAAGACGGAAATATATTTCTATCACTACACCTTATAAAACAACGTCCCCCGTCGCTTCTGTCTGTTTGTCTGTTCTCAAAAACTACTGAATTTTCATGCGGTTTTCACCTATTAGAGTGATTCTTGAGGAAGGTTTAGGTGTATAATTTGTTAAGTATTTGTGTAACCCGTGCGAACCCGGGGCGGGTCGCTAGTTCTTTATTAGACGTGTAATGTATCTTCGTAGGTACCTAAGTATTTACGGTATAAAAATTACATCTTAATTACATCTTAATTTACGCATGTAGCTGACTTTCACGATACAGGCTTAGCCTAGTGTGGAAGTCGTTGATAAACTGCATACTGTACTTAAACAATTCTTCATGGTTAATAAATAATTTTTACTTTTACTTTTTTTACTTTTCTTCTATAAAATCGTTTTTGCCAAATTTTAACTGGACGATGCTGCAATGATAAACATTTTCTTAAAAAAATTGTGACTTGGATGATTCTTTGTTGATTTTTAGTCACTTAGTCATTTAGTCATTTATTCAATATTGCATTGTCATGTACATAATAAGGTGTTACAATTTAAGAGGCCAGTTCATGACACCCTGTAAGGGCACACAATAGTAGGTACTTATATTTACAGTTATATAGGACTTTATACGATTCTATCAGGTTATATAACATAATCATTTAAAGTTACCAATTATTTAATAAAATAGCATCTACATAGTCACATAAATTAATTCAGGATTATAATGTCAATAAATAAATTGGAATATTAAATAGTTAATGGAATACTTTTACTATTTCTACATAGATTGTTGTGCTGTTTTGGTCCTAACAGGAGTAAAAAATTATAATTAATTTTCATAGGTATGCTTCGTATCTACCTGTCATTACGTTACAGAGGTTACACCGTTTATGAAACACACCATTAATAAAAATCCTCGAAAATTATACCAAGTCTGGGTAATCTGTGCATATAAGTGCATTATTTATATGAATATTTGTCAAGTTTATTTATTTTTTAAGGTCGTTCTTTTTTTTACTTAGTAAAAAATATATAAATATTACAGTTATTTATCGTTCACCAGAATGAGACGTCGACATACGGCTTCGAGTCTCCAACGCGGTCGGCCTGCCGGCACCTGTGGCGATGCTGCTCCGACCACCACGCGTTCTTCCGCCTCCAGCAGACTTCGCCAGCCTCCGCCGACATTTTTGCGTTAGGAACTCGGCTGAGGAACAGGTTAGAAACAATACTAACATTAACTGTCAAGACATCAACATAGGGCTTCGGGTCTCGAACGCCTTCGGTCTGCCGGCACCTCTGGCGCTGCTGCTCCGTTTACCACGCTGTCTGCCTTCTACAGCATAAATATGTTGCCGACTTCTACCATTTTTAACAAGCTTTTATTAGGTCGACCTGTATGTAACTAATTATGTAATGGAATCTAAGGTAACTAATTTAACCATCTTCCAAGGATCGTAGCGTCATGAAAATTGGCAGCTGTATGTAGTTCTGATGACAATACAATAATATGGTACTGTCGAATTGATCTGATGATGAAGACAGGAGGTGGCTATAGGAACTCTGTGATGAAACAACGCAACCTAATTGTGTTAGGGGTTTTTAGAATTGTCTCGATGAGTATTAGTTGTCTATCGTAAGAAAAGTACATTCAGCGATAAAAGCTTGAACCAAAAATTTAATTTTTGCCAAAAACTTATTAGGGTTCCGTACCTCTAAACGAAAAAACGGAACCCTTATAGGATCACTCTGTCTGTCCGACCATTCCCCCTCCCCTTTATCTCGAAAACTACTGGGTCTGAAATTTTGAAAAGATAAACAAAATATTTCTTTACCTATAGATGACAGGAAACCCTAGAAAATTGCAATCAAGCGTGAATCGGACTTAATGTACGGAACCCTTGGAACGCGAGTCCGACTCGCTCTTGGCCAGTTTTTTTATGTTAGAATTAGAAACTTAGTTGAGGAGTAATTTAATAAGTGCAATGATAATTTCTTTAGTCGATTAAGTCCTAAAAATGTTTTCCCATGAGGTCGGAATTTGTTTCTCTGTGAAATACCCAGCTCCTCATAAATAGAGAGTGGTAACCATTAAATATGGCTTAGTAACCGACAATAGTTTAGACAATAGTTGGTTTTAATTTATCTTTAACGTGCTAAAGATAAAGTCAATACGGTAAACCGGGGTGACTTTCAAATGCAGGGGCGACTTCGATATTTCAGTTTTTCAGCCGTAACATATTTTTATTCGGATTTTTTAGTACTAGGTAATCAAGTATGTATAATAATCTAACTTGCTACACGAACAGTTCGGGTAAATAATGAGTAATGCTAATTTAGTGGCCGTTTTAAAACTATCAATGTATCCCCAAAATTTCCTAAAGTCACCCCGTTTTACGGTACCTACTTAAATAAATATGTATAACCTGGCAATTTAACAGACCTATAACTTTAAAAAACCTGCTTCAGTTCAAGAAAAAACTAAGTTCCTAGCTAAAACTGTCTTTTAGATCAGTCTGATAGATGTTAAAAATTCCTTATTGAACTTTCACGTCCCGTAGTTTTTACACTTCGCTCTCGTAGTTTTTACTTGTTGAACTTTTCAACAATCTTTTGAAGTCGTGCGGCACCTCTTGTTTTACATACTCGTATATGTATAGGAAGTAGTGCTGCATACTTAATTAACATTTCGAACGACTGAACCGAATAGCAATAAATTTCGTAGTGAAAAGCAGATCTATAGGTATTGAAACATTTTACTAGATTGCCGCTTACGAACGCTATATACATAAGCTAAGCTAATATTTTTTTGAATAAAAGTGTATTTATTTTCTCTGCGCTTTTTCTAACGCATTGTTTGTTTGGACAGCGGGAGAGGAGCCCGTCCGAGGCCGCCGCCGGCCTTCACGCGCACGCCATCGCGGCGCATCGCGCGGCCTCCACACGCCTCGATGCACGACGGTAAAACCAATTAAAACAAGCCAAAAAATTGATTGGAATTCCATTCATATTTCCTAGGAAATACTCGTAGTGTGTTGCATATACGTTGGGAACTATGTTCTCTTCGTATTTGAAGGATATAATATACAGGTACTTATAACTTTATTGTAGCTATGTATATTATATTATATTAAAGGAAAAATAAATACTTTTTATGATTTTTTTTTCAGTGCACAAACTAGAAGATTTGAGAATAAAAGACTGTCCCCCGGAAATTAAACAACCTACCTCAATACACCGACCGATTTCGTGAGTGTTAATTACCTACCCCCTTGGAGGATACAACTAAACGGAGTAGCCATTAAGAGTGCTATTACCTTTCGGGGATGAGCGAGTTTAGGTATTTTACGCGCTGCGGCAGGCCCCGCGAGCTCAGTACGCCGATCCGTTCCACCGCATTTTCCCTCGGTCGCACTAACAATGATGGATTAAACATTCTTGATCCGATCGTGAAGCATATTGAAATCAACCATAACAACACTAACTGTACTTTAATATCAAAGTCCTAAAAATGTTATTTGGTACGAAAATACTAAATCCAGTGCAAATATACATACTTATGTAGGTCATTATTACTAAAAAGAAATTATACGTAAGTACTTACTTAGGTACTCGCTTATTTTCATTTTTCGCCATTGCATATGGTATAGGTTGTATAGTGAAACTATTTTAGCTATATAATAAAACCTTTAATTTGTATCAACGAGGGTTTAGAAACGAGCTGGTACTAAGCATCTGATGATGAAGCCTGATGATGATGATGAAGGTGGTCACGGATACCAATCAACCATGTAGTAACATGATTAGGCTCGTTTGATTCGTCTCAAGAAGATCTTTGGCACTAGGTGATACTCAGGGTCTGATGATGGAGCTGGAAGGTAGTCACCGGTACCAGTCAACCATGCAACTAAACCACTTCGTGTTTGGGCTCGTTTAATTCATTTCAACAAGATCTTTGACACAAGATATGACTCAGGGTCTGATGATGGAGCTGGAAGGTGGGCACCGGTACCAGTCAACCATGCACCTAAACCACTTCGTGTTTGAGCTCGTTTTATTCGTCTCAACAAGATCTTGGACACTAGGTGATACTCAGGGTCTGATGATGGAGCTGGAAGGTGGTCACCGGTACCAGTAAACCATGCAACTAAACCTTTGGGCTCGTTTTATTCATTTCAACAAGATCTTTGGCACAAGATATGACTCAGGGTCTGCTGATGGAGCTGGAAGGTGGGCACCGGTACCAGTCAACCATGCAACTAAGGGATCATCCATTAATTACGTCACACGAATTTCTAGGTTTTTTTACCCCTCCCGTCCTTGTTACACTTGGTCACATTTTGCAAACCCCACCCCCCTGGTGTGACGTCACATTTTAGGCAATTTTGTTTTCAACGAAATCGACAATATTAACTCGGCATAATTTTTTTAATAAAAAAATATTTTTGATATATATGTCGAAGAGGGAGAGGGGGGCTAATTGTGTGGGGCTATTGATAGCGGGTGGTGGGCATGGTACCTCGATGTATTACTTCACAGCCAAAATAGTAGGTATGCTACCGGTGCATGAAATAAACATTCGGATTCGTTAACCATACTAGTGTCTACTATATTTCAGTACTAAATAATCAAAATAACTAAACGATCTTACGATGGAATCGGATTCAATAAAAATAAAAAGATCACATGAAATCGTTCATATCTTTATTTAAGTCAAACTACACCGGCTCCAACCCTACACCTCTGACCCGAGAAGATTTAACCCGGCAACAAACTCGGCGGGACACATCTTTTCAAAACAACACATAGTTTCTTTATTTTACAAAAGTAAGCTTATAATGGCACATAAGAAATCAAAATAACACTTGGAATAAAACACTTAGCTAAACGGTTAAAGAACGTGAGAATCTATAAGCTTTCAGAATAATCCTTCAGGTATAAGCCTTCAGGAACGTAGCGAATTAGGCACGAGCTTGGCTAACGTCCGATCTCTAGCGCGGTCCGATCAAGAAGAAGGAAGCCAGTTCCAGGGGCGGAGCCAACCGCTCCCGCCTCCAATTCAAGTTGGTAAACCTGCCTGACCAGTCTACCAACATAACGACAAAATTGCCTGCTCGTGCCTACGTTCACTCAAGATACACATCTTGACGTTCCAAAGCCTTCTACCTGTCATTTTAGTTCAACAATACGCCAATAGATGGTGGCGTTATTCACTACGCAACTTTATTATTTCGTTACAAGCAAATAATACGTAGCCAAACATTGCTAATCGACTTTATACAGGCGTTTAAAGCTATGAACTGTAACACTGCAATATGTCGTTCTGGTGTCTCGCTCCGACATATAAATATTAGTAATTTTATAACACAACGAAAGTTACATCCAAAATCTCATTATTGAACTGTACAACGAATAAAAAAATATAAATTAATTTTCGGTTACTGATGAGGCTAAAGTGACATCACAATGTTTGTGACTCCCCCCTCCCCCATGTCACAACATGTCACATTTTCTTGATCCCCTCCCTTCCCCTAAACGTGTGACGTAATTAATGGATGACCCCTAAACCACTTCGTGTTTGAGCTCGTTTGATTCGTCTCAACAAGATCTTGGACACTAGGTGATACTCAGGGTCTGATGATGGAGCTGGAAGGTGGTCACCGATACCAGTAAACCATGCAACTAAACCACTTCGTGTTTGGGCTCGTTTTATTCATTTCAACAAGATCTTTGACACAAGATAGGACTCAAGGTCTGATGATGATGCTGGAAGGTGGTCACCGGTACCAGTCAACCATGCAACTAAACCATTTCGTGTTTGAGCTCGTTTGATTCGTCTCAACAAAATTTTTGATACAAGATAGTACTCAGGGTCTGATAATGGAGCTGGAAGGTGGTCACCGGTACCAGTCAACCATGCAACTAAACCACTTCGTGTTTGGGCTCGTTTGATTCGTCTCAACAAGATCTTTGACACAAGATAGTACTGAGGGTCTGATGCCATGGAGCTGAATGGTGGTCACCGGTACCAGTCAACCATGCAACTAAACCACTTCGTGTCTGGGATGACCACCTTCCAGCTGCATCATCAGACCCTGTGAGTACTATGTTGTGTCAAAGATCTTGTTGAGACAAATCAAACGAGCCCAAACACGTAGTGGCTTAGTTGCATGGTTGACTGGTACAAGTGACCACCTTCCAGCTCCATCATCAGACCCTCACTACTATCTTGTGTCAAAGATCTTGCTGAGACGAATCGAACGAGCCCAAACACGAAGTGGTTTAGTTACATGGTTGACTGGTACCGGTCACCAACTTCAAGCTCCATCATCAGACCCTGAGTTCTATCTTGTGTCAAAGATCTCGTTGAGAGTAATCAAACGAGCCCAAACACGAAGTGGTTTAGTTGCGTGGTTGACTGGTACCGTTGACCACCTTGCAGCTCCATAATCAGACCCTGAGTTCTATCTTGTGTCAAAGATCTCGTTGAGAGGAATCAAACGAGCCCAAACACGTAGTGGTTTAGTTGCGTGGTTGACTGGTACCGTTGACCACCTTCCAGCTCCATCATCAGACCCTGAGTTTTATCTTGTGTCAAAGATCTCGTTGAGAGGAATCAAACGAGCCCAAACACGAAGTGGTTTAGTTGCGTGGTTGACTGGTACCGGTGACCACCTTCCAGCTCCATCATCAGACCCTGAGTCCTATCTTGTGTCAAAGATCTCGTTGAGAGTAATCAAACGAGCCCAAACATGAAGTGGTTTAGTTGCGTGGTTGACTGGTACCGGTGACCACCTTCCAGCTCCATCATCAGACCCTCAGTACTATCTTGTGTCAAAGATCTTGTTGAGACGAATCAAACGAGCCCAAACACGAAGTGGTTTAGTTGCGTGGTTGACTGGTACCGTTGACCACCTTCCAGCTCCATCATCAGACCCTGAGTTCTATCTTGTGTCAAAGATCTCGTTGAAAGGAATCAAACGAGCCCAAACACGAAGTGGTTTAGTTGCGTGGTTGACTGGTACCGTTGACCACCTTCCAGCTCCATCATCAGACCCTGAGTTATATCTTGTGTCAAAGATCTCGTTGAGAGGAATCAAACGAGCCCAAACACGAAGTGGTTTAGTTGCGTGGTTGACTGGTACCGTTGACCACCTTCCAGCTCCATCATCAGACTCCTATACTGTGGATGTGGACCTATATATGTATATTCTGAGATGTCATCAAAAACATTTGAATTCAGCCATTTTTTTCATTTAGTACCTATAAAATATCAGGTCATTACAAATATTTTTAATGCGGTCCGGTTGCATTACTATACTATATAAAACCAAATACACAGTAGTAGGATCAAAGTTTCTCAGTCGCCGTTTACACGCAGCGTCACGCACACAGTATAGCATTTTACACGGCGCCTGCCGCACACAACGATAAAAAACCTCGTCGACGCCGTTGTAAACGTGCGGAGCCGACCGACACACGTCCTACCTCTACAAGCTCTGCCGCGGCACTGAGCTCACGACCGCGCGTCATCGGTAATATTAGAGTCGTTTTCAAAAAATTGCCAAAAAATTATAGTAGAATTTCATAAACACTAATGTATACCAACAGTATAAGCAAACGCTGCAGATTGCTTGAGTATGAAAATTACTTCGATATTAAGTAGAATTTCGTAGGAATTGACACTTGTTTCGGAGAGAAAATTGAGTTTGTTTTTCTTCGATTTTCTCTTTCTAAAAGGTATTTAGGAAAAATGTCAAAAGTAATTCCTAAAGTACAGGGTATTAGTAATACAAAATAGCCAGCTTTACCAGAGTAAACTTCTCAACATTTACAAATACGAGCTGACAATTCAGTACTAGACGTGGTTTTTCGGAAACGACCATCAGAAAAAAAATCATTACTAATTTAATAAGTCCTTTTTCTAATATTTACAAAGTAATTCCTAAAGATAAGAAGACGCTTTTACTGGAACAAGTACTCATTATTTCTAATAATGAGCGTAAAGTACTGAATGTCATCGAGGAATATCATCAATTTTGCATTATTTCGACTTTCCTTGTGGGAGCGCTCTTAACAGGCTTTCCCCTCTGTCGAAAATAGGCGGCCAACGGTCATACACAATGTATGGACTGACGTTTATCTGACATGGCTATTTTTACGTTACGCATACATTTGACGTTCCCCTCCCCCGCAAAAATCGGCAGACTGTTTTGTACAGAAAATTACAGACATGTCGTCTCCGTTTGATTATATCCTCCAAGCCTACCCCAGATATAACTCAATTTGATTGAATTTATTGCTACGCGGCTTGACTGAAATTATCATGACGCGATTGATTAAGTGATTTCGATAGGTCTTTGAAGACTTCCGGATGTCTTGTTAATTTGTAATAATCTTGAAAAGATCATAAACACAGAGTTGTGATAGTATTAGGTTTTCATTCAATGTAACTAAATTAATATTGTTAATATGTACTTAATTATCGTGATAATATTTGTTTTGAAAATTTCCACTTTTTTAAGTGTTGCAAGCAGGAAAAAAAACACTTTGTAATTAAATCTGTTAATTTAGATAGGTACCGGGGATACGGATGTTGACACAATCAGAAAATATTATTTATAAAATTATTAATTACTTATTTTAAATTAAACACTTTATACTAATCGTTCAAACTGTTATCTTTTTCACGAAAACTGATTGTGGACTACTTAATCTATATCTAAGCTGGCTATTGCGAGGAAAGATTTTAATGTTGCCTTCTTCACAGCATGAGCGTCGAAGGGACATTGGAGCCGGCGCCAGCACCAGGCTCGCCTCGGTCGACGCGCTCCGCCCCGGCACGGCGGGGGCTGTACTCGACGTCGCCCAGCGCCACGCGGCCGCCACCAGCGCCCCGGCACCGCTCCGCATCCGTCGACTCGCAGAGCTCCAATGACTCGCGATCCAACCGCAGGTTATTACAGAATTAACCAACCTGGTTGGTTAATATCGATTAACCAACATGTTGAATGGGTGGGGACCCCAGCATTATTTAGCAATTAACTGCCATCATCAGATAGATGCCACCATCAGATAGATGCCACCATCAGATACGACCCATATCTCGATTCTCCATCGGGGATTTGATCACGCAAAAGTTCAAGTAGAGGAGTATCCCCGAGTTTGAAGTCTAATCTACCCCGGTAACGTAAATTCTTGAACTTTCATTCTAATTCTGATCAAGCTAGCACAAAACATAAATTCAAATGTTACTAACGTGAAATAGTTGTATTAGTATATTTTGTTTAATTGATGTGTTTTAACCAGGCATAAGCACCGATCTCGAAGACAGCAGTCGGACGCTGAAAGTGAGATGTCGCGTGGTTCAGGACGCTCGGGGCGGCGGCACCGGCGGCACCGCTCGCGCCACAAGCACGAGTCCGGCTCCGAACACGACTCGCAACCCGATACCAAGTAAGTATTGTCAACGTTAGCACTGATTTTGCTAAGTTAGAGAATAGGTATATGATGTTTCGAAATAGAAACGCGCCGTGGACTTGCAACGAGCGCGTACGCATCCCGCTTCCTCTAATTATGAGAGAAGATCGATAAACTTTATTGAACTTGATTTTAGTAGTTAATAAACTTAAGGCTTTATCTTTCCGTTAACTTACCACTCACGTTCTAAAATATCGCGAAAACGTAAAACATGACATATTTTGCAGAGAATACGAGCTGGTGGAATCTGAGTCCCAGTGGAAGGAGGTGCTGAGACAGACGACCGCCGGCAGCGGCGTTCAAGTAAGTGCCGACCGTAAACATAACCATCAAACTGCAGACGCTGCGCTTGCATTATTCAAATCCTAAAGATTAAGAACGTCTAGAAATGGACATAGAAAGCGAAATTTACATTTTAATTAAATCGTTCAATTTGTAGGTTGCTAGCGTCCGTCGTTCACAAATGGAACCAGAAACAGGAACGCACCGATCGTCTCACAAACACAGAAGACACAGGAAACATCGGTAAACTTTATGCTCGCTCTCACATTATCTTACATATCTGTATATTATACATATATCTTGTACCCACTTTTGTAGTTATGGATAGTGACTTAGCCGAAAACTTTGATCGTAACCATTACACGAAATTGAGAAAGTTTTTTCCTGCCAGTCACTTATTTTAGAGTACAAATAAGAAGGTGGATAGGTAATATATAAACGCAAGACATATTCTGTATTTGATTACTTACCCCTCAGGCTAAGTTGGATTTATTAACCGAAGTCAAATTGAAATCTAGATCCCAGACGGCTCTATTATTTACTCCGTCGAAATCTTACGTTTAACTTTTGAGAAGTTAGCTTATTCATTGTTTAATTTCATGAATTCTGCTTGCAATATTTTATGATTAACCGATAGGTATAGATATATATTATCTGCCGTATACCATATATATTATATACCTTAGCCCGCAGTTTTAAATGCCGTTGTGTCTATATGTCAGGTCTCGGTCTGGATCTCCAAACGATAAGAAATGGCTGCCTAGCGAGCTGAAGCAACACTTAGAATTTTCACTGGTCGATACGGCGGGTATGACGGAGGAACAACTCAAGGAGATCCCCTACACCGTGGTACAGACTAGCCATGCGCGGCAGACCAAACTAAAGACCTCCTCTCGGCATAGACAGTAAGTAACCGTTTATTTGACTACATCAAATGGATATCATCATCTCTATGTCAAAATATGAAAATAATACATTCTATCCTATACTAGTGTAGAAGTAGTCTTCTGGTATTTTTCTCGATCCGCTTCTATCAAATTTGTTCAAGCGGTATTGAATTTAAGTACGCATCACTAAAAATATTTAAATTTTTATCGTTACAAACGTAATGATACTAGGTATAAAGGCTTATTTATTATTTAAAATTTTCGTTTTTATATTTTTTTAAATCATAATCTTCACCAATCAAATCTTTGATACTCCAATTAAAAATATAGGTATATAGGATGACCGTTTATCTTACCTATAGTTAAAGATTATTTCTTACTGGCCACTTTGTATATAAATATACCTAATACCTAGGTATTTATCACAAAACAAAATAATAATAAAAATTAACAACACTAATTGTGTTCACCGAAATGACAAATTCGCCAATATCAAACTTATTTATAGGACGGAACACGGGTCATTAGCGAGGCGAGAGAAGAGTTCCTTAACTCACAGCAAGAGCGCCCATGACAACCATAACCAAGGATCGCTCCGATCAAGCTCGAGCACCCTCAGCACGCACCGAACCGGCATCGAGAAATACGGAAGGTACGAACTCGGGAAACCGCAAAACAGATTTATTCGCTAAGCTTCGGCGTTATATAATATCACAAATGTTTTCAGGCGTGTATACCCGAGCTACGACGAGACCGTCGGCCGGAATGGAGATGATTTCTTAACAAACAACGGATATAAAGGCAACGTGACGCCTGTTTCGAACAACAACAACCCTTACAGCCCAGTGACAAATAGCAATAGCAACAGCTCAAGCGGAGAATTGATATCAGGGAGCGCGCGGGTCTCCCACGAACACACCGACTCGGGCCTGGGGGCCGATCAGGATTACGCCTATTCTTCCGAAAGGTGAACAAGCAATTTATTTAATCGTTTAATCATTTACCTACATAAAAATGTCCTTAACTAGATTACATACATAAAGTACAGGTACTTTGCAAATGCGAATAAATTTGTCGCGCTGAAAGTTGAAAGGCGGTAAATGATGCGATCGACTGATCCGATCACGTGTCATTCAATGCGTTTTAAATACTATACGAAACGAATAGCTTGTTGAACATCTGAAATTCAGTGTTGCGGGGATTTGGCAGATTTACAACGTTTTCATGTCGTTGTTCAGATTATTGTACATTTGTTCGTAGGTGGATGCATCTATAGGTATGTTTTAATAAATAGTGGGTATAGACGAGTATATATATAGGTACCTACTCGTAGATATCTATGTATCTAACAAAGAAAATATTTTTAGAAACAAGATCCCCTACACCCACGTTGCACGTTGTACATAAACATTGTCCGAGTTCCGAGTGATTGTAAATTGGAATTTAAATGTATTAAGGGGCACTAGGTACCTATATACAATCTGGTATATAATGTTTGTATTGTAGGTATGTATAAAAACTCGCATTAGACAAGTAAAAAAATATATTTTTATAAATGTGGCTTTTGAACTGAAACTTTTTAAATCAACTACATAAATATACGATGATTCATAAGTGCTATAACTATTTATAGGAAGCATTCAGCCCTGCTTTCGCGGCGACACTTGATCCTGACCTCAGTCCCTCTTTTGAGGGAAAGGGCCTTCAAGTGCTTCGTTCTTTCAAATATTATGAAAGCGTAATTATTCGCCTTTTATCTAAGTTGATGTTTTTACGAGCTGTATTTTGATCACAGGTCGAGCGACAGCGCGAAGTGCGGCGCACCGGTGTCGGCGGCGCCAGTGAGTAGGCAGTGGCGCGTGGCGGACGGGCCGGGCGGCGCGGCGGTGGCGCGGCGGCCGCCGACGGCGCCGCGCGCGCGCAGCTCGGCGACGGGCTCGCAGCGCTCGCTGCTGTCCGTGGCTAGCGACAGCGCCACCTCGCGCCGCCCGCGCGAGCTCCTCCCTCGCTACTACCCCCATCCTGCGGACACGGGCTTTTCTCTCTTCGTGAGTGGGCGCTTCGCTTTCTAACCGAACTTCCGCGATCCGGCGACCCTTGGCGAGCAGATTTTAAATGAGTTCTGAAGCGTTATTAGTTATTACCAGTTGGTACTATCGCTACCAGAATAACTAGCAGTCGCCGTTTAACTTTAGCGATCAACACAAGGTTTAGCACCGACTGCAGGTGATAAAACCTGTTGAAAATAAAGGGAATAAAAATACATAATTATGTACCTATTTTATTGAGAAAACATTAATTTATAGAGTTTGAAATTCTACCTAATGTATTGCAAATTATTTCTCACAAGTCGTTTTAAATTGTGTTGATAAAATGTTATATAATTGAAGACAGGGATTGAAAGGAAAAAAACATTTCAAATGTATTAGGTACGAGTACAGCAAATAAAAGGCTGTATTTATTAAATTGAAGACTGGCGAGCCTGAAAAACGCCTTCAACATTTCTATTTTAATTGCTTCGGTGGCGATTTAAAAAGAAGCCAGTAAAGTACAATAAATTACAAAGAAGCTTACAAGGGCCGCCGGATTAATCCGCAGCTCCTGTTTCTTGGTCGCTGACGAAGCTAACCGTGTACAGGCTGCTGCCGACATCAAACCATTTACAGTTTATACCATTTTTACTAGGAAACACTCTAAATATCCGTCTTTTCTAGTGTTGGTAGAAATATTTAACTAATTATGTTTGTAGTTAGAGTAACTTAACTACTTACTTTATTTAGCCGTTATTGGACCAAAGTTATAATAATAAGTTATAACAGAAGGATATTAAGAAGCGTTTCATAATTTACATAAGTTTAATATAACGTGTGTACTTACTAGACTATGATATGCGCATTTTATATTAGTAGACCTGAGGTAAATAGTCTAATTCACTGACGCATATAGGTATTATTAGATTTGGTATACATTAAAATATCATATACATACACTATTCTATGCTACGGGGCTTCCAATTTTCAAAACAGCAGTACACTACGAATAATAAACAGCATAATGAAAATTTTACATTGTTTATACTTGTAGTGTGTTGCGTCATTTATTGCCTCTCGCTATCTGGGGATATAGATCACTTTAACTATGTTATACATAGTTACATGTATAATTTTATGCCACAAGTACTGTATAAAGCTATGGTGTGCACCGGTAGTCGTTGACGCTCGTGTGATTATGGGATACGCAGAGACATGCTAGCAACAACAACATATTGGTCGGCGAGCCGGGCGGGTCGCTGGCGCGGCGGCACGTGCCGCGGCCGCAGCCGCGTGCGCCGCGCGACTCCCGCGAGGCGCGCGACCACAACGCCAACCTGGCGCGCACGCACGCGCGCATCCACCGCCACGACAACACCCTCGACATTATCCTTAAGCCTCTCATAGAAAGCACGCAGTAAGTAAGGCTCGCGCCCGACTCGTGTCGCAACACGTAGCGGAATGACCTAGCTGCACGCAACCCCGGGTTGTTCGTATGTCCGCCTCCCTGCCTGCGGAGGCCTCTGTGTTTTTTTGTGCATGCCGGTTGAGGGGTACATAGTGGTTAAGAATGTGGTATCAAAGTAGACTAACCCGATTTGACTAACATATTACTACAATTATTAAATTTCGTGTTTTATCTTATTTTTATGCACTTGTGTTTGTGATTAAAATTTTAAATTGTACGTACTTAACTAAACGTGTGATTCACTGTTTTTTTTTATTACAGTATTTTCTAATTTTATTAATTTACAGTTTAACATCATTCCTACAATTGGACTATTCGCTCTGGTAATATGACTTTCCATGAAAACAGGCTGCAGAGCAACTGAATTCTTCGAGCGAGGCGGCGGGGGGCTCGGGCGCGGACGGGCCGCCGCCGGCCGGCGCCAAAACTTCGGCCACGGCTGAAATGAGCACCGAGCTGTGAACCGGCTTCAATTTATACTTAGTATAGCTGGTCAACCAAATCTTGTCAGTAAAAAAAGGCGCGAAATTCAAATTTTCTATGGGACGATATCCCTTCGCGCCTACATTTTTCAAATTTGCCGCCTTTTTCTACTGTCAAGATCTGGTTGACCAAATATAAAAACATTGTGAATATTCAATTGTGTTATCCAAAATGTATGTTAACGTATGTTTATATTTTATTGTATTGTTTAATATTAAATTCTCATTATGTTAAAATATTTTCTTATTAGGTAAAGCATGAAGCTCACATCAGTATTTATGTTTGTGTTGTGTACAGGATTTTGTTTTAATTAGTAAATAGACAGATTTATTTTATGTTTATATCTTGATTATGGAATAAGTTTAAAACTATTCAATGATACCCATCCTACATTGTGACAATTTATGTAAAATATCAATTATATAAGATCTGTGCCAAAGACTCGTTCTTACTTTTTACTTCTGGTTACTTCACGTTGTATCTTGAAATGCTCAGTTTAAATAAGGCGTAATTTATACGTCTTATTAGGGATATAACTCCATTTACAGTTTTTTTACACACAATTTCTTTACATTCAGACTTGTATTATTTTTAAGTGAAATGATATTTTTTTCGTGAAAACGACGGGTATTATTATATACTAGGTACTTATTATCAGTTTCACTGAACAAGTTATTGAACCATGTACAGTTGTTATGTAGATTAGTATTTTTGGAATAACGAGCAAATGTGTGAAGTGTGAACATGTTCACCAACATAATATAAAGTAACTATCAACCAGTAATCTTTTTCTAGTAATTGATTTAGGTACATGTAAATAATACCAATGGAGCGGTGAAGCATTAGGTTTGAAGTTTGTGAGCCAGTACTTAGTTATTGACTAAAAAACTAATTTAAAGTACCTATCTCTACACAAGAAAATCTCAGTACCTAATTCTGGATCTTATAAAATAATCTGTAAGCGCAAGTCCCAAGTAGGTAGAGTAAGAGGGTCAATTGGTAGGGGAAAGTGGCAAGACTGAAACCCGCTAAACCTGAAAGTTTGTAGCCAATTACAGTTTTATATGTATTTTTTCAAAACTGTTCCGATTGTCCACAATAAACATTACTATTTGGAAGCATTTGTTTACTTATTTCTACAAATAACATAACACCTGCTACTGCCGAATGCTAATCTCGTGACGGTTTAAATTTTTGTCTCAGTTTTCAAATCTATAATAAAATATGTAAATTACACACTTACAATGCTGCATAAAATACCGGATTTTAACGCATTCACTGCCAACGAGTTCGTAGCCGGTCTCAGCGTTTTCCCGATTTGTATAGGAAAGCGACGACGAACAGAGAAGTACAGTACCCGACTCTCAAACTTGACTGCTGGTATTTTGCTTCGTGTCTTTTGAATGACTGAGGCAGAAATTTAATTCATTGCTATCCACATCTGAGAGCTACATATCAGTAAGTACGATATAAATATTGATGAAAACCACACCACCACGCCTTCTCCAAAATTTTGAAATGAAGAAACAATTAAGGTTTGTTGAACATTTGGTCAGGCTCAGTCGTTGTGTAGATCTTCAGCGAGGTTTTTGGCTAATAATATAATCCTCATACATGTACAATATGTACATTGTTGGGTTATATGTATAAGTAGCAGTACGTACCTACCCAACAAAGTAATAATATATAATACAGACATAGGTAAATAAATAACAATAAGACATAGCAATCCGACATTAATTATAACTAAATCGTTATCAGAACTATTATAATAATTCGGTATAACAAAGGGCCCGTGGCTACGGCATTAATTAAACCGCTGTATCCGGGGTATCGTTCCGACCGCCATTACCGTTAATGAGGGCCGTTCGATTCGTCGCCGAGCTGCCTTTCATTTCATTGAGATACGCTCATACACGTCATAAATACGTAACTGTTCATGGGTGCTGATCTGTTGTCGAAGACCGAGCATGGGTAAATACAGAACTCAAAATTTAACGATTTAAGTCGTTTCACCAAAATTTGGTCAAAAACAATCATAGGCTTGGCCCCTATTTCATTTTTAGAAAGAAAGAAAGAAAGAAAGAAAGAAAGAAAATACATTTATTTATGACACACAGAATGACAAAAACTTATTGACACATATACAATGTATATATTATATAAGATAAAGTGCAAATGCCATAAAAGGACAATTGTCACCTGACAATGACAATTCACCGTACATTGCTGGTCCAACAAGTAAAATATTGACGTTAGGTAAGGTACCCTTGTTTACTTATCGATCCAGAAATATACAGAAATTGTTTGCTTGAAGAAAATGATCCTTTGTAGGCTCTACTGGCAACTCAAGAATTGTCTCATGCTGTAAATATGTATACGAGTAGATAAACAAATCGTTTAGATATGTAGCCTACGTTACCCGCGTTGCATTGACACCTTTTTGACCACTGTATTTAATAATTATCATCATCATAATTTAAGAGCGTGGCTCTTGTCGGTGGAGTATGCCTCAGTTTTCGCGGTCCTCGGCTAGGTTCTTGAGGTCCCTGTAAGACACGACATTTGCCTTTGTTTTTAGTTGTTGTGTATAGCTTGCTCGTGGTCTTCCTCTTCTTCTTCTAGCTTCGATCTTGCCTTCTAATCTGGGGGCACGGTAGTGCCCCCGCCAAGACGAGCAAAGCGAAGCGCAAGGGCACTACCTACCTTTTCTCGAAGCGCTTCGTCGTTTTTTTTAACCCTCATAACTTGGGTTTGGATTATACCAGATAAACAAAATTCTCGGAATATGATGTCAATAGTGGACTTATTAAACATAAAAATTTTCAATTGCATAGCTCTTATACTTTAGATTTTATTCATATCTAAAACACCCCGATTTCGTCACTGACTCACTCACTCACTGTTGATCATCAAAACCTCTAGGGTACTTCCTGAAGTCCTAGAACACTGAAATTTCGTATGTAAGATAGTATTAGTACACAAACAACAAAATAATTCAAAAACTTGAAAATTTTTGCCCCTAAGGGGGGGAAAAGGGGGGTGAAATTTTGTATGGGAAATCAATAACCGCTGAACCGATTTAGTTGAAATTTGGTATGTAGATAGTTTTTGTAATGGGGAATGGCATAGAATAGTTTTCAACCCCAAAATCACCCCGTAAGGGTGAAAAGGGGGTGGAAAAGGGCGTTAGGGGAAAAAGAGGGTTGAAGTTTGTATGGGGAATCAGTAAAAAGCAGATTATATAAAAGATGCCCCCAGGTACGTATTTCAGGATTTTTAATATTAGGTATTTAAATCACATGCGCAACCCTTTAAATTAGGGGATGCGATGGAAGTAACTTACAAAAAGAAGTGAAATCCCACCAAAAACATTTTCATGTAAAATGTTGCCAAGACGAAACCATAAGGCTCGCACTGACAAAAAGTTATCAGATCTCTTGTAGAGCCAAGCTTCTAACTCTACAAGCCCTAACTTCACAAACTCTACACCTTAGTCAAAATATATGTGGCTTGGCCGTTTGGTTACTCCAAGAACTATTGTATTATAAAAAATAATGAATAGTGAATACATTTTTCACCTTACGTCCATGTGACAGTAGCGAAACGGCCAAGCCACATATATTTTGACTAAGGTGTAGAGTTTGTGAAGTTAGGGCTTGTAGAGTTAGAAGCTTGGCTCTACAAGAGATCTGATAACTTTTTGTCAGTGCGAGCCTTATGGTTTCGTCTTGGCAACATTTTACATGAAAATGTTTTTGGTGGGATATAGTTTTACAGAAAGTGTCGTGTCTTATCAAGTGACCTATCATTCTGCCTCGTCTATTCTCTATGGTCCTCAGTAGGTTTCTCTTCTCTCCAACAATTCGCAGCACTTCCTCGTTCGTTTTTTCTCCGTCCAACTTATTCTCAATAATTATATACCTAGGATAAACTATCTAAGTAGATATAGAACAGCTACTATTATATCGTATTATGCTAACTAATCTTGACACTGTAACTATAACATAGGTAAATCTATTAGGTACTTACCTCCGGCTAATTGGTGCAATCTCTCTGTTATCCCGAACCCAAACGTTGTCCGATTGCAACCTCTAATTCGATTCAGCCAGTTCGGTTTTGGAATCGGAACCCCTTCGGCCCTGTCTTGCTAACCACATAGATCTGGTACGGGACATTCGATAATAGGTACTTTGCGTCTCTTGTGACCAACCCTTCACTACAGCTGCAATTGTAACGAAATATTTTAAGTATCCTATGGATGCCATTATATTCAGAGAGGCTACCTCAATATATTCAGAGAGGCTACCGCGAAAACCGAATTTCGCTAAATGCGGGCATTTTTCTGTCACTCTAATTACGCCTTCATTGAAGTAAAAGAGAAAGATCTCCGTAATTTGCGAAATTCGATTTTCTCGGTAGCTCCTCAGGTACAAAAGAACAGTTTTAATACCTATTTATCAACGCTTTAAGCAGTAGGTATATTCTTATTTGCAGATTTTACCCGGGTAATTATTCTAAAGCACGAAGTACGGATTTAAACAGATATAATTGTTGTTGCTGATTGAATGCCAAAAGCAATGATTATGTCAATTTTTACGTTTATTCTGCCTAACTAACTGGAAGCCTCGCTCTTGCTCAATTTGTCAGTAAAACCAAAAGACAAAACACGACGCGGGTGGTCGTCAAAGCTCCAATGTCCATTCGTCGAAGGGTGAAAAGTCATTAACCGTATTTAATGAAAGGGCTTCTCGGGGCGTGTATGATTACTAGTTAATTGAAAGGCGGAAAATCAGAGAGCAAGACAAAGTTACTTGTAAATTGAAAATTTAACAGGTAGAAATTATGAGCCAGATAATACCTACAGCTATACTTGTCTATTCATTTTTCACATTGGTAATATTAAATAAAAATCTGACTCTAATACATATAGGTACATAATATAACATTTGGCAGTAAATTGTTAAATTTCATTACAGCGTAAATAATGAACGAAATACGTAAAAACGATTGCGAGAGAAATGAATTGTAGTAATTAACTCCAATTAATCTTTTCAACCAGGATTGGACATTTCGATTCGATCCCTTTAACGCATCTAATACTACTTTACTACATCATATTAATAATCGATACTTTCGTAAGTCACTCGAATCTCACAATCATTTTAACAGCGTGGCGTAGCTACAGAAATAGTACTTGCGTGTGAGTAATTGAAATAAAATGAATAGCGTTTAATTGAATTAGCGATTTCGTCTCGTATTTAATCAGCTACCCATGGAATAAAGGCGTATCTAAGCGAAGGCTTAATCTCGTTCAAACGCCATGCATATTAAAGTAATCGTTGTAATGTATTAAGCAGGGTGAAGCGGAAATAATTTCCAACGAACAATTTAGAGGCTTATTAAAAGGTCCGAGATCGACCTAAAACGTTTTCAATTCGATTGTTTGTTTATGTTCATTTTAGGCTTTATACAAAGCACGCATCGTTGAGTTAGAAGGCCTTTTTGAACTTAGTAAATCAAATGATTTTATATTGATCTGATATTTATTTCACAATACCAACAGTCTCGAGCGAGTTGCACTGTGACGAACTAGTCTCAAAACACTATCGTGCTACGGATATCGTAGCACATCGTAGCACGTGAGATTCCTACATACATCACAAGGAGTGAAAATTATATTGATAATTAAGTATATAATCATTAAAATGATTATATATAGCAACCAGCGATATACTGTCTGATTCTTAATCGTTATTGATGCAGTAAATGCATGCGTTAAGGCTTGAGTCATGTAACGTTATTAAAGTCATATAAGCAATATTTATAATTATATTTATACAATATAGTCATCACAGATTATTGAATAAGATATACGTATAAATCGGCTTAAATCGATTTAAGCTGTTAACTTAATATTAAATGTAAGTTGTTAAGATGCTTCTTTTTTTCATGTTATTACAGATTAACAAAATATTAACGTAAACAATAGCTTGAGTTAAATGCTGATGCTTCTTTATATACTTACACTAGCTTTTACCCGCGGCTTCGCACGCGCAGGAGAGTTTTTTTAATTGGACCCCCATTTCACCCCTTTAGGGGATGAATTTTGAAAAATCCTTTCTTAGTGGACCCCTAGACCTTATAAGGAACCTAGTTGCCAAATTTGGACTTTCTAGTCCCAGCTGTTTGGGCTGTGCGTTGATTTAAGTCAGTCAGTCAGGTCTTTCACGTTTATATATATAGAAGAAGATAGATTGTAGTTATACCTGCCGAAGATCTCAAGCAATAAATTAAAATTTAGGTGCAGACATATCGGCTTAAATCGTTCTAAGAAGTTAACTTAACAGTTACCTAATATGTACTGTACGCTGTTAAAATGCTTCTCGTCTTGTACTAAGTACAAAAAATATATTCAACAGCTTAAGTTAAATGCTGATGCTTTAGGTATATGCTTACCACGATGCTTACAATGGTTTATGGCCCGTATTCAATATGCCTGCACCCTGACTTTCGAAAATTGGCGACGCTAAAAAAACCCAACGGTCTAAGTTAAGGCGCTAGACGCCGTTTTTGGCCGAAAACTCTAACATTCTAGAGTCTATATCTTCTTAACGGTTCAACAAAAAAATATGAAAAAATAGAATTGTTATTTGAACCGAAGGAAATCACGTCCATATTTCATGAAATAATTCTTTTATTCGAACCCACGCAGTGACCGAACAATCCGCTAGACTCAAATATTTTCATCGTAATCACGCTGAGTGGTTGTCGCCATTTATTAAGTTCAGACGGGATTTAATAGTGGGTTTAGAGAATTACGGGTCCAATGTACCTATGTACATCTATATATTATATCAAGAAAACATATGTCTTGTATATATTTCTCAAGATGAAAATTATGTAAATACTTATACCTAACTACTACAATATCATTCATTTTTGCAACAAATGTACCTAAATATAATGTAATGTATTTTATTTTACGTTACGGCTTAGAAGACTGCACTCTACAAGATTCAATGCAATCTAAATTTAATTTACAAAATGTCTACTTGCCGGATTGATACATTTCTACGTTGAAGTACTATTTTAAGATTATGTCATCTTTTTCTTAAAGATAAGGATACTGTACTTAATTTTTTTGTCTGGGTTTTACTTTGCTTAGGCATATTTGCATATATCATATAAAACTATCAAGATTAACCTCGGCTTTTAATTATTTATTTATATGATTGCTACTTAAATTAACTGTGCGATAGTTTGAAAACTCACAGTTCCACATGGAGTGTGCAGAAATTTCTCCACTACCTACCTAATACATATTTTTATTGCACTGTGGAAGCTGGAGTGTAATATCAAGACTCGATCCACATTTCGAACTTATGGTGCACTTTTATTTTAAGAGCTCGCTTGCCACAGTCGTAAACAAACCTCCTTGCTAAATATTATAAGAGTTAAGAGTGGTGTAAACATGTAAAGTTTGCTTTTGAGTTGAGGCGACTCGAGCAGGAAGCGCATTCGAACTCAACTGCGTGGAAAAAATAATTCGAAGTCGCGGTGCCGAGGCCTCTTCCACTCCCCCTGCCTACGCTTGCCACTTCTAACAGCTTTACTCTTACTCAACGAAATAAAAATACTATAATTACTTCTGAGATCTTTTCCCTTTAGGTATAAATATCGCCCACCAAATCTATGGTAAAGCTGAAAAATGTAAAGTCCATAACGAATAGGTAAATTGTTAGGATGAAAACTGGTCAGTATTTGAAAACGACATTTTCCAATATGTTACTGGAATTTAAATATATCCCGCGCTTCAAAAAGCGATGGCCAGGAATGAAATTCAAAATTGCATATTTGGCGCATCACATATGTGTTGTACAGAGGGAGCGAGGACGCCAGTCCTCGGCATTTAGCAGCGTGACAATGACATTCAAAACGTGTGCAAATAGAGCAGCGGCAGCGGCCCCATCCTCACGCCTTGCTGGTCTGTTATCAACGTCGCTTACAAAGCAATCGGGGTTGGAACCAGTGTAAAACAATTTTTGACAATAAACAGTAACGTTCACGTTCTATTCTAAATTGAACTATACGGATATACGCCTATATTTGGATCTCTGCGCAGTCGGGTCACTTCTATCATATCAAATCGCACCTTAGTTTTATTAATATTATTATTGGTTGAATTTCGAGCGCAGGAGAATGTGCTGTGTCGTAACCTAGGGAATCTCACACTAAATACTTATGAACTTCGACTATTGTAAAAAATTATTAATTATTGCTGATGCTGGCAATACAATGGGGAGTAATAATCGACTCAATTAAGAGTCATGAGAACCTAGCCGCCTCGAAGTTCTGCTGACATTTTAAAACGATGTTCTGAAATAACATGAAATTTAACATGAACATTCAAGTTACGTTGCTAGAAATTGTAATAGTTAAGTATAAAGAATTTAGAGCGAGTAGAATTTTTCATACAAAATGTTTAAACAAATTAATCAAGTAACTCTTAAATTGAACATGAAAGTTTTACAGCAAAAAGGACGACGCAACGTGAAAGTATGTATAGTAATAAACTTATCCAATTTGCGATCGTCAACAATAGCCATTGAAAATGTCCAGTGACTCGTAACAATAGGGCCAGAGTCCGGCACAGTGAGAACGTGCAGTCGTCCGGCCATAATATGGTAGGTACTCACTCAAAAATAAAAAATAGCAGAAAACTTTTACATTTTAATTAAAATGTTTTATTCGTTTTCGTTTGTATGGCGTAATTAGTGTAGGTAATAAAGATATATCAAAACTAAGGTTGTGTTGCACATGTTCAACGACAATGGAAAATAAATGGTAATTCTGAATTATTTGTGAAAGAGTAGCTAAATCAAAAATCAATACCGCGGCTGCCTCAAGGAGTGCGAAAATTTTAATCCAATTAGCGAGAGTTGCCCTTATATTTTAACGTCAAAATTAATTTAACAATAAATTAATCTCCTAATAAAATTCAGCTTTGTCAGTGTATATTGTTTTGATGGTAGGTATATTTTTACTTGATTTCATTGTGTTATTACTGAAAAAATTCTTTCTCCTTTCGAAAACATCACGTTACTCCTTATATTTGTGGGAGCATAATAAAATTAACATAAATTGCGACCACTTCAAAGCAATGATTTGTAACAAACCTTCGTCATCTGGCTAGATAGGTAGACAAAGAACGGGAAGGGAATTAAATTACACAAAGGACTGCTATGTTAAATTGAAACATGGCTTAGACTAACTTGTCAGACAGGTACTTGTTTCAGTCGACGCGACGATGTCTGGCTATATAATTCCCTCTCACATGATTATTAGATCGGATACAATGTCGAAACAGACTCAGCTCCGGGACGGAAATCACTCCCCGAACGTAATAAGCTCAAAGACACACCTGTACCTGTCTGCTACCTACGTAATATTATGCCTTTAGATGTTTGGATAAATACGAACACACTTATATGTAAAATATGTGATTCTTTTTGTTAAAAACTTCAAACATGTTGATCGTTCCCTCACAGTTAAAAAATAAAACATTAGTGAGTTTCTTTATTATAGGGAAAAAAGTTAAAACAGACAAAAACTTATTTACCCAATAAAGGGACGGATTTTTTTCCATGTTATCCCAATAACGAAGTAATTAGTTTAAAGAAAAACAAAAAGATTTAGCCTAAAAAGAACTAACTAAAAAGACTAAAGACACTAATCTACAAAGTCTCAACTTCATAAAATTACCTTTACCTGAAATTTGTATTTGTATTTATTTATTGGTTCGCCAACAATAGTTTACTTTACACTATACAGGGTGTCCCAAGAAGTAGTGATATACTGAAGCTGGGAGGTAGAGGACCTAGAGGGCTATCTGAATCACCCCCATGTATGTTCCGCGATTTTTCGTATTTTCGGAGTTATGATTTTTTTTAATTTTTCACCTATCGCCGAGTACGATGAGATTTTTATTTATGGTGACGTGAATTATTGCGGTAGATGCTTGATTTTTTTGTGTGCTAAGCTGATAGATAGGCCAATTCAGTATGGTAACATTTACTATCGTTAGATCTTTGAATGGAATTAAAAAAATAATAATGCCAAGAAAGATAAAATTACACAGTATGTTCACAACTTCAAGGGCGCTTAAAAAAATAAAACATACTGGGTAATTTTATCTTTCTTGGCATTATTTTTTTTTTAATTCCATTCAAAGATCTAACGATAGTAAATGTTACCAAGCCCAATGCTAAGCAGGCCCGAACAGATTTTTTAAAGTGATGCGCAGAGTCAAAGTGTATATCCATTATATGGCTACAGTTATTTACTACCTTGCATAATCTAGGGACAGGTGAGTTGCTGCCGTGGATCGTCCTACGGAGCGGGAAATCTATGGATTACGATTAAAACCCAATATTCTGTTTAAAAAACACACTCTATGGTGTTGCTTTATTACATTTTTATTATAATATATATTTGTTAACAGCTTACGATTGCTGAAACCTGTAGAGGTGCATACCAAAGCCTATGTATAACAACATGTCTGTTCATTGAACAAGTTTGATCTAATTAATCACCTAGTTAATACATGGGCGTAACGTACATTTAGACATCCATTATATATTAAATGTGCTCACCTCAGTAACAAGCTCAGTTTATCAAAGGCTGCGGAGTGATTAAAGGCTTCAGTGCAATTGACGTTTGATTTAGCTTTGAGGGCAACACGTAAACCAGGCATGTCGGCATGCCCGGCCGTATTGAGCAGGCCAACTTCACCTGTAGCAGCTTCGCAAATTAATTTCTATTCGAAGACCTTCAAATTCATGAGGGGCCACAATCACAACCTGTGGGCTCTATTTTCCTTAACAATATTACAGGGCAACGGATGTATCCTGTAACTTTATTACAATTTCCTTGTTTGGAAATAACAAGCGGCAGGGGTCCCGACCCCCGCCTCTAATATCTGTTTTGTTATTAATGTCCTTATCCGGATCTCCAATTATCTCGTAACAGCGAGCCTCGTGCTTCAATAAGCGACGCAACCTGTATGTATGTTTACTATAATGCAAGGGCGCTTAATAGCGGGAGATAGAGATAAAAATGTAGGGTTGATACACTTTTATTAAGACCTGGATAACGATGGGCTTAAATGTATGCAACGTTCTTAATTTTTCTAAGGGTACCGTAATTGAATTGAAACATTGATATTTATGCCCGATATTTAAAGATAACGTCAAAAGACGTCATTGGAGTGTAGGTACTTATTTACTTCGGGTTCTCACGTGTATCTGATTTTCTCAAAATAATAACCGGAAAAACAAAGCAGAAAATAAAATACATATATTAAAGCAACTTAGGGCCAAATTTAATCAAAGGGTATTAAGTTATTGAAAAAATTGGCATACGAAAGATTTTTTTCAATATTTTCAAATGAACTTAATAATTACCTACGTATTTTTGTGATCATTCGAATTGCGATTAATGTCTGTAGAACCGGCATAGCTGTGTTAGGTAGGTACTAGTAAGTATGTACCTACTTTTCTTAGCTTTCTATGGAATAATATTTGTCGGCAACATATTCTTTCAAATTTTGTCGAAACAACTTGACCGAATTAGATACCTACCTATTTATTGAAATGGAATCCATGAAACTTCTTATAGTGTATTAGCACCAATTCCTCAGTGTGTTTACGAACTAGACCAATTTGATATTATTGGCAAGAGCAACTACCGTGTAGACTGTAGTGCGATACGGCCACGTTACGTCGTCTGCAATTTGTCTAGCGCGCACAGCCTGCGGCGCCTGTGATTGAAATTCTTCCCGCTCCTTCTGCAACACGACTTTACAAACGCCAAAAGTCCTACAACATGTTAAAGTATTTCTACACTTAAGTCTTTTGCACAATCCACTTCACCGCAACCTGCTTCGAGTATAGAGTTTTCTAGTCGTGCTCTTGTGTCGGATTTTTAAGTCACAGAATACTGGCAACGATATAAAATCGACCGCAAAAAACAAGAAACGCTTAATTATAAGGTACTTACTTTATACGGGTTGACTGAAGTAGTTAAGGTTTCCTTCCAAGATAGTTTCGATACTACAACTCGGTAGATACACTGCTTGATTAATTTTGACGACGTCGTTTGACTGGAAAGTTTTCGTATGTAGTTTAGCCAACAACCACCATAACTAAATGTGTAAAGCAAAACTGACCCGTGGACTAAGTCATATACTGACTTAACTAAAATTTACAAAGTAGCAACTAACTTTGTCACTGTTATTGTTATAAAATTAAGTCTAGTACTTTATTTTACATAATGCTTCAACTTTGTGATATGGATAATGTTTCGACATAATACATACAATATTAACGTAAAAAGCCTTTTTATCGTCTATTTCTAAAGGATTAGCTTAACCGATGTGTGTTTATTTAGGATAAATATAAGGGTAAAAAATAACGAGGTAATGAATATCTCTTCAACAAAATATATTTAGGTTTTACGGCTTTACCGCATAAATAAACAGGATAGGATAAAGGTGAAATAACGCATAATGGGTCCTAAGAGTTATTCCCATTTGCGACGTCGTATTTCCTGGGAAACAAAGCGGGACTTTGAAACTGGCCAAACAGTAATAAATAATTTACAAAAGCGGTCATGTGAAAGAGAATCCCCTCTTCAGTGGGAGTAACCATGCGGTGGTTAGGTATTTGAATTGCTAATGACTTCCCGAATCGAATAACTTGGAGCACAGCGTTAACTGGTTTCGGAGACACGGGATACACCGCGCTCGTTGTTCTACGAGTATTGCTACGGATTCCGAGGACCTCATACCAAAAAACTATTTTTCACACCACCTATTCGGAAAAGAGCTTTTTCTTCCCTGCTAGGAGGGATCAAAGTGGCACTTTTCCTCCCTGCTAGGAGGGATCAAAGTAACACTTTTCTGTTGTAGCACACTATTTTTACATTTTTTTGCACATCATTTTTTTAGCTTAAATAATCTGTTTAAGCATCAGATTGTGTCAACACTAAGATTTTTTTATTTTCCTCATAGTTGATGTGAAAAGCAGTATGTGTCACACGGTATCAAAATTATTTCGTCTTGTGGGCGTTCAAACTTGAATCCCTCATTACGCTCAGGATTCTACTTTAGAATCCATCGCGCCATTCAGGATTCAATGTACGCCCTTGACGGAAATATATCATTTTGATCCCTTGTAACACAAACTACTATTTTATTTTGTTTGATGCTACGAAAATACACACGATATTTTTTCTGGCGATCCATTAATTAATCGCTCACTGGTCATTTACGAAGTTAGACTACACGCAGAATGGCATATATTACTACTTAAATATAAATTTAAAAATGTGTTAGGAAAGCTAGCTTAAAAAAAACCATATCACTCTGCCAATGCCAGTGTCCTAACTCTATTAGTTAATTACGTCGCAAAGATTGGAGGCGAAAAAAATCCCGACGCAAAACAGAATAAACCATTTCACGCACCCTATCAAATTGGGTATCGTTGTAAAAGCTCTTTTATACGCCATGTGGATTTTTGTTTCCACCCCTACGCTTTGAAGAACCTAGTATATCCATAGTTATCTGCACACTCCAATTTGAGAATAATTAATTACACATTTTAATAGTAATACGAGTATCTGTATTCTGTAATTTATCGATGTGAATTGAAATTTAGTTTATAGTTAAATCTGACTATGTTTTTCATAATGCGCGGTTAAATAACGCACGTGGGTTTGTAGTCGAGGTCTGTCGCGGTCGCCGCTGTGGAGTAATTAATTGCAAATTGTGGTAATTGCCCCTCGGTATATGTTTGTGTGTGTGAGAGCCTCCCGTCTGCGTCACTAGAATGCTACAATGCTGCAACACCCCGTGCTATTGTGAATACCCGGCTTTCACAGGCCATCCGCCTATAAATAATACGACCTTAATTACTTGTTAACAGTCATATAAATCGGAGCTGCTATAATTCCGTAAATATAATACAAAATACCTCTACGAATATATTTTGCTTTGTTCAAATATTTACTTTTGTTGTGTGGTGGAGCAACACCAAGCAATAACAACATTGAGAAAGGAGGGACGGATATTCAAATATTATGACTTTAAAGTAGCGATATTATTGTCCATAGTTACCCGTGTCCACTAATTTTTGGGGCAGGTGCCTGTTATCTGCGACGAAGCAAAACATTGTTATTTCCTTCGGTCTGCTACCCTACGCAAAGTAATGATACGGGTTGGTTAGTAAATAACTTTGTGTACGGGTAAAGGCCTCTGGAAAGCTAAATTACAACAGAGTACACTGTAAAATAGGGTGCAAAACATATTTCTTCTAGAATGGAAAGCCTAAGAACAGTAACATGTACGGTGCATGTACGATACGATAAATAGACTTAATCTCTTTTGTGAAAAACATTAACATAAATATTTTATTATAATTTCATGAAACAGAAACAAAAAATAATTTTCAGCAAACATTTTTACTTACAGGGTACCTACGGATATATACTCTTTTAGCAATTTAACGCCGAATATCAATAGGTACTTATCCTAACTTTAATCATTAGGTACTGTAATAGCTATAAAGATTAAAGTAATGCTAGTTCTGTATTAACTCGTAACTTCAGCACTTAAGGGCAATTTGCACATCGATAAAACTATTAAGGAGCGCCTTAACGGTAATAAAGTACCATACTTTGCAGAACGTCGAAAACAAAGTAATTTGTACGAAACTGTCCTGTTTCTGAGCTACAAAGCCATTCAAATAATAGAACTATATTAGTACTGAAACAAAATAAAGACCTACGTACATGTGTTACGAATTTAATAAATGCTTGAAATGCTCTCAAATCAACTGATATTTTACCCATAATCATGCAAATCCCGCTCGAACTGAACCGATATATTTTTCCAATATTTTCCCTCACATTTAAAATAATTAGGTATTTGACTCGGCAGACCGGCTGTGCTTTGTTAAAACATAAATAAACAGGCAAATATTTAGTTATCCATAGCGCCCTCTGCATACTTAGCTATAAGTTTAACAGGCTCCAATTCATTGGATCGCTGCAGTTTGGTTTCAATTAGACAGAGTCAACAGCCGTTGCGGAGTGGACTTAATTGATTTTCTTCCGGTCAGTCTGGGAAATTTGATCACCGGACGTTAAAGAAATTTACCCGAGCTTTCCCAACGAAGTGCTTTAATGGAATCATTATGAAAATGGTTTGACTCGAATAAATGAATGATAATGATAAAATAATCAAAAAATCTGTTACTTTTTGAAACATTGTATCATTGGACGAGTGTAATAGTTATCGTCAGTCACCATTTGTAAAATTGTTAGGCTGTGGCAGAAAAAAAAATAAAATGTCATTTATTGTCGCAAAACACAGTAACAAAATAAAACAAACAAGGAAAAAGAAAAAAGACACAATAAGCACATAAGTCCAATAGGGTTGTTGACTGTATAAATATATATAATGTTTATACAGATACTTTTGAATGCGAATTTATTACTATTTAGTGGGGTCCGCACAGCTCATAATGTATGAGAGCTCTACTGTTTAGGTAGTATAAAAGATTAAAAAAAAAAGTTATTTCTCAAAAACGGGAACTGATATCAAGTTGTTACTTCGCAAACGGGTATTCAATATGATATTTTTCTACTCCAGCACTTAAATGTGTCAATTAAATGACTGACAGTGATATCTAAAGCAATGTCATTTGAATGATTTGTCTATAGGCTCATAAGATGACTGCTAGCAGTCATCTTATGAGTATAATACAACTGCTTTATTTTTTTTAAAGATACAAGTTCCGATCATCTTGATTGAAAGAGGTATGTTTTCATTTACAATAATAACTCTTTTTTTTTTAAATAATAACTCAATTTTTTTTAAATAATAACTCTTTTTTTTTAATAATAACTCTTTTTTTTTGCTGCAGCTGTCATAGAAAAAGTAATGTATGCAACAGCTCATAATTGGTTCTTAAAATTCTCGGGTCTTTTTTTACAAAACTCGACTACGTCTCGTTTTGTAACTTCGACCCTTGAATTTTAAGAACCCTTATTATATCACTGTTGCATAAACTACTATTAATTTACCCATGTTGAAACATTTGAGTGTGCAATTAATGTAACTTTAACTTTATATTGACCCTACTATATTATAGTGTCACATATTTAATAAATACTTTTAGCGCGTCTTTGTTATATCCAATACTACGATATTTCATCTAACTGCACCTACATATACTGTCGCAACTATTTAGTAAGCGAGCAATATTAATGTAGGAATATAATACATATTCAGTAATTTAGGAATTTACAGTAATAAAATACATTAGTTGCTACGAAGACGAGAATAGTTCTAGTTTGGTTTAGTTTAACTTTTGATGCACACATTCATTCTCATCAATCAATTATGTGTGTTTTATGGGCTAAAAGCTAAAAGTCTGAAATAAATGTATTTTTTAATTATGTTTTTCTAAACATTGTTCAGACATATCCAAAGGCTCAAATCCTACAATAAAATCGTAAAAAAGAACGTTTTTACATCGCACGTAGTCATCATAATTTTCCCCATAAGTGCGGGAGTTAGAAGTATATTATTTAATACAGTTGTGCAAGATAGCACAACCTTTTTGTATAAATTTACCTTTTTTATTATGTTTATGGTTTTGATACTGTCTATTTATTATTTGTCAGAATACATTTTGTTTTCTCCTTACCAGTGCCTATTATTATACAGTCGTTTATAATAGTTATTTTCGATACAAGTGCGAAAAAGAGGAAATTCGAAACGAGTGGCGATAAATTAAAACACGACCGAAGGGAGTGTTTTAAATCGACACGAGTTGCGAATTACCTATTCGCACGTGTATCGAACAACGTTTTATAGTACATATGGCACTTTAAAGTTTCGACATACGCACGAAAAGTGCTATTTTACGCACTAGTGCGGAAAAGTAGCCCCATATGTACTGTAAAAACAGTTTTGACTTTATCACGATGGATTAAGGTACAAAAGTGTTGAAACATCTTTGTCGTCGACAGTACAAAAAACAAGTGCGGTGATAAAGTACGCGGCGATTCGTAGTATCAGCGCAGAAGAGTTAAATCACCTGCCTGCGAAGCCATTTCACGAATTAACCCACTACATTACCTACCCACTTATCGCGCGTGTAATGGAGCTTTGTTTTGTATCCGACAACATAGTTCCTTAATCCCATTTCACCGGCCATTTGCAGGAGGATTTCGAAATGCTGTATACTCGTATTGCAGGGAAAGTTTTAGGTTTTGAGAAAATATAGAGTGGCAACAAATGTATCCACTGATTTATTTTATCGTATGACAATAAGTTTTTGAGTGGCTGACTTTTTTAATTCACACATTTTTTTTTCTCATTACTACTATATAGGTACATAAACGCACTATTTCACCGGCATACTTTTCTTGTTTTCCATACTTCAAGACGGCGCTTACCGGTGATCATGACGTCACGATCACTTGCCGTTTTGTTAAGGGTGGGCCCGATTCGGATTTTGAATTAGATATCTTTTAGACGTCACCAAGATACGATAACGATATGTTTAAGATCTAATCTGTCAAATTTGACATTTCTGCGATTCTGGAGATACTCTTGAACGATTTCCACACGATATGACTTAGAGATCCAATTCACATCTAATAGATATCTAACACTATCTAACGTAAAAGTAACATTGGTTGCCCGAATTGAGCTGCAAAAGAGAACTAGTTGAAATCTAAACTATAACGTATCTAGAATGGATCTAGTACGTGTCGTCTCTTGTAAATATCTTGAAATTCGAAATCGGCAGGGTATTTCGATATAAAGGGGCCGTGTCAGTTAATCGCAAAAGGTGACAGCTCCGAACAACTAACAGGCTGATGTCGTCCGGCAGACTGGTAATCAGTGGGCCCCTTTAGACTACGATTGTCAGACCTTGGCTATCGTTTCTGACTTTTGTATTGATTTAATGCAATGGCTTGATCCCAAAATCAAACCTGATTGAATGATACCAATTGTAATTTGTCATCTAGCCTATTGTATAAAGTATCGTCGTTACGAAACATCAAATAGTCCTAAACTAATCAAGGTCCAAAGCGAGTATCGGGTTTCTATAGAAGTACCTATATACAGTGTGTAAGTCAAATACGGGCAATAAATTAAACCAGATATAGAATTTACCCGTCTTATCATTAATTAAGATGTTTTTTTAAGTTACACTAAATTATGACCCCGTGATTAATTTTTTCCACATGTACCGAGCAGCAATGTACTGTAAACATTAAGAAACAAGATGATAATGACATTACGAGATACGAGCTTTTCATAGTAACTGCCAACAAGCGTTGACAGTTACTTTAAAAAGCTCGTATCCCGTAACGTGTGTGGTGTATTACATTGCGGGCCGAATTATTTTGTATGGTTATAATTTTCAATGCATTTCTAAGTAAAATCTATCTCAATATACTTTTTAGGTCCTATGCTAACCACCGTTTAAATATTCGCCCGTATTGGATTTACACACTGTATGCATGACGCAGATGAATATTTAAATAAAGAAACTAAAGCAATTTTCAAAGTCTCTCCGTAAACCTGTGTATAGGCTACATGACTAATTTTCATTTATGGTATCAATCGATCGGGTTTGTTTTTAGAATCAAATATCTATATGGGACCTATTGCATTAAAGTAACACAAAAGTCAGAAATTGTAGTCAAAGGCCGACAGTCGCACTTCACTCGCGAAACGCCCTAAACAAAACGATAAGGGAACGTGACGTCAAGGTCTCTGGGAGCCCATCTTGTAGTATGGACAAAACATGAAAATTGCGTTTTTGTCGGTGAAATATTGCGTTTATGTATATATAGTTGATATACAATATTTTTTTTAGATGAAATGTAAGGAATTGAATGGTACCCTTATTTTTATCGTTTTAGGAAGTTATTAAATTTTGAAACATTCAGGTCCTGTATTTTTGTAATTTTTCAATATTTTATTTTAATATCCATATTATTGTGATAAATTGCTCGTTTGCTATCTATTTTACTAGATTTTGTTTTAAACTCAACATGTGTCATCATCCCTATTGTACGTGACTAGGAATATTTTACAAAAAGCTAAAGGTCTAAAGAGAAATCGCTGAGCAGTTTACTAAAATGTACCCCGTATTCCACAACTGGCAGCCAACGGGTCATTCCGAGAGTGAAACCCTTTCGCGGGCGTTGCGGGTCTAGCGGAAAATTGAATTGTAACCTTCGCCGGACTTATCTGCGCGCAATGTGTCGACTTGTACTCCGATGCAGAGGGCCTACCGCGAACCACGTTCGACGTGTTACCACCCTGTCACACTTAAGTACGAATTACGTACTTAAACACGACAAACGTGGTTCGCGGTAGGCCCTCAGCGCAGCCGACATCGCTACAAAATGCTCTCGTACGTGTTAAAGATTTATTTTCAATTATAGTAGCTCTTCTGGCATTTTAAGACCGGAGAGTTCGCAAAGTAAATATATTAGCTCTCGCACCAACCATATAAAGTCATCTGACCAAGGAGTGCCGTTCTATATTCCGTGAAATATTGTATCTTTACGTAATTTATCTAAATGGTTTTGCATTCTATGAAAGATATTATATAGTGTTTCCAAGCAACGCAATTTCACAAAAACATTATAATGTTGTTATGATGGAAATACGAGAAGAAATGTAATTTATTTCAAGAAATGAGCACGAGGGCTTAGATAATGACGGGTAAGAATTAGGCACATAAAATTTACACTTTTATTATTTATGCGGTGAACCTGTAACTGTACAGGTTCACCGCATAAATAATAAAAACGACGCTTTGATCAATATTACTTCTAATTTAAAACATAAATATAAAACTTAAAATTTAGTCTACACATTTTATAGGCCCCGAAAGCCTCTCATATTTATACCAGAATCAATAACGCAAATTATTTGACAAACGCACTAAAGCTCAAGCAAAGGAAGACGGAATATTCGAGAATTCCTTTGAGAGCGGAATTTTGATGTTCAAAGAATTTTAGCTTATGGTTGCGGGCGCAATCCAAACTTTGTCTTGGCTCATATTATTTTAAAACAATCATGAAAGGACCAGGATGATAAAACGCTCTGTTCATTTCTCAGCAAACCGCCTAAAGAACAATATTTTGAACATTATTTTCATACTTTCATTTGAAATTAAAAATATCAGCAGGATTGAAATAGTAATTACCTAATGCAATTTTATTCATCAGATGAGTTTTATATAAACAATGAATATTTCTCGATTTTCCTATTTCCAAAAGTTTATAAAAAATAAGCTTTTGTTTTATTTCATCAAAAGTCGCAAAACGTTATAAAATTTTACAAGTGCTAAAAGGTCTAAACTCTAAAGTAAGCCTATGAAACCTAACTACCTACTTTATTTCATTCACCCGGTATGTAGGTAGTTCGATGAATAATACACGGAGATATTGATCACTACTTTAACTTTGCAGGTACCAGTATTCAAATTTCCCTAAGATTTCAACAAATTTACAGGTTCGAGACTGGATTGAAAATCAAGACCCTCTCTCTCTCTCTTTGTTTGAAAGTTATGAGTTGCTTTTATATTAATTTACTTTATACTAAAAACCCTAATATTGTTTCGCAAAGTCACCCCATGGTGGCATAAAACTAATTCTGTTAAGAATATTTTGCGAGTTAATAACTTTTGTCAAAAGAAACATTAAATACAGTCTGACCAGGCTAAGTGAAAAGTGGCGGTCGACGAGGGGGAAAATTTATACTAAGCCAGGAATTTGTGCTCGCAAAACTTTTCAAAAAGATTTTTTTAAAGGAAAACACAATACTGTTAAAACTATAAATTATTTTTGCAGGCACTCCAACAAGTCGAATTTTCAGTTTTGTAATATTAACGCGGCTTTTTAAAATAGGGAGAATTATACTTTCAATACTATCGAAAAGTCTGTTCGCTATTTTTATCGAATTAAAACCTCATCTGTGTTTGAAAGTGAGGGGTAGAGTGTAATAAGTAATAACAGCATTTAGAGCGAGGAGCAAGGCTAAGTGTACGTTAGGAATCGCCCCGTCGGAAAACTTATTGCAAGTTGTTTACCTCGCTGTCTTCGCTGCCCTTTGTTCCAGGGGTGTTATACCAATCGCTTACCAAAACAAAGTGAGTCAAACACTTTGACAGGCACGTTTACAGTAACCTCAGGATACTTAAAAACTATGTGTAATCAGAGGTACATTAAACTGGTTTTTCTCCGTGTGACTCGCTTGCACTCGGCAAGCGATAGTAACACGAAGCATGGCACAACTTCCCAGGCGCCCGCGGACACTTATTTCACTCCCTATAAATATAATTTACATTTATTACGCGCCCTCAAAACTCACGAAATAAGCACAATAATAGTTGACGGCAAATAGAAGCAAATTATTCAGTTTCTTCAGTCTTTGTCGGTTAAAAACAAAACGCTGTCAAGTTCGGCTGTGTAAGCAATCAATAATCTTAAGGTATATTAAGTGGTGATTAGATTTGATAAAGGTTTATTTCTACATAATTACGAACTTAGCAGTAATCTCAATGAAGATTTTGTTGTTGGTACTAGATGACGATATAAATACATATATATGTAGATAGAACAAATTTTGTGACCCATTGATAAATAAAGTTTTGTTTTTTATCTACAAAATACAGGATGACTTATATGTTTACTTATGATTATTATGTAGGTAGATCATAATGAACAACTCCTACTATGAACAAGTCCCTAAAACGTAAATAAATTGGCTATTAAAATGTATGAAACAGATGGTTATTGTCTATTTTTCTCGCGGGATTGTAAAAGTTATTCATTAAGACTAACATGTTCACCGCCTAGGTAAACTATGGTCGTGTTTAAAAGGAACAAACTAAAAACGAACAAGAAGTAAATACAGAGAGAGTTTTAGTTACGATAGTAACTAGCACCTAAACATACTTACATATAAAGCTAAGTGTAACGGGATGTAGCACGAAATTGTCCACTCTTAAAAGTTATTTACTTTTAGGTAATTCTATTGGCAATAAAGGCACGGCTCAGCAGAGAACGAAGTGGTCGTAAAAGTCACTTTTAGAGACAATGTCTGAAAATAACAGTCAGGGGTGGCAACAAACCGCTTACGGTGAGGCTGGGCCTAATGCATTTACAGTATATCGTGCCCGAGGAAGCGTTAACGTTGTGTTGTGAACTCGTTTTTCATAGCAATATCTTAATGCATATAAGTAGTTTTAAATAAGTATAAGTAAAGGGATCTACACAAAGAAAATAATAAAACGGCTGGCAAACCAGGGGTAAATTTATTAGCAGCAATAAAGCTAAATCAATCGCATTGAGGAAGAGGGATCTCAATCGGACCCTATCGGTCAGATCTCTTAGCAGTGCCGGTCCCTTGACTACCCTAATTCCTATTTACAATGGAGAGTGGTCGAGGCGCAAAGCCAGCGGCGTGCACCGCCGTGTGGTTACGTAAGAGCTATTGACGAGAATAGGGGAAAACTTATGGGGATCAGAATGTATAATATATTTATCTTTGATACAGTGAAATTTTATTCAATACATTTTTTTCTTAATATATGACGTTAGGCACCTTATACTTGAATATTACTTTTTGATTTACTAATCATGTCTTATTATCCTTTACTTACTTAAAACTAGTCGGTTAATTGTGGACCAGATATTATCAGTAAGAATGTCTTTAAGTCTCTAGGTAATAACATATCTATTTGCAATGCAGTATTTGTAATTCAAAGAAATCAAGTGAAAACTGAAATGAAATAAAAGAATGACAATTTTTACGCTGCCATGCCAGTCTTACTAATTACATAGTTAGTTCATGAAGCATGCATGCAATAAGTATAACATAACTGCCAATCATCAATAATATATTGTCCATGTATAATTTTTTTTCATAGTATATAATTTTTTATTGTTTTGTCTATAAAATGAGAAGAATGAATAACGATTTATGAAGTTCGGAAAGAATACTTTCGGACAAGATTGTACATATGGGTATGGGATATGGGACCCACAAATATCAACGTTTCTTAGATTATTTACAAACAAAAAACTAAATTTCATGAATAAGAAATAATAGAACTCAGGCCCTGCAAAATATATTTCTCGACGACATCAATTTAAATCACATCGTGCATATTTCCGGCACGCCTGAGACTTCGATGTGCGGCTCTTTAAGTCAACAAAGTAATATCTCTTTGCTAAGATAAATGTAAGATTTGAACTGCAGCTGAAAAATGCGTCAAAGACAGAAAATAATCTCGAAAAAGTAAATCTTAGAAAGAGCACATTTCTCGGCTGAGTGCTCGCCGGATATCGACTTAATGAAGAACACTCCCCGCCATCAGCCGAGGCTCCACTATTTAACAGGACCGTTGCCTATTCTCGCTCCACCCTGGGGACCAAGAGGATCTCACACTTTAATGAGCCACATTTTGATTAAAAGTCGACAGAGATCTGCGGCGAAGAGGTTCGCCCTATTATTCTAATTTTTTTAATGGCGTAATCCGAGCATTTCATTAGAATGTCACCCGGCCGTAAAAATATGCGCACCATTTTTATCACCCGGGAAATTCAAGAGGTAAGTGTCCGCGCTTATATTATACTAGCTTCTGCCCGTGACTTCGACTGCGTGGAATGATAATAATGATAATGATCGATAAAACCTATCCTATGTCCTTCCTCGGGCTCCAAAGTATCTCCATAATGCAATTTCATCTAAATAGATTCAGCGGTTTAAGCGTTAACAGACAGAAAGACACACTTTCTCATTTATTATATTAGTAGGTAGGTGTATGCGAGATTCCACTTCGATTATTTTTATATCATAGGTATATTAGGAAGACAAAAACATAAGGATTTTATTATAATATCTACCGCTATACAGCGGTACAAAAGGGACGAGGGTTAGTTTTATGACCATCTTTAATGGTTATGTCCGTAAATGGATGAGCATACGTCATAAGCTATAAAAGCAGGTGAAGAGGAAGAAAAGAGGTTTATTATAGCTGTCGACGGCACATCATAGAAGTTACAGCTTTATTAAATATGAATTTACAACAGTCCCTTCAGAATATTCTTGGATAAGGCATACCTTGTTTATTTTGGTTAAGTAAGCCAAAATCGAAAGTGGCCAACGGATGATCCCCGCTCGTGAGTCCCTTAATCAAGTGCACACGAAAGGGCGCTCCGTTACCTTAACATATCGCCGATTCGCCGTCCGCCCTCCCTCGTCAATCTTCTCTAATAACCTTTATATGGTACATACTCAAGCGTACGTGATACGTTAGGAAAACTGATTGGAAAGTGCGAGAAACTCTTTATGGTTGTTTTCCAGCTATAAGCGCTGTAAGCCGAGCCGTAGACTATAGACCAATCATAAAACATTATTTATAAAGAAAGGTGGATTAAAATTTAATTTATCAAATAGAGTACGCGTTGATTTATATATCTATTTTTTCACTCCACCACCTATTCGGGTTTTCTTCCCAGCTCTAGGAGGTAATTTTACGTTTAAAGGGCTAGGTTTAAATCCTGAAAATTTCGGTGCATCTGCGAAAAGAAAATACCTATTGCATTTATTTATATTTCTTCTTCTTCTTCCTCCTCGCCTTTTCCCGTTATACGGAATCGGCTTTCCTTATTTTGAGTCTCCAGGCAGTTCTATTCTGAGCGTCTTAATTCTTTACGCAAGTTAAGGTTTTCCATATCCTTCTCAATAGTTTTCGTCCATGAGGTATAGGTATGTGGTCTTTCTCGTCCTCTTTATTATAAAATTCATAGATAGGCATTTTCTGACTATATTGATTTTCCAGCCTTTTATTTATATTTATCATCATTAATTTTATGAGTAATCCTAAAGTGAAAAGATGTTTATACATGTATATTTATTTATTTATTCAATCTGTATTGCACAAAAGAAAAACTTATCTTAAAAAAGTCGGACTTAATGCCAAAAGCATTCTCTACCAGTCAACCTTATCATGATCTATTGCTTTTAAGTAATTACTCTTGAATTTGTTTTATTTATGTAGATTTTGAACTGTGAGGCAGCAGTATATTTTAGTTTTTTTCTAGACTTGAGAATATTCTCAAATTTCTAAAAGTTGAATTTAATTACATGGAGGTTAGGAATACTCAAGAGCGAATTCAATTCCTTACATTTCGAAGACGCCTAAGAAATATGAAATCATTTTATAATTTGTGTGGATGTTTTTGATATGCTTTAACATATTCAATCATCGTACCATGATAAATTGCGTTGTGTAGCTGAGTTTGACGTTATATTACCAAGATTACCATCGGTATATAAAATATGTTTTTCATGTAGCTCTTTCTTGTCATAATTAAAGTGACGAGAGCCTATTTTCATGTTAATATTCAGTGTAGCGTGTTTTACGCTAATTATAAACGGTTCAGTACACTAACGACATAATGAAAGCCGTTTTGATCCAAACTTATTCAAAGAATATTGAAGTTAGATTTCATTAAAATGATAAATATAGTTTATGTTGCTGATTGGTCGATTTGCGATTTGCGATTTTCCTTGACCTTTTGTTATTTTTGCATCCATGCGTGACTCTTAAAATAATACTTATGTATATTTTCATTTTCTAATTTAATTAATCCATTTTGTTATTTGCATTGAAAGGAATAAGCAAATACTCGTATAATTCAATATTCTGTAACCTACTTGTATTTATTTTTGGCTTTTTTGGAATTTAAGTGTTATAATTCTTTAATAAGTACCTATGTATATACAATTGGAACATTAAATATTTGAAAATCGACGTTGTGATTGAATCAACAGGATCAATAAATATGTCAGGCTGCATAGCTTTTGATATGCATTATTATTCACAAACAAAATACTGCACTGCCAATGACATTATTTAGTTATCACCCGACAAGTGAAACAAACAAGCTATCAAAAATGCGAAATAGCCTATCCCGGTTAAAACTCGCTTAATTGAAGCAAACATGCGCTATCGTGTATGTATTTATGTTTCATTAAAATACTATTTGTGTTTAAATATTTAATAAGTTAAAATTCGACAGCAGAAAATACATAGATTTCTCTCACGCATATACTTTATTATCTGCCCTATTTAACATCAAAGGCATTTTAATGGATATAAGTACCGTGTTAAAAATGGGAAATATTTTCGCGAGGTTTGTCCTGGTGGTGGGGTTGGTGCGGGGGTGAGAGAAAGCGTTCGCAAATTAATTCCGGTACCGTTCTTTGATCTCGGCAGTAGGTATTGTTGGCTTGCCGTACAAATAGGCACAGAGACGCGCCGCGCCGCGCCGCGCCGGCCCGTCTGTGATGTCTCCATAATTGCTCTCTCCCAGGTGACTCGTGTCGACGGTGAACTCATATCACGGGACTGTCAATTTATACAAGCGACTTAGCTCAGTACATCTGCCACGCCGACTATAAATTGTAGGAACCAGGCCTGTATAATGCCTAGGTATTGGGATGGTTTCAGGCTGAATGTAGGCTGGTTAGAATGATGAATAAGGAAATTTCACCTTGGTATAAACAATTTAAAAAATTACGGGTTCTCACTTTTGCATGTAATCAAGCTAACTTGTTCCAATTATTACATACTGTTTTCGATGAGTTCTCATATAGGTAGGAAGGTACATCGTCACCGACGTAATTAAGTTTCGTATATCTGGTTCTCAATATTAATTTTGAGATGGTTTGTGCGACTGCAAGTCGTATTTACGAATGGGGAAATGTAGTTAAAAAGATGTCTCTCGTGTAGGTACTGCTTGCAGACCGTGAATGGAAAGTATGAAAGAAACACGTTTGTGCTCGTAATTGGATTCGGTCATTAAGTCTCTTCACTCTCATCAGTTCTAGTGTTGTTTCATTGGTTGATTTGTATATGCTTCAGAATATTTTTTAAACTTGCGAAATATTTTGGACATGTTATCGTCTATTGAGAACCTCTGTTTTAGGTTTTTTGTTCTGAATTGTTTTCTCAAAATGACGTTATTCCCAATAAAACTATGCTTTTTAAATAAGAAACCAATCAAAAAGTATAACTGTAAGCTACAATATAGATCACTGATGTCAAAAAAAAACGGGCCAAGTGCGAGTCGGACTCGTCTTCCAAGGGTTCCGTACACTAAGTCCGACTGACGCTTGACTGAACATTTCTTATAGGTTTTCCTGACATCTATAGGTAAACAACTATTTTGTTTATTTTTTTTTTATTTTTAGACCCAGTAGTTTCGAAGAGAAAGGAAAGGGATGATTGGACAGATAGATAGACAGACAGACGCACGAATGATCCTTTTGAGGTATGGCTATGGAACCCTAAAAATAGATATTTTGCTTACATCGTTACCCTTTTCATGCTCCTTTATTGGTTTATACGTTCTACTGTCGTCATCAAAAACTTATACCTACACATAAATAATGTGATTTATAAAGTGTCATTGTGAACTGTATCAGATGGTTGTATTAAGGAAAAGAGCCTTATCAGTGGCCCAGTGCCTCGGGAGCGAGAATAAAAAATAACAAAGTATCTGTTACACGGGGATAAGCCAGCAAAGGGGCAGCTTTCAATTCGCTGGCGCTATCGCGACGAGCCACAAAAACATCGCCCTAAGCCTAAGATCCTTGTGTTGCGACTCGTGGGGAAAACGACCACTACACCGCATACACGCCGCCGCGATTTATACGCTAGATATTCTTAAGCGCCCCATTATTTGCAAGGAAATTCTATGCTGTGAGACTCGGTGTTCACTTAAAATCTGGAGATAAACGTGATGGCTTGGCTTGGGTTACATCTCTAACTAGCGACAGACAAAATTACCCTTCAACGATTTGACATTGTTATCAAGAGATGAGATTTGATTTCGTTACAAATATATTCTTTCATGTACCGTAAATGGTCCTACTTTGCTCCTTGGTCCAATTAAAATAAATGACTTAACGTTTATTATATCCAACCATGATATTTCTATATTATTATTCATATACTCAGATAAACGAAATTGTACATATTTTATGAATTGCTACTTTATTCATAAAATTAATCTCTTTTATTGGCGGGGTCTATTAATTTGGCGCCCAATGGGGTGACTTTGCACCTCTAAGTGAACGTATTTAGAAGCAAAATACCCCCAACATTTATTCGCTTTATATAAAACAACATTTCATAAAGTTGATTTACCGATGAAATATGTCACATGAGATGTTCTTCTTCATATTCAATTTGTCTGAATATTTAAATGAGGAACAGTTTAATAAATATTCAAAATTTCCTTAAAGTGGAGCCAATTTTGGAGCAAAGTAGGACCATTTACGGAATATTAAATACCTACATATAAGCTGCCATAATTTAGTGCGCGTAGTCAACCTCCAATATATTTAAAAACATTGGGAACGATAGTAAGATATAAACGGAAATAGATGGTAGGTAGAAATTCGTATAATATTAGCTTCACTAGGTACTAGGTACCCTATAGTGTGTTTTTATTAAGGCACGTGCATTTTTTAATTTGTTTTTGTGTTTTTATAAACACAATATTCTGTTGTTCAATGCCTAGTGACTTTACTATACAGCGCAAAATACTTAAAATGAGTTTCCTAGCTAAACTCGGGCCTTAATAAATTCTAATTAAAACTTCGCCGAGATACAGATAGCCAAGAGTTTTACAAGATGCACGGAACTTTTGACTCGCAACATGCTCCCAGTTCCGAGCTTGAAGGTGACGTTTCCATCAGCGTTGCAGCTGGAAATTCGGATTTAAAATCTACAACAGGAACACGGTACCGTGTGCGCGCCAAATGTGAAACACTTATCGCCCTCTCCGACTGCATATTACTAAGATTTTCACGAATATAAGTGAGGCATAAAATGTTACAACGAAATTACACTACGCTACTGTAATAACTGCGCGAGTTTGTTATGGTTCCTAAGAAGTACTTATAAGCATGCATTATCGTATGCACAATTTTTTATTTTTTATTTATTTATATTTAGGACAACAACAGCCGTAAATAAGAGTTTTACATATGAATGCTGGTTCCTAAGAAGTACTTATAAGCATGCAAATATTTATTTTTATTTTTATTTATTGATATTTAGGACAACAACAGCCGTAAATATGAGTTTTACATATGAATGCTTACATAACAGATGGCCAATAACAGTTATTCATTGATTAAAATAACTTAAGTAGGTAGTATCTAAGTATTGCTTAACATATTAAACATTTAAAAACTAAAAAAGACAGTGTGCTAGTCATACATAATGCTCATCATTAATTTAATTATGATTATGAAATTTAATGTAATAAACAAGCTGTAGGCCATAATGAAACTGGGCTTCAAATGGTTCCGGTCAAACCATCAACACTGGTTTGGTTAGGGAGGTTTACCGCTCAGTTCCCAACGCTTCGAACCTATTTTTTATTTTATTTAGATAATTAAATATTTATTGACCAACTTTAATTGAAATGAAATAAGGTACCATCTGTTAAAAAGTTAGATTTTTCGAAAACCACGAAATTGTAACTAAGCCAATGAATCATCCAATTCAATTTTTAAATAACCAATGAAATTTCGGTAATTGGAAGCTTGTCTATTATTTAGAGGGCACCCGGTACATAGTGTTTTTTTGAACCCTTGTTAGCCACATTGCGCGGATGTGTAGGTCATACCTACTAAAAACACATCGCTGAATCTAACCTCGATATCGCGAAAAATACTTTTAATGCCCCATAGAAAAAAATCGACATGTGATCAGCGCTAGATTATTGAACGACCAATTTTTTTTCTTTGTACAGTTTGGTCTAATAGTATCTAAAAGAACCTCCATAGTTTGATCTACCTATTCATGTCGCACTAAAGGTTAAAAAAACATCCTGTATAAAACAATATTAAGTAAGTACCGGGTAAGAAATGCCATTTTCTTGCAAATCTCAGAACTTACAGTATCACAATCATAACCGAAGCGATCCTATTTGGGGAATACGCAATAGGAAGTTGGCCGCCAGGCAGTCGCGCCTTGGCCACGCGTGCTCACTCCGACCTATTTGCCGGAATAGCACCGATATCCTGCCATTGAGTAGCAAATTGCTCTCCATGAGCGTGATCCCGCATTTCATTAAGTGTTTGTTAGCAAAGGAAATGGATACAAATTTCTTGCTTTCTAGACAATATCTTCCGATTTGCAGATTAGAGATAAATTGACGCAGAAGCGATCGAATCTATGCAGTAACTATTTACCTGCTAAATACTTTCAGAATATAATTTTGCTAACCTGTATTAATGCAATTATACCTGCAACCATATAACTGATACTCTGATAATCAGTATACCTACTTAGTATTTTGACTGACTCTATACGTGTAGTTACATGAATCTTGCTAGATGGCAAGCACTTCTCTTCCCCGTCGCTATTAGGGGCTGAAGGTGCTTTGTAACTTACCGATGTATTTGCATAGGAAACACATAAACAAACACGTTAAGCCATATCAAACCTCATACGTAGGCCATTAAGCGTATATTTCCATAATCCAACCTTGTGACACGAGTGATCTGACCGAGTATGTATGCAAGGTTTACGCAGCAGCAACATCAAATACGTGAATAAGGAATGTTTGCGTTTGATCATGAAGTGTGCAGGGTCAACCGTATATTAAAACTCTTACACAAATAAATAATGTCAGAAGCAAGGGAAGTGGATAAAAGTAGGACCGATAATATATGACAAATAAACAAAGAGTATCGTCCACAGGAAGGACGGCACTTTTCCGGAAAGTACCCTAAAATCTAATTCAATATGTCTTTCTGAATCACGGTAAGTTTTCTTAGTCATTTCGCATACTCGTAGTAATTTTAAACCTATTTTGACAAGTAGGTTTAAAAGTACGAATTTTCATTTAGGTACTTTTGTTAGAAAAATACTTAACTTTTTGAATTTGAAAAGACGATAATCAGACACTTCGCATGTTTCCAAAGAAGATGCAAATGTTTCCGAGCACGTTGGAGAACACTCAATGTTTGTTTATGTTCCTAAAATTACGTACAAATTTCCGCACAGTGGGTTCAGAACCGATTTGACTCCGCGCAAACAAGGAAACTTTGGCTATTTAGTGTGGTTGGTGGGACATTTTATACGGGGCGCATTAATTCGAGACAAGGCACTATGGAGCGGCCGGAAACTATGTAACTGCATCTTCCCCGGAAACGGAAATACGCTAACTGTGACTTTGATGGAGAACAATGCCCTTTGATGTTTATTTAAACTACATTTCCATTAAAAATTTGCAACAATACTTAAAAATAAAATCTCAGACAGTATAAAATCAACTGGGATAACTTTAAGCTTACTACAAGTAGAAAAGAGGTAAGTAGAATTATTTCTACCGGCAGTGCAGTCACGTCTCGTTTCGAAAATAGGCCAATTATTTACAACATTATCATACTCGACAGAAAGAGAAGTAGGTAAGTACTATGGCACTGTCTTACGTAAGCTTCCTACCGAGGTATATTCGAGAAGTGAATAAAATCAAGGATGGACAATGTAGGTACATTTGACAACTCGGACACTCAGGATTGTATAGATTGGTGTCCGCGGGCATAGTAACTGCTTAGCATCGGGCGGGCTGTTTAATTGTCTGCCACTGAAGTGGTATGAGTGTTTTTTTTTTCGAGAATAAATACATATAAACTGTTTTTTTTTTTCAATGTTAATTAGATGATAATTACAAATCCTTATAATTGCACCATATAATACAAACACTTAATTAATATGATCCAAATACTTAGAATATAACTCAGAATTATTGAGTAAATGGATATTAACTGTTAATAATACCCTCAACACCGGTCAACCGTAGCTCGTTTATCAAAAGGTCTTATTTAAAACGAAATTTTGTTATTTCTATTCAATATGACGGTGTTGCACTCACACACATGTGCCAGTCTTCTAAGTGCGAGCAAGCGAATACAGTGATTACCTACGTTTTTGGTTTCATGTTCATGGGTTCAATGCACGTTCGAGAATAGGGGCCCAGTCAGCTCATATTACTCAGACGCAAGATTTTCCAGTAGGTATTCCATTAACTAAGCTCATGACGGGACGCGGTAAGCGGATCAGAGAATACCTGTCTTGGATAAACGTTAAACGCAGTACCAGACATATTTACATGGATATTTGGTATACCATAATGGTCCCCGTAAGACTAAAACCATTGTTATGAGTAGGTATATATAGGTTACTATTTCAGAGTCCATGTTTAAACATGACTCAAGCTTTTTCTGGATTAATAAATGTTCATAAATGGCATAACAGTGAGATATATATTTTTTTAATTTAGTATAGGTAAGTCATGTATTTTTTAATTTAATTTTTAATTTGTATTGTATATTTTGACATGTGTTTTTGACATTAAAGATATTGAATTGAATTGATATTTTATGGTAGTCAGGCCTAAATTCCTTCTAACTGCATTAAATTAAACTGTTAACCCATTATTTAAGTTTGGAAACCTAATTTATATCTCATTTAGAGGAGGCGAGGGCGACGACCAATGGAACGGATGATGTATCTTTAGGTTTCAGGGCGATAACCGCGAAAATCGAAGTTCGTCAATTGCGGGCATTTTTCTCTGTCACTCTAATTACGTCTTAATGAGAGTAAAAGAGAAAGATCCCCGCAATTTGCGAATTTCTGTTTTCGCGGTAGGCCCCCAGGCACCGAACACCGTCAAGTCGCACTCCGGTGTTAGAAATGTGACGTGTTTGCTATGCCTAATGGCACCAAAATTAATTGCACAGATTAAACTAACATTTTAATTATCAATAATTTACCATCAAACTTTTTTTTCTGGACGTTAAAAAATAGTTTAGTATGACAAAAAAATTGACAGGCTTGGTTTCAATCTAAAAATAAAATAAAATATTTCTTTCGATATTTACATAATGCCTTATATTATAACTTAGGTCCTACTAAGTACGACATACAAAATTTTATTTTTATTTACACAGTATTTAGACATTCAATTTTATGACATTTTAAACGCCATGATCATAAAATTTACGACCGAATCCTAACTTAAGTTAGAAATGTGGTGACTAGTTTCATATTTGAGGTTTACTCCTAGCGTCGACGTCAGTGGATATTGGAGGTTCCAGCTTGTAAGTGGTTGGATAATTATTTCATATTAGTCTCAGAATAGCTCGACATGTAGTAGGCTAAACCATAGATATCCGAAGTATAATGAGCAAACTGTTAAAATCATAAGTTTCTTTTTAGCGATCCATGATCACGATCAGTACCTATTAGGTATCTATGATTTACCCACACCTACAAGGTAACTATTTCCTCTTTTCGTGAAATATATCACAAGACAAAATAAATATAGTAAACTCAGCTACTTATAGAAACCTTGATAAAACTTAAGAAATACGCAATGCATTTGTTGTATCCATAAACGAGATTTCCTTTTATGATTTCCCATGAGTCCTTACAGAAAATGTTTAGGTCTCATGTGCTGATATTGTTTTATTTGTGATTATTAATCTAAAAATGTAGTCGGTGAACTGTTATTTCCATGTAACAAGACAGCCTTGCCATCAGGTGAACTTTTAACAAAAATCGGTTGGTAAAAACATCAATAAGAAAACGAAAATACTTAAAATATCAATATTAATTAATGAGGTTTATGAGATACTGGACTATTTTCGTGAACTAAATATTATCGCAATGTTAGGTTGCTTGGGTTTTGCTTCTACACTAAACCCATCAATATATTTCCGTGAAACAGTCTTGACGTGCGTGTATACATTACATATGTTTGAAAAAGTGGTTTAATATGTTTGAAGTAATAATTTTGTTATTCAAAGTTACCATGTAAATATTATATGACTAATAGGTACAATATTCATTAAAACAAACTATTTATGGCATAAGAAATGAAGCAACACACATTTAGGTATTTTAGGTACATATAGGTACATATACTCGTAAGCTCTGCAACAGCCAAAATGTACGAGTATGAGGTATTTGAAAACATTTCATTCACGTTGATTTTTTCCTTAGAAACAAAGGTAAAACCAGATCTTAAATATGCAGCTATCAACAATACCCTCTCAAAATATATCTTCGTACATCAATACAACTACATATAGATTTACTTTACGCAAAAGCTCACCGGTTTCAAAGAGACTCGGAGCTAATGAAGACGCTACGCAATAAAGTTTTAAGGACGACAGGTGTGACGGGAAGGAATACGAGTTCTGTTTGCAATTTCGCAATCCGCAGAGATGTACGATTGTACGCGGTGTGGAAGGGCTTAGTGTATTCTCACGGTGCTGCTGGGTTGAAACATTGGTGGTAGAGAGAATTAAAAAACATAATACGAAGTATTTTAATTGCATAAAATAAAATCTAAGGTACCGTCAGGCTAAGTCAGTTTTCATGAAAAATAATAAAATGTTTCGACTTATTCCTATCCAAAACTTGTGTAAAAGTTAGGTTTAATTACTTTGCAAACTAATTTTGCTAAATACGTGCACAGTTTCTATACTGCTAAATAAAAACTTTAAAATGACGGTACTGTAAGTAAATATTAAGGCGGGATTCCATCAGAGTCCGGCCGCACAGCATATTGAGTATAAAAATGGTTGTTCCGCACAGTGATGATGGATGTTCTTCGACATCCTTTTGGTAGGGTGTGTGAGGTCTCTGTCGCATTTCTGCTTCGGATACTGTTTCCAGTCGCGCCCCATCCTTGTGGGGCGATCTTCCGTCGTCATTTGTGGACGACTGTGAAATCCGTTGTGGGCCAGCTTTATCGCTACCGGCCGTTAGCCAACCCCACGACCCCTAGCCTGGTGATACCGTTTGAGCGGGGCCAGGTTTTGGGGCCGCAGAGAAGGTGACCGGCAGCGTAAGCTGGCGTGTGCTTCGGGCCTGTGAAGGCGTCATTCCGCACAGTGGCGGAATCCCGCCTTTATATACTGATTCTCACCCACAGAGTAGCCAACATAATCCGTACGCTGTGTAAGCCAATGGTTGGCGTGTAGGGCAGTGTGCGTGGGTGACGATCAGTGAGTTTGTCACCCGGCCCGCGCCGCCCGCCGACAATTTAAGCGCTCAAGCCTTTGTTGCCTCGCAATACTTCCAGTTATGTTGCATTGATGGAAATTTAAATGAGAAGCTTTGTTTTTTAACTCGTCCTTTGTCATTGTAACAATAGAGGAGTAAGTACCTATTCGAATGCAAATCAAATGCAACCAAATAATAAGCAAATAACATAGTCATTATTTTTATTGTACTGTCGTCAGAACTCGGTTTTGTTCCAGTAATCTCTTTTAGGCCAATCAAATTGGGTTTATTCGAAGAATTAATTTCACACCTCCTGGGATTTCATAAACTCGGATTTCACGTATTTAGAACCAATAGAAGGTATTAAAACGATATCTAGCTTCTTGAGAATTAATTCTTGAAAATGGTTTTTTTTAGATCTTATTTGATTGGCTTATTTCGGCAAGTCAATGACATATCGTACTGGATTGATTGGTAACTAGTCTTTAAGTCTATAGTAACTCGCCACTCAAATAGTTTCCCTCGGCATAGGTAATGTTAGATATCCATATTGTTAAATAAATATTTAAACAGTAATTGTGTTGAACTAAACAGACTGTGCAACTATTATTCATATGCCATAACTCATAATTTCATAGAAATAAAAATCGCTGCAGACTTATCTTGGGCTAACTCTTGGCACCATCATTCGATGCGAGAGGTGTACTTGTCAACGTCCGTTACGTAAACTTGTACCACCATTGGTTGATTAGATATAAGAAGTACATGTTCGCCATTCAGGTATTTACGAGAGCGAACCGGGGAAGCTGCGATAATTCTCATAACTTACCGAAGAAATAACCCTATGTAGTAAGCACAGATCCACTAGAATGTAAACGTAAGCATCATTATAAAGTAAAATCTGTGGTTGCAAGTAGGTATATGCCCAAGTATTCGTGTTGCATCTCTTTCTTTAATGGCTCTAATGAACGTCCAATTCAATAAAAAAAACTGTATTATTATTATGCGTTATGGGCAGATAGTGGCTATATATGTATTCTAGGATAACATTTGTTCTGGGTTTTTCGTATACCCATAGGTACCGCCCTTATAATAATAGAGCGGGTAAATTGTACTGTCCCCAGGCACAATGACGGGTGCATCACGCAAATTGTGTTCCCTCACACACATGCGTTATAACTCCACACACACAAACTCTTACTGTAAATAGAAGATGCGCCGCTCATTGTATCGCACATAAATCGCATTTGCATTTCATTCATTTGTTGACGATGCGCTACACGAACGAAATAACGTGCGACACACATAAAGCCTAATACATACAGAGTGTATTTGTTCCGTGGTAGGGGTGTTTGCGCATGCTGAGCAGCGATATCGAAGACTTCTGTTTAAACATGCCCTGTGTGCTTCAAGCTTAAACGCTCCGCTAACAATAGCCACGAAATATTTCGGTTTGCATCTACAAGCTGGAAAATTGTAGCATTAATGCCAGCAATAGCAGCAAAAAAACGCCTATAAAAGAAGGTACGTATGTATTTAGGTATCAAACCATAGTATTAGTAGAGTTTCAGCCTTCTTCGTCGAGGAAAATAAAACTTAAAAAAGCAATGAAGCATGAACATGTTCGGTTCGGGACTTCACTTGCTCACGAAAGATTCGCGCCGTGAATCGCGCCATATAAATGCAGAGAGGCCTTATTGCTCTGACTATAACGACAAACTCAGCTATGTTCGTGTCCTCGAAAATGTTGCAAATTTGATGTTTCTATATGGCGTATCGTATAACACAAAGGGTCGCGGCTAATTATTCCTGGCTATAATTGGGTAACTGATACCTCAACGTACCGACACAAAAGGCTTTCGTTAATCTATATTAGTGGTTAATGATTAGTGTAGTGCGGCCGTTCTCAATAAATTTTATATGTATGCGTCTTATTTCATTACCGCGACCCCATATACAACGCATGTAAAACGCATCATATATCATAATGTATACAGTAGGTAGTTTAGGCGACTTGAGAAAAGTCTTGACAAGACTGTTATAGAATCCCAGGTAATGTTCTCTCTCTAAACGTTCAACCACGCGGTGTTAAAAACTGATGGGTATACACCCGCTGGACCATCTTAACACTAAAATGTCAAATCCTCTCGACCCTTAAGCATGTGGATTGGATTCCAAAGTAGCAACATAAAAAGACACCTCGCACCATTTCACGCCGACACTGACAGGACAATTAAACTAAAGCAAACATTCTACTCAACCGACGGCAAGTCTGCGAGAGTTGTGCTGATTACTAACTTGCTAGTCCGCCATAGTTTCATTTTATGTTGCCATGTATAAAAATTTATCTGAATTTATACAAATCTTAAGCTACCCATATCCTATATACTAGATAACAAATTAATCTGTATAAATATAAGCACGACGACGTTTCCAGAACTAATCAATTTAAATACAATGAAAATGTTGTGTTGTGCTAACCTAGTTTTTACACAGTTTTTATCTGAATGAAAAAGTTTCTACATACAGGGTGGATTTTCTTTTTGGGTCAGTGAGGGCGGCTACCAGATCCCGTGCTGCTACAAGAAAACGGTCTTAGAAGACCTTCCCTCGATTTCAAATTAATGAAGATTGGCTTTTACAGATTTTGGAAAAAACATACAGGATGCGCGAAAAACGTCATTTTTGACAAACTTTTTTTTTGATGTCAATCGATCCCATTTCTATTGAGAATCAAAAGCTTGTATGGAAGCAAAACAAAATTTCCGGCTAGAAAAGCCACAAATCGAGGAAAACTTTTCCCATACAATTTGTATGAAAATGAAAACTTTTATTTTTCACGTGCTATTTTTGTATGCCAATCGATTCCATTTCTATCCAGTATCAATAGTTTCCTAGGGGTCAACTTACGGTAATGTACTAAGAAACCACAAATTAAAGAAAACTTTTTCCATACATTTACTATGGAGAAAACGTGAAATTTAATTCCGTTTTCTATCTGGCCAATCAGTCCTGTTACATTTAAGAACCATAATACTGTATGAAGACATTGCTGTAGGACTGATGGGCGAGGTAGAAAATTGTGAATAAAATTTCACATTTTCTCCATAGTAAATGTAAGGAGAAAGTTTTTATTAATTTGTGACTTTTTAGTACATTTTCGTAAGTTGACCCCTAGGAAACTATTGATACTGGATAGGAATGGAATCGATTGGCATACAAAAATAGCATGTGAAAAATAAAAGCCAATTAGCTTTGATACTACTAGACCAATTGAGTTAAAATTTGTTATAAAAACGTACCTACTGTGAGTCGGTCACTCAAAGACGGACAACTAACGTAAATAAGTGAAGTAAATGAAGTTTAAACGCAGCGGCCATTTTTGGGGGGTAACTTAGTGTTAGCGACGTGCTCATATTTTGTTATTTTGTATTGCTAAATGTTGTTTAATATATAATTAGGTAGATCAAGAAACCTAAACTTAAGGGTAGTTGTAACAGTGGCCGCGAGCCGCAATTCTAGTTTTGTATGTGCGCCGTATGACAAACCAGTCGGTCCATGCTATCCGCGCGAGCGCACGTACGCACAACTGTAATTTCGAGCTTTCTATTTTGTGTACCTATTTGTGTGTGTTTTGCTAATATAAGCTGTTAAAAGTTCTACCGTGTTCACCATTTCGCCGCGGCGAGACCCTATACCCAACAAGTGGTCTTCGAGCCGAATCTATACGCATGTTCCACACGCCGCCGCGTACCGTTATGGTGAAAACTCGTCGTACCGCACGAAAAGAACGCGAGCAGCTACAGATGGAGGATAGCGCATCCAAGTTGGAAGAACAGCCTGAACAACAGCCAGGACCAAGCCATTTTCAAACGCCTAAAATGAGTAGTGTGAAATCGGAACCTAAGGTATTTGTCGCGCCGGTCAAAGTGCTGCCGCCATTGTGCAGTGTGTCGAAACCGTTATCCGCGCCGCCGCCATTACCCGTTTCATGCAAATCTAAATCAAAACGATCAGTGTCGTCGTCTGTGCTGGCACAAAGAAAGAGGTTACAATTAGAGGCTGAAAGAAAAAAGGCTGAAATTAGGATGCAACTAATAGATAAGGAGCTAGAGGCCGACCTAGCCGATTTAGAAGATGGTAATATATACAGTTCACAAGCTAGCGAGGATGGTACACGTCCTGATGTGGAACAGTGGATGGAACACAGCGAAAAAGAGCTGGAGAAGTCGCAGCCCGCCCCCGTAGATGGTCTAGAAACGGGCGACCTGCACCAGTCGGCGGCACCCGTCGCCGGCTCTGATGGGACAATCCAGCTACTGGCCGCTGCCGTGAAGAACCTGACGGTTGCCTCCGTCCACAATAAACCAAACGCCAACTTACTGAGCCGTATTTGTACGCCGCGGGATTTACCTGAATATTCTGGAGATCCACTCGAGTGGCTGCATTTTAAGAAGGCGTACGAAGAGTCGACAGACGTGTGCAACTTTAGTCCAAAAGAAAACCTCTGGAGGCTGCGAAAGTGTCTACGCGGAGCTGCCAAGGAAACCGCATCAGCTCTGCTCATGAGTGCTGCTTCACCTGAACGCATAATGGCTACACTGGAGCTACGTCACGGTGATCCGGAATACATAATTAGCAGACTAGTGCAGGATATTAGAAAGCTGCCGCCTATGTCTTCAGAGTACCAAAAAGATATTATTAACTTTTCCATAAAGGTACAAAACTTCGTCGAAGCCGTGAAAGTGGTGGGACGCGAAGAGTACGTCCAGGGACTAAGTATTGTGCCACTACTGATATCTAAACTTCCCACAGTGCTCGTGTCTAAGTGGTCCGATTTTAGTTACCCGTTAATCAAAGCTGGAACAAAATCACGCTTAAGCATTATGTCCGATTTTCTAAATACGGAAGCTATGAAGATAGCTACTACTGCCAATATACACCTGCAAGGTCATCGATCCGAGCAACAGAAGTCTAAACAACACGATAACGTTCGACCGCAAGCTATTTTATTACAAACCGAACGACAAAGTGGCAAGAAAACCGATCAGACAGACAAGTGTAATTTTTGCCGCGCTCAGCCAAATCATAATCTGTCCGAATGTAAACCGTTTAAGCGGGCATTACGTAAGGTGCGGTGGCAGTATGTTAAACGCAATGGAATATGTTTTAAATGCTTAGATTCACGCCATGAGAGAGAAACATGCCCAGCGCCGGTGTGCGATAAGGACGACTGCGGAGGGATGCATCACAGACTTCTGCACTTCGATAACAAAAATCGTCAGGAGGCGAGCGCCGGCGAGGTCCCTGAACCCGCGCCGCGATCAGCTGATGCACCTATACCGGAAGTAGTGAACTGTGTCACCGCGAGTAGCAACAGAGTTGTACTTAAAACTGTTCCCGTACGTATTCGTGCAAAAAACGGCAATGTTATCGAAAGTAGTGCTATGCTTGACGATTGTTCTTCAGTGACGGTAATAAGTGCTAAATTAGCACAGCGCGCAGGACTTACCGGGTATCGCGAATCTATGCACGTGTGCGGTCCGTGGAAACAAAGTGACGTAACATGTGATAGCACGGTGGTGAAGTTAGAGCTTTATGATAAAGACAATAACGTTCATTCTATTAGGGCACGAAGTGTTAATGACTTATGTTTACCTGAGCAAGATTTAGCGCCAGTTGATTGTAGTAAATATCAGTATTTAAATGCAATACAGAGCGAACTTAAAAATGTTGTTACTAAGCCAGAAATATTAATTGGTCAGGATAATTACCATTTAATTGTGCCATTGAGAATATTGTCAGGCAAATTATATGAGCCGCCGTACGCAACACTTTCTCCATTAGGGTGGTGTATTCACGGTAAAATTCGTGTGTCTGGAGCGACGCGCGGTGCGAGCGCTGGGCCGGTTCACTCCACGCTGCTGGTGGGCGCGCCGCCGATGACGGCGGGCGACCGGAGCGAACAGCGCGCGCTTCAGGACTTGCACGAAGAGGTACGGCGCGCGTTCGAGCTGGACTCCGTGGGAGTGGCAGGTAAGCCTCGCCAGAACAAGGACGACGTTAGGGCCGTCGAACACCTTGAGCGTACCGCTCAACTCATTAATGGAAGGTGGCGCGTGGGCTTACCATGGAGGGATCCAGACTGCTCGATGCCTGACACTCTGCCGCATGCGCTAAAAAGGCTAAAAGGAGTCGAGCGCAAGATGGCCAGGGACTCTGAATATGCGAAAAGGTATGCCGAGCGAGTACAACATTTATTTTCTAATAATTTTGCCAGGGAACTAATGGACACTCAGCGCACGCCAAAGACATTTCATTTGGCTCACTTTGGCGTGGACAACCCTAATAAAAAAAAGCTAAGGCTTGTCTTTGATGCAGCAGATAGTTCCGCGGGTTCGTGTTTAAACGACTATCTGCTCAAGGGCCCGGATCTACTGACGTCACTATGGGGAATAATGCTGCGCTTTAGGGAAAATCGTATCGCAGTATCCGGAGACATAAAAGATATGTTCCTACGCATCCAGATCCACCCACAAGATCAAGACGCCCTGAGATTTCTTTGGCGGGACAACCCTGCGGAACCCGTCAAAACGTACGTAATGACATCCCTAATATTCGGTGCAAAATGCTCGCCGTTTGTTGCGCAGTTTATTAAAAATAAAAATGCTCTGCGCCACGAGCACACCGAGCCGGCTGCTGTCGACGCGATTTGCAACTCTCACTACGCAGACGACTACATTCAAAGTTTGCCAGACGAGGAGACAGCAATAAAAATGGTAGGTACAATATCAAAGATACACGCGGAAGGTGGGTTCGAGATTCGCAATTGGACGAGCAATAGTACATCTGTGCTCGACAGCGTGCCAAATGAAACTCTCGGTACTGCTGCTGTAAAGTTTAAAATGGATCAGCAGTTCGAGGGCGAGCGGACGCTCGGTCTCATCTGGTTCCCGGCTACGGACGAACTGGGGTTCGACGTATCGCTAAAACGTATTCCTGAGCAGATTGTTTTAGGCCACCAAAGGCCTACTAAAAGGATTATGTTAAAAGTAGTCATGTCTATTTTTGATGTATTTGGATTTTTGGCGCCTTTTACCATACAGGGTAAAATCATGCTCCAGGATACGTGGCGATCGGCCACTGGCTGGGATGAAGAAATTCCCGATGATATCTACACTAGATGGGTAAAGTGGCTCGATTTATTACAATTAATAGGTCGCGTGCGGATACCTAGATGGTATCAGAAAGCAACCATAGGTGCGAGCGAGACGGAGCGATGTTCCCCCGCTGCAAACAATACCGGTGCTACGACGAGCGCTACGACGGCTGCTACGCCTCCCGCTACGCCGCGCTCCGGGCCGAAATCGACTACGAGCGCGATCGCTGCAAGTGTAGGTATTATAAATAATTATAATAACTTGCAATTGCATTTGTTTTCGGATTCATCTTCAAAGGCTATGTGTGCTGTAGCATATTGGAGATGGGAAACAAATGGGCAGGTTTATGTAGCCTTTGTTGCTAGTAAATGCAAGGTCACACCTGTTAAACCGTTGACCATAAACAGATGTGAACTTCAAGGGGCTTTACTGGCAGCGAGATTGGCCGACAGCGTGCTGCGCGAACATAAGGTAACTACAGCGCAACGGTACTTCTGGTGCGACTCGGCGTGTGTTTTGCATTGGCTCCGGAATGATACTCGCAGCTACAACATATTTATCGCAAACCGGTTGGGCGAAATAGACGAGTTATCGCGCGTTAATGAATGGCGTTATATACCTACGAAGTTAAACATCGCCGATGTAGCTACAAGAGAGGCTTATGATGACTCCATATTTATGAACGAGTGGTTTTATGGTCCAGAGTTTCTTCACGCCGACGAATCGCAATGGCCGAGTGATGCGGTGAGCCCTGAAATAAATGAACTTACTTTAGAGTATGTTAATATAGTTCATAGCGAAAGTGATGACTTACCTGTACCGGACGCCACGCGATTCTCTTCATGGCTGCGCTTGCAGAGGGCGACGGCAGCTGTTTTAAAATTTATTGACAGGTGCAAACATCGTTCTGCGGACATTGACTGCGCGCTGATGGCGCGAGCTGAACAACTGCTGCTAAAACAAGCGCAGCAGGAGTCATTCGGTAACGACATCGCCGCCATAAGGAATGGCAACATTTTGGACCGCAGCAGTAAACTTCGTCATTTGTCGCCGTTTTTAGATGAAAATGGCCTTCTCCGATGCAGTGGACGCATAGATGCCGCACCAGATGTTGCGCTGGAAACAAAGAGGCCTATTATACTGGACGGCAAGCATGCGGTGTCTAGACTGCTAGTCAGAAGTTATCACGAAAGGTACGCACATGGAAACCACGAGGGAGTCGTGAATGACCTGAAACAAAAGTACTGGTTATTTAGACTACGTCCGACAGTGAAATCTGTAGTAGCCGGCTGTATGTTTTGTCGCATCAAGAAGGCAAAACCTGAGGTACCTAGAATGGGAAACTTACCGGAGGCACGTCTTGCGCATCACCAACGTCCCTTCACGTACTGTGGTCTTGATCTGTTCGGGCCGATGGAGGTGACAGTCGGGAGACGCCACGAATTGAGATATGGCGTACTGTTCACTTGTCTTACGCTGCGGGCGATACACCTGGAACTTGTTAATTCACTTACCTCGGACTCGCTTATCATGGCTCTGCGGCGTATGGCGGCGAGACGTGGGTGGCCTAAGTACCTATTCTCTGACAATGGGACAAACTTACGCGGCGCTGACACGGAGTTAAAAAGATCACTGCAGGAACTGGATGTAGAGGACCTGAAAAACAAAGGTGTTAATTGCGGAGTACAGTGGACTTTTATTCCCCCCGCCAGCCCACACTGGGGTGGGGCGTGGGAACGTCTGATTAGGAGTGTGAAGACGTCGTTAAAGGTAATCCTGAAGGAGCGCGCCCCTAGAGACGAGGTACTGTCCACATTGATGACGGAGGTGGAGAATATGGTGAATGGGCGTCCGCTAACCCATGTCTCCGTTGAGCCTGGCAGCGAGGAGACGCTTACACCTAATCATTTTCTGATTATGGGGCGAGCGTCAAACTTACCTGTCGTAGGGAACTTTGATGACTCCGATCTTTTTTCTCGAAAGCAGTGGCGTAAGTCTCAGAGGCTCGCCGACATGTACTGGACACGGTGGGTCAAGGAGATTTTGCCGGACCTCATACCGAGAACCAAATGGACCCAAGAGCAAAAGCCACTACAGGTAGGTGATTTTGTTCTCATTGTAGATCCGGCTGCGCAGAGGAACGTGTGGATAAAAGGCGTTATCCAGCAAGTCTACCCTGGCAGAGACGGTCGCATAAGGGTGGTCGAGGTAAAAACTAAGTCTGGAACTTTGAAACGTTCTGCTTCGCGCGTCGCTCGTATTCCAGTAGGTATTGAGTGCTGAGTCAGCACTCAGGGTGGGGAAATGTTAGCGACGTGCTCATATTTTGTTATTTTGTATTGCTAAATGTTGTTTAATATATAATTAGGTAGATCAAGAAACCTAAACTTAAGGGTAGTTGTAACAGTGGCCGCGAGCCGCAATTCTAGTTTTGTATGTGCGCCGTATGACAAACCAGTCGGTCCATGCTATCCGCGCGAGCGCACGTACGCACAACTGTAATTTCGAGCTTTCTATTTTGTGTACCTATTTGTGTGTGTTTTGCTAATATAAGCTGTTAAAAGTTCTACCGTGTTCACCATTTCGCCGCGGCGAGACCCTATACCCAACACTTAGAAAATAAAAAAAAGACTTTTGCAAATTATCTGTGACATACAAAGGAAGAAGGTAAAGCTTGTTTTGAAATTTATGGAAATAGGCTAAATAAAAATAATAAAAACAATAGAGGAAAACGGATAAGCGGGAGTCGTTCTTAAGGGAAAATAATCAAATTACGGTATCCTTAGGGCGCAAGTCCGACTTGCACTTTGCCGATTTTTTTTTGGTGTTGGGGTCTCATACCTCAATGTTTGATAAATGATACTACATACGTACCTACTCGTAGATATACATACGAGTACTATAATTTTATGAAATTGGTAACTTCATTCATTTAATATTATAGGTATAGGTACATATATTTTAATGTACTTATTGTATTTACTTATCTCATACTCGAAATGGTTTGTTTTTTTTTCATTTAATTTTACCCTTGAACTATTTATACTTAAATAAAAATATCCTGAGTGACTAAAGGGTTTCTCAACCCTTGATTATCAATCGACTATTTTTGGCTTTATTCATCTGAAAGCATATGGCAACACTGCTCTAAGTACACTAGCAAATTATAATACCAGAACCATTGTGCTTGCTGTGAAATGATGTCTCGCCTTGTTGCTTGGCACCAACTTGTCATCCAAAGGTGCGAGTTAGATAATTATTTTTGCTTGAACTAGTTTGATATAATAATATATACTCAAAGTAAAGACTATTTATCACTAACTAGCGACTCGCCCCGGCTTCGCACGGGTTAACAAATTATACATAAACCTTCCTCTTGAAAGTCTTGAATCACTCTATCTAATTAAAAAAACCGCATCAAAATCCGTTGCGTAGTTTTAAACATCTAAGCATATAGGTACATATTAGGGACAGACAGCGGGAAGCGACTTTTTGAAGTGAAAACTTCTTTAGCGGCGCTGGGCACTTTTTGAGGTGGGGAAAAAATGATAAACTCGAGACAGCGTAAGGCGATCACGTGACCGTAAGGTTTAGATGGCCACTCATTTAGATGGCATTTAAATCAATAAAGAAAAACTCAATGACATAATTCAATAAAGCTACATCTTGATGAAATCGCTAATAAAAGTGAACTCTAGTACTGGTGAATAAAACTCAAAATATCATTACCAAATATATTTAGATGCGAGGTCTGCAAGGTAACTTTACAATTTCTATTCGAATTTTAAACAATTAATTGAATTTCTAATTTTAAACAAGCTCACTGACCAGCAATTTCGGAACTAAAGTTTTTCAATAGAAAGGAGGATGGGTCAATTATACATAGTGCTGCAGACATTTTGGACTAGTCATTGAATTTTCACTTCTGTCGGCACTCCCGGAGTGCAACCCGTTGTTTTTTTTACAAGTACTACGAGTATGTAGTGAAAAGTTGGTTTTATCAAAGTTTAGCGGGATCTGAATAACAAACGATTAGCACCTATAAAGACACGCACATTTAACCTTAAGTGTTACAGTGTATGTATATGCCATTTTTAATTTATGGTACAGTGGGCCAAGAAAGTGGTCTACCAGTTTTGACAAAAGTTTCTGCGAGATCTAACGATCGCTAAGGTTGAATTTTTTAACGGAGTTTAAAGTAAATCGACCTTGTTTTCTCATGACGTTCAAAAACGAACCTCAACCGTAGGGTGGTAGAAAACATTTTTGGCCGACTGTACATGGTAGTGGTACACTTGGTCATGCACCTAATATTTCTCATTAATCATAGATCTACCCTAAACAAGTACCTACGCAATATACCTAAACCTATTACTCTAATTTCTTCTGAAAGCCTAATATTTCATAGTATGTTGATTTCCATTGATAAAGTATACTAACATCCAATTCTGTGAGTGAATAGTAGGATAAATAAGTTTTCCACGAAAATATCCTAATAATATTCGGGAAGCGGGTGGATAAAGCCGGGCAATTGTCGAAGTCCGCATTGAATGTGAGGATTCAATTTTCTTGGACGCCGAGGTTGCCAGTTGCCACCCACGCCACGGATTCAATCAGCCGCAAAGGAAATTAAACTGTTGAATTATTAACGGATTCAAAGATATAATAACCCCTTATAACTGCCTCAAATACCTACTAAATTATCCCCTTACATATTTTGACAAAGGATCTGTTCATGAAGAGAATATTTAATACAAATAGAATATTAAACATCTACTTAGATACAAAGAAAATAACTAGTCATAGGGAGGGCTGAAGAGCAAATTATAAAATGTAAATGAGTACGAGTATATAGATACCTTATACATACTTAATATACACACATATACTTATAATTAATATACAACACGTTTTGCTATAAGTAATTTATAATCTATGTTTTTGTTAACGCTGGTTTATTAATTAACAAAGCTGTAATCAAGTCTGTACTCAAATAACCTTCCAGACCATTTGTCACAGTAAAGTTGCAAAAGTTTAGGCGGCCGTAGAAAGAGTTCCGGAAGTGGATGGACCCCCGGTGTCGGTCCTCAAGATTGATGACTTCCCTCCCACGTTTGTTTGGGTGTCCACTCTTCACAAATGTACCCTTTATTTTCATTAACATATACGCTTTCACAATCCTCGTTAATGACTCGATTTCTGTAGGACCCTGGACTTTCCCTAATCTATACTACCTTTTTATTATTGCTGCGACGAAAACATACCTATGCTTTTTTTAAACTAGACGTAGAACCCTTTAGAAAACACAAGGAAAGGTACAAAGGTTTTTCTCATCTAAATAAATATTTCTCTTAATAAATACGAAGGCTTTATCGTTCAGCGGACTTTGTTTTCCCGGTTTAATTATTACCAATCTCTTAATAAAAGCTCCGACGCTCAGTTAGATAAATTAAAGCCGAGGAATTCAAATTTAATAAACCGGGGAAGGTGTTTAACGTCGATTCTCTATATCAATAACGGTCTGAATTTAATTTGGCCGAGTCCCTTTCACCTACGATATTTCATAGATATTTGCCGACAATATGAATAATTCAAAAGGAGAGTGTGGCGCGAAAGAGTCTCAAAGGGAAGACGAGCTCCTATCAGAGTTTAAAATTGACGGTTCTATCGCGTCTGCTTGCTCGCTACCCACTTTGCATAGACTTCAGACATTTAAATGTAGTTACGATCTTAAAACATACCTATCTAAATCTTCATTATTTACCAATAATTTCACCATGACTAAATATTTGTCTATAGTTGAATACCTCCCTACTTACTTACCTAAATGAAATAGACAGTCAAAATTACACAACTCAAGCGTAATACAATTTATTCTTAAAAACATACTTTAATCCTCACTTTATTAACACAGGCGCTTTTTATCATTACCTGAAATCTACCTTTTTACGTCTTGACACAAATAAGAGCAAAATTACAAATCCATTCAATACCCTTTTTGTTCGTGACAGCATGCCGTAGCGCAATGCATCAAATTACCAAGATCAGAGCAAGTCACGACCTCCAAATTTTATGGTGTATCGACACATGCTGAATTTCTGAGCGTTCACTGGTACTGGTACTGTAAATATACTTTTGAAAAAAAAGACATCTGCACGAACTAAGACATTAATTTACGAAATCGTTTAATATTATTTAGAACAAATTTTCCGATATGACTTGTGAAAACTTGGTTACAGGCCAATTCAAGTTTTAGTTATTCGATCTGTTTCCGATATGATACTGATCTGTCGGTGTGAAAAGTGACATTTCTTGAACCAAAAACTGCTAAATATTGAACTATCCATTAATTGAATTTACTATAATAAGCACTCAAAGGGACAGACACTCATACAGTCATAGTAAAATATTCAATTCACGCTAAACAAGAAAACCTTACTAAATTTCGGCATTAAAGTGCAGTGTCTCGGCCATTCAAAACACTAGGGGCAGGAGATACCACGTTAATACTTGATAGTAGGGTGTTATCATGTATGTACACATAGGTACGGGCATGAACGAGGTATCATGTCATAGGTACATAAAGGGTTTACAGGAACTTTAAAGTACCTTATTGATAAAACCGCGATGAAATCCGCTCATTACGCGTTTAGAAGTGCAAACACAGATTACATTATATTTAGCAGACACTTACACGAACATTTTACAGGTTTACCATCAGGTCATTACAAGCGTCTCTCGCGTTCTTCAAAAGGACATAATAATCAATGTTTCCGTGCCTCATTAAAAAAAATGCCTTACAACATCTAATATTACACATGTTACGAGTACAAAACGAATACCGTGCTATCACGAAAAACCCTATGAGATTTATTTTCGTTCGTAGATGTATTCAATTATAATCGGATCGTTTTATTTGTTGTATCGCAGATCCAACAGTTTGCAACAGCTTACGCAAACGCAAACTTGTGAGTGCGACGCATCAATAATCGGATTTGAATTAGATAATGACCAACCCTGGATATGTCATTGTTTCTTAGAGTCTGTGCGAAAAGAGAAGAGTCGTGGAATGTATGGCTAATCTACGCGTTAGTCTCACGTTTATCTACTCCCTATTATGTAAATAAGTAGGTATGTGACATGCATCAAAACCCCAGTACTTTAGTGTTGAAAAGGAAACAGACATATATTTGTTGTTATTTTCCATTAAAGTGGATTAACGACAACAATGCATTATTCTGTTTATGTATTAGAGTAGCGTATCTGGTTTAAATTACGTAATGCTCGAAATGTAATCTATGGTGGCAGCTCCCGAGTGCCACATTCCCGACACGTCCTTTTCATTCAAATCAGTGTCGACCTCCCGTTGCAAAGCGAACACTTTATCACTGTATGCGAATAAAACATATCTGAAACGGATTAAAAATGTACGATTGTGAAACGAATGGGCTCAAGTTTATTTTAAAACAGTTTAAGTACAGGGAACTTGCCTCGCGAGTCAGTATCGAACAGAAAATTGAAAGGCTGCCAGAAGAAGTATTAAATAAAATTGTGCACTGTATTGCAGTTTTTATTAGACTGACGATAGAGAAGGTATACTGTTTTAGAGTGTATACGCGTAACTCCATTTTATAAACGCTACGGTTACTACGTAATAGTAAACAGTTTGGCGGTTTGGTTTTATTTCTGGAAAGTCTTCATTAGATATGTCTCAATTTGGGAGAATTTGTACACTCGGAAGGTTCCTTTAATTTCGTTAAGTGACTTTTCCTGACAATGTTCGTTTCACGTGCATTTATGAGACAAATGTCAGGTATATTTGTTTTTAGGCTCGGAATAGAATGATTATAATTTTATTATAATTTATTATGAGTTAGTTAGGGAAATTCTTTATTTTAAAATGTTTGTTTGTGCAGCCGTAAGGGGCTACCTGCGGTTTTCATCGATTTTTGACAAGTTTTGAACCGTATCTCCTAGGTAGTTAGGTAGAGTTAGACCAAGATAAGTCTGCAACGATTTTGATAGCATCCGCAGGGCAAGTGTTATTTATAAGTCATAATTTAGCATAATTTAGTCATAATAGCGTGCGACTTGCAATCCGGAGGTCGCGGGTTCGAACCCCGGCTCGTACCAATGAGTTTTTCGGAACTTATGTACGAAATATCATTTGTATTTACCAGTCGCTTTTCGGTGAAGGAAAACATCGTGAGGAAACCGGACTAATCCCAATACGGGCCTAGTTTACCCTCTGGGTTGGAAGGTCAGATGGCAGTCGCTTTCGTAAAAACTAGTGCCCACGCCAATTACTGGGATTAGTTGCCAAGCGGACCCCAGGCTCCCATGAGCCCTGGCAAAATGCCGGGACAACGCGAGGAAGATGAAGATGATGAATTTCATAGAAGTTTGACGATTAAAATTTCCCGAAAGTCGTCGTATATAAGCATGTGAAGGGTAATAACAGAGATATAACAGTATATAACATGAAATGTCGAACAAAGTAATAATAATAGAACCTTCTTTACTTTCCTATTGAACCCGCTCGAATCGGATAAAACTTCTAAAATAATAACTTTCAGATCTCCATCATCCACTCTCCGTTGACAAGTTTATCACACACGTGGCTATTTCAGCTAAAATGAAAATGGAATACAAGACAAACCCATTCAAATCCCTTTAGAGACGAGTGTAGACGAGAACTTTGTTTTGCAACTTAGGGTTCCGCTGGCACGTATTTAACCGGGCATCCAAATAACAGGAAAATAAAAAAAATATAGAAATGGATACTAAAATTAATAGGTTAGCATCAAAATCAATGCTTTATAATATCTACATATATATATTTATGGAACACCATACCTTATATCTATTGTATATAGATGCTGCTGTTTCATATTTTAGATTTGCGTAAAATAATAAACCAATATAAATTATGAACACAAATATAATAAATGCTCGACTTTAATGAAATCAAAAGGATGCCATTTTTTTTTATGGAAGAGGAAATTGAAAAGGTACGTATTTTATCTAACTTGTGAAACTCAATAACCGGTAATATTAAGAAAAAGTATAACGAATAATGGCAACACAAGTAAAACATGCTCACTAAAACATGTTTGTACTTATAAATCCTAGGTTTCGTTAGATTAAATGCGGATTCTAGTCTTTTTTTTTTAATGAAATTTGGGAAACTTGCTAAAAACATGAAGATAAGCCTAATAAGTAAGTGATAGTTGTCTTTTCAGGTAGCTATGTTATAAGAAATAGTAAGAATTGGGTTTTCAGGTGGATCTAGTTAGTTTTTCACTAACACATCGTAAAGGAACGGTCTATTGAAGGGTTTTGCCCAGGAAAAGGGGTAAGGCCTCTGGCACCTCCGGCAGTAACACATCTCTCGTCAATAAAACATCCATGTGTCAACGCCTCGAGTGCCTCCGCACGTGCCACGCGCTCTTCGATTACTATAACATATCGACAATACGTGTTTACTTTTGACAGCCATACTTAATGTTCCGCATTTAAGTTACGCAGAAAGTATTGCAAGAAATTGGAAATAATGTTTCACGCTAAAGAACTTTTCGATAAAGGGTAGTGGTTTATGATACTGCTCGTACGTAGCATAACTACGGATTTACTACGAGAGTTATGTAGTAGATCCTACGCGTAATCGGATTAAATTATTAGTATAGGTACGCGTTCCGGAACGGAAGGCCTATTCTCTTTTGACAATTTGATATGGTTTTCATATTATTTTGATACGACATTGAGTTCAAAGTTAAAAGTTTAATGCGCCTATTCGCCCATTTATGACGACTCCATTGATATTATACAACGAATTACATCATATTTATTTAATAAACACTGAATGGTGAATATAAATACAAAAAATGTGAATCATAGGATACGAAAAACGAAATATTTGAAATTGGATTTAACACGCTTTATAAAATACAAAATAAATTTCAACATAAAGTCCTATTATGTTTGTAAATAGAATGTGCTTATGCCTAATACTTACGTATCCATAAATACACCCACGTAATCCGGTACTTCGTGCGTAATGCTACGGAATAAATGGTTAACAACGGTATAAAATACATTAACTCAGTACGGCATAGGTTTTAATTTCCGTCGGAGTAATGACGTAAAGTATCTGGCGTAATGCCGAATGCTGTGTAGGTCTATGACCATATTCGGAATCTAAAAATCAATACCAATATGATATCAATTAAATATGGACATTATGCTTGTAGATTGTTCTAAGGATAACCCTACGCATAAAACGAAATGTGCCTATTGTTTATGTGTGATTTCATTGTGACCTCAGAGGTTATATTTCTCATACTAATTTGATGCTAAAGCTTTTTCGTGTTTCAAAAAGAGTAGGTAGGTCCTATTAGGCTTATAGTATTATTAAAGGGCTATAGGTATATACTATAGCCTTTTAATAATACTCTATCAGCAGTCCCCTTAATTATTTGGTACGTTCTTAGAAAAAAATTACGAGTTACTTTACAAAAAACAAATGACTGTAAGTGTACCTATGTTTGAAGAGTTCTCTAGATTTCTCCAGAATTACATTATCAGATACTAGCGTAATTATAATTACCAATTTTGAAACAAATCATGAAATTTTCAAATTGATCCAACTGAGCCGTCCCGAGCAATCGGAGAAAATAAACAGTAAATTGTGTCTAAATATAAAATATTTGTTAATTTTTTTACCCTTTAAATATAAATTCGAGAATATGGCCCCTAATTTACGGTATGACATTCAGCCCCACGCGCATTCGTCACTCGAACGGGCCAGTAAATCGTTAAACAAAGTCATTTCGGCGAAACAAAAGAAACGAGCTAAACGAATTGGGCTATTAGAATCGAATTGAATTGTTGGACTATCAATAAAGATCAATTGCCTAGTGTAGGCGTTCATTTTTATTGACTAATATATTGATTTTGTGAATAGGTATATTTGGTATGTAAATAGGGATAGTACTCGTGGCTCTATGTGTAGCTCTCGTGAACCAAAATGGCTCCGCCATTTTGAAAAACTTCGAAATAGTGAAGCGACATAAAAATCCATATAAGTATGTAGATATCGAACCCTGTTTCACAATTTCACGAGAATCGGTTAAGAAAGGGAACCGATAGAGGATAACAGCCGAACATACGAAAGCATTTTTGATTTTGAAATCCTCTACAATTATAGGTCACAGTACTATTTCTAAAAAAAATTGCCCGTGTAAGGATACAACATAAATTCTCTAGAAAACAAAACTTACTAAATGAAAAATGAAGTAGGTAATCTAACAGAAAATATTCCTCGAAGACAGCATAAATTCCTGGTGCATTATCGCGAAAGCTCGACTTCAATTTTCTACGTCAAGTAATACTCGAGTGAGCAAAAATATGAAATGTGTTATTGCTCGTCTTATAACCCTAAAATGCAAATCGAATCTGTTTTCGTAGAGGATATGTTTGCGTGCGGGAAGTATGAAATAAGCTTAGCGGAAAGTACGAAATTGGCTTGGATATGTCGATATTATTTAATGTAGCGCACCCCCAGGCTTGTTTGTCGACTGGAAAATATTTATTACACTTTTCCTCTATTATAATATTTTCAACCGTTTCCATCTCTTACTCGGTGTATTGGATGCTTAGATTACTTTGAAAAGTAAACTTTCATCTTGTTTTCAAAGGATGTAAATTATTTGGTTATGTTGCAAAAATAAAGTTATCTAAATCGATAATGCATTAACAGATTCCACGACATATTCCACGATAATATGTTGTTATTACGTGTGACAAATTATGTATCTGCTATTTATTATCTATCCCACGGCACCACGCTCTAAATTTCATTATAATAAGGCCATGTCATCAGCTAAATGTCCCTTGCATGCATGAGTCGCAAGGGCTCAGTCCATTGAACGGCAAAAGGCTTGATAGCTTGACTCTGAGCTGTGGGAAAGGGGTAAGTGCCCGCTTTGGGACGCCATATGCGTTAGTACTTTCGCTGCAGTTCTTAGCCGCACTATAGGTATGTTTGGGAAGAGCGGCTTCAGCGCATGCGGTATCCCTTACATGGGATAAATCGTCGGCGCTGATCGGTTGTTTATCGCCTTCCTCCTTGTCGAGACCGTTGCGCTGAAGGAAAGTCTTTCCTCAGGACCTGGGTCGACGCCTGCAAGAAAGAGGCCATAACTCCTGCTCAGGGGTTTTTCCTAATTCAAAAGCTGTCCATCGCAATCCAATGAAGCAACGCACTGAGAGTTATGGGCACCCTTGCGTCGGGAGCAGTCCGGTAGTTACAGTTTGTATACTTTAAATAGATATACTATTTAGGTTTAGTTTATTTGTTCGTTAAAGATAGATATTTTAACAAATGGCAACTTTATCTGCTATTTAATGATGATTTATTTTAAATATCACCGCTAAGGTTAGCTGAATAGCTTTTTCTTGTATTTTTAGCATAACACAATCAAGACATTACATTATGCTACAAAATTCACGATTGCTTTATCTTTATAACCAAATTTAGCTTGTTTCCATTTTCCGAGATATTTGACAGGTAAAGCGTAGGAGTTCCAGAACTTGTTTGTTTATAATGAAGACGCCGTGTCAACTCAGCCCATTTGCATAAAAGGCCGAAGAAACGAATAATATCGCTGATATTGGGAAACTTGGAGACTTGGTTTGAGCTACGTACATAGCCAATAACTTTCTCCGAGACGTTCCATATTTGCACGGTTTTTGCAGGGCTGCCAAAATAATTGACTATTATCCAGGTAAGTATTTAAAACATTACAACCGTCATCATGTGATATAATATGGCATATAAATAAAGTGTTAAAAGAGAGAACGATGGTTAAATGTTTTAGCGCTTTGTCTTAATAGTGCCTAGCATAATCAAAAGCCAGATCAGAAAACATCCCGTAATTGATTAATATTTTTTTAATCACGCTGTTTGGACCAGAATTATGGCAGCTAGAGCCCGTACCATGAGTCATTGACAGTCTCAAAACTGACATAAACGCTTTCGAGAACGTAATTTACTTTCTCGAAAGCTTTTTTTTTTTTTTCTTAGATCTCGCTTGCCCTAATATGCGAGTACGAGCAAGATGCATAGAAAGTAAATTACGTTCACGATGGCGTTTATGTCAGTGCCAAACTGATGGTAGCCACACAGAAATTAAATTACTCCTTCAAGAGAAAACGCAAAAAAATCGTTTTAATGTTCTTGGCTCTAAGGCATCATTGATCTTCGCAAAAAACCCGACCGATTAACAATGATAAAGAATTATCTGCACGGCTAGCACGTCTTGCCGTCACTCGCGCGAGTTAGACAAATTGTTGCGACTCGATAGATGAAATCGCGCGAATGGCAGCAAAGCAAGACGTGCTAGCCTAGCCGTAATACTGAATTAGTATTTCTTCAGTCGGCAGTAACTACTTTTACGCGGTATGTATTGATATTAAAACAATGATGTAACAACCCTGACACGAAAATGCGTCTTCTAAAGCAACCAGCGCTTGCTATTTGTACGGGGGCTCCGATGCTTGCGCGCATCCTTTGCCTAATACAAACTTCTCAACCGCGGCGCGACTGATAAACCGCTTTGGACCGAATGGCGAATGGAATAATGGAATCATTATATACCAAGGGCCTATTTCACCACAGTAACAATTGACACCTGACTAACAATTATCTGTCTATTCTGTTCGTTCTGGGTCGATATGTAACAACGGTACTTAGCATCAATACCTATTTACTTGTTGGAACAACAATGTGAGGGGAATTCACTCACACAACACAATTGACAATTGTTTCCACTTTTAATTCTGAGAGCCTGAGGCACTAGTCTAACATATTTTGTTTTTGTTATTTTTGCGCGTGAGACTGCCAACTCGCTTAGTTTTACAACTTATATTCTACCTCCATGTAATATACTCGTAATTTTATAAAAGTTCCGAGTAAATGTAGTTTAACGCTACCAATAAAGCCTTTGAGTCGCCTGACACAAAGTGAATACCGTTGCAGTGTAGAATTCTGAGACTGAACCATGACCATAGAGAAATATAGTAAGACAAGAGTGCTCACTCCGTACATCAGTTAGACTATTAATTTCAGTGTCTACATCTAGTATCGAGTAGCGGAACTATCAGTACTGCTACTTGACAATAGATGTAGCAGTACTGATAGTTCCGCTACTCGATGCTAGATGCTAATAGTCTTTTTGATACTAAAACTGATGTATGGAGTGAGCAATCTATGTATTTTTTTCTCTATGGCCATGACGCTTGACGTTGTGAAACGCATTCCCGACCTCGTACGTAATGTCGTACGTTTATGAAAACATACCCCGGATTTTTGGGTGCGGGAATGTTGTACACTAGCCTAAAAATAGGTTTAAGCTGTAAAAAAACTCAAACTTCTATGAAATCATGACTTAAAAAAAAACACTTGCAGTGATTGTGCTATCAAAATCGTTGCAGACAAGTCTTGGTTTAACTTTAATACTTACACTATACGCTATAAATCTTACCTAATGTGTACTTAAATTACAACATTCTAGCTTTCGTAGTTTCGCTTCTGCATTGATGAGTCAGTCAGTCAGAACATAGGCATATATCCTCCTGACAGCACGCGTCCTACACACTTACGTAAGTCGTAATTAAGTTTTGACTTTTTTTCAATTTGACAGAGTTAAAATTAAGCTGGCAAATTTTGAAACCCGGTCGTCAAGATGTTAAATAGATTTTGTATACTCAAAGCGTCGGCAAGTCGCAAATATCCATCACTGTGAAGCAGCTCGTACCCTTGTTAGCCACCGTCGTGATACTTAATAATAATAAAAATCTATGACAGGTACTATAATCAAAGGGTCCTTTAGGCGTGGGTTACAATGAGAATTAATACAGGATGCTTTTCAATTTCTGGCCATACTTTGCAAAACTATATGTAGGTACATATACATAAGAAGGTAAAGAGCTACCTAGAAGCGCTAGTAGCCTAGCGTGCAACTTTCAATCCGGAGATCGCAGGTTCAAACTCCGACTCGTACCAATAACTTTTAAATTTCGAAATTTAGGCTTCATAATATTATCAAATAGTTATTACAGAGATATACGATCTTACGAGTAGGTTAATATCAAGGGTCAACACACACTTCCGCAACGTTGTCTAATTTCAGTCCACTTCACTTTGTTCGCAACACCCCAATAATTCCACTGAATATAAATGAAGCTTTACTAGTTCTATGAATAACATTTTACCTAACAACACAATTTACATTCATTTGCCGCCATTATCGTGTATTTATAGACATTCTAATAGTAAACATACTAAACATAATTTTGTGCGAATTATACATAATCTAGAATACACTTGTACAAGTTATTTATTCAAAAGTATTATTGTCTATCGTGGTATTCTAGGCGTAAAACAATTAAATCCAAAGTATTATTTTAAATCTTCGCTTTCGAGACCATCCTGTAATATAGGAAAAAACATAATCCACCTACTAAAAATGTGAAGTCCATAGTACCTACGCTTTTTTAGGAATGCAAGATTGTACCTAATACATGCTTAAATAAACTCGAACTAAGAGGAATCGTCTAATGGCTTACCATCAGGCGATTCGTCTACTCGTTTGCCTCCTAATTCAGTGGATCCACTTGGCCAAGTTATAGGTAACGATTTTTCCAAAAGTAGGAATTGTACAAATGCACACCACAGTGGCAGTGAGGTGGCTTCGTACACCATTAGTTACTTCCCCGGGATTCATTATTTTCTCAGCTATTTCACCTGTTCTTGTCATCTTTTAGGTATATAATAATACTACTACTACTCTGGTCTCGTAATGATTATATTTTTATAAAACTGTAGTTTACGAAGGCACCCTAATAAATCCGAACACAAAAATATCTTAATATTTTTTTGTATATTTCTTATTATATCTACAAGTATCTGTTAATGCATTCGCGTCGGCGAGCGCAAAAATTACTCGTCTTGAGTAATGTTCTCCTTTTATTAACATCTGGAAATATTACCACGTAAGAAGAAAACACCCGTGACGCGGCCAACGAGATTACCTGAGACGTTTTTCAAGGAAGATAAAATCCATTTATCTTGGTTGTGAAGAAGATGGCTTTTGTCAAATCAAAGCACTTTTGCGACGCTTTGCCTATAAAACCAAGGGGACTGAAATAAAGTGAAACGTAATTCCATTGTTTTTCTCTACAGCTCGTGATATCATAATAATGGACATCTTGTATATTATGTAAACCTGTGTTGTGTACAATAAAGTGATTACTACTACTAGGTACTACTACTTGTAAAATTTCAAATAAATCACAAACAAAAATAACTGTCACATAATCATAATCAATTTAACAGTTCACCGATGATACCGACACTTGTAACAAAGCTATAGCCATATAATCTTGTGTATCATGTGCTTATTGAAACAGCATAAATCACAATAAAAGTTAAAAAAATATTCGAAGCAAACAGATACTTGAGACGGTCCGTATTAATTGGCATTGATAATATAAAACAAGATACACAGTTATAATACCGATGACTGACTGGGTTCTGATGACAAAGAAATAATATATAGGTAGGTATATAAATATTAATAAGAAGTAACGGTTTATACTTTTTAAGTAAGTAGGTACATTTGAAATAAAACGCAACTTTATACGAATGTACTCGTATGAACTCAAGAAGTGAGCATTATACTGACAATGCCGAAATAAAATTACGAGTAACTAGTTGCTATTATTATGCTACAAAAAATATCCCGTGTAGTGTAAATGACCCGTTCCACTTTAGCTTAATATCGTATAATATTAAATAAACCTCATTAGCTCAAAATTAAAAATATACATTTTTAATGAACAAGTGTTATGAAAAGCACGTAGACCTTGGACCCTCGCGACGTGATTTAAATTAAAATATCTCCGTTTGCCCTTACTTCGTTGAAGAAATGTTTAACTTGGAAAGAGGTAAAGAGGTTTTCGTCACGGAGCTAGAATCTTTGCACATTATAAGTTTTAATGACGACCGAAGTTTTTCGGCGGATGATCGCCGTCATACAAATTATGGAGCGTCGTTACTAAGTAACTAAATTTTTATGCTCAAATATTTTCTTCGAAATTTTCTTTTAAGTGGAGAATTCCTTAAAGAAGATGAGAGTGAATTAAAAAGAATTTGCTTGTTGAGATTTAATGCATGTGTATACAGGTAATGTTAGAAGGTTAATCGAACTCAAGTTTACCCTGGTATCTAGACACGCGGTAGCGTGTCCAGCCAAGTTTAAAGAAAAAGGAACTGGCGACGCAGCAACCGTGTGTAATATTACACGAACCATTTCGAGCTACTTTTGACCCCTTCACAACTTGAAACCTACTTAACCTACACACATGAAATTGGCACATGTATTCAAGTCCCTTAGCTTGTACAAAATACAAAATTTCATAAACATAGCTCAAACAGTTATTGATAAATTAACGTTTAAAAACCGGCATTTTTGTGACTGACTGGCATATAGATCAAAAACCTAACCCACTTCCAGATGACCTAGAAACTTGAAATTTGGCATACAGGTAGACTATTAGGTGTATATAGAGGGAAAAATCTGAAAACTGGAAATTATTGATATTTCGATGGAAAAAATAATAATTAATACTTATAGACCAAAAACCTAACCCACTTCTAGATGACTTAGAAACTTGATATTTGGCATCAAGGTAGATTATTAAGTGCATATAGAGGGCAAAATCTGAAAACTGGAATTTATTGATATTTCGGTGGAAAAAATAATTAATACTTATAGACCAAAAACCTAACCTACTTCTAGATGACTTAGAAACTTGATATTTGGCATCAAGGTAGACTATTAGGTGCATATAGAGGGAAAAATCTGAAAACTGGAATTTATTGATATTTCGGTGAAAAAAAAATTAATACTTATAGACCAAAAACCTAACCTACTTCTAGATGACTTAGAAACTTGATATTTGGCATGAAGGTAGACTATTAGGTGCATATAGAGGGAAAAATCTGAAAACTGAAACTTTTTCACAATTAACCGCGCGTTAGCGAGGTTTTCCTTTTCAGCTTAGGCAAACTGCTTTCATGATGAATACTATAGTAATTTCTGTACAAAAAATAATGATATCCCAACAAAAACATAAATGTGAAATGAAAGCCAAGTTCAATAGGTATTAAGAATATGTGTCGTTGTTGACTCGCCGACAAAAGAATTGAGATCTATATGGGTGCCAAGTTCTGTGCTGTGTAGAAAATCCTGAAATTATAAAGGATTTGTCTTGGCTAGTTCTTGGCGAACTGTACTCATGTCCCAAATTCCAGTGAATAAGAGCTATCCCTGTGTTGCAACAATACTGACATTATTAGCCTGAAAAGTATGTCTATCCGTCTTCAGAGTTCGAAAACCAATTTCTCATTTAAAATGGAAATCCATGGCTCTTGTAGAATAATAGCCGCTGTCTATGGCGGACTAAACTTGTTGACAAATAACTCTCAGCATTGTTCGAATACGGGTCACGCATAAACCATAAACAAAGATTCACTGAGAGAGTATCGAGATGTATCAGGCAATTTCAATACAATTTAGAAAACTCTACCCCTCGTGGTGTGAAATATTAAGTGTTTTCCTCAACCATATTTAATAAATCAAGTAGTAAACGAGTCGCCAACTAAGGAGGTCAGTGGGTGGTAAGTTTTAAGCTACTCGTAGCGTTGCTTAATGGAAAAGTGGGAACTTTTAGTGTGGTGGTTATCGGGTAATAAACATTTATGAGCACGTCCTCAGTGTAATTTTGTGTCCGGAAAAAACTCTTCTACTTTTTCTCGTTACTTCTGATTAGGATTCAAGTAGCTCGTCATTTTTATAGATATGGTATTTCCAATTCCCGCCAGTTCTCGATGGGCACTTACTTCAAACGGGGTAAACACTCCTAAAATTTGATGTTCGGGTCTCAGCAATGTACTCGAAATACTCGAATAAGTCTTGATAAGTCTCTGAAGGGGACTCAGTGGCTCAAGTTTGGGGATTTCCTTTTCGGTCAACGATATTAACTTTCTTAAGTAATTTTTGGTCTTAATTATTGTATTTTGGGGGTTCTTATTAATAATGCGACATCTTCCTACCGTTTGCGTAAACAAAGATAAAGTTAGTTTAGATCCCTTGTTTTTCTCTTGTTTTAGGGTCCCGTAACGTAGCCAACTAGGAACCCTTATAGTTTTGTTATGTCCTTCTGTCCGTCAGCGGATTTGCTCCGTAATCCTTGTTTCGTAATTGGTATTTTTTTTTTCCTTTAATTGGCATGGCTAGCCGGGTTTTAATGTATGATTAGATACATTCGTTTCAGTCGTGGAAGTAATATGCCACAATGTTTACGTGCCAAACACTGATTTAACGTTTCTAAAATTAAATTGTCATAGTGACTAATATGATAAAAGCTAATCTTTACAAGCATATATTTCTTATATAAGTAATTTACTTACCGCAAAGTAAAATAAAATTAGACAGTATGGACCATTATAAGTAGGTATTTTATCCTAATTTTTATTTCAACCTCTATACAAACGAATGTTATTGTAATGTTCCTATCGAGCCATGAATTATTCACGTGGGAACGGTTGCTGACAACGAACAACTGTAACAACCCAACAACTCGCAACTCCCAAATAAAAACTTGTTTCTTTTTGCTATGAAACAATAACGACAACATTCAACAGATCCAACCGCAATCACGTGTTCGAATCACCATAATACCATTAAATTGTTTGATACAATACACAAAAAAACAACGTTCTACCCTATAATAGCAAGGTCGCATTTTTATCGTTTATCACCATGCCTGTCACGTTCTAACAAGTATGTAGGTAAGTGCGAAAGTGACGGGCATAGTGATAGTCGATAAAATGGAACCGTGCTGAGCCCGCTGCAATCTTTACCCAATATCCACTCCCGGTTTATGAATTGTTTTTTTGATACCAAGTAATAGTTATTTGTTTTACAAGGGGGCAAAGTTGTTGTTTAACCTCTCGTGCTAATATTGATACCCGAGCAAGCATGTTAGCACGACAGGTTAAACTACAACCTTGCCCCCTTGTAAAACACATAACTATATTCCTGCACATTTATTTCGTAGTTGTATTGTAACTGTGTATTTTTATGATATTTCTTTTATTCATTTTCTTACTTAGTCTAGGATTTTTACAATATTTTATTCCGTTATGATTATGTCGATTTTGTTATACCTAAACATAGAGAAATATAGTAAGACAAGAGTGCTCACTCCATACATCAGTTCAGACTATTAATTTCAGTGTCTACATCTAGCATCGAGTAGCGGAACTATCAGTACTGCTACTTGACAATAGATGTAGCACCGACCGGAAAGTCTTATGCTGTTGAGATAAGACTTTCCGGTCAGTGCTACATCTATTGTTAATAGTTCCGCTACTCGATGCTAGATGCTAATAGTCTTTTTGGTACTAAAACTGATGTATGGAGTGAGCACTCTATGTATTTTTTCTCTATGACCTAAATAATAAAGGCAACAACCGACTGCGACACAAGATTCGTGAGATTAAGTTCGATTCATACTGAAATTAAAATCTACGTCCCCAATATTAAATTGTAGGTGTGTTTTATAAAATTATTGTGGTTATCCTTCTTTATGGCGGTGCTGTACGGAAGGTGAAATCTGTGATAATAAAGGCATACACTCACCCCGCAGCGAGCGGCTTCTTGCACGAAGTGGGAGAACCGCACACGTACGATAAATTTGAGCTCTTTGACCTTCTTTTGCGTAGTTACATTCGCTGCTAAATCTGTGGGCAAAGAGAACATTTTAATTATTTGAAACTTAATTATTGGAAAATAAATTTACAAAATTCATAAACGCCTGGTGTTTGAAAAGGGATAACCTAATGTCGATAATCCTTTCTTCCCATTCGACTCATTCGAGACGCCAGGACATATTAAAAGAAATATAAATGGAAGTAGGTGATTAAGTCGCTTCGTTAAAATAAGGATAATTAATTCATCATCTACCGTACAAGTATAAAACTTTGCTCTTAGACATAACTTTGCCCACCGCGTCACAGTTCAGTAAAAGCGAAATACCTTAAAAGTAGTTACAGATACACTTTCTTCAGACCTTTTGCCACTTTTTGAGTAACATCTAGACTTAGTTATTTTTATTTAGGTTGAATTTCATTTGTTCAAAAATTGTACGAGACAAAAATAATGCTTCTTTGTTTAAAACCCTTGAAATAATGTAGGTAGGTACAGTCAACGTCAAAAATATGTTTACACTTTTACAACTTATTCCTTTGTACTAGGGCGAAAAATGTAAACTTATCTTTGACGTCGACTGTTCATTGGGCAGTTCGAATATGCTATAAACAGATGTGCTTTATATTTGAACGTTTATAGGTACATGTTACTCAATTCAAAGCGTAAAAGTCACAATTGGCGTAAATAATGACATTAAGTAGGATTATAAAGAAAATTGAAGCCGTATTTCAGAGACTCCCCCGTACAGCAACGAGCAAACGTATTCGTTTGTAAAGCGCCCAACACAATGATGCGAGTATCAAGCGATCTGTCGCTATGATAAGCCTTTGTTCTCCGCGCGACAAGTCTCTAGAATTGTTATCAAGTCTATTGTGGGCGTTAATGAACGGCATTTCACGGAAAGTGGTGCCTCGGGTGCTACTTCCAACGTTTACCAAGCGCAAGAGAGCCGAGCGACGAGGTGAACTTATAAAACGTACCCTCATATTACCCATAGCTGTTAAGGATCTCGAGGTTACAATTACTCTGGCAAGCCTGTGTGTTCGATTCGCATTGCACATTGGAAGACTCAGCTTGAAGGAAGATAAATAGAGAGCGAGCGGGTGTGGAGCTTACGTTTCCCGGAGCCATTCCAGTTTATACGTCATCGATACCTGTACCTTTGAAGTCTTACTTTCCAATTAAATAATTTTAAATACTTATATACTAATGGTATTTCAAAAATCATTAAAAGTACGTATAACGTCAATGTGGAGAAGAGCGGCATATAAAATGTATTGCAGGGAAGACCGTTATAGAGTAAGAAGTAAGAACTCTCGTATAGAGATGCACCGGATATCCGGTTACTATCCGGTATCCGGCCTATCCGGCCATTATTTTACTATCCGGCCGGACACCGGATAGCGACCTACTATCCGGCCGGATACCGGATAGTAAAATTAACACATTTTGGGGTAAAAAATGGAATCTAAAAAAACAGTCACGGTCATAATGCTAACGACACTGTAAATAGAAATGAATACGTAACCAATGTCACACAATACACTTATTTGTTTACACAAAAATACGCGCGCGCACTTGTAACTATAAACGAACTTACTACGTAATGACATGATAAAACTCGTTACGATCCTAGAAATGTGTCCGCGCGAACGTTCACTACGAAATAGGTCGAAACCTGCACGACGCGCACCTGAAAAACTCAAAATATAGGTATAGTTCCGCCGGCCGAATATCCGGCGGCCGGATACCGGATATTCGGCCAGTGTCCAGGCCGGATATCCGGTATCCGGTATCCGGCCAAACAACTATCCGTTGCATCTCTACTCTCGTATTCTGTATAAGCACGTCGCTCAGACACATTCAGAAAGGAAGAGCTTTACTTCTTCTGCTCTACGGAGCCTGTATGTGAAGTATATAAAAGCAGTCTTCTCTCATAGAAGTTATAGAAGATGTTTTAGATGTTCCCCAGTTCCCCACCTTAGGTAATGTTTATAAATGGTTTATATTTAACACTCATCATTTGAGCCTAATATATAGTGTGGAAAGATAAGTCGGGCCCTGGAGGGAAACTACCTTAAGCTGGCTCATTTTACTTAATGGAGAAATTCCTTTATTTTTAAAAAGAAACAAAACTGCATTCAAAGTTTTTTTCTTTTTTTCTTCAATTTGGCTTGTCTTGAGTACTAAATATTACATTTTATGGATATTTTGTACGACAGACGAGTTTAAGACCTAATGTTTCTTGGATAAATGTTATCATTAACATTAACTGTATCGACTAGTAGAGTAAAATAGCGAGTTTTTATTTTTTGGAATTTTTAGTCGGTTCGAGTCCCGGGCGAGGCAAGCGAGTTTTAGAAAATCTTTGAATACAGTTTTGTTTCTTTTTAAAAATAAGGGAATGTCCCCTTTAAGTAAAATGAGCCAGCTTAAGGATTTAAGGTAGTTTCCCTCCAGGGCCCGACTTATCTTTCCACACTGTATATATCCGTCCCACTGCTGGGCACAGGCCTCCTCTCATGCGCGAGAGGGCTTGGGCTATAGTCCCCACGCTAGCCCAATGCGGATTGGGGACTTATATTTAACACTGTAAAATAGAAATATAATAAGAAATTCAGATATTTCGTACGTGAGTTTAGATGATGCGATGTTGTCGTTGGAAATAAATTCGTTTTTTTTAATTAAATCAAAACCAATCAAGACCATGCTACGAATAGTGCAGTAGTTGTCACGGAAATAGCTTTTATTATACTAACTAACTCCATTCAGTGTATTAAATTGGCCAACTATCTGCTGAATGGGAATGAGACATCTTGAGCACTAATTGCTATGCAATGAGGATTACTATTACTAAAGACAGTAAAGACACTCGTAGTATCTAGCCACCACATACCTACCTAATTTGAGTAGGTAAACAGAAACACTTTACCAGCAGATTGCGATAGAGACAGATGATTTCTTAAATCAGTGTTTGTACAAAACATCCAGTTTTCTGGATTTCGGTTTAAAGATTCTTCTTCATTTTTTTATCCTGTTACCCTTTGTTGGGGTGAAGGGCTGAAATCATTATTCTTCTACACCAGTCATATTTAAGATTACATAAAATAAATGTATTCTACTCTTTAGGTAGGTATTGTACACAGTTCACACCTCAAAAATAATGAAACAATGTACAAGTTACAAATCGCAAAAGTTTACCTCTGTCAAACAATAGGCGCCACACACACTTAAATTTTAAACAATATTAACATTAATAACCAACTACTCAAAAACTCATTAAAAAATATAATTGTCTTGCAGTTTTGTGACCATGTAAACGGAGAACGTCTTCCAGCTATTTAACGAAACGGCACTATTTGAATGCATCTACAACATGAATATTAGTAAAGCAACAGTTTTGATTGGGCCACAATACACCGGTAACATATTAAATAACCTCGCCAAAGCAAGTAACAAATTGAAATAGTTTCCACCACGCACTGAGATTGTGCAATCTACCGAACCATATCTCACTGGAGGGGTGGATAAGTTCCAACGGTAAATACGCAGAAGCGTTGGAAGAGCTTCCCTTCCTCTCTGTACACTGAGAAAATAAACCGAGGTAATTAGACAGTCTCCCTTACTTTGTTCTAAGAGCACGGTCTTTATTTTGTTGTGAAAAAATCTTTTATAGTAGTTTACGTAACGAAGTTAAATACAAAATTGTTTATTACATTAGCTGTACCCAATGGAATAAATTTAAACTATATGTACTTACATACCTCCCTGTAGGTATTAGATAAAAGTAGTTAGATGTTTTATTAGGTAGAGATATTTGATGATCAAACGAACTTCTTGAAGTGAAGTTCGATCGAAATTATATGAGTCACTTCATTTGAAGATATAATTATATATTAACCATGTAGTTCCCCTATTGTACAGGTATGTTATGTGCTGATTCGAGAACAGTTTTGCCGTTGTTATTTTTGTGCTAAAATGACTAATTGAAACAATAACAAAGTCAATAGAAGACAACTAATTTCCAACAGAAAGTTGCATTGGTAACAAATAGACTATTAACCTATTAGGTATACTTACTCGTAACAGACTACCAAGATCCCCATGCAAACTCCTTTTAGGGCTCCTAGGCCCACATTGTTACTTATGATTGTCACCAGACCAGATAAATATTAAAAACGAAAGTATTTATCTCACCTGCATTCAAACTTTAAAAATAATAAAATTCCAGACGCACAGATGTCCCTTTACTACTTGATTAGAGCCTCGCTACGCTCGGTCATTCGATAGGCTAGATAGGCAACAGCAACACCGACCGCGGGCCAAGGCTACTGCGCCACCCTCCTCTTAGAGGAAATTAGTGTCGGAGCGCGATGAAAAGCCAAACGGCAACCCGGCCCTTTCAGCTGCACAAGTATCGGCGGCCACTGAACATACCTACCCCTACTTCGCGGTCGTTGAAGAATGAGCAATCCCATTAGCAAGACGACCAACGAATTCCCGAGTCTCCGCAAATTAAATTAGACTTGAGCTGAAGAGACTCCTCAAAAACCAGCTAGTTTCTTAATGCCATTCATTACAGCGCTATAAAAATGTTACAGTGTTCACAGTTCGTAATTATGGAGCTGCATTATGTTCATTATGAATTCGACAACCGTAAACTTACAGCAACCCCACGCGGGAGGTAAACTAATTAAATTTTCATAATACCTCAAGCATTCAACTCGAGAAAGCCAAATAACCTCGCAGGTTGACAACTTGACAACCTGACTAGCTCTAAATTATAATTTTATAATTAACCATACAGACCGCTAGCATTAATTTAAAATTACGTAGGTAGTAACTGAATTCAAGGGAAACTTGCGGGGAACCAATTGTTCTGCAAAGTACCTATAATGACAAATAAGTGAAAACAATTACAAAAACACTAGTAAAGACAATAAAAAATTGTCTTCCGAGATGGGTCGAATCAGACTCTCCAAATTTAAACAACATACATATATAGTATTTATCTGTTACCAAATTTTGTACAGTATATGAAATGTATTACAATCACTACTTACACCTTATAAAACAAAGTTCACCGCCGCCACCCGCCGCGTCTGTTTGTTTGTATTTATGTTCGCGATAAACTCAAAAATTACTGAACCGATTTTCATACGGTTTTCACCTATTAATAGAGTGATTCTTCAGGTAGGTTGTATAATTCAAGATGGTCAAGATGTATAATTTGTTAAGGTTTTGTGCAACCCATACGAAGCCGGGGCGGGTCGCTAGTTACTGATATACAATCATTTATACAATACAATCAGTGTTGGCAAAAACTCAATTCGAATTGACGATTGACGATTGAGAATTGACCGATCAATTCGAATTGACGATTGACGAAACTAATTCTAAATCTACTGATTGAAGATTGACGATTACTAATCGTTAATTCGAATAGATCGGTCAATCCTCAATCATCAATTCGGATTGACGATTACTTTGTATGTACCTACCTAATGTCCTTTTTATTTAGGCCATTTTTCGAAACTGACCAAATGCGTTCAAAAGCGGTGTCTGAGTTTACCAAAGGTTCCGAAACATGTTTCCGACGGCAATATGAAGGACGTCCTTTTTGGAACATTTTCGGGACTTTCCTTGAAATTAACCGATAGCGTTCAAAATCGATATCTGAGGTGCCCAAAGGTTTCGAAACTAGTTTCCGAGGGAAATATTGAGAGATATTGAGTCCTAGTCCCTATATAATATTGAGTCCTTTTTGGGACATTTTTAGAAATTACCCGATTGCGTTTAAAATCGATATCTGAGGTAACCAGGGGTTTCTAAACATCTTTTCAACTGCAATATTGAAAGGTGTCCTATTTTGGGACATTTTAGTGACATTCTTTGAAAGTGACTGCTTGCATTCAAAATCGATATCTGAGGTGCAAAACATGGTTTCAATGGCAATATTTAGATTCTACACTTTAGCCGCGTACTTACTTTACTACCTGCATTACGCCACCCTGCTGATAACAAGATGCGTTCTAAGAACGTACGAGTGCGAAAGAGATAGCATGATTCTAATCCTTTTATTGTTCTAGTGGTGTCCAGTTTGAGTCCAGTAGAGATAAGACATTCGGTCTTCAACCCTTGTCAATCGGTTAATTTCTAGAAACATCCTAAAATATCCCAAAAAAAGGTCATTTCTCGGTATTGCCGTCAGAAACATGTTTCGAAACCTTTGGGCACCTCAGATATCGATTTCGAACGCAATCGGTTAATTTTAGAAATGTCCAAAAAAAAAGGAAACTCCGTCTGTATTGCCGTCGGAAACATGTTATCTTTGGAAATCTCAGATATCGTTTTAAAGTGCCAACGATCAACGGTTAATCTAGATTGAGATTTGATTTAATCCGAATTGAGGATTGATGCGTTAATTCCAATTGATTCAATCGGATTCACGCGTCAATCAGAATTGAATCAATTCGAATTGATCAATTCGGATTGATCAATTCGGATTGACGCGTCAATTCGATTGATCAATCCGGATTGATTTAGTTCAGATTGATGCCAACACTGAATACAATACGATACAATACAATACAATACAAATACTCTTGCTGTATATTGCACGCACACCTCATTACAGAAAACAATACAAATAATACAGAAAAGAAGATGTTAAACAACAGGCGGTCTTATACTTACAATTAAATAAAGTTCAGTTGTAAGCGCTACAAACAACTAACAGGTAAAATACACTAATCTACTATTAATAAATACAAATATTGTAAGCGGATTGGCTTATCCCGTAGCCAATTACCCCCGGTAACCTGTGAACGAGTTTCTCGGAAGCCGGTGTACTTCTCAACTAGCCATCGATCGAGCTCCGACCACCACTTCTACTTGAGTTTGGGAGATTAAGCGGTGAGGAATACTTCATTATTTCCAGCTTAACGATCAGGATAATAGTGGTACTTGTTAGTCAATAAAACAAACTATAGGTGCATACATAATTATGTGCTACTTATATGAAGTAAACACGAACACAACTTGCTACAACTGCCACTTTTATTTAAATATTTTGATAGATTATTAATTGAAAAGTATTAGATTGCCTATCGTAAATAACAACAAGAATTCACCAATCCTGACGTGAATTACTACTAAAGAATTTACATCTAGTACCTAATATGTTTTCTGCCCAAGACCAGACCATACATTTTGACGTACCTAGTTCATCTGTCATTTATCCGATTTATCTTCGCCAGCTTTGATGAATTGATTTGTAATTTTAGGTCATTCTACAAAAATCTCATTCCCCTGGCCATACCTATTCGCAAATTCCTAGGAGATGCCGCTTTATTAGCATCTCATTTTTGGCGACTGTGTAACCCGTGTTAAATTCCATCTACAACCATAACTGTTGAGCGGAATCTCCTGTGAATTTGCGAATAATAGCCAGGGGAATTAGATTGCTGCTGTCAATATTTTACGTATGCCTTTTTGTAAACATTGAACTCATTGAAGTAATAGAATGAAGCTAAATATGTACCAAGCTATATATTTAAATACTTGTTAGATGATTTCACGAAGTTGGGGAGTCAAATGAAATGGGGGAATCAGTGAAGTTATTGTATAAAAATATCGTTTCCCTTCGGGATAAGCTTATTTCATGGGCGCACCGTATCCCTCGCAAATACATGTTTTTTGCATGCATAAACTTTGGAATAAAACGCGTAAGATTAGGTACTTTTTACCTATGAATACGAAAGTAAAATAAATATTTACATCGCAATGTTTTCAGCTTCATTTTAGTACTTCTAAATAAGTTAGTAGGTTCATCAATTAAGGCATCCATAAGAAAATATAATTTATTTTTAAGTATGTTCTTACCACAGACTTGTCATTTTCGCGCTCGCGCTTGACAGACAGCTGAAGTGTGCGAAAGGGAAGCCATCACGTATATGAACATACCATGAGTGCGAAAGAGTCAGACTACCAATGAGAAAACGTGACCACTTTTGACTTTGACGACGGCCGCGGACGGCCAAGAGCGTATCACAGTAATTTTCAAATTGAAAAATATACACGGATTAGGACGAAAAGTATTAAATAAAGTAATTCAGTGAAGATTGCGTCTTGTAGTGTGCCGGATTTCAGTGTTACAGTGCCAAATAATCCAAGCAAACACAAATTTCAGAGGATTTATGATATTCATAGCGAAATTTTCATAACGATATTTTGTCAAATTAACAGCGTAAAAAGTGTAAGAAGCCGGTTTATAAAGTTTATTATAAGTTTTTCTTCCTTTGTGTGCTAATATTTTATCATATTAGTCTATAATTTAAAATATTTTTTCTACTCCAGCACTTAAATGTGTCAATTAAATGACTGACAGTGATATCTAAAGCAATGTCATTTGAATGCTTTGTCTATAGGCTCATAAGATGACTGCTAGCAGTCATCTTATGAGTATAATACAACTGCTTTATTTTTTTTAAAGATACAAGTTCCGATCATCTTGATTGAAAGAGGTATGTTTTCATTTACAATAATAACTCTTTTTTTTTTTAATAATAACTCAATTTTTTTTAAATAATAACTCTTTTTTTTTAATAATAACTCTTTTTTTTTAATAATAACTTTTTTTTTTTTTTTTTTGCTGCAGCTGTCATAGAAAAAGTAATGTATGCAACAGCTCATAATTGGTTCTTAAAATTCTCGGGTCTTTTTTTACAAAACTCGACTACGTCTCGTTTTGTAACTTCGACCCTTGAATTTTAAGAACCCTTATTATATCACTGTTGCATAAACTACTATTGTGTAAAAACATAACCTGTTACTTTACGCTAGGGCTTGACAAAATGTTCATATGACAGTATCGATAACTTGTCGGTATATTAATAGCTATGTAATTATTTCTTCACAAGACATCATTAAGATATTAGCTTTTATAACCGACTTCAAATAATAACGATTGTTATACCTTTTTGAAGGTGCTCATGTTTAGCGGTAAATTTAAACTTCACTTTCCAACACAGTAAGAGTTACATTAAGATAAGTCTGCAACGATTTTGATAGTACACGCAGTGCAAGTGTTATTTATACGTCATAATGTCGTAGAATTTTAACGTTTAAAATAACACATTTGAAAAAGTAGTCGATAAAGCAATCAAACATCGACAGATTATTAATATGTTGTAACATGACATCACTATTTTCGATCTCACATAGACAATTTACGCACACACTTGCATTTCATTTTTGGTCGCACTTTTGAAGATTGACAGTTGTTCTAGTCATATTAATTCTATGGTTCTTACATAACTCTTATACGTTGTTAAAACTTTAAAACATTTACATAAGAAATTGCTGAAAAAATGGTAACGAAATAAGACATAATAGTTAATGTTAAGAATGTATAAAATATGTATTATGCATAGGTATGTACTACCGTTTTATATAAGCAGGCATTTGATTTTTTTAAACAATCTTTCCTTATCGTTTGTTTGACGCTCCAGTTTTTCAGCCACCGTTTTATACTTACCCAAAACCGCTGGCTCAACTTTTTATTTTTGCTTTTATTGCTGCGAATTCCTGTCATTACTAACAATTACTTTAATCTTATAAGAATAAAATGCCGTTTCGTCACTTGAAATTTCTCAAGCTCTGTAAATTATATTCACAATGCAAAAAATTACGATCGGATTTGCGACGAATCCATTCGAGGATATTCATGACACTTTTAGAGCAATTCTTATAACGAAGCATATGACTTATTCATGGTTTCGAAGGTAGACGCAATAAGTCCGATGCCTTCATCTGAAATACCGATTCCATCTGGAATACCGTATTTTAAACGAGACGATAACGAACGAAAACAAATTTACGATAGTCACCACCTACCTCTAAGTTTTTGCACTATCTATATAATAGAGATATTTAATTTGTTAAGTACATGAATTTTACTCATTTGACCTTTACAATCTTTAAGTTTAAGAAATAGCGCCTAGGTGACCTAGGTGGATGGATTCCATGTTCTAACTTTGCATTATTTTGATGGAAATTCGAATAGATTGAGTACCTACCAGACGGCCAGTTAAATTCTGTACTCGTAGTTTCATAAGTAATTATATATAGTTTTCTTTAAATGATTTTCGCGTATGTACCTACCGTATTTTTATAACATTCAATTAATAAAAGAATTACATGGTACAGCTTACCAATTCCATAAAACCACGTGTAACCAAAACCATTTATATGGATTGCCTAATTGCCTAATTATACTCGTAAGTATTATCAATAGTTATTTGTACAACAAGAGATCAAAGTTTGATATTTCTTCGAGTGCTTAATTTGAGTCCCGTGCAAGCGAAAGATAATTTAGAATCTTGAGCTTAGTAAGGGACTCAAAAGCGCACGAGATGTAAATAACTTTGATCTCGTGTAGTTCACAAAACTTTTCACCTCAGCAGTGAGAACATATTAGAGAACCCGAAAAATGTATTCCTTCTTCATGATCTTACCTGTATTCACTCATGTTTTCTTAAGATATACCAACAATTAAGTTTTCACCTCAGCAGCTCGAATAAGGGTACTTTGCTACTTAAAAACAGTGAGCAAAATCGCATTTTGCTCACTGAGTGAACAAAATCGCATTTTGCTCATTTTGTCGCACTCAGTGAGCAAAATGCGATTTTGCTCACTGTTTTTAAGTAGCACAGTACCCTTGTTCGAGTTTCTGAGGTGAAAAATTTCTTGCAGGTTATTTTCGATAGCATCGTTATTCATATAACTGATAAAACTATACATATAAGAAATACTTGTTATTTAAACGCCGGTTTAATAGGTAGGGCCAAATTCTCCTCCTCTCTCGCCAGGAGAGGGGAAAGGAGCGGCGAGTCCCACACACCGTGCATTAAACGCATTCCCACTCCGTCAAAAAAAAGGCATAATATTATGTATTATAGTTTATTTCTTGAGTTTAAGCGATTTTAAACAAATCTATATGCCTATCATGCCCAACAGTGCATGGCTTAAAAAACGGTGTTTTTTTTTACAGTATAGATGTTCCTAATTCCTAAATAATGGTAGCGATTATTTCATTATTAGTTATATATACCTATAGACAGCCGTTTTGTAAAGAATCACAGTTTTTTAAGCCAGGCGATGTTGGGCATGGTGGGCGATGTTTAGCAAGTTATCGGTATGTACTTTCATTTGGTATGCATATTAAGCTGCAAAAAACGGAAAAGTCAGTCAGTCTTTGGCGATGGGAATGTGAATATGCCAAATGTTATTCGGCAATTCGCGCCCAAATACGTCTAAGCAGGTTCTCATCAGGGGAGCGTAAATCTGCAACAAAACATGACGCATTTAATTAATTTCTGGCATTTATTTAAATAGGACCAATCAAGTCTTAATTAAATTCCTCGACTTTGATGACTTACTTTCCCGTAGAATCCCGTTTCCCACTTCCCGGTGTCCACGCCTAAATTAATATTGGTGGCGCAATGATTTATTATAATGTCTTCATTTACCTAAAAAATATTTTTTTTATATGATTTGAATTTAAGCAGATGCGTCTAAAAATAAGTTCCTGCTGGCGTCTTGTCGACAAAATTCTCGGAATTGATTGTTATGCCATTTATGGTCCTAGCTAAATTGGTTGTTCCATACTTACTTTATGAAATGTCCAATTTAGCTAGAACCCTAAATGACGTAACAATCACGGGGCGTGACTGTACATGAAATGAGTAGGCCGATATTAAAGTATACATTTCGCCCATCATGTAAAATACGGCTATGTATCTGGGGGCACGGTAGTGCCCCCGCCAAGACGAGCAAAGCGAAGCGCAAGGGCACTACCTACCTTTTCTCGAAGCGCTTCGTCGTTTTTTTGAACCCTCTTAACTTGGGTTTGGATTATACCACATAAACAAAACTCTCGGGATATGATGTCAATAGTGCACTTATTAAGCATAAAAAAATTCAATTGCATAGCTCTTATACTTTGGATTTTATTTATGTCTAAAACACCCCGATTTCGTCACTGACTCATTCACTCACTGTTGATCATCAAAACCTCTAGGGTACTTCCTGAAGTCCTAGGAAGCTGAAATTTGGTATGTGAGATAGTATTAGTCCACAAACAACAAAAAAATCCAAAAAATTGAAATTATAAAGCCCCTAAGGGGGTGGAATTTTGTATGGTAAATCGATAACCGCGGAACCGATTTAGTTGAAATGTGGTATGTAGATAGTTATTGTTATGGGGAAGGATATAAAATAGTTTCAACCCCAAAATCACCCCGTAAGGGTGAAAAGGGGTGGAAAAAGGCGTTAGGGGAAAAAGGAGGTTGAAGTTTGTATGGGGAATCAGTAATAAAGCAGATTGTATATAAAAGATGCCCCCCCAAAGTACGTATTTCAGGATTTTTAATAGTAAATCACCCGCAACCCTTTAAATCAGAAGATTGTCATAAGCAACTTACAAAAAGATGTGAAATCCCACCAAAAACATTTTCATGTAAAATGTTGCCAAGACGAAACCATAAGACTCGCACTGACAAAAAGTTATCAAACATCAAACATCAACATTTATTCAGCAAATAGGCCACAAGGGCACTTTTACACGTCAACATGGAATTTACATACAGCAAAAAAAAAACACATCTACAATTATAAAATACAACTTTCTAAGCCGCAAATATAAAATCAAACTATAGTATTACATAGAGATGTATAAAGTCTCTAAATGTCGAATTACAAAAAAAAACGCTATAACAATAGTATTGAAAAAAAAAGAACACAAAGATACAAAACTGTAATCTAAAATTATTTAGAGATGTAAATGTCTCTAAGTGTCATCATAACTAAAAGATTACAATATATAGTAGTTAATCAAATTATCCTTAGAGATCACAGTGTTTTCAGTTAAAAGAAACAGTGAATCTGATGTACTCGGATATGCTTGGGGAAATTAATGACAGAGGGCGTGAAAACCAATTTTATAAGTCTTTCAAATCTTGTATAATCTGTGATGCCACTTTCATCTTTTTCGTTACGCGCAATTAACAAAAGGAAAGAAATAACAAAATAATTTGGTTTTATTTTTTGCTTGCCTTTAAAATATTTTTGATTCATATATCTAATAATAAAATATTCATCAAGTGTTTTTTCTTTAATTTAGTCCATTTTAAAATCTTAATTTGCATAAATTTTAGGATACAATTTAGATAAATATGAAAGGAACGGAACGTTATTGACAGACCCGCCATAACGTTTTTATTTCAATACTTTACTTTCTTGTTATCCTCGATGCTTGAAAGTGCTCTGAAACGATTCTCTTGTGATTTTATACGCCTGTGCTTGCCCTGGACCCCGATAAATCTGTTTTTATGTGAATAGTATGGTGTACTCAACGGACTCTGATTTGCTGCTTGGATTGGTTATTTGTGACAATGGTTCGAAACAGTGCGATGTGTTGTGTACCTAATTGCGGTAAAACGCGTAAGTATTCATATTAATATTTTTCATTTTCAACTGTGGAGCAATAATACTTAACCCTGAAATATAAATATGGAACTATGACCCCAGTAAGGTCTACTTCATGTGCAATATGACTCGGCGTTTTCGAATATAACTTTGACAAAATTGTCGCGATTTATTAGCACTGCGTGGTATTTTATTGACATGTAATCAAACCTAGATTATATTTCTTTAATATAACACTATCAGTATATACACAGTCTGGGTATTTTTCCAAATAAGGGTTATAAGTTATATAAAGTAGAGGTATTTCCCTATTAAGGACCGGGTCCTTCAAAGGCCTTTCTTTAGCATGGTTAAAGAACACAAAATCAACTGTAGGTTTTTATCATTTCATACCTTGACATAAGTGCAGTTATGAATGTGGTATTTTTTTTAACTTATTTAAGTTAATATAGGTATTCATTGAACATCCAAAGTTCATTCTGTTAGTGTACCTACTTAAGTCTGTACTAGTGTTACTGTAATTATACATATACATTTCTTTTTTTTTTTCAGGATTAGATAATGTGATTCTTCACAAATTTCCCTGTCCAATTAATGAGGCTGACCGGTTTCGTACTTGGATTTACTCTGTTAGTGGAGATGTGTTATCTTTGGATAATCAATTTATTCATAAGTACCGAAAAGTGTGTCATGTTCACTTTGAGGAAAAATTTATTAATCGAAGCGGAAGACTCAGCGCTATTGCAGTTCCAACACTACATTTAAAAGGTACATACACAATTTTAGCCGAATTGCACACATGTCTTGTACAATTTAATTGTTGTGCCATTGAGGGTTCATATTACATTGGACATATCATAGTTTAGTTTATTTATTTCATAATGATAAATTACAGTATAAATTATTTTATTTATTATAGTGTTAGTATCCCTATGTCCCTGATGAGGGATAACAGGATACCATCATAGTGTTAGTATTAGCCCCCAATGACAAAAAAGGGCTGTCATAAGTTCAATGTGTATGTGTATGTAGTAGTTATATATCTCTGTGTATGTAGTTGTATGTCTGGCTGCGGCAATCTATGTAGCACTCAAACGGTATGTGAACTAATTTGAGTGCAGTTTTTTAATCAAAAGCCTTGTTTATTGGAATCATCACTTACATTACAGATCACTTACTATTCTAAAATATGGCTTAAGTTTCATGTACTAGGTACCTATTATTTTAATGTGTTTTAGAAAAAAAAATTGCCCGTTGCCCTCTAACTTAACTTTTGGTCTTTCATTGTGATATAACAATACTTTTTAAGGGCAAATATTTCTGTAATAAAATGGTTAAATTTTCAGGAATGGCTACGCAAACCGCATCGGTGCAAATTGCAAGCAATTTCCAACAACCGTTGCAAGATGATCATGTACCCCGAGCCCCATTGATGAACATCACGAATCAGTACAATGCAGGTGGTGACGACACTTCTCGGCCCTCAACTTCAGGTCAGTATGAAAACTATATATTTTCTTACAATAATATATCTATTTTTTTATTTCATTATATATTTGATACATAATTTGGAAGCTTTTTTAAAGTTTTTATTAAGGAGGAAATTCTTTACAGATCATTTAGTATTCTAAATTATAGCTTAATTTTTATGTGACTAATTATCAATCTTCCCATTCCATTCTTCTTCTTGTTAGGTTAGGTTAGGTTAGGATTATTTAGCTGTGGCGCTAGGTGCACGTTGATGAACTCTTCATAGAAAGGCTTTGATCGGACTTTCATACATTTGCGACCTTTTATTATAGAGCATCGATTTTTTTTTTGTGGTTAGCACATCTAATGGTGTCTATAATTTTGCCCAAGTCTCTTATGTTTGATAGTTTCCGACTTACGTCATTTTTAAGATTTATTGAAAATAATTATTATCTCACAAACTACCCACACAATTTTTCTTTAAATCTTAGTCAATGTTCTATAAATTAAGACTCACCTCTACAAAAAAAAAATAATATTACTTGTTTAAAAAAATTTGATGTGTAACAAATTATGTCAAAATGTTTTCAATTATGTTAATATCCAGAGAGGAAAATGAGTACTACGTTTGTATGAAAAGGCGATTTCACACGGGTCCTCCACTTTCGTCTTAACTTTACAAAAATCAAATGTTCTGTAGGTATTAAATTGGTGAAATATATGATTTTCAGGGATGGCTACGCCAACCGCATCGCTGAAAATTGCAAGCAATTTACAAGAACCATTGCACGATGTACTAGTGGAGTCAATATAAAGTTAAAGTTACATTAATTGCACAGTCAAATGTTTCTACACGGGTGAATTATATATCATATTGAATACCCGGCTGCGAATTAACAACTTGATATCTGTTCCCGTTTTTGAGAAATAACATTTTTTTTATTTTATATTTTATACTACCTAAACAGTAATTTCACACTAGAGATTTTTTGAAGAATGGGCTATGAAGCTTACACGACTACACGGTCAAAATTTCTCCCGACAATAATATTAATTATAGATTTAATGAAAAAAACAATAACTTTGTAAGTTTTTCATGACCGAGAATATCCCACACTGAGAGAAAAGTTTACTATTGTGGTTAATAGTATTTGTTTCGATCATGTTTAATTTATCTGCCTGAGGAACTGCTATATTCGCAGAATAGCAGCATGATATTGGAAACAAACAGCAAATAATGTTCTACACAATTAATGGACACTTCTAGTTTTTTGACAGTAAGTGTACAAGTTATTGAAGAATAACATACTTATTTTTCTCGCAATTATTAAATCAATTTCCAGCATAAAAAGTCAATGAAGTATGCTGTATTTCCAGGCTTTCACAGAGGCCAAGTCAAACTTTGTTTAAGATGTCAAAAAGATATCATTTTGTTATCATTCGCCCAACCGTCTCGCTCGCACCAATACATATTTCATCTAGTACGAGTGAAATGCACGCGCGAATGATATAAAATGACATCTTTTATAACAAAGTTCGAATTAGCATCAAGGTATATTAGGAAAATATACCTTATGACTTATGGCATTGCGTTAAGGTTTAATAATTCAATGCATAAAGTGTCTGTGTTTATGTGAAAAATGATAGGTGTCAATTTTTATATCTATTCACAAAACGTTTAGAATACAGGATGCACAGTCAGATATAAATAGACGCTTGAAGTCTTACAACTATCTATGATACTGGATCTCAAGCTTATTTGGTTAGTAAGTACCGTCCACCAAGTTATACTTCGAATAGCCACCCGGACAAATTCCAAAGCTAATTTCGAATTTTAAAATTTGACAATTCACGAGAAGAGTAACGTAACGTCAAAGGATATGTTTGTCCCTTTCCAACGATCCTGTCATCCGATGCTTGAGTAGAGTGAAACTAAAAGAAGCAAATGTCAGCAATTCGTAACGCTTAGTTTTTGTTAGCGTTAGCGCATCGCGACATGAGAACTAGTATGAGCCTGGCCCTCGATTACGTATAATTGCAAGGAAACTTGGGATCAAGTTATCTTAGTCAATTTAGAGCAGTTGGAATTCAACTCATTGTGAAATTTTTGAACGTTTTCAAATAATTTGTTGGATTAAGTAGTAAAAGTGTTACAGTGTGTTATATATTTGTGATCTACTTACAAGGCCCTTTCATTTGGTACCCCACATGGTATGTTTAAAAGAAAAATGGTAAAAACTTTGCGTCATAGCAACTACCCTCACCACTTTCGCGCTTGTCATCTCATATATTTGTGTTCAGGATATTATACTGAATGCACTGATACCAAATATACTCATATCCGAGACGACATGAGCGTAAATTTTTCTAGAAGACTTTTCGAGAAAAGGCCAGGCTACAATATCTTTACAGGTTGATTGATACTGAGTGTATTAACACCATGTTCACCCATATCCAAGACGATATGAACGAAAAGTAACCTAAAGCCACCCTACCAACATTTTCGTAACAATGAGAGATTATTTCTTGGAAATAATGTTGTAATATAAACTCCTTGTAGAGCACCTACCTGCGAAGAGATCGTGTTGTCAAAGTTGTTAATGATTTAATATAATATTGTTAATTAACTAAAGTTTTATTAATGCATCATTTCATTTTATACACCGCGGGATTTAATAACCCGAAAGATTTAAATCACGTATTTTTGACGACAGTACGAGTAAATAATGTTATATCAACATGGGTCCAATTATATATTTTAATTAAACTACTATTTCAGTACAAATTAAATCATATTAATTTACCGCTTCTTTGTGAACAAACCTTTATTCAGAGAGTGAGCGAGTTTAATTAATCTCAAGTAGAGAAACAGAGAGCGAGCATGACATTTCATGAATCACTCCGATATCATACGATGCACGGCGAATGCAGTGACATGTGTTCCATGACAAGAAGTGTCAAGTTATGTCTAGGATCATGTTTACGTTGAAATTATTTCAATTGATTGGCACCTCAAAATACCACAAATTGTATCAAAACTTTATTAATTACTACAACAGTAGGTATAGTGCAGTTATTATTGTTGAAACTTTGCGATAAAATCTTTTCCTTTGAGGTAACCAAAGCCATTAACCATGATTATATCCGAAAGAAATCACGCTTTTTTATTAATTTAATGAATTAGGTTTTCGAAGTGTGTACCACCGTTTTCAGCACAAAGATTTAATTTTAAACGGATTTCATTATTTAGGTTTACAAAAGTGTTCTTTATTTCTTCGGAAGCCGTTCGAATTTTTATTAATAATTCTTCTCCAGAGTTCACTGGTGTTGAGTATTCCTTCCTTATCTTTCAGAGTTCCCCATAGAAAAAAACCAATGGCGTTAAGTCGGGTGACCGGGCGGGCCAGATTAGGACGTTGCTTCCACGGCCAATCCACCTCTCAGGGTATTGTTCGTCTAGCCAATTTACGAACTTCTAGGCTGAAGTGGGTCCGTCGTGCCGGAAGCACATAGTTCTTCGGGTTTCCAAATCCGTACACAAAGTGAATATCCGCTAAATGAATTTTATTTATTACAGTCAATCAAATTTAAAGATGTTATCTTGCGCATATCTTGTGTGACATATGAAATATGTCATTTTATTGACATCAATTTCGTCATTTTCGTCAAACTATCAGCCAGTTATCATAAAGGTAAATAGTTTGTACTCTCGTGATTGAGAACAGAACAAAATTTCGGTAGTGAAACCTTTTTGTAGGATATCAAACTTAATTAAGTGAAACTGGCTAATAACCATGTAGTTAGTGCGTCTGCGTGTAAAATTAGTTGGTGGCTACGTCACGCATAAGGGTGTGTTAGAATTGAGATTTTTTTACTTGTGATTTGTTTTAAATAATTAATATCTCTTAAATTAAGGGTTTTTGGACTATGTGTTATATAACTTTATATACTCTAATTAGGCTCTAAAATCGTTGGTTTAAATCTTTCGGGTTATTAAATCCCGCGGTGTATATAACCCTATTACCCTTTGAATGACCTTTTTCACGTTTTCTACAGCAATGCAGTCGACTGCAGCAATTTTGAAGCGCGACATTGCTACCGACTGCATTACTGTGGTAAATGTCAAAATCTAAGTTCCTATCTGGATTTTGGCGTCCATTAAAAATAAATAATCAAAGGAGGTCATCGATCAAATGGGCCGGAGGACAAGCCATCGTTAACTGGTAGAGAATGCCTTATGGCATTAAGTCCGCCTCTTGTACTATAAGGTTTTTCTTTTGTGCAATAAAGATTAACCACTTTATTCATAAACTTTACGGGCCTGATTTAGTTCAATTATGTTTATCCCTTACTTACAAATACATAAGTTAAAGTGACAGATAAGGACAAACGATTATTACTATTATTAGCTAATTGAGGTTTGTAGCGCGTTTATGAATAACGGGGGTTAAAGAAATAAAATAAATACAGATGATGACAGTAATTATATACGCATTTTATTACGGAAAAAGATTTAATATTGGGTGTAAATGAAACGGGAATTGGAAATATAAAATAAAATGATATTATATTATTCATTTCCGTAAGTCAAACCATCATCTTTATTAGCATTGACATAACGCTCAACTTCGCACAAACCGTATGGTTTTTCACTAAGGAGTGATATATTCTCTTTACGCTAAACTTTATGGTGGGTAGACAAGTCTGTATACTTCTTTGGAACTATAGTCCGTCAACCAAATCTTGTCAGTAGCAATGTAAAGCAAACTAAAGTAGGGCAACACTCAAAGAGCAGTATTGCGCTAAGAAAAGCAGCAATGTACATCGAACCAACAGATTTTTTTTTCCGCTGAGCGCGCCCTGCGTACGTCAATTCAAATTGTCACTCGCGGTTTATTGAAAAAAATTGAAACATGGACGGATAATTCAAAAGCGATGTTAAAACAATGTTAAAATGATGAACAAATTTGAAGATATCAAAAACAACTCCCTATCGTAGTGCTTAATATTCTCTTTGTTCCCTATCTATGTCTTCTCTAAGTTTACTAAAATAAAATCATATCAAAATGCTGATAATTAGATAGTGCATATATTTGTTATTTACAATATAATATGCCACTTGTTAATGTAAATTAGTGTACTGTTCTGGATGAATATGACATATCTGTGTAATTTTTTTGATTGGTATATATTGTACAATATACATATTAAAAATAAAACAACTGATATTTGGGTGTTTATTTAATTTAAAGGTAAATAAGATAAGGGTAACTTTTCGACTTGGTTGCGTTGTACACGTACATAAACCGCCATAGGTAAGTATTGTCTGAAAAGATACTACCTACTACGAACGCCTTATATTGGGCAAGATTTAATCCTGCAACAAACATGTATGGATTAGGTAGATATTGCGAAAGAACGGCGATATAATCAAGGCTCTTAATACTGTTTAAAAGGTTTACCTTTGTAAATAGTCACAACTGATTACTGAAAATATTAGACATGTGGGCCTATGGACGGTTTCCAGGACAAAATTTATGGTCTTGTTGGATAGATTTAGGCATACGTTTTAATTTTATTTATGCCTTTTAACGCTAAAACAAAAAAACTGAACATAATCTTAAAAGTTCGAAAGAGTTCTTCCAATACTTGTCATAACCTCAATTTTTAGTAATGTTTACCATCAACGAGCATGATTGTACTTTGTAGGCCCCTTAGCTTTGCTTATTCTTATTTAATGTATTGGTATTTAATGGTGACAGCAGAAATATCTCTTGAAACAGAAACGATTCAGAATGAAAACAAATAAGGTGACGGCTGTCATTTACGATCCACATTCCACAGATAAAACACAGATGACACGCGTTTTGGAATTATTTGAACACAGTGTTGCTAACCCGCGATTTTTCAAATTTGCCGCCTTTTACTACTGACAAGATTTGGTTGACGGACTTTAACTGCCATAGTCTGTCATAGCCATGTCATAGCCTCATAGCTGACATATGTGACGTATAGGAGATACCGCAATGCATGCATGCATTGCGCGTTTTATAGGAGCTTGGCCTGAGGTGTGTTAAGTAAGCGCGCAACGCATACCGATGAAACTGGGTAAGATAGTCATGGGAGAATTAACGGTCGACCGGATCGCGAACTCTCGGCTGTTGAAGCGGAACAATCGTCTGCCGCGAACATTGAAGTGAGACGGAGATATGGAAGTCGATAAAACGTTCTCTACAGTGAATCAGTACCCGCCATTTAGGGTAATTTAAATAGCTTGGATGATTTAATAATGGTTTTATTCCATACAATATTACATATACGTGGGAGATTTTTTGTTGTTACACTAACATGAGAAAGAGATTTGAGAAAGTGAAAAACAAACCCACTGTCCATTTTCTCGAAGCAACGAAAACATTTTCAAAACAAAAATGGTTAATAGTAATTAAATGGATTAATTTACGTGAGAGATTTTTTTGTAGGATATAGTAAATATACAGAGCTTAATTAACATGTAATTGTTATGTACACATAGTTGTTATTTTTATATAAAAAAATATTTTTAATAAAGAAAATTATTGGGAGCTGGTTTTGGTGTCAAGCTGGGAGAAAATATAAATACATAATGAGTATATGTTTGAGAACTGCATATTAAAAAATCTCGAGTGTCGGATTCATGTTTTGATATATTTTTTCTATTTTAATAATAGTTTGGATTTATTAAAACCATGTGACATATTTTGTGGAGATTTTTTTTTAAATATAGTATTTGCAACATAGGTTATCAAATCTCAAAAAATCTCTAGTGTGAGAATTCATGTAGAGCTCTCATACATTATGAACTGTGCTGACCCGCCTATACCCCGAGCCCCATTGATCAACATCACAAATGCGGCTGCTCACGACGCTTCTCGGCCCACAATTTCAGGTGAGTTTGATAATAAACCTGTAAAGTTTCTTACAAATAATATATGCATTTTATTATACTACGTCGGACCGTGGGTGTCAAAAAAGCATACGGCCCGCCCGATGGTAAGCAGTCTCCGTAGCCTATGGGCACCTGCAACTCCAGAGATGTTACATGTGCGTTGCCGACCCTAACACCATAGAGTAATATAAGTAAAGAAAGAGTGGTAAGTCCATACATAAGTTTTCTTACCAAAACGCGCGTTATTTCGTAGTCGACATCTAGCGTCAAGTAGCGGAATATATCAGTACTGCTAGTCAACAATAGATGTCGCGGCGAACAAATACTCTAATGCTCAACAATTTTCAGCTAATATTATAACCGCATTACTCGAAACTCTATTTTCAACTCCTTCTGCTTCTAATATTAGTTGTAAATTGTTTTTAGCAGTACATTTTTCGTCAGTAGCGACACTTGTGCCATCTGTTGTCAAGTAGCGGTACTGATAGTTCCACTACTTGATATATGTTACATGTGGACTACGAAATAACGCGCGTTTTGGTTAAGAAAACTGATGTATGGAGTTACCACTCTTTCTTTATTTATAATATCTGGGAGACAACATATAAAAACTCAAAAATGCGCGTTTTCCCAGAGATAAGACCTAGCTAGATCGATTTTTCGCGCCTCAAAACCCCCATATAGTAAATTTAATCGAATTTTTTAGAACCGTTTCCGAGATCCCCGAAATATATATATAAATAAATAAACAAGAATTGCTCGTTTAAAGGTATTAGATAGATAGATAGATAGATTACTCTATGCTAACACTCCGCACTATTTCGCTTACCATAAAGACGAAATTTGCTAATATGTTTATACGAATAACCTGACACAGTGTCCTTATGGCAAATGGCAACCTTTTGATTGAGAATAAATAAGTGCTATAATAACTGCTAAGTATTTCTTCCTACAGCTACTTATATTATAAAATTTATTTCAGATCATACGCCACCCTACACGCCACAATTTTGCTCTGAAGCTAGTAGTTTAGCCAAACATATAAAAAAACTTACCGAGACGAAGGACAAATATGCCGTCAGACTAAAAAAAGCTATGTCTCTCTCAACCAACACGGCTTTTCAGAAAGCCATCGGTAAATTTACCACAATGGCATTGCTATTTGTCATGATGCAATTTAGGGAGATAAATAAAAAGAAAATGGGAAGGAGATTCACAAAGCAAGAAAAAATAATGGCATTATCTCTTTATAAGCAAGGACCTAAGGCGTATAGATGGCTGAGGCACATTTTTGTACTACCATCGCCTCTCACATTATCAAGGATGATATCCGCTGCAGCCTTAAAAGCCGGTATAAATGATAACATTTTCGAAAATCTTAAAAAAAAGGCCAGAAAAATGTCGATATCTGAAAGGCTGTGTATTTTATTCTTCGACGAGATGGCAATTAAACCTCATTTTGAATACAATTCAAAAAAAGACATGATCATCGGATTCGTTGACAACGGAAAAAGGAGGGTCAAAAAAATCGCTGACCACGCGCTAGTTTTTATGATAAGAGGCATCACAAAAAATTATAAACAGCCCATTAGTTACAGCTTTTGTTGTGGAGCCACCGAGAAACACGAATTAGCGCAGGCCATAAAAGACCACATATGCCCTGACCAACCAAATCATCGACTTATCTTGTAGGTTTTTCCTGCATCACTGGTGTAAAGACACAAATAAATTATTAAAAGGAACGCGATCAGACTTCGATCCAGCGGGCTCAGCACGGATCCATTTTTATCCACTATCACTAAGCCCGTCACTTTCGCACTTACATACTTGTTAGAACGTGACAGGCATGGTGATAAATGATTAAAATGCGACCGTGCTACTAGGGCAGAAGATAGAATGCGAGAAATGACGAGGAACTATTATTTAAAACGAAGGAAATGCTCCAATCGATGAACAGTGTGCATAATCGCTTTTTCCATAAGAGTGTAGTGTAGTCTGATTTGATGAAAGTTTTTACTTATTTCTTTGCTTTTAATGGATAGATTGACTAAAAGCGATGATTATGAATGAATATTGTCAATTAGCATTGATTTTGTAATGTAAAAATAAAACTGTAATCACATTTATTGTTTTATTGTTTTTCAATTACTTGTCTGGGCAAACTGAACTAGGTCACATCATTGTGTGAACTTCGTTAGCGGTTTCCTGGTGAGGACTGCAATGGAGGTTCACACTTGATGTGATCTGGTTCCGTTTGCTCGGACTCAGAACGCAAACCTTAGCTATTTAAAAAGCCCGCCACTGCTCGTATAGCTGTATTAATAGGTATGGATATATACACATTTGAAAAGTTGCAGTAAACTATCAATAGATGGCGCTGCATCCGAAAACCTTGACTGATAACTCTATACCCTATTATTCAATATACTCTATGTTAGAGATGTATAGGGTCTCCATAGAGTATATTGAATAGGGTCTCCAAGAGTCAAAATCCTGTATACCTAATTAAAACATTCATTAAGTAAGAAAATGACAATAAAAATAAAATAGCATACGAGAACCGAATGATGTGTGTCTGTGTCCATGTAATTATCCTCAAAAATAGAGTAACTAAATATAATAGCTCGTGTTAGCTTAAATAGACCAGTCTCCACAAACAGCACCCGTTCACGAGTATGACGCGTATCTCAGCCATCGCCTCTCTCAACCTTCATTCGGGAAAGTGGCGACCCGATCAACAACGCCACCGTAAGCAAAGACTTTTAAGCGAGCATGACATATTCAAGCTGCCGGGCCATATTAATATTTAAATTGTAATAACGTATAACTGTGAGACACAACATTTTGTTCTTGTATGTTACATAAAAAAACGGTAAATCTTCACATAATTACCAAGCTAAATGCCCTATATTGACTTAGAGATGTATAGGTCTCTAAGTGTCGGAATCATTAAAAATATAAGTATGTACAAATAAAATAAAAATAAAATTAAAACTAAAACTTAGAGATGTATAAGGTCTCCAAGTGTCAAAAATTAAAATTAAATTAAGCAATATAAACAATATAATTAATCGAGAACATGATGGTCTCATGTGTCAATTCTACTGGACACTAGAATGATTAATTTACAATGAAAAGAAAAAAAAAGAAAAACAATACATATTTATTTAACTCTTATTATACTATCGAAATCAAGCTGCCGGCTTAAAGGCATCTCTATCATCTATAAAATCATTTACAGTGTAGTACGCCTTACTTAACAAGGAGCGCTTAATGTGTGACTTAAATTTGTTAAGTGGTAAATTCGCTATATCAGTGAGAACTTTGTTATAAAAACATGTACAGTTCCCGACGAAAGACGTACTAACCTTACGGAGGCGGCGGGCGGGCACAGCAAGTTTATGTTTGTTTCTAGTGTTATAGTTATGGATATCACTGTTAAGCTTGAATTCATGGACGTTTTTCCGAACATACATAATATTCTCAAGTATGTATTGAGATGCAAGGGTAAGAATGTTCACTTCTTTGAATTTCTCTCTCAGGGATGCTCGAGCGCCCAGTCCATAGATAGAACGTACAGCTCGTTTTTGCAGCACAAATATTGTCTGAATGTCTGCCGCTTTTCCCCACAACAGAATTCCATACGACATAACACTGTGGAAGTAGCTAAAGTATACCAGCCTGGCCGTCTCTACGTTTGTCAGCTGTCTGATTCGCCTCACTGCATAGGCAGCAGAACTAAGTTTGCCGGCTAGAGTGGCTATATGTGCATGCCACTGCAGTTTTGCGTCTAAAGTGACTCCAAGGAAAACCGTTCGATCTTCGAATTCCAGCGTATCACCTTTTATTTTAATATTGCTGTTGTTTACCTGCTTGACGTTCGGCAGCGTAAATTTGATGCACTTGGTTTTCTTGGCATTCAAAAGTAAGTTATTTGCCGTAAACCAGTCTACTATGGTGGATAGTGCATCGTTAATGTTATCGAAGCTGTTTTCCTTCCTGTCTACTTTAAATATAAGAGAAGTGTCATCTGCAAATAACACTATATCATGTCTATCTTGCACTAGTTTTGGTAGATCATTAATGTATACCAAAAACAGAAAGGGACCAAGAATTGAACCTTGAGGCACTCCAAGAGCTACTGGGGACCCCGCCGATTGAGCTCCATTGATAACTACTCGCTGAGTTCTATCCGAAAGGTACGAAGAAACAAGATCAAGGGCAGTAGCTTTTATCCCATAGCGGCATAATTTTCTTTTTAAATTCTCGTGATCAACGCAATCAAATGCCTTTGATAGATCACAGAAAATTCCAACAGCATCTTGAGCTTTTTCCCAAGCGTCAAAGATGTGTTTTAGAAGTACCGCACCGGCGTCAGTAGTTGACCGACCTCGGGTAAAACCAAATTGATTATTGTCAAGCAATTTATTTCTGTTAAAATGAGACAAAAGTTGATTAAGAATAAGTTTCTCGAAAACTTTGCTTAACGCCGGTAGTATTGATTGTATCAGATATCTTGTAGAGCCAAGCTTCTAACTCTACAGGTCCTACCTTCACAGACTCTACACCTTAGTCAAAATATGTGGCTTGGCCGTTTCATTATTACAAGAACTATTTTATAATAAAAAATAATGAATAGTGAATACATATTTCACCTTACGCCCATGTGACGAAACGGCCAAGCCACATATTTTGACTAAGGTGTAGAGTCTGTGAAGGTAGGACCTGTAGAGCTAGAAGCTTGGCTCTACAAGATATCTGATAACTTTTTGTCAGTGCGAGTCTTATGGTTTCGTCTTGGCAACATTTTACATGAAAATGTTTTTGGTGGGATAATAAAATACTGCTTTGGCAACTTACTGGACTAAAGCCAGTTGACATCAAAACGGCACTTCACACTTGCACGGGTGCTCTGTCAACCCGAATTACCGACAGAAAAATAACATACCTACATATACAGTATGTAGCAATTACTCAAACCCGTTAATGTTTAGGACATAAATACTGAGCAACTTTTACTATGGGACCAACCCCGAAAGCGTGAAAAAAATTTTGGAGGTTGTATACATTTTGCTGGTCTGATGTTGAAATTTCCTATGGGAGAGTCAATTTTTTTTTCGCGATTTCGGGGTTGGTCCCATAGTAAAAGTTGCTTAGTATGACCTAAACATTAACGGGTTTGAGTAAATGCTTTTCTTTCTGTTACATACTGTAGAGTAAATATTAGTAACCCAATAATGGTCGTCTGTAGGTTGGAGCTGTTGGAGGAAATTCCCTAGTGAAACTGCTAAAAATTCATCATTCCTGCTGTAGTGTCCCGAATACCAATTAATTAAAATATTTTTTTTTATAAAAAGACAATTCAAAAGTAGGCTTACAGGGACTGCTTTCCCTTCCTGTTCAAAGCGAGTGATGTTAGGTCTCTGGGCCGGCAGGATTCGCCAGCGCGTGCTCGACACCGCGTGCTCGCTCAGAAACAGCGAGAACTTGCCGCACAAACCTGGGATTGGGTTCGGGTCGAACCTCACGTAGAGGGGCTAAAATTGGGCCAAAAATTTTCACCATACCAACGAGAGAAAAATTGCTGCTCTAAAATATTACAAAATTAATGTTATTCAATATGTATACCAGCTTACGTAAGGAAAGAATTCAAGGCTTGCAACAAATTACTTTTCTTCTCCTAATATGCAACTTAGCCCAATGATTGTAAAAGAAAGAAAGAGAGCCTTTCCGAACGGATGTAGTGAAAAAAAAAAAAACATTTTTTGTGGATGCTCAAAAGATCGTAAAACGGCTGCCTCGCTCCGAAGCCGCGTAAGTGGAGTAGCTGCCTTAACCTGAGGCACGCCGCGACACGAGGCAAAATCGTCGCCGCGAGCCGAGCTATATTTTGTCGGTTTTTTGCCCGTGATCAAAGGATCCTCTTTCCGCACCGTCCATTTGATGGACGGAAGTGCGTTTATGCCTCGAGCCAATACCTCAGAACGAGCAGCCTCAAACTGAGCCTGTATGCTTCAAGTCGAGGCTGTTCGGCCAAAGGCTGCTCTAATGGATACGCAGCTTAACAAATCGCACGCGATTATCAATTTGCGGCATAATCGATCGATTGAATTCGTTGCATCTATTTAGTCGGCAATCGACAAAAAAGTTTCTTAGAATACCTACACCAATTTGTAATTATAATAACCTTTGTCTTTACTGTTTTAGAGAGAGTTAGAAGAAATTCCTGATTATACTTCAAAACTTCGTGTTCCCGGTTGCAGTAATCGGCACTGGTTATCACAAAGGTGTGTTTTTCTTGTGGCACTACATCTTGGTGAGCTACCACCGAGCATCCATCGCGGAGGTCTTGTGAGTACAATATCTCATCAGCCGAAATACGACCACCCAATAAGAGACCCTTATATTCCGCACTGGGAGTGTCTGAAACTGCAAGAATGTACTTAGTTGCAGTATTTTTAATCTGCATTGAAAATTTAAAAACCTAACTTAAATTTTCGACATCTACGAGTCTGATACAATGTGAAACTGCTTAAATCTGTCAAGCCTTTAAGGAATTAGGCGTCCTTCTAACTGAAGGTGATGCTCCAGCATCAGGTTAAGTTTAAATCGTTCTTATATGTAGGTACTTACCTAACGTCATGGGTGTGAAAAAATTGTTTTTAGCTTCAACCCATGGTGTGGGGTGTCGTTGGATAGGTATTTTAAAACGTAGGTTGAATTAAGTAACTTATATTAATTTCGGATATTATCGCTCCAAAAAAAGCGTAACCAAAATTTTAAGCCGTTAGACCCTGGCTCTCAGTAAAGGACCAAAAATTCAATTCTAAGGCAATTTATCCAAAATCCTATTGCTATTAATATGAAATACTACGTAGTACATAGCGATCGTTCATAAACGCTCTACGTAGGAAATAATAAAGAATCTAGGGACATCGGTCTAGCATACTTTTGAAAGTTTCTAACCTGATACATGAGGTGCAAGCAATGAAATTTTGGCACCAAAATTAGTGGTTCCCGTAGACTGAGTCAAGACGGAGGGTGCATTAAGGTTTTCAGTCATCTTCCGGTATCTCGCAAGCAGCATGTCACCATTTTCCATTTTATTCCGAAATGTGTCCAATTTATACTAAAAATGTATTGATCTAATTAGATGAACTGATGGGTACTTGTTATGTCATGAAACATAACCTAACTTTATACCTAACGTAATTTTAAGTAGATTGTAAGTCCTACTAATCTAAATAGCGCTATCTCTCTATAAAAGAAAATTAATTGTTAACGCTGATAGGCTTAGGCTTAGGAAGGCAGAATTTTCCTCTAAAAATATCAATTGACCTAAATAGAAAGGGCTAATTTACATGGTGATTTTTGTAACCTTACAGCAAAGATAGAGCTGCAATTTAAATAGCACTGCACCACTGGTGCAATCTGCTGTCGCCCGAAACAGCTAAGACTCATCTACATGGGTTCAGTTCCGATGCTGTAGTGTGTTTTGAATAAATGTAAGTGTGTATGAAGTGTGTTAACGAGCGCATCAATATGTTAAGTTTTACAGGGGGGCAAAGTTGTTGTTTAAACCCTCGCACTAATATTGATGCCCGAGAAAGCGAAAGATTCTAAAATTGAGTGTTAAACAAGCTTTGCTACTGAGAGAAACAAAAATTCTCACCACACCAACGCGACGAAAATACTAATTGAAAAGCATGAATACTATTTATTATCTAATACATACCTACCTATTATTTATCATTGAAAATCATCACTTTAGTCAATTCTACCAGCCAATATAAGGAAATTACTCAAAATTTACATCAAAATACCTATTTTGGCACTCTTGTGGGTAAAATATGCTACATTTGTAATCAGTTTTTGAATAATAAGAAGAGGTTTTATAAGCTGGTGTGGTGGAAACATTATTGTATCGTCAATCATAGCCATGATTTAATAATTTCCTTCATTAATTATTTTAAAAAATCCAATTTTATTCATAGATATCGACTGATTAGTGAGAAATCTAACCTTCCTGAGCAGCTGGAAAGGTCCTTTCGTGAACGAAATAATAGCAACGCGAAACGACTATCGTTTTACTAACGAACAGAATAAGGGCTCATTTAGACGATGCGAGAACTCGCATGCGAGTTTCATTACATTGCGGGTTTTGATCAATCGGTTGAATTGGACGTAACCACCAGTCCGCAATGTTACTAAAATCGCATGCGAGCTCGCGCGTCGTCTAAATCAGCCCTAACCTCACCTCCTCCAATTTGGAAGCTTCATACCAATTACCGAGAAGCACGCGGTTACAGTAAACAACGCCTTTGTCTTCGTCCAATTTCGACGGCTTCGACATTTTGTAGTAAACCAATATACAATTCTCGTGACCTGGTTTTTACACAAAGTTGTTGCGAGCACGGATTTATGTTCATATACCACCTTGGGTACGAGAAGAGGTAACACCCATGTAACCATCATGTAACACTTCAGAAGGTGACACTACATGTCAAACATCATTATAAAAATTTTGCAATCATCGATTGTTTATTAGGTTCTCCCCAGAGGCTGCATTATGTAATTGATTAACAAAGAGGTTAATAGTTATTTGTACAACAAGAGATCAAAGTTTGATATTTCTTCGAGTGCTTATTTTGAGTCCCGTGCAAGCGAAAGATTCTATAGTAGATTCACGAGCGTAGCGAGTGAATCTAATTTAGAATCTTGAGCGTAGTAAGGGACTCAAAAGCGCACGAGATGTAAATAGCTTTGATCTCGTGTAGTTCACAAAACTTTTCACCTCAGCAGTGAGAACATATTAGTTAACCTGAAAAATGTAATCCTCCTTCATCACTTACCTATTCACTCATGCTTTCTTAAGATATACTAACAATTAAGTTGAATTACCACAATCAAACACAAAAACAAAACGTAGTAAATTTCAGTTAAATAGGTAATATGGAAACAACGACCATCAATCGAGGGCATGGCATGAGTGGTGGGGATAACTGACAGAACGGGATAGTCTTATGTATCTTTCACTAGGAATAGCAGAGAAAGCGCTATTATTGTTTGTCTTTGTCACAGTCTCATATTTTTTTATTCCCCACCGTAGTTTATGGTGGGATACAAACAATGCATAAACGTCAAATTGGTGTGAAACATATGAACAGTGCAAAGATTATCAGGAAAAATATTGAAATCAGTGTTTCGTGTGCATGTAGTAGTACTTAACAATTCAACAAATATGGTGAATTGCTCAGTTTTGCGCTGTACAAGTGACTGCCGGCAAAAACAGGACAACGTAACATTTCACAGGTAAATACAGTATTTTATACTTCGGTCACATTATCATGCTTAGTAACAGCATCCTACAATCTATATCAATTAAAATCTGAGTAGAAAAAGCATTTACAGTAAATAATAACTCGGGTAAAAAAATTAACCTATAAATATTTCCTGATAAATTAACCGACCAAATTACGTACGCATATTGACAGTAACCCGTCACCCTTTTAATAACGTGTATTCAATTTAGTCGCATTGCTATTATTCGAGGGATACCAGCCCGTAATGCATACAATTACCCCAAAATTCGGGTATTTCGTATTTTAATAACATTTTTATAAATAATTTTGCTGTAGAACTGGACATATTATACGAACAATAAAATTGAACTGTGTTTAAATTAGAATGTAAATTATATTTATTTAAGCATTACGGATTCTTTCTAACGTTATAGGGGGTTTTGCCACGACTCAGAGAATCTAATTGATATGCTGCAGGCACTAATTCTTAATTTTGCAATAAGAGTGACAGATTACAAAATGAATATTTCGTTTATTACCTCCAGATTTCCACAAGATGCAGGCACGCGTGCTAAATGGATTTTAGCAACCGGAAGGAGAAACTGGGCACCGACGCAAAACTGCCGAATATGCTCAAAGTATATTACAAAAACCTACCTTTTCTATTTCTTCCTGTGGCACACAGTATGCTAAAAATTCTTTCTTTAGGCGTACTTGTAATATGTATAATGAATCGCTTAATGATAGACATTTTTGTTCATAGTTTGTCCGTTTTCAAGAATAAAGTTCGGCATATTTTGTTTACTAGTAATTGAAAAATTGTTTCAAGTAAATATTTTGCATTGTTTTCTTACTTTATTTGCGTGTTGTACTCACAACTATACCCACGGGTAATGTATAATTAAGTAACCTATTTACTTTTCATTGTAATAGTCAACTTAGTAACGTATGAAACTTTAGGCCTATTTTTAGTCATTTTTGTAAAACTTATTTGTAAAAGGCTGTTTGTTTTCTAAAAAAAAAAAAAAGAAAATTGGCCCATTGATATATTTTATTTATCGCTGCGTCTTACGTAGGCGAACAACTCGCGAACGTGATTAAAATTACCCCAATATTTGTTAATATTGGGGTAATTTTTAACTATATGGTATCCCCGGGTTTGTGACGTCATCTATGTCTATCCCTTACGGGGGCACGCGGTAGGCCACATCTATAGAAATACTACCATCTATGCCATCAATTGATTGACACTTCAATCGACAACTTTTTTTTTGTAAAAAAAAAACATTGTAAGATACGGTCCGAATTGCGGATACTTACTATTTGTAAACTAAAGTAGAGATTCTTAAAACTATAATTATTTATTTTACGTGATATTCTGTGTATTTTTTGAGTTCATTATTTTAATCGTACAATAAATAACGTAAAATATAGTGTTTTTATCAGTTTTTATGAAATCTTAAATTTTATTTTCATTAATTAATTATTAAGAATCCATACTCGTATGTATTTTGGAACGATGCGTTCTGACGTTTTTCGGGGGTCTATTATAAACCGTCAATGTACCGTTGAATGTAGTTTGAACTTTTTTGTCTCTTTCTTTTTGCTAAAGACGTGAAAGGGACAGAGATAATAGAATCCAAGTATTTAGAACTTGTATTAGACCCCGCATGTTGAAATGACATTTGAATATTAAGGTCACTTGAATGTCATTTTGTCTCACTCAGTGAGCAAAATGCGATATTGCTCACTGTTTTTAAGTAGCAAAGTACCCTTGTTCGAGCTGCTGAGGTGAAAAATATATTTCAATTTAAAATCAACTTTACTCGTCGTTACTCCCACATTCAAAACATGATAAACCGAATTCAAAATTTCAAAAGATTAGTTTAGTTTGGTTTAGTATAGATTTTCTTTATGTTTCTTACCTCAGAACTTTGTTTAAAAAAATATTTAAAGTATAGTGGGTAAAATATTCCCTTTAATGATGAGATCCACGAGAAATCGAGGAAATTGTTGTGTATAAGTACTATAAGTAGGCATTGTAACCATTTTAGAGCACCTCACTTTGTTGTCCGTTGAGGTATCGAGATGAAATTAAAACCATATACTTAGTCTACAGTCCCTTGAAGCTGTGAAAAATCAAACTTCTAAGTTAACGTGAAAAAAAAGATACGGCCGTTTATGCCGCAAAAAAACGTATTTTAATTCGACACTCTCAGGGGAATCAAAATTTATAGAGTACCTACTTCCCGTTGACCTAGAGGGTAGAACTATGAGCAACATTTGGCAAGAAATATCGTCTTACATTGCAAAATTACAAATACTAATTTGTAAAAAAAAAAAGTTTGTACAGAACCCTCAGTGGGCGAGTCCGACTCGCCCTTGTCCGGTTTTTATTTTTAAGTTTTTAACTGCCTTCATAAAAGGAAGGGTTATCAATTTGACCGTATATTTTTTTTTGTAGGTACTTATTTTACGTATGTAATTTGTTATATGCAGATGTATGCAGACCTCCGACATATGAGACCGATTTGGATTTTTTTTTTTTTTTTAAGTAGTTATATAATCCCAAGTTAGTTGTATTTGTGTCATAATAATAAGCAGTAATTAAGTATAAACCTGAAATATGACTTGACCTAAGCTAACTATAGGATTTCAGCGAATTCAATGCCCAAAAATGAAAGTTCCAAAAGCGTTTATTAAAAGTATTCAAATGTAACGGTTTCAACTGAACATTGACACCTATTCCTTCTTCTTGGTTGGAACGTCGCTTGCTAGCGTGAATATGTTTTCGGCCGTGAACCGTTTGTGCACGTCGATGAAGTCCCGGCACGTCACACCGCACTCCTGTAACGAGTATCATATGTTACGAGTACGATGTACGATGTACGAGTGTTTACAATCATATTATAATCTCGCTAGTTACATTATAAACTGACGGTAGGGAGATTATAATCTAACCTAACCTAACCTACGTTAGATTATAAACTAACGGGTTCACAATCTTACGGTGTCATATATAATAATCACACCATTTGTAACTGTGATATTGTTTATAGTGACACCATAAGTAGATGTGCGGAAAGAGAAGAATCGTGGAATGTAGGTATGTGGCCCAATACAATCCACTATTCTTCAATTTCCGCACAGACTTTATCATGATTATTGGTTAGGTCAAAGAGAATTAAATCACTACGTTAGGTACGTTATAGACCATAAAAATTATGCCATCAGCGATTATCAAGCGATTAGCTCAGAGGTCTCGAAACTATTATCTATCTATAATCATTTTAGTAATTTTATCTAGGCACCATACAATAACAATACATTTTCACCAATAATTTTAAGTGGGGTTATAAATTTGTAATTTATAAATGACCACATACCATGCCAAAGAAGGTTTGTATCCAGTTTTGATACATGACGCTCAAACTCTTATCAGCAACGCAATTCTTTATGATAAGCTTTTTGCCAGTCTGAAAAAGTCATCACTTGGTCACTACGGTCACTACATAATTTAATATAAAAATAAAAGTTAGTTAATTTATACGCCAGTAGTGCCCTAGTGTCAATTTTCAAAGTGTTACAATAAGCACAGCCTGTTTAGTAGGGCGAACAGCTTAACAGAAGAAATTTTCTTTATTAAGAGGAATGGGGACGACCGATTCTCCATACAAACATAGTCTCCATTTTTTCTTTCTGGACATTAACATTGTAGAAAGTATTTTTACACATTTTGATGTCTATTGACCATAGCTATGTCCCTTCATTTGAATTTTTTGATTTTTTTATTATTATAAGAGTTAAGAACGAAAAACTAATTCCATACAAAATTTGAAATCCTCTTATCCCTTAAATAATTAAAAAATTGATAAAAATCATACGAAGCTGTTGGCACATCAAATTGTGTTAAAATATTTTCAATAATGTTTATATCCTGAGAGATGGAGGCTACATTTGTATACTGGCGATTTCGGGGGGGTCCACTTTCGTCTTAGGAAACAAAGCTGGAACACCTCAATAGGTTGGCCTATGCCTTCTAGGCGGTCGCGAGGCAGCAACGGCACGGTGGTCCAGCGGCAGTTGGTGTCCCGCTTGGCGCTGAGTCGGATGGGGCTCCGGGTTGACGGCTCCGGCACCACGGAGTTCTCGTGCCGAACGTAAAGCGGCGGCGCCTGACCATAAACATAACAAAACGGGATATGTATTTTTTAATTTAGCCTATTTGAGTGTATAAGTGTTCAATCTATAGTTACATCTGGGTCTCCGTAGTTTTCGGCCTTCAAGAAAAATTGATCTCCGTAATTAACTTTCTTGCCACGTATGGATTCGTCTTCAATGCTGCAAAGAAAATAAACATGAGTAGTATCTACATATATACCTACCCTATGACCCAGTGAGAATTTTAGTGGAACTCGTGCTCTAACTAAAGCTACATTTATATAAAGAATATACAATACAGTCAGCATTAAATATATAGTGAATCCCGAAGTAGCCAAATATATCGTGATACAATTGTGTTACGGTAGAAAAAAGGATGTGTTGAAAGGACGTATTTGGCCACTTTTGCCGTCACTATCTAGGTATTTGATGCTGACTGTACACTTCCGTGTACCCATTGCGTCGGTAAGTACCTACCTAAGTAAGGAGAGGAGATCGGCGACGGCCCATCTAAGCCCATGTACCTACCTGAGTATGACGAAGGTGTTCCGGCAACATGGCGTCGTGAGCGGGCTGAGTGTCATAAGGCAGCCATCGTATATGTTCTGTTCACAGTCCACTTCTCTTGCGCCGACTTGGCTGGACAGAGCCAGCCCGTAGTTTTGCACGCCGCCTGCACCTTTGACTATGTGTGAAGTGTAAGATTTGAAATAAGATTGTGTTAATATGTCATCAAATATAAGGTATCTTAGTCCTATTCTGCTTTCGTCACTCATTCTACATTGAAAGCCACCGACGATTGTGACGAATGTAGAATGAGTGACGAAAGCAGAATAGGACTAATTTAAGAACTTGGCGAAAAATGAATGGGGCGACCCAAGATGATACCAAAATACCAAATATAAGCTTCACTTTTTGAAGTGAAAATTTCTTTAGCGGCGCTGTGCACTTTTTGAGGTGGGGAAAAAATGTTGAACTCGCGACAAGTCACGTGACCGTAAGACGGACACGTGACCTGATCGAAAAACTGTTACAATGTCATTGAGTTTTCACTTCTGCTGGCACTCCCGGAGTGCAACCCATTGTTTTTTATGCTGGCACTTCCACGGCACTTCACATGGCGTCGCGTGATTCGGCGTGTTTGTCTAAATACCATTTACCACATTTAGGGTGCTAACAGAGAAAAACGCGATATGTTTGAACTTGAATTTGAACACTAATTACTCTGAGCAAGTCACATGTAGACTGTGAACGCAAACATTTCCTTTGGTCTGTGACTAAAAACCGACAAGCGGGCGGATACCTAAGGGTCAAACAGATTACTGTGTTATCGTCTTTCCTGTAGACATACACAAGAGTTAAGGGCTATAAAGGTTAATTTTCTTATTTAACCCTTATCCACGTGAAAAGGTCCTCCTTTGAGAAAAATGTACAGTTAGCGCTAACACACTAGTTTTCTCTCCTGTGGGCAATAGTTAACAGCTTGTGGGCATGTAAGTAATGATTTTATCATAGTTCTCTAAATAAAAGGAGGATCTTTTCACGTGGATAAGGGTTAAATAAGAAAATTAACCTTTATAGCCCTTAACTCTTGTGTATGTCTACAGGAAAGACGATAACACAGTAATCTGTTTGACCCCTACGCGTGTTTGCCTATTTGCGTGTTTGGCTTATTCGAGCAAATAAATAAATGCAAATATACTTAATCGAATTTTTAAACTGTTGTGAGATAATAATATAGACGAACAAATCGGAGGATGGTCGTTTTTGGCCGAATAAATCACATAGGTCTACGCGAACACGCAACGCCATGGTCGATTTTGAGTTGTTGAGATTGTGTAGGTATACCTAAAGTCATCGGTTTTTCGATTTACACTAAGTGGACTTATCATCTTTGAACTTCGTTTGAGCATAAGTTAATAGTAAGGGATACATTTACACACAAACACAGAAATCGACATTGGTAATTACCTGGTATATCCGGAGCAATTAATTGGACATTATATCCAAACATTGCATAATTTCCACTGATGGCTAGTGGCCTCTGGAAATCGGAGTAAATAGTTTATGTAATTATACTTGGTCAAGCAGATCTTGTCAGTAGAAAAAGGCGGCAAATTTGAAAAAAGTAGGTGCGAAGGGATATCGTCCTATAGAAAATTTGAATTTCGCGCTTTTTTTTAATGACAAGATTTGCTTGACCCTATATATTACACAAGTACCGTAAAATGGGGTGAGTAGGCGCAAAACTGACATTCAAACCTCGATAACATTTTATTTTTACATATGCAAACTGAATGGTGTATATAATAAGTGTTCCGGACGTTTGTATTTTAGTTTTTATCTTATTTTGGGTAGTTCCATTTCATAACTTTGACGATAAAGAGGAAAACCCACCTCACCCCGTAGTGCCTCGTATTTGGGGTGAGAGGGCTTTTCATACAAAGGTGATTTTGGAAGAATGTTGGATCGATTTTTTTTTATGCGTATTACTGCGTATAGGTCCATTTTAAATTGGAATACATTATTTTTGTAGCAGTAGCCTTAAAATCCCTTCTCACCCCCCTCTCAAACCTTCTCTCCCCATTCATAACCCACCTCTCCCCGCGAAACCTACTCCCTACCCCATTTTACGGTATGTAGGTTAGTCACCAACAAAATGTGCCATGCAACAGAACTTAAAATAGTTATTTGTTTTACAAGGGGGCAAAGTTGTTGTTTAACCTCTCGTGCTAATATTGATACCCGAGCAAGCGAAAGATTCCAAAATTGAACCACGAGCGTTGCGAGGGGTTTCAAAAATGGAATCTTGAGCGTTGCGAGGGTTTCAAGGCACGAGGGAAACACAAACATTTTCACCAGACCAACCCGAAGCAAATATGAATTGTAAGATAGGTATCAAACAAAATCAAACATAATTTAAAAGTCAATTCTACCAGCAAACATAATAAAACAACTCAAAAAAGTTGCATTTCATTACTTTGCCTCACATGTGAATAACAATGCAACTTTGCTTTGCTTTGCTATGAGTTTTTGAACAATCAAGAGAGTCTTTATGAGCCGGTGTGGTGAAAAAATATATAGGTATTTATTATAATTATTATTGCACGTACCTAGTAGTACCTATATATATACTACTTTTATCATTTAGTTATTTTAAACAGTTATTTAATAAAACTTAAAAACGAGAATAGTTATACTAATTTATGAACATTAAGGAATGTAAGTAATAAAATTTGAGCTTTATTTACCTCTTTCAGTAAATTGCTATACAAAGTCCTCGCTTTTTGTAACAGAAGTTCACGCCTGTCTCGTTTCCGCAAAAAGAATTTGAAGTCATCCTGGTGATTTGGAAAAATAAAATCAAAATCTATCTACGAGTACCTTTAGGTAAATCCCAATCGGGCAGTCGTTACCGCGACCGTGGGACTACTTAGGCCAGGCGTGGCTCACGGCCCGATTCGGATTTTGTAATAGACATCTGTTAGATATCTTTTAGACATCGCCAAGATACGATAACGATATGTTTAAGATCTAACCTGTCAAATTTGACATTTCCGCGATTCTGGAGATACTCTTGAACGATTTCCGCAAGATATTACTTAGAGATCTAATTCACATCTAATAGATATCTAACACGATCTATCGTAAAAGTGACATTGGTTGCCCGAATTGCGCTGCAAAAGAGAACTAGTTGAAATCTAAACTATAACGTATCTAGAATGGATCTAGTACGTGTCGTCTCTTGTGAATATCTTGAAGTTCGAATACGGCAATACTTTGCTACAGCCCTAGTAGCACGGTCGCATTTTTATCATTTATCACCATGCCTGTCACGTTCTAATAAGTATGTAAGTGCGAAAGTGACGGGCTTGTGTTGATCCCGCAGGTAGCTAAAAGTACATCCGTTCCGGCCCCAATTTTGGGGAAAGCCATAAGCCGCACGTGGCGCTGTCACCATCACCTAGCGGCCATATCTGTGCTGATCGTAACAGACGCGTTTTGTTAGAGAGTGAGTCTTCTGTACTTATTACAGTACTATTATTTATTCTGTGTTTAGGCCTTGACTAGTCTTACTTTAATAGCGTATTTGACTACTATAGTTGGTCAAACGAATTTGTCAGTAAAAAAGAACAAAAAAAAAACTATACTCATCCTTTTCTTTTGGGTGGAATGTATGGGATCCAATACATTCTACGACTCTTCTCTTTCCGCACAGACTCTACCTATGATACTCTATCTTTGAAATGAGACAGTCCTTTGACAAACTATTGAAGATTCATAAAAATAATATGTTAAAAATAGGTGGAATTTATGTTATTGATGTATGCAATAGCATGTTTTGTCAATTAAATATATACAGGGTGGTCCAAACCTTGACGTCCAAACATTTTTTTTAGATTCCTCACGTCGTGGGCCATCAGAATATACCCCATGTATGTTAGCCGATTTTTCGTAGTTTTCAAGTTATGATTTGTTAAACTTTTAACTTTTGTTATGAAATTCCCATACAGGGTGGCTAAAAAATAACTGCGTTCCCGTTGCCAGGGAGGTTTTGGGATTATACTGAGCAAATTTTACTATGGGACCAACCCCGAAATCGCGAAAGAAAAATTTACCTTTCCATAGAAAATGGACCACAGCCAAAATGTATGAAAGCCAAATTTTATTTTTCGCGACTTCGGGGTTGGTCCCATAGTAAAATTTTCTCAGTATAATCCCAAAACCTCCCTGGCAACGGGAATGCAGTTATTTTTTAGCCACCCTGTATGGGAACCCCGGAATTTCATAACAAAAGTTGAAAATTTTAAAAAATCATACTTAACTCGAATACTACGAAAAATCGGCTAATATACATGGGGTATATTCTGATAGCCCACGACGTGAGGAATCTAAAAAAAAATTTTTGGTCGTCAAGGTTTGGACCACCCTGTATAATTAATATTATATTCGAGTAATGACCAACTTATTACAGCATTATTGTTATCAAAGTGAAAACAACCTTAATGTCATGGAAATAGAGATCAATGTTTTTTTTGACAGAATCTCAATATCCTGGTCTATGCCAATGATGGTATGACTTTAAAAAAAGTTACAATTGCAAATATTTAATTGAAAGGTTTGACTAAATAATATAGATATAAATGTTAGAATGTACAAAATACTGTTATATACTTGGTCAACCAGATCTTGACAGTAGAAAAAGGCGGTAAATTTAAAAAATGTAGGCGCGAAGGGATATCGTCCCATAGAAAATTTGAATTTCGCGCCTGTTTTTACTGACATGATTTGGTTGACCAGCTATACTTGGTCAACTAGATCTTGACAGTAGAAAACGGCGGCAAATTTAAAAAAAGGGATATCGTCCCATAGAAAATTTGAATTTCGCGCGTTTTTTTACTGACAAGATTTGGTTGACCAGCTATATATATTATTATTTCAGTTGATTTAATTTTTTATAAGTTTGTTATTTCTTATGCTATTTTATTGCCAGCGAGAACTGTTTAACTTTTTTTTTAAAAGTCGGTTTGCTTTGGCGCCAATTTGGAATGTTTAAAAAGTTAGGCTTAAGTTTTTTTTCACTACTGATTTTGGAATTGTCATGTTTCATTGTATCGATACATATTGCATTAGAATTAAATTGTTTTAAGTAATACAAACTGAAGTTTTTAATTGGAATCTGTTTCACTATAGTCAAAAGGTCAAATCAGTTTCTTTTTCGAACTGTCAAAACGACTTTGCCACTATGGAATTTATATGAAACACTAGCATGTGACGTCACAATAAAATTACCTACTCTTTATAGTTTTATACGGGTTTTAAAATATAAATTGTGTCTAAAAATAACTGCTGTCTACGTTTCTCTATTAATCTTCTGGTGCTTTATTTCATGCATGGTGTAAATACGTACTAAAACTTAGTTTCTAGTTAGTGCAGTCAAAATAGGTTACTTTTAGGATGCTTACTTGCTAAACGCGGTTAAGCAACACCTAGGTCATTTATAATTCTGAATTAAATGGACGATATCGCGACTGCGGAAGCCAAGAGGTAACATATTACCTACGTACTTCATTTTTAAGACGTTCTTCGACCCAATTACCGATAAGCACACCATTGTTATACATCCCTACTGCATGTATGTATAATTTAGTACCTAAATAGAAAATTAAACTCAATTAATGCTAGATATAACAAAGTATAAATAATCAGTATGAGCTAAAACAACTTTGGAAAAAAGGAATGAATGACATTTGTCACGTTTAAATCAAAGTGTATGCAGGATGATGCAGGTAAATCAAAGGTAAATCCTAAAGTTAAATTTTTTACATGCATAATTTTATTGTGCATAATTCAACGAATTTGGTTACCAGGTTGTTTTAATGAATACTTTACATTATTAATAAATATAGTCTCTCAAACGAAATTTGTATTTTCTATGGGTGAACAGTTTCTAGGCTACTCTTTTCAAAATTACCACCTTTTTCTATTGACGGAAATGGTTTGACACTCAAGTAAAGAGTCAATAGATAAAATGAACTCTGTTTCTATTCGATTAAAGTTTAATTTCACTTGCAAAAAGGAAGGAGGAAACACGCCGAGAGAGAGCATGAACTCTGTCCCTTTCTAAATAAATGTTGCCATTCAGGAAAACTTCGTTCGTCTATGATCGCATCCGGTACGACAGTCTGTGTCATACTAAACTGTCGATTGGAAACGAAATCGTGTATACTAAACTTAATCATGCTAAAAATACTAGTCTACGTTCAGGCGTTCAATCGCTTTGTTAAAAAAAAAGATCAACTGTGATCTACTGTCATGTCACTGTCATTAGTATCATTTGTCAAAGAAGCGATCGGGTCGGTCTTTGAGGTCGGCGTCGGAGTTTTGTTTTTATACCATTTTGATCGTTTACAATTACTTACATTTTTGTTATATTTACACTAAAGACACCTGTTTCTAAAAATGACTGAAATCGATCTGCAGGGTGATGATTGGGATTTACCGTGTTCAGATGACGAACTTTCAAAACATGGCACTAACATTGGAAAAAATTGGGTGGTGGAAGCAAACGAATTAGAAGAACTGTACAATACTATTGATAAAGGCGGAACTTTGTCGCTGGAGTGGAAATGTTCAGGTCGTCGAGCGCCTTCACCAATACCTGTGACAAAAGAAAGCAAGCCTGAAGTGCTTGTCTCGCCTATAAGAGAAGAAAAGTCCGATTTCGATTTTATGGATGAAGTAAGTTCACTGCGATTGCGAGTGCGACGGGAGGGCGAAGACACGCTCCGCGGTTCTGCCAAGAAGAAAACGACGTCGTTTGATGGCATTCTATCAAACCTGATTCGTCACAAGCGCATTGAGCAAATGGAAATGCAAGAAAACACACCCACTTCATCATCCCCAAGCACCTCTTGACCCTGTGAAAGTGTGAAGCCTGACACTAAAATTTAAACAGTCTGGTATAATGTTTTTTCTTTTTTAAATCCATGTTATTTCTATGTGCTCAGCATGAAGGTGGGGAGTTATGGGCATAAAATCTGACTTTTTTACTAGGGCAGGTGTTTCCAAACTGCATTGTTGTACAAATCCCTATGCTAGCTGGTTTTAGGAGTGCTGGAAACTGGTAAGCCCATTTTGCCAAGGTTTTAGAGAGAACTTTTTTGCAGGATAATTTCCAAGGGAATCCCAAAAAAATAGAACATAAATATATATACACTACAAAAATAGATTCATAAACCTGGGATGAAGCTATGCATAATTAAAATATTTATGTTTAAAGCAATGGGTTAGATTATGAAAGATTTAACCTACTCCTCCTCAGATCACATGATCAATACCATTCAGTTTAACCTTTTCAACGCCAAGAGCCACTAAAGTGGTTGAGTGCTGTCGTGTCCATGACGCCAACAGCCACTAAAAAGGCTATGACGGACGCTGTCAAAGCAATTTTCCTGCTGACAGATAAGGTTTATTTTCGCTCTTCATATTGCAACCATTTGGCGTATAAGCCACATTTTAGCATGGGACGAAAAGCGTTGAAAAGGTTAAGCTAAAGCTGTTACCTTTTGAGCAAGTTCAGTTTAAAAACTATAAGAATAAACCTAAACAAGTCAACACACATACATAATATGTGTAATTAAGTTAGAGCTCATAGTTCTGTAATAACGAAACTAAATAAATAAATAATCTTAAAACACTTTTTAAATTTGTAAAAAAGTCCCCAGTTTTCCATACAATTTATTGAGTTTGATTTGAGTTTTGTGATGTATCATACAAATGTATTTATATGAAATTGTGCCACAAAACTATCAAAATTATATCTCTGAGTAGAAATAAGTGAATTGTTTTCAGTTATTAGAATAAAAGTTAGGTAACTATGATTAATGGTATACTTTTTACTATAAATTCCCAAGAATGTTCTGTAATATTTGATTAAACTATGGCTTGTCGCTTAAGGCTATCTTACTTCAGAGGAAACAACATATAGGTCGTTTGGCAAACCAATTTTTGTCAGTAGAAAATGTGAAATCCAAAATCTTTTTAGGAGATGGACCCTTCATATAGTTGGTCAAACCAATTAGTAAGAACCAGGAAAACTATTCTATACTTCAATCAATCTTTGGGTGTTATGGCTCCATCGATATTCTATACTTGGTCAACCAGATCTTGACAGTAGAACAAGGCGGCAAATTTGAAAAATGTAGGCGCGAAGGGTTATAGTCCCATAGAAAATTTGAATTTCGCGCCTTTTTTTACTGACAAGATTTGGTTGACCAGCTATAACTACTACTAACTACTCATCCTTTTCATTTGGGTGCTAGTACTAGTGTAAGACAACTATATCTTTAAATTTTCCCGCTTTTTTTTACTGACCAAATTGGCTTGCCAATGTCTCGTAGCCTGTTTAAACTCTCGCGCGAGCCACGAGACGAGAGTGTAAGCGGTGGGCTCGCGGCTCGTCTCGTGGCTCGCAAGCTCGTCGAGCTAATATAATTTAAACACTAACGGCACGGCATAAGGTTTATAACCGAGTGACAAGCCGAACGCGAGTGTAAACGGTGGACTCGCGTCTCGTGGCGCGGCTTGCGGCTCGTCTCGTGGCTCGCGCGAGAGCTTAAACCGGCTATCGGAGCAGAGTGACCAAAAAGGATAGATTCAATAACCCTTGAAAGAACCCTAACACTCGGTTTAGACTCGCGCGAGTCACGAGACGAGCCGCGAGCCGCGCCACGAGACGCGAGTCCACCGTTTACACTCGCGTTCGGCTTGTCATTCGGTTATAAACCTTATGCCGTGCCGTTAGTGTTTAAATTATATTAGCTCGACGAGCTTGCGAGCCACGAGACGATATATATATACAAGGGGAACAAATAGCGTGAAAGAAGTCAATAAGTAAAATAACCTATGATATTTAATTTTGCTTGGTAAGGACGAGACCTCAGAGGGCCTACCACAAACCACGTCGACATGTTGCCTGCCTGTCACACTTACGTACGAATTAACAAGTGCGACAGAGAGGCAACACGTCGAACGTGGTTCGCGGTAGACCTGTTCCGTTCTAAATGTTGCCATTCAGGAAAAATAAAGCGAAATGTCATTCTTGTCGATGACATGAAATGAAGTTCGGTTCGCCAAGGGTTCGCCGATAGCCGAGTAGCTAACGAACAAGTTAACTTAGAGTAAAGTTGTTAAAAACTAAATAGATTATATTACGTAGACCGAACTAAAAATAAATATTGTGTCGTATAGATATTCAGTGTAAAATGTCTCGTCCTATTTTGAAATATTGGATTATTTTGGTATTGTTTACTTGGTGCAATGGTAAATCACTATTATCAATTGAGAAAATTTATTTAAAAGGTGTGCAAGCGTATACAGGCGAGAGATGGAGTGAGTGCATATCGAAGTTTGAAGAGTCTTTACATTTGTATAAACTTTACAATTCTATCTTTATAAACTGTGGAGTAAAATGCAAAACTCAAGCTAGACACTCACAAATTGAACCAAACTTTAATGAATTACAAGTTTTCGAATCATATTTAAATGAAAGATATTGTTTAATGAACTGTAGAGATAAAGAACTTGAAGCAGTTCGCATAAACAGTAATGTAAAGGATACAATATTACAAGATTTTCAATCACGAAAGCCTTATGGGTACTTACATGTATGCTACTTCCAAATGAATGCACTGCAGAAAGCGGCATCAGCCGCCTATACATATTTCCAAGCTCATAAGACGGATGATGTGATGAAAAACAATGTCAAGTTTTACATTGGACTGCCTGAAGTGAGCCTGAATGAAGTGGTTGACTTGGAAAGTGAAGATTTTGAGGTCTTGCACAAAGTTGGGTTGGAGTCTTATGAGCAGAAAAAATGGGGGGAAACAATTATGGCCATGGAAGAAGTCATAGCAGATTATTTGGCCTGGGAAATGGGTTGCCGTGTGGCTTGTGAGCACCTACCGGAGCAAGAATGGTCTCAAGAATTTGTCATCTCTGTGTCAAACAACATGCTATCCCTGTTACAATGCAGACAGCAATGTCAAAACAAACTCTCAACACTGGATTTTAAAACTGGTATTGAATTCCTAGCCGATACCTTGAATTATTTGCAGATATGTTATTATCATTCTGATAAATTTGAAGAAGCTGCAGTGGCTGTAGCTAGTTACTTAACCTTAATGCCTAAGGATGAAGATATGCTTCATAACAGGGCACTTTATGGTTCCTTTATTGATAAAAATGCATTCAATCCGAGGCCTGATATTGAGTATTATTTAAAAAATGATTTTTATGAAAAGGAGATTTTGTCCCACTTTCATCAAACAAATACTATTGATACCAATGCACATTCTGAAGAGTTGTAGTTTTAGATTAACTTGAACATACATTGTATAGCATAAAGAATATTGAAATGACTCAACGAGGGTTAAAAAAAATTGTAACGTCAGTTTAATTAATTATCAGACCCAGTGTCATATTAGGTCATCATACTTATATATGTAGTTTAAATATAGGTAAGTAACTGTTGTTCCAACTTATCTTATACTGATAATAATGTAGGTACTATTATTATGATCTACATACTGTTGGTCAAATTATGAGATAACAGTTTTAATTCAATTTACATACCTAGTCATATGTCATGTCAATGTGCCTTTAACATACTGTAATATTAAGATTATAGACTAACATAGGTAATATGTGCCTATTTTGTAGCATTTAATTTTACAATACATTTTAGACCCATTTTTATACTTGCTTTGTACAAATGATAAATTAATATTAGTAATAATAATTACAGTGCCATTTTTATAATATATGCCAAAGAAATTTAATAAGAATTGTTTTCTTTATTTGAGTTATTGGGCATACATTCCACAACTCTTCTCTTTCCGCACAGACTCTTACATACAATAATTTTGGTTGCTACTGTGATCTAATTGGGAAGTATAGTTTGTCAAAGGACAGTCTCATTTCAAACATAGACACAGGGAATTATACTATCTTTGTCTTACACTAGTACTAGCACCCAAAAGAAACGGATGAGTATAGTTTTCCTGATTCTTAAATTGACCATTAACCGAGTACCGGATGGTTACAGTTTAAGGTTCAATTTGTAATGGTTAATGGTCAATTGCATTAACGTTTCAGCCAACACTGTCGGGAGCAGTAATAAGGATGTAATGTAATTCACTATCATAGGGCCTGGGATGCTTAGTAAAAGGCCCATAACCTCTAATTGCTATCTGTCTCTCTTAATAACTAAAATACTCATGTGGTTAGAAAGAGAGGCGAATAGACATTGGAGGACTTAGAAGCCTATACCAAACCAGACTATAATCTGTGACTTACTTAAGTCTTAATGCTGAATGTAAAAAAATAGTTGTATTACGAGGCTTTATAATGTGGCCCTTGAGATTAGAATTCTTGGAGTTTACCGCAAACATGTTCATAATTTCATAGAAGCAAACAGAAGTTTGACGTTTAAAATAACAGTTGCACTGCGTGCGCTATCAAAATCGTTGCAGACTTATGTTGGTCTAACTCTACTTACTTCATTTTAAAAGTAATTACTGTTGTGTAATCCGCATTGGGCTAGCGTGGGGACTATAGCCCAAGCCCTCTCGCGCATGAGAGGAGGCCTGTGCCCAGCAGTGGGACGTATATAGGCTCACATTATTTATTTATTTTACTGTTTGTCAAAGGACTGTCTCATTTCAAACATAGACAGAGAGAATCATACTATCTTTGTCTTACACTAGTACTAGCACCCAAAAGAAAAGGATGAGTATAGTTTTATTTATTCTTATTATAACTCTGACAATTTGGTTTGACCAACTATAATTCATAGTTGTGTTTCTTAGTAAATTGGTAACACTTTTGTAATATTTCAGAATGGCAATACTATTGTGAAATTTGGAGTTTTATGCTAGATGGCGTAATTTTTCATCCAATCACAGAGCAATGTACTCAACTACTCATTCACACGACTGTCAAACTTGATCGCGGAAGGCCTGTGAATATCGATGTAATACAACTAAAATATCAACATCTTCAACTTGTACCATGGGATATTATTAGGCGAGTTATTAGGTAAGTGCTATTTAGCTGTACTGCCTGTACTGCTATTAATAGCAATACATTATTTTCCAATTGTAGAGCAATTCCAAAGTAGCACGAGTACAACATTTTTAGTTTATCATGGTGTTGCCATCCCTGCTAAATTAAATATACTTATTTATAAGGAAATTTCTTTAGGTAAGTATAACAAACCAAATTCATTATTTTATTTTGATATTACTGTTGCATGAATTGATGAAAAGAGAATATTATTGTTCATAGATAATATATATATATATATCTGTGTCTGTGTTTAGGTGGTGTTTAGGTTTGCCTGAATTAAAAAATATATGGACTAATTTGACATAAAATTCTGAAATGAAATTTTGTTATGATTTTAAAATTTCATGAATAAGTACCTACCTATACCTACCTACCTACCTATAGGCCAACTATAAGTAATAGATTTTTTTTCTATCTACCTACACACAATTTTATGCTCAATAAATATATTTTTACTGTTGCAGCGTTTGACATCATGGCTTCTGATACAATAAATGACAGACTGAGCATAAAGAATCTTCTATTTACAAAGGCTCTACCAAACTATGTCATTCCTGTACCTACAGCAGGGTATACAACATATCCATGCATTGACTGCGGTGACAGGTAAAACCCTTTCCGCTATGATTTTTTGAAGTTCCATGAAATTGAATAGGTTATGAATGAAGCTTTTGCTTGAAGTTCGATGAAATTAAATAGGTTATGAATGAAGCTTAATAACTAAGTGTTAGTTTAGAAATGGAATCATTCTTAAAAACGTACAGGTTTGTAGGTGACAGTACAAAGTGTACTCAGTAATGTAACCTCTCAACCTTGGTAGACTGATATTGAAGTTGTAAACCTAACTAAGTAATTATTGTAGATCCTCCAAAGTGTCCACTTTAGCCACCTCTGATATTTTCTGCCTTTGTTCAACTTGGCATGTAAGCACCTGCTGTAATTAGGAATTTGTAATGGAATTTAATTCACTTGCATTCTATTATGAACAGTTTTTAAATTCACAAAGTAGGTACATTATAATTATTTAAAATATTTCATATTTTCAAAAATATTTCATAAAAAAGTTGAATATCAACTTTTTTTGCACCATCTTTATGTTTCTATTTTGTGTTAACAGTTCTCTACCTATATACTATAGCAGCGGTCGGCAACCCGCGGCCGTGAACCTGTCACTTGCGGCCCGCGAGCCTCTCTGGCTATTTTGTATGTAATATTGACAAACGACAATGTCTAATAAAGTCATAAATATTAACAAAGTGCGGCCCGCGTCGACTTCGTAAACTACTATGTGGCCCTTGGCTGCTAAAAGGTTGCCGACCGCTGCACTATAGGAAAGATTTTAGCTAAATTGGCATTAAGTCTGACATATAAAATATTAAATGTGCATGACGTTTTATTGGTACCTAACTTAAGTTTTCGATATTGGCCACTAGATGGCAGACCGTTCCTGTGCGCAAGACGCAAATGTGAATTGTAGGGGGCAGCACCTTATTAGTACCTACGAAGTTTCAATATCAATGTTTTTTTATTTGAGTCACAAGATGGCAGATACCCTCCACGACACGGCCCCTCCCCTATATCTAGTTATTCTTTCAGACGAGTAGAAATTTTTAAAGAGACTTTTATTGTTACCTTCAAGCACAGAATAAATAATAGTACAGTAAGTACAGAAGACTCACTCTCTAACAAAACGCGTCTGTTACGATCAGCACAGATATGGCCGCTAGGTGGCGACAGCGCCACGCGCGGCTTATGGCTTTCCCCAAAATTGGGGCCGGAACGGATGTACTTTTAGCGTCACTTGCACCATTCCACTAACCCTGGGTTAACCGGTTAAACCTGGAGTTACCATGGTAACCAGTACAATTTGACACTGGGTTAATGGTTTAACCGCTTAACCCCGGATTCGTGGGATGGTGCAAATGGCCCTTAGCTACCTGTAGCAAAGCGACGAAATCGCGGAGTGAGAGTGAGACACGCCTGCTTCAAGTCACTTCAAAAATATTATTTTTAAATGAACTTTTCAACAAAACTGGCTCAAAGTCAGTAGTTTGAATGCTCTAATAGCGTCTATAATTCGTTTTTTTAGCATTAGAAAGAACTTGAAAGAAGGTAAGCGATCTTGACATGTCTTTTAATTGAAAAACGCTTTTTTTAAATCAGTAACTACCTATTACTTATGAAAGCAGAAGAATATAAATGATCGCGTATTAGATTCATAATTGTTACAAATTTGCCGTAACTTATTTTTAAAATGTGTTTTTCAATTAAAAGACACATCAAATTGTTTACCTTATTTCTAATGCTAAAAAAAACGAACTATAGTGTGTTCTAATAACATAAGGCACAACACAAACATAGAACGTTGAAGTTCCCACGTCAAAGCTAAGTAGGTAGGTACTTACAAAAAAGGAAAGCCCGAAAATTCATATTGTGTATACGGTTGCAAAATCAAATGTTATCTTTTTTCAGATTTCTCTTCAAATCAAGCTTTGAATACCATATCAATCGGCAATCTGTTGTGATTACCTATATGTGCAGATACTGCAATCAACAGAAAACATTTAACAACAGATGCAAACTCCTCTCTCACATCCGGTCACACGCCTTTAAAACTGCTACAATCAACGTCAGCGATTTGAAAGTAGATCCATTGCCATCAAGCTACTTTGATAATCTAGCAGCTAAACATGGCATACGCTTAGAAACTAACAATCAGAAAGGAACAATGCTTCAACAAATTAAAGCCAAAACGCCGAGTAAATTCTTGTGCCTGGAATGTAATCTGGAAATAACAGTGAAAACACATGTAAATAAAGACAGAGCAAAGCATTTTATGCAGTATACTAATAAAGTTCACGCCTGTCCAGTGTGTCTCTTTGCTCTACCAACAACTTGTGGGCTCAAAGCGCACTTGCGTCTCCATTCGGGGAACGGGCCCTTCATCTGTCCAGAATGTGGGGTCCCCTTAACAAAGAAGATGATACAATATCCATACACTCATGACTGCGAAGGATTTCGGATGATGCGAGCCACTGCTAGATACAAATGCCCTCTCCCACAATGTTACTTATTTCATCCAAATGAATACAAATCACACATGAGGAATAACCACATGAAGAGGGTGTTTAAATGCCCTTTGTGTGTTGTAGCGTGTTTCAATGAAGCCACTATAGCTAAACATTTGAAGAGCCATGCCACTGAAGCGAAAGCTTTAATCTTCTTTCAATGTGAGATGTGCCCTGGAAGATTAGTACTAAACAATCAAATGGATAATCATTTGAGGGGTCATATCACTAATTCTGCTTTTGTGTATCCCTGCTGGGCTTGCGGTCAAGTGTTTAGGGAAGTCCGCAGTTTATTGCAGCATTATTCTAACAACCACGGTCAAACTGGAAAGTTTACACCCCAGTCAGCCACATCACCTGTTTCTGCTCCAAAATCGGATAAACCTGGCTTGGTTTATCGTGTAGTAAAAAGGTGTGACAAGTGTACAAGAAGCTTCACCTACAAATGCAAATATGAACAAATATCTATTCTGCCGAACGAGTGCCCTTTCAAATGTTCAGCATCGGCCTCTAGTAAGCAAGTCATCACGGAACCAGAATTCACGATACCAGCAGAAACGACCATCAAATGTTATTTGTGTAAAAAAGATATACCTGAAAACTGGGATGATATTAAGACTCATTTTGCGGTTGATCATAAAGAGCATCGCTGTTTGGATGCGACACTAGTCATACCAAAAATGAACGTTAAGAATTTCAAAAGAAAGCAAAGAAGGGAAGCCAGAAAACGGTTCCGAGAAACTTTGAAAAAAATAAGGAACAGCAAAAATAAAAAAAACGCTGGTCAGCCTTCCAGTGTTCAAGCTTCATTCTCTAGTAGTAATCCATTAGCTTGTAAAAAATGTGGTCACGAAGCCCAAGACAAACCACAACTGGAAGAGCACTTGAAAAGTCATAGAGATTTCAACATGGCGTACCAATGCATGGAATGCGGACAATGCTTCGTGGTTAAACCCTCTTTTACCACCCATTTGTTAGTAGAGCATGGTATATCCGACGTTAATCAATATATACTTTCAAAACAATGCTACAATGCTGACGCCCTGTTAAAGAATAATTTCACCACGGATATAGTTATAGTCGAGGAAGCACTGCGCGAAAACCAATGCCGAATTTGTCGGGATCAGTTCGACAATCCAGAAGACTTAGAAAAACATTTCAGAGTTCACGGTATGGCCTTTTTGATGAAGAATTCATCTGCAAAGAATAATAGTCCTTAAAAATATAGCCGCTAGCCGACTATGTATTTTAGATATAGTTACCTAGATATAAGTATTGTTTATTGGTTACTTTTAAGTATGTACTTTGAGACTGAAGTTTTAGTTTTAATCTCACTAATAAAATGTGTAAACAACAATTACATAATAGTTAGTCATTTATAGATATTACTTATTTATCTTTAAAAATTAGGTTTGAAATTTTCAAATATGTAGGTACTTTTTAAAACAAACCGGTTCATTAACCCCCGACGCAAAAAGAGAGGTGTTATAATGTTATAAGTTTGAACTATTTATTTAATAGTTATTGCTCTTTCTATTTTAACGCTCATTAACATCACTTAACAAATATCTGAATTGAGATTGAGTTTATTGGGGTAGGTACCTACTAATATTAAAATAAATGGGTAAGTACCTATACTAATTTCGCGTAAGACATTAATACCTTGGCTAATCGTCCCCTCAAATTAAAGCTTTGTACCTAGCTAGCAAAAGTAATGTCTGTATATACATTCCTTTTCTAGCTTTTGATGAAGATAAACAGTCTATATCATTTAGTTGTCTCTGGTAGAGATATATCCACGTCCTATGGATTTCGCGACTTTGAAAACCGTCACACTGGAACTGCCGCGTCTTTCTGCAGCAGTCACTTGAAAGTGGTTGAATTTGTATTCACTTGTTAGCAGGTCATTAGCAGGGTCCACACAGAGCGAGCATACGCGCGAGGCAATTTCCTCGCACGAATGCTCGCTGTCTGGACCCGGCTATTGAGCTGCTTTTAAGAGCATTACGCTGCAGTAAGAGGGTAAAAATGAGTGTGTCGTCATTCCAAGTCAATACCTTAAAATCTGCGCTATAAATAATAATTTATATGGGACATCCACATAAGTAAAAAGTGTGTTGAACCCGCCTAAACCCTCCGCATACCAGGTGGTAAATATTATTGTGAAGCAATGTATAATTTGCATTAGCATCTATTTTTGTATGACTAAAACAAGTATTTTAGAATATAAAATAAAAGTTTATTCTTCAATTTTTGATCCAAACCACAATAATAATAGTCTGTTCGGAAAGAGAAGAGTTGTGGAATGTATTGGGCCCCATACATTCCACGACTCTTCTCTTTCCGCACAAACTAGTACTAGGTAGGTACAGAAGATTTACAGCCATATTCGAACTTTAAGATACGTCAAATACTAGAGATTGAAACGATATGGATTAGATATGTCAGTGTCAAACAAAACGCGTATATTACGATAGATATGACCGCTAGGTGGCGCAAGCGCGAGCAGGCGTCCGTTCCATCGGCAGCGGTGCGCGGCAACTACTATGGCTACTGGCTAATAGACACCAAAATTGGTGTGGGCCGCATGTACTTGTAGCGACGTGACGTGATCGCGGAGTGAGCCACGTCTGTCCAAACTAGATCCCGGTTGCACAAAATAAATAATAGTACTACCGGGGTCTGTAATACCCTACCTTGTATATGGAGGGTTAAAAGCCGACAACGCTAGCTGTAGCGAATTGCCGAAAATGTGAACATTTGCGAAACTAAATAGGTATATTAATTAGACAATTACCTATCAGGTATGTCAAGTAACAGTAACAAGGTAACAGTCAAATAACTTAGTCTTAAAACTAAGGGTAACATTCTATTTCTGACCGCAGCTGCACTACTGGTACTGAATGCGTCGCTGTTACTGTCAATTTCCATAGTGAACAGTAGTGCAGCTGCGGTTGGAATTACCGCCCTACGCCATAGTCATGCCTACAAATATAATTGAAATTAAAATATGAATAGACATTTTCTAATAGTTTTAATTTTGAATTTTAAAGTAGACACTGGACAAAATTATTTCTAGATAGGTAGTCAGCAAACTTATTAATTACGTATGGAACTTTGTGCGAAATATATAAATTGGCTGACTGCATTATGCTAATACAGGGGTCACCAATTGGCGAATTGCGGTCCGCATCCGGGCCGCCGACCTATTTAATTGTTTTGCTTATTTAATAAAGTCCAGGAGAAACGGACCGCGATAGTTATTTTATTTTAAGAACCGCACCCCTGAAGAAACTTATTGGTGACCTCTGTGCTAATGGATTCTGAACATAAACTTTCACAATCAATACATCACACAATCAATACATTTTAATAACTAAGGTATCACAGAAGTTAGTATGCCCTTTTACAAGTTAATTTACTTTATACTTATTTATTTATGGGTAAACAAATATGTAGGTCAATCAGTAGTAGGTATAGGTCCAATCCAATCATATTTTATAAATTAAATGTTTACAAAATAGTCAAAATAAGTAGGTTTGTACAATAGACATTGAAAAATGCAATTTATACTTAAGACTTTCCAACAAATTCTGCCTTTGGTTAATATACTTTTCTAATATTTAAAAAATATGAATAATTCCCTAAGTTCTTTATTCACAAACTTATAAGAGTTATAAGATACACAGGATATCATTTATTCATCACAGGATTTACTTCAGCAAACTTATTGGGTGCACATCCCCCCATCGGATTCGTGCAGCATAATCCAGTAAATTTATTTTACAGTACATATGGGGCTACTTTTCCGCACTAGTGCGTAAAATAGCACTTTTCGTGCGTATGTCGAAACTTTAAAGTGCCATATGTACTGTAAAACGTTGTTCGATACACGTGCGAATGGGTAATTCGCAACTCGTGTCGATTTAATTTATCGCCACTCGTTTCGAATTTCCTCTTTTTCGCACTTGTATCGAAAATAATGATTACAGTACATATGGTGCTACTTTCCCGCACTAGTGCGTAAATAAGCACTTTCCGTGCGTATGTCGAAAGTTTATAGTGCCATATGTACTGTAAAACGTCGTACGATACACGTGCGAATAGGTAATTTATAGCCACTCGTTTCGAATTTCCTCTTTTCCGCACTTGTATCGTAAATAACTATTCTGGTTATATTAAGAGCTCCTCACAATACAATGTTATTTCATTACAAAACATATTTGAGTACATTTTTTTTTAAAGCAAGAAATTAAAGAATCAATTCTAGCTTGTCAACTTCAAGATTTAGACAGACTTGCTCACATTTTCTAAGGACCAGCCTTTGATATAGGTACAGATTAGGAGCCCCCTTTTTCATATAAGTCTCACAGCAAATTTATGAAAAACAAATAAACACTGTTGCTTCAAAAAGGTTCGTTTTTATATTTAAGCAACTTACTAAACTGTTTAGGTGATAACAGTGGTAACTTTTGCTACTCTGGCTAACTAATGGTGTTATTCATAAACGCTTGCTAACTTAATCAGTTGATGATCGTCGTTTGTCCCTATCTGTTGTTATACCACAGAGAGGGACAAACGACAATCAGCACTATCATCAGTTGATTAACTTAGCAGACTTTTATGAATAAGGGGGTAAATAAATATACAGACAGTTGAGACAGTAAATAGCTGCAGAATCATCTGACCGAGTAGCATTAACACACTAACTGTGGTACAGGGTCCATTAGATAAGGTTGTGTGTGAAATCCAAAGTTAATTAATTATTATGGATTACAAATAGGGATTGCTCCCGGTACTGAGTTTGTATGGCGAGAACCGGGAATTTCCCGATTCCGGTACTGTATTTGTATAGAAAACCAGTACCGGGAGAAATCCCTAATTACAAACATCACATTACCTAAATCAACATTGTCAGTTTTTTGCTTCAACTGATTCAAAATAAACTGCACAAATTTTAAATGTCAATAAAGTCGTAGACTCATGTTTAACAAGTTTGCTGCAGCAATTAGCTAAACATGTTAATTACACATACATATACAGGGTTACATGTGTCGCTTAACTTCAAACTCTGTTAAATCCTTGTGTCAGATTATGTGATTTTCGTATTAAGAAAAGGTAATAGGGTAGATATTTGCTGGCAGGGTCGAGACCAAAATCCAAACCAAAAACGCATTTGTAAACATTGCATTGCATTTGTAAATTGGGATTTCACACACAACATTATCTAATACAGCTAAACTGTCAAGTGGTATTTATGGAGGCATAGTATGGGGGGCAAGGCAGGCAGGCTCTGGATATCACATAAAAAGAGTGGTGAACTCTGCGTTTGTTAAAACAAAATATTTGGGTGGTAGCAGAAGGCACCACTGATAGTTACAATAAAATATTATCACCTCTTTGAATTTTCTAATATTTACTTAGTTGAGCGTTAAGAATAATTTATAAGAAAATAGGATGGTATGAAGTTTTACCTCTTAATGAGGTACGACATGAAGGACATTGGGCCTTAGATTGGAGGGCGGTTTTGAGACATTCTGCACAAAATATATGTCCACACTTCGTGGAAGCAAGAGCCTGATTGTAGAACTCTTCAAAGCAAATGGGGCAGGTACCGAAGGATTGTCTTGGTCTTTTATTTGAAATTTCATCTGGAATGGCTACTTTTCTGGATTTTTTCTTGGATTTAGTAGATTTTTTGTTCTGAAAGGCAAGTAAAAATGATGAGGATACACTTCAGCTCAGCACTTTATAGGCTTACCCCATGCTTACCCACTACTTGGATATAATATGATAAGCTTATGTGGACAGAAATTGCTGTTCTCTTAAGGTGAAAACACATCCCACGTACGCAACATATGCAATGCATTATGACATCTGAATCCTGAAATTTGTATGCTTAGAAACATACTTGTCATATGCAACGCAACGCATGACAAGTATGGTTCTAAGCATACAACTTTCAGGGTTCAGATTGTCATAATGCATTGCATACGTGGGACAAGTGTGTTTTCGCCTTTAATTAGGTACCAATGTTTTTTGCACTATGGTGAGGGACAGGCAGTCAGGCAGTAATTACACTAGATCAGCGGTCGGCAACCTTTTAGTAGCCAAGGGCCACAACAACGAAGTTGACGCGGGCCGTAATTTGTTAATATTTATGACTTTATTAGACATTGTTGTTTGTCAATATTACATACAAAATAGCCAGGGAGGCTCGCGGGCCGCAAGTGACTGGTTCACGGGCCGCATGCGGCCCGCGGGCCGCAGGTTGCCGACCGCTGCACTAGATAGGTAATTGATTTATAATAGTTACCTTGACATCAGGGGTACATAGATCCAAAATAGTTGAGTCTGGATGATTGCTTGCCCTTGTTCTGGAATGCCGTCTCTTGCGGTTTCTACTTGCCCTGCCAACATTCTCTTCGCGAAAAGATACGTCCGAGTCTAAATTGATAATAACATTGTCCAAACGATAATGGTTAGCTAAAGTGAAGGAGCATTCTGCTGTTAAGTCTATGACACTTTCACTATTATTAGCCATAGTTATATTATGTTCTTAAACTTTCCAGATGATTATTATAAAATATGGGAATCCTGTAGAGCCTATTTAAAAACTTTGAGACAAACGGTAACTCCAAAGACAGATTTTTAGTATATCCCTTTAATCATCGAGATGCATTTTTGTTTAGCAATTAGTACTTTGAACGTAATGAGATTATTATTTGAAATAAATTGTATTTTCTTCAGATTTATAATAACCAAAACAAAATCAAATGAAAGGCGTAAACAAGGCAAGGCGTATAGAGAAGTGGAAAGAGAATATAAATGCCATAAATGGTGAGGGTGACAGCTATCAGAAACGTCACAAACTTCAGTTACAGCTTGGCAAAAAAACCGGCCAAGTGCGAGTCGGACTCGCGCACGGAGGGTTCCGCACCATCAACAAAAAATAGAGCAAAACAAGCAAAAAACGGTCACCCATCCAAGTACTGACCCCGGCCGACGTTGCTTAACTTCGGTCAAAAATCACGTTTGTTGTATGGGAGCCCCACTTAAATCTTTATTTTATTCTGTTTTTAGTATTTGTGGTAGCGGCAACAGAAATACATCATCTGTGAAAATTTCAACTGTCTAGCTATCACGGTTCGTGAGATACAGCCTGGTGACAGACGGACGGACAGCGGAGTCTTAGTAATAGGGTCCCGTTTTTACCCTTGGGTACGGAACCCTAAAAAGAGTAGAAATTATAAAGTGACAACACTGTGGTGTCGTCCCTTTTTCTTATATTAATTTGTTTGAAAGAGACGACACTACAATGTTGCCACTTTTTAATGTCTACTCTCTTTTGCCAAGCTGTACTTCACTTCATGGTTGTGGCAACAAAGTGGGACATTTTAGTCGTATCGTGTAAAGTAAGCTTTATGTTTATTTTCTATTGTACAGCTTGGCACTTCTACTCTTTAGAAATTAAAAAGTGACAGCACTGTAGTGTCGTCCCTTTTTCTTATAAGTATTAGTTTGAAAGAGACGACACTACAATGTTGCCACTTTTTAATGTCTACTCTTTTTTGCCAACAGTTTTGCCAAGCTGTAGTTTCTACAAATAATACATCTATGGTTTTTACAATGGGCAGTGTCAGTTCAGTGTCAAATTGACATGTATTGGACAAGTACTTTACGTTCTAATATATTTTAAAATATGTTTGTAAATTTTGTAATTGTTGTATAATGTTATCTAGTTATTCTGGTTGCAAAAGCAATTATTTTATGCTATAAACACATATCAATTCACATTGTTTATTAATACAATTTCTTATTGCTCTTTCTTGTGTGTCACCAGTTCATTCGGACTATCAGTGTTGTGTAGTTATACGAATTCCCAAAAGTGTAAACTCCGGACATTTCATTTTTATGGTTTAGTGTTCGTACTATTCGTGACTCATAAGTAAGTTATGATAAACATTGCATTGTTTGTGTTGCCTATTGTATTAAAGTAAACTTAAATGCATTTGTTTGTATTGCAGGTATAATAAGTATCCAGAATGCATCTTGGTGTAAATTTGTCCAATGCTCTTCAGCAATTGGAAAGTGTGAAAGCTGCTGTGGATCAAAGTGATGATCCGAAACTGAAGGTATAAGCTCACTGGTGTAGCAAAATAAAGTGATCTTAGTATTTATAACCACTGAAACATCTCGCATCTAGAAAGCGTTGTCAGCATTCCTGTTACATTGTGTCCCTACACATCTTATTATTATGACACTGTGGTTGAAGTGCCTCAATGCGAAATTCAGATTTATGCAGGATGTGTAACATAGCCCTCGAGTGTAAAGTGGGGTAACTTAGGACAGAGGGTTAACTTTAGACAACTTTTTATATTATCTAGTTGGAAAATTTACCCTATGTTTAGTAAATCCTATTATAAAGATTGTAAAAAGTACACTGCTGTCAGCCACACCCCAGTGGACTGGCGCCTTTGAAAATTAGAAACACGCTAGCCCTGTATAAGTAGTACCAAACTGCTAACAATGACGATGTATGCAGTTCCGGTGCGCCCTACCCCTCGCACCCCGCACAATTGCCCTGTCTAGAGGGCTTTGTCAAATGACTGTATTGTTTTATAGACTGTGCTCCAGTCCCCAGTTGCCTCACTTAACGGTAATTCTTGCATCTCCCTTACATGTTATCCTACTTGGCTCCTCGTCTGAAAATACATATAATCCAGTTAAAAAACTTACACACATATTTCAGATGTTATTTAGGCCTGGCGTCCTACAGCAACAAGATCCATAATTTGTTGAGAACAATAAAGAGTATTTATGTTGAATTTCTTGTTTATTTTTAGGCTGCTACCAATGATGACCTGAATATGTTGATTAGCTTACTGGAGAGTCCGATCCTGAAGAGCATAGCTACACTTCAGGACTCTGTTGGCATGCTGGCTACGCAAGTGGCTCATCATCCTTCGATTCTGCCTGGTGATTTTGATATTACTCCTGCAGGTAAACCAATAATTCCAAATAAATTCAATATTTAGATTAAGTGCCACTTCACCTTTGAATGTGAACACTAACATGTGGTACTAGTGACTATTGCAGGTAACAGAAAATCAGTATTGCTATCCAAAAATAGAAACCTGTGATGAGTTTGATTATAATTATCCTTATAAATGCAAGTGGGTCTTTCAAAACATGGCTATGTTAGAATAAAATTATTCTACGTATGTATAAATTATAGCTATGAGATACATGTGCCATTTTATTTGCAATTTTTAGAAGAAACATACAACATAACATTTTTCTGTTACTGCATTGCCGAAAACAGTTTTTACAATGTACTGGAAAGTTTGTACCACTGTTTGATTTTTGATGTTATCTATATAACTACCTAACTAACCTTAGTTGGTTATAAAGTGAGTTTTTCTCCGGGACTGGTAATTCTCAAGTTGTTTTAACTCCGAACTTTAAACGAGCAATTCTTGTATATTTATTTATTTATATGTACTATATATATTTCGGGGATCTCGGGAACGGCTCTAACGATTTCGATGAAATTTGCTATATGGGGGTTTTCGGGGGCGCAAAATCGGTTTTATCTCTGGGAAAACGCAAAGTTCGGTCTCCCAGATATTACATGATAAAGTGCAAGTATGTGTGCAGGTGAACTTGCTCTGCAAACTCGAAACTTGTACGGCGCGGAAGGCGAGGAAGAGCAGCGAGTCCCACAGGTGTCTCCACCGCACTGCCTCGATTTCGGCTCGAGCTCGGACAACGAGCGAGTGCTCGGGCTTGACTCTGCCTCTATTGACTCTAACATGTCACCTAAACAGGTATTTTATATGCGCTTAAAGTTTGAAAAATTTAATCTTACCAAGCGTTGGGGTTTGTTGGCAAACATGTTTCATAATAAATGTGACTCAAATTGTACAAATGTACGCTGAATGTACGGTTCGGTCAAGAGAGGGGCCGAATATTCGGTATTCGGCCAAATCTACTATTCCGGGCATCTCTTTTAGTGATTTCATAAATTTTAGTCTTGTTTAGTTTTATACACCTCTTCTGAATTGCACAATACCTATATATAATCGAATCATCAAATACCTAAAGCAATAAATTGATGCCAGTGTTTGTTTTAGTCTCTGTGCAGTCTCAAATAAACATTATGTGTGGCTATTCTGTTTATTTTATTTTATTGATATGCAACCCGAAACAATCAATATGATTGTAATATCAATTAAATTTTCCAGAGTCACGGCATCCTCGAAATGTCCAGAAACGACGACTCTCTGGCGTCTGCCTCTCCTAACATAGTTGCGGGCGACTGGGCGCAAGTGGAGGTCATTAACCTCGTCAACGACGGCACTGGACTTGGATTCGGTAAGATCTTGGCATTACCTAAATTACCAGAAACCATTTCCTGGAGTCTGCCTCTCCTAACATAGTTGCCGGCGACTGGGCGCAAGAGGTCATAAACCTCGTCAACGAAGGCACTGGTCTTGAATTACAAATACAAATTATTTATTTGCCAGAAAACAGTGGGTGTAGATGGTGACATAAAATTAGAAGTAGAGTGTACAGTGTAGATAAGATCTTGGCATTATCTAAATGTCTAGAAACGATTCCCTCGAGCCTGCTCTCCTAAAAAGTCCTAAAAATTCTGCATAAGAAAAAAAACGTAAACGTGATGTTATGATTGGTCATTTTTGCCCTATAAAGGGTTAATAAGAAAATGCTTTTTATTTAAGGTATAATTGGGGCAAGGACTAGTGGTGTAATTGTCAAGACCATCTTGGCGGGTGGCGTCGCGGACCGCGACGGGCGTCTCAAGTCTGGAGATCACATTCTACAAATAGGAGACGTAAGGAAAATATGACTAGGAAAACCTAGCCAAGTGACAATCGTCTAGAGAAAATGCCAGACGAAACCTAAACATTGTATTATGGAAGTCATCACGTCACTTTTCATAGGATTTCATCCCGATTCGTTTCCCCCCTTATTAATTTCTCTCCCCTTATGTATCAAGCCTCAATTAGTTACCTAAATTGTTTTATCCCTTTCTTACAAACATAAGTGCCACCTACCGTATATTCTGATTCTTTTGTCTCCGATACCCAAAGGTTGTCTGGAAGAGATCGCTCTTAAGTGATAAGACCGCCTGTTGTTACCTCTATTGTCTTTGTTTATGTTATTGTACATTTATTGTAAACTACGTGTATGTGAGGTGTGCAATAAAGAGTTTTGTATTGTATTGTATAAGTTAAAATGACCGACTAAGACAAACGAGCTAATTGAGACTTGTAGCGCGTTTATGAAATACGCCTTTTAGTTAACTTTTCGATTAGCTTTTGTCAATATACGATTGTCATCTTAGCCGTAGCTCTTGAAATGAGATTTCTTTAACAGACGTATTTACTTAGTACATTCTCTTTAGTCTGTATCAATAACGTATTTATTTTACACAGGCTCATTTAGTGGAGATGGGTTCCGAGCAAGTGGCAGGCGTGTTGCGAGCGTCCGGTTCACGGGTCCGCCTGGTGGTAGCCCGCGCCGTGGACCCGGCTCTAGCGCCGCCCGCCGCCGCGCCGCTCGTCCCCGCTAGGCTGCTATCGGACCCGGAGGCTCTGGACCGGTATCTGCTGGAAACCGGTTTCGAGCAGGTGTTCCACACCCAGCCGGTGCACCACCCGCCCGCTTCTCGGTTCGTGTTCGACAGCGCGGTGACGCCGCCCCCAGAAACAGGTAGATTGCAATCACAAAAAAACGTTCTAAACTTATGGCGAAAACGACCGAGCTGTTTGAGCTATAATGTCCACTGCATGCTTCTATTGGTACTGGAGGCGCTGGAATGGTATCTGCTGGAAACCGGTTTCGAGCAGGTGTTCCACACCCAGCCGGTGCACCACCCGCCCGCTTCTCGGTTCGTGTTCGACAGCGCGGTGACGCCGCCCCCAGAAACAGGTAGATTGCAATCACAAAAAAACGTTCTAAACTTATGGCGAAAACGACCGAGCTGTTTGAGCTATAATGTCCACTGCATGCTTCTATTGGTACTGGAGGCGCTGGAATGGTATCTGCTGGAAACCGGTTTCGAGCAGGTGTTCCACACCCAGCCGGTGCATCACCCGCCCGCTTCTCGGTTCGTGTTCGACAGCGCGGTGACGCCGCCCCCAGAAACAGGTAGATTGCAATCACAAAAATTCATTCTAAAGTTATATCGAAAACGACCGAGCTGTTTGAGCTACAATGTCAGCTGCATGCTTCTATTGGTACTGGAGGCGCTGGAATGGTATCTGCTGGAAACCGGTTTCGAGCAGGTGTTCCACACCCAGCCGGTGCACCACCCGCCCACTTCTCGGTTCGTGTTCGACAGCGCGGTGACGCCGCCCCCAGAAACAGGTAGATTACAATCACAAAAATTCATTCTAAACTTATATCGAAAACGACCGAGCTGTTTGAGCTATAATGTCCACTGCATGCTTCTATTGGTACTGGAGGCGCTGGAATGGTATCTTTTGGAAACCGGTTTCGAGCAGGTGTTCCGACCCAGCTGGTGCACCACCCACCCGCTTCTCGGTTCGTGTTCGACAGCGCGGTGACGCCGCCCCCAGAAACAGGTAGATTACAATCACAAAAATTCATTCTAAAGTTATATCGAAAACGACCGAGCTCTTCGAGCTATAATGTCCGCTGCATGCTTGACATGCTTCTATTGGTACTGGACGCGCTGGAACGGTATTTTTTGGAAACCGGTTTCGAGCAGGTGTTCTAACCCAGCTGAACACGCCCGCGTCTCGGTTCGTGTTCGACAGTGCGGTGACGCCGCCCCCAGAAACAGGTAGATTATATATACTGGGTCAACCAAATCTTGTCAGTAAATAGGAACAAAAGAAAACTATACTCGTCCTTTTCTTTTGGGTGCTAGTACTAGTGTAAGACAAAGATAGTATGATTCTCTCTGTCGATGTTTGAAATCAAACAGACCTTTGACACACTATATAATCACAAATAAACGTTCTAAAGTTACATCGAAAACGACCGAGCTCTTTGAGCTACAATGTCAGCTGCATGCTTCTATTGGTACTGGAGGCGGTGGAACGGTATCTTTTGGAAACCGGTTTCGAGCAGGTGTTCTAACCCAGCTGAACCCGCCCGCGTCTCGGTTCGTGTTCGACAGTGCGGTTACACCTGATAAAGGTAGTATGCAATTATGGAAATTGGTATTATTACTGGGTACGAGCCGGTTCCCAAGCCATAATGCCCGGTGTGCGATTCATCGAAACCGTAGGCACCTTAGGCACTGCTACCTTTTGGAAACCGGTTGCGAGCACAATTGTGTTGTTTCACACACAGCTGGCGCAAATCGTCAAGCATCGTCAATTTGGTTCTGCTGGTTTTCTAAACACTAGCCCTTAATTCTTGCAGTTTCGTAAAAAAAAAATCGTAACTAGGTAATGATTTGATTGCAGACGCTGAATCACCAGAGGTCGACAGATTTACAGTGCAGCTGAAGAAGGATGAGAATGGACTGGGAATAACTATAGCAGGTACGCATATCCAATGCATCGTAGGTCCCTTGCTTGACTGCAATTTGCTCAATACCTATTTAGTTGGTGTTATATAAATATATGAACACTGTTTTGTCAAGTCAAAAGAGTACAGTCAGGTGCAGAAAAAAGATACCACCTCCATAAGGGGTGGCACCTTTCGTCTGCAGCTTTTATTAATTTTGTAGGCTTAATGAGGCGATTTGGTTTGACGTAATGATTGTATATGAACGTTTATTATAAATTTCTTGGTACATCCAGGTTACGTGTGCGAAAAAGAGGAGCTTTCGGGTATCTTCGTAAAGTCAGTGTCGGCGGGCAGCGCCGCGGCGTTGAGCGGTCGTGTGCGAGTCAACGACCGCATCGTGGCCGTCGACGGCGCGTCGCTGGCCGGCAAGTCCAACCAGCGCGCCGTCGACGCGCTCAAACAGAGCGGGAACCTGGTCACACTCGAGCTGGAGAGGTGAGTGCACAGACAATCCAACCTCTAGACATAGCATAGTCGCGCTACCCCCTCTGCCACACATACGGTAGCGTTACTCCATCTTCGAGTCAATCCCGTGCCGTGATTGGTCCGTGTCTTTGAACGGACCAATCACGGCACGGGATTCGCTCACCTCGTCCCCCCGCACCCCCGTATTTTTGGCAGCATCGGTTTCATGAAAGAATTGGCCTAAGCTCAGTCTAGAGGTTGGATTGTCAGTGGGTGAGTGTTACACATAATGTTGGTAGTGCATGTCGACACACCGGTTGACGAGACGGAACCATATCACACTCGATCTGGAAAAGTAAAGGTTTAAGCGAAAACTGTTTTCGGTTCCAGATAAATTTCCTTTCGTCAACGCTTCACAACATCGTATAAAACACAGTCGTTTCCCGTTGTCTGTATGTTTAGATCTTTAGACGAAGGTTTATGTATAATTTGTTAACCCGTGCGAAGCCGAGGCGGGTCGCTAGTTGGCTATGAATTGAACTCCCTACCGAGTTTTTCTCATGTGACTTGACTACAATGTATTACAAGGTACTTTAGAAAAGGAATGTCGGTTGCCAGTGTCAGTTCCGTTATTAAAGCACACACGCACGCGTTCATAAGCTAAGGTAACCGCTTTCCAACAGGCGGGTTGCACGTTTGCTACTGCCATAGTATAAAAAAAGTAGAAGGAAAGAATGGAGTTTCTCGCAGTCCTGTCCCGTATGTACTGATACAGTAATGCACTATTGTGTTGCAGATACCTGCGCGGTCCGAAATATGAGCAGCTGCAGCAGGCTATAGCAGCGGGCGAGAGTGCTGGGACGGCCACCGTCGCGCACAACCCGTTCCTGCACATGCACCGGCCGGAACCGGCGCAACACGACATACAGATGACGACGTTACACAAGTGAGCGCGTAAAATATGAGCAGCTGCAGCAGGCTATAGCAGCGGGCGAGAGTGCTGGGACGGCCACCGTCGCGCACAACCCGTTCCTGCACATGCACCGGCCGGAACCGGCGCACCACGACATACAGATGACGACGTTACACAAGTGAGCGCGTAAAATATGAGCAGCTGCAGCAGGCTATAGCAGCGGGCGAGAGTGCTGGGACGGCCACCGTCGCGCACAACCCGTTCCTGCACATGCACCGGCCGGAACCGGCGCAACACGACATACAGATGACGACGTTGCACAAGTGCGTAAAATTTGAAATTATGTTAATACGGGAGTCTAGCAGTTCAAAATATGAGCAGCTGCAGCAGGCTATAGCAGCGGGCGAGAGTGCTGGGACGGCCACCGTCGCGCACAACCCGTTCCTGCACATGCACCGGCCCGAACCGGCGCAACACGACATACAGATGCGTAAAATTAGGAATTATGTTAATACGGGAGTCTAGCAGTCCAAAATATGAACAGCTTCAACAAGCAGTAGTATCGAGCGAGAGCGCTGAAGCCGTGACCGTCGCGCCACAACTCCTTCCTTTGAAAAAAAATGCTGTTATGACCACCATGAGACCAAAGTTCCCACGTTAAACTTATTGCCCTGTGACACTTACGTACGAATTTACAAGTGCGACAGAGAGGCAACACATCGAACGTAGGGTTAATTCCCGATTTGCCGGATTTATCTACTTTAGTACTAACGTCACAATCCGAATATACGAGAATCAGACCAATTAAGAATCCGGCGAATCGGGAACTAACCGAACGTAGTTCGCGGTAGGCCCTCTGGCAACGTTTAATAGTCTTGCTTTTTCGCTTTTAAAGCTGGAGGTAGAATCTGTTGAGAAAGCGATAAACGTAGCGGAGAGAATACGATCAAAGATTTACCAATCACATGTCGTCTAAGTCAATGACAACTTGAGTGGTATATTTTTGCTTTGAAGGCATTTCTATTACTTATTCTTGTTTATTTTTTAAGAGCCAACAGGAGCTAAGATTTAAATATTTTAGGTAAATATACCCGTCTTCCTAACGGAAGCGGCTCCTAAAACTAGTGCGATAACGACAAGGCGAAAAATCCTGCGTAAAAATATCAAAAATCGAGGTTTCGTACTCGACTGTTTCCTCCTCCAAAACTTAACCAATCGTAACCAAATTTGCAAATCTAAATGATTATGACATTATCTGTGTCGGACCGTTTTGCTTTTTTGACTAATTGATGTCAGTTTTGAATAGCACGCCTCTCATTGCGGCATAGTCAATTAGGCCATTTAGGCCATTTTTGAAGGGCTCTAGCGCCTTCAAAAACAAAAATATCAAAAAAAGCAAAACGGTCCGACACAGATATTGATAAAATTAATCTGTGTTGAAAAAATCATTGCTCTAGTTTTAAAACCCACGTAGGAAACAGTCGAGTACGTTTGTATGGATAAATGACCACTCTTGTTGGCTCTTAATATTTCAGCGTGGAATCCAGCGTGGAGGATCCGGCGCCGTCGCCGCCGCGCAGCCCGCCCGCAGCGCGCGCGCAGCCCGCGTTTGAGATGCCGCGCACCGCCGAACAGAAGGAGGCTATTAGGAGGAAGTGGCAGTCCATATTAGGTAAATTCAATTCCTCATTTTCGTCTTTAAAACATAGTTTCGTGGATCTATATCACCTTGCCTACAATTTTATCTTAAATATTTATTTTAAAAAGTTGTATGCCATATCATGTTTCAATGGGTACAACTGGTACAAGCGCTAGCCTTAGGGCTAATCTAGACGGTGCGAGAACTCGCATGCGAGTTTGATTACATTGCGTCGTTTGATCGATCGGCTGAATTGATGTAACTTCAATGGTCCGCAATGTAACTAAAATCGTATACGAGTTCGCGCGCCGTCTAAAGGAGTCGTTACGCGTTATGTTCCGTCGTCCTGACCACAGCATTTTATTTATACCAGGGCTGTCGACTATGGAATGCGGTACTTTTCTTACATTGCCGATTATTCAGATATATCGGAGCGGCCAAGGTGCTCACAAATATCTGAACACGCCTCTATTGTCAAGGCGTTAAAGTGCGTGTTCAAATACTTCTGAGCATCTCGGTCGCTTCGATACCTATATCTCTAATGGCGACCGTACAACCAACTCACTCGGTCCATCAAATACCGACTTGCAAGCGTGGTATCTCTTTGTTTAGACGAACTTACACTATAAACGTGACTTTAAATTTGTACTTTTTTTTTCTAGGCGAAGACGTGGAAATAGTAGTGGGAGTAGTGATGCGCGGCGGCGGCGGCCTCGGCATCTCGCTCGAGGGCACCGTGGACGTGGAGGGAGGCCGCGAGGTGCGGCCTCACCACTACGTGCGCTCCGTGCTGCCCGAGGGGCCCGTGGGCCGCGCCGGTGTGCACCGCCCCGGCGACGAGCTGCTCGGTACGTGTGGACCCTGTGGCTGTGTAATAAGAGTCTAATTTGAATGCACATGTATAGATACAGTAGTAGTTGTGGAATCTCGCTCGAGGGCACCGTGGACGTGGAGGGGGGCCGCGAGGTGCGGCCTCACCACTACGTGCGCTCCGTGCTGCCCGAGGGGCCCGTGGGCCGCGCCGGCGTGCACCGCCCCGGCGACGAGCTGCTCGGTACGTGTGGACCCTGTGGCTGTGTAATAAGAGTCTAATTTGAATGCACATGTATAGATACAGTAGTAGTTGTGGAATCTCGCTCGAGGGCACAGTGGACGTGGAAGGAGCCTGGGAAGTCGTGTGGAACTTGAGTCTCTGTAATAAGATTCAAATTTGAATGCGTAAATATTTGTGTGTGTTTACCATATTCACTCTATTATACTGTATTTAAAATAAATTATTTTACACCATGCATGAAATAAAGCACCAGATAGTTATTAGAAAAACACAGATAGGAGTTATAAAAAGTAGGTATGCGAGTTGACCGTGACGTCACCGTGTAAAGTTTCATATGAATTCCATATTAGCAAATCGTTTCGACAGTTCTAAAAAAGTTACCGATTTGACACAATGATTTATAACTCAAGATAGGTTATAGGTGTTCCAAAATTGAAGCGAAGAATCTTGTGACAAATTGGACAAGTTGCCTTTAGTCGCGGCTGGACAAGCGAGAAATGTGCACGTGCTAACGAGCTCCCGCACACCGAAAGAGAAAGAGACGACCTTATGTTTAACAACGGGTGTGGCAAAGATGGATGGAATGAGAAAATTAATCAAAAATAACAGATTTCTTCGTAGGCACAGAAAAAAATATGGAAGTATTTTTTGTGCTCCTCAAGTATGAGTATAACCTATCTATGGTTATATAATATCATTGATTTGACTAGTAGGAAAATACCGTATTGTGACGTTTCAGAGGTGAACGGTCACCGGCTGCTGGGCATGAACCACCTGGAGGTGGTGTCGATCCTGAAGGAGCTGTCGAGCGAGGTGTGCATGGTGTGCGCGCGGCCGCGGCCTGCGCACGCGCCGCCGCCGGCGCTGGACCTCGCGCCGCCCGCGCCCACGCTCGTCAAGGTACAGTTGCTCAAACCAATTTGTCAGTAAATTTGAACAAAAAAAACCGGCCACGTGCGAGTCGGACTCGCGCACGGAGGGTTCCGCACCGTCAACAAAAAACAATCCAAAAAACCGTTTTTTTACTGACCCCGCCCGACGTTGCTTAACTTCGGTCAAAAATCACGTTTGTTGTATGGGAGCCCCACTTAAATCTTTATTTTATTCTGTTTTTAGTACTTGTTGTTATAGCGGAAACAGAAATACATCATCTGTGAAAATTTCAACTGTCTAGCTATCACGGTTCGTGAGATACAGCCTGGTGACAGACGGACGGACGGACGGACAGCGGAGTCTTAGTAATAGGTTCCCGTTTTTACCCTTTGGGTACGGAACTATACTCATCCTTTTCTTTTGGGTGCTAGTACTAGTGTAAGACAAAGATAGTATGATTCTGTCTATGTTTGAAATGAAACAGTCCGTTGACGAAGTATACATCCTTGTTTACTGGGCACGGGACGATGGTGGCGCGTATGGGGGATCTATCATAGCAAAAATAAATCAAGGATGGCTCAAGGGCAAGTGTCAGGGGTATGGGGTCTCCCTAGACTTCAAATATATGTCAAAATCGCCACGTATGTTTTACATTTTTTTTTTAGAACACAAACAGTCATAATAAACATATCACATAACTGTAGTACACAATGTACACAAACTGAGAGGTGATACAAACAGACCTGGAGGTTCATTAAACACAATATTAATAAAATAAAAAGGTACCGTAAAACGAGGTGACTTTAGGAAATTTTGGGGATACTTTGATAGTTTTAAAACTGCCACTAAATTATCATTATTCATTATTTTCTCGAACTGTTCGTGTAACAAGTTAGATTATTATACATACTTGTTTAAAAAAATCCGAATAAAAATATGTAACGGCTGAAAAACTGAAATATCGAAGTCGCCCCTGCATTTGAAAGTCACCCCGGTTTACGGTAGGTAAAAACAACGTAGTAAGTAATTTAAGAATACATAACTAAGCACACAATCAAGGAACAATGAAAACGGGCCACGCTGTGTAGTAATTGCCACACAAACAGACAAAGATAATAATAATTCAGCCTATATACGTCCCACTGCTGGGCACAGGCCTCCTCTCATGCGCGAGAGGGCTTGGGCTATAGTCCCCACGCTAGCCCAATGCGGATTGGGGACTTCACATACACCTTTGAATTTCTTCGCAGATGTATGCAGAGGGCCTACCGCGAACCACGTTCGACGTGTTGCCTCTCTGTCGCACTTGTAAATTAGTACGTAAGTGTGACAGGGAGGCAACACGTCGAACGTGGTTCGCGGTAGGCCCTCTGGTTTCCTCACGATGTTTTCCTTCACCGAAAAGTTACCCTCTATAAAGCAGCTCTTGCGACTCCACTCTTTTTATTATTATTATGGTATTTGAGTTTCATTAAAATAGTCTAGGTTTTCTTTAGTATTATTACTCGGTACTTATTTGTTTTGTTTTGAAGATTTTTCAGAGGTTCTATTCATGCCAACGAGCTAAAAGATCTAAAGAAGTTACAGATGGTGAATTTTACCATCGTATTTTCTTGAAAATATTCGTATTTGTCATGCTACTTCAGTCAACCTCAGTACATTTTATACTGAGACTGACTGAAATAGCATAGCACGTTCGTGCGTTTCCGTGAAAATACAATAGCAAAGGATAATTCACTACATCTGTACTTGAGATCTTTTTGCTTTGTCACCTGCCATTTGCAACTGCCATCATGGTTTATGGAAAAACTAAATTGCTGGAGCTATATTACTGACTGATTAATTTGTCTATATTTCTATTGTATAGTTGCTTCATATCTTTCTAATTCTTTCCAATGTTTAGTGTATTTTCCCCATTCCTTTTTGTGTAATATATGTATGTTTATCCTATACATTTTGTATGTATTTATATCCTTTATCTTTCTGGTACCTTGTTGTACATTTTGCTGCATTTGTCACCCTCTTTTCACTTTCTCCTCTCATCTACTCAAAGGTTAACTGGAAGAGATCCCTCAAAGGGATAAGTTCGCCTTTGTACTTCTTACTAATTGTATGTTATTTTTAATATGTATTTTTGTACAATAAAGAGTTTACTACTACTACTACTACTACTATATATTGTTTATTGATTTCCAGGCTAAATCAGACGGTAGTCTTGCTGGGGCGGGGGCTGAGGAAGGCGGGTCGCTGTCGGGCGGGAAGGTGCGCTCGCGCAGCCTAGAGCCGCTCACCGGGCTCGCCATGTGGTCTTCCGAGCCGCAGATTATAGGTAACTTCTCCCTAATGCTAAAAAACATCTTGTCCTCAATCCTTTGATCTGAATTTAAAGTATCGTTAACGTTAGGCTTACCAATGTTTCGTGCTTCTAATTTGACAGCTGACGTAGATTACACTATTTGGATCCGTACATTAGGGCTCATTTAGACGGCGCACGAACTCCTATACGATTTTAGTTACATTGCGGACTATTAAGGTTACATCAATTCAGCCGCCCGCCAAATAACGCATTGTAATGAAACTCGCATGCGAGTTCTCGCACCGTATAAATGAGCCCTTATTATCTGGTTGTCAAAATTTGACGTTTCTTTATCTAATGACCACAACACATGGCGCAGTACAACGCAATCTATTTCAACTGTTAAATTATGGGGCAATATTTTCCTTAGACTAGCTTAGAGTTATATCTTTTACTATTACCATAGAGAAAAAAATACATAGAGTGCTCACTCCATACATCAGTTCAGACTATTAATTTCAGTGTCTACATCTAGCATCGAGTAGCGGAACTATCAGTACTGCTGCTTGACAATAGATGTAGCACCGACCGGAAAGTCTTATCTCAACAGCATAAGACTTTCCGGTCGGTGCTATTTCTATTGTCAAGTAGCAGTACTGATAGTTCCGCTACTCAATGCTAGATGCTATTAGTCTTTTTGGTACTAAAACTGATGTATGGAGTGAGCACTCTATGTATTTTTTCTCTATGCTATTACAATCCAAAGCAAAACTCATGGTAAGGAGTGTTTGTTTCCCAGAACTGCTGAAAGGCGAGCGCGGCCTCGGCTTCTCAATCCTGGACTACCAGGACCCGCTGCGGCCCGCGCACACGCTCGTGGTGATCCGCTCGCTGGTGCCGGGCGGCGTGGCCCAGCAGGACGGCCGGCTCATCCCCGGCGACCGGCTGCTGTTCGTCAACGACCAGGTAACGGCGACCACAGCCTGTTAGACTACCAGGACCCGCTGCGGCCCGCGCACACGCTCGTGGTGACCCGCTCGCTGGTGCCGGGCGGCGTGGCCCAGCAGGACGGCCGGCTCATCCCCGGCGACCGGCTGCTGTTCGTCAACGACCAGGTAACGGCGACCACAGCCTGTTAGACTACCAGGACCCGCTGCGGCCCGCGCACACGCTCGTGGTGACCCGCTCGCTGGTGCCGGGCGGCGTGGCCCAGCAGGACGGCCGGCTCATCCCCGGCGACCGGCTGCTGTTCGTCAACGACCAGGTAACGGCGACCACAGCCTGTTAGACTACCAGGACCCGCTGCGGCCCGCGCACACGCTCGTGGTGACCCGCTCGCTGGTGCCGGGCGGCGTGGCCCAGCAGGACGGCCGGCTCATCCCCGGCGACCGGCTGCTGTTCGTCAACGACCAGGTAACGGCGACCACAGCCTGTTAGACTACCAGGACCCGCTGCGGCCCGCGCACACGCTCGTGGTGACCCGCTCGCTGGTGCCGGGCGGCGTGGCCCAGCAGGACGGCCGGCTCATCCCCGGCGACCGGCTGCTGTTCGTCAACGACCAGGTAACGGCGACCACAGCCTGTTAGACTACCAGGACCCGCTGCGGCCCGCGCACACGCTCGTGGTGACCCGCTCGCTGGTGCCGGGCGGCGTGGCCCAGCAGGACGGCCGGCTCATCCCCGGCGACCGGCTGCTGTTCGTCAACGACCAGGTAACGGCGACCACAGCCTGTTAGACTACCAGGACCCGCTGCGGCCCGCGCACACGCTCGTGGTGACCCGCTCGCTGGTGCCGGGCGGCGTGGCCCAGCAGGACGGCCGGCTCATCCCCGGCGACCGGCTGCTGTTCGTCAACGACCAGGTAACGGCGACCACAGCCTGTTAGACTACCAGGACCCGCTGCGGCCCGCGCACACGCTCGTGGTGACCCGCTCGCTGGTGCCGGGCGGCGTGGCCCAGCAGGACGGCCGGCTCATCCCCGGCGACCGGCTGCTGTTCGTCAACGACCAGGTAACGGCGACCACAGCCTGTTAGACTACCAGGACCCGCTGCGGCCCGCGCACACGCTCGTGGTGACCCGCTCGCTGGTGCCGGGCGGCGTGGCCCAGCAGGACGGCCGGCTCATCCCCGGCGACCGGCTGCTGTTCGTCAACGACCAGGTAACGGCGACCACAGCCTGTTAGACTACCAGGACCCGCTGCGGCCCGCGCACACGCTCGTGGTGACCCGCTCGCTGGTGCCGGGCGGCGTGGCCCAGCAGGACGGCCGGCTCATCCCCGGCGACCGGCTGCTGTTCGTCAACGACCAGGTAACGGCGACCACAGCCTGTTAGACTACCAGGACCCGCTGCGGCCCGCGCACACGCTCGTGGTGACCCGCTCGCTGGTGCCGGGCGGCGTGGCCCAGCAGGACGGCCGGCTCATCCCCGGCGACCGGCTGCTGTTCGTCAACGACCAGGTAACGGCGACCACAGCCTGTTAGACTACCAGGACCCGCTGCGGCCCGCGCACACGCTCGTGGTGACCCGCTCGCTGGTGCCGGGCGGCGTGGCCCAGCAGGACGGCCGGCTCATCCCCGGCGACCGGCTGCTGTTCGTCAACGACCAGGTAACGGCGACCACAGCCTGTTAGACTACCAGGACCCGCTGCGGCCCGCGCACACGCTCGTGGTGACCCGCTCGCTGGTGCCGGGCGGCGTGGCCCAGCAGGACGGCCGGCTCATCCCCGGCGACCGGCTGCTGTTCGTCAACGACCAGGTAACGGCGACCACAGCCTGTTAGACTACCAGGACCCGCTGCGGCCCGCGCACACGCTCGTGGTGACCCGCTCGCTGGTGCCGGGCGGCGTGGCCCAGCAGGACGGCCGGCTCATCCCCGGCGACCGGCTGCTGTTCGTCAACGACCAGGTAACGGCGACCACAGCCTGTTAGACTACCAGGACCCGCTGCGGCCCGCGCACACGCTCGTGGTGACCCGCTCGCTGGTGCCGGGCGGCGTGGCCCAGCAGGACGGCCGGCTCATCCCCGGCGACCGGCTGCTGTTCGTCAACGACCAGGTAACGGCGACCACAGCCTGTTAGACTACCAGGACCCGCTGCGGCCCGCGCACACGCTCGTGGTGACCCGCTCGCTGGTGCCGGGCGGCGTGGCCCAGCAGGACGGCCGGCTCATCCCCGGCGACCGGCTGCTGTTCGTCAACGACCAGGTAACGGCGACCACAGCCTGTTAGACTACCAGGACCCGCTGCGGCCCGCGCACACGCTCGTGGTGACCCGCTCGCTGGTGCCGGGCGGCGTGGCCCAGCAGGACGGCCGGCTCATCCCCGGCGACCGGCTGCTGTTCGTCAACGACCAGGTAACGGCGACCACAGCCTGTTAGACTACCAGGACCCGCTGCGGCCCGCGCACACGCTCGTGGTGACCCGCTCGCTGGTGCCGGGCGGCGTGGCCCAGCAGGACGGCCGGCTCATCCCCGGCGACCGGCTGCTGTTCGTCAACGACCAGGTAACGGCGACCACAGCCTGTTAGACTACCAGGACCCGCTGCGGCCCGCGCACACGCTCGTGGTGACCCGCTCGCTGGTGCCGGGCGGCGTGGCCCAGCAGGACGGCCGGCTCATCCCCGGCGACCGGCTGCTGTTCGTCAACGACCAGGTAACGGCGACCACAGCCTGTTAGACTACCAGGACCCGCTGCGGCCCGCGCACACGCTCGTGGTGACCCGCTCGCTGGTGCCGGGCGGCGTGGCCCAGCAGGACGGCCGGCTCATCCCCGGCGACCGGCTGCTGTTCGTCAACGACCAGGTAACGGCGACCACAGCCTGTTAGACTACCAGGACCCGCTGCGGCCCGCGCACACGCTCGTGGTGACCCGCTCGCTGGTGCCGGGCGGCGTGGCCCAGCAGGACGGCCGGCTCATCCCCGGCGACCGGCTGCTGTTCGTCAACGACCAGGTAACGGCGACCACAGCCTGTTAGACTACCAGGACCCGCTGCGGCCCGCGCACACGCTCGTGGTGACCCGCTCGCTGGTGCCGGGCGGCGTGGCCCAGCAGGACGGCCGGCTCATCCCCGGCGACCGGCTGCTGTTCGTCAACGACCAGGTAACGGCGACCACAGCCTGTTAGACTACCAGGACCCGCTGCGGCCCGCGCACACGCTCGTGGTGACCCGCTCGCTGGTGCCGGGCGGCGTGGCCCAGCAGGACGGCCGGCTCATCCCCGGCGACCGGCTGCTGTTCGTCAACGACCAGGTAACGGCGACCACAGCCTGTTAGACTACCAGGACCCGCTGCGGCCCGCGCACACGCTCGTGGTGACCCGCTCGCTGGTGCCGGGCGGCGTGGCCCAGCAGGACGGCCGGCTCATCCCCGGCGACCGGCTGCTGTTCGTCAACGACCAGGTAACGGCGACCACAGCCTGTTAGACTACCAGGACCCGCTGCGGCCCGCGCACACGCTCGTGGTGACCCGCTCGCTGGTGCCGGGCGGCGTGGCCCAGCAGGACGGCCGGCTCATCCCCGGCGACCGGCTGCTGTTCGTCAACGACCAGGTAACGGCGACCACAGCCTGTTAGACTACCAGGACCCGCTGCGGCCCGCGCACACGCTCGTGGTGACCCGCTCGCTGGTGCCGGGCGGCGTGGCCCAGCAGGACGGCCGGCTCATCCCCGGCGACCGGCTGCTGTTCGTCAACGACCAGGTAACGGCGACCACAGCCTGTTAGACTACCAGGACCCGCTGCGGCCCGCGCACACGCTCGTGGTGACCCGCTCGCTGGTGCCGGGCGGCGTGGCCCAGCAGGACGGCCGGCTCATCCCCGGCGACCGGCTGCTGTTCGTCAACGACCAGGTAACGGCGACCACAGCCTGTTAGACTACCAGGACCCGCTGCGGCCCGCGCACACGCTCGTGGTGACCCGCTCGCTGGTGCCGGGCGGCGTGGCCCAGCAGGACGGCCGGCTCATCCCCGGCGACCGGCTGCTGTTCGTCAACGACCAGGTAACGGCGACCACAGCCTGTTAGACTACCAGGACCCGCTGCGGCCCGCGCACACGCTCGTGGTGACCCGCTCGCTGGTGCCGGGCGGCGTGGCCCAGCAGGACGGCCGGCTCATCCCCGGCGACCGGCTGCTGTTCGTCAACGACCAGGTAACGGCGACCACAGCCTGTTAGACTACCAGGACCCGCTGCGGCCCGCGCACACGCTCGTGGTGACCCGCTCGCTGGTGCCGGGCGGCGTGGCCCAGCAGGACGGCCGGCTCATCCCCGGCGACCGGCTGCTGTTCGTCAACGACCAGGTAACGGCGACCACAGCCTGTTAGACTACCAGGACCCGCTGCGGCCCGCGCACACGCTCGTGGTGACCCGCTCGCTGGTGCCGGGCGGCGTGGCCCAGCAGGACGGCCGGCTCATCCCCGGCGACCGGCTGCTGTTCGTCAACGACCAGGTAACGGCGACCACAGCCTGTTAGACTACCAGGACCCGCTGCGGCCCGCGCACACGCTCGTGGTGACCCGCTCGCTGGTGCCGGGCGGCGTGGCCCAGCAGGACGGCCGGCTCATCCCCGGCGACCGGCTGCTGTTCGTCAACGACCAGGTAACGGCGACCACAGCCTGTTAGACTACCAGGACCCGCTGCGGCCCGCGCACACGCTCGTGGTGACCCGCTCGCTCGTTAGCAGCCAAGTAACGGTGATATAGCTGGTCATGCAAATCTTGTCAGTAAAAAAAGGCGCGAAATTCAAATTTTCTATGGGACGATATCTCTTCGCGCCTACATTTTTCAAATTTGCCGCCTTTTTCTACTGACAAGATCTGCTTGACCAAGTATAACAACCTGTTTGGCCAAATCTTGCGACCGCTATTCCATAACTGTCAGTTGGCGGCTACATGTGTACGACCCACGCGCGCGTTTTACTGAACTCCCTATGGCGCTTGTTGTGAGAAATTGGCAGTTTTCAACTCCGTTCCAAGTTATAAATTTGACCAGGTCGGCAGATAGGTCGCAGGACAATTCGCCATAATCACTAAATTCGCGATAGCAGGACAATACGATCCTTAGATCAAATGCAGATCGATATTAACCGCGCCCTGTGAGCAAATACTACCAAGAGTTTTGGCGCTTTCCGACCTCGGCTTTTGATCATAATGTGTGGGTGAGCATGTTACAAAACCGCAAATGGGGCAAAACCTTAGGATCGGCCGTTAGCCATCGTCATTCAACAAGGCGCGACTAGGGTGTACCGTGTAGTAAAAGAGTAACATTGTTGTAACCCGTGTAAATGTAACCGCAGAACCTGAAGGACGGCTTTCCGACCTCAGCTTTTGATCATAATGTGTGGGTGAGCACTGAGCATGTTACAAAACCGCAAATGGGGCAAAACCTTAGGATCGGCCGTTAGCCATCGTCATTCAACAAGGCGTGACTAGGGTGTACCGTGTAGTAAAAGAGTAACATTGTTGTAACCCGTGTAAATGTCACCGCAGAACCTGGAGGACGGCTTTCCGACCTCAGCTTTTGATCATAATGTGTGGGTGAGCACTGAGCATGTTACAAAACCGCAAATGGGGCAAAACCTTAGGATCGGCCGTTAGCCATCGTCATTCAACAAGGCGCGACTAGGGTGTACCGTGTAGTAAAAGAGTAACATTGTTGTAACCCGTGTAAATGTAACCGCAGAACCTGGAGGACGGCTTTCCGACCTCAGCTTTTGATCATAATGTGTGGGTGAGCATGTTACAAAACCGCAAATGGGGCAAAACCTTAGGATCGGCCGTTAGCCATTGTCATTCAACAAGGCGCGACTAGGATGTTATGTACCGAGTACTAAAAGTGTGATATTGTTGTAACCTGTGTAAATGTAACCTTAGAACCTGGAGGACGCGAGCCTGGAGCAGGCGGTGGCGGCGCTAAAGGGCGCGCCGCGCGGCGTGGTGCGCATCGGCGTGGCCAAGCCGCTGCCGCTCGTCGACGCGCCGCCGCCGCTGCCCGCCTCCGCGCCGCCCCGACACGACTGAGGATGACGACCGCCGGTACCCTATATCATCATCATCTTCCTCGCGTTGTCCCGGCATTTTGCCACGGCTCATGGGAGCCTGGGGTCCGCTTGGCAACTAATCCCAGTCATTGGCGTGGGCACTAGTTTTTACGAAAGCGACTTCCATCTGACCTTCCAACCCAGTGGGTAAACGTAGGCCCGTATTGGGATTAGTCCGGTTTCCTCACGATGTTTTCCTTCACCGAAAAGCGACTGGTAAATATCAAATGATATTTCGTACATACATTCCGAAAAACTCATTGGTACGAGCCGGGGTTTGAACCCGCGACCTCCGGATTGCAAGTCGCACGCTCTTACCGCTAGGCCACCAGCGCTTCGCCGGTACCCTATATCGCTCTATTTATACCCTATAGCAGGAGTTCCCAATTTGTTTCAGCCCGCGCATTTGCAACTTTAAAGTTTAATCCCAACGCCCTAACCTAGTTGGGCCATTCGAAATACATAGACAGGTATCATTCAATTTTATGGAACTTGCTTACTATGTAAACAAACCGCCATTTTGAAATTGTCTCTGAATGATGAATTGACTAGTGACTTTTGTTTACATAATTAGCAAGTTCCATAGAATGACACTTTACGTGGTGTGAAGGATTACAGCTCCCGGCGCCCCTCTTACTATCTGCGGCGCACAGTTTGGGAACCCCTGCCCTATAGCAAATATTAATTGGTTGCATAAAATTGTGAAGTCTGAAACAACATCATGCTTCGAATTTGACAGGTAATATAGATTGCGCTGTTCGACTCTGTATAATTATGCAGTGTCTCCGACTGTCAAAAGTTCACATTTCATGATTTAACTATAGTTCGTTTTTTTTAGCATTAGAATGAACTTGCAAGAAGGTAAGCGATCTTGACATGTCTTTTAATTGTAAAACGCTTTTTAAAAAACAAAAACTATTACTTATGAAAGTAGAAGAATATAAATGATCGTATTAGATTCATAATTGTTACATATTTGCCGTAACTTATTTTTAAAATGTGTTTTTCAATTAAAAGACCCATCAAGATTGTTTACCTTATTTCTAATGCTAAAAAAACGAACTATAGCGTAAAACATGGAGCCATGCAACGTCATCTACTTAGAATGTCAAACTCGGGGCGCGATTTGTTTAGACTTACATTTACATCTACAACCAATAACGAGAGAGTTATTACTGAAACTATTTATAAACAAACTATATCTTCCTTACGAATCGTCTAAGATAACAGGTAAGATTGCATATCGTACTAATCGATCACGTATACTTTAAGTTTAAAGACAGATTGCCACGTGCAACTATGACTTCAAAATAAAGACAGATTTTAGTTAATAATGAATTTAAATTATGTTTAACGTTCTTATAGATAGTGAAAAAGCATAGATCTAAACCATGACTTTTAAAATAATCCTTCCGTTAGTAACCAGTAAATATGTATTGAAATATTTAAACGAATTTAATATGCTGTGGAATTGAGGAAGACCTCTTATGACGGTTCAAAATGTTCCATAATGTTTAATGTCATCAATTTTTCTTTTTATTACATTTTAACTATATTTATTAAAAGTAGGTATTCATTGTATTTGACTTATCGATGGAATTTATAATATTGTTGACCGTGTTATTAGTGGAATTGACGCATTAAGTAAATAAAATAAGTTTTAAATACTGGAACTTTTATGACACATTCCAATATCGTTATTCAACTTTTATTGTGACCTGTTATAGACTTAGGTATGTTCTTAATTAATTAGATGATGAATTCATAATGTATTTTATAGTCAATTACCTTAGTTATAGAAATTAGCCCTCCATTATGTTAGATAGTAGATATTATACTTATCCAAGTATTCCATTTATGTTTATGTAAGCAGTATTACAAGTATCTGATAATATATTAGAAAATATTAATGTGTATGTCTGTTTTTGACTACCCTTGTATTTCTCGATTGTATTCAAATAGATAGTTATCATACTTGTATTAAATTTTAAGCAAAGTTATTTGAGGTTTTATTGAAACAACAGTTTTTAAAATAGTATATATTTAATTATAATTATAAAAATATAATTTTATTTTGTATTAACAATATTTTTTAACATCACAATGATTCCAGTCGTACCTCGTGTCCCTATTTGAGCAAATATTTAAAAATAATTTAATATAGCGTTGACAACCATTTGACATCCCTATCCTAGGTAAGTTTAATCTGCGCACGAGCTCGGAGGAATTGAAGGGAGCAATCCCTTCTGCTTACCCCGAAAAATCTCCAAAGCTCGAGCGCAGGCTGTGGTAGATATTCATACACCATTCCTTGACTGTACTCTTATATTATGTCTTGAATGAATCAACGTATTATCATATATTCGTTAAGTAGCTGTCCCGCCACTGATATCTCGCTAGTTCCCTATATCTCAAGAATATTAGCACCACTTTTAAGTCCTGTTATTGTCTAATAATAAATATAATTGTTCACTAGTAATCCCCTGTAAGATACTCTTCTTCAAGTAGCATTGCTAACAATTTGATTGTCTATCAGTCCTTGTAAAAATCTTCGATAATGTCGTGGTATTTCTCGTATACCACGTTCCGCTTGATTTTTAGTGTTGGTCCTGGAAATACAATATTTTTTTGTAAATAAAGTTCTACAGCAAAACAAAGGATTTCATTTGTAAGGCGTTTGTTTACTGGGTATGAGCAAGTCGGTTTTCTCGAATTCATTGCGTTCCGATTATTCAGTACGTAAAACTCATCTATCAAACAAATTATTGAACTAATGTTTTTAGAGACAAACCAAAGAAAGTCTGCAGCGCAATAATTTGACATCGAATTAAAAAACTACATATGGCAATGTTTTTAAGCAGTCAGTAAACGTCATGCACTATGGTATTGTGTTTGTCAAAATCGTTTAAATATTCATTGTGTTTTGTGATGAACGGAATAAACATGGTGAAACCTTACAAAACCGGCGTGCGGGAGTTACTTTTCCGTATGACGAATAATTTTACACTTGTAAGGCTGCGGTCGTACTGCAGACGCCGCACGCAGCCGACAACGTCACGTCGCACGCAGCGTCTGAATGGTGTTGGCGGGGGGACGCCGCACGCAGCGAGCGAAAACGACCACTCCCGAGCATTCTCGAACACACCATTCAGACGCTGCGTGCGACGTGACGTTGTCGGCTGCGTGCGGCGTCTGCAGTACGACCGCAGCCTAAAAAGTCAGCACGAGGCGATTCAAGCTGAAAAACGACAATGTTTACAAAATTTGGAGTTGATGACGGGTAAGTGGAATGAAACATCTTAATACTTCACCTACTTATGTACCTACTTAGATAATATAATATTGGTTTAGACAAAGGTTTCACAGCAAATTGAACACACCTAATAGGTATAGGCATACTTACATACTCTGGGGCCGTGGGGGCCCAGTGCGAAATCTTTATACAAAGAGATTTCCGAGCGCCTCGTAGATGCGTCTGGTGACCAGAGGGCTGGCAGCTACTTCGGCCAGAGACTAAGTCTGGCCATTCAAAGAGGTAACGCTGCCAGTCTTCTGGGCACCATAACTCAGGACAGCGAGCTAGGGAGCATTTTTTATTTATAAGTTTATTTTTAAGTTTATTTATAAGTTTATTTCTAAGATTATTTTTAGTTTTATAATGCATGTACTTAGTTTAGTTTGTATTTTTATGTCAGAAACAGAGTTACAAAAATAATTGATCACAACAAATCCTTTCAGAAACATTTAAATTTGAATTTGACTGCATAGGTATTCGAAACTAAAACTTATGAACTTCCTCTAACATTTCGAGAAACTCATTGGTACTAGCCGGGTTTTGAGCTCGAACCCACAACCTCCATGCTTATGCTCACGGCATGGGTACCTACTAGTTAAAGCTAAAATTATTTTTTAATATATGTTTATTGTTTTAATGGTTTAAGTATTTCGTTTTTCCGAAAACTTTAGTTCGCAAATTGCGGGCAATTTCTCTGTCAATCTAATTACGCCTTAATGGGAGTAAAAGAGAAAGATGCTCGCATATTGAGAACTTCGGTGTTCGCGGTAGGCCCTCTGTACCTATTTACCGCCGTCGCGGATATTACAAAAGCTTATTAATTTTGATGAAGCCAAATGTCACATTCTCCCAATATTATTTATCAATATTAGTATATGTCTACATATTAATAGTGACATCTATTGTTGGAATGAAATTTATTTTACCATAAAAATTAAGCTGTGCATACAGCTTAATTTTTTCATAGACGGTAAATATGGTAGAAATTTCACAAGTATCAAGACTATTTAATCCATTTTCTGTGGTGTTGTCGCATACTGATTTTTAAAAACTACTTTTAATCTAGCGCTGCAGACTTTCTTTGGTTTGTCTCTAATGGTATTTGAAATTAGAATTATGGGCTAAAGGCAACTTACACACTTATTACACAAAACTTTGGTAGGGACAATTTTACACATAGGTATTCCGACACTTTGGTAGGGACAATTTTACACATATATTCCGACATAATCAATACGAATAGTCATCTCAAATATTTTCACAGCGAATCGCGTAAAAATATGTGACACCATCTTATCTGTAGGTAAAGCCATAAAAGCGTATCAAAATATTTACGCGCTTCATTGCGCGGAATAAAATTGCAGGGAACTGCAATGTATATGTACCAACGCTTACAAAATAAAAAGCCGTTACCTAGTTCTCCTGTGTTTACAGAGAAGTCCGCCGGCAAAATCGAGAACTTCTGGATTTTTTGTGCGTTTGAAATCGCCTGTTTGTTCGCTCGCATTATGCCGGCTTCAATTGCTTTGGACACCTGTAAAAAATATAAAACCGATTAAGTTACGGAGATTAAACCTTATCGACTTTGATTACTGGATAGATCGTGACAATGCTAAGTGAAAATTAAGCTTATGCAAGTTATGAAAAATACTAAACCAATCCACGACAATAAATTTGACTACTGCCTGTGTTTTTAGCTCGCATAATCTTGCACAGCACGCGTCGTGTTTTATGGCATTTTCTGTAGGATGTTTATTTATTATACCTATTTATAGTGTATTCGTAGTAAGAAAGGTGAGAAGGAAAATAATTCATAAGCATAATTGCTTTACTTACAAGAGGATCTTTGGTTTTTGAAATCTCCCGGAGGCTTGTAGCTTTGCTTCCCAGGCTTTCGACCCATTTTTGCGTCACCGGATCTAACTCATCCAGAGGATCCCCGGACTCGTTGTCAACTTTACACTGAAACCATACAATAAAACTATAAAAAAGACAATTTATACGGTTAAATGACCGACTTTACGCTAGCTGTTATAAATCGATCTTTTCATAGATGTTTTTTGATCTAGTGCGCAGTCTGTCTACGAAGTCTGAAGTAAGAGGACAAAAAAGTTAGACCAATCTTGGTCTAAGTTTGCAACGATTTTGATAGCACACGCAGTGCAAGTGTTATTTTAGACTTCAAACTTCTATGAAATTATGACGTATAAATAACACTTGCACTGCGTGTGCTATCAAAACTGTTGCAGACTTATCTTGGTCTAACTTTACGGGGTACCGAACTATAACGTAGTGGTTATATTCTCTTTGCGAACTTTCACGAATCACATTAGATTTTTTACAAAAGAACGCTATGTAGGTATACAATCAGGCTATTGTATAGGCTGTTAGTCTGTTACGACATGTCAACTCATATGGCCTAGTCAAAAATACACTGACTTGAATCTTTATTTCAGTCTCATTGGAAAATTGTCATATCAAAAAGTAAAACAAAGTATTCAAGTAAAATTATGATTGTTTTTTTACCTTGAGAGTGAGCAATATGGATAAGAACTTGCGCCGATCGCCAATAAGCACCGCGTACCCGACGTGCGGTAACTCCGCTTGTACCGTCTGCTCGATGAGCACCGGCGCCACGTTCTCGCCGCCGGCGGTGATCAACAACTCCTGTGATATTAACACAGACTCTTTACTAAGGGTCGGTTGCACCAATGTTGCACTGTTCGTATAGATAAAGAGTTCGCTAAATTTTTATGTACCTATGGAAAGTTTGATAGTAAAGCGCCGTGGCGCGCCGGCTGACGTTGATCAGTCTGTCAAATGTGGATGGTGCAACTGGCCCTAATATGAATACTAGTTAATCATAGGTGGATCCTATGTCATTGCAATAAGAGTTACGAGTTGACAGTTAACGGCGTGGACGATGTTAAAATGAAAAAGGACAGTTCTGAATGTGAGTGTTTTCGTCGACATAGTCACGTGACGCTTCGTGAATTTTATTGCATCGATATAAGACACACTTATGACCAATCCAGCATGTTGCTGTTGCTGCTTGCTGTTGGTATGATTACGCGCGAGATCTCAACTGCCAGTCTATCTGTCTATAGTTGTATGTGATACTACTTGTTAGCCTCCAAAATGTTGTATTCCTTTACCGTTCATGCTTTTCTCCCGCCCCTTGTTTATCTCTATCTTACTCTTCTCTGATTTTTAAGTTGAACGACAATCGACCTTAAGTTATTTAGCAGCTCGAATAAAGATTAAAAATGTTCAATGACTTTAACATCAGCGCGTGGATTCTACAAATATCAGTCCGCACCTTTATCCTGCCAGTAATGTAGAGGAAGTTATGGCTGTCGACCCGGCCGACGTCACCAGAGTGCAGCCAACCCTCGTAGTCGACCGCCGCGCGGGTCTTCTCCTCGTCGCCAAGGTACCCCATGAACACGTGGCGACCCCTCATTAGGATCTCGCCGGGCCCGTTTTGAGACATCGACCCTTCGAACTTGGTTTCTGTGCCTTCTAGCAGCTCGCCTACTGAAGTTAGGTTGAATCTGGAATAAGTAAAGACAGTTGTCTAATCTGCAACTTTTCTCTTTGAACATTATTTGTACAATCAGTTCCGCAATCGAGACTATAATAGTTTATGGAAATAGTCACGCGATTTTTTGTTGTATCTGTCATCCATCTCGATACATTGTTTCTATTCGTTTGTCGTTGTTTGATTGTCATCTTGGCTACGCCCCTGACTAGGGCCTATTTAGACGGGGCGAGAACTCGCATGCGAGTTTGATTACATTGCGTAGTTTGATTCGTCGGCTGAATTGATGTAACCTCATTGGTCCGCAATGTAGGTAGCTAAAATCGTATACGAATTCGCGCGCCGTCTAAATAAGCCCTTAAAGATTTAGTGATAAAGGGTTAAACTTACTTGGGATCGATGCTCAGCGAGTGCGCGCCAGAGCCCTCGCTCATGCCAAACGCCTCCATGATAGGGATGTCCAGCGACAGGAAGAATTTCTTAATGTCTGCCGAGAGCGGCGCAGCGGCCGTCACGAACGTGACGCACCGGTCCAAGCCCAGGTTCTCTCGCACTTTGCTGAACACCAGCGAACGCGCCATCTTGTAACTTAGCGTCATGCCGTCACGCCTGAAATCGTATGAGAAATTCGTTATTATTCTTACGCCCACTTGCACCATCCCACTAACCCGGGGTTGAGCGGTTAAACCGTTTACCTAGTGTCAAATTGTACTGGTAACCATGGTAACTCCAGGTTTAACCGTTTAACCCCGGATTACTGGAATGGTGCAAGTGGGCCTTAATTTAATAAAATTATCATGTTTAGGTACTTATAGGAAGTGTTACATATTATGTTGTTTTATTTTGTATGTTGACTCACTTAAATAACCACTATATGTGACGTAATAAAGAAGACAGACTTTTATGTAAAAAACGGTTTTTACATGTATGTAAGTACATATATAAGGTTTTTTTTTACCTATCAATCACAATCAATCACCCCACTCAAATTAATACCTAATATTCAAGTAACTACGCAATGATGTTGTAGGTACATAGACATTGTTTAGTAACATTAATAATTATTTAAAACGTGTATTAACCTAAAGAACACGCAATGATTTAATGAATAAGACAACACATCGAAATCTGTGTTCATGCTATGATTTAGGTATTTATATTACGCAAATAACATAAGTAGCGTTTCTTTGCGGTGTAATTGAGTAAATTGAATCGACAAAACTATATCTAGGGAGATGATTAATTACACAAAGTTCATATTACCAATATCTGGGAGACCGAGCTTTGCTTGGAAAACATATAAATCCCAAAAATGCGCGTTTTCCCAGAGATAAGCCCTAGCTAGATCGATTTTTCGCCCCCGAAAACCCCAATATAGCAAATTTAATCGAAATCGTTATAGCCGTTTCCGAGATCCCCGAAATAGGTATAAAGATAAATATACAAGAATTGCTCGTTTAAAGGTACCTATAAGATTAAGTATAATTCAGATTTTCAACTGAGATTAAACAGGTAGTGCTAAGTCTCACCTACCTACTGTTGATACAGATTCGATCGTTATCATATATGTTATCAACACTTGTATTGTAGGCAATTTACGATGTCTGCTTGTAACTAACCTGGTAAAAGAAATAAAATACCAATATTCTTTCTCTCGAGTAGAGGAAACGAGGGAAGGCCTTTGCCCAGCAGTGGTACACCAAATAGGCTAATAAAAAAAAATAAAAATAAAAAATTCTCCCCGTGATATTGCTCTCCCTATACATGTGCATTTTGAATTAGAACCGAATTGTTTTTATTTCGCTTATTAGGTTTCGATGATGTGTATTTATTTTCACGGCCGTGAAATTATTTTTACGTAGGTATTCGTTTTCCGCTCAGTGTGACCTACACACCAAACTAAAGGTACATATGTATTTTTAAACTTATAGTTCGTTTTTTTTAGCATTAGAAAGAAGGTAAGCGATCTTGACATGTCTTTTAATTTAAAAACGCTTTTTGAAAATCAGTAACTATTGTTTATGAAAGCTGAAGAATATAAATGATCGTATTAGATTAATAATTGTTACATATTTGCCGTGACTTATTTTTAAAACGTGTTTTTCAATTAAAAGACACATCAATATTGTTTACCTTTTTTCTAATGCTAAAAAAACAAACTAGTCATAAAAAATTTAGTATTGAAGGAAAATTATTAAGTCTACCTACTTGCGCAAAAATATTTATAATAACCTGCTGCTTGAGTATACGGACTCTAAAATGAATGAGAGAATAAAATTTACTTATTCATAATTATATGAACTGAAACGTGCAGATGAGCTAAGTCAACAAACCACACCATACAAAATCAACACGTATGAAGCGTTGATCTTACCAATACTGTAACATTTCGAGGGTGGTGAACTCTATGGGGAGGCCTCTCATGCCGGCTGATAAGGCCCTGAGTATTTAGAACAAAGGTCAGCTGAATCGAACGACTGCGCTGCCGTATTATAAAAATTAAGTAAAGAAGTATTTAATTGGAACACAGATGTTTCTACTACACGTGTCGAGTTGAAGAACAGGGTTAATGGCAATTTCGAAATTGTATGTGGCATTGCGATAATTTAAACCAGCGTGGAAATGTTACTGGGAGATTACCAGCCTAGGAAAATTACCGGTAACGGTCCATCACTAATCCTATTGCAACTCTCTGGTTAGCAACGGAACCCTAAAGAGAAATATCTACTTATCAGATATATAAAATGTATGTGCGTGTTTATTATTGTCTTGTAGTTTATCTACACGGATATTTTTATTATGATTAAATTTACAACTTCAAGCGCGTCAATATTTTCTGATATTGATAATTACGTACTAAGCCCGCTAATCCTCATTAATAAATTAGGCATTTTGGCGCATTAAAGCAGTTGCGGTAAAGATAACTTATAAATAAAGTGGAAAGATAAGTAATCCTGCAACACAGATCCGGTACGTATCTTTGTTTAATCAATTATAGTTGGTCAGGTGGGGTAAGAGAATCATACTTTATAATGCTTTATATTTAAAAACTGTTCTACACAAGTTATTTTAATTATTTTTATTTAAGCATTAGTTTTATTTTTAGTATTATAATTTTAGGTAATTTAGTTTTTAATATCTTTAAGTATATCTCTCTTAACTGTTTATTTTCCTTACAAGCTGCCTCATAGTTTCTCTTACTTACCCCACCTATAACCTTATCTACATTCTGCAATAAGGGCGGTATGGCCAAAAATGTTATTATTGTTAACGAAAATTAATAGAAACCCGATGCCCGAAGGGCAAAAAGGTACACGATTACGTTATTATGTTGCGGTAAAGTATGAATGGTGATGGGAGTAGATATAAGTTGGTAATTTTTTTTTCCAGTGTTATCCAGTTATCATAGATACGGTATGATAAATAATATCCCTCAACGGTTATGCATTTTAGTTTCCAGGCATACCATATGCCATATTATAAGGTTAGAAGGGTACCAAAGTCCTTGGGTATAACTTGGACTAATTCTACGCGGAACGCTGAGAAAATACCAACGTAAGGGGGGGTGAACAAAACAAGGGGCAGTCTTTGCCCAGAAGTGGGACTCTAAATTAGGCTAATTAAAAAAAACTTACCCTTCAATCCGGCCGAGGTGGTACTTAAGCCCTTTCTCTTTGGCCCAGACAGCGATGCTTTTCTTCAGAGACCCGCTCTGGGCGCCTACGGCCATCATTTTCTCGTACATCTTTTCCCACAGCCGGGGCACTGCTAAAAGTCTGTAAAAATTTTTTTATCTCAGATTAGTCTATTAGATTTTTAAACTTTCGCGGTTTGAACACATATTAACTCACATTTATAAACGGGTCTATCGCGAAATTTATTTGATTACCTTTATTTACCGACGTTTCGACACAGGTTTCACTGGTCGTGGTCGCGGCTAACTGATGTCCCAGCAAAATGTCAAAACAGAGATTTATGCAGCTACCCGACGAAAAGTGTATGAAAAAGTTTGGGGTAGGTACTTTATTGCCCAAAATACAAAAATGGCGTAGTAAGTATTGGAAAAGTAAGCGAATTTATCAAATGAAACCGATTTATTCACTTAACGTCGCCAGAATCGTTGTATTTTTAATACTCGTCATAAGGGTCTTTATTCACATGACACTTAAAAATCCCTGGACATTCTTGGGTCGTTAGTTGGCGACAATTGTCAAATTGGTGAAATTACTGGAGAATAAAATTTAATTACACTACTTGCCCATTTTATACGTTAGATTAGGTTAGTAAGTAATCTAAGTAAGAGCCGAGGTTTAGACTTGAATCATTTTTAGAATCAATTATAATTATTTCCAATAAAAAGGTATTTAATGAATTAATGAATTTAAATAGTTTATAATAAACATGCATACCTATTATTGTTTATTGTACCTATAAATTCCTAGGTAGGTAATATACCTAGGTATCTAGATCTAGAGTCCGTCTAAGTCAGTGAAAGCATATAACTGGAAACCGCCTTTGGGAACATTACCGTTCAAATTCTCGGGCCAAATTAGCACACATACACAATTACGCCTACATTTAAATAAGACGATACGTTTACAGAGCCTGTCTCTATTACACTAACGTACACAGCTAAGTGTAGATGAAATGCATATAATGTCAATAACTACCAATCAGCGACATTAATCCGCTAATAACCTTCTTGCTGTACGTACTGGCCGCTGAGAATTCGCGGTTCATATTTGATTAGAATATGACTTGGACAGGGATAGGTTTATGCCATACATTGAAGAACCAGTCAAATAATTCACGTATAATAATTTAATGCAGATTAAAAGATAACTACTTAGTTAAAATGTTGATATGAGATTAAATGACAGACTAACTCAACATAATTAAATATTCATTGTTGTATAAATGTATTCCGCTATAATAAGTATTTTGTATATTTTATTATCAATCTGTATGGCAGTGCGAAGTCACGTTCAGAGCCCGTACCATGAGTCACTGACAGTGTCAAAACTGACATTTACGCTATCGAGAACGTAATTTACTTTCTATACATCTCGTTTGCACTAATATGCGAGTACGAGCGAGATGTATAAAAAGTAAATTACGTTCTCGACGGCGTTTGTCAGTGCCAAACTGATGGTAGCCGTACTGGTATAGTCTGTCCGTTTTTCTAAGATCAAGTACGCCATAGTAAATGTATGGCGAACTTGATCTTAGAAATCGGACAGGCTATACAGCCTGCAAAATTTACATGGGTAGGTACACGAATCGGGTCAAAAACATTTGAACAGGCGGAGTCACAATAAATCCCCACTTTCAGTTCCAATGGAAATATTTTATATGTATATAGCCGGTCAAGCAAGTTTGTCAGTAGAAAAAGGCGCATAATTACAATTTTGTATGGGACCATAACCGTTCGCGCGCTTACATTTTCTAAATTCGCCGCTCTTTTCTACTGACGGAAATGGCTTGAGAGAGAACCTACATATATGTGACAGTAGAGGGTGGATTAAAATGATCAACATTTTGAGATAATGTGTGTATTTGTTAAATTAATTCAGTGAAAGCGTGATAGAAAAAAATGTATCTACATATAGGAGACCGGATATGATTATCTCACGGGTTATCTCATGAATAGAACATTATATATCTTGCCAGGCATCCACTCAATTTCATGTCTCTCTAATTGGACAGCTTTTTTCCATAGTTCTCTGCGAATAGCATATTGTGGGAATTTGAATGGAAAGTAATGTAAAATGACAATACCAAATTTGATTATTAATTTGAAATAACTAGGTAGTTTTTTTATAGCTCCATCTCATGAAATAAAAAAGGAAAATACAAATCTGTAAGAAGGAATTTATTACTACATTTATAATTACAGTGGAATCCGTTTATTATGACTCCGCTTATACTGACCAACCGCTTACTATGACGCAATTACTGTGCGAAGTTTGGTTTTCATATGAAATTCTTTGTGACAAAGTCGGATAAGATAACTTCGACCTATAAATACTATTTTTATGGAATTATGTCCGGTTATACTGACAAATTCGCTGGTTTTCGTGGCCGGCCCCACATCTTTCCCTGCGAGGACGTCTGTGGCGTTTAAATTGTTTTAGTTTTTACTCTCGGTGAAAGTTGATAATTGGTATAAGGTTAATAAAACTCATCTCTCACAAAATTGTTTGAGATTAATTTGGAAAAAATAAAATAAAAAGTTTATCAACTATGCTTTATATGACATCCGCTTAGTATGACATGTTTGTTACTTCCCTTCAATGTCATTATAAGCGGATTCTACTGTATATAGAAAATACCTAAACCAATCATAAGTTAATAAAATAGTCTACTTCATTTGGCATAAAACCATCCCTATTATCCTCGCAATTTAAAAAGTCGTATGTTGTTATGAAAGTCGTATGCAGTTGTTACGTTTTAGCTTAGCACGGTAGTATTGAAAAAATGTCGTCATGTTTATTCCAAATTTTACTGAAGTTATCTGTTTACTACAAGTGAAAAGTGATTCCACTGTCCTTGATATGAACTAAAACAACTTCTGCACCACTTCACGACACATGAAGACATTTTTAATTACAAAAAAACGTAGTTTTTATAAACCAATTTAGCCATCCGTCACTGACTGTCATCTCGGCCGCACTGAAGTTGCCAATCGAACACTCTGTAAGCACCGCCTACAATCGAATACTTTACGTTGGGTCATAATTGAGCGGACAGAATACTTCCATGGTTTATATGCGTTCACTGGTCTAAGTGGTCTAAACTCACTCTTTCAGACTTTGAAGTGGAAAGCTGTGAAAGTGTGTCTATAAACCTCAGTCATTCATAGGAATTTGACGTTTATGATGGCACCCTCACACTTTGTCACTGCAATGTCTGTGTAGAATTAATTTGGTCCAACTCTATTCGTCAATGAACTTTTTGTTGACTGATATTATTTAATAATCTGTTAATAGGTATTATACTCGTATCGTACAATAATTAATATGAATATTATCTGTTAATTAAATGGCTGTGACGCATTTTCATTAATAACTATTCATTAATAAGACCTAATATCTACTATAAGAATCAAGATGTCGGCATAATTATGTTTGGTATCTACCTATTCTATTGTCTAGACTTTAGACTTAGACGATCGATTAGACCTTATATTATCTCTTATCCCATTGTTATTGATTAGTTGATTACCCACTTTACTAGATAAACCTGTTCAATAATAATTGGTGCGGCGACGCAAAGTGTGACTGTTAAAATCTAGTTATTTATGAGTTTTATCAAAGTTATTACATATCAAGGTAAATAGATGAAACTGTACTGCGTCATATATTTTATGGTCACTGGATTGTCAAACGTCAACTTTTGACGACCCAAAATTACCGCATAATTTACGGAGCCGTACAACGCCATCTACATCAGCTGAATAATTTGAAGCACGATTTTTTAGTAGAGGTATTGTTCGCTACGGCGCAAACGATTGATATCTTGGCTAGGCCCCCTGATCTTATATCAATGAAGGAATCTTTGGATTATAAAAAAAAAATATTGATACTATAAGCAAGGAACACTGGGACAAGTAAAACTCACGTAAAACTAGATAAAAACTTTTTCAACAATCGAATCTTTTGCTACGAAAACAGGTTCTACTAAATGATACAACACTAGCGACCCGTAGTTTTAAAGATCTAAGCATACATATTACATAGGGACAGACAGACAGCGGGAAGCGACTTTGTCTTATACTATGTAGTTATAATTACGAGATTTACGAGTATAAAAGCAATTATGTTGCGTTGCGCATGTCCTTGTGTTTATTTACAATTTTGCCCCACTCGCACTCTTACTTCCTCGCAATGTTTAATAACCTACCTGGTAGGGCGAACATCCTTCAGTGTGTCAATCAGGCTGCCCTTGAGCGCATCTGGTTGCGCAAAGTACACCGTCACGGCGTTCATCAGGGTTACGTAAATATCCACCACCTGCCGACAATTCACATTATGATATAGTTAAAGGCTTGTTTTACTTTGTCAAAGCGAGGGCTTAAAACGAATGAAGAAAATCATAACACAACGTTATGAAAAGAATTAGATGTACATGGCACTGAATATACATATGGGAAAAAAGTATTCTGCTACCGTAAAATACCTCAAGCTCACCTAACTTGGCCTAAAATAAAAAATTTCATATTCCTATACGAGTAACAGATTGTACCAAATGCTGCATGAATAACTACCAAAGGTATATGTTAGGACATGTACAAGTGTACCTAAGTAAATAATAATCGAATGGTACCTTTTTAACCTTTTAATATGTATCATTTTGTTTTATAATCATTGCAATTAATTTTTTCTCATATTGTATATTCATTAAACCAAATACCTACATGTGTTAGAGAATTCAATCTATGGAAACAGTCCTATTAAATGCTTTTCTAACGACATTTAGCTGCAATTAAATGCAAAAAGAAAATGCGTCACTGTAATTGACGTAGCTATTACATAATACATATACGAGTATTAATAGATCATTATAAAAACATCACGGTTGGTAATTAGTGATCTGTAATAAAATCGTCTAAAGGCGCTCTAAGTAATCCGTACCAAAAATATAAAAATATAATAACCCCTGTAATCATGTTCTTACTCATACATGATACATCACCCTCACAATGCGAGATATCATCCGTTTAGTTTTAGTTCATTATTTCATTCACGTCGATTTTGGAGAATTAATCTGTACGACATTAAAACTTGTTACAAGTTATTCAGGACTTTGCTCTTTGACAATGGTGTAAATAACATCAAGGCATACAAAAACTGGTTTTCAACCTGCTTATGCAAAGGGTCAACAAAACATGTTTGATCGCGTGATTTGTGATGTGAAACATGTCGACTTCAGTAGTGTAATGTGGTTACTGGTATATGATTTAACGAACTTTCCAGAGTTTTTTTTACATCACACGCAGAACGTTGTATACCTATATGGCAAACTTTGACGACCGGTGAGATATGACCTGACCAAATGTTGATCACTGAGAGTTTTGAGACCTAGCAGGAATTTTGTTGCAGTTCGTATATATTAGGTCGACTTCGATCTTACCCATGCAAAACGTGTAAAAATATCTGTTGAGATCACAAAAAATAATGAAATAATCCGGGGTTATTTTGCGGAAATAGCAAACAAAAAGTATCATACAGACGGACCGTAAATTATTGCAAGCAAAATGGCAATCACCTGAGCAGCGACATGGCTGAGTGGCAAGAAGGAGATGAGAGTGTCGACTGTCGGTTGGATATCGCCGACTCGCTGCGTGATGGAGTACGCGTCCCACGTTAGATTGTCGTGTGAGAGCATCACGGCCTTCGGGGGACCCACGGTTCCGGACTGAAAATAATAATCGTTTAGTATTCTACTGTATAGATACCAGTGGCGGCGCGTCCATAAAAGGCATAAAAGCCGATTCCCACCGGCTTGCCTGTTTTTGGACGTTTGAGCAGAGTTGTAAAGGAAATATGTAAGCCAAATTAGCCCCGGCTTGCCTATGGATCTTTGAGATAAAAAATCAAAAATAAATAAAATCATTTATTTACCAATAAACTATGGTTTACATATTTACCAGGGGCCCCCGCACTAGGTGAGACCTGTATCGCGGGGAACCAGTTAGATTTGTACAGTATCTGGATTTAGTTACTTAATAGGTAGATATACTTAGCATGCAAGTTATAAAATTACTAAAAATTACACTTAAGTTTTTGCGTACATTATTATAAAATATTACTTAGTATAGCTTCTGTCTCCAAGTAGTTGAGTGATTGAAGAAGAGTGTAGGTAAGCTTTTTGGCCTCAATAACTGATTTGCCTTTGAGATGACAATGCTTTAGCATGGCATTGTAGGTTGAAACCTTAAGGTGGTCCCCAAATCGTTTACCGAAGGCGGAGAAGACTTTCGGAACAGGTAGGTTAAAGATTCGCTTTTTGAGAAGTGAGACGTAACAAGTCATGAGTGTAGACGATTTGTGTGTAAGCAAAAGGATTCTGTGCAAAAATAACTGCCGAACGGTCAGGACCTTAGCTTCGGCGTAGAGTTCAGAAGTTGGAAATCGAAAGGGTCTCTTCAACATAACTTTTAAAACAGAGCGTTGGGCCCTTTCCACTTCCAACATCGTGGTCTTATGTGCACTGCCCCACACGATAATACAAGATGGGAATAATGATGTAGGTAAGTAGGTATACTTGTTACCAACTTACCGTATAGACGATAGTGCAGCATTCATTGACGGCTAGACTCTTCAGAATCTGGTCCAGCGGTCCATCTGGCTCCTTCTGTCCTATTTCTAATATTTGCTCCCACTGCGGACGAGTGGTAAATTATTATTGGTTACAAATTACAAAATAGCAGGATAGCAGACGCCACTGGTGATCGTAGATCTGGCAGCTTCCTCGCACAAAGAATAAGTATTGCGATACAACGAGGAAATGCTGCCAGCATCTACGGCACCATTCCGCAGGGGGATAGTTTGTAATAATTTATTTTAAGATTAGTTTTATTTATTTTTAGATTTAGTTTTTAAGTTTTGTAGGTTAGTTATTTAATTATGTTTTGTTTCTAGGTATGTACCTATTGTATATTAAGTTTGTATGCACTAATAAACCAAAATATTTAAATTATTATTTTTCATATTAAAATAGCAAAATATTAGGTACCTACATGTAGGTACAGTCATGCTATTAAACATCGACACGGATAAAGTGGCAAAAATATGTATACACGATATTGCTGATACATTAAGTTCGTGCCTAGATACATATTTTTGGCACTTTGGCCGTGTCGATATATGATACCTTGACTGTACCTATTCGTCTTTATTTACTATCGTGGGAGTGCGTTGCTGTGGAATAGTCAGTCTTAATGTTTTATTAAATAAAGCAGTTAAGAAAACATGCATAGTCAGAGCGTTATGTGATGTGCCACAGTGGGCTGACTAAGCAGTCTGAGTAAACAGTGGAGTAGAGATTTATGTATCTACCCTACTTATAGTATATTACAAGTGACATACTAAAACACTTACACTGTATAGTCCAGGTATGGAGCTATCGACGGGGCCCTCCCACTGTATGATGGCTTTGAGCGTCGGACATTTGTGGCGGACTGATAGGATTTTTTCCAACTGCTTTTTGTCCTGTACCGCACAAATGTTCGCTCGCGACTTCTCGAGACAATACAGGCATGCTTCAGCCGAATTGGTCGTGTAGACACCCGCCGCGTAACCTCTATAAAGGTAATAATTTTCAATTATTGCCTCCCTAAGCAATTAAGTCAGGTGAATGGAAATTTCATTAGATTTCGTGCTCACCCTGCGTGAATAGCTGCCAAGTCCGCCACGAACCACTGTTCGGAGTTGAAGCCAAGTATGCACACGGAGTGGAATCGCTCTAAGCCGAGCTTGAGGAATGCTTTTGCTACTGTCCTGACTCGTTCCAGGTACTGCCTAAATAAAATTAAAAAAATAAGTAAATGGTACCTACCCAGGTTTCAAAATTAAAATCATCAGTGATAGAGCATGCTCTTTCTTTTGTTCAGCTCAGATCTCGAAATATGTTTACTTTACTGGGGATAGCTCTTAGTTATATAAATAGTAGACCCGTTTAGAGTTTTCCAACAACAACCTACACTTTATTCACTTACTTATATGAGATTTTGTGCCATTTTCCATCTTTCTTTGTACATAGCGCGGGACTGTCGGGGTATCTGGCGGCGGTCTGCCGTAGGACGCCCGGCACCGATATAGGGGGCTCGCCGGCGACCCCTCGGGCTGCCAGGCGTAGCTTCACGCGCCCTTCCGGGATCCAGGTGAGGTAGTCATCGGCGGGCAGCACTTGGTCCGGACCTGGACGTATCGAAGGTAAATTATAACAGGCTTGTTTCCTGTGGATATTGTACCTACATACGTGTTATTGATTTACAGCGTTCATGAATATAAAATGTACCTAAATACACTGAAAATAACAAGCATAAACATGTTATTGTCGCGTTTTTTAAAATCAATAAAAACTCATTAAAAGCAGGTGGATCCATTGTGACGTCACAGAATGCGTTCTCATACTAACTTCATGGTAACAAATTTATTTAAAGGTCCATAGCAGCTGCTGACTGATTTGACTAGTTATATATATTTATTAGTATATTTCCCTATGGTTTTAATGGTAGGTAGTAGAGTACAAAGTAGATACAATGGTATTATGAAATTGTCACTTTTATTAAAGATCCCTACTCGAAAAACTGGCAGGCTAAGGTGAGGCCGACCAAGCCATACGTCAACAGGTTTATTTTAGCTATTATAATCCATTTGTTTCATTCTATTTTTCGATGAGGTAAATTGTAGCTCTCACGTGGCACCACAAAATTGGTCGGACACAGGAACCTGCCAACACAGGATTTAACCGACCACTTTTTTTTTACTGTCCTCAAAGGCAGCTTTCGTACCATACAAGTTTCATACTATTTTTCGAAAAGATTTTTTTGATGATTTTTTTATAAATGTGGTCGGACTACAAAAACTGCCAGGTTAAGGCGAGGCCGACCAAGACATACGTCAACAGGTTTATTTTAGCTATTATAATCCGTTTGTTTCATTCATTTTTCGATGAGGTAAATTGTAGCTGTCACGTGGTACCATAAATCTAGTCGGCCTGCAAAAACTGCCAGGCTAAGGTGAGGCCGACCACTTTTTTTTACTGTCCTCAAAGTCAGGTATCCTACCATACAAGTTTCTTTCTATTTTTTGATGAATTTTTGTCCAACTTTTTTGCCATTTGTACAAAATCTGCCAGGTTAAGCCTTAAGCCTAGGCCGACCAAGTGCGTTGGAAGCTACTAAATGTCAGGTACCTCCACAGGGTAGATATATTCTATTTTTTTATCAGGTTTGTTTCATGTAGCCGGCCACCGGACTAAAGGGCTCGGTTTCAGTTTGGGCAAAAATGCTTTCTTATTTTAGCGGTCTAGCCTAGTCGGTAATGACCCTGCTTATGAAGCCGATTGTCCTGGGTTCGAATCCCGGTAAGGGTATTTATTTGTGTGATGAACGCAGATATATCTGTTCTTGAGACAAAGGTGTTTTCTATGTACTACATATAAGTATGTATTTATCTATATACGTATGTATTATATATATCGTCGCCTAGTACTCATATTTAGTACAAGCCTTGCTTAGTTTGGGGCTAGGTCGATCTGTGAAAGATGTCCCCTAATATTTATTTATTTATTTTATTTATTCATTGTATGTCCGGATGTTCTCCTCTGTAAGTCGCATTTGTCCACCGATTCTCGTGAAGTTTTGTGAGTACTACCGAACCAGTTAAATAAATAAAAAAACTGTTGTTTCGTTTTTGGAAAATATGTAAAATGGTGGAAATTGGCCTAAACGGCTTAAATGCCAGTACTCAAGACCATTGTAAGTCTTCTGTGATAATGATTCAACGAAGTTAGTATTTTTCATTTTTAAAAATTTTAAGCGTATTTAAGCTTATCACGAGGTCTATAGCTCACAGACCACAGAGTCACTAGTTTCGAAGTCGAAGGAGGTAATCTTTAGTGCTGATATAGAGGTCATTGTTCTTGTTGCTTTAATTGTGTTAACTTAAGTATAGTTCCTATATAGATGTGACGTGTTTAGAAGTTTAGATACAATTTTTTTTAGCCCCGGTGGTATGAGTTTGCAACGAAACTGTTTCTAGTAGATTCTAGGGAGGTAGTTGCGTCTTTGAGCATTAAAGTACCTATTTCTTTTTTCTATTAAAAAAAAGTATAATCATATTGTTATATGTGTACATACACAATACATATTTATAATAATCATCACTCGTAATTAAATATTTATTACTCGCAATAATGTGGCCATGACACACACTATTTATTAAACTAATTTATTACCTGTACCTGTAGGTAAGTAATTAAGTACATTTCAATTCATTAATATTACCTAAGTGGATTGCAAAAGTTCCACACGCTAAGAATCCGATGTACCTACTTTATTATTGATTAATGTACAGAGATCGGATGATTATTGATTAGGTCTATCTGGTATAATTATATGCAATGCACAATGGGGGTGGAAATTGCACTTATTTTAATAACGTCATCCGAGCGACCGTCTCCTGCAAGACTGGCTCTCGGCATGCCGCGGCAGTCCAATGACATACTCGTAATAATAGTTGGTGTGGGTTGTGGATCAAAACATATTTGGAGTATGCAAATAATGTTTAATAGGTAATTTAATGTTATTATTAAATGAATTACCCATTAAAAACTATCACTTCAGCAGGCATTCGTGCTGCGTTGGAAGTCACTTTGAACAGAGAAACAATAATCATTTTATATCATATCGACGCGTGACTTTTGACTTCGTCGTTCCGTTCGACCTCTAGCTGTAGATAAAATAGGCATATTTACTCGGATGTAGGTACATTTCGAAATCGTTATCATGTATAAGCAGATAATATATTCAATTATGGCTCAGCCCAAAACTAAAAGAAAACGATAGTAGGTAGGTACTTAGGTTCAGAAGCAGTTTTTAAGACGGAGGATTATCTAACCTCAACCGTTTGGTTGATATTTTCAGGACCAACTCTTTCTGTAGGTACAATTTATTTTGGCCCGAAATCTCCACTTACTAAACGACGCCTTCAAATCGATTAAATATCTCATCAAATATGCTTTGTCGTAGGTACTAATACCTAAATACCTATATGTAATAAAATTGTAAATTACCAAATCGATCCTATCTTATTTCCTTGATAACGTAGGCTTCAGGTTTAGGATTAAGTATGTAAAATAAAATGATATGATACTTACGTGATGATTAATTGTATAAACGGACATGTGGACATATGTATCAATAAAGATTAATAGGCGTTTATAATCGTCATTCAAAAATATACCTTGAAAATATCGATAAAACTATGATATACAACTTATTTGTTTTTACGAACCATGGTCGATGGTCAGTTTTAACCCCATTAAAGTCGTTTTTTCTAGTTTTTAACAGTTTCAGACTAAACTCACGTAGCTATTACTTTCTGAATTTATATAAAATCGCTATAAGTACATATATGTTTGATATGGAGGAACGGTCCATGGTTTATGAGTTTTTTATCAATTCTTGGCATGTTATCAATTTTTTTGCATATTGCATCGCCTAGTGGTGAAGTTGAATGTAACAGTAAAACCGGCCATATACCTAATAATACAGTAAATTTATATATTTAGCGTTTGTGTCAAATCCGTTAGTCTGATTTTTTGCAGACTTATTTATGATGTTGGCCCAATGAATAATCCAAGTTTGTGACCTCGAGCGCCGAACGCAACTTTGTCAAAAATCGAAAAAACCGCGAAAATTTCTTTTTTTTTTTAGTTTTGGGCGATTCTAACCCTAAAATACTAGTTTTTGATAGTACCTTCCTTAGACGTTTTTAAAGAAGACTAAATTTGCTACAATACGAGATTAGAACTGTCTCTGTAGATTGAACAGTTTCCGAGATAAAGGCTTTCAAAATTTAGATTTTTTTGAAATTGAGCTCGTAATCTAAGTGAGTGCAGTGAGTATGCACTTTTGACTCAGGCGATGCCGCTTGGCACGATTGTTCCTAAGGTTCCTAAAGTTCCAATAACTATTACCTATCCAATCAAATTAATTTGACATCTCAACCGGTTCAGCGGTTTAAGCGTGAACTACTTTCGCATTTATAACATTAGTAGTTAGTAGAGATAGTGTGATGATGGCTAACCTATTGTTATGGCATGCAACAATCTTCTATTTGTTTCCAAGAATCCAATATAAAAAATTCAGTGACACTGATCGGCTCTAAGTCTGGTCTTCTTGTCATTTACATCTTGTCGAAGTTGTCGATTGTTAGTACCTTAGTACTTAAAATACTTAGGATTAAAACGAAACAGGAGCCGAGATTTAAATATTTTAGGTAAATATACCCGTCTCGCTAACGGAAGCGCTCTTAAAACTAGTGCAATAAGGACAAGGCGAAAAATCCTGCGTAAAAATCTCAAAAATCGAGGTTTCGTACTCGACTGTTTCCTCGTCCAAAACTTAACCAATCGTAACCAAATTTGGAAATCTAAATGGTTATGAAATTATCTGTGTCGGACCGTTTTGCTTTTTTGGCTAATTGATATCAGTTTTGAGTACCACGCCTCTCATTGCGGCATAGTCAATTAGGCAATTTTGGCCATTTTTGAAGGGCTCTAACGCCTTAAAAATATAAAATATCAAAAGAAGCAAAACGGTCCGACACAGATATTGACAATAATTGTTGTCAATATCTGTGTTGTTGTTTTTCAATCTGTGTTGAAAAAATCATTGCTCTAGCTTCAAAATCCACGGAGGAAACAGTCGAGTACGTTTGTATGGAGAAATGACCACTCCTGTTGGCTCTTAAAATAAACTTACCGTTGATTGGCTGACTGCCTCCATTGACCATTTGCATTTTGTTAACTTTAACGATCTCTTCGCCGTTCTCTACGATAACCATTGAGGTTTCCTGCAACAACATATTAACCCTGTTATTCACAACGCTTAATTGTTTTTTATGTCAAAAGACTCAAAAGAGCTAAGGCTGCGGCATCACCGCATTTACTTATCTCTATAAATGCATTTCGTAAGTATAACAAAATACAATTTTGCAGTTTACTGGCGTTAATTTAGCCGTTTACCATTAAATGTCACTATTTCCGGTAGCTATGTCGCAGTCATTAAAACTAGTTGAATAGCTTCCCAGCTTGAAACCGTTTTAGGCGGTTACCTATCACACTTGATGCCATTTCCGGATGCGGCGTCAGTATGACCTTGTACCTTACTGGAGTGTCTATGATAAATGAAGATATGATAAGAGTCAAGCTAAGACATAGCTTTTAATAGATTATTCATTAACGGGGTGATATCATTATCAGTTGTCATTTGGTTGTCAACTTGTCATACTACATGTTTTACATGATGTGAGAACTTTGCGTATGTGGCAGACACAGTTGTATGTTGTACGACACTAATTGTAGGTACCTATTATCGTAGCTTGGTAAAGGTAAAAACTCGTAGTATAGCCTACTAGGTTAGTTTAGGATAGTTTTGGAATAGAAATTGGGGTGAAAAGGTGAGTTGGACTTACTAATTGTTCGCATACAAAGTCGCGCGCAGACGCTAGATTCAGATAAACATAAGAACAGCCTAGTAAAGACGAAAGGAACCCTTGTTAGTAAACTACATTGAATGAGGTGTAATTACGAAGTCGCCAGCAAGCAACGTCAATATTACATGTTGCAGCAGCTTAAGATACTGCTATTAAAGTCACACGCCACTGTAATGAGTTCTCTGCTGTCATGCAAATTAAACATGGGTTCATCTCAAGGTTGGATCACTTATTCAGAAAATATATTTGCATTGTAGTACAAAGTATAAAAACAATTGTGAATTTATTAATAAATTACGTTTTTCCCAAGTGTGAGACTAGAACCATCTTTAAATTATGTAATTCGATTTGTTTGTAAGTGCCATAGGTCATAATAAACCCTTTAAACGCCAGCAACGTAAAACATAATCATATGCACTATGCACTTAGATACATATATAATACCTACATACAAGCATATACGCCTTGCTTGCATTGACAAACTGTTTAGGATTAGCAAAACAAACTCACGCCTTATTAAGCAGGGATGTTGCGGATGCAGATTTTTTGACATCCGCGGATGCGGATGCGGATGCGGATTTTTAAAGGCTCACATCCGCGGATGCGGATGCGGATGCGGATGTCAAGATTAGGTACTTAGAAAACGTCAAATATTACATTTTTAGTATTTTTTTATTTAAAAAAACCAAACGTTTAGTATTTGAGCAAGAATATAGGTGCGTTATATTTAATAAACAGTAACTTCGCCGACTTTTCTGGATCTAGACGATTTCGTTATAGGTAATGACGAAATTACCTAGCACTTACGCCGCCGCTAAGATGTTCCTGTACCGACTTGTTCGACATCCGCATCCGCATAAGCTCCGCATCGATTTTATGCGGATGCGGATGCGGATGCGGATGTTGAAAATAATGCGGATGTTCCGCGGTTGCGGATGCGGATGCGGATGTTCGCAACATCCCTGTTATTAAGCATACAGACGTAACGCGCCAGTTATTTACTAATACCTACTTACTATTGTCCAAAGTTCAACCTCAAACCAGTCAGACGAGCGAGCTAGCAATGAAAAATTAACGAGATGACATTATCGATCACTGCACCTTTAGAAATAATTTTATAAAAACTATACTTTTTTCAAATCATAATTATGTCGTTCTTCCGGCAACCCAAGTTACCGGAAACACTTTAGTTAGCACTATATTTATGGCGCTTACCACACTGTTTCCGATCTTACGCTCGACATATTAGTCGCTCAGTGTGCTTAACGCCCATTCTGCATCTCTACGTTCTGCATGTCTATGTGCAACGTACGTGGTGGGGGGCTTAACACGATAAGAGCGCACGCCATGGTAAAAATGTCAACTTTTGTAGGGCCAATTTAGACTACTCTGTCAATAGTTTGCCGTCGCCACCCCACGAAGCGCTATGGGAAGACTTGCATTCTAAGAATGGTTTAATTTCGATAAAGTGGCTAAGTAATTAGCACAAATCACTCTCCTTTGGTGTTGATCTGGGGGCACGATAGTGCCCCCGCCAAGTCGAGCAAAACATAGAAGCACTGCCGTACCATCCTTTACTCGAAGCGATTCAGGCCATTTTCGCACATAATGCTTTATTCGTACCGTACTCGTATTTATGTGTAATGCTCAAATTGCAATTAGCGTTATGTTCAATTAGAATTATTTTTAATAGGTGACGATGATCCTTGTGTCATTATGCAGCCGTGCGATGGCCAAGTCATTATACGTATTACAAATTAAAGATATCTTATTGATACGGTTTTAACACCCCCTGGCACTGATTAAAATAACCGACTTGGTTTCACATTACATCTCAAAACTTTTTTGTAGTAGAAGCGTTGCGAGACTTGCACCTTTTTACATGTAATGTTTTTGATGGGATCTCTCCGATACGCGATTAAGTCCCGTTGTACAATTTAATAATGTGTAAAAATCGTGAAAGTTTAAATCAGTGAAATGTGATATACAAAGGAAAAGTGACCAAGGCCTCCAGTGCAGGCTTATTTCAGATTGTCGTTTTAAAATGAGAGCGTAACTCCGATTGTATGGTGGCGGCGGCGGTTCATGTGACTCTTAAGAGGCCGGTATCGATTTTAATCGCAAAAATGTAACATTGATAGATTTAGTCAATGAAATTGTGCACCTTTTTTTACGTAATAGAAATAACAAGTACTGGTATCTAGTAGCACGTCTTCTCTTGCATTTGTACAGATAATTTTTTTGAAAACTGACTCACTAAATTAGTAATGTTTTTTTTTCTGATGGACGTTTAGGTAAACGCGCGTAAAGCACTGATTTAGTCGATCTTATTTGTAAATTTCGTAAAGTTTGGACTGCTAAAAATTGTAATTTTGTATTACACATATCCTGTACTCCAACTTGCATAGACTACATTTTTAGGGTTCCGTAGCCAAATGGCAAAAAACGGAACCCTTATAGATTCGTCATGTCTGTCTGTCCGTCTGTCCGTCTGTCCGTCTGTCTGTCCGTCCGTATGTCACAGCCACTTTTCTCCGAAACTATAAGAACTATACTGTTGAAACTTGGTAAGTAGATGTATTCTGTGAACCGCATTAAGATTTTCACACAAAAATAGAAAAACAACAATAAATTTTTGGGGTTCCCCATACTTCGAACTGAAACTCAAAAATTTTTTTTTCATCAAACCCATACGTGTGGGGTATCTATGGATAGGTCTTCAAAAATGATGTTGAGGTTTATAATATAATTTTTTTCTAAACTGAATAGTTTGCGCGAGAGACACTTCCAAAGTGGCAAAATGTGTGTCCCCCCCCCTGTAACTTCTAAAATAAGAGAATGATAAAACTAAAAAAAATATATGATGTACATTACCATGTAAACTTCCACCGAAAATTGGTTTGAACGAGATCTAGTAAGTAGTTTTTTTTATACGTCATAAATCGCCTAAATACGGAATCCTTCATGGGCGAGTCCGACTCGCACTTGGCCGCTTTTTGTTATATGATATTGAACAAGAGTAAATGAAAGTTAGACGAAATCAATTTTCACCAGAAATTACTTCAAAACAAGTGAACATTTTTCGTGAAAATCGACTTAATTTCAACGTAATTTTGATACTTGAACAATCTACAACATTTCCTGAAACTGTTCTTATACATCATTTTTTATAATTTATAACTATAATTTTTTGATGAATTTTTCAAAACTGCCCCTTCTTGTCATACATATATTGCCGGTGACGCACGCTAGGGACCTTATTATTAAAAGGCAAGATGAGAAGACGTGTTAATAGAAACCCATACTTGTTATTTAGATATTACGTAACAAAAGGAGTACAATTTCAACGACTAAATCTATCAATTTTACATTTTGGCTCTAAAATCGTTAAGCCTTGTCTTAAGATTTTCTTCTTCCTCGCGTTATCCCGGCATTTTGCCACGGCTCATGAGAGTCTGGGGTCCGCTTGACATCTAATCCCAAGAATTGACGTAGGCTCTAGTTTTTACGAAAGCGACTGCCATCATGACCTTCCAACCCAGAGGGGAAACTAGGCCTTGTTGGGATTAGTCCGGTTTCCTTGCGATGTTTTCTCTCACCGAAAAGCAACTGGTATATATCAAATAATATTTCGTACATAAGTTCCGAAAAACTCATTCATTGGTACGAGCTGGGTTTGAACCCGCGACCTCCGGATTGAAAGTCACACGCTCTTACCCTAAGATAGGGAAGGGATATATTATGTACAATATTTCAGTTTTGATATCTGACAAATTATAATTTAAAAGACTGTATCATAAGTACTTTTTTTAAATCTAAATCGAATAAATTGACGAACTTCTAGGGATTTTCCTTCCTTTTCAGAACTGTTTATAATGAAGTCATTTATAAGATAAGCAGTAAAAAATAGTATGATTAATATAGTTCACAAGAACACCATAGGTACCTATCGATTATCACCACAACCGAAGTAGATACGCGTGCAATCGTAAGTACAGTGACCTGCCCGGTGTCCGCGCGTCCGTTATCGTATGCGTGTCACGAATATAATATACTGGGGGCCGATTTTTGAATTTCGATCGCTCGATTTCGCCACTCGAAATTCGATGGAAAACGGCGAAATGATAATTTTTGAAATACGAGCCATAGCAATTGGGAATCTAGTGGTATTGATGACTCGATTTCAATTCTATTAGTAGAATTTAGTGGCGATATTATTTAACGAAATACATGAAATCGAGCGGTCGAAATTCAAAAATCGGCCCCCTGTATAGGAAGCATATTATGTGGTCGTGCAACTCGTCACCTTACAAAGTTAGCAAACATCGAAAACTATATCAAAACCCGACAGACCCACGAAACTGATCATGTTCACTGTTCTCGTGTTGGTACACGGAAAATGAGAACTAAGATAAAAATCTATTTTTCAATACTAGGTAATCAGTAAACCAAGTAAAAATACATTGATAGTATAAGTTCTGTTTTACATGTAGGTATTCGTGTAGGTACTTTTTATACTTATGACTATAAATATGAGGTTCTTATATTATGAATACTATGTATTATGATATTATGATAGAGTAAGAGTACCTACCTACCTACCTACGAAGACGAATAAGGTACGTACAGTACCTGCATGTAAATATTTGTAGGAAATTTAACTTCTATTAGTTCTATTTTAATCTTGTTTAGCAACATAAAAGACAAGAATAGTGTCACGAATATCTTAGTGTACCTATGTCATTAAAATTTTATTAGTAAACTAAGCGTATGTCTGTACGAGTATCTGCTCACTCTCGATTTTCGAGTGGAGACCTCAAAAGCAAAGGCGGTCAAATAACGGGCCTACGGTTACTGCGTTTGATGCGCTGCGGTTAAGTTAGAACTCTACGTTCTTTACTTCTGAAAGTCGCGCTGTCTACGAAAATCAAGGAAAACCAAGAAAATATTATAGCGCTAATAAGGAAAACTACTTATTTCCGCCTTGCATAACATGAGCATTAAGTTATTATAAAACTTGCAAATAATAAAAATGTTTAACAAAGTAAATAAATATTGTGGCTGCTATCGTTTAATAACCCGGTGCAGCTCAACCTTAAAAACATGGTTTAATTTCAGCGCTAGTAAGTGTCGAGGGTTGCTTGCATTGCATGTGCTACTTTAGCTGCAGGATCGATAATTTAAAAGGCTACGCAGCAATAGGTGAATAGACGACATGTGAAAGAAATCTCACCTCATAAACAATTCTTCGCGAAATTCAGGATTATAAATAGATCTCTATTTAGACGGAAGAATAACAAAGCACTTAAAGCCACTAATATTTCTGAACACCATAGATCGAGCACATATTTTTAATAGGAATGTTACGGTCAAAAATGATTTAGAGTAACTATGTTTAGCGATCGCGACCCTGCTAAGGTCGTTTCGAGACGGAACTCAATCGCACTACGACCGGAGCCACGCGGGTATGGCAGCCAACTGGCGCCGTGCCCTAACACGCGCGTCCACGATTCAAGGTGTAAAGTTCATCTGCGAGGACCCACTGGACGTAGAGCCGAGCGCTATCCCGTCATATTTGCATCACTTCGACTTTGGTCGGCCAAACACAAACAACCAAGGATGCTCAGCTCCACAACTTTTTTAAATAAATCATACAAGTTTCAGCAGTTGAACTTACTTAAGTACATCGGACTATTTCCTAGTGCCGACATTTAGTCTGTGGCTGGTTTGAACGCCTTATGATAGACTCCCTCTACTGAGGTAGGAGTAGTGAAAGTTAGTTGCTTACCGTAACATGCCCGTTCTGCTCCATCTCCGAGGTTGCACACGTGCTGGAAACTCACGCGCGACTGACTACGACTACGGCACGATGCACGCCCGCCTTGTGCACCACTCCCGCTTCTACTGATAACCAAAGCCCCTAATCAGCTCAGCATTATCTCTGTTTATACCAATATTACTATCATTTTGAAAGTTTATGCTCAGTACGGCCATGTTTTAACTGTAGTACCTAAAACAGTTTTAGTAACTTTAAAATTTTCCTTGTACGGGGTTTTTCCACCCGCGCCGCATCAAATCATTACCCTTTCTTATTAAGTACCTACCTAGTAAGTTTTTATTTTCTAATTTCATGATTTAAGTACCTACCTAGTTCGATTAATGCGATATACCTAACTCTTTTTAATCGTTTTATTTTATAATTTAATTTGATTTAACACACATATCAAAATCAACACACATAGGTATGTCAATGAATTTTATTAGTTAACTGTTTGATTTATAGGTATCCTATTTAGTGACTAGTGTAGGTAAGTAAGAATTAGTTCTGAATTAGTTCTGGTTAGGATATTATCGGGATCTTGTATAACACGACTCACAGTACACTCAAGAGCACCAAGAAGCGACAGATGATTCCAGTGCGTTTCGCCAACACCACGCCAATCACCGTGAACTATCGTCAAGGTCGTATCAAAACAAGATCAAAACCGGAACTAATTCTTAAATAAGAATCGGTATCGTAGACTACAATCAATGGCTACGACCAAAAAGTGGAGCCGAAAAACAAGCCAAAGTACAGTTTGTATCTTGGTTTCATTACTGAATAAATAAAAAGAGGGGAGTGCATTTTAAAAATGGTCGTTCTCTAACATCGCTCTGCTCTGCTGCTATCGGAGAAGGCCGGTAAAAGCTAATCGTAGATGGCACTCTCGACTCGACGATGGTACCTACTGCCTTTTGTACGGATTTTGACACCTTCCTCATTATAGCAATTTCATTTTTTTACGATAACTAGAGAACTGTAGAACTTACTGACCCTTTCTTGCACTTAAATGAAAGGTAATTTAATTTGCTACAACTTTATTCATCGCAATATATCTCATACCATGAGCGGTTGTGCTGATATTTTGTCCTGAAATATAGGAAAAACTAAAAATTTCATTCTAAGGAAAAAAATACCCTTTTTTTTAAAGATCCATATCTCATGAACAATTTGTCATACGGCGCTGTAAATCGGCTTAAATTGTTCCAAATTTAATGTTCTTTCAACATTACATAGCGAGTTTCGACCAAAAACCCATAGATTTTGTAATAAAAGTGCAAAAACTGAAAAAAGTCCGAAAAAATTACGAAGGGAGCTCAACTTTTTTTTGCTAGCAAAACATAGTTTCACATTCCTTCAAGGACTCCAAACAACATACAAAACAATACAGAACTACATTACGCATTGTTTTTTTAGGAGATTTTCTTGTAAGATTTGACTGATGTACAGTAGATTGTTAACCAAGGGGCGAAAGGCACCTACCTACTTCTGCCGAGGTAGTTTGGTGCTCGAACGCAGTGAGAGCGCCAATAGTCCGAGGCTGAAATGATGCCTTTCACCCGAGTTAAACACTCTACTTTTCAGTTCGAACATGAGGAAAGTAAAACGCATTGTTATTTTAAAAAACATGACTGACATATTGACATGACTGTGTACCTAGAGGGTACTTTCAATTAACGAGTGCTAACCCATTCAGCGCTAATCACGACTACGACACGATATGTCGTTTTGCCTCTACGAAGCATTTTCGCTACATACCGGGAAAACCATGTTATCGGCAATACCGGCTACGACATAGATATGAGCGCCGATAGGCATTTAGCCGGCGGCGGCGCGCCGGTCAAAATTGGTCGGCGGCGGCGGCGAATCGGCGGCGTGGCCTTGAAGTACCTTCGATTAATGAAAAAAGAATTAAAACCAAAATTTTACCGAATTAACATGTTTTTGCTGTAAGAAAGTTATGAAATAAATGCATTTTTTATTTTCAAGGGTAATTTATTGAATAATGGTACGAAAAATATTGATATCGTATAAACTGTGGATAAGCGGTATCGCACGGTATCAGAGGCGGACTTAATCTTGGCGAGGCTCTGGCCGGAAGATCTTAGCGAGGCCCTTATCTTTTGTGCTAAGTTAAAAATTGCGGATTGACTGTATTAGGGAAACGTTTTGTCGACAGTCCAAAGAAAATCGAGCTCCGTCATTAACCAATATCGATTCAACAAAACCGATTTATGTCAAAAAGTGAGGCCCAACGCCGAGCTCCATGTAACACCGAAGACTTGATTTCGACGCCTCCCAATGCGAGGCCAGAGGATGAGCTGCAGGTAAGCATACAGCTAAGAATCGAACGCCAAGTGTAAGCTTGGCTGACGGCCGAACGCCTGGAGCGCCGATTGCGGCGCGCTTCTGTGCGAGGCCGAGCTGCAAGAGAGCAGAGCGAGGGCGCAGGCCGATAAAGACTGAAGCCATAGTGTTAACGATCTGGAGCTTTCCTGCGGGCGCATTCGTGCGACGCCAAAGGACGAGCTGCAATGGAGCTAAGATTGGATAAGGGCCAATGCTCAAGCGTTTTAAATCAGGCCTAAAGTTGAGCTCCAAACAGGGCCAAAAACTTGCAGATAGCGGCTTAATTCCATGCGAGCGATGCAAGGCCAAAGATTGAGCTGCGAGAGAGCAAAGCTTGAAATTTGATCAGTGGCCAAGTTTAATTGAGACCCGATTCCGACGCCCTTCCGTGCGAAGCCAACGGCCAGACATTTGGACGTGGAAACGCTTATAATCTCAAAATTAACCCCATTTTATACCTTTTAAAGACGTTTAACCATGCTTGCAATGGTTAAATTCGCGGTAAATGACGGATGGTTGGCTGGCAAAATTAGTTATGCATTGGATCGGTAATCCAAAGATGTGGGTTCGAGCTCACGTTAGCCAGAGTTGATCACAGTTAATTTTTTCATTGTGATTGACATATATCTAGTGTATATATACAATCTATAAATTGTAATGTGGAACGTCCCACAATAAAAATAAAAGGAAATCAGTATGTTTATTACAAGCATATTGATGTTAAAATTGATATTAAATAATTTCGTTTCCCCAAGACTAGTAGCGCAGTTACTAGACAGATACGTTTGCATTTGCCTTCGATATTTTTGAATTATATGGGCCTAAAATACCTTTTGAATGCCTATAAACTATTCGAAGTGGCGCCGTTAATGATCTAAACTCGATTAAAAATATATTATCTGATTCCGAAAGTAGTAGTAACTACCAAGGTCACGCCGATGCCACGCCGATAGCGCAGCGTCGGCGGCGGCGGCGCGAAAATTTTGTCGGCGGCGGCGGCGCGCCGGCGCGGCGCTCATATCTACTACGACATAGCGTTACGACGGTAGCTCAACGGTGAATGTGTTAAGTATTGAAGCAAAATATTTTCATCTCAGCAGCTCGAAAAATGGTGCTTTGGTGTTTAAACGTGAGCAAAACTTGATTTTGCTCACTGAGTGATTAAGGACGATGTTTGGTTGAATGGGTGTTTACTGTTTAGGGATTGGGTGTTTGGGTGAACGAGTGTTTGGGTGAATGAGTGTTTAGGTGAATGGGTGTTTGGGTGAATGGGTATGGGTGTTTAGGTGAATGGATGTTTGGGTGAATGGGTATAATGTTTTTCCTTGCCTAGGTATATTATGTTATGTTTTTACTGCTGAGGTGATAAGTTTTATGTGCCACAGGACACCGACGTTCTTTTTTCACTTCGTGCCTAAGTCCCACGCTACGCTCAAGATTCTTCGGGCGAGACTTAAAATAATCACTCGTAGCATTAATAGTTATTTGTACAACAAGAGATCAAAGTTTGATATTTCTTCGAGTGCTTATTTTGAGTCCCGTGCAAGCGAAAGATTCTATAATAGATTCACGAGCGTAGCGAGTGAATCTAATTTAGAATCTTGAGCGTAGTAAGGGACTCAAAAGCGCACGAGATGTAAATAACTTTGATCTCGTGTAGTACACAACATTTTTCACCTCAGCAGTGAGAACATATTAGTGAACCCGAAAAATGTATTCCTTCTTCATCACTTATGTTTTCTTAAGATATACCAACAATTAAATTTTCACTTTAGCAGCTCGAACAAGGGTACTTTGCTACTTAAAAACAGTGAGCAAAATCGTATTTTGCTCACTGAGTGAGCAAAATCGCATTTTGCTCATTTTGTCTCACTCAGTGAGCAAAATGCGATTTTGCTCACTGTTTTTAAGTAGCAAAGTACCCTTGTTCGAGCTGCTGAGGTGAAAATAGCATTTCCTATACATTTCCTACAACAATGCGAAGCTACTGCCATCTGTCGATCCAGCGTGTTATCACAAAGTCTTTGTCCTTAGTATTGAGTTTAAATGAAATTGGATGAAAGAGAAGTTTAAGTTTATTCATAATTTTAATTACTTGATTATTGCATAATAATGATTATATATATGCAAAATATGGTATAAGAATAATTATATGAATCGATGTTTGGAATGTTGCTGCTTATATTGGTAATCGAATGTTAAAAACGAAACGCAAACGTCGGCCATATTTTCCCGACGTTCACGACATTCGTGTTGCAAAGCAAACGTCAACAATTCGCTGGAAATAGGAATTCATTTTATATTTACAAGTGCTGCGTTCTTAATAATATTTAGTGTCCCGTTTTTGTTTTAATGTAAAATGAATAGAACTGAGGGTTTGGTACAACGTAAACACGTTGCAAAAGACAATAATTCAGATGGTAATTTGAAGGAAAACCACGACATCGATGATAAGAAAAATGATAAAAGCTATGATGACGGAGATTCAAAAGAAACAAGATTGACATTAATGGAAGAAGTATTACTTTTAGGATTAAAGGATAAAGAGGTAATTATATTTTGCGATAGCAGAATTAAGTGTGCAGAGGTTTCGGTCGCCTCCTTTCATTGTGTTTATTAATGACGAATGTTCCAGGGTTACACATCATTTTGGAATGACTGCATATCGAGCGGCTTGAGAGGATGTATTCTGATCGAACTGGGCTTAAGAGGTCGAGTAGAGTTGGAAAAAGCTGGTATGAGGAGAAAGGGACTGCTGTCTAGGAAAGTCATTGTAAAATCAGGTACCTACTTAATTTGAATTGCCTCTCTCTTTTTATTAAGATTTAGTTGAAGCCCCTATCAATGGTTTGCGATGTCTTTAACATAACTTCTAACTGAATTTAATTGGATGTGTAGTATTGTAATGCTGTATGGTATTGTTGTGTAATCTTACTAAGAGAAGTAAATTAGTAGGTGATCATATGTATAAAATGAAACAAACAAATGTTTATTGTTATTGAATCCCAGATACTAACACTATAGTTTGATTACTACAATTAGTCCAATGGAACTTTTATTAGTACCTAAAGGGAAAAAGATCTTATAGGGCAAACATTTAACTGAGGTAGTTGTTATGATCTTATTATGGTTAAAGCTACAGACTGGTTGAAGGCTTGCATATTGTATTCTGTATTTATCAATATACATATGTATAATCGGATGTTGATAAAAGAGAAGTCCCTATGACAGCTCAAAAATGCTATGAGAATTCCGGGCTCTGGTGATAACATCAACACTTTCAAATCCAGATATTATTAAGGGACATAGTGCTTCTCAATGTATACTTATAAGTTTACTTGGTTATGGATTTATTACATATGGCATATAAGTTTCAGGGAAATTATTACTATAATGTTTTCAGATACACCTACAGGAGATGTCCTATTGGATGAAGCTTTGAAACACATGAAAGAAACTGATCCACCAGAATCTGTACAAAGTTGGATAGAATATCTTAGTGGTTAGTATCACACTTCGGTTGTTTGCTTTTGAAACGGAACTATATCGGATGTCAATGCTTAGTGCGGCAGCGGGACATGAGTGGCGTACATCAAAAACAAACAGGTTTATACCAGTCATTCTCTCATCGCCCGCTTGCCACATGCTGCACTAATTTGTTGTTTGTATTATTCGTGTTATTGAAATTAAAACTACCTATTCGTATGTGTTGTGTTGTGTAATGTGTACCTACTGCTACTACTACTGACAGTGTGTGGTGAATGTTAGTAAGTAAAAAAACGAACAATGATATCAAAATCAGTTTCAAAGTTCGATTTGGAATTTTGTTTTTAATAGACCTACCCTTAATAGTCCGTGGTATTCACTTAATTATACGGCTAATGATGATGATGGAATTTCCTTTTCCCCCTTAAGTCAATTTTGCATCAAAAATTCGGTTGGCTACCCTTCCTAAATCAATCTGTGAGTCAAAAGGAGTAACTGTGCAAAAGGAAATTCCATCATCATCATTTTCCGTAAATCAAAAAAAGCGCTGGTGGCCTAGCGGTAAGAGCGTGCGACTTGCAATCCGGAGGTCGCGGGTTCAAACCCCGGCTCGTACCAATGAGTTTTTCGGAACTTATGTACGAAATATCATTTGATATTTACCAGTCGCTTTTCGGTGAAGGAAAACATCGTGAGGAAACCGGACTAATCCCAATACGGGCCTAGTTTACCCTCTGGGTTGGAAGGTCAGATGGCAGTCGCTTTCGTAAAAACTAGTGCCTACGCCAATTCCTGGGATTAGTTGCCAAGCGGACCCCAGGCTCCCATGAGCCGTGGCCAAAATGCCGGGACAACGCGAGGAAGAAGGAAGAAGGAAGGATCATTTTCCGTAAATCGCACTTTTTTTTTGGTGAAAACCACGGATTATAACATCTCGTCCACCTATCTATCACTCAGGTTCGATTCTGGTTCCGGTTCCGATTCCGTTTCCGATTCCGATAAACTAAATTGAAAACATCTGTTTCCGCTTTCGGTTCCGATAAAACCACATCCATTACATCCCTGGTTTGCTTTACAATGAAATTTAATAACCTTTAATAATAGGCCCAGCAGTGGGATACTCAGATAGGCTTGGAGGCTTGGAAAAAAAATCTATATTATATATAAATAAATAAATAGTACTTATAGAGTTGGCCTGGCAAGACTAGTGCTGACAATCCACCACGCAAAATAGGTGCAATTTTATGATGTTGAGTTGCGGAAACCAAGCCTGCGAGTACCTATAACCTATCACGTAATATTCAGCTCATGGAAATATCTGTATTTGTTTTTTCTTATTTTCCAGGTGAAACATGGAATCCTATGAAACTCAAATATCAATTAAAAAACGTCCGTGAAAGGTTGGCTAAGAATTTAGTAGAAAAAGGTGTCCTGACGACTGAGAAACAAAACTTTTTGCTCTTTGATATGACCACACATCCCCTTACGGACAATGTAGTGAAATGCCGTTTAGTTAAAAAGGTAGGTAATCAATTGGCTTTTACAATAATGTTGATTTTCAAGCAGTGCATCTTTTCTTGATGTTAAGCAATTCCAAAGTAAAAACTATACATTAACATTACACCAGGGTTAACCCATAAAAGCCAGGGTTAACCCTTCCGAACCCGGGCTTTTATGGATATATTTTACACCAATCATATAAGACTGTAGTATATCGAGTTATCGACGTCATATGATGGCCGTGAAGCACCAAAAGGTTAAGGCCTAAGTCAGTTTTTTTTTCAATCTTTCTCGTGATTAAACTTCCTTGTGATGAGAAAATTTACCTTATTTACTTAATTACAACATCACCACGATCATAGAGAAAAAAATACATAGAGTGCTCACTCCATACATCAGTTTTAGTAACAAAAAGACTATTAGCATCTAGCATCGAGCAGCGGAACTATCAGTACTGCTACTTGACAATAGATGGTAGCACCGACCGGAAAGTCTTATGCTGTTGAGATAAGACTTTCCGGTCGTTGCTACATCTATTATCAAGCAGCAGTACTGATAGTTCCGCTACTCGATGCTAATGCTGAAATTAATAGTCTGAACTGATGTATGGAGTGAGCACTCTTGTCTTTATTTCTCTATGCCACGATTGAAAAAAAATAAGTTCCCTGCCTTCTGCTGTTTTTGGCGTGTTTTGTTATACTTATTTTTTACGTAGGCTTTGCTAGCTTCTGCGACCGCCCTGTAGTGGCTTAACCCTTTGAAGGCTTTGAACGCCACGCCTATCGCGAGCCGCGCGTCATCGTGAACCTTGTCGGAATGCACGAAGGTTGATATTGGGCTGTAGCCGCGCGTGTCTGTTAACGTCGTTGGCGGTCAAAGGGTTCATTAGGGACCACAGATTGAAAAACACTGCTATAAAAATAAACCACCCCATTTGTTGGGTATCCACCATGCTTAGCTATGCAGCTTTTTATATCTCTTGTAGAAAACTGACTGAATAGTTTTATTTTAGGTGGCTAAGACCATGATGTATCTTATCAAGTACCTGTTATTATGAGTAATTATAAATGGTTGTTGCTAATTAAGTAATGCAATCAAAATTCATTAGTTCTGGCTATGCTCATAAACTAGCTAGTTTTCATTGCAAATAGCAACTCTATTGTTTGCTTATTCTTGTTTTGATAACCGACGAAACAATGTGCGCGTAAAACAGGATAGCGAATATTTAGTGCCGCTGTCACACCTATGTGCATTGTTTTGGCATATTTTGGTTAAGTTTCATAACAGTTCTATTGTTATAATGTTCAAAATATTTCACGGTGACTCGCAGTTTACTTCAATGTTAGACCACTAACTATGTGATCATGTCTTAAAAGAATAAGACGTGAATTAAATATTTTTATATATTGGTAAAAGAACTGAATATCATGATGTTACCAATGCAGCTTTTACGACAGCTGTAACTACAAAATGAAGCCACATTTTCTTACATATTACATTTATGTTGTGTAACGTGACTAACGTGTCTAATAAACAATTCGATTTGCAAGTCTACTTTGTATTCCGTTTCCATAAAAAACAGTGTAAAGTTGGCATGACAACAATAAATACACCGTATTTTTTTGAATTCCGTTAATTTCATGGATGCATCCCTGAGCGTAAATTAAGTTTTTTTTTCCAAGTAATCCAATTAGAGTTTGTTATTTTGTCCACATTAACATTTATTAGTTTTTAAAAGTAGTTTATATCGCGCATAATTCTTCCCATGCGTTGTTTGTTTTGCAATTCTATGCAGTTTTAAAGATTTAATTTATGAATATTGCTTTTAAATGAAGTATTTTCAAATGTTGTTATTTATACTTCAGGTGCAAGAAGCGGCGCTGCGGCGCTCTGTGACGGACGTGGCGCACGCCGACAAGCGGTCGCTGGCGCTGCTGATGCTGGCGCACTCGGCCGACGTGCTGGAGAACGCGTTCGCGCCGCTGTCCGACGAGGACTATGAGCTGGCCACGCGCCGCGTGCGCACGCTCCTCGACCTGGACTTCGAGGCCGAGGCCATGCGCCCCGAGGCCTGCGAGATCATGTGGGCGGTCTTCGCCGCCTTCACTAAATAACAATTCATAAACAATATTCACGCGTACCGATTATATCGTTATCGCTGACTACCGGGAAGTTCCGCAATTTGAAGTTCGCATCGAAATTATCAACACATGACAGTTCAAATCCCGTAATGTAATTATTTGCAAAGCGATGTCCGAGTGGTATGGGAGATGATTACTTTTATGAGATTTCAAACGCCGTCGGTTTTCTTATCGAGATGATGTGTTAAATATCGTTATGGTAAGAAGTGAGTTGTTAAAAGTGTCATGGGTTTTTTTATGTCAAATAAAAGCCAGTATTACTTAAGTTTGAGCTGTTCAGATTTTAGTTAAAAACATCAAACTCCTGACAAGGGATATCCCAGCTTCCTGATTTAAAATATTCCTTTCTGACATACATTGGAGTTTTTTTGCACAATTTTTCTTAATTTTTGATATGTCAGATTACTACCTATGTATTCGATTTTTGTATGTACCTATATTTTGTAAAGTGTAACCCAGTTAAAAGTAATAATATTATTTTAATGTACCTAAGTAGATTTATGGGCTGATGGAATTACTTAAATAAAACGAATTCAAGTTTTTCTGAGCATGTGACTTTGATTCAGATCTTTTGGTACATTAAAATGTTTAAAATAAGTTAAAGGTTTTGTATATTTTTCTATATATGGATCCAAGAGTGTCTGAATTTCTAGTATTTCTTTCTGTCTTCTTTATTATAGACTATGGTTTATTTTAGAAATAGGAACGCTTGCCTTGCTGTATTGAACTGTATCTATAAATGTCAGACTAATTAAGTTGTGTAGCTGTAAACACTGTTAGTAACAGATATAAAGATATCTTTTTATCCACATTAAATTTATTAGTTTTTAAAAGTAGTTTAAATCGCGTGTAGTACTTTCCATGCGTTGCAATTCTATGCAGTTTCGATAGATTTACTGTATTTTTATGAATATTGCTTTTAAATTAAGTAACTTAATGGGTGATGTATGTGTCAATTATTGTGATATACCTAAATAAACGGTGGCTCAGCTCAAAATACGATCCTGACAAGTAATATCTTAATTAGTTTCTGGTGCCACTGTATTACAAGGACAAACTATCTGGCATGATCGCATTTATGTTGGATATAATGCATTATTAATTCCCCTGCACGTCTGTAAGTCGGAGCTGTATTATCTAGAACAGGCATAAACTCGATCATGCTATCACTGCAGGTGCTCTAGGTTTAGGTATGTATCACGTTCAGTATGGTTTGTGTCGACTACAGATGTAGTGCCTAATCGTTTTCCTTCGTATTTGTCATGCTACTTCAGTCAACCTCGGTACTTTTTGTACTGAGATTGAACGAAATAACAAGACACACTCGTACGTTTCCGTAAAAATCCTCAAAAACTTTTTTGAGGCAGCAACACTACTTTACCTCAATGCTTTTGTAATGGATACCAGGCTTACAAAATATTCAAGAAAAAAAACGCAGAACTCCTTTATTTGAAAGACTCGTATGTATCATGAATCATAAGAGTCGATACCTAGTTATTAAGTAGCTTAAATTTAAATCTTGGTGTATGATAAGTTTCCTTTTATTTATCATTTGTTTCGAAACACGTTATACGTTGGGACATTGTTTTAATAAATTGTATTTGTACATAAATAGTCTATGAAAAATTACAAAATTAAGGAAATAAATCGAAAACAAAATTCACAATTAAAGAAGTGTGTAAAAAATGGTTATAAAATGTATCATAAAATTCATACATGTAGGTAATGATATTAAATTTATTGAAATATATTCCTTAGTACCTATTAACTGAGTTGTTTTTGTTTATCTCAATTGTCTTTGAACTTATTTCCATTATTTTATGGCCTTTACCGGCAGTTCCACTTTACCAACCCTTTTTTTGTAACTGTAGAGCAGACTCCCTAATGTAGATGAATCCTAATGATGCATGATGCGCAGTCGCCAGTTAGGAATAAAACGATTATATTTATAAGTTTTAAAATAAGTTTTATTATAAAATCGCACACTTCTCACACTGGACAAATAAGTCTTATACCTCTTCGTGACACTAATTTCAATGTACGTAATACTTTTTGCCGTTTTGGTTATGATTATTGGTAGGTGTAGGTACATACATTAAAAACATCACTGAATTGAACAGCACATCTTTTACATTCACTTCAAATTGCATGGTTTGATAACAACCTACATATTAATGAATAAGTGACGTTTATACAATTTACAAAATAAAAACCATCTGAAAACATGTGCACTTCTCTCGACTGAGTCTTAAAAATAACAAAACATTCTAAATTATTAAACAGGATTCCTATAGTTAGCTATACAAAATAAATAAGATCAAAATACGTTCTAGATATGCTATAATTTACCTACAAAAAAAATTAAGTCTAAATTCAGTCATTGAAATTAAGAATGTAAAGACTGTTGACTGTTTTGTACATACATATTTACCTATTGTTGACTTCAAACACAACTAGTGTGCCTATAGCTTGCTCGGATGCTTATCTTATCTCGCTCGACTATTACCTATTGCCAAGTTGAGATGTTTTATTACCTTATTATGTATTTTAATTATGAAGATATGTTTTTAGGAGAGTTGTTGAATTGTTTCATAATACCTATGTAACAACTACAATAGAGATGATGCTTATAAACGTCCTCCGTCCGGGCCCTCTGGGTGAGGTGGCGCAACTAGTTACTAACATAAAATTTAAAGACGTATTTTCACTGGAGCGACTGCCAAATTCGCCGTCGACATAAGGGTAACATTCCATTTCTGACCGCAGCTGCACTACTGGTACTGAACGCGCCGCTGTTACTGTTAATTTCCATAGTAAAATGAACAGTAGTGCAGCTGCGGTTGGAAATGGACTGTCTGTCACCTTAAGATACTTTTAGCACGGAGTTGTCGACTGTAGAATTTAACCTTTTCAACGCTTTTCGTCCCATGCTAAAATGTGGCTTATACGCCAAATGGTTGCAATATGAAGAGCGAAAATAAACCTTATCTGTCAGCAGGAAAATTGCTTTGACAGCGTCCGTCATAGCCTTTTTAGTGGCTGTTGGCGTCATGGGCACGACAACACTCGACCACTTTAGTGGCTCTTGGCGTTGAAAAGGTTAAAAGTTGACTAAGTGTAAATGCGTCTTACAGGACATAAGTATTACTTACTATACCTTTTTTTTTAAATTTGAACTAAAATATAACAAATCTGGGTAGACTTTTACGAATAAGAATCATATAAATTTTATTATTTATGTTAATTATAATATAATTATATTATATATACTACATATTATGTACTTACAAATAATAGTGCTTTAATTAAGAAAGCACTCACGAGAGCACACCAACATTCAAAAATGCGTGTCGGATTAATACTCACAGCCAACATGTCTTAAAATAATCCTATAGTAATAGGTAGTTTAAGCGTAACTTTTATTTTAATAAGTAACTACATACATGTATCTATCTAAGTAACCGACTCAACAGCAACCCTACAATAAACATGCATACCTACACATTTTATCGTGACCGGCTCCAGCAGACGGATGCTATTTCAATACTGCTTTCGAAGTAGACATAAAATTACTAGTGCACTTATCCAAATGGAAAACAAAACCGTGATGTGTTACTAGTTACTGGGCCCGATTCGGATTTTGAAATAGACATCTATTAGATATCTTTTAGACATCACCAAGATACGATAACCATAAGTTTAAGATCTAACCTGTCAAATTTGACATTTGCGCGATTCTGGAGATACTCTTGAACGATTTCCACAGGATATGACTTAGAGATCCAATTCACATCTAATAGATATCTAACTCTATCTAACGCAAAAGTGACAATGGTTGCCCGAATTGCGCTGCAAAAGAGAACTAGTTGATATCTAAACTATAACGTATCTAGAATGGATCTAGTACGTGTCGTCTCTTGTGAATATCTTGAAGTTCGAATACGGCAGACTGCCTCTCTCTCTCTGAAAACCTTTCGCCGTCGAGCTTATCAATTCGTAATGAGATATTTTTTAGAGTAAGGTAGGTACGTAGCAGTATGTATTATTGAAAAGTTGTCTACCTACATTTTATTTTCTAAATGTACTCAGCAGCCAGCCTCGTAGGTACACGGACGAGTAGGTCAACAATAATAATTGCTGCGAACTGTACGATCAGTCACCATTTTAATAAGATGGCCTATTCAGTTAATATTGGTATTCTCTCGATTGTTTTTGATTTAAATGTTAAAATGGAAATGTACTCGCTTTTATATATTTATTTACAGGATTTAGTTCGAAAAGTAGATGTTATGGAATAAGTAATTACCTAGATAAACACAGGTCACTTATATTACAACATACAATACTGATTGGGGTAGTCATGGGGCTAAAATAATAGATATATAGATGTGCACTTTACGGTTTCCAATAAGTTGAGAATGTTCTCGGAAATATAAGTAACAAAAAATATTTTAAAATAAAAGTTTACATTTAGGCAAAATGAAAAATTTCGTTCTGCATAAAAAATGTTTAGGATGTACCGACATTTTTATTGTGATTACAATTGATGATTTATCGTTAAACAGCAGTAGAATAAAATAGTATTTCTATATCATTACTCTAACTACTCGAATTGTTGGATATCAATAGCAACTATTAGAACCTACAATTCACGCTATTTTGATAAAGATAACTTTAAATTAAAATAGATATCAATAAGTATAATAAAATAATAATAACGTATTTATAATGACGTAAGGTAGGTACCTACTTTAAACAATGGGAAAATTCTGCATGTACTTGCGTGGAAATAGATACAGAATCTTACAAGTACCTATAGAGTTAGACATTTAACATCTTAACATTATCTAAACACTAAACCTAATTGGTGTAAACAGTCTCACTGAAAACGCATTTATACCTAAACAAAATTTATTTACATAGAAGTCCTAAAGACCAATGAATTTTCTACAAAACCGAGTAATAAATTACTGACATAGAATAATTATTAAATTCGATATTTTTGTGTCTATATTAAATACATAATTGGGAAACAATAGACAAACACTGGGAATCACAATTAAACCACAATATTACACGCTCACAAACCTTAAATAATTAATATTAAATGTGAACTTTCTTTTATTAACGCTCTGCATTAAGCATGCTTAGATCAGCGGCAAATTATGTATGGCATTGATCAGCGGCAAATTATGTATGGCATTGACAAACGTTTAATGCTATCGTCCAACTAGGTATAAAACAAGGTATTGGAATTATGTTTTTAAAGGACAAACAGATTTGTTTGCATTCGACCTAAATATAGACTTACCATTATAACCGGAAAAATGTGATTATTTAATGCAGGTTACAAACGCATTAATCTCTAAATCAACAAACCAAATTGCTAAACTACCTATCTATACTTATTTGTAAACAAAACTTTTAATTGCAATTGATTTAGTATTTCCTTCAGTGAGAACATGGTAGTACCAGTCAGCATCAAATAGATTATTGAAAGCCTAAGTGGTCTAAGTAATATATAGCCTGACCAGTAATATATGATAATTGTCAAGAGGGCGCTGTTATTCTCATGTATAGGGTGACAATTCAGTGTAGTATGAAAAAATTAGTTCCAGTGAAATTCCGCAACATGGCGCACCCTCAATAGATCCTGGTTCACCTATAAGTAGGTAGGTATAGTGTTATTTGATGCTGACTGTATTACAGCCTATTTCGGCAGTGTTAGTCAGATTAATTCGTTTGTAAATACATCTGAGATCGAGTGAAGCCTATATGATGGTGTTGTTGGAGCTGGTGGATGGACGAGGCGAAGTCCGCTGTCACCACGCCTCCGTGTAGCGGATGTCGTACTCCTGCAGGCCCGGCAGCCGCTCGCGGAGCGCTGCGAACGCCTCGGCAGACAGTCGCGTACTGTTCAGGTTCAGGCGACGGAGGCTGGTCAGAGCTGGAACCAAAACAGTTTCTGTTATTCCAGGTGCTGGTACTAATGCCACATAAACTCTACTAGCGTCAATCGTTAGAACGAGTAATCAATTATTTTTGAAGTGAAAACTTCTTTAGCGGCGCTCTGCTCTTTTTGAGGTGGGGAAAAAATGTTAAACTCGAGTAGGGATTGCAGAACCGGTACTGTTTAAAAGAACCGGGATTTTCGGTACCGGGCAAAAATGGAACCGGGATTTCCCGGTATTTTCGGTACTTTCGGGACTGCCTTCAAAAATCAGTTTTCACATCAATTTTCAGTAAAAAAAAGCGTAAAACTACCACGAATATTTCTTAAAACAATAAAAAAGTAGCACAGTGAAGGTACACACTTCTTTTGTACCATAATATGTGTCTTTAAGTCACACAATCATTAATATAATTTGTTTTTTTTTTCCTAAACTACATGATATTTGTAAATATACTTGGTCAACCAGATCTTGACTACTGTCTGTACTGTTTTCTACTGAAAAAGGCGGCAAATTTGAAAAATGTAGGCGCGAATAGATATCGTCCCATAGAAAATTTGAATATGTAAGACGTTTTGTGAAAAAGGATAAAAAAATTGATAATTTTCGCAAGCGTCCAAAATGGGCTGTGGACTGTGGACCTTCAAACATATAATAACAGAACTATCAATACGACAAATCAAGAAGTTATTCAGCCAGAATTATTAATTCATTAACAATATCATTATCATATGTGAGTTTCTTATACCGTGTTTGAATTTCAATTAAAAGTAGTATTTTATTAGTTACAAAATTGTCTCTATTTTTGCTTCTAGTTAGTATACAAATATGAAATAACGAATTGTTCGTATAAAATTATTTATCGTACAAACATTTATGCCCTTAAAGTATGAAATTACGCAATTTTATATTGTCGGCTTTGTCAAACCCATTGACGTTTTTTAATTTATTTTAATGTAGTGGTCAGCCGTAAAAGTATTACCATCAGCCTTAGATTGATATAATATATTTATTTTCCTTATAAAACATGATATTTCATGCTAAGTAACAGAAAGCAGCCAAATATTGTACCGGAAATTTTAGTCCCGAAAATCCCGGGAGTACCGGGATTTTAATTTTGAAATCCCGGTGCTTGGCTCTAAATCCCGGGAATTCCCGGTACTTTCGGTACCGGTATTTCCCGGGAGCAAACCCTAAACTCGAGACAGCGTAAGACGATCACGTGACCGTAAGACGGACACGTGTCCTGATCGAAAAACTGTTACTTGTAATGTCATTGAGTTTTTCTTTATTGATTTAAATGCCATCTAGTGAGTTTCGCTCTAACTGGTATTAATATAACTAGAGTACCTACTAACAGTGACGTGAAACCCCTAATTCAAGTAATTAACGCTAACGTTAGATGGCGTTAACCTCAATTATACATAGTGCATTTTGCAATAGTCATTGAGTTTTCACTTCTGCCGGCACTCCCTGAGTGCAACCCGTTGTTTTTTTTATGAACACTGTTTACTTTAGGCATGTTAATTACGTTAGATTGTGTTGCGGGGCATTGCGACACGACTCATAGCGAAATCCCGAAACTACAAGCTCATGTTGTGAACCTAGCAGGTACTCGGCGCACAGCAATCAACTTAGGTACTCAGCTAGCGCAGCGACGGCAAATGTTAATACAATACAGAAATAATATTACAGGCAATAATTACCTGAGAGTGCTTCAATGCCCTTGTCAGAGACAGGTGTCTCACATAAGTTGAGGACCTGCAGTCGTGGCAGGTGCTCCGCGATAAGCTGAACCCCAGAATCTCCGAATTGAGTTGCCCATAAGTTAAGGTATCGCAACGACGGCAGCTGTAAGATAAAAATAAAAAAACTTATAAAATGTAAAAAAGTCTGAATGTTAATTTTATGTTTCCTTTTATTAATTGATCGACACTTAATATAGGTACATTAAATTATAGAAAAGAAATGGTAAATTAAAATAACATACAATCCATTCTTTGAAAGAAATATTTACAGCGTTAATACCCTAATAGGTAATAATGATTAAGTACCTACGATAAATCTAGGTACTTAATACCTGTGGTAATAATCAGTATTAACCAGTAAATTGCACTTTCATTATTTCCAACTAGGTACGTTTGAAGTGATTCGACTACTAAATGGAATGGTAGCCGGTAGGTATCCGGAAAAAATAGCTGTGTATAAGTAGGCACCTACTACCACGTAGGTATAGGTAATGGTTAATGCTCGCCGCTTACCTTGATGAGGTAGTGTGCGCTGGTGGTAGTAACGCTGGCGAAGGCGAGTGAGAGGCTGAACATAACCGAGCGAGCCCGCCCGCCTTGAGCTACGCTGCCATGTCCTGATCAGCAACACCTAGTGCTCGGTGCTTAGGGCTTACCTTGATGAGGTGGTGTGCGCAGGCACCAGTGACGCTGGTGAAGGCGAGGGAGAGGCTGAAGATTGCCGAGCGCGCCCGCCTTGAGCTACGCTGCCATGTCCTGATCAGCAACACCTAGAGCTCGCTGCTTAGTGCTTACCTTGATGAGGTGGTGTGCGCAGGCACTAGTGACGCTGGTGAAGGCGAGGGAGAGGCACTCGAGGTTGCCGAGCGCGCCAGCTTCAAGCAGCGCTGCCACGTCCTCGTCGGTCGCGCGCACCGGCAAAGCTAGCCGTCGCGGCCCGCCTTCTGCTTGCTGGAATAACAATTTTATTAACAGAATATAATGATGGTCTAAACTCTAAAGCGAGACGCTCTCGTCAAGGAAAACATTTCGTTTTAATTTGTCAGCGGGAAAGCAAGTTAGTCCACTTTCAAGCACGGCTTAAATCTATGGGCTTTAGCTACTTTGTGATTTCGGTGGACGTAGGTAATACATATTTATAAGTTTAGAAATAATTCTGTCAGAAATTGTGAAGGTCCGACGTCTGCCTATATTATTCATTTAACATTTCTACAAAATAATTCCTACTCATGTTATGATCACTGAAATCAAAAACCTCAATTATTAGAAATTAAATTTATCTATCCTGTTGTGTCGTTGTGTTATGAAAAGTAAAAGATAATGTTTAATGTATTATTTACGACTCTAGGCACTAAACTAACCAATCTCTGCAGATTATTCTGCCGCTCGCAAAGGTCCTTGTAATACTTCTGGCCGAGGTCAGTGCCCTGCAGCGCCGCGATGATCTCCAGCTGCGTCTGCTCGCCGCTCGCCACCTCCCACTCCAGCATGAGGCAGAGTGCTTCTAGGGCTGCAGGCTGTAGCATTATTTATTTGTTAATCCAAAGGTGTACCTATTAGGTCAACACTTATAGATTTATCTGGTCTTCCTGCAATAACTACAAATACGAATACGAATTTACATGATTCCATGTACATATGTATATTTTCTAAATCAAATTTCTATTACACCTTATGTGTATAATTGCATGAATTCTATAGTAATTTAAATTGTATTTTTTCTCTTATTTTCTCGTAAATGCATGTTAATTATAAGATGTAATTATTTTTGAAAAGATGTGTCCCGCCGAGTTTGTTGCCGGTCCCATATTGGGATACCCTCCTCCAATTGAGGGGGGATTTAAATCTTCTCGGGGCAGAGGTGTAGGGTTGGAGCCGGTCTACCTAGCTTTATTTGACGTTCATAAGCGCATTGTAATTATGCCTACTTGAATAAACTATCTTTTATCTTTATCTTTAACTGACTGCAAGTTATAATGTATTTTTTCCATAAATAAATACATTTTACATGGAAAAAACAGGTAAAATCTTTGCAAATTAGCAAGGAAGTAAATTGGCAAGGTAGTAACTTTCAAAATCATTTTGAGGTTGAATAAAATGTAGGTACTCACGTGTTCAGTTAAAGCGACTAGAACGAAGTCTGGCAGCTGCTTGCTCATGCTTTGCAGAAAACTTTTTCTCTTTCCGCAGCATTTCAATAAACTACCAACCTGGAACAACAATTATAAAAAGTTCAGAAGACAAGCAGAACACATTAAGTAACGAACTATAACGATATAGGTACAGTATGGTATACCTACTCAGGAGGCATCCGGGAAGGTTGAGATAATTGGCGTGATTTCGGTGGTAACATCAACTTCTAAAAAAACTCTTCGAAGGAAATTCTCTCATAATAAGCCGTAAGTATAAATTAGGTTCAAAGACGTAAAACGTATTCGTATAAGATTTCTTAAAAGTTTACTCGTATCTACAGGAAAGGTACTCGAAGCAAAAGGAAAAAGAAAAGTCACCATGTCTCCCCACAGCTGGCACAGGTCGGCGTGCGGCAGCGCCAGCATCGGGTCGGAGGGCGAGGCGGCGCGCAGCCACTGCGGCGGGTGCGGGCGCATGGCGCGCGCGCGCGGCGCCGCCACGCAGCCGTGCGCCGCGCAGCGCGCGTCCGCCGCCAGCGCGCGCAGCACGCGCGCCAGCCGCGCCGCCACGCGCGGGCAGCGCAGCGCGCCCGCGCACAGCGGCACCGGCTGCAGCACGCCGCCCACCACCACCACCCAGTCTTCGTATTCTGACCTGCGTGCGACCAAATATCAACACTAAAAAAAAATTGGTTGGCCCTATCAATATCTTGATAGTCGTAATCAAGCATCTTGATTCCATACGAGCCTAACAAGAACTTAGACACGACAAATAAGGTAATTCTGATTGCTATTACTATATCTATGTAACTGAACCGATTAAGATCTTGTTCAATATTTACACGAAAAATAATTATGCTAACTAATTGATCCTAGCAAGATCAACTAAGGGCTGTTAAGGATTGAATCAACCTACGTTACATAATTATGCCAATAAGTTAATGATAGATGCAAAGTATACAATTGATAGGATTAATAACATACCTACTTTATTAGTTCAATCACAGATACACTTATTGTTTTAAGTAATCAGCTTTCTTTGATTTATATAAGATCGTTATTGTTGTAATTAACTTAACGTCAACTAAAAGAAAACTGCTCTTAGTTGGTCTTCATTTTTTAGAGTGAATCGACAATGAGAATAATCATTATTAAAAAAAAAAAAAACAAAACAAATAGATGCAACAATTATAACCATTACAGGTTAGCCTTGTTCGTAACTATCTATTCTAAATTTAAAATCGATAGCGTAAGTATTCGTTCTCAAGATATTTAGCTATGTGACAGACGGACCGACCATATAATCACAACATTGGGGTTATTTAAGTTATTTTTACCTTTTTGGTACGAAACCCTAAAACAATAATGATGGACTCAGCATTTATTCCTATGTTACAGACTAGTGCGTCCCAGCGCCGGTTTTCAGTTCCCTTCTAATACTTTGATCTCTATATGAACAGGTTCGATACACATTTCTCCGATTGCTTATTTTTACGTAACTATCCTTGACAATGAATTACCTTATTTATTTTTAGCTCAACCGAGAACCTCCCAAAGAAGATGCGATTTGAAGGGCGCCGAGCGCGACTACTCTGAACGAACACTGTGTATAATAATTTGTAAGTACAATATAATAATTTGTAAATTGTATATTGATTTAGTTAAGTACAGTTTGTTGGTTATTACCCTATTTCCTAATGGAAGAGCGGGCTCTCCCGACACAAGTATTGTTTTACTTAATGGGAGACTCCAGCCTTTTATGTAAAGTAAAAAAAACACTACGAGAGTAGAATCTTACATGTGTTCCAAGATGTCAGCGAAGCACAAGACGTCATCCTCCGAGTCGTCGCAGCGGTGCGGCTCGGGCTGGTCGCGGAAGCGGTCGTCGAGCGCGGCCAGCGCGACGGCCGCGAGGTTGGGCGCCGCGCGCGGGTGCGGGCACGCGGCGCGCCCGCCGTGCGTCACCTCCACGAACCGCCGCACCAGCGACGCGCCCGAGTTGTGTGAGCTCACAGCACTAAAACAAAAAGGTAACTGTGAATAGTAAATTACGATACAAGTGCGAACAATAGGCAACGAGTGGCGATAGATTAAACGAGAAACACGAGTTGCGAATTAGGTACCTATGCGCATAAGTACATAATATGGCCCAATAAACTTTCGACCTAGGCACGGAAACTGCTTATTCCTACACTGGTAACAATTGAAAACAAGTGTTGTTAAATTGTTGTAACTATTTGGCGTTCTTTTTTAGGGTTCCGTACCCAAAGGGTAAAAACGGGACCCTATTACTAAAACTCCGCTGTCCGTCCGTCCGTCCGTCCGTCCGTCCGTCCGTCCGTCTGTCACCAGGCTGTATCTCACGAACCGTGATAGCTAGACAGTTGAAATTTTCACAGATGATGTATTTCTGTTGCCGCTATAACAACAAATACTAAAAACAGAATAAAATAAAGATTTAAGTGGGGCTCCCATACAACAAACGTGATTTTTGACCGAAGTTAAGCAACGTCGGGCGGGGTCAGTACTTGGATGGGTGACCGTTTTTTTGCTTGTTTTGCTTTATTTTTTGTTGATGGTGCGGAACCCTCCGTGCGCGAGTCCGACTCGCACTTGGCCGGTTTTTTTTGTTTCGCAATCACACCAGACGGTATCCGTACCTAACTCTCAACTCTCACTACCATCAACGACGTTTCTAATTAAGTTATCTACCTACTCTCAGAACTGACCTGACTCTAGGAATACTCGTAGTCCCAGGTTAAAAAGAAAACCGTGTCTAATACATATAATTGGTTTAGACGACGAAGCACTACCATAATAAGTAAGTACATAATATAATACATGTTTCATAATACCGGAATCGTAATATCCCATTCTCCAAGTAAATAACGCCATAAATCACTGTAAAATGATGTTATATGTATGCAAAACAATAATTGACGTCACGGCAACTGAACCTAACTAACCTGCTGCAAAGCCACAATGTTTATTGGACGCCTATTAATAATTTAACCTTTATTGTTCACAAATGAGGCTAATGCTGCACCTAGGTCAGCAATCAGCACAGCACATTTCACGTGTAGCAAATAGGTTAAGCCATTAGGGGCGTACCGTCAAGGTCCTTTAATTCGTCAACATAGAGTGTACATATGTCGCTCTTTTGTTTGTTCAAATTAGGAATGGAGTGTCGTCTACGTCAAGAATGGTCAAACTAACTATGGGTGGGTACCCACACAGGTATGGGTAGGTTCTTGTTATCTTAATATCACACTCCACCTCCACATTACTATGTTTAGGTAGGTACCTATACTTAATAAAGTGGAGTGTGATAACTAGACTCGAGAAACTCACGTACTTAACTAATACCAAATGGGTAGGTAAGTACTTTTGTACTACGTAGATAATTCTTACAGTCGAACAAACTGTGTTTGACAGTGAATCAGTTTGTTGCGCGTTTTTTTCCCCTATTCAACCAGACTATGCCTTCGCGACGAAAGTTCTCATAGGTAGTTAGGTACCAAATATCCAATTCCATAAACATGCACCTAGTTTACAAGTTTAACTCAGCCAGTTTTTTATTCACCAGCTGCAACAACATTGTTGATACTATAACGTACGTTTTAGTGAATAACAATAGCACACGCACGTCATGGGTCATAAAACATGTTTTGAAACGCTGGGCCGGCCGGTACGGTACCTAATATAATCTCTGACGAGTCGGCGGGCGTTGGGCGCTCTCGCGAAGTCGACGTTGCGCGTGAGCACGCGACGGACGGGCGGCGCGAGCGCGGGCAGCGGCGCCGCGCGCGGCCGCAGGCGGCACAGCCGCGCCAGCAACGCGCACAGCTCGCTGCTCGCGCAGCGCTCGGCGAGCAGAGGTGCCGCGACCATGCTCGCCTTCTCCGCCCATTGCTCCCACTCAGGACAATCCTTTTTCTGGAACAGTATTTTTAATAGGTACATGAGTACTGTCTTTGATGATGCAGTTAACGGTTAACCTAAGAAATATTTCATTAGAAGCCGCCCAAGAGCATATCGGCTATGCTCCTTCCTAATCCTGACCTACGTACACAACATTAATTACCTGTTTAATTTATTTGTTAAATAATTTTGTTTTTAATGAATTATTTACTGTATTTTTAGTAAAAAGTAGCAGTTTTACACTAAATTAATGTATATATTTCTTTTAATGTTTTATTGTGCCATATTTTTATGTGTTACAACTTTCCTATTCTACGCTAGCCCTGAATACGTACAGTCAGCATCAAATAGACATTGACGGCCAAAGTGGCCAAATATATCGGAATATGTCCTTATTTCTATAGTATCAAAGGTGTGTTACGATATATTTGGTCACTTTGGTCGACACTATCTATTTGATGCCAACTGTACGACCGCATTAGACACTGTGAACTGACAATTCGTACCTAATTGTAACCATTAACTGAGATTTGGAAATTGCTGGGGAAAAACCATAGGCGTTTGATTTCTTCGAAAGCATTAAATAACTCGGAAAATAAGCCCGAGGACGACCACAGACTTATGATGATAGTGAAATAATTAATTTGGGTTAAACAAACCAAAAATTGCTTTAATGTCCGATTCAACCTTCGAAGTAAGTGCCAATTCATAATTTCTTATAAATAAAATATAGTTTGTCAAAGGACTGTCTCATTTCAAACATAGACAGAGAGAATCGTACTATCTTTGTCTTACACTAGTACTAGCACCCAAAAGAAAAGGATATATTTACTGACAAATTTGGTTTGACCAATTATACTAATGATCAAATGCTTGGACTGAATTTCCCCTACCGGTAAATCCATACACCTAATCAATCAAATGATAGCTAGCGCCATGCCGTCTACCGACCCGACATTTAATAAAATACGCAGATGTTCCAAATAATTGAGCAGTAGGAGGTCGTAATCGTACATTACTCCTTTTATTCAAATTTAATCGATTTGTTTATTTTAAGTAACTATTCGCCGGTACGTAAGGTTAAGTAAAGTACGACAATAGAATGCCAAGTCGACAATTGCGCATAATAGGCTCGCAGTTGCATTTACGTCACTCGGAAGATCGAAACATCACGATAACTTCATATCTGACGCCTACGTAAACGCAAGTTATGGACTGTATAATATATTTGTTCGGTATGGAATAATGGAAAGTTTTATTGGGTGATGTCGGGAGCTCGGAGACGTGGGGACTGCAGACGGTCGCTCACCTCTGAGAGCAGGTCGGTCAGTGTCTGCAGAGGCGCGCGCGTCACGCTCTCGTCCTGCAGGGGGGTCGTCATCGCAAAATCCACCATGTTCTGGCAAATAACAACTATTTATAGACAATCTTTATATTATACACATTATCAAACTTAATATATGTTGTAGTAGACGATACATTTTTAGGATTGCTGCTTTTCAGGGTTATCCGTGAAAAGTGCCTCTTTATTCGTACCAGACACACTGTCGGACATAATAGGTAGGTTCTTAAATGCTTAGAGTAACTAATAATGTAAAATTTTATCGGGTTGCTAAAATACAATCAAGCAGTTTTGCGTAGTTTTCAACAAACATTTTTCTAGGTTTACCTACTTCAAGTAGCAAAAACATTCAATATTTGCTTTAAAGACAGTCAAAACTAAAACTAACAATACTAACCTTCAATTCCTTCATAACAACCTCCTTCCGATCACTCTTCGTGAGGATGTTGCGATATCTTATCATGTTTCTCTGCAAAGTAAATAAGATTTCGCATCAGTGTTTTTTTTTTAAATATTTTATACATAACTACAATGATTTACTTAAAATTGAATTTTTAGTTCTTATCTCCAGGAATGCCAATTTAATTCTGCTTGGGATAGAGGTCAAAGATCAAAGGTAATTTTCGTAAAATACTCACTCGCCATACAATGGAGTGATACCACTGGTCCCTCGTGTACGCGTCGCTAGCCTGCAAGCAGTTAAACCTTTAGAATTAATCGCGACTATTCTTAGCACAAGCCTTTGTTAGAGGTCTCTCTTTAATAGTCTAAAGTGGTCTGATTAGAGTAGGTAGGTATTAAATGGAATTACAAGTTTGATGTCGCTGAATAGGTAATATGTAGTTGGGGATTTATGGATGCATCATTTCGTGTTATCCACCAGAATATTCGTAAAAAATTACATTAATTTCTTTTACATGTACATATCTAAGTTATAACTCCACAAAAAATCTTATGTCTACGTACCTGTATCTACGTAGTAAGAAATGCTGACATAAAATTTATTGTATTATCATTTAATTTCGTTTTTAATATCTTTAAGTATCTCTGTTTATTTTCCCTATAAGTATCTACCTTCCCCCATAGTTTCTCTTATCCCACCTGACACCTGACCTCTTAATGTTGTTTTACCTTTTCATTGGTGATTACAAAATTAAAACTGTGGGCATAGGGTAACTAGGAAATTAGATAAATATCTATCGTGTTCAAGAACATTAAAACATCTTTTGAAACATGAAGACACAACCTAGAACTACCCAATTTTAATAATTTAAGGGTAACATTCAATTTCTGACCGCAGCAGCACTACTGGTACTGAACGCGTCGCTGTTACTGTCAATTTCCATAGTAAAATGAACAGTAGTGCAGCTGCGGTTGGAAATGGACTGTCACCTTAAAATTACCGTGGGATTTGGAACCGAAACTCTCACTGATAGGTATTCAAATACATTTTTTTTCTTAGCCTGTGTTTGAATTCAGGGCTGTTCGCTGATTAAAAATTACTAGTTATAGAATAAGCTTCTTTAACAGAACAATGGCTTGAAATAGCTTACTGTTTAGTCATTTAAATTATATTTTCTTCTGCACTAACTATGCTAGAATATGATCAAGAAGAGCCTCTACCTGAAAGAGCAGCGAGCCGTGTGGCATGACGATCCTAAGGCAGTACTTCCTAGCGGTGTCCCACCGGGATATGCAGTACACCTCCTGCATGCTGCTGTAAGGCAGCGGCCGCTCCAGCATTCCAGATGGCTGGAACAATAAAATCACTATTATTAATGGGCGTTTTTTTTTTGTTGTCCCCTACACTTTTTTTTCAAATTTGGGATTTGTTATGTTATTTCTACTCAGAATCACGAGCTCTTTCTATCCTAATAGGAGAAAAAAAGTGTCCCAAAATTTCCATACATTTTTCGATCTTTCCATTCCGCGACCGCCATACGAAGTCTATGAAAAATGGTGACGTAATGGAAATAAAAACCTTAGGACACTTTTTTTCTCCTATTAGGATAGAAAGAGCTCGTGATTCTGAGTAGAAATAACATAAAAAATCCCAAATTTGAAAAAAAAAGTGTAGGGGACAACAAAAAAAAACGCCCCAATACCTTCTTGTCAAAGAAACAGTGTTACGGGTGGAAAATCATCCTACTTCTGTTTTATAAACCGCCTAGACATAGCATGTTATTCTATTTATTTTTGTCACAATGTTTTGTTTTTTATGCTATTAAAAATAGCTTATTACGTTTGTTCGTTATCAAGTAATTAACTCAATTAAGCTAATTAAATCCTTTAAGTCGTTAAATCAAATAGCGATCATTATCCTCATAAATGTCGTTCGGCAACAAGCCCAGCGTTTGACTGAAACAAATCGAGGGCGGAGTGAGATTGGCCCATATAGGTTAAGGGGCATCATTTATAGAGGACAGAGCGTGACGTCGCGGAGCAACGCCCGAGGCCCGTGACGTCAGCACTCCCGGCCGCGCCCCCCGAACGCCCCTCTCCGACTAAACCTCGACCTCCCTGAACAACGACATCTAGCCTGGCGCCGAATTTTCTTTGTCTGCCGAGTTTTAGTATTACTTAAGCCAACTAGCACAAGCAACCTACAGAACCGTGAACTTTGAGTAAAGACCTGAAGCAAACGATTAGTACGCGTTAGGAGCTAAATCTTGGGCCTTATTCGACATGCCACTTTTGACGTCGCATGTTGAACTTCATTTGAATCTGAACAATCGTGGGCTGTCGAATAGGTAAAGATCATCACCTGTCGGTGAATCTCATGCCAACAAATACCTTAAAGTAATAATAAAACAAAGTTGTTTTTTGTTAAATTATTGGTTGTACCAAATGAACTATCCGCACTTGATGAACTTTATATGAACTTCAACAGTTGAATTGAAGTTGACGCGAAATCTGACAGTTGTACATGTCGAATGTCCAGCATTCCCATCGCTCTCAGGGATCAGAGCAATTGGCAATTGTTTGTCACTGGAGAACTAGTAAAGATATCCTGTCACAAATGTTACGATCAGGAGAATTGTTCTCGTTTTGGTTTCATTTAGACGAATGATAGGTGAGCGATCTGAAAAATAGATCTGTAAGTAGGTAGGTACTGGTACTGAATATAGTTGCTACCTATCCCACCTTTGAAACGTGCGTTATCATTTTGGTGCACATGCACATTCCTAATCTTATCAGATCCGATATAGGCATGAGCGCGAACAATTACATTCGCAAAGGTTTACGATTGCAAGCAGAAACATAACACTCAAAATACACTTTAGAAATAGAATTTTAACGTGCCTAACAATAAACAGATAACTATTTGATTGCATGTAAACGTGAAGCACGTGAGTGTTGGCACAAATGTTGATGTTTCTTTATCTTTCCAACATGTAAGCTTTGCGTAACACAATTTCTAGGGAAATCATATCCCATGTTATTGTTTAAAAAATCCATTGACGTCAGTTGGTTTGTGTACCTATATCCGTGTTTATAATCTGTCGATGACCCTGGTGTTCAAGTCACACAGAGAAAGAAAGACAAATCCTTCAAGCGATACTCATGGAAAATGCTAATAACAAAATTTAAGTATTAGAACTGTCCCCCAAATTATTTGCAGTTCAACCAAAATGATTAACGACATCAAAATGCAGCACAAAGAGTGAATAGGTGCTACCTTATACATAAGTGCGATTAAAAACATAACATAGAAAATGAAAAATTACTGAAATTGTATGTAAACACACAAACACGACATAATATTGGTTATTTTAGTTATATTCATTATGTTGTGCACTTCAAGGAGATGCTGAATCTCTCACAAAATGTAAAGAAAGACTACGACGATGTATACCGTAAAACGGGGTGAGAAGGTTTCGCGGGGAGAGGTGGGTTATGAATGGGGAGAGAAGGTTTGAGAGGGGGGTGAGAAGTGATTTTAAGGCTACTGCTACAAAAATAATGTATTCCAATTTAAAATAGAGCTATAGTAATACGCATAATTAAAAAAAATGGATCCAACAATCTTCCAAAATCACCATTGTATGAAAACCTCTCTCACCCCAAATAGGAGGCACTACGGGGTGAGGTGGGTTTTCCTCTTTATCGTCAAAGTTATGAAATGGAACTACCCAAAATAAAATAAAAACTAAAATACAAACGTCCAGAACACTTATTATATACGCCATTCAGTTTTCATATGTAAAAATAAAATGTTATCGAGGTTTGAATTTCAGTTTTGACCCTACTCACCCCATTTTACGGTACTCAAGCATTACACGGTATACGCATATGGCTACATAGTCTGCACCTGCACATGAAACGTTATTGAATAGAACTCCGCTGCGGGAAATATCCAAGTGTTTGCGTGATTGAAGAAAGCTCGCGGGGTTGGCCTCTGCAATTAATACGACTATGTTGACACTAGGTACATTCTTAAAACAGTCAGTGTAGGTAAACAAAAAATACATTTAATTAAAAAAACACTTATAACTTCCAAAACGTCACTCTAAGAAATAAATGACTAGGTCAAAATCCCCGATAGTAATTAGATGACTTTTCCTGGTTATGTCGTTTATACATGGTAGGAATTAGTAGGAAAATTATTTTAATTATTGTTTTAAAATTACAATTAGTAATTATAATTAACGTCATAGGTACCTATGAAGTTGCTGGATTAACTGAATTGATAGAAACATCCAATCTATATTATCTAACAGTAGATATTAGGTTGCGCGGCGACAATTGAGGTTTGTGTTATACAAATAGTTTAGGTACCTACATAAATATGAGGCGAGTTATGTAAAATTATTCTTAGGCAAAAATTTCGAGAAGTGATCTTAAACATACGGTATGTAGCGTATACAGAAACACAAGTTACACCAATGTACCTACAGACCATGTGCCTACACAGTAGGTAATACTAGATAAATATCTATGTAGTATTTATACTAAGCGGTCGCTGAATGATTGAATGCACTGAAAAGTTTGAAAGCAACTAACGTAAATTTTTAATTTGATTAAGACTCTTTCCTACAAAAAAATAGTTATTTGTACAACAAGAGATCAAAGTTTGATATTTCTTCGAGTGCTTATTTTGAGTCCCGCGCAAGCGAAAGATTCTATAGTAATTTAGAATCTTGAGCGTAGTAAGGGACTCAAAAGCGCACGAGATGTAAATAACTTTGATCTCGTGTAGTTCACAAAACTTTTCACCTCAGCAGTGAGAACTTAGACAACCCGAAAAATGTAATCCTTCTTCATCACTTACTTATTCAGTCATGTTTTCTTAAGATATACTAACACTTAAGTTTAATTACCACAATCAAACACAAAAACAAAACGTAGTAAATTTCAGTAAAATAGGTAATTATGAAAACAACGACCATCAATTGATTGACATTTGAACCGGCAAGTTTTTTTTTGTAAAACAAAACATTGTAAGATACGGTCCGAATTGCGGATACTTACTATTTGTAAACTATTGTAGAGATTCTTAAAAGTATAATTATTTATTTTACGTGATATACTGTGTATTTTTTGAGTTCATTATTTTAATCGTACAATAAATTACGTAAAATATAGTGTTTTTATCAAATCTGAAACTTTATTTTCATTCATTAATTAATTATTAATTCATACTTGTACCTAGATGTGTTTTGGAACGATGAGTTCTGACGTTTTTCGGGGGTCTATTATAAACCGTCAATATACCGTTGAATGTCGTTTCAACTTTTGTTTTGTCTCTTTCTTTTTGCTAACGACGTGAAAGGGACAGAGATAATAAAATCCAAGTATTTCGAACTTGTATTAGGCCCCGCATGTTGAAATGACATTTGAATATTAAGGTTATTGAATGTCATTTTGTCTCACTCAGTGAGCAAAATGCGATTTTGCTCACTGTTTTTAAGTAGCAAAGTACCTACCCTTGTCCGAGCTGCTGAGGTGAAAATATAATTTATCATTTTTATTTGCACAATATCATTAATAAACAAAAATTAATTTGGCTTACCTAAATAACCTCCTTTTTTTCTTTCGTCGGTTAATAAATAAATAGGTTACAATAATTATCACTTGACCGAGTGTGCATGACCTCTAATTTGTTACGATATGTTATGTATCTAGTCGTAGAAAAAAAGCAATTACATAATTTATTACACTACCAGCTGCGTTTAACCTTAATCACACGTACTGCATGGTAAATGATGGAAGGGTCAATAGTGACGTTATTCGGAAATGTACAATATAATACCAGGTAATTTTAAATATTCAGTGCTCAATCATGCTCTCACAAATAAATGAATGCGAGGACAAACTTACTGACATAGAAAAAAATTTGGTATCACATTATATGTTTCTTAATATGCCTTAATAGCTACTATCTGCAGAATACCGGCGTTAGTGAACTGATTGAGTGCGCGTATGAATGTGTTTTTATTTATTTCAGTAACCTGCCATCAATCGACCCGGCCAATGTAATCAAAGATTCATGGATTGTGTAAAGCTGTAAAGTATCTTTCTCTCTCTCTCTCTGTGTGTGTGTGTGTGTGTGTAAGAAGATGGTGGTGATGGGATTGGCAACAATCAAAGGTTTGCATAAATGGCGCCATCATAGGTTGTCTGTCTTATATGTACTTACAAAAAAATGGAAAAACCTAAGAAAAAACAAGAAGAAAAAAATCAAGAAAAGAAAAACGTTATTACAATCCTCGGTTTCTCGAGGGCATCTTGTATAATAACGAATTAAGCGAAACAGCGATGTCAGGATATTTACTTATTTAGGATCAATAGGATCGCAGGAAACTGAAATCGATCTCTTCCTCCAGTTCCTCCTCCTATGTAATGGAATACAGGAAGGCATTTTGGCGTTAAAATGTATAGTGAAGTAGTGCTAACCACCAATTGTTTTTGTTAATCTGTATTTACTGGTAAGAACCAGTAATTGGCTTTTTGTATCATATGTGTAAAACCTATATCAATAATAACAGCTGTTGGATCTCCGAATACCTACTTAATAATAAATAGGTAAGTAAATAAATAAATAAATGATATGTATGTATCTGAGGAATACGGAGTAAGTGACCCTATTTACTCCGTATTCATCAAGTAACAGCAGTCACCCGACTGCTATAGTTATTGGCCCCTCCATTGGCCACTCAGAAACAAGCCAATATACTTAAGGTAAGTCTTATTGTTAAGGGTGGCCAATTACTATGTAGTAATAACTACAGCAGTCACCCTATTCCAAATTGAGGATATCCGCCTATCGATGGACATCTGCGTCTAGTCGAGCGGCGACCTCTGACATTCGCTGGCACCGCGCACGCCGCACCGCGTCGCGCTGCATCAGACGCTCTGCGGATAATCTTGCGAGTGCAGACGTTCCGCGCCACCGTCTTTTGTTAATTAGTCTGCTGTCACGCGAACTCACTGCAGTCACAACTTATGAACATACTGACGATTGATGTGATGAATGTTGAATTAGGTTCTTGGTTAATAGAGAGTAACGAAAACAGACCGCTTGGCATGACTTGCGTTGTTGTACCGGACACAATACTTAAAGTCGCACTTGACATGGAGTCGCGCGCGACAAAGCAAGACATGCTCTGCAATGTATACCCATTTTTATTATCCATCGAATAAGTTGGTTATACTAACCATACAGGATTTTAGACATAAAACAGTAGTATTTTGCACCTTGGTACTGTATGCAGCTTAGCTCCATGAAGTAGTACTTAAGCTCTGCTCGATCAGCATGTAAAGGAATCATTTCATTTTTATTTCCATAACTGACATAAACACTTAAAACATACCTGTCTACATACCTACTAAGTACCTGAGGACGGTAGCGAATGACGTAGGTATCCATTGCACACACCTACTGGCAACGCCTGAAACTTAATCAACAACGCCCGAAAGTATCCTCGCCTATTTTAGGAAGGTTATATTCGTTTCGTCTATGCATGTTGAGATGCAAATATCAGAGTTACAGTGCGAATGACGTCAAGTAGTGTTTTGATCAACAAAATCCATTTAGGCAGGTGGTGTAAACAATAGGTACCTAGGTACCTACGTTCGGTCGTGAGCGCTCGTTTATTGCGTGAGACGGCAGACCCAGCAATATAGAGTTTAAACAGCTATAAATGTGAAACTCTGAAAACTAGCCAGAACGATGTTGCATGTTCGGTGACATGAATACGGGCCATAAATGTCGCCAGCCAGTTAATAGAAAATAAATAAATAGTAATATACAATATACATATGTATGTAGATCCTTACACTAACTAGGCAATGTCACCCTAAAGAAAATGAAATTAGACCTAAAAAACAATACTTTAATAAGCTGGCTAGAATCAAGTCTCTTTTTTAAATAATCCATTATAGCTATCTATAACATCAGATAAAATAATGCAGCACAGTGCATTTCTTGGCGTAACGCGAGATACTGTCGATGTTGTTACTATTAACGCGAGAAACTGTCGATGTGCTAGAGGGGTGCTGTAACTTAACTAGTTATTTACTTATTTGATTTCTACACTCATATTATCGGACGTACCTACTTAATACAAATTAGTGTCTGTCTTTTTATGTAAGTAGTTAGTACGTGTAGAAATTTCGATGTCCGGGTGCAGTTTAAATGTAAATGGTGTGGTTTATGAAATCAGTGACGCACGTAGGTACACCACACAACACAATCCCCCTTATCTACTGATTGACCTCGTTGTGCGGTTCTCGATAAACCCGCAATCGGCTAATTTAGTTAACAAACGTCATAATAACGTCATAATGCCGCTAACGAGCGACAGTTCAATTACTTTTGGAGAGGCAAAGGTTACTACTAAGTACTCATTTTATTATTAACAGGTTCGGAAAAAACTAACACTAACTGATAACTGTTTTTAGCTGCGCTCTTTTTGCTATAAGATGCGGTGGATTGATGAGTAAATAATGCAGATCCTATATTTATGTTTAGTTATAGGGTTACAGGGTACCTACATTATATAGTGTAGCTGTAGTGGTATCTGTGGTATATATTTTTCGAAAATGAACTGTCTATATAAAATGGCCAAACGGAATATTAGGAACTTAGATAATTTGATATATGAATCTTATAGTAAATAATGTGATTATTTAAACTGCCGTTGTTCACTACAACTGGCACTTGATTTGGGTTCAAATGTCTATAATGTAGGTTAACCTAGTTGTTAACGTGTTTGTAGGTATTTCTTCTAAACTTGGAAGTCAACTCACGGAAAGCTGTAGGGCTAAGATGGCCGGCTCTTTATCACTTGTCACCATGGCTGTCACGTTCTAACAAATATGTAAGTGCGAAAGTGATGCATAGCGTGACAGGTGATAAAAATGCGACCATGATAGCTGGTCTGGAACCTAAACGATTGCAAATTGATCTGAGTTGAGCTTTGACATATATTTTATAACAAAAATTATACATGTTTCTCGTCCGAAAATCTTCGAAACTTTCTAAAGTAATATTTCATACTGTTCCCTAATATTAAGGTAAGTACCAGTAGAAGTTGCTAAGCGGTCGAGGTGTTCAAAATGACCTGTCACTAAGAGAATAAGCGTGTGTGCAGGTCATTTTGAACACCTCACTCGCTTAGCTAATTCTACTGCTGACTGTAATTAGGCACTGTGGAAACAATATGACGTATTTATACCTACTTGTTTGAAATTCTTCGTAAGATGAGTAAGTATTTGTAAGATTTCCCCGAGAGAATATCTGGTTTCAGATAAAGGTGACGGTGACAAGTCGCTAAAGGAAGTTAGACATAATTGCTATCTGTACACTAACTGTGCTTACGCGGCGCAGAATTCAAGTAAACGTCTAACATCAAATTTATAATGTTACTATTAGTCACACAATGTATAATATATTAGGTACACACACAGACTATAGTCCGTCGTAGACTAACTAGTTTATCTGTGGAAGTCTAGTTTGGTCTAAATTAAGCTAAGCCCAATTACTTAATTTGTAATTATTATTCGGCAAATATATATTTATTTAATAAAAACACTTAAAATACATACTTATAAATAAAACAATTGGCCTAGGTCGTGGTCGCTTGGTAGGGTATACCCAGAAGGCTGGCCGCGTTGCCCCGCTGGATGGCAATGCTGATCCGCTGGGTAAAATATTGGCCAGCCCTCTGGTCACCAGAAGCCTCTATAAGGCGCTTTGACAGCTCCTCATAGAGGCTACGCGCGCTAGGTCCCCACGGCCCCAGGGTTTCCACCCCAAACGCCGCAAATATATAGCTACTACATAGTGTCGCATATTTACCAGCGCCAACTTTGGTGCTTGGAATATGGGACGGCGCCAGGGTATCTACGCAGGTAGCGTCCCAGACACGTGGCCGACCCATACTCCAAGGCACCAGCGTCATTCCGTCAGGCCTCTTGCCATCGACTCTGGCCAGACCGTTAGGCTCGAGGACCGACGGTACCTTGGGCAAATTAGGGTGAAAAATTTAAAATCGGCCTCCTTACCGAACCGTGCAACGCGCTTTCTCTTTCACTTTTATCTGGACCTATCCTACACGCTTACCACGAGATCACCAATACGTTTCCCTTACTCCATAGCAAGTGCGAGATTTCTAGGGAGAAATTGTACAGAGCCTCTAGCGGTGACCGAAAAAACTAATTTTATTAACTCGTTACCACAATTACCACATACGTTTTTACTACACTCGCTAATGCTCGATTGGTTGTGTAACTGGCTAATTTACTACTCAATCATCCTAATTTTGTACTATTAGATTTAACAAAGTTGAGCAAAGTTTTTAGGATATAAAAAAAGTTTTACCAACCTGAACGGATAGATGTCTAATAATAGTTAAAAAAAAAAACAGTGCTAATAAGTAATAAAGAGTGGCCCATAAGCAACACTGAAGAATAAAAATACTTATACCTACTGCTTTTATTATTATATTAAATCCTAACTACACTGTTCTACAGAGGGGCAGTTCGGATCGGTGTAGATGTAAAATAGATTGTATATTTATTAACTACAGCCACTTAGGCTTTGATAGTGAAATAATAAACCTCGATTGATCAATTTTTCGTCCTCAAAAATTAATAAGTATTTGAATTCTGAAAATTTCACCAAAACTGTTAGAGACATTCATGGAAAGCGGTTGCAAATATATCTACAAAATATTTACTACTAGCGACCCGCCCCGGCTCCGCACGGGTTAACAAATTAATATACATAAACCTTCCTCTTGAATCACTCTATCTATTAAAAAAACCGCATCAAAATCCGTTGCATACAGACAGACAGACAGACAGCGGAAGCGACTTTGTTTTATACTATGTAGTGATAGTGATGATTCATAATTATGTTAATAAAGCAAATATTATCTGGCATATTTTTTTATACACCGATAGTGATCAAAACAAATGATTCCAAATTCCAGAATGTCGAGTCTTGAAGTGATTACAACTTGTGTAATATTACGCACAAACTCTTATGTGATGAGTAATGCCGTTTTCGGATTGACGCATATTTATGTTTGTTCAGATGGTGAGAAGATTACAGGCTATTTAAATTCAATAGTTATGTGAAAGTATTATTTATGATGCGAATACTAGCGCATTTTTTGTTGATGCGTTGTCAAATAATCGCTTTTATAGAGCTAAGTGTGTAATACTTAATCCTTCCGCCAAGTACTCGGTGTTATGTGTTATGTATGTGAATGGGTTATTATCTCGATTCACTAATCGTATTTAATAGTACATTACTGCAGACGCCGGGAAAGAAGGGCTTGCCGGGTGAGTAGGTATAGCCGGCCGACCGTAGGGAGGCCGGATAGTGATACGAAGCCGGCAAGACCTTTTCACGGCTAGGCATGTATAGTGCTTTTCTCAAACATGCAATGAAATAAAAAATACACCACTAAAAAAAACAAATTTATAATCTTTATAATAAAAATCCAACTTCACAACAAAAGTTTTTTAATTTTCCTTCCGATCCCGCCAATTCCACGCCCGCATTTTTTTTTTACGGAAGTCGTCCGTATTTCGCGTGTGTAGTGTTCGAATAGACCTTTTTAGGGCCATTATACACAATCTGATAATAAGAATCTCAATTTCTATAAATAAAATAAATGCAGAGGATTTTAAATATTGTCTATGGTCTCTGGTGACTTACGTATAGACAAAATTTTAAATTTATTCATCAACACATTGAATCATACAGATTCTTATTCTTAATATCAGTACGTTCGTGTATAACAGGCGTTAACACGGATATTTTGATCCGATAACCATTCATTCACTAAAAAAAAAAAAATATAATTCGGCTGTTTAGCCTGTTCATGGACACAGACCCCATGTTTACATTAGAATTAAAAAAAAATTACTTCCCGGCCTAGGCCTTCAATTTCGTATGAAATTCCTTTACAGTTCTCTGGAGTTGCTCCGCCCTAAACGTGATACTTCGAAGCCTGATATAACGCCCGGAGCGACGACATTTCATTGCATGTTTGAGAAATAGTACATTACTGCAGACGCCGGGAAAGAAGGGCTTGCCGGGTAAGTAGGTATAGCCGGCCGACCGTAGGGAGGCCGGATAGTGATACGAAGCCGGCAAGACCTTTTCACGGCTAGGCATGTATAGTGCTTTTCTCAAACATGCAATGAAATAAAAAATACACCACTAAAAAAAACAAATTTATAATCTTTATAATAAAAATCCAACTTCACAACAAAAGTTTTTTAATTTTCCTTCCGATCCCGCCAATTCCGCGCCCGCATTTTTTTTTTACGGAAGTCGTCCGTATTTCGCGTGTGTAGTGTTCGAATAGACCTTTTTAGGGCCATTATACACAATCTGATAATAAGAATCTCAATTTCTATAAATAAAATAAATGCAGAGGATTTTAAATATTGTCTATGGTCTCTGGTGACTTACGTATAGACAAAATTTTAAATTTATTCATCAACACATTGAATCATACAGATTCTTATTCTTAATATCAGTACGTTCGTGTATAACAGGCGTTAACACGGATATTTTGGTCCGATAACCATTCATTCACTAAAAAAAAAAATATAATTCGGCTGTTTAGCCTGTTCATGGACACAGACCCCATGTTTACATTAGAATTAAAAAAAAAATTACTTCCCGGCCTAGGCCTTCAATTTCGTATGAAATTCCTTTACAGTTCTCTGGAGTTGCTCCGCCCTAAACGTGATACTTCGAAGCCTGATATAACGCCCGGAGCGACGACATTTCATTGCATGTTTGAGAAAATACTTTTAATCGTCTGGATGACGTAGGAGGAAACGGGGTCATTAGAAACATGATTTTTGGAAGATTTTTAGAGGGGAGGGGGGGGTTCAAAAATCGTCAAAAATAGATGACGTAATTTATGAACAGCCCCATATCAGCAGGTAAATTAGTAAAAGAAAATATATAAATAAAATAACTAACCTAAAATACTTATACCATTAACCCTTAAAACTCAAAATGATTATGAAGGTTTAAAAATGTTACAGGTTTCTTCGATTTTTAGTATTAACAATAACGTACAAGTCACATCAACAAATCTGATTCAGTTTGGTAGTTTGTAGTGCTGACTGTATATATTGTTTAAAAGAAAACTATAACTCAAAAAATAATTATGTCTTGATGCCATAATTATGCACTGTCTAGCCTATGCCTTTCTCCAAAAGTCATCTGACAAAATAAGCATATTGATTGAAATGCAAGTATTATTTGTATACCAATCAATCAAAAACAGTTACATTGTCTTGATTGTCTTGTTTAGTATTTATATAAATCAATTTAAAACAAGTGCAAGTCGAGTTGAGTAACTGTAAATCAGTTAGAAAAAACTCTAATTTAGGTATTACGTCTTGAATTACAGAAATCGTACCTAATTATATTTTAAAAGTTTTATTTTAACTCGTACTCGTACATATCCCTACGTCTCGATCTGCAGTGAATGAAAACTCTGGGGAACAATTGGCAAGGTGCGAAGTCGGTGGAGGGGGAAGTGGCGCTGATCGTCACAAACACAGGTAATCTTATTGAAAAGCCGCCATTAGTACTAGCGGTAGCCGCTTGAACTAATTTTACTCTGCTAAAATGAGGGCAGCACCAGTCGTGCACCTAGCGAATAGGCTAGATGACATTTTTTTATGAATGGTATCAGGTTTGTACCTCACAACTTAATCAGTTTGTTTTGAGGATTTTTTTTTACCTTCTGGCAATTCCAGTGAGAGATACTTAACTTTGTTTAATTGCGTCTTACTTGCGTCAATCTGCTTTCATGGAATTACTTTAATGAACTATGAAAGCATGATAAGCAAGGTACCTAATAAGGAGTGCCTACGTTTGTGCAGTTAGATTAGGAATAAAGTTTTATAACTGCACAAGAGACTTATTTGTAAACGAAAATGTAATTACAACTTAATCTCAATTCTAATAACTTAAACGACTAAAACGATGTCAGTGTATGTACGTTTGTGTTTGTGCCTACACAATACACACGTGTTTGCTGTTTATAGCGAATGAGCGTGTGAAACCAATTTAGTTTCAATATCATTTTGATATTATTTTAACACACTAGAATAAGCCCCTGAGATGCAACGAATTATTGTATGCGGCTTGGAATTTTATCTTGTTGTTATAGGTGCCTAGAGTATAAATGCGATGTAATGTCAATTTATGTAATTAAAACTAATAAACTAGCATATTTCTAGAGACAGCTGAAAGGGTAGTGTTAATCCAAGTGATCTACAATCGAGTTATTATAATCGTAAAGCTGGATTAAAAAGTAAAACAAAATCATTAAAATGAAATATTTTAATATCAGTGACAACCTGTACCAGGTTTTAAATTGTCACGTCATTAACTGACTTTACATTCGGTGCGGGGTTGAAACATGCTAAAATCTGCACTAATGTTTAACAACATGTATCTCACAAATGGTTAGAAATATTAACGTAATTAATAAGTGAAAAATAAAGTACTTAGCTTAAACAATTCCCCGTTTGCATAAAAGTCCCTCGTTCTGTTCCATCCGATATAGAGATGACTCATTTAGTAATTAATTACCTATATTTGATTTCATCAGTTATCAGTTTCTTTATGAATTTCGATTCTGTTTCAGTATAATGATTTAATGATTAATAGAGACAATAATATAAATTTCCAAGTAACTGCGACAGCGTCACAATGTCTCTGTTTCAATTATACGATGTTAAAACGTGACAATTTTGGCTAGACACATGGACACAGGCTGCATTATGGTTATTATCGAATAGCCAGTCATTTTGGATATAAATACGTTACAGAATAGGTGCATCTCCTATTATGCAAAATTTTAGAGAAGTGGGTATGTGAGCCAGATTGTATGTGAACAGTATAGGTAAGTAAGTATTACTTCATAAAGACGGGCACTACGGAGTGGTCACATGTTCGTTGGTTCTCGGCATTCAATGAACGTCTATCTTTACTTTATAATCTTTGGTTCCGAGTGACGACTCACCGTTTTGGAAACGATATGCTCCTCCTGCAAGCAGAGGACGTGCGTCTCCCATCGTCGCAGGAACTTGGCGGCGAGGATCTTGTCGACGACGGTGCGGGTGTGTTGGAAGGAGCACACGCGCAGGGACCCCTCGCTGGCCAGCTTGTAGCGGGGCCCGGGGGGCGGGCCTGGCGCGCTGCTTTCCAACCCGCCGCTGTCCACACAGCATTCTGGACTTGATCCCTGGGAACAAAAGGACATAAGGGGTCATCCATAATTACGTTACACGAATTTCATGACTTTTTGACCCTCCCTCTGATGTGACGTCACATATTTGGCAATTTTTTTTAGTCAAATCAGCAATTCCATCTAAGGATTATTATTTAATAATAGTATTTTATGCAACCGTTGTTTAAGAGGGGTCAAAAAAGGCGAGTGGCGTGAGTAACAATTTGAGGCGAAGCCGAAAATTGTTAATAAAGACGCCACGAGTATTTTTTGACTCAGTTAAACAATGTTGCATACAATACTTTTTTCACCTCAGCAGCTCGAACAAGGGTACTTTGATTCTTAAAAACAGTGAGCAAAATGCGATTTTGCTCACTGAGTGAGACAAAATGACATTCAAGTGACCTTTGTCATACGTATCCGCAATTCGGACCGTATCTTACAAAGATTTTTTTTTTTCAAAAATGTTGTCGATTGAAGTGTTGAAGATTGAAGCGAAACATTAACTGGTTTGTTATTTCTATATTATTTTAATAGAATTTATTATTACGTTTTGTTTTTGTGTTCCATTGCGGTAATTAAACTTAATTGTTTGTATATCTTAAGAAAACATGAGTGCAGGTATTAAGATTAAGTGATGAACAAGGATTACATTTTTCAAGTTGTCTAATAGGTATGTTCTCACTGCGCTGCGGTGAAAAATGTTGTGTACTACACGAGATCAAAGTTATTTACATCTCGTGCGCTTTTGAGTCCCTTACTACGCTCAAGATTCTAAATTAGATTCACTCGCTACGCTCGTGAATCTATTATAGAATCTTTCGCTTGCACGGGACTCAAAATAAGCACTCGAAGAAATATCAAACTTTGATCACTTGTTGTACAAATAACTATTCTACGACCAAGCAGTTTACTTTGAAATGCAATGAAATAATAATAAAAACGGATGATGATGATTGTTTAATTTCCTAATATGATAGGTTGTTCAGTGCGTGAGATTCTTAAGGGGAACGAAAATTTTATTTTTTATTTGCACTACGACGCACGGTTTAGGAGATACAGCCCTATAAATATTTTTTTTTGTTTTTTTTTTCTTTTTTTTAATATTAATATTAATTACAGAGGAATGAACATTTTATTATTTTTGCGCTACGACGCACGGTTTAGGAGATACAACCCATAAACATTTTTCTTTATTTTTTATTTTTATTTTTTTGTTTTTCGTGTTTTTTAAATATTACTTACAGGATTCAAAGGGGAACGAAAATTTGATTATTTTTGCGCTACGACGCACGGTTTAGGAGATACAGCATTATAAAGTTTTTTTTTGTTTTTCTTTTTATTTCTTTTTTGTTTTTTTTTTTAATATTAATTAAGGGTTTCTTACAGAGGAATGAACATTATATTATTTTTGCGCTACGACGCACGGTTTAGGAGATACAACCCATAAACATTTTTCTTTCTTTTTTTTATTTCTTTTTTTGTTTTTCGTGTTTTTTAAATATTACTTACAGGTTTCAAAGGGAAATGAAAATTTGATTATTTTTGCGCTACGACGCACGGTGCACGGTTTAGGAGATACAGCATTATAAAGTTTTTTTTGTTTTTTTTTTAATTCTCTTTTGTGTTTTTTTTTTATATTAATTAGGGGCTTCTTACAGAGGAATGAACATTTTAATATTTTTGCGCTACGACGCACGGTTTAGGAGATACAACCCATACACATTTCTCTTTCTTTTTTTTCTTTTTTTTTTAGTTTTTTGTGTTTTTTAAATATTACTTACCGGTTCCAAAGGGGAAAGAAAATTTGATTATTTTTGCGCTACGACGCACGGTTTAGGAGATACAGCCCTATAAAGATGAAAACTGATGATGATGATGATGATTAACCAAAACATGTCTATGGTTCACTCATCTGTCAGAAATGACAATTAAAATTAGGTTGGCAACAATGTATTCCATACAATATTTTTTAAGTGGTGATTACACGAAGTATCGTAAAAGTGCCAAAAAGATACTGCGTGTATGCACAAATACTTTTTTGGGTAATAGACTAAAGACTTGTCTTGACAACTATAAGAGAGGGGTTTAAAGGTGTGTGCACGACCCTTTAAATGACAAATAAAAGTACGGGAGTAGAAAAAATATATTTATTATAATTATAATATTAAGAAAAAATACACGAATAAAAACGATTTATCATTGTAAAATCTAGTAACTTAAATGTACAGAGAATACAAAAATATCAAATCAATTTTCGATAATAGGTGAAGTTTGTCACAACATGTCATATTTTCTTGACCCCCTCCCTCCCCCTAAATGTTATGACGCGATATGACGTAATTAATTGGATGACCCCTAAAGCAAGTTTTCTATATTATCTTTCACTCCTGCTACAACTAATAGGTACTTTATTTCATTTTTTTTTAATTTTAGTTATTTATTACACAAATGTTACATCTTTTTTGTTAAGGACAAAGCTCCACAAAACTACATGTGTTGTGACTGTGGAGTCTCACTATTCTATACTTAAATAAATTGATATTATAAGCCATAATACTTAAGTAGGTATGTCATAAATATTCTATATAATTGATCTCTGTAAGATGTCCCCCAATATATTTTTTTTCATAGGGCGACACATTCCCCTATAGAGTATTCAAGAGATACCTTATAAGACTGTTTTTTAATTTACTTTTTTTGGGCTCTTTTACTATGTCCGCGAGCAAAGTATTCAGTAAATAGGGTAACCGTTTCTTAAGTGTCCTATCGCCGAAATAATTATAGACCAGAGAGATATTTGCCCGTCGTTAGTGCTCTGGTGTTGGGACTATGTTTGACTAGATCCCTGTGTTCCTGGCTGCCATAACTGTTTATAGCTAACATATATTTAAGTTTTAATCCCACTGGTAAAATTTTACATAATTTAAATAATTATCTGCAGTCAGTTTTGCAACTGTATTTTATCTTTTTATTACCTAGTAGTCTTAGAAAACGGATTTGTAACATTTCTAATTCATAATTCATAATGTATTTATTGCATCCATGGTTGTTACATTGGTGTTACATAGTGAAAGTGAGTTTCACATGGACCCTGCACAGCAATAGTCTTAAATCTAAATTATGCTAGGTATTCGACAGTATATTTATATAATAATTATAAAATTAGGTCTTTTAACAATGGTTAAGAGATTGATAATTTATCTATGTTAGTTTTAAAATTGAGGCCATAGCAGTCAAAACCGTAACTAATAATAGGCTCTACTAAAAAAGTATAAATACATTTCAACGTGCTAACAGGAACTTTAAAACTAAGATGGTAAAATATGCTTAAAAGTATTCTTAATTTATTGCAAATGAAAACTTGTAGTATGAATAAGAAGTTTTACGATCCCGGTCGTCAGTTTGGTTTGCGGATTGTATTATAGGCTCGAGTCTAATTAAGTTTAGCTTATCTATTTGATTTATCAGCTAATGTTAATTTTATTCACATACATATTTAGCATACTAGCAGATAGTATTACCGAGCCAAAGTAAAAAATATAGCACCTGTTTAAAAAAAACATCAGAATCAGGAAAATCAAGATGTCGAGCCCAGTCTTGATAAAGCCAGGTGGCTTGCTCGAATCAGTGCTCGAGGGTAAAAAAAAAATTGTCCAAGAGCATGTCGGGCCATACTCAGTGTAGGGTTCCGTCGTTACCATTCTGACAGAATAGGCTAAACGGTTATTAGTAGGGTATCATGTATATTACCAGCGAAAGGGAGCACTTTCGCAGCGCTTTTTACGTATTTTTACTAAAATACTTTTTGTAATAACTCAAAAACGGTTGGACCGTTATGTTCGCTATAGTTTTCATTTAAAGTAATTTATTGAGTTTCTGTTTTATATTTTATTTCTTCCATTTTGTACACAAAAAAAATATTTTTGAACTTTTTATTGTACCGTTCTCTCGCAATACCTACATGATTTATGTACATCCATGCCAAATTTCAGCTTTCTACCACTAACGATCACGGAGGAAAGCCTCGGACAGACAGACAGACAGACGGACATGGCGAAACTATAAGGATTCCTAGTTGACTACGGAACCCTAAAAAAGAATAATTTCATCTGTTTGTGAGCTATGATGCTAAAAATACAGATATATATATATATATATATATATATACAGGGTGACATTTAAGTCGTGATCAGTAATATATTTTCTAACTCCATAAACAACAAGCAATTTAATGCCCCGGCCTACTCTTACTAGAGTCTGGTTAGACAAAAATCGTTGACAGATATTTCGTTGTTGTGTCTATGATTAAATAAAAAAAAAGCTAAAAATCAGTTGTCAATTTATGTCATTCATTCAAATTGTTTTCGGTTTATAAGGGGTTTATTTTAAATAAGTAATATTAATGTCTATACTGAGTGAGGTCCGCCAACTATTATTTAAGCTCGTAAATAATTACGACAATGTGCGAAGTCGACGTGTAGCGTTGTATAACGAAAAACTGCAATGTTTACAAGTCCTAAACAAATGTAAACAAATTAGGAGGTTGGTGCTCTATAAATATTTGGATACTTAGCATTTAGTATATTTGGCACAGTACTTATGTAATTTTTTTGGTGATGATTAATATTACGGTATTATCAAGCTAGGTCTTATTACACTACATTTCATTTTTCGCCTTGTTACAATGGTGTATATGGTGAGAAAGTGTAAACATATGTATTTATCGTTGACTGTACTTTACATAGTGGTCGAAATTATGTAAGCTGACTTTGAGTGCACGTCAGCGTATATTTAACGTATATTCGTAGGTAGGTTACGTGTGCACAGAAAGTCAAAAATATTTTCTAGTATTAAAACTATAAACCCTACTACACAAAGTGTGACCAGCCCAAGATTTTTTGAATTTCCCGCCAAACATCTGTGTAATATTTCAGTAGCCAGACTCTAAAATCAGACAAGTTTATTTTTTTGTTTATTTTTTGTCATTTATTTTACTTTTATAAGTGGATTTAGGATATTACAACGGCTTATTAAAATATTTAAATTAGTAAATTGAATCGTCTCTTTGAATAGGAACTGTCATTGACATCAATTTTGTCATTTGTTCCAGTTAGAAATAAAATTTACTTAATTTTTCATTTGAAATATCTTACAAAGCTGTTTAAATACCACATTGCCACATGTAAAAGTAAAATAAATGACAAAAAATAAACGAAAAAATAAAAAAAATCTTGTCTGATTTTAGAAAGAGTTAGGGGCATTAAATTGTTTGTTGTTTATGGAGTTAGAAAAACATATTACTGATCACGACTTAAATGTCACCCTGTATATAGGTGGGTACCTAGCTATACCTACCTATATTAGTGTACCTAGCTACCCTAAAAACACTCTTCAGTCTTCTACGTTTCTAGGTCATCTTCGGGGTTTAACAAACAATCTGGTGCCCAATACAAGATCAGGGTCACGTTTTATTAAGGTCGGTAACCTGTAGGTAATCTCTTTTTGCATCGACCGTGAATTAATACTTATAGGTCAAAGGACTACGTATGCCTTTGTACCGATTATTTACTTTTATACTGGAAAGAAAAATATTTTTATAAAAAAAATTATTGAAGCTTAATATAGGTAGTTACCCATTTAAAAAATAACCACCTTTGTCTTTTGCCTACCTACATTCGAATCTAATATATGAAAATAATAAAGGTTGGCTTCGTGTTATCTACAAAGTTACCGTTAACTACCTGTTAACTTCATAAGTAAGATGCAGTTTATGAATTAAGTACGTGTAGGTGTAGTAGGTAGGATAACGTATATAAAAAAACAAGTCAATTAAGAACCTACTTAAAATTTATTTTTGAGATTTAAGTCTTTATACCTGACAGTTTAGGGAGCGCATCTAGTCTAGTTACTAACTACTTGAAGTACAGGACCCTAAAAAGAAATAAAAGCGACGAACCGACCGCTAGCTGCAATAACGAAATCTGATTGACGTCAGTTCCGACCTTGTACCTACTCCAAGTTAAGCAACGTTTTAATAGGTACAAAAAATAACTTTATTATTGTTTTTATATTAATATTTTAGGTGCCTTGTTAGTTTTAAATGTTAGGTGGACGAATGATAATCATTGATCTATTTACATGGTCTAAGATTTAGGTCCACAATTTCGACCTAAGTTAGTAACCATTTTTTCCGAACTTATTTTCTTTTAAGTAAGATATTACATGAACCGCTATGTTGCATGTAAAGTGTCATTCTATGGAACTTGCTAACTGTGTACACAAAAGTTACTAGTAAATTCATATTTTTTGACAGTTTCAGCATGGCGGTTTGTTTACATATTATTATGGTGCGCGCGTCGCAGTACCTACTACCTACTGAGTTAGTTCCATAGAATGACACTTTATGAAGATTGGATTTGGATGAAATACAGTTATAAAAAACATGATATGTCTTTTCCAGTTTTGTGGAGGGCCCCTTCTTTACCGACGCCGCAACAGATAGCATTCAACATGTTGTATGTATTTGATTTGCGCAAACGCAAACACGGCTCATCATCGTTCTTGTTTTTCTATAGGTATATAGGTACTACCTACGGAAATAGATGCAAAAACGGGTATATATTTAGGCAAACACGGCGAAGTGAATGGTCACCATTAAAAGCTGAAATGTCATAACTAAAATCTCGAAACCTTGATTTTAAATAAGTCGTAACAAGTAAAATGAGTGTAAAAAGGTAGGTTAGTTAGTGCATGTTTAGTCGCGTCTGTCAGTTGTTATCTTATCGGCGTATCTGTTGTGCGGGAGGCCGACGAGGAGCCGGCTGGAGCATGACCCACATGCTGGGGCTGCTGCTGTGACGTCATTGCGAAAATTCGGGTCACGGGGGCGCGCTCGGCACCGCTCGCCTTTCCGACCCGATTACCGTCTTACACTAAAAAGATAATCTACTTACTTTTGCTGCTTACTTACAAGAATGTAATATAATAATGAATACCATTCAAAAGGTACGTTTTATTAGTAACAATCAATCTTGGCCCCAAATAGTCTATCTAGATACGCTAGAGCTCTAGCGAACTGGGATCAATGGAATTGAAACAAGGTTTTTGCTTTTTTATATCAATTCACTTTCATGTTAATAATACCTGTATTACTTTCATAAAGTTCAATAGTACCTACTTAAGAAATGTAAAATTTTATTTACGCATTTCAACTTTGCGTAATAATAAAACGATCAGAAAGAAAAGAAACACACTAAAAAAAATTTGGTTGGCCCTATCAATATCTTGATAGTCGTAATCAAGCATCTTGATTCCATACGAGCCTAACAAGAACTTAGACACGACAAATAAGGTAATTCTGATTGCTATTACTATATCTATGTAACTGAACCAATTAAGATCTTGTTCAATATTTACACGAAAAATAATTATGCTAACTAATTGATCCTAGCAAGATCAACTAAGGGCTGTTAAGGATTGAATCAACCTACGTTACATAATTATGCCAATAAGTTAATGATAGATGCAAAGTATACAATTGATAGGATTATTAACATACCTACTTTATTAGTTCAATCACAGATACACTTATTGTTTTAAGTAATCAGCTTTCTTTGATTTATATAAGATCGTTATTGTTGTAATTAACTTAACGTCAACTAAAAGAAAACTGCTCTTAGTTGGTCTTCATTTTTTAGAGTGCATCATCTCTGTTAGCACTCTCAATCACTACGCACGAAACTACCCAATCACATCTAAGTTTCGACCCAACTTACTTGATTCATTTACTTAAACTCGATTTACCTAATCATGCTCTTTACTTTAAATAATCAGCCCCGTGGGAAATCGAAAAATCCATAAAGCACTAATAATATTCAACACGCGTGTATCGCATAGGTGTGCGTATAGCTAACTTCTAACTAACCTAACTACTACCTACCTACTACCTAACTACGTATTGTTTAACACAACAAACATAGAAAAACATTTTAATATTAAATTTAAATTAAATTAAATAATATTTTAACAACATACAACAACATTTTACATAGAAAAGAACGCTTATTACTAGAGATTCCCCGAATAGTGGTTTTGGCCGAATACCGAATATTCGGCGACCGAATATTCGGCATGACATGTGAACATTTTGAGTGACAATTACATATTATTTATGAAAACTGTTCGGCAACAAAGCATAACGTTTGCTAACATATACTTATTTTTTGTTGAACAGAATTAATGAATATTGTTAGAGTCAATCAAATCAAACCCACCCATGACACAGATTATATTTTGTAATCAGCTAATGCTGAAAAAAGGTCTTCATACCTATTTAACAACTTTCCAAGAATACATTTTAAATATTAAATGTAACCTAGTTTTTGGTTATTTTTAGGGTTCCGTACCCAAAGGGTAAAAACGGGACCCTATTACTAAGACTCCGCTGTCCGTCCGTCCGTCCGTCCGTCCGTCTGTCACCAGGCTGTATCTCACGAACCGTGATAGCCAGACAGTTGAAATTTTCACAGATGATGTATTTCTGTTGCCGCTATAACAACAAATACTAAAAAACAGAATAAAATAAAGATTTAAGTGGGGCTCCCATACAACAAACGTGATTTTTGACCGAAGTTAAGCAACGTCGGGCGGGGTCAGTACTTGGATGGGTGACCGTTTTTTTGCTTGTTAGGGTTCCGTAGCCAAATGGCAAAAACCGGAACCCTTATAGATTCGTCATGTCTGTCTGTCTGTCTGTCTGTCTGTCTGTCCGTCTGTCCGTCTGTCCGTCTGTCCGTCTGTCTGTCCGTCCGTATGTCACAGCCACTTTTCTCCGAAACTATAAGAACTATACTGTTGAAACTTGGTAAGTAGATGTATTCTGTGAACCGCATTAAGATTTTCACACAAAAATAGAAAAAAAACAATAAATTTTTGGGGTTCCCCATACTTCGAACTGAAACTCAAAAATTTTTTTTTCATCAAACCCATACGTGTGGGGTATCTATGGATAGGTCTTCAAAAATGATATTGAGGTTTCTAATATCATTTTTTTCTAAACTGAATAGTTTGCGCGAGAGACACTTCCAAAGTGGTAAAATGTGTGTCCCCCCCCTGTAACTTCTAAAATAAGAGAATGATAAAACTAAAAAAAAAATATATGATGTACATTACCATGTAAACTTCCACCGAAAATTGGTTTGAACGAGATCTAGTAAGTAGTTTTTTTTTTATACGTCGTAAATACGGAACCCTTCATGGGCGAGTCCGACTCGCACTTGGCCGCTTTTTTTTGTTGATGGTGCGGAACCCTCCGTGCGCAAGTCCGACTCGCACTTGGCCGGGTTTTTATTGTGTAATTCTTCTTTTTATGGCTCCTCTACACGATGGGCCAACGCCGGCCACTCCAAGAGACGCATTTATGCGTTAGAGGGAGCAAGTGATATTGCTATCTCATTCTACCGCATGGCTGCGTCCCTTGAGTGGCCGGCGTTGGCCCATCGTGTAGAGGAGCCAATAGGTAGGTGCAAATTGCAATAGATATTCGGTATTCGGCCGAATAGTAGCCAACATTCGGCCGAATACCGAATATTCGGCAAAGTGGCCGAATAGGCCAAATACCGAATAGTTGCCGAATATTCATGGCATCTCTACTTATTACGTTTAAATGGAAGGTGACAAATACGACTCTAGTAAAAACACACCAATTATGAGATAAAAATGTATGAAATGAAATTTGCCTTCAGTTAGGTACGGTACGGACCGAAGAAAAATAGATTTAAGGTAGTAAATTGCATTTAATGCAATTATGTTAACCGGCTTAGCATTGGTATTAAATTAAAATGATACTGGTACTGAACAAAAAATAAAATTATATAAAAACTGAATGATAAAAACTATATTATTTGTTGAACTACATATAAGTAGTGCCTGGCAATTTGGCAACTGCAAATATCTCATAAATTCGTAATCATAATACAAAGGACACGTATGAATACGTTTATTTTTAGGTAAACGTAAAAATCTTTAATTTATTTCGGATTTTCCAACATGTTCGTCATTGTTTTCTTTGAGTGACAACTCAATTAGATTTATTCAATTCACGAGAGGACCCGACTTCCTTTTTACGTTTGTCGTTTTTAAGCCAAGAGTTCAGTGCATGATAGGATTCATAGGTGTGTTGGAGCAGATAAATAATTATAATTCGTTTAAAAACTAAAGTACTGGCATATCAGTTCATGCGAGCTGTATAGAACGTAAATTACATAGACGTTAGCGTACCTATACATATATCAGTGTTGACACTGTCAGTGACTCGTGGTACGGGTACAGTTAAAACTCCGGCGTACAGCGCAGCACCACGTTTTTAGGGTTCCGTACCCAAAGGGTAAAAACGGGACCCTATTACTAAGACTCCGCTGTCCGTCCGTCCGTCTGTCACCAGGCTGTATCTCACGAACCGTGATAGCTAGACAGTTGAAATTTTCACAGATGATGTATTTCTGTTGCCGCTATAACAACAAATACTAAAAATAGAATAAAATAAAGAATTAAGTGGGGCTCCCATACAACAAACGTGATTTTTGACCGAAGTTAAGCAACGTCGGGCGGGGTCAGTACTTGGATGGGTGACCGTTTTTTTGATTTGCTTGTTTTGCTCTATTTTTTGCTGATGGTGCGGAACCCTCCGTGCGCGAGTCCGACTCGCACTTGGCCGGTTTTTTTTTTAGAAATTTTGCAGCTTTCCCGTACAAAAAGTCGCTGTACGCAGCGTATGGTGCCAACCAGAGACCAAGGCCAAACACAGCTAATACAATGGATGAAGGTACAATAAATTATCTCGGTATAATATAGCCTCGCACGTGTCGTATGCCCGAAGTCGCGAGGAGACCACGACTGTGACCGTAACGACACGTTGAGGAAATAAATGAATAAAAATATCAGTGCCCATATGTGACCGCAAAAAAAGAACTTTGTAAGTTGTTGTAAAACCTATTCTAAACCAGCCCTAGTAGCACGGTCGCATTTTTATCGTTTATCACCATGCCTGTCACGTTCTAACAAGTATGTAAGTGCGAAAGTGACGGGCATAGTGATAATCGATAAAAATGGAACCGTGCTGAGCCCGCTGGTAAATTCAGTCTATTGTCAAATGCCTTCTGTATCATACACGAAGACGCGTGCCTTGAGCGTGTCATCGTGAATGACACGAACTATATTATCACAATAATCGGTTTGACACGATGTGCACAGCTGCTCTAACACCGCATCTCTCTATCGACACATCGACAGGGATATTTTTCCTCCCATCTTGGAAGTCTAAAAGATAAAGCGCGAAAAGTCAGGTACAGAGGAATTTCCTAGAACGCTGCGATTGAGGAAAGTGTTCTCGTCCGAAATATTTTTCGACGTATGGGTCTATATAATTTACATACACATTATTATATTACATTTAATAACAAGGCGTTAAGTACTTTATTGGCAAACTTCTCGGCGCCCCACGTCATCCATAAGTGCGTGAAGTAGCCGAAACGAATGGTCAAGATTAAACTGATGTGCATTATTAGATAGAACCACAGAATAAATAATAGTACTAAGTACAGAAGACTCACTCTCTAACAAAACGCGTCTGTTACGATCAGCACAGATATGGCCGCTAGGTGGCGTGGCGACAGCGCCACGCGCGGCTTATGGCTTTCCCCAAAATTGGGGCCGAACGGATGTACTTTTAGCTACCTGTAGCAAAACGACGAAATCGCGGAGTGAGCCACGCCTGATAGAACCTAGAACTAATCGATACACGCTGCGGACGCTGGTCCTGACGTGGTCTTCATGAGGCGACCGTGTGCTAAACTTTAGCACACGGTCGCCTCATGCTTTAGCAGCTAAAGCATCCTTTTGTACCCTAGTCATTTTATGGACCGCTATTATGGCGAAATGGAATTAATTTATAATGTGTACCTGTAGAAGATTTTTAAAGTGTAACCGGAGATAGTTATACTTGGTCAAGCAGATCTTGTCAGTAGAAAAAGGCGGCATATTTGAAAAATGTAGGCGCGAAGGGATATCTTCCCATGGAAAATTTGAATTTCGCGCCTTTTTTTACTGACAAGATTTGCTTGACCAGCTATATACATATTTTTTCTAGAACCCAACAATATGTCAAATATAAATAACAATAATTGTTTTAAACTAAAAAAACCACTCTTATTTTTTTTACCTACACGGTCCGGTCCGTCCGGGTGAAATGTTCGTAATAGATAGGACACTGCATTTATTATCTGTAAATAGGTATTTCATAAAAACCAAATAGTACAGCGGGTTATTATAATTTGTTGTTTTGCGCAACCGTATCATTATTTCAATTTCAATATTATTTTGCCATAAGATAATCAGACCGGAAGCATTTAAAAATGCCAAATTAGGTAGGTACTTTAACCTTTATTTACTTATAACATTTGAGATGTTCCACCGATTTTTCAAGATCTAAAAGTTTATGACGTAGTTCACGTAGTGATCAATATGTATATATAATGTACCAAAACTATGGCTTGTAATTTTCTCCTACATGAAATACGAATACAGTACCTTATGTACACGTAAAGTGTGGTCGAATATCTATTTGAGACGGGTATCAAATGTATATCTCAGATAATGTTTATAAAATGTTAAACGTCATTATTTTGAACGTGATGAGTTAGGTGCGATGTTGTTAAACACGGACAACACGATACGCCTCGAAAGCAGAACGAACGACGCTTCTCCGATGACGTTACTGCAGGAGAAAGCCAATATGATTCATGTTCAAGTTTGCAGTTTACACAAAGGCAAATGGACAGGAAACATTCCTACTGATATATCCTTGACATATATTTAAACGATGGGTTAGTCTGGTAACTTAGATGACTTCTAATAGCCTAAAAGTTAGAATAGTAGACATAGTACGTATTAGATTGTCTGAGAAATATAGTGTGTCAAATGTCTGTTTGATAATCAAACATAGACAGAAAGAATCATACTATCTTTGTCTTACACTAGTACTAGCACCCAAAAGAAAAGCATGAGTATAGTCTTTTTGTTCCTATTTACTGACAAGATTTGGTTGACCCAGTATAGTTACGAGAATACTCGACTTTCTATAAAATACTTTGTTATTTGTTTTACAGGGGGGCAAAGTTGTTGTTTAACCGCTTGTGTTAATATTGATACCCGAGCAAGCGAAAGATTCCAAAATTGAACCACGAGCGTAGCGAGTGGTTCGAAAATTGGAATCTTGAGCGTTGCGAGGGTTTCAAAGCACGAGGGTTAAACAAAATTTGCCCCCGAGTGAAACACAAAATTTTCACCCGAAGCAAATATTAAATGTAAAATATCAAAAAAAAACAAATAAAATCAAATGAATGTTATTAAATATTTATCATCCAAAATCATCATTTAAAAGTCAATTCTACCAGCAAACATAAGAAAACTCAAAATTTGCATTTGATTACTTTGCCTCACATGTGAATTACTGATAGCAAAGTGCAACTTTGCTATCCGTTTTTGAAGTGCAAAGTAAGGCTTTCCAAGCTGGTGTGGTGAAAAGTATTTTGAAGCGTTAATTTTTACATGTTTCAAAAAACTTTCCAGTTTCCTTCAGTATGAAGTATTTTTATTAAATCAAGACACGCGTGTCTGGAAAATATGTATCGTTTTTATTATTGCGCAATGGTACAGAACCCTCCAATATGTATGATCCGAAACACACTTGTTTAAGTCATTTAAGTGTGTGTAGTTTATGGCCATATGGTTGACATAGTTAACAGAGCGCCTTGGCGGTACGCAGTGAATCACACATGCACAAATAATAATCAAATACGGCATATAGTACATTTAAGATACAAGTGCAAAAAGTAGGTAATTCGACACGCGTTGCGAATTACCTTTCATTTTCGACATACGCACTCATAGTGTTAGTTACCGCACTAGGGCGGTAAAGTAGCACCATATGTACTGTAAATATTAAAATATGATTTATTTAATTTACAAACGACATCGTAACCATTCTACTCGATTATAGCCACTACAGGCGGACTGCATCCAAGCTGTAACTATGAAGACTGCACGCGTGAGGATTTCATAACATAAGACAGAACACAAGTGCATTAAGCGCCCCAAATTAAAAGATGATGACTAGACAAAGTAGGCTATTGACATGCATATTATTTTCAAAATCATACAGGATACAGCTGGTACAAATCAAGCTTTTAAGATACTCGTATTCGTTTTCACAAAAACCTAGCTTTTGTAGTTAACTTTTTAGTCTGTCTGAAAACTTGTATGAAAGATTTTCAAAGGAATTCTGATCATAAACAATAATAAAATTTCGAAGTAGGGAATAAAATATATAGCTGGTCAAGCAAATCTTGTCAGTAAAAAGAGGTGCGAAATTCAAATTTACTATGGGACGACATCCCTTCTCGCCTACATTTTTCAAATTTGCCGCCTTTTTCCACTGACAAGATCGGCTTGACCAAGTATATTTTCCTTACTTGTTCCCTGCCTATTTATACTTAACTCGCCTAACATAAAATATGATTTTTTGAAGTGAAAACTTCTTTAGCGGCGCTGTGCACTTTTTGTGGTGGGGAAAAAATGTTAAACTCGCGAGAGATCACGTGACCGTAAGACGACCACGTGACCGTAAGACGTACCTGATCCAAAAACTGTTACATGTAATGTCATTGAGTTTTTCTTTATTTATTTAAATGCCACCTAGTGAGTTTCGCTCTAACTGGTATTAATATAACTCGAGTACTAACAGTGATGTGCTTAGGGGTTTCAAGTAATGCGACGAAATAACGCTAGATGGCGTTAACCTCAATTATACATAGTGCATTTTGCACTAGTCATTGAGTTTTCACTTCTGCCGGCACTCCCTGAGTGCAACCCGTTGTATTTTTTTTTTCAATTTACAACTTTAAAGTATGTTGTACAATTAAATAGGTATGAGTAATTACCACTTTTGACGTACTTAGGTAGATGATCAAGTTATATTTCACACGCTCCTCTTTTTAGGAATACTTTCCTACTCTCTCTCTCTCTCTACCCACATAGGTACCTATATTATACCTATGTTTAATTATTATTTTATAACGACGAAGATTATGTTAGTTGCATAAACTCATGAATATTAGTCATAAATTCATGAGATTATGTTTGATGAAGTACATTGAATAAATTTAACCATCGACGCCCGAGAGTAAATGACGTCAGAAACTTGATTTATTCGATAAAATTTCTGACGCCTTTCAACGGTCAGTACATGAAATTCTTCCCAAAATACAATCTAACTGGGATGGGCATCTGTTCTGTTATGGACGAACATGCTAGGGAGTAAAATTCATTCTTACGCACCTTAAGTGTACATATCTATATTTACGTCACCCTAGGCCCGTAAGTGGGATTTTCTCCTCGCGTTCATCATTTCATCTCACTTCGGTCAAGGCAAGACGTAAAACTTTAGACAAACCACGGGCGGTAATTCGTAAAGGCCCAGATCACATATTTATGCACAAACACCTGCAATCTGGATCATTCACGAATACACTTCCCTAGGTATGTAATGTACTATTATGTCTTTATTATGTACTTATATTTCTATCTAGTGGTCTAACTTTTTGTAATCTGTGTACCTACGTCTTCTTAGTATTAGTAGGTAAATGAACATTGATTTTAAATGTCACTGGATACCTATTTATTATAAAAGTTATCTTTATTTGGGAAACCTAGAGTGGCATTCACATTTTAAAAGTCTGGTATTAATATTGATGTTTATAGTTGCGTATCGCCTTTGCATGTACATGGGCCATTTTGTTTAAAGTTGACCCCTACACTTTTTTTTAATTTGTGAATTTCTATGTTATTTCTACTTAGAATCACGAGCTCTGTCTATCCTAATAGGAGAAAAAAAGTGACCCAAGGTTTTTATTTCCATTCCGTTACTATTTTTCATAGACTTTTTATGGCGGTCACGGAATGTAAAGATCGAAAAATGAATGGAAATTTTGGGACACTTTTTTTCTCCCTCCTATTAGGATCAAAAGAGCTCGTGATTCTGAGTAGAAATAATATAAAAATTCCCAAATTAAAAAAATGTGCAGAGGACAACTTTAAATAAAATGGCCCAAATATTAGGTAAAATAAATAGCATAACAAATTAACAATATCAAACCATGAACAGGTGTTTATAGAATGAATTTCTAGTTTAAGGTATTCAATACGGGTACCTAGGGGCCCGATTCGGATTTTAAAATAGACATCTGTTAGATATCTTTTAGACATCGCCAAGATACGATAACGATATGTTTAAGATCTAACCTGTCAAATTTGACATTTGCGCGATTCTGGAGATACTCTTGAACGATTTACACAAGATATGGCTTAGAGATCCAATTCACATCATGTTCACATCTAAGTGTAAGCCCTGAGTGGACGCTCGAGTTGGGCGTGCAGCGGGGCGGGGCGTGCGGGGAGCGGCCTTAGTGCACGCTGCTCAAATTACTTGTGACCCCGACGCCACCACGCTGCACGCCCCGCCGAACGCTCCGGTTCCAGCGTCCACTCAGGCCTTACACTAATAGGTAGATATAGATATCTAACTCTATCTAACGTAAAAGTGACATTGGTTGCTCGAATTGCGCTGCAAAAGAGAACTAGTTGAAATCTAAACTATAACGTATCTAGAATGGATCTAGTACATGTCGTCTCTTGTGAATATCTTGAAGTTCGAATACGGCAGTATATCAATGACAACCACCAACGGTCGGCGCCAGCTTTTACGTAGACCTTCGCGATTGGTTAACCACAACTCCCACAGGTCTACATAGGGGTAAACACAAAAGTAAGTAGGCACTGCAAGTAAATAGGGAAGGATATGTATGTAGCCATCGTACATAAATATTAATAATAAATTTGGCCTAAATATAGTATGTGGTTGGGTTTTTTTTTTCAGGAATACCTTTGGCTTCCTTCTAACTGAATTCATCATAACCTTAATTCATATTAGCATGTTCAGTGTTGTGGTTCAAGATTTATCATACCTACATATAGGTAAAGGGTGCTGAGAAAATATTGAAGGATTTCAAGAGTGACTATACAGGGTGGCGCATTCAGATCGGTCAGTATGGGAAAATCTGAAACTATAAGACATACGACGATCTCTTCTTAGGAACCATGACATCGATTTTAGTAACAAGAAAAACTGCATTCATACATTTAAAAAAAATGTGTACTCAGCTCGGGAATCGAACCCGGACGTTTTGAAAAAAAAAATCTAAAATTATTTCTATTTAGATATCGATTGTGTAGGTCTTAAGCAGTAAATGTTACTATGAAACATGATGTCTGAAATGAATAAAATGCATTGTTTTCATATCCTTTAATTTATTTTAGTATGTTTTCGAAATGGCCACCATTTTTTCAATACATTTTACATAAAAAAAATTTAAATGTATGAATGCAGTTTTTCTTGTTACTAAAATCGATGACATGGTTCCTAAGAAGAGATCGTCGTATGTCTTATAGTTTCAGATTTTCCCATACTGACCGATCTAAATGCGCCACCCTGTATACCTATGGGTGGGTTTATATTTCACTGGATTGGACTTTCATATTATCACAAAAAAGTAAGATTAAGTAAGAGTCCTATTGGATAACGGCGAAATTACCTACATAATTGCCCGTTTACTCCGCCGCTAAGACGTTCCTATACCGATTTGTTCCACATCCGCATTAAGCTCGGCATCGATTTTGTGCGGATGCGGATGCGAATATTCGCAACATCCCGAAACTACTGAACCAATTAAGTTGAAATTTGGTACACATATGTAAGTTTGTGACCCAAAGATGGACGTGTGACGTAAATAAATGAATTTTAAATATGGTGGCCATTTTTGGGGGGTAAATGAGAAAATTAAAAATAAAGTTTTTCAAACTATATCGTGCAAAGAAAGAGCTCATTGTAAGAATTTCAAATATATTTTTTTATAATTTTAGGATCAATAGTTTAGCAGTTATTCAAGAAAATAGGAAAACAATTACCATTATCTCCCCCCCCCCTATCTCCAAAACTACTGGGTCGAAAATTTTGAAAAAATTACAAAAAATAGATGACAGGAAAACCTATTAGAAATGTGCAGTCAAGCGTGAGTCGGACTTAATGTACGGAACCCTTGGAACGCGAGTCCGACTCGCACTTAGCCGGTTTTTTAGTACTTAAGTACCTAAATACTAAATAAACGTGTTCACTGACTGACTACACTGTAGGTCCTACCTTCTGTAATGAAACACTTCACTTGACAACTTAATACTCATTTATTTATTCCTTTTTAGGGTTCCGTACCCAAAGGGTAAAAACGGGACCCTATTACTAAGACTCCGCTGTCCGTCCGTCCGTCCGTCCGTCTGTCACCAGGTTGTATCTCACGAACCGTGATAGCTAGACAGTTGAAATTTTCACAGATGATGTATTTCTGTTGCCGCTATAACAACAAATACTAAAAACAGAATAAAATAAAGATTTAAGTGGGGCTCTCATACAACAAACGTGATTTTTGACCGAAGTTAAACAACGTCGGGCGGGGTCAGTACTTGGATGGGTGACCGTTTTTTTGCTTGTTTTGCTCTATTTTTGGTTGATGGTGCGGAACCCTCCGTGCGCGAGTCCGACTCGCACTTGGCCGGTTTTTAAAAAAAAGTGGTTAATAGAGTCGGCCGGACGAATCCAGCACTATTTCTCTTTACCCTGAAAATCATTTATTCCGATACCTAATTTACTATACATTATAATTATTATAAGGGGCTGTGGGAAAATCTTAACAGCGCGAAGTAGCCGATAGAACAGCGACATCTACTGTGAAATTGGGCAACTATAAAAACTAAATATTACTACATTACATTAAACAATAATATGACATCCATGTCAGTTTATAAAGTTGTGTTCAAATAATTTCCTACATCTCGTCAGCGCCTTTATACTTAACTCTGCTGCTGACTGTACTTCATACAGACAGAGTTAAACTTTTGGATTATATCAATAAAACGTGCGTACGAATCGTTAAACGAAATTATTGTTTGAAAACATGCTACGTGATTCTAGCTTCAAGGTGACTTGAGATTCGAACGTCATTACTTCATTACGGTTAAGTTTAGAGATAATATTGATAACCATCTACCAATTTATGGTCGGAATGGTAATTTAAGCACATCTACCCACAAAGTACCTAACTATAAAACATGTAAATTTTGTGAAAATGAGGTAGGCATGACGTGAAGGTGGTCAAATAAAGGGTGCGAATTAGGTGCCGAACTTTGACTTATGCAGTGAAAGACAACTATCTTCGTTGTCAGCATAAAAATCAAAATTATTTGGTATCAAATTAACTTACAAAGTACTCGGCAGAACTTTGGTCGGCCAGCGATGGTGAGAGCAAGCAGCCAGGCGAAGGTGGTGCGGTGGCGGCTGGCGGCGGCGGCGCTAGCGACAGCAACTCGCCAGCCGACGCCGACATGCTGCCCGCCACCGCCAGGCTCCGCAGCCGGTCCGCTAGGTCCGTGTGCCCACCATTACACGCGTTGCTACCCTTCCTGTCCTCACTCCCACATAAATTGTCAATGATCCTAGGCCGCCTCAGCTTCCGCGAGGCGGCACGCCACCGCCTGAGCCGGCAGGCTGCGTTGTTGAGCACCTCCTCCGTTTCTCTGCACGCAAGACGTTCCTCATCCGATTGCGTCACGTCTTCAGATTCAATCGGCTCATCTATAAACGGTAACCCGTGCTCCAGGGCTATAGGGGAGGGCTCACCCTCACTATCACTAATGACTGCATTTGACGATCCCGAGAGAAAATCCCTTAAGGCGTAAGCGAGACGTTGGTCGGTGTTGAGTCCCTCTGGAACGCTGTCGGAACCTCGATCAGCGGGCACAAATCTACTTTCCCCGTTCGTCTTCTCTTCGCTCAGCTCATTTTTCAGGGTGTCTTTCTCGTTGGAATTGAGATCCACGTTAATTTCTTGACTAAATGAAGGCATTTTTAAAGGCAACAAGTTGATCTCCGCGTCAAAAACTCTAACTGTCGAACACGATGCTAAAATTATGTCCTGCAGACTGAGACAGGTCCTTGGTGGAGCTGAAGCTCCAGCTCTGGATTGTGTAAACAAAAACAAATCAAAACGACAGATGCGCACATTTTTATCAGGACGAGATGACTATGTTACACTTATACTTTGATATTGTATTTCGACTACTAACAATCGGTGAACTATATAAACCTAATATTCCGAACGCATTCACTCACTGTATAAAAAACTAAGTTCCCCAGAACAGTCATGATCCGATCCGAACACGCGATAACGATATCTCTCCGAGTCAAGTGGGTGCACGCTCAACCTCTAAACACAAGCAGAGTGCGCAAACTGAGCTCTGCTGCTACTGGCTGCGCCTGTCGCCGTAAGCTGTACATATACGTAACGTTCTCGTTTGTAGTCTTGTTGTTTGTATTGACGTCCCTATGGCCGGCACTCGGCGTGCGCGAAAGCGGCGCCCGACGAGTTCGTGCCTGGCGCCATCTATATCGGTTTTCCGGTCGCTCGCTCGTAATCTAGCGGGCTGACTCAGCTGCTTTCAATGCTGGTTGTTATGACGTTAGCTTCGTAGTTCTCCATTCCAACGACAGATGTCATCTTCTCATGAATTTATTTCAAGCTACTAAAATTTTCCTTTTGGTTTGGTTGGTTTTGATTGGTGGTTTTACACTTTTGTACATACCTACCTAAAATTTTGGCGGTATCACTACCTACCCTATGTACTCTTTAATCATTATTTTTTTCATTACGCTCTGAAAGACGGTCATTGTTGTTCCAAAAGGTGTGCAGGAAATGATACGTTTCTGCACTATATAGAGCATTTTACATTCCAATCCAAGTACGATTTTTTAAATTTGGGTTTAAATGGATTTGCTATACAATTTCCATTCTGATATTTAACTCCCCATTCCATAAATAACGATACTTTTGGCTAAATTGTTAATTGAAAGTACCGTCAAGAAATACTATGAAAATGTATACTTTAATACCTACTCATATTTATAAAAGAACACATGCATTTTACTTTCCTCGTATTCGAAATGAAAAGTAGAGTGTTTAACTCGGGTGAAAGGCATCATTTCAGCCTTGGACTCACTCACTCACTCTCTCACTGCGTTCGAGCGACAAACTACCTCGGCAGAAATGAGTTAGTTAAAGTCCACCAACTCTGTGAAATGCTATTTAAATATACCATTTTGAAATTTTCCTTCATGTCGGAAATGGTTTTCCCAACCGTGAACACCATGTGAACGTGACTCAGTTTAAACCTCCACAATCGCTGCGATTACAACTATAATTTCTACAGTTCACGCCATCCGTAATTACTTATTTTGGCAACGACATGGTTCGGTGACTCAAGCAAAAAATAACCGCCCGCCCCATAGCGGTAGCGTCGGTAAAGCCGAGTTTAATAACAATATTAGCAATGGCAAACGGGCGTTTTCAGAAAAAAATGTACCATTTACTTTTTTTTTTAAACCATCAATTTTGGGTTATTTAGACTCAGAATCACTCAAAAACGGCTGGACCGATCATGTTTGCTATTAAGTAGTTTTCATTATTTATTAAGCTTTTGTATTACGAAATATTTTTGAATCCGTGGTTCAAAAGTTAGACGTTCAAAAGTTAAATTTATTTCTCTCGAGGCGATTATTTCCGAAAATATTCATTTTATCAAAAAATGGTCGTTGAAGACCCTTATTAGTTTTAAAAACTACATTTTATTAAAAACTATGTATGGCAACCAATTTGGGCAGTACCCTAAAAAAAATGTCTTGTAATATTTATTTGTCCGTTCTATCGGCATGCATGATTTAATGTATCCATGCCAAATCGCAGCTTTCTAGCACGATCACGGAGCAAAGCCGCGGACGGACAGACGGACGGACATGGCGAAACTATAAATAATTATAGGTCAGGGTTCCTCGTGGACTACAAAACCCTAAAAATCGGTTTCGTACCTTTTCATTACACCACGTACAAGCAAAAGGGAGTGTGAATATCTTCGCGACACTTATATATATTACAGTATGTCTTATTGACCTATTCGTGTGAATTAGATGCTCAACACCCAGCACCTCGCAGTCAATAAATTTATATGGCATCGTTGTAACACTTGCACTACAAAAGATGAATAGGATTACACAATGTAAAACAAATTAGTTATTCACATTTTGTAAATTGCAACAATTTGTCGCTATATGATCAAGCGCATTATACCATGAAGGCTACAATTGTTAGGGGAATACCATCAATTGCTCCCGGTAAGGACATATTTAATGCCCGCTCATCACCATCTCCGATTTCATACCTGACCATCAGTCGCAGACCATCTACTGCGCCGTTCGCACTCCAGTTAACAATCATAATTTAACTGGACAAAATGTGTTTGTGGCTTTTGACTGCATGTTTGGGAATGCTGCCCACCAACTCGCCCCCTACAAACGTGATTGTTGTGGGAGCTCCTCCGCCTCCTATACTCATGCCTACAACGACAACAACAACCACAGCGCGCCCTAACATGACCGGACCTCCTCCAACGACCATGACTGGAGGACCTCCGATGAACATGACAGGTGGTGGTGCTGGTGGTGGCGGTGGCGGTGGCGGTGGTGGTGGTGGTGGTGGTTTTGGTCCGCCAGCAGCAATAGGTGGAGTACTTTTACCTGTTATTCTTTGCGACAACCCTGATATTGTTTGTATCATTAATCTTGACGAAACCGCTGCAGGCATGCCGTCGATCGATCCGCGACTTGGCACCACACCAGTGCCGTCAGCGGCGTTGCAGGTGCCACCGATTATAGGATATAGTGCTCAAGTGCCGTCTTACAACACCGCTGTGAGATTCCCTAGGGAGCGACGGAGTATTAAATTAAACACGATTCCTACCAATAAATTAGAAAGATTAGGCATGATGGAAACTGCCAGTCATCGAATTCGCAAAAGACAAGCAGGTTGCAGGTGCGTAGCAGCAGGCACTTGCACCAATAATGGAACTAATGCTGGAGGTGGTTTGATTGATATTAGAATTGTAACTCCGGTAAGTTGTGACGCATATATCATATGTCACTATCAAGTAGTAACTGTGGCTACAAAATGTGTAATTTCACAACGTTTCAGGGAGGTGGATCAGGAACGACGTGTCCTGCCGGGCAGGTACTCTGTTGTGGCACCTCGACTACAATGATAGCATGCGGCACTTTGCAGACAGTACCCGCCACAGCGATCACTCCAGCAGTTGGTCAGGCCAATTTCGGAGAATATCCGTGGCAGGTTAGGATATTAAAAGTTACGTTCAGTGAGATAAATGTTTGTGTGGCGTACCGATATTATGCGCCGTGGTTTACTTTTTCCAGGCACTAATTTTAACAAAACAGAACGATTACATCGCTGGAGGTGTGCTCATTGACCAATTCAACGTTTTAACAGTGACTCATCGACTTTCTACATACATGTAAGTGTAATTTCCTTTAACACAACAACTTTGTAACATACCTACTTTTTGATTACCTAAATTGCACACTTCGTGATGCACACTTATTGACTTCTTTTTTTTCATGCTGTTGTTGTCTGTACATGTCCGTACATGTTTTGTGATCGTCACGAATAAAAATCTTTTATCTTTAAATGGTAGATTTTTTTCATGCTTACAGTAGAGATAGACAAATGGAATCCCAGCTGCATAGCAAGTAGCAACAGATAGCAACTTGTAGCCTGGGATCCTATTAAGCATTTCGACTGTACCCTATTATTGTTACATTACAGTGTATCAGGGACAGCTCCTAACGTCAAGGTGCGTTTGGGTGAGTGGGACGCCGCCGGGACCTACGAGCCGGTGCCATACCAAGAGTACACAGTCGCCAAGGTGTCCAGCCACCCCTCCTTCAACCCCACTACCTTGCAGTACGACATCACTGTACTGCGACTGTCGACTCCGGTCCCTTTGACGCCTATGACTGGCTCTGTTGCTACTATCAACAGAGCATGCTTGCCGGCATCCAATGCGGCTACTTATACTGGTCAGAGGTAAGTTATACACGGTAGGTTATATACCTACCTATAGATCTACAGGTTGTCAACTATCGTACACACGGGTACCAGTGAAAGCATATAACTGGAAACCGCCTTTGGGAACATTACCGTTCAAATTCTCGGGCCAAATTAGCACACATACACAATTACGCCTACATTTAAATAAGACGATACGTTTACAGAGCCTGTCTCTATTACACTAACGTACACAGCTAAGTGTAGATGAAATGCATATAATGTCAATAACTACCAATCAGCGACATTAATCCGCTAATAACCTTCTTGCTGTACGTACTGGCCGCTGAGAATTCGCGGTTCATATTTGATTAGAATATGACTTGGACAGGGATAGGTTTATGCCATACATTGAAGAACCAGTCAAATAATTCACGTATAATAATTTAATGCAGATTAAAAGATAACTACTTAGTTAAAATGTTGTTATGAAATTAAATGACAGACTAACTCAACATAATTAAATATTCATTGTTGTATAAATGTATTCCGCTATAATAAGTATTTTGTATATTTTATTATCAATCTGTATGGCAGTGCGAAGTCACGTTCAGAGCCCGTACCATGAGTCACTGACAGTGTCAAAACTGACATTTACGCTATCGAGAACGTAATTTACTTTCTATACATCTCGTTTGCACTAATATGCGAGTACGAGCGAGATGTATAGAAAGTAAATTACGTTCTCGACGGCGTTTGTCAGTGCCAAACTGATGGTAGCCGTACTGGTATAGTCTGTCCGTTTTTCTAAGATCAAGTACGCCATAGTAAATGTATGGCGAACTTGATCTTAGAAATCGGACAGGCTATACAGCCTGCAAAATTTACATGGGTAGGTACACGAATCGGGTCAAAAACATTTGAACAGGCGGAGTCACAATAAATCCCCACTTTCAGTTCCAATGGAAATATTTTATATGTATATAGCCGGTCAAGCAAGTTTGTCAGTAGAAAAAGGCGCATAATTACAATTTTGTATGGGACCATAACCGTTCGCGCGCTTACATTTTCTAAATTCGCCGCTCTTTTCTACTGACGGAAATGGCTTGAGAGAGAACCTACATATATGTGACAGTAGAGGGTGGATTAAAATGATCAACATTTTGAGATAATGTGTGTATTTGTTAAATTAATTCAGTGAAAGCGTGATAGAAAAAAATGTATCTACATATAGGAGACCGGATATGATTATCTCACGGGTTATCTCATGAATAGAACATTATATATCTTGCCAGGCATCCACTCAATTTCATGTCTCTCTAATTGGACAGCTTTTTTCCATAGTTCTCTGCGAATAGCATATTGTGGGAATTTGAATGGAAAGTAATGTAAAATGACAATACCAAATTTGATTATTAATTTGAAATAACTAGGTAGTTTTTTTATAGCTCCATCTCATGAAATAAAAAAGGAAAATACAAATCTGTAAGAAGGAATTTATTACTACATTTATAATTACAGTGGAATCCGTTTATTATGACTCCGCTTATACTGACCAACCGCTTACTATGACGCAATTACTGTGCGAAGTTTGGTTTTCATATGAAATTCTTTGTGACAAAGTCGGATAAGATAACTTCGACCTATAAATACTATTTTTATGGAATTATGTCCGGTTATACTGACAAATTCGCTGGTTTTCGTGGCCGGCCCCACATCTTTCCCTGCGAGGACGTCTGTGGCGTTTAAATTGTTTTAGTTTTTACTCTCGGTGAAAGTTGATAATTGGTATAAGGTTAATAAAACTCATCTCTCACAAAATTGTTTGAGATTAATTTGGAAAAAATAAAATAAAAAGTTTATCAACTATGCTTTATATGACATCCGCTTAGTATGACATGTTTGTTACTTCCCTTCAATGTCATTATAAGCGGATTCTACTGTATATAGAAAATACCTAAACCAATCATAAGTTAATAAAATAGTCTACTTCATTTGGCATAAAACCATCCCTATTATCCTCGCAATTTAAAAAGTCGTATGTTGTTATGAAAGTCGTATGCAGTTGTTACGTTTTAGCTTAGCACGGTAGTATTGAAAAAATGTCGTCATGTTTATTCCAAATTTTACTGAAGTTATCTGTTTACTACAAGTGAAAAGTGATTCCACTGTCCTTGATATGAACTAAAACAACTTCTGCACCACTTCACGACACATGAAGACATTTTTAATTACAAAAAAACGTAGTTTTTATAAACCAATTTAGCCATCCCTCACTGACTGTCATCTCGGCCGCACTGAAGTTGCCAATCGAACACTCTGTAAGCACCGCCTACAATCGAATACTTTACGTTGGGTCATAATTGAGCGGACAGAATACTTCCATGGTTTATATGCGTTCACTGACGGGTACCTGTTTTGTAATCTCTAATAATTTGTTTTATAACGCTTAATAATTTGAAAATCGATTTCAGGTGTTGGGTATCTGGATGGGGTAAAAATATGTTTGGCCTACAAGGGCAATACCAGCAGATTTTGAAGAAAGTAGACGTGCCAATTGTAGACCCAGCAACGTGCCAATCTCAGATGCAAGCGGCACGTCTAGGCCCCAGCTTCGCTCTGGACACCACGTCCTTCATTTGTGCTGGCGGTGAAGCAAATAAGGATGCATGTACAGTAAGCACTCAGTTTATTACCTAGTGGATTCGTAGATACTGTAACACAGCGAAGAACTAACCAATAGGAAGGGTGCTACAGCCAGAAGCAACAATATCTTACAGTAAGAAGTACACATAACATAATAACTAAGTAGGTAGCTACTTACAAAGTCATTAACCTTTTCGACGCCGTGTCAAACACAAAAGCTGTCACGCTGACGCCACGTCACCGAAGTGTCAAAACTGAAATTGAACTTTATGCATATGCACGTAAGTCTATGTTGCTCTGTGGTTTGGCGTTGAACCTACGGTGCGGATATATCGGTCATTGGCGTCCAAAAGGTTAAGACCGTGCCGAACACTTCTGCGCGCTTTGTCTTGTAAAATGACTACTAGTGACCATATTAGAGATTATAAGTAGGCCACTATTGATTTGATCTACGATGGGGACTAAAACGAATTTAAATGTAGGTATGTGGTGAACAAACAACCTAATGATTATTTTTAATATAGGTAGGTACACCAATATTTAAGTATCTATACAAATTTGCCCTAGAGCACATAGGTACTGTAAAATTAGAGTGTCCTTGTAATAGTGCCTTCATGCTTCGTTAGTAATTGAAAAGTAGGACATCCAAACAGGGCAAAGTTAACAATCGCTCATTAAACGTGATTTCTATAACAGCCTGTGCTCTATGTTCATATATTATTGGAACTAATGTTGTGGCATGTTGGAACTAGTGTGGGTGAGGTGGATCCGAAGTAGTCAATCATAAGAATTAACTTCCTAATACCCCTTTATCCTGCTGTACCCAGTACCGTCAGTAATTTTTTACCGGTTAATTCTAATTGTAAGTTGAATTGTTTCAGGGTGACGGCGGTTCGGGGCTCGTGTGCCAAGTGAACGGGCAGTGGGTGGTGGTCGGGCTGGTGGCCTGGGGGCTCGGCTGCGCCAATGCCAATGTGCCCGCCGCCTACGCCAACGTCGCCGCGCAGCTGCCCTGGATACAGACTCAGGTGGCTACCGCCTAGGAGGATTAATATTGCTTCAAGTCTTTTAGAGTCGAGGGTATACATAAGGTTCAAATAAAACAAAGATTCGCTTAGATAAATGAAGCTTAACAGGATAATTTATTAACTTAACAATTTTTACAAATAGCCATGTAAACATTATAAAACATACATCACTTAATCAACATAATGATGCTATTTTTTTACTTACTGAAAATACGGCGTTCTAAACGCAAAATTTCAACGATTATTATATTAACTTTAACATAACTATCTATCTAACATAAGCTAGTCGGGACGTAATCTAGTATTGCAGCGGGGATGGGCCCGCGTCACGGACGAAATAGGTCGACGGACCCTCAGTCTTCGTCGGGCTTCTCCTGCTTCACGACGGGCTCGACCGGCGGCGGCGAGGGCGGCGGCGGCGGCGGCGGCGGCGAGCCCACCTCGATGTACTCGTCCGTCTTCTCCTCCTTTATCTCGGGCTCGCGCTTCACGGGCGCGTCCGGCTCGGAGGCGGGCGTCGGCGCCGGCTCCGGCGGGGCCAGCGCGGCCCACGCCGAGGCCGCGCCGCGCGCGTACGCCTCATAGAACGCTCGTTGCGCTATTTCTGCCTCCTCGAGATGCACGAACGAGTGGTTGTCGAGCTCCGCGCGGAAGAAGAACTTGAGGCCGCAGCGCGCGCAGTCGTAGGGACGCGGCGCGGACGCGTGCTCGGGTAGGTGTCGCTGCAGGCCGGCCGCGCTGGTGAATACGGCGGAGCAAAGGTAGCAGGTGAACGCGCCGATGCCCGCGAACGTGTGTTCGATCAGGTGGGCTTGCAGACGTGTGGGCGAACCGAGCGTCCGACGGCAGAGGCGACAGTCGTGGTCGGCGGGCGGAGGGGCGCGCGGCGCGGCGTGGCGCGCGTAGCACGCGGCGCAGGCGCGCGCCCCGGCGCCGGCCTCGCCCTCGGGCAGCGCGCGCAGACATATAGCGCAACGCTGTTCATCTCCAGAGCAGCGCAGGTGGAAGCGCGCGTGCAGGCGCGCCTCGGCCTCGGAAGCGAGCGTCTGGCGGCACACGACGCAGGGCGCGGGCAGCGCAGGGTGGTGGCGCGCCATATGGCTCAGGAAAGATTCCTCGGACGGCAGTCGCGCGCGGCATCGAGCGCACGTGTCACCCGCTACCACCTGAAATTGCGAATTTGATCAATCCAAAATGTTGCACATAAGAATTCAACAAAGAAAGTGCAGTTAATTAATGTTGCAAATACGCGAGTAGGTAAGTCATTTGTGTTGTGATTTAGGTGTACACTGTACAGTCACGTCTAAATATAAGTGCCAAAAATAACACGGACAAAGTGCCAAAAATAGATATGTACCTAATATTCACTACACCACTTTAATATAATATGAGCAATAAGGTTGTGTATACATATATATGGCACTTCGTCCGTATCGATATTTTCAGACGTGACTATAGGTACTCAGGTTAAAGTTCTGGCAATTGGGTTTTGTTCTTATCTTGAAAAAATTAGGGCATTCTTTACCTTGCAATGCGTGAGTTTGTGCTCGGCGAGCACAGCAGCGGAGGGCAGGATCTCGTCGCAGATGAGGCACTTGTGCCTGGCGGCGGCGGCGCCCGAGTGCGCGCGCGTGTGCGCCTCCAGCTCGGCGCGGGAGCGCGTGCGCTCGCCGCAGTAGGCGCACTGCAGCGCGACGGCGCCGTTCTTGCGGCGGCGCTCGTCGCCGGCAGCCTCGCCTCCGGCGCACGGCGAGCAAGCGCCGTCCGCGCCGTCGCCAGAGTTGTTGTTTTCTACTCGCTTTGATCGCGTGCTGTCTCCGTTCAAACCCTAAAGTATGAAATACATTGGTCATTCTTGTAAAATCTTGAAGATGGTTGGTAGTGATATAGTATTACCTACGTAACACGTAATGTAACGTCCTTCTAACCTGGGACGTGACGGCGTGGTGCGCCTGCATATGCCTCTCGAGCAGGTACTGCACGGCGAAGGACTCTGCGCAGCCGGGCGCGGGGCAGCGGTAGGCGTGCAGCTGCGCGTGGGCCCGCAGCGCGCGCGCGCCCGCCAGCACGGCGCCGCACGCGCAGCGCGCCGCGCCGTGCCGCGCGCGCACGTGCGCCGCGCCCTCCGCCTCCGAGCGCAGCGGCGAGCCGCCGCACGACCGGCACACCCATACTTTGCTCTCGCCGCTGTGCGCCACGGCAAAGTGCACCTGAGGGGATATGACAAATAATATGTACATTGTTTCCATATGTACATTATGATTTAAAACTTAATGAGAAACAACGGGACCCCATAAATAGATCAGTGCTGTGGGTATGCATTACAAATAATCGATATAATAACACCTATAAATGCTCACCTGAATGGCTACTTTCGAGTCAAAGATTTCCTTGCAAAGAGAACAGCGGTAAAGGTGATGAGCGTGCAGATCCAGTAGATGCTTTTGCAAATCGTCCGGCGTAGGAAAACTACGCGCGCAGCTGTGGCACGTGTATTCACAGGACACAGCCAGATAGTGTGCGGCGAGATGGCGCTCTGAAGCCGCCGCATCAGCGAAAGAGGCCCCGCAGTGAGGGCACGGCGTTGGGCTCGATCGATTCAACTCCGCACCCTCTTCGAGGTGACCTTTCAAATGTGCGCGAAACGCTTCAAAGTCAGGGAGAGCGGCGTCGCATTGATTGCAGAGAAGAGTTCCAGGCGACAAAGCCAGTTGGGGCGTTGCAGAGTCCGAGCGTCGACGCTTGACCGACGGTTCTTCAGCTCTTCTGCTGAGATCAGTAGGCGCGGGTTGCTCGACGATCTGATCTGAAGGGGTTTCGCCATTGAGTAATGCTGAGTGAGCGGCTCGGACGTGTAATTGCAATTGCTCCATGCTCGTGAAGGTGTCTCGTGTGCAGTAAATGCAGGCAAGGAGCGTGGGTGGCGGCTGCGAGGCGACGCGTCGCGGGGGAGTAAGCGCCGCTGCATCAACACCGTGGGCGCTGGTCATGTGAGCCTGGAAACGGACAAAAAATGTTTCTGATTGTTAAATATTTAACTATTAGCTACGTAATATATCAATAAATTTAATTTTAGTTGAATCATATCCTAAAGAGTCATCCATATATTCCTCGCGATGGTGGTTGTGACCCTCACCCTCTATATGTGGCGGCATGTGCGATGAGAGCGCCGCCGCGGTTGAATAAACTAACAATATGTGTAATATTACTAATCATAACCTGTAAGAGCTCAGTCCTGCAGAAAGAGTTGCGGGCAACGCATTGCGCGCCGCCGGTCGGTCTCTCGGCCCGCGGGGTCGCGCTTTTTACACTACGTGTACGATTTCAGCAATAATGCAATATGGGCCTATATAATACTAACCTGTAAGAGGTCAGTCCTGCGGAAAGCGTCCCCGCATCGCGGGCAACGCAGTGCGCGCCGCCGGTCGGGCTCCCGGCCCTCGCGGTCGCGCTTGTGTCCCTGCATGTGCGACGTGAGCGCCGCCGCGGTGTTGTAGCCGCGGTTGCACACGGTGCATTGGAAAGGCTTCTGAATGTCGTGCGTCTTCATGTGGATCTTTAGGTGATCGCTGGAATATAGGAAGTCGTGTAAGAAACAGGGAACAGCAAAGCAATGTTGTGTTGTTATTAAGTATCTCGCAAGAAAATGGTTAGTTTTCAATATACTAAACTACTTACCTAACAGGTTGTTGTTATTAAGTACTTTACTGATGACTTTACCGATGACTTTGTAAAAGCTTAGTTATATATGAAGAAGCTTAGATACTTTTGACTATAAATAGTAGACTGTTAACCAAGGGATTAAAGGCGCTCATTTCTGCCCAGGTAGTTTCACTCGAGTTAAACACTCTAACTTTTCATTTCGAATAGGTACGAGGAAAGTAAAATGCATGTTTGTTTTTAAAAACATGACAGTATATTTACGTTTTTATAGTATTTCTTGAGGGAACCTACCTATCTACTTTCAATGAACAATTTAGGCAAAAGTATCGTTATTTATGGAATGGGGAGTTAAATATCAGAATGGAAATTGTATAACAAATCCATTTAAACCAGAATTTCAATTCATAATCGTTATTAAAAAAAATCGTACTTTGAACGTAAAATGCTCTAGTGCAGAAACGTATCATTTTCTGCACACCTTTTAGAACAACAATGACCGTCTTTCAGAGCATGATGAGTAATGAAAATACTTAATATATTTTCTTAGCAGATACCTACTTACATTACATTACTTTCTCATACTTAAGCCGAAATAATATTAATTATTTATTTTGTTTTTTTTTTCTCTATCGATTTTTTAGGTAAGTATACTACTTATACTAGTTTACATTCAAAGAATAAGATTCATTTTTATGACCGTCAGACATTCCCAAATTACACCCACAAAAAATGTAAATGTCAGTTAGAAAACATCCACGAGAGATAAAGTCGTCTTTTATGTGACCACTGATGACAATTTGTCATACGAGACATAAGTGCCCACATAAAGCACGAACCAAACAGAACTAACAAAGAGGCTTTTCACGCAAACTACAGAATAGAGGCGTTCGCCCAAACACCTCCGCTAATGGCCGGGCTCGTCGTGCCAGTTTAGGTACGGGCCATTATTTTATTTTTGTGAGACCCTCGACGCCATTTGTCAGCGCATCATCTCTTTTCACTCGACGGCGGTTCGTTGGGCCGACAAATTGCGTGGAATTAGTCACGTGACCGCGGCGAGGTGACGAAAAAGGTGACGCATCGTGGTCGAGGAGCGAGCTTTGTGCCACGACGGTGATCAATCTTAGAGGCCCATTGTCGCACCTCGCGTCCTCTTACCGTTGCGCTGTGCCTTACTTGTACTAACATCAATAGGCTTTGACTTAAGGACTTTGTATCCTACTGGCTTCGAGGCTTTTCTATTCCATAAATACTTATAAGAATCTAATTATGGTAACAACCATTAGGACGGATCCTCCTAAAGCTCATTATTCTTTAGAATTAGAGACACACTTTTGTTCGTTTACAAATACGTCCGTATCTTAATATCTACTTATACACATAACTGTGGGATTTATCTTTGCGCTAATTTTATGCAACTTTTTGTCTGCCCATTTCTTACAAAATCCATACAATATATTTATTAGGTACTATCTGTAAATAGTTTAGTTAAACAAGATGCTCCTAATCTAGGAAATATAATATCTGGCTACTTATATTGATCCTTGGTGTATGATTAGTGCGTAGAACAGTTGAGCAAAAACATGAATCTAGTATTAAACTGGATTGGGCATGAGTGGTGGGGATAACTGACAGAACGGGATAGTCTTATGTATCTTTCAGTAGGAGTAGCAGCGAAAGCGCTATTATTGTTTGTCCTTGTCACAGTCTCACTTTTTTTTTATTCCCCACCGTAAATTAGATGCATGATTGGTCGAATTGATTTGTTGCCCACCATAACAAATAAATTCGATTAATCATAGCGTCGCATTGCATATGTTTTGTCCTTCACGGAGGCACGCGTAGACCACTTCTATAGGATGCTACCTTCTATGAGCAAAAATGACATAGGTACCTCCTTGAGAAGGCGGACTCGCAGTGCGGACAGCGGTACTTGCGGTCACCGGTGTGTAGCTTCACGTGCCGGTCGCGGGACCTCTTGTGCTTGAAGTGCCGTGAGCAGAACTCACAGCGGAACGGCATTTGATCTGAATGGGTCTGAAACCAAACATAAAAGCCATTGGAAAAATGATTGAAGAGGCAGATACGAATCCAAGTTGGGATAATGCGGAATAGAAAGGCAAATTAACATAATCGCCTGTCCAAGTGTCCAGGTGTAAGGTCCTAATCGATGCATAGTACATATTTATAACAGAAGTATTAGAACTACCTTGACGAAGTATAAGTTTTTTTTTGTATCTAACTTTTAACTAAGTAGGTACTATTTACTCAATATAAGTAAGTAAGTAGTTTCTATCCTAAAAAATATGGGATCAGATAGCTTGATGCGGATCCAAAGATCAAAATGTTACCTCACGAAATAATATCAATTATTCGAATAACCTTTCCGTGCTACTCGTAATAGTAACGATTAAAATGTGTAAGCCATACGATGATTAAGATGAAATAAGTGCGGGTGCTTCGGACATAAAAAGTCGTGAGAACCGACCCAGGATGACTTGGCTTCCTCAGCGAAGCTCACCCATGCCGGCATTTTATAACAATTGGTATTCTATAGGCCAAAAAAAGACTCGGAGATGGTTACTTTTAAATTTGATATCAAATTTGAAGATCGATATTCGATATCGATAACTATTCCTTCTTTCATTCAACCAAATCACGCTACCTAGTTACCTTACACTCTAACTGAAAATATTCTTAAAATTATGTATTTTGGGCGCATTCTCAATAAAAACATACTACCTACCTACGTGTCGTGCATGAGCACGAAAATAAGGATGACCTTATTTTATAAGTACCTATATCTTGGTGGCCAACAGAATCTAATAAAACTACGCAGTAAAAATATGTAAAAATGTCTGTCTGAATCCTGTAGGTACCCAGTTAGACATTCTGGTATTAAGCGTTCGTCTAATAAACTACGCACTAATTTTATAATGTCGATATCAGCTAGCTAAAAGAAGTCGATAAGTAAGCAGTTAGTCGATCGATACTGAATCACTACCACGATTGCGCGTGAACAATCGATACGGAACTGATAACATTCCCGGGGATCCGGCGCAGGCGCAGGAGTCCGCTCGATACACATCGGTGAGCCACACCGGAACATCTTCATTGGGCAATCCGTGACAAGCAAGATTATTATAACGGATCACAATTATAGAATAGTAATATCAATAACCTTATCTAAACTCTAGTTACCTATGATAATTGATAACGCCCACCCAAAAGTGCCTTATATCATATAAGTGTGGTATACCTACGGTACACAGAGTAGCTGCCACCAATGAAAAAACGAAGATTTTTTTGGAAACCACGTCTGCAAATTTCACAAACTCGATCGTCTTATTTCAAGACTATTCAATATTAACCTTCATCTGTGTGTGAAATGTGATGCGTGGTTTAGACACCAAATAATTTTGTCTTCAATAAATTATCGACCCTCATACTTACTTAGTAAATGTTGCAATTGATTTTACTGTTTAAAAATATCGGTTTAAAGTTGTCTAGTCATTGTATTTAACCAGGAAACCAAATACCAGACGTGGTTGTTTAATTTAGTCTAGGTAAAAATGAACATTTTCACGTTCAAAGGATTATTCATAAGTCCATAATGAGGATGCAAATGTAGCGCTTATGAATCTTGGCTGGCAGCGAGATAATGGGAGCCATCGGCCTTCGCACCAACGTGAACTCAAACCAGCCGAGCCCGACTCTACCACAATACACTCCCAAACTGTGACAGCCACTTCACGCTTTTACTAATTGACCACCTCGACGGCACTCGTCCACTATCATGCTAAACACGCGTTCGGAATGATTGACTTCTATTCTGCTACGCCGCTCTTGAGCAATGGAACATTTTTCTCTTAAACAAACTGTATTTCAAAATCGATTATGGAACGAATCAATAACAGGAGGCACATGGTTTTGCATGCATTTTGCCCACTGTCGATTCGTTTCTGTATATTGTTTTTCCTTTAATACAGAATAACAATTAATACTTAAGTATCGCCACATATTTATAGGTATATTTTTTTAAATTTCGTTACCTACATAAAGGGGTATTAAAAAAATAACAAAATGCCGTCTTGGAACCCTAAACGATAATAACGAATAACGATAATAAAGTGACAAGTCGCTAGAATCGATGGATAAGTATTGATCTTTTGGTAAGATTATTGTTTGCTCAGAAGGGTTTGCGGTCTCGTGCTCCCCCAATTACCACGGGGTAGCCGGCCGGCCCATTAGCGCCACATCTCAATTCGTTAGCGCCGCGGCGGGCAGGTACAGGCAGACGCAAAACAAACTGCTCGCACGCCTCAGGGTGTTATTATTTATTATAGCTTTGCAGTACGGGTGATTCTAAGGCTCGACGAAACCAGTATAACCGATTACACATGTTTTGTCAGAATCTCGAGATATTTGTTACAATTGTTAGCCCGACAACCCGACCGGCATACGCTCGCGCAACAAAAATGGGGATAGACACTCCGATGAGTTATAGTCTTAGCAATCATTGGGCTTGTTACTACCAGTAGTACCAGTTACTAATAAAGAAAAAAAAACACTTCAATGCAGGTATCTCATTTTAAATTGAAGAAAAAATATACAGCCGCGAGACACAGATAATTATATACCTATAGGTAATATAAACTAGTATTTTTTTTAATAAATTGTTATCACTGAACTTATCATTAACTAAAGTATGTTTTAATAGTTAGGATAATTATGTAAGTAAAGTAGATAGTGTAATACATAATAATAATCTACGGAGAACTAAAAGGCGAGCTATACCTACGCCTTTTGGTAAGCAGTTATAGTGGCCTATGAATGTTTTTATTATCCGGTGCCACCGTTTTTTTTATTTAACTTGTCCATCCAGAGATTAGTACCTATGTAGAAATGCAAGAGTAAATTTTGCAGCAATTATGGATAACGGTTCCCGGCGGAGTAAAGGACCTAATTGAACTAAGTGGTGGCGCTTCCGCTATCAACAAGAAAGGAACTTGTTCCCTCTATCTACGTTATGGTCATATTCAAATGTCATATCATAGGTAATCTGATTTTGATTCTCAGATACTGAATGGTTAGTAACTGTCAAACTTACAAATACAGTTTATAAACCAGTAGTTTATTTCATACAGTAACAAAAGTTACCGATATCTAAGAAAGTACACGCTTATTTCGTTACTGCATTTGCCACAAATTATATTTGAAACCTAATACAGATACACACATCGTAAGACTAGGTGATCCGTAACACCACAAGCTTTGACAAATGTTTGCTGTTAATATCGGTTGTGTTTCACCATTAAAGAAACAAATTAAAATAGGTAACACTATCAAATGTCACTTTAGAATTCGGGAATTATTAAATAGAGTTTCCATCGCAGTAATATTGTTAGTAACTTTATTAGCTATGTGCGTAACTTTGGTTTTACCATACCACATTTGTTATTTCGCAGCTCTGACAAACTCCTTCAATTATAATTCACATTTTTGCCGCGACCAGAGACGTGATGTGTTGTCGTTTTTAATTCCCCTCAGTTTGCACAAAATGCAGATATACAGTACAGTGAGCTGCAAAACTCCATACCGATTTTATGAAGTGAATTCATGTATAAAGTACCTAGGTATGCACTTTTGCAGCTGGGTGTACATGCACATAGCCAATATTTCAATGGGTACCTACCTATACATAAACTTAGGACCAATAAACTTAGAGGCGACGTCTGCGCAGAATCTATGGGAAGCTATCCATCTAAATTAAATCATTAGCGGACACCATACATCAGGTAATCTAAGCCAAGAGCTCGCTACATTTTAATTAGGTATACAGCTACTTACACCGATCTATGTATCACACTAAGCTATAAATCGAATGGGCAGTACTCGTGCACTAGGTACCTATTTTAAAACTCAGATTTTTACTTTTTACTAAAGTACTTTTGGCGTGTTACTAGTAAGGTGTTTTCTTGAAAGTTTTATTGATTTTTAGGGTACCGTACCTCAAAAGGAAAAACGGAACCCTAATAGGATCACTCGTCTGTCTGTCCGTCCGTCTGTCACAGCCTATTTTCTCCGAAACTACTGGACCAATTAAGTCGAAACTTGGCACATATATGTAAGTTTGTGACCCAAAGATGGACGTGTAACGTAAATAAATAAATTTTAAATATGGAGACCATTTTTGGGGGGTAAATGAGAAAATTAAAAAATATAGTTTTTCAAACTATATCGTGTTACATATCAAATGAAATAGCTCATTGTAAGAATCTGAAATATATATTTTTTATAATTTTAGGATTAATAGTTTAGCAGTTATTCAAGAAAATAGGCAAAAAATGACCATTCCCCCCTTATCTCCGAAACTACTGGGTCTAAAATTTTGAAAAAAAAAATACCTTAAATAGTTCTTTACCTATAGATGACAGGAAAACCTATTAGAAATGTGCAGTCAAGCGTGAGTCGAACTTAATGTACGAAACCCTTGGAACGCGAGTCCGACTCGCACTTGGCCGGTTTTTAAAGATTAATTGAGAATCAGAAATATATATTGTTTTTAAGATATTTAAAATCTAAGAATAAATCATGACCCGATGCTGGCAGCTAGAGAAGATCGTGCTGTGTGGCGCCATTCGACAATTCAGTACTAAATCTTAAGACATTTATAAATAAATACTGAAATGTCGTTTTTAGGGTTCCGTAGCCAAATGGCAAAAAACGGAACCCTTATAGATTCGTCATGTGTGTCTGTCTGTCCGTCTGTCTGTCCGTCCGTATGTCACAGCCACTTTTCTCCGAAACTATAAGAACTATACTGTTGAAACTTGGTAAGTAGATGTATTCTGTGAACCGCATTAAGATTTTCACAGAAAAATAGAAAAAAAACAATAAATTTTTGGGGTTCCCCATACTTCGAACTGAAACTCAAAAATTTTTTTTTTCATCAAACCCATACGTGTGGGGTATCTATGGATAGGTCTTCAAAAATGATATTGAGGTTTCTAATATCATTTTTTTCTAAACTGAATAGTTTGCGCGAGAGACACTTCCAAAGTGGTAAAATGTGTGTCCCCCCCCCCTAACTTCTAAAATAAGAGAATGATAAAACTAAAAAAAATATATAATGTACATTACCATGTAAACTTCCACCGAAAATTGGTTTGAACGAGATCTAGCAAGTAGTTTTTTTTTAATACGTCATAAATCGCCTAAATACGGAACCCTTCATGGGCGAGTCCGACTCGCACTTGGCCGCTTTTTAACTATTGATATCTAACTTGAGTACCTACTACTATAATAAACTTTCGGAAAATAGAGAAACTTGATCACCCGGTTATTTTATGAGGTTAGGTGTAGACACATGAATGCCATTATTAATTTGTAGCTCTTGTGATTTCATTTAGCAAGCCCCAGTGAGTGACGCACGCGCAAGGTGTGACGCATGTCATGTGGATAGGTACTGACTTTGTCATTCAAATAAGACAATAGTCGCATTAGTTGAATTCCAGCAAACAGCTACATGTATTGAAAATCCGGTAAAATCTATGAACTTTGATAATAGCAGATTTGTAGTTAGCAGATCAAATGAAAATATTTCAGAATCAATTTTAGTGCTAAAAGAACCTAGATTTTAAGAAGAAACTGTTATTTACCTATTTGTGTAAATAATGTTTATAATATCGGTGTGATAATAAAGTGCTAATATATAGCACGGATATATATTTTTTTATTTAGAAATGTTAAAATGGCAAACAACAAGGTCTTTGCCCACTACACCGTCTTGTTAGATCCACGGTTCTATTAACTTATTACAAAATATACAGCTGTTAATTATATTCATAGATATTTCAATAAAATAAAACTTTGTAGAGAATTAAGTATTTAGTCATTTAAGTACCTATAGGTACTTTTAGTCAATACCTTAGAACAAGACCGGTTAGATCAGAACTCCAATGCCGATAGGTAATTGCGTATTTTATATCCTGATACCAATTATATATCCTGATATCCTGATAGCAAGACTCCCAATAACAACCGAAGGATTCCATTCGCAAATCTACTATTGCCCTGTACTCATCAGTATAGGTATAAGCATATTAGGTATACCCCTAAACCCCTTGAGTCGCATGTCAGTTCGCGCGCGGTCTCACCACAGTATATAATACTTACAATCAGTAAGTATTTCTTACTTACATTGACGTGACGTTATACTCGCACCTGCATGTTCGTAAATATCTTATATTTAAAAGCTTAAATGCTTCAAATGTTACGTACTTATAAATAAGGCACGGCTCCGTAATCGGGTTTTATGAAAACCTTGTTACGCATTTCTGTATAAACGCTTCATTTTACAACACTAACAACAAACCCTTTGCAATGAAGATCCTTTCACCATCATTGAAGATTCTCGAGTTTCATATTCATACAATACAATACAAATACTCTTTATTGCAAACACGAGCAGAGGTAAACAATTATGGTATATTCATATTAAGAAGTAATTATTTATGATGTATCACTAAAGTATAGCTGGTCAACCAAATCTTGTCAGTAAAAAAAGGCGCGAAATTCAAATTTTCTATGGGACGATATTCCTTCGCGCCTACATTTTCCAAATTTTCCGCCTTTTTCTACTGTCAAGATCTGGTTGACCAAGTATATCTATAATAAGTCACCTAAAACTATTGGTGCGTAAATTAAATACATGTGACCGGTATATCTAACCTTAATTGTTTTTCCATAGAGCCGATTCACTATTTTCCTGTTTATATGAGTATTGAGGTACTAGCTAAAGTAGCTAAGTACAGCGAGCTGCAAAAAAATCATTCATAAGGTGGTGATTTACTTTTTCAGCTCGGATGTTTTCGTCATTGTTTCTTTACGAACTACTAAAGGGGCCCACTGATTAACAGTCCGCCGGACGATATCGGCCTGTCAGTTAGAACAAAAAGTTGACAGCTCCGAACAACTGACAAGCCGATATCGTCCGGCGGACTGATAATCAGTGGGCCCCTCCCTTCACGGTAACTACGAATACTCGCTGATACCGATACTAGTACTGCGATCCGAGCACAAGGCATAAACATGACAGCGGCATGTTTACTCCCCGCGCTTAATTGGAGTAATCCCGCGCCGACAGAATTAATAAATCCAATCGTTCGCAAACGATAAATCGCAGCCGCTAGCGCCCATCGTGGACGCGTCTGCGCAAACTTAAGGCTGTGAAGCTCATTAAATAGTTTCAAGTACAAGTACAAGTGCTTTCAATGGATCTGGATTACGATTCGATTTGTCAATGATACATTCAAAATGTTGACAAAAAAAACTCTGGTTCCAACTCTATGCAACTGCAGTCTAAACAAACTTCTATCTCTTTGCCTTTATTCCCACTATTTGGGGTCGGCTCTCCTCATTCTCATGCGCCAGGACCGTCTGTCCTGAGTTGTCTTTATGGGGGTTGCGGTTTTTCCAAGTCGCGGGTCCCTGTAGACCACCACGTGGCTTTAGGCCTTTCTTGTCTGCTCGCTTCCCTGTTCGGCAATGCCAAGGCTTGCCGGACTACGTGGTCTCCGGGGCGTCTCACCACGTGGCCATACCAGCGAAGCCTACTTTCCGTGACTTTGTTTGTGATGGGTGCAACTTTGTAATGTATTCATTTTTCACTTTATCGAGTCGAGTGATTTGTTACTCAGTCTGTTATATTTTTGCTGGTGACTGTACATCATTGCCGGTCTCACGGCTGTCTTGTAAACTACAGTCTAAACAAACATCAAAATCGTATCGTAATCCATTTTAAAGACAAAAAGTAGATAATAGTCAGTAAGCCATGAGTAATCAAAAATCCAAAATAACCCAGAGCCTATGATTTAATTAGGTACTGAATCGAACCAAGGAAAATTAAAGAAACGTGATTATTATATAGCATCCCACAGTGAATAGAATACGATTATCATTATCATACATACAAAACCTTCTACAATATTGATTCACGCTGTGGCAAACCAGACGAACACATTGCGAAATTCATCTAGCATCGAGATCTTCGTGCGAGCGGTCAATAAGCGGAGCGCCGCGCGCGCCGCGGGAGCCCGGCCCCTGGGTGCACGGAGCCCTGCTGGCCGGTCTCTCGCCGTAACACCACCTCTGTTTATGGTGAAAAGACACGCGAATAACCACGGTTTATTATTACCACAACACCGTGAGAGCGCGCGATGAATGTTTCCGAGTAAAGATCACCAAAAACAAGTTTTAAATGTTGATGGTCAATAAAAACGGTGGAATGGGCACTGGGCGGCTACTGAGTGGCACCGTGACTTTCACAGGTGGAGTGACGGCTGCGGTGGTTCACACCGCGCGGGTGCCCCGGGGTCAGAATTGCCCACTGCGCCTACCGTGTAGTCAGCGATAGGTATGTTAGACAACAGATTTACTCTTGATGTGTATCATAATGGCCTGTTCTGTGTCATGATTTATTTTAATGAGATTCAGGAAATTTTAACTTTTTAACTCGTACCTACTCTACTTAAGAACGCACACAACTTATAAAAATACTTTTTATACCTAGCCATAGCAGGGGTTTACATAGTAACATTTTATACCCATGGACGCCAAATATGTATAACTTTTATTACGACGTCTGTCTAGTATGAGCAGTATGAGATCTTCAGGCGACGTTGTTTACATACACTTTTTAATTGTAACGGATAAATTGCCTATAATTACTTAATCAAGCTTAAGTATGTGCAAAAAGTAGCGTCTTTTCCAATAACAGCTGACCCTGCAGCAGCCGACCTGGGATAGGAGAATGAATCTATACTTGACGTCAATTTAAAAAGTAAAAGTAAAGTCTACGTAAGTATAGTAAAGTCTTACGTAATAAAAAGGAAATTTGTGCTTGTTACATTTTTTGCTTTTTATCCGCCTACCTAGTCTAATTTCTATGCTGTGCACTCATCGGTCTTAAATTAAACAGCAAGCTCGGGAAAAGGATAACGTTATAAATGCAATATCAGTACCTACTAGATGTACTGATCAACTTAATTGGAAGTAGAATCGCAATAAGATAAGTCGGCTACGCCACGTCACTGGCAGAGTGGGTGTGATGCCGTCGCCACACCACCGCGGGCATCGCCGTCTCTGAGACTGCTTTATTACCCAGAGATTGCGCTCCGACTGATCAACCTCTATCAAATACAATACGTATCAGAGGCCGTGCATCGAAAAATAACAGGATCTTAGAAAGGTGGCAGTGGCTAGCCCCGGAAACAAACAGTAGTGATTTTCGGATATATGTTTCTTGACTATATGATAAGACATTTCGTAGTAGTCGAAACACGAATGCTTACAATTTTCTCGATAGAAAATAAATCCAAACTTACGTGTTCATTTTTCGGTTTTAGCTTCGTGCAACTAGAAAACACATCCATATCCAGCACAACCCACCTTACAGCAAAGGTTTTCATCTCGTCTTAACTTTCAAAGAACTAAATATTAACTTATTATCCTTTACCGATGGATTTATTATCGATTTTTGATTTTATGAATTCAACAGCAAACGCCCATTTTACGCAGTTCCGTTTCTCTTTCTGTCATGCGTCAAAGTCATAAATGCATCCTTTATGCCAGTAATGTTAGATGGCCGTCGTGCCTCAAAGAGGTAAGACCTATGTCACTTCGCGCAGCGCTCCGAATTACGTAAAATTTTAATATCCAATAAACGTTGAGTCGTAACTCCATTGAGTAGTAACGGAATCGGAGGTAAACCTATGATGGTGCCTTCTTACAGGCCTATACGTTACGCATGTGTGCGTGTTTGCTAGGCTACGTCATGCTACGTCGAAATCTATACTCTTTGTCAGTTACAACGGGTTAGGAAATTTCGACAGATATTGAAATGTATCGGTAGCTGTTTGGTATTTAGCCATCAGAATCTAACCGTAACTTTTTGCTTTATTTTTGTTTGAAAATAAAATATCTATAAGAATATATTTTTTGCTTTTTTTCTATTGTAATGATAAAAATAAATCTAGTATGTTTCATGCTCAAATAATTTAAAATAATTGAATAAATATTAAAAACTAATTGATATTACTCGTTTTAATTATTATATTATTAAGTTTGTTTGAATAAAATATTTTATTTCAATAATACGAAAAGTTATTATATTTAAGTACCACTAAAAAAGGTCTCTACTTACAAAAACTCACTTGCACGGGCCGGGGTTCGAACCCGTGACCTCCGGTTTGAAAGTCGCACGCCACTACAATTTCACATAAGTAATTTACAATGACATGATACCGTGGAAAAAGTGAATATTACAATGTACTGTGTTACTATCATTTTATAGTTTATTTTGGCTTGACAAGGAGGAATGAGAAAAACGTGCAGAGCGAGAGGATTAAATCTCTCTGTCCCTTTCTTAAAGTAGCCAATCCTAATTATGACATCTGTTTTGATATTAATTCTTTGAACATAATTTGTCGATGTTCTTTTTTATATCATCGAGAAAGATTTTTATTAAAAAAATGTGTTGAATTTATATGTTTTATTTATGTTTTTTTGGCATAAATTTCATTACTTTTGACAAATTTTGATTGTGATGACAAACGATTTGATGTGATGTGTGAAACGAACCATGTGATCAACGATTTATCTAATAAAACTTCATTTAGTCGAAAAAAATAGTTGTCTACTACCGGGTGGAAAAAAATTATGGGCCCTGGAGGGAAAGTGCCTTAAAACCTTAAGTTTGCTCATTTTACTTAAATGAAACATTATTGTTTTTTAAAGAAACAACTGCATTCAAAGATTTTTGAAGTGAAAACTTCTTTAGCGGCGCTAGGCACTTTATGAGGTGGGGAAAAAATGATAAACTCGAGACAGCGTAAGGCGATCATGTGACCGTAAGGTTTAGATGGCATTTAAATCAATAAAGAAAAACTCAATGACATTACATGAAAAAGGTTATAATCTTGTACGGGCTGAAATACGAGGATCTCACAGTATTATAACTTTATATCACTCAAATATAATTCAATAAAGCTACATCTTGATGAAATCGCTAATAAAAGTGAACTCTAGTACTGGTGAATAAAACTCAAAATATCATGACCAAATAAATAAATTATTATAATTAATAAATTTGATTTTCGAATTTTAAACAAGCTCACTGACCAGCAATTTCGGAACCAAAAGTTTTCAATAGAAAGGAGGATGGGTCAATTATACATAGTGCTGCAGACATTTTGGACTAGTCATTGAGTTTTCACTTCTGTCGGCACTCCCGGAATGCAACACGTTGTTTTTTTTTAAATTCGCTTAATCGCGCCCGGGAATCGAACCTACTTTTTCCACACTATTAAAGAACACAAATGCTTTTCTTCTGGTAACTTAAATGTTCTATCTATCTTGGTGATATGTCAATGCAATCAAATAATCTGAAAAAATAATAATAACCCAATTTATGAATTCCGTTCCTTCAGAAAAATGCGAAATGTACGTACAATTTTTAGGGATATCGTACTTTTCCCAGAGACAAATTTAGTTGGCTAAGACACATTTTCACTGATTTGGGGTCTGTACTAAAAATCTAACATAATATGATAAGGACTTAATCGTTTTAAGCTCAAGAGTGAGTTTTCCTAAAGCTTTTTCTAAAAATTATGTCTTTATTAACGTTAGGAGTGCACTGCAGCATGTCAAATGTATGCCAAAATGTCAAGGGAGAGAACAATAAATTAAGTTTAAATTCCACTTCTACTCATCAGCAAAGTGATATAAGTATATCAGCAGTTTAAAGTTATTTTAGATTACAAAATTAGCGCATCAAAAAAATCAAAGTGCATAGAAAAAAAGTCTCCTGAGTCATAATAAAATTGATGTCTCTTGGGTCACCAGAAAAGTCACCAGGGAGAACGATGACCCAAATCACATTTAAAAGAAAATGTAAATTTTGTGTACTACCTACGAACATTTTTCAAAAAACTATGTTTTTATAACATATTAGACCCAGGATAGATCTAATACCTCTTTTCCTACCCCGGATAAAATGGTCGGCGACTAAAAAAGTAACTGAAACGTTACGTTATTAGGTTCACGATGCCGCGTTGTACCCTTGCCTTCGTTGCGATATGTTTGGTAAGTCAGGAGACTTAAAAAATGAGCCATGATTTTGGGACATATTAACAAATATTTTTTTGAATATATATTAATTTTAGCGGGCTGTAATAATTTACCAGTTAAATTAGATGTAAATACCTTTTTAGTTAATCGTTAATATGATATATTAGTAGCAGTAAAACACTTTATTGTACAAAAAGACATATAAAACATGAAAAAACACACATCCTTCGTATATGGTAGAATATATTTTTCACACTTATAAGTAAAAACCAAAACCGATACGCGATTGGGATACGCTCTTTTTGTATGGGATAAAAAAAAAATCTCCTGGGTCACCAAGAAAAATCGACATATTAAAATAATTCAGTTCGTTTTTAAGTTCTAGTCAGATTGACTTTTTGGTTATTTGAGATAAATTACAATAACGCTTAGATTTGAAAAACATGATTTTCTATTTTGTTGCGATCGACCCGGGTAATAAAAATACGGCGAATTTGAACTGTTGTTTGTTGTCGTTGTAAAATGTATTAAAAAATAATGTAGGCACCCCTGACAATTGAAATTCAAAATTATCCAGAAAAAGCGGCCAAGTGCGAGTCGGACTCGCCCATGAAGGGTTCCGTATTTAGGGGATTTATGACGTATTAAAAAAAAAACTACTTACTAGATCTTGTTCAAACCAATTTTCGGTGGAAGTTTGCATGGTAATGTACATCATATATTTTTTTTAGTTTTATCATTCTCTTATTTTAGAAGTTACAGGGGGGGGGGGGGGCACACACATTTTACCACTTTGGAAGTGTCTCTCGCGCAAACTATTCAGTTTAGAAAAAAATTATGTTAGAAACCTCAATATCATTTTTGAAGACCTATCCATAGATACCCCATACGTATGGGTTTGATGAAAAAAAAATTCAGTTTCAGTTGTTCTAAGTATGGGAAACCCCCAAAAAAAATTTTTTTTTTCTATTTTTGTGTGAAAATATAATGCGGTTCACAGAATACATCTACTTACCAAGTTTCAACAGTATAGTTCTTATAGTTTCGGAAAAAAGTGACTGTGACATACGGACGGACAGACGGACAGACAGACAGACAGACATGACGAATCTATAAGGGTTCCGTTTTTTGCCATTTGGCTACGGAACCCTAAAAATGAGTGTTTCAAAAAGGCACCCTGTATTCCTTACATACCTAAATAATCTCTTATTCAATAAAACATATAATTACTAAACACTGTGATTTATTTCAAATAAATGCAAATCGATCGGATAAAAGATATTAATACCTACCTATACAACAATGAATACGAGTACAGTCAGCTGCAATAATATGTTACACACCGAAGGCCGTTTTGCGGTAGATCATGTTAGATCTTATTTGTAGAGCCATAAGAGCGTGTCACATATATTTGCGGCCGTCGAAGAGTAACATATTATTGCAGGTGACTGTACCTATGAAAAATTCGAGGGTTAATAAAAAGCATTTCAACCAAAGCATTTATAATAATAACGACCATGGACGCCTGCAACCCCAGGGTTATTGTAACCCCATAACAATAAGGTTGAAATTTGCATTTAGTGACCGCAAAGTCAGGTGAGCGTAATCAAGTAAATCTGTTTTCATCATATTTTATCAAAAATAATCTCTTTTCTGTTCTTGTGCTATTTTCTTATTATCAATACTCTTAACTTATATGCTATATACGCTGCTGCTTCTATGATGTTAACATCTTCCAAAACAACAATAAATATGCAGGTTTATGAATTAATTATTTTATTGTTTGCTATTATGAACAAGTAACAACGCCATCTGTTTCAATTTTTTCCGAATTTAAGTTTCTGGCCGACCGCAGCGACCACGTATAATGGTAGTTAACTTCTGTAACGTTAGATGGTGCTAAAAGGTCACACAAACTTCACGTGCGGCGCGAAGCGTTTCCATGTGTGCGTGTTAGCGGGGAGGGAAGAACTAGCGGGCGTGGTTTACGAAGCGCCAGACGCGGCTGCAGTAGGCCCTTAAACTCCGACAGCAATTCCTTACGCACTCTCCTTTACAGTTTTACGATTTCCCCGGAGGCGCTGCTCGCCCGAGACGAATGGCTGCGTGTGGACTGCCAATTGATTTATTTTTAATGAACGCCTTTCCCAAGCTGCGGTGCGATGATAAAGGTGTGGCGCGCAGGCTAGGGAGTTGTTATCGCAAGCCTATTTCCGGCCGTCACCGCTCTGTCGCGCGCGAGCCCGACGCGATCATCGCCCGATACATTTGTCGGCGACCACGGCTAAGATACAAGTTCGCGTCTGCGCATGCACTGATCGATATCTACCGAGACGCAACGGCGACTGTGCAATTTCTTCTGATAATCTAATGAAATCCTTTAGCAATCAATAACCTTCTCCGATTTAATTGCACTAGCTAGCTTAAATCACAACAAGGTGTTATTTTTGTCGCTTTACGAGTGATTTGTATCTAGGCGGATTGGGGAGCGGCGGCATGTAAAGTGACGTTTCTATTTGTCCTATCTTAGCTAGATCTGTCGCGGTGTGTGTTGTAATCGTAACGCAGCGAGATCGCGGGCGAGCGGCGTGCACAAAGGGACCGAGATGTACGGCCGCCGTAATGGCCCTCACGTCACAGACCTCAGCTCGGTGCAAGGCGGCTGAGATACATATCTACACACCGGCTCTGTAAATGGGCCGTTTTGGGTATCTACTTGCTAATGAAGCGCGGTGGCTGCATGGTGAAACTGGACTGTGAATTCATAGATATGACGGATTTAATGGCCACATTGTTCAACCCGCCAACCAGGTTATGTTACCACAAAAGACGTCTGAGATAAGTTGTTGGGTGATTTTAAATGATAATCCTTGCAACATTGTAGGTAACTACAGCAGCTGCTAGTACCTTAAGCAGCTCGTCCTTTTCTATAAGTTTTAGATTTCAATCTATTTTATCTAGGTATATATTTCGGTTTAACTCTCTGTATCTCTCCAAATTAGGATACGATCTTATTCAGATACAATAATATAATTTCAATTAGCACGTGCCAGTGAAAATTATACACCCGAAACACACATTAATTACACAACTACATAGACTCCCTAATCACAGATTTGTAGCAACTAAGTGTGCATATTAGATTCGGCATCCTGTGAAGGCCTGTGTTTGTTGTCGGTGGTGACAAATAAATAACTACTTACCTGTTCATGTTTCTTAAGATAGGACAGCCTCGGGAAGGCCTTGTCACAGAACTGGCACTGGTAGGGCGTGTGCTCGGTGGCGCCGAGCGTGAAGGGCGGCTCGGCGTCGGCGTCGGCGGGCTCGGCGGCGTCCGTCGTCGGCGACGGCGACGGCTCCGGCGTCGACGACGGCCACGAGCTGCCCGCCGTGCTGCCCACGCTGCCCAGCGCCTCTGTACAACAATGTTTATAATAAGTCATAAATGTTTAAAATAAATAAGTAAGAAGATATTGACGTTTTATTGCTGAGCCACCCGTGTTTAGGCACTTTCGTTTTAAGGCTACAATTCTTCAATAGTTAAATAATGATAACATAAATATCAAAGATTAGTACTACCATGCTATACTATCCAATTTACATACGGACTCACAATCAAAGATTTATTATTAACATTTAGTAATAAAATCCTTCTGCCTTTCATTAAAAATCCAAGTAAAGGAATAAACAGTAAATGACAACTGAGACGCTTTTACAGGCGCTGTAAAGCACATTAAGGCAGACAGCGTAGCTCTAGGCTCAGATAAAGCCATCATAAATATCGAGAAAGCCCCACATTTCAGCGTTAAAGGCGATATATCTCCGGGAGCACCTCGAGTGGCGTGAAATATAAACAAATTGAATGGGCCGCAATGACGAGCGGTATCACCGCAAATGATGAGTAATGTCCACGGGCCCCGGGCTCCCGCCATTGCCTACCAAAAGAAACCACGACTACAAGTAACGAAAATTACCCTAGCAATGCTAAATACAGAGTATACTAATAAATTTAGTTTATGTTCGTATTTATTATCGCAAATAGTTTATAGTTTGCATTTGCTAACGTTACTAACTTACAGATTAACACTGAACATCTGTATAGGTTTATTTGTCCTATCCTCCTAGGAATCCTTACTCAGAAAATACCCTAAAAAAATTACAGGGAGATTCTTAATTAAATTGCCACTAAATGCGATACGAAACAAACAAAGTAATAGAATATAATTGGTAAAAGGGAACCGCCTTCAAAAAACCAACTCACTGAAAAGCACAAAATAATTTTTATATGGCACCCCTATACGTGTCCAGTCCCTATCCCGTCGTAAAGCAAAATTCTGCCAAAAAGTAATTAATACCTACCTAATAATAAGAAAATTAATAATCATCCGGGTAATTACTTAGTTTTTGAAGGCGGTGCCAAACCAACAAAAACATTCTTTACTACCAATCAGAAAAAAAATCATGTGTAAACTAAGTAACTTTATAATGCAAGTAAGTGCAGCGTTCTTCGTTGTCTAAAATATCGGTTCTCAAAATTTTTGGTTTGGCACCGACTTCAAAAACTAAGTAATTACCCGGATGATTATTAATTTTCTTATTATTAGGTAGGTATTAATTACTTTTTGGCAGAATTTTGCTTTACGACGGGATAGGGACTGGACACGTATAGGGGTGCCATATAGATATGAGCGCCGATAGGCATATAGCCGGCGGCGGCGCGCCGGTCAAAATTGGTCGGCGGCGGCGGCGAATCGGCGGCGTGGCCTTGAAACACCTTCGATTAATGAAAAAAGAATTCAAACCAAAATTTTACCGAAAAAACATGTTTTTGCTGTAAGAAAGTTATGAAATAAATGCATTTTTTATTTTCAAGGATAATTTATTGAATAATGGTACGAAAAAAATTGATATCGTATAAACTGTGGATGCGGAGGCGGTCTTAATCTTGGCGAGGCTCTGGCCAGAAGATCTTAACGAGGCCCTTATCTTTTCTATAAGTTAAAAATTGCGGATTGACTGTATCAGGGAAACGTCTTGTCGACAGTCCAAAGAAAATCGAGCTCCGTCATTAACCAATATCGATTCAACAAAACCGATCTATGTCAAAAAGTGAGGCCTAACCCCGAGCTCCATGTTACACCGAAGACTTGATTTCGACGCCTCCCAATGCGAGGCCAGAGGATGAGCTGCAGGTAAGCATACAGCTAAGAATCGAACGCCAAGTGTAAGCTTGGCTGACGGCCGAACGCCTGGAGCGCCGATTGCGGCGCGCTTCTTTGCGAGGCCGAGCTGCAAGAGAGCAGAGTGAGGGCGCAGGCCGATAAAGACTGAAGCCATAGTGTTAAAGACCTGGAGCTTTCCTGCGGGCGCATTCGTGCGACGCCAAAGGCCGAGCTACAATGGAGCTAAGATCGGATAAGCACCAATGCTCAAGCGTTTTAAAACAGGCCGAAAGTTGAGCTCCAAACCGGGCCAAAAACTTGCAGGTTCAGATAGCGGCTTAATTCCATGCGAGCGATGCAAGGCCAAAGATTGAGCTGCGAGAGAGCAAAGCTTGAAATTTGAACAGTGGCCAAGTTTAATTGAGACCCGATTCCGACGCCCTTCCGTGCGAAGCCAACGGCTGGACATTTGGACGTGGAAACGCTTAATATCTCAAAATTAACCCCATTTAATACCTTTTAAAGACGTTTAACCATGCTTGCAATGGTTAAATTCGCGGTAAATGACGGATGGTTAGCTGGCAAAATTAGTTATGCATTGGATCGGTAATCCAAAGATGTGGGTTCGAGACGTTCGAGTCTCACGTTAGCCAGAGTTGATCACAGTTAATTTTTTCATTGTGATTGACATATTTATGTCTAGTGTATAATATACAATCTATAAATTGTAATGTGGAACGTTCCACAATAAAAATGGAAGGAAATCAGTATGTTTATTACAAGCATATTGATGTTAAAATTGAAATAATTTCGTTTCCCCAAGACTAGTAGCGCGGTTACTAGACAGATAAGTTTGCATTTGCCTTCGATATTTTTTAATTATATGGGCCTAAAATACCTTTTGAATGCCTATAAACTATTCGAAGTGGCCCGTTAATGATCTAAACTCGATTAAAAATATATTATCTGATTCCGAAAGTAGTAGTAACTACCAAGGTCACGCCGATGCCACGCCGATAGCGCAGCGTCGGCGGCGGCGGCGCGAAAATTTTGTCGGCGGCGGCGGCGCGCCGGCGCGGCGCTCATATCTAGTGCCATATAAAATAGTAGTTTATGCAACAGTGATATAATAAGGGTTCTTAAAATTCAAGGGTCGAAGTTACAAAACGAGACGTAGTCGAGTTTTGTAAAAAAAGACCCGAGAATTTTAAGAACCAATTATGAGCTGTTGCATACATTACTTTTTCTATGAGAGCTGCAGCAAAAAGAAAAAAAAAAAAAAAAAAAAAAAAAAAAAAAAAGTTATTATTTAAAAAAACTTGAGTTATTATTTAAAAAAAAAGAGTTATTATTGTAAATGAAAACATACCTCTTTCAATCAAGATGATCGGAACTTGTATCTTTAAAAAAAAAAAGCAGTTGTATTATACTCATAAGATGACTGCTAGCAGTCATCTTATGAGCCCATAGACAAATCATTCAAATGACATTGCTTTAGATATCACTGTCAGTCATTTAATTGACATATTTAAGTGCTGGAGTAGAAAAATTATTTTGTGCTTTTCAGTGAGTTGGTTTTTTGAAGGCGGTTCCCTTTTTTTAAAAAAAGATATTATATTAAGTTATTTTATTTTGGTTTTATTCTTGTTTATTTTTTATTTTTTATTTCTTTTTTATTTATTTTATTTTATTTTTTACTTTTTAGTGATAGGTAGGTACTTCATTTATTTTAGGTTTTGGGCTAAAATACTAGTTTGTTAGGCTCTCCATTTAGTTTTAGTGTAATTTAATATTAGGTAAGGTAATTTGGTTTGGTTTTCTTTTTGTCTAGTTTTATTTATTTTTTACTTTTTAGTGATAGGTACTTAATTTATTTTAGGTTTTGGGCTAAAATACTAGTCCGTTAGGCTCTCCATTTAGTTTTGGGCTAGTAACTACCTACTAATGTTGGTGATGGCCTAACTCGATGATAATCGGGACACAACATACGTAATATAACGTTTTGGTGCTAAACGATTTGTATGTATATTGCTCCCACTCCCACTCCCATTTCCAGTCCTAGTTCGAGTCCGACTCCCACTCCCACTCCCACTATTTTATCTAAATCGGTTTCAGCAACTTAAATTTGTTGGTAGGTACTAGAGGTATACCGATAGCATGCATGGCCACCTACCGGGTTCAATTGGTTTTTCAAACCATCCATGTACTGTACACTAAAACCTTCTCCAGAATGTAACAAACACTTTTCTAAAAAACCGCATCAAAATCGGTTCAGCCAAACGCGAGATAATCACGAACAAACATACATACATACATACGGGTCAAACTGAGAACGTCCTATTTTAAAGGCAGTTAGAAAAAAGTTCATCGACCCACCTAGTGGAACTCTGCAACATAGGCACAAGACGATAAGTCTGTTAAAAACCAAAACAAAGTGTGCCTATGTTGCACCAAACCTGAGTTCCACTAGGTACAGCAAGGGTTCAGCATCAGCTCTATTTCGTGTACTGCTCTCCCAAGTGCTCATCAAGATGTGACGGATGGCCAAAATAGCGAGGGCCTATGGTGCACCAAACCTGAGTTCCACTAGGTACAGCCAGGGTTCAGCATCAGCTCTACCTTCGGTACTACTCTCCCAAGTGCTCATCAAGATGTGACGGATGACCAAAATAGCGTGGGCCTATGTTGCACCAAACCTGAGTTCCACTAGGTACAGCCAGGGTTAAGCATCAGCTCTATCTTGGGTACTGCTCTCCCAAGTGCTCATCAAGATGTGACGGACGACCAAAATAGCGTGGGCGTATGTTGCACCAAACCTGAGTTCCACTAGGTACATCCTGAGTTCCACTAGGTACATCCTGAGTTCCACTAGGTACATCCAGGGTTCAGCATCAGCTCTATCTTGGGTTCTGCTCTCCCAAGTGCTCATCAAGGGGTGTCGGATGACCAAAACAGCGTGTGCGTATGTTGCACCAAACCTGAGTTCCACTAGGTACAGCCAGGGTTCAGCATCAGCTCAGATCTATGTATACTAAAACCTTCTCCAGAATGTAACAAACACTTTTCTGAAAACCGCATCAAAATCGGTTCAGCCAAACGTGAGATAATCGCGAACAAATATACATACATACATACATACATACATACATACATACATACATACGGGTCAAACTGAGAACCTCCTTTTTTTTTTAAGTCGGTTAAAAATTTGTGATTATTTTGTTAAGGAATAGGTAATTAGGTCCCATTTACTGAAATGTATCACTTAAGTACATATATTTACTAATAGAACAATAATTTCGCTATGTATATTGTACAGCCAAATTTTAAAAAGTAGACTACAAGTTGTTATAGACTTTCATTTTCAAATTTGACTGTGCACACTATACATAGCGGAACTCTAACTCACAAGCGCAACAACGGTTGTCTAAGAGACCATTTTTGCAGTACGTCTCCCCGTTCCCTAACAAGGACTATTAATATCCATCTGTTCCCACGACGCCCCGGACGCAGGCAGCGGCGCCTAATGGCCAAAATGATAACAATTGAATTTAGACGTTCGCAGGACCATTACGGCTGCCTTATTTCCACGTGCAGCTATTTCATTGCACGAGGGATTTAATATGGCACTACTTAATCAAGCGTATTCCTTACAGAGCAAAAACTTCCGATATCGAAATTAAAGTAAGAAATAAAAAAGGGAACCGCCTTCAAAAAACCAACCCACTGAAAAGTACAAAATAATTTTTATATGGCACCCCTTTACGTGTCCAGTCCCTATCCCACGGCGTAAAGCAATTTTTTGCCAAAAAGTAATTAATACGTAATAATAAGAAAATTAATAATCATCCGGGTAATTACTTAGTTTTTGAAGTCGGTGCCAAACCAAAATTTTTGAGAACCGATATTTTAGACAACAAAGAACGCTGTACTTACTTGCATTATAAAGACATACTTAGTTTACTCATTAATTTAGTTCTTGTAGGTACTACGTACTCGTATTGTTTTTCTGATTTACCAATCACCATAGGCCAATTTATTACCATAAAGACTGTTTTTGTTGGTTTGGCACCGCCTTCAAAAACTAAGTAATTACCCGGATGATTATTAATTTTCTTATTATTACGTATTAATTACTTTTTGGCAAAAAATTGCTTTACGCCGTGGGATATGGACTGGACACGTAAAGGGGTGCCATATAAAAATTATTTTGTACTTTTCAGTGGGTTGGTTTTTTGAAGGCGGTTCCCTTTTTTTAAAAAAGATATTATATTAAGTTATTTTATTTTGGTTTTATTTTTGTTTATTTTTAATTTTTTAATTATTTTTTAACTATTTTATTTTATTTTATACTTTTTAGTGATAGGTAGATACTTCATTTATTTTAGGTTTTGGGCTAAAATACTAGTTTGTTAGGCTCTCCATTTAGTCTACTAATGTTGGTGATGGCCTAACTCGATGATAATCGCGACACAACATAATATGACGTTTTGGTGCTAAACGATTTGTATGTATATTGCTCCCACTTCCACTCCCATTCCCAGTCCCAGTCCGAGTCCAACTCCCACTCCCACTATTTTATCTAAATCGGTTTTAGCAACATAAATTTGTTGGTAGGTATACCGATAGCATGGCCACCTACCGGGTCCAATTGGTTTTTCAAACCATCCATGAACTGTACACTAAAACCTTCTCCAGAATGTAACAAACACTTTTCTGAAAACCGCATCAAAATCGGTTCAGCCAAACGCGAGATAATCACGAAGAAACATACACACATACATACGTACATACATACTACGGGTCAAACTGAGAACGTCCTTTTTTTAAAGGCAGTTAGAAAAAAGTTCATCGAGCCACCTAGTGGAACTCCGCAACATAGGCACACGACGACAAGTCGGTTAACCAAAACAAAGTGTGCCTATGTTGCACCAAACCTAAGTTCCACTAGGTACAGCAAGGGTTCAGCATCAGCTCTATCTTGGGTACTGCTCTCCCAAGTGCTCATCAAGATGTGACAGATTACCAAAATAGCGTGGGCATATGTTGCACTAAACCTGAATTCCACTAGGTACAGCAAGGGTTCAGCATCAGCTCTATCTTGGGAACTGCTCTCCCAAGTGCTCATCAAGATGTGACGGATGACCAAAATAGCGTGGGCCTATGTTGCACCAAACCTGAGTTCCACTAGGTACAGCCAGGGTTCAGCATCAGCTCTATCTTGGGTACTGCTCTCCCAAGTGCTGATCATGATGTGATGGATGACTAAAATAGCGTGGGCCTATGTTGCACCAAACTTGAGTTCCACTAGGTACAGCCAGGGTTCAGCATCAGCTCTATCTTGGGTACTGCTCTCCCAAGTGCTCATCAAGATGTGACGGATGACCAAAATAGCGTGGGCCTATGTTGCACCAAACTTGAGTTCCACTTGGTACAGCCAGGGTGAACCCTGCCAGCCAGGGTGGTTTGGTGCATCAGCTCTATCTTGGGTACTGCTCTCCCAAGTGCTGATCATGATGTGATGGATGACTAAAATAGCGTGGGCCTATGTTGCACCAAACTTGAGTTCCACTAGGTACAGCCAGGGTTCAGCATCAGCTCTATCTTGGGTACTGCTCTCCCAAGTGCTCATCAAGATGTGACGGATGACCAAAATAGCGTGGGCCTATGTTGCACCAAACTTGAGTTCCACTTGGTACAGCCAGGGTGAACCCTGCCAGCCAGGGTGGTTTGGTGCATCAGCTCTATCTTGGGTACTGCTCTCCCAAGTGCTCATCAAGATGTGACGGATGGCCAAAATAGCGTTGGCCTATGTTGCACCAAACCTGAGTTCCACTAGGTACAGCCAGGGTTCAGCATCAGCTCTATCTTGGGCACTGCTCTCCCAAGTGCTCATCAAGATGAGACGGATGACCAAAACAGCGTGGGCCTATGTTGCACCAAACCTGAGTTCCACTAGGTACATGCCGAGTTCCACTAGGTACATCCAGGGTTCAGCATCAGCTCTATCTTGGGTACTGCTCTCCCAAGTGCTCATCAAGGCGTGTCGGATGACCAAAACAGCGTGAGCCTATGTTGCACCAAACCTGAGTTCCACTAGCTACAGCCAGGGTTCAGCATCAGCTCAGATCTATGTATACTAAAACCTTCTCCAGAATGTAAGAAACACTTTTCTGAAAACCGCATCAAAATCGGTTCAGCCAAACGCGAGATAATCGCGAACAAATACATACATACATACATACATACATACATACATACATACATACATACATACATACATACATACGGGTCAAACTGAGAACCTCCTTTTTTTTTTGAAGGCGGTTAAAAATATAACGCCCAAGAAATATTAAAACCGACAACCTCCTGCTATGTGCCACATCCCTGAAAAATATACAACCGATCTGTGCCAACTCATAAATTTAACATTTATAATGCTACTATGTAATAATTTTCTTTAAAGGAAGCTATGATAAATAACTTTTATGTAACCATGTACATATCTCTGGATACTTATCTAAATACATGTTTGTTAAAACAGCCGTTTGGTTTAAAAAAACAACAATTGTTACGTAGGGTATAACTATTTTTGTCACAATGTACCTATGAGTATATACGAGTTTAAAATGGTTTTCTACGAGTATATACCTCAACATCAACAATGTATTAGGTGCCTGCTACCTGCCACCTGCCATTATAAAGTTTGCTACGCTAGGTATTTATTAAACCTTTGCAATAATGTAAATAACTTATTGATTGACTTTGCAAAAAATTATATGTAACAAACATTTTAACAACTTATGAAAACTTGCTCTAATTTAGTACTTCGAGTATGTCACATACTTAATAATTGCATATTTTTAGACCGAGATCACCCATGAAGCAGAATATGTGGAACCTTGCTCCTAAACAACCATCATGTATTTTGATGCAGTTTACGATAACGCATGGACCGAAGTTTGTGGTGCAACACCGGTTTTTCATTACGCAGTATCAAGATCTTCTGCTTTGACCATGTGACCCAAAAAGATGGTACCATTTATACAAATAGTTAAAGCATGTATGATTTGATGCTATAGTGCCGATTTGACCGAATTCTGTGTTAGCCCATTTGGGTGACCGTAAAGTATTGACAGGAACTTTAGTAAGAAGAAAATACGGATTTTGTAGAGACGTGCCGTTATAATTGCAAAACGATTCTTTTAAAAAACTATTTTTCATCCGACCACACGTTCAGGTCGTTCACCCTCTCTTATATAGGAAATGTATTTCAATTAAAACTTTTCTTAGTAGTGCTGGTGCTCGACAACCTTTCTTTCTTTTCTACTTTCAGGGGTTTAGGCTGCGCGTTGTATGCCAGTAGAGTCAGTCGGCACTACTTTGAAAAATACTTGTATCTTGTTTTGTCAATCAAAATAAAAATGTGTAAAAGTTCATTATGTTTGTCTTATTTTTCAAAGTGATGCCGATATACAGGGTGTTTCCTGTAACAGGAGCAATAAATGAAACCGTAGGCTGTACTCCTCAAACTGACCAACATTTGTTCAGCCACATTTGAAAATAACTCATGTTTTGATTTTTATTACACTTTAAAGTTTATTCTAAGACGCAATGTATTGCAAATTTTGTTAAATGTTTAAAGCATGACAGGCACCGCCAAACACACTGATGTCAGCGTACATTGAAGGCAATAAGTATTTATTTTGTATCAAAAAGAGGAAGTCTAAAGGAATCATAATTTTAAAAGTTGCTGAACAAATGTTGGTCAGTTTGAGGAGTACAGCCTTTAGTTTAATTTATTGCTCCTGTTACAGGAAGCACCTTGTATATATAGATGCTACCTTAAAAACCCGTTTTAAGTGAAAGTAACTATAGATTTCCATATCGCCTTGGTGAAAACGCGTTTTCATTAGTGAAAACTAGCTTTCCGACACGCTTTGGTGAAAACTAGTTTCAATTGGGATTTTTTAGTTAAAACTGGTTTTTGCGAAATGCCTTGGTAGTTGGTACGAGCAAAACGAGGAGGAGCGTGCTAGGTTAACCGTGACCAAACAGCGTCAGAACCGAATTCATTTATTTTATAATATTAACGTATGAAAATAAGGTTTCTTTGTGCTTTGTGTATCATCTAGTCAAAACTATTGTTTTCACCATGACACTCTGCGAAAACTAATTTTAACTAGGGACTATGAGTTTTAACTGAAAACGGGTTTTTACGGTAACATAAATAAACAATAATATGTACAACCCACCGTTAGAGATTTAATTGGTAATAAAGCGGCCTGTAAGGGATTGGAGATCTTTTGAATATTCAATTTAGATTAAAATTTGCGTCCGGCTGCACCTGTGCGATCAATATCCATCATCGAACAACGCGAACGATTTATTCTTCCTTTGTGGTTGAGAAGACATCTATTGCTGCCTAACAGGTAAGGTCGGTCAACAGTACTTAGCACGTACGGATTAGAGAGGCGAGTTGGTGGTGCGATAATTAACAGTAACTTGCACCACGCAAGCCGTGCAAGTGAGCAGCGAGTGGCGCCGGCGCCGGTGGGCGGCGGAAGCGCACATCCTAATTGCGCCGTCTGGGACACCTCGACCGGCGCCTGCGCAATCAACGCCGATCGCGAGCTGTTTATTGTCCTTTATGTGATATCACTAAGTCTAGGACTCTCCTTCGAAATTTACACGCGATCTCTGCTTTATATTCATTTGACATTACTCGCAGTGCATCTCGCTCTTATTGAGAAATACCTGAGTATCCGTGCGAGCGAGATGCGTGATGAATGTGATGATCTAAAGATGGTCTAGGTATTCGATGAGCTCGATAGGTAGCTCATCGAGAATATTTTGAAAACACCAACTCGATTTTCGATGCTGTTGCTTTGCCTTATGGTTAGACTTTGTTTATCCATCTTATTACCGTGGTCAAATGCGTGCTGTGGATTAGGATGGTACTTACAGAAATAGTTATTTTGATACAAGTGCGAAAAAGAGGAAATTCGAAACGAGTGGCGATAAATTAAAACACGACCGAAGGGAGTGTTTTAAATCGAAACAAGTTGCGGATTACCTATTCGCACGTGTATCGAACAACGTTTTACAGTACATATGGCACTTTAAAGTTTCGACATACGCACGAAAAGTTCTATTTTACACACTAGTGCGGAAAAGTAGCCCCATATGTACTGTAAAAATATTTGTAACTGTTGTACCTATATAATTAAAAAAAAATGTTTGAATTACACCTATTTTCTAAAATTATATAACTTTTATAAGTGATATTTAACCTAAACATACTACGTATGTCTGTTGAAATAAGGCAAATAAGATTTTCCAACATGTTCTTGTATGTTTTCTTTTAAATGAAGAAAAAAAAAATCATAACTATTTATTTAAGCCTGTGAAGCCGCGGTCCTGGGTTCGAATCCGAGCAATTATTTGTGTGATGAGCACAGATATTTGTTCCTGAGTCTTGGGTGTTTCTATGTATTTATGTATTTGTATATTATATACATCGTTGTCTGAGTACCTACCCACAATACAAGCCTTCTTGAGGTTACTGTGGGACTTAGTCAATCTGTGTAAGAATGTCCTATAATATTTATTTATTTATTTATATATTTAAATTACATGTTCAAATAATGCGAAAACAACGATTTCAATAAAAAACTAAAAATAATCACTTTTTTATTTTGGATTTCAATCTCAATATTAAAAACTTTAAAGTGGTGTGTTAGCACCCCTTTGTTGTAGAGTTAAAGGTATAAAACTATCAAAAATATCAACATAATGAGTGTAACAAAATAAAGGGATGTCGCATCTTCTGGCTCGAGTCTAAATTTTTCCTATACAAACGTGGTTGCGGAATGAGCTACCTGTCGAGATTTTTCAAAAAACTCCAAAATATCGTTCGTTATAAAATAACTTTCACGAAACTACGAGGTTTTGAAAGGGTTTGCGGCATATGGCAATCCTCAAGCTGCACGCGTCTAATGGTTGATTTAGACGGTGCGAGAACTCGCATGCGAGTTTCATTACATTGCGTGATTTGATTGATCGGCTGAATTAATGTAACCTCAATGGTCCGCAATGTAACTAAAATCGTATACGAGTTCGTGTGCCGTCTAAATGAGCCCTAAGGATAGGTACCGTAGCACCTAATGCGCGTAGTCTTGTTCCCTGCCTACATACCTACGTGGTATAAAAAGAAAACAGTGATGTTAATATTCCCAACAATATCATACCGGTTAACCGTTGCCGCTAAAACATAAACTACATATCTAGAAAATGCTGGGTAGTAAATATTTTTCCACGAGGGCATGATATAATTAAAAACGGATGTGACCTACGTCGACGAGGCGGCGCCATTTGTCATGCACATACATATTATGTAAGCTAATATACATTTTAATTTAATTTAATTATAAGCTAGCAACTTGAAACTTCGTAAAAAAATGTTTTGTTAATACTAGAAAAGTAATTTCAGCGTTTTTGTACATTCATTCCTTAACACATTTACCGCTGAGCTACGGTCGTAGCGCTACGTCGTAGCCGATAACATGGGTTTCCCGGTATGTAGAGAAAATGCATCGTAGAGGCAAAACGACGTGTCGTGATTAGCGCTGAATGGGTTAAGGGAGAAAAGAAAGGGTTGAAAGTTCTTATTGGGACCAAATTTTAAGTAGGTAGGGGGACTTGAAACTTTGTAGAAAGGCACAATATTAGAAGTATTAGAACATAAGAAAAGTATTTGACATTAATAATGACATTTCCAAAATTTGTCGTTGTTATTGCGTTTTTGTGTGTGTTTACGTTTCCTCTCGAGACCTCGTACAACTTAGTTGTGGATATCGACATTAATGTCAGTGGAATATAATAATTTGGAGCCGTTATGCAAAACGTTTATGCTAAATATTATCATTATCGATATAATTTTAAGCATCTGCGTGTGACAAGCCCGAATGAGTTGATTATGTAGACATGTCGGAAACGCACTAAATAATTATAAAATGGGACTGAACAGCAATTTGTCCGTCAACATTAACTAACCTGGACTAAGGGCCAGTTGCACCAACCACATTTAACAGACTGATGATCAACGTCATGCAGCAGAAATCTATGAAACTTCCCATACCTACAATAAAATTTAGCGAACGCTTTAACGGTGACAGACGGTTTGGTGTAACCGACCTTAAATAGATGTAAGGTCGGACTCGCCCACCGAGGGTTCCGTACAAATTTAACTTTTGTATTTTATTTTTAAAAAAAAAAATATAGTTTTGAGGTTTTTCCCTGTATTTGTAGTGTAAGACGATATTACTTGCCATGTTACATATGTTAGTTGTAGGTAAACGGGATTACCCTATAAATTATGATTCCCCTGAGAATGTCGAAATTAGGGCTTGCAATTCGAATATTCGAATATTCGAATTTGTCGAATATTCGACCTGTTTTGATATTCGAATATTCGGCCGCTCAGGTTTCGAATATTCGAATATTTTTTATTACTATAAAAAAATCTATGTCATCCGCTGTAGTTACAGTTTCTGTGTGTTTTACGGGTATTTACAGTGAATGAGGAACGGTAGGTACCCAAATACGAAGGAAATAATATTTTTACTGTATTCCTCTCGATAGACTTCGTGAATACAGTGAAACCTAACTCAATTTAAAAGAAAACGAAATAAAAAAGTATGTTATTTTTACGGTGCGTAAGTTTTAAGTTCATTCATCATCATTCATCATCATTCATTCATTCTGTTTATTCAGTACAAGCGTACGTTAAGCGAATTTTTGAAGTCTAAACCTTGCCACTTATCGCAATTCTCAAATTTAATCATACCAAACCTGCCCAACTTGGTAATCTAACCATGCACCTTTAGCTGACGAATAATCCACCCAGTACTCAACTAACTTTTTCCCTTAAATATTCCAATATTATATAATTAGCCGACCATTAGGAATAATAACTTGCCAAAACAAATAAAGTCAATAAAGATTCAAAATACAATGAAATTAAAGGCCTTTTTACAGGCCTCTGAGTGATTACAAGTTAATTTAAATCGGAAAATAATTACCTACTAAAAAAAATATCTTACATACCTAGGTGTTTGGATGGTTAAAGTTATATTATTTCACGCAACGACGCATTTATAATAAGTTTTATCTAGAAATATTAAATACGTCTAATTTTGGCGTTTTACTTGTTTTTATAAATGTGGGCATCTTATAAATAGTAGGATGATAAAATCTAGTCAACTAAGTGGATTTCTGCCAAATATCCTTAGTTTTAGCAATATGTGAAAAAAGCTTTTAAATAAAACGATAATAAACCGATTTCTCGTTCCTTTTCTTATTTTTTATAATATTCGAATAATTTTCGAATATTCGAATACGTCGTCAGAAAAAGTCGAATATTCGAATATCTGAAAGTTTCGAATATTTGCAAGCCCTAGTCGAAATATACGTTTTTGCGGCATAAACGGTCGTATTTTTCTTACGTTAACTTGAATTTTTTTTTTTTACAGCTTCAAGGGACTGTAGACTGTAGACTACCTGTATGGTTTTAATTTCAACTCGATACCTCCACGCATTCCCGAGATAAAGGGTCTTGACAGACAAACAGACTGACGGACGGACGGAAAACAAACTGATCCTCTAAGGTCTAAGGGTTCCGCGTTTTCTGCTTTTGAGGTACGAAACCCTAATAACGAGAGTTTGCAAAAAAATATGTTAAACAAACAAAGGATCGATGTACAGTCAAGTGTAAAAATATGGGTGTACTTATATGTACAACTTATTCAAAAATATGTCCCATGATTCTTTGACGACCGGTCTGGCCTAGTGGGTAGTGAACCTGCCTGTGAAGCCGATGGTCCTGGGTTCGAATCCCGGTAAGGGCATTTATTTGTGTAATGAGCACAGATATTTGTTCCTGAGTCATGGGTGTTTTCTATGTATATAAGTATGTATTTATCTATATATAAGTATGTATATCGTCGCCTATCACCCATAGTACAAGCTTTGCTTAGTTTGGGGCTAGGTTGATCTGTGTAAGATGCCCCTGATATTTATTTATTTGTTCGCTGACACAAGAGCGGTGACATATTTTTGAGATGAATTGTGCACCCAAATTTTTACACTTGACCGTCTACGTACATACTAATTGATTATTTTCAAACTTATTAGATAAATAAAAATATACGACTTTAAAATTCTGACAAATTGTTTATAAATAAATAAACTACGAGTGGACGTAAATAAAAGAATCCACCTGCTGCTTGATTGCCTCGCGATTGAGGCGGATTGACCGGCGCGTGCGCGTGGCAAACCGCTTCGTCCGATTAATTAACGCTTAATTATTATTGTTTTGCTAAAGGATCGTATTATAATGAGACTGACTTGTCTGTTAGCACGATTTGTAGGTTTCTTTATATGGCCGTTGAAATAATATTGTAATATTTTAACGTCATAAGTACTTTTAAAATACTTTCTAAGGATTTAATTCCCGGCAACAATCACATACGATTTTTTTTGTAGGCACTGACACTTGTTAGCTATATCTCATGCCTAGATTATGTTTTCGGTACAATCATCAGGTCGGACTAATTTTATGAAACCGATTAAGTAGCTATACAAAGTTGCATAAAATATGTTCGACTGACTGATATATAGGAAGTCGAATTTGTAGGTACCTAGGTACGGAGTACGGACGTTTGTTTTATTTTATTCGATCATAAGTCTAGATTAAGAACATAAAATATCTATTGGTCAGTACGAAAATTACTCTAGGTATATTATTTACGGACGTGCCGCTGCCGACGGAAAGTTTCGATATTTTCCACGAAAACAATTAAATTACAGGAAAATGTTTATACATCTAACGAAATTTTCCGTTTCCAAACTGAAAAGTTCTATTTTTTTTTACATGATTCAAAAGCGATCCGAAAATCTACTTTGCTTTTTCAAAATTGTATCATTTATCTATAGCCATATACCTACTTTATCGCCGAGAGTGAGAGTTCTGTTAGTCTAGGTCTAGGAGGAAATAAGTGATGAAGTGAAATGAAAAAAAATACGTGAAATGGATGATACTCAATCAACTATTAAGAGGCAAAAATAATTCGAAAGAGAAGGTAGATTATCTCGTAAGCCAATAAATAACTTGATGAAGCACTTAAAGTTAGTTAGCTTACAATCTAATACCTACTACCTACCTACCGACACCGGGTCACCGGTATAAACACCAATACAAGCTAAATATAATATATTAAGGCACACAGTATATTTACTTTACATAGTAATTAATTGAACACAGATTGGTGGTGATTATTATCTCTAAGCAAATCCTGCATACATTAAGTGTTAATTGTTATTACAAAGTCATACACACTCGTCCGTCAACATAATAAAGCCTGGCTCACCTTTTAAATCCTCGGACGTGACGTCGTGGTTCTCCTTGTTGGCCTGAATCTTCTCAATGAGGTGCTCCAGCCTACTGCTGTTGCCTTTGAATAGCATGATCATGTCGGAGGCTCGAGGCGAAGCTCCCGGGCTTAAGACCGCGACTGAGTAGATTGCCGCAGGTGCATCGGTTCCAGTTTATTTCGGACTTTTTTGCGGGTGCAGTTTATCGCGAGTGCGAATTAACGTACGCGTGCGGGCCAGGTGCCGCTAATTGACGGGGCGCCCGTCGCGGCTGCGCTTCCTTCACGGCAATTATTTGGGTGGCCGCTGATCGGCTTAATTACCCACAATCATTTAGGGCATGCACCTTGGCTACAGGTGAATTTGAGGATCGTAGTTACTTTGTGTATTTTGAAGTTTGAGTGAGCGCCAGCGGCGGCGGCGGCGAGTGCGGCGCGACTGCGGGCCGGTGGGCGAGCCGCGGCGGGCGCTGGCACCTCGCGGCACCCTGCGCCCCGCCTAGCGCTCCGACCCGCCCACACGATCCCCCCTCCACTGCACCCACGCCTAACTGTTTCAAGACTAACTCTACTTTAGTTCCGAAAAAATATGTAGAGATAGACGATTTGGTCACACTTTGGTCATCAAATTTGGTAGTACGCAGGCGACATCAGATTTAAAGTTCGGTATAGTAGATATGTAGAACTTTAAAACGTCAACTAATGTTTTCAAGTGGCTACTAGTAAACGTAATTTTGCTATCAAAACCACTATCTAAGTACACAGAAAGAAGTGTGCAATAAATCCTAAATGAATGAATCCACCTAGTGCTCGCTTCCTCCTCGTACTCTATTGTCAATAAGCAATCACATGATACGGTATAATAAGTTTTTTAGCATAAAATCACGAATCGGCTACAAATATAATAAACTGACATATAAAAACACTCGGTAAGTACCTAAATATTAACCAAAATTTTCTATTGAACATCATTCAGTTCCCGGGAGAATCAATCAATCGTGACGCATTCACATTTCGTATTCAAAAATAAAACACACAAGACGTAATGACGAGCCGCTAAATGACAGACGACGCTAAAAGCTTTTAGAAATTTTAGAATTTCTTGCGTGATCAAGAAAAACTGGCTCGGGGATTTTCTCCGTTTCCTCCCATGGCGTGGGCGCGACCAATGGGCGCCGCCCCGGCCCGCGCCGCTCACTAACACTAACCTCACTATACTTACAACTCTTTTGTCTACTACTTTTGTGATATAACTAGTGATGGGTAGGACATCAATTTAAAATGAGTTTGTATGAGTACCTCATTTTCTAAAATGAGGTGTTACAATGTCTTACTTCAAATGAGGTGAGGTACTAGCATATTTTCAGCGTCGACTATTCCATTAATTCCAACGGCGACAAAAATATTTAATGTATATACATATTTATGTATTCATCACTTCCTTTATAAATAAATAAAAGTAACATTTAATTGGAGTGCAATTCTGGAGGTTAAGAATAGAACTTTTAGGAGAAAGATAATTTTAGAATCAAGTAAAATGAATAGTGAAGTAAGACATTTTTGCGGTACGAAGTACTGCGACAAATTAACAAAATGAGTGGTACAAATGAGGTGCCTCACGAGTGAGCGACTCAACACTAGATATAACTACGAGTATATCATTAGTGCGACGACTGTGATATTTTGATATGATTGTGTAGCTATTATAAACGTCTTAAATGTTCATAATAGGTAAATTAAAATTTTCTCAGTGAATCAAAACACACGTGTCTACGTCATCAAAAGCTTTATTCTTTGTACTGCCATGAATGAGGAGCAAAATTTGAATCTTGTGTACGCCGTATGCCTGTTAAATACCTATAGGTAGTGTCTAGAGTCTGTGCGAAAAAGAGAAGAGTAGAATAATATATGTATTGGATCCCATACATTTCACGGCTCTATTCTCTTTCTGCATAGACTAGACCTTTGGGTAATTTGAGTAAAAGTAGGAAATAGTTATTTACGATACAAGTGCGAAAAGTGGGAAATTCGCAACGAGTGGTGAGAAATAAAAGCATTAAAACACGACCGAAGGGAGTTAATACATAATAGTGATATCAACAATTTATTGGTCGCTACGTCACGAACTAACCATGATGGTTAGTACAAAACAAAACAGGGTTTACTAAATGTTTACAAAACAAAACAGGGTTTACTAAATGTTTACGGGTCATATTAAATTCATATTGTTAGAACAAGTTGTATTGGTCCCAGCCGGCAGCAGTGTCCGCGCGCTCGGCATTTTGACCCGCTAGAGGCGCTAGAGAGCGATTCCGCAGCGACGATTATTTACCTTTTAGTTCGGAATACATTACCCGGACAACGGCTATGGCGCCGGAGCGGTCACTTTCCGGATTAACTCGACAAATATTCATAAGTAATCGCACCCCTGACAATAGGATAGGTATACTAAATAAATTAAGGATTAGCTACAATACAAAATGACCTCGGATAAGTATTTGTCAAAACTTTACTTAACGTTTTGAAGGTGCAATCGGTTATTCTCCACTATACGAGCTTTCATAAATAGGTTCCGTCCAATTATTCGAAATCACCTGATGACCTGCGTGACCCGTGTACCTACTTCTATTTTTATTTTTGTTATAACCTATTTGCATGCCAATACATACTTTCTACTAAATATATTTGAAACATTCGATCTAAGAAAGTAAGAAGCCATTTGTAAACATTGTTGAATTTTAATCACGCATTCAACTAATCAGTTTGTTTGTACCATAGCGGCAGAGCAAGGTCCTAATGGGCGTACTGATTCTGGCAAATTAATGAACATTAAAGATGCAAGAGTTCGCGGAGCCGGGCGGGATTGACACCGAGTTGTCGGTTGTCGGGCGCATGGCTGAGTACAAAAGGGTTAAATATTAATAAGCACCCCCTCCTCTACCCTGACATGGACGATTAGTCTGTCACTGAGCCAAGTCTCGGAGTACTGAATAAAGTATTATGAAAAAGTGCTTCTTATCGGGCGAACCCGCCGGCCGCAGACGGTCTGATGAGGGTCTAAAAATATTTCCACTCGTTTCCCACTTTAAGCTTGGTCTGAAGGGACCTCTTTGTGATTTAGAGACAAATGTTAGCAAAAAAACATCCTATTTGGATAAATGTTGTAAATCGTATATAACAATATTTAACTATTTGTCTGTCTGTTTGTAGGTTGTCTGGAAGAGCCCGCTCTTTAGCGATTAGATTGCTGGTTTTCGGCCTCTATCATCGATTGCCTCTATCTTTAATCTAATACCTTTAAACGAGCAATTCTTGTTTATTTATATATTTATTTATTTATATATATATTTCGGGGATCTCGGAAACAGCTCTAACAATTTCGATGAAATTTGCTATATGGGGGTTTTCGGGGGCGAAAAATCGATCTAGCTAGGTCTTATCTCTAGGAAAATGCGCATTTCCCAGTTATTATATGTTTTCCGAGCGAAGCTCGGTCACCCAGATATTCAATCTTTAATGCAAGTTGATTTTCCTTTATCTTTTACTGAGGTGTGCGCGCCCATAAAGAGTATTCTATACCGTATATATGTCGCAGGGAAATGATCAAAACAGAGATTTGATCAAATCTCTAAGGGATATGATCAAATCACGCAGGATGTTAAAATGGCGAACCCATATCATCATTTCCCTAGAAAAATTCAGTCATTTGACCAAATCACTGACTCTGTTTAGTGAAAAGATAAAATCGGCCAATAAACGCGAAACGCTTTTTCATTTCACTAGATTTGTTTAGGAATTTGACAAAATCCCTAACCACGACAGTAAGTTGACGAAACGAACTTAAAAAGTCAACTTGTTTTATCATTTCGCTAAACAGGTTTAGTGAAATGATAAAGTCTCAACTGGAAGATGGTATATGGTAATTTGAAAGGTTTAGTGAAATGACGAAAGCAAGTACAGAATACAACAGTTTACTCTACAGTTAAGCGATTTGATCAAATCTCTGACTAGATTAAGTGAAATTTTTTGAAATTATGATGCCGACAGATGTACCGATTTGGTACAGATAATTTTTAATACCTATTTAAAACAATCCCCGATACATTACTTCCATCTAATGGACCTCTGTCTACCTTAGGGACGTCCACCAACACGCTTGATTTGATTAGCAACTCTTTGTGCAGAGAAGTCCCTTTCATTTTTTCAGCCGATATTTTCAAAAATGTTCACTTAATCTAGTCAGAGATTTGATCAAATCGCTTAACTGTAGAGTAAACTGTTGTATTCTGTCTTGCTTTCGTCATTTCACTAAACTGTTCAGAGATTTAATCAAATCACCATATAGGTACTATCTTCCAGTTGAGACTTTATCATTTCACTAAACTTTTTTAGCGAAATGATAAAACTAGTTGACTTTTTGAGTTCGTTTCGTCAACTTACTGTCGTGGTTAGGGATTTTGTCAAATTCCTAAACAAATCTAGTGAAATGAAAAAGCGTTTCGCGTTTATTGGCCGATTTTGTCTTTTCACTAAACAGAGTCAGTGATTTGGTCAAATGACTGAATTTTTCTAGGGAAATGATGATATGGATTCGCCATTTTAACATCCTGCGTGATTTGATCATATCCCTTAGAGATTTGTTCAAATCTCTGTTTTGATCATTTCCCTGCGACATATATGTATACTACATATATTGTATACTGTATTATCAATTACAAATTGATAGAATTTGACTTATACTTGGTCAACCAGATCTTGACAGTAGAAACGGCGGCAAATTTGAAAAATGTAGGCGCGAAGGGATATCGTCCCATAGAAAATTTGAATTTCGCGCCTTTTTTTACTGACAAGATTTGGTTGACCAGCTATACTTATCCATTAAAGTTTGTTTTAAACAAAAGTATCTACTTAAGGTGATTAGAACTATCTAATCACGACACATCGTGATTAGATAGTTCTAATGAGTACCCACAAAAGAAGACTGTAACTAAGAGATTCTTAAGTATCTTCTTTGCACCACCACTGTCGTCTTTGAATTCCGAGTCTATTGTCTAAGTATTCGAGTAGGAAATATCAGTTATAAACGCTACAATATATTCCCACTTATAATTACGAGCAAGCCTGTGCTTCAGCCATGCATATTTGATGAGACGGACTGACAGCCGCGAGCAAGGCAAGAATACGTGGCGGTCGAGGTGTCGTGAATCCATCGCCATCGGCACGTTAATCTTTAATTCCCAAAACTGAACCTGGTAACTTTTTAATGTTTGGGTAGTTTTGTCACTAACTTTAGATAAAGGACTGAGTCGAGGTGGATAAATTATAAAGTACCTGTGCTCTGGTTGTGGGATGAACTTCCTGTCGAGAATTTCAAAAAAGGAGCGTACAGGATCTTTAAAGATTTGGTAACGTGCATGTGACTCTTGAGTTGCAAGAGTCTATTTTCTACGGTATCCGCATCCCTTCAGGCCGAATCCGAATCATATTGCAATCGAGATGGTACAAAGAAAATTAAAAAAACTAATTTATTATAGCTCTACATGTGTTTAGAATCGGACCAAGCTAACTCTGCGCCAATTTAGACCTGACAAAGTTTCGAAGTACCATAATAAATGTCTTTTTAATAGAAATTTAACATTTTAGTTGACACATCCACACTTTATCATTGTAAAGTCTGTGCACAGTTAGCTGATGGGTCTGACCCTAGGCAAATTGCGTAATTGTTATACCTAGTAATTATAAAGTCCTATCACATTTCTTACAGTAATAAAACATCTAAGTACTGCCTAAAGCTATATTATCGTAATGATATTGGTAGGTATTTATAAATTAACTCAACTTCCGACTGTACTGAACATTAGCCTAAAATGTGAATAAAGAAATATCTTTAAATGGCAATCCGCAGACAATAAGAACACGTTCTCGCATTTAGAGGGGCTGCTGGGAAGCGTTGAAATGGGCGAACAATTTAGATTTTCGGCAAAATGCAAAGTACCAGGTCAACCGTTTTAACTGTTTGAACCGCGAAATTCGATTATTTTTGGTCAATGGTGGACTACTAAGGATTATATTTAGCTACTACTATCGTACAAGTAAATTAAATTATGACATTAGAAATACTTAAAAGGTAGTTATAGTTATAACGTTAATAGGTATTTTAGTTTTTACACTGTAAAAATAGATTTTCTTATTCTAGTCCGAAATTCACCATAAATTTTCTCAAAAATAATATGATGGTCAAAGTGGCCAAATAAATCGAAACACATTCTATTTATTTCTATAGTAACTAACAAACGGTTGCGATATATTTGGCTATTTTAATAGCCACTATCTATTTCATACTGCTGTTAAATTAAAAATATCACAAGCTTTCTTGAGCTTACCGTGGGGCTTAGTCAATTTGTGTAATAATGTCCTATAATATTTATTTATTTATTTATATCTGGGAAACCGAGCTTTCCTCGGAAAACATATAAGTAAAAACTCAAAAATGCGCGTTCTCCCAAAGATAAGACCTATAACTAGATCGATTTTTCGTCCCCATAAACCCCCATATACCAAATTTTATCGAAATCGTTAGAGCGGCTTCCGAGATACCCGAAATATATAAATAAATAAATATACAAGAATTGCTCGTTTAAAGGTATACGATAGCCAGAAGAAACATTTCAGTATATCTCAATCTAACAGTAAATCACTATTCGATGTAAAACCTTAAGTGAACCCCATCAATGTAGGTACACCATGACGAACCGGCGTTGTCAACAAACACCCCAGAACTTTTTGCCTACCTGAGCCCCGAGGGACCGCGGCACACGTCAGTTCGCGTCTCAATAAATCAATGGGCTGGCTGAGCCGTCACTCCGGTGTATTAGGACGTCCTTCACTCCCTTTTTGTCATTTTTTTCGTAACTCCTTTACGCTACTCTATTAGGGACGTGTTTGGGGGAGTTTTGTTGTCGGTTGCAGTAAATTATGATCTAAAAGTAAGGTAAATCTAATTATTGGTTCAAGGGGTTCATTGAAAACTACAAAGTGAATTAGACTAGTGCATCGAGGTTTGCATGATTATTCAGAATATAGATAATGTTTATTGTAAGTGGTGTAAATATTCAAATTATTTGTAACTGACTTATCTCAGCAGTCGTAGGCGAAGGTTTTTTGGGAAAATAAACAAAAATAGATACATAGGCACAAAAAAGTTGGTTACACTGTAGGTGGTGGCACTGTAGTCTGGTGTTATTTACTTTACGTCACCCTAGGCTAGGCCCGTAAGTGGGATTTCCTCCCCGCTACGCGAGGAGAAAATCTCACTTCCTGGCCAAGGCAAGACGTAAAACTTTAGACAAACCACGGGCGGTAATTCGTAAAGCCCCAGATCACATATTTATGGCCCTCATCTTAGCCAGTTTGGGCCACAAACACCTGCGATCTGGAGCATTCACGAATTCACCTCCCTAGGTATGTAATGTACTATTGATTCGTAGGGTAACTTGGCAACCTTGACCAACGATTTTTTACGTCGACAAACTATGTATAAGATTTAGGTTTTAGGACGCCAGTTTCATTAGAGCGAGATTCAATTATGCTATTGGCAACCTTACTAAATAGAAATACATAATTATATTCTTTCAGATTTCAACCTGAAGGGGCAACAAACAGACTGACAGAGTTAGGTACTTTCGTTATGATATCAGTAAGGTTTATAGGTAGGTACAGAACAAGATTTTATAATAGAATAGCATAGAATGTTTTTATTCGTAAACACAGACATGCATAAAAAGAACATAGTGAGCAGGGATGTTGCGGATGCAGATTTTTTGACATCCGCGGATGCGGATGCGGATGCGGATTTTTAAAGGCTCACATCCGCGGATGCGGATGCGGATGCGGATGTCAAGATTAGGTACTTAGAAAACGTCAAATATTACATTTTTAGTATTTTTTTATTAAAAAAAAACCAAACGTTTAGTATTTGAGCAAGAATATAGGTGCGTTATATTTAATAAACAGTAACTTGGCCGACTTTTCTGGATCTAGACGATTTCGTTAGAGGTAATGACGAAATTACCTAGCACTTACGCCGCCGCTAAGACGTTCCTGTACCGACTTGTTCGACATCCGCATCCGCATAAGCTCCGCATCGATTTTATGCGGATGCGGATGCGGATGCGGATGTTGAAAATAATGCGGATGTTCCGCGGTTGCGGATGCGGATGCGGATGTTCGCAACATCCCTGATAGTGAGAATAAAGTGTCACGAAATGGCCTCATCTCAGCATGTTGCTGGAGACTTCCAGCGCTGATTTTCCGATGAGACCATAAAAACCATTTAAAACTTTAAAAACCTTTTCGTCCGCTTTTATCACGGTAGGGAACCGAAGAAAACTTTTGAACGGATACAGGCAGTCTAGTCCTGTGTGTGAAGGGTTGTAAATCACATTTTCAACTCGAAAAGGGTGCGTAGACGTCGATCGATCAAAAATGGGTAGTTAATTGTCCGTCGAACAATTTCACAGATCTTGATAAGCGTAAAATGAAGGCCACACAAGACAAATAGAGCGGGGGTGTGAGGTTTTTGTGCAAGATCGCATCGAGATAGTGACGCAGGGTGGTCCGCCGGGAGACAAGTCTCACCCAAGGTCCTAGCACTTTTTCTGTATTGAATATGTCTATAGATACAATGTATATTGGCTTAAAAAATGTGGCTTTCCGATACGTAGTTAATTCAGTTTTCCTCAATTAGTACTTCTTTAGTTTCCTTTACTTTTCTGGTTCGAGCTCATATCTATTTATTTATGATATATATTAAGTATTTATTTATTTATTTTATTTAGGTTATATTTATATATGTACGCTTTATTTTTATTTATTTAAGTATTTCTATTTATGTTTATATATATTATTTGTAGCAATGTGTAGGTATTCAAAAGTTGCATTTCATAAATTTTAGTGATTGTACACTATTGTTTTTGTTTGTCATTCATCGTCACTTCTGTTTTGTTTTATTCGTTTCCTCAAAGGTTAACTGGAAGAGATCCCATGCAGGGATAAGTTCGCCTTTGTTGTATTTAATTTACTCTGTAACTATGTTTCTCGTGTTTTTATTTCCATGTCCAATAAAGTACATACATACATACCTACATACAGTATAGTGAGTAAGTATTCATGTTTTGAAAAATAATTTATAATTGGAGTGCAACATTAATAGTAGCACTTGCTGTAAAACAAAAGCCACTAACTAGTTATTGGTGCATGAATGACATTTCTCATTAGGTACTTGTGACTACACAGGAGTTCTTACAATAAACATTGAGTCAATGGCACGAGTACCTATAGGTAAAAAACTTAACTAAAGCGCTTCTTGTGTGTATTTAGATGTGTAATACAGTAAAAAAAGGCACAAGCTAAATAAATGATATCAATACATATTTAATATGAGTTGTAGATACCTATTAATAACTTACCTACTATACATCATTTTGATTACCTCAATTATGAGTTAATAGTAGATACCTATTTAATTGACTCTATATCATTTTGTTTAACTCAATCACTTGCCATTCTATCATCCTCATTTTCATCAGTGGACTGTTATATTATAGTTGACTGTACAGAAACAATGTCACTGTTATACTATCTTCGGAGGAAACACTTAATGAAATTCTAGTTTGTTTGTCAAGAACTTTAAGAAGAAGATAAAGAACTATTTTTGCTCCTCCTTCATTGTATGTAAGCAAACATTGATTGTCCCATTCTTGCTGAGTTTATTGTACTCATTTTTTGCTTTGTTACTTTTAAGAGACTCCATGTTCATTGAAACGTTTTTTCTGGCAACAAATCCTCTGACCATTCCCCAAATAAATCATTACAAGTGGATAAAATTAGCTTGTTTTTGAGTACAAAATCGTGTAACTAGGTGTTATGTATATGGGTTTACTATCTGTGCATTAAACGTCAGTCTATACCGGATCGTCTTGTTTCATTGACGCGCCTACCTACCTAACACTGGCGAACGAGTATATTAAAATTAAAATTTGATCGACGCGTGCGTGATTTTTTTCTCTTTAAAAATGCCTTATGGACATATTGAGTGTTTTAATATCTCTAGCGGTAATTGGGAAACATATGTGAGACGTGTTGAACAGTATATACAAGTTAATTCAATTGCTACTACCTTGAAAGTAGCCACGTTAGTGACGGTTGTCGGACCAGAATGTTACGAGTTAATGTGCGACCTGTGTGCACCGGCTAACCCCGAAACTAAAACATATGAGGAGCTCGTAAGATTAGTAAAAGAACACCTCGAGCCTCAAAGGTCCGAGATGGCGGAAAGGCATGTTTTTCGACAAAGAACTCAGCGGCAAGGTGAAAGTGTTCGAGACTACCTTCAAGCATTAAAACATTTAGCAAAAACGTGCAATTTTAGCACTTGCCTTGAGACTTGCCTTCGTGATCAGTTCGTGTCGGGGCTATTTAATGAAGATATGAGGTCCAGGATATTCGCTGAAAAGAATATAGACTACAAACGCGCCGTGGAGTTGGCGTTGGCGCTGGAGGCAGCGGAGCGGCACGCGGCGACAGCGTGCGCGCATGGCGCCGAGGGCGCAGCGCTCCCGGCTACACAACCAGCACAAGGGGACGACGGCTTGCATCGGTTCAGCTCCGGCCCAGGCGCCGGCGCTGCCGCCGCGCGCGGCAAAACCCAGCAACGCGTGTGCGGGCGCTGCGGCAAGGCGGGGCACGTCGATGGCAGGTGTCGATTCAAGCATTATTCGTGTGACAATTGTGGACAAAAAGGTCACTTAAAGGTAATGTGCAAAGTTAAAAGTGCAGTCGGTCGTGGGAACGGCAAGACAAAAGGTCAGTTACATTTTAACGATCCCGTAGACAGCGACAGCGATGCCAGCGACGATTGCCATTTTTATAATTTGGTAGCTAGCAATGAGGGTGACGACCCGTTTTACGTTTCTCTAAAAGTGGCAAACGTAACATGTAACTTCGAAGTAGACACGGGAAGTAGAATTTCGGCCGTTTCTGAACATTTTTATAAAAATCATTTTTCGAATATACCAATTCAAAATAAACAGTCAACATTTCGTTCATACATCGGTCACCCCATTCAACCAATAGGCTATATTATTGTCGATGTCGTTTGTGGCGATAATGTGGAAACACTTAAATTGTATGTGTTTAAAAACGGAGGACCGCCATTGTTGGGTCGAACATGGATCAGAAAGTTAAAAGTGTTATTCGATATTAATAATATTGCTGATGACGACTCAATGGCGAGATCCTTGAAAGATGAGTTCCCGGAGGTTTTTGCAGATGGGTTGGGGACATTTAAGTCAGAGTTAAGCTTGCATTTAAAAGAGAAAACGCCTGTGTTTGTGAAGGCGCGCGCGCTGCTGATTGCGTTGCGCGAGCCCGTGGAGCGCGAGCTCGATCGGTTGCAGCGGGAGGGGGTAATCTGTAAAGTTGAGCGATCTGACTATGGCACACCGATCGTGCCAGTTGTCAAATCGAATGGCAGCATTAGACTATGCGGTGATTATAAAATTACTATAAATCCCTTATTGAAAGATTACCACTATCCTCTGCCGCGGATCGAGGACCTGTTCGCGGCGCTGGGGGGCGGCGAGCAGTTCACAAAATTAGATTTGTCTAATGCGTTTCAACAATGTTTATTGGACGAGCAGTCGCAGCCGATGACGGCGATAACCACTCATATCGGTACTTTTATTTATAAGCGTGTACCGTTTGGCATCAAATGCATTCCAGAAAATTTTCAGAAGATAATGGAAGAAACGCTGAGTGGTTTGCCGTCAACGGCTGTTTTTGCAGACGATATTTGTGTCACTGGCAAAGACAGGCCCACTCATCTGGCAAATTTAAGGGCGGTGCTACAAAGGCTCAAAGATAACGGTTTACGTATAAATTTCAGTAAATGCGCGTTTTTCAAAAACAGCGTTACATATCTGGGCTATAAAATTGACAAATTTGGGCTGCACACAGACGAAAAAAAAATTGAGGCCATTGTAGCAGCTCCCACTCCAAGTAATGTAACTCAATTGAGAAGTTTTATTGGACTCATAAATTTCTATGCTAAATTTTGTGTAAATATGAGTGATATATTGAAACTACTGTATGGTTTATTAAAGAAAAACGTTAAGTGGGAATGGGGTAACGACTGCGAAAGGGCATTTATAAAAATAAAAAAGGTTTTAAGCAGCGCTCCTGTACTGGCACACTACGACCCGTCGCGTCCACTAATTTTGTCAGTTGACAGTAGCTCGTACGGGCTGGGGGCGGCCTTGACACAATGTGGCGCGGACGGCTGCGAGCGGCCGGTGTGCTGCGCGTCGCGCACGCTCAGCGCCGCCGAGCTCAACTACTCTCAGTTGGATAAGGAGGCGCTCGCTATTGTGTTCGGTGTGACTAGACACCACCACTATTTGTACGGTAAGCGTTTTATATTGCGTAGCGACCATCATCCCTTAAGTTATATATTCGGCAAACATAAGGGAATACCAGTAACGGCCGCTAGCCGTTTACAGCGTTATGCCGTCAAATTAGCTGCATATGATTTTGAGATACAGTTTGTAAGGTCCACTCAAAACTGTTTCGCTGACGCTCTGTCTCGCCTTCCTCTAGGATCGACTGAGGTTCGATCTAGAACGAAGTGTCGTGAAGAGTTTAGTTACCTGCATTTCATAGAGGACAACTTTCCACTCAGTTTCAAAGATGTGAAAACTGAGACGTCGAAAGATTCTTTGTTGTGTAAAATATATGGGTATGTGATGTTTGGTTGGCCATCCAACGGTCTAAATGAAATTGAAAAACAATACATTAGCCGGAAAGACAGCTTGCACGTTGACCAGGGGTGTCTCGTGTGGGGATACAGGATTGTGATTCCTAAATCTTTACGTGAGAAGATTTTAAGAGAAATACACGACGGACACCCGGGCATCGTGAAAATGAAGCAAATAGCCCGTAACTACGTGTGGTGGGAGAACCTGGATGCCGACATCGAGCGCGTGGCGCACGAATGCTTGGCGTGCCGATCGCAGAGGCCCGTGGCGCCGGTGGCGCCGCTGCACTCGTGGTCGTGGCCAACCCAGGTATGGTCTCGTCTTCATATAGATTTTTTAGGGCCATTTTGTAGTGACTATTATTTGGTAGTTATAGATGCCCACTCGAAGTGGATTGAAGTTGAAAAAGTAAAAACCACCTCAGCGCCTGTGATAATCGGGCATCTAAGGAAAATGTTTGCTCGATTCGGTTTACCAAAAAGAATAGTCAGCGATAATGGGCCTCCGTTTTCGTCTTCGGAATTTGCCACATATTTGCTGCGTAACGGCATAAAGCATACGTTGATAGCTCCGTATCACCCGGCTAGTAACGGAGCCGCTGAAAATGCAGTACGCTCAATTAAACGCGTACTGAAAAAGGCGCAATTTGAAAACGAAGACCCACATGTCGCACTTAGTAGGTTTCTCTTCACCTATAGAAATTCGGAGCAAACAACAACCGGGCGAGAGCCCGCGGTCCTGATGATGGGCCGGCGGCTGCGTGGGCGGCTCGATCTGCTGCGCCCGGACACCGAGGAGGCCGTGCGCGCCGCGCAGCTGACGCACGAGCAGCGCCGCGAAGGCGCGCTACGGGTCGCTGACCCCGGAGACAAGGTATTACTTAGAGATTATTCCAAGGCGGGGCGTAAGTGGCAGGAAGGGGTCGTGACAAAAAGATCAAGTCCGGTGTCATATGAGGTAAGAACGAGCGATGGGCGCACGCATAAGCGTCATGTTGACCAAATTTTGACAGGCAGTAAAACAAATAGCCTAAGGAAATCGCGCCATTCGCTCAGTCAGGCAGGTACCTGATGAGTCACCGGTAAGTCCTAACTGCCCTAAGACAACGTCGCACAGGCCTGTGGAAGACATAGATACAGAGGAGTTTTATGATAGTGTAGCGGCACACTCAGCTGACCCAGCATCGCCGGGTGCACGCTCGGGCTCGCCCGCACAGGTACCGTCCGCGTCAGTGCCCGATCGTAGTCCTCGTTTAAAGCGCAAAGCGGCTTTAAAATGCCTAGAAAGGTTACATAATGCCTAGTTGCAGTCGTTGCCCTATTATTATACTTGCACAGGTCATAAAACCTCCTAATGCTCCCAATACCTTACCTAATTAATAATTATTACCTCGTCATACTCGTAAAGTATTAAATACCTATGTACAGTTTAGAGAATTAACCTAGTTATTTAATTAATATGCATAACAAAAATAAACTTCAGGTACTAGAATGTCATGCAAAAGAAGAAATGCAATCTTCATTGTAATACCTATTTAGATAAGAACATAAACACGGAAATGTATGTGATACCTACATAAATATGTTGTCTCGACTCTTTGATGATAGAATTAAGATTCAATTTTGAATCATTTTAGTTAGTTGTGTTATCTTAGCACTTAGCAGGTATAACTGATATTCCTTTATGTGCAATATAATCTTGAGGTTAAACCTTAATGTGATGGGAATAAGGCAGATACTGGCATGCATGTCAATGTACCTGCCTTACGCCAGTGGTTTTATTATCTATTGCTGCATGTTGTTTACATCTCATATGAACAATATATTTTTTTTCGCATAATTTAAATATTACTTATACAGCATTTTGTATTAAGTATGTCTTTCGTAAATGCTACCATTTAAGTCTGTAACCTACCTAGGTATGTACATATCTCGTACCTATGTAACTTGAGTGACACGAAGACATGTTTAGTCAGTATTGTACCTTTTACCTACTAACTTTTGTGGTAGTTACTAAATATAAATCGTTAGTTTTAGTAAATATTTAGGGGGGGAAAAGTGTTATGTATATGGGTTTACTATCTGTGCATTAAACGTCAGTCTATACCGGATCGTCTTGTTTCATTGACGCGCCTACCTACCTAACACTAGGTATATACACGACTGTACCTACACGAATATTCAAACTTGAAAGATAAACAAATAACTAACAAGTTACAACCCCAACAAACGCTATTTTACTATAGCTTAACTACCTAATAATAATATGTCAGGAGTATCCTGACAGGTACATATTTGTTTGAAGAATATTTATACCTTAGTACATTAAATAATATTAAGTAAATGTAACACGAAAGCTTTATGTTCATAAACATAAGTCGTGACGAAAGTTAACACATTCAACCGCAAGTATGCTAGATTCCAACACGACAATCAACGTAATAAACACCCTTCACGAAACTTGCCCGCGTTGATAATGATCGAGTTATCGGTTAACTGGTGGTGGAGTGTCGTGTTAACTTTGTCACCCTCGTAGCCTGTTTAATAAACAAATCTGAAAATCAACCATGCCGTGTACAGGATAGAGTTTATAGTGCGAAGTTTAAAACAGTGTAAAAATAAGCTATTAAGTATTTTGTGACGGTTTAGTGTGTGAGAGTTGGCCGCGACGTGCGACGGTCACGTCGCGCGGTGATCGTATCCCAGACGCGGCGCGCGCTCTCGTGCGGCGCGGCGTACGCGCACATCTCACACGAAATGGGTCAATTACGACGTGGGAGTGGAGCGATACGTGACCGTAGCGCCTGATCTAGGTGATATGACGGTGCTATGTTTCACGCCTTTGTGTACCTGTGAGATGGTGACAGTTTGAGTTTAGAGATACATCCGAAGTAGAAAATTGGACCAGAGATATGTCATTCCGTTCATATTCAGAACAGCCCAACTCAGACCACTGCAAGAACATGGTTAGTGAGAAATCTATAGATTGATAGAACTTACGTACAAGCTTACCAATAAGCTAACGTTCTAATCTCAAACTAAAGTATTATGTCAATACTGTGTCCTTTCCTATTAAGAATTATGCGTATATGGCACCTATTACATATAGGCACCTACCTACATATTTACATATATAGACTATCGTATCCACTTACAATACTATTGCCATCCAACAAGACAATTAAAAGCGTACACTCATGACCATGAACATATTAGTATTACAATAAATCAGTCTTCGACGACTTCGACGAATAAAACAGGGGCGTGAACCCTAAATTGCAATCACCCTCCCGGAAACGCAACATACAAGTGCCTATGCCTACACATTAGCACATCACGCGTAACAACACCGCTCCTGAGCTGTGACACGCTCCATTAGTTTCCACGTTTCTTCAAACAAAAACAAAACGAACATTTAAATCGTAGATGAGCATGAACAAATAGGTAACGACGTAGATTACGCTTAAAATTGCCAATTGCGGTGGCGTAATTACTTTAGTCGCCGCAGAAACGAAACTTCGTCAGATCTTTTTATACGAAAAGTTTTGAATAACATGCATACGATGGCTACGCGTGGGAAATTGATCCAGTTAGAATAATTTAGAGGCGAGCGATTTAATTTGAAGAGCATGAGAGCATGACTAAGAGCCATAGTGTGCCGGTGGAACGAATGGAGAGGCATGCCCATTTTGGTGACAATCCGCGTGTTCACAGCGCCTACGACGCCGAGGTCACCCTGACGCCCGACTAGTACGACTATGATTTCGGGAATTCTCTGCACCCATTGTTTTACAAATTGGACCCTTAAAACACAAAACATTCCCCACCTCTAATGGCAAGAATTGACTTGAAAACTAGTTTCAATATTAATTTAAATCCATTAGTTGTGATCTAATGTTATTTTACGAAACGAAAAAAAAAACGAAACAAAATACAAGAATTTCTGGACTTCATAAGTGGAAAGTTGTGCATTGAATTGAGGAATTTACAATGGAATAATCAATAGACAAGTCTCTTATAGATCAATTGTGTAGACACAATGTAATAAATACCGATTCTGCGACAAAGTGGTTGTCCCAGCAGTGGTGTTATTCTAATCTTTTAACGAGCACAGGCAAGATGAGCTATTTGCCCACCAATATAAGTGCCAACTCCGATTTATCTTTGCCGATACAGTACCCGAGGTTGCATCTACACTGGTAGGCTTACATTTCATTGCGTCTATGCTCGATAAGCAATATAAATACATGCCCTGGCCCTGGCCGGTCGTGAGCCGCCATTTTCACGGAGCGTCACGCAGCTTTTTACCAGCTCTTGGTGAGCTATGGCGAGTTAGTCTGCACGACTTCGATTACAACACGGTGTCACTGTACAAGGCGACAGACAAACTATCTAATTGCTGTAATGAGAAAAGATGCCAAATAAAAAAATATGGCCAAGGGCATATAGATTAGGTACCATTTATACTCTTATCCGGGAAAGCGAGCTCTTATCAAACCCATACGGTAATTGGTAACCATGCATGAATCGGCTTTTTCGTTAATACTTATACAGGGTGGTCCAAACATAGACGTCCAAAAATTTTTTTATAGATTCCTCACATCGTGTGCTATCAGTATGTTAGCCCCATGTATGTTGCCGATTTTTCGTAGTTTTCGAGTTATGAATTTTTGAACTTTTAAATTTGTTAAGAAATTCCGATTGTTAAGGGATGAACAAATTAATTTATTAAAAAAAAAACTTTTGAACTTTTTTGAATGTTTCTTTTTGTAAAACAATCCTTTACAAACGGCGCAGTTGCTAAAAAAAACCTGCATCCTCACTTGACTGCGAGTTGGAAAAAAAAGACAACATTCAAAGTTTGACGCATGGTCTAATAAAACATGGTCTTCTCTTCCCAGAGTGTCACTTGCCTACGTCACAATAACATTGCCACTTTATTTCAACATAACATGTTACATGGGTACATTAAATCTATGGTTAATAAGTTAATTTATTTCTTTATAACTTAATAATTTTCATTTATATGTATTTTATCTTAAATTTTACAATATCACGTCATTTTTAATTATTCGTTAGCAATATCTTCCGATTCACGAAAGAAATTTCAGACGTTCGGGTAATTCTGTTTACACTACTGGCAACACAGGATAGCGCTGTCACATTTGACAATCCGCCATTTTATCCCTGACCGACCGTCCTTGTCGAACGCGTGTTAATTGTTATTTCCTTCTCGCTCAGTGTCAGCAGTCGCAGTGTTTTCCAAACTTTTCACGTCGTAAGCTTCGTAATTAATGTTTTGTTACGAAAATGGTTGGCTGCTCTATTCGGAACTGTAAGAGTAGGAGTGAAAAGTGCAGTATAGATTTGTTTTATTTTACTATGTTTCTACATGAATAACTTAAAATTAATGCCGTTAAAATAATTTTCACTGTTGGTTAAAATTCTCCCACATTTTATGTTTGAGAACCTGTAAACAGCATGATGACGTAGGCAAGTGCCAGTTAGGTCATTCGCGAATCTCGGAAGAGAGTACCAGGCGGAGTATATTATTATACCATGGTTTGACGTACCTACAACTTGATCCCAAAAATTGCCGCAGGTAGGTATCACGTTTTTGCAAAACCTATTGTCATCTGACCCTACAATCCAGATGAGACACTGGTTTATTAAGACTAGTCAGGTTTTCTTCATCGAAGAGCAACAGATACCTACATATAACGGGTTGGCTTAAAGTAATGAGAATTTTTATTTTCAAAAACATCAATAAAGACTCAATTGCTATAGGTTTAAGGATTTTAATATGGTAAAATCAATCGTGTTTTATGTTTTAATTTAATATTATAATATTGCAAAAGGTCCCGCATCTTCGATTTTTCTTAGCTTACTTTTCACCATTAGCATCATACTTTGCAATAGCAATTGAGTTTTTATTGATGTTTTTGAAAATAAAAATTCTCATTACTTTAAGCCAACCCGTTAGTAAAACATCAAACAATTTTTCTAACTCCCGACAAGTTTCGAAAAACAAATTGGTACGTTCCGTTGTTATAGAATTCACCATACGAATTATTTCAGTTTTGACACTGTCAGTGACTTTTGGTACGGGTACTACATAGAAAAAATAATTCGTATGGTGAATTCTAATATAACAACAAAAAATACGTAATTTACTATATAGACTCATAGAATAGTTATTTACGATACACAGGGTTGGGCAGTATTTCAATTACATGTATTTGAAATACGTATTTGAAATACAAATTAGTATTTTGTATTTGTATTTCAAATACTACCTCAAAAGTATTTTGTATTTGGTATTTCAAATACTGCACTCACATGTATTTAGTATTTTGTATTTCAAATACTTCAAGCTTCAAAATACATTTCTATAAATACATTTTATTAAATTCTATAATCCTAAAATGTCTAATCTCTCGCACAAGCTGTGAGCCGACCGCGAACCTCCGATCCAGCCGAGATACAATTTTCATTGGCTGGATACTGGATCTATATTAGGTCAACTTCTGCGTGGAACTTTTCGTTTAAATCTAGGGGATAGGGTCATTGCAGTAGTTTCCGTCCATGCACTAGTTTTCGACGACTTGACGGATTATCAAATATATATTTCATTTTTAATTTACTACTTTTTGCGAAATCTTCATCTTCCTCGCGTTGTCCCGGCATTTTGCCACGGCTCATGGGAGCCTGGGGTCCGCTTGGAAACTAATCCCAGTAATTGGCGTTGGCACTAGTTTTTACGATAGCGACTGCCATCTGACCTTCCAACCCAGAGGGTAAACTAGGGCCGTAATTGGAATTAGTCCGGTTTCCTCACGATGTTTTCCTTCACCGAAAAGCGACTGGTAAATATCACATGATATTTCGTACATAGTTCCGAAAAACTCATTGGTTCGAGCCGGGGTTCGAACTCGCGACCTCCGGATTGCAAGTCGCACGCTCTTACCGCTAGGCCACCAGCGCTTCCTTTTTGCGAAATATCATTGTTATAAGACAGATATATTGCTTAGACGCCTTAGACATAAGGATTGAAATCAGTCCAAATTTGTGCAGGAATGTAGGTATACTCGTATATTCAAATTTCGTCAAGTGGACGTAAACTAGAGCTGGACGAAAACTAGCGCAATGACCCTATAAGTTTATATGAAAGGATATTCGTTAACGTTAAAACTAAATGCTAAACAAAAAAATAAATAAAGGTATATTTTGTAATTGAAATACATTATTTTAAACACTGTAATTTGTATTTTGTATTTCAAATACCCGTCACCAAAGTAGTTTGTATTTTGTATTTCAAATACTTTTAAAAATGTATTTTGTAATTTGTATTTCAAATACGTGGAAGCCAGTATTTTGCCCAACCCTGACGATACAAGTGCGGAAAAGAGGAAATTCGAAACGAGTGGCGATAAATTAAAACACGACCGACTCCATACTTGAAGTCGCGCAAGATGTATGGAGTCGCGCGCGAAGAAGGGAACTCATGTCATGTTAGACCGCCTGGTGGTAGCCACATAGGTACCTTATGTACTTAGGTACCTAACGTAATATTCTCACCAAGTTTAATTTAGCGGGTTAGCTCACTGACCGTTAGTGCTTGAAAGCTGCAATTTAACATGGGTTTATAAATTAATCACGCTGACAAAATAGTAAAGTATAAATTAGAAAAAATATGGTATCTTCCCTATACGATAAGAGGGAATGATTGTTTCGCTTTAACCCTGTGGGATGTTGTTGGATAGAATGGACAGGTCGTTTGAAATGAAATGGGATCTACAGAGGCCATTTTTTGATGAGGTGAATATTTTCAGTAATAATATCTCGTAGAGAAAAAAAACCTCCCCTTTGGGACCGTGGGTCCAGAAAATATGAAAAAAATGTGAATGTAAAGCTTAAAGCCTCTCAATAAAAAATATGTAGGTAGTGAACATAATCGCCAATCAGTATATACTTTAGCCATTTTTGAATTTTCACAGAAAGTCTTCTGTTCTGCGAAGTGCCGCGAGGTGTTTGTCCCTTTTGCTTGTTATGTGAACATATAAGTAGGTATGTATGAAGTAACAAGCCCCGGTCATGCTCTTGTTATACGTAGGTACATATTATAACATACGGTGAAAGAAATCTCGCAGATGAAACGATCTGTACGGTTACCATCAGTTTGTCACTGACATAAACGCCGTCGAGAACGTAATTTACTTTCTATACATCTCGCTCGCACTCGCATATTAGTGCAAACGGGATGTATAGAAAGTAAATTGCGTTCTCGACGGCGTTTATGTCAGTGACAAACTGATGGTAACCGTACTGAACGTTTTTACTGAAATAATAATAATTTCAGGTTTGTTATTTATAATGTATGAGGCTAACAACTGGCAACGAAACGTTACAAACTGATGTGTACTTATTATGAAAAATATATCTTTCTACAGAAAACTATCCGGCCCCTCCGCGCGTGCGCCGAGCGAATCGGCACGTAGTTCCGGCGCGCGGGCGCAGGTGGATGCTGCTGCGGTCTCGCTCCGCCGCCGTCACCTGCGCTGTAATTCCTGTACCCTGACCCAAACCAGCATAAACGTGACCTCGACATCCATACCAAATATCAATTATCGTAGACCACACTTAAGCTGGTGAGGTCATGGGAATGGGAATTACTGCCCTGTAATCCTACAGTGCCTGAATTACATTGAGGTAACAGACACCTGCCTAATGCCTATGATTTGCTAAGCGTTCCAATTGATTCAAGGTGTCGATTGTTCCCATTTCACACCACCAATCAGTTCGAATTGAACATCTTTGTCCAGTTATGACTCAATTTTGTTTTTACCGAAGAATAATGAGGTTTGACCATGCCTGTGGCTGATTTATTGCGTACTGATGTGGAATATTGAATCAACCATCCCATAATTCAGTGACCCTAATAAAACTGATTACATCATTTTTCGTATGCATACGATACTAATTAAGTAGGATTATTTGCATATATTCATACTTAACAAATAACAATAGTTCTTAAGACTGGGAAAAGGAAATCAAGACATTTGCATAAGACTAAGCAACGGATCCCACAGAATCGGACAGGAAGCTCGCCCTCCGGACCGGCTGAAGCGGGCTGCACTTCCGGCGTATCCGGAGACGCGGAGTACGCCTTAGATGGACTTCCGCCTTTTAACTGGCTACGCAAGTTATGGTCATTCATTTCATTGTGTATCGTGCATTCGTGCTCGACTTTTAGATAAAAACTTACCTATATATTTTTGAATTTGAAAATATTTCTCCCCCTTATTTAACACAAAAATGATTTCTTATTTATAATGTTCTTATATACCTACTTCATAAGAATTTTACATGAATGCCTTTTTTTTGCTAGCTATTTTAGCCCATTTTATATTGTTTGATCTTCTACTAATAAAATTTGCGTGATTCGTTTCTCTATATTAGCTAAAGGGTTATCATTATCATCAAAATACACCTGGCTGCGTCATATGAACCTTATTAGAGTTTATTCGAAGATATGACAGTAAATATTATCTACTCGCCAATAAGAATATAATCATTTATTTACAAACAAGATATATACAATGGTATTACTAAAAGAAATAATAATAATAAATTCTCGTCAATAATACATATAATGCAAATTTAATCAGCACTACATCAGTTATTGTTATCTATCGCCATAGTTTACATAATCGGTTATACCTACCTCAATCGTATCGGTTATCGGAGATGCCGTCAAATTGTAAACTAACCCAGCTAGCGCAGGAACTGCGATCGAACAAGAAGACAAAGGCAACAATAGATGCAGGAACTAACAGGAAATGCCAAAGCTGAGATGAACCGTACGAGTATCGCGTAACTTTTGCGTACAACAACAATAGTAAAGGACGTCAACAATTGAATGTAAACATTTACTTAACCAATTGTGCATGTTTGCCTTCGTGTTTACTTAGCAACGTCCGCGCAAGACTAAACATTTAAGATTCGGTCAATGTTAGGTTGTTTGAAATGATTAAATTGATTTGACGACGACCAATATAATTATCCTTACTTTATTATTATTTGAAATATTTGAATGAAATTCTGTTATTATACAGTGTGGAAAGATAAGTCGGGCCCTGGAGGGAAACTACCTTAAATCCTTAAGCTGGCTCATTTTACTTAAAGGAGACATTCCTTTATTTTTAAAAAGAAACAAAACTGCATTCAAAGATTTTCTAAAACTCGCTTGCCTCGCCCGGGACTCGAACCAACTAAAATTTAAAAAAAAAAACACTCTCTATTTTATTATGCTAATGGATAGTAGGTATTATTATTCAGGATAAAATTTCTCTAACAAACATTTGGTCTTAAAAATAAAAATGATCGTTAAATCTAACATTAACTTTATTTTACTATCAATTGGTTACACTTAAATTATTTAACTGATAAATTGTTCGAAATGAGCCCCCTCGTTCCGGCTACACAAAATTAGTCGCCGTTGAAATTCATTTCTTGTAGCCTTCAGCAAAGTGTTGTGGTGTATGCCCCTAATAACATTTTCTACCGCAACCCTTAGCTCTTGAACGGTTTCATAGCAAGTTTCATAAATAACATTTTTTACATGACCCCATAAAAAGAAGTCCATGGGCGTCAGGTCTGGAGAGATAAGAGAACGGTTACGTGTCTTTTACTTGTTGAAAGTGAACAGTAAGAACTAAATGTTCACTTTCCAGAGTAAGACCAAATGTTTGTTAGAGAAATTTTATCCTGAACAATTACTATCGATTAGTATAATAAAATAGGGAGTGTTTGTTTTTTTAATTTTAGTTGGTTTGAGTCCCGAGCGAGGTAAGCGAGTTTCAGAAAATCTTTGAATGCAGTTTTAATTCTTTTTAAAAATAAAGGAATGTCTCCTTTAAGTAAAATGAGCCATCTTAAGGATTTAAGGTAGTTTCCCTCCAGGGGCCCGACTTATCTTTCCACACTGTATATATGTGGTTTGGGTGGACCTTGGGTACCTACTTATGTGCAATGATTTATAACTCAAGATAGGTACTATAGGGGTTCCAAAATTGAAGCGCTTAACTTGTGACAAATTGGACAAGTTGCCTTTAGACGCGGCTGGACAAGCGAGAAATGTGCACGTGCTAACGAGCTCCCGCACACCGAAAGAGAAAGAGACGACCTTATATTTAACAACGAGTGTGACAAAGATGGATGGAATGAGAAAATTAATCAAAAATAACAGATTTCTTCGTAGGCACAGAAATAAATACGGAAGTGTTTTTTGTGCTCCTCAAGTATGAGTATAACCTATCTATGGTTATATAATATCATTGCTTATGTGTCGTTTTTCTTTGACAAGTTCTGCTACCCCAATAACTTGAAGGATTTGAAATGAAATATCGTTACAAAAAATAATACCTAGTACGTATAGGTATGTAGCATGTACGTATATATGTCGCAGTCGGATCGTATAATCCGCCGTATTACATTACGGCTAGCCGTTTTACAAAACAGGGGCGTTTTGAAATGCGGCGGTTCGACGATTAGCCGGATTGAATGCGGCTGAATGAAAATCCGCCGGAGTGTATTCGGCGCCATACGTTCTTCAACACGGCTAGCCGTAATGTAATACAGCGAGTCATTAGCCGCCGCTTTGACAGTTTTTAGTTCCCATTTTTAGGGTTCCGTACCCAAAGGGTAAAAACGGGACCCTATTACTAAGACTCCGCTGTCCGTCCGTCCGTCCGTCCGTCCGTCCGTCCGTCCGTCTGTCACCAGGCTGTATCTCACGAACCGTGATAGCTAGACAGTTGAAATTTTCATAGATGATGTATTTCTGTTGCCGCTATAACAACAAATACTAAAAACAGAATAAAATAAAGTTTTAAGTGGGGCTCCCATACAACAAACGTGATTTTTGACCGAAGTTAAGCAACGTCGGGCGGGGTCAGTACTTGGATGGGTGACCGTTTTTTTGCTTGTTTTGCTCTATTTTTTGTTGATGGTGCGGAACCCTCCGTGCGCGAGTCCGACTCGCACTTGGCCGGTTTTTAATACTCGTGGCGCTGCCTGACATAACAACAACAAACTATGAAAAATGCTGGGGTGTCCATCAAATCTTGGAGTTCGTCGGACTGTTTCTTTTCAAAAAACATTTCCTTCGCAACTTAACTAGACGGAGCCCCGCGCTATTTTTGAGCGGTTTGCCCTTCGGGCATATAATAATAATAATAATAATTCATTTATTTCGACCAACGTAGGATCATATTACATTATAATATTACATTAAATTATAATATTACATATGAAGCTACCTAACAAACCTAACCTATTACTACCTATTGATTTAGTGAGACGTCCGTGAAAACATTACACTTTGGGGAAAAAAGCGTAGGTAGGTAAGTAGGTTAGGTTCGTTAGGTAGCTTCAGATGCCCGAAGGGCAAACCGCCCAGAAATAGGAGCCCCGCTTGCGGGGCTCCGTCTATTTAAGTTATGCAGGAAATGTTTTGGAAAAGAAACACATGTAGTGCGGTGGAACCATGGTAAAAATAAATTAAATTGCAAACATTGTCAAACTCCGGTTACGTAGGCAACCGAAAGAACTGGTCACTCTACAATCTAAATAGTAGATACGATGCAGCTAAACGTAGGCCGCCTTATTGAAGAACGTATCGCAATGACAATCCAGCTAATCGTCGAACCGCCGCATTTCAAAACGCCCCTGTTTTGTAAAACGGCTAGCCGTAATGTAATACGGCGGATTATACGATCTGACTACGACATATACACAAAGTACCTTACTATCAGTAAGAATGACATAATTACTTTAAAATAAGTTCTACTGACAATTTAAGTTTAAAATGGAAATTTGATCGTGTCCGCAAACCTACGTACCTAATCACGTTTACATTTACAATTATTAGAAGCGGTAACTAATTACCCCACAGATTACGTAACAGCCATCGATAGATCCGTTTCACTGAGATCAAATCCAATAAAGTAGCAATCAAGGGATATTTAGGGGCAAAAGGATTGGTTCCGCACGCGCTACTGCCGTTTTACCACCTGTCATTGTTCTTACACCTGTGGTGTAGTTATTTAGTTTAACCCGTTTCTAGATAGTGACTTCTAATTTGAAACTAATCGATGTCCCACGATTAGTCTATTTCAGGGTAATTCTAAAATATTAAAAAGAAATACTTAATAGTTATGGTCATGATCTCATGTTATTCATGATTAATTAGTTTTTAATAATATATTATGTGTTTTGCTTCTCGGCAGAATATGTCCCTGATTCATTTATTTATCAAACTGAGGGTAAAATTTTAATAAAACACTTCGACAAATGATTCCATTAACACTATACTGTTTAATTATAATAATATTTAAAATATTAACCAGGTGTACCTTAGCTTTTGTTTCTTATTCAATACAAATAAGACATTTCTTTAGGATTTCAGATAGATGTCAGTCTGCAATAGTTCTTTGACACGAACTCATGCCAAGACCAATATAATAACTAAGTAAATAAAAACTCGCTAGAAAATTATATCAGCACCAACTAGAGTTTCAAATCTATTATTTTGTAATTTATCAATCCACCATCGGTCATATGCCATAATTCCAAGCTACGGAACAAAATAAATAACTTAATCTCACGCCGAACAGTAGCTATTTCTCAAATGTAATCGTGGAGGTAATCTCGCCCACAATGAGCGCTGTGATGAGTTGTAGAGACATGAATACGCTAATTTTCCGGAGTGACGGGAAACGTGACCGGGGCGTTTGGCGTTGGCCGCAAGAGAACCACCATGTAATCAAAATCGAGCGCTGATAGATAGGTACTTACGTAAAAGTGGAGTGTAATCTGGGGACCGCCGTTACAAACACCTCTGGGTTACACAATTAAATGCAACGCAATGCGTGCTTCTTTAGGTCACGCCTTAATAACTTAATAAAAGAGGCTGTTAAAAGAGGCGTGCCCCAAGGATCTATTCTTGGCCCATTGTTGTTCATATTGTACTCGGCGGACATTGTTAAAAGCATCAAAAACAGTAAATTTCATTTATACGCTGATGATTTGCAGTTGATGGTCCCTTTTCATAAACACGACGTCGGGAACGCAATCCATCGTATGAATGAAGACCTCTCGAAGATTGCTGAATGGTCTGCGAAAAATTCCCTAGCCTTGAACCCAGCTAAAGCCAAATTCCTCGTCCTTGGAAGTAAAAAACAAATTTCTAGCTTTATGCAGTGTGACAATAATGTTCAAATTGCTGGTATTCCAATTGAGCGAGTATATAAAGCTCGTAATCTTGGTATTTTAATGGATTGTCACCTTAGTTTCGAGGAGCATGTTATAGATACGGTCCGCAACTGTTTCTATAGGCTGAAAGTGCTTTACGGGATGCGTCAATTTATTTCTGTAGACCTGAGAATAAAACTTTGTGAAGCTCTGGTACTGTCCAAATTTAATTACTGTGACACAGTTATCGGCCCGTGTTTGTACCTACAAGAAAACTCAAAAGCTAATGAACCCTTTGGTTCAAAATGCCTGTGCCCGTTATTGTTTCAACATTCTTCCTCGAACATCGGTTTCACCTTACCTATCGAGTGCAAGGCTGCTTAAGATGGAACATAGGCGACACCTTCACTTAGCTTCTCTTCTGTTTGGTGTAATTAAATGGGGCAAACCGTCCTATCTTTCGGAGAAATTACTTTGGCGACAACAAAGGCGGACCGAACGTAATACAGCTAACCTGAAGCCGCTCATTGCCCTGAAATATAAATGTGCTGCATTCCGTGGCAGCTTCCGGTTCCAAGCTACCAAATGCTGGAATGACTTGCCACCTCCTATTAGAAACTGTGGTTCCAAATTCGGTTTAAAACGGAAACTGCGTGAAATACTTCTTAACACTCAAATTGAATCTGGACCCGCTACACATTAGTTATTTTTATTATTTATTTTTTTATTTCTTATCAAAATATCGTTAAATTAATCACCAATATTTTAATTCTTCATTTTTATGCCGCTTTCTTTCTTTATTTACGCCACTTTATCTTTTATGGTGCTTTTAAACTCAAAATAACTATTAATTTATTTTTCACTTACCTACTTTATTATTAAGTATGTTTATTTTTATTTTATTTTTTTCTACATAGTTACCTATATTTTACTAATATTTAATGTCCCTAAGGCCTTGGCAGAATAACAGCGTTGGAATTTGCCTCGTTTGCAAATTGCAACAATATGCTGAGACAGGGCCTTTTCCCTATGGCACACATTGCTGGTCCCAAGTGTGTATTTTTTCTCTGTTTTGTTTTTTAATGTGTACATAATTTCTTTGTCTTTGTTTTGCTGTTCTAATTATTTTCTGTTTATCTTATTTCTTTCATCTTATTGTCCTGTGTGTCCTTTATGAAATAAATACATTTCTTTCTTTCTTAAAAATGTATTTTTTTTCGAGTATTATCTTATTTCTTTTAATCTGTCAGCTCCCACGGCTCATATATGAGCCAGAACGCTTATGGTGACGTCATATCGTGGGATTCGACAGGGTAATGCGAACGCTACTGGCCGTGCTCTAAAAAAACTGGTTTTGCGTCCTCTTTAAGCCTTAAGTTGACCTTATACTTATTGAATAACCCTAAATTACCTGAGAATAATTTGGGATACTCTTTCTCCAAGTCAGTGCTACCTATAAGTAATTTATCATTACAATAATGCACAGATTGCACAGGTGTAAGTTGCAATCTAAACAAAGCAATAAAATCTCTGCCTAGCAACGGCGGCCCGTCGTCGTTAACAACATACACGTTCAATGCGCGAGAATCTTACTCTGCCATCGTAGTAGAACCATTAAATTGGGTGCCCATATTTTTTTTTTTTATAAATTATATACCATTTCAACCAATGAAATTTTCAAGAGAATATTTTAACACATGGTATGTTTCCAGTGACAACATTTGTTACATGCACTATAGTTCGTTTTTTTATTAGCATTAGAAATAAGGTAAACAATCTTGATGTCTCTTTTAATTGAAAAACACATTTTAAAAATAAGTTACGGTAAATATGTAACAATTATGAATCTAATACGATCTTTTATAGTCTTCTGCTTTAATTTTTAAAAAGTGTTTTTCAATTAAAAGACATGTCAAAATCGCTTACCTTCTTTCAAGTTCTTTCTAATGCTAAAAAAACGAACTATAATAATTGTTATGGGCTTAATTTTATAGGCACTTAAACTCCTAGCGCGCTTTTTAAATCTATCATTAGAAAATTCAGTATGCAAATGTCTTGATTGAATGTGCACACAAAACAGGATGATTGGGCAGTCAAGTGGTGAAGCAACCTGTCATTTTCGTATCAGAAAATTTGGAAAAAACAGATTAAGTAGGTATAGGTACAAATACCTAAGCGTACAAAACGGCCACTAGCAGGTCGATGACAGGCACCGTAATATTGATAGTGTAATTACGTTTCAGCACAATTTCGCTAAAAATGTTTATACATTTTTTACCCTTCAACGGATCAGATTATAAGAAATTCTCAATTCAAACCTCATTGCCTCATAAGTCATAAAGATTCCGCTTAAGGGAAAAAACAACGGGTTGCACTCCGGGTGTGCCGACAGAAGTGAAAACTCAATGACTAGTCCAAAATATCTGCAGCACTATGTATAATATCCTCCTTTCTATTGAAAAACTTTAGTTCCGAAATTGCTGGCCAGTGAGCTTAAATTTGTAGCGTTAATTGTTTAAAATTCGAATAGAAATTGTAAAGTTACCTTGCAGACGATCTAAATATATTTGGTCATGATATTTTGAGTTTTATTCACCAGTACTAGAGTTCACTTTTATTAGCGATTTTATCAAAATGTAGCTTTATTGAATTATATTTGAGTGATATAAAGTTAGAATGTAACTGTGAGATCCTCATATTTCAGCCCGTACAAGATTAAAACCTTTTTCATGTAATGTCATTGAGTTTTTCTTTATTGATTTAAATGCCATCTAAATGAGTGGCCATCTAAACCTTACGGTCACGTGATCGCCTTCTCTCGAGATCTGTCTCGAGTTTATCATTTTTTCCCCACCTCAAAAAGTACCCAGCGCCGCTAAAGAAGTTTTCACTTCAAAAACACAAAAAGATGACGTAATAGGTGGTATTTTTTCCTTATATCTTGTTGTGCGCTATAAAAGGTGAAACGAGCCACTTATATAGCTTTTGCATACACGATATTAGCGCTTGAATCTCTCTTGTGACGTGTGTTTTTAAATATTTCATTTAAATTATGTTAGGTATACAAATCCATAAAAGACAGGTTAAATTTTATTATTTCATATTTATTTATTTACAAACATGACCAGCTCACAGCCATACCTACTTCAAACAATTTAAATTTGTTTCCGTTTATCGACCCATTATGTCATTGTGTATTTTGTAAGTGAAAATTAATTTACATGAACAATATGTTTGCCATATTTCTCGCCTGAAACACAGGAAATCCTAGTTCAGGCACATGTAAACCATCACTATGTTTTATATGAATGTATAAAACGTACCTACGTGTTTTTAAATAAATTATGTCTATATTTATGTTATGTTCAATTAATTAAATCTTATGCATAACCCCTTTTTGTCTATTTTTTATGATCTACCACGTTTTACCTAGCCGAGTTAAAAAGCACGGGCACCGTACATTCTATTTTTGGGTGGTCGAGTACGCAGGCGGCCGTTCATTTCACGCGTTAAATCGACTATTAGCTACCGCGACCTTAACTCTATAGATGGATAAACACAAATTAGAATATCCAAGTAATCGATACGATTTGCTTCTGAAGTCTGATTAATGGTTAGACAATGAAGTTGTCTTTTTGGAGGTCAAACTTTTGACTTTTTGTATCATCGCGGAAATAGCTACGTACCCATCACGAATTTCCCATAGTTTATTTCCCAGATTGATGACATAAAGACGCCTATTGGCTTTTGCACTTACCTACATATTTACGTATTTATTACAAGTAATTACAACTATTTAGATTTTTCTTCTATTTACAAATAATATGTATTAGGTACTTACCTAATACTTTTTACTTTTGTTGCCAGTAAATTTACCAACTTAAGTAAGTAATGTAACTAATGTTAGTAGCTAGCGACAGCAGCAGCCACAATGAGATTAACACCATAGGATTGATAGGTAATATAATATCGGTTAATTAAGAGTACAAAATATATACAGGGTGCTTCCTGTAACAGGAGCAATAAATTAAACTGTGGACCCTACCTACCTACTTACTCCTCAAACCGACCAACATTTGTTCAGCAACTTTTAAAAATTATGAATCCTTTAGACTTCCTCTTTTTCATACAAAATAAATATTTCCTTCAATGTACGCTGACATCAGTGTATTTGACGTTGCTTGTCACGCTTTAAACATAACAAAATTTGCAATACATTGCGTCTTAGAATAAACTTTAAAGTGTAATAAAAATCAAGACCTGAGTTATTTTCAAAAGTTGCTGAACAAATGTTGGTCAGTTTACAATGTACAGCCTACAGTTTAATTTATTGCTCCTGTTACAGGAAGCACTCTGTATAGTTGCTACAGTAGTGAAAACAAGTAGGAGGAGTTGAGAAGTGCCTTGGGTGCACACGTGGGTGCGCGGGCGGGGCCGGATCCGCCCAATGGCTTTCGGCCACGCCCAAACGCTACTGTAATGCCGCTATTTTTATATCTTAAAGTAAGCGTGATAAAGAAACAATTTTGAAACAATGTTCTTGAACAAATTATGAGGATACATAGGTATGTATCCTCACAATTACGTGGATACGTAGGTACGTATGTGTTTATAGTAACAACAAGAACCAATTTCTCTATATTATTGAAATACTAACGGTGACCAGTAACATCATAATTAAATACTTAGCGTTTTAATAGTAACAACGTTTAGGAATACCGATTTCTGTAACTAGGCTACGTTTCCCCAACAACTATACGGGATTACTGATCTAATTGTTACAATAGGGTATTTGACTGACAAAAGCCAATCAGCTTTTTTTTGAACTGTCAAAACGATTAACCACTATGAGATTTATATGTGCTTTTGGTGCATGGTATGAAATAGTCTATTTTATCTACACACATAGTCTGTTCGGAAAGAGAAGAGTCGTGGAATGTATTGCGCCTCAAGCATTCCACAACTCTTCTCTTTCTGCACAGACTTTATCATAAACCCTCTAATATGATGCCTTCAAAATTCGTACCTAGGTAAATAATGGACATCATTAAGATTTATTATGTGTGAAAATGTTGTAATATCTTCATTACTATATCAAAATCGATTTGGTAATGACATTCAAATTTCGAACATTCGATTTTGATCTCTAAAAAAAGGCAATTTGATTTGACCCCTATTCTAATGTCAGTCGAGATGACATTTTATTCGAAATGAAACGTGAATTGCATACAGTTTTGACAAATCTCGCATGTTAGTTGGCACGATATGGCAATCGACCCCGACTCTAGTTTGTCGCTGAATTAAAAAAAAACTACGGGTGCGTGATGTGCGTGAAAAAAGTTTTCATTTGCCGCCTTTTGACGTACAGTTCATGGTTTATTTAGTTTGTACTCGTAAGTAAAAAATATTTTCTTTTGTTGTTTTTAAAGTAGGTAACTATAGCAAAAGTTTCGTGTAATAATATATGTGTGATCAAGATATTTCGGAGACACCACCTCATACTCGTATCCGCGAGTTCCGCCAGAGAACAAAGTGCCCCAATGTCGGCTGTAATATATCATAGAAAGTAATATAGGTATAGTAGTGTAGGTTAGTAATATATCATAGAAAGTTTATAATATCTGTGTACATAAAGCAGTGTATGTAACTGTACATAATTAGCCATTAACTCATTTCGTTCGTTCTATAAACCCACACTCGAGTTTTAATGTCATTCATTATGTTGCAGTCACATAAACTACTAATATTAAGACCCGAATCCGCCGCCAAAAAGCCATACAATCGAAATTATGTTCTCATTTTAAAACGACATGCTTTTACATAAAACTTTCGTTACTACAAGAACTATAAACAGGTTTCTTTGCATGTTAATGGCAATTTGTAGTGAATATGTATTTTTCTTAAAAAGGAACCCGCGGTGGTCTGGCAACTTAAATAAAGTATGTCGACCCTACTATCTGCAGAAGACAATTTCCATTTAAAAAAAGGCTTTTTATCGTTAATGTCCCTACACACTATATTAGTTACTTACTGACTGTGAACTTACAATGAATCATTTTTTTTATGGCTGAAAATTATGAAAACAATTTCCATAAACACATTCTTGACCCGTTCTATCTGTTGCTACAATCTATTCTTAGTTAACTATGTACAAACCATTTTAGAGTGAACGGCTTAACTTTTGAAGTGGTCACAAAATATCATTTTAATGTTATCTATCTATCCAATTGTTTCACTGGTGAAAACTATTCATCTTTGTGCAATAAATTCACCAATATATGCCGAAATTTTCAGCAAACCAAATGGTCAGCTGCCGTCAATGGTACATCAAGTCGAACGAAGCAACCTTCCATCGCTGTCCTCGTGGTTCTTCATAGTGATTCGACACTACTCTAGTAAGTATAACTACTATGCCACTAGAACGTAATTCTTAGACTAAATCCCACTTAGAAAATAAATAAATTTAATTTTTTTCAATTGTTCTTCAAAAATCTCTGAATTATTTATTATTTTCCATTTTTTTTTCTGTGAAGACCATACTTGCAGTAGATAATTAACACTTTCGATGAGGCTTATAAATACACCTTACTCTAGCTAACATTTTCACACTTTCAATTCCAGTGTTTTCCCGGAGAACTACCCGTGCCACAGTGTCAACACTGCCTTCACTGTACATCTACTGACTGCTCCCATTTATGAAAGGTATTTGATCTTATTATATAAATACAAAACTTACTATAAGCTAAATAACTCATGGCTTATGTCTGTCACTAATATTTTAAAGAGAGTTCTCGATGAAAGAGCGGGGATATGAAACTGTATTCTGCTTTTCATTATTCTAATTCTGTTGACTTAGTAAACTTAAAACTAGCTTATTGGTGGCCTAACTTTATGGAAATGTGCCCTGTATGAGCAATGATTCTCAAACTTTTTGGATTTTGGAAAACTTAAGTAACTAATGCCTAGTTTACTCGGTGAAGCCTAACATTTCCATGGGTGTATTACTTGATTACTTACTTACTTGGCCGGCACGAAGACATAATGACCTAAAGTGAGCCTTGGCCTCCAACACAAGAGCACGCCAGTTTGCATAGATGCATTGATATACATTGTTATTACAAATCCAAACTGGTTTTATTGAAGTACCCTCCTATTTCACTATACTGCACACGTATTAAAAATAATAATGCGCCCCCGCGACTGGATGACTTAAGAATAATGTTGACATATTGCCCAGCTAAAACTGACTCTAAGGAAAAGAAAACATTTACTTATTCTACTTTATTTTAACTGAAATTCCTAATACTTGTCTATGTTATTTCAGACTAACAAGGGCCCTGCCGCTACTGATACTTCAAGACGCCTGTTCGACGGCTTTGTCTCTAGACTTTTGCTGCAACCATGGCTGCGCCTGTTGTCTACACAGAACACTACCGAAAAAATGAAATACCATGATTTTCCTTCATGTTAGGTACTAAGAATGATAACTTAACCTACTGTACACTATTATTTGATAGTAATCAGAACATGATAGCAAAGTGCCGTCAGCAGAACAGTATACTGTAATCCTAAGCCAAGCTATGATAACATGGTACCACTTTGTACTACAAAAATGCTTATGTATGCACACTGTTCGCCCAGGGGCTTAACTCGTTACAAATCCTAATCCATTTCCATGAAATTGAGTAGTTAGTCATTATCATATGACTGAGGTACACAAGACAGCTCGCAGGAGCCCTTGTAGATAACGGTAAAACAATGAAACAGTAATTATACATATTTCAGTGCTATTCTTATTCTTGACAGACATTGTGACATTTTTAGGGTCCCGTACCGTAGAGTATGTAGGTAAATGTTCAAATACAATGTATGTTCTACTAATCCTCTAGTAATAAATGTTGGTTGAGTTGAGGGCAGTGAATGAATGGTCGTGGAGATCCTTGGGGAAGGCCTTAGTCCAGTATTGGAAGTCTTTCGGCTGAGATGAATAATGATACTATTACTGTTTTCTTAAACTAAATGTCCTAACAGGTGTAATAGATAACTATTTGTCAGGCGTATCCACTGAAATCCTTGTTCGTACATACATAAATACTTGTTTATTCTACCATAGCAAATGTGTGATGTTTACTAATCAACCCAAACATAGTCCTAACAGACGTGATTGTAGTAGTAGTAGTAATAGTAGTAAATTATTTCATTACACAAAAACCGGGCTCACATAAAATTTACATGCATTTATATACAAAGGCGAACTTGATGACGACTTGTGATTGACACTTAAGACACAATATTAATCTTTCTACGCGTGGGTCTAACATAATTGTCTGTTACTTGATACTATTCTATGAATGTCAAGGCTATGTTAAGCCGTCGAATTATATACATATGAAGTTCTATTACTCATTTTGTAGCTTATACTCCTTGAGTGATATTTTATCTGTAAACACGCCATCTAACAAATCTAACTTTTATATTAACGCATGCGCGTAGCTAATATTGTTTTATGATATAGAAGGCAAAAGAACAGGCGAACCGCCTGAAGGCAAGCGATTACCGTCGCCGCGCTAAACCCGAGGCTTGCAAGTGCGTTGTCGGCTTTTAAGATGGGTGAATAAGAACGTGGAATACACCCGCTGCTCCTTAGTATTTTTGCGTGTAAATGAGCAATTCCACGCCCCCATAATATTCAAATAAAGCCTATCTTCTTATACAACTAGATATCTTATCTTAGCCTAGGTTATCTTAGATAAATCTATGTCTAGAATATTGGCAACTGCTTCCTAGCCCAGTCGATAGTGACCCGGTCTGTGAATACTGCCTGGCAAAGGCATCTACCCGCGCGTTATGGTTGACATACATATGTACATACTTATCCATACAAGTTTGCACTGCGCCGCCTAGTACCAACCGTACAGCCCTGCCTAACCCGAGGCCAGGTTGATATGTGATAGATTGTCCTGACCGATATATTTATTTATTTATTTCATTATCATTAATGGTACTGGAGATAAACTAGTTTCTTAACGAATCTATGACGCAAGGGGAAATGTCTGATTGTATTTAAAATAACCGTTGTAAGTGCTAAAATTATACTACATGGCTTTAATTTTGTTACTTTATTTTTCAGATATCAATGACGCAAGAAGATGGACTTAAAATTGTTTTTTTCTGATGGTAATCATCCTAACTGAATGAATATAAAAAGGAATCCCTACCAACAGCAAGAATGATGAATGAAAATAATAAAACTTTTATTTTTATTAAACAGTAACTCTTAAGGATTTATTTATTTTATTTTTCAATGCGTAGTGACTATTTAATAATAAAGATAATGCTTCATGACTTTTATTTATACCACAATAAAAGCAGAGTCCAAACTAAGTGTACCCATTCCATAACACGGTCAGCAAAATGTGCCGTAAAGGCTACTTTTACATACATATATCCTAAAAAACCATAGTAAACCAGGTAAACTACATCCTGCGTCACCGGCTTACCAAAATGTAGCCATAAAGGCTACTTTCTATCATTTATTTTTAGAAACCTCGGTATCCAAAATGAACCTAAAAGGTGCATTTTAGATCCTTTGGTCACGGAACCAAAATGTCACCTCCCACTACCTACTTACTTACTTACTTAACTAACCACAATATGAACCCCCCTTTAGATTTACCCCTGAAATTTGGCCATGTGATTTTGTCGTGATCGTCTAGTCTAGTGTTAGGACCCCTCGAAGTGAACCGCGGTACCCTAAGTTCTTTAATGAGTATCAGCTAAATTTTGGACTCTGATTTTATTTACAATTACCTGGACTTTAGGATAAATATTTTAAGATATTGAAAGCACATTTATTATGACGCTAAGGAGTAACTTACTAGAATAATTTATTAAAATACAGAAATAGTACTGAAAGTTACCAGAATTTATTATTGTAATGTAAATGTTGATATATTTTACTTCAAATAATGTTATTTAGGTAAATGCAGCATATGTGATAATATGAATATAAAAGAAATATGTTTGGTAAAATGAGTTTAAAAAATGGGGTTGGTAGAAGCCTGCCACAATCTATTAAGCCTCCGGGATAACATATGAGTAGCACTCCTGGGGTATGCCCATTTACACCCTAGCATTTCAAGTTAATATTATTAACTACCAGCTTCTATACGAAATATGCTACCCATACGCTCGATGCAGGATTGGGGGCTCCTAGTCCAATCAGCAAGGTCAATTGGAACTCCTACCCTACCTCTTTAGCCAGACGGGCTATGACCAACACTTCGGAACCTATGCGTACCTAGATGGCTATGGAAAGAAGTGTCAAAGTATCCATCAGTCATCAAAATTACTATTCTTTTTTATTTCAAAAACTAGGGATGCGAATCCCAATTCCATTCCCCAGAACTAAAATATAAACTGTATTTCTAGTCTTTTAGAAGTATAAACGAAGTACTAAGTTTATTTGTTAAACTATACTATATTTTATGAGACTGAAATATCAAGATGAGCATTATTTCACTCAAATTATCCTTTGGATTACTCTTGCCTGCCAAAGGTTCCCTAAAACAGCTAGTCGTCGATTTTCTATCTCCGAATAGACTGTGTTCCTAATCCCAACTTGATATTTAAGATTTTATTTTGTAAATACCTTAGAAACATGATTGTAATACTCAGTACCTCGTCTTTACACCAGAAAACCAGAATTTCATAAATAAAAATAGAGATAAGATACATTTATTATTTTCCCCAAATAAATTAAAATATTGGAAGATTTAAGCTATTGAAACCCTATACCTATTTACGCACAATCTTAGTATAGCGAGACCGTAGTTGAAATCCCTTAAAAAGAAAAATACATCAGTTTTACAGACCAAGACTAAAACAAACCCTAAATTCCGAATAATTGGTGTGTGAATTTACCCTAAACCTACCCTTGTCCCTACTCTAGTATAACCAAAGCACAGTTCGTACTTACCATCGACCTGGTACTTTGGAATATACGCAAGTGTATCCCTACTAAGAAGCTGTAAGAGTTCGGCGAGCGATTCCGAGAATGCAACCTAACAGCTCGTGGGCTTGTCTCCCCCCATGGCGGGTTGCACAGAGGCAGGGTGGCAACATGGGTAAGACAGGTCCCTATTATGTATATAAGTGGTATAAATAAATATATTTAATATACGAAGCCTCCAAATACTGTAGATTTCAAATGGGCCCAGATTACTCCGGATGATGCGCACGTGACATCCCCATTATTCATCTAACAGCTGGACATTGGAGAGCTAAGGAGGGAGACGTTTTTCACCTTCTATGTTGGTAAAGAGAAGGTGCCAAGATAACCCTCATCTTGGAGCAAAAAGACTCCTAGACAGCTCACATTTAACACCGCAAGGGGTGAGCGGTCCAGTCGGACAAACAGTCAGTCCAAACAATGATCTGGTTTTAAACTATATAGCAAAAGACCCCATAGTAAAACACTAAAATAACTAGGTTCAATTTTACGAACCAAACTACTCACAAAATCAAACTAACTAAACACAGAAGTGAAATTCCCTTAAACACCGCTATCTAAGTTCAGTTTTATGACGATATTGTCCCCACAAAACCAAACACAGACACGCTTTCCAAGCCCCTGTTATGCAACGATATTGTCCCTGCATAACGTGACGGCACTTAGAAAACACAGTGTAGAAAACTTCACTATAACACCACACAGTAGCAAAGAATCCCCGCAATAGCCCAAGTTCAGTTTTACGACGATATTGTCCCCGTAAAACTAAACACAGACACGCTTTCCAAGTCCCTGCTATGCAACGATATTGTCCCTGCATAACGTGGCGGCACTTAGAAAAACACTGCGTAGGAAACTTCACTATATTTAAATCCCGTACACGGTAACAAAGAATCTCCACAAAAGTCTAAGATCAGCTTTACGACGATATTGTCCCCGTAAAACCAAACACAGACACCATTTCCACGTTTAAATTCACCAGTATAATTCCCGGCAAAAACAAACATAGTAACAGTAGTAGAGGAACTTTGCTCACCGAATATTTAAACGCCCGAGAACCAGAGTCACTGCTAGCCGATGGTTGAAGAATGAATGAATGCTCGCGGCGCGCACCTGCCTTTTATACCCCTTACTGGCGACCTATTGGCGACATAACGGCGACATACTGACGACATAACGGCGACATACTGGCGACATAACGGCGACATAACGGCGACATACTGGCGACATACTGGCGACATAACGGCGACATAACAAGACAAACATTAATCAGAAAGTACCAGGATACCATGACTGAGGAAGAGGTCATTTGTCCCGTACCTATTAGCGATATGCAACCGACGACCAGTGATTTATTAAGACAAATGTTTACCAAAAGTACCAGGCTACCATAACCGAGGAAGAGGTCATTTGCCCCGTACCTATTAGCGATATGCAACCGACGACCAGACCAAAAGTACCAGGCTACCATAACCGAGGAAGAGGTCATTTGCCCCGTACCTATTAGCGATATGCTACCGACGACCAGTGATTTATTAAGACAAATGTTTACCAAAAGTACCAGGCTACCATAACCGAGGAAGAGGTCAAAAGTCGTAAAGTTCGATGCTACCAAGATCTATCCCTTTCACGCTTGCGTCTTAGAGAAAGACGGAGAATTCTCAATGACGTCTACGCACACATTCACAGGCAATAATCGGGTAGTCAGTTTGAGTAGACTAAATTATAATAAAAGGGATCGCTTTATGGCCCCTCTACACGCACGAACCTGCAAGCATTATTTTACTTTGGGATACTTTTAGTCTCTTTCCGAAAAACACTCCTGTGTGGAAGTATTTTACGTTTATTAGTAGCAAACATACTCAAAACATAGCGGGAAGTTTAAAATCTTAGACGTTTTGGACTGTTTGTATTAACTCTGTACTAGGAGTTCAGACTACAATACGACCGAACGTCACGCTGTCAATGTCACTGTCATTCTCAATGCCAAAACTTGAGATGATTACTTTACGCAATTTATTGATTTAAATAGCGAAAATTTTATAGTGTGTTATATATTTAACGAGACCACAAGTGGCAAAATATGAAAAAGTGTGCTTCAAGTTGTAATTGTTACACTATCCATTGGAATCATGTATGAAATATGCGACTGAAAGGGATTTTAGTATTCAAGGTATTTCTTTCTAGTTTGTGTGTTTTGTAATGAACACATTAGGTTAATACTAGGTATGTAATAGGCATACGACCAGTCACAAGACAAAGGCAACAATAGATGCAGGAACTAACAGGAAATGCCAAAGCTGAGATGAACCGTACGAGTATCGCGTAACTTTTGCGCACAACAACAATAGTAAAGGACGTCAACAATTGAATGTAAACATTTACTTAACCAATTGTGCATGTTTGCCTTCGTGTTTACTTAGCAACGTCCGCGCAAGACTAAACATTTAAGATTCGGTCAATGTTAGGTTGTTTGAAATGATTAAATTGATTTGACGACGACCTATTGGTTATTTAATTTTCCTTACTTTATTATTATTTGAAATATTTGAATGAAATTCTGTATAAGTATGTGGCTTGGGTGGGTCTTGGGTACCTACTTATGTGCAATGATTTATAACTCAAGATAGGTTATAGGCGTTCCAAAATTGAAGCGCTTACCTTGTGACAAATTGGACAAGTTGCCTTTAGGCGCGGCTGGACAAGCGAGAAATGTGCACGTGCTAACGAGCTCCCGCACACCGAAAGAGAAAGAGACGACCTTATATTTAACAACGAGTGTGACAAAGATGGATGGAATGAGAAAATTAATCAAAAATAACAGATTTCTTCGTAGGCACAGAAATAAATATGGAAGTGTTTTTTGTGCTCCTCAAGTATGAGTACCTATAACCTATCTATGGTTATATAATATCATTGCTTATGTGTCGTTTTTCTTTGACAAGTTCTGCTACCCCAATAGCTTGACGGATTTTAACACATGACATGAAATATCGTTACAAAAAATAATACCTAGTACCTACGTATAGGTATGTAGCATGTACGTATACATATATACACACAAAGTACCTTACTATCAGTAAGAATGACATAATTACTTTAAAATAACTACAGTTCTACTGACAATTTATGTTTAAAATGGAAATTTGATCGTGTCCGCAAACCTACGTACCTAATCACGTTTACATTTACAATTTTTACCCCCTTTTATGGTCCCATATTAGGCATCATGATTAAGTATGAAGACATTAAACTCGTAGAAAAAACACAGAAGCGGTATCTAATTACCCCACAGATTACGTAACAGCCATCGATAGATCCGTTTCACTGAGATCAAATCCAATAAAGTAGCAATCAAGGGATATTTAGGGGCAAAAGGATTGGTTCCGCACGCGCTACTGCCGTTTTACCACCTGTCATTGTTCTTACACCTGTGGTGTAGTTATTTAGTTTAACCCGTTTCTAGATAGTGACTTCTAATTTGAAACTAATCGATGTCCCACGATTAGTCTATTTCAGGGTAATTCTAAAATATTGAAAGAAATACTACTTAATAGTTATGGTCATGACCTAATTTTTCATGATTGATTAGTTTTTAATGATATACTTATGTGTTTTGCTTCTCGGCAGAATATGTCCCTGATTCATTTATTTAATGAAACTGAGGGTAAAATTTTAATAAAACACGCATACTTCGACAAATGATTCAATTAACACTATACTGTTTAATTATAATAATATTTAAAATATTAACAAGGTGTACTTTAGCTTTTGTTTCTTATTCAATATAAATAAGACATTTCTTTAGGATTTCAGATAGTTGTCAGTCTGCAATAGTTCTTTGACACGAACTCATGCCAAGACCAATATAATAACTAAGTAAATAAAAACTCGCTAGAAAATTATATCAGCACCAACTAGAGTTTCAAATCTATTATTTTGTAATTTATCAATCCATCATCGGTCATATGCCATAATTCCAAGCTACGGAACAAAATAAATAACTTAATCTCACGCCGAACAGTAGCTATTTCTCAAATGTAATCGTGGAGGTAATCTCGCCCACAATGAGCGCTGTGATGAGTTGTAGAGACATGAATACGCTAATTTTCCGGAGTGACGGGAAACGTGACCGGGGCGTTTGGCGTTGGCCGCAAGAGAACCACCATGTAATCAAAATCGAGCGCTGATAGATAGGTACTTACGTAAAAGTGGAGTGTAATCTGGGGACCGCCGTTACAAACACCTCTGGTTACACAATTAAATGCAACGCAATGCGTGCTTCTTTAGGTCACGCCTTAATAACTTAATAAAAGAGGCTGTTAGAAGAGGCGTGCCCCAAGGATCTATTCTTGGCCCATTGTTGTTCATATTGTACTCGGCGGACATTGTTAAAAGCATCAAAAACAGTAAATTTCATTTATACGCTGTTGATTTGCAGTTGATGGTCCCTTTTCATAAACACGACGTAGGGAACGCAATCCATCGTATGAATGAAGACCTCTCGAAGATTGCTGCCTTGATTGCTGTTGATTGATTGTCTGCGAAAAATTCCCTAGCCTTGAACCCAGCTAAATCCAAATTCCTCGTCCTTGGAAGTAAAAAACAAATTTCTAGCTTTATGCAGTGTGACGATAATGTTCAAATTGCTGGTATTCCAATTGAGCAAGTATATAAAGCTCGTAATCTTGGTATTTTAATGGATTGTCACCTTCGTTTCGAGGAGCATGTTATGGACACGGTCCGCAACTGTTTCTATAGGCTGAAAGTGCTTTACGGGATGCGTCAATTTATTTCTGTAGACCTGAGAATAAAACTTTGTAAAGCTTTGGTACTGTCCAAATTTAATTACTGTGACACAGTTATCGGCCCGTGTTTATTAAAAAAAATTAAAAAAAATTAAAATTAAAATTATTTATTTGGTAGCATACAATTTTTCATAATTGGGCTGGTACCTCTTTTTAAGTATTGTAAATACTTGTATTAAGAGAATACCGCTCTTCCACTGTTGGTAACTTACAGTTAGTTTTTTATTTTATTTTATTATGCTATTAACATTAGATAACAAGCAATTACAATTAAACATTAGAATTAGAATTACAAAAACAGTAGGTGTCATGCCAAATATTGATATTAAACTAAAAACTAAAAACTGTATATGCAACAATAGGTACAATTCCAGTTATTTTCTGAACAGTAGTCCAGCGACTAGTGTACGAAATAGGTAAGTACTTAATAATAATGGTAAGAATATTTTATATAATAAATATGTGCGCGCGGGCGCGGGCGTATGTGTATGTGTGTGTGTGTGTGTGTGTGTGTGTGTTTGATTGTGTATGTGTGAGTGAATGAATTAAATACGATTACATTAGTTTCTAGATATTATTTTCTCTATGTCATTATAAGTTTTATATTTTAGCCATTTTATTATTTTATTTTTACACTCGAAATTGGAAGAGGAATAAATATCTATATGTTTATTTAAGAAGTTATATAGGTAGGCAGATTGTGTAGTTTGTTGCCTCCTAGCAAATGCAGTTTTTACTGTCGGAATGATCAAAACATTGCTATTTTTTCTGCGTGAGATTTTTGTGTCTGGCTTATAATTGGTATTTTTATGAGTTTTTAGTGTGAGCTGAAGTATGTAGAGTTTTCGTACAGACAATTGGTCACAGATAATATATAGGTCGCTAGTAGGGAATGTGTAGGGTTTGAACAACATAACTTTTAGGAGTGCTCTTTGAGCCCTTTCAAGCTCTAAGGAACTTAGTTTTGGTAGCACCGCCCCAAACGGTAATGCAGTAAGCGAGTACTGATTGCGCTAGTGATACATAGATTTGATTTAGGAGTGTTTTAGTGGCTACATGTCTAAGGTTTTTAAAGGTCCAGATAAGTTTACGGGTTCTTGCCATAATGCTTTCAGTGTGTGCATGCCAAGTCAAACGCTGATCAACCATAACACCCAGATATTTTGTACTTTCTACTTTTGTTATAATTGGACAGGAACATTTAGTTTGTGTAGGATTTTCGCAAGTGTGGATCCTTATCGAGAATTGAGAGTCCGGCTGTGTACGTGTATAATTTGAGAAGGCGATATAGTTAGTCTTAGATGTGTTTAAGGTGAGTAGGTTGTTATGTAGCCATCTTGCGATTTTAGCTAGTCCCCGTTCTGCGTGTTGTCGTACCTCTTCCCATGTGTTTCCCGAGAATACAATGGCAGTGTCATCGGCATAAGTAGGTAAATATATTGCCTGCCTCAACCTGCATATCACATAGCTGATTTATATACACTAAGAATAGGGTCGGCCCCAAGACACTACCCTGTGGTACCCCGTATGTAACTAAGCGTTCACTACTGACGTGGTTCCCCAGCTTGACGGCTTGCCTACGGTTTGTAAGATAGCTGCCAAGCAGAGACAATGAGGCACCTCTTATACCTACCTTCTCTAGCATGTTAATAAGGATGGGAACCGAGACAGTGTCAAATGCTTTTTTAAGGTCTAGAAATACTGAAATACATTTTTTGTTTTTATCTATTTTCTCAACAATTAGTGCTGTAAGCGCCGTGACGGCGTCTTCTGTAGAAAGGTTTTGCCTAAATTTGTACAAGTTTGTACAAGAAAACTCAAAAGCTAATCCAAAGGGTTCAAAATGCCTGTGCCCGTTATTGTTTCAACATTCCTCCTCGAACATCGGTTTCACCTTACCTATCAAGTGCAAGGCTGCTTAAGATGGAACATAGGCGACACCTTCACTTAGCTTCTCTTCTGTTTAGTGTAATTAAATGGGGCAAGCCGTCCGAGAAATTACTTTAGCGACAACAAAGGCGGACCGAACGTAATACAGCTAACCTGAAGCCGCTCATTGCCCCGAAATATAAATGTGCTGCATTCCGTGGCAGCTTCCGGATCCAAGCTACCAAATGCTGGAATGACTTGCCACCTCCTATTAGAAACTGTGGTTCCAAATTCGGTTTCAAACGGAAACTGCGTGAAATACTTCTTAACACTCAAATTTAATCTGGACCCGGTGCACATTAGTTATTTTTATTTTTATTTTTTATTTCTAATCAAAATATCGTTAAATTAATCACAAATATTTTAATTCTTCATTTTTATGCCGCTTTCTTTCTTTATTTACGCCACTTTATCTTTTATGCTGCTTTTAAACTCAAAATAACTATTAATTTATTTTTCTCTTACCTACTTTATTATTAAGTATGTATGTTTATTTTTATTTTATTTTTTTCTACATAGTTACCTATATTTTACTAATATAATAACAGCGTTGGAATTTGCCTCGTTTGCAAATTGCAACAATATGCTGAGACAGGGCCTTTTCCATACGGCACACATTGCTGGTAAGTGTGTATTTTTTCTCTGTTTTGTTTTTTAATTTGTACATAATTTCTTTGTCTTTGTTTTGCTGTTCTAATTATATTCTGTTTATCTTATTTCTTTCATCTTATTGTCCTGTGTGTGCTTTATGGAATAAGTACATTTCTTTCTTTCTTAAAAATGTATTTTTTTCGAGTATTATCTTATTTCTTTTAATCTTACTCTGCCATCGTAGTAGAACCATTAAATTGGGTGCCCATAATTGTTTTTACTAAATTATATACAATTTCAACCAATCAAATTTTTAGAGAATATTTTAACACATGGTATGTTTCTAGTGACAACATTTGTTACATGCACTATAGTTCGTTTTTTTTAGCATTAGAAATAAGGTAAACAATCTTGATGTCTCTTTTAATTGAAAAACACATTTTAAAAATAAGTTACGGTAAATATGTAACAATTATGAATCTAATACGATCTTTTATAGTCTTCTGCTTTCATAAGTTATAGTTATTGATTTTTAAAAAGTGTTTTTCAATTAAAAGACATGTCAAAATCGCTTACCTTCTTTCAAGTTCTTTCTAATGCTAAAAAAACGAACTATAATAATTGTTATGGGCTTAATTTTATAGGCACTTAAACTCCTAGCGCGCTTTTTAAATCTATCATTAGAAAATTCAGTATGCAAATGTCTTAATTGAATGTGCACAAAAAACAGGATGATTGGGCAGTCAAGTGCTGAAGCAACCTGTCATTTTCGCATCAGAAAATTTGGAAAAAAGAGATTAAGTAGGTAGGTACACTCAGGGCCGGGTCTAGGGTAGAGCGAGTGGAGCGGCCGCTCTATGCGCCGGATGACAAAGAGGGCGCCCGAATGGGAAATGAGAAAAAAGTTTTAAAAGACGCGAGTGTGGCGAGGGGGGGGGGGTGGAAAATACGCTTGAAAACTTCAACGAAGGGCGCCAAAACCCGATTTCGCTCTACCCTGATCAAGGGCTCGGGCCGGCACTGGGTACACATACCTAAGCGTAAAAACGGCCACTAGCAGGTCGATGATAGGCACCGTAATATTGATAGTGTAATTACGTTTCAGCACAATTTCGCTAAAAATGTTTATACATTTTTTACCCTTCAACGGATCAGATTATAAGAAATTCTCAATTCAAACCTCATTGCCACATAAGTCATAAAGATTCCGCTTAAGGGAAAAAACAACGGGTTGCACTCCGGGAGTGCCGACAGAAGTGAAAACTCAATGACTAGTCCAAAATGTCTGCAGCACTATTTATAATTGACCCATCCTCCTTTCTATTGAAAAACTTTAGTTCCGAAATTGCTGGCCAGTGAGCTTAAATTTGTAGCGTTAATTGTTTAAAATTCGAATAGAAATTGTAAAGTTATCTTGCAGACCTCGCATCTAAATATTTTGTCATGATATTTTGAGTTTTATTCACCAGTACTAGAGTTCACTTTTATTAGCGATTTCATCAGGATGTAGCTTTATTTTGAATTATATTTGAGTTAGACGTGTGCGCCGCGCCGGCGCGCCGCCGCCGCCGGGTTTTTTTGCCACGCCGCCGCCGCCGATAAATGATCGGCGTGAAATCGGCGTGACCTTGAATGTTGTTAATTAGCTATTCCAAATTGGTATTTGAATTACAATATGGATTTTGATGTATAGTTCTCAAATATACATCAATTATTAATTAAGTGAAACAGAATAGCCAGTTGCACAAACTATTTGACACACCAATTAATAAAGTAACTGAGTAATCCTAAGTATTCACCGTCAAGAAAGATGAGGAAACGATAATATGAAGTAGGATTTATCCTGTTAATTGTAAATTCACATTGCCTCACATACGAACGCGGAATGCTCCGTCATGAAAAGACTTACAATTAACTAGACAACGAAAACACAGGGCTCATGTAGTAGAGTTCAGCAAAAATCTGAGAACATTGATGTGCGAAAACTCTCAAGACCCTGAGTTTCCTAAAAAAAGTCGTGTGCCATAAATTTCGAGATAAGTATAGAAAGAGAGACACAGAGTAGATTCACTGTTTCTTTAGCGAAAAACGCACATGTTTGACTCGCGGAAATCTGCAAGCTGTAAATGGATGAAGCAACATTTTCTTATCACTCGTTGCTTTCAAGTAACCAAACATTTTTGTAGTAATTACCGACGCACTCGGCGATTACGAAAAAGCGAGCTAGTTTGTATATCTTGGGTTGATAACCAGTGCCAGTGGTTGCACCGCCGAGATACACCGCAGAGCTGGCATGGCTAACTTCGATAAGATCTGGATCTGGTATTTGTCGTGCAACTAAAGTGCGCTTGGTACGAGCTACCGTCTTTTCAATATTCCAGTAAGGTGCCGAAACATGGAGCCTCAAAAAGTGTGAAGTGGCAAAGGTTGGCGCTTTTTAGATGTGATGTTAACGAAGACTGCTACGTATACCTTGGACAGCTAGAAAAACACACCCCTCCATTCTCAGAGAGCTCAATATCGCCACTCAGCTCTTCACAACATGCAAAGGGTGAGCTGGTAAGCCCTTAGATTCTTCGGACATATTATTCAACGCATGATATGGAGAAAAACATGAATTTAGTCCGAATGAATGGCAATCGTGCTTGCGACAGTCTGCACCGTGTAGTCACACGGCTTATGACCGCACGAAATGGAAACAAATTACATGTGGTCGCGATCCTCAGCAATGAAAAAACGAGAAAGGAAATACGTCTCAGTGATGCTTGTACGACAAAAAACAATTAAAAGAAACCCATAGCAATCCACTATGTCATGTGTCACTAGGTATGCCTAATTTCAAGGGCATTTCTGTTTTGTTAAAGTACGACGTTTTTAAATAATACGAAAAACCATGGAAATCATGAGAAAATGGAAGGTTACCGATCAAAGGTCAATGGGACCAGGTAACCCCTTATTGCAAGCCAGTTACTAGGGAAATCAAGTTATTATACCTATCCTATATTCATTTACAAACCCTATTTTACTCACAGCCTATTCAAAACTATACGTAGTTCACTGACCAGCAACCTGGATTGATCAAATTTTCAAGAAAAACAACAATTTAATGATTTTTCTTGAGAAACCTGAAAGTCAAGGTCACGCCGATTTCACGCCGAAAACACGCCGCCGCCGCCGATTTTTTGGCAAACGCCGCCGCCGGTCATTTTTTAATCGGCGCACACGTCTAATTTGAGTGATATAAAGTTAGAATGTAACTGTGAGATCCTCGTATTTCAGCCCGTACATGATTAGAACCTTTTTCATGTAATGTCATTGAGTTTTTCTTTATTGATTTAAATGCCATCCAAATGAGTGGACATCTAAACCTTACGGTCACGTGATCGCCTTACGGTCACGTGATCGCCTTACGCTGTCTCGAGTTTATCATTTTTTGCCCACCTCAAAAAGTGCCCAGCGCCGCTAAAGAAGTTTTCACTTCAAAAACACAAAAAGATTACGTAATAGGTGGTATTGTTTCCTTATATCTTGTTGTGCGCTATAAAAGGTGAAACGAGCCACTTATATAGCTTTTGCACACACGATATTAGCGCTTGAATCTCTCTTGTGACGTGTGTTTTTAAATATTTCATTTAAATTATGTTAGGTATACAAATCCATAAAAGACAGGTTAAATTTATTATTTCATATTTATTTATTTACAAACATGACCAGCTCACAGCCATACCTACTTCAAACAATTTAAATTTGTTTCCGTTTATCGACCCATTATGTCATTGTGTATTTTGTAAGTGAAAATTAATTTACATGAACAATATGTTTGCCATATTTCTCGCCTGAAACACAGGAAATCCTAGTTCAGGCACATGTAAACCATCACTATTTCTAAGTCTTTGTTTTATATGAATGTATAAAACGTACCTACGTGTTTTTAAATAAATTATGTCTATATTTATGTTATGTTCAATTAATTAAATCTTATGCATAACCATCAATACAACCCCTTTTTGTCTATTTTTTATGATCTACCACGTTTTACCTAGCCGAGTTAAAAAGCACGGGCACCGTACATTCTATTTTTGGGTGGTCGAGTACGCAGGCGGCCGTTCATTTCACGCGTTAAATCGACTATTAGCTACCGCGACCTTAACTCCATAGCAGGGATGTTGCGAACATCCGCATCCGCATCCGCAACCGCGGAACATCCGCATTATTTTCAACATCCGCATCCGCATCCGCATCCGCATCCGCATCCGCATAAAATCGATGCGGAGCTTATGCGGATGCGGATGTCGAACAAGTCGGTACAGGAACGTCTTAGCGGCGGCGTAAGTGCTAGGTAATTTCGTCATTACCTATAACGAAATCGTCTAGATCCAGAAAAGCCGGCGAAGTTACTGTTTATCAAATTTAATATAACGCACCTATATTCTTGCTCAAATAATAAACGTTTGGTTTTTTTAAATAAAAAAATACTAAAAATTTAATATTTGACGTTTTCTAAGTACCTAATCTTGACATCCGCATCCGCATCCGCATCCGCGGATGTGAGCCTTTAAAAATCCGCATCCGCATCCGCATCCGCGGATGTCAAAAAATCTGCATCCGCAACATCCCTGCCATAGATGGATAAACACAAATTAGAATATCCAAGTAATCGATGCGATTTGCTTCTGAAGTCTGATTAATGGTTAGACAATGAAGTTGTCTTTTTGGAGGTCAAACTTTTGACTTTTTGTATCATCGCGGAAATAGCTACGTACCCATCACGAATTTCCCATAGTTTATTTCCCAGATTGATGACATAAAGACGCCTATTGGCTTTTGCACTTACCTACATATTTACGTATTTATTACAAGTAATTACAACTATTTAGATTTTTCTTCTATTTACAAATAATATGTATTAGGTACTTACCTAATACTTTTTACTTTTGTTGCCAGTAAATTTACCAACTTAAGTAGGTAATGTAACTAATGTTAGTAGCTAGCGACAGCAGCAGCCACAATGAGATTAACACCATAGGATTGATAGGTACTATAATATCGGTTAATAAAGAGTACAAAATATATACAGGGTGCTTCCTGTAACAGGAGCAATAAATTAAACTGTGGATGTACTTACTCCTCAAACCGACCAACATTTGTTCAGCAACTTTTAAAAATTATGATTCCTTTAGACTTCCTCTTTTTCATACAAAATAAATATTTCCTTCAATGTACGCTGACATCAGTGTGTTTGACGTTGCTTGTCACGCTTTAAACATAACAAAATTTGCAGTACATTGCGTCTTAGAATAAACTTTAATGTGTAATAAAAATCAAGACCTGAGTTATTTTCAAAAGTTGCTGAACAAATGTTGGTCAGTTTGAGGAGTACAGCCTACAGTTTAATTTATTGCTCCTGTTACAGGAAGCACTCTGTATAGTTGCTACAGTAGTGAAAACAAGTAGGAGGAGTTGAGAAGTGCCTTGGGTGCACACGTGGGTGCGCGGGCGGGGCCGGATCCGCCCAGCGGCTTTCGGCCACGCCCAAACGCTACTGTCATGCCGCTATTTTTATATCTTAAAGTAAGCGTGATAATGAAACAATTTTGAAACAATGTTCTTGACCAAATTGTGAGGATACATAGGTATGTATCCTCACAATTACGTGGATACGTAGGTACGTATGTGTTTATAGTAACAACAAGAACCAATTTCTCAATATTATTGAAATACTAACGGTGACCAGTAACATCATAATTAAATACTTAGCGTTTTAATAGTAACAACGTTTAGGAATACCGATTTCTGTAACTAGGCTACGTTTCCCCAACAACTATACGGGATTACTGATCTAATTGTTACAATAGGGTATTTGACTGACAAAAGCCAATCAGCTTTTTTTTGAACTGTCAAAACGATTAACCACTATGAGATTTATATGTGCTTTTGGTGCATGGTATGAAATAGACTATTTTATCTACACACATAGTCTGTTCGGAAAGAGAAGAGTCGTGGAATGTATTGCGCCTCAAGCATTCCACAACTCTTCTCTTTCTGCACAGACTTTATCATAAACCCTCTAATATGATGCCTTCAAAATTCGTAGGTAAATAATGGACATCATTAAGATTTATTATCTGTGAAAATGTTGTAATATCTTCATTACTATATCAAAATCGATTTGGTAATGACATTCAAATTTCGAACATTCGACAAATCTCGCAAATCTCGCAAATCTTTTGACAAATCTCGCATGTTAGTTGGCATCGAACGACATGGCAATCGACCCCGACTCTAGTTTGTCGCTGAATTAAAAAAAAACTACGGGTGCGTGACGTGCGTGAAAAAAGTTTTCATTTGCCGCCTTTTGACGTACAGTTCATGGTTTATTTAGTTTGTACTCGTAAGTAAAAAATATTTTCTTTTGTTGTTTTTAAAGTAGGTAACTATAGCAAAAGTTTCGTGTAATAATATATGTGTGATCAAGATATTTCGGAGACACCACCTCATACTCGTATCCGCGAGTTCCGCCAGAGAACAAAGTGCCCCAATGTCGGCTGTAATATATCATAGAAAGTAATATAGGTATAGTAGTGTAGGTTAGTAATATATCATAGAAAGTTTATAATATCTGTGTACATAAAGCAGTGTATGTAACTGTACATAATTAGCCATTAACTCATTTCGTTCGTTCTATAAACCCACACTCGAGTTTTAATGTCATTCATTATGTTGCAGTCACATAAACTACTATTAAGACCCGAATCCGCCGCCAAAAAGCCATACAATCGAAATTATGTTCTAATTTTAAAACGACATGCTTAATTTTACATAAAACTTTCGTTACTACAAGAACTATTGCAGTAATGAACAGCTTACGCCACAGGCTTACGCTCATGTGACGGTAGCGAACCGGCCAAGCCACATATTTTAACTAAGGTAGAGAGTTTGTGAAGTTAGGGCATGTAGAATTAGAATTAGAAGCTTGGTTCTACATGAGATCTGATAACTTTTTGACAGTGCGAGCCATATATATATAGTCTTCCTCGCCGTGTCCGACGACGGCGACTCCTCCAACTGTTCTTAATCAGGAACATGGAATCAGGCCCGGATGTAGGGTAGAGCGAGTGGAGCGGCCGCTCTAGGCGCCGGATAGCAAGGGGGGCGCCAAAATGGCAAATGAGAAAAAAAAGTTTTAAAGGATGCGAGTGTGGCGGGGGCCCAAAATACACTTGAAAACCAACGAAGGGCGTCAAAACCCGATTTCGCTCTACCCTGATCTAGGGCTCGGGCCGGCACTGCATGATGGAATGCTCTGATATGACTTGCGAAGCCAAACTTGGTTTTGAAAATGCGATTACACGGTGCGCAATGGAGCTGGCCGGCTGAGTTGTAGGTCATATGGTCTCGTCTTGTCAACATTTTACATGAAATAGTTACTTGTACAACAAGAGATCAAAGTTTGATATTTCTTCGAGTGCTTATTTTGGGTCCCGTGCAAGCGAAAGATTCTATAATAGATTCACGAGCGTAGCGAGTGAATCTAATTTAGAATCTTGAGCGTAGTAAGGGACTCAAAAGCGCACGAGATGTAAATAACTTTGATCTCGTGTAGTACACAATATTTTTCACCTCAGCAGTGAGAACATATTAGAGAACCCGAAAAATGTATTCCTTCTTCATCACTTACCTCTATTCACTCATGTTTTCTTAAGATATACCAACAATTAAATTTTTACCTCAGCAGCTCGAACAAGGGTACTTTGCTACTTAAAAACAGTGAGCAAAATAGCATTTTGCTCACTGAGTGAGCAAAATCGCATTTTGCTCATTTTTTCCCACTCAGTGAGCAAAATGCGATTTTTCTCACTGTTTTTAAGTAGCAAAGTACCCTTGTTCGAGCTGCTGAGGTAAAAATGTTTTTGGTGGGGTTTCACTTATTTTTGTAAGTTGCTTATGACAATCTTCCATTCCTTAATTTTAAAGGGTGGTGGTGATTTACTAAAAATCCTGAAATATGTATTTTATTATTTTTAACAAGGTGTCCGAGATTATGTATGGTAAGGAGGATGAAGATGAGGAGGGAGGAGGAGAAGGAGGAGTATGTGGTTCTTCGAAAATGTATTATTTTACATACCAAACTATATGCACTACGCCACCTAATTTTAAACCAGCAAAATCAACCTCGACTCTATCATATTTGTTCAATATGAATATAATATGGTATTGATCTATCAGTTTCAAAAGTGACATTTTTGGTTGAAGAAACGTCACATTTGACACTGACAGATCAGTATATATGTATCATATATCAGTATCATATTGAAAACATATCGAATATGTTAAACTAGAATTGGCCTACAAATGCATGTACACGTAGGTATATTAGGGCTAAGCAGATGAACCTCCAGCCCAAGCCGAAAAGTTCAGCTGAAATAACCTCTACCTACTTTATACAGCTATTCATATTGGGTCTCACATTTCCATTCACCTACATTAGGATCAATAAAATAAACTTTTCCGTGTTCAAAGGACTCCTCGCTAGTAAGTTAATTCCTTAGTTTACCGCTAGATGTCGTAGCGTGCCTGAGGAAAACTCCACCCTAACGTAAGCCACCCGGCGACGACAGCTTTTATACATCTGTTAACAGAGTGCGCTGAAGTGCGGTTATTTTATAAGTATTTCATTTAGATAAACGCGACAAAGTTTTGTACTATCGTACTTTTACATTATTTAATAAGACGACGACGACTTTCGCGGTTCCTTTTTTGTAAGCCTCGATGCTAATACAGACTGATTGTAATCAGTTCACGTTAGTGCAAATAAGACGGAGATGAGAATTTTACGATGTCCGGTAGCAGTCGGCAAAGATGAAGGTGCTTCAGATGCAATCACAGCCTTTGCCTCCACACCTCGCCGCCACGCCACTATCCTTGCATCGAATTGCTGATAAATATTGCGTTTATCTCTCAATTACTTGTCGGTGTTAGTATTAGAGGTTTTTTAATGAAATTCAGTGACAATGGTTGATGGTGCGGGCGCGGACAGCACGGCACGACACGCAATGTTCCCACGCCGCCGCTTTCCCTGGGCGACCCCGCCGCGACGGTATTATTGCTGCCCCGTTAGCTACTTACTCGCAATCTGGTCTTCTTACTTGAAATTCCACAACCCATTATTCGCTCGATCTTTGTCTCTCTGCAGTTGAAAAAGCTTGGTGCGAGAGCGACAGCTATGATGTCGATTTTTTGTGAACTGGAAGTCTCATCGCGTACTGTTTTGACTACTCCAACACAGTATAAAACGAATAACAGTAATCTTTCTCCGAATGTTTAGGAACGTTATGTTCGATGTTGAATGAATTCTCCGACGCAACTGCTACTTGTCTCTACCATTTTATGGATTAGTTAAGACTAAGTGTGTCCTTGTAACTTCGACGATACGAATTTGATTGAAAGTAGACTAGACTACTCTTTCTAAAGCTGCTCTGGCATCGCGCACTGCTGTGACCACTCAACCGCCATTCGCCGAATAACAATCGCAACAGTTACGGTCTTGATCAAACATTAGCTAAGGCGCACCGCATTCAAACGAGTGATCGTTCAAGGTGAAAATCGATGCCCATCGTGATTTCACGCCACTGATGACGTTTTCTCTGCTAGTTTAGAATTACGGAGCGAAGGTCTAATTTTACGATCAGTTATTCAAACTACATTCCCGCATAACTGTTTTTAAAAATCATTTTTAAAGGCAGATTTGAAGCGCGCATGGCATCAAAAGTGTAGGCGAAATTGAGTAGTCGTGAAAAAGTCTTACGAACCTACAATATTACAAGCTTTAAGAACTACGAGTATGTTACTTAATTTGAAAACTTCTTACAGCGCGTGATAAATTTTGAACTGACCTATCAGAAAGTTGGCCAAGCTCACGGATTTGGGAGACCGGTATCTCTGTCCATGCATAGTTAAGTGCATCTGTGTCAAGTGTCGACGCAATATCCTAGCTTCCCGAGGGGTTAGTGCTTGTCGATTTAACTCCATGGCCGGTCCGCAAGTTCGAGAACAAACAATTGCCGGGTCTATTATGTGATGTGGTTCTCGCGGCAGTATTCATGCATAGATAAAGAGGCTCTCCCGCGTCGCGTTTGGATGCGCTCCCCGGAGTCCGCCGCGCGTCTTGAGATATTACTGCTTTCGCCTTCATGACAACTCCTATCTGTCGGAATACGTGAACAACTTCGCAGCATTTCGGTAAATTTAGCTAGAAAACAGCAATTGACAAATTAAGAGACTTTTGGAATCACAGTATGTTTTTTAATTGGATGGAAATATTAATTTTATTAGGTACCGGACAATAGAAATTTCATTTACTAGAAAACAATTTAAAGATAGGTATCTCCAAGAAGTGTAACACCTTATTTTTGTTGATGCCCCTATTATAATTCCGTTCATTCTTAGAATAAAAACAAATCGGAATTTTCTGATTCCGGTAATTTTCTAGCATTTTCCATTTTTATTCCGTTTATCCAGCATTAGCTTTTATCATTTTATTATTTTTTTGCCTCCTATATTCTTAACCATATTCCTAAAACTTCTGAGACTTTGTAAATGGTGCCTATAAATCCCCATAAATGGCAACATACAAGAGACGACCATCACATATTTATACCTACAACAAATTTATAGTTTGTCCAGAGCTTAATAAAGGTAATGCTGTGCAAATGTGACTAATTACGATTAGATTTTATATTAATACATATGTTTAGTGGCTGATCTCACATAATATAAATATATTATTATATCTCTTATAGGTTTAGTTAGATATACGAACTTTCGTTTTTTTTTGGAAGGGTTTCCACGGAAGACCAGCGTCAAGGTACCTACTCATAAGAGACATAAGATACCTTGACACCAAGCTGAGTGGAAACCTTTTCAGCGACGTTTTAAACCTTTTTTGTGACATGTTTTTGTAAAATGTTGTATAAGCGTCCTGAATAAATTTTATTCTATTCTATTCTATACCTAAACATATGTAATACAGAAAAAATCTTCTAATAGATGCACTATAACTCTTAATTACACCAATATACGTCTGTTTGTCTCCTGCAGAAATCATCCCCTGGTAGCTTTAGGGTAGGTACCAGTGATATGCCCATATCATTATAAAGTTGGTTCTGGATTCAGAGCTGTCTTCTTATCTAGTCAATCATCATGTCATCAAAGTTTGCTATTCAAAGCCACTGGAAGTTGACGTTAAAGAATAAGTTTGAATATTGTTTTACGTAGCAAAATCAGCGAACATTATGTCAAAAACAAGCCCGCTCCTCCAAAGCAAGTTTAAGAATCGCGAACTGCAATAATGCGACATATCCGCAACGGTCTGCATATAATCTTAAAGTTTAATTGAGCAGACGACAGAAGTGGCAGCAGCGCTCCGCCCACCCGGGACCGCACCGAGATTGGCCCACTGCCCCCGAGAACCACTACATCTGAAATATGCATATCTTCATCACATCGCAAACAACTATTTCCATAATTTTTATTCTGGCATCTAATTTCATCACACTCGTAGGTATGAAACCGAAAGTTCTGTTTCAATTCAATTCAGATTGAATTTCATTAGACGTGTTTTAGAGGTCGGGTTGTTTACCACCTTGAGCATCCCAGTGCCGCCCGAAACCGTCAGTTCTATATTATCCTCCTACAATCTCCAAGTGGCGAACATGAATGCCCGAAAATTCATACGCCGCAATTCACCATAAAAACAATGACCGTACCCTTCAGAGCGCCCGAGTGAAAGAGTTCAAAACAAAAACTCAAAACATAGGTTCTTAGGAACCCTTTGGCAAGGCAATCGAATACTTAAAACATTGGAATCGAATATGAGCCGGTGGTGGCGGTGTGTGAGGGTGAATGGTGAATGGTAGCGAGACAATGGCTGGCGGAGTGGCGCAGCCGCAGCGGCGGGTGTCGTGTGTCGGAGGCCCGCGGTCGCCCACGCCTCGCACCGCGCCCGCCGCTCCGACACACGATATCGCCTTTTTATTTCATAATTCCTATACAATAAACACGCTGCAAAGGCGTAGGGCAAAGACAATGCGCCCGGAGGTAAAAAAAACCGCTCGGAAACCCTTTATATCCAATTTATTGTCTCAAAATAAAATCGGGTGCAAATTAAAATAAAGTAGTATTGAATTCTACCGCCCAAGCCCTTACAACCAGCCGCTTTATATTCAAATGGTGATCAAATATGAATAGCCGAGATTATTTAGATTGGTCCCAAGGTAAAAGGAAGTAGAACGGTAGTCGTGTATATTATTTGATACTGTTAATGAATGAGACGCAGTGAATTCGATGGATTAGAGACCTAGTCCATACAAACTCGGCGCGGCCACAGTGGGCGCCAATAAATTTGTGGGAGGCTTATCGAGATTGGCGATCCCGAGTAATGTGTGTTTCGGGTAATCAGATGTGCGCTTACCAAGTTTTAATTCCCGGCGCTGGATTGCGTGAGGGGGGGGGAGGGTCCGGCGCCAACGCCGATATCGCATATAAAAAGGTTGCGGATCGCTCGCTCCTCCATCCGGCGATTGGCTAGGCGGCGCCCGCTGGTCCCCGGGGCCCTATACGAGAAGCGAAATGGGCCCCAGAACACCCATAAGAGAGCGACCCCGCCCGCCACGGCCGAATAATTAGGGCTCTTTGTTTAGATAGCGGCAATTTTATTTGGGAGCGAGCGGGCGCTGGGGACGTCTTCGGCCATTCCAACCGCCCGATATTAATAAGAAACGTGTGTGCGACTTCGTTTCAACCTTCGCCGGAGGATAATGCCGTTGTACTTACTCTATAATTCCACCATTAGAATTGAAGACGTCAAAATCCTTTCTAAAATAATATTCTAATATATAATCGTATAAGATGCCATTATTTACTTTAACTATGTATTGGCAAAAACAGTTTGAAAAGTGTGGATTACTTCACCGCGTATTCATAGAGAAGAAAAGGGGGACGCCAACGTTCACCAAGCAATATCACATAAATAATGCAGCCAACAAAATTGGGATTTTGATTTGTTTTCTTCGAAACTTTTGCCTATTTGTCTTTGCTGTGAACGGGGTTACTGTGAGGACAATAGTCCGATTCTTTTGTTCTCACTTAACTTTTATACTTTAGTTAATAACTGACTGAAAATTAATGATGTGAATAATTTTATGGAAAACGCATTTAAGATTTTGTTTTCATTCTGTCTTAGAAAACTTTAAATCTGCTTCAGACACGCCTCTTAGAAATTAAGTCGGTAAAATGATCTTACAATGTCTCAATTTTGACTATGCGGAATTGAGAAACTATAAAAGAAAATGTTGCGCAAAATTTCAGAGTTAGTTTAAAATTAATTCCATTCAATATGGACCTCGAGAGTGTAAAAGAAAGTTGGCGAAGCGGCGTGCTGGTATCCAATTACAAGATAGACTGCATAATGGTGTTGTCGGGTCTCGGGTCTCGGGCGCAGCACTCCGCGGGGGCGCGGGCACCTCGCCTTTGTCTCGTCTCCGCAAACTTGCCATAAATGTTAATATGGGATCTCTTCACATTTGAATATCTATTTCTTCGCGAGGCCCGTTCGTTAACGCGGCCTTGAATTTTAAATTTTATCGCCGCAGCGGGAGCGCGGCAGCGAGGTGCGCGCCTACGTGCGCTCCCCGAAAATGTAGCCGAGGAAAACTTCGTTTTGTTTGTCTTCTTTTCGTTGTAAAGTGAAATAGATGATGACATGCCTATTACGAATCCCCAGGATTAACTTTGGAATAACCCTAATATTAAAAAAAAACCCTAACATAATGTAGGCGCATAAATAAGATAAGACATTTTAGGAATGTTATATTATAGATTTTAATTTGGGTTAGTTAACTCAGTTATAGTACGGCTCTTCTGAGGTGAACTTTTCGCTTCGAACCTTAATCTTTCAAACAAAAGCCATTGTGTCTATTATCGCAAAACCGCCTGCTCCCGACTTAGCACGTGCCAGTACAACATTCATATTGAAAAACAACCGGTATCGTCATAGTATTAAGGTTCAAATTTAATGTCACTGATATTCTAGATATTACGTTTTGGTAGTGTAGGACGATAGACCGCCCCGAAGCGATACGGCACTCATATTATTTTGATACTTAGTGTGGTGTTAAGGCGCTAGACGCCGTTTTTGGCCGAAAACTCTAACATTCTAGAGTCTATATCTTCTTAACGGTTCAACAAAAAAATAGGAAAAAAATATATATGATTTTACGTTTTATGTACAACATTTCTAACGTTTGACTTGTTCCCTATGACTTATAGTTTTTCCAAAAAAGGAACATTACGACAGGCCGTTTTGCGACTAACTTTGCCTATTTCTAGTAAACGGTTTATTCGATTAAAGTTATTTTTAAACTAGAATAATTTTTTTAACAGATACTACAAATGCAACGTAGAATAATGTTAATAAATATATTTTTTTTAAGAAATCGAATATTTTTCAACATTTTGTGCGTATGTAGCTCGAAAAAGGCGTGGCCGGCAGTCGTGTGCTAGCTTTGAGACGAGGAGGCTGTGTCGCTTGTCGCTCCGTGCCTTCCTTGTATTCTGCATGCTTGTTCTGAGCCGAGGTGCAATAAAATTGGAGTTATTGTGGCCAAAGATTAAATAACTGCAGAATGTTGATTTGGTTGTGACGCGCTTTAGCGCGCGCAACACGGTGTTTCGCAGCCTATTATTACGAACGTAATGACAATATTTCCACTTATGTTTGAGAAAGCTTCATTTGAAATATATAAAAAATGTTTTCGAACATGCGCCGACATATTGCCATTAAAATTTAACGTTTTTTTATAAAGTTAAATTTCTAAAAAAAATTGATCAACATTGGCAATTTATGTTGTAGGTATATACTATATAGTTTGATTCAGAAACCATTACATTTTTAGGATTGTTACCCATTAAAATGATGTTAGTTTATTAAGTAAATCTGGGGGCACGGCAGTGCCCCCGCCAAGTCGAGCAAAAAAAGAGGCACGGCCGTACCATCCTTTTCTCGAAGCGATTCAGGCCATTTTCAACGTCCTGTAATTTTGCGCTGGCTGAAGCTAAAACCCTGAATTTTCAGTAATATATAGGGCTAAACATGCTTAAGATATATCCTCAAAAACATTCAATTTGAACTAGTAGTTTAAGAATTATTGTACGTCAAAGTTCCTTATTTTCGACACTGACACACTCACTCACTCACTCACTCACCTACGATCATCATAATTCTAAGGTACTTCTAGTATATCCACAAGCTTCAAATTTTAAACATAAGTAGTTATTAAATTTAATTTTAAAACCTAAAAATATTGCAATATCAGTCACGTTTTAAAGATCTAAGAACTGCATAAGTAAGTTTGTAATCCCATATAAATATTTGCTATTACAAAGTTACTGTTGCAGTTCCTACAAATAGTAGGTAGTAAAGTAAAGGTACACTACGATGTACGATGTGAGTATGAATGAATATGTGTTTCTTTATGATATGTGTATACATAGTATGAGTACCCGAAAAGAAGGACTGCCTACAAAAAGAGATGAGATCCCATCAAAAACATTACATGTAAAAAGGTGCAAGTATCGCAACGCTTCTACTACAAAAAAGTTTTGAGATGTAATGTGAAACTAAGTCGGTTATTTTAATCAGTGCCAGGGGGTGTTAAAACTGTATCAAATATATATCTTTAATTTGTAATACATATAATGACTTGGCAATCGCACGGCTGCAAACAAGGTATACGAGTATAGCGCCAACTGCACGCCTCTGGGCTGTATCTTATTCTTTGAACCTCGTGGCGGTGCAGCGATACAAAATTCACGTACGATCGCAGCGAGCGGGGTAAGCGGGTGGTGCGGGTACAGAGCGCTTAGCTCCGCCCTGACGCTCAAGGGCATTGGGCCTTCCAATCGTCTTAAAAATGAAACCCGGTTATGTATGATAAAGCGTTGTATATTTGTTATATAACAAAATCTAAGGTCACAATGTAAATATAAGATCCTTTCTTCTGACCGTTGACACGTGACGTTTTGTTAGAAAAGCTGTACGCTTCAAAGCTCCACGTTTGCCTTATCAGTGTTTTTATTGTCACTATACGTCGGCATCACATCAGAGGTGCTAATTTCACAGTATCGTTACTTTAAAGATCACCACACTAAGTATCAAAATAATATGAGCGCCGTATCGCTTCGGGGCGGTTTATCGTCCTACACTACCAAAACGTAATATCTAGAATATCAGTGACATTAAATTTGAACCTTAATACTATGACGATACCGGTTGTTTTTCAATATCAATGTTGTACTGGCACGTGCTAAGTCGAGAGCAGGCGGTTTTGCGATAATAGAGACAATGGCCTTTGTTTGAAAGATTAAGGTTCGAAGCGAAAAGTTCACCTCAGAAGAGCCGTACCTACCTAATAGTGAGTTTGCGGTTGATTGATACTCAATAAACAATACTATACCTACATATTTCATTTTACAAAATTTGAAAAAATATTAAGTCCAATAACACTCACGCATTCGTTTTATTGTGTACATACTCCCAATGACTTTAGGAAGTTCAGTTTCTCATTTAAGCATTTGAGGTTCTAATTAAGTAAATGCAACGAGGTGTGAATGTCGGACAGTTTAATTACTAATTGTCTCGTTCTCAGTTCTAATGTCAGCCACGGTGTTGGTTCCAAAATCCAATAGCTTCTCACCAGATTCGCGACTGGCAGGAGACAGGATAATACAAGACTCGTATCAGAAAATACTTAATTAAGAGGAAAGCGGACCTGAGCACGTTGTTTTAAACTTAAGAAACAAAGAGAAATTTTGTAAATTCAATAAGAAAAACATTTAAATATTTTAGGGAACCCCAGCGCTTATTGAAATAGAAAATAAAACATAACAATTAGATAACATAACATATGATCTAATTTTAAAGAAGACTGAAATGTTAAAATGTTGGTAAGAACTAGTTGAGAAATTAGTTAAATAGCAAAACAACAGCAGAAAGTAAGTATTTCCAATTCAGTTCATGACAATTATAGGATGCCTTGCGGTGGGGTATATACCTACAACTTCAGTTCTCTAACCTTTTCTTTAAATAGCTTTACCAATCCCGGTTCGGTTTCACTGGAACCATAAATAGAAAAGGAGGCGAAGGAAAAATCGCAAACCAGATGCTTAGTCGTGAATGTCGTGAGATGTCGCGAGCCGCGGGCGCCCGGGCCCGGCATGTGACACCGCGGTCAGCGGTGATGATCGGAAAGTTTGGCGGCATTTGAATACGCCCCCACCACCCTGTCTGACCCTCAATTATTGAAAATGCATTCCAGTCCGCGCCCCGCGCCGTCCCATCGCAAATGCACATTTTAAACTGCACCTGATTGCAGAGTCGTGTTAGGTACTATTCAAGCCAAAAGTCGTGCTGTCGCTTTATTTCGGCCGACAATGGGCTTTAGAGCTCCGGTTATAACTTTTAGATCGATATCAATATCAACGATGAATAATCTTCTAATAAGCGGCACAGAGATCAAGAACGGACAATACGGACATTGTGATCAAACCTAATAACACTAGGTTTTAGAATCGAATGTCTGAAATTGTAGCTACTGCTGGGACATTCATAGTTTGGATAAATTGAAGAAAGAAGAGAAAGATACAAGACACGATTTTTCCCCTAGATTTCACCCCAAAATGAAACTTTTATTCAGGTTTTTGGGTTTCATGTAAAATTTTCTTTAGTTACATTAGATTGTATTAATATATAAACATTGCACGCAAAGTAAAGGTAAATACAATCTGTGTAAATCGTGCCTTTAATTTTTGTACTCCATTGGTCCCTTGGGGCACATTTTTATTTTCAGCATTAGCCTGCGGAACATTACTGACCGTTTAAGGGCAACAGACCAGCTAGGTGGATAATTATAATCTGAAATCTTTACAAACACTGTGTTTCTTTTTATATAATTACATATTACGTAAGTATCTCATGAAATAATATATGCTACGAGTATATTGTATGAACGTATGCACTATACTTGCCGTAAAACGAAGTGGCGAGTCAGGTCATAATGTCATTTCTTAGTTGGTCTTAACAAGGGTAAAGGAGATAGCTTTATGATCTCAGTCGCCAGTTGGTATTGCGGCAAGTGTAATAGTACTGACTGTACATGGAGCTACCTTTCAGGGCGCGTGACTCACTTTTTTGCTACAGGCTAGATTTATTGGCTACGGCCTACGGCGTAGCATATCTTAGCAAGGAGTTAATCTATGCAACTCATTTTTTATATTATTGGGTAAGTCTATTAGTTCCTTAAATAATCCACCTCAGGTTTCGTAATTGACATCAAAAATCCGGGCACTACATGTTTGAAATAAATCGCATGGAAAACCGTCTCGTTTACAAAGCCAACCAAAAACGAGGAAAGCTGATAAAAAGCGTGTAAAAAGCATTCCTAACAACTACTTTCGTTTACAAATCGTTATATGAATTAGCAAGTAGTGGCAACATCGAAGGTAGAACAGCCGCCCCCGGCCCGCTAAGTGACGAACGATGTCCACAATTCCGCTCGTCCGTTTTAATTGTGAGTTCAGAAAGGTTCGCCCGCAATGCAATTTTAGCTCCACGTTTTCCATCAGGCTGGCATCAGCTCTTAAAATACATCAGCCCATTAGGTGCCTCATAATTGTTAGTACCAATTTTGCAGCAGCATAGATATTGCATTGGATTGGATAAGCATGGTCTTGATCATGTTATCTATGAGAATACCTAGTATTTTATCCCTGGCACGTACCTTTTTCATAAATGATAGGCACAATCGATGTTATAAATTGATAATTTCTAATTGTTCATCTAATAATTTCTATTAGGTATAAGTGAGTTGCTACTTATGTAAATTACTATAGAATTATAAACTTTTTATCAGACTTTTGAACAAACCGTTCGACTTTTTACAAATATAGTATACCTATTTACCTCATATTATTATATTTTTAACGTCAGCGTAAGTCGGTGTTTCAGAGAAATGAACCAATTAATATGTACCTACTTACATAAATTATGTGTGATGGAAATAAAACAGGCTCCTTAAGGAAATCACTAACTATTTTTATCTTGGCTAATAAGTATTTTTTTGAAAACAATAATCGTTTAAATATAAACAAGGTGATAATAATGCTGATATACCTCAGTAAATAAACAAAGCAACACCTAAAGCCGGCCCAAGACGACTCAACTGTAGCAAGCAAAGTACCGAAACGCGTAGCAATTTGCGCGCGAAAACTGCGTGTTTCACGTCGTAGACGGTTTAGTGTTGTCAGGAGAGAAACTACGATTCCTCTGAGCGAGGGTATCTGCTCCTCAACTTTATGTTCATTTTATCTTTTCGACTGTATAGCGAAGCGGGGACTTGGCCAAAGGCCCTCCTGGGCTGCGTTAACTGTGCGGCTGGTCCCAGCACCCGCATTACACTTGAACACGCTTTACACTTTCCACTATTCAAATATTAATAACGAGTTCTTTTACTTATGGGGTTACGTTTTATTTCTTTTATGCCAAGCCCCGGATTCGCGGCCAGTTTAGCATTAGAAAAAGGCTACGCGATCTTGATGTGTCTTTTAATTGAAAAACGCTTTTTTAAATCAGTAACTATTAGTTACTAATGAAAGCAAAAGAATGTAAATAATCTTATATGATTCATAATTTTTACATATTTGCAGTGACTTTTTTTTTTAATTTTCAATAAAAAGACACGTCAAGATTGTTAACCTTTTTTCTAATGCAATAAAACGAACTAAGTATAAGTATGCATATTTAAGAAGGACAGACTTCACTAGTGACAACATAAATTAAGATTTGTCCTCACTTCCAATTTCGTTTTGTTTCAGATATTTGTTTTATTAAATTATTAACATTAGAATCTTAAAGCACCCACATACCTGATTCCATACTGTCCGCATCCTCTGATTTAATATCAACTCCGTCTGTAACAAACAAAAATAACATGTTCTATTCATGAATGATGAAAGTATATATGTAAATATGATTTGTTCTTTCGGGATATTATTCGAATTTGAAGGTGAAATGTGACCAAGGTATTTGTTAAATTAGGTATGATTACGAAAAAACTAAAATCATTAGCGACATAAGTTTGCCATCATTTTCATTTTGCTTAACATCGCTTGATGCTCGTCATCATCATGGGATACTCGTACCAGCCGTACTTCTTAAAGCTGTAAATATGTAAAAGAGAAATTTCATTTTTTATTTGGTCAGTGTCGTTGTGTCGTCGAGTGTGTGGCCCGGAGCCCCGAGGCGCGGTCGCGGTTGCGGCGGTTCTAATCCACTTGCGACTCCGGCACGCTCCCGACACTTTTCCGACTGTTTTAAATTCCTAATTCGGATAGGTGATCCAGTTTAAACTTTCTAGTCCAATTTAAGTAGTTCGACGTCCCCTCGAATTTGTTGCCAATATTTGTAATATGTAGGTATGTATATAGGCTGCATATACGTTTACGTTTATTTCGAAACAACCAGCCACATAAAACTTTATACCGACTAAGGTAAGGTAATACTCTGAATTATTTACGGGATTATGAATACGGGATTAATTTCTGGAATTGATATTTCAGAGTTATAATATTTGAAAACCGATCTACATGTGAAAAAAAAAGAATTACCTACGCTTTATTACAGAATAACATTAGGATGGGTAACTATGTACTTTGTTCATTATAAATTCTTTGTAATTGAAAACGGGTCCCCAACAAGCCAAGTGCCTCAATCTTTATAGATGGTTAGTGTAAAATTCTCAGTTTTGTCCGAAAAACTTCCTTGTCCGAAATCTTTGGTCCCATTTTAAGCCCTCGTCGATGTCGAATCCTAGAAACATTTAAATGGAGGTTACCGATATACGCTAGCATTTTTCCTTGAATCTCGAACATCAGTAGATCATACATACCAGACAGATTGGAATAAACACAAGAAATACCTAATGAATAATGTTACTTTAAAAAATGTACTAGAAACGCATCATTAAATTTTAACCACTTAGCAAGCCGTGCTTGCAGCTTCGTTTAGTAACCGGTCTCCGACGTCAATGATATTAGGCGCAGTAACAATTCACTGCCTTAACTGAGATTCGAACTCATAGTGCCTGCCGACCTAACATTGAGTTAGGTACCGAAGTTTACTTGTGCACCTGTTTATAAGTCAACATCAGTACAGTTGAACGCCTACAACTTGAAGCCTCTTTCCAGGGTGTAAGATTGCAGGTGGATATTAGGTAATAACTCTTGGAAGCCTAACGTGCCCGCGAGCCCGGGGGACAGTTACCCAACGCCGTGATGCAGCCGCTCTACTATTAACACTATGCTTTCAAACCACAGGATAAGGATGCGGAAATAAACGCGCATGTTTTAAACGTAGTGTATTCGTAGACAACTATGAGAAACCCTTAGGCCCCTTAGGTATATTTTTGGGCGTTTTTAGGGTTCCGTAGCCAAATGGCAAAAAACGGAACCCTTATAGATTCGTCATGTCTGTCTGTCTGTCCGTCTGTCCGTCTGTCTGTCCGTCCGTATGTCACAGCCACTTTTCTCCGAAACTATAAGAACTATACTGTTGAAACTTGGTAAGTAGATGTATTCTATGAACCGCATTAAGATTTTCACACAAAAATAGAAAAAAAACAATAATTTTTTGGGGTTCCCCATACTTCGAATTGAAACTCAAAATTTTTTTTTCATCAAACCCATACGTGTGGGGTATCTATGGATAGGTCTTCAAAAATGATATTGAGGTTTCTAATATAATTTTTTTCTAAACTGAATAGTTTGCGCGAGAGACACTTCCAAAGTGGTAAAATGTGTGTCCCCCCCCCCCCCTGTAACTTCTAAAATAAGAGAATGATAAAACTAAAAAAAATATACGATGTACATTACCATGTAAACTTCCACCGAAAATTGGTTTGAACAAGATCTAGTAATTAGTTTTTTGTTTATACGTCATAAATCGCCTAAATACGGAACCCTTCATGGGCGAGTCCGACTCGCACTTGGCCGCTTTTTTAATACGTCATAAATCGCCTAAATACGGAACCCTTCATGGGCGAGTCCGACTCGCACTTGGCCGCTTTTTTTTTTAAGTTGTCCCCTACACTTTTTTTTTCAAATTTGGGATTTTTTATGTTATTTCTACTCAGAATCACGAGCTCTTTCTATCCTAATAGGAGAAAAAAGTGTCCCAAAATTTCCATACATTTTTCGATCTTTCCATTCCGCGACCGCCATACAAAGTCTATGAAAAATGTTGACGGAATGGAAATAAAAACCTTAGGACACTTTTTTTCTCCTATAAGGATTGAAAGAGCTCGTGATTCTGAGTAGAAATAACATAAAAATCCCAAATTTGAAAAAAAAGTGTAGGGGACAACTTTGAAAAAAAAAAACGCCCTTTTGCCATGTGTGCCTGTCCGTGTGTGTCAGTGTGTCCGCCAGTACCCTAGTACCTTTATCAATCACGCCGAAAAAGTGGTAGTAAAATACAATCTTGAAAATAAAACAGGATACCTACACTACACGTAACCTACAAGAAAGGTAAAAAGAGTCCGTAAGTCGTCAAAACGTCTTTAGGTACCTACCTATTTTTAAATAGGATCAGGATAAACATTAGTATAAGAACAATATATTGAACTCGTAAACGCAATATGTTACAAAATCAATTCAATTCTATTAATTATAACAATAACGTGGTCGATTAAATACGAATACAACAATAGCAGCATTAGTAGCGCCTGAATAGTGTAAGATAATAGAAGACAGGCAAGGGGCCTGTGCAACATTAATGATCGCAGGCGCCGCTCATTGCCGCGATTGGGTCTTGTGAATTAGTAACCCGCACGGGACCCGCGCCGCGTGCCGAGCCGGCACGGAATTAATCTACAGAGTGACTACATATACCTGTCTATTGTATAGTATGTTCGTAAAATTAATTGATTGTCGATTTCATTTGATTCCTTTGACCGGTGTCTCAGCGCGTTGATGGAGAGATCTGACAATTGGTATAAAAACAGATTTATCATCATATATGGACCCCAGCCCTTGTCGGTGGAGTAACCGCCACTCATCCCGCTTCTCTGCTATTATTTCGAGCTATATGACACTACATTAACTTTCTCTTTGGCTAGGTATACTTAATATTTATATTAATATTTAATTATAAACTCACGTCCCGGCCTTTCCCGAACTCTTAGGTTGTATTCTTCCTTTAATTTTTTTCAGTCAGACTTTTTTTCCTTTTATTATGGTTATTACTAAAACCTGATGGTTGACAATTAATTTGACCAATCTACCAATCGTTATGTATCTGAAATTTAAAAACAGAGATTACAGAGGTCACCTTTGATTCTCAGTAGTGCGTTTGAGGTCTCTACTGACTGCTATTGTTTGACTTTCAAATGGTTAAAATACTATCTCATATAATGTGTATGTTATCTAATCTAATGTGTTGAGAGGAGAGTCCAGGTGTACAGTTCGTCACGATGGAGATATTAAATATATCCCGGCGGAGTGGGCGCGGCGGGCGGTCGGAAAGCTCTAAGGCTGCCGCTAGATTTCCCGCGGGAGCCCGTTAATTTTCTGCCGCCTTGAGCATAGTGCCCCCTGGGGGCGCGCTACCTTTCGCGCAGCCATTCAGGCTGAAGGTGTTATTCCGACGTACCTACCTGATATGGACTGGTGCCGCTATACCTCTCCTGAGGAAACTTTTCACGAATAAAAATAACGGCACACGCTCGGAGACTACGTAGGTAAACCTGGTTAGTTACTCTACACAGAGCACTTGCACTCCTGCCAACTCGTTGAAAATGAAAGTTGCGCTTTTAGTTTTTCTTGTTTCTGATTTGCATATAATGTAAAGGTCATCGAATAGCAGGCATGAGTTTAGAGAAAATATTGAAATGCCTGGAAAGTTGGATGCCCAGCGGTCGAACGTCATTAAAAAGTTTCCCCTACAAGTTAGTGGAGCTTCTGTCACGTGTGTTGTTGGGTTGTGTCACCAGTTCATGAACACTTCAATTTGTAGTTCACGGACATTGTTCGATTACAATGTTTCTGTGTTTTGTAATAAAAATTAAAATTTGCAATAAATATCATTATTAAGAGGAACAAATCAAAAAGTAGTTGACAGACCGCGCTCAACTTTATTATTCATATGGTAATAACATTATTCTACAATCTACATCAATCTATTTAAATCTACATTAATTTAATAAATATAAGTCCACAATCCGCATTGGGGACTATAGCCCAAGCCCTCTCGCGCATGAGAGGAGGCCTGTGCCCAGCAGTGGGACGTATAAAGGCTGAATTATTATTTTATTATTATTCATTTAATACACAAGGGCTTGCAGATATGTAATGTTAGGTACCGTAGAAACCCGTTATTGTGCTAGTGTTATTTTAAATGTCATAATTTCATATTAACGATTAAAATAACACTTGCACTGCGTGCGCTATCAAAATCGTTACAGACTTATCTTAGTCTAACTCTTCAATATTTTCTAGTTTTAAGTTATGTAACTTCTAGTATGCACCTTCACTGGTTTTGGTACCCTAAGCTTGGCATATAAATAAAGCAAAGCTATCCGCAGTCATCAGCAGACGTTATCAAATAATACGAAAAGCCGGAACTAAACAACGGAATTAGGATTAAACACCGCGCAAATAGAATCGGTTTTCCCGTCTGCCAACTCCGATATCATTGTAACGAGCAACAATATCCGTAGTGGTGAGGCTTGCATGTGTGTGTGTGCACGGGTCTGAGGAATTCCCTCGGGACAGAAGGAACTGCGGCCGAAGACTGCCACCTGGGACCGCCGCAGGGGGGGGCGGGATAACATAGCGAGGGCTCTTATTAAGGCACTGTTGATGCCAGGGCCGCCTAGCAATAAAACCTAAACTGGAATCCCATGCGTAAACGTTGAACACTTTCAGTAATTAGCAATTAGGTGGTAAGCAGTGAAACAACGCGGCCTCCGGTCGCGGGTCATCCCTTGCGGCCTGCGGCAGGCGGCTGGCGGCTGATAATATCTAAATGCCTAATGGCTGGTGGTCCTGTGACGAATGTATCGGGCGGCCGCCCCCCGCGCGTCGCTTCCCCCTCACCACTATGTGATAATTCCAAACGCTGCGGCCGCGCCACCTGGGATCTAACAGGGGCGGATCTAGGTTGAATATTTTCCGTTCTTTTCCAATATGTTTTTAATATTATTGTTTACTTACCTGATATTAAGTATATTGTACTACCTACTTATGTAAATATACTGAAATATAAAGCTCTCCGAAAAAGCGCGGTTAGTTGGTGGGGTACTTTGACCCAGAGTGATGTTATTCATAACCCTTGGTAACAAGTACAAAAATTAAAACAATTACTCCTCATTATAGAAAAAAAACTAAAAAAGGGTAACGGGTTTTCTAGTTTTAAAAAACTAATAGGTTTTAATTTAAATTCCCGACAATGAAGACAAGTCGTCGAGTCATACCTCATTCAATTACGGCGACTGAGTAAGTTTTAACGTTACAGCGAAACCCCCAAGGGCATAAACTGCTGAAATACAGGGTTCATGTGGAACTGTACTAAATAGTTTTTAAGATCTGTATACTAATATGAGTGCAATAAACAATTTTGATTCTGAAATAGGCAGTGTTCGTTTCGCGCGCGCGTTAAGGGTGCTTCCCTGCCTACCCGTTTACTCTCATCATCGGGGTATTCAGGTCAGCTAGATGTGACGAGCTCGCAGGAATGTTCGGCAGTGTCGAAGCGGCGCGCAACGCGGCGCCGCCGGCGTCGGTCCCACATTCCGCATGCACCCGCCGATCGAACATCGGCATTTAATTACCCACGTGCCGGACCAGGACCCGACCGACATTGCTGGGATTGTCCTGCTAACTTGCTCCAGAATAACTTACAAACGTTTGGCATTCTGCGATTGAGATATGCGGGGAGTTGTCGAATTGTGTACTTTGGTGCCGTGTGGGTTCGTATGAACTTTAGACGCCTAACGCTACAAATATATGTAGGTAGGCCAGGTATAGTGGGAATCGAGGTTTAGAAAATATGTAGGTAGATTTTAGGAAAAAATATGCAAACGATAATTTATGTAACTTTATAGTATTTTTTCTACTCCCGTACTTTTATTTGTCATTTAAAGGCTCGTGCACAGGTTGTCGTTGACAGGACTCGTTGTCAAGACAACTCTTTAGTCTAATATTCCCCAAAAAAGTATTTGTGCATACACGCAGTATCTTTTTGGCACTTTTACGATACGTCGTGTAATGACCACTTAAGAAATATTGTATGAAATACATTGTTGCCAACCTTATTTAATGTCATTTCTGACAAACAAGTGAACCATAGACATGTTTTTTTAATTTTTAATAAAAACAGGTGGAAAAAAGCACACTTACCGACTACATATTTACAAAAAAAGTTTTTACAGAAATTGATAACAATTCGCTACCAATTATGTCGCCCATTTTTTTCTCATCGAGTTTTTAATAGATAGACTGTGCCAAATTTCTGAAGAAAACACGGTATAAATAAACAAGAACCAACGTGACATTTAACATTGCACACGAATTTAATGAATTATAACACAACAGGAATATGTAAGAATAAAGAGAAAATGTATTGTGCGCGAGTGCGGTCCCTGCGGGCGGGTCCCTCGGGAGCGCGCCCGCGCGCCCAACTTCGGCTCCGCGCGCCCCCTCCGCGCGCCCCCCTCGCCCCCGTAGAGAATACATTTTCGCAACACGAGTGCTGGCCTAACAACGACTCTGCGACAAACCACTCACTGGGAAAAATTGCTCATTCTCCTACGTTATGTGTTGAACATTATCCATTTGTTCGTTAGAACAAAGAGCCCACCTCGTCGGCCATTAGAAAGCACTGAAAGAACCTACAATAAAATAGGAACAATAGCTAATTCGCTAAAATAATAAGTAGTAAGGGTGCCTCGAGGGAAGCAGAAAGTATCAATCATATGAGAAACTACGCGATTGTCTCGGCCGCTTCGTCTTTATAGGGGGCATTGAGAAACACCTCCGCAGTAATAAACTCTTCCAGAAATCAACCGTCCCGACAGGCAAAAGTAAATAAATACCTACCAGCTATAACATAAGTACATTTTGTTGCTGTAAGTTATTCTGCTTCTTACGACCGCTATAAAAGCTAAATTATCTAGGTGGCATAAAATTACAATGTCAACTGCGCAGGATGGTAAGTACTGTTTTAAAAACTCCTAAAGTCATGAAAGATAAAGTGGAGGTAACGTCGATGGGCCACCGCGGCCAATTTATTTATAATCTCGGGTGCAGAATCGGCTACGAATTAGCATGTAAATATTTGAAGTCCACGGAAGAACGCTGTGGAGATTTATCGTGAGGAGCGCGCGATAAGCGAGGACAGGTCGTAAAGCACCGGGAGGCGCCGCGTTAGCCGCCGCAGCACACCCTTTGACGAAGTTGTAAAAAGAGCATTAAACCGCAGTAAAAACGCATCTCCCACGCTGGCGGTCGCTCACTCACGACCGAACCTCTACCGCCGACTCCTCGTTTTAGTGAACCTTATGAATTTCAATGAAGATATAGTAATAAAGCCCACTCAATCTTCATTATTTTGCGTGAATATTAAGAAGCTACCCCTCATTGGGCTTCGCAACGATTATATCAGCAAACGTCTAGAATTATTTTCAATGAAACTCATCAGATTACTTATTTATAAACTAATGTACAGTAATACCTAAGTACTTTCCGTACTAGATATTAAAAAAGAAGAAAGATAATACATACCAGCCATTTCAGCTTCCCATCGATCGGATGTCTCCATTTGATTTTCCTCCGCATCTCCGCTGTCTGTAGATAATAAAACAATAAGCTGTAAGATTCGGAAGTGACTAAGTGATGTAAGTAATGTGTGATATAGGCATTCCCAGAGCTAATACATCACTTTATTAACAATTCGGATCTGTCACGTCACGCTCGCGCTCTGAGCTGCGCTCCATCGGAGATTGGAGTTGGGCATACATACTCGCGTTTGCACCACAGCACCGAGCGACTAGAAATTAAGCTTTACGTACATTTGAGTCCTACGAGACTCGGTTTAGGCTGTTACGGGTCGTTCAGAGAACTTTGGGAAGCATAATCGCCAATCTGAAAATGTCAACACCGAATCTGCGAACGGAAAATATCCCCAAACAGTATAGGGTATAGGTAACTAATATGACGTTATCCTAGAACCACATAGGTAAATGCCGGGATATATCTATGTTCACGTAATATTCGTTTACAGGTTTCCACCATGTCCATAATATCAGCTCAAGGTGTAGGTAAACACCTTAAGATAATAAATGTCAACTTTTCTTTTGTCTACCTATATGTAATATGTACCTACCTATGTGGTTCTGTTTGCGCCTCGTCAAAAAAGCTGTTATTAAAATGTAGGTAAATTTTCTTCGTATATCCAATTAGTCTAACAATGAAATCATTGTTAGACTATTTATTATATTTCCATATCATCTAAATTAGTTGATATGGAAATATGAAGTGACTGAATATTTGTATGGTAAGAAACTACAAATATTTATTAATTTAAATAACCTAAACTTTAAAATATGTTTAGATATTGTTATTAGCGCTCTAGTAAGCCATATCTCACTCGCATCCCTAGGGAGATGCGTAGGCACTGTATATAGGCAGGGCGAAGCAAGTCGATGATACGAGTAATGTAAATGCATCCGACTGGGCTCTCATTCCCATCGTATTTCGAGGGAAACGCTTCAAATACCACTGTTAGTTTGACTTCGAGATCCTAAACAATTATGCGTAATCAGGGGTCAGGTTTATGATGGTTTACCAGAGAGTTTTGTTGGGTAACTGGCAATAATAATGTCGTTCTTCGCCCCCTTCCTTAAGAGAATCCGCCATAGGAATCCCTTTTTGAAGCGTATCAAAAGCAGTGTCAAAAGGCTTTTAGATACATAAATTAACTGGAAATCAAATTGTAATTAAAGTGTAGGTAACAAACACAGCAGCTAAACACAAAGTTGCAAATATTTTATGTGTGTACTAGGTAAGGTATAAAAAACTTTCTTATGTATATTACCTAATATGGAAATGAATTGAATACTATTTTAATTGCTCAGCCGTCACAGGCCGATTTCTTTCTAAAACTTTCTTTCTCTTTATTTGTTATCGAACCGCACCAGGGTCGGTATTCGGTTCGACAGTGTGTTGATGCTTTAAATATTTGGCTTGACACCGTCTTCGTTTTGTTTTATTGCTAGCGCATATAAAAGAGATAATATTTGATTTTATTATTTTTGAAGTTGGTTTTGTCAGTCATTAAGTACCTTCTTCAAGACAACTACACTTTTTGCCCAATCCCGATATCGTCTCGCCGTGTTAAACTCGCTAATATTTAACTTTAACAAATAGTCAGTATTCGGCGTGCGGCGACTAATCTGACGATAGATGAGATGAGCCCGATGCGCAGTGAATTGTGTGTGCCTGTGCCAGCGAATGCGCCTGACACTTGACAAAGTGCTGGGTGCGGACGCCACCGCAACTGCGATTAAATCAATTTTCATTGAGTTATTGCTCCGATACTGCCTACAGCATATTTTAAAACGGTAATCACGGTTTGCGCATCTCCATATGATCTATTCACACGAGTATCGATTACGTGGACTGTTGGTAGCTATTGTTTTTTAGCTATGTGATTAATTTAGAATTTAGAAGACAAGCTCCTATTACCGCAGTTTAGCTATAATACTGTGACACTAAATACCACGGAGAATCCTAATAAATAGGATTAAGTACTAAAACTGAACTCGAACAAAATGGATTTAATAGGAGGTGGCGGCAGGGGCGTATTTACCCTAGGGCCATCCGGGCCATGGCCCGGGGCGCCAACCCTCGGGCGGCATGGGGCGCCATATGCCGCCCCTAGCGGATTGCATTTTGTTTTTCTTCCTTGACTTCTGGGGCGGCGAAACGTATTGGCCCGGGGCGCCAAATTTCAAAATACGCCCCTGGGTGGCGGTATGCTATCATACACCTTATAGAACCGGCGGTTTATAAATATCAGAATCCCACGTGTGTATTTAAAGATAACTGTAGGCAGAATATCCCCCAGGTAATCTGAATGCCGAATGCCGAATGCTCTATTCTACAACTTTTACGATGTCTTTCACAAATTGCGCATATTTTCATAGTAAAAATAAATATATATAGCCTATTTCACTCTGTGCAATAAACTATCTGTATGCAAATTTTCATGACAATCGGGTGCCCACGGGTATTTAGGTGTGCACGCATAATAAACATACCTACTCACTTTCGCATATAAAATAGGTAGATGAGGATGACCCTAACACTCAAAATGTTTTATTTTTAAAGTTATTAAAAAGTACTTGAATTCGTCGTTCACATAGTTATTCTGACTTTGAGTATGTCACTTACAGAACCCCTCTAAATCCTAATAGACCCGCTGTCTGTCATTCACACTTCGATGTCTACAATTCGCATTGCACCCATAGCTGCGACGCCTGGCCGGCCGTACGTCATCTGTTATCTGCGCCGTGTGTCACTGTCCGCTGCTACAGTCCACAGCACCGCTATGCAATTCAAAAGACTACTTTATCTTCTCGCGTTGTCATTGTCACCAGTTTAACTCAACCGTTAGATCCTCAATACCCGTACCTAGGCTATACTGGCTTCTCTGTAGTTTGATAAGCGGTGAGCTTTGTGAATAACAGCACAGCCTGGTCGCTGACGATGCACGACACGGCCAGGACGACCGAATATGCAAATCAGTGGTACAAGATAATGTGGCGTTCAAATTCAGTCGGTTTAGCTGAGTGCTGCGTTTAGTTCTCAATGTCTGTGGCAAGTTGAAAATTTAACGCAGCTCAGATAAAATTAACACAATACACCTATAGCGCCATCTAATTCAGCTGTCAAACTTCTTTTCGAATCAATTAACTCTTTGCTATTATATCATACCAACATTACATTATGTCCCAAAGGTTGTCTGGCAGAGATCGCTCTTAAGCGATAAGACCGCCTGTTGTTACCTCTATTGTCTTTGTTTATGTTATTGTACATTTATTGTAAACTACGTGTATGTGAGGTGTGCAATAAAGAGTTTTGTATTGTATTGTATGTATCATTAGGGCGAGCGAAGCGAGCCCTATCACTATTCGACAAACTATGCATTCTTGTGGTACACTTTACGGAAAATCTACCGCACTTATAGGTTTGAAATTTAACATAGTAATTTAAATTCATGTCTAGATGTGTTATCAAACATAAAAATATCATTTTATACACCTAAAAAAATAAAATAAAGGAAAAACACTTTGTATTACTACTAGCGCCATCTGTTAGAAAAATTACAAATTAAAATTCGTGCTAATGTACTATGTGCTAACAACGATGAATACAAAAAAAAACCGGCCAAGCGCGAGTCGGACTCGCGCACGGAGGGTTCCGCACCATCAACAAAAAATAGAGCAAAAAAATCGTGTTTGTTGTATGGGAGCCCCCCTTAAATATTTATTTTATTTTATTTATAGTATTTGTTGTTATAGCGGCAACAGAGATAAAGTCCGTCAACCAAATCTTGTCAGTAGTAAAAGGCGGCAAATTTGAAAAATCGCGGGTTAGCAACACTGTGTTCGAATAATTCCAAAATGCGTGTCATCTGTGTTTTATCTGTGGAATGTGGATCGTGAAATTCGTGAACGACAGCCGTCACCTTATTTGTTTTCATTTGGTTTTCATTCTGAATCGTTTCTGTTTCAAGAGATATTTCTGCTGTCACCATTAAATACCAATACATTAAATGAGAATAAGCAAAGCTAAGGGGCCTACAATGTACAATCATGCTCGTTGATGGTAAACATTACTAAAAATTGAGGTTATGACAAGTACATGGAAGAACTCTTTCGAACTTTTAAGATTATGTTCAGTTTTTTTGTTTTAGGGTTAAAAGGCATAAATAAAATTAAAACGTATGCCTAAATCTATCCAACAAGACCATAAATTGTGTCCTGGAAACCGTCCATAGGCCCACATGTCTAATATTTTCAGCAATCAGTTGTGACTATTTACAAAGATGCAATAGAATACTACAGAGCTACTGCTTGGTTGAAGTGACCCGGTAACATTGGTAACTTCATTATATTTTTTCAAATAATGACCTGAATTATAGTGTAAGCTAAAGTGACCCTTATCTTATTTACCTTTAAATTAAATAAACACCCAAATATCAGTTGTTTTATTCCTATTTTACAATATATACCAATCAAAAAAATTACACAGGTAGGGTAATTGTGTCTGTTTGCCGTCCAGTGCCTGTTTCCGTCCACTTGGCGGAGTTGCTACAAAGAATTGCGGAAAATTTGAATATAAACAAGCCTTCTCACACATGTTTGGATTTGTTGCAATCCATAATGTCTAAGCAATATTTTTACCAAAATAAAAGTGTTATTTGACAAATAGCGGCTTTAAAAAAAATTATGTAAGTGGCGGCATTGCATCCAGAGCTTGAAAACGTCATTTTGCAAGAAAAAAAAAGTGTTGGCGGCAAATGTTCACGGTAAGTTTATTAATTAATTTAACTAGTTTAAGTTACGTTATTGGCACATACTGCAACTTAAAAGTATAGTAAACGCAATTTTAAGTGTTTTTTATAGTTTTTTCATAATAATCTTTGATAAATTTAGTGGACGAGTACTGACATACTAATTTTGAAAAATATTTAGTTTCCGACCACACGGACGGTAACTGGAACAGCTAGGTGAGTATTTGTTATGATCGTTTTACTTCAAAAGACTTATAAACTACTATATATTTTCTCTTAAAATGATGTTTCTTGCTTATAAGATTATACATTTTAGTTTTCGTCCACGATTTTGTCAGTGTTGCTTGATTAAAATCATGTTTAAAATACGTGGTCGAAAACTAAAAATAGCTTTAAATATTGTTTCAGTTTCCGTCCATGTACTATGAGTGGTGTAGACGAGATTTATTATTACATGATTACTGAGGGCGAAAATAGCAATTCGTGGATGAGTTTCGATTTTGTTCGACGAAATGAAAGAATTGAACTGAGTCCGACAATGAGACGATTCCACGAATTGCTATTCCCACCGGAGCATAGTGGTTTGCCCCAAATATGCGAGGAAATAAGTTAAAATAGGCAATTAATTATTTAAGCATCAAGCATTACTCGAATCTTAATATAAAAAATGTCAAATCTTACGATTTTCCCTCCTTAATATCTCGCGCACGAGTGTGGAGCGGGCTTTAAAATAATTGAAATGTCTATGATTATTAAGCAGTATTTACACGATGTTACAAAATAGTCCTGCAAGAATGAGACATATAATTGTCTCCCTATCTCGCTCTATATCCTACAGCATGAACTGATAGCTGTACCAGGCCGTGTGGATGCTGGTTTAATAAGTATCTGTTTTTCGCTCTCACTTAAGCCCCGCATTCACACTCCTACCTTGTAGGCCGCCTCGTAGTCCGCCTCGTTGGGTAGGATTGTGTATGGGGGTTGTAGACTACGAGCCGTCCTACCGTTTAGCCGTTTGTAGGACGGCTCGTAGTCCACAACCCCCATACACAATCCTACCCAACGAGGCGGACTACGAGGCGGCCTACACGGTAGGAGTGTGAATGTGGGGCTTTATAAAACTGCGTCCTTAAAAGCCATCTCTTTCTCGCTCTCACTCATGGGTGCGGTTGTCTGTTACACGGCTTTAATGGACGTACATACGGCGGATCACCTTACACACGATCGAACGTGCGCCGGACCGCAAAGTCACGGTCCGGGCGTCTGTAAGGCCAAGCGCGCACCACGATTTTAATTTTTGCGAGACGATTTTAGAATCGCGCTGTAATTTATCGCAGAAAATTCACTGCGCGCACTGCGATGAAAAGTCGACGATTTGTTCATTCTCGACATGGATTTCGTACCAGTCGCCAGGCGTGAAACAATATGCAATCGCTGTATGACTGAGTATTTATACCACAAAGGTGATCTCCTTCTATTTCTATAATTAAACGGTCAACATCTAGCGTCTCATCTTGTGACTCCATTGGAGAAGCAGGTTCCGATATGTTGACTCTTGGAGAGCGAAATGCCGACTGAGGTCCGGGGTGCGATTTTATTATCGCAGTGCGCGCGGGGCCATACAACTCCGTATGCTGCAATTCACTTTGTGACAATGGCGTCGCGAGCAGTCGCGGAAAAATGTGACAAATCACAATTTTAAAATCGCTGCGATTTTTTTGTCGCATATGCGCGCACTGACATATAAACACATACGTTACATTTCTGCGACTAAATTATCGTGCGACAAAAAGTCGTGGTGCGCGCTTGGCCTTACTGTCGCATTTGTCAAAACCCATGTTGCTGCATGGATTTTTGACATTTGCAGCAATAATGCAGTCGGCAGTATTGTCACGCTGCAATAATGCTGGTGTAGTCAGAGGGGCTACCGCCAAAATCGAAATTCGCAAAATTGCGGGGCACTTTCTCTTTTACTCCAATGACGGCGTAATTAGAGTGACAGAGAAAAATGCCCGCAATTTGCGAACTTCGATTTTCGCGGTTGAAGCCCTGAATCCGAACTGTATTTTTAAAAGCCTGGCCGCAGACGTTCGGAATTTTCCGTAAGGAATGACATGTGTAAGCGAGACAGCGCTCTGCATTTGTAGAGCGACGTCCCGTTCCCACATGTCATTCCATACGGAAATCGAATGAAAATTCCGATTGTCTGTGGCCAGGGTTAAGGAAGGCGTCCGACTGATAATTGCAGCTGCATTACTGTTGCTGTATCTGTCAATTTGTTAGTTATCTGTCTATCTGTCAAGTGGGTATTTCATGATAAATTTTACTGTCCAGCTACTCTGGCAGCTCCGATAAGTTGATGAAAACTAACGCAACGACCCTATATACAACAAAACTAAGTCGGTACTAGTAACGTACATAGCTTAAAAATAAATGATTCCTTATTATATTGATATTATATATTATAAATGCGAATGTAACACTGTTTGTCGGTCTGAGTCCTGAGGAAGGAAATATATATAAATATTTATCACGAAAATAACCATTCTACGCGGTCGAAGTCACGGGCAGAAGCTAGTAACTAACTAAGAATTATCTATATAACATAAAAACAAAAAATAAAGATAGGTATAATTGATTTTCAATGCAATAATGCACCCTACAGTACTTTTTCATACAGTGGACGAAAACTGACTCATACGTGGACGAAAAGTAGCTCACAGGCGGACGGAAACTGAAATAACCCTACTTTTTCATAATATATTTTTTATGAAATAAACCGTAAATATTATTTAAGGTCACGTAATATTAACCTAAAATAGACAATATGAGCAATACAAACAAATATAGCACATTTAAGTAAGACTACTTAAATATTTTTTTTTAGCATTTCAAAGTAGACATCTCCTATAATTGGACGGTATCTGACACAATTACCCTATGTCATATTCATCCAGAAGAGTACACTAATTTACATTAACAAGTGGCATATTATATTGTAAATAACAAATATATGCACTATCTAATTATCTGCATTTTGATATGATTTTATTTTAGTAAACTTAGAAGACATAGATAGGGAACAAAGAGAATATAAGCACTACGATAGGGAGTTGTTTTTGATATCTTCAAATTTGTTCATCATTTTGATTAACATTGTTTTAACATCGCTTTTAAATTGTCCGTCCGTTTCAAATTTTTTCAATAAACCGCGAGCATTGATATAGTATAAAGAACTGGATACCCAATCAGCCGCCAAAAATGGCCCCACAAAAGTGATGTCAAAACAGATCATGCATTACTTTTTCGTTTAGTCTTGTTTGAAACGCTCAAATGTGAAGTTGTCAACAATTACGAAATGTGCCGTTAAAATATGTAAAAATAACAATGATAAAACAAGGAAAAAGGATGGAATGTATTTCTTTCGGTTAGTTCTTTGGATAGCATTACATAATTTATGTAATCTGGTGGTAATTTTATGGTTTTGAATAAATTAATTTGTTAGTACCAAAGAAGGGATGTTAAGGAACAAAAATCTAATGAGTCGATGTGAGGTCAATATTATTTTTATATGGAATTCATAAGAAATAATATTATGTTTAAATTCAAGATTTCCAAGAAAACCTATGCGACGTGCAAAGTGGACTGCTATTTAATTATAGCAAGAGATAGGGGTGATGCAGTTTTAAACAAGGCAAAACGGCACTTGTGTGTTCGGCCCATTTCCCTGTTTCCGACATATACACCACCAATAAGGGCTTATATCGACTAACTGTAAATGCTAAACCTGTCGGAACACAGTGACAACCACAGGATTTTTTTTATAAAGTATAGGTAGACTTTATAAAAAAAATCCAATCAGTATCTAAATGTCCCCGTGCACCCGCGCTATGAGTAAATGTAGATCTTAAATACACAGTTATTTAATAAGTAGAATTTATTTCAAGGAAATTAGTATTTAAAGACTTATACTTACGAATTAAAAATTTGATTTGTTTGAATTTGAACCACGAATTAATTTTATTTGAGCTCCCGATTAAATTAAATTTGTTTTATTTATTACTTCAATTGATGGTTTTCCTGTACAGTAATACATATTAAAGTGTACCTACCAAAGTGACTCCATTCGTTCATTATTCTCGTTTGACGTTGTTTGACGTAAATACGTTACGTTTAGTGCCATCGGACTAAATTTTTTAACAGTGTTGGTACTTATGTTTGCAAATTTGACACTTAGTGCTTACGACATTAAGCTCTTTTCTGTACGAAACATTTATCTTGACTCAAAATGTACGTAAGCGTTTTTATCATCAATGCAAATGGTGCGAAACGTCATTGGGATCCACATTTCTTGACGTTTTTGTTCTGCTTTGTGTGTCTATTTCTTTTATATTAAGTCAGTGACCGCGAGTGACAATTTGAATTGACGTACGCAGGGCGCGCTCAGCGGAAAAAAAAATTCTTTTGGTTCGACGTACATTGCTGCTTTTCTTAGCGCAATACTGCTCTTTGAGTGTTGCCCTACTTTAGTTTGCTTTACATTGCTACTGACAAGATTTGGTTGACGGACTATATGTACTTACATCATTTGTGAAAATTTCAACTGTCTAGCTATCGCGGTTCATGAGATACAGCCTGGTGACAGACGGACGACGGAGGGACGGACGGACGGACGGACAGCGAAGTCTTAGTAATAGTGTCTTAGTAGCGCGTAAATTTTGGATTCTGACCCATCTCGCTTCGCTCGGTTTGATTCCCAATTATAGCAATTAAGTTTCTCTGAATACTGGAACATTCAATCTTGCTGTAGGTATATTCACTGCGGAGGTCAATTTACTCGTATGTTCTGTTCTGTGACGCCGATGAACTGATCAGTCATGTTGTGTTAGCAAACTTAAATCGGGTATTTTCAGTTCGAGAAACAGTTTTAGTGTTACTATTGCTTGGAACTGCCAAAATTATAAATAGAGATAAGCATATTAGGCCGACTGTATCGGCCCTAAATCACTGAATTGTTTGTATTAACAAACTACACCCCGACTGCAACTTGTATGGAAATTGCACGCCGACGTTGCAATTGGCGTGCAGTTCAACAAAATGACCCAGAACCCTGGCAGTACCTAGTGGAACTCAGGTCTGGTGCAACATAGGCACACGCTGTTTTAGTAATTCGACACGTCTTGAGTCTTGATGAGCACTTGGGAGAGCAGTACGATAGAGCTGATGCTGAATCCTGGCTGTACCTAGCGGAACTCAGGTTTGGTGCAACATAGACACACACTGGGTTGGACATCCGACTCGTCATGATGATCACTTGGTAGAGCAGTACCCAAGATAGCTGATGCTGAACCCTGGCAGTACCTAGTGGAGCTCTGGTTTAATACAACATATGCACACGCTGTTTTGGTCGTCCGACTCGTCTTGATGAGCACTTAGGAGAGTAGTACCCAAGATAGAGCTGATGCTGAACCCTGACTGTACCTAGTGGAACTCAGGTTTGGTGCAACATAGGCACACGCTGTTTTAGTCATTCGACACGTCGTGACGGGCATTTGGGAGAACAGTACCCAAGATAGAGCTGATGAGCTGATGCTAAACCCTGGCTGTACCTAGTAGAACAGGTTTGGTGCAACATAGATACACGCTGTTTTGGACATCCGACTCGTCAGAATGAGCACTTGGGAGAGCAGTGCCCAAGATAGAGCTGATGCTGAACCCTGGCAGTACCTATTGGAACTCAGGTTTGGTGCAACATAGGCAAACGCTGTTTTGGTCATCCGACTCGTTTTTTTGAGCACTTGGGAGATACCCAAAATAGAGCTGTAGCTGAACCCTGGCAGTATTTAGTGGAATTCAGGTTGGTTGCAATATAGGCACACGATGTTTTGGTCATCTCACTCGTCTTGATGAGCACTTAGGAGAGTAGTACCCAAGATAGAGCTTAATGAGCACTTAAGAGAGCAAATTATACGTAAGTTTATGTGCGGAGCAGCATGATTACCGCCAGTAGGTGTCCAGACGGGATAGTTTTACGCTCAATTGTGTAGTGTGGACGCATAAATAAATTCAAGGACATTGGCTCGCTGACCCAACATTATGTAGGAAAGCCAGTTGGCTTCCTTACAAAAAGTACTGGGCGACCGTGTAGGATGTAATAAACGCTTATGAAATCGTATATTACGTGTGGATGATATTGGCAATTTGATTTTGTCGTCTGGACACGACGTCTTTTAATGGAGAAAGTAAAAGTTGTAACAGACAGCCGTACCGAACAGCGACCGAGGTCCAATTAGTAGGTATATTTTTTTCTTGCTCTCACTTATAGTTGCGTCCTTAGCGGACTTATTACGTACCCACTCGATTGAACATGGAACAAGCCTCGGACTGGATCAAAGTCGCGGTCTGGTACGTTTAGGTAGAAAAACTCCGCGAGCCCTTACAAAGCTCTGCTTTTTGCTAGTATTATCGTGTCTAAATGGATTTTTAAAATTATTAAACAATCCACATCACATACCCTCGAAGCCGTCTCTCTCTAACATTAGATTCATCTGCATCTTTCACTTGTCCTCATCCTCGTCGTTCTCGTCGCTGCTTGGCCTCCTCGCCGTCGCAGGCGTCTTCTGCGTCAGTCTCTTCCTCGCTCCCCACCCCATCTTTTTAATCCCACCCCTCTTCTTCTTAAATAAAATAAATAAACAATCCACAATACGTACCTTCGTAGCCGTCTCTATTAACATTAGATTCGTCTGCATCTTTCACTTGTCCTCATTCTCGTAGTTCTCGTCGCTGCCCTCGTCATTAGCCTCCTCGCCATCGCCGGCGTCTTCTGCGTTAGTCTCTTCCTCGCTCCCCACCCCCCCTCTTCTTAAAAATAAATAAATAAACACTCCACATCACGTACCTTCGAAGCCGTCTCTATTAACATTAGATTCGTCTGCATCTTCCACCTTGTCCTCATCCTCGTCGTTCTCGTCGCTGACCTCGTCGTGGGCCAGCTCCTCGCCGTCGGCGGCGTCTTCTGCGTCAGTCTCTTCCTCGCTCCTCACCCCGCCTTCTTCGTCCCACCCCTCTTCTTCCGCTGCAAAACAATAGAAAGTTATAAGTCTACCGTTTAACTGGTTCGGTGAGCTGGATTTTTTCTTTCGTATGACATTGATTTCAGTTTAGGTATAACTTATTATTATTGTATGTTAGTGTGTTCTACTTAAAAAAACACAAGTTAAAATATTTTCATATGGACAAAGAAGAAAATCAGCGCGTCACTTCTTTACAATAAGGGTAGAATAAATATAATTAAGGCTTTTTGTAGGTCAACAACAAAATATGACAATGACAATAAAGAACTGTTTTTACTTAATTTTGGTGGCGCTAGTAATACACAAGACAACAGTCAACTTGACAGTATACATGTAATAACTAATAAGGGCCTCCATAGGTATGGAAAAGATAAAACCAAGTTTGACCAAATTTTGTTATGTGAGAATAACACTTTGCGCTTGAATCTCCAACATAATAGCTTCCGTAAGTAAACTTTATGATCAAGAAACACCCCATTACATTGTTATCTTCCATAATGGTAATATTGTTGAGAGACTCCAATTTCAGAAAACTGTTTTGTGAAAATTGTTGCAATAAAATAAATAGTAAATAGAGGATAGGAATAGGGGTTGCACTATTATCACGAAAACGAAATAAAGAACTACAATACTATAGTTAAAGTAGGTGGGCAAATTTTTTTCTCTATGACTTCAGACCCGTAGTAAGTAAATAAGTAGGTATCTAAAACTAGAAATCTATTTCACTAATTTCAATTCAATGTGTAAGCAAGCAATAATCACAAGTACTTAAACAAGTCGATGTACCTACTGTGAATGTCTTGTAATCATACTAAAGTATTCAAACGTAACATGATGTTAATTAATAAAAGTGGCCATAAAACTAATTAGAATAATGCAGGCATAGCTTTGCTGCGAAATGTGCGTCCGAGGACCATGAAGTTATAATGTTTTAAACTGGAGTGAACTGTCACTTGTTTTGCCATACGAATTGGAACCTTATCACCAAGACAGAAAGTTGTTCGTACCAGACTAGAGAAAACGGTCCACTTGAGATAGAAAAACCCGAGCCCTGTGTCTCACTCGCACATGTTGCCAATGTTAAAAAGATACCACTGTGGTAGAAATCATATCAATATACTACTGAAATTAATTACCTTCTTATACAATTTTAGTGCTATATTCAGATTACAGTTCTGATATATTTTAAGTAATTTGTAAATAATTATGATGTCAATATTATTAACTGATTAAACCAAACATGCGCACAACAAATAAAGCATTTAAATTTAACATGGTAGAAATTGTAGTAACTTTGAATATTAATTGGTATCCCAAACTTTTCGTGTATTTTCAAAATACGTAAATGGCCGCTCAGAATTTATTCGTATAATATTTAAAAAAATGGTTAAAAATCGATGTGTGAGGGGTTGTAGAAGTGAAAGCTATGCTGATTGTGGAATATTTTTTCACAGGTAAATCACAATTATTCAATTTTATGATAAAAATACAAAACGATATTGTCAAACTCATTAGGGTGACTATGATGTCGGCACGATGTGGATCGAATTCTTATTACGTACTTAATGTAAAAAAAAGTTTACATAAATAGGTATATCTTTATTTCGGCATGTTTAATTATTTGGGTGACGTAATGAGAGCTATATAATTGCCAAAATTTAAATCCAAAGTCCTTAAACATTACAGACTCATATTTATGTGATTTATACATAATATTTAATTACTGAAACGTTGGTTCAAACTATTTACATATATGTAATCGATTCTATATAGACTGAACACACATTTCCGTCTGTAGACAAAGGCGGCAAATTTGAAAATTTTGTTGCAATCACAGATCTACGATGAGTACGACGACGCTTACGCTTAATGAATAGCTGAAGTGTGCAAAAGGGAAGCCATCACGTATATGAACACTAGTGATGGGTAGGACATCAATTTAAAATGAGTTTGTATGAGTACCTCATTTTCTAAAATGAGGTGTTACAATGTCTTACTTCAAATGAGGTGAGGTACTAGCATACTTTCAGCGTCGACTATTCCATTAATTCCAACGGCGACAAAAATATTTAATGTATATACATATTTATGTATTCATCACTTCCTTTATAAATAAATAAATAGTAACATTTAATTGGAGTGCAATTCTGGAGTTTAAGAATAGAACTTTTAGGAGAAAGATAATTTTAGAATCAAGTAAAATGAATAGAGGAGTGAAGTAAGACATTTTTGCGGTACGATGTACTGCGACAAATTAACAAAATGAGTGGTACAAATGAGGTGCCTCACGAGTGAGCGACTCAACACTAATGAACACACCATGAGTATGATATTGATAGTGATAGGTATTTTGTTAAATTATTAAGAGCATAAATAGTGTAAGATGTCGGTTTACACAGTTAAATGTAAGTTTTTATTTCATTGTGTGCTAATATTTGATAATTTTAGTCAATAATCAACATAATTTGGTGAAAAAACCTAAATTGTTACGCTACGCTAGGGCTTGGAACCCTTGGAACGCGAGTCCGACTCGCACTTGGCCGGTTTTTCCCTTTTGAGGTACGGTACTATATTTGAAAATGTAATCAATTACGACTAAATTAAGTAAGGTTGTGTGAAGCGTTTTACAGAAGAGAAAAAAAACTATATCCATCCCTTTTCTGGGGCAATTATACCAGCATACGGAAAAGACAGTATGATTCTCTCTGACTATGCACGAATGATAAAATATTTTGGCCAAACTATACATTTAAACTTATCCTAATATCCCACATACATATGACTTATGGTCACCCTAATTAGAACGAGATGCAAGGCTCTGGTTTGACTTCTCATGTGGACACACTTTTTGGCCAGTGTACTCGATCCAGTTTATTCTTTAGGTCCGTGCCGAGGACAAATCAGTGGCACTCGCGGGGAGCATAGAGGGCACTACCAATTACACGTGCTAGGTAGCAAACTAGGTAAAGTCAGCGGCAACTGATGAGCTCAATATAATTATTTTTTTTCGAATGTAGGTAAATTTAGCTATTATCACGAGGATGAAATGTATACTGTTTAGATCAGAACAATGTTTTCAAGAATGTGTAATGTTTATTGTGTACTAACACTGACTGACACTGAATTATTTAATTTATTTATATTCTCGCTAAGATATCCTTGCGAGAATATAAATAAATCTAAGGTTATGTGAGGTCACGGGCATTATTATTTATATAAGAATGGTTATGCTATTGGCTGCAATTTTGTTTTGTACAAAAAATGCATACAGAAAAACAAAGAAACTATTTTTCTGTAGGCACCCCCAAAATTAATAATAGAGCTTAATTTCTATTTGTGACTCGCACCTTCCAAAACCTCGGCATAGTTTTTAGGTTTATCAAAAATGTAGGCATTTAATAACCAGAGTTCGAGAGCAAAAAGACAAATGAAAACTGATCCAATAAAAAAAATCGATCAATTTTAAACAGATCAACCTACTCCCATAGTAAACTCTTTAAGGTTTGTGACAAGACGACGCCGACGCCCGAAAAGCCCTTTCCGGCATTTGAAATTTTGGACCCGGGACCTCCATCTTCATCGGTCGCTACCGATTAGACTAGATTCTAGAAGGCCGTGTGTACCTCGACTGTACTGAAATTCAGTTATGACCAGCGAAAGTGAAGCTACTGATTACGTTCGCCACGGTACGAGCATAATTAGCGCCGCCAGGGCGCGGGTGGCGTGATTGCGCCCCGTCGCCGCACCCACGGCTCGATCCGTGCCCACTGGCATTCGATTATAATTATACTGATTAAAAATAACATATTTAATGAAAACAAGTTCATTTAAAAAAAAACTTGTTAATGTCTGTAAAATGTTTTATGATGATACCTTTCTCAATCTTTTTACTGAGATAAGTGAAACTACTGTGAGCGCACTTAGGTACCTATTACCCTATTATTCAATATACTCTATGGTACCTATACTGTTTCGTATCCGACAGCCACGACTTGTGTATCTCTTTCTTAATATTCGATGTATCAGTGGACGAACTTATCCCATGAAGCTAAATCACCTCAATTTCACGGCCAAAATTTAAAATTTAGAAGTATTATTTAGAAACCATACTTGTATTTAGATTAACTTTCTTTGGACTACGAAACCATGCGGCTCATACCATAAGAGTATGCACTAATCGAAAATACGGAGTCATTATTTAAACTATGTATTACCATTTTTTTAATTAAGAGGAACGATGGAGCCCTTTAACAGATTACAGAATTATATAGATTGCTATGATTTAATAGATGATAGATAGAATTAATATAAATGGTAGTGATATAAAAAATTATTACAATAATATATATTGTTGCTATCAGTTCTATTCATATAAGTTGAAATCAATTTTAAATGGCTTAGTTCTGTCCATGGAGACCTAACCCACACTGGGGGCTCCGGGGAGCGCCCATCGATTCATTACAGACCTGCTGGCCTGCCGGCTGTCCATACAGTCCCTAAAGTCCACATGTGCAGAGTAATTTTATTACAATTCCTATGAAGCTACTCTATTTAACTAAAAGTATCAGTATTTTTTATCTCGCTGATCTCGGTAAAGTATTAGGTACGTAGAGGAAAGTGTTGTATTGTACCTGAGCATTTTCATAAATAGTATACCATAGTAAAAACTAGTGCCCACGTCAATTACTAGGATTAGTTGCCAAGCGGACCCCAGGCTCCCATGAGCCGTGGCAAAATGCCGGGACAACGCGAGGAAGATGAATGAGTATACCATTTACATTATGGAAAATCTATTTCGGGTTATTTATATTCAGATTCACAAGTCCTCGTAAAGTGTTCGAAAAAAGTTTTGGCTAAATTTCATTTTTGGTACAAGCTTTTATCGCTGACTGTAGTACTTTTCTTTCCACAGGCAACTAATGCTTATCAAGACAATTCTAAAAACCCCAATCACAATTAGGTAAGGTTGCGTTGTTTTATCACCGATGGCCACCTTTTGTCTGCATCATCATCAGATCAGTTCGATGGTACCATAATATTGCATTGTCATCCGACTTACATTATGTATGCAAATTTTCAGCTTCATCGGAAACCGGGAAAAGGGTCAAATTGTACTTTCAAGATTTGATTATTACAGACAACGGGACAGGTGAAACTAAATAAAAGCTTGTAAAAAAACGGACTATAGTTTAAACCCTGTACTACCTACTTCCTGATTACGACTCCTTTGTCTTACGGGAATGGACGTTCCAGAGCGAGGCCTGTATTCCCAACGGTATATGTATAAGTAAGTATAACTAGTATAAGTACGTATAGTACTACAACAGCATGAGCGTTTTCCTCAAGAGAACCAGTAAGTACTTCAATCAATTTCTAGGTTCGCGCACCTTTCCTTATGACAAAAGTGGAGGACCACGGGACATCACCTTTCCATACAAACATAGTCCTCATTTTCCTCTCTGGCGGTCTAGCATGAGTTGCGTTCTCGCGCGCGATCGCGCAAGATGTATGAAGTCGCGCGCGAGAACGCAACTCATGCTAGACCGCCTGGTATTAACATTATTGAAATTATTTCTGACACGACACATCTTATTCGCTATGAGTACAGTCCACATCCACAACAGCAATAGCCCATCATAACTTCTCTCGCAGAATGTGACGCGCGGGACGCATTCGGCACCAAAGCAACTATACTGCAGCGTTGGCAATTCAATTTTCTTACTGACCATATCGGTATTACCGGTATCGTAATTCATCCCTCACGCGGAAAGAGCCAGCGGGGAGACATTAGCGGTATCGGTACGGCCCTTGATTGTCGAGGAATTATTTTCTAGGCCGTTTATTTGATTACGGTGATCAGCTGAATGCCATAACGCAATATAGTAGGTATATCTTTAGGTAACTATGTCTCAGTGGTGTGACAACGACATAGCTTTATTTAATAAACTTCACGTTAGTTGTCACGGGAAAGGAAACCCCCAAGCCACGGAGCAAACGCGTATTCATTCACCAAGGTTTTTTTACCTGCTGTGTGTTCGATTATTTATTGCAGCTGAATGGTGAATTGGATATTGCCAAATCATGAAAACATACCATTCCATCCTTCACGTATTTAGGTAATTATTATTTCAACGAGATAAGTTCTACCAATGCTCAGTTAAATGTGTTGCGGTTTGTATATCACCCAGCCTAATTTACATAAAGTATGAATTCATTGATAATGTGTTCATGAAATTTTGATGGTCGCTGTACATTGCTGACTTTTGTTTGACCCTTCCTTATTTCAACGGTAAATTGGAAATACTACATAGAATATTGTGTTTTTTATACAATACAAATCATTGATTCAAGTGAGTGAAACCGTTGTCGAAAAATTCAAGAAAGTGAAACCGTTGTCGTATAAACAGTTTAAATCATTGATTGTTAGAAAGAAATAACTTGAATTAATAAGAATACTGTTTGAAACTTAATCGAACTCAACCACTAAGTATAAGGAGTTAGCGTTATCTACAAAATAGACAGAATCTTGGAATGAAGTATCTAAGTAATAAATTTGATTAGGGTTCCAGTACACTAAACTTGTGTATCAAGTAATAATGTCACAATGATTGCCGTGCTCCTCGTGAGGCACCTAGCTCGCAAACAAACTTGGAAACTGTGATTTTAATGTGTTCAGAGACGTTAGTAGGATGCCGTGTGGGAATATACCCACGGTCCCAATGGCCGTGGCCTGGCCGTCTATTCTCTCTGGCCGCGTGAGTACGAGCTGGCCGAGTTCTAGGGCGAACCAGTTAATTATTGACTACGCGATCTTTAAAAATAGGGAATGGGATAGATTAAATTAAAATTAAATAATTTAAATTGGCAGGCTGATCTGGGGGCCTAGCCAGGATGACAATCGTAGATAGAAAACACCAGTCGAAACTTAAATAATGTATGGAACAATGGATTTTTTTTATATTAAAGGAAAAATTATCTGCTTCAAGCAAGACTACCATTCCGATCCCTCTTAACCAACTGAGCTACCGAAGCTTACCAGAATCCTGCGAATCTCTCCATTCCTTCCTTTTTAATATATAAAATTTGTAGTAAGTAGTAATGCTCGAAAACGTGTATTCAGTTGAAAAAAGAAAATATTTGGAGTCTACAAAATGTTGTGCAATAAAGGGGAGCATAGTGTTTTTTTCTTTCACCCGAACATCCATTTGGTTCTATTTCAAACGATTCCCTATCTTGCTCTACTTTTGCACTTTAGATGTACCAAGTAAACAATAGTAACAGTGATTAATTCCCATTAAACAACGTCAATTAAACTTAAAAGTTGAACATTGAGTTATTTTCCTGGGCGGCTCTGGCGTCATTCCCATCGCTTCCCGAGCTTAATCTTGAGCCGTGTGAACCCTCTAAGTAAATTCTCTCCGCACTGATGTTAGCAGAGTCGACTGCCATACAAAGGCGTTAATGTAGCCTTAAAGTCTGGAGTGTTTCATGGTCGGACCAGGGCCCTTTAGCTTACTGTATACCTACACAATTTACGTGTAGCTGTTGTACTTAAGTATTTTACTACAACAGCACATGTATTTTACCATATGGCATATGTGTTTATGACATCTGTCTAAGGATATGGAAGGATTCTTACCATCATGCAGACTGCACGTTCGTTTGCACAGTTAAGGTGTGAAAGTAGTGGAACATAAGATCTGTGTATATCCAGAATCTCAGTTTCTTTAGACTGGTTCTCGGCACTGGTCTCGCGCGCTCGCGCAACACGATCACACGAGCAGGGCGCGGCACGGAGCCCGGGGCGAGACGGGAGGTCCCGCGGGACCTGGCCCAAGCTCCGCCGCCCGCTCCCGGCGGGCCTGTGGGCGGCGGGCGAGCGCTCTCCGCCGGGACTTCCCACCACCACCTAGTCTACACCCGTACTCTGCAAGGTCGGGTACACTCATATTATTAACGATATCTTTATCCCGACTCCTGAGTTTGAATGAGTATTTAAAGGTTGTTTGGAGGTGGTCATGATCCGTACTCCTTACCAATAACGTCGACTTTTGAGATACGTAAATTTTTTCTAGCTTTTTTCTTGAGTAAGTATACCGGCGGTATACTTCATTTTGATCTCGACCACCTTTAGTTTACCCCTGTACTCCGCAAAGTCGGGTACATTCATATTTTTATTAAAAATACCTATCTTTATCCCGATTCCTGAATTTTAATGATTATTTAAAGGTTGTTTGGAAGTGATCATGGTCCTTACTACTTAGGATGACTTTTAGGTGGTGACCTTTCTATTAGGTGGACCTAAGATAAAAGTCATACATGATACAGTCTAAGCTCCTACTTGGCACATTTTTAAGATATTTTTGCAACCAAGTCTAAAAGGTTATTTGGAAATACTGCTTTGTTGGTAGACCATCACCTACCAACAAAGCAGTATTTCGCCGTCTACCCTATTTACCTAGAGTATTTTCTAAGTTTTTTTTTCTCGAAGGCCCATAACTTACCTACTATCCGATACACCCGGGTAAGGCCAATCAAATTATACCTGCTCATATTTTTCCATTAATTATACCTACTTATCGGCCCAAATTTGGATCTAGTGCATAAAAAAAAATCTTACTAGATCTACCTTAGGTACAGATCTACACAGAACGAACGATCTTTACTCCTAATGTAAGGGCATTTACATTCAATGGAGAAAATTCCAAAAGGTGAGAAATACGAGAAGAAAGAGCCTCTCTAACTCTATGCCACGCATACAAATATAGAACTATTTTGCACTAGGTATGTCAATTTGTTTCTGATATATCTATTTTTTGGTGATATACTAAAGATGTACCTATCTATAAGTACTTAATATAAAAAGTTTCTTTCAGTCAGGTACAGAAATATTGTATCTAAAGAATAAGTCGTGATCATGATAGGTATTTATAGGACAGTACCTACCGTATTATTTTTCTGACTTCCCAGATATTTATATCAAAATTCCTCAAAACAGATTTAAACCAAAATAATTATCGGTTAACATATTCAACAGAAACATAGGTTGGACGAGAGGTCAACATCAACATAAAACAGTTATGATATGGCTTTAGCGTATTTCCCAGATGCGCGCAGGGCGGAGGTGCTACCCAGGGGAAATTTCGCAGCGTTCCCGGCGGCTCTCTGCGGGCCTCTACAAGTTTTATGGACGCACACCCCTCCCCCCTCGACCATCAACTTCTTATCGTTGGAACTTTAACATTGCTAGTCTTTAACGTTAATAGACAACAACGGATTTAATCACAGCATTGCAATTGGGAGATTCGTTTTAAATAAGTTTCTTGATAGAATACACAGACCTAGAATCCGCTCATAGAATATGATGTGCCGTGTTTTATTTATAAATTAAAGTAACTATTGGGTATCGAAATCAATGTTACCTACTTGTACTTTTTATCATTCATGATATTTTCGCTTCGGTTCTCTTTCATAAAAAGCGGCCAAGTGCGAGTCGGACTCGCCCATGAAGGGTTCCGTATTTAGGCGATTTATGACGTATTAAAAAAAACTACTTACTAGATCTCGTTCAAACCAATTTTCGGTGGAAGTTTACATGGTAATGTACATCATATATTTTTTTTAGTTTTATCATTCTCTTATTTTAGAAGTTACAGGGGGGGGGCACACATTTTACCACTTTGGAAGTGTCTCTCGCGCAAACTATTCAGTTTAGAAAAAAATGATATTAGAAACCTCAATATCATTTTTGAAGACCTATCCATAGATACCCCACACGTATGGGTTTGATGAAAAAAAAAATTTTGAGTTTCAGTTCGAAGTATGGGGAACCCCAAAAATTTATTGTTTTTTTTCTATTTTTGTGTGAAAATCTTAATGCGGTTCACAGAATACATCTACTTACCAAGTTTCAACAGTATAGTTCGTATAGTTTCGGAGAAAAGTGGCTGTGACATACGGACGGACAGACAGACGGACAGACAGACAGACAGACATGACGAATCTATAAGGGTTCCGTTTTTTGCCATTTGGCTACGGAACCCTAAAAATCCATAACAAGCCCACATCGTACGTCTAACTGCTTCCTGTACATAGGTTAGTCGATAAAACTTTCAAAAAAATTACAGTTTTAAGGCAACTTAATATAGTTTAAATCGATTTAGCTTGACTCGGTAAACGTTTTACGATAACAGCGAGTCAAAGAAAATTCCCTGAATTAGTAGACACAAGCACATTAAGCTCAGCTGAACGGCACAAGTAACAAGATAAAAAAAGTTGACGCTCAAAGCCAAATTGACTTAACCCTCTTCAAAGGGCTTACAAATACGTCCACCCAAAGCTTTTACCTCGCATTAAACATTCATACATTTTATTGTGATCTTCACACCTCCCTCGTCAAGTGCACGCTGGGCAGTGCAGCGGGGATTTTAGAATGCCCACTTTTCAGAAAGGTGGGGTTGGAAGTGACATTTATTCAACGACATCCAATTCAATTTGAATTTAAGTATCTCAATTAAATTAAATCTGATGATCCGTGAATACGTAATAGGCAGACAATACGATTGTATCAAGTCCGTCATTTTCACTTACTGTAATGTGAATATAGTATGTATACATTTGCTGTCAGTTGTTCAGGTCTGCAGACAGGCTAGCTTTAACACACAGCACTAATCAAATCACAGGTAAACATCAGCATTATTTAGCGAAAACAATTCAAGATAACGGCAACCCGGTTTTATATTCTGCTCGGGACAGGAAGGATTAACATTTCCACTGGATATAAAATTTTAATTCCCTCGCTTGAGGGATGGGGGGCGAAATTGACGTGTTATTGGGCCCCAGCGATCGCGACAACACGGCTTTGGACCAAATCATAAACACGACAAATGCCGACACATACGCGCCTGCATACTTAATGAATCAACTGTAGGCCCAGTCGTACGAACTGGTCAAAATCTCTACACACTCACTTTTAACAATAAAATTGAGTACAAATAATTTTGACATAATCACCCGACTTCTGCGACCTCTACTATTGACCTCTACTACCTGAAACTCCACCCTTGAAAACTTATATAATGAAGAGATAAACGTGGGTTTTTTAGCCTAAGAAAAACTGTGGCCCGACTTTTCGAGCGGTTGAGAGACTTGAGAGGTTCACATTAACCCGAAAGCCCAGGGATACCTAGTGGGTACGACCATTAATAGAAAGCCTAAGCTTAAGCTATGAAAACTGTATCTATAATAACCATAACTTACCTACTATTTGGTGATAACTAAATGACATCACTGGACCGGATCGACCTTATATATAAATCACCTGACTCGCTAAGCAATACAATTTTCTTTAATTAAAGCATTGCCTCATGAACCAAATCCCTTTAGCAAATAAATAAAGTTGTGTGTAAATATGTGTTAGAGCCAGTGTTGCCAACTTAGTGGATTTTCCACTAGATCTGGTGGTTTAGGCATGCCTTACAGCGAGATTTTTTTGGTTTTAGTGGCTAGTGGATTTTATAGTGGATTAGATTGTTCCAGTTAGTGGTAATTTACGTAATTTAACCGCTAGTGTGATTCATAAAATGCTCTGTATACGTTATAGTTAAAAATGAGCATTTAGGCCCGGAACTTCAAACATGGTTTAAGTTTAGGATGTAGGCAACATTGCTCAAATCAAATCTGTCGGGTCATAGCAAATCAAAATCTAAGTACTCTATTTTATTATTTTTAATTATTCCTACTCTGTTTTAAATTTAAAATCTAATATTTTCCCGCTTTCCTTTACCACACCGCGAGTTGAACGCCCTACCGCGTTCCAACGGGCGAATTAAAGAACCTAGTGATTTTACTATAGCGAGTTTGCAGCTATATAACACTACGCTTACGCTACGTCTTACGTAGGCGAACAACGCGCGAACGCCGCGCGGCCGCCGCGCCGTTTCGCGTCTAAATCGCTCACGTACGAGTAGGACATACCTATACGTATCAACGGTTTGTTTCATCCTCGCCGCGCCGCGCCGCCGCCTCACCGCGCCGCGCCGCGCCGCGCCGCGCCGCGTTCGCGCGTTGGCCGCCTACGTAAGCCGTAGCGTTAAGCACGCGACATTTCACAAGTATCGCAGATGGTTGTCGCTCATGAATAAGTAATATTTTGTGTCGCACTGTAATTTCTAGTGGAATTCTGGTGGTTTGAGAGCCCGACAAAATTTAGTGGTTTTCTGGTGGTTAATACGGCCTTATTTGGTGGGTTGATAAAAATAAAGTTGGCAACACTGGTTAGAGCTAGAAGTGGAGCTTATTGCATTAGCTATATAGGTATCCCAAGACAAGGTTATTCCACTCGCTTAGGTGATACATAACGAGCTTGAAAGCTCAGCAGTGGCGATCCACTTCGCTCTTCGACATTTGGCTTTTGTGCTGCTTGCTGCAACGACATAGAACTGTGAGCATGGTCGGACCGATTTAGCGCAGTCATAATTATAAGTTGATAACGTGTTAACTTACTTATCTTACTGTAAATACATGAAATCGTGTTAAGTAGTTTGGTTTGTAAAAATCCAAACAAGACAGCAGTAAGGCGTTTTTCATTTATGCATTGTTGAGTGTATAGCATTTTCTTCAACATATGTTTTATCTGATTCGACCTTTATATTGGTTACATGACCTCAACTCACGTGCTCTCTAAGCGATGAGAACACTCGAGGAGTCGCAGCATCCTCGCGGTCCCCACGGGAAGCATTACGAAAGTACTAGACACGCCAGATCGATACATTCAGTTAAAACATTATACCCCGTTCGGTTACAAACTAGTTTGTTCTCGGGGAAGAAAGAATAAAGCACTGCCTGGGTCACAGAGCCAAATGTGTAAAAGGTTTTCACGTTTGCGATTGTAAGCATTGCACTACGGGTAGTACTGGTGTTTACAGATAAAGCGCGGTGGGGGAAATGAACTTTCGTGGGCCCTTACATAGGTAGCATATAATTATGCGAGTTTAGTTACATAGCAGACTACATATTGAGGTTACATGCAATTCAGCCGACCGATCAAATACCGCAATATATTTATTTATTTAATTTAATACCACAAGAACGGTTACAGTATACCAATTACACCAATACCAATTACACTTGCTACTATACAATTATATCAATAGAATTATAGTTTATCAACCACATCAAGACATCATTAAAAATTATACAAATATAACAACTATAACAATAAACTCTGACATATTACAAGTATTACATTCATCATCTATTTTATCACACGTTCATTCACTCTCACAATAAACGAGGCACCTGGACATTAGTTTAGGCCACTTATCCATGAAAATATCCACTTGTGGATTCGTGCGCAGGAGCCCGTTGAGTGAGTTGATCATGTCGCACAGCGGCGAGTTGCGACGCGCAGCGGTCGCGCGCGGTCCTGTACCGTCCCACAGCTGTAGGTATGGTCGCCGGCGAGAGTTATTCGGAGGCACAACTATGCAGTTGAGGACATTGTGCAGCTCCATGCTGTTAGTTTTGTTGCTAAGCACCTTACACACTGTTACCAACCGCTCGCATCCTCTACGAACCTCCAAAGAGTTAAGACCTAGAACGCCAAGTAAAAACTTAGTCGGATACATAAATGGATAATATCCATAGAGCTTTTTGTATATAAAACGCAGGAACGCTTTTTGGACCTTTTCTAAACTAAGCTTATACTTGGCCTCACTAGGACTCCAGACACAGGCGCTAGCCTCCAGTTTGCACCGAACTAGAGCCGTATAGAGAAGTTTGATGACGCTGCCATTGTGAAAGTCCTTAACGTTCCTCATCACGAAACCTAACCTCCGATACGACTCTTTGGCGAGGCTATTAATGTGCTCATGGAATGTGAGCTCGCGGTCAAACTTGACTCCAAGGTCTTTAACTGAAACTACACGATTTATCGCCTGAGCGTTTATCTCATAGTTAAAGCTATGTGCAAAACTGTGGGCCTCAGTTTTGAGAGTTTTTTTAGTTGGTGACAATTTAACGATTATAAATAACCGACTGATAAACGAATTAACCATCCCAGATTCAAACGTTTTTGAAAAGGCTGCTCAAACTTATTTTAAAGCTAGACCTTTCTAAACTAAAACAACAAAATTGCAGCCTAATGCTCATTAAGGTTTAAGGTGGTCGGCCATTAGTCAGGCTCGCCATAGGTAGGGCAGTTAGCGCCAAACCGCAGCCAACGCTGATAAAACGCTGATATTACGAGTAGGCCCTGTAACTCTGTCGCTTACCGAACATTCTACTCAGACAAGCCAGTGTATCTGTATCCTGGTGATTCGTAACATTCATGCGTAATCAGAGATGTTTGTTATACTGGTTTACTCCAGGCGACCGCTGGTCTGTAGGTACTGGATGGAAATTGCAGCGTGGGCCGCTGCGCCGCGTCCGCAGCGCGTCGCTGCGTCCATCACCGCGACTGCAGCCCTGACTTTGACAACAGCCTATTAATTTTTGCTGCGTTCGCCGCACCCCCGACTCAACGTTAGCCGTGCAAATTCCACAGCCTACCTATTTGTATACGAAACATTTTAGAGCTTTAACGTAGGGCTTTAAATCACAACGCGCGCGGACGGTTACATACCAAGTGGGATAGCATAATTTTTGTAATCACAGGATTACGCAAGATGACAAACAAATTAAGGGTCAAATTATAGGTATCTTATACAGTGTGGAAAAAATGTATGGGCCCTGGAGGGAAAGTACCTTAAAACAAAGGAAACATTCTATTATTTTTAAAAAGAAACATAAGTGTGTAACTGCATTCAAAGTTTTTTAGGGTTTCGAAGTTCGTACCCAAAGGGTAAAAAACGGGACCCTATTACTAAGACTTCGCTGTCCATCCGTCCGTCCGTCTGTCACCAGGCTGTATCTCATGAACCGCGATAGCTAGACAGTTTAAATTTTCACAAATGATGTATCTCTGTTGCCGCTATAACAATAAATACTAAAAATAAAATAAAATTAATATTTAAGGGGGGCTCCCATACAACAAACACGTTTTTTTTGCTCTATTTTTTGTTGATGGTGCGGAACCCACCGTGCGCGAGTCCGACTCGCACTTGGCCGGTTTTTTTTTAAATTCGTAGGTATCTCGCGCGGGAATCGATCTGACTAATCTCAATACTGTTAATGTTAAACTTTCTTCAAGAAATATTACCTACAGAATATTTAGATTTTTTTTAATTAGGTAGTCGATTCGATTCCCGGGCGAGGCAAGCGAATTAAAAAAAAAACTTTAAATGCAGTTTTGTTTCTTTTTAGAAATAAAAGAATGTTTCCTTGAAGTAGAATGAGCTAACTTAAGGTTTTAAGTTACTTAATTTGTATTTTATTGCCCGTGATTTATTGTACCTATATATTCGAGTTCTTATGTACCAACTCCTAATTTTTAGAAAAAAAATCGATATAAAATTAAAGTGACCGCAGTGTTCCCGCGCTCATGTCACTCGGCGTCTGAAATACGGTACCTATCAAGCTATGTTGGGCAGTTCAGAAGTTAATTTTTTCAGACTAGGTAATGATTTTACACGTAAGTAACTTACCTATGTAGATTATTAATTAGTGTTATTTGTTATTTATTACCTAGAATTAGCTCAGCAAGCACTATGATCCTGCTTACGAGTACATCTTTTGATTCGTTTTTGCAATTTACTCTTTAGAAACTATTAAGACATCGACTGTGTCATAGCCATAGCATAGATCTACTGAAACCAAGGGTTTGTAAGTTCCGGCTTAGCCACAAGAATGTAACTTAAAGCGCCACTTGCACCATCCCACTAACCCGGGGTTAACCAGTTAAACCATTAACCCAGTGTCAAATTGTACTGGTAACCATGGTAACTCCAGGGCCCCTATTCGACATGTGCAACTGTCAGATTTCGCGTCATTTGAAATTCAACTGCTGAAGTTCATTTGAAGTTCATCAAGTGCTGAAGTTCATTTGGTACAAACAATAATTTAACAAAAAACAACTTTGTTTTATTATTACTTTAAGGTTTATAATGGTTTGGTTTGGTTGTCACCTAACTGTGGATTGCTAATGTCAAATTTTGACAAGTAATGATTCCAAAGGTAGACTTGGTTCTCTATGACCTTCGGCACCATCTTGGAGTTTTTGACGTGCGAAAGGGTAATTTATAGCAAAGAGTAAAACTTTTTTTTTTCAGTACGTAAGTTTACATGAATTAATGACATCTTGTGAGCGATAGACCAACGAATGCGCTGTAGGCGATGCGGCGGCGAGTAGTGGAACTTACGTGACAATTTCCATCAATCAAAAAGGGACTACATTGCTGATGGTCGATAAAGGCTATTAATAATTGAATTTTAACAGCAAGAATGCCTTATTGACAAGCGATCTTTTTGTTGAACCCACACCTACACGTCAAATAATGCTTGCTCCACACATTCTCCTATAAACGCTCAAAATTGTAAAAAAATGAAACAATTTACTCATCACCTCTCTCAACTCAAGCTGCCTATTTCTAAACCACGTTAATAAACCACAAGTTGTACCTTAAGAGCCTCCTGTTGGAGCTGAGATTTAAATATTTTAGGTAAATATACCCGTCTCGCTAACGGAAGCGGCACCTAAAACTAATGCGATAAGGACAAGGTGAAAAATCCTGCGTAAAAATCTCAAATATCGAGGTCGAGTACGAAACCTCCTGTTTCCTGTTTACTTTTAACTGTTTCCTCCTCCAAAACTTAACCAATCGTAACCAAATTTGGAAATCTAAATGATTATGAAATTATCTGTGTCGGACCGTTTTGCTTTTTTGGCTAATTGATATCAGTTTTGAATACCACGCCTCTCATTGCGGCATAGTCAATTAGGCCATTTTGGCCATTTTTGAAGGGCTCTAGCGCCTTAAAAAACAAAAATATCAAAAAAAGCAAAACGGTCCGACACCGTTATTGACAATATTAATCTGTGTTAAAAAAATCATTGCTCTAGCTTCAAAACCCACGGAGGAAACAGTCGAGTACGTTTGTATGGAGAAATGACCACTCCTGTTGGCTCTTAACACATTTCGTAAACCACATATTCAGAAAAGTCCGTATTTTATTACTAAGTGGAACATGAATAGCTTGTATTACTTTTTTGGCATAAAAGTAATCTAAATTAGTCAAAATATTTTGACTAAATATTGCGCTACTGCTACCTACTATATAGGTACCTACTACCTTAGTAACTTGGTAACTTTGTCAGTCACCAACTATTTTGATGCTACCTACAAAGAGCATCAAAATAGTTGGTGACTGACAGGTCAGGCTTCGGTCTTGGTAAGTAATATAGTCAAATACAGTAGGTCATAAGACCTAACATTACTACCAAGACCTAAAAGTACCTATTGTTTAATATGTATCTACTCAGAGATGATTTTTAATTAAAGGAGATTAAATACATATATGTTATTCAACTACAAATAAAAAAATTAGATCTATTTCAGTTTACACATTTTTTTTCGTTTAATTTTAATAAAACATTAAAGTTTTTAAGCATTCAACTTTATTTAATTTTCTTCACTTTATTATTTTCTGATATTTAAGTAGGTATGGTGTTTCAGGTTGGTAACAGGAAATAAGAAAACCACACCTCTCCAAAAACTCTGCTGGTGATTGACATCTGTAAGTTTAAATATGAAACATGATAAAAACACTTAAATTAAAAACTTAATGTCTGGGAGACCGAGTTTTGCTCGGGAAACATATAATAACCCAAAAATGCGCGTTTTCCCAGAGATAAAACCTAGCTAGATCGATTTTGCGCCCCCGTAAACCTCCATATAGCAAATTTCATCTAAATCCGTTTAGAGCCGTTCCCGAGATCCCCGAAATATATATACATATAAATAATTAAATAAATTTACAAGAATTGCTCGTTTAAAGGTATTAAAAACTTATAAATAAATTATTAGCCCTAAATCCTGGTAGTGAGTGTAGTGACCTACCAAGTGCGGTAGGGTGCCCTTCTGCAGGCTGCCCGCTTGCCCCGCTGGATAAGAATGCTGATCCGCATCATCAAAAGCATACAGATATAAAGCGCTTTGACAGCTCCTCATAGAGGCAACGCGCGCTAGGCCGCACGCCATAAATCTAAGCTAAAGTCTTAAATTCGAGATCATGAACATGAAATATTGTTCGCTATAATATTAAAATCATAGGTATTAGACCTATGATTTTACTATTATAGCGAAAAGTTAGCAGGAGACGGCCGTGCCGTGGTCGTGATAGGTACAGCATGCGTGGACCAGACAAGCAAACCCTGAATTATGTCCCTACCTATTTGACTATACCTTTGTTCACCATTATGTTCACCTATGTATATTTACTCTTCTTTCCAAGATAATCATCTTTTTCAAGATGTAACCCGTATAATCGGGCTGTATAATTGCCTCAATTTTTTTTACACAAAGTTGTATGTAATCTTAATTCGATAATTAATGATGTTTTACATATTTATCATATACTATTTTGCAAATTTTTCTTGGATATTTGTACGTTGTTTATTTCGATTGACGATTACTATGACAGCGTTTTTTTTTTCTTTTTTGGCATTTACTACAGTAGCCAGTGTCATGTCGATATAAAAACACTTTAAAAATGGAAAGGTTGAGTCCTCAATACAGTGACATTATAACTCAAACAAGAACCATCCAAAGGGGGGTGGGGGGAAATTTCGTTATCTGCCTCTCTATCACTCTTGCATATACGAGCGAAATTTAATGGTGGCAGATAACGAAATTGGTATCGCGGCAGGCCCTCTTTAAACAAACCGCCTTGATTCATCAATGTTATATTTATTAGGAACAAACGTTGACTGCCGACTGTTCTATATATTATACTACTCTTTGCTGCCCACTTCTAGCGCTGGCGGTACACCGCGAAAATCAGTAAAATGCTGCAAATGGTGTTAAAGGTCTGAAAATCGGTACGATTGATCTTTAGGACATTTGAAACAATTTGACCCGAAGCGCCAACAAATAAAAAAAACGAGAGGAGTTATGACGTCATGTTTTTTTGTATGAAATAAAAAAAAATGTTTAGAAACCTATCGTGTATGGTATTAAACGAAAGGGCTTTCTGAGCCAATGCTAAAAATATATCACATAGTTACATTTCAGTCATTTTGTTTAAATTATAATAAAAATAGTTTTCAAAACATACCAAGTTTGGGCTTCTCCAGATACAATACCATAATTTTTTTTTTGTAAAATATACCTCAAATTATCCCTAATATCCTCATATCTAACCCTAATAAAGCAATTTTGAAATTATTTACATTTAGGTTTTTTTTTTTAATTTTTCAATTTTACAAAGTGTAATAATAGCCCTGCCGAATTACTCAATACGAGTAATAATGTCATTCGGGTAAAATAAGAGTATTGAAACTTGCTTTTTCTACTCCCGTACTTTTATTTGTCATTTAAAGGGTCGTGCACACACCTTTAAACCCCTAACTTATAGTTATCAACACAAGTCTTTAGTCTATTCCCCAAAAAAAATATTTGTGCATACACGCAGTATCTTTTTGGCACTTTTACGATACTTCGTGTAATCACCACTTAAAAAATATTGTATGGAATACATTGTTTCCAATCTAATTTTAATTGTCATTTCTGACAGATGAGTAAACCATATACATGTTTTGGTTAATGGTACGATTATTTTCATCTTTATAGGGCTGTATCTCCTAAACCGTGCGTCGTAGCACAAAAATAATCAAATTTTCGTTCCCCTTTGAAACTCCTAAGTAATATTTAGAAAACACAAAAAACAAAAAAATAAAGATTTTTTTTTATAGGGTTGTATCTTCTAAACCGTGCGTCGTAGCGCAAAAATATTAAAATGTTCCTTCCTCTGTAAGAAACCCTAATTAATATTTAAAAAAAACACAAAAAAGAGATTAAAAAACACAAAAAAAAAACTTTATAATGCTGTATCTCCTAAACCGTGCGTCGTAGCGCAAAAATAATCAAATTTTCGTTCCCCTTTAAGAAACCCCTAAGTAAGATTTAAAAAACACAAAAAAAGAAAAAAAAAGAAAAAAAAGAAAAAGAGGAAGAAAAATATTTATAGGGCTGTATCTCCTAAACCGTGCGTCGTAGCGCAAAAATAATAAAATTTTCGTTCCCCTTAAGAATCCCACGCACTGAACAACCTATCACATTAGGACATGAAACAATCATCATCATCCATTTTTATTATTATTTCATTGCATTTCAAAGTAAGTGCTTGGTCGTAGAAAAAGTATTGTATGCAACGTTGTTTAACTGAGTCAAAAAATACTAGTGGCGTCTTTATTAACAATTTTCGGTTGTTGTTTGTTGTTTTGTTACTCACGCCACTCGCCTTTTTTGACCTCTCTTAAACAACAGTTGCATAAAATACTATTACATGTTCCTTTGGTAATATCTAAGCTTTAAGTAAGAAAAAGTTCTGATGAGTGGGGGGCGGAGAACTCGGGAAAGGGGGGACGTTAAAGGTGAGTTTTTTCGGTTAATTCTTTCTTAATTATTACATAGACAATTTTTACTACGACTTATAGATTCCGAGATATAAGCGACTTTCTGAAAAAAACCGTTATATATTAATTTTATGCTTTCTTTTTAAATATTTAATTGAGAGATTCATAGATCACACTATGTAAAATTGAAAAATAAAAATAAAACCTAAATGTATATAATTTCAAAATTGCTTTATTAGGGTTAGATATGAGGATATTAGGTATAAGATTAGAGGTATATTTTACAAAAAAAAATTTGCCGTATTGTATCTGGAGAAACCCAAACTTAATTGGTATGTTTTGAAAATTATTTATATTATAATAAAAAAAAAATACTGAAATGTAATGATGTGATATATGTTTGGAATCGGCTCAGAAAGCCCTTTCGTTTAATACCAAACACGATAGGTTTTTAAACAATATTTTTTTTATTCCTTACAAAAAAAGATGACGTCATAACTCCTCTCGTTTTCTTTTTATTTGTTGGTGCTTCGGGTCAAATTGTTTCAAATGTTCTACAGATCAATCGTACCGATTTTCATACCTTTAACATCATTTGCAGCATTTTACTGAATTTCTCGGTGTACCGCCAGCGCTATATAGGTATACTTGGTCAACCAGATCTTGACAGTAGACAAAGGCGGCAATTTTGAAAAATGTAGGCGCGAAGGGATATCGTCCCATGGAAGATTTGAATTTCGTGCCTTTTTTTACTGACAAGATTTGGTTGACCAGCTATATACATATTATACTACTCTTTGCCTACGCCTTTGTTTTAAACTTTTTTTTAACAAGTTTTCACAGACAATTAAAAATTTGACATAGACACATCAAGGCGGTTTGTTTACAAAGGGGCCTATCGGGAAGTGCGAAAATCGAAACTCAGCTATTTGCCTCTTTATCGCTCGAATATGCAAGAGTGATAGAGAGGTTAGATAACAAAATTTCTAATTTCTGACTGTATTTTTCTTTAAATATTTTCAAATATAATTAAGTTGCGTTGTTTTATCACAAAGTTAAAAAGACTTAAAAGACCACTGTCTGTATCATCACCATCAGATCAGCTCGATGGTAACCATAAAAATATTGTATTGTCACCCATATTACATATTATGTACTTATGTAAATTTTCAGCTTCATTGAACACCCGAGAAGTGGGTCAAATCTAGACACGCGGTAGCGTGTCCAGCCAAGTTCAAAGAAAAAGGAACTGGCGACGCAGCAACCGTGTGTAATATTACACGAACCATTTCGAGCTACTTTTGACCCCTTCACAACTTGAAACCTACTTAACCTACACACATGAAATTTGGCACATGTATTCAAGTCCCTTAGCTTGTTCAAAATACACTATTTCATAAACATAGCTCAAACAGTTATTGATAAATTAACCTTTAAAAACCGGCATTTTTGTGACTGACTGACATATAGATCAAAAACCTAACCCACTTCCAGGTGACCTAGAAACTTGAAATTTGGCATCAAGGTAGACTATTAGGTGTATATAGAAGGAAAAATGTGAAAATTGGAAATGATTGATATTTTGATGGAAAAAATAATAATTAATACTTATAGACCAAAAACCTAACCCACTTCTAGATCACTTAGAAACTTGATATTTGGCATCAAAGTCGACTATTAGGTGCATATAGAAGGAAAAATGTGAAAACTGGAAATTATTGATATTTCGATGGAAAAAAAATAATTAATACTCATAGACCAAAAACCTAACCCACTTCTAGATGACTTAGAAACTTGATATTTGGCATCAAGGTAGACTATTAGGTGCATATAGAGGGAAAAATCTGAAAACTGGAAATTATTGATATATCGATGGAAAAAAAAATACTTATAGACCAAAAACCTAGCCCACTTCTAGATTACTTAGAAACTTGATATTTGGAATGAAAGTAGACTATAAGGCGTATACAAAAGAAAAAATGTGAAACTGAAACTTTTTGACAATTAACCGCGCGTTAGCGAGGGTCTCCTTTTCAGCTTAGGCAAACTGCTTTCATGATGAATACTATAGTAATTTCTGTACAAAAAGTAATGATATCCCAACAAAAACATAAATGTGAAATGAGAGCCAAGTTCAATATTGAGAATATGTGTCGTTGTTAACTCGCCGACAAAAGAATTGAGATCTATATGGGTGCCAAGTTCTGTGCTGTGTAGAAAATCCTGAGATTATAAAGGATTTGTCTTGGCTAGTTTTTACGTATAGGCATATAGGTAATATATATTTTTCTGTTAGTTTTTCAAAAACTTGGTTTGTTGTTAAAAACTAGCCAAGACAAATCCTTTATATTTTCAGGATTTTCTACACAGCACAGAACTTGGCACCCATATAGATCTCAATTCTTTTGTCGGCGAGTCAACAACGACACGTATTCTCAATATTGAACTTGGCTCTCATTTCACATTTATGTTTTTGTTGGGATTTAATTTGCATGATTTGATTGGAACCACATTGGAACAGACAGACAACCAACGGGACAGATGAAACTAAGTAAAAGCTTGAAAAAATGTGGCTTTTTCAATTTCTATTGCAACTTCAGATGAAAACGGGGTTTCTATTGTTTCCCAGATAGTTTTAAGCCATAATGTATTGTTTGCTCGAATTTTCGTTAGTCATAATTCATTTGGTTCAGAAACGCGTCACTTTTCAGGATTGCCATAAAACAAATCTAACCTAACCTAACCTATCTATAGGATAACCTAACTAAAATCTTGAAATGTTAACGGTTTCAGTTTTATGAGTTATGATAATATGACAAACAATACATTATGACTTAAAACTTTCGTCCAGGAACATAAAGTTGAATTCCTAAAATGTTGAAATCCTGAAATGTTGAATTTGACTTGAACTTAACTAGGGAGCCCCGCTTCGCGTGGCTCCTATTTCTAGGCGATTTGCCCTTCGGGCATCTGAAGCTACCTAACGAATCTAACCTACCTACCTATTGATTTAGTCTGATATCAGTGATATCCGTGAAAATATTATTCAACATTTTGAGAATCCAACATTTCGATAATTCAACATTATGAGAATTCAACTTTCTGTTCCTGGAGGAAAACTTTATGGGAAACAACGGGACCCCATGAAAACGTCCTTATTGAAGCATAAGGACCCTTAATTTATGGAAAGCCACATATAACAACCAATTCGAGGCTACTAGGTGGCAAAATACGACTCAATACGAGTAGGTAGGTCAAATACACGAGAGTAAGGATTTATATTTGGCCAAATATTCTTGTGACAAAGTTATTCTTCCTCGCGTTATCTCGATTTTGCCACGGATCATGAGAACCTATTGTTCGCTTGACAATTAATCTCAAGGATTGGCGTAGGCACTAGTTTTTCCGAAAGCAACTGCCATCTGACCTTCCAACCCAGAGGGTAAACTAGGCCTTATTGGGATCTGTTAGGCTGTTAAAGTTTAAAGTTACCTACTCGTAAGTCTCGTAACACAACATATAAGTTTCACATAACAAAATTACTTACATATATATATATATATATGTATATATATATATATATTATGTACCTAAACATATTACTTTTCTAAAAAAAGGACTGAAATCTAGTGCTGCGAAGAAACGGTATTTTTGTTCGGCTTTTTTGTTGCTATTTTGGCATATGGATACATGGTAGAAGAAGTAAGTATGGAATCCTCCTCCGTTTTGCGTGGTCCGACGCACCTGGCCGGGTTTTCGCGATTTTCCGTCAATGTCTGTCAATACCTTATTTCTTACGAACACCTAAAATAATAAGTTTAAAATTAATCTCAATGTCTCCAGTTTGCTGTTCATTCAAACTGACAAAATCCAAATTTTTGAGGCAATATACAACCGCTGTCTTATATAAGCCATTAAAATTCATCATGAATAACCCCACGTTGCGTTGTTATAAATTTAATTAAAAAAATAATTATTGTATTTAATTTATAACAACTAATTAGGCATAGCGTCCAATTTAGAATATGACACAGGCACTAGTTCTTACGAATTTTACCTTAATTTATTAATCAAAGGACCTGAGGTAAAAGTGAGAAGAGGTTAATAAGCAGATGCACCAGCTAGTCGCCGACGCTCCGCTTCCCCCGGGATTAGCCCTTAAGCCTGCACCTAACAGACTGGCTCATAGGGGGCTATGAGCTTGCTGTTGCGTCAATTTTCATTTTTAGAAAAAAAAACTAGTCTACTAACTACTAACAACACAATAAATGCTTATTTTGCCGCATTCTTCACTATCTCTCCCTATTTCACTGCCATCTAACCCAGAGGACAAAAATATAGCTTATTGTGGCTACTGGCTACTCCGTCTTCCTCATGACTCATGATATTTTACTTCACCATAAAGTAATTGGTGTAATATCAAATGATATTTTTCACACAAGTTACAAGATGTTCATTGCTAAGAGCCGGGGTTAGGACCCACGACGATTGGTTTAAAATTTAAACTTTATATATAATTTGTTACCTAGTAATTATACTAAATCTGTTTTCTTTTTGACATTTAGTGGTATATGTATTGCTGTATGTTTATTGTCAAGTTTTTTTTATTTCTGGACAATTGTCATATATTCGTTTTCATGATAGATCTACACCAACGCAACTGCATGTCATGTTCTTGCGGTTTATTTTTATAACGCCAAGATCGAAATTTGACTGTTAACTCCATCTTGCGTCGAGTAGGGGAATCAAAAAACTATAGAAAATAGAAATGCAGTTTACTCTATGCCATAGAATCCCCTTTTAAATGTCATAAATCCAAACATGGCGGCCATACCAATAGACAACCAAGTCTAGCGATGAAATGATTTGTTTACATGAGATTCACTGACAGGTGACACACTTTACCTATTCGACAACCCATGATTGTTCAGATTCAAATGAACTTCAACATGCGACGTCAAAAGTGGCATGTCGAATAAGGCCCCAGGTTTAACCGTTTAACCCCGAGTTATTGAATGGTGCAAGTGGCCCTAACGGTGGTATTCCATCTGTCTTATAACTAAGTCCAATGTGTATTTACGTCTCACATTTTGCTTAATGAGAGAGCGTGCGACTTGCAATCCGGAGGTCGCGGGTTCGAACCCTGGCTCGTACCAATGAGTTTTTCGGAACTTACGTTCGAAATATCATTTGATATTTACCAGTCGCTTTTCGGTGAAGGAAAACATCGTAAGGAAACCGGACTAATCCCAATACGGGCCTAGTTTACCCTCTGAGTTGGAAGGTCAGATGGCAGTCGCTTTCGTAAAAACTAGTGCCCACGCCAATTACTGGGATTAGTTGCCAAGCGGACCCCAGGCTCCCATGAGCCGTGGCAAAAATGCCGGGACAACACGAGGAAGATGATGATTTTGCTTAATGAGAGAGTGAGACGCAATGCACATTGGACCAAGGTATTGAACAGATGGAATACCGCCCTAAATCAAGTTGCTGGCCCAGGGCCTTGTAGGTCCTAGGTATCTACATTCAGTGTCACCTGTAAAGGGCACCTACCGTAGATAATAGCATTTTATTATAGTATCTAAAGTTTATTTTTTTATTCGGTAGACTGAAATGACAGTTCATAGTATGAACATAAAATGTCATTTCATACTATGAAATGTCATTTTAGTCTACCGAATAAAAAAATAGCCTTTATAGCGTAGATTTTTTTCAACAAAAGTGTAGCAAAATAAATCATAATAAAACTTACATGATAGATATCTTTTACAAAAGTTTCACGATTTACGCTGATTTATTTTATATAGGTAGATAAAAATAAAGTATACTTTACGCACAAAGTTGTACCGGCTAATATCGTACCAGTCAGGCTTCTAGTAAATCCATAGATACACTACAAAAGTTTCCAAACATTACCCTATAAACTTACGTTTCAACGATCTCGGTTTCGCCTGTTTCCTTCTCGACATGTCTTCAACAAATCACTTCACTTGCACATCGCGTATCGTGCAAAGTTGGCGGGGTCGCGGGACCGACGGCACGGGGGCGAGGGCGGCCGCTCCACGCGCACTGAGCCTGGCGCCCAACAAGTGGCCATAACAATGTAACCTGCGCAAACTCATAAGTGCCCGATCTCGTGCGTGTCTTACAGAGTTTGCGGACAGGAGAGCCTGCGAAAATCCGAACCCTTTTTAATTCAGCTTGGTGCTGAAGTTCTGTCACTGAATTAAACTTAACGTTACTTAAATGTTATGAGAGAAGTTCTGAATACAAAAAGTACCTACTTACCTTTGAATTTGACTTTTTTATTTACCAACGTAATAATACTCACTACCTATATCTATTACTCACTAATAGGAGCTTCTCATCTTAGAGCTTTCCCGATTGCATCTGAGAGGTGGCCGAGGTCCGGCTTGGCAACTTAATCCCAAGAATTGGCACAATCACTGTAAATAGATAGGTATAGATAGATGGTCAAGCAGATCTTGACTCTATATGTACCTACTTAATTGTACCATTTTATAATATTCCGTGATAAATTGGAGTAGGTAGGTAATTATAGTTTGACTTCGACGTGTTCATCTTTTTTTGACCGAGCGAAAGCAAAGGTTTTGGTTTCAGCTTGGGCAAAAATTATTTCGTACGTCCGGATGTTCTCGCCTACAGGTCGCTTTTTTCAACTGATTTCCGTGTTTGGTGAGCAGGTTCAAAAATTAGTCTCCCCTCTGGGTTGAAAAGTCAAAAGATCAACGCAATTAATACCTTATGTTAAATCAAAGAGTTAAATGCTCTAAGCAACATGCCCTAAAATTAACCTTGTGTTTATTTCATCACGTTTAGGGCTTGCAAATATTCGAAACTTTCAGAAATTCGAATATTCGAGTTTTTCTGACGACGTATTCGAATATTCGAATAATTATTCGAATATTATAAAAAATAAGAAAACGAACGAGAAATCGGTTTATTATCGTTTTATTTAAAAGCTTTTTTCACATATTGCTAAAACTAAGGATATTTGGCAGAAATCCACTTAGTTGACTAGATTTTATCATCCTACTATTTATAAGATACCCACATTTATAAAAACAAGTAAAACGCCAAAATTAGACGTATTTAATATTTCTATATAAAACTTATTATAAATGCGTCGTTGCGTGAAATAATATAACTTTAACCATCCAAACACCTAGGTATGTAAGATATTTATTTTTAGTAGGTAATTCTTTTCCGATTTAAATTAACTTGTAATCACTCAGAGGCCTGTAAAAAGGCCTTTAATTTCATTGTATTTTGAATCTTTATTGACTTTATTTGTTTTGGCAAGTTATTATTCCTAATGGTCGGCTAATTATATAATATTGGAATATTTAAGGGAAAAAGTTAGTTGAGTACTGGGTGGATTATTTGTCAGCTAAAGGTGCATGGTTAGATTACCAAGTTGGGCAGGTTTGGTATGATTAAATTTGAGAATTGCGATAAGTGGCAAGGTTTAGACTTCAAAAATTCGCTTAACGTACGCTTGTACTGAATAAACAGAATGACCCTTTAACTTAAAACTTACGCACCGTAAAAATAACATACTTTTTTATTTCGTTTTCTTTTAAATTGAGTTAGGTTTCACTGTATTCACGAAGTCTATCGAGAGGAATACAGTAAAAATATTATTTCCTTCGTATTTGGGTACCTACCGTTCCTCATTCACTGTAAATACCCGTAAAACACACAGAAACTGTAACTACAGCGGATGACATAGATTTTTTTATAGTAATAAAAAATATTCGAATATTCGAAAGCTGAGCGGCCGAATATTCGAATATCAAAACAGGTTGAATATTCGACAAATTCGAATATTCGAATATTCGAATTGCAAGCCCTAATCACGTTTATACAAAGCCCCTCCACACTCGTGCGCTAACCTGCGAAATCGTCGACGCGCGCACGAGTGTGGAGGGGCTTAATAAGATAACGTCATAACGTGATAAAAAGAAAAACACGCCTATGGAAAGTCAATGTCACAGATGTCAAAACAAGTTCGAAGGGAATGACGGAAGTAAATCAATGATCATATGTGCAGGAAAACAGTTAACTTTTATACCGTTATTTTAGCTATAAAAATTCCAGTGTTCATCCCAAGCAGTAAACAATGGATTTGCCCTTTGAAGTGAGTAATCATTACAGTCAAAAAGGTAGTATAATCTCATAACACCTTGCATTTTGCCGACTCCTTTGTTACCTTGCATATTAAGTTTTTTTTCACGTGATCTGATTACCTAAACAGAGCTCGCTCTATCTTGGTGATAATCTTTGTTTTCTTTGTTTGATGTGACCAGTATAACAATAGAAATAAATACACAAAGTCCCCCTATTTTTGATATGAAAGAACACCCGTATTTTATGCCTTTATAATTTAATTTATTTTTTTGTTTTTAGTATTCATTTATTTCGTGCTTCCATGGAACATTTTTAGATCGTAGTTACATTTCTTGTGATATCACATGGACCCTTTATACAAGTAAATACAAATAATTTAATTAACTTACAAATTAAATTATAAATAGTCCGATTTCGTAAACGTAGTAACCCTTTTAGAAAATTGCTACTTAAATTTACTTGAAATCGTATTTTTTTATGTTTTTTTTTTCATATTTCAGGTATTAGTCTACATTTTTAAATACTTACCAAAATCTGATAGAAAGGCTGCGAGTGAAACATGCCGAGCATGGTATCAAGCTGCAAATGCCCACTGTTTTCTAAAAAACAAATTAGTTATTTTATACAAAACTGTGTTCAGTGAAGATACATCTTTATTGCAAATTTATGAAGATTCCCATACAATATATCATAATTATTTATTCAATGAAGTTGAAATATCAAATAAATTACTGGGATTCTGGGACAGAATGGGAGATTGCATTTTAAGCCTCACTCTAAGAAACTGTGATATTTGTGAAAAAGTGTTTGTACACATTTTGCAAAAATGTACAAATCTTGAATCATTGACCATCCAAAGTTGTAGAGAGCTATTTATGTCTGGGAGACTGTTAGAAGGAAAGACTGAAGGACTCTTGGCAGACAATTTAGAAAATTTAAAAGTTCTCAGCTTGTGTGGTAATCAGTACCTTACTGATGCTCTGATTAACAGATTTGTAATGGCAGCACCAGGGCTAGAACAGCTCGATCTATCAGCATGCTCTCTTCAGTTTCACTTGGGCTTGGTCAAAAAATTTTACTCAGCTGGGACAGATATAACCTTAAATCCGTCTGAAAGTGTTCTGACCTTTTACTTTGTACATCAATTTGTTACCTCTAGAGCAAGAAATATAAAAAAACTTCTATTTTCTAATACCCTTATTGACGGAGCAGCTCTTAAATCTCTTTCAGAGACCCCTGACCTTAAGCTGCAATCACTTGAAGTGCGATCATGTGATCAGCTCACAAACACTGGAATCCTGGCCCTAACATGTCATCAAACTTCATTAAGAGAGCTGGATGTAAGCTTATGTAGCAGAGTTACAGATCAATCACTGGTTCATATCTGTAAGAATCTAGTCAACTTGGAATACCTTAATGTGCAGAGATGTCGAGCAATCACAGACCTGGGAGTAATGGAACTGCACCGGTTAAAGAAACTGAAGTCATTAAATGTGTCTGAATGTGAATTGATAACTAAAGATGGCTTGAGCAAAGGTATTTGTCCCGAAGAAAATACTTTGTTAGAAGATTTGGATATACATTCATTGAATTTAGATCAAACTGGCCTGATTATGATTTTGGAAAAATTACCTAATCTTCGTTCATTGGATATAAGTTACTGTTTCAATGCAGTTACTGATACATCAATTCAGGTGATATTTAAAAATCAGGTGTCATTGCAAAGTTTAAAAATGAGTTACTGTGATAAAGTGTCTGATGCTGGATTGACTGGCATGGGAAAATTGGACGTAGAGGGAGAAAACGATGTACCTATAATGTCTAGTTATGACAACAGCAGTACACATCAGAGAATTTCTCTTGGATCCAGGGCTGAAGAAGAGATAGTCCAAGATGCTAAAAGAAAACTGGATGTTATGAGAATGTGTGAAAAATTAAACACAAATACTTTTACAGGCTACTCTTTGGCTCGATTGAAAAACCTACAAGTATTGGATATCAGTGCATGTAACAGGATCACAGATGTTAGCCTTACTTACGCCTTTAACTTTAAAGAACTGTTTATTTTGAATCTGAGTAGATGTCAGCAGATTACCCAAGAAGGAATAGTTCATCTAGTTGAAAACTGTCCCAGTATTGAACAATTCAATTTGATTGATTGCTATAATTTAAGGGATGAAGCAGTAACAGAAATTGTTAAAGGATTACACAGGCTCCAGACTTTAGAACTGAAGGTATATGATTTATTTTTTATAATAATTAATTTGGTTTGTTCCTGGTTCGTCGTATTCGTTTCGTCGGATTCCTGATTCGTCGAAATGTGCTAAAAATGCTAGAAAAAGCACGATCACTGGTGATTACATTAAATCTTCATATTTAGGTAGTAAATACTGGTTTACTGCACGACATATTTAATTAATTATATGTATATAATTCCGACGAAACAAGAATACGACGAATCAGGAATCCGACGAAACAGGAATACGACGAAACAGGAATACGACGAACCAGGAACAAACCATTAATTTATTATTTTCCCAGGGGATCTATTTTTGAGGTCAAACTAATGAATAAAAATAAGTTTCCCTCCCTTGTACCTACAACCTTTGTTGCTTTGTGTGTAAAAACGAAAAGGTAACAGGAAAAAGAATTGTTCATTGATATCTAGCATATCATGTAGATATTTACAACTACACACATATTACCTTTTAGAATGTCAGGTGAATTACGAAAATCATCCACATTTCCATCAATTTAGAGTTCATTTTGGGATATTTCCGACAATCTTAAGTATGTATTCGAAATTACCCGAACACACCTTGATTAAAACAATGCTGCTCCCCAATTGGCAGTTACAACACCATAGTGTGACAGGGACAACATGATAGTATTGATAGTTTTCTGTTATGTTATCATACAATGGTATGTAACTACCCGTGTAGGAGCACCATAATATCCCATCGGGACTGTTGGGAATAACTATGACAACTGAGAACTATATTTTTAGTGGTCGATTCATATAATTGTAACTGTTAGAAGCATCACTACATAGTATAAAACAAAGTCGCTTCCCGCAGTCTATTTGTCTGTCTGTATGCTTAGATCTTTAAAACTACGCAACGGATTTTGATGCGGTTTTTTTTAATAGATAGAGTGATTCAAGAGGAAGGTTTATGTATAATTTGTTAACCCGTCCGAAGCTGGGGCGGGTCGCTAGTATATTATATTATGATAAACTTTTATTGAAAATACCTATTAGTTATTTCCTAGTTCCAATTTAACCAATGCACATTGGCCGATAAACTTTTATTTAAAACCTAATTTGATGTATTCCAGGGTTGCAATCAACTGACGGATAAATCACTGGAGTCAGTACAGACATATTGTAGAAAACTGAAGTTTTTGGACGTGCAGGGCTGTCGCAACGTGTCCCCCGAGCTGGCGTGTCTCATCGGCAGCAGCATGCCCACCCTTCACACGGTGCTCATGACCAAACCCGGGCCCTACGTGGTCGACGGTGTCAAACAAAGATCTCCGGCGGCAGCGTTTTTGCCGGCACTCATGAGAAGATTTCGTTTACATTAGTTTTCTAACGTATTTTATTTATAATAATAAAGTAAAAACATCATTAATGTTTTATACTTTTGAAACGGTAACCGTAAAGGCGAAATATAGGTAATACTATTTAGGTACCAATGGAATGTTTTAAAAAGGATTATGGATTAAACTAACTCCTCAAAGGAAATTGTAGGATAGCTGTGATAATTTAAGATTAATTTAATAGGTACTTAGTACAAATTCTGCATAATAATAATTAATCTTTAGTGCAATAAATTATTTATAAAATATTACCTCAGTATTTTACATTACCTTACCCACAAAAATAGTTGTAAAAATTTAGTAAAAGTAAAGTAAAATTTTATTTTCGAGTTCCATTAAGAATCATTAATTCATTAGTATTCGTGTTTAGATATTTTTGTTCCATACATTATCTACTCTTATTATTATTATTTATTTATCTAAGATACAAATAGGTACCTAATTGTGCGATCGTCAACATGGACACTGACCAATATCAATGATCGGTTAACATCATTTCTAATAAATAGATTTTCTAATGATTAGAACAGAACATCATATGACAAGAACGTAGAGAAATTTAGTCTAACCAAAGCAAACGGGTAAAATAAAAGTCGCTCGTTCATCTCAACCTTTTATTAATCTAATATTAAAAATAACTTACATCAATTTAACGAAATATATATTATACGTATCCTTACATACTTTATTCTACCAAACTTTGTTCGTAATGAAATTAAATGTTTTATACAATGGTAAATTACTCTCTACGTAATTACTAATAATAATCTGACAGTAGGTATAGTTCACCAGCGTTTATCACCATGGCTGAAGGTGCTTTGATTAGGGACTCCTGATTAGGGCGCGTTTACACTGGCTCCACTGCCGTATTCGACTATATATAACACCAAAATATATACTTAGCATGGACCTTAATTTTGAACGCAGCAGTAGTTTTCAGAGTATCAATTTACGCGTCTTTAGCACCATCAGTCTGAAAAAACTATCTACGCTGTTAATGCATTTTCAAATTACTCTGAATTGACTGTAGAAGGGATGTCAAGAGATTTGTATTGCGTTAGTAGCAATTGCAGCCGACGATTCCGATAAAAGTAAGGTTTCAATTATAAAAACAATATAGTAGTCCGAATCACAAATATGTTCCAAAATCAGGAATAGACGAGGATACTAAGGCGGTAATCGCTCGTGTACAACACAAACTGCATTTGTTAACACCTAACATGCTTCCAGACTGCCAGAATTAAAACCATGGACAGTAACGTCATATTACACATTGCGAAAAGACGCATGAAATTATAGATTGACAAATTTCGCTATCAGTGAGTCTTGCTTGCACACATGATTGCGAGAGCATCTCACTGATTTCATAATCAAACTGGGTTATTTTTTCATAAGTAATTTGTTAAACTTCGGACGGACTTCAGTATAAGGCCATAAACAAAATTCCGACGACTAACCACGAATAACTTGTTAGCAGTTCGGCAATTATAACTTAAAACCAAAAACGAGTAAATAATAAAGACTTCTATCTATGCAAAATTGCGTTGTGTCAACTTTGTGTTAGATGGCAGCACCAACGAGGTTTCTGTCCTATTTGTATTGCGCTTTGAATTCTTATGACTAATATCTATTCCAAATATTTCAGACGAATCATGTTACATATTAAAGAATTAACGGACCTTTTTAATGCAAATGTGTCCACAACAGTAATTTGTATGGATATCAATGGCAGTCTTTATAATATGCTCATATCTGCTTGAAACTAAAAAAATAATTTCATGGGTCAACAAAAATAATATCGGATATGTAATATGACGTCACTGTCTTCTGCCATTCGCATAACAAGACCCTGTACAATTATAATAAAATACAAATCGTTACAAGTAAATAATTGATACTGATATTATTTTATTACTTAGATTAGATATATCAAGGTTTTTGTATTCTCAGTTCTAGTGTTATCAAGAATGTTATAACAGTACTGGATCTTGTACGTATAAATAAACTTTGAGGTTGCCTTTACTCACCTGTCACTCTATATACCTAATTTTAAGGGAAATCTCTGAAGGAAGAAACAGAGCATTATGTACCTACTGTAATAGGTAAATTAAAGGTCAAATTTAATTGCCACAAAAAATTGTTAAGTATGCGTACAACCTCCAGTGCTTTTATAAATTGCATGACTGTCATCAATAGATAAACTAACACCACTAGCGTATTGGACCATTAGTTCCTAAGGTGTCCAAAGTTAAGATTATCGTTGCCATCTTATCTACTGTTTATATGAATTTAGTAACAGAAAAGTATGTCGGTCATGGAATAGGTGATTGTAAATGCGTGACATAATTATGTACCAGAGAGTACATCTCGATCGAGAGATCTGTAACTGGTTAAAATCATTTCAGCGACAAAATTGTCGCAGAATAGTTTTTTATTTTATTTAAAAACTCATTGTAAAACTAGAAATATAAAAGCTTGGTTAAGAAGCAAAGAATTGTTTAGATAATCCTTATGCTTATATTGCATGCTTATGGTGTTTCCTGTGTATATTCCATTACGTCTCTCTACTTTTTGGTAGACAGGCACTAGGTTAAAGGCAGATTCTATATTAACATCATCAAAAATGTAGGGGAAACTGGGGAGGGTTGATTGTTTTATTTTTAGCAAAAATTTTCTTAACTATTGGCTGTTTTGAAAAACTTTATAGACCATACGATTCAGAATTTATCTGTTCATCAATAGTTTGAATTAGAACAGATTTGTGCAATAAATTAGACCATTATTTAATGAAAACCCATACTGTAGACTTTTACCATGTGTCCCCTATATTAGGGAGACTTGTTTACCCCTAATTGGGAGCCTTGATCCTAGGGGGATCAAGTGTCCCTGGTTCTTGGGACACATGGTAAACAGATTTTTACCATGTCTCCCCATACCAGATTCTCATTTACTATATAACTCGGATCGCTATTAGTAATGCATCTAGAATTTGGAAAACACACAGCAAACATATATATATTGTATCTTCCATACTTTGAGGTTGTATTTCCGGTTATCAGATGTGTTAGTCCGATGGGATCAAGTCTTCCATATTTGGGGACACTTGGTAAAAAGATTTTAAGCGGAAATGCCATACTTCGAGGGTTGTATCTACATTAATTTATTAACTTTACCTACAGGAAATTAATATTTTAAGGTATGAAACACATAATAATCCATAATCTTATGATTTTAAAATACAATGTAATTGTATTTTCCATACAACAACATAAAATTTGGAATCAATTTTTGTACCAACAAAAGTAAAAAAAAAGTCAGAAATTAAAGTTATAAACAAAAAAATTCTTGTAACAAGCAAGCTAAAGCTTTTAAAGTTCTTTTTAATGTATTTTTAGCTTCAGATACAGCATATTTTTATTTTCTACTGGTTTTTTACCCTTCTCTGGTCGTTATTATTTACTAAAAGTTTATAAATTTACCACGCACGTTTTGAGGACGGTGCTTGAGCTGCATAATCCTAAAATCCTTTCTACGGACCGTCGTCGGTTCTATAGTATAAAAGTTCGGAGGGCCATTGAAATTGCATCTCATCCGTTAAAACAAATATCGTTCGGTTGAAAAACCAAATATAGTTATGAGTGTTGTTTGTCGACCCCGGAACATCCCTAGTGTGTAAAACGTTTAAGTTGATAAACAAGACCAAGTGCGGGTAGTTCGTAAAATGTCGATGTCAACTTTTCTGAGACCACGGGGACAATTCCGTTTTCGAAACGTCGGAGGTATAATTGAAAACTAAATTATACAATTAATAAACAATAATGAGTCAACCTTGAAAATTTTAATCAGTGTTTCTCTGGTCGTACTTTCGCGGCATGATTTCCAAAAGAAAAGAAAATATTTATGATAGCTCTATGAATCATTTTGTAAGTAGATTGATTACAAGGTGTACTTGATCCATGTGGGGGTGACATGATCCCGGAATCATATCTCCCCTGGAGAAAAAGACTAAGTCTCCCCAAACATAGCAAGATTATAAAACGTGCCGTACTCGAAACTTGTGTTCGCGTATTTCAATGTAATCACTTCAATAAACAACAAATAAAATAAGCACACTCACTAACATCATTTCCATCCCATGCTATAAAATAAATCCACGTAAAGCTTACCGAAAATGTAATATAATACGCAGAAAATCTTTTACCGTCCGCCATTTTTAAACCACTGACTTCTTCGATACAGCGCCATGACAGAACGTGAAGTTAGGAACGAATGAATGAGTGTTACTAGCGTAAAAAAATGTATTTCGTTTGGTTTAATAAAAAATGAAGTTTACCAAGTGTCCCCTAGGAATCGACCCTCCCCACCCTCACCTATTAATAGTAGGTATGTGAGACTCTTCTTTGCAATCATGGATAGGGGAGAAACGATGTAAAACAGTCTGTTCACTCTATGATTTTACATTGTATACAGGCACTTTGCAGTTAGGTACAATAAACAAATATGTATTAGATAAGATGTGATCATAGTACAATGAGAACCTGTCTTTACTAGCCTCAAGGTTTCATTTTGCGCGTCATTCAGTGGACACATTTTTAACTTTCGAATTAACTTTCATATTTATGATAGTTGCTCGCTTTTAATTACTTGCAAATCTGGTGGGAATACTAAAGTTTGGAGTAAATAGAATATCTACCAAAAGACACTAGCATTGATGATTCTGATGAGCTCTGTAATAATGACGTACGATTTTCTGAATTAATAAATTAGGCCACATTGATGATGTTCATCGAGTTAATAATGCATGTCGGTAGGTGTGTGGATATGAGTTGTTGTATAAATGCCACGATTTTCTGGTTTTCTTAGTATAGATTCGACCAACGTTTCAAAGGTACAAATTTCAGGCCTGTATTTTTTAATATGGTTGGTTAATTAGGATTAAAAAAACATTGGTCCATTCGACGCTAAACAAGAGATTTCATTTTTACCAAAATATGACTTGACCCTACTATACGGTGCAGTTATATCATTTTCCGTTTTATCGAGCCACAGCTGCCATATAAGCTGACAGATATACATTTAGACAAACTTAGGTCTATGATAACTTAATAATAGAGATTAATTAATTATTTAGGTATGAATTGCATAGATATTTAAAATTATAAGTAGTAGTACATTTTGTTTAATGACATCATTTGCCTATGAGTCTTTGCCGAAACGCAAGACATAACTAAATCAGGTTAACCATGGCCTCAACGAAAATAGGTAGTTAGATTCATATCTCAATCAAAATGATTTAATCATCAAATATAAAATATTAAACATATAAGCGCTTCACTATTTTCAAACAAAACAAAAAAATATTTTCAAATATTTTAAACCTGTACAAAATTTACATGGAAACAAGTTATTATGGTGTTGCACTTAGCCGATCAAATAAAGTATATACACAAACGAATATTTAAAAGGACACGGCAAGGCTCACACGCAGTAGTGCGACATTGCATTAGATACAATTCGCACTTGTGACATATCACTATGTTCATCATACATTAGCCTTTATATACAGCCTTTTTCCATTGGCGTAAGGCGCGTTGACACTAGGTCTGGTGCCGTAAGTGCCGTATTCGGCAGTCGATAGCGAACATGGTTTAGATAGCATGGCGCTGTCGGCTATCAAATGTAAGAGTAGACCTCGTGTAAACATAGCCTTATACCTCGGCCTGGAAGTCTCCGGGCAACTTCACTCTACGCTGTAGTTGTCAACGTTCCCTTCCCCTCGGAGCTTTTGTTTCTGGGCCCTCAAGTTAGAATTAAGACGACGCTTGCGTTCTTCAACCGTTCATAAGGTATACGCGACGCCGAGTGGCGGGGGCTCAAGGTTTCTGCGGGAAGGCGGGAGAGCCCAGCTGCACCTGAGGCGTGTTCAGCGTGTAGCTAGACGGGCTCGGCGGCGCCGGCGCCGGCGCCTCTTGAGAGTTATCGCTCGCCAACTCTAGGTTAATATCCTCAAAGTAAGGAATATTCCCTGTATACGACATAAGCTGATTCCCCTCAGCTGAAATTACCCAAGAAAAAAATAATCGTTAGTCTATTTCGCCGTGGTTCAATACAGCAAAAGATAGCATAGAGATTGAATTAGAAGCAAACGTAGGGATGAGACCAATGAGAAACAAGTGTGAAATGCTAATTTATGCATCAAGGCATATTACTTATTATTTTACAACATTTGTAGAAATTACCCACACCACAATGAAATGCCAAGACCGAGATTGTCTAGCCGTGAAAGTAGGTACTTAGTTTGATCAGCGAACGTTAAAAGCGGAAGCATTTGAAGCATTTTATCCCACCATATTTTACATCAACTTTTGAATTTAATATTGGATTGGACAATACCGCAAAGCTAAAGGTTGCCATTACAGGAGCTTTGTTTTTTTATTTCTGTGGCGTTAGTGGAACATCTAAGTAATACTTGTCTTCTACACTAGACGTTCTCTATGCCTATTGATAATAAAACAAATGTGGTATACTTAGTAACTTAGTTAATCAAAATTTGTCCGAATTGAAATTACATAATATCAATATAAATATTATGTCTGACGCTCATCTTATAATGGAGTTTATTTTTAGTACTTACTTAATTTCTTTAACTGATGTTCTATGAAGGAATAAAACGTTCCATGCGTTCCCGTCTAAATCAATTACTACGCACTAAAAGTGTTTGAACATTTTCTCCAGTGTCAAATTCGTTTAACTGATAAACAAGGATATTTTTAACACATAACTTAATTACCTATCTTATAAATAATATCAAGCATGCATTCTTTATTCTAATTAATTATCTAAAGTATGTCTAAAGTAGAGCTAAAGTACCTAAAAATATTATCTGTCCAAGCTGCCATTTTTGCTATACAAATGCGTATACGGTATAAAAGATTAAGAAAGCAAGATGTACCGTCTTTTTTCCACATCAAAATCAAAATGCTGTAAAAACAAACCAATTTAACTTCATATTTCACTAAAAGCAGTAGCATTCATTCGAAATCTCAAATCAACCAAAGATATTATTATTAAGCAAATAATAAACATAAAAGATAAGATAAAGATAACACGGGTGACAAATAAAATAATGCGTTATACAAAACATGCAGGTCCGATTCCTGTTAAAGGTGCGCTCAACAGACACTTGCACCTAAAATAATAATTTAGTAATTTAAATACATAAACGAATTATTTTACTGTAGACATACACATAATAGGCAAGTAAAATCTAACTACTTAAGCTACCGACTCCATTAGATCACGAGATTGAATGCCACTAATTACTAGTAACCAAAAAGTTTTGCTTTAGTCAGATTACTAGTTGATGGTACTAATTTATACAAGGTGTAACAAAAACAAGGCCAACCGTTTAACGTCGGAATCAATACGCAATCGTGACTAGGAGAAGTAGAAATAATTTCCTTTAACAAGAAAAAATCTTCAATATTCAAGAACACTTCGTCCCAAAATGTTTGATAGGTACCTCTTTTTTTTCTACTCACAATGCGATACCGATTATGACCTTATGGTGAACGCTCATAGGTTAATCCATACAAAATGTTTTGCTGCTTATATAATATTTTGCTTTTAAACTGGTTTTATTTTGTCAAATACTTTAATTTACTTATTTACGATTTTGTTCAAGGTGCGAGAGGTGCAAGATTAGATGCGTATTTGTTCAAGGTCAAGTACATTGCAATTTTTTTTTCAAACATTTAGTAAGTAACAAGAACAATTTGTCATTGGGTAGGTATGCAAATATTATTTTAAAGGTAAATTAATTTACTTGTTAACAAATTTTATAAAAATAAGGAAATTTATTAATAACAAGTTTTAATATCTTTGTTAGGGCAATAATATTTTCAAAACAGTCCTCTATTTTTTTATTAGTCACTTTAATTTTGTTGTAACGGGAAAAATTAAATATGATTAATTAATACCATAATATTCATGTGATAGACTCTGATTGACTTGACAACATAAAAACATTTTACAAATAAGTACGCCAAAAATTATAAATTAATACATTTGTATGGAATCCCCCACACTGTTTTTGAACACCCGGATACTAAAAACAAAAGAATGCAGGGTAACGTGCGGGCAAATTTAAATGAACAAATTCAAAATGGGAAACTACTTGACATAGTGTTTAGTGTACCATCGTCCTCGGGAAACGCGTCCTGGGCACGGCCCTCCTGCCCGCTCACATTCGATATCTCACCTTTCAGCTTCTTTGCTTTAATTAACAATAAGACATCATTACAGCAATTACAACTAAATTGATTTGAAATTATTATTAGTTTACTTTGTCCAGCATTAATTTTACAATCAACATCTTGCAGGGTCCTGGTAGCCGCAACGAATGTGATCAACAAACTAGTGGGATCAAAGATAAATAAAATAAATACTTGTAATCTCCATTCGAAATTGCGTTTCTTATCATTATTTTAGGTGGCGTCACTATGTAAGGTCTTAGTGGTTATTCCCATACATTATACACTGGTGTGTTAGGTATATTTATTTATAACACACCGCTCAAAACAGATGCTTGTAATAATGACTTTATGTGCATCACTACAAGGTAGAAAATTCAATGTATTAAGACCATTTAATATAGTCAATATTGAATCGGCGGTAAATAAGGACTGTTCATTAAGAGAGAGAATACAATACAATATATGGACCAAGATCTTATTAACATGATGCTACATATAAAAATGATGAAGAACGCAACTATGTACTTATGGAAATTACACTTTTCTCTCAACTGATCTCTGATAATATGCAGTTTTAGGTTTACAGAATCTTGTAGTATGAGTTCCTTCATGCCACAAAAAGTCCTGAGACAGTATCACAGACCGCAACCAGCATAACATAACCCTTTACCAAACGTCCAACCCTGTCGGGTTCAGCTACTAACTCTTGAAAGGATGTAGGTACAGGTTACTTTGCGGGCGACGCATCGCTGTTACGGATCAGCCAATCAAAATCAAGCATCGGATACTGTTTTGTTGTATCTACAATTAAGATAAACGTAAAAAATAACGAAGAATAAATTTATTTTGCCTATATCGAAGTTGTGTCTTATTTACTTTGATTATTGGGACAAAAAGTCATGGTTTTCACTGGTTCTTAGGGTCAATCATCGTATATCTGCATTGGAACATCCATACCATCACCCGAACACTACAAAGTTGGGGACAAACTTTCATGCAAATAATTAGGGTGGATAGGCTTACCACTGTTTGATGGTCTCGCTCGCTCGTCAACGGGGTTATAAGACAATCCGTAGAATGGATCATCGGAGCCAAACAGCTGAAACAACAAGTTATATATAAGTTTTTTAATTTAAGTCAATAACTATTAACCCTTTGACTGCCAAAGACACGTCGAAGAAAAGCCGAACCCAAATTTTGGAATACCTAGTTCCCGGAAATTTCAAAAAAATAAATCACAATAATGTGCACCAATATGTTTCCATTTCGTAAGTGGATAATTTCGTTCCACATACCTAGGTCCTTACATTACAATATGGAAGTTCCGATTTTTTGGTACTTGGAATTTTCCGCAAATAGGCTCATCAGTAATTTAAGCGTGATATCAGGGGTAGATTATTTTATTTCCGTTCGACGCTTTCCGTGCAAAGGGTTAAAACTACAAGTTCATCAAATCATCATAAAACTACAAATTCTTACCATCATCATAATTGCACAGCCATTCTCTACTAGTCAATTACTACCAACTTAGTCAGTTGTAAACAAGAGTATTTATTTATTTTATTTTAATATTTAATTCAGGCATCAAGGCCCACATTACCTACATATACCTTATAGACTAACATACATATCAATCTCATAAAGTTAAAAACGAAATACTATTTTGGCGACAGAATGGCGAGGCTCCGTTGAATCGTCCGCTCGTGTGTCGGTATTAAACTACCAACAAATTGCGACAACCTTGGATAAAGTTTCTATCTCTTTCTGACAATAAATACGAGTATATGTAGAAGGAAGACGGATGATTTATCCATACTAAATTCCTACAGCGATAATTAACTATGTAAAACTAGTATGTACAAGAATGTAATGTTATGTTATGGCTATGTTTATTATTATTACGTAATCGTGTGCCGGCAGCTGACCGGAGGGAATGGCGAAAGACATCGTAGATCCTAGCCTTGCATCAGTCATCTATGGACAACAAACACACAATATAAATAGTAACTTATTTTTCTGTTGATCAACATTTAATTCAAAAGTCCCGCCGTCCCATCGCAGCGTGACGTAACAGTGAGCGGACCTATTGCGTAGTCGATATCGCAGTGAGGCTATATTTATACACGCAGGTCGAGTGGCTGTGTGAGTGCGGCGGAGGCACACGGCATACCATGCTGTCTCTACACGTTGCCTGCAACGTGACCCGCCGTGGTGCTGCCAACCTCGCGCCGCCAAACGTCAATGTTTACATCACGCACACATTCATACAATTATATAATATATATTCATACATACAACTCTTATTGCGATGTGATGTTACAACGTCCACCATTTATTTTTAAACTATCCGCGCGAATATTAACACCGGCTGCCTTTGGGAACATTTCTTCCGAATACTTGTAATAATAATTTCTAGTTACCGTAGCTACTTAAATTGAACAGGGAGAAAAATGCAAGAAATGATTTATTGTTAAATAATTAGATATTAGCTACTTACTGATTATGGTGGTTAGTAGATAGTTAGGAACACAACTATTGAGATTATATGTATAAGTAAACATGTCTTACCCCCATTAGAGTGTTGGTGTCCAACGCATAACTGTCATTCCGTAATAACTCTCTCAGTGACTCAATGTCAGTTTGCATGGAGTCCAAATGATCATCAATATCATTCCTGAAATAGTCAAACAAGACATGTTATCATTATTTAAACCACAACTAATCACTGTGTATAAAAAAGCAAGTGTAAAATTAGCAATCTCCCCCTTTATATAGTCTAATAGAATAATATAAAACTATGGTAAATTTTAATTGTATTGCCAGGCTTAAATAAAATGGAGCCAGCTTAAGCTCAGAATATTATGCATTGCCTAAATTATTAGGAAGAAAAAATTAAAAGCAGCAATCCATTTTTAATGGTCTGTTATAGATACTTATTAAAGATAGTTTAGTGAAATGAAAAGAAACCAAAAATAGACAATGAATAAAATGAATTTTTTGCAGTGTATCAAATGAACTTTCAATAAATATTTATAGTAGGCCACTGCCAGTGATAATTGTTATTCAGAATAATTATCATAATTACACATACTTGTTTGAATTTGTTCCAAACACAGAAGTATATTCCTCAAGATTTTTGCTGATGTTATCTCTCCTATTCCTGGATATTGAAGTCACAAATTATAAATAAAAATGACACAATACATTTAAGGCTGTGGATGTTTTACATTCATCCACATAATAATTAGTGTACAATTCATGTCATGTCCTACATGGGTGGCACAAGTATATGTTTACTAATTGGATCCAAATAAGATTATATTCCTTCTATATTTTTACTTTTATTTAAGAAGCTGATAATATAAGCAGTATATATACTTACATGGAGTTTAACCTATTAACGTCACTGTTGTTGTTCACGGTAGCAAGAGTCATGTTATCCCAGTCCAAGTCATCTTGCAGCTCAGTCTTAATGCCAGCCAGGTCCACCTGGTTTGTATTGTTGACCTTACTCGATTTCTTTGACTTCTTTGTTATTTTGGCATTATCTGCTTTTTCAAGTTTGATGTTGATGCCACCAAACATTTTGTCTTTGGAAGTAGACATGCCGCCATCTAATGCAGCACTTTGCAGTGCACTCTGCAGGAGTTCATCTGCTGCTATGCCGTTTTCAACTGAATCTTCATCAGCAAATATTTCAGCTGGTAATTTCAAATCAGCAGAAGGATTTATGTTGTTAAAACTGCTGCCAGATGACATTTTCTTTGTCGGCCTAGCAATACTCCTTTGCATCTTTTTTGTTTTTCCTGCAGTTGTCACAGTTGATGGATCAATGAAAACTTGATCTAGTATTGATTGATCCAATGGTGATGTTGGATTAACCATAGTGGGAGATGGTGATGTCACTACTGGCTGAACATCCTGAGGCCGTAATAGGTTGACTTTGGCTATTGGATATGTGACTCTGACACCATCTACAAAACATACATTTGGAAGGCATTAGGTATGCTGCAAGATTTTAAGAGTATTGAATTTAAATTGGGTGACAATGTGTCAATTATCAAAAATAGTAAATTAAGTACGAGTACTCAGTACAGAGGACAATAATAATGTATTTTAAGTATTGTGTATATATATATATATATATATATTTGATAGAAAGCGCAGCAAACAATAGAAAAGTTTTAGGTCCAATTACAAATTGTATAAAAGTCAATATATGTATAAGTACCTGTATCTAAATCATCTCCATCTTCCATAGTAACTTCATATTGAACAGGTCCTGAGGGGTTAGGACTATAGTCATTGTTGACATTAGCATCAGCGGGCACATCTATTGTCACAAAGTTGGCAGGGTCTAGTGAATCTTGAGCAATCTCCGAATGCAAAATGTCATCATGTGCCAGCTCATGGATTGTGGGACCATCCTCCTGAAAATCACAATATTAGTTAATATTGTAATTGAAATACAAAATATCAGGGCATGTATTATATGGCAACAGACACCTTGGTTGCCATCTAATACAAACATATTTCATATACATATGCTTATATAGTGATAATAATAATATTGTACTCAGTACACAAATGATTATCCTTAGTTATGTTATAAGCATAGAGAAAAAAATACATAGAGTGCTCACTCCATACATCAGTTTTAATACCAAAAAGACTATTAGCATCTAGCATCGAGTAGCGGAACTATCAGTACCGCTACTTGACAATAGATGTAGCACCGACCGGAAAGTCTTATGCTGTTGAGATAAGACTTTCCGGCCGGTGCTACATCTATTGTCAAGTAGCAGTACTGATAGTTCCGCTACTCGATGGTAGATGTGGACACTGAAATTAATAGTCTGAACTGATGTATGGAGTGAGCACTCTATGTATTTCTTTCTCTATGGTTATAAGCCATAACCTGCAACATCTTTGTTGGCAGGATTACTACCATTACCAACTAACCGAGTCAACTATTATCAAAAGTATGTCTCACCAAATTCTCTTCAGTCAGTTCATCTAGTAAAGTGTCTTTATCCAGCTTGATGTTCTTTGTCCGTCCAGGGTGGGAGCCGTCGGCGGCAGAATTGTGTGCAGCACTGTTTATCATCAACTGGTAAGGTCGCTTCACACCAACATTGTTACTATTTGCATTGTTTGGTCTTGCTGGTTGAACTAAGGACATCAGGAATTGTATCAGCTGAAAGAACAAAGCAGAAATTAGTATGAGCTCATTAGAAAAAATAAATGAAATCACTGACTTACATTATTGACTATCTGCTGCTGCTTGATGTGCTTCTGCCTTAGGATGGCCACTTCTCTCCATAGAGCTTCATTCTCTTGTTTCATTGCACTAAACTTAGCGTCCAAGTTCTCTTGTTTCCCTTTCATTTGTTTTACATCAGTCAACACTTTATTCATTAATTCAGGTTTTAGGAGTATTTTTTCACCACTCTCTCCGCTAGTCACTATTGTCTTTGGATTGGCAATTTTTCTCTTTATGTGTTCGAGTAAGTAGGAATGACCCCTCATGAAACAGGGATGTGAGAATTCAATTTCATCCTTTTCATATCGAAGTCCACCGTTTTCAACAGATGTGATTTTGTGGAATCCATACATATTCAATTGTCTGATGAAACTAGCCATATTGTTGTGTTTGTAATACAAAGGGAGTAATTCCCTAGCAAAGTCAGCTTGGTTCTTTATTACAAATGTTTTTCCTCCCTGAAATTTAAGCATATGTTAATAAATTCATTTCATATTTTTATAATTTGAAGATAAAAAATATAGAATATAAAATACAGCCAGAAGTTTTTATTTACTACAGGATTATATTAGCATTGTATTAATTATGTGATCAATCTGCTTATACGGAACAGGTAACAGAAAAAATTGCAACTGGCCGGTGCAAATTGGTGTCAGGAGCCGATAGCATGGTATAAAACGTGACGTCTAACTTTATATTTATTTATGTTTGGAGTGTCAACCTGCGCACCTTTTAGGTTGTTATTGTCGAATACTTCTACCGGCTCTCTTGCATTATTTACGCAATTCAACATGTTTTATCCAAACATGCAAGTCTAGTTAACTGAAAGTATTAAAAAAACTTACGGGGCTCCAGGAAATTAAGTGATTGTTTTCTGTATCGTTAACCAGTTTCCATAATTTTCCTAAAAAGGCAGGGACACTTGCCCCTATTTCTACAACAGACCGCATATTGGTAATCTCGATATTTATGTAGCACGTATATTTTTATAACTTTTGTTATTAAATATGATAGTATTCTGAAGAAACTACTGTTCACAAATCGCCATTACATTACACAAATAATGACTGTCTGACTCACACACACAGGTATATTTTTCATAGTACCACACTAACCATATTAAGTTGCGTTCAGATTTTATAATCTGCCATCAAAAAAGCTACAGAGCGTCTACCGCGAACCACGTTCGACGTGTTGCCTCTCTGTCGCACTTGTAAATTCGTACGTAAGTGTGACACGGAGATAACACGTCGAACGTGGTTCGCGGTAGGCCCTCTGAGATCCACTCACTTGGCAATAAATCGCTTTCGCATAAGCCCCCTCCACACTCGCGTTCGCGGCTCCACCCATGTTCACGCATATAGTCTGGAGGGGGCTATACAATTATTTTATACATTGCGGCATTTCATTGATCGATTAAATTGGTTGCACCTACTTATTAAGTGGGCGATGTCAGGCGTGTCTCACTCCGCGATTTCGTCGCTTTGCTACAGGTAGCTAAAAGTACATCCGTTCGGCCCCAATTTTGGGGAACGCCATAAGCTGCGCGTGGCGCTGTCGCCACCTAGCGGCCATATCTGTGCTGATCGTACGTCACAGACGCGTTTTGTTAGAGAGTGAGTCTTCTGTACTTAGTACTATTATTTATTCTGTGGCGATGTATCGATAATCAATGATAACCAAGGTCACGGTGCGGTGCGGCAGTCTGTTAGGGCTTTTACATCGCCGAATATTGAGGTGCACGAATTCAACAGATCGATCAAATGCCGCAATGTATTAAAAATTATGAGCTATTTCGTGAGTTTGTAAAGCTAATTTACCTTGCTGATTTCTAAATTAATAATGTAGAGTGCAGACGATGGTTTACCTCCACTTCATTTCGTCATTCATTTCATTCGTTCCGTCCATCTTCCGTCATTCGTGTTCACGTATTATCTCTTATTAGTCTGTGGTGTTCATTCATGTCAAGATTACCAAGATGTCACCAGATGGACGAAAAAAATACCAAGATGTCACGTCATTAATTGTCATAATTTCATTCGTAGTCGGGCCGGAATCTGATTGAGACGTTGGTTTTACGCGATTGCCTAAGTTGTATGTTGCGGCGTAACGTTTGCAATTTGCATACAGTCGAATTCAGTGTCAATCGATTAGCAAGATAAATTATATTAAGTAAATGCGCATAATATCTTCATTCAATAAAGTATAGTTTATTATACCAAATCATGGAGGTAAGTGTACGTGCTACTCTACAACCTGTTTTACGATGCCGCTTCGTTTGGTAATACCTAATGTCTACAAAACACTTAAGCAATGCCTTTCTTGTAGATTGAGATTTTAAGCAACGTCGGTTCGAAGCCGCTGGGAAAAATTCAAGTGCCCGCAGATGCCACCATCAAACTTGTGAAAGAAAAAGTTCATCAGTCAGTGAAGAAGTCATTATATCCCAGCCGCCAAGCTATAACTCTTGAAGCCAAAGGCAAATCGCTGAAGGAAGAACAATCACTTAAAGAATTAAATATTCAAAATGGTGCCAAGCTTTATGTCAGAGATCTGGGTCCACAAATCTCATGGAAGGGGGTATTCTTGGCAGAATATGCAGGCCCATTCTTCGTGTACCTTTGGGTTTACCAGAGGCCCTGGATTCTCTATGGAACTCCCACAGAAGGTCCCTCTACTGTTGCCAGGTGGGTGATGAGAATTTTCAAACTTCATTGTTGGTATTATAAATATTATAATACACCAGTATATAATTAATATTTTTATGAAAACTCATAGCATTGGTATATTTAGTTATTTACACATATATAAATATGTAATGACTATATTGACCCTTCCACTGTCCAATTCTAGTAAAATACAATGAATAAAATGTACATCATTTGTGACCAGAGATGGGCAAAATTTATTCGAATGACGAATAACGAATAAGAATAACAAAATTTATCGCGAATGACGAATAAAAATGTCGGATGATTATTCTTATTTGAATAAATTATTCGTCGAATAATTTATCCGCGAATAATTTATTCGTCGAATGAATTTCCACGAATAATTTGTTTATTCAAATACCTTATTAACTTTTCACGGTTTAGAAAGATTGGCAAGTGTGATGTGCAATGCAACTACCTAAATAGTTACTGTAAATATAAATGCGTTGTGAGATTCGCTCTGAAGCAAACAACTGCTAAGAAAATTTGGAGTTCTCACTCTTTTATTATACAGCTATCTCTTTCTAGGTCAGGCCAGAAAGTTACTAACTTTGTGTGTGAGTAGGGTTTCCATCCATTGTTCACGCTAATCCTTTTCTTATTATACTACCTGGGCTTATCTTTTAACCCTTAACAATCTTTAACTTCTGAACAAATATACAGTAAAAGCGTCATATGAAACATGCTCGTGATTCGTGTTGTTTATTTGAATGGAATAAGCGAAAAAACTTAAATATTCTTCGTCGATTTATTCGAATGAAATAACGAATAAATCATTCGTCATTTGGAAAGTGTTCGAATGATTCATCCGCGGATGAATTATTCGCGAATGAATCATCCGTGGATGAATTATTTGCGAATGAATCATCCGCGAATAAAAAGATCATGAATTATTGTTTATTCGAATGATTATTCCGATGGATCGAATCGAATGATGCCCATCTCTGTTTGTGACAAAGCCTGTGAGTGATTTGTATGTATGTACGAAGCCTGCATTGCTGGTCTTAACTAAAGTAATCCATTGTTTTTATAATAAATTATTATTTTGTGTTCTAACAAAAGATAAAAAATATGCATACTTTAATAGATTTTTTAACCTTTTGAGCCTAATGCAATATTTTGCCTGTTGAAAAATCACCTTGTAATTTAAAATTGTATTTTGAGGCTACCTAGAGAGCCAGAGAGTTATTTAAGATATTTTTGGATTTTGATCAAATAGGGTAATTGTGTCAGATACCGTCCAATTATAGGAGATGTCTACTTTGAAATGCTAAAAAAAAATATTTAAGTAGTCTTACTTAAATGTGCTATATTTGTTTGTATTGCTCATATTGTCTATTTTAGGTTAATATTACGTGACCTTAAATAATATTTACGGTTTATTTCATAAAAAATATATTATGAAAAAGTAGGGTTATTTCAGTTTCCGTCCGCCTGTGAGCTACTTTTCGTCCACGTATGAGTCAGTTTTCGTCCACTGTATGAAAAAGTACTGTAGGGTGCATTATTGCATTGAAAATCAATTATACCTATCTTTATTTTTTGTTTTTATGTTATATAGATAATTCTTAGTTAGTTACTAGTTTCTGCCCGTGACTTCGACCGCGTAGAATGGTTATTTTCGTGATAAATATTTATATATATTTCCTTCCTCAGGACTCAGACCGACAAACAGTGTTACATTCGCATTTATAATATATAATATCAATATAATAAGGAATCATTTATTTTTAAGCTATGTACGTTACTAGTACCGACTTAGTTTTGTTGTATATAGGGTCGTTGCGTTAGTTTTCATCAACTTATCGGAGCTGCCAGAGTAGCTGGACAGTAAAATTTATCATGAAATACCCACTTAAATATATGATAGTTATTTGTTTTCTTGTGTTAATTTATGTATAGGAAAAACGAATGCATTATTAAGATAAACACCAGTTATAATTATAATACCTACCCACTTTTAATTTATTAATTACAGATATTTAACTCGTTTTTCTTAAATTACTAACAATCTAATACAATCTATTTATCAACTTTAGATAATATTATTATTTGAGAAATTCAGAGTCTCAATATACATGGTCATTCAATAATTTATTTTTTTGTAGGAAAAGATCTCTATGCGTCATTATTTCCGCCGCTGTATCTGATGACAATTTCCTTGATAAAATTAATGACGGAATGAACGTAATAATCGCGGCAGTAGTACGGCGGTGAACGTCATTTATTTTATTACGGAAATTGACAGATACAGCAACAGTAATGCAGCTGCAATTATCAGTCGGACGCCTTCCTTAACCCTGGCCACAGACAATCGGAATTTTCATTCGATTTCCGTATGGAATGACATGTGGGAACGGGACGTCGCTCTACAAATGCATAGCGCTGTCTCGCTTACACATGTCATTCCTTACGGAAAATTCCGAACGTCTGCGGCCAGGCTTTTAAAAATACAGTTCGGATTCAGGGCTTCAACCGCGAAAATCGAAGTTCGCAAATTGCGGGCATTTTTCTCTGTCACTCTAATTACGCCGTCATTGGAGTAAAAGAGAAAGTGCCCCGCAATTTTGCGAATTTCGATTTTGGCGGTAGCCCCTCTGACTACACCAGCATTATTGCAGCGTGACAATACTGCCGACTGCATTATTGCTGCAAATGTCAAAAATCCATGCAGCAACATGGGTTTTGACAAATGCGACAGTAAGGCCAAGCGCGCACCACGACTTTTTGTCGCACGATAATTTAGTCGCAGAAATGTAACGTATGTGTTTATATGTCAGTGCGCGCATATGCGACAAAAAAATCGCAGCGATTTTAAAATTGTGATTTGTCACATTTTTCCGCGACTGCTCGCGACGCCATTGTCACAAAGTGAATTGCAGCATACGGAGTTGTATGGCCCCGCGCGCACTGCGATAATAAAATCGCACCCCGGACCTCAGTCGGCATTTCGCTCTCCAAGAGTCAACATATCGGAACCTGCTTCTCCAATGGAGTCACAAGATGAGACGCTAGATGTTGACCGTTTAATTATAGAAATAGAAGGAGATCACCTTTGTGGTATAAATACTCAGTCATACAGCGATTGCATATTGTTTCACGCCTGGCGACTGGTACGAAATCCATGTCGAGAATGAACAAATCGTCGACTTTTCATCGCAGTGCGCGCAGTGAATTTTCTGCGATAAATTACAGCGCGATTCTAAAATCGTTTCGCAAAAATTAAAATCGTGGTGCGCGCTTGGCCTTACAGACGCCCGGACCGTGACTTTGCGGTCCGGCGCACGTTCGATCGTGTGTAAGGTGATCCGCCGTATGTACGTCCATTAAAGCCGTGTAACAGACAACCGCACCCATGAGTGAGAGCGAGAAAGAGATGGCTTTTAAGGACGCAGTTTTATAAAGCCCCACATTCACACTCCTACCGTGTAGGCCGCCTCGTAGTCCGCCTCGTTGGGTAGGATTGTGTATGGGGTTGTGGACTACGAGCCGTCCTACAAACGGCTAAACGGTAGGACGGCTCGTAGTCTACAACCCCCATACACAATCCTACCCAACGAGGCGGACTACGAGGCGGCCTACAAGGTAGGAGTGTGAATGCGGGGCTTAAGTGAGAGCGAAAAACAGATACTTATTAAACCAGCATCCACACGGCCTGGTACAGCTATCAGTTCATGCTGTAGGATATAGAGCGAGATAGGGAGACAATTATATGTCTCATTCTTGCAGGACTATTTTGTAACATCGTGTAAATACTGCTTAATAATCATTTCAATTATTTTAAAGCCCGCTCCACACTCGTGCGCGAGATATTAAGGAGGGAAAATCGTAAGATTTGACATTTTTTATATTAAGATTCGAGTAATGCTTGATGCTTAAATAATTAATTGCCTATTTTAACTTATTTCCTCGCATATTTGGGGCAAACCACTATGCTCCGGTGGGAATAGCAATTCGTGGAATCGTCTCATTGTCGGACTCAGTTCAATTCTTTCATTTCGTCGAACAAAATCGAAACTCATCCACGAATTGCTATTTTCGCCCTCAGTAATCATGTAATAATAAATCTCGTCTACACCACTCATAGTACATGGACGGAAACTGAAACAATATTTAAAGCTATTTTTAGTTTTCGACCACGTATTTTAAACATGATTTTAATCAAGCAACACTGACAAAATCGTGGACGAAAACTAAAATGTATAATCTTATAAGCAAGAAACATCATTTTAAGAGAAAATATATAGTAGTTTATAAGTCTTTTGAAGTAAAACGATCATAACAAATACTCACCTAGCTGTTCCAGTTACCGTCCGTGTGGTCGGAAACTAAATATTTTTCAAAATTAGTATGTCAGTACTCGTCCACTAAATTTATCAAAGATTATTATGAAAAACCTATAAAAAACACTTAAAATTGCGTTTACTATACTTTTAAGTTGCAGTATGTGCCAATAACGTAACTTAAACTAGTTAAATTAATTAATAAACTTACCGTGAACATTAGCCGCCAACACTTTTTTTTTCTTGCAAAATGACGTTTTCAAGCTCTGGATGCAATGCCGCCACTTACATAATTTTTTTTAAAGCCGCTATTTGTCAAATAACACTTTTATTTTGGTAAAAATATTGCTTAGACATTATGGATTGCAACAAATCCAAACATGTGTGAGAAGGCTTGTTTATATTCAAATTTTCCGCAATTCTTTGTAGCAACTCCGCCAAGTGGACGGAAACAGGCACTGGACGGCAAACAGACACAATTACCCTATGTAAAACTACAGGAATTTGTTTCATATAGGTTTACTTATCATTAAAATAGTTTTACTATAACTGCAATAATTTTCCATTCAATTAAATGTATTTTCCACAATTATAACAAAACTTATTATTGTTAACAAGATTGTAAAAAATTCTTTCATTTTTGTCTTGTATTCTAGCGTTGCTGCCATATGCTGGTCAATCCACTATGCCAAAAGATTGCTGGAAACCCTGTTTGTGCACCGTTTCTCTCACGGCACCATGCCACTGAGGAACTTGTTCAAGAACTGCTCCTACTACTGGCTGTTCACCCTGTATGTGGCATACCATATCAACCACCCTCTGTACACACCACCCTGCACTAACTGCTTCTACATAGGGCTTGCTGGCTTTGCTGTAAGTATGCAATGTAATTACATTATTATTTAAGACTTAATTCATCGGTAATTTTATGTCATTGTGTTGTAATTTCTTTGAAGTAACAGTTTTCATAAGGAAATACTTCCATTTTTTTTTATTAGTTTTTATGTTCTAATAACCCTAGGGTTCGAAAGGATAATTATCAATGAGAGTTATCTTGATAATTATCGTGATTTTTATGCCTGATAATTATCGATTTGATAATATACTCAAATTTATAAAATGTGGTGTGTTTAAAAATAAATCGCGCATGAATTGGAACGTTGATTATCTTATATTTCAATGGTTAATAAGAAAAACTAATTAATATTAGGTCAGTTTTTATTTGTACATAGCAAATAACATTATTATTTACTATCAACGAATTCAAAGAAAATAAATATAGCACCATCCATACCTGGGCTAATTATCCCATATTTATCGGATAATTATCGCGATAGTTATCTGAATAATTTCGAACCCTGAATAACCCAAACTTCGCATGTTTATGTTAAATAGATTTCGACTTATGCAGGGGTCAAAAGTGGCAACAAATAGATCGTATAATGTAACGCAGTTGAGTCGCCGAGCCTTTTAATTGGACTTGGCTTGATATGCTGCCAGTCTGCCGCATATCTAGATAGATGTTTCTCTGCTGTTCATAAATTCATTATCTGAACTCTTTTGCTGACAGTACCAAAGTTAAACTTTGTTATGGCCACCAATAGCCCGCATGTTGATGTACTGTTAGCGAATGTTAACACATTTAGTTGAAACTTGAGTTTAATCAATTTTATTGTATTTAACATTACAGTTCTGCGAGCTAGGCAACTTGAGCATCCACATCTTGTTGAAGAACCTGCGCCCTCCGGGCACTAAAGTGAGGCGCATCCCCGTGCCCGATGGCAACCCCTTCACCGCGCTCTTCAACTACGTGTCCTGCCCGAACTACACGTACGAAGTCGGCTCCTGGGTGTTCTTTAGCGTCATGACACAGTGTGCACCCGGTATGTTTGAGTATTGTCATTCTATAATCTTGTTAAAGAACTTACACCTGCCAAGTAAGACGCATCCCTGTTCTCGACGGCAACCATTTCATTTGTTTTCCATTTAGTAGCTAGTTATTCCAGGCGTGTCTCACTCCGCGATTTCGTCGCTTTGATACAGGTAGCTAAAAGTACATCCGTTCGGCCCCAATTTTGGGGAAAGCCATAAGCCGCGCGTGGCGCTGTCGCCACCTAGCGGCCATATCTGTGCTGATCGTAACAGACGCGTTTTGTTAGAGAGTCTTCTATACTTAGTACTATTATTTATTCTGTGGTTATTCGGCAATTGCTAACATTAGGTCGGTCGCGGCATGGAAATAATGATTGTTGCGTGGCAATGTAAAGAACTAGTGTAATTGCCGCATTACAAGTCGACCAAGGTAATCAATCAATAATCAAGTTAATAAATCCTGGAATTCGAATTATTATTACCTACTTATGTGATTTTAATTATAATTTGGCAAGCCATTTCCGTCAGTAGAAAAAAGCGGCAAAATTTCAAAAATGTATGTAGGTAGGATCGGTCCACCAGCCAAAATTTTAATTTCGCACCTTTTCTTACTGACAAAATAGGTTTGCCAGACTATGTCTAAGTTCCGAAAAGAATAGACATCCATACATGTCACAGATAACAGACTATAGACAGAAGAACTTGCAACTCATCATTACCAAACCAATTAAACTTTCACAGCATTCATTTCATGAAATAGTTGCATTGCGCTAAAAGTAAATTATTTAAGAAGAATAATTCATGTAGATATGTCCTTTATAGACTTCGCTTCTCCTGTGCAGTGCAAGTTTAGATATGAGCATATAAAACATTGATAGGAAATCGATAACTTTGATAACGCTAACTGGGCCCCTATTCGACATGTGCAACTGTCAGATTTCGCGTCATTTGAAATTCAACTGCTGAAGTTCATTTGAAGTTCATCAAGTGCTGAAGTTCATTTGGTACAAACAATAATTTAACAAAAAACAACTTTGTTTTATTATTACTTTAAGGTTTATAATGGTTTGGTTTGGTTGTCACCTAACTGTGGATTGCTAATGTCAAATTTTGACAAGTAATGATTCCAAAGGTAGACTTGGTTCTCTATGACCTTCGGCACCATCTTGGAGTTTTTGACGTGCGAAAGGGTAATTTATAGCAAAGAGTAAAACTTTTTTTTTTCAGTACGTAAGTTTACATGAATTAATGACATCTTGTGAGCGATAGACCAACGAATGCGCTGTAGGCGATGCGGCGGCGAGTAGTGGAACTTACGTGACAATTTCCATCAATCAAAAAGGGACTACATTGCTGATGGTCGATAAAGGCTATTAATAATTGAATTTTAACAGCAAGAATGCCTTATTGACAAGCGATCTTTTTGTTGACCCCACACCTACACGTCAAATAATGCTTGCTCCACACATTCTCCTATAAACGCTCAAAATTGTAAAAAAATGAAACAATTTACTCATCACCTCTCTCAACTCAAGCTGCCTATTTCTAAACCACGTTAATAAACCACAAGTTGTACCTTAAGAGCCTCCTGTTGGAGCTGAGATTTAAATATTTTAGGTAAATATACCCGTCTCGCTAACGGAAGCGGCACCTAAAACTAATGCGATAAGGACAAGGTGAAAAATCCTGCGTAAAAATCTCAAATATCGAGGTCGAGTACGAAACCTCCTGTTTCCTGTTTACTTTTAACTGTTTCCTCCTCCAAAACTTAACCAATCGTAACCAAATTTGGAAATCTAAATGATTATGAAATTATCTGTGTCGGACCGTTTTGCTTTTTTGGCTAATTGATATCAGTTTTGAATACCACGCCTCTCATTGCGGCATAGTCAATTAGGCCATTTTGGCCATTTTTGAAGGGCTCTAGCGCCTTAAAAAACAAAAATATCAAAAAAAGCAAAACGGTCCGACACCGTTATTGACAATATTAATCTGTGTTAAAAAAATCATTGCTCTAGCTTCAAAACCCACGGAGGAAACAGTCGAGTACGTTTGTATGGAGAAATGACCACTCCTGTTGGCTCTTAACACATTTCGTAAACCACATATTCAGAAAAGTCCGTATTTTATTACTAAGTGGAACATGAATAGCTTGTATTACTTTTTTGGCATAAAAGTAATCTAAATTAGTCAAAATATTTTGACTAAATATTGCGCTACTGCTACCTACTATATAGGTACCTACTACCTTAGTAACTTGGTAACTTTGTCAGTCACCAACTATTTTGATGCTACCTACAAAGAGCATCAAAATAGTTGGTGACTGACAGGTCAGGCTTCGGTCTTGGTAAGTAATATAGTCAAATACAGTAGGTCATAAGACCTAACATTACTACCAAGACCTAAAAGTACCTATTGTTTAATATGTATCTACTCAGAGATGATTTTTAATTAAAGGAGATTAAATACATATATGTTATTCAACTACAAATAAAAAAATTAGATCTATTTCAGTTTACACATTTTTTTTCGTTTAATTTTAATAAAACATTAAAGTTTTTAAGCATTTAACTTTATTTAATTTTCTTCACTTTATTATTTTCTGATATTTAAGTAGGTATGGTGTTTCAGGTTGGTAACAGGAAATAAGAAAACCACACCTCTCCAAAAACTCTGCTGGTGATTCACATCTGTAAGTTTAAATATGAAACATGATAAAAACACTTAAATTAAAAACTTAATGTCTGGGAGACCGAGTTTTGCTCGGGAAACATATAATAACCCAAAAATGCGTTTTCCCAGAGATAAAACCTAGCTAGATCGATTTTGCGCCCCCGTAAACCTCCATATAGCAAATTTCATCTAAATCCGTTTAGAGCCGTTCCCGAGATCCCCGAAATATATATACATATAAATAAATAAATAAATTTACAAGAATTGCTCGTTTAAAGGTATTAAAAACTTATAAATAAATTATTAGCCCTAAATCCTGGTAGTGAGTGTAGTGACCTACCAAGTGCGGTAGGGTGCCCTTCTGCAGGCTGCCCGCTTGCCCCGCTGGATAAGAATGCTGATCCGCATCATCAAAAGCATACAGATATAAAGCGCTTTGACAGCTCCTCATAGAGGCAACGCGCGCTAGGCCGCACGCCATAAATCTAAGCTAAAGTCTTAAATTCGAGATCATGAACATGAAATATTGTTCGCTATAATATTAAAATCATAGGTATTAGACCTATGATTTTACTATTATAGCGAAAAGTTAGCAGGAGACGGCCGTGCCGTGGTCGTGATAGGTACAGCATGCGTGGACCAGACAAGCAAACCCTGAATTATGTCCCTACCTATTTGACTATACCTTTGTTCACCATTATGTTCACCTATGTATATTTACTCTTCTTTCCAAGATAATCATCTTTTTCAAGATGTAACCCGTATAATCGGGCTGTATAATTGCCTCAATTTTTTTTACACAAAGTTGTATGTAATCTTAATTCGATAATTAATGATGTTTTACATATTTATCATATACTATTTTGCAAATTTTTCTTGGATATTTGTACGTTGTTTATTTCGATTGACGATTACTATGACAGCGTTTTTTTTTTCTTTTTTGGCATTTACTACAGTAGCCAGTGTCATGTCGATATAAAAACACTTTAAAAATGGAAAGGTTGAGTCCTCAATACAGTGACATTATAACTCAAACAAGAACCATCCAAAGGGGGGTGGGGGGAAATTTCGTTATCTGCCTCTCTATCACTCTTGCATATACGAGCGAAATTTAATGGTGGCAGATAACGAAATTGGTATCGCGGCAGGCCCTCTTTAAACAAACCGCCTTGATTCATCAATGTTATATTTATTAGGAACAAACGTTGACTGCCGACTGTTCTATATATTATACTACTCTTTGCTGCCCACTTCTAGCGCTGGCGGTACACCGCGAAAATCAGTAAAATGCTGCAAATGGTGTTAAAGGTCTGAAAATCGGTACGATTGATCTTTAGGACATTTGAAACAATTTGACCCGAAGCGCCAACAAATAAAAAAAACGAGAGGAGTTATGACGTCATGTTTTTTTGTATGAAATAAAAAAAAATGTTTAGAAACCTATCGTGTATGGTATTAAACGAAAGGGCTTTCTGAGCCAATGCTAAAAATATATCACATAGTTACATTTCAGTCATTTTGTTTAAATTATAATAAAAATAGTTTTCAAAACATACCAAGTTTGGGCTTCTCCAGATACAATACCATAATTTTTTTTTGTAAAATATACCTCAAATTATCCCTAATATCCTCATATCTAACCCTAATAAAGCAATTTTGAAATTATTTACATTTAGGTTTTTTTTTTAATTTTTCAATTTTACAAAGTGTAATAATAGCCCTGCCGAATTACTCAATACGAGTAATAATGTCATTCGGGTAAAATAAGAGTATTGAAACTTGCTTTTTCTACTCCCGTACTTTTATTTGTCATTTAAAGGGTCGTGCACACACCTTTAAACCCCTAACTTATAGTTATCAACACAAGTCTTTAGTCTATTCCCCAAAAAAATATTTGTACATACACGCAGTATCTTTTTGGCACTTTTACGATACTTCGTGTAATCACCATTTAAAAAATATTGTATGGAATACATTGTTTCCAACCTAATTTTAATTGTCATTTCTGACAGATGAGTAAACCATAGACATGTTTTGGTTAATGGTACGATTATTTTCATCTTTATAGGGCTGTATCTCCTAAACCGTGCGTCGTAGCACAAAAATAATCAAATTTTCGTTCCCCTTTGAAACTCCTAAGTAATATTTAGAAAACACGAAAAACAAAAAAAAAAAGATTTTTTTTTTATAGGGTTGTATCTCCTAAACCGTGCGTCGTAGCGCAAAAATATTAAAATTTTCATTCCTCTGTAAGAAACCCTAATTAATATTTAAAAAAAAAACACAAAAAAGAGATTTAAAAAAAACAAAAAAAACTTTATAATGCTGTATCTCCTAAACCGTGCGTCGTAGCGCAAAAATAATCAAATTTTCGTTCCCCTTTAAGGAACCCCTAAGTAAGATTTAAAAAACACAAAAAAAGAAAAAAAAAAGAAAAAAAAAGAAAAAGAGGAAGAAAAATATTTATAGGGCTGTATCTCCTAAACCGTGCGTCGTAGCGCAAAAATAATAAAATTTTCGTTCCCCTTAAGAATCCCACGCACTGAACAACCTATCACATTAGGACATGAAACAATCATCATCATCCATTTTTATTATTATTTCATTGCATTTCAAAGTAAGTGCTTGGTCGTAGAAAAAGTATTGTATGCAACGTTGTTTAACTGAGTCAAAAAATACTAGTGGCGTCTTTATTAACAATTTTCGGTTGTTGTTTGTTGTTATTGTTACTCACGCCACTCGCCTTTTTTGACCTCTCTTAAACAACAGTTGCATAAAATACTATTACATGTTCCTTTGGTAATATCTAAGCTTTAAGTAAGAAAAAGTTCTGATGAGTGGGGGGCGGAGAACTCGGGAAAGGGGGGACGTTAAAGGTGAGTTTTTTCGGTTAATTCTTTCTTAATTATTACATAGACAATTTTTACTACGACTTATAGATTCCGAGATATAAGCGACTTTCTGAAAAAAAACCGTTTTATATTAATTTTATGCTTTCTTTTTAAATATTTAATTGAGAGATTCATAGATCACACTATGTAAAATTGAAAAATAAAAAAAAAACCTAAATGTATATAATTTCAAAATTGCTTTATTAGGGTTAGATATGAGGATATTAGGTATAAGATTAGAGGTATATTTTACAAAAAAAAATTTGCCGTATTGTATCTGGAGAAACCCAAACTTAATTGGTATGTTTTGAAAATTATTTATATTATAATAAAAAAAAAATACTGAAATGTAATGATGTGATATATGTTTGGAATCGGCTCCTAAAGCCCTTTCGTTTAATACCAAACACGATAGGTTTTTAAACAATATTTTTTTATTCCTTACAAAAAAAGATGACGTCATAACTCCTCTCGTTTTCTTTTTATTTGTTGGTGCTTCGGGTCAAATTGTTTCAAATGTTCTACAGATCAATCGTACCGATTTTCATACCTTTAACATCATTTGCAGCATTTTACTGAATTTCTCGGTGTACCGCCAGCGCTATATAGGTATACTTGGTCAACCAGATCTTGACAGTAGACAAAGGCGGCAATTTTGAAAAATGTAGGCGCGAAGGGATATCGTCCCATGGAAGATTTGAATTTCGTGCCTTTTTTTACTGACAAGATTTGGTTGACCAGCTATATACATATTATACTACTCTTTGCCTACGCCTTTGTTTTAAACTTTTTTTTAACAAGTTTTCACAGACAATTAAAAATTTGACATAGACACATCAAGGCGGTTTGTTTACAAAGGGGCCTATCGGGAAGTGCGAAAATCGAAACTCAGCTATTTGCCTCTTTATCGCTCGAATATGCAAGAGTGATAGAGAGGTTAGATAACAAAATTTCTAATTTCTGACTGTATTTTTCTTTAAATATTTTCAAATATAATTAAGTTGCGTTGTTTTATCACAAAGTTAAAAAGACTTAAAAGACCACTGTTTGTATCATCACCATCAGATCAGCTCGATGGTAACCATAAAAATATTGTATTGTCACCCATATTACATATTATGTACTTATGTAAATTTTCAGCTTCATGAACACCCGAGAAGTGGGTCAAATCTAGACACGCGGTAGCGTGTCCAGCCAAGTTCAAAGAAAAAGGAACTGGCGACGCAGCAACCGTGTGTAATATTACACGAACCATTTCGAGCTACTTTTGACCCCTTCACAACTTGAAACCTACTTAACCTACACACATGAAATTTGGCACATGTATTCAAGTCCCTTAGCTAGTTCAAAATACACTATTTCATAAACATAGCTCAAACAGTTATTGATAAATTAACCTTTAAAAACCGGCATTTTTGTGACTGACTGACATATAGATCAAAAACCTAACCCACTTCCAGGTGACCTAGAAACTTGAAATTTGGCATCAAGGTAGACTATTAGGTGTATATAGAAGGAAAAATGTGAAAATTGGAAATGATTGATATTTTGATGGAAAAAAAATAATTAATACTTATAGACCAAAAACCTAACCCACTTCTAGATCACTTAGAAACTTGATATTTGGCATCAAAGTCGACTATTAGGTGCATATAGAAGGAAAAATGTGAAAACTGGAAATTATTGATATTTCGATGGAAAAAAAATAATTAATACTTATAGACCAAAAACCTAACCCACTTCTAGATGACTTAGAAACTTGATATTTGGCATCAAGGTAGACTATTAGGTGCATATAGAGGGAAAAAATCTGAAAACTGGAAATTATTGATATATCGATGGAAAAAAAAAAATACTTATAGACCAAAAACCTAACCCACTTCTAAATTACTTAGAAACTTGATATTTGGAATGAAAGTAGACTATAAGGCGTATACAAAAGAAAAAATGTGAAACTGAAACTTTTTGACAATTAACCGCGCGTTAGCGAGGGTCTCCTTTTCAGCTTAGGCAAACTGCTTTCATGATGAATACTATAGTAATTTCTGTACAAAAAGTAATGATATCCCAACAAAAACATAAATGTGAAATGAGAGCCAAGTTCAATATTGAGAATATGTGTCGTTGTTAACTCGCCGACAAAAGAATTGATATCTATATGGGTGCCAAGTTCTGTGCTGTGTAGAAAATCCTGAGATTATAAAGGATTTGTCTTGGCTAGTTTTTACGTATAGGCATATAGTGTAACGATGCACGTTACTATAGGCATCTAAATCAAAAGTATTATTTAAAATAATGTGAAATTAAGAAATTAACATAACATTTCTGTGCGCGACTGTACTTTCCGCCGAACGGCGATGTCAGCAGTTTTACCCTTCTTATACCACCGGCCATCACTCCGCGCCCCACTCTTCGTTCGATCGTCTCTAAGGACGGACGCTGCCGGCCGCGTTCACGAGCCGTGAGCCGTGTCCTCTCACGCGCCGGCGCAAATTAAAATAATATTTTTTAAATCGGCAATGCTAGCCAAGTGTAGCTAAATCTTTAAAATTTTCTATAAGCAAATGATTTTAAGTACTAGTTAGTTCTACCCGTCCTGCAGCCCGTTTGGGTAAGTGTTGAACGTTACTTAGTTTTAAGAATCTAGTGTGCTAAATTCTATTGTGCTAAAACGCTTATAATTGTGCCTTGCCGGTATCATGTATTTTAAAATAATTCCTATCTAGTAAGTGTTGTTAGCCGCCGCGTCGCGGCGTAACGGTAAAAGTACCGTTATAACATGGCGTCTCATACATTTTGCCCAGCGTGTTATTTAACTTCAGATTATTAATAGCCTTAGCTCACAAGCTTAGTTTATTGCATTTTTATCATTTTAGTTGATCCCCATTATTGTAATTTAATTTCATAATCTTGCACTCTGCTTTTGGTACCTACTTGCCATATCACTTAACCGCTGTAACTCCGTTCTGGTTATGAACACCCACCATCTACTTTTTGCTACTCCCTTGCTTGCTTAGCGTCATCGTTGGGGTTCATACCGAGCGGCCAATTAATACGTGGACATAAAGCTGGACGATGTACATTCCAGGGTGCAATTGTCTAATTGCACCCTGATCAGCAGGTCCCCCCTGCCGCCGTAGTTTTTAAGCCGTCTGGCTTAAAAACTACGGCGGCAGGGGGGACCTGCTGATCCGACCGCAGAGTAGGAGGCCCTCCAGAGGCTTCCCGGCTTCACGCACCAGCTGACCTCGGCGCTTCCCGAGACGTCCCGGCGTCCGAACACAGGGCTCGCACGACCACCTTGCCACGTCAGGGGAGTACCCACCTACGTCAGTGAAATCAGACAGGCTAATTTAAAATTTAACGGACCTCTACCACGACCACCGCTCGGGTTATTTTTTTAATAAATTTATTTGTTATAAAGCGTTTGGGACTTTAATTTAAACCTCCCAACCTTAATAATATTTTCCACCGTAATATATATGTTTTTTTCAACCGTAATATATATTTTTCTGTTAGTTTTTCAAAAACTTGGTTTGTTGTTAAAAACTAGCCAAGACAAATCCTTTATAATTTCAGGATTTTCTACACAGCACAGAACTTGGCACCCATATAGATCTCAATTCTTTTGTCGGCGAGTCAACAACGACACGTATTCTCAATATTGAACTTGGCTCTCATTTCACATTTATGTTTTTGTTGGGATTTAATTTGCATGATTTGATTGGAACCACATTGGAACAGACAGACAACCAACGGGACAGATGAAACTAAGTAAAAGCTTGAAAAAATGTGGCTTTTTCAATTTCTATTGCAACTTCAGATGAAAACGGGGTTTCTATTGTTTCCCAGATAGTTTTAAGCCATAATGTATTGTTTGCTCGAATTTTCGTTAGTCATAATTCATTTGGTTCAGAAACGCGTCACTTTTCAGGATTGCCATAAAACAAATCTAACCTAACCTAACCTATCTATAGGATAACCTAACTAAAATCTTGAAATGTTAACGGTTTCAGTTTTATGAGTAATGATAATATGACAAACAATACATTATGACTTAAAACTTTATGGGAAACAACGGGACCCCATGAAAACGTCCTTATTGAAGCATAAGGACCCTTAATTTATGGAAAGCCACATATAACAACCAATTCGAGGCTACTAGGTGGCAAAATACGACTCAATACGAGTAGGTAGGTCAAATACACGAGAGTAAGGATTTATATTTGGCCAAATATTCTTGTGACAAAGTTATTCTTCCTCGCGTTATCTCGATTTTGCCACGGATCATGAGAACCTATTGTTCGCTTGACAATTAATCTCAAGGATTGGCGTAGGCACTAGTTTTTCCGAAAGCAACTGCCATCTGACCTTCCAACCCAGAGGGTAAACTAGGCCTTATTGGGATCTGTTAGGCTGTTAAAGTTTAAAGTTACCTACTCGTAAGTCTCGTAACACAACATATAAGTTTCACATAACAAAATTACTTACATATATATATATATATATATATATATATATATATATATTATGTACCTAAACATATTACTTTTCTAAAAAAAGGACTGAAATCTAGTGCTGCGAAGAAACGGTATTTTTGTTCGGCTTTTTTGTTGCTATTTTGGCATATGGATACATGGTAGAAGAAGTAAGTATGGAATCCTCCTCCGTTTTGCGTGGTCCGACGCACCTGGCCGGGTTTTCGCGATTTTCCGTCAATGTCTGTCAATACCTTATTTCTTACGAACACCTAAAATAATAAGTTTAAAATTAATCTCAATGTCTCCAGTTTGCTGTTCATTCAAACTGACAAAATCCAAATTTCTGAGGCAATATACGACCGCTGTCTTATATAAGCCATTAAAATTCATCATGAATAATCACGTTGCGTTGTTATAAATTTAATTAAATAAATAATTATTGTATTTAATTTATAACAACTAATTAGGCATAGCGTCCAATTTAGAATATGACACAGGCACTAGTTCTTACGAATTTTACCTTAATTTATTAATCAAAGGACCTGAGGTAAAAGTGAGAAGAGGTTAATAAGCAGATGCACCAGCTAGTCGCCGACGCTCCGCTTCCCCCGGGATTAGCCCTTAAGCCTGCACCTAACAGACTGGCTCATAGGGGGCTATGAGCTTGCTGTTGCGTCAATTTTCATTTTTAGAAAAAAAAACTAGTCTACTAACTACTAACAACACAATAAATGCTTATTTTGCCGCATTCTTCACTATCTCTCCCTATTTCACTGCCATCTAACCCAGAGGATAAAAATATAGCTTATTGTGGCTACTGGCTACTCCGTCTTCCTCATGACTCATGATATTTTACTTCACCATTAAGTAATTGGTGTAATATCAAATGATATTTTTCACACAAGTTACAAGAAGTTCATTGCTAAGAGCCGGGGTTAGGACCCACGACGATTGGTTTAAAATTTAAACTTTATATATAATTTGTTACCTAGTAATTATACTAAATCTGTTTTCTTTTTGACATTTAGTGGTATATGTATTGCTGTATGTTTATTGTCAAGTTTTTTTTAATTCTGGACAATTGTCATATATTCGTTTTCATGATAGATCTACACCAACGCAACTGCATGTCATGTTCTTGCGGTTTATTTTTATAACGCCAAGATCGAAATTTGACTGTTAACTCCATCTTGCGTCGAGTAGGGGAATCAAAAAACTATAGAAAATAGAAATGCAGTTTACTCTATGCCATAGAATCCCCTTTTAAATGTCATAAATCCAAACATGGCGGCCATACCAATAGACAACCAAGTCTAGCGATGAAATGATTTGTTTACATGAGATTCACTGACAGGTGACACACTTTACCTATTCGACAACCCATGATTGTTCAGATTCAAATGAACTTCAACATGCGACGTCAAAAGTGGCATGTCGAATAAGGCCCCTGGTCGAACGGCGGTGTTTACCGTGACCTTTGCTCGCTTCGGCATACCATTTACATAAGCGGTTATTTAATTTACAAGTCTCATTCACATAACACTTGAAGGTGAAGTGTTTAAAGTACGTTTACCTATATTAAAGAGCATTGACAACATCGAGTTTTACTACCAGTTAGTACCTATCTTTACTTTGAATTTAAACATTACCACACCCAAGTCTACTTAAGGTTTACTTAGACAATTTAGGGTTAGTGGTCGATCTGGTTTGACGTAACGCCGTTATACGGCTCGATGGCAAATTGATTAATTAGCATAACATAATGATTATTCTTCGGGGGTTCTCGGTATGAAATAGTGATTAGTGAAATACGTTGTACTTTCCTTCAATTAACTTTACTATTAAAATTTCTTATTATATTATTAATGGACGTTAAACTTTTCTAATGAGAGTTATAGGTGCATGAAACTCTAGTTTTGTTAATTAGTTCGTCAATTAAAATGTAATTGCGAAAAACTACTAGATATCTAATGTAGAGTGGATTTAGTGGATGGTAGTTATTATTTTATTTGGTTGTTAAATGAACCCAAATCTTTGGCAACCACTGTTTGCAGAGTTATCTTATTTTTTTTATTAACCCTTTGACCGCCACACTCGGCCATAGCCGAAAAAAAGTTACAGTATACAATGGAACTTAATACATTCTAATAAAGTTTACTATTGCGTGTTGTGTTATATAAAATAGTGTGGTGGTTATTTATGAACTGATCATGACAAATACATAGGTATTTAAGGTGTACCGATCAGTGCCTAAGCATACTAACGGTTAACTATACCCCTTCGTTTAACTTACATATTTCGATTCTTCATTATTATTTATCAGAATCACCTAACTCATATTCCTGCCCTATTTTTGCACATGTTTATGTAATTCTTTCTTTAATTCCAGCTGGCTTGTTCGCCGCGGTCGGCTTCTACCAGATGGCGGTGTGGGCGCTCGGCAAACACCGCAACTACAAGAAGGAGTTCCCCGACTACCCCAAGAGCCGTAAAGCAATCATTCCATTCATTCTATAAACAAATGCATTTATCGACGTCTGACGTCTAATATCTTCCAAGTAGTATTGTCGTAAAAGTTTGAGAGCTATCGCATATGGCGTAATTTTCCAGCGATAAAGCTACATTTTTCTGGAAGGATCAAAAAGTTGCAAATAACAAATTTGCTTTATACATCTTCAAATGACCTTAAAAAGCAGGAAATTGGATGGAAAATAGTTTTTGGTTTCGGCAGCCTGCGCTTCTAAATCGAAGCTAAACGGGACACAGTAGCTCAGAAGAGACAGTTATTTAATTATTTACCTCTTAACGGCTATACTGGAAGCAGTTAATGCATCGCTCCCATACATAACCCAATTTTTTTAATAAGCTATTATGAGCTTCATCACATATGTTCCTTGAGTAATTCTAAGCATTTCTAGTCCGAGATGCATAACATTAGTTAACGATCGTCTCAAAACTGGCAATTAATGTCAAACGCCTGACGTTTTGTCACAAAGCGTTAGACGTGACTTAATTTAAGTCGGAAAACAAGTCGCCACTTATTGAACCTCAAAAACGACTATGTGCGATACTACTTAAAAATATTCAAATTCTTCGCGTATGCATTGCATTACGGCGGTGTTGGATATCGAAGGTGATGGTTTTTATTTATTGTAGGTATGCTAATGACTGAATGTTGATAAGAAATAATTTGCAATACAATAGGTATGTTTTAACGTTTAATTATTTTTAAGCTTTAAACATTTAAATATTCTAGTAATAGCACTCAATATTTCTGGTGGAAATATAAAGACATTTTTGGTAAATACATGTTTTTATTTTAAAACTAAGTTCCACTAGTGTCAAACGTTGTTGAAGTAAGTTATGTCATAAATAATAACACATAACGAATATATTTTTTTCTAAAATGTGGATGGGATCTCAAATATTCATGGAAATCCTGGTGTCAAATCACAAGAACATGGTAATAATGCCTGTTTATGGCAACATACATGTCGATTTGCCAAATGTGACGTGGATGGTTAAAGACGTGATGTGTTTAGGTACGAGTACGTGAAGAGGCTTCTAGCTTCATAATACTAAAACATACTGTATGGTTATATTATATGCAATAGGGTATTTTACTACTAGTCCAATCAGTTTTTTCGAATTGTCAAAACGATTTTGCTTCTATGGAATTTATATGAAACACTAGCATGTGACATCACAGTCAAATTACCACAGAACATATTAAAGAGGTTAGAACGGCTATCGCGCGCAGTTAGTATCGGAACCGGTGTCGCCGCTCGTTCCTCTCCACATTTCCACATTTCTCGCGCAACGGTAGCAAAAACTTGTGTGCCTGGTGAATGGATACGCCTCCTTTAGACAGATTTGATGTCTGGCTTCTTAATCTGAACGTTATTGTGGCGCAAAAGGCATGTTTACGTTTTTCGGTCAGCGCGGGCGAGTACTAGCATGCGAGCGTTTGCTCATAACCGGCGGCGACACGTACCCTGCTCGCATCGCCATTCTACTTGTTCTGTGCAAATTACCTACTCTTTTAGAGTTTTAAAATAGGGATTGTGTCTTAAAATAACTGCTACGTTTCTTAAACTTCTGGTGCTTTATTTCATGCATGGTGTAAGATAATTTATTTTAAATACAGTCAAATACCCTATTTTTTAATAGATCTTGTATTTTCTTTTGCTTCTGTCAGTCTCACTTTTTCACGTTTAACCACCAAGTCAAAGTAGTATATCAACAGTTGTGACGTTTTCAAAAAGCCACATTGACGATAAGGTAGATTCATAATTAAATTTATATTTATATCAGTTGCCCCTTATATACATTTGGTAAAGTCCCTTCGGTTCACTCATAGACTAGGAATCCTCTAGACGGAGATAAGAGCAATTATTTCATGAAACCGATGCTGCCAAAAATACTGGGGTGCGGGGGACGAGGTGAGCGAGTCCCGTGCGGTGATTGGTCCGTTAAAAGACACGGACGTCACACAAAGACACTTTTACTTGAAAATGGAGTAAAACTACCGTATATTTGTGGCAGAGGGGGTAGCGCTACTATGCTCAGTCTGGAGGATGTCTTGTCTGTGGGTTCACTACATGGCAACTACGGTTCGCTGGGTGGCGGGGAGTCTTCGCCTGCTTCCTCTACGCAGCGCATCTTGCCGAGCAGGCGGTCGTTTTCCTCCTTCAACGCAACTATAGTTTCTTCTCTTTCCTGCCGAATAAAAAAAAATGTCAGCCGACAAGTCTCAATAATTGTAATAGCTGAAATAGTACTAGAGTAATAAATCTCTCGCCTGATATTGACGTCACCAAGGGCGTCACCAATCGATAGACTAGAGTGGGTAGTTGATAACATAGGCCATACGGAGGGGAGAAGGTGCATACATTGGGCTGCTCCCCTGGCGATGCCCATGACTCTAGCTGCTCCGTTATCTCAGCTGAAATCCTCAGTTGATGCAAAAATGTTTTCCAATACTATCGCACATTTTCTTATTGTTAAATTAACATACTTCACCTACCTACCTCAGTTTCTGCTAGAATTTTACGTCTTCGTTCTTGGCACTCGTAACGGCGGACAGAAGTCCCATATAAAACCTACTCTGCCACCTCTCAAACTACTTCCTCGGTTTTATTTTATGCTATGCTCGCTAACATGTTTCACCGTATCTACTACGAGCATTGACGGATACATTACCACACTGACTAACCAAGGAATTTGACCTTCTTACCTAAAATAAGGACGCTGAGCACGAAGTGTTTAGTACGTTGACGCTGTTCCTATATCTATGGCACGTGCGTAATCTAATCATATTGCTGTCCCGCCCATGTGCTGGCGGTTAATGACAATGTGCGAGCGGGCAAGCCATGTGCATGCGATAGAGATAGAAAATGGGCCAATGTACGAAATTTTTCGTGCTTATGTCCATACTTTACATTGTGACAAAAATTATGCTCACATCAATTTTCTGCTTGAATTTCTCATCCAACTTCTCCCTGTCCTCTGTGACATGTTTCAACTTGGCGCGAGCGATGGTGGGCGGGATGTAGCGCGCCGACAATCCCAAGATCGACTCCATTTGGAAACACCGTGACCGCGTTGATTTCAGCTCCGTCCGTAGATTATTGATCTCGGATAGAAGGGTACAATTCTCCTGTGGGTATGGAAAAGATAAGATTCTTATATCTGTATCCCAAAAACTATTCTTCTCCCTCGATTCCTCGTGACTGAGGGTCGCGGCCACATGAGGTCCAGTAACTATATCCGGGCAATTTCATTTTAACTTGTACTTTAAAGCGCGACTTAAGTCGTGTTTCAGTAACATCTAACCGTCACATTCCTGACAAAATGTATGGGATTTGACATTGACCGTCAGTTTTGTGACGATTGCTAACTAGCCGTTAATGGTACACAGTTAAGTGAAACTGCCCATCCGAGCTTATTTTTTTGACAGCCTGCTTTAAGTTACTCATGGACCTTATGGTTCGCTGGCAACATTCATTTTTTATCTGGAATGCATCTAATCTACAGGCCTCGGAGTTTTTTTAGCACGGTAAGACTAAGGAGAGCTATGGAGTCTTTGTTAACATTAAAATTAAGTTCATACTCATACTCATCCTCATTAATTAAGTACAAGTAAATTATGTACAGCTCTAGACCTAATAAATATCAGCGATCATCACAATAACGAAATACGTAACTATATATTCATGACATAATGTGACATCTGATTTACTCATACACATATTTAGAACTTTCACACACAGTGCAGTATATAACTGCTTGATCGGTATTATACTCTAACTCTTCATAGGGTTCTATCCAGCGCTGTATAAACGAAGAACGTTGGCGAGATTTTGTATTGTGTAGAATGCTGTTGACATGCTTTAATATAAAAGTGTGTCTTAATTGCGTGAGATGTACGTCACAAGACACACACATTACTACACATTTTTCGTGATCGTATATAAGATCTTTGTACGGTTCAATCCAGTGCAAAATTTCAGATATTTGTGGATCCGTCATAATGAAATCAGCAATTTATTCCGAAATTTGCCTTAAATGAATATATTGAAGTAACAAATCATACGTCTTAATATGTTGATACATGACATATGATGTCATTAAGTGCATTATCTAAAGCGGCCAGTGACAACGTATAGTTCCTTATCTTAACAGTAATTATAGTATGTAGGTACGTTAAGTACTTAAATAAAATATTGGAGCGATGACACTGCAATATGGGTAATATAATAATATTAACATACACATATACATATTATTACTTTTTTATAATATAACATTTAATTAAATATATGTAAACAGAATTAATTACATATAAGTAGTCTAAGTATTTATAAAACGATTCGGACGAACTTAATTAATGAGGATGAGTATGAGTATGAATTTAATTTTAATGTTAACAAAGACTCCATAGCTCTCCTTAGTCTTACCGTGCTAAAAATACTCCGAGGCCTGCTAATCTACCTTATGTCCACCCAACTAGTTTCCTTATTTAGTTCCTAAGGAGACACGTTAGGAAACGCCCATAGGCACTTATTAGGCACAGAGTTACTGTTAAAACGCTTGAGCTTCTTCTATAAGTAGGTGCATTTATTAAAAATTGATTGCCCGCATTGTCCATAATCTAGTTATCCCTTAAATCCTTTGAACGCCACGACTAACGTGTGCGCGCGTCATCGTGAACCTTGACGGAATACACGAAGGTTGATGTTGGGCGGCCAAAGGGTTAAAGCCAGGCCAGGCGTTACGTTAAATACTTATAATTCTATGGATATCGTTCTTGGTGAGCTGCTGCCTGTAGCCGGCCACCTGCTTCCCCAAGCGGTCTCGTTGCCGGTTGAACTGGCTTTATATCGTTACTGACTTTAGTTCAAATGTCCTTACGTCGGAACACGAAGGTTGATATTGGGCGGTCAAAGGGTTAAAACCAGTCCAGGCGTTAGGTTAAATAGTTACGTCCATAATCCTATTGATATCGCTCTTGGAGCCCCCCATCGCCTTGGCGAGCTGCTGCCTGTAGCCGGCCACCTGTTTCTCGAGGTGTTCCCGTTGCCGGTTAAACTCGCGAATGGCTTTATATCGTTACTGACTTTAGTTCAAATGTCCTTACGTCGGAATACACGAAGGTTGATATTGGGCGGTCAAAGGGTTAAAACCCAGGCCAGGCGTTAGGTTAAATACTTACGTCCATAATCCTATTGATATCGCTCTTGGAGCTCCCCATCGCCTTGGCGAGCTGCTGCCTGTAGCCGGCCACCTGTTTCTCGAGGTGTTCCCGTTGCCGGTTAAACTCGCGGATGGCTTCATGTCGTTACTGACTTTAGTTCAAATGTCCTTACTTCGGAACACGAAGGTTGATATTGGGCGGGGTTAAAACCAGGCCAAGCGTTAGGTTAAATACTTACGTCCATAATCCTATTGATATCGCTCTTGGAGCCCCCCATCGCCTTGGTGAGCTGCTGCCTGTAGCCGGCCACCTGTTTCTCGAGGTGTTCCCGTTGCCGGTTAAACTCGCGAATGGCTTTATATCGTTACTGGCTTTAGTTCAAATGTCCTTACGTCGGAACACGAAGGTTGACATTGGGCGGTCAAAGGGTTACAACCAGGCCAAGCGTTAGGTTAAATACTTACGTCCATAATCCTATTGATATCGCTCTTGGAGCCCCCCATCGCCTTGGTGAGCTGCTGCCTGTAGCCGGCCACCTGTTTCTCGAGGTGTTCCCGTTGCCGGTTAAACTCGCGAATGGCTTTATATCGTTACTGGCTTTAGTTCAAATGTCCTTACGTCGGAACACGAAGGTTGACATTGGGCGGTCAAAGGGTTACAACCAGGCCAAGCGTTAGGTTAAATACTTACGTCCATAATCCTATTGATATCGCTCTTAGAGCCCCCCATCGCCATGGCGAGCTGCTGCCTGTAGGCGGCCACCTGTTTCTCGAGGTGTTCCCGTTGCCGGTTAAACTCGCGAATGGCTTTATATCGTTACTGACTTTAGTTCAAATGTCCTTACGTCGGAATACACGAAGGTTGATATTGGGCGGTCAAAGGGTTACAACCAGGCCAGGCGTTAGGTTAAATACTTACGTCCATAATCCTATTGATATCGCTCTTAGAGCCCCCCATCGCCTTGGCGAGCTGCTGCCTGTAGCCGGCCACCTGTTTCTCGAGGTGTTCCCGTTGCCGGTTAAACTCGCGAATGGCTTTATATCGTTACTGACTTTAGTTCAAATGTCCTTACGTCGGAATACACGAAGGTTGATATTGGGCGGTCAAAGGGTAACAACCAGGCCAGGCGTTAGGTTAAATACTTACGTCCATAATCCTATTGATATCGCTCTTAGAGCCCCCCATCGCCTTGGCGAGCTGCTGCCTGTAGCCGGCCACCTGTTTCTCCAGGTGTTCCCGTTGCCGGTTAAACTCGCGGATAGCTTCGTTCTCCGCCACACGGCTGCGCACGAAATCTATGTCTTCCACGTATTTGTGGAATAATGCCTGGATAGGTGTTGAATTAAATTGTTATTACTTAAAGAAAAGTAGGTAGGTACAACAATATTGTAGATAAAATGAAATTTCTGTAAATATAAATTTACTGTAAAATTAAATCGAGTTAATATTACTATTGTTGTAATGTAATCATAATCATGTTTGCCAAACGAGTGCTCACAAAACTTAGCGTGTCCAGCCAAGTTCAAAGAAAAAGGAACTGGCGACGCAGCAACCGTGTGTAATTACACGAACCATTTCGAGCTATGTGGACTTACCTTGACGTTTATCTTTAGTTTATTCGGATCCTGGAAGTTCGCCGTCATATTGTGAAGATCAATTTTAATCTTCTTCAACGTATTTTTCAGTTGTAGATTCATGTCGGCTTGGTTCATGAAATCTTTTTTTGCCGAAATTAACTGCTCATTTAGCCGAGCGATCTTGAGCTCTAAAACGAAATATGAATAAATATCCGTCTTTCTGACTTATGTCATAGAGAAAAAAATACATAGAGTGCTCACTCCATACATCAGTTCAGACTATTAATTTCAGTGTCTACATCTAGCATCGAGTAGCGGAACTATCAGTACTGATACTTGACATTAGATGTAGCACCGACCGGAAAGTCTTATCTCAACAGCATAAGACTTTCCGGTCGGGGCTACGTCTATTGTCAAGTAGCAGTACTGATAGTTCCGCTACTCGATGCTAGATGCTAATAGTCTTTTTGGTACTAAAACTGATGTATGGAGTGAGCACTCTATATATTATTTCTCTATGCTTATGTACAATGAGTAGGTAGGTAGGTAAACCTGTAAGTTATTTTTTAAAGTGCAAGCTCATTATAGGTCTTTCTATTATGTGTAGGAACGCGAGTGCATTTTTTTAAATGTAAACTGTGAATTTAGGTCGCTTGCATGTGTGTGATAAAATTAAAGACTCGTATTATAATTTTTTGACCCCGCCAATAAAACTTTCACGAACCACAGGTTCCTGCGTTTTAAATTGTTATTGTTTCATGTTCTTGGCTCTGTTTACATAATAATGTCAATCTGGCTGGGCTTCATACAGCCGTCTCATTCTATCATTGAGTCTGGCTTTGACCATCAATTCCATCATGTAAACACATCCTTAGAACAAATGAGAAGTACTAAGCCATTGTATATTTAATTTTAGCGTTACTTAATTTATATACTGATATACTTGAACTTTCGTCTATTGATGACTTAAGTTTAACGAGGACAAGGCAGTGTTCCCGTCAAGGGCAAATCATTACTTACATAAACATAGGTGCTCATGAAACAATCTATGAGTCTACAAAACTAAAGATGTAAATGAGACTAAAATAAGATTTAAAAAAACAAACGACACCGATTGCAGAGATGACAAATTACCGTACTCGCGACTATTAGTACTTCGGTGCAAGAATTATTAAACTAGTGTGATATAACATGATGCCATTCCATGACGTACGTGACTGGTGAAAAAAATTACAACTGGACGTTTTTAACAAATGGGTCTTTACCACGGAACGATCTTTTCTTAAGCAGGGTCTCTAGTGACACTTCCAGCTCTAGAATACGCATTTTATGCTCTATGATTGTGCGATCTAACGGCTCGATCTGTTACAAAGCAAGTCAATTAAAAGGGGTTAAAAACAAAACACATAAGGGCGTCTCTAAAACCACATACAACTTCTTTGGCTGATCTAAACAAATGCACAGCGCGAGTTAGGATATTGAGAGGAGCGAGGTGCACTTCTGTTTCCCACGGGTAACGGAAAACCGTAAAAATAGCAAATAATCAAACAAAACCTCGACGAAAAAAAATGTTGCGAACTGCTGGTTAAGTGGAAGAGGCGCCCTCTGAAGTGAGCAATAGGCAGTTTATAACCCCATTAGCAGCTGTAACTTTTTTCATATCGTGTACGAGGTCAGCCCTCTATACGACTACGAAATAACATCGAAACCAATTCGCAGTCATACCAAGTTCATGTTTTATATTTAATAGCTTGAGCTCTTCATTTTCCATATCATCTATTTGAATTTTCAACTCGGCTACCTCTCTTTCTTTAGGTTCAATCTATGTTTAAAATATCCCGTTAATTTAATTTTAAATATATATAATACATCAATACTGACAATACTTAGTCAACAATAATGAACAAACCTGATTTTTCAACTCGGTAATCTTGAAATTCAAAACGAACTTGTATTTCTCCAATTCCTGCTTCTTACGTTTCAGTTCATATATACGTTTTTCTTTATCCTGAATGGTTCCATCCCTTTCTTGTATCTCTTTTTTCAAATCCGCCACATCCCGCTCTAAGTTTGATATTACCTTTTGAAACTGTATGTGTTCCACTGTGAAAGATAACATGATGTTACAACTTGTCATTATGAATCAGCAACCAAAACCTGTTGCGTAGTTACATACTCTCGCTACGCTCGTGGTTCAATTTAGGAATCTTTCGCTTGTTCGGGAATCAATATTAGCACGAGAGGTTAAACAACAACTTTTCCCCCTTGTAAAGCAATTAACTACTAATAATTTGACAGTTACATTTGAGCTGCGCCACTTGAACTTTAAACTCCTCGATTTCCTTATGCGCGGCAATCATTTTCTTCTTCATAAGACCGGTCTCTCCCTTAAGTCTGACATTTGCATCCTTTTCTTCTTTCAGCTGCACTTCGTACGAAGTTCTAATTTCTATTATTTCGCGATCTGCGTCTTCTTCGATGGACGATTTGATAGTTTCATGTTCTCGTTTCTCTAAATCGGCTTGTTCTTGTAACTAAAACGTATATTAAAACACACAGATCACCCTCAATTACAAGATGTAGTTTAAAATACGACTCACTGTCACCACACACAGGCGTGAGTGGCATTTTGCACGTGGCTCAGGATTAAAAAGTAAAATGGAACCTTTGTGTGGTGACCTCGCGTTCTTCGTACCAACATGCTTCATACATAACAAGAAATATATTATAAAATATATTTAAAATGCGTCAAGCCGTGTCGGCTTGGAGAAGTTTATTAAAGGAAAATTAAAATGCTCGTTCAATATTTACCTTCCTTTGACAATCGGGTGGTTAAGTATCTTCTGTTATTATATGACATCATTAAATGCATTATGACATAATTTCACCTTGAATGCCGGCAAATGACTAACAAGTAACAAGCTAAATAAACATTTGTGTAATGTAACCTCCAATAGCAGGATCTCCTTTTCCTCTAACTTGGCCTCGAACATGTTGTTCATCTCCCGCAGGGCTTTCCGTTTGCTCTCGGCGAGGGCTTCCAGCCGCTGCTCATAGTCTTTACGCATCCGAGCTGTTTTATCTTCCAAACTCTAAACATTTAAGAAAGAATTTAATTTAACTTCAGCTCTCAGTTTTCTCAGCTCTTTTTAACAGTTCATACATACGAATGTTTAGAGTTCCTCCACTTACTTACCTGGTATCTGTCGTATTCGCCAATAAGCCTAATATTGAAGTCCGCTTCTAATGCTTGCAGAGTTCTCTCGTGTCCCGAACGCAGTTTTGCAATATCTTGCTGAATCATGCCGATTTCATGGCTATGTTCGTTCTCCATTGTCTGTCAAAGTTACGACCGCAAATTAAGTAAACTTGATCTCTATTTATAGTAAAACAATAAATGAACGAGTTGACATTATCAGGTAATGATTATTAATCGTTAATTACCTCATTCTTTTCCTTGAGTTCGTCTATGGCCGCGCAGTAGCCTTCGTGTACCTCTTTCAATTTTTCTGCTTGCGTTGCTTCAGCTTGGCGAAGTTGGTACGAGTGTTCGGTTTCTAACTCGCTCATTCTTGTACTAAGTAGCTGCAATATATATATTTTTTGTAGGGACAGAACCCAGTGCCGTTTTTAAAACCAAATTAAACCTAGGGCGCTAGCCGATTTTGGGTCTCTATTACCCCTCTAAGTCTAAATTACCCCATAATCTAAACCTACCCAACTACAAGCATGATGAGTGGTGGCAACTTATTACTGGTAGGTATGTAATAAGCACTTAACCATTAATCAGTGTTAAAAACTTTATAATCATAAATAATATAAATATCATCAGATCATTCTGCTAGCTGTTTATAATTACCACCTCACTACGTCTTTCCAGTAGTCCTAGAGTGAGTGAGAGATGTCCCTACATTTCATTGTACATTAAATTTTTGGTTTATACTTACATTGATGCTATTAATTTTCTCCTTCAAATCTTTCTTGCTAATCAAAATCTCCTTAGAGTAAGCGAAATCCTTATCCAAAGCAATTGCTCTTCCTTCAGCATTCGTCAATCGCCATATGCAAATAGAGGCATCTTCGGCCACGGATATCAGCGTTTGATCATCATAGGCGAGAGCTATACAAGTCACTTTCTTGTTGTGCATATGGAACTCATTATAAATAGCTTTATCCAACAGTGGTAGATTTACTGACGTCACCCCTCCCTCTCCGCCAGTTATGAACAGCATCATGTCAGAGCGAGACAATAATATAGTGTCGAGTGGGCAGCCAAGCAATGGCAGGTTCCTTCGGATGGTATTAGAGCCAATTTCTTTGATTTCCCCGTCACTGCCTACAGCATACGTTATTTTTCCGTGGCTGCAAAGAAAACAGATTCATGCGTCTTATCGGTATCAAATGTAATCAGCTTTACGGGTTGAAAGCTACTCTTTTATTCCTTTTTTTTCTTTGTGGCTCGTCTTTAATTTTTGCCTTAATGGACCCTTCTGAATATTTTTGAATAATTTAACAATTCTTCTTGTACCTGTTAACGGCACACGAAGCGAACTGGTTGGTCTTCAATATAACTTCACCGACCCGCTGCCCTGTAGACATGCTCCACTCGTACACGGCGCCCTCGTTGCCGCAGGACACCAACCATAGGTCGTTAGCGGACCATGTAAGAGATGTAATCTAATGGATAATATTTTTGCAAAAATGTATTAATTAGAAATTAGATTCACTTTAAAAGTCAAGTTCACCATCCAAATACTTATAGAGCCATAGTGGGCATTAAATGTAAAACTAATAGGTATGTCGTTTTTGGAAAGCCACGCTACCCACGGAAATGACGGAAAGTATAAAACCTTCGATTCATAATTAGTTGACGTAGCGTAGTAGGCGAACAAGCCACATGGGACTAAAATCGGCTGATGATGCCTGCCGCTTGCCTAGTGAATTGCAGGGTGTGGCCCATGCCTTGATTGCTGATACGTCGTACCCGATAGCATTTCCCGCTATGTACGAACTATGTGTCGTGATTAGAGCTGCATAGAATCAATAGAATCATATGAAAGGATCGGCTAAAAACAGCTTAGAATCGCAACTTATGGACAATTAGTATATCATAATACCTAATAAAAACAAAAGTAAACTCTTACAATTCCATTATGCCCCTTTAGATTGTACACATTGTTAAACGAAACGGACGAAAACACTTGTATGACTTGTGCGTTGACAGCGGCGAAGAGATGTCCGTTAGTACTAAACTTGGCGCGTTTGCAATTTCTTATTGGAAACTCTCTCATCACTTCGAAATCGTCGATCAATACCACCATGAATCGCAATTTGTCTGAGAAACCTATTACAGCAAAAAGACCTGCAAAATAAACACAATTCTAAATTATATCATTCAGAAACGTTGGGACTGCATGCAATAGAAGGATTAAGTACCTACTCGACTTGATATGTCTAATTTTTCATTTTGTTTCAATAATGTTTTTTAATTTTGTTCGGATACATTACCAGTGGGATGGAGAGACACGCATGAAATCTCCTCTTGATACAACTTAATCATTTCAATATCGTCAGTCAAGTAGTTCCAAATCCGAATGCTCTTGTCCTGTTCGCCTGCTGTGATGAAGATGGGCTTCCAGGCGCACATGGACAGTGAGTTGATAGGTCCGTAGTGCATCGCGGGGCCTAGCTCGTTGAATGGAATTTCTGGGTTCTAGGGACAGCAGGCAATAACGATATCGGATGATAAATGCAACATTCGGAAAAAGGGATTCCCGACCGATGATTAGAGGTTATATTAAGGCAGTGTGTTTAGATCCCACGAACGTGTCGGCACGGTTATCAAATTTTGAATAAATTTAGGTACCTAAATTTATCAATAACAAAGAAAAAAAATCCTCAATATTCTATTGTCATTATATTTATTTAGTAGACATTAAAATGATTAAAATGTTCTTAAAATTACCTAGAATTTAAATTCTTTAAGATTTTAAGTCTCAACTACCTCAAAATCACTAAGAGTAGCGATCTACTTGCTACGTCAGCGTCATCCGCAGTAGCCCTGAGGTGACTAGCTTTTTAGATGGAACGAAACAAATATTTTATTCAAATTGAATGTAACCTGCACATATAAAACATTAAATTTAATATGTAATGTTCGACTAACCTGCAACATATGCTGTCCAAATAGCTTGACATAATACAGTTGTTTTCGAAGTGTTGTTATAAGCAGAGTTTCTTGATTGGGATCTACAGCGATATGCTGTACGGCGTCGAGGTGAGACCAAATCGGATAATCCCGAGTGTGTCTTCATGGTAAAAAAGAAACACAAGATACAAGAAGTTACATCGTCAGCATCATACAGATAGTGACATTAGTGATAGCCAAAGTGGCCAATTAAATCGAATAATTATATATATCCTTATTGCTCTTTGATGATGACTGTAAAACAATAAAATGTAACCCTGAGCAACTGAGACTATTTATTTATTCAACAATAAATTATAAAGTATTACAGCTAGGCGCCCATGCGCTGTAAAATTAACAGGAGGCAAGTAATTAAATGAATTATGCTATGTCAAAGTGACGTAATAACTTGACATGACATAGAACCAGCATGTCCTCAGGATTCCATAAAACCTCTGTAGCGCACGCTACGAAAGGTATGAGAGCCGCGTGCATCCGTAGCAGACGCGTGCGCCGCTGTGTGAATTTGTGAAAACTAGTGTAGATATTTATTTAGCTACCTACTAAGTAGGTACTTATATTATACTGTGTACGGATTAATAAGGCCCTACTGTAGTACTAATAATATGTAACGTACTTATAACACTTCCTCGAAATCCTATATACATTTCGCTTCCTCCAGTGATGAGGCGATTCCTTTTCGAACATGTGCACGTATCCTTGTCCACAACCGAAGACAAAACCTGTTAATCATCATACAACTGTTTTATTTATTTCATAATGGTCTACTGTTCACGCGAAAGGCCAAACGTGGCTTTCCGTGAAGGGTCCATATGCTTTATCTGCAATAAGGACCATTATACCAGAATTTCTTTTGAAATTTCAGATGGGAAAAAACGTCCTTATTGCACTTGAAGTATAAGGACCCTTCTGTAAGGAAAGGCACAAATTAGCATATGCTGACTGGAAAAGGTGCGATTGCCAGTAGTTTGATAGGCTTAAACGTTAAACGTTAGTGCACGATTAAAAAGTGCGTGTATTAAATCTCATTTAGGTATGTACAGACAGTGAAGAAATTTGATTTCTGTTCCACTTCGTACCTTCGTCACTGCGACAATCAATATAAAAGCCGCTAGAGATCTGATTTTAGTGTCACTGTGACCACTTGACATGGTACGAAGGGGCACAGAAATCAAATTCCTGAATCATGTTTGCATATGTGACAAACATTTTTCGTGTAATATCTGCAATCTAGTTTTTTTAGCCAACAATAAACCATTTTACTTTAAAATTGGTTTCGGAAAAGCAATATGTCAGAATTATTACCTTTAGGAAAATTTACGAAATTGGTGACTGGATAAATCTCTCTGTCAGTGTCTATCGAAGGATCGCTCTCCGCTTTACTTTGGTTGTCTTTGCTCGTTGTACTGGTCTTATCGCCACCTTCTTCCGCTGCCCTAAAAATAAAAATAAATGAAAAATGTATATTTCAAATGAATATTCACGTGGGTACAGTTTTTACTGACCTCCACTCCACACTAGGCAATGCCTGTCCTGTGGAGGACACTGACAGTTTTGAATAAACATAATACATAGCTATTATAGACTGGCACTTTTTATGATATAGGATGCAAAAAAACAGAAGGATCGCCTGATGGTAAGCGACCGTCGTCCATAGACACGCGCAACACCAGAGGAGTTGTAAGTGCGTTACCGCCTTTAAGATAATATTAGTACGCTCTTTCCTTTTCTTTTTATTACGTTTTCGATCATTACCTACTAATGTATTTAAGTAGGTGTGGTACAGTGTAAATTCTATATATCGACATTCAAGGGGTTTTAGGGATTGAATTAAACGTTATATATCGAGTGACGTTATATAGGGTTTACAATTTTCTAGCGAAAAGCGAAAGTAACTTACTTACCTATATCCTGACTGCTAATATTAGGATTAAATTCACTACCTATTACGCTTAAATACTAGGTTTACCATGGTTAATTACCCTTTCTAGTATACTTTCAAACAAGCCTGTTCAAACACCTGGTGACGTACTATTCTCCGAAAGTTCCTAAATGCTCTAAGTAATTGGCTAGTCTTAAAAAGTAGGGCGCCGTGTGTTGTTGTACCCCAACATGCTTACCTATTAACTGATGCTAATGTTACATTGACCTAGCATCAATAACGTTGAAGGTTGGTATCGCACCAATGTGCGCTAGAAGGAATTGTATGCACCACAAAATACTAACAGAAATATTTGTTATACAAGCAAGCGGCCCGTGTAGAAAGACAGGCTTCAAACGGACGTATGTGTTTTTCTCTTAAGGATGAGCAATTGATTATTGAGCTGTCTCAAAAGTTAAGGGTTATTCATCTATTCATTCGCCGGACACTTTATGCTACCTTGCTGCTTAGGGGGACATAGAAACAACATATACCTTTCTCTGTCCCTCTCATCAGAAAGTGTATCTGTACTAACTCTGTCTTAACTTTCTTCAACGACATCTCAGTGACATCTAGGGCGTTAAACACGCAGTTCTGCCGCAGTTTTCCGTTCTCGACCATCATGATGACGAAGTTGTCGGGTACTTACTCCGTCTTAACTTTCTTCAACGACATCTCATCAGTGACATCTAGGGCGTTGAAGACGTAGTTCTGCCGCGGCTCTCCGTTCTCGACCATCATGATGACGCAGTTGTCGGGTACTTACTCTGCCTCAACTTTCTTCAACGACATCTCAGTGACATCTAGGGCGTTAAAGACGCAGTTCTGCCGCAGTTTTCCGTTCTCGACCATCATGATGACGCCGTTGTCGGGTACTTACTCAGCCTCAACTTTCTTCAACGACATCTCAGTGACATCTAGGGCGTTAAACACGCAGTTCTGCTGCAGTTCTCCGTTCTCCACCATCATGATGACGCCGTTGTCGGGTACTTACTCTGCCTCAACTTTCTTCAACGACATCTCAGTGACATCTAGGGCGTTAAACACGCAGTTCTGCCGCAGCTCTCCGTTCTCGACCATCATGATGACGCAGTTGTCGGGTACTTAATCTGCCTCAACTTTCTTCAACGACATCTCAGTGACATCTAGGGCGTTAAAGACGCAGTTCTGCCGCAGTTTTCCGTTCTCGACCATCATGATGACGCAGTTGTCGGGTACTTACTCTGCCTCAACTTTCTTCAACGACATCTCAGTGACATCTAGGGCGTTAAACACGCAGTTCTGCTGCAGTTCTCCGTTCTCCACCATCATGATGACGCCGTTGTCGGGTACTTACTCAGCCTCAACTTTCTTCAACGACATCTCAATGACATCTAGGGCGTTAAACACGCAGTTCTGCCGCGGCTCTCCGTTCTCGACCATCATGATGACGCAGTTGTCGGGTACTTACTCAGGCTCAACTTTCTTCAACGACATCTCAGTGACATCTAGGGCGTTAAACACGCAGTTCTGCCGCGGCTCTCCGTTCTCGACCATCATGATGACACAGTTGTCGGGTACTTACTCTGCCTCAACTTTCTTCAACGACATCTCAGTGACATCTAGGGCGTTAAAGACGCAGTTCTGCCGCAGTTCTCCGTTCTCGACCATCATGATGACGCAGTTGTCGGGTACTTACTCTGCCTCAACTTTCTCCAACGACATCTCAGTGACATCTATGGCGTTAAACACGCAGTTCTGCCGCAGCTCTCCGTTCTCGACCATCATGATGACGCAGTTGTCGGGTACTTACTCTGCCTCAACTTTCTTCAACGACATCTCAGTGACATCTAGGGCGTTAAAGACGCAGTTCTGCCGCAGTTCTCCGTTCTCGACCATCATGATGACGCCGTTGTCGGTGCCGAACATGATGCGGTCCGGCGTCAACCACATGCAGGTCGTGATGTTGATCTACATGCACAAGGGACGAGTTACTAATTATAAGATAACTAAAGTTCTTGAAATGTTGCTCGAAGAAAAGGTGTCAAATTTAGCTCGGTTTCCAATTTCCATAATATTTTGTGAATCGAAAATCACTTTAGAGGCATATCTCCTTCCGTCACCATCATCATGGACCATGTTACAAAAATTCCAATACCGAATGTGTCTACTTTGCTTCCCACCCCACTGAGTAATTGTGCTCCTAGAGTTTTTTTACATATGAAAACTATATCACGACTTTAACAACATGTTACAACACTAACAACATGATGATAGTATTAGTGATGATATCCTTTAAATTGTTTTAAGTATATACATACCTTATAATAATTTTAAAATTTAAATTAAATTTCGTAATTTGGAGCACATTTTACGGTAAAAAAAAGATTTGACAGTTTCACAGCTTCCTCCCAAACGCATGGCCAATTTTCATTCGACTCATGTAAATTTTGCGCACAATACACGCCCAGCGTACCTATTCAATGTGATAACCCACCACCTAGCAGCCTGTGAATTGAAAATACCCCAAAAAGTGAGCAATATAATACTGCCTTTATGACACTGCAATTATCACGCTGTTATCGATGCCTTACACATACCTACAGTCGTGAAGTGGACCTAGACGTGCGGACACTGATTCAGCAATGACCTTTGCCCAGTTATGAAGACCGCACGTCACGTTCTATATACACCAGGTACAATGGTGCAAGGTCAAAGGTCAATGTTTGACGTAAGAACTTCTTAGTTCGAATTTATTCCAAGAGTGTTTATAGTTACGTGATACAATAAAATAATTACATACTTTGCTTCAGAATTAGATTATTTTACATACATACATACTGACAGAGGGTATAAAAAAATAGTATGTGGATTTGTATAAATGGTACGTTGTTCCAAAGACTTGAAAGCCTGATAGGATGTCGTACCAAAGAATTATACCTCGTAGGATAATTATTAGTATTATTACTCACGTTTTCAGCTTTGCACCATCCCCATTGTCTCCAGACAGTTTCCGCGACATTCATAATACGAAACGTGTATGGTCCAGTGATTACCACTAGCGTCGCATCTGCAGGGTTACATTGTACCTGAGAATTAAACCTGTTTAAAATACTGCACAATCAAATGTCCACTTATGTTAGCGACAAGTAAAAAACCGGCAAACGTAAATGCTTTACTGATACAGTAATAGGAACATTAGGAACAGTGCAGCAGTTATTTAAAGGTACACTAGTCAGGCCGTACTATTTATAATATCATGTATCATTAGGTACTATTTTAATCGACACTTACAGCTTACAAATGAAAAACGACTTACACTTTCGACAGTCCCTTGACCACTTGGGTTTTGCGCTTTTGCGTGGCTCTCCACCTTTCCTTTGTCCCAGTTGTAATAATACAAATACCAATCAGGTTCCCCGGTTATCGCCACAAGGTACTTTGAGTCGAAGGTAAATTGTACACAAGCAAATTCACGCGCAGTCGAATTTTCGAACGGAACCGTCAGTATTTTGCGGCGTTTGCATGTTGTCAAATCATAAATAGTTATAATTGGTTTTTGTCCTTCTTCAGCTATTTCGTTAAGCGCCAGCCATCGCCTGCAATAGATCGTTAAAACCAAGGGAAGGGCCAGTGGTAACAGTTCAAGTGCTAAACTGCGCTGTAGGCTGCCTAGTCGGGATTTACTAGTTTTAGACCTCAGTAATAGATATAAATATATCCCTCAACACTCTTCGGCTACTTTACGGTAGCCTTGTTCAACTTACTACATGATCACGAGTAGGTACTCAGCATAAGTACCTCTATCAAATAATTATAAAGAAGAACCGTTGTAGGGCGTGAGAAGTACCTGCCTAGCTGATAGCACAGAGAACGCATGACACCTGTTTACTTACCTGTTTGGAGCCAAGACTAAAGACTTGATGGGTTTGTGCTTATCTTGAAGTCTAATAAACTTCTGCTTCTTCTGAAGGTGGTTGTATATAACTATGACGCCGCCTGCTGGATATATTATGTCCGACTCGTTCACGTAATGTGCATTGAATCTGTCAAATGATCGCACCAGTTAAACCCGGCTGTAGGTAGTCAGATAGAAGCAACACAGTTGGTACAAGGTGCGTTTTATTGTTAAATTGTCGTCATTACACCAAAACGAAACCGTAACTAATCTCTGTCGACGAAAAACAGAAAATTGCAGCATTTACTTGCAATAACTAATCTACTCACAGGATGTCCGTTCGTAGGCCGTAGAAAAAGCGTGCCGAAATATTCGGTGGTGGTACTGTTGTCGCCATCTCAGATTATATAAACTATTATAAATAATCCCTATGTTATTATTATTACGTATACCGAAAAGCAAATACGTGTGCCATAAACAACTAGAAAATAAGTTGGCAATGTCACACCCCACAAATCAACGTTGTCATGGATACGGAAATTAGGTTAGTGTTACATGAATACTGCATGGAGTTTTTAGGTACCTACGAATATTATCGATCCTTGATCGATCCTGTGGTATAGGTATAAGGAGCATACTTATAAGGCCACCTAGTTCATCTTCTTTCAATATATTGTACTTAAAGTGTCATTCAATAGAACTTGCTAACCATGTAAACAAAAGTTACTATACAGTGCTTCCTGTAACAGGAGCAATAAATTAAACTGTAGGCTGTACTTAGGGTTTGCTCCCGGGAAATACCGGTACCGAAAGTACCGGGAATTCCCGGGATTTAGAGCCAAGCAAAGAACCGGGATTTCAAAATTAAAATCCCGGTACTCCCGGGATTTTCGGGACTAAAATTTCCGGCACAATATTTGACTGCTTTCTGTTACATAGCATGAAATATCATGTTTTATAAAGAAAATAAATATGTATATTTTATCAATCTAAGGCTGATGGTAATACTTTTACGGCTGACCACTACATTAAAATAAATTAAAAAAAAAAGTCAATGGGTTTGACAATGCCGACAATATAAAATTGCGTAATTTGATACTTTACGGGCATAAATGTTTGTACGATAAATAATTTTATACGAACAATTAGTTATTTTATATTTGTATACTAACTAGAAGCAAAAATAGAGACAATTTTGTAATTAATAAAATACTACTTTTAATTCAAATTCAAACACGGTATAAGAAACTCACATGTGATAATGATATTTTTAATGAATTAATAATTCTGGCTGAATAATTTCTTGATTTGTCGTATTGATAGTTCTGTTATTATATGTTCGAAGGTCCACAGCCCATTTTGAACGCATGCGAAAATTAACAATTTTTTTTTATCCTTTTTCACAAAACGTCTTACATATTTAAAAAAAAATTATATTACTGAGCCACAATTCAGTTTTTGCCAATCAACAAAGATAGTAAAAATGTCATGTAGTTTAGGAAAAAAAAAACAAATTATATTAATGATTGTGTGACTTAAACTCTTAAAGACACATATTATGGTACAAAAGAAGTGTGTACCTTCACTGTGCTACTTTTTTATTGTTTGAAGAAAGATTCGTGGTCGTTTTATGCTTTTTTTTTACTGAAAATTGATAAGAAAACTGATTTTTGAAGGCAGTCCCGAAAGTACCGAAAATACCGGGAAATCCCGGTTCCATTTTCGCCCGGTACCGAAAATCCCGGTTCTTTTAAACAGTACCAGTTCTGCAATCCCTAGCTGTATTCCTCAAACTGACCAACATTTGTTCAGCAACTTTTAAAAATAACTTATGTTTTGATTTTTATTACACTTTAAAGTTTATTCTAAGACGCAATGTATTGAAAATTTTGTTATGTTTGAAGCGTGACAAGCAACGTCAAACACACTAATGTCAGCCTACATTGAAGGCAATATTTATTTTGTATGAAAAAGGGGAATCTAAAGGATTTATAGTTTTTAAAAGTTGCTGAACAAATGTTGGTCAGTTTGAGGAGTATAGCCTTTAGTTTAATTTATTGCTCCTGTTACAGGAAGCAACCTGTATAGTAAATTGACATTCAGTGTCAATTTTAGTATGGCACTTTGTTTACATAGTTAAAGTCTATTTTTTTATTCGGTAGACTGAAATGACAGTTCATAGTATGAACATTAAATGTCATTTCATACTATGAAATGTCATTTTAGTCTACCGAATAAAAAAATAGACTTTAGCAAGTTCTATTGAATGACACTATAGTTCCCGAAGTAAAGGTGCCTGTGGCCTAAGCATTAGATTTGAAATTTTACCCCTAACTTGTATTTTAGAATTTTTATATTATTTCCAATTCCACACAAGCTCTATCGATCCGAAACGAGAAAAAGAGTTTCCCCAAAATTTCATACATTTTTGTTTGTCCGTTGTGTTACGGTCATCGAAGGTTGAAAAACCCGGGGGCATTTTTATTTTCTCGGTAATAATGGAAATCCAATTCTTTAAACAGTAATGCCCATTTGTTAGCTAATTTTGTGTTTTAAGAACGTGGGTCCGAGATTCATAAATTGTAATAATCTTTAATAGAAAAAAACCGACTTCTCTAACTACTAGCCTAACCCACTTAACGGTGCTTATACTTTATTTGGTAATATGTATACATTTTATGGTAATCATAGTGGTTGATTTAGTTTAGGTATCATAGTGGTTTTCCGGGTCAAGGTCCGGGTCTGGGTCCGAGTCCGAGTACGGGTCCGAGTCCGGAGTCCGGGGCCCAATCCAAGTCAAAATCGAAATTGAAAATCACAAAACGTGTACTATGCGTCGTTGAGGAGTTCTGTTCTGATCATCATCAGCAGTTCCACTTCATCAAATGCCACAGTTTTTAATGTAAATGCTTGATTTTCTGATGAAAATATATAAAATTCTATACGGATGCTTTTAAGATTTGAGAAGTTCCCTCGATTTCTCATGGATACCATGTTCAGGACTTGAGATTGACATTAATGTGCCTAAAAACCTAACTTGCTTAACAAACATAACGAAAAGGACAAATCGCCAAATGCGAGCTATGCGTCGTTGAAGAGTTCCGTTATGATCATCATCAGCAGTTCCACTTCATCAAATGCGACAGTTTTTAATGAAAATGCTCGATTTTCTGATGAAAATACAAAAATCTCTATACGCATGCCTTTAAGATTGGAGGAGTTCCCTCGATTCCTCGTGGATCCCATCATCAGAACTCGAGCTTGACAAAATTGTGGCTTAAAAACTTAACTTGCTTAACAAACATAACGAAGAGGACAAATCGCCAAACGTGAACTATGCGTCGTTGAAGAGTTCTGTTCTGATCATCATCAGCAGTTCCACTTCATCAAATGTCACTTTTTTTTATGTATATGCTTGATTTGTTGATGAAAATACAAAAATCTCTATACGCATGCCTTTAAGATTTGAGGAGTTCCCTCGATTCCTCATGGATCCCATCATCAGCACTCGAGCTTGACAAAAATGTAGCTTAAAAACTTAACTTGCTTAACAAACATAACGAAGAGGACAAATCGTCAGACGTGTGCTATGCATCGTTGAAGAGTTCCGTTCTGATCATCATCAGCAGTTCCACTTCATCAAATGTCACTTTTTTGAATGTATATGCTTGATTTGTTGATAAAAATACAAAAATCACTATATGTGTGCCTTTAAGATTTGAGGAGTTCCCTCGATTCCTCATGGATCCCATCATCAGAACTGGGTTTTGACAAAAACGGGACCAATCTGTATGCATATACATACAATCAAAAAAATAATTTTCAAAATCGGTCCAGTAATGACGGAGATATGGAGTAACAAACATAAAAAAAAATAAAAAAAATACAACCGAATTGATAACCTCCTTCTTTGAGATTTGGAAGTCGGTTAAAAATAAATAAAAAAAAACATACAACCGAATTGATAACCTCCTCCTTTTAGATTTGGAAGTCGGTTAAAAAGTAAAAGATGGGAAGCAAACTGCGCATCGCAAGATACAGTTTGCCATTTAGCCGAGTTCCACCTGATTGGGGCTCAATGCCGTCTGCCGGAGCGCATCCTCTCCACAATTTCCGACTCCATTCTCAGCTTCCTCCAGCCCACGCATGCATCTTCTCGTGGCAAAATCTTTGTGAGCGCAGACGCACGGGCAAATTAGGTATTAGATTTTGTATACCTATTTAATAGTGCCACTTTGATTCTCAAGGAGCGATTTAACCTTTACGTTTGGCTTAGACTTCATTTTTAGGGTTCCGTACCCAAAGGGTAAAAACGGGACCCTAACACTAAGACTCCGCTGTCCGTCCGTCCGTCCGTCTGTCACCAAGCTGTATCTCACGAACCGTGATAGCTAGACAGTTGAAATTTTCACAGATGATGTATTTCTGTTGCCGCTATAACAACAAATACTAAAAACAGAATAAAATATAGATTTAAGTGGGGCTCCCATACAACAAACGTGATTTTTGACCGAAGTTAAGCAACGTCGGGCGGGGTCAGTAGGTACTTGGATGGGTGACCGTTTTTTGCTTGTTTTGCTCTATTTTTTTTTGATGGTGCGGAACCCTCCGTGCGCGAGTCCGACTCGAATTTTTCCGGTTTTTTTTATTTATGATGTTGGAGGAAAACGAGCAGACCGTCGCCCATGGATACCCGCAACAGCAGAGGGGTTGTAAGTGCGTTGCGGCCTTTAAGATAGGAGATACCTCTTTAGCTGGCAGTTTACAAGAATTCAATTAAGTAAGTATTATTCTACTTGGTCTGAATAGTATTATATGATCTGTGCTCCGGTGATACACAATGGAGGTAGTATTTAACACTATTAATAAGACCTCTAGGTAGCCTAACAACTGACACACTTTTACTCTTTCTTATAATTGTTCGTTCTAGATTTGGATAGGTAGGTACGCATATAGTTTTATTTGCACAGCAGGTTTTTAGTTTCTCTTTTAAAACCATGCCACTAGCACATCTTATCGGTGAATAATGTGAATATGTATGCAGAACGAAATGCATTCATAAACAAGTGTTTGTTAACAGATGTTTATTAGATGTTGTTCAACGTCCATCAAGGCAGATAAAGTCCATTAGCGGCTGACCCCAGTGAATGAATTGGCGATATCGGCCCAATTGACGGCAGTGGCGCATCAGGCGGCCTAGGCAAGGTGACAATCGCTATCGCTTCGCTATCGAATCGCTTTGTGTCTCTCTATCACTCTTCCATATTAGTGCGACAGGGACAGTTGCGTTTCGATCGCTACGGAGCGTTAGCGATTGGTACTTTGGCTACGCGGCCAGAGCTAACAGAGGATCGCTCGCCGCAGGAACTCTCACAGTATCCTGTCCAGCGATCGGTCGATCATCTCATAATATTAACTCTTAAGATGTTACCGCTTATAGAAATTGGAGCCCCTTTTTACTTAACTCATGAAAAAGTTATACTAAGACTTAGTTATATGTCTCCCTTAAGTAACTCTGGGGGAATATAAATACCTACTATAGAATAAATGAATATTTTAACTAGGTATAAGAAGGTATGTAAACTCAATTACCTCTGCATGCATAACTTTTCGTTGACTCTAGATGTAAATTACTAAATGCAAGAATTATAGTATATTGCTTTTAGATCAATTGAAAAAGGTTGACTGGTAGAGAATGCCGTGTAGCATTAAGTCCGCCTTTTGTCACTGTATATTTTTACTGTGCAATAAAGTTTAAATAATAAATAATAATAATTGTTTTCGCAACGCAAATTTTAATTTAGGTATTAATATTAATAATATAAAATCTTGTTTACAATTTCCAACCTTACAACAAACATAGACCTACTCGTATTGTTGCCGAGTGTGGGCGTGAAGCACCTATATTAGTGCGTGGACTAATTTTATTTCAAGGAACAAAAGGAGAGATGACTAAATCTGTCTTTATGGCCCGGCATATCGCCAAGTCTGTAGCCTTTCGCCTACCCACGACAAAGAGTCCAAAAAACTACTAACAAACGTGCCTACATTAGTGAGTGTAGTCAGTATTTTTTTTTAATTAAGAAGAATATACCTATCTACATATTATTTATAGTATTATTGTTTCTTCGTCAATTCATTTGTGTGGATTCAAGTTGGTTATACGTGTGGTTTATTAATAATTACACTAATTACGATTCGAAAACCAGTTCATTCGATGATAAAATTAAAAAATAGAGTCAGGCAAATTATGCCCAAAACTTTTATTGTAGAGTAGTGACTATTAATGGCGTACAAATGCGTGACAATAGGTAGTAGCATATAGCGGAACTAAAAGTACGTACTCCATCAAAGGTCGAATAAAACGTTAACAATGCATACACCTAGCTGGCTGCCCCTAATGGCTGTTCACAAGAAATCGATAATCCCAAGGTGTGGACCCCATTTCAGGGTGTATTTTTGGTAGACCGTGGGCAATACGGTTTGCGTGTTTCAGGTGGTAGGCATGATATTATTTAATTACCGGGTTTACCTAGTAGGAACGGTAACATAAAGGATCATTCGTGAGTTTATTAGGGTCGTTAAATTCTTCTGCTCCGAATGTTTAATTTAATTATGATAATTCGACTCACTCGTGTCATTCTCTACAACTGAGTGTTTTTTTTTTGTTCTTGACATTCGACAATACCTAGGTTGGCCCTAGCCAGGGTTGGGCAAAATACTGGCTTCCACGTATTTGAAATACAAATTACAAAATACATTTTTAAAAGTATTTGAAATACAAAATACAAACTACTTTGGTGACGGGTATTTGAAATACAAAATACAAATTACAGTGTTTAAAATAATGTATTTCAATTACAAAATATACCTTTATTTATTTTTTTGTTTAGCATTTAGTTTTAACGTTAACGAATATCCTTTCATATAAACTTATAGGGTCATTGCGCTAGTTTTCGTCCAGCTCTAGTTTACGTCCACTTGACGAAATTTGAATATATACCCACATTCCTGCACAAATTTGGACTGATTTAAATTCTTATGTCTAAGGCGTCTAAGCAATATATCTGTCTACATATAACAATGATATTTCGCAAAAAGGAAGCGCTGGTGGCCTAGCGGTAAGAGCGTGCGACTTGCAATCCGGAGGTCGCGAGTTCGAACCCCGGCTCGAACCAATGAGTTTTTCGGAACTATGTACGAAATATCATTTGATATTTACCAGTCGCTTTTCGGTGAAGGAAAACATCGTGAGGAAACCGGACTAATTCCAATTACGGCCCTAGTTTACCCTCTGGGTTGGAAGGTCAGATGGCAGTCGCTATCGTAAAAACTAGTGCCAACGCCAATTACTGGGATTAGTTTCCAAGAGGACCCCAGGCTCCCATGAGCCGTGGCAAAATGCCGGGACAACGCGAGGAAGATGAAGATTTCGCAAAAAGTAGTAAATTAAAAATGAAATATATATTTGATAATCCGTCAAGTCGTCGAAAACTAGTGCATGGACGGAAACTACTGCAATGACCCTATCCCCTAGATTTAAACGAAAAGTTCCACGCAGAAGTTGACCTAATATAGATCCAGTATCCAGCCAATGAAAATTGTATCTCGGCTGGATCGGAGGTTCGCGGTCGGCTCACAGCTTGTGCGAGAGATTAGACATTTTAGGATTATAGAATTTAATAAAATGTATTTATAGAAATGTATTTTGAAGCTTGAAGTATTTGAAATACAAAATACTAAATACATGTGAGTGCAGTATTTGAAATACCAAATACAAAATACTTTTGAGGTAGTATTTGAAATACAAATACAAAATACTAATTTGTATTTCAAATACGTATTTCAAATACATGTAATTGAAATACTGCCCAACCCTGGCCCTAGCTATGTATACATTAACATTTCTTTTTATTATGACATTGTTTTATTTGTAAATTTTATATTCTTATATTTTTTTTTTCTTTCTGTTTTTAATGTTAAATTGACGATCTTTTAATGAAAGCCTTGTTTTATCCTGTTGTGTAAAATACTGTGTCTTTTTCTTTAAGAAATAAATATATCTAATCTAATCTAATCTACCAGTCAACTATAGGGCCAAACAAAAAAATATCAAGGTTAGTTTGTAATTTAGGTAAATGTTGCAGTTTTTATAGGTACCATAATTATTATTAATCATGTCCAATCCAGTATATTTTTTAATCCGAAATCCAGTTAGACTTACCTTAATATGCAAAAAAATACATAAGAGGACTAGCAGGTGCAGTACATATACAGGGTGGATTTTCTTTTTGGGTCAGTGAGGGCAGCTACCAGATCCCGTGCTGCTACGAGAAAATGGTCTTAGAAGACCTTCCCTCGATTTCAAATCAATGAAGATTGGCTTTTACAGATTTCGGAAAAAACATACAGGGTGCGAGAAAAAGGTCATTTTTGACAAACTTTTTTTTTGATGCCAATCGATCCCATTTCTATTGAGGATCAAAAGCTTGTATGGAAGCAAAAAAAAATTTCCGGCTAGAAAAGCCACAAATCGAGGAAAACTTTTCCCGTACAAATTGTATGAAAATGAAAACTTTTATTTTTCACATGATATTGTTGTATGCCAATCGATCCCATTCCTATCCAGTATCAATAGTTTCCTAGGGGTCAACTTACGGTAATGTACTAAAAAGCCACAAATTAATAAAAACTTTCTGCATACATTTACTATGGAGAAAATGTGAAATTTTATTCACAATTTCCTACCTCGCCTATCAGTCCTACAGCAATGTCTTCATACAGTATTATGGTTCTTAAAGGTAACAGGACTGATTGGCCAGATAGAAAACTGTGAATTAAATTTCACGTTTTCTCCATAGTAAATGTATGGAAAAAGTTTTCTTTAATTTGTGGCTTTTTAGTAGGGGAAACTGGGGAGGGTTGATCACCCCTTTTGTTTTTAGCATACATTTTCTTAACTATTTGTAGTATTGAAAAACTTTATAGACCATACGATTCAGAATTTATCTCTTCATTAATAGTTTGAATTAGAACAGATTTGTGCAATAAATTAGACCATTATTTAATGAAAACCCATACTGTTGACTTTTACCATGTGTCCCCTATGTAAGGGAGACTTGTTTACCCCTGGTCGGGAGCCTTGATCCTAGGGGGATCAAGTGACCCTGGTTCTTGGGACACATGGTAAACAGATTTTTACCATGTCTCCCCATACCAGATTCTCATTGATTATATAACTAGGATCGCTATTAGCAATGCATCTATAATTTGTAAAATACACAGCAAACATATATATATTGCATCTTCCATGCTTTGAAGTTGTATTTCCGGTAATCAGATGTCTAAGCCGAAGGGATCAAGTCTTCCAGATTTGGGGACACTTGGTAAAAAGATTTTAAGCGGCAATGTCATGTTTCGAGGGTAGTATCTACATTAATTTATTCACTTTATCTACAGAAAATTAATATATGAAGATATCTAACACATATTAATCCATAATCTTATACTTTTAAAAAATAATGTAATCGTATTATCCATAAAACAACATAAAATAGGGAATCAATTTTTGAACCAAAAAAAAAGTTAAAAAAAAACAAAAATCTAAGTTATTAACATAAAATTTCTTGTAACAAGCTAAATTTTTTAAAGTTATTATGAAGGTATTTTTAGCGTCAGATACCTACAGCAATTTTAATTTTTTTACCCATCTCTGGTCGTTATTGTTTACTATAATAAATAAGTTTAGAAATTTACTGCTCCGTTTCGAGGACGGTGTTTGAGCTACATAATCCTAAAATCCTTTCTATGGACCGTCGGTTCTATAGTACATAAGGTCGGAAAGCCATTGAAATAGCATTTCATCCATAAAAACAAATATCGCCGGTTGAAAACCAAATATCGTTATAAGTGTTGTTTGTCGACCGAGTAACATCCCCTGTGTGTAAAACGTTTAACTTGATAAACAAGACCAAGTGGGGGTAGTTCGTAAAATGTTGATGTCAACTTTAGTTAGTCTTTTCAAAGGTCACGGGGATAATTCCGTTTTCGGAGTTCGGAGTCGGTTGTATAATTAAAAACTGAATTATACGCCATTAAATCCCGTTTTAATAAACAATAATCAGTCAAAAACCTTGAAAGTTTAAATCAGTGTTTCTCTGGTCGTACTTTTGCGGCAGGATTTACTAAAGAAAAGAAAATATTTATGATAGCTCTATGAATCATTTTGTAAGTAAATTTATTACAATGTATATACTTGATCGCTTTGGGGGTGACATGATCCCGGAATCATATCTCCCCTGAAGAAAAAGACAAAGTCTCCCCATACATAGTAAGATTATAAAACGTGCCGTACTCGAAACGTGTGTTCGCGTATATCAATGTAATCCAAGTTAATCATCACTTCAATAAACAACAAATAAAATAAGCACACTCACTAACATCATTTCCATCTCATATTATAAAATAAATCCAGTTAAAGCTTACCGAAAATTTAATATAGTACGCAGAAAATCTTTCACCGTCCGCCATTTTTGAACCACTGACTTTTCCGATACAGTGCCATGACAGAACGTGAAGTTAGGAACGAATGAATGAGTGTTACCAGTGCAAAAAAATGTATCTCGTTTGGTTTGATTAAAAATGAAGTTTACCAAGTGTCCCCTAGGGATCGACCCTCCCCACCCTCACCTACATTACCGTAAGTTGACCCCAAAGAAACTATTGATACTGGATAGGAATGGGATCGATTGGCATACAACAATATCATGTGAAAAATAAAAGTTTTCATTTTCATACAATTTGTACGGGAAAAGTTTTCCTCGATTTGTGGCTTTTCTAGCCGGAAATTTTTTTTTGCTTCCATACAAGCTTTTGATCCTCAATAGGAATGGGATCGATTGGCATCAAAAAAAAAGTTTGTCAAAAATGACCTTTTTCTCGCACCCTGTATGTTTTTTCCAAAATCTGTAAAAGCCAATCTTCATTAATTTGAAATCGAGGGAAGGTCTTCTAAGACCATTTTCTCGTAGCAGCACGGGATCTGGTAGCTGCCTCTGGTAGAACCTTAATGTGTTGTTTAGGTCTCAGCCGATATAATACGTATATAGTCCGCTGCTCGCTCTACCATAGGCATCTGTACAAATACATTACCTGCTACTAAATTAAGCATGTTTTATCTGAATATCCGCGAATAGACACCCACAAAAATTGTTGAATATGTCAACCTATACGTCATCTTCAAAGTAAATTTTCCAATATTTACACGAGCACAAGTTCCTTGTGGGTGACGCGAACGAGTCATGCTAGATGACGTCATCTTCCATCATCATACTGATATAGACAGCTAGTTAAATACTGCTGCTATTTCCATCGCATAGGCGCATCGCATCGTATAGATTTTCTTCAGACCTACAGATTTTAAAGCTTCAACTATTGTGAGACATATATGTTAGAATGGGACAGTAATACACAAGGTGTTTTTACCGGTCATTATGACAAATTGATATGTTCGTAAAACGCTTTTTTCTGAACTAATTCAGGACAGGGATGTTGCGAACATCCGCATCCGCATCCGCAACCGCGGAACTTCCGCATTATTTTCAACATCCGCATCCGCATCCGCATCCGCATAAAATCGATGCGGAGCTTATGCGGATGCGGATGTCGAACAAGTCGGTACAGAAACGTCTTAGCGGCGGCGTAAATGCTAGGTAATTTCGTCATTACCTATAACGATATCGTCTAGAATAGTCTAGATCCAGAAAAGTCGGTAAGTTACTGTTTATTAAATATAACGCACTTATATTCTTGTACAAATACTAAACGTTTCGTTTTTTTTAATAAAAATTACTAAAAATGTAATATTTGACGTTTTTTAAGTACTTAATCTTGACATCCGCATCCGCATCCGCATCCGCGGATGTGAGCCTTTAAATATCCGCATCCGCATCCGCATCCGCGGATGTCAAAAAATCTGCATCCGCAACATCCCTGATTCAGGAGAACCAGTATAACTTTGACCCTCTAATACAACTATTTTAATGGAGAAATTTACACACGTTAGATGTTAGTTAACTTGGTTTGGCTGCAGCGAGTATCTTGCCAATTACTATTCACAATACATTATTGTCGTATCTGCTATCAGATACTACTATTTGTTTATCATGAATTTCCACATCCACGTTGGAAATAGATTAGTTATACGATACCAAGTTTCCTCCGAGTTAAACCATGTTCTCAAATAACGACCTCAGTAAGCAATTGGTCCGCATGCAACGCAATGACTTGGTAATTAACAGCGTAATTTGATATTGTTTATAATTCAAAGTTATTATTTTGTTCCCTCATACTTATAGCTACAGATATTGACTATCCATTCGATAGGCTTAAAAAATAGGTAAGGTAAACGTACGAGTGCTCGACATGCTAGTGCCCAATAGATGACACCCTGCTGTCACCTCCATTGACAATGACTTAAGTTTCAAGATGACATTTACTGGGACCGCGTCGAGCACCAGTACGTTTACCTTAGTATTTTTTTACAGAATAATAATCATTTATTTACAAATAACATATATACAGTGTATTACTAAAAGATATTAAAAGCTTAAATCTAAAATAGGCCCTTGAGGCATTGTACCAAGGATGCTGGCGACATTTCCTCGCTGTATCGCAATGCTGATACGTTGTGCGAGGTAGTCGCCAGCTCTTCGGTCACCAGTTACGTCAACCAGACGCTTCGCGATTTCTGCGAACAACTTATGCGCGCTGGGACCCCATGGACCTAGAGTTTCAACAGAATTAAGTATATTTTTTATTATGTCTTTACCCTTCACGAAACAATAGTATTCCCAATATTTGAGAGGCGTGCACGGAAGCGAAACCAACACGTAGAGGCCCTTTTGACACTCGGAATCTTAGCGGTGAAGATACTTAATGTTTCGTTCGTCAAATTAATATGTATGTACACGTTTATTATGAAGGAGCGGCGCGCTGTGAACCATGCGCTGGAATGACGAAGTAGGTAGCATACATGTGATATCAGCAGGCCGTCCCCGGCTGGTGGCGCGGCGTGGTAGTGTGCCTCCGTCCGCGACGCCGAGCGCCGCGACGACCGCGCTCTCGCCGCGTAAACAAACCTTAAACAATCACTTATCTCGCCGCGATTAAACGATACCACTATCAGACCGTGATAACTCAGTGTGATAACAGATAAGGACCCGAGTGCTCTACCTTCACTTTTGTGTATTATGTAAAACAAGGATTTTGTGAACCATGGCAGCGACGACGGGCCGCAAGAGCTTCTCCATTCACGACTACCCTGAACACCTGAATCCCTTCCATGAGGAAGACAACCATAACAAGATCCGATTCTGGACTATCGGCAGAAAGCTCAGCAGAACGAATAGCATCAGTTTTTCTGGGATTAAGGACCTGAAAAATTCATGGTGAGTAGTTGTTAGTAGGTAGGTTGTATGTTAGTCTATAAGGAATACAAAACACCTGTGTTACGGTCATGTCAAGGCGACGCTCTATGTTACTTACTTAGATAGCTACCATTATAAGATTTATAAGTACCCAAAATAGCAAATAGGTATACCTTAACACTTAATGTTTGCAAGCCGGCTATCCGGACGTAGTCTTTGGCCCTCATTGTCTACTAGTTACGATGAATAATAACTTGCTATTGAAATTAGAAATTTATAATTCACGTCCTTGACCCGTCGACTTTACTCCAAACTAACTTGGCCATGACGAATCGATTCACGCAAATCCCTGTGACGGTCAAATCTTACAGTTAATTTACATAGTTATTTAGCACCTACAGGCAAACGGCTCAGCTATGTAAGTAAGTAATAATGACAAGACTTACCTACAACAAATCATATCTAATGGCTCCAAAGTAATAATGAAATGAAGTATTGATATCTGATTATCTAACTCTATTGTGGATTCGGAACACGACTTTTCCTCATTCCAAGGAGAAACTTACTTGAACCGATAATGCACGCACTTCGTACGATCTAGAAACCACGAATGTATCAGTATTGGCCATTGCAGTGTTGAGCAATTTACTTAAAACAATTCGCTAGATTCTAGGGATTTAAGTTAAAATTGCTCAACACTGCAATGGCCAATACTGATACATTCGTGGTTTATATTTTTTTCACCTCAGCAGCTCGAACAAGGGTACTTTGCTAATTAAAAACAGTGAGCAAAATCGCATTTTGCTCACTGAGTGAGACAAAATGAGCAAAATGCGATTTTGCTCACTCAGTGAGCACAATGCGATTTTGCTCACTGTTTTTAAGTAGCAAAGTACCCTTGTTCGAGCTGCTGAGGTGAAAATTTAATTGTTGGTATATCTTAAGAAAACATGAGTGAATAGAGGTAAGTGATGAAGAAGGAATACATTTTTCGGGTTCACTAATATGTTCTCACTGCTGAGGTGAAAAGTTTTGTGAACTACACGAGATCAAAGTTATTTACATCTCGTGCGCTTTTGAGTCCCTTACTACGCTCAAGATTCTAAATTAGATTCACTCGCTACGCTCGTGAATCTAGTATAGAATCTTTCGCTTGTACGGGACTCAAAATAAGCACTCGACGAAATATCAAACTTTGATCTCTTGTTGTACAAATAACTATTTCACCTCAGCAGCTCAAACAAGGGTACTTCACTACTTAAAAACAGTGAGCAAAATCGCATTTTGCTCATTTTGTCTCACTCAGTGAGCAAAATGCGATTTTGCGATTTTGTCCACATGAGACGTCAAGGTGGGCCGTTGCATCTCTTTCTAATTAGGGTGACCATAAGGCATATGTATGTGGGATATTACGATAACATGGAATATATAGTTTGGTCAGGATCTTTTCTTACTCGTGCATAGTTATAGAGGATCATACTGTCTTTTCGCTGTACTAGTATTGTGGCCTCAAAAGGGATGGATATAGTTTTTTTTCTCTTCTGTGAAACGCTTCACACAACCATAGGTACTCAATTTTGTTGTTCTAAACGCTGTTACTGATAGGCGTACCGGACCACGAACATGTGGTCGATCGTCAAGAATACAGGTATGAGTGAGAGATATAGATATGCTGACAGGAGCAGTGGCTCTACCGCGAACGAACGTTCCACGAACCATGTGCCTTACCTAGTAAATTTTCCAAAGATAGTAAATTCCCAGTAACGTTTCTGGTATCGTCCCAAAAGTCCGTAAATTACGATAAACTTCTATTTTTCTTTTATTATCAATTTGCTTTTTTATTTATTATAACAATGTATAAATGTGTCTGTAATGTTTAAGGACTTTGGATTTCAATGTTGGCAATTATTTATTCTGTAATCTGTAATAGCTCTCATTTCACCAATTTAAACATGCCGTAATAAATACGTACCTAATGTACCTATTAATATAAATTTACTTTTAAGTAAGTACGTAATAAGAATTCTGTGAGTCCGATTCACAACGTGCCGACATCATAGTCACCCTAATGAGTTTGGCAATGTTGTCTTGTATTTTTATCGTATACTGTAATAATTGTGGCTTCCTTGTGAAACGATATTCCCCAATTAGTAATTACTTCACTCCCACAACATTTAACACAACATTTCCTCACCATTTTTAAGAAATTTTACATTCACGTGTTTTGAAAACATGTCATCAGTTAGGGATACCAATTAATAATATTTAAATAATACTTGCACTGCGTGTGCTATCAAAATTGTTGCAGTCTTATCTTGGTCTAACGCTACCTAAGACCTATTAGTATTAACCTTTTGGCCGCCGGACCTAGTCCGCAAAGACGCTCACTCACACGCCAGAGCAAATTTTAAGTAAACAACTAATAAAAAGTTTAGGGATTGCAAATAGTGATATCGATATTTACAATTTATGGTAAAAATCTTCTCAATTTGGCTTTGTTCTTATCCAACTTTAATTTATTTCGAAAATGCCAAAAATTAACATATTTTTTACACACGACAATGTTAAAAATAAAGGTCTTTATCATTAAAAACAACCACTAAACAATATCGATTCATGACGTAATATCACCGCACTAGGCTGTACAAGAAGTCGTTTATACAAGACCACGGCGCGCATGGATTGTCCGCAGTGCAGACCGACAAGGACTGTTTCCGCGCGGATTAAGTAATAATAGTCTCTAGGTCAACGGCGTAAGCGCTTGTCGGTACGTAAACTTTATATAACATTCTCATAGTTAGGCGACACTGACTATATAGTCCTAGCGTCCGCCTGTACCATTCTTGTGCGAAGCGGTCACTGCAGGGTATCACTCCCCACTACACTATCATCTTAAAATGAATCTTTTGTTCTGCAAATAAACCACAAGGACAGATTTACTTGTCTGACTCTACTATCAACAGCTGAACAAGCTCCCTGAACTTCAGCTATAGTTAATGCCTGTCTCTCTCGTCTCGTTTTACGTATTCTAGTTACTAGTTACCACCAATTGGCATTTAACAAGTGTTCAAATGCTTAAATAAAACCAGATTTGCGATTTGATATTTATTTTGAATATTTTCATATCGAGTTAACATTCCCAACCCTAGCTGTCTTGTATACAAGACAACGGCGACGAGGAACAAGAAAAACGTTGAAATCTGGAGCAATTTTTTTGAGAGCCTTATTATAAAAGAATGGATTTTTATAGCTGCAATAAATGCAATTTTTTTTTAAAACAAGGACCTAAAACATGAACATGAGTGTAAAAAAAATTATAACTGATATTTTTTCCACATTTACCGAGTGGTTGAATTTTTGTCTTGTATACAAGACAGCGGCGCCAGTGTATCGTTCTATCGTTGTCTTGTATACATGCCAACGGCGGTCAAAGGGTTAATATTATCAACAAACACTAAGGTCTGAATAATGCAAGTGTGATGATCGCCGGTATTTATAGAACTGAAGTCATTCTCGGCAATTGTGATATTTGTGCCTAGGTACCTACTTACAATACTTTACTTTTGTTTTATGATAATGATACAAACAAAGGAGTTACTCAAACATGCTAATTGCCTACTTAATTATTAATATTTATTGTTACATTCCTTGAAAATAATGTTCGAAAACTTGAACAATAGCGTAATCTCTTTCTGAGTTGATATTTTGAATAGTCATTACTTAGATACAATCGAGCTAAAAAATCGCTGGACACTAAAGTAACACTGTTGAATTTTCTGATTGACACCTAGCTACCACCATAACAATCTGCTTAGTTTAAAATTCATTATCTGAAGCATTATCCAGAGCGACATAGTACTATTCAGAGTTTTCTTTGCTCCATCGTACTGTCGTTATTAGATATATCGGAGCGGCCGAGGTGCTCACAAATATCCGAACACGCCTCTATCAGGATTCAACTGCGTATTTGCGTAATCGTATGGACTATCGATTGTGTTGTGTCCATGTACTACTAAGAACGGTGTCGGTGGTGTTTATTATCGTCCCGTTCCGTTGTAATACTTGTAATTAGGGACAAATGAGTGCTTCGGATTTTGGGAAAGAGACCGACGAACGACAATATTCTTAAAATTTAAATTAGAGCGTGTTAAAATTACGAGAATCCGCACTTTTCGGTGATCCCGTTCCTATGAATATTTGTAGATACATACCTAGTATACCTACCGATCTACAGTATGCACTTAATGGATAGGTACGTTATATTCTGATTATTTTGAAATTTTTGAATATCATCACAGTCATTTGCCTACATTACCACTTTACGTATGAGTATGAAGGGCCACATCTTATTTTATGAAATCTGAATCACAACACATTGGTTTGATGGTTATTAATTGCAATTGATGGTTCAGTTTCAATAAGGATATGAATACACTACATTAGTAGAAATGAATGTCAAGTACAAATTTTCAGCTCTTCCTTATTGAAAACTGTAATATCGTCAACAAATTTAACGATAACATTATAAAAATTTCTGATTTAACACATTTTAACACACGTCTTTTCAAACAGTAATAGAGGCGAGATGTTAGCAGCGAACTATCGACGTCGAATACCGCTCAAAAGTCTGTTAACGTTGCATCAAACACAAATCAAACAAACATTGTTATAATTTAAGGTAAACCATAGAAATACCTACGCGTACGCATATTATTACGGTTTTGTGAAATTCTGTTACGTAGCTCCACTTATTAATCCAGAGCAAATGTGAATCACAGTTTTTAAATAATATTTATTTTCGCCGATCGTTACTCAGATCTTCGTATCTTTACGTGCAATTTGAAGAAAATTAATGATCATACTTTATTTTTAATATGTATACCTATTCTTTAATTTAATTCATCTACTTTTTATTATGACTTTAAAGTAAAAATGGCATCATACACAGGGATAATTACACTCCATAAATAACAAATATGTAGGTGTACTTACAGTTATGCAAATACAAATTTTGGATCCATGATCGGTACATACAATACATACCAATAACTAAGCATGTATCTAAGCGGTATAGTACTTATAGTAGCAAGTGGAATAGTGCAGATCATTTTGAATATTTCGGTCAGTATACTATATCAGCTCTACCACCGCGCATGCTAAAAGTGGTAAATCCGCTTGAGAATATACTACCTATATATTTTTAATTTTTTGGTGTCTATCCATCTAGATAGGTGCCTTATTTTACCAATACCATCAGCTACAATAAAAACATGTCATAATGGCAAGAATAATATCGAGGTCAAGAAGTCGACTCTACTTTTGGGAGTGACTGTGGTGCTTAGTAAGAACAAATAAATATAATTTACCTACCTACGGGTATTGCGTAGAGTATTAAAAAAATTGTATCCTTAAATTTTAACTTATTAACGTTTTTTTCGTATTTGTTATTTTTTTAGATTTTCTCATACGTTTAAATATTAAAGCGTATTTAACAACAATATGATTACAGTCTATTTATTCAACCAGGGTCCAAGACTTTTGCGTGAATGACTATATTTGTCTGCAATGCGACTTTACTGCTGTGACCGTTCACGATACCGTAAAGTAACGTTTAAGACTTCAGTCACGCAAGTTGAATTTAATTTAGTTACCAGCATGTTCAGCCTTAGATAAAGCTACCCTCGTTTCACTCAACAGGGCGCTTTTATTCTGTGGCTATGTTTCATGGCAGTGGTGGGTAATCTTTCCTTATGAGGGGCCAATATTTGAAGGAATTTCAGAGGAGGGCCAGATTTACAGCAAAAAGGCATTTTTATTATATCGCTGGTCATATACACATTTTTTCGAAGGACCAGCGGCGGGCCGGATAAAATCCTTTCGGATCATGGCTTGTTTTCATGTGGGTTTTAATGACACAAACCACATCATACTGTGATACCTTTTTAAGTAAGTAAGTAGGTACCTAAGATTCGAGTAACGTGAAACATATACTTAATCACCGAATTAATTTACTTTAGTAATTTAGTTATAAAAATGATGAAAAACAATAATTGATGCAACGAACATAACATTAAAATCTCGTTTTTACTTAGACTACTTAGAGTCCTTTAGGTCCGGTAATGTAAACACGTATTTAAGTACATACTTAATTCTTATTTTTGTTTTCCGGTTAAGGTATTAGCTATAGAAAATCAGTACCTATAATATATAATCATTGTGATTTGTGACTTAATTTCTCTAATCTAATAATACATAACAAATTATCAATGACGCGTTTTAATCAATTATAGTAATCCAATGATTAAACAATTTACTTAGTACGAAACATCAAACAAAGTAATATAAAGTTTAGTAGGTACACCAGACGCACGCTGGCTCCTGGCCAAGCGCATAACATTTATAACCAGAGTTTACCTACGAGTATTGAAACAAATACCTACTTTTAGATGGATGTTTCTACCTCATTCATGAAGATGACCCACTTTACGGGCATCGATTACGAGTGTCTTTAACAATCTTATTATTTTTATACTCAACAGAGCTGCTAACGATATTATTTTTATTGAAATAGGAAAAGAAAAACGTAAAATAAGACTACCGCGGCGAATGAAGAATATTATGGAAATAAATGGGAATGGAGAACATTATAATAGAAGAATATTGCTGAAAACGGACTTAGCTCAGTTGGTAGAGCAATGACCCGGTGTTCTAAGATAGAGCCATCTATCCAAGCGGTCTGTTTTTCAGTAGATACTTAAAGTACAAATCACTAGCGATACTAAAAATATTAAAAAAATATATATTTAACAAGCTACACATGAATCAATAAAGTTTTAAGTTAACCTAACAATGTCTCTAGCAGTAAAAAAACCTATCATCAAGAGATAGAGGGTGAGATCATTTGTAACGTTCCACGGCAAAAGGTACCTTATGGCACTTGGCGCTTACGTCGCATAGTGCCGCAATAATAATAGCGCGCGGCAGCGGAGCGGCGTTAATAATAGCGTAAGCGCCAATGGCCATAAGGTACCTTTACCCGTGGGACGTCACATTTAAGTAACTAGCTGGCTGCTGGCTAAAGTGCTTGCATAACATTGAGGCGTTTCGAAAATCTTGTCACATGATAAGGGAATTAACTTCCGGTTGATAACATCATACTCAACTACTTTCGTTACCTACTTTTATTAATTCTTAATACTTGAACGCTTAATACTTTTATCCACATAATAACTATACTTACCTACGTACAATGGAGTGGCGTGGAGGGTTCCATTCCTTCATACAATAAGTATATAAGTAATACCGGTCATAACATTCGATCTCACTCTTGACAAAAATTAGACCATTACTATCATTAGTACCGTAATCGTTAACCGCTACCAAGAGCTGTGTTTTTAATGAATGATAAAATAAATAATATTTGAGTTGGTATACCTATATAGTTATTTAAAAATGTCACAATTACGACATTTACGACGCCTGCGCCTAAAAATGAGTTACTTATTCTATTCCAAAAAAATGGAATTTGGATTTGGAAACGAATTGTATGACGCAAGTTAAGGGATGACAGGTCCCACAAGTCACAGTAAGCGTCTTGGCAACGCCATACCCATTTACAAACAATAATAAGAATGCATCATTCCGCACCTATACCTACGTAGGTCTCTACAGGCATGTTTTATGCATTTGCATAAATTAACAAACTTATATTCTTGCGTTAGTGTTGCAAAACAATGGGGAGACTGATCATCCTTCAATACAAGCAATAACTATAGGTACTTAGATACATAGCCTTCATACATGGGCCTGTTTTGGATGGATGGACCTTAGATTGTTTGAATGTTAATAAAAATAGAGATGTCTAAAGCCAATATAAATTGTGAACCAGGGAGGGTCAGATAAGTAGGTACATTAGATCTATGTACTTATATTCTAATAAGATTCGTCAAGTGTACCTAGGTACCTATATTAGCAGAGGTATGCCGACGAATTGAAAAAATCAGCCTGATCCAAACAACCCAGAAAAAAAGGGGGCCGGATGAATGGTCTCGAGATAAGAGGATGATCGTTCCAAAATGCCTCTTTTGACGCGATGCTGCACATGGTAGCCTACCCCGATAGTGCGGGGATATATTATTTGTGTAAGTCTAGGCCCGTTGCATTACCTCGCCCCTCAGGGGCATCTCTGATTTTACAGTGTGACTTGTAAGGATGATCGTGCCAAAATGCCTCTTTTGACGCGATGCTGCACATGGTAGCCTACCCCGATAGTGCGGGGATATATTATTTGTGTAAGTCTACGCCCGTTGCATTACCTCAGGCCCCTCAGGGGCACCTCTAATTTTACAGTACGTGACTTGTAGGTAGGTACCTAATTGTTATGTTTTTCTTTGTTGAACGACTCGAAATCGTCAGTAAGTGGGTACTTATGCAACGGGATGCAAACCCGAGACACTCAAGTGGTCATCTGACCGGATCATACTGTTCCAATAATGTTCCATTTATTAGCCGAATCCGACACAGGAGCAGCCGATGCAACGGAGCCACGCCGTTTTATCGACTGTATGTTAGTCTGTAAGGTATTTGTAATATGGGCCTTATTGCCTGAATTAAATTTCTAAATAAAATAAATAAATAAATTAGATCGCACACTTTGTCACGATTTTATTACTCGCATGATAACATTGATAACTAGGCCTTTATTATGATATCTGATGGTTGTTATTATTTGAAGAAGTAGGTGATATTATAGAAGGTTGGTTACTCATTCGAAGTAGGTGACATCAGGTAGGTCACTTTCTTAGGACGTCAAATTCTGAGCACGCCACTTACGTGGTATGATTGTTTTCCTAGGACAACGCATTCTGAGGATGAAAGGTATTGTCCAAAACGATTTTCTTAACATTTAGGATACCCTATATCACCTATATGTATGTAATACCTACCTACTTATGATCTTATGACTTATGAGCTTATGATCAATATCGTTGGAGGTTCGTATAAAATGTTACAAGTAGAGTTTAATATAAGGTAATAGGTATCAGATGTTAGTTCGACGTGGTATATTTAAAAAAATGCCGTCTAGATATCGAAGTCAGCCTGCCAACAGCTCGACTTCGATAACATTGAAGTACCTATTGAACAACAACACGTAACTACTTAACCTGCATACAATGATTAAATTGTTCTGTTTAAATGAATGCAACTCTAACGATAATGATACGCGCCATTTGTTTAGTAGAATTCTGATAAAACACAATCGTCTCGTTTCATATGAGAACTTTACTATATAGGTAGATACCTAACTAAAATTTGTTACTGAAAATATTATAAAATTTACAGTACATCTGGTGCTCCATTACGACACCCTGCATTTGCTACAATACGCACATTACGTAACTACGTCGAAAATTTAAAGGGCCATAATTATGTACTACCTACTGTAAATCTATCCAACATTTCTTCGGTTTCAATGACGATGCAGCCCTACCTAACCCGTCTACCTCCACTCCACCCTGCACTAGTGCCATGTTTTTTTTAAATATTTTTAAATTTTTGATAGATAATTAAACGTTTTGAAACGTTGTACGATACAAGTGCGAAAAATAGGAATTTCGCAATAAGTGGCGAATTTTTAAACCCGACCGAAGGGAGTAAATAACTGTTATCTATATAAAATTAGTTGTATGTACAATATTCTAAACTACTCTTAAACATGATTTTAACAGAATGATTGCTCATACACATTAATTAGCTCATCAACAAGTGGAATAGTTATAGTTCAAGATCGGGTCAATCTGGCTATCTGCACGACCTAGCGGATTTATTAATGTCATGCAGTTGCAACGACCTTATTCACAAATCACACTAAACAGCCGACCAATATACGTTTGGTCTGCCATTAAACACGGTAGATACTGATCTCGAAGTCAATTTATACAAGACTGAGCTCAAAAATCTCACAATAGAGTCAAATTGTTATGTGAATAAGCACAGTTTGTTTACAGTAAGTGCACGGGCGTGATTATGTCTCAGACGTTTATGCTATCAACGTTTTATTGCCGACGATGATGACTGATTACGATAACACTAATGTAAAATGGGGCATAATGGACATGTTATGTAGTTGCAGATCAATTCATAAGAGCTGGCGTGAGAAATATAGACGGATTAATCTGATATGGACTAATCTGTCTATATTTCTCAAGACACGACAGGCAAGAGTCGCCAGTGTCACATAAAGTAGGAAGGTACCTATTTAACTCAGGCACCAATATGAAGGCAAATAGATTTAACTAAGGCCTAAATGTAAATGCATTATTTACCAATAAATTGTTATTCATTATTCCCTAGCTCCCTACATACCTCTATTCCTCTATATATTATATATAACACGAGTTCGATATTTTGCATTAATCCTATATGAATCCAAAGGTTACGGGATGTATTTTCTGATATGACTAAGTATCATGAGTTATTTTAAGAACACGTCATATTAACCAACTTCATATTTTATCGTTTGGTACGGTCACGGTCATGACAAACATGCAAACTTATCTTCAACTCATTCGAACGGCATAGGACAAAAATACGTTAGCTTATATATTTATAAATAATGTAGGTACAGTCATCAATACTATTAGCTTAACAGCTTTGCATGCAAACTTCTATGCAGAGTGGGTACCTAGTCTCTACAGCTGACTACGAGGGGCGTTCAAAATATTCTCGGTATTGATATCTTACGACCTCTTCTAAAATTTCTTTCGTTACTGGCCGCTAAGGTTTATTCATTGACATTAAAAAAAAGTATAATTCGAACCGAGATAGTCTTTTGTTTTTCTGCAATTGCTGAACAAACATGAACATCATGTGCGAATTGACAATGTTAACTAAATTAGAACATCGATGCGTGATAAAATTCTTGACAAAACAGGGTAAAAATCAAAAAACCATAAAAGAGGAAATGGATTGTGTTTACCGTGAGTCTGCTCCTTCTTTATCTACCATTCAAAAGTGGTCAAGCGAGTTTAAACGCGGAAGGGAGAGTATTGAAGATGACCCTAGACCTGGCCGGCCTGTAGTAGCTACTTCACAAGAAAATATTGATAAAGTGAAAAAACTTATATCGGAAGATGGTCGAGTGAAGGTAAAATCTATAGCACAAGTAACCAATCTCTCTATTGGTACCGTACATGATATTATACATGACCATCTTAATATGTCACAAGTAAGTGCAAGATGCGTTCCGCGAATGCTGACTCGGCTTCAAAAAGACATGCGTGTAGCTTGTTGTTCCGATTTTATTGACCTGTGCGGTGAAAATCCTGATGAGTTGCTGCAAAGAATAGTTACTGGAGATGAAACCTGGGTTCATCATTATGACCCAGAGAGTAAACAAGAGTCCATGCAGTGGCACATTAAGGGTTCATCTCATCCCAAGAAGTTCAAGGTCATCCCTTCAGCTGGCAAGATCATGGCCACGATATTTTGGGATTGTGAAGGAGTATTACTAATCGATTATAAAGAAAAAGGTGTAAATATCACAGGACAGTACTACGCTAACATTCTACGTCAATTAAAGGATGTAATTAAAGAAAAGAGGCGAGGAAAGTTAACCAAAGGTATTCTGCTTCTGCATGACAACGCCCCCGTCCATACTGCTCATATTGCCAAGGCAGCTATTGTTGAATGTGGGTTTAAAACTGTTACTCACCCACCGTATAGTCCGGACTTAGCCCCCAGCGACTTCTTTTTGCTCCCCAATCTTAAAAAGGATCTGCGTGGAAATAAATTTTCTGACGATGCAGCATTGAAGGCGGCAGTGGAGGAGCATTTTTACACGAAAGATAAAAAATATTTTTACGAGGGATTAAAAAAAATAATTGATCGATCTTTTAAGTGTATGAACATAGGGGGGGAGTATATTGAAAAATAAAAATATCAAACTTTTCGTACTTGTTTGTTTTCATTCTCATACCGAGAATATTTTGAATACCCCTCGTATACACTTGAGTACTTGGGCGTTTTTTTTTGTTGTCCCCTACACTTTTTTTTCAAATTTGGGATTTTTATGTTATTTCTACTTAGAATCATGAGCTCTTTTTATCCTAATAGGAGAAAAAAAGTGTCCTAAGGTTTTTATTTCCATTACGTCACCATTTTTCATAGACTTTGTATGGCGGTCGCGGAATGGAAAGATCGAAAAATGTATGGAAATTTTGGGACACTTTTTTTCTCCTATTAGGATAGAAAGAGCTCGTGATTCTGAGTAGAAATAACATAAAAAATCCCAAATTTGAAAAAAAAAGTGTAGGGGATAACAAAAAAAAACGCCCAACTTCGACTGCTCACTTGCGACTTTCTTCAAACGCATCATGACCTAATATTCTCCATAGTACCTATAATGTCCTATAGATCGTCGCCATACTGTTAATACTGAATGGTCTAGATCTAGACACTCTAGACATATCCTAATTATTTATTTAGGATATGTCTAGTATTTAAAAGTTTCAAAAAGAGTCAAATTAATTGGGAAGGATTACAAAATATGGGTTTCGGCATGTTTCGGGTATAACTGGCAGTTACAACCCGAAACCGAGCAATTATTAACTGCCAACACATTTCTATGTGAGTAGTCTCGCAATTTTGAAAACTTTTCGTCGGCAGATCAGTGAATAGTACCAATACCGATACAGGGCAATGGCCACCGAGGTGGGCATCCGTGACGGCACAATTGCGACCGCTCAAGTGGAATCAAGTGCACTAAACTCTGCTGTTGCGCCTACAGACATCCGCCACGCGGGTAACTGTGTCATTCAATGTCATTGGGTCCTTCGCATGTAAATAATACCAATGAAATCGCCTTTGAGATCCGCACTGGCTGTTTGTTTGGTATTAATATGACAAGCAAGGCATTCCTAGTAGTTTGACTGGTCTCTAATCTAGACCGAGAGATATGATGAAGAAGAATCTAGACGAATGAAAACAGTGCGATATTTAACCCTGGGTTTAGAGTCCTTGGACTATTGTTCTGTCTGATACTAGTTAATACTCAATATAATAGTCATCCGTAACTTAACATTGTACAAAGACAATATTTTCTTAATAACAGATAAATTAAAGACGTCACAATGTCTCTGTGAAAGTTGATAATTAGTGAGTCATGGTAGTGTTTACGAAGACTTAGGTATATAAAGATATCAGCTTTAATAATGCCTTTGTTACACCAAGTAATTAAGTATTTACCTCATCTTGCTAACTCAAGATGACGTCAGACGTGGCACCGCGAAAATTATTATGAGTCTGAGTCACACACACTTTAAATAGGTAGGTAGTCTAGGTAAATACATGTCTTTTGTTATATATAAATTAGGCACCTAACTCTTGTATATAAAGCGTATAATAATGGCCCAAGGAGAACAATAGGCATTAGGCACCTTCTCATATTTCCCGCAATACTCATGTGCACCAACAATTTCTGCGTTATGATAGCCCCTAACTGTAGGACAAACGCGCAAACATACAAACTTTTATGCATAGATGCGCTTTTATGCGTAGAAAATATTACGTACATTACTTATTTCAATGAAATAAATTTTATCTTTATCTTTTATCTTATGTAGTAGAACATTTCTTGCTACGGGCCACCGTTTAAGAGTTATTTACGAAAAACTATAAAAATGGACCTTAACCCCCCCCCCCCCCCTACTCGTTAGCTTCACTCCCACCTCCCGGTACTTTTAGTATCTTGTTTAATACTTACACCATTACCTACACCCATGCTAAAATTGGCTTACACAAGTATTATTTCCCCCGATTGGCAATTTTTGGTGTTCGTTTGGTGTACTATTTTCTCTGCCACTGACTGGCTACCTTCAAATAAAAGTTGGTCGATTAAGAGAAATTTATCTTCTTTCCAGGTCACTCCGCTCGTTTATGAGAAAGGACAAGAAGAAACAGTCGCAAGACAGCAAGCTCGGCCAGCAGGTGAACGGCGACAGCAGCCCCGTGGTCTACCGCCGCGCGCTACAACGTAAGATGCACGCTCGGAAACCATGAACTGACAATAAAGCTTGCACTAACACCTATTGATCATTTTCATTACTAATGTATCACATTAATAGATAAGTTTTGATAACCCACATTGGGCCAGCGTGGGGACTATAGCCCAAACCCTCCCATGCTTGAGAGGCCTGTGCCTAGCAGTGGGACTGTGGGATGCGGTGGGATAGGCTAAATTATGTATTGGTACTTATATTATTTATGTAATAGATACGCTTAGTAAACATAAGGGGCGTCAATAAATTCCTACCGTTAGAAAAGCTTAACCAGTGAACGAAGGACTACAACAGTCGCTTTGTTTTCAGCCGTTCGTTACAATGGAAGATGCAAGTTAAATTCATAAACTATAAACATTAACACATTACTAATTTACCCTATTATTGCTTTGCTTGCTTAGGTAAGTAAATTCCTATGGCCAGAAAGGAGATGAAGAAGTAAAAGTCGAACAAACTTAACCAGTACCTAATTTAACTAATTTTGCATCGAACCTTACACTAAACGTTGATAGACTCCTCATGATCTACACTTGCAAATTATAGTACAGTCATCTGCAATAATAATAAGAGTAACATATTATGTTACTCTTCGAAGGCCGCAAAATTATGTAACACGCTCTTACGGTTCTACAAATAAGATCGTGACAGATATTTTTGCGGCCTTCGTTGTGTAACATATTATGCAGGTGACTGTACCTGTGATTAAAGTGAAGAATTCAACAGATAAAATATTACCTACACAATACCACTCCTTTCCAGTTAAGTAGGCATCTAATTTATCCTGTTCTCATGCTTTTATACTAGTAGGTATTACCCTTATCTAAAGTGGCGTCATTCTGAGCATACATAGCGTGTTACTTGTGCAATAATGTAGGTGAGAGTAGCCGTGTCCTCGATTATTTAAGTACATAGGTACATCTGATTCTTTACTGGCTACTAAACTAAACAAGAAATTGATAAATACCTTTTAGATTGAAACTGGCAATACAGTTTCTCAGATAGATAGGGTGACGACCTCTCTCCTCGAAGACAAAAAATAGATACACACATTGTCACAAAAAGTGTCATGTCAATCGAATACTTACCGCACAACTTAGATTAGAAAATATATTTGTGTCTTTAAGTAAAAAAGGACTAGTTCTGATTGTACATATATAGTATGACATCACAGGTGTAACGTAAATAATATTTTCAATACGAAGTTTACGCAAATAGTTACATAGGTACCTGTATAAGCATGCACCAGCACAGACTCCAGATCCAGACGGAGCCCGTAGTTTCCGATCACCCCACCCACGTCGTAACTTCTATAGAAAGTTTTTAGACTTGGTGCGGCCTCTTCCAACGCTTTAAATTACACATATACAGCCTTCTTTACCTCTAGGGGGGCGCAAGAATCTCTGCAACACACGGGGGTACAAAATGTTTGATAACCCATTTTGAGAACAGGAGTCGAGGTCGTTACTCCTTTCACGTAACACGACGTAATATAGTACCTAATTAGTTACGTTCTTTACAGACACATCGACGTCGGGGGTGCGCAGCACCGTCGGCTCCCCGGAGCACGCGGACCGCTACATCTACGGGGGTTCCATCACACCGCTGCCGCGCTCGCGGTTCCAGGAGCGCCTGCGCAGCCCTAGCAACTATGAGGTCAACTCACTCAGGTATGCGCATCTTCCATTCTATGTTTATAGGATCGCACTACCTACTTACGGACAGAAGGAAAGGAGTTTCCATCAAAAATCAACCAACGCTACCCAAAATAGCTACCTAATCTGTAATTTCCACTAAATTTTATTGAGTTATCTCAAATGTATTTTCTACCGTCAGTCTAACATATTTGATGCCTTTCGGCTCTCGATCCTTGTCAAGTTTGCGTCGTGACACCACCGTCCAGCGCACTCATTGCACTGTTGTACCCAGAGCGAAGTGTGTGTCGCTCAATGATCTTAACTTTGTCTAGATTCATCCTTTATATAATTTTACTAGACCATTCACTACATTTACCTAACTACCTAACTGAAAACTTGAGATTATTATGCTACTCCTGTTGTACGTGAAAGTTGTAAAAACCTAATCGTCCCCGTTATATTTTCCAGCACGACACCCCGCATGGCCCGTAGCGAGGTGTCGGGCTCCCGGCTGAGCGTGGAGAGCACGAACCCATTCGACGAGGCCCCGATACCGCCCGTGCGCGCCTCCCGACGCAAGAAGAAACGCGCGCCGATGCCGCCACAAGGCGGGCCTGATACTTCCGTAAGTTAACAACCCACGCTAAGTCCAAGTCCTATACTTAGTCATAATGCTTTTATGTCTTCTTGTATGTTTGTGGGATTATCCACCGTAGCATCAGAACTAGATATTACTTTATTTTTAACTGTCATCCGTTTTCTTTTTGACTTAATTCTGTGAGTAAGTAGAGGTAAAGGTAAAGATTACATTTTTAAACAGACCTCCAAAATATTGAATGTTCTTGAAATATAAAAAAAATCTTATTCGTGAAAAATGTTAAGTGAAAACTATTAGTCTTGATACTCAAATATGTACAATGGAATCGGAAGATAAATATTAACCATGTCATTTCAAATTGCAGGCAAGCAGCATAAACACCACATTGAACATCAGCGAAGTCGAAGAAGAAACTCCCAAGAAAGATCCCGATTTGGAAGTCGAAGATGAAAACTTAAACGTCGAACTTAAAATAGTTGAGGACGAGGAGACGAAAACCAAAGATAAGGAAACAGAGAAACCTCCAGATGTCGTTCAAGATACGATTGTAGAAGCTGTAAAAGATTCAACGACCGAAGCTGCCCCTAAAGATACAACGATAGACATTTCAAAAGAAACTACAGCTACAGAAACAATACAAATTTCAAATAACAACTCGGTCACGGCACCCGTTTTGACTCATCAGGATTCCGATGATGTCGTGGTTAGGAGCGCAGAAAATGGACTACACGAGACTAAATTGAGTAACGCGGATTCGGAAGGCGACATTCTTGATAAGGTTTCATTCCCCAAAGTTGACATTACCACATATAGAAGAAATTCCAGCGTCAACGAAGACGAAATCCGACTCAGAAGGGGTAACTTAGAAGATTACCACACTCTCGCAAATAAGAGAAGCAAGAGTCTCACTAACACCTCGGACCCAGTCTACGTGGCATTTGACATCAACCTTAATGAAAGCAGGTCTGACAGGGATCTAAATGGCAACGACGAACCCCAAAAAGTAATTTGTAAGCTCTATGACGAAGCGGTGAGAAAACAAAGTGTCGATAATTCTATTTCCAGTACTGAAAAAGAATTCATCGAAATCGATAGAGCTACAAGGGAGCTTGAAAGGGAAATCAGCAAGTTGAACTCGGCTTTAATAGACGATGAAGACATACTGGGTGCCCCTCGGTTGTCTGTCTCTGATATAAAGCGCAGGTTTGACAACAATAATTCCTCGCCCCCTAATCCCATACCAAAGCCTAGAAGAAGCCATTATGGAGGTAACTCGCCCGACCAGGTCATCTAAGGTTAAGAGTATGTTTTAACAATGTAAAACGCAATAGTTACCTGTGGTAGCAATGCTAGTGGTATTTTTATTCCCAGTAGTAATTGACCAATATATTCCGGGATTGACATTGAAAATAACGCGAGGCTGTTTTAAAAACTATTGCAACGTGCCTAAATAATACAAGAGAGGATCTCTTTCTAGACAAAGAAGATGAAAATACACTTTGAATTAATTATTAGAGGTTAGGAACATGTATTTATTAAACGACTTCCCAGGAATTACATTTACTGGTGGTAAGCCGAGGATATACCGGTTGCAGTTGGTAGTTGTAGGAACTAAATACTGCCTACTACTGGGAATAACTCTTATATACAACTACATTGGGGAAAGTAGTTACTATGTACTTTAGAGACTAGCGATTATGAATTGTCATATTTGTTACATACATTTTAAATTTACTTAATGTACATTCAAATTACGTTTTAAATTATTAGTTTTGGATCTCACATATAAAAATTCAGAAGACCGTAGTTTGTACATATTTGTTAGAAAGGTGTAAACTAAATCATAAATAGTGAGAACACTGCTGATGGTGGGAGTTTTGCCATAAATAACTATAGTAATATATCCGTGTAGTGTAAGTTTTTCAATGTGATAATTTCATTTCCTATAAATAATTTTATTTATGTTGATTTATTAATAATGGTAGGCTGGTAGAAACACTTATTCAAGATTAAAACGTAATACATATATCTAAAGCAAACTGTTTTTAATGTTGCTCGTTGTTTAATAAATTATTATTTTAATAGTGGTGATATAGTCATTTTCATTGAAACCTATAGACATGATTTACTTAGATAACTTTAATAAAATTATACTACAAGTCGTAATTTTGTAAAATATATTGGACTATGTGTATACATATTCGTTATTGTATATAAACATTTCATAACTTACTTATTCTTCCTTTCTTATACTTAATAAACCTTGGTAAATTTGACGTGACAGTGCTGACGAGAACTTTGTATTCCTTTGGTAGCTTCTTTTGCTGCCTTGCCTGAAATCACACGATACCACAGAATAAATAATAGTACCTACTAAGTACAGAAGACTCACTCTCTAACAAAACGCGTCTGTTACGATCAGCAGAGATATGGCCGCTAGGTGGCGACAGCGCCACGCGCGGCTTATGGCTTTCCCCAAAATTGGGGCGGAACGGATGTACTTTTAGCTACCTGTAGCAAAGCGACGAAATCGCGGAGTGAGATACGCCTGACGATAATCTTTATTTTTCACTACCTATAATTTATTGCGTTATTTATTTGTTCTCTGAATCAATTTAGTCTGAAGGATTTAGTTTGGATCCCTTGCCAAATTTTGTAACATCACTCAAAAGAAGTGCAATGAATATTTATTTTTATTATAATTTTAATTACTGTTAAATTATAGCATAGCCAGCGATCTAAAAGTGACCTTATGTAAAAGTAATATACAGGGTGGCCCATTTAGATCGGTCAGTATGGGAAAATCTGAAACTATAAGACATACGACGATCTCTTCTTAGGAACCATGTCATCGATTTTAGTAACAAGAAAAACTGCATTCATACATAAAAAAATGTGTACTCAGCTCGGGAATCGAACCCGGACGTTTTGAAAAAAAAAATCTAAAATTATTTCTATTTAGATATCGATTGTGTATGTCTTAAGCAGTAAATGTTACTATGAAACATGATGTCTGAAATGAATAAAATGCATTGTATTCATATCCTTTAATTTATTTTAGTATTTTTTCGACATGGCCACCATTTTTTTCAATACATTTTACATAAAAAAAAATTAAATGTATGAATGCAGTTTTTCTTGTTACTAAAATCGATGACATGGTTCCTAAGAAGAGATCGTCGTATGTCTTATAGTTTCCGATTTTCCCATACTGACCGATCGAAATGGGCCACCCTGTATAGTGTTCATAGTAATTTTAACAAGAACGCCAAGTCCCCAAGTATAGGTACAATTTATATTATAAAAATGCACCGCGATCAGCAATACTGACTGCTACACTATTTTATTCTACAACATCCCATGTATACCAATAGAAATAATTTATTGTAGATTTTGTAATTTATTTGAGTTCAGTTCAACAATGTAAACGCAACTAAAATAAGCGAACACGCTCCCGAACTGATTTAATACGTACTCGTGTTCCTCAATCATACAAAAACTGCCGGAACAGATAAGACTGAAATTTGGCAATTTGGTAAGTCTCAAATTATTTCTAATTATAATAATGATTTTAGTTCATAATATAACATCTTACCTTGTTCTTGAGTACTGGTGATAACGCATTCAATTTTTCTACAAGATTCAGTTTAGCAGCCAGGGCATCTGTTTCATCTTCTGAATATAAATCAATGATAGTATCTACTGCCTCCGCTAGCACCCAAACTTCATTTTCTTTATGCGCTTGGTCTAATAAGAAGTCTGTGATGGTGCATATTACGTTTGCCGAGGCGTCGCTCAAGGTGTTCACCAATAGGAGAGCCAGGAGTCCTATCATGCGGATCAGGTTGGATCGTATTTCTGGGGCAGTACATTCGCGGATGCCTGTTAACATCATCTGAAATTAAAGCAGGTTTTTAAGTGAGTATAAATGTGATCTAAAAAACACGCTTTGTATGAAAGAACGTTAGTATTTACATATCTAAACCTTTTTTATATTTATCGCAAACTACATCAATAATGAAGCTTGTGATAAAGCTTTTTACAGACCACGAGAAGAGTTAAAGATTTAAGAAATTAACAGTCAATATACAACAACGGAACCTAATACCTAAATAAATTGACATGTAATATTTAGAATATTATAAATAAATGACTATGACTATAAATAGGTATGTATGTAGTTGGTTTATTTCTGTCGCGTGTACCGTATAGTCAGAGTAAGGTAAGAACTTAAGAAGTAAAATTTGACTGAATTCGTTGTATATACATGTATGATAAGATTATCAGTTAAACGGTAGATCTTAGTTTCATAAATATAAGGGTCTATTTATACCTGTCAAAATTTACTTCTTGCCTTTCTCCGACTACAGCGTCAAAACTACCGAGTCAGTTCGTTTTTATGACATAGGTAACATAGACTACATGTTTAACCGACCTTGAGAGATAATTAGTAATATAGAGGGCAGTTTTCATACGTTTGCTAGGAAAATTTCAATAAGTAGATATATACCTCCAAATCAGAGACAGCCAAGTCACTGAATAGAACATTATCAGCGCTTCCATTCTCCCTGAGCTTTATTTTATCTAACGACGCTCTCATGACGGCCGTGGCGGACTCCAAAAGGACCGCGTCGGAGTTCTGTTTAAAGACCATCTTGCCCGCCTCCACCCAAAGCCTGTATACGCCGTTTACCCCACCAAGGTTCTCTATGGGTAAACTTGATAACATGTTGTTCACGCATAGCAGAGATCGTGTTTGTAGATTTTGAAGTCTGGAAAACAAAACCACCGATCTTATTGAAGTGAAAACTTCTTTAGCGGCGCTGTGCACTTTTTGAGGTGGATGACGTGACCGTAAGACGATCACGTGACCTGATCGAAAAACTGTTACATGTAATGTCTTTGAGTTTTTCTTTATTGATTTAAATGCCATCTAGTGAGTTTCGCTCTAACTGGTATTAATATAACTCGAGTACTAACAGTGATGTGCTTAGGGGTTTCAAGTAATGCGACGAAATAACGCTAGATGGCGTTAACCTCAATTATACATAGTGCATTTTGCACTAGTCATCGAGTTTTCACTTCTGCCGGCACTCCCTGAGTGCAACACGTTGTTTTTTCTTATACACTTAGACCAAGATAAGTATACAGCCATTTTGATAACCCATACTGTGCAAGTGTTATTTTAAAAGTCAAACTTCTATGAAATTATGACGTATAAATAACACTTACACAGTCTGGGCTGGTACTTTCGCATGAGCTGTAAAAAGTCGCAGTTGCAGAACACTAAATACCACGCCAAACCAAAGTGCGCGCGATCTTTTGGTCCAAAAAATAAGATTATATCAGATGCGCGCCGGCTTCGCACGGGTTAACAAATTATACATATTTTATTTTATTTTATTTTTATTTTATTTTATTAGTCAAATAAGTAACACAGCATTACAGTAAAACCAAGGCACTGTGAAACTACAAAATAAAATACAAAACAAAGAAACATGAGAATAAAATACAAAATACAAGTTTTAAACATTCGATTTGGGCGACGACGTAACAGCGTGGCTCCGTAGCGTCGTCTGACTCGGCGTAGGGTTCGGCAGGTTGCCCCGGAACCGCCGAAACACCACGCCCTTCGGCCAGAAGTCCGCGCTTGCGATGGTGTTCTGCAGCGGCCGCGGCACGCGCACCACAAATGAACTGAAGTGCACCCTCAGCGTGTAGCCAGTCTTCCGGCGGACGTACTCCACCACCTCGTCGGCCCCGGCGGAGTAATGCAGGCGAGACACGTAAACCGACGTAAACGATATGAACCTTCCTCTTGAATCACTATCTATTAAAAAACCGCATCAAAATCCGTCGCGTAGTTTTAAAGATCTAAGCATACAGACAGACAGACAGACAGGGAAGCGACTTTATACTATGTAGTGATATTCGCGCACCTTGTTTAACAAGATATTGTTGCAGGTGACTGGTACAGATTTCAAAAGAAAGCAAGCCAGAACATCAGCAGTAAGGTTGCCTTTATCAATAACAATAATTTATCTTTAGGGGAATGAGCAACTTTAGCATCTTTCTGAGAAGATGAAAGGAGTTAAAGTGATAGGTACTTACTTTTTATAGAGCAATGCTGAGCCCTCATATTCTTTCAATATCATCAACACATTTTCCGCAGGTAACTGCGTTTTCGCCCACACCTTATCAAATATCTCCAGTGACACCAGGGCCTCTAAAATTTCAGTCGGTAATTTATCTTCAGGCAACATAGTTTCTTCTCCATTACAATTCAGGTCATCATCAGGCAGGTCTTCACTGTCTGATGAATCCCCACCGTCCACAGAGTCTTCGGCGTCTGAAATAAGAAAAAAAATTAAAAACCTCTAATTGGACCTGGATGATCAAATTACATCGCAATAGAAGTGTTATTATCAATATCATAATAGAAATAGAAATAATTTATTCGTAAGCACAAACACAAAATAATATAAATTTAAGTATACAAAACAGAAAAACATACAAAGGAGAAAGCGCCACGAAATGGTATCACCTCAGCATGTTGCCAGTGACTTCCAGCACTGATCTTCCGATGAGACCATATCGTACATACTATAATAGTTACTTTTATTAATGTTGCTAAGAATATTCTACCATAGTCAACAACAGACAGTCTGCAAATATCCCCTTAAATACCACACTTGCAAGATTTTAAAGCAACTATTTTATGTAAATTATGATACTCAAATGCCTCAATAAGCCGTTACTACAGTAAACTTACCTTCACTAGAACAAATATTAGCGATAATTTCCACAGCACTCTGCTGTGCATCTAACATTTGTGTGACCGATTTTATGTGATTTTCCAATGCTTGAACCGCTTTTCCTTTTGGCGCTGTTATCTTACCCGCTCCATCAGGCAATGGCACATCACTAGAAAGCTGGTTACATGCTGCTCTATGATCTTCAGAGAGAGTATTGGCCAGAATCGCAATAATCTGGTGAATAACATTACCAGGCAGACTGGATATATTTCCACCACATGTGTTTATAGTGACTCCGGCAGCAAGAGTCTTCACTAAAAGCATTGCAGGCTCATTGCTCTCTAATGACAGTAACTCCTGTAACTGCTTTTCTGAGTTAGACTTTATTTTCTCCATAGCTTGGGGATTATCTTCTACAACTACTATAAGACATTGTAACACTGCAGTAACAATGTCATTACCAAAAGTTGTCAAATCCAGGTATCTGGGTAATATGTCTAATATTCTTGACTGTCCAAGGTACTTGATAGCAAGATCTGCAAGAAAGACAAATGATTGTTATAATATGCATCAAAATAAAATCGGATACTGTTGTCCTGTACAAACGTGGATTTTAAGTTGTAAAAGTATAAGTTTTTTATTCTGTCACAATGGATATTAAAAATAATCATCAACTTCAAAAATTGATAAAATGTAGGTAGGTACCGTAAAACGGGGTGAGTAGGTTTCGCGGGGAGAGGTGGGTTATGAATGGGGAGAGAAGGTTTGAGAGGGGGGTGAGAAGGGATTTTAAGGGTTCTGCTACAAAAATAATGTATTCCAATTTAAAATGGAGCTATAGTAATACGCATAATAAAAAAAATCGATCCAACAATCTTCCAAAATCACCTTTGTATGAAAACCCCTCTCACCCCAAATACGAGGCACTACGGGGTGAGGTGGGTTTTCCTCTTTATCGTCAAGTTATGAAATGGAACTACCCAAAATAAAATAAAAACTAGAATACAAACGTCTGGAACACTTATTATATACACCATTCAGTTTTCGTATGTAAAAATAAAATGTTATCGAGGTTTGAAATTCAGTTTTGACTCTACTCACCCCATTTTACGGTAATATACGAAATTAAATGCGTTTGTATAGCACAGCTTATGTAATGGCCCTAATATTAAATAAAATTTATTTGTAATTAAAATAAAGAAAAATTCAAAGAAATTGTAAATACCTGAGCTTTCACACAAGTTCCAAAGCAGGTTAATACACTGAATAATTGTGTCCATATCCTCATCTTTAGAAGCAGAACTGGACTCTGGTGTAAAGGATTCTGTATGCTGAAAAATAGATAGCATATGTCTAATGTATAGGGTAATGTAACCAATAGGGTTCTTAAAGGCCAGATAGACAGACAAAGATGGCAAAGCTATTTATTTATACCCTAAAAATACCCTTTACTATTGAACCTTAAAAACGGTAATGATTCCATATAAAATGTGCAAAATACTCTATTCATTTTTTCTATATAACCTGGATTGGTTGGATCAAAGAGCACAAAATTGTGTACCTCATGGAAATAACATATTAGTGTGGTCATAGCATCTTGTTCAAGCAGGCCCTCACAAGCCTCATGTCCCGCAGCAGAGAAGTTCCGCAGCGCTCCAGCAGCGGCATTCCTGACGGAACTGGCCTGATCTAGCAACAGCGGAGCTACCACTTTGATTAGACCTTTGTTTAGAACAAGTTCAATGTTTTCCGGAGTTTCTATGAACATGGCAAAGGTCTGAAGGCCACAATATTTCTCTTCCACATTGGCAGCCTGTAAATTAATAATTATATATTTTTTTTAATGGAACTAAATTAATTATTAGTGTAAACTCTATATAGCGACACTCAAGGGACCGGACACTTTTTGACGTTATAGAGAGTTTTCGTTAAATAGAGAGAAATTAATATTAAAGTAAACCAAATAGAGGCAAAAATGTCGACGTTATAGGGAGTGAAACATTATATGGAGTTTACACTGTATGTTAAATATTTTGGTTTGTCAGCTGAAAAGGCTAAGATAAATTAAATAATTGTTGAGCAAAAATGCAATTCATTCATTATTATATTTATGTTCTTCATTTTTTACATAGAAAGATTGTCATGATTTATTTTAACTTCAAAGCATAGTAAATGTATAATCTAAAAAGACAAACATAAAAAGAGAGCAATGTGTTGGTTAATAATGGGTGGGGTTTTGGATTCTACGTCGGGTAGGACTGCCCCATGCATGCATTGTCAAAGTCAAGAAAATGTTTCATTGTTTAAAGTTTAGTCATAGTCAAAATTATTGTTTACAAATAGCTTACTTTCTCATTTAATATTTTGAGTTAACATGGAAATTGTATTTGCGTTCTCCTTATTGTTCTGCCTCTTACAGGTTAATATCAGTAGGTATCTAATCTAACCTAGACAGCACTAGTTATTAAGGAACCATGCAAAAAATCTAGTCATGTAGCAAAATAAAATGTCACCAATATTGTTGAGTGTTTGTAAAATAATTATTAATATAAAAGGCGCTGTATCTCCAAATTATAAGAAAGGCGTTCGAACGAGCATATGAATTAATGTTGGAGAAAAGAGATGATAGAATAATTTGGATTTCTAACCTGTATCTGATCGAGGATAGTTTGAACTACATTTTCTTTCGTATCCACGGTCACTTCTTCTTCTTCATCGGAATTCTGAGCGACTACATTTTGCCTGACCTTCGTACGCTTGGGTTTTCTTATTTTACCCATGTTGTTAATTTAAAAAGCAGGAGCAGGAATCTTAGTTAAACTGCAGGTTAGCAGTGTGTTGACACCAAGCCATGCGTGCTTTTGACAGTTAAGGGCTGCCAGTACATAATTTTTGATTATACGATCCAGTGCCTGCAATTATACGAAATTCGATTGCATTATACGAGAACACAATAAAAAAAAACGATTAATATTAAATCGATATTTTAAAAACTGGGGTCTTACCGCGAAGACCGAAATTCGCAAATTGCAGGGGTGTTTCTCTTTTACTCTAATGAAGGCGTAATAAGAGTGACAGAGAGGGACGCCCACAATTTGCAATCTTCGAATTTTGCAATTAACAGTATTGACACACTGTTTTCAGAAGTATTGTCAGTAGTTTGACATCGGTGTTTTTTTCGTATCCAATTATACCGACTGACCACCTATACGTAATAGATACGAAAAAAATTCCATTATACGAATTTCGTATCCAATTCTACCATCTGGCAGCCCCGGACAGTTTTGACTTTGACAACTATGAGTACTATGATAATGACATATTTTTTTAACAATTACGACCTGACATTTTTTTTTTTTTTTTTAAACAGTTATGGCCTGGATGCGAGTCCTTTAAGCCATACGACCTGACATCCCAGAGGCGTATTTTCTTATATAACTTATATTGACACGTATGACAAGTATAGTTTGTAAAAGGACTGTCTCATTTCAATCATACACAAAGAGAATCATACTATCTTTATCTTACACTATAGTTCATTTTTTTAGCATTAGAAATAAGGCAAACAATCTTCATGTGTCTTTTTATTGAAAAACACGTTTTAAAAATAAGTCACGGCAAATATGTAACAAATTATGAATCTAATACGATCATTTATATTCTTCTGCTTTCATAAGTAATAGTTACTGATTTTTAAATTAAAAGACATGTCATCGCATACCTTCTTAGTACTAAGTAGTACCCAAAAGAAAAGGATGAGTATAGTTTTCCTGGTTCTTACTGACTGACAAATTGGGTTGACCAACTATATTTTACGCGGGAACGTATAAAAATGTATAGTCTGTCAAGCCATTTCCGTCAGTAGAAAAAGCAGAAAATTATAAAAATGTAGGCGCAAATTTATTTATTTATTTAAACTTTATTGCACGATAAAAATTGTACAAATGGCGGACTTAATGCCTTAAGGCATTCTCTACCAGTCAACCAATGGGTCAAATAGAAAACTTATACTTAGTGCAGGATTGTAGACAAAGAGAAGAAATATGAAACACAAATCAAGTATTCTAACCAATATTCTAATTATACACTTAAGTACACATATAACAATAACAGCAATATAAAATTACATATATACAAACATGCATAAATACATATATAAATAAATATATTATATACTTGGTCAACCAGATCTTGCCAGTAGAAAAAGGCGGCAAATTTGAAAAATGTAGGCGCGAAGGGATATCGTCCCATAGAAAATTTGAATTTCGCGCCTTTTTTTACTGACAAGATTTGGTTGACCAGCTATATTACATATATTATGTACCCAAATATACAAGTAACATGCGGATCATTTATTTTTAAGCGAGTTAGTGTAAACTTAAACTAAGTAAACTTATCATCCCATATTTTTTTTTTTCAAATGACGTATTAGGCCGGATTTACACTTGTAAGTTTTACTTACGTAAGTAGGGACACAGCTATACCACAGAATGAGAGATGAATATCGTTATCTCATTCTAACAAATAGCTTTGTCCCTACTTACGTAAGTAAAACTTACAGGTGTAAAGGCGGCCTTAGAATCAAATTAGAAGTAAAATCGTCATAAGTTTGAGTAATATTCTTCTTTTAGCGCACCGCACGAAAATGGCTACACAGCAGAATTGCGAGTATCTTTCTCTGTCACTCCAATTACGCCTAACTTGGAGTAAAAGAGAAAGATTCCCGCAATTGGCGATAAAGGTATTTTATATTCTACCCGTGGGTAGGTCATCAGCAGAAACTAACAAAAATACGCCTTTGGATTGGATATTATGGCCATAACTGTTTAAAAATGGATATTATGTTGTTTGCGTCGGGTACTACCTAGATGGCGCGAAGTGCAAACATTACGACAACATTAGAACTTAGAACCAGGGAACGTGCATAAACTATAGGGGGCAGCACAGCCCCAATTTATGTTTCCGATTCAGGCCACAAGATGGCAGACCCTCCAACCTATAGGCAAAGCATAGTACCTACTTAACTAGGCTGGGTACGTTCGGCGGCAAGCAAAATCAAGACATAACAGTATGTCCGACCAAGTTGGAATAAATGTTTAGTTTAGAAACCCGACTGCGCGATGTAAAGAATAGAGAGAGGGTAAGTACCTAATGCCCCCCTGTTTAAATTTAGCGTGGCATAGTTAGGCAAGATTTTATTTGTACGTGCTTACCTACGAGTATCTTATTCTGATCTTAATGCATACTTATGATACGATACGAACTCATCAAGTTGTTTATTCTACTTGACACACTTCTTGTGCCTTCTTTAAATTCATCATGTGTCCTGTATTTGCGTTGCAATGCATCATTTATAATATAAGTTTTATGGGATACAGTATTGTTATGTAAGTATGTTTTATTCTCCTTAAGTAACCATTTGAATGTGTGTATGTAGTGTCTAAGTCAGTCGACTATAGTCATAAAGCACCTATTTCGAAAGCAATGTTACCTACCAACTGATAGCCCTTAGGATAAATGGAAGGATAGTTGACTATGTGACCGTCTGTAACGTATTTTTTACAATATTGGTGCAGTCAGCAAAATTACCTAGCGTACTACATCTGCAATCCCTGCATACAAAATGGCAAGACACCGAAAAGGCGCAGCAAAAAAGCTTTGGTAAGTGTAGCTACAGATACCTATAGTACCTATTCTAACATCTAACGAACAATAACCCGTTGTAAAATATTGGATATTGTATACGTATCTACTATACGTTAACTCCAAGGAAACAACGACATTCCAGCGAGTTAAATTGAACAATGAAGATAACGGCCCGTTAAATATTATCTAACGCGTAAATCCATAGCGTAGGTATTAAATATGGAACAACCAATTTATTTATCTAGAACCCTAAATGGCGTAACAATCCCGTATTCTGACTGTACCTAGTTACAGTCTAACAGTAACAAACAAATGGCTTTAATGGTTCATTGGAGAACGGAGACTTATTAATTTACTAGGTAGTATGCCCTATAGGTATATGTTTGATTGAATCAGCACTCAAAAATGCTAGTTGAAGTCTCTCCTATCTGGAGCAACCCAACCCTCCTGAAAAAGTACACCACTTTGATACATGATACCTGATACACATACGATACATGATACACGTAGGTACATGATACCTATACCACTAATACTTTCTCCATTAATAGGTTCCTATCCAGTTATATAGGTGCACTTTGGTTCAGGAAGGTTGGTGATAGTTTCTCTAGACTCTAGTCGTATTTAATCAAAAGGAGGAGTAGTTGAATTAGTGCAATTGATGACAATCTCTAATCTACTCTGTACTTGGTACTATACGTACTACATATGTGTAGGTTGAAGGCCTATACAAAATGTGTGTTATGGAGCTATCTGGCAATCGGAAGTGATTATCCAGCGGCATGTTTCGGCCGGGCCGCATCCCCCGATGTAATTGCCTGAATTGATTCGGCCCGCAGGGGGCGGCGACAGCCTGACGTGCATCGGCTGCCTCCTCTAACATCGAGATACAACTAAATAAAGAAAGACTCATCTATAAAACTGATCTTATACTGTTCCCAAGAAGGTTCAAATTAAAAAGTCAACAAGCAGCAAGAGGAGACCAAGTTGATTGCGGCGACTATACACGACGTTGACTCATCTGTTTTTATTCAGCTAAATTCCGCTTTCACAAATTGGACGAAAATCGCCGTAGTCAAATTACTGCCTACTGAGAATTGGAGTCATTATCGATAATAAACATTGAAACTAAATATTGTAGTGGTTCCTGTAAATAAGTATTTCGATTTCAACCTTACCTAAAAAAATACTTCTTCGATTGCTCAGCATCCCGAATGCGACTTTGCCTCTGATAGATTTGAGTTGGCGCCAGCACACCTTGTCTTGTGATTCTTGTGCGATGATCTCCCAGTGTTTGTTTTTTAATACCTACCTATATTATTGGAAATAAAGCAAACGGTAATGAATGCTTATCACCTAATACATAAACCAACTATAAGTTCAGTAAGAAGTATATTACGTGATGATTACATCACACAGACCATAGTTTTTCTCGGATTACTTTCCTCGTATCCGGAAACTAAGGATTAGACAGAATAGTTTATCTTGAGTCATCCTGTATCAGCACAGCACACATTGTTAACTGAACATATCTAATTAGGTACGTCCACGATCGCGGAGATAAGCTCCGTATTGTCGGGCTGGGGATGTTGATAATGGGGGCGAGATTGAATTGGATGAGCAAACAGGGAAGCGACGGGTCGGCGCCGGGAAGTGCCTGGCTTATATTCCCCTGGACAGGCGACACCAATACTCAGGCAAGCCAGTGTAACTACAAACTCGAGCTTCGTAACAGCTATTCATAATTTAAGGTCTTACTTATACTGGTCCCTCAGGGAGCAGTCGGTACGAGATACGAATAGGTACCTAACAGAGCCTGTGGGTACATTAGGACTTACATTAGGATTTTCAGAACAGGGATCTATTCACAGGCTATATTGATTTTGGAAGTTATTAGAAGTTGTGTTAACACTTAACATCTAGTTAAAACAAAAGACAGAAATGCAGTAACGAATATGCACGCTGAGAACTCCATTTATTTATTGCCAGCGCGGTGACGGTGCAGGCTTCAGATTGTTTACATTATGTATAGTACCTAGAAGTGGGAATAGGATGCATTGTTTAATCTATATATATAAATGCAAGTGTCCAGACTGACTGACTGATTCATCAACGCAGAGCCGAAACTACAAAAGCTAGAAAGTTGAAATTTGCACACTAGGTTTCATTTATAAAGTGTACAAGAGATAAGAAGCGAATTTGAAAAATTCAACCCCTAAGGGGGTTAAAAAGGGGATGAAAGGTTGTATGGGGAACACGTTTTATTTTAAGCTAGGAATTTGAAACTTCGTAAACAGGTATATTATTAAAAAATAAGAAAAGTAATTTCCGCGTTTTTGAAAATTCATCCCCCAAGGTGGTGAAAAAGGGGTTGAAAGTTTGTAAGCAGATCGAAAAAAAATTTGAGTGCGGGACTTTAAACTTTGTGTATGGGCATATTATTAAAATACAAGAAAAGTAATTTCAGCGTTCTTAAAAATTCATCCCCTAACAGGGTTAAAAAGGGGTTGAAAGATTGAATCCATTACAAATGCTTTGAAACTTCTTAGAAAGGCATAATAGACGATTACAAAAAAAAGTAATTGCGACGTTTTTGGCAATTCAACCCCTAAGGGGGTTAAAAAGGGGATGAAGTTTGTCTTGGGGTTCAAATTTTATTGTAAGCTAGGAACTTGAAACTTCGTAAAAAGGTATTATAATAAAAGAAAAGAAAACTAATTTCAGCGTTTTTGAAAATTCATCCCCCAAGGTGGTGAAAAAGGGGTTGAAAGTTTGTATTCACATCAAATATTTTTTTGAGTGCGGGGCTTGAATCTTTGTATAAGGGCATATTATAAGAATAAAAGACAAGTAATTTCAGCGTTTTTGAAAATTCATCCCCCAAGGTGGAGAAAAAGGGGTTGAAAGTTTGTATGCACATCAAATATTTTTTCGAGTGCGGGACTTGAATCTATGTATAAGGGCATATTATAAGAATACAAGAAAAGTAATTTCAGCGTTTTTGAAAATTGATCCCCCAAGGTGGTGAAAAGGGGGTTGAAAGTTTGTATGCACATCATATATTTTTTTGAGTGCGGGACTTGAATCTTTGTATAAGGGCATATTATATGAATACAAGACAAGTAATTTCAGCGTTTTTGAAAATTCATCCCCCAAGGTGGGAAATAGGGGTTGAAAATTTGTATGGAAATCAAACATTCTTTTGAGTGCGGGACTTGAATCTTTGCATAAAGGCATATTATTAGAATACACGAAAAGTGATTTCAGCGTTTTTGAAAATTCATCCCCCAAGGTGGTGAAAAAGGGGTTGAACGTTTGTATCCACATCAAATATTTTTTTGAGTGCGGGATTTGATTCTTTGTATAAGGCCATATTATAATAATAAACAAGAAAAGTGATTTCAGCGTTTTTAAAAATTCATCACTTAAAAAGATTAAATAGGGGTTGAAAGTTTGTATTGAGATCAAACATTTTTTTGTGTGCGGGACTTGAATCTTTGTATAAAGGCATATTATTAGAATACAAGAAAAGTAATTTCGGCATTTTTGAAAATTCATCCCTCAAGATGGTAAAAAAGGGGTTGAAAATTTGTATGGAGGTCAAACATTTATTTGAGTGCGGGACTTGAATCGTTGTATAAAGGCATATTATTAGAATACATGAAAAGTAATTTCAGCTTCTTTAAAAATTCATCCCCTAAAAGGTTTAAGAAGGGGTTGAAAGTTGATAGAGAGTTCAAATTGTATTTAAAGCTAGGACCTTCAAACTTCGTAAATAGGTAGTTAGGTAGTAGGTTTTACTAAATAGTGGACTTGAAAATATGCTGGGGGTTGAGAGGGATTATATCGAGAACAATTTTATTCAGTTAGGGGCTTGAAACTTCGTAACCAGGTTGTGTATAATAATTAACAAATGATTAACAGCCCCTACTGCTATATTTTGCTGCATAATGTTCTAAGCTAATGTAGAATAAATATATAACCACCAATATACAAATCCACGCGTACGAAGTCGCGGGCAACAGCTAGTTAATAAATATCTGGGAGACCGAGCTTTGCTCGGAAAACATATAAAAACTCCAAAATGCGTTTTCCCAGAGATAAAACCTAGCTAGATCGATTTTTCGCCTCCGAAAACCCCCATACAGCAAATTTCATCGAAATCGTTAGAGCCGTTCCCGAGATCCCCGAAATATATATACATATAAATAAGTAAAGTACCTAAAGTAAAAATTTATTTGTGGAACACAGGTGATACAGTTATATATAAGGTCTTATATAAAACATAATAAATTAATAGAGCTATGTGTTTTGCCTATTGGCATACAAATATTAAAACTTAAAAATAAATATACAAGAATTGCTCGTTTAAGATAATAATAATTTTGGTAACGAGTATAAAAGAACCGGTATGTTACAAGAAAGCTAACACCAGTAACGCCAAAATACTACTTAAATATCGTGTGACGTATTAATTTTGGAAGCGGTGGACACTGGTAACAGCTGAATTCATGTAAAGCAACTATTCCCAAAGTTGTAACTCAACTCAACTCTCAAGTTGCTGGAATTCAGCACAGTCAGCGTCTAGTATGAACATGCCTTTCATGGAGAATGTTGGAGTTTGCCCGACAAATGTGCAAGCTTCGGGAAAGTTAAGTAAGACGCTGTGACTCGAACTTGTGGGTTGTGGGGGACATAACGGAAATCCGAATGGAGACTTACTTAATTGCCCGAGAGAACATTAGTGACCAAATCACCATTTTTACACTATGGCTAGAGTATACGCTTCGTACACTTGTATTGATTCATGAATCCTAATTAGGTACTCGTACTTGTCAGAAAATACCTAGAAGTTTTAGAAGATATACATATAGACAGAGATAGTGATTTTAGCCATACATTTACTATGGACAGGCTGAACCTGTATGACTGTGAGCGTCACACAATAATTTTCAAATGAAACTGAACTTTTTGTTTCACCCAGCAGCAAAGTTTGTTCACCTTTTGTGCCTTGAAATCGCCGCAACGCTCAAGATTCAATTTTTAAACCATGAGCGTAGAGAGAATTTTGGCATCTTTCGCTAACTCGGGTATCAGTATTAAATAACTATTTTAAGTCACTACCCTCCTACCCCCTACCTCATCAAGGCCCTCCCCTACATTACATGCGACGTAAAAATATTCAAATTGGCTACTTTCCTACTAGTCAAATCAGCTTCTTTTTAGAACTGTCAAAACTGTCAAAACGATTTTCTAATATGGAATTTATATGAAAACGTGTGTAGTGACGTCACGGTCAAATAGAAATAGTATTTAAAAATAACTGCTATCTATATTTTTCTAATAATTATCTGGTGCTTTATTTCGTGCACGGTGTGAAATAATTTATTTTAAGTAGAGGAAAGTACCCAATTCTACAGCTTACGTCCTTCAGGCAATAAAATTAAACTTTACACCAACATGCGATACCGGTAGTCAAGTCACGAAACACTTTCCAGCGAAGTGTGAATACGCAGTCACTATAGCAAATAGAGTGTACGTACTTCTACGTTATTAATATGCAAGTGATGTCGCGAACCAAATATAGCAGTCCAAAAATAACGTTCAATATTGACATCCGCAACAGGTGTCGCTTTCCTAATCTGGGTGAATTTCGTATAGGTAGGCACCAGTGGCGGCGCGTCAAACATATCCATAGGCAAGCCGGGGCTAATTTGGCTTACATATTTCCTTTACAACTCTGCTCAAACGTCCAAAAACAGGCAAGCCGGTGGGAATCGGCTTTTATGGACGCGCCGCCACTAGGGTTGCCAGATCGAAAGGCGCTATTATCGGGAAAAAATATCAATTTTTCGGGATTTTGGGCCTTAAGTCGGGTAAATAAACCATTCAAATTAAATTAATTGTATTAAAAACAACGATATTTTACATTATTGGCACTACGTCAGCTGCTCTGCCCAATCTCGCCACGCGCGCCCCGCGCGCGCGCTGACGGGCTCGACGCGGGTCGCTGGTTCGCTCGACGACAGTTCAGAACTTGAAATTATTGTTTTATAACGTGATGCTGTTTTTCGGGACAATTTTCACTTTGTCGGGAATCGGGAACACATCCTAAAAATCGGGAGAATCCCGCCGAATCCCGACCATCTGGCAACCCTAGCCGCCACCTACATAAAGACGTAGCGGTTTAGGTAAAACGGGTTAGTTGAAGCTTTGTGAGTTTCGAGAATACATTATACTTACATTAGAAAACAATCAAGTAAGTAATATCGGGTAGCTATAGGCACTAGCTAGAGCTCGTCCACAAGGGTCACTTAATGGTATATTTCGAAATTCAAAACTATACTCGACTGGAACAAAAACACAACGTAGACGTAGAATAAAATTTACTCATCAATATATAGTACAAGTAGCCAAAATACTCTCTACGTAGTCTAAATACAGGGACACTGATAGCATTGCCCTTGAGTTGGGTAACTAGTTCACGTTAAAATTGGCACTGATGGGCCTCAATATACTGTGTGTCCACCAGGGCTCCAGGCACAGGCAGCACCTGCGACTCATCTCCGCCACGCTACATGATTTAACATGATACCTACCTACAGTTCTCTCTTGGTGAGCCCAAACTTTGGCATGTTGGCCATTTATTCGTCGGCATTAGAGATCACCTATAATAAGTGTCACCCAAACTGCACATAAAAATAAAAGATGTCGCTAAAATCAAAAGCCACGATATATAAAAAGTAATTGCTGTAGGTAAATTTATGTATATCGACGAAATTCCTTTTACATAAATATCAGATTAATGCGTAGCTAATAAAAGGCTTGGGCGCGAGAGGCGGCGCCTTTGACCGAGCAACTCATTTACATATGTTTCAAAATCTGGCCGCGCAGCGCAGGCCAATGATTCCCATGTGTTGCGCGAACGCAGGCGGGCTCAGTTCTTGCGCATACACAAGTGTAACATGGTCTCGATATCTGTTGCCACTATTCGTAATCGAAGAACGCGCATCATTTTGGATACCCTCAGCTTAAAACTTGCTACTCGTATTGTTCGGTAAGCGGTTTGAATGACAAGCCAGGCCTCACCGTCAAGCTAGTGCTGTCTGCATCACCTGTCGACATTCAAATTATTTTTAAATACATGCATTGATGCTGTGATTGCTTTTTAGGAACCGGTTTTGATGTTTTATTTTTATGCGTTTGGCGTTAAGCAGATGATTTTTTAAACGATGCAACTTCCTATTTTACAATTTTGGTTTTGGAGGTAGCTTAGGTAACTAAAACTTATTTAGCCTTTTACTGCTCCGTTTAATTATCACACGATAATTAGTTATAAAATGGTTAATTAACCATGACCCATACCGATAAATTATGGGTCCAGCTGCCAGAAAAATAGTACTCTCAATTACCTATTTCGTTTCTACAACAGTCTTTAGTAAGTAAGTAATTCCACTAAGTAGGGTAAAAATCAAATACGGCACAAGATACAAATAAACGTTACGACATTATTAGAGCCGAAAACTTTTGTTTATTTTTGAAGTTACGTGTACTAAACAAGATAAGAGAGATCTTAGCAAAGGATGTTAGTTAGTCCAAAATGGCTTGCAAAAAAGAATCGATGAGTTGTTTACGGCACTCGGTGACGTCACTAAAATGCAGCGCGGCGCCCGGTAGCCGGCTCTCGGGCTTTCTTCATAAATCAAAAAGTTGTTTTTGTGTGTTATCTGCTGATAATCGGGTGCTGCTACCGAAATACCGGCCCGCTCGCCCCGCTCCTCCACCACCCGGATGGACATTAACTTTTTGTCGATTTTTTATGGGAATTAAAACTTAACAAACTGATTATCATTAACGTGCCCGCTATCTGCCGCTGCCTGAGCCTCAGTAAATGGAAGCCATTAGGGATTTTTGTAGAATAGATAAAATAAAATAGCTACATGTTATAAACGGTCATAGACAAATTTATACCTATAGGGAAACATGACTCCAGCCGATTGGAATGTGCAGCGTCAATTTACTAAAAGCGACGGCATGCTTAAATTTAGGAGTTAAGATTTTTTTCCCTTTATCTGCGTCTTCTTAAATGCATAAAACCTGTTTCAATATCAAGCTAGACACATTTTTATATATCATGGATCAGAATTTGACGCTGGTTTTTGAACTATCCTCTTCATTGCTTGAATATGGGAACAGTTTAGTTCCTAAATTTGCATATTAAATGGCCGACAAGAATGCATTTAGAGACTGATTAATTCAGTCGTGGTTTAGGTGTACATCAATTCAAGTGATGTCGTGAGCGTGTCGTGCTCGAGCATTCGGCGCGCGTCGAGCGTTGAGCCGGTCCGGCGGCGCGGTGCGGGCGCGACGTGTCAGCACATCTACTCCGGCTAATTGCACCCCCGCGGCGTGATGGATGCTCCACCCCCCCGCCCGCGTCACCCACCCCGCGGCACACCCCACAGGGGTCGTTCCCAGAAATTCCATTATCAGCCGCCCGCGGCCGATGCCCGTTTCATTTGACAACCGCCGACTATTACAATCGCGCTACATTGCTGGCTGCACTCAATACGATTTTTCCGAATCCAAGAACAAACGGATTGTTAATGGTTTTAGGAGATTATGCTAAAGTAAAAAGGTTTCAAAGCATAGCAATGAACATTGAAAACTATCTGGCTTTTAAAGCAGAAAGCATGAACAGGAACACAACCTAACCGCAGTAAATATGCGGCCAGTCGAGCGTAAAGGCCAAGTCTCGGTGGCCAAGTAGCGTTTGAGTTTGACAGAAAGGGTTATTGCCTTTTATAAAACAAAATCTAACTTCGTCTTGGAGGATATAATCAAACGGAGACGCCATGTCTGTAATTTTCTGTACAAAACAGTCTGCCGATTTTTGCGGGGGAGGGGAACGTCAAATGTATGCGTAACGTAAAAATAGCCATGTCAGATAAACGTCAGTCCATACTAGGGCTCGCGGTCGTGTCCGGGTTTCGTGTACACGTGTTCGGTACCCGTTTCCGTACTACACGTACACGGTTTTCTGACCCGTTCTACACGTGTACACGGGTACACGTGTAATTAAGATCCGTGTATCCGTGTACCCGTGTACCCGTGTACACGGCGAAACGGATCTTAAATACACGCGGGTCTAACCCGTTCTTGACGTGTAGCGGAGATTAAAGTTATGTATAGCTTTAAATAAAACACAGATTCAGGGTCAGGAGCCCCGATTGTTTACCAGTTTTATCGGATTTTCAAATTCGGACTTGCAAGTTATATTTGACCCACTTCCGATGAAACTGAAAATTTCCATACGTGTGTAAGTCGGGTGACAATGCAATATTAATGGAGCTGAACTGATGATGGAGACAGGAGAAGGCCATATGAACTCTGTGATATAACAACCGAATTGTTTGGGGTTTTTAGAATATACTCGTGGAAAGAAAAGTACAGTCAGCGATAAAATCTTGTACCAAAAATGAAAGTTTTGCCAAAAACTTATTTATTCTTTATTTGAATAGTCCAGGACTTGCTTATTTTAATCGCTTAATATCGCTTTCAAATAATTGCTAAAAACGACACCGTTATTGGTAGAGTGAACAGAAATGAAAATATTTATTTTTGCGTAGTACCTAGTTAAAAATATCAAATTGTATTATAAAAAGAAACATAAATGCTATTATTGTTCGACACAGGCTGTGAAATGCTTTACAACGGTTGTCATTTTTAACACGCTTTTATTATGTCGACCTGTATGTAACTAAATTGTAATGGAATCTTGCAAGTTAAATTTGATCCACTTCCCGGTTTCCGATTGAGCTGAAATTTTGCATACATATGTAAGTCGGGTGACAATGCAATATTATGGTACCATCGAGCTGATCTGATGATGGAGACAGGAGGTGGCCATAGGAACTCTGTGATGAAACAACGCAACCTAATTGTGTTAGGGGTTTTTAGAATTGTCTCGATGAGTATTAGTTGTCTGTCGTAAGAAAAGTACAGTCAGCGATAAAAGCGTGTAACAAAAATGAAATTTTGCCAAAAACTTATTTTAAATTAAACAGTAATTTTCAAAGATATAAAAAATTGTTTTTCTACAAATTGTCACAAATGGTAAAATGCTTGTTTCCATATAGAAAATACCCATTAATCACAAAATTATTTGTAATATGTAGTGACTGTTTATGGTGCATAATATTTTGTGAATTGATTACTTTAAACTTAAAATATCTACAAGTAAAATGTGAAGATTTCATTAGTTGATTTATTGATTGATTGATAAAAACTTCATTATATATCATATACCACACAATAATAAGAACGGTAGTTTTAAATCCCATCCTCATTCCCATTCTGACCCTTTACAAATATACTACAGAACTGTTTATTTAAATATACTAAACATTCGAATAAATTATAACTGTTATACCCAAATGTAAACTTTCGTACAATTTCCATACATTGACGACATCACTCAAAATTCTTCTTCGAGTCAGATGGCCGCTGGCCTTGCATCGAAGCAGATAACTTATAAATGTAAAAAAATCGCATTCATTTTAACGCAGTTTTTGGTTTCACTATACGAAGTAGGAAGAAATGTACTTACTTAGGGGTCGTCATGGTGGGTGATTTTTGATGTATTGATAACAAATGTCTTCCTATGGCTCCTGTTGAACCACCATGGCACGAAAACTCGTTATTTGCCCGGTCATTGCACAAAGAGCAATAGGCTTTGTCACCGGATCTGGCAAAGTTCCACACCCAACTTCTTCTCATTTAATTAACAGTAAACAACAAAACAAAAACTATTAATAAAACAACAAACCGGTACGATTAACGTAGATAGACTTTAGTATCCAACTGACCAATAGGTGAACTGGAGTCTAACTAAAGTTCTGAGATACTTTTTAAATCTTAGGCATAGATATTATTCATTGTTTGCTGTCTCTGTCACTATTAAAATGCTTTTAATAGCCGCGCGGCAACAAAACAATAGAATAATCCTACCTGAAAGATTAGTTGTTGTATTTTTTTGCAGATGTGTCTAGCTTATCACAAAGAGATAAGACCAAAAGCACCAACGCACGTTGTAAAAACAACACGTTCTATTGAATGAAACTTCTGCACTTTGTTTATTATCTATGTCATGTATTTTGTTTTTCACACGATATGGCAATTTAAAATACTTAATCTCATTTTGTTAGTACCCCGTTCGTGGTAGTTTCAGTAAGCATAACTATCTACTTTTGTCTTAGTTAGATAATCATTTAGGTCGTTAAATATTCAATTATAAATATAGATTTCATTGCTATACGTATAAAATGCATGTATGTACCTACCTAGACTTAACAAATATGGAGTGCCCTAACAGGGTGTCATATATGTACCTACCATCCTCAAATTATAACAGCTGATGTATAATGAGCATGACTATAGATGACAATACAATAAAGAATAGGTTTACTTTCATTATCAAAAAACTACATCAACGAAGAAAATTATATAAATGAACTCAACGGTACCTAAGTTATTGTTAATTTTAATTTAATTGGAGTAAAACAAAACATATGAATTATTGAAACAAAGTCTACTTTATTATTGATATCACCAATCAATACCACGTTAAACTGCAAAGTAATCGAACTTTCCTAATCTCTCTTATATTCCACCGTATCTCTTCATAGCACGAATCTCTGCTACACGAAAATGAACGGTTGAACCCGCGGGTAAATAAGATCCGTTCTTTCGTGTACCCGTGTACGCGTGTACACGGGTACACGGGTACCCGTGTAAACGTTTCTGGATCCGGGCGGGTTCGTGAAGTTCGGGTTCTTAGTACCGCCGGGCTTAAGAACACGGGTACCCGTGTCAGCGTGTAACACGTGTATCGGGAGCTCTAGTCCATACATTGTGTATGACCGTTGGCCGCCTATTTTCGACAGAGGGGAAAGCCTGTTAATGGCTACTCCGTTTAGTTGTATCCTCCAAGAACTTCGTAGTCATTTCGTAGTGAATTTTTCTAAAACATAAATTAAAAACAAAGGAGATCATGGAAACAAGCCATTAATATCAAAATTCTAGAAGCTACGAAGTCAGACGGTTATGCAGTGGCGCCATCCTAAACCTACTTTTTTATAGACATGTAAGGTTTATGGTTCCAACAATGAAACGTCCAAACATTCTAAAACTACCATTATTATTTTATGGGACTATTTTAACGACGAAGCCAAATCCATAACAGCAGACCAGCCGCCGTAAAAGATGGTCCCTAGATAATTCCTGTATTTATTTTATTGGATGAGAAGTATCATTTTTACTACACGTTAGAACCACGTTAGAACTTACCTGGATTCATTTATAAGATGTCTTAAATCATAGATTCATCATGTTTGTAAAGATCTTTCGCTATAAATTACAGCATAGAACATTGGTAATAATACGTAGGTGCTTAAATTAAAACACATTATGTTGAAAAATAATGTCTCCGTATGAATTTATTTCCAAGTTTATAATGAAAAGAAAGCAAGGAGTGTACAATCCAAATAATAGGTAGGTACAATGGTAGATCGAACTACGTGATATTAAATTTGGCACAGGGATGAAAGGTGTAGTGTAGATACACAATAAAGGGGTTTAGGGTTGTAGGGGTGTCAGTTGGGTATTGATTACGAGTTACGAGTATTTCATCAACAATCCGCCCTCTTCCGGTTGATCGAATGGAACGGAAGCGAAAAAAGGTCAATATTTAGACAGAAATGATTATAGACCCGCGACCGGACGCGAATCGCTCACCGGCGCTAATAAATGTAAAGAACAGGATGCGATTTTCGACGGAATCATGTTAACTCGAGGCTCGTCTGTTCTCAGCGTTCTCAGACAAACGGGGCAAAAAGTGTATGTTTTATTTAAGGCTGGAACGCATTGAACTGATATCGAGCCCTGCGGCCCTGAATAGGCCAGGAGCTTGAATCAGGGCCGGGCGCACTTCCGCAACTCAATCTGATCCTGTGCTATTCAATCGAGCGCTGCACGCTGTTTACACTCTCATAAAAAACTGTCTTGGAATATTTTGAAGAACATTTATTTTGTTCGTTATTCTTATTGATTGGCGTATCAAGAAATCTTAATAGTCGTTAAAGTCTTTAATTTCATCAAGCTAATTTTGAGGTAGGTACGTTAATATTAGCAAATGTAGCTGACGCAAAGATGTACCTACCTATACTTTATTATAAATTATAAATACATATTATGTTACACTTTCTATTCTAGATTCAAAACAGAGATAAGTATCTAATGAACGCGGCAGGCGCCATCCGGATCGGCGCCAGTTCAGTCAGAGGGCCTACGGCGAACACCGAAGTTCGCAAATTGCGGGCATCTTTCTCTGTCACTAATTACGCCATAATTTGAATAAAAGAGAAAGATGCCCGCAATCATGGACCTAGAATATTACGGACAGAGTTTCGCTTACAACACAACTGTGATTCCAACATCCACCAGTTTCATAGTATTTACGCGTGACACACACACATTGACAGCCCACATCCACCAGTCTGCCGTCAGACGTGTCGAAACGTCATTGAAGTAAACATGTCGAAGAAAAATATAAAATATGCCGGCATGCGTAGTTAAATCCTGCTAGAATTGTACCGATCGAAAGAAAAAAAGTCACGGAATAACTTTTCATACTTAAGTTTATCAATTAGTACGTAAAATCACGATAATTTGTTGTTTATAAATTACCAAACTGCAAAACAGGAGGGTGACCAGTAACATGAATAGGGTAATTTCCCCAAAGTAGGGTAATTGATACCCTTCTTATTAAATCATTATGTATTAAGAGATCATTTAGGTAAATCGTTAAATTATTAATTGTGCATTTCAAACTAGGTCGGTATGGTAATTTCCCGATACTAAGGAGCGATACTTAACGTTTGTTTGTTATGTATTATAATTTTTTTGTTGAATACCAGATATGTTTCAAGTTAAATGTATAAATTAAAAAAACATGACGTACTGATTTCATTACGATGCTAAATATCATTAGGTATCGAAAATAATGTTTGCACAAAGTAATTGTGCAATATTGCGCATTTTCAAGACCTATAAAATCAGATACGTACACACCTTTTTTATTGTCTAACGTAAAACTATCCTATTTTTTTTATTTGAAAACAAGGACGATATTAAAAATAATTGTTTCACCATTAGGGGAGAATTTGTGTTACATGGTAACACTCATCTAAACGCACACATTCAAACCGTCCGCCATTGCAGTGTCACAGTTTGTCTTAGGTGACAGTCCGTCCGTAATATTATAGGTCCATGCCCGCAATTTGCTAACTTCGGTTCGGTGTTCGCGGTAGACCTCCAGCTGTCAGACTGTGGCAAAAGTACGTGCCACACACAGTATTAAGTAGGTAACCTTACCATATTGATATTTTTGCTTTGCAAATTTTGCAATAGTAGATTGAAGGGACTCTTTTCTGCCGAGGAAGTTCAATAATTTCTTTAAAAAAGGACATGCCTTTTATCATTTAAGTTTTCGTAAAAAATAAATAATTTAAGTATAATGTATTTGTGACCAATAACTTATAGCCATACCTTTAAGGGTGAAAAAGGGATGAGATGGTGGTGGAAGTTTGTATTGGGAATAAATAAAAAGCAGATTAGATTTAAAGAGAGAAGGGACGGGAAGGGAAGGGAAGTGGAAGTGGATGTTGAACTTCAATGTCTCCAAGTTCTTCAACTTCTCTAACTTCGTAAACATAAGTACCCAACTGTTTCAATTTCTCCAACTTCTTTAACTTCTTCAACTTCTCCAACTTCTTTACCTTCCTAAACTTTTTCAACTTCAATTTCTTCAACTTCTTCGATTTCAACTTCTTTAACTTCTCCAACTTACAACTTCTTTAACTTCCCCACTTCTTTATTTACCTAAACTTCTTCAACTCCAACTTCTTCATCTTATTCAACTTCAATCAACTTCTCCAACTTTTACGTCAATTTATCCAACTTCTTCAACTTCACCTTCTTTAATTTTCTCAACTTCGTCAACTTCTCCAAATCCAAGAAGTGAAGATACAAAATTAATAAATAAAAGAAAATAAGCCAAAAATGGATTATAAGACCTTTCTTTACTAATAATGAATGTTCGCATTTTTGACTAATTCAGAAACCCTGTAAGAAATAGAAAGCAGATTTGTTTAAAAATTAAGGTAGTAATACTTAACCAAATTAGTAATTCCACGCAGACTAAGTCGCGGGCAAAAGCTAGTAGTACTTACATATTATTTATAATTGTAGGAAAGTAACTCACCGTTGAACCCGAACCTTCAAGACCCGAAGAACGACATTAAGATTCAATCGCGGAAATCATCTTTGAGGGGGTGGAATTTACTATGGAAGTACTGATTCTAGGTACACGAAATCGCAGGCAAGAACTAGTTAGCCTAGGTGTACCTAATAGTAAAATATGTATGCCCCCTAACATAACTCAAAAAATATAGGTGTTTTGTTTTTATTCAGCGATCATCCTATTTCTATTATTTTCTAAGTTCACTCATCTCCTCATCTGTGTTACCTAATATCATATCAAAGTTCTATTGCTAAGCATGGTTCACGATCACGGTATTAAAATAAAACTATGCTGAGAAGCACTGATATTCTTATTGGAGAAACAATCTTCTTCTGTAGTGTAGGTAGGTACAGTAAGTATACACTATGTAAGTGCATACAAGACCGTTAGACAACTACTCAATTTCTTTCGCCTTATCGCAATAGGTAAATATAATGAAGAGCTTCTCAAAGCTACTACATAATTTCACCTTTAGTTTACTAAATAGATCGTACTCAACGACGAATTAATTACCAACGTGTCCGTGAACGCTACGAACGTGCTTTTGTTTACATTATGGGATCCATAAGTGCTTCTAAGTTTACTGTACTTTAACAATAATTCTTTTTCTGTTTATCTTACGGCTATCTAATTTATCTTATATACACAAGATAATAATAATAAATAGAGAGAAAAGCGGGCCCGCTTTCGTGTTAAGAAAGGAAACAAAATAAATAATAACCTTTATCTTTCTTTAGCTATCGTGTGTGTCATATTAGAGGATGTTTTAATTATATTCACAAAAGAATGGCTAACATCAAATACCACGAAATTCACTACTTACGCTGCGCTGAAATGTGTCTTAATTTTTGAGAAAGCACTTAGGTATGATAATACTATTACTTATTCTGAGACTTAGGCAAGGGTTGCGTTGCGTGTTGTGTTCCAGATGTTTGGGATTTTAATGTTAATATTTTATTTATATACTACATATATAGTAGTTAACGTAAGAAAATGCAAATACATTTTTTATTTATTTCTTACGCCAAATATGTAGTTCTAAAGTTTTTGAACATTTGTGTTGTAGATATAGTTAAGACTTTGTTGTTGTTGTCTTCCGTTGAAGTGAGAAACTAACTGATAGAGGATAGTATAAAAAGAGCTCAAAAGTGCTGAAAAGTGAAAATAATCATGCGGTCATCGTAATTTGAAACGAGTTAGTAACTTTAAACGACAGTCATCGTTTTCTACAAATCACGGCAAAGTAAGTAAGTAAGTACTTGTACAAAACGTGTTTCCGTTGAAAATTCCAAGTCGGCAAATTACACACGTGAACTTTCATACAATAATTACAGTCGCACCCGCCGTTATAAATGTTTAGAAATTTCCTAGAAAGTGGCCTCATCGGCAGTCGTAAGTCGCGCCGCCTCTCCCGCGGCGCTCCGAGTGGTACCTACATTCAAACCTGTAATTTGAATATGGAAGGCGGCCCCGCTGACTGCGGCCGTACGACCGGCTCGTTAAATAAACCACGTGGACTAGCCCTAAGAGGAAATCGTTCCAAATTGGATCCGACTTCGGAACGTCACTTATCTCACTCGCATGTCGTAGCTTTTACTACCTATTTTTCATTCCATATTCGACAATCTTTAATTCTGCCTCGCAATGCCTTTAACCAAAAAAATATGTACCTACACACAAGGACGCTAACGAGACAATGCATTAGCATCTGGTTAGAAGAGCTTAAATTAAAACAATTACCACCTACTTGATCAATCTGTACCACCAAATGATCCTTCGAACCGGATCTCTACGCTACGAGTATGTGCGATAGATTTCAGAATTTTCAGATCTATGATCTTGAAATTATCCAGTAAAAGTAAAACAAAAGTTGATTTTACAAATAATTTCTCAGGGTAAACAAAGGTCCATCCATTGGCTGCTGTCTGTCACCCACAGCACTTAAACTGAAAGTGGCACTGAAGATGACACGTTCGTAGAATGTCGGAAATAGCGGTTCCGAGTAACTCTTACATCGGAACTCTTGTCGCCGTCCCGAGTTTATTTATATCGTAATCTGATGGCGAATGCCGTGAGCTCCGAACAGTACGAACGTAAGTATCTTGTATAATATTACTGGTGTTTGCTTAGAATAGCCGGCAGTCAGTATTATTTTACAGCCGTCTAACTTATTAGTTTACAACCGCTTGAATTGCTACAACACCAGGATTCGAATGAAATATGTGTACATATATTTCATATGTACATAGATATGTAGGTATCATTGTACCAATTCCCTTCCAAAGACAGTGAATTTCATTGGAAATAGGAACTCCTATTCAACGGATCTAGTCAGTTACAGACTTTTATTTATTTACACCTGTCCCGGTGTCTTTGTTTCTGTTTGTAAGTAGGTAATGTATGTACACTAATGTACCTATAATCAAATCTTGCCAGATAAATTTGACCTGCAATGATATAGGTATTTGCATTTACAAGCAGATTTGATTATATAGGCACTGTAGGCCGCAGGTGGCAGGTGGCCATAGGAATTCTGTAAGTACTAAATCAAACAACCTCATCGAGATTGGTCTCGTTAAAATCGTCTTGGTTAGTGACTAGTAAGAGATGAAAAAATCATTTTACAAAGATTTAAGGTCTTGTGCATCTCAATTTCATCATGACTATGACCGCGATGCGTAACGTATTTCATAGTTCATTTAGGTATCCAGGCTATGCTAGTGAGCACTATTGCTATTGTTACTCGGCGAGCTTTACGCGCTTTAGATCTACGAATACGATCTACTACTTCGGAAATTTGTCTCTCCAGCTCCACTAGCACCGCAATTTTTGAACAGGGGGCGAAGCCAAATGACAATCCTAATAGAAAACGTCAATCGAAACACAAATCGTATTTGGAAATGATACGACCCCAGGTCCTGACCTCCGTGTCTCCTGAGACAAATGTGTGAGAGTGTTGCGATAATAATCAACTAGCGACCCGCCCCGGCTTCGCACGGGTTAACAAATTACATACTTACTTACATAAACCTTACTCTTGAATAATTTTAGTATATGACATTTATTCAAAGTTTATAATTTATAGTAGTGTGTCTACTTGAAATAAAAACAAATTAAAATATTTTCTGAAAATAATTTAATTTGTTCTAATACAAAGTGTTGCATTTGTCATTAAGTCGTCATCAAGCATCGGCTTTAATTTTAGTCGGAGCCTGCCTAACCCTAATCAAACGAGCAGATGTGGGCCACCGAGAGAGAACAACAGGCGCCGACCGCAGCGCGTGTCGCGCCGGTGCGCTCATCAAACGCCTTTATTACGCACATGTCTCATTTGTTTATTTATACTTTATACCACACAACAGTGCAATGAAAGATTTAAAGTAGCGACGCACGCGGCTCTCGATCCTCCCGCCTGCCCCTTGCGGCCCTCGCCTTCCTCACAACAATATCTACGCCTCGATTCGTTTGGCCGCCTCGCCCTGCGCGAAATACAGCCGTACGCTCAAAGAAAACAACCGTCTTTGAACCGGTTATTGTTTAAAAACGAAACGACCAAGTTTTAATGGCCATAAATTGCTCCAACGAAATATCGTTTTGCGCCTTGTTATTCTACGAAACGTTTGCCTTCCGCATTATCTGTGTTGCTCAAGCGAACAGCAAACAAACCCATTGGTAGGTAAGTAATTACCTTCTTCAAAAGTAGGTATTTGTGTACAATAAGTAGGACACAAAAACTTGTAAGTTTTAAAGACTCGATTTATTTTATTTGTTAACCAGAATTAATATAATTATGTAATGTTAATACGTTCCTAATGTACCTACTTCAATAAGCGAGTTATGAATGTAATAAATTAGCAATTTTTATGGCTGCTTTGTTGTGGCGCTACTCGAATTTGGAAATGTACTCCAGGAGCCCGTAAAAATAGTTTAAAGTTATTGTACATGGAAACAATAGAAAAATATATTAACACAACACCGGCTTTTATTTTTTATGTAGGTACTTTGAAGGAAATAACTTCATCATAAATAAAATAAATAATAAATATTATAGGACAATTATACCTACACAGATCGACCTAATCCCATGTAATGGCTCCTCTACACGATGGGCCAGCGCCGCGCGCCGGCCACTCCAAGGGACGCATTTATGCGTTAGAGGGAGCAAGTGATATTGCTATCTCATTCTACCGCATGGCTGCGTCCCTTGGAGTGGCCGGCGCTGGCCCATCGTGTAGAGGAGCCATAAGCTAAGCTAAAAGTCTAGTACTCGAATTGTAGGTGAGCGTTTTCCAAAAAAAGTGTACATTTCATTCATGTCTTCAAAATATTGACTTCTTGGGCTCATTTTACTCAGAATCATTTGTAATTTTGTACATTCACGCCTCATACATAAAAAAATGTATCCAAAAAATTCCTTTCCAGATCGTCACATTCTTGTATGATTTTTTTTAATTTGTATGAACGTGACGCACTGGAAATTTTTTTTTTCATACAAAATTTTGGGACGCATTGTTTCATGTATGAGGCGTGAATGTACAAATGATTCTGAGTAAAATGAGCCCAAGAAGTCAATATTTTGAAGACATGAATGAAATGTACACTTTTTTTGGAAAACGCTCAGGTACTGGGGGCTATTCATAAATTACGTCATTTCAAATTGGGGGAGTGTCTGGACATCAGATGATGGTAGTATGACGTAAAAGGAAACGGACTCCTTTGAAGCATGACTTTAGGATGATTTTAGGGGGGAGGGGAGGAGTCCAAAATCGTCAAAAATAGATGACGTAATTTATGAACAGCCCCTAGGTACAGTGAAAGATTTTAATTTCGGACGCATTTTGTACCTTGTCACAGCGACAATAGTATGAGGTCTCTAAGCGACTTTCGTAATTGATTGTCACTGTGACAAGGTACGAAATGGGTTATAAATTAAAATTTTCGACCGTACTAGACGACGATATATAAATAAATATTATATACTTAAAAACATCCATAACTCAGGAACAAATTGTGATAAACACACAAATAAATGCCCTTACCCAATGATCCCTTTCCAGAATTCGAACCCGGGACCTCCTACTTCGTAGGCAGGCGTGAGTCTAGCAAGTTGGCAACTAACGACTATAATAGGCGACTAGGCTAGGAGGTCGTTTAAAAATATACAGGGTGGTCCAAACATCGACGTCTAAATTTTTTTTTTAATTCCTCACATTGTGGGCTATCAGAATATAGTCAATATACCCCATGTATGTTAGCCGATTTTTCGTAGTTTTCGAGTTATGAATTTTTGAACTTTTAAATTTGTTAAGAAATTCCGGGATGAACCAATTAATTTATTTAAAAAAAAACTATTTAAGTTTTTTCAATACTTCCTTTTGTAACATAATCCTTTCCAAACGGCTCAGTTTCTAAAAAAAAAACAGCATCCTCACTTGACTGCGAGTTTGAAAAAAAAGACAAAAGTCAAAGTTTTCCGTTCTAATGGTATTTCAACTTACTAATGGTATTTCAAAAACCACTTGGAGTCGATTCCAATAGGTACACCGTAACGTTACCTTAATCTTTATTAACTAAGAACTAACAAAATAAAAGTAACACTAGGTAACATCCTAAATACAACTTTAAATACCTACTATATGCAAAAAAAAAATATTTTAAATATATGTCATTGTTTAGTGTGCGGACTAGGTCATAGATATAGGCGTAGAAAACTTTTTTAGTCCAATAAAAATAAAGTTGCCTGAAATCGCCAATAGCATAAGCATTAGCTGCAGCGCAGTTTGTTTGGTGGGTCGGCCCACGGCTTCGCAACGGGTTGAATTAATTAACAGTGCACCGCTTGGCGGCCGACGCGGGCGCTACTCGCTGTCTTTATAACATAATTTGCACTTCGTGCGGTGAGATCAAAGCTCCTGCCGTCAATGTCGGCGCCTTTGATCACGGCGCGCCTTTGACTCGCGCCGCCACCGCCGGACACGCTTCGAAATACTCAATTTGTCGTTAGTTTTTTCATGACATGAGGTAGACTAGACACGGACTTTATGCGTGACTTAAACGTAGGGGGAACTTGGCCGTAATTTATATCAAACACGGCATAGATTATTTATTAGTTTCGTCCAGCAATTTACTTTCACTCCTAGACCGTTCATATAACGATTGAAGATTCGTTTACCGGAGTGTTTAAATAAAAATCGTCTTCCGTTACCAGATTGACTACACGTAAGTACTTAAATAGAGTTAGACTAAGATAAGTCTGCAAAGATTTTGATAGCAAACGCAGTGCAGTGTTATTTTAAACGTCAAACTTCTATAAAATTATGACGTACCTATCTATAAATAACACTTGCACTGCGTATGCTGTCAACGTCTTTGCAGACTTTTCTTGGTCTGACTCTAGTATTGGATAGAATTTCTGACTTACAACCAAGTATGACATAAAATGTACTAGGGTAATTCGCCAGTAACCGGCCACTGTTGGCACTGTTAGTAATTGGCCACCAAATGAATTCTATTCACCTATAAATAGAATTCCACTGACCAACCCTAGAATTCAATAACTGGCCAGCCTTCAATAACTAGCCGCTTTATACTAAAATGAATTCTATTTATAGGTGAATAGAATTCGTTTTTAGTTTAGGCCGGCCTGTTACTAAAAGTGGCCAGTTACTGGCGAATTACCCTACATGTATAATATGTATAAGTAATGCAAATTGTACTAAGAAACAAATGATGCATACCTACATTAATGATGCTCTTGTCAAGAATTTCCAAAAACAAAAGACAAATATGCAACTAACTTTTCGCACCTAACACTACACTTCCTGAACTGCAGAGGTATGCGGCGTACTGGCAACTTGTACAGCGCGGTGCCGACAAAGAGGTAAAATATAGACGTAATTAATTTGATGGCGCGCTTGGCGCTCGCAGCACGCCACGACCACGCCACCCTGCCGCGGAATCGGCTACGATACCATCGCTTTTCGCCTCTCACCTTCGCAGGGCTGGTAACTACTTTTTCTGTGATTATTTCTATAAAATCATTTTTTTTGGCGTCACACTACTTACTACACTGATGATGATGATGATGATCACCATCATCATCATCATTTCTGTGATTATTTCTATAAAATCATTTTTTTTGGCGTCACACTACTTACTACACTATAGCCCTAGTGAATCCTAGGGCCCATGAATTTGAATAGGTTTGCAAAAAAAGTTAAGTACTTACAAGCTTGAAGGTTTGAGGACTAAAAACTAAAATACAACGAGGTAGGTACGTAATTACTAATTAGTGTTTACTGCCTGCCTTAATACACGCCAATTTAAACTTAGTAGTTTGCAGTTGTTAAGTAGTTTAGATGAGATACGTCAATGCATGGGGGTTAAATCGGTAGTTCTTAAAGTCCTCTATAATTGGACTTCGTTTCACCCGTATTGAACGAGACACCGGTACGTATACGATACGTCTTGGTAAAAGATAGGTGTTGCAATAAAGAATGTGCCGGTGTTAACGAATAAGGTATTTTCTAATAATGACTAGTACATACGAATAAACACAAATGGTGTGTAATAGAATAGTAGTAATAAACAAGAGGAGACGACGCAGCACAGCAAAAGCTGTGCCGGCTGCAGCGGCGAGATCAAACGCGAGATGAGAATCATCGCCGCCGGCGCGGGCTGAAGACTCACGCCCTTTTTATTTCTTACGTATAATTTTAACAGCTTTGCCTTATGCCTTATCTCATTTGAACGTTTCCTTCATCTTGATAAATATTGTTACTTATTATTACCACATTACAAGGGCAAGGCTCCAACACATAAACTAGTAATATCATGGTCATAATAATAGTTACAAAGTAATGTAAGTATATAAGCTTACACATAATAATTAAGAAGTCTGCTTTGATGTTGAAGCGATTGATCTTTCATAATGTAGCACAAGAAATGAACCAGAAGCTATAGTTTTTTTACAAAGGTCAGTGATGCAGAGTTGGCAATTGATATGGCACGTGACGCCGGATCGTTTGAAGTCGCTTTATACCCGTAATGGTTTGTCTGTCTGCACGGCTGTCGCTGTGATATAGCCGCTCCAAAGAGTGCCGACAAAGGGCATAGCAGTAGCACAAAGCTATTGATATTATAAAATCCCTTTGATGGTAGCCGCTAACGTATTGCATCCCTATGGGAACTGCACGATGCAATGGCCCGCCCGGCCAACCCCCTGTGTATGCACGATAAAGTTACGACTCCGGAAAAGTATGCATGTCCATTGTCTTCCTAGGAAGTCCCCCTCGGCAGTTTTAAAGGTAGGTATATCAGCGCTCGTATAGTTATGTTTTAATCTCGGCTTCCATACAGTAATTCGTAGTCAGTTCTGTACATTTTCGACCGTAAATCTCTCCACTTCGACTCGAACCTATTATTAAAACTGAATTTCGTAGAGCGTTATATAATAACTAATAATCACACTTCGTGGCTATTAAGTCGGAATCACTTTTTGAGATCGTCCGACATGGGAGAGAACAGGTTTTGATACAAGAAAAAGAAGTATTGTGCCGCGAGGTGAGAGGGACGATGGAGGTACGTAATCTTACGTTATTATTGCTTTGAAGTACCGATCGACGAATACCAAATTACCGACAAAATACAGCATAGGTACAATGATCCGTCTTTAAAATTTGTGTTTTGCATCAGGGACTCACGAAACTGATCTTATTAAGTACAACATTGACACTATTGACAGTAAGATATGTCGGCAAATAAATACATAGATAAATAAATATGTATTGTAAAACTTTTCCAAATAAATAGATAAATGTAGATATCCTGTAATTACCTGGATAATTATTATTAAGTATAGTAAAATGATTACTTATGTCAATTATTATTAGGTACCTATTGTATTATATATTATATTGTATTGATTATCACATATTATGTGTATTATGTTTACAAATAGGTAACATATTGTGTTACCTATTTGTATTATATGTAAGTATATTCGGGTTTTTTTCAATGATATTCTATATGTTGCCTTATTTAATCGCTGGCTCCTCGACTATTACTTATACCTGGTTTTGATAGTTTATAATATAACATTACCGATGGATGACGTTTCTAAAATTAAGTATTTATTTTAAGAGTTAATTTAGTTCCTTACAAAAGAATAGTGACGCTTACTTACAAAGTTGCTTATAGGTAAAACGATTTTATTTTGACTTGTTGCGGGCGCCTTGGCGCCGCCGCAAGAATTTTAAAGCTTTTACGATAAACACATTCGCCGCGAGTCATAAGCACTATTGTACCGAACCTATTTCAAAGGCTGTTCCTTATATGGTAGAAAATACACAATAGTGAAACTAACATCTACTTTCACGCATTAACCGTGTTAGTCGGTACTTAGGCCTCATGTCATACTGAGAGTCCTGAGATGAATCCGTGGTATTTGCTAGAGCGCGTGCGACTGCGGCTGCGCTGGCCGCTTGCCAGCAAAAGCATAATAACGTTACTATCAACATTCCAGGTCACTTCGTACGATTATCTTTTATTATACCTACACAGATTAAATCTTCTTCGGATGACCAAAAATAGCCACTATTAACAAGCCCGATCCCGAAACGTCTCTTTCAACTCAAACAATTTGGACTTTGGAATATGTTTGGAATCGTTTGTTTCTTGATTATGTTATGTTGTAACTTTTCATTCTCCAATTATTGTTTTTTTTTCGGCGAATTATTGATTATTTGTTATACATAGTTAACTAAAGAAGCTATGTTGATTTTATAGTGAACGATTATTAAAAAGGATAAAAGGCGTCTTACTCTAACAAGGCACTTACTGAAAAACACTAGTGCTTAAAGCTTCGAATCTATTACTATTGCCACTTAAGCAAAGTGTTTTCTTGATACGGCAACCATAAGAATGTGAACATTATAGGCAGTAACATCAATAATTGGTTTAAGCTTTTAACGAAGGTAGACAAAAAACAAACGGCGTGCTTAGTACATATTTAAGCGGAAGAACATTTTAACAGAACTCGGAAAACGAAACGTTAGAATAAATTACATACATATTTGCAAGTATTGCAACCACTGAATTTACTTTTAGACAAGGTGAACATAAGTAGTAAAAACATTTAATATGATTTATCAAAATTTCCTTCCTTCAGGCAAATAGGCGCCTAATACGCAGGATAGGCATTAAAGGATTTTGATTGATTGGCCCGTTTGACCATCCCTATACTAATTCGTGGAACACGCCACCCACGTTGACCGAGCCTGCCGCATGCAAGGTTATTTTGATGTGACACTGGCATCACCTGGACAATAGTGCCATTTTGGATGTTAAAAGTTACCGTCATAAAATTACACAGTCATCTAATTTCAAACGATGATGTAGGTAAGTATATATATAAGGTAGGTTCATACAAGTCACACCATTTAAAATGTTGCTCATGATTACAGACTCCATGCACAAAAAGGTGGGCCCACATCTAAACTTTCGGCACGAAGGTAGGAAGTAGGTACCTAACCTACCTATTTTTCCGCCCACCAAATTTTATTACAAACATAAAACACTGTTTGTTGTAAGTCAATTTTGGATTACGACCTCATCTCGGTCGCAGATAACTCTCGACAGTAAACCTAACACGAAGAGGCAATAAAATTCTAATTTGAAACACGAGCTAAAGAAATAGCCACCATGCAGCCATCTAGCCGCGGACCAGTTCGACACACAGCCAAATTAGTCGGACTCTTAACTATCTACATTGGTACTTAATATATGTTTATAAATAAGTAGGTAGTAGTTACTTGAACTTAGCTTAGAATCACTTTGAGGTTATAGTTATAATTAAGTAAAGAGATTTTAGCAAAATAATGAGATATGATTTAATGATAAGGTCTCAAAGATCAAAGTAATAGGTAGTGACAGGGTTGAGCAGTATTTCAATTACATGTATTTGAAATACGTATTTGAAATACAAATTAGTATTTTGTATTTGTATTTCAAATACTACCTCAAAAGTATTTTGTATTTGGTATTTCAAATACTGCACTCACATGTATTTAGTATTTTGTATTTCAAATACTTCAAGCTTCAAAATACATTTCTATAAATACATTTTATTAAATTCTATAATCCTAAAATGTGTAATCTCTCGCACAAGCTGTGAGCCGACCGCGAACCTCCGATCCAGCCGAGATACAATTTTCATTGGCTGGATACTGGATCTATATTAGGTCAACTTCTGCGTGGAACTTTTCGTTTAAATCTAGGGGATAGGGTCATTGCAGTAGTTTCCGTCCATGCACTAGTTTACGACGACTTGACGGATTATCAAATATATATTTCATTTTTAATTTACTACTTTTTGCGAAGTCTTCATCTTCCTCGCGTTGTCCCGGCATTTTGCCACGGCTCATGGGAGCCTGGGGTCCGCTTGGAAACTAATCCCAGTAATTGGCGTTGGCACTAGTTTTTACGATAGCGACTGCCATCTGACCTTCCAACCCAGAGGGTAAACTAGGGCCGTAATTGGAATTAGTCCGGTTTCCTCACGATGTTTTCCTTCACCGAAAAGCGACTGGTAAATATCAAATGATATTTCGTACATAGTTCCGAAAAACTCATTGGTTCGAGCCGGGGTTCGAACTCGCGACCTCCGGATTGCAAGTCGCACGCTCTTACCGCTAGGCCACCAGCGCTTCCTTTTTGCGAAATATCATTGTTATATGTAGACAGATATATTGCTTAGACGCCTTAGACATAAGGATTGAAATCAGTCCAAATTTGTGCAGGAATGTAGGTATATATTCAAATTTCGTCAAGTGGACGTAAACTAGAGCTGGACGAAAACTAGCGCAATGACCCTATAAGTTTATATGAAAGGATATTCGTTAACGTTAAAACTAAATGCTAAACAAAAATATAAATAAAGGTATATTTTGTAATTGAAATACATTATTTTAAACACTGTAATTTGTATTTTGTATTTCAAATACTTTTAAAAATGTATTTTGTAATTTGTATTTCAAATACGTGGAAGCCAGTATTTTGCCCAACCCTGGGTAGTGAGGCCATCAGATATATCGGAGCGGCCGAGTTGTTCACGAATAAGTATATAAAAATCATACAATACATGATCACAATGTTCATATATTTTCGACCACATTTTCCCCTCCAAGATATTTGATGGCGACTGTACGTAATTAACCTCTAACCGCCCAGAGACCTATAAAAAGGTCTACTGTTCCATTCTAATTTGAACTTTGTGTTGACAAATTAAAATTTCATTTTGCTTGGCAAGGTTTGACGTATGGGCGGCTAGATGTTAAGCCAAGTGGTAGCAAGTTTACTATACGTAAAACCATAGAGAAATATAATAAGACAAGAGAGCACTCTTGTACAGTACTTGTACAGTATGGAGTGAGCACACTCCATACATCAGTTAGACTATTAATTTCAGTGTCTACATCTAGCATCGAGTAGCGGAACTATCAGTACCTACTGCTACTTGACAATAGATGTAGCACCGACCGGAAAGTCTTATGCTGTTGAGATAAGCAGTACTGATAGTTCCGCTATTCGATGCTAGATGCTACTAATAGTCTTTTTGGTACTAAAATTGATCTATGGAGTGAGCAATCTATGTATTTTTTTCTCTATGGTAAAAGAGAGAAATGAATTACCTACGCTTGACCGTTAAAACACTTAAAACTACAACGACTAAAGTTCAATTAACAAGTTACGAATAAATCAGTTTTTACTACACCACCTTCAGAGATTTGTATAAAACCAGTTTGTTAACTCTAATTAAACTCATTTACATTTTGTTTTCCTGGTACTCTGTTTAATCTAATGATTAGAAGATCGCTTTAGAGGTGCAACCTCAGTGCGTGTTCTATCGTATTGTTGTGTTTGTTTAGTTTAGTAGAAGTGTTTTCTCATTCGAAGCAAACAACGAAACGGCTACCTGAATCTATTCCACAAACCAACGTTAGCCGGAACGCGCCGCTCTTAAAACGTTATTTGCTGGAATCCGGGGATTCCTCTAACTCTTAAGATAGCTTTGACTTTAATTATCCCATAAATAAGTAATACCTTTAAATTTCTATTTTATCAAGTTTTAGAAAATAGCACGTAGCAAATAATTACTACTATTACTAATCTTATTAAAACTCTTTTTAGGCTTTAAAAGAAAATCGTTCTGGTATTTGTAACTCAAAGAAAGTTAAAACATATCTTATGCTAGTGATGCTCAAAATGTAAGTAACTACCAAGCAAGGCAAGATCAAAGGTGTGATTAAATAATAAATTCCACAGCTTGTCTCGGAACAGAGGTCCTCTAGGCATTGTAGTGACGTCTGTACAGGCCTGCGCGCCTGACCCGTCCATAAAACACATCTTACAACCGAACTTTTGAAGCACTGAGCTTTAGTTTTAATATTTTTAGGACTCCATAAGAGTGGAATGTTAAAAAGGGAATCATTTAATGAGAGCCACCTATCCCACACAGTCGAGTCTTATTAAAGCAGCTAATTATTTGCGGTGGTTGATTGCGCTCGTAAGCCGCTTAGCGCACAAAAGGGAGATTAACCTGTGGGCGGCCGGTAAGGACGGCACTACGGCAGTACCTACACTAGGTATCTAGAATACTATAATCTTTTTTGTAATCGCTGACTCTCTCTGGGTCGTCGACCGGGTGGAGGCTGCCGCTAGTGAATGTAACGTACCTTACGGGCCGACGTAGCGGATCCAATGTGCGTACACCTTCTTCCTTGATAGACTATATGTCCATTTATGTGCTTTGTTATGTTCCTAAGTATAATAAATGCTATAGATTAGCTAGGTATTTTAAAGGAACATTAAAGAGACTGTCACAACGCCGCGTACTTTCCCTTTCAAATTATTTAATCATCTTTTTTCTGTTTAATCACGTTCGAATCAAGCCATATGATTCAAAATCCAAAGTTTCTATCCCATTTTGGTTTAATCTGCTTTATCAAGATATTGAATGCCCTTTCTTTTCGCTTTTGGCCAGATTCTTAACGTACCGTGCATTTAGTATTATAAAAGTATGTACATATATATATTTCTATTACATTATCTACATTTCTACAATATACTTAATTAAAGCGAAAATTGTTTCATTTACTAAATTAAAAACTCAGTAGGCACTTTAATACCCACTACACCTTGCCATATTGCGTAACTGCGCGTTATTTTCATAACGTTGGATTGGGCACGCTCTACAGAAATATTACATTACATTTCTCCTGTTACCTCGCTCATAACTTCTTGTATTGCCTGCAAGCTACAAGTGTCGTTTTATAAGTTACTGGCAGGTAGGTAGGTACGCGCAAAGGGTTCTAATATCAAACGAGGCCACGCCGGTGTCTAATGACTGGTTAATGAGACTCACAGGTAGACTGTAAAGACATTTAAATTTTATTAGCGAACAACCGTGGGACCAAAGAAGCTTCCAATCTGAGATATAATTAAGTTTAAAATGCTTGAAAGCGTTGTTATTTTCGATTTTTCTTTGAATAATAAACGAAGAAACGCTTATTAAATTGGTTGACGACGCAGATCGTGCAAAGTTGAGAAAAGTGTAGCAATATTGCGCATTTTGGTAAATGTCGGAATTAGTTAACGTTACCTATGTTATGTGTTGTAAGACATTACACACACCGAAATGATGAGCATTAAGTCTGTCTGAATAAGCACGCAATACATTTTTCACATCAGAAAAAGAAAACTGAGGGGTGTTTACAATACTACTACTACCTACTTGCAAATGTGGTGTGAATATGTGAATGTGAGTGGCTCCATGAAACTACAGCCAAGTCACCAAGCTAATACATATCTATTTCTAAAGTTTCTAAAGAATTTATTAATGTATTTGTTGTAATCTCTCTCTTAAAAGCATGCACAATGCACCGTGCATAAACGTATGGTGGCATGGCAATGACATCGTGACGTGAACCTCAACATCGACCTCAAGATTAACAACATACAGAATTTCTTTAATCCCATCATAAAGCTAGTGATTACACCTAACATCCGACACGTGCTTGGTTATGTTAAGTGCCTATATCTACGAGTATCTATTACAATGCATTAACAGGAACAGGACATAGAGACATGAGCAATACTGAGTTTACAGGTCTAGTGTTTAAAATGAATATATACAGGGTGGATTTTCTTTTTGGGTCAGTGAGGGCAGCTACCAGATCCCGTGCTGCTACGAGAAAACGGTCTAAGAAGACCTTCCCTCGATTTCAAATTAATGAAGATTGGCTTTTACAGATTTTGGAAAAAACATACAGGGTGCGAGAAAAAGGTCATTTTTGACAAACTTTTTTTTATGCCAATCGATCCCATTCCTATTAAGGATCAAAAGCTTGTATGGAACCAAAAAAAAATTTCCGGCTAGAAAAGCCACAAATCGAGGAAAACTTTTCCCATACAATTTGTATGAAAATGAAAACTTTTATTTTTCACATGCTATTTTTGTATGCCAATCGATTCCATTCCTATCCAGTATCAATAGTTTCTTTGGGGTCAACTTACGGTAATGTACTAAAAAGCCACAAATTAAAGAAAACTTTTTCCATACATTTACTATGGAGAAAACGTGAAATTTAATTCACATTTTTCTATCTGGCCAATCAGTCCTGTTACATTTAAGGACCATAATACTGTATGAAGACATTACTGTAGGACTGATGGGCGAGATAGAAAATTGAGAATAACATTTCACATTTTCCCCATAGTAAATGTATGGAAAAAGTTTTTATTAATTTGTGGCTTTTTAGTACATTACCGTAAGTTGACCCCTAGGAAACTATTGATACTGGATAGGAATGGAATCGATTGGCATACAAAAACAGCATGTGAAAAATAAAAGTTTTGATTTTCATACAAATTGTATGGGAAAAGTTTTCCTCGATTTGTGGCTTTTCTAGCCGGAAATTTTTTTTTTGGTTCCATACAAGCTTTTGATCCTTAATAGGAATGGGATCGATTGGCATCAAAAAAAAAGTTTGTCAAAAATGACCTTTTTCTCGCACCCTGTATGTTTTTTCCAAAATCTGTAAAAGCCAATCTTCATTAATTTGAAATCGAGGGAAGGTCTTCTTAGACCGTTTTCTCGTAGCAGCACGGGATCTGGTAGCTGCCCTCACTGACCCAAAAAGAAAATCCACCCTGTATAAATATAAAGAAACATTGAAAAACCGAACGCTTTTACGACGTTAGACCATATCCATATACAAGATGACCTAATATTGAAACCCATTAAGTAAGTACCTGATTAGGTACCTACCAAACACATGGTGTGCGGATGCGCTCTCAATTAACAGAATTAGGGACGGGACCGGACCCCTCGATAGGTGTGTTATATTCGCTCTTGGCCTATTTGAGAAGTCACGGGGAACGGACATAATAATAATCAGTATAAAATCGTTCAGCGCCTGTCACAATGATGAGAAATTTTCATCGGATTCTTGGCCGATTTATAGTGAATTTAGGGCTACGTTATAACCTCGTAATTATAAATGTGATTTTTGGTATCGCTTCGGTCAATATGTTAATGTTAATATGTATATAATCGAGCGAGGTATGTTGTGTTGTGTTGTGGTGTGAAAACCGTGAGAACTTAACTTTGACCCGCCGCGTTAATTAATTGTTTTGATAAAATGCAGTTAAGTATCAAGTATTCGCCAGGTGCAGTTTTTTTTTTGTTATATAGCCCTTTGTTCCGAACATGTTTGTTAATTTTATAATAGTAAGTTTTGAATAAGTATTTATATAAAGTCTCTTAGTTCAGTGTGCCTGTCAGCAAAGGCCTCCTCCAACTCCTTCCAGTATTTCCTCTCTCTTGCCACCCGTTGTCCAGAGTGGTCCCACTGTAGGTATAATTTTAATTTAATATTCCCATCGTCTTAGTTGAGGGCCTTGCGATCTTGACCCATCTGTAGAGTGCCACATGAGAATTCTTTGGCTCCACTTCTATGTCTTACATCTTACATAGTGTGACGTGTGACCCCTCCATTATTGCATGTCTATGTGGGTGGGGATATCTGCTACTTTTGTTCCGGTTCTTATATGTCAGAGCTACGGTTTCTATCCTGCAGGTGCAGAATGTTAACTGACATTAATGATATTAGCCGGAAACTCAACTTTAATCACTAGCTCGTTTTCTTTTCAGGTGCCAAAACTCCACACATCAATGAAAATCCTACAACATTAATTTAGGCATTGTCTATTCGTCTCGTATACAGACAATGCCTCTTGCAACTTTGAAAAACAATGCTCACACCAAATCTGGTGGCGGTGGCAACTGCGGAAAGGCATGGCAAGTTCGTGAGGGCGGAAAGCGCTACACGTTATCATCGATTCAAAATCTCGGAGCCGCGTGTTCCCGTAGCTCGCAGCTCGCCGAGCGCGAGCAACTCGACCGTTTAGCCAAACCAGTGTAGCCGTGACCTTGACACCCGTAACAACTGTGTGTAATCGGAGTGCACACATATATACAGGTCCTCCTAAACCTTCGACTCGGTCAGGATACAGGAACAACTGTTGTCGGCTTTCTTCACACGGCCGCCGGCCGGCTGCGCTCTAACCGCCCAGCTCTAAACGAATGAATGCCGATGCCGACGGTATCTTTTCTTGTTTGTCTTTTCGTTACGCATTACTTTTTTACCGAACTAAGTACAAAAGTTTTGCAAGTCGGACCAATTGGCTACCTAAGTTCAACTAACACAAGATTAAACCGTATTTTTTAGAACAATATATCATGTAGGTACGTACATACAATTTTAACGTAGGTACCTAAACGTGATTATTTTATTTAAGCCTCTCTGAAGAGTCTGAGGCATCCTCGATGATGATGTTTATACTGTTTATCAAAATTCCAACAAGACTGCTATTTGAATAAAAGTTTGGTAAAATAAAAACTTGGAGGATACAACTAAACGGAGTAGCCATTAACAGGCTTTCCCCTCTGTCGAAAATAGGCGGCCAACGGTCATACACAATGTATGGACTGACGTTTATCTGACATGGCTATTTTTACGTTACGCATACATTTGACGTTCCCCTCCCCCGCAAAAATCGGCAGACTGTTTTGTACAGAAAATTACAGACATGGCGTCTCCGTTTGATTATATCCTCCAAGAATAAAAACCTTGTATGTTTGAATTGTAATACGCCATATTAAACACTCAGGCACACATTTTATTAGTTGATCCAGGTTTAACATTGCATTAGGTTAGGCTTAGGCTTCTTCGAATAAAAGAGAAATAGGCTAAAACTAATTCTTTGATCCCGAGTTCACTGCTGACCCCAAAAAAGTCTGGGTTTTACATACATACTTATTTTTTTCACCTACTTTTAGGGTAATTAGATGACATCAAATGCTCGAATATAACCGATAATCCAAGGTATTTCTGTCAATAGAATACGATAGCAATTTTACTAACACGGTACATTTTTAATGATGTTTTGAACGATTTAGGTACCATACCAATAATACCCCATGGTACTACCCAAAAAAGAATTGATAGAAGTTTAAAAATGCTCATTTCATTTCATCTAAGTGTGGGTTGGTTGACCTCTCCAAAGACGGATAGATAGGTAGGTGTAGGTGCACCGGGTGCACGACTGTGAAGTTGCAATGACTGACCACAAACCGCGATAGGGTCCGGCGATTACATCGTCGTCACGCTCAGAAGCCGAACCGCTTCTCGCAGCTGTGCCCTTTTCCCAACGTCTACCGACTCATCCCGACCAGTGTAAGTCTGACACCCGATTAAGCTCTGTTTCAAGTTTTAGGTACTGAATGCCAGCGTAAAATCTGAAGAAAATGTGTATTGTTGAGGTACGAACACAGAACCCGCGTTCGCCCTTACTCCGCTGGACGCCCGTGGTAGGGCCACCGCTCCGCCGAGCCGCTCACTCGGCGGAGAATCGTCCTCGCCCCTTCCGTCGCCACCCCTCGTTTACCAGTTACCGCGCCGCGCCGATCCACGCCGCGCGCCCCTTCTTCCATCACTCAGTTCGTTTCGTTCACGTTCGTTCGTTCAGTCAGTCAGTCACTCGACGACAGCCACGCGGAGTGGATGTTTGACGAATGTTTACACCCGGCATTCACGCGGACAACTAGGTCAAGTTTTACGGCAATCAAATTAGGATTGAAGACGGCCGATTTCATCTTTGTGCTGTGAATTAAAGTGATAATTGTGACAGTGATTTTAAAATATTCTTAGTGAACTTTAGAACAAGCGGCGTCTTTTGAAGTGTGCGGGATGCGTGCGTGAGCGCAGCGCATGACGTGCTACGAGACGTTGAAAGCTCCGGCATTTGCCGCGGACGCCCCCATGGCACACCACTTCGTCAAGTGGTGGCGCAACAAGTTTAGAAATGGATACAAGAAATTCAGCAGTAAGTATTAACTCAACAAAACATTGTTTAGCTAAATCTGTATCGCGTGCGGCGCTCGTGATTAAGGACTTTGGCACCATTCTCACTTTGACCGCTCAATTCTTGCTGGCAAGTATTGTTTATTTACGTTGTAGTGACGATATTTGGGCGACAAACATACCTACTTCATAATCTTATATTGTTGATACCAATTGATATTAGGTACTCAGAAAAGCGCTGAGACAGGCTGAATTAGCGGAATATTTGGACTAAACACATTTAAGATTTTTAGGTAGACTACTTTACGATGCGACGTTTTACCATTTTAGCTAACTTCTTTACTCGACATTAGAATGTTATTCTCACGTTACCTCGGGCTTGTTAAATAATTAGCAAATACTACTTTTTGACAGAACATTAGGAGAGTACGGAAGTAACAATTTAATCCTGACCTACACGTAGATACTTGAAGAGGTATCCGAACGTGGCTTGAGTTAGCAAAATATTGGAATGAATCCTAATCCTAACGCCACCAACAGCAAAGTTAACTATTTTATTTATCTTTTAGAATCTAGACGTAAATAAACAAAAATTATTTCGTTTCCCATGTCTACAAGTTCTACAACCTTATTCCATCTTATTCTACATAATATTATGCCGAACAACCTTCTAAAGCCCCCTTTATTTTTTTACCGCCATCAATCACGAAAAACTGCTCTCAGTACCTGAGTAGAAAGGTTTTTAGACAAACTATTGGAAACGTGACTTTAAAGTAGTTCTTAGTACCGTGAAATGTTTATCTCTTGCCCGTACACTGAGAACACGGACAACGGTGACGCAACAAAAGCAGTGAGCATCTCCCGAAAAATGCCTTTTGTGCCAGGGTTAACTATAAATTGTTTGCCATGTCTACCGATACGTTTGTACTTTATAGAAGAGAAGCTGTGAGCGTATGGCGGCGATCTCTTTGATGTTTATATAAAAGGTATCATTGTCTCCGCTTCGGCGAAGAGCTTTCAAGTTTTCCCTTTGAAGTTAATCAAATGAGCGACGCCGCACGGCTCTAGCTTCTAAAACTTTATTAACAAACTTGCGTCACGTGTTTGACGTGATTGCCTACGAGCACATTTAAAATGAAAGACGGAGGTTCGCCTTCAGAAATTATAATCTAACTAGATATTTCGAAATGAAATACAACACAAGATCAAAGAGATTTCTGTGTACTTTGAAGTACGATTAGGAGCAGTCTCGTCTCGAGATCGGAACGGAAGTGTCAAATTTTTATGTTGTTCCCCGTTTTACTACTTAGTTGTGATGTTTGTGTAGGGATGCTACTTTAATTTTCGAAACGATTTTTACCAAGTGGTTTTAACATAAACAGTATATAAGGTTCACGTGGCTAATTAACATAAACAATAGGGATAAGTTCGCCTTTGTACTTCGCACTACTTGTATGTTTTTTTAATATGTATTTTTGTACAATAAAGAGTTTACTACTACTACAATAAACGTGAAATCGAAACTAACAAAAATAACAAATAGTTTTTTATATTGTACAACGGGGATACTAGTAAAAACGGGGCGGCTACTTTGAAAGACTGTTTTTAGGATTCCGTACCTCAAAAGGAAAAAACGGAACCCTTATAGGATCACTCGTGCATCTGTCTGTCCGTCTGGCACAACCTATTTTCTCCGAAACTACTGGACCAATTAAGTTGAAATTTGGCACACATATATTTTTTATTGGAGACAATCTTACACAGCTCGACATAGGCCCAAACGAATCAAAGCTTGTACTATGGGTACAAGTACTAAGCGACAATAGACACACTTATAAAGATAAAATCCATAACTCAGGAACAAATATTCGTGATCAACAACAAATAGGTATAAGTGCCTTAACCTCTGGTTCGTAGGCAGGTCGACTAGCCGACTAGGCTTACTATTGTGATACGTAAGCAATATGATTCTCAAACTTCCTACGAGTCTAATACCTACACTACGCACATATAAACCATACGCCGTAACTTCTATGTCAGCTGAGGCCCGTGCCGATATTACCGCATCAAACCCCATTACATTTTATAGAACACCTACATATGTTATTAGGTTTCTCCTATTTTCGCGGCCACTATAACCACCGTCTAAGGGGCTAGTGGTATTTTAGCCATACCTCGCCATCAGATAATAGTTATGCCAAATCAGGCGTGTCTCACTCCGCGATTTCGTCGCTTTGTTACGAGTACAGGTAGCTATAGCTACTCGTAAAAGTACATCCGTTCGGCCACAGATTATTGAATAGTTCTTACGAACAGATACTTATCTCTCAAAGAAAACGCAAATACCTACCGTTTTAATACCTACACTAAAATACAATGGAATGACCTTGAACCTTCAACGCGCCGCCGCGCACCGGCGCAACGCTAGGGTTGCCGACGCTTAGAAATGATTTTACAAATAATATAAGATACCTACCTACTTAGGTAGGTACAAATATAAGTTTTAATTGTCAAACTAACATTAGAACTGGTCATATAAAAGCATAGCGTAAAATAACCATGAGCAAGATAAGTTGCAATAAGTAATTACAATATTCCGTTTATGCGTTTCATTCCGACGAGTGGCTGCGAGACATTTTAAAAGGTCATATCTCCCTGCAGTAAACGCAGTGTTTACGCCGTTTTATAAACCGCGCAATGAATCAATAATTCAATACCGCCTAAGTACCTTGTAGCTTGCAACCACAATTGAAACTATCGTAAAAATAAAACCAAAAGTACTTGTATTGAGAATGTTTACCTACTTTTCCTATCTATCGGAAGAGCAAAAACGGTATTTTTTATTAGTTTTGTTGTTTCTGCATTCATCCACACTACAAGTAGTGTTATTTGTTCAAGACATTTCTTTCGCATACATTTTAGCATATTCGAGCGCGCGGCGACGCGACGTGCGTGCGTGAGCGCGCGTGGCAACCTTGCTTGCTTTTCTACCGTGAACGGGAACGGATTCGTAGGTATAAAACCGAGCTCGCGCGGAGAGTTCCATAGGCCTGGTTCGGCCCCAATTTTGGGGAAAGCCATTAGCCGCGCGTGGCGCTGTCGCCACCTAGCGGCCATATCTGTGCTGATCGTAACAGACGCGTTTTGTTAGAGAGTGAGTCTTCTGTACTTAGTACTATTATTTATTCTGTGGCCAAATGAAAAAATTCTCTGTTAGTAAAGCAGAGACGCTTTCCAAATAGATTTTCGTACATTGACCCGCATGTTGCTATCTCTATTGCACGCGCATAATTATTATTGCTAATATTGCTGTCCCGCCCATGATGCCGGTGCCGGTTGTCAATTTCACTGTGCGAGTTTGACAGCAATATAATTATGCGCGTGCAATAGAGATAGCAACAGGCGGGTCAATATACGAAAATCAAACTGGAAAGCGGCTCTTCTTAAAATAATTATTTGAGGTTATTTTATTATAAAATTATAAATGCATCCGCTTCATGTGATCCGCAGTAATAATGACAACATATTTAAGAAATCTCTAGTAGTAATCAATAATAATAATGGTATTTTCTAAAATAATTCGCTCATTACTTCAGTTACTAATCCTCCCAGAGTGACAAAGCTAAAAGCTTAGTCAAAAATATATCCTAATAATCTCTGCGGATTATGTAAAGGGCCTAACTTTCGAGAAAAATAACATAGACGGCAGATGTGGTCTTGTGGCTCGCATTTGGGCCGATCGGCTCCTTGGCCCTTCCAGGAATCTAATAAAGGCCCCACCGCGCCCGCCCGGCCGCTTCAGACAACCTTTGAGATTCGCCGGCGCCTTGTATTTCCATTCGTTGTCATTCACCGATTATTGTGTCGTATTTTTCTTGCTCTTGTTATTCGTTGCGAGCTATAAATTGAAATAAAATCGCTTTTTGTGATTTCAACGATTTTATGATTTCGAGGAACGTCAATGTTTATTCTACCTGATATCAATATCTACGTCGCCGAACAGATTAGGAATATTTTTGTTGTCGCGGTAACTGACCTAGCCTAGGTCAGTTACAGCGACAACAAAATATATTGTTATTATTATACGCGTAGTTATCGTTATTATCATGTGTGTATTAGTTGATGTTCCGTATTTTTGTTACTCAATAGTTCACTGTTTATTTGCCAGGATCAAATTAAATAATGTTTTGGGCTGTCGTGTAAAGCCGTTTCCGTGATATTTTCATCTTATCAATAAAGTCCCAGTTGTTCCTAGACTTCCAATTTTACTTTTTAATAAAAAAACTATAGAATAACTCGCAATGCCATACCAATAAATAATAACTACCTAAGTCAGGCTCGTAGTTTTATGAATAAGGGGGTTTAAAACACCCAAGACTCGGGAATAAATATCCATGGTCATCACACATATAAATGCCTTTACTGGGATTTGAACCAGGGATGTTGCGGATGCAGATTTTTTGACATCCGCGGATGCGGATGCGGATATTTAATGGCTCACATCCGCGGATGCGGATGCGGATGTCATGCTTAGGTACTTAGAAAACGTCAAATATTAAATTTTTAGTATTTTTTTATTAAAAAAAAACCGAAACGTTTAGTATTTGAGCAAGAATATAGGTGCGTTATGTATTTAATAAACAGTAACTTGGCCTACTTTTCTGGATCTAGACGATTTCGTTATAGGTAATGACGAAATTACCCAGCACTTACGCCGCCGCTAAGACGTTCCTGTACCGACTTGTTCGACATCCGCATCCGCATAAGCTCCGCATCGATTTTATGCGGATGCGGATGCAGATGCGGATGTTGAAAATATTGCGGAAGTTCCGCGGTTGCGGATGCGGATGCGGATGCTCGCAACATCCCTGATTTGAACCCAGGACCATCGGCTTCATAGGCAGGGCCACTAGTGTCACTACCCACTAGGCCAGACAGGTCGTCAAAACATCATATTTACGTCTATCGGCATATATGATGTTTTTTTTTGCTTAACAGGAAATGTTGTTCTAATAAAGAATAAAACAAATTCCAATACACCAAAGTCAGCAGAGTTCCAGGTTGAATACTACAATCATATGTTTTCCTTATTCCAGTCGGCGAAAGCGAGCGGACAGACACGGAGGAGCTTGTCGGTCGAGCAGCCTCGCAATGCTCAGCACCGCCGGACCTTTTGCCGAGCGAGGCACGGGCGCTCTTGCAGCCGGCCACGCCGCCGCCGCACCGACATCACCAACCAAAACCCCCAACACCACCACCTGTTCAGAGCGAAGACAAGCCAAGACTGAGATTTGAGGTAAGAACTGTCTCCTCGCGGAACTAAATGCAAAATATCCGAGTAATACTCGCCGAGTGCCACCGTCAAACAGATACGACCGCATCGGAACACGACGCTTACTCGAACATCCATCAACCCGACTTGCGACTTGAAAAAACATGTAAGTAGGTACAATCTACACAGCTTGCCTTTACTGAAATATTGTTTCCAAACAACGATCACACACTAGTATATGTCAACAACAGCGTTTATTGATGCAGGTTAGTACCTAGTCGTTTTGTGCAGAAAATTGATACGCGATACCACAAACCATTTATATCCCTTGTATTCTGATATCTGTAGCATTCTTTGTAGGTAAGGCAAGACCCAACGCGAGCCAAACAATCTCCTTGGCATAATATCCGAATGATCTTAAAGGCGCGGCTAGTTTCCTTTTGAAGCGTGAGATAAGAACGCCGTCGTCATTGTCCAACGACACGCGGAGCGCGCCGGCGCCGCCGGTTATCTTCAGTCCATTCATAAATGTAGCGTTGATATCGCACCGCCAATTTATAAGCATATACATTCCTTGCTAAGTAAACCTCTTGGTGGCTTATAGTAACTTAACCTGTTTGTCGTTTTAGGAATTGACGTGTGACGTCGAGCTGCAGCATCCAGAATCGTCGAAACAAAAACCAGTTCAGTTCTCCTTCACTCTCTACGATCTTGACGGGCACGGACGCATGACTAAGGATGTATGTATTCACTGTCAATCACGAATGCCATGATTTATTAAAATGCGGAAGATAATAAATTACTTTGCAACAATTAAGTTGTCATTTATAATTAATGGTAATCTAAAACGCTTAATTTATGGTTACAGGATATAGCTGGCATTGTGTCTACGATATACGAGTCAATCGGGAAATCGGTCACGGTCCCCCACTATGGCTCAAAGACAATACAAGTACGATTAACAGTCGTACCTGAAGATGGTAATGCTCGCACCCATAGGGACAGGCGGGAAGGCCGAAGAAGACGTAGAAGAGAGGCCACGACGACGAATCTACCCGAAGAACATGAGCAAAGCGAGGAAGAGCACAGAGAGAGATCTCCAGATGACGACCTTTCATCAAAATCGTCGTGTTCAGACGACCGTAGACCATTGCAACGCCCGCCGCCCCCTCAACCCACTAGGACTCACCGCTACCACCGCAAGGAACATCGCGAACGCAAACACATGAAAAAACGCTCCGGCAGTTTACAAAGACGTGAACTGTTTGAAATCATCCAGGCTAACATGGAAAAGAACCATCTGAGTTTTCAATCCTCGAGGTTAGTATTCAAAGTGAATCACTACATAGTATAAAACAAAGTCGCTTCCCTGTCTGTCTGTCTGTATGTATGCTTAGATCTCTAAAACTACGATAGGGTTCCGTACCTCAAAAGGAAAAAACGGAACCCTAATAGGATCACTCGTGTGTCTGTCTGTCCGTCCGTCTGTCAGCCTATTTTCTCCGAAACTACTGGACCAATTAAGTTGAAATTTGGCACACATATGTAAGTTTGTGATCCAAAGATGGACGTATAACGTAAATAAATGAATTTTAAATATGGAGGAATTTTGGGGGGTAAATGAGAAAATAAAAAAAATCAAGTTTTTCAAACTATAACGTGTTACATATCAAATGAAAGAATTCATTGTAAGAATCTCAAATATATTTTTTTAATAATTTTAGGATAAATAGTTTAGCAGTAATTCAAGAAAATAGGCAAAAAATTACCATTCCCTCCCCCCCCTTATCTCCGAAACTGCTGGGTCTAAAATTTTGAAAAAAATACACAAAATAGTTCTTTACCTATAGATGACAGAAAAACCTATTAGAAATGTGCAGTCAAGCGTGAGTCGGAGTTAATGTACGGAACCCTTGGAAAGCGAGTCCGACTTGCACTTGGCCGGTTTTTTTTAAATAGATAGTGATTCAAGAGGAAGGTTTATGTATAATTTGTTAACCCGTGCGAAGCCGGGCGGGTCTCTAGTTACTTAATATAAGTACAACATTTTAGCGAATCTATTGATTGAGGGTTGCTTACGTTTTAGTGTTTTGAGTTAAAACATTATTGTTTGTTGTTCACAGAAAGCCCTGTGAATCCGTTGCCAATGAGGAAGAGATAACAATGAAATATCAAAAGCTTCGGAACAGATCGTACACGATCAGCGAGAAGCCGACTAAAACATTCCACACCAGCAAGTCTGATAAATCTGGACATGGATATTTGGACCTGGCGTGCGGAGGCGATTCCAACTTGTGCCGATACGATCGGTATCTCCATGCAGTCATATGCTCGTCTGCGAGGCATGCGCACACTGGTTTCCATCAAAAGCAAGCGCAAACGCAAACTCCGCGGTCGCAGCGGGGCCACGCGCACCCTCGATCCCGCTCCCACGACCTACCCACCCAACTGCAGACATCACAACAACCCAGAGTACTACAGATAATATTTTTATAGAACTGTGCTATGGACGACCATGTTGTCCTCATAGCTTGTTAAATGTTTCGTGGAACAAATGAATAGTGAGTTACCAAGTGTTGTAGTGGTGAATGTACGTGACTATTGTCAATGAACATGATAGTAAGGGTAGTTAATTTACTCGAATAACGGTGTAGTCAATAATCAGTATTTACTAAAGTTGGTGTATAATTTTATGTGAAAAACTATTACTGTGGTGAAAACTTATAAATTGTAAACGGAGAAAATCATCATATATTCATTCATTTATTCGTAATAAATGTAAGACGTCAGTGACATTTATACGAAAAGGTGCCTTAAAAATAGGTGGTATTCCTAAGCTTTTATTGCTCTTTGGAGTAATTTAGTTGCTAGTTATCAATGCTCAGTAGATTATGTACCTTTTTAAACGACTCATTTTCGAGTTGACCGACTGATTTTAGTTTTAAGTGTTAGATGCTCTAAAGACTAAAGTTTATTGGATCGTTATAATACGAATAGGTTTAGACGTTACATTTCGAGAGCGCGTTTACTTTGCCTAAGTAAGACTAAGTTTAGTATTAAAGACAAAATGTACGATACGCGCGATCTTGTTAAGATTAGTCTAATATCAAAATGACTGTTTGGTACTTAAGCTTGTGGGTGTCTCTCGCACTTGCTAGTAAAATGCATTTTTGAACGAGACTAATGCTCTAGTTATGCACTTCAATTACCTGTACCAGTATTTATTTTTCTAAGTAATCAATGAATCTCTTCAAATTGTTGCATCTTATCTACCTCCTTTACTTCTTAGTACATAATTAAAATCAGCTGAATCCTAACTTTAGCATAAGTTATTTTGTGATAATTTGGAACTAACATGTATTGCAACTTGAAGAACTTACTTGAATTGAAGTTCTATAGTATGTTCAGTTTGTTAATGTAAGGTGTATAGTGTACAAAGTGCTCGATCTTGTCAAAATATTTATTGTCAAATATAAAATATAACCATAAAATGAGATTTGAATGACGTACAAATTAATTTCATTTCATACCTAAATTAATTACAAGTATTATAATAATAAATAACTATAGTGGTCCCACCTTATTCAGTCGCCTTTTTAACTCCGTCCAATCAATCTCATCTTGAATGTGTAATAAGACACTGCAAAGACGAGAATCACCGCAGTCACCGCAATGGTTGTTTCTTTTGGTAAACCACATTTGTTTACTGCGTAGGAATGCGGGGATATAGTGACCTAAAAACAAAAAGATTGGTAAGTAAATAAGTACTTAATTTATTTATTGTAAACTGTGTAGGTTGGTTAAGTGTATCCAGCACAGACAAGATATCCTCTAGACTGAGCATAGTAACGCTACCCCCTCTGCCACTTATACGGTAGTTTTACTCCATCTTCGAGTCAATCCCGTGCCGTGATTGGTCCGTGTCTTTGAACGGACCAATCAATCACCCCCGTATTTTTGGCAGCATCGGTTACATGAAATAATTGCTCTAAACTCCGTCTAGAGGATTCCTAGTCTATGGTATCCAGTAAACACCGTCTCTTGTTAAATGAAACTAGTACCATACAATGAGATGACATGATGGAGACATGTGGTGACCTAGGAACTAACTGGTGTTTGGAATTGTCTCGATGAGTATTAGTTGCCTTTGGCCTGTAGTAAGAAAAGTACAGTCAGTAAAAACTTGTACCAAAATGAAACGTTTGCCATAAACTTATTATTTCTTAATGCCCCCCAATTGAGTAAAGGACTACGTAAAGGTCGACGAAATAAGTACTAGCATATGTATACTAGGGCCAGGTTTGGTGCTCCATGAAAGAGAAAGGACGCAAGTCATGAAAAATGAGGTTTAAAGGTAACGCCGTTTTTTTCTCATTTCATCCCAAAGTAATCAAATCAAAAGCGTAAAGTTCCTGAAATTTAAGCTTCACATAGTATAAACAAGTCGAAATCACATACCAGCATATATTTAGGGTCGGGTCTGTTCCTCCATGAAAAAGATGGGACAGAATATTCATAAAAATCGATGTCTTTTCTATCGTCCTTATGATGCACTAAACACCCATGGTGGGTGTGCCCGCCGAACACCGCTCGCGGCTTGAACTTTCTTGTAAGGTACTCTGTTGCCTCCCGTGATAAGGCATCTATTTTATTCCTGAATCTTTTATGTCTTAACGGCAAAGGTGGAGCATCTGGTTCTTTACATTGTGCGTCTGATGTTCTAAATAAAGGGAAGTGCTGGAAAAGGGGCATTATTTTTTTATTGCAATCAGAAGTTACTATATACCTAATATGTATATAAGTAATACATACTTGCATAAGTATTGGTTGACTATAGGTGAAATTTGGAATTTCAGTGCACTCACTTGGACTTTTTGAGCATCCCAGTGACTCTACAAAAAAAAGTAAGTAGTTAGTAGGTACCTAACTACACAATTATTGTGAAAGGCAAAAAGAGCCGTTGAGCCCAGGCCGGAAGACCCGATAGTCGGGATCGTGGTACTTAGGTCATACTGAAAATTCCTGGACTGGCCACTTAGAAAAAATAAGTTTTCTCGTATATCAGAATCCAGAAACTTTCAGTATGACCCACGTACTACATCTTTACCTATATGAAGAATTTTTTGTGGCCTGGCGCGGATTTCTTGTTTAGCTGGGTGGTAATGAATGTGTTATGGTAAGCATCTATTTTGCTCTTCTAAGAATTTGGTTTGCTGGTAAGGCACGTTAATCATGAACTACAATTTAGCCTATGTAATCTGGTTATCTAAATATCTACATAAAACGCCCAATTAGTACCGGAGTTACGAGTATGACGAATAAAATAAAATAATTTTTGAAGTGAAAACTTCTTTAGCGGCGCTGTGCACTTTTTGTGATGGGGCAAAAATGTTAAACTCGTAACAGGTGTCACGTGACCGTAAGACGGACACGTGACCTGATCGAAAAACTGTTACTTCAATATCATTGAGTTTTTCTTTATTGATTTAAATGCCATCTAGTGAGTTTCCCTCTAGCTGGTATTAATATAACTCGAGTACTAACAGTGATGTGCTTAGGGGTTTCAAGTAATGCGACGAAATAACGCTAGATGTCGTTAACCTCAATTATACATAGTGCTGCAGACATTTTGCAATAGTGATTGAGTTTTCACTTCTGCGGCACACCCTGAGTGCAACCCGTTATTTTTTTTTTACGTTTTAACAACTTACTTGCTATTTTGTCTAAAGAAAACCTAGCTTCCCTGCATAAATGACATGAGTCGCCTTCCATTGCCATTGAATTTACGATGATGAAATGACTGCCCTTTATTGTAACAAGTTTTACTGAAGACGTATTGAGTGCCTTGAAAAATCGTTCTGCAGAACCAAGCCGAATGCTGAAACATAAAAAAAAAACACATGTGGGAATATTTTAAAGGAATTGTTTGAGGTTTTACTTTGTATCAATTTTACATGAACATTAATGGTATGTTATGTCTACAATAAACATTAACAAACAAAAACATCTTGGGTCAGCATTTCCCAAAGTATGTGACCCAAGCGAAATTTGAGTAGGCCCTGAAACATAAGATGACATGCGGACGGATGGGGTTAATCGTCAACATAATTCAACAGATGTAATATTTCATGCTCCCTATTTAAGGCGGCCAAGGTGTGGGTCCCGAAATTGGCAGTTTTTGTTAGGTGGGTCAGGACCCAATCAACTTTGGGAACCACTGTCTTAGATTATTAGTTTTAATTTAATAGGTAAGAAACAAGAAACATACTTATGATGAAATCCTATATCATGGTTTCCTACTATAACCTGCATGGTTACACCATCATCAACTGGGAATAATTTGTGGAACCTTTTCACATAGTCTTGAAATTGTTTCTCATTGGTCCATTCACCTTCATCAAAAAGATCGCCTGCAAACCAAGAACGATCAATCTCAGAGATAAGCGCTAACATTTTCCTATACAAAGCTGTATTAGTACCTACATAATATGTATATTTAATTATTTATTTTAAGTTTATAGCACAAAATATTAATCCATACTCATAATGCCCATTGTATATGCAGCCTGTTGGGTGAAAAAGCTAGATATTAAATCATAGTACTTAATTATTATCTATAATTCCACAAATATTTTGTTAGTAAGGACATGGTAATGACTAAGCGACCAGTTTTAGTAGCCAAACGATTAAATAAATTAATGCCCATTGACCTATTTATAGAAGTTTATTTTGTTATTTATTTGTTTATCATGTTATTTTATTTTATACGTCTTTACCCATCATGGAAGAATTGAAGGGGTGTTTACAAAAACAACATAACTGCTTAGAGTGGTTGACACTTTTTTAAGAACATTGTTAATCGTTTCAGGTGTCAACCAGTGTAGTCAAGTTATGTTGTTTTTGTAAACATCCCTTCAATTGTGTTCCAGACATTTGGGAGTCATGCGCAGAGCCGAAGCCAACACACAGAGGCCCTTTTGACACTTTAATGAGATGTAAGGGAGATATATGTTATTATTACTAGCATTGTCTACCAAAGGTAGCAACACAAAACTAACAGGTACTAAGACATCTACAATGGGGTTGGCCTCTTTACCGTTGGCACCAGCATATAGGTTTAACCAGGATACAGGGAAAAACCTATGCTGGTACTCAAACCTTTGAAAGTTGCCAACCCCATAACATGACAGGAAAGGTACTGTAAATATTCTATGTGTCTTACATTTGTTAGTTTCCTGTTTATTACACTACAATTTTTGTTCAATGTTATTTTCCAATTTTTATGGCCAGGCCCATCATTTATATGTTTGATAGATCTTAACATCCTGAAATTTTTAACTCCAAATTATCAATTTCTCAAAATCCAAAAACTAGTATGAGCCTGAAAAGTGATGTGATTACATCATTACAATATTAATTAAAATTACCATAGTAATAACTTAACCCTAGTGAAATCTTGTGTTTTTATATTTAAATTAAAAACCAACCTAATATAAATACTGCATCTGGTTGATGTATAGTCATTATAGACTGAAAAGCTTGATGCATCTGCCATTCTCGTCTCCATTTATCAAGCCAATGGCCCCTGTATGGGCCCAATAAGTGCGTGTCCGCTATGACTAAAGCCTTTAATTCATCAGGACTTCCTGATGTAAATAATTTTGGCCAAGAACACTGAAAAAGAAACCAAACACTGTAAAATTGCCTCTATATGTTAAAACAGAATAAAACCGTCAACAAAAGCACTCACCTGTGCTGTAACAACATAATAAATAAGAAATTCGCAATAAATGACAACAAACAATATGCCGATAGAAAATGTTAACAATTTCTTAGTTATACGCCGCATTATACTAACGATTTCTACCGATTACACAGAAAAAATGATTGCTTCGATACATCTCGTGAAGTTTATCAGTTTTAAGCAACATATATATCTTTTAAACTTTATCTTATCTCAAAATAAAAGTTAATATTTTCTTTTAGTTCACGGTTCACGGTTGGAAAGCCCACGGACAAACTGAGTGTGATTGACATTGACAGCGTCAATGTCATTCGATGAGTGAGGGTGACCACATAAAAAATTGTACTACTTTAAAGCTACGACAGACGGACGTACCGGACCTTCATCAGGTAAGGATATATTTGGGATATATCTTCAAAGAATACAATACTCAATATCTCTTTCTCTCTCACGTATTCGCTAGGTGCACGACTGGTGCTGCCCTCATTTTGGCAGACTTTCTACGTTAAATCTTATGGAGTAAAATTAGTTCAAGCGGCTGCCGCTAGTACTAGAGACAAACCAAAGAAAGTCTGCAGCGCTAGATTAAAAGTAGTTTTTAAAAATCAGTATGCGACAACACCACAGAAAATGGATTAAATAGTCTTGATACTTGTGAAATTTCTACCATATTTACCGTCTATGAAAAAATTAAGCTGTATGCACAGCTTAATTTTTATGGTAAAATAAATTTCATTCCAACAATAGATGTCACTATTAATATGTAGACATATACTAATATTGATAAATAATATTGGGAGAATGTGACATTTGGCTTCATCAAAATTAATAAGCTTTTGTAATATCCGCGACGGCGGTAAATAGGTACAGAGGGCCTACCGCGAACACCGAAGTTCTCAATATGCGAGCATCTTTCTCTTTTACTCCCATTAAGGCGTAATTAGATTGACAGAGAAATTGCCCGCAATTTGCGAACTAAAGTTTTCGGAAAAACGAAATAAACCATTAAAACAATAAACATATATTAAAAATTAATTTTAGCTTTAACTAGTAGGTACCCAATTACCCATGCCGTGAGCATAAGCATGGAGGTTGTGGGTTCGAGCTCAAAACCCGGCTAGTACCAATGAGTTTCTCGAAATGTTAGAGGAAGTTCATAAGTATGCCTATACCTATTAGGTGTGTTCAATTTGCTGTGAAACCTTTGTCTAAACCAATATTATATTATCTAAGTAGGTACATATGGTGAAGTATTAAGATGTTTCATTCCACTTACCCGTCATCAACTCCAAATTTTGTAAACATTGTCGTTTTTCAGCTTGAATCGCCTCGTGCTGACTTTTTACAAGTGTAAAATTATTCGTCATGCGGAAAAGTAACTCCCGCACGCCGGTTTTGTAAGGTTTCACCATGTTTATTCCGTTCATCACAAAACACAATGAATATTTAAACGATTTTGACAAACACATACCATAGTGCATGACGTTTACTGACTGCTTAAAAACATTGCCATATGTAGTTTTTTAATTCGATGTCAAATTATTGCGCTGCAGACTTTCTTTGGTTTGTCTCTAATGGCGGACATTCCATAAGATTACCTGTGTTTGTGACGATCAGCGCCACTTCCCCCTCCACCGACTTCGCACCTGGCGAATATCAGAACATGAGAACACCTTAACCTATGACCTTAACAAACGACAGCGGACCACCTTCTATCCGATCCGGTACCCCCGTCTGTTATAGCTTTAAAACATTTCGCACACCTTACCAGGCCTTCGACTTTCAGTCAGTGAAATCGAGCCCGCAGTTCGCCCGAGATTCACGCACATAGGCTGGAGAGGGCTTATGACGTAATTTATGGATGACCCCTTTCGGATAGTCCAATACATCATTTACACCTTATAAAACAAAGTCCCCCGCCTCATCTGTCTGTTGTTTGTATGTTCGCGATAAACTCAAAAACTACTGAACGGATTTTCATGCGCCTTTCACCTATCAGTAGAGTGATTCTTGAGGAAGATTTAGGTGTATAATTTGTTAACCCGTGCGAAGCCGGGGCGGGTCGCTAGTAAAATATTAAGATAGTGTTAGCCTCGTTTATTAAAAATTATTAGATATGTACGTATTAAAATAGGTACAGTCAAAGGGTTTTACAAAATATTTGCGAGGAAAAGATTCAAACCACGTGTTTCCTTTCCTTCGATCTTAGATTAAGAGGCTGTCAATACCTAGAAAAAAATGTGGATTATTTGTGTAATATTGAAAATGTGATTTTATTTGCAGACCCAACCCAAAGTGAAAAAAAAGACAGAAACGTTGGTGATTTTAGGACCAATCTTTGAATTTTTTTCTATCGAGCCGATTTCGTTCAATCATGAATCGAGTACGGCCACGGTCTTTGAAATGTAATGAATATATAGTTCGTTTTTTTAGCATTAGAAAGAAGGTAAGCGATCTTGACATGTCTTTTAATTGAAAAACACTTTTTAAAAATCAGTAACTTATACTTATGAAGGCAGAAGAATATAAATTATCGTATTAGATTCATAATTGTTACATATTTGCCGTGACTTATTTTTAAAACATGATTTTCAATTAAAAGACACATCAAGATTGTTTACCTTTTTTCTAATGCTAAAAATCAGTAGGAAAAACAACACAGGACACTGGGTGTTGACAGCCTCTTAACATTAGTAATGCGAAAAAAATAACTACAATTACCAGAAAGTCTTCAATTACGTGTAGATATTTCTGTTAGAAAAATATTTTTCCAAAAAATTCAGGAATTAATGAAATGAATAGAAAACAATCAATTAAATAAATCACAATCATTTGGTTCATTAACAATACTGAAATCATTATTTGGTTTGTATAAAGTTATGATATAGTATAAGGAGTATTGGATTTCCTGAAATTATCAATATTCTTAAATGTAACAGTATTTTAAAGCCATTAATATTACTTAATCACTAGCGACGCAGTCCTTATCTTATCAACAAGGGCTGTCTTATGTTTATGCTGTGCATATTAATGATAACAATTAATTATTAGAAACCAGCAATACGCATACAAGTTGCTGTCTCATTATTTCATTGCACGGCTATACAGAGGCCGGTAGAAACTGTAGAAAGCGTACCTATACCCGTACGTAAAGAAAACTCGGCGTTGTGTTTTGCGTCATTAAAAGAAAATAAGTCAGATAATAGATATTACACATTTGGTAAATTCAACTGTGTGGCCGTAGGCAGGGCCAAACAAAATACAAATAATGTGATGTGTTTAGAAGCACAGGCTGTAAATTTTCTCTGCGCTTATATGACCATAACCAATGATAAACAATAAAAACAAGCTTATATATTCTAACACAGGTACAATATATCTAGTAATTAAAATGTGATAATTCATGAATGTGATGAAAATAAGTAAATGTGATTAAATTACGATGTCGTGACGAATAAATGCCAAATTATACGTAATTAATATTAAAATCTAAGGAATCCGTTTATATTACCTAAGATTTACCATAGAACTTGCTATTTAGTAAGAATATTAGAAGATTTACATTAATCTTAGCTTTTCCGAACATGTCCATAACTGCACAGCCCTCATACTGTTTTTGAAGTAAGTCTTGTATATCTATTTCAATAGAGTCCATTTCTACGCCCATGAATTTCCCTTTTACCGTGAACACTCCATTGTGGTCGGTGGGTGTTATTTCGAATTGCACATTTTTGAACTGAGAAGGCGACAAACCGTCGATTTCTAGTAAAACTCCGCGCTCCAATAACTTAGCACCCGAATATTTGATTGTTAGCTTCGATTTTAACTTCTGGATGTCTTTCCCCGATCTTCTTAGAGATGCGTGTACACTCCTGAAAAAAAAATATTTTAGTATCAAATGAGAGGCAATATAACATGTTCTTAAAAGACTTTTAATAAAATTATTGTTTTTTGAAACAAATTAAAGAAAATTACTTTACGCTTAACGTACGTTGTATGAACAGAAAAGAAGGCCTACCGCGAAATTTCGTTGTCTGACTCTACCACTTTTGCATATTCGAGCGATAGCGAGGCAGGTAACAAAATTTCGATATTCGAATTTCGCGGGGGTATCTGTTTTTGTTTAGACTTACATTTTACCGGCGTGAAGATTTGCGAGACACGACCTTATATACTCGTCATAAGATTTACATTTCTCCTCGTAATATTTAGTTTTTTCATGCAAGCTTTGTTTAGTGCGCGTAAGTGTCGCCAAGGCCCGTCTTTGCGCTTGTCTGTACTTGCCCTTATTGCACAGATCGAGGGCTATAGACGTTACTAAAGCTTGGTAACCATCTTCGCGAGTCACGTAGCCTTCGTCTTCGAGCATTTGTAGGTTTTTGCGCAGTTTCGCGATGTGTTCGCGTAGAGTCATGGCGTCATCGGGCCGCGCTTGCCCGGAATAAATGCGTCTTTTCACTTTTGCTGCGTATTGTTCTTGTTGTTCTTGGGTTGTGCCGATGCATATGGCTTCTAATAAATGTTCACCTAGAAGAATTCATAAACATAAGTACTAATAACCGTGAGAAAAATAAACAGACTGCCTTTATAATTCATTATAAAGGCTCTCTACAGTCTCTACCTTCAGGTAGATAGTGGAAATGAATAACATAAATTAAAATAGGTTACTATAGCTGGTCAAGCAACTCTTGTCAGTAAATAAAGGCGCGAAATTCAAATTTTCTATGGGACGATATCCCTTCGCGCCTACATTTTTCAAATTTGCCGCCTTTTCTACGGACAAGATCTGCTTGATCAAGTATACAATATATTCTATGGAAAACAGAGACTTTTAGCGGTAACAGAAAAACCTGTTACCGCTAAAAGTTATTTACTTATTTTATAAAATACCAGGATAAATTTCCTTAAGGTAATTTCTTGTTTAAAATATAAAAAGAAACTTACCGTTCAGGAACGGTATGACAGCGACGCATAATTCTTTGGTTTTGATAAACAACTTGTTCAGATCAGTCATGTCGTCTGCTGGGGCTTGGAATTTATTTACGAGCGCCAAACACACTTCCAACCTCGCGTTTTCTTCCACGGAGTCACCAAATTGCTAAAAGAAAAAAAGTCCGTTAACAAAAAAACATTGGTGTAGTTCTTAGAGAAAAATACCTAAATGCGGTAAGCATTCTTAGCGCCACTTGCACCATTCCACTAACCCGGGGTTAACCGGTTAAACCTGGAGTTACCATGGTTACCAGTACAATTTGACATTGCGTTAACGGTTTAACCGCGTAACCCCGGGTTAGTGAAATGGTGCAAGTGGCCCTTAGAGTCTCATGTTTGATTTAAACTTTCGTTAAAGTTTCGCCCGTGAATATAGATTTGTTATATGGCCGAAACTGAGCGAAAAGATTTATTCTATTGGGCATTTTGAGTAACTACAGTACAATAAATAACATTCTACAATACCCTGGACTATTCTTTAATTTACTTTAGGTCGGCCTTTATTGTCCTTTTTCCTTAGGTCAAAGAGTTTTTGATTGTAAAGCTTGGAGGATATAATCAAACGGAGACGCCATGTCTGTAATTTTCTGTACAAAACAGTCTGCCGATTTTTGCGGGGGAGGGGAACGTCAAATGTATGCGTAACGTAAAAATAGCCATGTCAGATAAACGTCAGTCCATACATTGTGTATGACCGTTGGCCGCCTATTTTCGACAGAGGGGAAAGCCTGTTAATGGCTACTCCGTTTAGTTGTATCCTCCAAGTTGTAAAGAGATGAGAGAGATGTCTAAGAAAAAAATGTTTCGCCCCTTATCAGCTAAAATAGATGGCACTCTACTATGTCATGTTTTGTGGTCAGATTTTCCAACGTCAACTTATGACTACCTCAAGTCTAAGACAGACATACTTGACACAATCTTTACCTCAGGGTGAGCAGTCAAGGTAGGTATTAAATATTGACATGGACATAGTGCCAAAAATATGTGTACACCACCTTATTGCCCATACATTAAGGTACATATTTTTGGTGATTTTTCTGTGTCGATATTTAATACATTGACTGTACAGTCACCTGCAATAATATGTGACACAACGAAGGCCGCAATAATATCTGACACGATCTTATTTGTAGAGCCATAAAAGCGTGTCACATATTTTTGCGGCTTTCGAAGAGTAACATATTATTGCAGGTGACTGTACAGTAAAAAAAAGTGAAATTCGACAATTTACCGAATCGACGTCCCTTGAAGCGAGTTGTGCGACCGACGGGACGTCGCCGAGGTCATCCAGCAGCTCGTTGAGCCGGTCGCGCGGGTCCGGAGCCAGCACGTCCTGGTACTCGATTAGCAGGGCATGGGTGTCTACAATCTCCTGTAAAAGATAACACGGAACGGTTAGGTATACTAGGTCAACCAGATCTTGACAGTAGAAAAAGGCGGCAAATTTGAAAAATGTAGGCGAGAAAGGAATATCGTCCCATAGAAAATTTGAATTTCGCGCCTTTTTTTACTGACAAGTTTTGGTTGACCAGCTATATGTAGGCGACGGAACCTACCAACCTTTATGCTGCGCGCGTGCTGGCAGCCTGGCTGGTACGGATGCCGCTGCCAGCGCGCGTCTTTTGTTTATACATATACAGTGTGGAAAGATAAGTCGGGCCCTGGAGGGAAACTACCTTAAATCTGTGGCGGCCTGCTCGGCTCGCCACTCTACACGCGCCTAAGTCCGCGCGCCTGCGCGATGCGCCACCGGCCGTCTCTTGGCAACGGACAAGATCTGCCTAAGACGAAATCCCATATTTCTAGTAATTCGTTGATTTGTTGTATATACCTAAATTGATGTAAATAACACTGTAAATATAATTGTAAATACTTTCGGTGACTTCTTTTGTACATAGCATTTTCCCCTACATACCTACCAACCACATTGGTGACTACCGACTAACGCAAGATGTCGAAAGAAAATCTCCATGAAGATTATGCCGACGCAAATGAGGAGGCGCAGGTATGTAGGGTTGGCGTCCGCGTGCCTCCATTTAACGCGGACGAGCCCGCCCTGTGGTTCGCCCAGATCGAAGCTCAGTTTCACTTATCGAAAATCACACTTGACGATACCAAATTTTATTACGTAGCTGGGCAATTAGAGGCGCGCTATGCAATGGAGGTAAAGGATGTAATTACTAACCCTCCCGCTACTGAGAAATATCCCAAAATAAAGGCCGAATTAATAAAACGTCTGTCCGCGTCGCAAGAGAAACGGACGCGGCAGCTGCTTGTTCATGAGGAGCTGGGCGACCGCAGCCCGTCCCAGTTTCTACGCCACTTACAAAACCTGGCCGGCGCCGCTGCAACTTCGGACCTCCTACGGACAATTTGGTGCGACCGTTTACCGCACAATGTTCAGACCATACTTGCGTCGCAGTCTGAGCAGCCTTTAGAACAGCTCGCCGATCTAGCAGATAAGGTTTATGAGCTAGCTCCTCCAACACCCCGTGCTCCGCAAGTGGCGACTACTTCTGGTGCTGCTACCACCTACGCACCAGCGCATCCTATCTGCCACGCGCCCGCTTCGCCTACCGACGCCTTGACGCAGCAAGTCAACGAGCTTACAAGGCAAGTCGCTTTATTAACGACTAAATACAGAAGAGGACGTACGCACTCGCGCTCGCGCTCGTCGTCAAGGCCACGAAGGCACAGCCACTCTCGACCTAGGATGCCGCAGCCGCCGTCTAACCATCCGCACTGTTTTTATCACTACAACTTTGGGCAAAAAGCACATAAATGTAGTAAGCCCTGCAGTTTCGACTCGGAAAACTCCCCGGGCGGTCGGAAGTAGCGGCCAGCGACTGCCCTACCTCAAAATCTGGCCGTCTATTCATTACCGACCGGACTACGAAAATAAGGTACCTCGTTGACACGGGATCTGATTTATGTGTTTTCCCCCGGTCGGCTGTCAAGACGCCTTGCCCACAATCAAAATTTGATTTAACTGCAGCCAACAATTCTGTCATACATACATATGGACCGATACAGCTAACTATCAACTTGGGTCTACGAAGAGCGTTCCCATGGAACTTTACTATAGCCGACGTGTCAAAACCGATTATAGGAGTCGACTTTCTCATCTATTACGATCTATTGGTAGACTGCCGAAACCGTCGACTAATAGATAACCTTACATCGTTATCGGTAGCCGCTATGCCCTACACGTCGTCCGATAATATTGCTTCCGTCAAAACCGTTACTGGTGAAACAGAATTTCATGAAATCTTACGCGAGTATCCCGCTATCACCAGACCTCCAGGTAGACACTCGCCATCGAAGCATAACACCTTGCACTTCATCAAGACTACTCCCGGACCGCCAGTATCCTGCAAACCTCGCCGCCTTGATCCTATGCGTCTGCAAGCTGCCAGAAAGGAGTTCGAGGATATGTTGGCATCCGGTATAGCCCGTCGATCAGAAAGTCCCTGGGCCAGTGCACTTCACTTGGTGAAGAAGAAAGATGACACCTGGAGACCCTGCGGTGATTATAGGGCACTGAACGCCAGAACGATCCCTGACCGATACCCTATTCGTCATATTCACGATTTTTCTCACCAACTATCCGGCTGTACCATCTTCTCAACCATCGATCTGGTTAAGGCTTACAATCAGATAGCCGTGAACCCTGATGACATTCCCAAAACCGCGATTATCACTCCATTTGGCTTATTTGAATTCCCATTCATGACTTTCGGACTAAGGAATGCAGCGCAGACCTTCCAGAGGTTTATTGATGAGGTTCTGCTCGGTCTAGACTTCTGCTATGGTTACTTAGACGATATCCTGATTTTCTCATCTTCACTGGAACAGCACAAAGGTCATCTCCGTCAACTGTTTGAGCGTTTGACACAGTACGGCGTATGGATCAACATCTCCAAATGCTTGTTTGGCCAATCCGAAGTCACTTTTCTTGGTTACCGTGTGACAGCTTCAGGTACCAAGCCTTTGGAATCTAAGGTGCAAGCTATCCAGGAGTACGCCGTCCCTAAAACAGTCAAGGAACTCAGAAGGTTCCTGGGTATGATAAACTTCTACCGCAGATTCGTACCCAACGCTGCACAACTTCAGGCACCTCTTCACTCCATTCTGTCTGGTCCCAAGATCAAAGGATCACATCCAGTGAACATGACTCCTGAATTGCTACAGGCTTTCGAAGACTGCAAGTCATCGCTGTCTAAAGCAACACTCCTTGCTCATCCGGATCCTTCAGCTCAGCTAGCGATCTTCAGTGACGCTTCTGACACTTCTATTGGCGCAGTACTTCAACAGCTTGTGAACGACACCTGGCAACCCTTGGCATTCTACTCGCACAAGCTTACCAAGCCACAATCGAAGTACAGCCCGTACGACCGAGAACTCCTGGCTGTGTACGAAGCCATCAGATACTTCAGGCATATGGTCGAAGCCAGAGACTTCATAGTATATACAGATCACAAGCCACTTACCTTTGCTTTCTCCACTAACCGAGATAAATGCTCGCCAAGGCAATTTAGATACCTGGACTTTATCTCGCAATTTACAACAGACTTAAGATACTTACCTGGAACTCTCAACGTTGTCGCTGACGCCTTGTCTCGCGTCGAGGAAATCGCCGTCCCTATTGACTACCAGGCGCTTGCACAATCTCAGGATGCTGATCCAGAGCTGCAAGACCTGATCCTCCACGGCTCCTCACTCAAACTGCAGAAGATGCCTACACTTGGCAGTACCTTACCCGTCTTCTGCGATACTTCTACTGGACAACCTCGTCCATATGTCACTCCAGAGTTCCGGAAGCAAGTCTTCGACCAGCTACACCAACTTCATCATCCAGGATGCTCAGCTACCGCGCGACTGGTCTCAGAACGATTCGTATGGCCAGGGATTCGCCGAGACTGTAGAGAGTGGGCCCAACAGTGCTTGAAATGTCAACAATGCAAAATCACTCGTCATACCATTTCACCACTTTCCACTTTCACCACTCCATCCTCGAGGTTCGCTCATATTCATCTCGACCTCGTAGGGCCTCTTACCCCGTCTTCTGATTACAGATACTGCCTCACCGTCATCGACAGATTCACGCGATGGCCTGAGGCGTTTCCACTCAGAGACATCACTGCTGAATCCTGTGCATCAGCCCTGGTATCTGGCTGGTTTGCCAGATTTGGATGTCCGCTGCGGGTGACCACAGACCGTGGTCGTCAGTTCGAGAGCCAGCTCTTCAAGGCTCTGACCACGATGGTTGGTGCTCACCACCTCCGCACCACCGCTTATCATCCAGCCGCCAACGGCATGTGCGAGAGGCTCCACCGTCAGCTCAAATCCGCCATCATGTGCCACTCATCTTCGTCGACTTGGACCGAAGCTCTACCCCTCATCCTGCTTGGTATTCGAAGCGCCGTAAAGGAAGATTTACAGACTACCCCGGCAGAGCTCGTCTATGGCGAGACGCTTCGTTTACCCGGCCAGTTCCTGTCACCTCTACCCGACTACAAAGTGGCAGATATCACTGAGTACGCCACACGTCTACGCTCATACATGGCTAAACTCACACCCAGACCCGCATCTTGGCATATTTCATCATCACCGTTTTACATCCCACGTGGCTTAGATTCATGTTCCCACGTGTTTCTTCGAGTCGACCGTGTCCGCAGCTCGCTTGAACCACCGTACGAAGGCCCATATAGAGTTATTAAGCGACAGTCGAAATACTACTCTATTGACATTAAGGGCAAGGTGAATAACGTGTCGATCGACAGACTCAAGCCGGCATTTGTCATGCGAGAAGTGGCACCGCAATCGCCTGAGACAGACAACAGCGATACTGACAACGAGAAGCGGACGAGGAGTGGAAGACTAGTCAGGTTCCCCGCTAGGTATCGACCGTAGCCACGGTCTGGCCAGGGGGAACATGTGGCGGCCTGCTCGGCTCGCCACTCTACACGCGCCTAAGTCCGCGCGCCTGCGCGATGCGCCACCGGCCGTCTCTTGGCAACGGACAAGATCTGCCTAAGACGAAATCCCATATTTCTAGTAATTCGTTGATTTGTTGTATATACCTAAATTGATGTAAATAACACTGTAAATATAATTGTAAATACTTTCGGTGACTTCTTTTGTACATAGCATTTTCCCCTACATACCTACCAACCACAAATCCTTAAGCTGGCTCATTTTACTTAATGGAGACATTCCTTTATTTTTAAAAAGAAACAAAACTGCATTCAAAGTATATTTCTTTTTTTCTTCAATTTGGCTTGTCTAAAAAAATCTTGAGTACTAAATATTACATTTTATGGATATTTTGTACGACAGACGTGTTTAAGACCTAATGTTTCTTGGAGAAATGTTATCATTAACATTAACTGTATCGACTAGTAGAATAAAATTGCGAGTTTTTATTTTTTGGAATTTTTAGTCGGTTCGAGTCCCGGGCGAGGCAAGCGAGTTTTAGAAAATCTTTGAATGCAGTTTTGTTTCTTTTTAAAAATAAAGGAATGTCTCCTTTAAGTAAAATGAGCCAGCTTAAGGATTTAAGGTAGTTTCCCTCCAGGGCGCGACTTATCTTTCCACACTGTATACAGTTTTTTTCTGTCAATGAGCGACAAATGATTATTTTGCATCTGCTGTTGTAAATTTTATGTGTAAATAGCTCGTCTTTTGTATGTATATTGTGTTGTTCGGTGTAATTGTGTATGTAGATTGTATTATATATTGTACAGCCCAGTTTTACGTGTTTTTCATTCACCATCGGCGGCCCGACAGCGTACAAGGTATTTTATGAATCCGGGTTACGATTTTAGTGAAAAGCGAAAACTGTTCAGAAGGTAAACGTTACAATTTTACGTCTAAACCTGCAACAGAGCCCCCTCGTTAATAAACCGAAAAATAGCGTCTCAGTAATTCAGTAATTTATTGCTTTCATAGGTACAATAAGGTCTTACATTAGAATGGTGAACAAGCTATGAACTCTGTAAGGGCACTGCAAATTAAGTATATTCATAACTTACTATATAACTAATCTCTTTATGCTACTTTACATGGTTTGATTGTCTCAATAGAGAAACCACATTGGCAATCGCGTGTCCTAAATAATGTAGGTATAGGTAGGCAATACTGATATTGCTAGACCGGTTAGTTTAAAATTTGTGTTTATAGGCCTTTCAAATAGTGCTTTTAGTTATTACAACTAAAACGGTAATAAATAACTTACCTGTACTGTAATATAAATATGTGGGTGATGTAGCAATGTGGCTTCAGTATACTCGTCCACCAAGAAGTATTCCTCGAGCGTAGGTCCGCGGCAGCAGCGGCGGAACACCTCCTTCATCCTCTCGTGGCAATGCACTATGAAAGGGTTCAGGCAACGGAGATGGCTGGATTCTTCGCCAAACTGTCAAAAGAGTAGATGTGTGAGCAAATATCGTAGAATTAAGAATTTCAGAAGTCTATAGCCATGTGCAACCTCGAAAAACTCACTGTGGCCCACATTTATGGCTAACGCACGTGAAAGGATGCACGTAAGTGACGTGAGCTCCATAGTAATGTTGATCTTTTTTTGATAATGAATGAAAAGATGTAAGCGTGTCGTAATAACCGCTCTGCATTGAAGTTACGATTTTTAAATAAGGTTTAATGATGATAAATTGTGAAATAGTATTTTATACAATCGTGATAAAACGGAGAGCTTTTCAGTCGAGTACCGTGTTAAGGCCACGAAGCTTGCTGAGTGGCCTTAGTAGGTACGAGATTGAAAAGCTTGATTATTACACTACCCACGACGCCTGACCCACACTATCTAGTATTTAGACAAAAGTTTTTGCACTCTACTTACACTCGTCGCCTTATGAAATTTTAAAACACAAACCCCTTTCTTTGCCGCTGAAAAGTGCAGTATTTTCGCAACCGATGCCAAGTTCTTCCGCTGATCCGTAGTGAGGCTAGCTCCGTTCGGCAAGTTGATAATGTGAAACGCGTCGGGCGCCACTATTGCAGCGTTGAGGAATTGGTAGTATACCAAATTTCCAATAACCTGAATTAATGCAGAAACAAAAAATATATTTTACTAACAAAGTAGAGTACAAAGATCAAGCCAGCGTGGCTAGCATATCTGACAACGCGACTTAAATCTCGACTCGTGTAAGTCTACCCTTTTGCGATTTGTCTGAGGTCAAAGGTAGCTTTATCTGGTGTGCTAATTTCATATAAAAAAGGGAAAGACGCGTTCACCGACAAAAACAATATTGAAAGAATACTCGACTATCAATGTGCTATTGAACATGTCTTATTATGTACTTTAAACGCGTTTATCACACCGATGTGGATCCGCACGCCGCTGCGGTGTTTGAGCGAGAGTTCTATCCCGTATATCTGGATCTGCGTCCAACGCGAAGACCGCCTTTACGCCCTAATTACCCGTTTTTAGTTAAAGGTATCTTTGTACGCACGCCACGCCTATCGTGTACGCGACATCGTGAACCTTGTTGAAATGCACGAAGGTTGATATTGAGCTGTAACCGCGCGCGCCAGACGTCTTTGGTGGTCAAAGAGTTAATAATGCAAAACAAAATGAGTCCACACCACATTATAAGATTTAAGTGCAGAATAAATACCTTCAGAACATCCTTCTCAGGTGTATGAGGAAATTTCGATGTCAAAGACCTATGTAAAACTCGGGCCATGTACGTGAGGCAGAAAGGCAGCAGTTCGGTGGAGTTGGTAATTTTGTCCAAGAACATTGTCACAATGGATTTCAGTTGGGTAAGGGCACTTTCAAGACGTGTTTTGACTTCGGGATACGTTAGGGCTTCTTCTTGAGTTACATTGTAAGGCAGCTTCCTAGAAGAGAATATAATTGTCAATCAACTATTGGGAAAAAATCGGAAATTTCAACATAATCAGGTCCCAGTGCAGTTTGTAATGTTACAAAAGAATGAAGTGATTTAAAATTTGTTGGATTGGAGCGGGTACTTGATAGCTTACTTGGTAAAACGCACGTATGACAGCATACAATGATAAAATTATGTTAGAGTCAGTTCCGCTTTTGGAGATGCTACTTACGAAATTTCACCTGTCTTCATTTCAGTTTCATTCCTCCATGTCTTGTAAATCTCCACAGGTCCAGTTTCTATGTTCAAATCCCTATCCTTCAACATCTTTTCAACGAGGGGGCCAATAATAGTCTGCAGGCTATTTAAACCTGACAATTGTCTTGATAGGCCAACTGCCATCTTGAGCACAAGTGGAGTTGACGCTATTATATCAAAGGGTTTCACAACTTTGCAGCTTATTTCTTCTTCCAGAGTAAACCTAAACAACTTAAGAAGCAAATATTCGTCTCTAGGATAAGCCCCAAAATTATAAAGACTCAAAACGACATTCTGCACGAAGAAATTAGTCTTGTTTTGAGGGATACAGAACAAAAGTTTAGACAGGTAGGTGGGATTCGTTTGCAGCTCGTAAAACAGATGTTGGTAGCCATCTAGAAGCCTTTTACATTCTTTTGTAAGAGATTTTAACCCTTTGACAGCAGTGGAAACCGTCATTAAGGTACCTTTGCCCTGATTTTGTAAAACAAGTTTAGTCATGGAGTTGTGTTTAACCAAATTGTTAAGTTTTAACCCGTGCGCTGCGACTTCCTGTAGTGCAATTCTATTTTGGACCAGGAGCCCTATTTTCAAATCCATGTCGTCAATTTGCTTCGATAGCTCTTGATTTTTCCTTATAGATTGCACAACTTCAGCTTTTAAACTTTGGAGTTCAATTTCGCGGTCGTAGTCTTCAGTCGAAAAGTCTAATAAGGGAATGAATCTCTTGACTACTTTTAGTTGCGGGTTGGGAGAGTGGAACAGTGAAGCAAACGCCTGTCGAGCTCTGCGACCTCTCCAGAGAGCTTGAATTTTTATTATTTTCTGCTCCTGTAAGAAAATATTACAATAAATGTATAGTATCATACCTAAAATATACAATTAGGAATTATCAATCAAAAGCTCTAACATGTCAATCCAAAAAGCCGTAAGTAAAACTAGTATGGAACCACGTCTTCATGGTTTAGCATGGTTATTTATTGGTTGGTTTACCTACCTGGATTTTATACCAAGCCATGGGATTTTGCTTTCGTTCTTTCCGCAATTTAGCCTCTATAGTCTTCAGTTTAATCATTGTCTTATACTTTCTTTGAATCATTATACTTCTCCACCAAGCTTGTATTTTGATAACAAATACTTCATTATCTTTGAAAATCTTGAACCTCTGGTGTAAATTATTCCTGTACAAGTATCCTCTACAATATGCTTGAAGTTTTACGATCGCTTTTTCTATAATGACTTGCTTGTATTTATTGATGTGATGTTTATTTGTTTTGTCGACCAGGCTATTCACATCCTTTCGGCTAAAATAGCGCGCGTAAGGAACAAAATCTTTTGGGGTGGTCCAGCTGTAGGTGTAAGACTCTATGTCTATGTAAACAGTATTCCCTGCATCTGTGTGGCACACTATCCATGGGCAGATATAGTGTCCCCGTTTTTTCAATGCTTTAGTAAATGTCTGAAAATACACGTTCTTACATGCACTGTCTACCATCAAATTAGAAAAAATTGACGATAACAGAGCCTCCCAGAATTCATCAACGTTGTTTTTCAATACTGCCGAGTTTAAGTGAACTAAAGTATCAGTCAAGTCCTTGACTTTTGAAGACTCTTCATTCACTTCATTTATAGTTTCGACAATGTCATCAAGCCAAAGATTTTGTGAATCTTTATGGAGATACTTTTTCTTCAGCATTCTTAAATAGAGATGTTTCTCCTCTTTATGCAAAGGAGCTGGTATCTTCAAATAAGCACTTTTTAGAAGAGGCATTAGTGCCTCCACATTGTCATCAGATACTGCTTTGTTAATTCTTTCAATTGCAGCCACTAATTCTTCATTGTCATCATCCTCCAAATTAACCATTTCAATAGTGTCCCTAATGTCTTCTAAAGTGAGCAATGGGCAAGCGCACTGTTCCTTCACTTTGACCTGCAACGCGGTCATGAGCGCAGACAGGTAGCGGCGGCGACAGTGCGGCCGCAGACCCTCGAGGTGCACCTGCTTCAAAGTCAATGTCTTCCAAAGAGCAGATTCATCCCCCCTCTCCACCGCCTGAGAAACTGCTGCAATTGCCGTCAAATACGACACGGATGCGGCTATCTCACTCTCATTCAAGTTTTTCTCGAGTTCAAACTTCTCTAACTTCATTTCTTCAAACATAAGTGGGATGGCATACTTATCTACCTTGATATTTAATTCTAGATTAGGATTAGTCAATGCTTTATATAAGTCTTCACAATTACCATCATCCAAAGCACTATTAACTTTCGAGATAGCGGTTTTATGATCTCCATGCTCAATAGATTTTCGATTACCTTCATTAATTATATTTTGAAATATCTTGTGCCAATTAGTGATGCTTTCAACCTCGACGTCTTTATTACTTTCAATTATTTCTTTGACAACATCACAATAGAAGTCCAAGTTGTCTGGGTTATAGTCCTTTACTTTTACCCAAGATTCATTGAAGATTTTATGCAAGCTATTGATGTCGTTATCATTTGAAGTGGAGCACAGTTTCTTCCACAGAAATTTGTAATTCGTGGCAGTTATGTGCCCTTGTATTTCTACAATGGTAAGCACTTCATCATACTCGTCGGGGACATAGCTATCATTGAGGGAGTGGTTATGGGCGGCCTGTAATTTTTCATGCTTAGCGGCCTTCAATACCTTTTTATATTCGTCCATAAGACGATTTTGGACATATTTTAACTTGAGTTGTGGATTCAATAAGGCAGAAGTTATTGGTTTATGACTGTCCAAAAGTTTATTTAGTTCGATTACAGCTTTATGCATGCCTTGGTCATCATCCACATTATTTTTCGATAAGATACCACTAATTTTTTGAAACATAGGCATTGGGTGCGCGCATCTTTGTAGGTCTTTGGAGACTGTATCAAGTTCTTCATCTAAAAAAATACAATTATATCACTACATAGTATAAAACAAAGTCGCTTCCCGCTGTCTGTCTGTCTGTATGCTTAGATCTTTAAAACTACGCAACGGATTTTGCTACGGTTTTTTTTTAATAGATAGTGATTCAAGAGAAAGGTTTATGTATAATTTGTTAACCCGTGCGAAACCGGGCGGGTCGCTAGTTAACAATAAAGTAAAAATAAAATAAGATATTAAACATAGCATTCTAGATGTATTAGTATTAAACGCCACAAATCTATTGGTATAAAAATTTATATCTATTTTAGAGGTTTATTTTACCTGTAAACACAGCTTTTCCATAGACATCTTGAATGAGAGGTGCTTTCCCAAGTTTGAACAAATGGGTACTTAGAGCATGTATACAGTATATTAACCTTGGGATATTCTTTTTGTCGTAGATGTCTGTCGTTTCAGGTTGGAACGTCTGAGGAAAAAAATATGGACCTATTGTTTCGAACTTTATAGTTTACTTTTTTTTAATAATGCTTCCAATAAACCAAAGAGTTAATGATTGTAGAAGAGATGTAAAGTCTAAGAAATATTTATTTACGATACAAGTGCGGAAAGTAGGAAATTCGCAATGAGTGGTGATAAATGAAAATACGTCAACACGACCGAAGGGTTTTAAATCGACACGAGTTGCGATTTACCTATTCGCACGTGTATCGTACAACGTTTTATAGTACATGTGGCCCTTTAAACATTCGACATATGCACGGAAACTGATCATTCTCGCACTAGTGCGGGAAAGTAGCACCATATGTACTGTAATAGTTATTTACGATACAAGTGCGGAAAGGAGGAATTTCGAAACGAGTGGCGATAAATTAAAACATGACCGAAGGGAGTGTTTTATATCGACACAAGTTGTGAATTATCTATTCGCACGTGTACCTATCGTACAACGTTTTACGGTACATATGGCACTTTAAACTTATGACATACACACAGAAAGTGCTATTTCCCGCACTAGTTCGGGAAAGTAGCACCATATGTACTGTAAAGATCGTTCCAGGTGTGACAACTGATGTTTTGTGGTAACTAAATTGACAACCATCAACTTTTGACAGCCAAAATTACTGCATATTGTACGGAGCCATATATCGCCATCTATACTGCCAACTACTGCTATCAGTACTTACAACAGGAAGTTCAGTTTTCCTTAAAATTTGCAGGAACATGTTAATGTTGTCTGTATGTTTAAACTGCAAACCCATGACCTGCAATGCAAAATGTTGTTTTACTTAAGTATAGAATGAGCATTTCTCAAAAAATTTGTACATTTCGATCACATCTTAGATTTCTATAAAAATTGGTCTGCTGGTAAAGTACATGAAGCTGAACAATTTCCTTTATACGCATAATGCCAAAAACGCAAAACGCCATTTTGTCGTTTCGCGTAATTTAAAAAAAAATACGCATAAAGCCAAATACGCTTTATGCCTTAAACGCAGAATGCCAAAAAACGCATAATGCCAAAAACGCAGAAAGACAAAAACGCTTACATATAATTATATGTTAACAGGAACTATATGTAGTAATTAGGGCAGTATGGGCAATGGGCTTGCATGTTGCGGTAGGTATATGAAAAAACATTCATTATTTATTTTTTAATCGAGGAAGGTGTGATGAAATACCCTTGTAACAAATTGGTAACAATCTGGTCTATTATCTTGTCATGGCTAAACTACTGAACTAATTTTGAAATTAAGGCTAGACATGGTTTTTTTCTTTATCATTTGGTATTCTTATATTATCTTCATTTGGTATTCTTATCTTATCGTATCTTATCTTAGGTGAAGAAGAGGGATTGTCAAACTGATATGGAGCTAAATGCACATAGGAGGAGTAGCTGGCAGAGCTAAATTAGCTTGCTACATTCTTATTATAACATGTCGGTGGCAAACAAGCATATGGCCCACTATATATCATATCATTTAATTTATTTTCATAATAGGATTTTACAATCGCTTTATGACGTCAAACAGTAGCAATTACCTACTTAAAAATTAAATAACAATTTATATTATCTATGGTACACTATACACATACATATTTATTAACTCCAAGGGTTAACTTCTTCTAAATAGTCTGATATTTTGTAATATCCCTTTTTACACAACTTTTGAAATGAAATTTGAATGAAAGATCTACTTATTCTATGAAGTCTAGTTACAGTAGGTACAAGTTTGTTTTTGTTTCTTGTATTTCTGTTGTGTATGTCGCAATATTTTTTAAACAGGTGTTTATTTTTCTGCACATATAATAGATTTTCATAAATGTATTGCGACGCAAATGTCAAAATGCCTAATTTTCCAAATTTGTCTCTTAGTGAAGCCCTACTTCCCATATTATAAATAGCTCTAATCGCCCGTTTCTGCAATATAAAGACACAATTCGCATCTGCAGCGTGCCCCCATAAAAGGATGCCGTATGACATTACGCTGTGGAAATAGCCAAAGTAGACCAGTCGAGCCGTGTCCACATTAGTCAGGGTTCTAATTTTTTTTACAGCAAATGAGGCAGAACTGAGCCGATTAGACAGTTTACGGATATGAGATCCCCACTGGAGTTTGACATCCAAACTCATGCCCAAGAAGACAGTCGAATCTTCAAAATTAAACGGTTCATCTTTAATTTTGATACTCGAAACCACCGGTTTAACATTAGGCAATACAAATTTTACACACTTCGTTTTCTTTTCATTCAAGAGAAGATTATTAGCAGTAAACCAATCCACAACACTAGATATAGCAGCATTAACATCATTATAATTTGTTTGATGTCTGTAAATTTTGAATATTAACGAGGTGTCATCAGCAAACAGTACAAGGTCATGTTTGTTGCGTACTAGGTGAGGCAAATCGTTAATATATACGAGAAATAGAAAAGGGCCCAAAATTGAACCTTGCGGGACACCCATTTTTAATTTGCTGCCAGATGATCTTGTACCATTTACAGTCACCCTCTGAGTCCTATCGCTTAAATATGATTCCAGAAGCCTTAAGTTCCAGACCTTTAACTCCATAGTGGCGTAGCTTCCTGATCAGGGTGTCATGATGTACACAGTCGAATGCTTTGGATAAGTCACAGAAAACGCCTAGCGCATCCTGTGACTCCTCCCAAGCATCAAAAACATGTTTTATTAGTTGAACACCTGCATCTGTTGTAGAACGACCGCGCGTAAATCCAAATTGTGTGCTATGCATTAGATTACATGCTTATGCTTAGATTACATGCATTAGATTAGATTATGCTAGACATTATGCACTTGATGTTAAACAGTCACCATAGCCTATGGATGCTTGCAAATCCAAGGGTTGTTACATGTGCAATCGTGCATTGACAACCCATTCAAAACTGCACAGTTTTGAAGAACATATAAAGCCCCGTCTCCATATCGCGCGGCGAACTATCGAACATTGGCTCGCGCGACAGCCGTGCGCAATGGATACCGGGCTGCCGCGCGAGCCAACTCGATCATTCGCAACGTTTGCCGTGCGAGGCAGCCTCGGTCAGTAGGATTTCTTGCACGAGGCCGCCGCGCGCGGCAAAGCCGAGCCACGGTGACGCTGAGCCAAACATCGAGCGCTCAGTTTAACGTGAAGTCGCACAGAGACCGCGCGTGTCATGAGGTCGGGACACGGACATTTCGCATCCCATAACCGTCTATATTCACCATATAGTTGTATAAATTTAAGGCACTGTTCATTATCCATGACGCTAACATGCGGCGAACAAGCGAGGCAAAACACAACCATCTTGAGTGAGCGCGGCAAACGTACTGAGGCGCCTTTGAGCATGGACAAAAACCGACAACGCTCGGCTCGGGCCGAGGCGCGCTCGGCCGAGGCCGGACATGCGTTTGCCTCGGGCGAGGCACGTCCTGACTGACCGAGGATTTTCCTCGCGAGGCTGCTCGCTCAGTCAGTACCCGGCTATTGGCGCGCGCGGCACGCGCTCGAACGTGCCGCGCGACGAAATATTCATTGTCGGTTCATAACAGATCATTTTTCTATTTGGCTATACTTCGATCTGAATAATTTATTTTTGTGATATAATGTGGTCGATCGTCGGATCGCCTGCCGCGCGCGGCTGCCGGGCTATAGTTCAAGATGGTGCCAAAATTGGCTCGCGATACAAAATACAGGTTTGCCGCGCGATATCGAGACGCGGCTTTATATGAAAAATATTTTTGCTACAATTTTTTTTTATTAATTCTTTTAAATTCGAGTATATTTTTTTATATCTAACCATTAACTTACAAATGTTGTGTGCCACCATAACCGTTATGACGATTGATGTAGTGGAGTTAAAGAGACTGATGAACAGATGTTTATTTAATTTTCACAAAAAGATTGGAAGGATTTCACAATGAAATGGATCCAAAATAAATTAAAGGATTGGTTGTTGCTTGAAGTCAGTTTTTGAATGTCTAATAAAGAACTGGCCAGGTGCGAGTTGAACTCGCTAACCGAGGGTTCCATACAAATTTAACTTTATATTTTTTACAATTTTTCCCTGTATATGTAGTGTAAGATGATATTACTTGCCAAATTTCATGGTTCAAGGTCAACAGGAAGTAGCCTATCCATTTTGATTCCCTTGAGTGTCGAAGTATTCGTTTTTTGCGGCATAAACAACCATATCTTTTTTTTTTGATAACTTAGAAATTTGATGTTTTTCACAGCTTCAAGGGACCATAGACCGGAGTATATGGTTGAAATTTCATCTCGATACCTCCACGCGTTCCCAAGATAAAGGGTCTTGACAGTCAGATGGATGGACAGACAGATGGATGGACGGACAGATGGACGGACAACAAAGAGATTCTATAAGGGTTCTGTTTTTTCTTTTTGAGGTACGGAACACTAAAAACACAGATTTATTCATACTGCTGCATAAATGGAATTTAAAACGGGTAAGTAGAGGAGGTAGGGCACCATTGGGCAGTCGGGAGGCTTGGGCACCCCCTTGTAAATCCAATAGTCCCCTACCTCCCCTATGCACTTCTGCAGCTTGCTGTACACATGATAATGATATTATTCACCTTATAACGCCTTTGATCAATGTCATAAATTTTCTTCAACGCAAGTGATTCAGGTGCAATAAAATTGCCCAGTTTTGCTAAATATACTCCGTTGCGCAGATTTTCCTCAAATTCAGTAGTTGGCGGTAGTTTCTCTTTCAAACATGCTTCCATCCACGTCTTGGCCTCCTCCAACCGGCAAAGGTACTCGTACGCCACAGTCCTTTGTCTTATCACATCCATTTCTTGACCAGTTTTTCGCATATCTGTGTCACCTGTTGTGTTAAATACTCATGTACTTAGGTTATCAAATTAGTAATCATAAATAAAATTAACAACAAATCAGCAAAACACTTACAGTCGTCGATCTTTCCAATGCGAATGTCCTCCATGTTTTCACGTAGTACGGAAATCATTGTATTGTTTTAAGCTTCCTGTATCTTAAATTAAGTCTGATCAACCATCACAGAGAAATATGTAAATGTATTTTTGTGTCCGACGATTTGTTTTAGTCAACAGTAACGTATTCCAAATTCTCATCCCAACGTTTAAATCCGGTTTGAATACATGTCAAATCAATGCACAGACTATAAAACACAGACAAGATTTCTAGTCTATGAATATATCATATGATTTTAAGCTAAGTACTCACAGTCCGCAAGACCAAATTGCATGCGTTTACCGATGCCGTTTGTAGAGACCATTATCAGCCAGTCAAAACGTAGCAGTTATTTATACTCTTTGGTCATAGTTTCCGTTGTTTATTTCAAAGGCTTAATTTGTCAATTAAATTCGAACCGAGAACTAATAGTTTTGCATAAAAATCTAGAATTTGTTTAATTGCAATGGATGAAGAAGCCGAAGAGGCCTTGGACGGAGGGAAACATGCACCGGAGCCTATATTTCTTTGTAAATGTTTATTAAGTGATAACACCATCCCGCCAGTAATACCTCCTCGTAAACTAAGAATTCTTAATTCCGTCGAATACGCAGAAAATTACTTACGAGAACGGCGAATCCCAGAATTGATGCGTTTTCTACTTACGAAAGTACTATCCGATGGCTCTAACGATCCTATATCTTACCTCAAGGAATTGTTAGATCACTGCATGCTATTTCGTGCAGGACACGGGGCAGCCCCAGTTTTATATGAAGACAGGTAAGAACACTGCGTTTAAACTTAATGAATGAATGATCTTATTCACTTGAATATACATATACAGCGCAGGCACTTATATACTATGTTCTGTTATTTGCTTGTTATTTGGCATGTGAAACTTGGTAATGACAAGACCCTGAAGTACCTAATGGTAAACATGCCAAACAAAAGGCCCTAACTATTTTATACAAAGACACAGCTTAAATATATTTACAGTATTTACACATACCTACATTAAATTACATTAACTTTCACAAGTATTAAATTAAAAATTGAAGCTAAAGAATTCATCTAAATTCTAGACTATAAAAACAACAATCACACATCATTTAAGTATGCCATTTGTTTGTGAAATCGATACATTTTAGTGCCTTTATCGTCGCTGGAATTTTATTAAATATTCTTATACCCATTGTGTAGGCATTTTTCCCTTTGACTAGATTTAGTAGAAGATTCTATGATGTCACTGCCATTTAATTAAGTGAATAATTAAAAATTAATTAATATTGTCCTTCGCTGCCTGAAACACTGGGAATTCTAGTTCAGGCATTTGTAAATCACTTGTCTTTATAATTTCTTAGTCTTTAAGAGCAAGTAGAGCAACCACTGTACTATAATTTTCTCAATAAATTATTTGTATTTGCAACTGGTTTTACTATTTCAAGGTAAATGTTAAAAAAATCTTTGTCAATCTCCTAACTCGAATACGGTTTCAGGCATTTGGAAGCGGTGATTAAAAGTTTTGATCCAGGGCGCCGCGGTTGGTTAAGCTCAGGACAAGTTGGACGTCTTTATGCGACTCTGGGATTAACTCTAGAAGAATATACTCATGAAAAAATCTCAACTGATATTATTTTTAAAGACATCAAAAGAACCCAAGAATCAGAACTGTTGTGCTTGCTTTCTGCTGGAATTCCAGTGGAAGAATCATATAGTATATCTGATGCACAGACCGACCTATCAGACTCGAAACAAGTAAACGTTATTAAACCACCTCCAAAAAAGTAATACACGAATAGATCTTTGTTTTTATTTAATAATATCCAACTATTATCTTTCCTCCACTCCACATTAGTAAAATTGTGATGTATAGCAAACTAGAAGGGTTTCGTTGTTCTATATCGCTTCTGGGTCTAGCTCTAGTCTAAAGGCTACCTGTGGTTAATACTCCACCTATAATTTTTCACTCTAGAAGACTGCAACTAGGACTGAGGCAGTAATAATGTGACCTCAGTGACCTGTGGTCACCTATAGGTGGCTAAGCATCTGTAGAAATGCAATAGAAATATTTAGGTAATTAGGTATTATAGATACACCCATCCGGAAAAGTGAATTTTCATTTTGTGGATTACAAGCAGAAAACTATCTTGTGTGTGGTGGTCAAAAATCGTGAGGTCAATCCTCGGTTGTGCCAGTTGTGCGGTAAATATAGAGCAAAAAAATCGTTTTCGAAAAAAATGCTAAATGCTGAATAAAAATCAAAGAGTAGTAGAGTCTGTGCGGAAAGAGTAGAGTCGTGGAATGTATGGGGCCCAATACATTCCACGACTCTTCTCTTTCCGCACAGACTATAATATATACATGGTCAACCAGATCTTGACAGTAGAAAAGGCGGCAAATTTGAAAAATGTAGGCGCGAAGGGATATCGTCCCATAGAAAATTTGAATTTCGCGCCTTTTTCTACTGACAATATTTGGTTGACCAGCTATATTAAAAATTCCGTCATGATTTTTGTTACTTTATGAATCTTATCTTGATCTTATAATACACACTACAAATGTATAACCTGCCTAAATATATTCTAAGTAGTATTAATTACTACGCGAAGTATCCGAACACACTTGTCAAAAGTGTCAAGATGACAGCGACAGTTTGTAGAACTGTAATGTAGATTATTTTTTAAGTCTTAAATTTGCTATTCTAGCCGGATAGTAATACTGAAATGCTTTTAATTGAAAATTGATTAAGGAGGATTATTATACGCTAAGCTAATTTTAGAAGAAATTATCATATTCACGACAATGTCACTTATATTTTCTTAACAAATATGTTTCTATTAGGTTTTTTCATACATGTTGTGTTTTTGTTTTCAATATTTGATATTTATTTCAAATCTCCTATTGTAAAGAATGTGGCCTCTTATCAGCCTCATCATGAGTCAGTGGCAGACCGCCTCGTGCTCTTCATGGTCGACGGCTTGAGAGCAGAGTCGTTTGTTAACTACACTACCATGCCATATTTGAGGTAAGTTATTTTGGTGTTTTTTTGAGTATTTCGCATTTAAAATTCAAGGCATTCCCTTATTTAATCTCACTGGTGGTCATTTCCTCAATGGGAGGAAGCCTGTGCTCAGCATTTGAATATATGTCTAACATTGATAATAAAAATTCCAGATCAATTGCTAATAACTATGGCAGATGGGGCATATCCAGCACTCAAGTCCCCACGGAGTCCCGGCCTGGCCATGTAGCAGTTATTGCAGGCTTCTATGAAGACCCTTCTGCTATAATGAAGGGCTGGAAAGAAAATCCTGTGGATTTTGATTCAGTGTTCAACCAAACTGCATATACCTGGTGTTGGGGCACTTATGATATTGTAGACATCTTTACAAAAGGAACAGTAGACAATCATATATTTGTCCATAAGTTTGACCCTTATGATAATACATTTAGCACTGATCAAAATACAACACTTTTAGACTCATGGGTATTTGAAAATGTCAGAAGTTTCTTCTACAGAGCAAAGAGTGATGATGCAGTGCAAGAAAAGATGAGGAGTAAAAAAATAATCTACTTTTTGCATTTACTTGGGACAGATACATCAGGACATACACATAAACCTAAAACACAGTAAGTTGAATTAAATACCTATTGTGACAATTCTTTTTCATATTTCTTTAAGTCTCAGCAGACAACCCGTCGTATGTGGCCTGTCAGATTTGATAATTGAAAAAGTGACCTTGACATTAGCACTAGCATGATAATCTTAATGTCAAACTTGCTTTGCACTCAAGGGCCCCATGATACAGGCTCAGCCTAGTTTGGGTTCCGCCAGACATTTCTTTTATGTAAAACTTGTACTGTTAAACAATAAACCATTTTAGATTTTTTTGATTTAAAACAATAAATTTAAATTCCCACGCACGGCACACACGGATCCGTGTCTAAAGCATAAGAGGGGTTAAAAAAAGACAGAGAGCCCTTGAATGTTCTAAATATAATTTTTATTTATTTATCTTTCCAGGAACTTTTTAACAACCGTGAGAAATGTAGACCAGGGTATCAAGGATGTGGAAAAGATTGTCAGAGACTTTTACAATGATGATGGGAAAACTACTTTCCTAATGACATCTGATCATGGCATGACAGATTGGGGTATGACTATTTTCAAGATTTATTAGATACAGGTTTCGTTTATTAACTCTCTTTTTTATTTGAATAACTCTTTATGTGTGAATATTGGTCATATAATAAAAGTACCTACTATTAAATAATAAAACTAACAAAAAAATACAAAGTAGAAATTACTAAAATTATTAACTTAATCAAAGTAATCAAACATCTAACTTAAATAACCCATCCTGCATTACACAATGTTCAATTAATTCATAATAAACGAAGCTGAACTAGTATTTTCATTTTTTAAGGTTCTCATGGCTCAGGTGATGATCACGAAACACAGACTCCATTTGTGATGTGGGGCGCTGGAGTGCAACAAGCTAACAAGGGACCTGAGGACCCATACACCAAGGGCATGTCATTCAATCATAGGTTTGACATAAAACAGGCAGACTTGACACCACTCATGTCTACTATACTCTCAATACCTGTGCCCGTCAATTCTATTGTAAGTTGATGCATATATGTCATTTCTTAGTATTTAAATTTTGAGTTTAAACAGACACATTAAGGTTGACCCATTTCTGTTGGTGGATTATATTGAATTTTTTTGTGATGTAAGTAGGTACATCATCTCCCCCTTTCTCCTTCTCCTGATGAAAATTGACGCACACCACTTGAATTACAGTTTACAAAATTGTTTAAAGCACCACTTTGCGAGTTTTTAAAAGCTTGGCCAGTGTGGTTGTGCACCTTAGTGGGTTGCTGGCTCAACTGTGCTTTATTTACAGTACAATGTTTATGATTTCAGGGCAAATTGCCAGTGGATTTGCTAAACATGACATTAACAAACAGAGCAAAAGCTGTCTACAGTCACAGCAGGCAGTTAGCTTCCCAGTATAATAGGAAGAAGCTAGAAGTGGAAACAAACGCCATATCGTTGCTTTACAAACCATTTGAGCCATTTAGCACTAAGAAGTATGAAGAAATTATAGAATTTACTGAGAAACTATTATTGAGTGAAGAACACGAGAAGCTTATACGCTTTAGTGAAGAAATTACACATTTGAGCCTTGCAGGACTGACATATTACCAGAACTATTATCAACGCCCATTGTTAATACTAGTCACCATGTCATTTATAGGCTGGATTTTGTATTTGCTTAAAGTATTATTAGAGCAAAAAGTTAATTCTCAAGTGGAGCCTGTTAATTTAAAGAGATTTAGTATTTTGGGCTCGCATTTATTTTCAAATATGGTATTTTTACTACTGTGTTTTTTATCGTTTTATGTTGTATTTGGTGAGTGTCCTACCTACTTACTTATTTTTTTAAATAAAAAAATATTGTTGTCTAGGAGAAATTGTGACCCCCCCATTGCATAGAAATTTCCGGCAGGGGAATCAAGTAGCTTTTTGCAGCTGACTGCACATTATGGTCTCTTTTTGGTGATTTTTCAAGAATTTCTGACTGAAACTTTACCTACTTATCCTTTTTCATATTTTCAGTACAAAAATTACCAATTCAGTATTACATTCACTTTATAATGCCTATTTTCTTATGGTGGAACGCCATACCGTCACTGGATGTGTGGTCAAAAGCAAATCGATTATTCAGAAGAAGCCAAAAAATGGATGGAGTATGGATCAAAGTGCTGTGCTATAGCTTAGGCTCAATGGCAATGGTAAGAATATATACTATTATCTATTTACTGGATTGACTAATATGTTTTTAATTAACTTTCAACGCTAAAGTTAGGGTGTACTGTAATAGATAGTTTTGCCAGCCCTAAAGGGGCCCACTGATTACCAGTCGGCCGGACGGTATCGGCCTGTCAGTTGTTCGGAACTGTCATCTTTTTGTTCTAACTGACAGGCCGATATCGTCCGGCGGACTGTTAATCAGTGGGCCCCTTTACCTATATTTTCAATGCATTGCAACATTGATAATGGGTCTTGGTTATCAACAATATCAGATTGAACACTTAAATATTCAACAGAATTTTTTGTTTTTAGGGTTTGTCATTCACCTATCGATGGATGTTGAGTATCCCACTTATGGGCATGGGCTTGTGGCCATTTTTCTCATCCATTCGAAACTGCTTGACTACACCGATTCTGATAATGTGGCCAGCTAGCTGTGCTATGCTTAGTTTCTTTTCATTCGTACCTGTAGTTGGGAAAGATGTACTAATAGAATTAGTGTGAGTAAAATTTGTTCTGGAGAATTAAAAACGGAAGCCCACTGCGGCTTGCGTGAATTTATTTCATCATAGTATAAGGAGGATCGACATTTTCAAGGACTAGTCTAAATATTAATTTCGTACCCGCTCACTTATTCGTGCCTGCATTGCAGAGGGTTTTCGTTTATAAGGTTTTTTTGTATCTTTTCTCTAATATAATAATCTGCTTCACTTTCCTGGGGGCCTAGTCAAAATGTCAATTGTTAATAGTAAACGCCGATCGAAATTTAAATAAAATAACTTATCTAAATAGTCACATCACTTCCCGTAAGCATCTGGCATCCCGCTACCTACCTACATCTTTTATTTTCGTTATGCCTTTGTCGCTCTAACAATTGTCACCTTGGCAAGGTAGGGCACTATTGCTTTATTTATTACACAAAATTATGGCCAAGATCAGATTTAGAAATTATTCTCATCAGTTATCACTCGTCACTCGAGTGACGGCATCGAGCTTAACATATTACCTACTCAAATGAACTATATAAATAAATAAAATAAACGGCCGGAAAGTATTTAGATTAAAACCCACGCTTACCGTAAAGTGCAATTATTATTCAAGAATTTAAGATATATACATGTAAGTACATAAAACATGCAGCAGCTTTATTGCTAAATGTACCAATATATTTATAAATGTAATAAGGGGTTAGATTATAATTTAATTCGGGTAAATCAGAAACTCACTCCTGAATTCAATCAAAATAGAGTCCATTTTCCGAATTACCCTACAATTCTGAGTATTCGGATTCACCCGAATATAACTTATTTACGTATTTTGGGCATTTTCAGTATCGTCGCTGGATTGCTTTGGCTCGTCGTAATGACTATTTACATACTGAGAGTCTTACTACCTCTTTACAACAGACGTGAAGAGAATCGGACTGAAGTCGTGTTGGCTGTGATACAAATAGCGTTGCTGATTTTCTCGTTACATAACATATATGTACAGTCGAGGAGATTTGACCAGGGCACGCCGGTGTCTTACTTTTACCAACTAATGTCGTGGGTGACTGCAGGTAATTTATCATATCTAAACTAGACTCTATTTTCAAGGTCTTACAGTGCATGTTCGGATGATGTTGAGCATCCTTTAAAGTAAAGATATTTCTTGGTGGTGACTGTGTGTTTATTAGGGTTCCGTATCCAAATGGCAAAAAGCGGAACCCTTATGGATTCGTCATGTCTGTCTGTCTGTCTGTCCGTCCGTCCGTATGTCACAGCCACTTTTTTCCGAAACTATAAGAATTATACTGTTGAAACTTGGTAAGTAAATGTATTCTGTGAACCGCATTAAGATTTTTATACGAAAATAGAAAAAAAAAACAATACATTTTGGGGGTTCCCTATATTTAGAACTGAAACTCAAAAAAATTTTTTTCATCAAACCCATACGTGTGGGGTATCTATGGATAGGTCTTCAAAAATGATATTGAGGTTTCTAATATCATTTTTTTCTAAACTGAATAGTTTGCGCGAGAGACGCTTCCAAAGTGGTAAAATGTGTCCCCCCCCCCCCGTAACTTCTAAAATAAGAGAATGCTAAAACTAAAAAAAATATATGATGCACATTACCATGCAAACTTCCACCGAAAATTGGTTTGAACGAGATCTAGTAAGTAGTTTTTTTTTTAATACGTCATAAATCCCCTAAATACGGAACCCTTCATGGGCGAGTCCGACTCGCACTTGGCCGCTTTTTTATTTATTAGTGCCTATTAATAAGTCTGGTCTGGTAAAACGCAGGCGCTGATGAGTTTTTACCTAAGTTTTATTTATTAGTGACACAGCCGGGGTTACGAAATGCATCGCAGCCATAATTTACGTTTTTAGTTTTTAAGGTAGGTATATTTATCTATGGGCCGATAATTGCCTGAAAATAAGGATTTTTCATTTCATTAGTGCTGGATATTTTAGACCAGGCTATATGTATTTAGTGCATAAGACTTTTTTTTCTTGCAGTCGTTTCTCTTGTGCTCCCGATGGCCAGTTCCAAGAGATTAGTATGCCGCCTAATGACCATAAACACATCGATACTTATATTTTATCTCCTGCTTTCCGTGGCACATGAAGGGCTGTTTCTAGTCACGCTAAATTTCAACGTCATGTGTTGGGTTTTGATTGAATTCAGACTTCTTCACCTCGGACGCGTCAGGGTAAGAAAAATATAGTTTGTCAAAGGACTGTCTCATTTCAAACATAGACAGAGAAAATCATACTATCTTTGTCTTACACTAGTACTACTACTAGCACCCAAAAGAAAAGTTTGAGTACTTACCTATAGTTTTTTTTGTTTTTATTTACTGACAAATTGGTTTGACCAACTATACAAGATGGTAAGAAAGGAGGACAGCTTAACAAAGCCGAAGTCGACGGACAAAAAGCTAATACGGTGACTCTAATACGATGGTATTGTGGTTTTCGGAATTATCCTTTACGCCGAAGTATTCGGAATAACCCGAATACACCTTACTATTATTACTAACTTTTGGTCGCGGCCTTCAACGGCATAGTTAAATTGTCCTCTTCTCTCTTTCTCCCAGTAGTATAGTCCCGTACTATTTTTTAACTGATTAAAACTGTTTAAACGGTCAGCTATCCTTAGCCTTGGGTTATTCCCACTAGTTACCACCAAGTTGTTACCAGTGGTAAACCGTATTGGTGGTAGGTAACTACTGGGATTTTTTTCCCAGTAGTTACGTTCGTTTGATCCATACCGAATACCGACACCTCTCACACCCTGTAAGTAAAATGTAGATTATAAACTGTTTCTCGTATTTGTTTATTTATATTAAAAAAATGATTTAATGTTTTATTACAGATAATTGACTGCACATTTGACAAATCATCTGTTGAAGAAGACAAAACGAAAAGAAGTCTCACATCCATTGAAAGAAGTATAAGTAGTGATGATTTTAGAAGGGCGTTCTTTTTCGTATCCTTTATATTTATAACAATAACAAATAAATAGATATATTAAATATTAATATACGTACGACGACACAACAGACAGAGGATCTATATTCCCCTTTGACCGCCAAAGACTTCGGCGCCGCGCGGCTACAAACCAATATCAACCTTCGTGCATTGCGACTAGGTCCACAATGACGCGCCACGCACGATAGGCGTGGTGTTCAAGGAGTTAAGGGCATTTCGGACATTTGCAAGAGATATAGAGGGGCAAATAGACGAACGAATGAAGAGGTTTGTGGTAGGCTCAGAGCCCTATGGACATCCTCGTAACACTACTTTATCCAGCAATTTGTAGGCCAATGTGTCATATGATGAATTTCGTCCTTCTATTTATAAATTTAATTTCCTTAACAGTATTTACAGCTAGCGTATGTAATTTTAGCGTTTTTCGGAACTGGAAATATAGCGTCACTCAACTCATTCGAAATTCGATGGGTTACGTGTTTCATAACGTCCTTCCAGCCATTTATAATTACTGGATTGATCCTACTGAAGACGTTGACGCCTTTCCTGAGTGTCGCGTGCTGTTTTAGAGGCGTACAGTATTTGACAGAGGTATGTATGGAAATGTATATTCCTTTTTGGCATAGTTTTATTTTTAATACTCTTTTAGGGTTCCGTACCCAAAGGGTAAAAACGGGACCCTATTACTAAGACTCCGCTGTCCGTCCGTCCGTCCGTCTGTCACCAGGCTGTATCTCACGAACCGTGATGGCTAGACAGTTGAAATTTTCACAGATGATGTATTTCTGTTGCCGCTATAACAACAAATACTAAAAACAGAATAAAATAAAGATTTAAGTGGGGCTCCCATACAACAAACGTGATTATTGACCGAAGTTAAGCAACGTCGGGCGGGGTCAGTACTTGGATGGGTGACCGTTTTTTTGCTTGTTTTGCTCTATTTTTTGTTGATGGTGCGGAACCCTCCGTGCGCGAGTACGACTCGCACTTGGCCGGTTTTTTAAGTTCATAAAGGGGGCGTGCGTAAACTGTATGGGGCAGCACAGGGGCCCTGTTAAATAGCGCGTGGTGTGGATGTCAAGTTAAATTTTCCGATTTAAGCAGAAAGATGAGTCTTTCCAATGGATAAGGTGCATCCATCACATCATTGGCTGAAATTAACATATTGTTTTAAGTCATATGGATTATCTATACACAAAAACCATAACGTGAATATTAGAGATTCCGGTCCTTAATTACAGCCCGTGTGGGATGTGCCTAAGACAGCATGTGTGCAAGTGTATAAATGTGTATTAGAAAAAGAAATTACTGTATGAAAAACCTTTTCTTTCCAGGCACCAACAGGGTACTTACATATAATAGTACTCATATACTCAAACATAATGGGTATTCAGTTGCTGTACTATGTTAGAAACACTGGAAGTTGGTTGGAGATCGGCACTTCAATATCACAATTTGTTATAGTTCAAGTTATTACTTTATTTATAGTTTTAATTAATCAAATGGCAAAAGTCATGACTGATTTTAATGTCTTTAATGTTGTTAATAAGTTGTTTAAAAGTAGAAAAAAGTATGTTTAAAAGAAAAATAAATTGTATTGTACACTGTACTGATTTATTGACATCACAAGTACAATTCAAAATCCATTCTATTTGAATTGTAGAATTGACTGTCTTCTCCATGCTTCCTCACCCACACACCAGTTTTGAAATATCCTTCTGACGCCCATTTCTGCATTTGCTCTGTGGAATGTGGTCCTGACAGCTCAGCATCATCATCTTGTTTCCATTTGAACTCCCATTTAACTTCTTTAGGCGCATCATCATCTTCCTCTGCATTTTCAGTTTTAGTATTCTCACTGCCACTCTCTTTATCCAGACTTTGCTTTTCTTTCTGATCAAAATCATCAGCATACATGTCTAAATCTGCATCACCCTTTTTACTTTCATTCTTGGATATAATGGCACTGATCTTCTCATAAGTTTCTTGATAAATGTCCATGTTGCCTGTTTTGGTAAGTATCTGATTGGCAAGTTCTGTGACTCTGGTGACAATTTGGCTTCCCTCATCAACAATTCCTGCTTTCTTCCTTTTCCATCTTTCTGCACTTGACATTTTTGAACCAGCACCTAAAATAATAAAATAAATATGTAGATGTGCTAGAAATATTAGTTAACCTTTAGTGGTTGAACTTTTAGGAAAATATATCATACAGACATTTGGAAAAATGTAAAAGGACATAAATTGTATGTGCATTTGCCTCATTTCTAAATTTCTCTATCTACATGCATTATGTAACATTAGGCATAATTCTGATGTACAATATCATGAACAGTGCCATGTATAGAATGCCAATTTCACAATTAAAGAGGAATGCATAAGCACTTTCTTTACTGTTATTGATAGTATTGACTTTGCTTTACATACGAGGGGCGTTCAAAATATTCTCGGTATTGATATCTTACAACCTCTTCTAAAATTTCTTTCGTTACTGGCCGCTAAGGTTTATTCATTGACATTAAAAAAAAGTATAATTCGAACCGAGATGTTCTTTTGTTTTTCTGCAATTGCTGAACAAACATGAACATCATGTGGGAATTGACAATGTTAACTAAATTAGAACATCGATGCGTGATAAAATTCTTGACAAAACAGGGTAAAAATCAAAAAACCATAAAAGAGGAAATGGATTGTGTTTACCGTGAGTCTGCTCCTTCTTTATCTACCATTCAAAAGTGGTCAAGCGAGTTTAAACGTGGAAGGGAGAGTGTTGAAGACGACCCTAGACCTGGCCGGCCTGTAGTAGCTACTTCACAAGAAAATATTGATAAAGTGGAAAAACTTATATTGGAAGATGGTCGAGTGAAGGTAAAATCTATAGCACAAGTAACCAATCTCTCTATTGGTACCGTACATGATATTATCCATGACCATCTTAATATGTCAAAAGTAAGTGCAAGATGGGTTCCGCGAATGCTGACTCGGCTTCAAAAAGACATGCGTGTAGCTTGTTGTTCCGATTTTATTGACCTGTGCGGTGAAAATCCTGATGAGGTGCTGCAAAGAATAGTTACTGGAGATGAAACCTGGGTTCATCATTATGACCCAGAGAGTAAACAAGAGTCCATGCAGTGGCACATTAAGGGTTCAGCTCATCCCAAGAAGTTCAAGGTCATCCCTTCAGCTGGCAAGGTCATGGCCACGATATTTTGGGATTGTGAAGGAGTATTACTGATCGATTATAAAGAAAAAGGTGTAAATATCACAGGACAGTACTACGCTAACATTCTACGTCAATTAAAGGATGCAATCAAAGAAAAGAGGCGAGGAAAGTTAACCAAAGGTGTTATGCTTCTGCATGACAACGCCCCCGTCCATACTGCTCATATTGCCAAGGCAGCTATTCTTGAATGTGGGTTTGAAACTGTTACTCACCCACCGTATAGTCCGGACTTAGCCCCCAGCGACTTCTTTTTGTTCCCCAATCTTAAAAAGGATCTGCGTGGAAATAAATTTTCCGATGATGAAGCATTGAAGGCGGCAGTGGAGGAGCATTTTTACACCAATGATAAAAAATATTTTTACGCAGGATTAAAAAAAAATTGATCGATCTTTTAAGTGTATGAACATAGGGGGGGAGTATATTGAAAAATAAAAATATCAAACTTTTCGTACTTGTTTGTTTTCATTCTCATACCGAGAATATTTTGAATACCCCTCGTATAAGGGGTCATCCATTAATTACATCACACGAATTTCTAGGTTTTTTGCCACACTTTGTCACATTTGGCAAACCCCTCCCCCCCTGGTGTGACGTCACATTTTTTTAACGAAATCGATATATCAAATTAAGTAGGTCATACCTATTACATATTATTTTTTATATCCCAAAACTGATTAGGAAAGAAATATAAATGAATAAAAATGTCATCTTTCCACATATTTGTTATTTATGTACCTACGGCAAATTAGTTAAAGTGACGTCACAAAGTTTGTGACACCCCCCTCCCCCTGTCACATTTTCTTGATCCCCCCCCCCCCCTAAACGTGTGATGTAATGAATGGATGACCCCTAACCCTTTCCAATAATCAGCTATGCTTACCAAGTCTCTGTAAAGCTTTTGCAATTGTCTCTCTTGGCTTCATATGTTCCAGTATTTCCTTGTAATTCTCATACAGGTCAAACTTTTCGGCCACCTCTTCATCTTCACTGCTAGACTCATCACCGAGACCCTTATTTTCATCATCTCTGTGCACCTTGTACTTGTCTTCGGGCCTGCCTTTTACCTTCACCCAATCTATGTTGTCAAGCCAACCGTCTCTAATTTCTTTTTCTTTCTTCCAGTGATATTGGCCTTGGTTGTCAAAATGGCCTTCTTCCAGCTCCTCTTTCATGTTGAATGGTGTTATAGTGATCTGTAAATTATACAGTAGGTAATTAACATATAGTGTCAGAATATTAAGCATGCCAACTACTGACATATAAAATGAATAATGATGTTGAATTTTGATATTATGCTTTACCTACATAAAAAGCATGTTTTCATTAAGTAAATTGACATGGAATAATGAAAACGTTTTTTTTTTCAATACAATTTATACATGTTAAAACAAAAAACCGGCTAAGTACGAGTAGGACTCGCGCACAAAGGGTTCCATACTATTATCTATAAAAACGGCAAAAAATAATGTTTGTTAAATGGGAGCCCCCTTAAATGTTTATTTTATTCTGTGTTTTAGTATTTGTTGTTATAGCGGCAACAAAAATACATCATCTGTGAAAATTTCAACTGTCTAGCTATCACGGTTCATGAGATACAGCCTGGTGACAGACGGACGGACGGATAGCGAAGTCTTAGTAATAGGGTCCCGTTTTCACCCTGCAGGTACGGAACCCTAAAAAAGTTAATGTTTATTTTTGAAAATGATTAATAGTTTAGTTTCTTTACTTATTTTTTTAATGTTGTCTAGAAGACCATTGTAAAATACTGTTCACTATTTGCTTGTCAGATCTATAATTGATTCATAAGGAAATCTATTCAAAATATATGGCAGTGCAACAGTAGGGGTGTCACATGCAAAGATGCTATAAAAAGTGATCTGTACTCATGAAGGTCACATTTACATCTGTATCTATTGCATTCATTTAACCCTTTGCTCATTGTAGCATAGAATTTTATAGCATGGGACGCAGCTATGTTTGATAGAAAACCTAAAAAACAAAATATTGTCATCAGCGCCCACTTACTTCACCTTCAATCGCTGCTACGCCTTCTTCCTCTCCTTCGATATCGTCAGCATTAAGAACATTGTTCTTCTCTTCTTCAGCACCACTATCCTCTTCATCAGAATCCAATGAATGCTTCTTTCCTTCTTTCTTGGTTACACGTTTTTCGTCGGGTTCATCTGCTAAATCGAAGGCAGTAGACGCTGCCCTTTTTGCCATGTTTACAACGAATCTGCCTCTGGTGTTGATAAACTAAGGCAAAAGGCAAAGTTTTATTTCTTGTCACTCGTTTCCTAATTAACTTGTTTCGTTCTGTGAAGCCTCTTGAGAATAATGACACAGAGGTTGACGTTTAGAACGCGTTCGGAAATCGCAAGAGAAGCTTCGAGTACTTCTAAACGGACAAAAAACCACCCAAATATTATAAAATGAAATCTGTAGTTGAATAAAATATAATTTTATTAAGTTTGTGTTGCGTTGACCGTTGAGTAAAGGAGGAGGAGGGAATTTACTCCGTACCGCCCAGGATATTTTGATCAAGTTTCAGGGCTCGAGTCAAGAGGTGATTCGATTGATGCGATTCAGTATAACGGCAACACCGAAGAATAGTGTCAAGTCGAGTGTCAATTGCAATTTGTCAAGACCATCCAGCCAGACCACATCCAGACTTGTAAAGACCACGGTGAAGAAAATAATTAATTAGTTTCTCAATAAAACACCAAATTAAATCACTGCTTGTCTCGTTATCAATGACTGTTATTTGTTTTCGATTATTGAGTTGGTGTTATCAAATAGTTTAAACCCAGTGTATGAATTTCTTTAAAATCATATTAAATTACACGAACCAAGTTAAACAGTGCAGCAAACTTAAATTAGTAAAGAAAATAATGGGATCTGTTAAAAAGAGCCGAGAGTTAGCGAGCGAGTTCCACGGAAATGAAAAGTAAGTAATCGGAAGCGAAAGCCGGACGAAGAAAAGATTTTGAGTATGTGTGTATTGAAATTATTGTTACCTAATTTTTTTTATTACTTTAAGGTTCTTGTTTTTTTAATCCTAATATTCTATTTGTTTTTTATTTACAGGATAGATGGAGAAAAACTGATTTATCCAGCTGCTTCAAGAAATCAAGAACCCATTCTCCAAGTTTTGAAGAGGTTTGTCATATGCGATGTGGACAGCATTGAAGATGACAGCCCTTTGTTCCTAGAGATTGCCTCGGGTTCTGGTCAGCATTTAGCACACTTTGCTCCAAATTTTCCTGGAGTCAAATTCCAGCCTTCTGAGTATGACAAAAGTGTCCTTGGAAGTATTTCATACTATGCAAATAATTGTCCAACTAAAAACATACTCCAGCCCATTCACATAAACATTTGTGACAGTTTAGCAAGCCATTTTGAGGCTAACAGCATTGACTATATATATTGTGCTAATATGATTCATATCAGCCCCTATGAATGTACTTTAGGATTATTTAAGAATGCAGGTACTTTTTTAAAGTCAGATGCTCTAATGATAACTTATGGCACGTACAGCAAGGATGGTGTAATAACACCAGAAAGTAACATCCAGTTTGATGCTGGGTTGAGGGCTAGAGATCCATCTTGGGGACTCCGTGATATATCTGAACTGATAAAATTAGGTGAAGAAAATAATTTATCCCTTATAGATACAATAGAAATGCCAGCTAATAACAAAACTCTGATATGGAAGAAAAATTAACCACAATGTTTCGACTTAAGACTACTTTTGCATTTCAGGAGAAAATTACAAATTGCCTTAGTGCATTTATAATTAGATTTAAACTTATTGATACTTATTACTGATAGCTTAGTGTTGTAGAGAAAATAAATGTACTACCTGGGTCCTAGAGGAATAATGCTCTATTATTCAAAATAATGAAAGTATACTGCCAGTTTCATTGATTCCAGTCTTTTACACAATTGTTGCATTTACAATGTATTCTACAATATGATAATGTTATCTGTTAAGCAATAAAAAGTCGAGACTACTATGTAGTACAGTTCTTTCCATTTCCATCTTCCCTTTAATTTAAGGTTCCCTAAATTTCCGTACAATGCTGTGCTTCAAAGTCAAACTTACAGCCTTTATAGCTGGTCAACCAAATCATGTCAGTAAAAAAAGGCGCGAGATTCAAATTTTCTATGGGACGATATCCCTTCGCGCCTACATTTTTCAAATTTGCCGCCTTTTTCTACTGTCAAGATCTGGTTGACCAAGTATAGTTACTGGAGACGCCTTATCTAAAACAGTCTGCCGATTTTTGCGAGGTAGGGGCACGAAATTTTCATTCTGTTTCCGTACGGAAAGACAGGTGGGAATGGGACGTTGCTGTACAAATGCATAGCGCTGTCTCGCTTGCATATGTCATTTCGTACGTAAAATTCCGTGCGTGTGCGGCCAGGGTAAAGCCGTAACACACTACCGCAGCGCACCAAGGTCGCGGTGCGGTGTGGTATAGGCAGATTAGACTCTCGCGCGAAACACGAGACGAGCCGCGAGCCGCGCCATGAGACGCGAGTGTAAGCGGTGGGCTCGCGGCTCGTCTCGTGGCTCGCAAGCTCGTCGAGCTAATATAATTTAAACACTAACGGCACGGCATAAGGTTTATAACCGAATGACAAGCCGAACGCGAGTGTAAGCGGTGGACTCGCGTCTCGTGGCGCTGCTCGCGGCTCGTCTCGTGGCTCGCGCGAGAGTAATCCGTGTAGTACAAGTGTGTTACGGCTATTACACACGATCGAACGTGCGCCGGACCGTACCAAAGTCGCGGTCCGGTGCGGCCGTCTGTAGAGACTTTTAGACTTGTTCAAGTAAAAAAAAAGGTGCAATTTTCGATTCCCAACTTGTGCAAAATTATAAATAAGTTCAGTGCCCTGTTTATCAAAAGCTTGTAATACAAGCGGATGTCACTTTTTGACAGCTTTTGTTAGAAAGGGACTTCCGCTTGTATTACAAGTTTGATTACAAGTTACAAGCTTTTGATAAACAGGGCAATGGAACTGAATTTCAGGGTAGTATTCGAACGATTTTATACCCTTCTCTTGACAGATGCTTCCCAATGACAGTAGACTGACGCCAGCCAGACTGACAGTGAGAGTGACAGTCTGTGGCTTGGCTCTGTGTGACCGACTGGTAAGAGTGGTAAGGCAAGTAAACTGAAAAACATTAACAACAATCAGAAAAACATTAATAACAATAAAATAATTGTGTATGTTGCGTAATTAATGTATTAATTTGATTTCCATAGAAATGTTTTAATTATATTGAGATACTATAAGCACGATGGATTCAATTAGCAAGAAGTTCATCACCGAAATGTTTTTGGACAGCGACAGTGTTACATCTATAAACAGGCTAGTGGTTGCTGTTGCGAAAGTAGTGAACGAAAACGTTGAAAACATTTCAACTATTAATGAAATATTTCAAAAAGAATATGATCAAGGACTGCTCCCCAACGAACAGAACCAGAAAAAGGCTCAACATGGACTTTCGGTCTCACGCACATCGAAGAACTTTTATGAAGAAAGTGTTATACATTTTACTAATGATGACTATGTGGAAATGTTGAAAATGAAAAAAACCACAGTGGAGGTAAGTTTATATACAAACAGATATGAAATGATTGATTTTTATATCATAATAAATTGCAACAATTATGTCTAGCTTAGATTTTTGATCAGAATTGCTACTAACATTAATTGTATGGGGCTTTCTGCTAGACTAGAATGACAACCTATGTTGGGGATGTAATTCATATAAATTGTAAAAATGATTAGCATATTATGCCACATATCTGCGCATCAAGTAATACAAAATAATCAATACTTTTGTTAGAAGAAACTGTATTAAACAAGTGTTTCCTTTAAATTTCAGGCTCTCATCAACTTTTTGAAAGACTTAATAAAAACTGGAAGCATTGTGCCGTTAGATAAAAAAGTTCATGTCTTTCTTTGGCTGTTGATCAACTCATCATCTTGCAGCGAAGTTGGTCTCCTGTTCAACCTGCATAAATCAACAGTGAATGTGATATTCCATGAAATTGCTACACTGTTAACGGAGCAAAGATATAATTTTATCAGCTGGCCATCAATAGAAGAGCAGCATCTCACAAGGGTGAAAGTTAATAATAGATTCAAATTTCCAAATTGTGTGGGTTTCATTGACGCTTGCAGATTAAAGGTGTCGTCTATAAGAAATAAAAAATCGAAACCTGAAATAGTACTTCTTCAGGCAGTCTGCGACGAGTCACTCATGTTTATAGATATTCATGTGGGTGAAATTGGAAGAACAAGGAAAGGAAGAGTATTTAAAGAAAGTAAACTTGCTCAGGAGCTGAAGAATTTTGTTGATTTTGAAAATCACATACTAGGTGACTCTCAGTATAAGTTGAGGAAAAATTTGATTACACCTTTTTCAAGTGAAGAATTACTGACCAGTGAAGAGATGAAGTTCAACGAGGTGCACTGGAAAGCTCGCTCATATATTGGTCATGCGTTTGAGCTGCTTAAGGAGAGATTTAGAAAGTTAAATAATATTGACATCAACAGGCCTGAAACTGTTAAAACACTGATATATGCTTCATGTGTGCTTCATAACTTTATTTTACTCCATGAGGGGTGCCCAGATTTGAAAGAAGAAGCAATTGCTTGTAATGATGGTGTTGTTATTGATACAAATATTGTCACAAGTGCAGTTGAAAAGCGTCAGTTTCTATGTAATTATATTAATTATATGGAAAGTACTTAATCCTTTAACACATTCAGTGCCAGCGACTCGCTAGTCGGGAGTTCACTGTTTGTAGGCGCTTTTCGCTACATACCGTTTTTCCCGTGTTATCGGCTACGCTCGTAGCGCGTAGCTCGCGCTGGCCCTGAATGTGTTAAATGCCTGTGTGTAGCGCGTCATTTTGAATCTTTGCAGAAATAGTCGGAATGCACAAAGGTTGATATTAGACTGTAGCTGCGCACGTCAGTTCACGTCTTTGGCGATCAAATGGTTAAAACAGTGACACTCGTATGGTATAACTACCTATGTAAAGTAATATAGAATAAATGAACATTTCTGTAGTCATGTGTTTATGGTCTCCACCACAAGGTATTCCATTTTGATAGAAAGGAAACATTAGGGAGATATTTTTGTTGTAGAAATAAATAACGAAAATTAATTTCTCCGAAAAAAAGTGGCGCTGGTGGCCTAGCGGTAAGAACGTGCGACTTTCAATCCTGAGGTCGCGGGTTCGAACCCCGGCTCGTACCAATGAGTTTTTCGGAACTTATGTACGAAATATCATTTGATATTTACCAGTCGCTTTTCGGTGAAGGAAAACATCGTGAGGAAACCGGACTAATCCCAATACGGGCCTAGTTTACCCTCTGGGTTGGAAGGTCAGATGGCAGTGATTAGTTGCCAAGCGGACCCCAGGCTCCCATGAGCCGTGGCAAAATGCCGGGACAACGCGAGGAAGATGATGAATTTTTCCGAAAAACTTTGATGATAAAATCATGCCAAACTGCAATTTCTCTGAAATATTAAGTAAAAAATCTTATCCTATCGATCGATGCAGATGCTGGGTTAGGAGTTCCATTTAAGTAATTAAATTTTTTGAAGTATAGGTACTTGGTACCTCTGAACTACTATACCTAATTTCCACTGGTGGTAACTACCAAATTGTTACCTACCTATTTGCATCTGTTACCACCAAGCCAGATAGTGTTACCACAAATGTAGCTGTCCAGTATCAGCTACATTTATTACATAATTGTTAAATGGATTAGAATACAAACTACTTTTTTTTAATACCACATCGGTGGCAAACAAGCATACGGCCAGCCTGATGGTAAGCAGTCACCGTAGCCTATGGACGCCTTATTGCTCTCATGTTGGTGTACGTCATGTTGATGTTTTTTCCTCAGTTGTTACCAGTGGTAAAAGATGAGGAAAAAATCCAGCTGTTACCAATGGTAACAAGTTGGTTGTAACAGCAGGGAATAAACCAAAGTTAATGTTCTTCTTAAAGTTAATGTTGGGTCTTGGAAAATCTGTGAGATGAATGGAAACTCCGTCATAATGTAATAATACTTTTATTTCTCCAGTATTATTGGAAATTGATAAAATTGCTAAATATTTAATTGATTCACTACAATATAAAAAATATTTAAAACAAAAGTGATTTTGAGTATACTGGATTTCTTGATTTCTGTTGTTCAAACATCACAATTTTACAATTGCTTGAAAACTTATGTAGAAAATAGGTAAATATTTAAAATAAAATTATAATAGTAACATTGATTTAAATGTCATGATACTATATAATAGCATTATTTTCTACTGCTAGTCAAGTAGTAATAATATGTACACGAACAGATTACCTCCTTATCTTAAAACTTTATTTCACGGTGGGAAAACTTGCTAATTTTTAGATCTCTGGTGGTTATTTCAGCCCAATTTACCTTAATATAATGATTTAGGTCACTCAAGTTCTGGTTATTGAAATAAATTATGAGTAGGTAGTTGCACACTCAGAATATGATTATGAAAGCTAATCAAAGTAATTGTTGTGCTAATTTTATATGAAACAGGAGTAAATGTTTTCGTAACCATGCAGGGAAGCATATGATATTGATATATCTAATACCATTTAATAATATTTACATTATTATAATTATAAAAACATACATGTCACTAGTTGAAATAATGTTTAAGTAATTTGATGCAGCTTGAATTATAATCACCAGGATATATATTTCTTTATACCCGATTTTCATACATTTTAGGCACTAAATTGGCAACCTACAAGGCACTATGCACTTAGCACAGCAATTTTAATGCTATAATAATTGTATAGTTAACGAAATTTATAATATGATTTGTTTCAATATATTTGTAATATGTAACTTTTCTTGAGCTTGATCTACTCTGCATCTACGTAATAGAAAACTTGTACAATCTAATTTTCCTATATTTTTTTTCTACTATGATCCAACATATGTATTGATTAACTTCACAGACCTGAATAACGAGTATGATATTAGCTCTCCCTGCTAGCTATTTCAGCATTATATACAAATTTAATATAATATTTACATAGCTCAATGCATTATATTTCTATTGTAATTACCTATGGAATGTTTTAAATAGATATTCAATACTAAAACCGATAGAATACCATATAACACGGTAAATTGTTTATATTTAAATATAACAGTCAGTGTGTATTTTTCACAACAAATTCAGTTTTAGTGTTAAACACCTCGTTCATTCTTCAATCATTTATTAATTAGTCGATTTCTACATCTCATAAGTCTATAAATAAAATGCTTCAATCTCGGCGCACGTTAACGTCCCCGTGATACGTATTTATTGTTGTCCGTCAACTATACATCACAATATTTACAAGAGTTGCACACAATTCACTGTAACACTAGTCCGACCCGACTCGTCGGAAGCCTTGGCACGCAATGTTTATCACTTTGTAATGGACCCGTAAAAGGTTTGCTTGGGTAGGTTTCAAATGTAAGTCTTTTTAACTTTCTGTAGCGTGCCGCACTTGAGATCCTTGTCGAGGGACTCCGTGGAGTTGCGGAGGTCGAGGGTGCGCTCCTTGCCCAGCTCGAGGTGCAGGTTGTCCTGCTTGGCGAGCGGACACACGTTCGCGACCATGTTCACGTTTTTGGAACGTGGCGGCAGGTACCCTGAATTAGCATTCAATGGTGTTTCTAGCGGGCTTAACCTGGAAGCAAATGCGTAATTTTAATATATTTGTTTATATATTTTTTTGACATTTTTTAACATTCGTCTATGACAAAAACGGCTTAATAAATGATTAACAGTAAGTTGAGACGGTTTATAAACGAGCCACTTATTGAAATCATTAAGACTCATTAAAAATCTATTTTTGTAGGTATTAACATAATCGAAATAATCATTGATATTGATAATACGAAGAAATCATTCCTAATTACCTGTTTAAATGATTGTGTTGTTCATTGAACGGTGAGGTATCGGTAAAAAATGGGTGTCGAAATCGCCGAGAGAAAAGGTACCCGATGACGAATCCCACCATGAGGGTGACCAGGCAGGACGCCACCACGGCGGTCATGAGCGCCTGTGCGCTGTAGATGTTGCCCTCGGCGGCGGCGACTGTTAGCGAATCTGCACACAAATCAACACTTATTATAATAATATCGACGTTTTTATGATTTAAAATTATGGACTTCTAGTCATTTTCATCTAAAAATGGGATTAAATTTTGATTTTAATCAGAAAACGCAACATTTATAAAAAAATAGATAAACTGCAAAAGATGGGTTATTCACAGCAGTTACCACCAAGTTGTTACCAATGGTAACAGCTTTTTTATTTAATAATAATAAATCATTTATTTCAAGTAACTTTGACTCATAGATATTGTTAGTATGTACTTATAGCTATGTTAGTGTTTACACTTATTACTACAATTAACAGGATTTTTTAACCTGTTAATTGGCTCTTATTATACAGTCTACTATTATTTACCTGTTTCGTGTTTGTTAGTTTTCTCTTCGGAGAGAACATTTGTTTCGACAACTTCTATTAATATTTCATTTTGAATGTCATCAGTCTTTCGTGTGTCGGGTTCGGATATCACGGGCTTTTTAGTGCCCGGGTTTCTATTACTATATCGGTCGCCAGGTAAAAGGGCGGGAAGTTTATTACATATTTCAGTCTTTCCGTTCTCTACATTTTGTAGGAATCTCTCCGGGTTCGGAAATTGTCTGTTTCCGACCCAAGCGCATTGTTGTTGCTTCGAGTCCCATGCGCAGTGAGGGTCTTGCAGCGACACACATTCCCTGGAAGTTAATAATATCTAATCAGCACAGTAAGATAATAATTATAAATAGTGAGATAGCTTGGGTGTGCCAGTTGACGTATCGGATATGTACTTTCATTGCTGTTCCAAGTACTTAACTGATAAGACAAAAAGACAAAAGTAAACAATAAAATGCTGCTATACCTGCACGATTGCACGTTGCCGCAGTGTGATAGCGAGACGGCTTTAATGATGTCACCCGACGCTATTATTAATTTCTCCGTAGTGAGGGCCACGTGCATCTGCTTGATCGGGACGCCTTGAGGTAGCACTTGTACCTCGGAAATCACGGCCGTCCTCACGGGGTTTCTACTGTATTCATCGCTACTGGAATCGAAAACACCATCGTTGGCTGCAACGTTGACCGCTTTTATTACTCTACCGTCGTCTGTTCCGACGTATATAACGTCGTATTTGTTACCATTCATGGCTTGTACTTGAGGGTGTACAGCGATAGCTGAGAATCTATATTGTAAACTAACTCTTGTCAAGATTGGCCTCTGGAGGAACGACGAAACTGACTTATCCATCAGGGGATGCGTTTTAATAAAGTTGACCCCCGAGTCGGATAGTGTCCGGCTGTCTTCAACGCAGGCCCCCGGCCTAGGTTCAGGAACTTTATCCTTTTCTAACGGCAACCAGTTAGAGTTCATGCTTTCTTGGCCTTTGAACGGCCCTTCAAATGCGTCTAAAATATCTCTCATAGCAAAGGCGCACACTGCTGAGCCTCCGATAGCATTTTGCGGTGTAGTAAATACTGCATATATGATATCATTTCTGCTGCTGCCACTCCCATAAATACCGTTGATTAATTCCGTTGTCGCTTCTGAAATAATTTAAATACGTAATTTATGTATCCATCATAACAGATAGCTTAACGAGTTGTCACATCAACAACAATACTTACGAATTTCATCAAAATAAAACGGATATTCTCCAGACATGGAACAGTTTAAACGGGTCTTCATAAACGAGGTCCACCGGTCACTAAATGTGTGTGGCCCTCCTTTATCTTTTAGACACACTCTGGCTACTCTCGAATACACCGACTGTAATAGAAATAATAAAAGTTAGCGAGCAGTACTTAACTATAAAAAACAGCGATCGTAACATATTAGTTAACCGCCATGATTATCGTTGAGTAAACCTCAGATTACTCTTGAAGCATTACAGCATTAAATAGCGTATGTAATTTTGGAATTGACGTAATAACATACTTGGTAGTTTGAGTTACCTTGCCACAGTTCATGTATTCGACGGCGGTTTCGCGATAGAAGAAGTAGACGTGGCTAGTGGATGCGACTGCGCCAACGAACGAGGGGTCGTTGAGCAGGCGCAGGTCGGAGCGCTCCGTGCGCACCGGCTCGCGGTAGATCAGCGGGTCCGTGCCGGAAAAGTCCGCCGCCGTCGCCGTATACAATTGACCGTCTAGAAAAAGACAGTTTAACTTACAAAACAAATCGAAATCACCAACTACCAAAAGCAAATTAATGAGTAGGTAGTTCGTCATACGTGCTACTCGTATTTATAGAGTTTTCAATATGTCTTGTTACATGCTGTTTTACGACAATACGTTTATTTTAAGACATAGGTAGGTACTTTAACATTATCTGTACTACTTGTGTAAAGTTGCCGTAAATAGTATTAAGTACCTATATTTAATCACTACGAGTAGACCTACAAGCTCTTCTGCTGAGAATGCCAAAGGCATGCACGCTTATGTTGTGTCGTAAAAATAGTGAAAGTAAGTAGGTTAGACATTCAGTTGTTTCAATGTTATGCAAATTACAGCAGAGTCCATTAACGGATAGGTAAGACTCAAATAAGGAATCGTGCCACTAATTATGCGGTTTCTTCATCCCATTCGTGTCTGTACTGTGGGTACAATACTCGAACTTACTGTCATTAAGTTTAACTGTAATTTGAATTGCGGTTTTGAAGTGCACGTAGTTCATTTTACTTCTTATTATAGCGTATTATATTTGCAGATTATCACTAGAATTTCAGAATATAACGGCATCTAATGTGGGTTGGATAGGACTAACTGTAAAGGCTATAAATTGATTCATATCGCGGCGTCGCGTCGTGTTCGGTGCAACCCCTCTCTGGGTGGCGCGGCGTCGTGCCTGCTCCTTAGATGATCATTGCTATGTGTGATCACGCCGCAGCCAGGAAATTGTTCGATTCATAAAGGTTAAGCTCATCACTGGCATTTAGAAGGGAATAATAGTAGCTTTGAAGCTTACCGGCAAATATGGCGGTCGAATTGTGTTGCGGATCGTAGGGGCAGCGGCCGGTGCCGTCGAACTCCTCCAGGTGTTGCGTCGGTGGGTGCCGGGCGTACCGCCTGCACAGCGGTTTGAACGCGTTGGTGCCGCAGACTAGCAATCGCCCGTGCGACCTCGCTGCTACACGGGGGTAGTTTTGACATTCGTCTAATGATTTTCCTTTCAACTGGCATAGTTCCGTATGAGCATCCGTCGAATTCCATTCTAGGCGCTGCGAACAAATATTTAAAAATGTAAACAAAATTATGAATGAATCAAAGGATGACTAATGATACTCCCACGTAGGTAGGTATCAATACAACTTGATTAAATAATCAATATATGCTCCGTTTTGGCTCATTTGCAAAATTTGTAAAGAGCGTCGCGAGCTCGTTTTGTAACAGCCAGTTGTGAAGTGACAGCAGCTTATTGTATCGTGAGCAAACAAATGTCAGCTGTTAATCTCGGACACGTTAGGAGGAACCCTAATAAGTGACTAAGAATCATAGTAGAACCAGTTTAATATGATCACTCGCAAAATATAACATTTTCTATTTATTTCTATGTATCTACCTATTTTCCTCCGTTTAAGCCTTTATACCGAGTAGGTACACATATTGGGTCAACGTAGGCCAACCTAAAGGACGCAGTTATGAGATGAGTTCGAGGAAGCAAGCGATATTGCTATCTAATTCCACCACATAGCTCCGTTTCTTAAATTGACCTACGTTGGTCCAATACGTGTAATTGTGTACTCTGCGTTATGTAAAAAAAAAGTTCATGTCTTGGTTCCAAAAGCCATGAAAACATGTAAACTAATAATTCATAATTCATTTATAACTCTATTTATTTAATAACTCATTCATTGTGTCTAGTTAACAAACATACCTACAAGCGCCATCATAAAATATTCCACTAAGTCGGTTTATGTTTAGTGTATGAAAGTAGCTAACGGCACGTGGGCAGTTAAGTTCCTATTAATAATTCTCGGAGACAAGGTATCTTTCTCCTTGCCAGTTACAAGGTATTGCACTTTGCGTCGAGAATTCTAGTCGCGCATTTGATAGTACATTAGAGTCCCGTTACACTGCGTTGTATGTACATATTATAATACCGACTAGGGCTTGCAATATCCGCCCCTTTTTCGTATCCGGATATTTCGAATATTTATTATTTGACTATCCGGATAAAACGGATAATTCAAATACTTACTTTGTATTTAATAAAAAGTATAATATAATACAATTTTACGTATACTAGGCTGCGTAACTGCAAGTATTAAGCTATTTTTTGGCGTTCTACCTTTTCGCCGATGCTTTTAAGTTGATGTGCAAGTACAAACATACAACTGGTGTAACTGAGGTTAGGTTAGTTAAGGTAGAACGAATTATTATTGTCTGGAGTTGCCAGTTGCCACGTGACGTGATAATGGCAAAATGAAATTATACTCAACTCACCAAAAACTAAAATCATTGTACGGCAAACATTTTCGAACGGCTGACACAAACTATATTTGCAATTATTTACTAGGCTATGGCGACGGCGACACCTCAACCCTCCATTTAATATTGATAGTCTATGCTGCAAAATTCTTTTCTTGATAGTGGTTTTGATAATATTTAGAGAATCAAATAAGATCTTCTACCTGTTAGAGGTTAGTACCTCTCCTTGTTGAGATTTTACATTGCATTTAAAGTCAGTCAAGGTTTTCACTACAGATTTATTCAAATACAAAATGCTAAAACCTTCATCATATCTGCTAAATCCTACTGCATTTCGTTTGGCAGTTCAATATCAACCGAAGTTCTCCGTTGGACTCATTTTAGTTCTGTTCGCACTTTGTTAATCATGTACTCGGACGCTAACATGCAATAATGACAGCGCATCAGTTTGACAGGAACACGGTACAAGTACACTCAAAGTTACTTTTACGGAGCTAAACTGTCATACAATAGAACTTGCTAACTATGTAAGAAACAAATTGCCATACTAAAATTGACACTGAATGTCAATTTACTAGTAACTTTTGTTTACATATTTAGCATGTTTTATTTTTACACTTTAGGTCGATCTGCATAAGATTATTCTCAAATATAAAAAAATAAGGGTGTAATCGGCAATCAAGGAGTAATAATTTAAATAAACAATTTTTATAACGTAAAAATGTATCCAAATAAATAAAGTCAACCGACAACGTGATTTACATTATAACTTTCAACGTTTTTTTAAGCAGTTATCTTAAAAAATTTAGTATTCGAATTATTCGTTTTATCCGGATATCAACTTACCCGAAATCCGGATAGTATATTTTACGGATATCAGGATAAAACGGATATCCGGATTGCAAGCCCTAATACCGACTTACAGTATCTATTAAATTAATAGAACTTTAGCCCCACAAGTGCAAATACCAGGGCGACAAGTCGGGTTATTCCCACTAGTTACCACCAAGTTGTTACCAGTGGCAACTACTGGGAATTTTAATCCCACCTTTTACCACTGGTAACTACTGGGAAAAATTATTCCCAGTAGTTACCAACAAAATTTTGATAGAGTTAAATACTAATAAAAACAGTATAAATAGTATAGTATAAATATAGAGTGATTTTGAATTACCTAATAAAATCACTTGAAAAATAATCTGAATGGATTATTACATTTATCCTTACATATATTATAGTTTTTGTACTAGTACCGGTTAAACTGTTTCAATAATTTTGGTCACTTTTAAGGCAGTTTACTAAAACACTAATCGACTTATAATTATTTATATAATCACTCTATATTTATACTATACTATTTATACTGTTTTTATTAGTATTTAACTCTAACAAAATTTTGGTGGTAACTACTGGGAATAAAAATTCCCAGTAGTTACCACTAAACCGAGTTGGTGGTAACTACTGGGAATAATTTTTCCCAGTAGTTACCAGTGGTAAAAGGTGGGAAAAAAATTCCCAGTAGTTACCACTGGTAACAACTCGGTGGTAACTAGTGGGAATAACCCGACAAGTCAGATACAAACATTAACTTATACATGTGACATAGCTAGAATGATTGTTTCCCTGTCGTAAATTAATTTTAATTAAAATACAGGTACGTCCCGCCTGTTACCACTGGGAACAACTGGGAATAAATAAATTCTAACTGTCCTCAGTTGTTACCAAAATTTTAGTTATGATTATTTACATAAATGGTAGTTGTTGAAAAAAAGGTACATACCTTTTTATTTATTCATTATTGATATGAACTTGGTTTTTATTATCAAGCGGTATACCCGGCAGAAATTGACATACGGAGTTGAGTAGGTACCCTTGGCTATTAGTATTCGGGCTTCGAGTTAACGTACGGGCACCGTGTCACACGTGAATTATTCATCGATAGGGCTAGATTTAACATGTGACGTGAAGTTTAAAGAGTCTTTCAAGGTTTCCGATTTCAAACATAACAACGATTAGGTATACGTACATATACATCGTCGACATACTGTGTGCGAAGTTAAAGCCATACGGCTTGAAATAGCCTAAATTGCGGCATAAAATAAGCTCGGTTTGGCGGTCTTCTTTCTTTTTAAAGACTCGAAGATAATATTTGACTATTTACTTTTTATACCGACTTATAGCTTTGTCATGTTTGAAGATAGGTATTTAAGTATTATTTTTTGACTGATTACCCGTAACCCCTGTTTCAGACCGGAATAAATATAACAGGTGTACAAGTAACTTAGTCATTAACTTTCCGGAAAGCTACTTGTTCATATCGGATCGAGGAAGATCGGTTGGTTTTCTGTTTTGCAGTTCCTTGACATCAAATTTCTATCTGATCAGTTAGTAGGTACCTACATACTTCTTAAGTTACAAAGATGCGCTCAAGAATGAATTAATGGAATATTAGTTTCAGCGATCGAATTTTGCTGCGCTAAAGCAATATCGGGCAGAGATGGCAGCGCGCCAAACACCCTCGAGCCGCCCTACGTCCGTCGTATTTTTGTTTCATGCGCACATTGTAATGCCATTAATCGTTGCCCGCTTGAATTATGAATTGCCAAGCTGCGCTCTTGGTTATCTACTATCAGTCATCCCCTAGCGTGTGTAACGTCATTTAGGTTCGAATAAACTATGGTATGTTATGTTTTTAAGGGAGAGTTGAGCATTGTCACTTTCCTGCATGAACACAAAACTTGGATTTTGAGTTTCTATACTCGACTCCTCTAAAATTAAACTTTTTTCGTATGTAAGTATTAGATATTTCACATAACAATGAAAAGTTCGTAAGACTATCCTACAAAGGAAACTTGTTACCTACACAAGTTCCCTACTTATTGATCCTTGCCAATTAAAAAATATTTAAACTTATTTCACATTTTTCAATGATGATAGAATTCATGGAATGTATAAAGTTATACGTTTAAGTAATCACAAGTGGGTAATCCATAAAAATTAAAAATCTCAGTTCATCTGGCGGAAGCCGTCGCCCCGGTAGCCGGCAGATACCTTTCAACGACAATTGTGTGTTGTTTCAAAGCAGAATTTTTATTTAAGTAAATAATATCGCACGATTTACAAAATAAACAGTGCGCCGAGCGAAATGGGTCGTAACTAAGAATAAACAGAGAGTGCAACGGAAAGCAGCGGGGACGGGGAACTGTTGTAAAGTTGTTTGCGCAAGATTAGATACATAAACCTGTAGTAGTGCGATACGTGGCTTTCGGCGGCTGCGCTAGCGGGTCGCCGACCGGCTTCATGAAAAACCGGTGTCTCGCTTCAAGGGTTCCGTAATTAATGTTTATTACTGCCGAGTTTAAACTAATAAAAAGTGACTTCCAGATATCCAGCAATTTGGGAGTCTGTACCAAGTACCAATACAAATTTAAATTTTTTAAATCACTAGCAGAAAATCGCCAATTTTTTTTATTAGTTTAGAAGACACATTTCTTTTATGCAGATTGCAGCCTACATTTTACTACGTACATATGTAACTTATATGTAGAATAAATAAATTATACAATCCTTTATTAGAGTCTACGTAAATAAGTAGGTACTTTAAAAATATCTTCAAGTAGGTATTTTTTTCGCTTGGTTCGTTTTTAAAAACTTGAAATGTCTAGGAGCTTCTTATGAGTCGGGAAAAAAATAAAATACTATTAAGTCTCATGTATTTAAATGTAACTAAACAAATAAGTACATATATTAATAAAATAATTCTTAACGTTTTGTTACGGATCCCTAATAAACCCTTATCTATCGGCACTTGGCAAACGTCGGCTTGCCGAGCTACCGTTTAGCAACACTGGTCTGGTTGTTGTCTGCTTTAAAATCAAACGCTATCGCTTCCCGGCCTTGTACTATTTTTTGTGTACCGCCGCACCGCCTGTCAGTCCCTAACATTATAGAAACATATCGCAGTTGAAAGACTTACCTCAATATCCTCCGGATGTATATTTTTATACCAGCGATTTCATAAAATTAAAATTCATTTTAAATATCTCAGGTAAAGACACAATACCACCTAAAGAATAGCATTTCTACAAAGAATATCCTTTTACATGCAAATGAATAATGAATAAACATTACCTGATCTAAATTTTCCGACAAGTCGTACAGGCTGAGGTTGTAGACAGTGTTCCTGGAACAAAATAGGTTGAATTAGTGGCGACAATTAAATATGCAAGCCGAAACAAGGTGCGTTTAATTCAAGCAGTCGGGGATCGCAGCGCTGAGACGGCGAGGTGCACACCTGCCCAAACACAACTTAACATTCCCCGCGTAGCATCTTTTTATGGAAATTAGGCTATTCGATGCTAATTCTGTTTTACTTGGTAATCATCACGTTTAGCGCTCAGATAAAACTTGAGGCTCATACAAGAAAAAATATATTTTGGTTTCCTTCGTTATGAGGCATGCAAGCAATCATGTTTCAGACACGGGCCCTGGCGCGACCAGAAATATCATCAACACGTTGGCGAATTGAAAAAAAGATGGAGGAACAATAATATTGGTTATTAACCAAACATCATGTAACTCTAGGAACACTACGAGTACCACTTTTGTAGATGTCATGGGGTTATTAAAATGAGATTTAACTATACATACATTTATCTCTTTCCATCCGTTACAAAGCCCGGTACTATATAGTTATTGGAAATCACTGACCAGTCGAGTAATTTGATTCCTAGGCCACTATAAAACCATGTCATAATGGATCAATTTGCTTATCTTCTACGACAGTGCTTATTGACTGATGTACTGATGTATGTCATGTAGTTCAATCGACAAGGTTATAATAGTGATCTAGGAATCAAATTGGTTGACTGTACGTCATTTGTCGGCGAGTTCACGTTGAAACCAATATTTGATTTACAGACTTTGGGGTTATCCAAATGGTTTATAACTTACCTGCCACCGAGAATAATGGAGAAGTCATCCTTATCTAAAATACGGAAATGATCTGGCGCTGCCGCATCGCCGACGAACTGTTCTGAAGTTTCATCGCCTGTAACAAATCGATAATAACTTAGTTTATACCGAGTCATTGACTTAATGGAGTTACGATTCGGTATGAAATTAATATTCGTCGTATTACGGACAAGCTAGTGAAGGAATGAGCGAGCATGACCTGCGATTTGTGGCCTCGCATTACCCGACCGCCACATTACGCTGTCAGTTCAGTTTAGTGACAGCTTTCCCTTCCACTACCAGTTTCGTGCGTACATTACAATTCATAGTCCAAAGCCTGCCATAGAGACTGTTCTAATTTACACGGCGCATATTACCATTGTTTTAAAAAAGCGAATTTAATATAAGCGAAGAATACGACTCAATAAAAACAAAAACAATCAATGAAATTCACGCAAACAGAACAATGTTTGTTTTTGGTAGTGCACCGAAATGTTTTAAATGCATAGGTAATTTTTTCAGTAATTTTAGATTGCCTTAAACGAGAAGTTCTAATAAAAAATCGTTATACAATTAACAAGTACATAAAGTAAGAAAAAACAATAAAATCTGAAAATGGTAGGTAAATTGCAGTAAAGTAAAATTGTAATTTTATCCATCATGGTAAGCATTATTCGCCTATTAAGCAATCCATAGAATTTTTTGCTCTACGTAACTAACATAGGTAGATCCGTTTTTAGCAAGACCCAATATCACTGGGATCAAGCGAACAATGCACTCATTGTGCAGCGTTTATCAACAATGTGAATTTACGATTTCATAATCATCGGTTGGGAAATTCTCACGTATCAATATGACACGCTTTGTTGGGTCCTTGCACCTGTGTAATTGTGAATTGTAAATTCGATAGCGTGATCAGGTAAATACGTGTAACGGACGTTATTAATGACGGTGCTTTTTACAAACGGGAAGTTTAATTTGCACTTGACTACGATATTTACTACTTACTACCGTCAGTCGACTAACATCGTCAATAACCGAGAAGGCCGATTTTGAATTATTGATTGTTTTGATACGACCTTGAAGATCGCTCCCGCTGATTGGTGCATGCGAAATGCAATGAAAGTCGTGCGTGAGATGCCCACCGGTCACCAAGATATCGTCAAGGTCGTATCAAAACAATATCAAACCCGTCGTTTATACTATAGATAGTACTATCTATAGTACATATGAACATATGTTTATACAATTATTATCATTAATAAGTATAATTATCAGTTTTCTTATGGACAGGACAGAGATAGAAGTTTGTAAACTTATGGGCTGTCAATTATCTGCAGATACCTAGTTAGGTTAGTTAGGTAGGTACTAGGTAGTTTACTGTACCTACACTAACAGTACCAATATAACATAGATATCGACAAACCAGCATAGCTAGAAAGAACCTGACCCTCATCTTCTTTACTTCTACTGTGTAAGTGTGTATATCAGTAGGTACTTACCATATTTGATATGTATGCGCGCGTTGGCATCGGGCATCCACGCCTGTGCCGTGGACGCCAGCAGCACTAGCACCGCTCGGGCGACGGCCATGTTGCCAGCAGCCTATCTCGTCCTTTCTACACACGCCATCTTCCCCCGCCGTGTGCTCTGTAACAAGCAAAAATATATGTCAAAGTCGCACAGGCAAAATCGTTTAACTATTGACAAAGAGTAAATTAATCAAGAGTGTTAACCTCCATCCATACAACACCGTTGTTGTAGGTGGTGCTATTTATTAGTTTTGCATTTCAACTTTGCGCGTATGAAAACTGTCATCATACTACTATAGAATTTATGCTGCCATATTTATTTATTTAATATTTATTTACACCCTTTTTAAGGCGTACTGTCAGTCATTTTACACTTGCAGCCTATGGATCAACTTTACTCAAAAAACTTACAGCGCCCTACGCGTCCAATATAATAACGCTTTTAGGATGCTGTTGGGGCTGCCGCGCTATTGCAGCGCTAGCGGCATGTTCGCGGAGGCGCGCACAGACGGCTTCCACGCCATCATGCGCAAGCGGGTGGCGTCGCTGGTGCGGCGCGTACGCGGCAGCGCCAACAGTCTACTAGCCACAGTCGCAGACAGGATGGATGGCGCATTCTGGGAGTACTGGATTAGCCTTCATGCTTGTAGTAGTTAAAATTATAGTAATAGATTAGATATATATATATAGATAGATACTGTCACTAACATAGGTTAAGAGTTATAATAATAAGTTACTAATATTATGGAAACTATTTTCTGAAATAAATAATTATTTAATTTAATTTAATTTAATTTATTGCAAATAATAAAACACATTGCACAAAACGCGAAATTAATGCCATAAGGCATTTCTACCAGTCAACCTTTAGGCAAAGCAGATAAGTTGTAGGCGGTGCAAAATCGTGTAGTATTAGAACTACTGATGATACAATTAGGTACTTACTACTTGTATAGTCACATAAATTCAATGAAAGTAAATAAAAGTATTTTAGACGCATATAGACATAGACATTCATAATATTTTAAATATTACATGTCAAGCCTTATTTAGTTAGCATGTTAAGCATTACCTACTCAGTTCAGTATATGATGGGTTGATGGGGCACACGATATGGTATGAAGGTTAGCAATCTTCTATAATTACTAGTATCTGCTATTAGACAATAATAGGCTACATGACAAGTTTTCATTTAAGGTATCAATCAATCAGGTTTGTTTTTAGGATCAAATGTATCTATGGGACCCATTGCATTAAAGCAAAACAAAAGTCAGAAATCATAGTCAAAGTCCGACAGTCGTACTTCACTCGCGAAACGCACCCAACAAATCGCTATATGAACGTGACGTCAAGGTCACTGAGATCGCATCTTGAAGTATGAACAAAACAAGAAAATTACGTTTTTGTCGGTGAAATATTGCGTTTATGTGTATAGTTGCTGTACAATCTTTTTTTGGGTAAAATGTGAGGAATCGAATGGTATCCTTACTTATTTCGTTTTTGGAAGTTAAAAAAAACTTAAATTATAAAACTTACAGGTGCTGTATTTTTGTATCATTTCCATATATTCTTTTAATTTCTACAATATTGTGATGAATTGCTCATTTGCTATCTATTTTACTAGATTTTGTTATAAAATTCAACATGTGTCATCACTCATCATCCCTATACATGAAGCACATGAAGCTGCGTTTACATCAATTATGATATTGATGGCCAGTAAAACGCGGTAAACTCTGTCGCAAATATCCCTATTGCAACACGAATATGCCTAGACCTATCATGCATATCAATTTCCTATACATTTTATTGCATATTCCTAGTTGAGTACCTAATCTTTAATACGGTAGTGGACGATCGCTTCTACATACAAACGTACTCGTAGTCCCCATTTTCTTCCCTGGATATTGTCTTTATGGAAATTGTTTTTAAAAATTTCTTGAATTTTATTCGATTTTTGAAGTGAAAACTTCTTTAGCGGCGCTGTGCACTTTTTGAGGTGGGGAAAAAATGTTAAACTCGCGAGAGATGACGTGACCGTAAGACGATCACGTGACCTGATCGAAAAACTGTTACATGTAATGACATTGACTTTTTCTTTATTGATTTAAATGCCATCTAGTGAGTTTCGATCTAACTGGTATTAATATAACTCGAGTACTAACAGTGATGTGCTTAGGGGTTTCAAGTAATTAACGCTAACGCTAGATGGCGGATTAACCTCAATTATACATAGTTCATTTTGCAATAGTCATTGAGTTTTCACTTCTGCTGGCACTCCCTGAGTGCAACCCGTTGTTTTTTTTATTATTATAAGAGTTAGGAAGGCAAAAAAGTTTGCTTCAAATTTTTAAAAGCTCCTAACTCACATAATCATTAAAAAAATCGAAAAACCTCTAATATGCATAAAATTGCGTTAATATATTTTCTATAATGTTAATATCCAGAGAGGAAAATGGAGACTACGTTTTTATGGAGAAGCCCGGTCACGCTACCTTGCCCCCTTTCCTCTTAATTACTTAAGAAGCCCTTTTTTTTAGTATCTGTACAAGTTTGGCTTAACAGTACTAATAAACATTTTATCGGCAAAAACGGAAGTAGGTTGGTAATCTAATCGACTGTTCATAACTGTTTTATCTGACAGTTAGACGCGACCGGGTTCTTACATTTATAATAAGTTTCGATCATGGAAAATAGCAGCGCGCAGCTGAGCAAGAGACTTCATTCTTGTAAAATAAGATCAATGGTTGAGCCAAATCAGTTAAATTGTTCTGAAATTAGACCGACAGACGGTGGACTAATTTATTATCTCACATCGTGATTATTATCTCTTCACATGCGTGGTACAAGGCAGCACCATATTCGTGGGACACCGGAAATTTTACCAGTTAATCATAACACTCCTTAAAAAGAAACTGCTTAAAGCAAAATAATTACGTGACCTCGCTGTTAATTATCTCATTTGCAACTTAATATCACGTACCTGCGTAGTAAAGTACCTGCTACCTATTTATTTTATCAGACTTCAGATAAGTATTTAATCACTGTAGCTATAGTTCTTGAAAACATGTTTTTGATGAGTGATCAAGTTTGTTTCTCACGCTATTTTAAGTTTTTTTCATCGTCAATATGGAAATTGAGTGAATAAGAAAAAATAAATGATGGTAATAACGTAGTGGATGTCGCCCTGACGCACGGAGCTCTAGATACTATTACTTATTCTGTGGCTCGAGGCGAGTTGGCGCGGTCTCACGGTGCGGGATGCATCGCACGCAGGAGGTATGCATCCTCCCGTTTGTCAGGATTCGCATTCTACTTTTTTCGTATTTAACTATTCTCGTCCATGCTAACCTGTCTCGTGATTGTGAGAAGCAAAACTCGATTGTCTGGTAGCGCCGGCCGTGAGCGGTTGGCTGCCCGCTTTGTTATAGTTCTCGTTGTTAAGCTCTATCTTTTATGCTTTGATACAGTTTATTTCTATTCACGATTTAGCACAGTGATCTGAAATCTGAAATTTTGCATGTCAGTATCAATCATGCCGACAAACTGATATAAAAAAAAAATCGCTTCAATCCTATGGGTGTGTGGCGTCCATGATAAAAATACATAAAAAAACACACTTTCAGAAATAATCGCTCCGAAAGACCGAAATTATGCCCCCATCCCCCTCCCCATAATACGAAAAAAACTAGGTATTTTGAACATACATAGTTGACCCATTTTTCAGTTATTGAAAAAAGTTATCCCCTCTCAGGTAAAACGGACGCGGGCAACTATGGAATTCTACGAGTACCTACACTGAGCATACAAGAAAGTAAAACGATTCAAAATTCCGGCACAAGTATGATAAGTAAGTAGTTAATCAATTTTGGAACGTTTAAAATGATTAGTGTAAAATATGGGACTACTACGGGAATAACATAGAAAATACGTGCTACCGAAACTATCTGTATTAAAGGAATGAACATCGCAAATAGACAAATGTCAACAGAAGACTTATCATAACCTACATGCAGTATGCATACAACACACCCTCACACTTATTTAAGTAGGTATACTGCATCCCAGAATTATAACTACTTAAACATTAATAACAAAACAGTTTTAATCAATTTCTGGCATAGGGAAGTATCTAACGGGTTTTAAGGGCCGACCATAACTACTAGTACCCGCTTGAGCTCTCGGCAACGGTACCGCTTGTTCAGCAGCGGCCGGCTCGGGCCCGTGCTCATGCGCGGCCGCGACACTCGCGCCTGCCGAAGCCGCGTCGACTGGACCAGACACCTCACCGCCAGACGTATCCCAATCAGGCCACACCAACCGAGTACCTGTACGATTGTGCATACTGAGCTTAATTTGGTCAACATGTTTTTTGACTAGCGTACCATCCGCCCTTTTCACCATGTAATTCCTAGAGCCTACTACCTCTTTAACTGTACCCTTTACCCACCTATCCGGATTGGCCTGCTCACGCATGTGCACTAGGTCCCCAACTTGAAATTGACGTTTGCGACCCCCAGCCGCTCGAACTTGCCGCTCTTGCGCGCGTTGCACAGTACGCTCACGCTCCTCCCCTCCACGAAGTAAATCTAATCGGCAGCGCAGCCTGCGTTTTTGCAGCAATAGCGCAGGAGAATCGCCCGTCGTGCCATGGATTGCGTTCCTGTAGGACATCAGGTATGCTTGCAAGGCTAAGTCGATATCGACCCCCTCTCGCTTTGCTTTCTTGATTGCTTTTTTACAGAGCTTCACGGCGTTTTCGGCAGCGCCGTTAGACGCGGGATGGTATGTTGGTGTAAGTATTTTTTCAATGCCGTTTGATTGCAAGAATCGATCATATTCTGCGCTACAAAATTGAGGGCCATTATCTGAAACAATCGACCTAGGCAAACCAAATCTAGAAAAAGTTTCACACAAAACTTTAATCACCGATGAAGCAGTAGTCCTTGACATTCGGAAAATCTCGATCCATTTTGTCGTCGAGTCTATAATAACAAAAAAAGATTCGTTTTCAATAGGGCCTAAAAAATCAACATGTAGACGCGTCCATGGTTCTGTAATATACGGCCACGGCTTGGGCGGCGCCCGCGGCGGCGCGCTGCTCTCAGCCACGCACGCGGCGCACTCGCGGCACACGCGCTCCACGTCCGCGTCGATGCCGGGCCACCACACGTAGCTGCGGGCCGTGCTCTTCATTTTTACCATGCCGACATGGCCAACATGTAGCTCTTGTAGAATGTTATTTTGATAAACAGTAGGTACTATCACCCTGTACCCCCATAGTATACACCCGGCCTCTATATACAGCTCGTTTCTGCGGATGTAATACGGTTTAAGATTCTCATCATCGCAATAAGTCGGCCATCCCGAAGCAATATACATTTTAACTTTTACCAGAATGGAGTCTTTGTCCGTTGCTTTTTTAATATCCGTGCTTGTAATAGGTAAAAAGTTTTGCACGTAATTAAGATAAGTTACCTCCGGTCGTACTGTTCTATCGGGTCCGGTAATTAATCGCGACAAGGCATCCGCTCCATTTTCTTCACTCCGAACATACTCTATGTCAAAATTATACCCAGACATGATCACCGCCCATCTCTGTAGTCGACTCGCAGCCATAGCGGGTATTCCGGCTTTGTCTCCAAAAATGGTTACCAGGGGTTTGTGATCCGTCTTCAAGAGAAATTTCCTTCCATATAAATACTGGTGAAATTTTTGAACACCATATATAATCGCAAGTGCCTCTTTCTCAATCTGCGAGTAGTGTCTCTCCGCTGAACTTAGCACTCGACTCGCATAGGCGACAGGCCGCTCGCCGCCGCCGGCCGGCGTGCGGTGCGCGATCACGGCGGCTACCCCCGTGCTGCTCGCGTCCGTCGTCAGCACCAGCGGGAGCTCGCTCGAGTAGTGCGCCAGCACCTCACTCGACTGCAACATCTTTTTTATTTTCTCAAATGCGGCCTGACACTCTTTACTCCAAACAAACTTGACATCTTTTTTGAGTAATTCATACATCGGAGATAATATTGTGCTCAAGTTTTTAACAAATTTTGCGTAGTACATTATCATTCCCAGAAATGATCGCAACTCTGAAACATTCTGTGGACTACACATTTTATTGATGACTTCTACTTTACTTGAGCATGCTGACACTCCATCTCTTGAAATAACAAACCCTAAATAGGTGACCGACTCTGCGAAAAAAGTACACTTCTCTTTCTTTATTTTCAGACCGTACTTTAGTAATCTGTCAAAAACCTGACAAAGTATTTTTAAATGTTCATCGTCATTTTTCGCCGTTATGATCACATCATCTAGATAGACTCCTACCGAGGGTAAGTCAGCAAACATTTGTTCTAGTTTACGTTGGAAGATGCCAGGACTCGACGCGAGCCCGTAGACGAGGCGATTATACTGAAATAGGCCTTTATGGGTATTAATAGTGGTAAATTTCTTGGTATCATCCAACGGAAATTGCGCATAAGCCTGACTTAGATCGATTTTAGAAAATTTGTCCCCGCCGTTTAATTTTACCAACAGATCGTCAATCCTAGGTAGAGGATACCTATCTATTTCTAGCCATTTGTTGAGCGTAAGTTTATAATCAGCACAGATACGAATCGAGCCGTCCGATTTGACTACTGGTACAATTGGTGTGGCCCAATCCGAACACTCGACCGGGGTTATGATGCCGTCACTCACCAGCTGGTCCAGCGCGCGGTCGACCGGTTCGCGCAAGGCAAACGCTAGAGGGCGTGCGCGCAAGAACACGGGCGTCGCGCCGTCTCGCAGCCGAAAGCCCACCGGCTCACCCGTGTAGCACCCCAGCCCGTCTTCAAAAACCTGCGCGTATCTGGAACTGAACGAGTGCAAATCAAATTTCCCTCCCGTAACTATACTATTACACGGGAAACTGTCGCGGTCCACAATACCGAGCTCTTCTAACCATTCGCGCCCGATTAAAGACGTCCGCCCGCCCTTCACGACATACAAAGTAAATTCCCGTACCTGATCTTTATATTCAACAACAGGCCTTATTTTTCCTACAATTGTTACAGGCGGACCGGTGTAATATCGCAAAGACAGATTGGAATCTATTAAATCACAGTCAACAAACATTTCGCGATAGCAATCAAGACTAATACACGATATGCGACTACCGGTGTCTACCTCCATTTCCAACTGTTTATTATTAACGAGTAATGTTAAGATATATGGTTTGTAGTCTTTTGAGGGACTTATGTTATAAATTGAAGTAATTACCTCGACGCTATCGTCGGTATCCGAGTCGTTTACTTCTTCGACGTAATTGCCGTCTGCGTAACTCGCGCCGCCCGCGCCAAGTTTAGGGCACATTCTTTTAAGGTGGCCTTCCCGATTACATACACGACACACGTATACGCGAAATTTGCATCCGGCTGTATCATGTTGTCCGCCGCAAGCCCGACAAGTCGAGCGAGTCCAGCCGCTCCCGGCGCCGCGCCCGCGAGCCGCTCCACCAGCCTGGCCCGCGCGGCCCTGGCCCGCGCCCGACGCTCCCGCCGCTGCGCCCGGCGCGCCGCTCCCGCCGGCTGCGCCCTCGCTGTAGCGGCCGCGCGCTCGCTCGCCGCTTGCCGCTGTCGCGTGTCGTCCCTCGCTGCGGCGAGTTTCACTCGTGACAGCATGACATGCTACGGCACCGTCGTCGTTCGGCCGCTTGCCGTTCACCACTGCTGCCGCGTTCGTCTCCGCCGCTTCTAAGGCGGTGGCTAGTTTATAAGCTTTTGAGAAACTAACTTCATCTTCCGCAAAAAGTCTCTGTCTGATCATCTCACTAAACAAGCCACAGACAAGCTGATCCCTTAAATTGTCGTCTAATCCCGTCTTAAAGTCACACGTTCTAGCCAACTCCTTCAAAGCTGCCACGTAGTCCGATATAGACTCACTTTTAGTTTGCGTTCTTTGCCGAAACTTGTACCTCTCAGCTAATATGCTAGGCGTTGGCTGCAGATGTTGTAGCATAATTTTTTTGATGTCATCATACTTCACTTCGTGTGGTTTCTTTGGTGAACAAAGAGTCACTAGCAGTTCATATGTAGGGCCGCCAATAAACGTAATTAGTGTAGCAACTTTCTTTGCTTCCTCGATATCATTAACAATAAAATATTGTTCAAGGCGGTCCACGTATGACGACCACTTATCTTTGTTCGCGTCGAATGGTTCAATTTTACCGACCCCCATTGCGCCCACACGACACCACACGCTTATGCACAATCCAACATCGAGAATAACATGAGTTCAGCTCATCGCCAATGTAAAATATGGGACTACTACGGGAATAACATAGAAAATACGTGCTACCGAAACTATCTGTATTAAAGGAATGAACATCGCAAATAGACAAATGTCAACAGAAGACTTATCATAACCTACATGCAGTATGCATACAACACAATTAGTTTACCTACAAATGATGAAGAAATTCGGCAGAGATCTCAATTTAAATGTCAACGTTACCTACCTATAATTAACTCTTTAAAATTGGGCACAAATTACATTATACCATGATGTTCCATATGACGATTTGATATGCATCGACACATTTACCCGCTTGTAAACAGTAATTTTATATAGCTATAACATCGCCTTTTTCAGATTAAATTGTTTACAAGCGAACCATGCGGGTTATAAGTGCGCTTTAGTTTAAAGTTCACATCACGTTTGTCGTTAATGGTTAGACAGAGAAGAAAGACCGAGTACCTACGTGTCCAGTGATTCTTATGGCTAAGTATATAAACATTAAAATGGATACCTACAGCATTAGAGGGAGAAACAAACAAAGCGCATTTCACGCTACATTACCTTAACATTTGCTTAAACAATTGTGAATAGCTTTGTAACTAAAAAGGGTTGTGATTTTCAATAACAGAAGGCGTCACTCAGTGCACAGATGTGGCTCAAAGGATTGAGTGGGGTGCAAGCGCAAGGCGTAGTGGCGTGCTGCAGTAAAACAACGCTGGGCTCCACTCTTCTGTTGCACACCGATTGTTGCATTTTCGCAAAACGCTTAACAGAACATCGGTGTACTGCGCCTCGTTAACGCGAATTCTGCTGCCGGTTCGGTATATATTACTTCTGTGAACGTACAATTGATCGGTGCTGGATCTGGCGGCACAATTACTGTGCTAAACAAACGAGCGGTTATCGAGCGGAAGGTAATAGCGTCGTTACTCTAATAAATTATGTTACGGAGCAATCTTTGCATCATCGATATTGGTTAAGTACGCTCGACGTTGCAACCGGCGCACTAAAACGTAATTAAGTTCATGTTAGACCAAACTTAAATTAAAACAAACATCTGTTATAGACTGAAACAGCAAAAGTAATAAATATAATGTCGCGCACTAACTTCAAATACGAAATAAGAACATACGAAAATGCAAAGAAGGAAGAAATGAATATTTTATGGGAAGGGCTGGTTTGGAAACTACGAGTAGCAATGGAAAATATCATGTGGGTACATATCCCATTTAGTAACTTATTTATCAACCCGCGCAGTTTGGGATTTTAATGGATGGAAACTGGAAACGTGTGGAAAGTAACTTCTGGATAGGGTTACATTTACATGCCTATGTAAGGTATAAACAAGATACGTTTGCAATTACGCAGACGCGGTTGACATTTGAGCTTGTGGCGTGGCCGAGTCAACGGTCCCACGCGGTCGAGGCTCGGGAAGCTGCGGTTATTTCTTTGTCGACCACAACGAATATTTCTCACTGCCGAGCTCAGAGGATAACGTACAGTAACAAGTACCAAGCCTAGACGATACGAGTAAATGGCAGTTTTTCGCCATTTTTACATATCAGCGTATAATTTATTGCCGCTTCTGGCGTTGTCACGCGTGAAATGTGTGTTACAGTAAATCTGGTGTCTGCTTAAATAACGTAAAAGGGATAGAGGATAACTACGTGATGCGACTGTCAAGTACGCTTTTATACTACTTGTTCTGAATCATTCAGATGCTTTCGTTGCTTCAGAAATGTGAAAGACATTTACGAAATGTTACTCATTCGTTTTAAACCCAGCGATTAAATGATAACAAGCGATAACAATTTAGGATATGTTGATTTAACGGTTACCTACAATATTTACTTTCACCTATAGGTATTTTATACTGGCTTACATCACGTGGTTTGAGAAGAACTTTTTTAAGATTCGCTAGGTAGTTGGTACCTAGCAACCTACTCAATCAATGCCTCAAAAGTTATCTAAGGTATCTCCATTTTCTATACATTTTTTCTTTTCTTTGTACTTAAGACATATTGAAACCTGCCTAGTAGTAATAGCCTTACTCACTCAGTAGATATGTCGTGTTAATCAGAAGAGGGTTGTTTATATTAAAAAGTATGTTAATAATAGAATCCATGTAACTGAGGTTATCATCGGCCGCTTTGTATGTAGTTATCTGAGAACTCAATAGTTAGCTGCGATTCTACGCTGTGATTACGCTTGTTCGTTTGTGAAACCTTAATGATATCTTTGTTAGCTGCGATTTATCGAACGAGCGAGCGAAGCGAAGCGAAGTTCTTACATTCGACTTTGAACACGCGGCTGGCTAGCGGCACGTCTCGGCATTTCGATGTTTTTAAGCTGAACTGTCAGAAGATAGTTTGATACTCAATAACTTAAGTAAATTTGTTCTAATTTAAATGAAATTGGGTAAACGTGTAGTCGAGGGCATTATATTTTAGTCATTAAATTATGAGCAGGCCCGATCAAGAGGTTATTGAGCTAGAAGAGCTTAGAAGGCCAAAAAGCTGTTTGTGAGAGGTCTTGCTATTCTGGTCATTTTTTTGCAAGAAACATGGTCGAGTTTAGTATCAAATGAAAGTGCTCGACTTACACTTTTATAATATCGTTTTTAAATTTACCATTTTGAAATAATTAGCAAGATAAAAATAAATTAGAATAAACATGACATATGTATTTGACATTTGACAGGAAATATTTCGGCTTAGCACAGATACAGTTTATTTTAATCTCTATGGTGGTGACTTAAATCCAGGGGAGGGACAGCCGTATACGAAGCCCTTTATTCGAAAAAATAGCGCCATCTATATTACTTAACGCTAAACTTGTAAATGGCGCTTCAAAATTGATGCAAAAAAGCAAATCTTGTCAGTAGAAAAAGGCGCGAAACTCAAATTTTCTATGCGACCATATCCCTTCGCGTCTACATTTTTTCTACTGACAAGATCTGCTTGGCCAACTATATTATACATACTACTCTTTGCTTAAATCAATCAGTTAAGGGCTCCACAGACCTTACAATAAATCCACGCGATCTTTGATCCATTGCCGCCTATAGAGCGACATAAAATAGTTGAAATTAAATAAAATGGAACTCAAAAATGTCCATAGTAAATTGTTGCCATGTATAAGCATTTTACGTCAAAAATGTGACAGTTACGTAGAAAGTGGCGTCCTCATTTATTTTCTATTATTTTATGTCGCACTTAGGGCTTGCAATTCGAATATTCGAATATTCGAATTTGTCGAATATTCGACCTGTTTTGATATTCGAATATTCGGCCGCTCAGGTTTCGAATATTCGAATATTTTTTATTACTATAAAAAAATCTATGTCATCCGCTGTAGTTACAGTTTCTGTGTGTTTTACGGGTATTTACAGTGAATGAGGAAGGGTAGGTACCCAAATACGAAGGAAATAATATTTTTACTGTATTCCTCTCGATAGACTGAATACAGTGAAACCTAACTCAATTTAAAAGAAAACGAAATCAAAAAGTATGTTATTTTTACGGTGCGTAAGTTTTAAGTTAAAGGGTCATTCTGTTTATTCAGTATAAGCGTACGTTAAGCGAATTTTTGAAGTCTATACCTTGCTACTTATCGCAATTCTCAAATTTAATCATACCAAACCTGCCCAACTTGGTAATCTAACCATGCACCTAAAGCTGACGAATAATCCACCCAGTAAGTACTCAACTAACTTTTTGCCTTAAATATTCCAATATTATATAATTAGCCGACCATTAGGAATAATAACTTGCCAAAACAAATAAAGTCAATAAAGATTCAAAATACAATGAAATTAAAGGCCTTTTTACAGGCCTCTGAGTGATTACAAGTTAATTTAAATCGGAAAATAATTACCTACTAAAAAAAAATATCTTACATTCCTAGGTGTTTGGATGGTTAAAGTTATATTATTTCACGCAAAGACGCATTTATAATAAGTTTTATCTAGAAATATTAAATACGTCTAATTTTGGCGTTTTACTTGTTTTTAGAAATGTGGGCATCTTATAAATTTAGGATGATAAAATCTAGTCAATTAAGTGGATTTCTGCTAAATATCCTTAGTTTTATCAATATGTGAAAAAAGCTTTTGAATAAAACGATAATAAACCGATTTCTCCTTCCTTTTCTTATTTTTTATAATATTCGAATAATTATTCGAATATTCGAATACGTCGTCAGAAAAAGTCGAATATTCGAATATCTGAAAGTTTCGAATATTTGCAAGCCCTAGTCGCACTATACGAGTATGTAAGTAGGTGCAACAAAGTTAATCGCTATATAATTTTTGGTTAACCGCGAGTTCTCAGTTCGGGGCGAACTACTAGTATTTAATTGATTTGATAACTTTTTTTTCGGATATAGATGCCCATATTATACTGATACACAATATGCGTAGCGTTTAAGCCACGGGTAACTACTAGACGTATAAACTTCGGCAGTATGTTACCTACATTAAATTTGATATTTATGTACCAGTTTCATTTCCGTCACTATTTACCAAATTAAAATTGGTCTAACGGTAATCTTGTGGAATCACTTTGTTTGACAAAGGAACGTTTATAGTCAAAATACATGACTTTAGTTTGCTTATACTTATTTAGTTACGTCCATTGAAAATTTTTACTACCTAGTAGATACCTAACCTACAGGAAACCTAGATGTGTATATGACTCTGGATAGTTGATAACTCTGAATAACAAATCTTAACGAAGTGCTTATTGCATAGGAGTATTCATTTAAAAGTTGTTGAGTTGGAGTATACAATTTTAACTGACTTCCAAACAAGAGTGTCCTATTAAGGGTTTAAATTTTTCCTTTTGAGGCACGGAATTTTAAAAAGAGCAGGAACCTTCTTTGTGGTCGAAAATTTTGTGTTGGCACTGGCAGCATTTGCTTCTCGTGCCTTGAAGGCCTTGAACCCTCGCAACGCTCAAGATTCAATTTTTTTGGAATGCTCAGATCTCAATCAGGTACGTAAAGTTAAACCACATGTTGCTTCCATTTAAATGTTTCACTTGTTTAAAAAAATAATTAAAGTTAGTAATTTGGTTCCTTGGAACTTAAACGTATGAAATTGTAGGTAGGCAATTTAAATTACCGTGGACATTAACTTGATGCGCTCACGATATGTCGTTACCGTCCGATAATCTAACGGTATGCCGTTATGTACCTATAGGTAATGATTTTTTTCTTTGCCCTGCTTTATCGTAGATGGATTTAGTGTGCAATGATAAATAGAGTCTAGAGTTCCTTCAGTAAGAAGGAAGTAATATTTACGATGTGTCTAGGTAATTTAAATTTATCTGGAACAAAACTTAATTAAACATTGTAGTTGGTTTAGAAGCTGCATCAAACACCTTTTGGTAGAACCAACTAAAACAAATGAGTAAAATACATAACTAGGTGACTGATGTCAGTAGGGTCCCTCCTTAAAAAATCTCATTGACCTCTGGGTCGCCCTCGGTAAACTTGAGTTAAATTTCAATTTGACTGGCGCCTGACGCATCTTGCATTCAAATCTACTTACTATACTTCATTATCTTTAGTGTGACTCATTTAGGTACCCAGGATGTTGATAATGTCATTTTCATTCATTACGCTTTTACAACCGTCGTTTAGGAATTTGAGCTCTAATTGTTTTGCTGTTTATAAATAGATCTTTTGGAACGAATTTAGAAATGAGTAAAGGAAGGAAGTCTAAACATTCTGTTCGTCATATCTGGAATTCTCTTTCCAATGTGAACAATAGAACGAATAGATAAATGATGTTTGAATTAGATATGGAAGAAATCACTCAACCTTAGCTATCAGGTCTGTCGGCTTTCTTATTTAATAGCATGCAAACAATAGATCAGTTGTAGTCGTAATTTTTTTAAATAAGTACGGAAAATTAATGACGAAAAACACATTCCTGTGTTCCATATAAATTCTCCTTGTGACTATCAATTTTATTATAAGCAATTAAGCATGTAAGATAGGTATAGGTACAGTTTCTAAAACTGTATAAGCAGGTATACAGTTTCTAAAACGAATACAAAGGCTAACAAGTTACTTTAGAGGTAAGTACATTCATCTTTATTATAGTGAAGTTCAACTCAATATGCCTGTAGAGAGTGTATAGAGTCGACGACGTGGAAAGGGCACGCTAAGAGTGTCAACAATGTGTGCTCTCTCCTTCTCTCCCGTGGCCTCTACGCCATCCACCGGGACTACGGATTTTTGTTTGTTTGTGGCGACCGAACGCCCTCACAAGCACACACTGCTGAGCCCATGCTTGTATACAACTATACACACACTCGGATCTTAACAAACAATAGCTCTATGAAGAATTGACCACTCACCAATTTGAAGAATAAGTTACAGATAGAAATCCAATTTACATCCAAATCGACCTGATGGTCATCGCATCACAATCATCTGGAGAGCCAAATCCGAGAACACATAATTTTGTCACTAATTACCAGACGCAGTCTGGCCACTGATCACGATTGAATCACAAAATCAGCCTACGTGTCACTTAAGATCACAGTTGTAACCGGTTACGAAGCGGGAGAGTAGAGCATAAACTTGGATGCAATGGAGCTTAAGAAAGCGCGGGCGTCGGTCAGGCGAGCGGAGCGGCGTGGCGTGGCCTTACTCGCGCAGTGCACTCGGTACTGGCGCGGGCGGCGCGGCGAAGGAAAGGCGCCCCACCAACTGGAACACGAACTTGCCCGACACCCCGGCAGCAAGCTTACTTGCCTCTTTTTCTAACATGCGCGGGCGCCGATGCTACGCTCACGGCTCACCTCGACACTAGAAGCGTTCAAAGTTCTATTTTATTTTGTTTTGTTTATTGACGCTTAAATGAGGGGCCATAAAATAGAAACGTAACTCGTGGAGTAAAAAATTAGGAGGGCAATATTTAGGGTTCAGTTTTTGGCTGGCGAGTGTTAAATGCATTAAATTGTTTTCAATAATCATAATGCAGTATCGTACCGAACGGTTGCGCATAACCGGTAGAAATTCTTACAACATTAGACGCCGTGAACGCTGTCTAGAATGCGTTATAGACGTTGATAGTAATGAATACTGCTGAATTCGTGATACTAATCGAGATAGCCATAAAGAAGGAAAGGAACATTGTTTGAATTAACTCGGAGTACCTATTATTACAGAGTAACCGAAAGTCAGTTTCTGCTTCTTGCTAATGTAAGAAGTGGAAACATCATTGGGATTAAAATAAACGCCACTAGTCTGACAGATGTGGCACTCTCGCTCCCCTCACCCTAGAGCCCTCGACGCTCAGGTAGACGAGGCAAGCAACCAATGACCGATGGCAAGCAAAAAAATATTGTAGAGAGAAAGAAATAAGAATAACGACTATAAAGATTTGTTATGACTATTCAATACTAGCAAATCATTGCATGCTTCAGTAATAAGTACCTATGCGTAATATCAGCATCAGTTTTTAATTTAATTAAAATCAATGAATAAGACTCAATTTAAAATAATGGTTATGAAAAACCTAAAAATAGAGACAACAATTTTGTATACTTAAAATCATCAACTCTATTAGGTATAAACTTAACTAGCATCAATCATTGTTTTAATTTATTTATAAATCAAACCCTAATGTCACCTGACAGTAACTAATGACGTAGACATATAATATTTATACGAGCTCATAAGCTGCGTGCTTATGATAGGTTAGCGTTATGAAATTATCTCCAACTTTCTAACTAGCCGAGCCGTCCCGTCCAGTTGACGCCTACCGCCAGCCGCCGAGGGGGGAAAGGATATCTTGTTAGCCCTGTTTACTATAAACTAGTATAATTTTAAAGAAAGATTGTATAATATTACAATTACCTACGCAAATTATATCGAAAAGGCATTGACTGCACGCTTTTTCGGTCTTGATAGAGCAGCCAGATTTACAGACATGTGATCGACCTCGATGCACTGATACCTACATATGTACCTATATTGAAAAAAAAACTGATCAATAAAATAATTGAGTCGGTAAGTATTACATACTTACTTTGTTTTCGACTAAAGCTTATTTGTTGTTTGCTTTGTCTTAAATATTCTCTCAGTCAAAGTGATATTTAATAGATTAATTAGTAGGGATACTAGGGATACTCATTTGGCAATGAATGTTTTTAGTTAGTTTTTATTAAACGTTATGCCTAATTAACTGTTCTTAACATCTAAACTTTGCTAGTGCCCGATTACGAAATTCCAACGAAATACAATGTTCAGACTTTCAGAGCCATGTCGTTGCTTCTACCTGGTTTGCACGGGATTTATGTACGTGTCAGGTGCTGGATTGGTGCGACTACCTGCGTTGATACTAGAGATGCCCCGAATAGTGGTTTTGGCCGAATACCGAAAATTCGGCCCCTCTCTCGGCCGAATACCGAATATTCGGCGACCGAATATTCGGCATGACAGGCGAACATTTTGGGTTACAATTATTATGAAAACTGATCGCCAACAAAGCTCAACGTTAGATGACGTTAGCTAAGATATATTCTTGTTGAACATAATTAATGAATAGAGTCAAACAAATCAGACTCATGATAGAATTAAAATGTTTTTTAACCAACAAATGCTCAAATAATGGTCTTCGTATTTAACAACTTTCCAAGAACACATTCTAAATATACCTACATAGTTTTTAGTTATTTTTATTGTGCAATTTTCCTTTTTAAGTAGGTGCAACAGATATTCGGTATTCGGCCGAATAGTAGGCAACATTCGGCCGAATACCGAATATTCGGCAAAGTGGCCGAATAGGCCGAATAGTTGCCGAATATTCGTGGCATCTCTAGTTGATACTATTGTATCTTGTCTTGCTAAGTGGTGACGGTTCCCATGAATTTTGGTTACGTTTCTTTTATGATTCATTCAATTGTAATTTTGTTAAATCGTGTTAAGATTTTTATCGAAAGAAAAATATGGAATCTAATTCAATCCTATAACTTAATACCTCCACCCACAAACTCACATGTGACAGAAAGTTACGCTGATACTCGAATAGTAGAATCATACAGAAAACTATTGGACTATAACGAAGTTATTGTTGTCCCGAGCAGCGCTGCATACTCCACTTGTGTTCGTATTACCTAATGCCTACGTATTGCATTATTAACATGACAAGAGAGAGCTTGTATCATCGCCACGCTATCCAGCCTCGGTGTAGGTGGTCCGATACACTCTACCTAATTAAACTACCTCTTGACATCAATAATAAATACAATCCAAGCGACTAACAACTACTATTGTAACTAAGTTACGTTACAATAGTGATGTCTCATTCTGGGCTGGAATGCATTTATCTTTCGTTCGTGTCATTTGTCATTTGCAGACACGTGCATCAGCAAAAACATCCCTTATTTGGATGTACACGTACTTACCTACCTCGAACAAATAGTTTTTGTTTAGGTTAATGGACCACATCTACCTATTGTCTATTTTCTGCGAGTATCGAGTATCTAACGTAGCAGGAGGTATACCACCAATAAATTTTAATGGATATGCGTTCGGAATTTACGACATGAAGTGTAGACCAATCACTACAAAGAATGTCGAAGAGATAACTATTTAGTTTGAGAAACATTCAAACTGCAAACAAACATTTTAAAACAACAATTCATGTCTACCCTAAAGAAAGGGGTTCTATAAGAAAACTTTGGGCAAATATGACCCGAACACTCATCGTCGATAGTCGTCAGAGTCGTCATCAATCCAAATTGGCCTTTGGGGTAACGTTGGGACTGTAGCCCGTTATTCTTTTGGACAATGAGAGAGTCCTGCGCCCAGCTCTGTAGTGACGCTGTTGGGATTTAGGAACAGACAGGCTGGTGGTGAGTTGCTAATGCCGACCTAACAACAACGCTAACATAATAATTATACCTAAATCGCCATAGAATTGTATAGTCAATAAATAATGTACCAAAGGTCTCTTCTATGTATATTTAGTTAGTCTGTGAGTAGGGTTTGCACGACGGATCCGAAATGTATGGGAAGATCCGCGGATCCGGATCCAGATCCGGATAATTTCATACATTTCGGATCCGGATTGCAAACCCTATCTGTGAGTTTTAACATAGATTGTCTCTTTAATGGATGTTTGCCTACGGCGACGTAATGTTCGACTTTGTGCAGAATAATGTATTAGGAAAGATAAACAGGAAGAGGTCGAAGATGGCCGATAGGCCGGCAGGTAGTTTGTTGGCTTTAGAAAGGAGGTAGTGCGAATGTATGGAACTCATATGTTGTTACTACCTTTTACTTTCGGGTGATAATAGTGCGGTGTGGACTGCGGGCACCGGCGCTGAGGTGGGTTATCGCCCAAACTATTTGTCACATTCACATTCAGGTACTATCTAAAGGTTTACATAGCCAGATAGTGCACTGGACTCGCACAAGGCATACTTTAGTCCAATCGGAATGAATAAAATATACCCATTGTTTATATCGTGAACTAAAAAAAATATTCATACACCTGCACCTATCTACAAAGTTTGCATCAGATGAAAACAGGGTAGATCTGCCCACAACACCGGAATTACTCGTCGCTGTGTACTTTAGCCCCGAATTACGCTATCTGATATGAAACGGTTTACGATCTCGTTGGAGGCGATTTGCATATCAGTGTCGGGTGCGGGCGGATTACTTATGTACGCCTCGAGACGGGGGACAATATATTCTGGCGAAGACGACGTCGCTTTTGCCGCCTACGGAATCCTACACAGATATATATAACTATGTTACAGGATATACTAATAGTAAACCTCCTGAAGTAGTAATAATTTATTTGGGATGACAATTAGTATAAAAATAGTTCAACCGTAATTAGCAATGCATTATTAAGCTGCTTACAGATAAGTAGGTAGGTATAAATAGTTTGCAGTATCCTGAACAGTTCGAAAATATGTAGTTATCTTTAGCGCGGCGAGGCAGGGGAGCGCTAGAGATACCCGTCGGATGGGGCTTTGCTAACGACATCGCCCGACATTTCACTCCGCAAGAAAGCCCGGCTACATCTTTTCTCCGCGGACCTCTGAGATAAGGCGCACCATTTGTCATTACCATATCTCGTCTCTGTCGGTTCGTCGCCCTTAAATTAATAACTTTCACGCTGAAATATAGCGGCAATCACTTAAAATACGTTTTTAAAAGGAAGCAATATGAAAACTACCTAATAAATATATTGCGTGACTGTAAAACGATGATATGGTAATCTAATGCTTATTATGTAACACATCACTAATCCGATCAATCCGATGGTATTTTTATTACAGTTCATGGTCACGAACTCCACTTAAAAACAATCCTAACTTTAGAAAAATTACATCTTCACGATATTTCGGAACAAATTGTAGCGTTGCGTTTCATACCTTTGAACTAAATCGAATAGTTCACACTTCACGTTATAGAACGTGGTTAAAATTACTATGTTTAACCGCTTGCTATGTGATGTGATTAGATACAGTTAATAATCAGGTACAACTGGGGCATGTGTGCAGTGGTGACACATGTTTATGTTGAACATTTCTGAGATAAATGGAATAGTAAAGAACCCAAGACTTACTATAGGTTAAAGTCACAAACAAAGACACATTCTTGGGTCCTCAGTGTCTGGCCTCGTGATTAGATTGTATTGATAATCTTACTGTGTCGCCTACGGCTGTTTGTCGATACGAACAACAATTAATTAAAACCAATACTGGTTGTTCGTGCAGCGTGTTAATACAATGGCTTTCTACCCACATAGGTACATTCAGCTGCGAGTTTCAATAAACAACGCCTTGGCGTTGTAACAAGTCTTTATTGCACTACTTGACATATCGACGCCACGTCTCAACTCAACTCGGTTAAACTCCTAAAGTCGAGACTTAGTAAACAACGCGAGGCTTTTGCGTCTTTAGCCCGGCGAGTACGATGGATAATTAAGAGTTGTGTTTAGGTTGAACCGCCGGAATCTGTTCCACAATGGGAACGTTTCGGTTAACCACAGGGTAAGCGAGGGATCATTAAAACGCGCCTCAACACATTGCACGAGGGACATTACAGGTGTGACACAAAGCGAGTCGCGGACGCAGCCACCGACGATCTAATTCCAAACAAATGCAAATTGAGCGGGCGCGGGAACGTCGAGCTGGACATCCGCTTAATGGTCGCATTGTGCTCACAGCGCTAATGGGCTCGTAATTGGCACGAGGTCAGCCGCGGGCACCGCCTCACCTTTGAGTTATCCTGGCCTAGCTCGCTTTAGCTTCTCGAATTCGTTGTAACATATGTCTTTCCCGATTCCTATTATTTAATTTCACAGGTAATTAAGTCTAATCTAAACTCATCTCTGATTTCATAACGGCGCTGCTGCCGGGCCGGCTTGTTTATAGAAACGCGAGGTGCCCGGGTTGTTCGCTTCTAGACACGTATTGGTAGGTGTAGAGTGTTTTAGTATTTAATATCTGACAAGTCTGAAGGTGATTGCTCTGTTGGGAGAAGCAACTATGTATCAGTTTAGTAGGCACTACGATCCGTGACTACGATGCCAATGCTCAAGTTAAATGTTTTTATTATGATTATTTGATTGTTTTATATTTTTTACTTAATTCTTAATTATTTTAATGTATTATTGTCAGAGATGTGAAAAATACTTTATAAAAAGTATTTGAATACAAAATACAAATACTTCCTTGATATACTATTTCAAATGCAAAATACAAAATAGTTTTTGAATTTGTATTTCAAATACAAAATACAAAATAGGTATTTTCAAAATACTTTTTAAAAATACAAATACTTTGCGATAAAAGGTACTCTGAATAGTGAATACCTAGTCTGAATTAAAAAGTATTACTCAGAATATCCGAATTGAAAAGACTCTCTTCATTCTTTGAAAACAGTGTGTCAATCAGTCCTCTATCTAAAGTGCAAATTTATAGTTGTTTGCTCATATTAACCGGAAGGATGGATGGATAATGGTTTATAACGGACAATTTTTAAAAGCATTAATTTAGATTTGTAATGTTTTACAGCTAGTATAATGCCTCTCGTTAGTGTGATGAAAACGTCTCGTTTGTGCAGAAAAGTTTCATCAGGGCAGAAAAGTTTGTTCTCCTCTCGTACCTTGAAACCCTCGCAACACTCAAGATTCCACTTTTTTAACCACTCGCTACGCTTGTGGTCATGTGCGACGTTACTAAACAGATTCAACAGTATGAGAGAGTTGCCAGGATTGTAACATCAGAAGAGATTGTAACTCCTACCTACATTACCTACTATAAAGTATTTTGTATTTTGAAAATAGAAAATAGCTCCCAAAAACTATTTCAAATAAAATACAAAATAGTTTTCTTCAAAAGGTATTTAAATACAAAATACAAAATAGGTATTTTGCATTTAGTATTTGCATTTTAAATACAAGTATTTCAAATAAGTCACATCTCTGATTATTGTTTACAATCTGACTATTTTTCTGAATTTATGTTATTTGGAAACATTGTGACATTGTTAAATACCATCTAATTTCCAATAAGAAATAAATAAATCTATCTATCTTTGTTCACTAAGCAGTGTAAGAGTTGAGGTATTGCATATTTATCTCCAAAGTAACAAATACTTAACGAATGCCCTTCCATTTCAGCTGCGACCAATTCCACGTCGTGATACCTACGCCTTTCTCAGAGACAGAACAAAGTGTGCAGTTTAGTTCCAATTTCATTGCATGGAGATAAAGTTTAGATTGGGCGATAACAAATGCAAAATAAGAGGCGGTCCTCGCGTGTCGTTTGGCTTGTCCTTGTTTCGCTGGCCGCAGGAAGTGGCTCGTTGTAGGTACTCGCAGCCGTTGGTCTGCGCTGACCCGTGTCCACGACCGCGGATACTTTTAACAAAACTACACGGGAACTTTAACGTCAGACCGGTGATTTCATTTGTTTCATTTGCAGTATAGCTTTATAGCTGCCAGTTGTAACGCACCATTGTTGTTTTTAATCTAATTTTACTACAGCTTATATTGTAACTGTTGATTCGTTACGTACCCATTGTAGCGTTAAATATTTATTTTGGTGGGTAATAGACTTTTCTACAAAATGTGCGTAAAAAGTTTTGTACAATATTCCTAAAGTATCGTGATTTATGTCGATTAATAGAAAATAGTAAACAAGTGCGAGTCGGACTCGCGCACGGAGGGTTCCGCACCATCAACAAAAAATAGAGTAAAACAAGCAAAAAAACGGTCACCCATCCAAATACTGACCCCGCCCGACGTTGCTTAACTTCGGTCAAAAATCACGTTTGTTGTATGGGAGCCCCACTTAAATCTTTATTTTATTCTGTTTTTAGTATTTGTTGTTATAGCGGCAACAGAAATACATCATCTGTGAAAATTTCAACTGTCTAGCTATCACGGTTCGTGAGATACAGCCTGGTGACAGACGGACGGACGGACGGACGGACAGCGGGGTCTTAGTAATAGGGTCCCGTTTTTACCCTTTGCGTACGGAACCCTAAAAAGATATTCAAGGCTGACAATTACTATCGGCTGTGTGCGTGACAAGGGCGGGGGTCGTCTGGCCGGTATGGGCCATATTAATTTTCGTTCTTCGAAAGTCCATAGGTAGGTATGTTTGTTGTTTGCCACTTCAAGCGCGATCATCGTTTTAGTTCCCTTGACATTATTCGCTCGAGCATCTCGTTCGTATTTAGACGCGCTGCGAGTAATATACCTACATAAATAACAATAACAGTTTTTTTCTTTTCAATACCTCTCCTATGATGTAGGCCTTTGTAAAATGCCGCACTGTAATATTTTTTCGGTTAAATTTATTACCCATAAGGAATATTTTGTCCATAACTACCGAAACTGTCCACGGTGATTGGAAAGTTAGAGAAAGTAATATAAGGACGCTGAGCACTTAAAAATGGTAGTGTTCTTAACCAGCCATCCATTTACCTACCTTAGGAAGCTACTCTGTGTCGTTAGTGTAATAGTGACCTCTGGCCTAAGAGGCACCCGCAGTGGGGCTAATTGGTTACTTTGCCAGATGGCCTGAAGTTTATCTAAATTGGCCCATTGCAATGGCATTCTCACAATTTGCTGTCAAAGGTTTCTTTGATTTAATGTGACGCAATGCAAAGCGATGCAAAATGTTATTGGTAAAATATAGATTAAGTACTTATTCTTTATACTTATACTTTCTTTTGGCAAATAGCAAGCAATAAAAGACAGTAAGCAATATAAGCAATATGCACAAGTACGAGTATGCCTACCATATTAGACCAGTATATAATTTTAAATATTGATTCATAGTAAAAAACAATGGCTATCCAAAAATTTTATAAAATTAAATGTAATTTGGGCCATTATAGAAAAACTAAAAACTATGTCAAATAAACGTACCTACCTAATACTTATCTCATAGAAGAAATCGTAAGAAATCAATAACTAACTATTCAAAACAAAACTAGCACTGCTAGCATACATTATTGTCTGCAGGGGTGCAAAGTTAATAGTTTTGCTGACTGTATTGGGTTCTTTGGTGGGACAGGGTTCCATTTACCACACTCGCGCGAAGAAGTCGCGCGCCAGTGCATATGCTTCTACTCCCACGCGTCGCCGCATCTTATCGCGACAATTAAATCGCAACGACCCGCGGCTGACCCTTGTCTCATCCCCAGCTTAATTACAACAAAACGGCGGGCGATGAAAAACACTAATGAGAAAAACAACACGGAGTGAAGTCGACTAGACAGAGTAAAAAAAATTGGTTGTTTGTAACAGGTTATTCATATTAAAATATTTAATGTCAATACTTTACCTAAATGTTACTAAGAGTATTAAGGCGGGATTCCATCATTGTGCGACACCGTGCGGTACAAGCAGTCAATCATATGCAGTACAAAAATGCTTGTGCACACAATCCCGCCTTTAATCAAGCAAACCTAATCCAGTCCAGACGGGTTGATCAAATCGACCGATTCGAAATTGCCGTCAATCTCCAATTTTAAATTTATGGTGATATTTGATCAGATTGCCCTCAACTGCAACAGTGTTACGCAATTACCACACTGCCACTATATCAAGTCACTACGGCGTGTACTAAGTCACACCGAACCAACTTGCGAATCCGCATCCAATGTAAAGACCGCCTTACTGTACAACATTACCTACTGATGCATTGTACGCGGGACACGGATGATGTCACTATCAATTTCCTTGATAGATTGCATTGATTTCGTTTACATATTAGTTGCAACGCACTTTCTACTGTAGCATAGTAAACAAGATGCCTTAGTAAGGTAAGCGTTGCAGTAGCGTACCTAAGTGTTACTAAAGTATGAAGTGCTTCTGGTTTATTTGGTAATTTCAAAATTACCCTGCTACCGAAGTTACCCCAATGCACCTTAATTAATTTATATTGAATACTGCTTTTAAGATAACAGCAAAGCAAGTTTTGATTCAGACGGGCTATGTGTGAGCAAGTTTGTGTGGAGGTACATACATATACCTAACCGTTAACCGGTTCCTCCAATTTGTGCCTGACAATTAATTTTGAATTTAATGTTGTTTGGTTGGTATCTGCATCGGAAATATAAACGTGAAAGTATAATATTAACGGATTTATGGTTCATTTTTAAATTTGACAGGGGAATTGTTTTTTATCGTTCGATTACGTTTTGGTACCATATTAAACTTCATGTAATTTTCCTCACTAGATATCAATATTTTGGAAACACAATACCTACAATACATTTACACAATTTGATGTATATTATTATAGCTACCTACCTATATTATTATAGCTATGCCCGTTTGCTTTTTTTTAATTACCTATTAAGAGGCATTGTGAAAAATAGCGACCATGTATTTGAAAGTTTAAACTAACCTGGCTCTAGCTAGCTCTTGTAATAAATCTAATAATCAAAAATCGACAAGAATGCTGTGTACTTTATATACATTTGATGGTGTAAATACATTTTCTATACCTAATGCTAATATATACAGAGAGGAAACTGGGGGCTGTTTGTATGGCGAAGCGGTCGTCCACTTTTCCCTTAAATGAAATAAAACTTTTCGGTTAGTTTCGTCGAGTTTCTTATTTAGATCGAGCCTTTTCCAAATAAGTAAGACGCTGTCAGTAGGTTTCTACGACTACTCGTAGCCTCGTACTCGTACCTACGTACATGCCTACAGTTGGTCGTACCATTTTAATGTGAGCAACTGATTATAACGTACGTGTATAAGACAAACTATTTATGTATTTTTCCAATCAGTAAGAAGTTCATCTGAAGTACATAGTAGCGCTGAAGATAAGAAGATATGTAGATGTATTTTAAGAATATCACCCATAATATGTCACACAATATATAATATAATTATATCGTTGAAAACTGTGAGTATCAATCAACATTTAATTTTGTTCTAACTTGTACAGTGAATATAAGATAAAAACGCAGCATTCGCGATGCGTTATTGTCAATAATTTCATACCTTGAAAATAAGACATTGGGTTGGTTATCAGATATTCCACGTCTAAAGCAAAACCGCAACGAAACACACTTCCGCGACACGTTATGACCTTATGACGACAATAGCGATGCTTGTCTCGGGAGGTCGAGAACCCATAATGCTTATAATTAATCTACACTCAAACAGTGTGAGAATCAAACTAAATGAGCAAGCACAGCATTCGTGAGAGCCAACTGCAACAACAGTCGCAAAATAGAATTTCCCACAAGTGGCAATACATTTTCGTTGGGAATTGCTTTGTGTCAACGATAAAAACATAGTGTTAGTTACTAATCAGCCAGGACAGGGGGACGTAAGGACAATAGACAATTTTCCCAACGTGGTAGACAATGGTGGAAATGCGTGGGCCAGTGCAGTGCGTCAACCAGTTTCAATGGTGTTGCAGCTCTCATATTCTTAAGAGGGGGCTAGCGCATTTAAATACGAAAGACACATTTCTCATAGTTTCGACTCATTTAATAAAAGATAAACTGCTGAATTTTATGCTGTGGGAATGTTGATAAATTCGTTTAGGCATTTATATAATCTCGTATCGTCCTAGTTTTTTAATTTTATCCGATATTACACCTCTCGTGCCGAATGATGGTCCCTATGACAGTTCCTCGAAGTACTTTTTGGTGGGGCTTAATTAATAAAAAAAATATGTTTATTCGTATTTGTATTATGGGTTACATTTCTAAATAAATAAATGTGCTGAACTTCCAAAAAATGTCTACGAACATATTACGTGACAGCTACTCAATATAAAAAGCGGCCAAGTGCGAGTCGGACTCGCGTATAAATCGCGCTTTCGTGGCCCAAAAAGATGCAATACGTGCTATCACTAGGCTTCCTCCATGGGGAAGTTGTAGAGAACACTTCAAGAGTCTAAAAATACTTACTGTACCTAGCCTCTACATACTAGTTAACCCTTAAATTGGCATTGTGCATCACCGTGTACGTTAGTTAATAAAAAATCCTGTCATAAATATATCGAATTTTCTAAGCTTTTATTATCAGAAACTACTTAATAATGATGTTATGAATAGTAATAAAATATGTGATATGCAGGGATCGGATATTCGGATCGATATTTACCTAAACTTGGCAAAATTCCGGAAATTGTTGGGAAAATATGGAGTCGGCTTCTTTTTTATTATAAGTTTAATAAATATGCTCCGGGACTCCGGGATCGCACGAAATAACATAAGATGGTACAAATTTACCTACATGTTTAGTTTATGGCTATTTTTGACAATTTTTGTAAGGAAATATGTTGTTATATAGATCTAACAAGAACAGTGTATGTAGTGTAGCCGCAGCGTGAATTGGCAAAATAATGTAAGCATTTCTCTATACATATCTTACATAACTATTTACTACTTATTATAGTAGATTCAAGGGTTCTGTAATATAAGAGAATAATAAAACATTTTTTTTGTATAACACATATATGTGACGTTTTCAAGCAAAAGGTACAATTTTGTCAGTTGTACATAAGGTTCACGTCTAGTTAAATCTTGATGGTATTCGTGACACTATGATTTACTCTCAACACCCCACTTAATCTCTAAGATAAAGCCCACGTACATACCTAAAGTACACGTGGTGACGAATTTTCTTTGTATTGCCCGTCTTTTTTTACCTGCTATGCGTAAGACAATGGCGGTAGCAGAGATAGCGGAAGGGAAAAAATTTGAGACCACGGGCATAATGTCGTCCTTGAAACGTCGAAGGAAAACAATTTCTAAAGTACTCGTAGTTTTAAAAGTACTAGTACTCACGACAAGTTCCGTTAAACTAAGTTATGATAATGATATTTCGCTAGTTGAATAAATCTCAGGTACATTGAATTTAATATTTCTCCATAGTAAATTACATTAAATACATAATAAATAAGCGTATTAAAATGTTCAAATATGAGTTTAGATTGCCTTGTTACATAGTTAACAAATGCCGGGAAATCCCGGGAAATTTATTACGAAAATAAAGTTGAGTCCGTCTCCATACCGTTCACGCCGCCAAAGTTTAGGTAAATATCAATCCGAATATCCGATCCCTGGTGATATGACAAAAAATTTAAATTAACGTCACTATCAAAGAATCTGATCAAAGCGGCGACGCTCGCCAGTACCTCTTATAAGTTTGATTAAATTTTAACAACTTTTCTGTATGCAAGTTATGATTATTATGTTTTGTGTTTTATAAAAAAATAGTAAAGTATATGAATAATTGATCATTTTGTGTGCATAAGGCATAATAATAAAGATAATCACTGGTAAATAGGAATGTACACCACAGTTACCGTTGACAAGTTTGTAAAGATGTACTTACATTCAACCACGGTAACCACCGTGTACGTTGCCAACTACACGGTAAATAAACATAGGTAACCGCGGTGTACATTACCAACTTATCTGTACTTAACTTTTGTTTTGAAACTAACGATTTTGCGTGTCCTTGTTTATTTAAAATATTTTAAGCAGTATGCTTTCCTTTCTTTGTCTGTAGTACTTAGCACTGTGTAGATCACATAAGATTTTGGCTTTAATTCCCGTAAAAAATGTATGTTCTGATGATGAATCTGACTGATTCCGATGAGGAGCCTACACGCATTTACACAATTCTATTCTGATGATAGCGGGTCTCTATTGTTTCCCAAAAAAAATTAAGTCATAATGTATTGTTTGTCCGCATTTTTGTTAGTCATAATTTGTTTGGTTCAGACACGCGTTACTTTTCAGGATTGCTATAAAACAAACCTAACATAACCTATCTATAGGATAACCTTACGAAAGTCCTGAAAAATTAACGATTTAAGTTTTATGACTAAGTAATGAAAATATGACAAACAATACACTATGACTTAAAACTTTATGTGAAACAAAGGGACCCCCGATAAATAATATAATCAAGCACGGATTAATTCTGAAAGCACGTTGATTGTCTTTCGACCATATTAGAGGAACTTCTACATTCTCCATCTACAGTTATTTACGATGCCTTGCCCACATTAAACTCTGTACAATCCGTAGCCATGCCATCTACCAACACTTGAACACTCATCGCCATTAACTACTAGGGTAACAAGAGCTTCATATAAACACGTGAAATGTACCAGCCTGAAAAAAAAACAATTAGATACAGCTTTAGGTTACCTACTTTTAGAACTTCCGGTTTGAGCTATTCAAAGGACATTGTAAAGCGGCGAAGATTGGTAACCGATGAAATGAAAGTTGAGAAACTGTGCCATAACAAAAAAAAATACAAAAGGTTGTGAAATAGAGTCCTACAGACAGTCTTTGGTTTAACAACTTGGGGCATTTTCCTGAGAGTGGACCGAAAAATGAATGCTGCAGATACTGCAAGGAGGGAAAGACGAAATTTTATTGCATCAAATGCAATATGCTCCATTGTTTCATCGTCGGAGAAACAAAAAAACTAAATTGCTTTTGACAGATCCACACTAAATTATATTTTTTCATAATAATTTACGTTAATTTTTATATAATATTTTACTGGCTTCTTGGCAGCGGTAACCAGCGTGTACATACAAGACTGTTACTTTCCTTGTTATAAAGTTGGCAACGTGCATAGTGATGTACATAGATTTTCTGAAAAACTAATAATACTGGATTTTTTAAAACATTTTTCTGTAGACCCCCAGACGGTATTAAATAAAGGTATGATACTATATTACTTGTTTTTACAAATTTTTACTCTTGCCAATTTAAGGGTTAATTTAACGGATGTTATCAAGCATCGCAATCGTTATGAAACGGAATCCGAAATGGTGTTGCGGGAAGCCTCTAGGACTAAGAATTTGACTCCAAAATTAGCTCCGAGACTGGAGGTAGTAGAACACAGCGCCAGAGTTCAAGCGGTCAGATTGTTTAACAAGATGCCTACAGACTTTAAATTTTTAAAATGCGCCGCAACTTTTAGAGATAAGTTAAAAGTATATTTGTTAGAAAAATGCTGTTATGACATTAGTGATTTTTAATGTAACACTTATTATTTATTGTTGCTGACATAAACTTAAGTATATAATTGATTATTATTTATTTATTTTCTTACTTTATGATGAATTTGCTGTGGTGGTTTGTTGAAACGCTTAATGTCATAATAGAATTTATTTATTGAATAATCATGTATGTTTTGCATGCTTTTTTGTTTTGTCCACTAGGCTAATCATAACTGTATATATATTTAATATTCAAACACGATGTTAATTGTTCTTGAATAAATAAACTGAACTAAACTGACTCGCCCATGAAGGGTTCCGTATTTAGGCGATTTATGACGTATATAAAAAAAAACTACTTACTAGATCTCGTTCAAACCAATTTTCGGTGGAAGTTTACATGGTAATGTACATCATATATTTTTTTTAGTTTTATCATTCTCTTATTTTAGAAGTTACAGGGGGGGGGACACACACATTTTACCACTTTGGAAGTGTCTCTCGCGCAAACTATTCAGTTTAGAAAAAAATTATATTAGAAACCTCAATATCATTTTTGAAGACCTATCCATAGATACCCCACACGTATGGGTTTGATAAAAAAAAATTTTTGAGTTTCAGTTCGAAGTATGGGGAACCCCAAAAATTTATTGTTTTTTTTCTATTTTTGTGTGAAAATCTTAATGCGGTTTACAGAATACATCTACTTACCAAGTTTCAACAGTATAGTTCTTATAGTTTCGGAGAAAAGTGGCTGTGACATACGGACGGACAGACAGACGGACAGACGGACAGACGGACAGACGGACAGACAGACAGACAGACATGACGAATCTATAAGGGTGCATTGAAACAATATTTGAATTGGGATAGTGACAGCTCCTTGGAAATATAACTAGCCAGCACTAGTACCATATGGAACATCACATTGTTAGACCTTTCCTTAGCTAATAAGGATGAGATTCGGATGATAACTTCAGCAGCATTACTGTTGCAACGTTATTATTGCAGCGTTGACGAGGGTTATATCACTGACAGTTTTCTTAATAAATTGCGTTGCTATCATTGCCGCATTACCGCCACGATTAGAACGTTCAATCCAACACGCATTTTAACAGGGAAAAATGTTGCGACAGAAATGCTCCTGCAGTCGTCATGCGTATATATATCAATAACATTCTTACAATAAAAGAAGAGAACGTTTATAATTATTTTTAGTAATAAATATTCCCGCTTTCGACTGTCAAAACCTCTGTAAACCATTACCATTAGTCCAATTAACCAATCTGTTCAATGCTGCATAATCAGCAAAGGCATAAAGACATGCAGTTTCACAAATACTAGTTTTAAACTTAAATTACACAAACGTACAGTCTCATGCAAGTTCAACTTTTGACATAAATGTATGGAAATTGAACCCCACAATACCTACTCTAAACCAAAGCCCCTTGATTGTTGATACCTGTGTGAATATTCAACAATTACAGTATCGACGAACAACACAACATCCGACCGTGGTGAAACACAAAACGTCGGGAAACGGTTTAAAAAAAGACTGCGGACGTACTATTGAATCAGTTACGGTGGTATTGTCATGAATGAAATGAGACCTTTATTACAGAAAATATTACAATACAGAATTTAGATAATGTATTTTTATCAGAAACATACTTAATAATCGTTGTTTTGTTACTATTTACAGTGTAAGTACCGAACGCGTCGCACGCAATAGGTATTTAATACATAGAGCGGTATCTGAATTGTCGAACTACTGTAGTATGGTGTGTTCTATGTATCATGGCCCTGGCCAATCGGACCATGAAGCAATAAAAAACAATAAAAATATCCGTCATCTAGGTCGTTGACGACAACGTAAATTGTAATTTTAATGTGAAACGACACTTTTGTGTTGATTATCCGCCATAGATTGCTGCGTGAAAAAAAATGCGTGAGAGAAATAATATACCTACCTATGAATTGTATTCTACTTATTACACGCGAGTAGGTACTTACAATGAAAGTAGGCAATGGAAATAGAAAACAACGCCTTTTTACAATTTAATTTAGTTTTATAACCGCAAACAACGGTCTACTCAATCATGGCGAAATAACACTTGCCACAATGTTTGCGCCGAATCATGCAAAACCAATACACTAAATTCCAATGTTCAATTAGATTTTGCGCTTGAATTCGGATTCACGGATTTATCTCAGTTCAAAGAATTGAAAGTTTACTTATTTCAGATTACGTTCGATCTTATAATACATCAAAGACGCGCAATTTGGATAAAGGCAATGTGAACTAGGGTTGCCAACTATTTTTTGGTAGAATATAGTATTTTCCAGAATAGGGCATCAAAAATATAGTACATTTCAAAAAAATATGGTACTTTTAGATAAAATACTAAACATAAGTGTAACATACGTTTAATCGGAAATATAGTATTATAGCGTACTATATATTTTTCCAAAAGTATATAGTACAGAGAGCCAAAATATAGTACAATACTATATAATATAGTACGGTTGGCAACCCTAATGTGAACCTGCAGTCGGTACGAGTGGGTAACTCTTGTTTATATTTACATAGGTACCTACATTAATGAAATTAAATCATTATTATTTATTTCAAAGGACTCTGCTGCATTTATGTCCTTACCTAAACCCACCGTTCAATTAATGAAGTACATATAGGTACACGTCGACGTCACATCTGCCAAACACTCAGATCAGATCAGTATTTTAAGATTGAAAGCGATACCTAGATATATGCACGAATAACTTAATCTAGTCTAGATTTAGTAAAATATAACATATTGTGGCGGGCTTTCTCATGTCTTTTCAGATATTCTTTCCGGGTCCCCAGAACAACTGACGAATGTACAGAATACAAAAAGACCCCTCTTTTAAAACAAAAAGACAAACAAGTAAAAAAAAATTCAATTATAAGATATTAGGAATGAACCGACTCTGGTAAGTTGCCTATTCAAACAATGCTAAAGCAAACCGGTACGAAATCGCTTCGTCACAAATGCTTGGTGTTCCAATGTTCTGTGCGAAATTCGCACAGAAGCGAAATGTTTACTGGATGCAACTACAAATACCTTGCAGGCTCCAGCAGATCTGAACACTATCTCGTTACTTGTCATTGTATGCACAGTTGAGATTACGTTGGCTATTATAATAAACGTATTAGGAGACGTAGTATTGTTAATGTCAATATTATAGTAGGTAATAGGGATGAAGCTTTAGAAAATAAAAAAAAAGCGGCCAAGTGCGAGTCGGACTCGCCCATGAAGGGTTCCGTATTTAGGCGATTTAAGACGTATAAAAAAAAACTACTTACTAGATCTCGTTCAAACCAATTTTCGGTGGAAGTTTACATGCCAAACCAAAATTTTTGAGAACCGATAATTTAGACAACGAAGAATTCTGCACTTACTTGCATATAAAAACATACTTAGTTTACTCATTAATTTAGTTCTTGTAGGTACTACGTACTCGTATTTTTTTTCTGGTTGATAGTAAAGACTGTTTTTGTTGGTTTGGCACCGCCTTCAAAAACTAAGTAATTACCCGGATGATTATTAATTTTCTTATTATTAGGTATTAATTACTTTTTGGCAAAAATTTGCTTTACGACGGGATAGGGACTGGACACGTAAAGGGGTGCCATATAAAAAATATTTTGTACTTTTCAGTGGGTTGGTTTTTTGAAGGCGGTTCCCTTTTTTTAAAAAAGATATTATATTAAGTTATTTTATTTTGGTTTTATTTTTAATTTTTTAATTTTTTTTTTAATTTTTTTTTTACTTTTTTAGTGATAGGTAGGTACTTCATTTATTTTAGGTTTTGGGCTAAAATACTAGTTTGTTAGGCTCTCCATTTAGTTTTGGGCTAGTAACTACCTACTAATGTTGGTGATGGCCTAACTCGATGATAATCGCGACACAACATAATATGACGTTTTGGTGCTAAACGATTTGTATGTATATTGCTCCCACTTCCACTCCCATTCCCAGTCCCAGTCCGAGCCCGACTCCCACTCCCACTATTTTATCTAAATCGGTTTCAGCAACATACATTTGTTGGTAGGTATACCGATAGCATGGCCACCTACCGGGTCCAATTGGTTTTTCAAACCATCCATGTACTGTACACTAAAACCTTCTCCAGAATGTAACAAACACCTTTCTGAAAACCGCATCAAAATCGGTTCAGCCAAATGCGAGTTAATCACGAACAAACATACACACATACATACGTACATACATACATACGGGTCAAACTGAGAACGTCCTTTTTTTAAAGGCAGTTAGAAAAAAGTTCATCGACCCACCTAGTGGAACTCTGCAACATAGGCACACGACGATAAGTCGGTTAACCAAAACAAAGTGTGCCTATGTTATATTGCACCAAACCTAAGTTCCACTAGGTACAGCAAGGGTTCAGCATCAGCTCTATCTTGGGTACTGCTCTCCCAAGTGCTCACAAGATGTGACAGATTACCAAAATAGTGTGGGCCTATGTTGCACGAAACCTGAGTTCCACTAGGTACAGCAAGGGTTCAGCATCAGCTCTATCTTGGGTACTGCTCTCCCAAGTGCTCATCAAGATGTGACGGATGACCAAAATAGCGTGGGCCTATGTTGCACCAAACCTGAGTTCCACTAGTAGATATGAGCGCCGATAGGCATTTAGCCGGCGGCGGCGCGCCGGTCAAAATTGGTCGGCGGCGGCGGCGAATCGGCGGCGTGGCCTTGAAACACCTTCGATAAATGAAAAAAGAATTCAAACCAAAATTTTACCGAAAAAACATGTTTTTGCTGTAAGTTATGAAATAAATGCATTTTTTATTTTCACGGGTAATTTATTGAATAATGGTACGAAAAAAATTTATATCGTATAAACTGTGGATAAGCGGTATCGCGCGGCATCAGAGGCGGACTTAATCTTGGCGAGGCTCTGGCCGGAAGATCTTAGCGAGGCCCTTATCTTTTGTGCTAAGTTAAAAATTGCGGATTGACTGTATATATCAGGGAAACGTGTTGTCGACAGTCCAAAGAAAATCGAGCTCCGTCATTAATCAATATCGATTAAACAAAACCGATTTATGTCAAAAAGTGAGGCCCAACGCCGAGCTCCATGTAACACCGAAGACTTGATTTCGACGCCTCCCAATGCGAGGCCAGAGGATGAGCTGCAGGTAAGCATAAGCATACAGCTTAGAATCGAACGCCAAGTGTAAGCTTGGCTGACGGCCGAACGCCTGGAGCGCCGATTGCGGCGCGCTTCTGTGCGAGGCCGAGCTGCAAGAGAGCAGAGCGAGGGCGCAGGCCGATAAAGACTGAAGCCATAGTGTTAAAGATCTGGAGCTTTCCTGCGGGCGCATTCGTGCGACGCCAAAGGCTAAGCTGCAATGGAGCTAAGATCGGATAAGGACCAATGCTCAAGCGTTTTAAAGCAGGCCAAAAGTTGAGCGATGTAAGGTCAAAGATTGAGCTGCGAGAGAGCAAAGCTTTAAATTTGAACAGTGGCCAAGTTTAATTGAGACCCGATTCCGACGCCCTTCCGTGCGAAGCCAACGGCCGGAAATTCGGACGTGGAAACGCTTAATATCTCTATATTAACCTCATTTTATACCTTTTAAAGACGTTTAACCATGCTTTCAATGGTTAAATTCGCGGTAATTGACGGATGGTTAGCTGGCATAATTAGTTATGCATTGGATCGGTAATCCAAAGATGTGGGTTCGAGCTCACGTTAGCCAGAGTTGATCACAGTTAATTTTTTCACTGTGATTGACGTATGTCTACTTGTCTAGTGTATATATACAATCTATAAATTGTAATGTATGTTTATTAGATATTTGTTCCTGAGTCATGGTTGTTTTCTATGTATTTAAGTATTTGTATATTATATATATCGTTGTCTGAGTACCCACAACACAAGCCTAGAGCTTACCGTGGGGCTTAGTCAATTTGTGTAAAAAAAATGTCCTCTAATATTTATTTATTTATTTATTATTACAAGCATACTGATGTTAAAATTGATATTAAATAATTTCGTTAGATAAGTTTGCATTTGCCTTCGATATTTTTGAATTATATGGGCCTAAAATACCTTTTGAATGCCTATAAACTATTCGAAGTGGCGCCGTTAATGATCTAAACTCGATTAAAAATATATTATCTGATTCCGAAAGTAGTAGTAACTACCAAGGTCACGCCGATGCCACGCCGATAGCGCAGCGTCGGCGGCGGCGGGGCGAAAATTTTGTCGGCGGCGGCGGCGCGCCCGCGCGGCGCTCATATCTATCCACTAGGTACAGCCAGGGTTCAGCATCAGCTATATCTTGGGTACTGCTCTCCCAAGTGCTCATCAAGATGTGACGGATGGCCAAAATAGTGTTGGCCTATGTTGCACCAAACCTGAGTTCCACTAGGTACAGCCAGGGTGAACCCTGCCAGCCAGGGTGGTTTGGTGCATCAGCTCTATCTTGGGTACTGCTCTCCCAAGTGCTCATCAAGATGTGACGGTTGGCCAAAATAGCGTTGGCCTATGTTGCACCAAACCTGAGTTCCACTAGGTACAGCCAGGGTTCAGCATCAGCTCTATCTTGGGTACTGCTCTCCCAAGTGCTCATCAAGATGAGACGGATGACCGAAACAGCGTGGGCCTATGTTGCACCAAACCTGAGTTCCACTAGGTACATCCAGGTTTCAGCATCAGCTCTATCTTGGGTACTGCTCTCCCAAGTGCTCATCAAGGCGTGTCGGATGACCAAAACAGCGTGAGCCTATGTTGCACCAAACCTGGGTTCCAGTAGGTACAGCCAGGGTTCAGCATCAGTTCAGATCTATGTATACTAAAACCTTCTCCAGAATGTAAGAAACACTTTTCTGAAAACCGCATCAAAATCGGTTCAGCCAAACGCGAGATAATCGCGAACAAATATACATACATACATACATACATACGGGTCAAACTGAGAACCTCCTTTTTTTTTGAAGGCGGTTAAAAAATACAGTTTTATTTGCGCATATTTATTAAAATGTCCGAAAATTGCTTTATTCAGCATAATATCTGATCTCAGTTCCGAGTATGATAAATATCATTCGAAATGAAAAACACCTAACATAACTAACTTATTTATAGTTTGTATTTATAATCCTGCAAAATTTCTTGCAGGGACGATTAATGCTGGGGTCAGCTTGATAGTTGGTTAGGGTAAATGCTATTAATGGAAATTATTATTCATGAACTAGCGGTATGCATAAGTAAAGAAATTATATAAAGATATTTGCGGTAGTGGAATCGAAACGACGCAACGCAACCATTAGGTATCCATATATTTCGCGTTTCCAACTAGTTCAATAATGTTGCTAGACCACTTGCCTAGTCATTCATTATTCAGTCGACATGAATTAAAAGTCGTTTCTAGGTAAGGTATAATGCAGCCATTTACATAAATGAGAATATAATTAATTTCAAATTAAAATTAAGTAACCGCAAATATGTCTGGATGTCCACTCCAATATTATGGTAAGGCTGTGAAATCGTATAGTAATAGACCCTATAATGGACGTGGAACCAGTAATGGGACATAAAACAACAAATCCTCTAAAATAAGTATGTAAAAGTAGTTAATAAACACTGGCAATATTTTACCATAAATAAGAGTTATAGAGCTGTTTAAGTTTGACTTTTTATTAATTTCGGTCACTTTTTAAGAAATTGGCGCCAACCCAAAGGTTGTCGTGTCACTGGAAAAAATAACCAGTAAGAATATTAACAACTTCGCTAAGAGAGTTGACTTCATATATTAAATTGTAATTAATTCTTACTTGGTGTAAACTAGAATGTGTTTTGTTAATTGCATTTACCAGTAGATAAGGTATACTATGTTGTGACTCTAGAGATATATAAAAAATATTGGTATTTTGCCCAATCCCATTATAGGAGCTGTAAAACTGCATACCTCCTATGATGGGACAATTTACATAAAGATGCTTGCCATGGCGTAATTTCATGTTTAAACAATACAGAAGTATAATGTAGTTACGAACTATGTCAGGAGTTCTCCTCGGACGTCGGATAAAATAATATCGTTTTTCCAAAAAAAATTTAACTTGTCCTGTTAGTTTGTACCTACTCGTATGTTAGTTAGTATGGTTCAAATCTTGGAAATGGCATTTGAGCCAATTTCGGATTTCCGATTGTGTTGAAATTTTGGATACGTATGCAAAATCGGATGACAATGCAATATTATGATAACATGGACCAGAACTCATGATCAATGATCGGAATAGGTAGTGCCATTTCGGGTGAATGACCTCAAACATTGTACTTAACATGGATAAGACTCGGGATTCCGAGACTCGTAATTTGTAGGTTGCTAGCATGTAATAATTTAAAGCATTGAATTATGCCATTGTTCTAAATATAAATCAATAATAATAATAATAGCCCAGGCTACCCTTTCATTTAATAAACATGGATATGGGCAAATATATCGCCTTCTATATTTCTACTATCAAATAACAGATTTTTAAAGTTTATATCGCCAAACTTGGCTCTGAAACACGAATTGTATGACCATCAGGTAAATCCAGCAAAAAAATTCATTAACAAATAATTTCGTTCAAATGTATGTTATAGTGCTATCAAAACAATATATCTAAGATCTTGCCAAGGAATAGGGAGTATTACTGCAATGTTTTGCCGCCAGAGTGCAGCACTAGTGACTTCAGTATACCATAGAGTAACTTATACATACTGTACCTGTTTTTTGACAAGTTTTCATAGACAATCAAATATGACATTCATACATCAAGGCGGTTTGTTTACAAAGGGCCTACCAGGAAGCACGAAATCGAAACTCGGCTATCTGCCTCTATCGCTCGAATATGCAAGAGTGATTGAGAGGTTAGATAACATCATTTCGACTCTCTCGTTTGCGGTAGACCCTTAGATTGTGACTTATCGTGAGAATGGCGCCCCCTACGCAGACTTTCGCGTAATATTCCCTATTAACATTTTACAAGAAAAGTAGTTTAGCACAAGTATATTCTCAAAACCGAACTAAAATTTATATGAACTAACAATGTGTTCTTTGAAAAAATAAATGTCCGATTTGCCAGACGTCAAATATCTTGCAGTTACTTGCCGATACCCACTAAAATGTTAAACTTTTCATATGGAGCCTCGAGGTGAAAAGGTATATCCATACTAAGCTTAAGCACCGAAGTCCCGTGAAATGGCACTACCAATTCCGATCATTGCTCATGATGGAGACAGGAGGTGGCCATAGGAACTCGGTGATAAACGCAAAACCGATAAACCAAACTAATTGTGTTTGGGTTTGTTAGAATTGTCTCGATGAGTAGGTATTAGTTGGCTGTCGAAAGAAAATAGATTCTTACAAAACAGCTTATACCAAAAATTACTAATACCTAGTTTTTTGCCAAAAACTTATTCCCTATTCCAATAATTATACTGATAGGGTATGTCCATTATGGGGGGCCCATTACTGGAGCTTTGCTGTCCATGACTGGAGAAAAAAAACATACTTTTAATTTATTAATTATGTGGAAACGAATTGCAGTATCTTTGATACAACACGCCTTAAACATGAAAGAAGGATAGGACATTCATCTTTTAACAAGCTAAGCGGTAGTACTTTTACATGTATCAGGGAAATATCACAAATACTCAAAATTTCCTCTTAAATGTCCCATGACTGGTGCCGTTACTATAGGACGCGAGTGAAGACGCATTGGAGCGAGCGGACGTTTAACCTAAATTGTTTGATTGGTTGCTTGTAGTTGGCTACTGCTGAGACCTTAGGCGTCAATAGACTGGGTCGTTAAAGTCAGCACGTTGAAATCGTGCTACTAATAAAATTGGTTCGACGCAGATGCCACCACAACACTGAGAGCGCGAGCGCCCGAGTCGTGGTCGTGCTTCTTTGTCACTATTGTGACTGTTCTCCCACGTGTAGAGCGTCTACATGATCTATTAAGCATCATTTATTGTGTCAGAAGAAGGGCATTTTATTTATACAAGCGCCCGTAATAAATCACTATGCCTGATGCATAACATTTAAAATTTACTGTTCAAACCTAAATCAATTTAGGCCTCTCTAAGAACGCTTCGAAGGACAATCAATAACAATCGACTTAATTTATGTTAACAAGATATATCTTTGGATTTATTGTCAAAATAATTCTTTATAATATTATATCTTTTCTCGGAAAAAATATCGTTAAGCACGTATTCTCAGTTAGTGTCCAAAGTTAACAAATAAACGAAACCTTATTTGCATAAGCGAATTCGGCGAACACCGGCGGATTGTTTAATGAGGCGCTTACCTGACGTGAAGGCTGCAATAGACCTCACCTATTAGGTATGGAATGTAGCTGCACTATTCACTCATTTTAGGTACAAAGTGCCTTACATATTGTAGGTAAATACTACAAAACGAAAACTGACGTAAATGCACAGTGCATTTGGATTGCAAAATCCTTGTGTTTATAATTCAAATATTTCAGGTTTAGAGGCGCAAAACGTAAACAATAATAACACGTGGTTACGAAATATCTAAATCCGGCGAAAACTTCTACGCGCTTCCTTATTATGGGCATAAAGACGGACTCGGTGGGCGAACGTTTGAGTAGGCCTTGTATACCCATAACTTGGCAAGCGCAGTGCTCAGACGAACCAGAAACGAGGTCCGTAACTATACTGTGCTTGTAGGAGAGTTGAGTTGAGTCGCCTGCGCTCGGTATTGAAACGCAACAACACCCCAGCTCAGTGCCTTATACTTCCCGAGACCGAAATAGTCTTCAATCGCCAGCATCCGTTATTGAATGCCGAGTATCGCCGCTCAACGTTGTTGTGATCAATCCATACCGATGCTCTGAAATGATCGATAGCGATTATGTACTAAAAATAGCTTCAAGTTTTCCAGCTGCGCGTTTAATAGATTTTATCAGTCATTCATCATCTACTTTTTGTGACATATTTCATGATCCGTGCTAAAAATAATTGTTTGAATTAAATTGTGTTGTCCTGTTATGCTGAGAAAAAAATTGATGACAGGTACGCGGTATTAGTATGAAGACTATGAAGTTCGCATGGGTAAAACACGATAATGCATGAAGCATCATTTAGTTTTAATCATAAGTTGGTGTGAGAGTTGTGCGACGTCTACCTATGTATACATTCTAAATTAGTGGGTTATGTTATTAAGTTTGAAACATTACTTTGTGGCAGAACTATTCTGAAATAATTGTAAATGACCGGCATAATTCAGCTATTATACCGGCCAACCTTCGCGAGGTCAATTATGAGTTACATTCTGATAATGAAAATGATTAAATATGAATAGGTACCTGTTAACACAGACACGCGTGGGTCCTTTAATAACTATTGCGTGACGTGGCCCGACGGTTTTCCATAAAACCATGACATTCATAATTATCCGACAGAAGAAAATTAAATTCTGGAAATGCGGCTTTAAATGACGAACTTTTTTCCTCTTTGCCGCCTACACGCTGCGGAGTGTGGGTGAATGATAATGGTTATTGCGATTGATGTAGAGATTCGACTTTTTGCACGGAACACGAAACGGTCTGTGTATTTCAATTACTTAACCAAGCTTTATTCGTCGTTAAATAGAATTTAATGCAGTTTTAATGTTTGTTGTGAAGCGGGGCCGATTAGCCGCACAATCGGTTGGTTGTTGCGATGAATAAAATTGCTTTAGCGTGCAGAGACAATGGCTAGCGTCCGCCATTACCAAACAACAAAAAAGATCCTCGATCTAACTCCAGCCAGAAGGTAGGTACTATACGCTAATTAAAGTAGAATAGGTTACCCAAATTGTAATAAATAATAGACGATTTATTTATTACCTACCAAAAAAACATTTAAACTATAAAAACAAATAAAGAAAAACATTTTACGATAAATTTTAGAAAAATAGATACTTAAGTACTATAATTATGTCTGACAGATCACATTATGAACAGAAAAAAAGCGGCCAAGTGCGAGTCGGACTCGCCCATGAAGGGTTCCGTATTTAGGCGATTTATGACGTATTAAAAAAAAACTACTTGCTAGATCTCGTTCAAACCAATTTTCGGTGGAAGTTTACATGGTAATGTACATCATATATTTTTTTTAGTTTTATCATTCTCTTATTTTAGAAGTTACAGGGGGGGGGGACACACACATTTTACCACTTTGGAAGTGTCTCTCGCGCAAACTATTCAGTTTAGAAAAAAATGATATTAGAAACCTCAATATCATTTTTGAAGACCTATCCATAGATACCCCACACGTATGGGTTTGATGAAAAAAAAATTTTGAGTTTCAGTTCGAAGTATGGGGAACCCCAAAAATTTATTGTTTTTTTTCTATTTTTGTGTGAAAATCTTAATGCGGTTCACAGAATACATCTACTTACCAAGTTTCAACAGTATAGTTCTTATAGTTTCGAAGAAAAGTGGCTGTGACATACGGACGGACAGACAGACGGACAGACGGACAGACGGACAGACAGACAGACAGACAGACATGACGAATCTATAAGGGTTCCGTTTTTTGCCATTTGGCTACGGAACCCTAAAAATGAGAACATAGATTAGATACCTCATACTCATCAAAGCAATGCAAAAGCTTGTGCATCGTGAACACTGTCACAGGAATATCCCAGAAATGGTAGAGTAGGTACATCGGTAGACTCGGAGTTAAGAAATATTAGCGATTTTATATTATAGTTAAAAGTGATATAACGCTTAAAATCTCAATTGTCTGCTTCCTATAACAGTCAAGTTCACGAAAGGTTAGATTGTTAGGGATAACTACAAAATAATTCGTTTGACATTGACTTCATTTACTTCATTATCCAAGCACCGAGCGATGTGACGTTAGATATATGTATGTACCTAAAATTTTAAAATTGTTTAAACGCGTGAAACATTTAAAAACTACTAAAATTAATACTTACAATCGTTTTTATTGAATGTAACACAAGCGTTTGCGGCAACTAAATAAACATAATAAGATAATAAATATAAATAAATAAAAATAATAATAAATACTTTTGTTACGTTACGTTGAATGAAGCAAATATAAGTAAACTAAAATATCTTGGAATTTGTTCTCGTTATTGAATCAGCGAGCCAAGTCCCAGTGGCAGCTCAAATTGGTGATTACAAAAGAGCAGCAATTGAGACGTCCGCGCCACGCCATTCAGGCAGCCATATTATTCACAAAACAAACTTTACGATTGTAACCTCATCCCAACTAATACACTTGACTTAGGAATCAGTACAATCATGGGTTATTGAAGATCATACATAAAACGTTTTGTCGGACGCGATGTGTTTGATAAGCGTTGTTAATAAATAGGAAGATTTGTTCTGGTATAGTTAGGAAAGTAGTTGTTCTATAAAGAAAATTAGCGAGTGAAAGTCTCGAAACTTGCTGTAGACTTGTAGGGCTGCAGAAAGTATTAATGATAAAGTAGAAATGATTGCAAAACAATCAGATATGGCAATGTATGAATCTACCACCTTGACGCGTCAGCCGGGTGGAAATTTTATTCTTTATAACTGACCAATGTGTAAGTCGACTGTTGTTCACTGGTGGTAGAGTCTGTGCGGAAAGATTCTGTTCCCATATATTCCCCGACTCTTCTCTTTCCGCACAACGATAATCTTCATGAAATACTATGGTTTTCCATGAGCTGTAATGAGCTCTAAAAAGACTAACTTTTTCTTTTCCTTTTCTGGTGGTCAGTGGAAAAAGGCGGCAAATTTGAAAATAATAGGCGCGAAGGGATGTCGTCCCATAGATAATTTGAATTTCGCGCCTTTTTTACTAACAAGATTTGCTTGTTCAGCTATATATTTCAATTTCGTTGCACTGGTGCCATATCTTACTCTTTTCTAATATTCCAGATCACTGTGCAAAGCCGGCTAAATCGCCATTCATTATTCAATGGCCCGCCTGTGCTGGACTACAACCTAAAAATGATGGTGAATGGGTCTGCCTGACCTCAAAACGTTGAGTAAACGATAAAGCAGCAGACGCCCTGTGGACGCCTGGACGGTGTTTAGAAATATGGTGGCAATCTGTTCGATGCCAACATAACAAACATTGGTGTGATTTTTGCAACTTTTTGTTTTATTTTTGTGAGCTTTGTACCTTCCCTACTTCGACCTATGTATAATATGTATAGTATATTAGTACTCTAGAAAAAATATAGGAATCTCATCTTCGTTAACAATTACGCTTTGTTGTTTATATTTATGATTTTTGCCACCTACCCTACCCTAGGTCATAGTAATAAGTATGGCATGGCATTTATGGTTTTATCAGCGACAAAAATTATATGTCAATCAAAAGGATGATAGTGATGATTACACCCGTATTCAATTCGTTTAGAAACTTGGTCTTGAAAAATCAAAGTAGCCATTTCAAAAATTGGCTGTTGATACCTCTTGACTCTTGTGATATAGCCAATAGACCTATTTGGATTTGAACATTTTGTTGCAATTTTGGTCCCATGCGAAAAAAGCAAGTTAAAATGAGGTAGCTTTATCTCACTAGGAGAGAAAGGTATTCTCGCCTTTAAGCGTCTTTATTGAGCTATAACATCGTCACAGCTATTCAAATAAAACGTTTTTTATTGAATCAGCCAGGAATCAGCATATTCGTACGTGGTCTCACGAGCGGGAGGTATCGCGCTTCAAATGTAATCGTAACGTTTATATTATTCTTATAGGACACGTAACATAATTTAAGATACGTGTTATCATAATAATAAAATTAAGTATGTAGATGCGAAATGTTATGTACTTATTGCGAGAAGTAGGTATTACTAATTGAAGTGTAATTTCGTAGTTATCTAGTAGCTACATATATTATATTGGTAGATGTTTTTAATTTTGTTTACTTCAATTCTACGTAAGTGACCTGTACTAATCAATCAACTTGAAAAAAATCCAATTTTCTACTTGACATGTTTACCGAACGTCGCATTAGGGCCCCGTGTACGTGAGTATTTTGGCTTGTGCGCGTATACTTTGTATGTGCGATTAAAGAAAGTCGATAACGATATTACTCTCATGCCAAATAATGCTAACCAAACAATGGTATCCATAATGTACAATCATATCCAAAGGGAAAGTTGTAGGTACTTACGTAACACGTATAGTCGAAAATCGCGAAACAGTTCCTTGTTACAATAGTTTAACGAGCTAATCAGAGTTGGATCTTGTTAAGTTTATTTTTACCTTTGTGATGAGACGACTAGAAGAAAACCGAGTCAATCGTTGTATTCATGTCCGTGGGAGATCTCTTTATTTGGCGTTGAGAGAGATGGGTCTGGCTGTGGGTAGATAAGTGAAAGCGCGGTCGGAGGTCGCCGCCGCGCCGGCCGTGTCACCGTGAGTCGTCGGCCATTATTATACGTTAAGGTATTGTTTATATTTTCCCTTCCACTTATTAATGTCTAGCGTGACCTATACTATTTATATTAACTTTCTCTACAGTATAATTTTAATTAATAATAACGTCATCATATCATATTAATTTTTATCTATGTAGTGCAAGAAGTTTAAAGATGCCGAAATAGATTTGTTACATAATTAGAGCAACAACACATAAAATCGAGTTTTCGGAGACTGCTTACCATTAGGTGGGTCGTATGCTTGTTTGCCACCGGCGTAGGTAGTATAAACGTTTTTTTACATATATTTTGTACACAAAGACGTACTTATGTATTGTTACCTAAACTAAGTAATTATGAAGTTTACCTTTCATCATATCCATCTTAGCGATGCAAAATAGCTATACATTTAAAAACAAATACATTTTGGATGAATTGATTGGCATAGAAGCCAATCATATCATAGAGCTTACTGAACAATGATAAACGATGGACTGAATTTTTTAAGACTTATCAACTTATCGTACATTCGTACCTCTCAACTCTTTTACTATTGGGTCTTAGTTTAATAAAAAAACTGTCGAGATACTTATCTAGATAAAAGGTATTTACCAAGGGTAAGCTACCAAGTTAGGTCACGGGGTGAATTGAGCAATATATAGTGTGTCAAAGGTCTGTTTGATTTCAAACATAGAGATAATCATACTATCTTTGTCTTACACTAGTACTAGCACCCAAAAGAAAAGGACGAGTATAGTTTTTTTTGTTCCTATTTACTGACAAGATTTGGTTGACCCAGTATAATTGTGGCACAATACATAATTATTTAAAGCTTGTCATTGTTGATGTATAATATGTTTAGACACCACGTACCTACCTACTTCTATTAACTAAAAATATCTAATTAAAATTCAGCTGTCAACCATGAAACGTCCATTATGCTAGTGATGTTCTTTATGATAAAAAAAGAACACTTCATGGATAGAGGTATTTCATTAGCGAGGTGCAACGAGGCACAAATTGGTCGACGCAATCGCTCCGGCCCGACCGAATCTCATTAACGGGCCAGATTGATAGCCCCTGTAAAATGCTCCAAATTGTTTGACGCTACATTAATATTGAATATCCACGCCGGCACGATCTCATCCACGCCTAGCTAGCTTTCTGATAACTTTTTGTACCATGTACTTTCCTCTGACCAATAAAGGCCGATGAAGAATACAGCAATAAGTATTTATAAACAAACGTGTAAGGAGGGTGTAAAAGTTGGACAGTTTAACAATATGAATGGTTATGGTTTAAACAGTTATATTATGCTTTTGTTGGATATCGAATAGGTAGAGATATTTACCCTAAAGAGCAAAATTAGACAGTTTACAATTTCTCAATGTTCGACTACTGCCGTATTCGAACTTCAAGATCTTCACAAGATACGACACGTATAGTTTAGATTTCAACTAGATCTCTTTTGTAGATTATCTCCAGGATCGCGCGGAAATGACAAATTTGACAGGTTAGATCTTAAACATATCGTTATCGTATTTTGGGGATGTCTAAAAGATATCTAATAGATCTCTATTTCAAAATCCGAATCGGGCCCCTAGACAGTGTTGTATAGCTAAAGCCACCACTTCAGCGCTGTAATGAACTGTCTGTAAACTCCACATTTATTGCTATAAGTACGTGCGCCGCAATTCACCAACGCAAATAGTACTCTGTATAAGTGCAATATTTAGCACCTATGCACTTAGAGGAGCGAATATTATAGTGACATAAGTCCACGAGGTACTTCAAAGTCACGTACCGATGTGTAATCTCTCAGTTGTAGCTCGCCACACATCTCGCCGCCACAGGGCGCGCGCAAGGGGAACTATGTAAGATGAATCACCGTCTTCAAAGTTTGGTCAGCTAGTAGCGCACTAGGTGGCCACACTCACAAATAATAGTCTCTGTTCATACAACATTAACAATATAATGGGTAAAAAAAATATGCATAATGAATATAATGATACACTACGCATTGCTATTAACTCTAATAATGCAGTGATTCTAGATGGAATGAGTTGTTTGTAGTAGCTTAAATATAGATAATATACATTTTATGGTTTTGGGAACTACTTAATAATTACTTATTTTCTCTATGGTCGTTTTTCTGTGTACATCCAAATTACTGTATTGTGACGGCGCAGTACCTCTGCGCCTGAGAGCGGCGCATCGAACCTCTTCGAGCCCAATTTAAATAGGTAACGGTTTCTTACGCAATCGAGCATCGACCTGCGCTCCATGTTAATAGCCAGAGACGTGTTCAGAAACGTCTTGTATATCAATCAGGTTTTAATTAATGCCGCCCGCCCTCCTTATATGGTGTTATTTTGAATTAAATTTTAAAGTGTCATAATGCTTTCTCTTATAAGCATATGAGCTTAGGTGTTGTTCGTGTTCCAAAGCTTTTTTCTTGAATATATATTTCTTCATGCGGGTTGAGCGTGTGTGGGTAAGTATACTGCCTATACTGGGTTGTACTGGACCTGATCTAAAGCCTGAATATTAGTTGCAGTAGAAGTCGTGTCTGGGAATAATAAACCATGTTGCTTGACATCTTATTATTCCACCACATCATGTAACATAAAGTTGTGGAAAAAAGTATAGAAGCGCATGGCATGGTAGTGCCAGGTTGAGCTTGAAGGGTCACAAAATACCTCGGATAAAAAATAGTTCTAGAAAAAAAGGAATGGCTAAATTTATATCGATCCGTATCAAAATAAAATAAAACGTGCTAGAAAAGTTTAGTCGGCCATAACTATTAAACCGTATCTAACCGTGGAACGAAACGTTGAACTAACAAAACTCGACTACAGGCGGCCTAGCCAAGGTGACAAATCGCTATCGCTTCGCCATCGAATCGCTTTGTGTTTCTGTATCCCTCTTCTATATTAGTGCGACAGTGACAGTTGCGTTTCGATCGCTACGGAGCGTAAGCGATTGGCACGTTGGCTACGTGGCCTGTACTGAAAAATACGACAGCTTTCCTTTATATTATTTTTTTTACGTAGGTAAGTTATTGAAAAGAAACCATTCTCGGTTAAAGAGTGTCTTGTAGCATTAGGACCTCTTCCCTGGTTAATTGATACCTTGCGGCTGTAAGCGTGCAGGAATGCATTGCTTGCAGATTTAACGCTATTTGCTGTGTAATAAATCTTATTTCCCTGCCTATATCAGCTTCCCGTTTATTTTGTATAGAATGATAAATTTCATTCCATTTATAATTGGTCATAGTCACTTCACTTCTTCGTCAAAAAAAACTGATCTGACAAAGTAATAACTGTTTGTACTTTATAATTGGAGCGTTTTTAAATGCACTATTGAAGTTCTTTTAACACGCGTTTAACTGAGTGTACCTACCTACGTGCCATCATTTAGGTACCTACATAAGTGAAATTACTAAAACTAAAATGCAATTTTACGATCGAAAGAGACAGGAGCTGTTTTGTAAGTTGGAGTGGAGTGCGGAAGTTTGATTATCTTGTGAGCAGACAGCGTGTCGGTCGGGCTGGGCCGCGCTGCGTTGCCCGGGATCGTCCGTTGGACTTAACAACGTTACTCGTTTACTGGGCTGCCTTAGTATGTAGGTAGTTACGTACGACGGCAACGCAAACGAATGTATTATTAGCCTTCTTCTCTATTCAAGGAGATATCCAAAAAGTAAATACTGCTTTTTTATACATCTGGATTCAGTGCAGATGCACAGACTTATCTACCAAGACATTTTATTTAGACATGTTTAGGTATCATTTCACATAATCTTTTCTTGGTTGAATTTCTGAACTCATTGATTCTTGATTCAACTTTTAAAGAAGGTCTACTTATCTTTTTCGTAGGTAAGTAAGTGCTCTAAAATACATCTCGTGACGTAATTTGTGCTGTAATAGATAGGTATCTGGAGTGATCTTCACGCACGTACATACCAAATGGACATCGAATTCTTCGGAGATGTGATGGTCACGAGCGGCCCCGGGCTCGCTGCCCGAAAAACCGTTCGTGTGACTCTGATATTCGAAGTTGTTGGATATGTATTTGCATTTCATACGTATGACATACTGAATGTAACAATATAAATAACTGCGGTGTTTAGAATTAGATTAAATGATATAACTCAGTTTAATGTTTAGAAAATATTTGATTTTTATTTATCGTTAACATAAAATACGCGCGCCTTATACATGCCTACGTGTTTACCACAGGATTAATTATGGAAAAGCGTTGTATATATAAGGTTTAAGCTTAATAAATTATGTGCGATGTGTAGATATGCCAAAGGCAGATATATTGTGTGTAGATAGACTGGACATAAAAATATAATGCACAAAAGAATAAAGTGTCAAACTTTTTAATAACGGCAGTAGAAAAGTCTTCAAGACCTTCATTTTGTTTTAGCGAAACGTAATAATACTGACTCATATGTGGATTTTATTATATTGGCGACTTACTAAGCAACGCCCTAAAAGTGTCACCCTGTAAGAAAACTCATCAATCAAGCTCTGCAAAAAGAATGAATCTACGCCGAGAGAACAACACTCGTGCAAACTTTATAAAAAATGAAATCTTTTCCCGAACCGTTGACATAAGGAATTGAAATAACACTCAGCGTTTTTGCGAGAACATTTTAGTTTATGCATATAACGCGGTAAAACTTATTATTTATTTATTTATTTATTTATTTAAACTTTATTGCACAATACACAAAAATAATGTACAAATGGCGGACTTAATGCCTAATGGCATTCTCTACCAGTCAACCATCGGGCCAAACAGAGACATGTAAAATTGGTGCAAGGAGAAAAAGGAATTTAATTATTAGAACTTAGTAAACAACTAAACAATTAATAATTCTGATAAACTACATGTAGAATACACAAATAAAAACACTAGAATATATATAAATAATATACTACTACATATTTCATACATACTCATAATATATAATATAATGATGAACGCTACTCGAACTCTTGTTTCAGCAGATACTTATGTAGCAACCGCTTGAAAGCTAACTTGCTCGGGGTTTATTATTTCCGATGTTTCTTTCAAAATCCATTGCGATGTTAGGATTCGGTTACCTCTAATTATATTTTCGTGTTGATATTGACACACGCGTTTTGGTGTCATATGACAAGCGTAGCATTCTCCCACGTTTGGGAACCACTTTCAACACCACCGCGCGTTAGTTTGCTCTTAAACGGTTGTGAAATATATTGAATGAAGGTAAAAAAATGCCACTCCCTCGTGCCTCCACGGGTATGGTGTAGCACAAATATTTATCAACGAGTTCATTAATTAGCAAATGTTACGAGAACCAGTGGAGGTTATGCAACTACGGCAGCGAGTGTGTCAGTGTCGTATATCATAATCTCGGACGTGCGCGATGGCTTCGTGTGACCGCTGCATAGTGTGCCATTGCACAAACTTGTGATCAGCATAAATATTTGTGTGTAATTGAATATGCGTGGTGCGCGATAAAACCGCGAACCCATAGCTTCGTGGTTATATAGAAGGGCATCAAAAGGCAGGGCATTTAAGATGACTAACTTGCGTGCAAACTATTATGTAAGATTTTATTGCAAGCCGAATAGCTTTGATTCATGCCTACTCGAAAATTTCTCCTTTGAATCATACACGACTTAGTTATCAAACTCTGAATAGTGACTGCTGTTCTTTTTAGTAGGTATTTTGTAAAAGTCATTTTAGATCGCAGCAACAGCAAGTCGGTTCTCCGGTGTTATAATATCAAAAAAACATTTGCAAATAATGCTGACAAAACCATCAAATTAATGGTTAGACGCAGCGGCGTCGGCGGGCCGTCCCGCGGGACCCGCGCCATTTGTTACGACCGTCCGCGCGCCCCGTCCAGCCACCATTACTCAATCCGCTGATTCTTTCTCGTGGACCTCAAACATCACAATTTATCTATTTATCCAATCAGCATATCGGCGGGCAAACATCATAGCTGTATCGTGTTTTGTGGCAGGTGTAACACCCCTATTTCATAAATGACCTACGCCTAAACACAACTGCGACCATCATGGCTCCATAATCTTCTAAGAAGACACAGGGAATTTCATTATGCTTGATGTACATAAAGCTAGTAGACACGTTGTGAACTGTCATGCAGTTAATTTTTATTGTATTTTAAGTATTTTAACACTCCTACACTAGTTATGTCTACACTACACTAAGTATCTCGCCATTTATTGTAGTTTTGCAGGGTTTCCGATGATGAGTATACAACATCGGGCGTTCTAAATTTATCCACATTCATGCGATAGTAGGTACGCGTTCTGGCAATGAAATATCAAACATGTTTTAACTAATTTATTCATCATACTTACATACCAGTCGCTTTTCGGTGAAGGAAAACATCGTGAGGAAACCGGACTAATCCCGATACGGGCCTAGTTTACCCTCTGGGTTGGAAGGTCAGATGGCAGTCGCTTTCGTAAAACTAGTGCCCACGCCAATTACTGGGATTAGTTGCCAAGCGGACCCCAGGCTCCCATGAGCCGTGGCAAAATGCCGGGACAACGCGAGGAAGATGATGATACTTACATATAAAACAGTGCAGAGTTCAAATTATGACGAGCTTAAATAATAGCTTAGTTGAGTTGGCGTCCACAAATTTGGTAACTTCGGAATTTATAACCACAACATTATATATTGTGCTCTGGAAAAACAGAAGGAAGGAATGATCAGCGGTTTAATAAACATACCTATGCGGTTGGATACCTATTATTACCGTAAGGATTTATATGTGTGTAGTTGAATTCATATGAATTTATATGAATGAATGAAGTTATCGGCTGAGTAGGTTAGGTTAGGTACACTATAATTAATTTTATTTTTCCTGTATACATTTACGTCATAGGTACTAACCGTAGGTTAAAGGTGCTCGTACTTAAATAAGTTGCAACTATGAAAAGTGGACGAATGTTTGACATTTACGATAAACGGCAGACGTTGGACGTATCGATGGACGTTTTGGTTCACTTGGATTTCTACATATATAGTTAACCTATACCTTACTAAGTTACTCGTACGCATCTTTAAAGTAGAGCGAGTGAATATTCTGTACTGTACGTCAATAATCGTTCTTATCATAGGCAATAAGAATACTTTTTGTATTTTTATTGGTATTTACCTATATTTAGTTGTTACGGGAAACTAAATGATACTCTCGTAAATCCATGACTGTGACAAAATTACGTACCTACGTACTGAAGTAGGTTAAAACCTCATGTCGAACATTTTGCAACAAGATTGCATCTTGGAAGATCCTATACCTAGTGACTAAGTTAACTGTTACGTAACCGTACGTTTAATAACCGTTTTCCTGTCAAGCTGCCCATTACGAATTACACGATACACGCATAGTAGCCAATGTGTCATTCACTGCATTGTCTTGCATACAGCACATGATTACTAATAATTCGTGTATAAAATATTGTTATGCATCTGCGTGATGAATATTTTTAATTAAATAGGTATGCGAGTACACATTTGCATTGTTGAACGTCATTCGCGTGAAGTAATGTAATAAAAAACGTGCTTTGTATTATATTATGCCTGAACGACGGATCTTGCTACATCAACGTTTGAAAAAATCATCTACCTATATACTTACTTAAGTAAGTTTATTGCACTACAAAGAAAACAAATTCCAAAACATATTTACAAAGTAAACAAGGGTAGCAAGTTAGCAACAGCCGGTCATCCGTATAGATTAGTAAAATCGGCTACGGAATTACGAATGATTGTAGGTCTGACTTACTTTAGTGGCGAAAGTTGATACTATTTGTGTGCAATATGAGACTTAAGAAAATAATTCTTTTTTGGAGTCTTTATTTCCTTACGCGACCAGATAACACGTTAAAATCCGAAACTATCTTCTGCTTTAGCCGTGTAACCTTATATGTAGACCGATGATTCACGAACGCAACACGCACGGCTTGAATTCGGTAAGTTGAAATATCGTCGGAACCTCGATCTTGGGTCATTGAGGAAGGGTTCGGGTAGTCATTGGACATGGTGACGGAATGCTCTTCAAATAGGCCGCCTATCTATCCTAGTTAACTTTACCCTATTTCTCAAGAAAACGTGATGGATTTGGGACTTAATATACTGCCACATAAACTTCAGTTATGGCTTGCGATCGCACGGCTCCGAATCGAATTATGTGAAGTTACGAGAGATGCAGTCTACTTCGGATAGTGATGCCACATTAAATGCTTTTAATTAAGAAAAAGGCATTTTACTTTATGATTGGCCTTTTAAAATGAAAGGTGCTAAGAGGTTTGAAACAGTGATAAGATTTTATCGAAGGTAGAATCGACTCAAATACGTAGAAAATAAAATTGAAATAATATAATTAATTAAGAGTAGCTTTAATATCCCTATTGTCTTGCGTTTATTGTCGATAATTACAAGTTATTGACGTCATATTAATTAAAGTCTATTGTTATCACGTAATTACGATGGCACTGCCTGTCTACATTTATGCAAAAAAAAACATAATAATCATAATTAATACCTAATCAACAAAGGTGAGTAGGTACGGCTAGTAGCACGTCTTGCCGTGACTCGCAAGAGGACAGGTAGGCGCGACAAAGCCTATAGTAATTAATACAGCCCTTATCTATTATAATTATGTCTTCGAAGCTATCGCTCTACAAGGCTACTAAGGGGGCGTTTATTAAAAAAACGTTAAGCGGGCGACATATTGAGAATATGAGGTAAATCAGCTGATATGATATATATATATAGTATTAAATTTTGGGTGTAAATAAATATGTATCAAGTCCATGTAATAAGTGTATCTGTAACAATCACTGCATGAACGTGGCGTTTAACTCATGAATCACTTCCCTAGTCTCACCATCGACTGGCTGAGTCACAGACGCTAAAGATATTCTTAGAATAGCCCCAACCTTGAAAGCCAGCGTCGAGCAAATAATTCGACCACTCGCTTTGAGTATAAGTGCTAAAGTTAAGGAAAGATCACTTGGCTTAATCCCCACTCCTTAATGACAGAGACAAAAGTTAAAAAAAATTAATGGGTTTCCTGTTTCTGAGCATTAATAATGATCTTTTGAGCAGGCAATTTATCATCCTAATGTTAATTAACTCATGTGTCCTTAAAACAAAGCACAAATTACTATTGCTCCAAATTCGCACATCCATTTCATGAAGCAAATTGTATGTTATCACAGCCAAAATTTTAACTGTGGTTTACGAAAACTGAAATGTTTCTTATTCTTCGAAATGGAAGTGGATTCTTCAAAAAGTGAGACTTGTTATACATATACAGAATCGCATGTAATGTGATTCATAGTTAGAAGCAAGTGTAAACATTTCCTGGCGCAGTTGTGTATGTCTGGCAAGGTATACACTGCATAGGTAAGTAGCCTAATGGACCGGTGTGGTTCCCGTCTGCGTCTGTACTGAATCACATATCATCGAATGTCGAATGTATAGATCCATTTATAGCCAGCACAGGATTTGTGCTGATTTGGATGCAAGTGTATATTTGGCGCCAGCTCTTGTCAATTAAGCTCTAGGATTATACGGTACAGGTACACATGGGTACCAGGCGTTGCAAAAGGACTAGGATATATAGTATATAGATACCGTAATAGTTTTTACAGTACATATGGTGTTACTTACCGCCCTGCGGCGGGATTAAGGACAATACGCACGTATGGCAAAATTTCAAGGGCCATGGCCATAGGTACTGTAAAACGTTGTACAATACACGTGCGAAAAGATAATTCGCAACTCGTGTCGATTTAAAACACTCTATTCGGTCGTGTTTCAATTTATCGCCACTCGTTGCGAATTTCCTAATTTTTGCACTTGTATCGTAATGTACTATTTCACCATTCCAGCTGGTAAAGGCTCTCTTGATTGTCCAAAAACTGATGAGAAAGTTGCATTTTATCCACATGTGGGGCAAAATAATCCGGTGCAAATTTTGAGATTTTCCTTATGTTGGCTGGTAGAATTTACTTATAAATGATGATTTTCAATGAAAAGTGTGTAAAGACGTTCATTTAGATTTGATTTGGATTGGTTTGATTTTGTATGATAGTTTACAGTTAGGATTTTCCTCGCGTTGGTTGGTGTGGTGAAAAATTTTGTGTTTCCATATCGGTGGCAACATTTGTTTAATCCTCGTGCCTTGAAATCCTCGCAACGCTCAAGATTCCACTTTTTGAATCACTCGCTAATTTGCTCATGGTTCAATTATGGAATCTTTCGCTTGCTCGAGTGTCAATATTAGTACGAGCGGTTAAACAACAACTTTTCCCCTTGTAAAACAAATAACTATTGTTTACTTATGTTAAAATCAGGCTAAAGTGGCTACGTAAATACTTAAATGAAGAAATTTAGCTAATTTGTGGAATAAAGCAGGTTTTCTTCCGATCCCAAAAGTACGTATAAGTAATAAATATTGTTTAATGTGTTTATTTATTTAACAACGTTTAAAAGTATTCTAAAATGATAAGCACATACAATACGAGTGATATAAATGTATTTTCATTACTTATACGCAGCTAGCAACGCATTGGCACACATTTATGAACGAGGGCTATTGGAGAAGACTACCCGAAGTGCCCGATCATTTCGGGATTAAGTGTTCGACTCGTGCGCGCGATTCTGTCGAATAAAGATAAATGATTGCGGGCGAGAGGCAAGGGGTAATTAGCTGTCAGTGATTTCAATTCATATGAGGGGGGATTAGGCGATGTTGCGTGTTACTGACGGCAAATAGATTAGGTAAAGAGTTAATCCAATTTTAATAATTTTTGCCGAGGGGATCCGAATCAAGCTTAGAACAATTTAGCTGTAATTCAATTTAGTCCATCTATGGGTATAATATATGTACTATATAATCTCAATCCGACCGGCCTCTTTCGGCCCAGTGCGCCCCGCTGTAGGCGTTGGTGGATTACAGAAGGAAAGGATAATGTTGGTATTCTTTTTATTTACTGCGGCCGGGGTGTGATCGCAGGAATAGTTGTTACGATCTCTCTACCTTTTGCAGCCTGTTTTTGGAAGAGCATGCAGTTCCACTGAAGCGGCTTTGATGAAAAGCCGCAGAGTACTTAAGAGGGAAGGGGACGACCGGTTCTCAATATAGAATTAATTTTTCGCTCTGGATATGTAAAATATTTTTAAAATTAGATGTTGCTTAACTATAGCTATGTGCCATCGTTTTTTTTATTATAAGAGTTAGGAACGAAAAACAAATTCCATAGGTACAATTTTTTAAAAGATATTCGCCGTCCGCCCTTATCTTTACTGCTGTGTAGTAATGACCGATCCTTCTTCTGGCACTCATGGCCTTAGTGACCAGCTGGAGGGAGCTCGCTACAGTATAGGTCATAGCATCTTGCGTTGGCCACGCAGCCTGGAGAAGTTTAGAGCTTCCGCAAGGGAGCCGTTCCTCGGTGGGTACCTGGCTATTCGCGTGTGTGCGCACAAGCGTTTCTTATACCGACATAAAGCGGCGCGACGAGACGGGAAAAGAGGGGTCCTATAGTCCTAGCGGCAACATCGTAGGCCTACCTAGCCCAGAAGGAAATCTCACATATCTACTCGGGTCATCTCTTGCACCCGGTTGGTATGCACATTTTTTGTACCCCAACATGATGTTATCCTAAGGCATACCTTAGGCCAGAAGTATTTACGTCCTCTTGTCCTGAAGTGCCTGCATTTGGAAATTAGATTTTTCCTATGATCCTATTTTTAGAAATACGAGTATACGGGTCGGAAGCTGTACTCAGTCATGAGTCAGCTGTATGAGACCGGCGGTTTAGCATGAGGCGCGGACTAATTGGCTGTCACAGCTATGAGCGCTGAGTGGCGCTGGCGGGTGACGCGCATTCGTGACATTGGCCGAATCAAAACAAAACAATAGGTACGGTTGATTGGCTGCGGATTAGCATACGACTCTGCTTACCCACGTCCAACCTGAGTGTACTAAAGCTTGTACTTAATGGAATATACAAATAACATAAATATCTATGTAGCATAAAAAAATATAGTACTTTATTTATTATAGGAATCGATTGAGAGAGCTAGAAGAACAGATAAATAAAAGTTTCACTTTAATAAATTTAATTAGCAATTTTTTTTTCGTGATCGTTGTGGTCAGGCAGAAGGCGTGATCTATCGCGACGCCGGTTTATTTAGCTTTAAAATATTATATACCTAGATTACTCTTCCATTGACTCCCATCGATAATTCAAAGAAAAGGAAAACTTTTGTTTATAGTTAGAAGTTAAGTAGACATGTGGTCGTCCCATGTTTGCCAACTATCTCGTGAAGTTCACATCATTTTGGACACTTCAAACAAGAAGGATATTTCTCAAGTTTCTTGACTTTTTGTCAATAGAGGTAGATATTTGCTATGTATGTTATAATACGGCTCTTCTGAGGTGAACTTTTCGCTTCGAACCTTAATCTTTCAAACAAACCTTAATGTTTAATTTCTAACACCACACTAAGTATCAAAATAATATGAGTGCCGTATCGCTTCGGGGCGGTCTATCGTCCTACACTACCAAAACGTAATATATAGAATATCAGTGACATTAAATTTGAACCTTAATACTATGACGATACCGGTTGTTTTTCAATATGAATGTTGTACTGGCACGTGCCAAGTCGGGAGCAAGCGGTTTTGCGATAATAGAGACAATGGCCTTTGTTTGAAAGATTAAGGTTTGAAGCGAAAAGTTCACCTCAGAAGAGCCGTACTATATGCATTTATGTGGTAGATAATTGTTATGCATTATAGGCAATTAATTAAAGTAGGTACTTATTGTCACACACTGTATATTTTCATTAGTGTAATATTTCAAATTTAAAAATAAAATCAAAATAATAAATCGGTGAGTAGATGATAGACTTTAAAGTAATCCATTAAAAATAAACTTAGAAGTTTTTTAACCTCCTCCTTTTTTAAAGCCAGATATAACAAAAATTGTTACTGACAGGCATAAATAAACAGATCTCTCGTAAAATGTTATTCAAGTTAGTAGCGTTAGTTGGACGGGCAGCGTCGCGTCCCACGGTCGGCAGGTGCATCGTTCAGAGAAAACTGCCTCAGAAACCAAAATACACAGAATTACGATTACGCATAATTGTTAGAAACCACGGGGCCATAGTTAAATTGGTTTCTACGAGGCAATATGCAAAGCGACGAAAAAAACAGCCCAGCCTCCACACGTCGCCTTCATTAGCATTGTACACTCATTAACGGGACAGGCCAGCACATAACCCGTCTTCACATCTACCTGTTTATCTCGGCTTGCATATAAAAATACATTTTGTTTCATTCATCCTATGTCGAGACTAATGGCGTGTGTGTTAAGGAAACCGATTAAGGAAAACGTTTTGTTTTGAAAATATTTTGTTGCAGCGCTTAAAAGAATGTTATTGTTCAAGAGATATATAAAAAAGAATTAAAAACTCACCACCGGTATAAAGAACAATACCGTACCTACTCAAATCTTCAGATAGGACTGTATTTTTAGACGATAAATAAAGAAAACATCTAGAACAGAGATCATGGTTTTTATGGCTGTGTTTTTGTTGGTCTTCCGACAATATTGGATGTTGCAAGGGAACGATTAAATTTATTTTGCTATGATTCAAGGTTCAGTGCCTCCGATAGCCAAGGTCTGGTTTCCGAGGCAAGCAAACAAAAAAGTCATGAATCATTACGCTTCGCTTAAAGCGAATAAGGTTGTTTTTTAATCGAATATATAAGAACTTTTTTTTAATCCTTATCGAAATGCATTTAGTGAAAATCATTTTTTTCAATTTAAGTTAAAATCCTAATCGAAATCGAGTTAAAGAAAATCATTGTTTCCAATTTAAGTTAAAAATTGACGATATGAATACTGATTATTTTACACAATGTCATTCAGCATATTACAAAACTTTGCTATCCAATCAGAGGAACGACGACGGGCGTTTCGCAGTCTCCACATTTTCAGCTTTTTATTCAGAGTAAAAACTCAATAGGAATCTGGGATCCACGTGCTGAGGCGCGAGAGACAGAGGGTCGCCTATAAATCTGCGGCGCATGCAGCGGGCTGAGACAAAGTAATGAACTAATTACATTAGCAGCGGAAATACCGGGTAAACGCTAGGAATCTAAGCTGCTGTTTAAGGTTTTTATTTTACTCTTATTGGGCTTTATTTTATTTAGGCAAGATGATATATAATCAATCCCTACCTATACCTATTACTTATAAGTAGTTACCATAAAATTTGAACAGGGATAATTTATACCATTTTTCGTGTTACTTTGAACGAATGGTACCTAATAAACAATCGTTGATATTGCTATATCATAGTGTACCTATTCCAAATTAAATTAAAGTACACTCGGGTGCAAAGAAATCGGACCACCCCAGCATTTTTATCATTTTTTCAATTTCTGTAAAAACTGTATGTGCTACTGTGACATATTATATACCTAATGAAAGGTTGGCTTTTCCTCTATAAATTGATGTGCTTTTCACAGGTTTACTTCCAATATTTTCAGGCTTTCAGGGCTAAGAACTTTGTCACCCTAAAAATGCATACTGGAGTGAAACTTATGCATAATGGGAAAACTGCGATTCTAAAGATATCAAGTAAAAATTAAAACAATTTTCAGCATTTTAATACCGTATATTGCCTCCTCTAGCCCTACGACATGCAGTCATTCGGTTTTTCATTGATCTTATGAATTTTTTTACAGTGTCTTGAGGGATGCCCGCCCATTCTTCTTCGATCGCAGTCTTTAGCTCCAGTAAGGATTCAGGGGCGGGATTTCTGGCCCGGATTCTTCTTTTCAGCTCGTCCCAAATGTGCTCGATCGGGTTTAGGTCAGGACTGCGGGCTGGCCACTCCATGACTCTGATGCCGACCTCCTCCAAGTACTCCTTAGTGATCCGGGCTGTATGCGGCCGAGCGTTATCTTGCATGAGGATGAACTCATCGCCGATATAACCCGCAAATGGGACCACATGATCAGCCAGGATTTCCTCCACGTACCGACGTGCAGTCAAACCGCCTGAATTCGGTCTGGTACCTGGCCCTGTGATGAACACAATGTCCGTCTTCGCTTCCAAAGAAATACCAGCCCAGACCATGATTGACCCCCCACCATAAGCAACACGTTCCTCGATGCAGCATTGAGAGAACCGCTCCCCAGGTCTTCGGTAGACTCGTACCCGTCCGTCATTGCCAGACAAAGTTATCCTGCACTCGTCGGAAAAAAGTACGGAACTCCATTGCTGAAGGGTCCATTCTTCATGTTCGCGAGCGAAGACGCGTCGTTGTCCACGATGTATTGGGGTGAGTTTTGGGCCATTTGCAGCTCTGTGAGCTGTCAATTCCTTCTCCTTCAGTCGTCTTCTAACTGTCCATCGGCTGATAGACACATTCCTGGTCTCTAGGAGCTTCTGCTGAAGCTGAACGGCATTCAGTCGACGATTTCGTAGCGAGGTAAGAACGATGAAACGGTCATCTCTCTCAGAAGTGATGCGAGTTCTGCCAGTTCCGGGTCTTCTGGATAACGTCTGATCTACGCGGAATCTCTGGAAGACACGTTGAACCGATGACTTCGATAGGTTGAGTTGTCGAGCCACTGCACGTTGACTAAGCCCTCCCTGCAATAGGGCAACTGCTTGGCCGGCTTCAGTCGAGGTAGTATCCATTTTTCTCCAGTTTTTCCAGGTTCAGGCGATGAGAGTAGTGTTCAGGAAGACGTACCAATCATGAATGATGCATAAACAATGATAATGACTGTTTTTATACCTAATGATAAGTGGTCAATTAGTGCATGCGCTAATGAGGCAGTTGGAGGGGGGTGATTTCCAGGCCCATATTTTGCACAATATCCATCCCCACTCCTGAATATTGATGTCATTTGATAGGGCAGAAAATTATCTACCACGTGGTATTTAAATTATCATGATCGAGGTTACAGTTTTTACACAAATTGAAAAAATGTTGAAAATGCTGGGGTGGTCCGATTTCTTTGCACCCGAGTGTACTTTAATTTAATTTGGAATAGGTACACTATGATATAGCAATATCAACGATTGTTTATTAGGTACCATTCGTTCAAAGTAACACGAAAAATGGTATAAATTATCCCTGTTCAAATTTTATGGTAACTACTTATAAGTAATAGGTATAGGTAGGGATTGATTATATATCATCTTGCCTAAATAAAATAAAGCCCAATAAGAGTAAAATAAAAACCTTAAACAGCAGCTTAGATTCCTAGCGTTTACCCGGTATTTCCGCTGCTAATGTAATTAGTTCATTACTTTGTCTCAGCCCGCTGCATGCGCCGCAGATTTATATCAATACAAAGTAGGTACGAACTCGTCCAACATGATGGCACATGGCATGATGGTATAGGTAGGTAAAATATTCTGCGTTGTCGTAAATAGGAACCTTTTTGATGGCCTTTGTTTCAAGCAATCTTATTATTCGATATATTTATGCTAATATGAACGTAAATCGCCATACACAACACTTTTTCGTAGGTGATTGTTGATGATGTAAACTTTTCCCCTACCTTACGTACCTATTCATGCTGGGTTAAGCTAGACCACACACATACACGATTACTCCCTTGCTAGACAAATTCGAATTCCCAAATGCAATTTACACAATGCGTAATGCCTAAGGCTTAACCTCGGGCGAATTCAATATCCATAGGGATTATCTAGTAATCTAACTAGAATAATTGTATGATTATATTTATTTTGTAAATAAGTACCTATGTAATTTATAGTGTTGTTAGCTAAGAATTTATTTATAAGTAATTATGATAATATAATGTTAATAATGTCGACTTATTTTATTGCAGATTGTAATAATAATTTAAGAGTAAAAACTGATTTGTAGATAATACTGCGCTGCGTGCAGCAGGCGTTGGCTATCTAACGGTTTAACTGGTTTGCTGACCGACTCTTAGCTACCTTCCCGATACTAAATATTAATTACAAAAACATCTATTCAGCCGAGCTTACACTGCGTGACGAAATAGATTTGTCCATTAATTATTTTCACGCAATATTTATTATCATTTAAATGCTGGCAGCTGTCTTCTCTGAGCCGGCAAATTGCGATTCATACTGTACTTTCAAACAGTACCATGCGATTAAAGTGGTTCAATGTGATAAATAGATGTAGGTATGTACGTATCTTTATATTGAGGCGTGCCTAAATTACACCTTGTAACATCAAATCAAACCAGTATCTAATTTTAAGATTTCAAACGTCGTATTTGCCGCTCTTGACTTGACTTGCCAGTAATTATCAATTAGCGATAACTAGTTATTTTTTGCTTTACTTACATACACGGGTCTCGAAATTCGTTTTTAGATACAAATGGAATATGTTGAATAAATTATTTTTGATGGCGAGTGGGTTTGTTTTTTATAGGGACCGGTGTCTGTCGGCTAAGTGCTCTGTTTTTAACGTTAGGCGTGCGATTTAACGTTACGCGTGCGATTTAACGTTAGGCGTGCGATTTACTGACGGAGACTTTCAGAGCTTTGTGGAAAACTGATATTTATGTTAGCGTATGATTGGCGTATGTCACACGTTTTATACTTGCGCAAGAAATGTTAGCAGATTATTGTGATATCACGACATAGGTTGGAACTTTTTATGCTAGTGTTAATGTTTAAGTTCATGCTCAAACGATGTGCGATTTTTGCACAATTCGCAACCAAATGCCAGCAAATAACGGGAAAACTTAGGTACAGTACAGACACATAAAAAGGTCACAAGGAAACTATCGTGGACATTGAATGTTGATATTTAATTTTGTATCACTTTCTAAGTAATCGATGACAATCAGAATCAGAAATGTTTATTGCCCTCGTATACAGTTCTTAAAAACTACTTAGTACAGTTCCATATGAACCCTTGTAAGGGTATAGCAATATACTTAACACTAACTTATGATTATGAGATAACATGCATTCACAGGCTTAAGCCAATTGCTAAGGGCTAGTGTATAATTTAGTGTGTGTGTCTAATCATAAATCTATAATGGTCTCTCTGTAACCTTTTTTCCAAACTTATCTGTGCCGGTACTGCCGGTAACGACAATTAACTACCAATGCTATATTTTTTTTTAAACATTTCACATATAACATACGTAACCCCTGTAGACCTAACTAATTTGACTGTAACATACTGACAGAAAACTTTTCACGGCTATCCATTACCCCAGTCAGAAAGTGCCGGCCGAAAACAATGTGTAAACAGAAACAATTTCGTTCCGAACCCGAATCACCACGCCCGCCTCAAACTTGGTAATATTTTTTGTAATCAATTTTAAATTTGGAGTGGAGTCGTGACCCAAACGCGTGAGTCTCGAGGGGCTTCCGCGCAATTTGGCTTCAACCGTACCGCCAATCCAAGGTAACACATACCATTGTATTGAAACGGCCATATGTACATAGATAAATATAAATGTACGCCAATTTCAGTCAGAAGCTACAACCTCGCATATAGGCTGGAAATTTATCTTAGACTATCCCAGAGAAATCATTATGCAGCAGTTTTATAATAGGTATATAAAAATATACCTATTATAAAACTGTTGTTGTATGAAGAGGAATCATTGAACAGATCATGTAACTTTTTCTCTAATATCAAAGGTAGGCTTCAAAGAGTTCAAAGGTTGTTCCATTTCAAATTGATTCCTTAGCGATAAGGCCGCTTGTTGTTTACCTCTGTCATCATGTATTATTTGTGTTTCCATATGTACATTTATTCTGAGGTTGTACAATAAAGAGGACTTGCGGAAACTGTGAAAGTCTGGACATTAGAATATCTCTTGTCATAAAAGGGAAACAGATAATAAAATTATATTGAGGCTTAAACCTATAATATGTATGGACCTCATAATATATATTGTACTTACCTACCTATTATTCTATTCACTGTTGGCGTATCGTCGATAGAGTTCGGGTAGGTAGTATTAAGATAGTGCGTCTTAGTTTGGATTGTTGAGTGGGCTGTCAATGATACTAATGATTTAATTGACGACTTGAGTGGGACGCTAATTATGTAATGTGATCTAATGTCCAATACAAACATCTTTTTGATGATTATTAGTATAAACACGCTAACTTCAGAGTAGAAGCATCATAGGTAGAATAGGTTCTTTAGGTTGCTTCAGATGCACATAGGGAAATCTGTCCAAAAATAGCAACTCCGCGTAGCGGAGCTCCATTGATTCAGGGAACGAGAAAATAATTTTCATGTTTCATGATATGCCTAGGAATTTCATAATGTGCCTGATTTTACCATCGGCCGCCAACATATACATTACCTTTAATCGTCTCTTTTAAGAAGGAAGTTACCTATGTACATATGCATATGCATAGTATGTATTTTGTACGGTTATGCACCCTGCACATATACTACACTATGAACCGATGTTAACTCGAAATAAGTTAAGTAGGTACGTAGAAATGGATTAATAAAGGGCGGGTTTAATACTTACCTACAGTATTCCAGACGGCTTCCCTGGAAGAATCGACAGGTAAAAAACTGACTACCACCTGTCGTGCACGTGGCAGGTTTATTTTTAACCCGGCACACACCTTTTCCTCCGTTTAAAGCGCCACTTGTTATTTTATGGACCACATAAAAGGTCTCAGAAGTTAAATACATATTCCTATTAGTGATTTGCAGACGTGGTTCATATTCCTCCATTAGCGATCGTATAAAACAAAAATAAATGGTAAGTTGGAATAAAACACAGAAGAGTCCCTACTGCGAGCTGCGCATTAGGTACCTATGTCAATTAGTTGCACATTTGCTGGAACTGTATTTTCTGTGAGTTGGTATTTTGGCGATGAAAGCTAAAATAAAACTTTCACTGACCCATTTTGTACCTTGTCACAGTGACAATAGTATGAGGTCTCTAGCGACTTTCATATTGATTGTCACTGTGACAAAGTACGAAATGGGTCATAAATTAATACTTTCGACCGTACCTACTTGGTCAATGCAAATAAAATATTATATACATAAATACATACATATAATCACGCCTATTTCCCGGAGGGGTAGGCAGAGACCACGGATTTCCATTTGATATGTAGGCTATTCGACATCTTAAACGGGCAGATGGCCTTACTAACTGACATCTGCTTGATCGCAACAAAAGTAAACTAAAGTTACCATAAGACAAGATATGGGTTCTATCTCGATGGGTTCTTAATATGCCTAAGAGTTTTGAAAGTATATATTCCTACCTATAATTAGACTGTTTTAGGATGTCCGAATGTTAAGTATGAGCAACTCTTAAGTACCTACCTAACAATCAGACACTGCAAAATTCTAACTATACTGTTGAATATTGCTATTTAATTAGGCTTGCTATAAGTAGGTACTTAAATACATAATTATAATTTGTAAAAACAGTAAAAGAAAAGTGGTCCACAAGCATAGGTACCTATTACTATATAGGTATTGGAATTGTGAGATAAGGTGAAAAATCGGCAATAGGTAATCCAGAGAAAAATATGAGGTAAATAATGGTAGCGATGCGATCTACATTACGAGCGATCATGCGTGTAGGGAGAGCCCGGTTCGGCCGATACGATGCTAATACACACCAACTAAAATGTGAATATATTATGAGAATTTACAACTAATACAAACCTACTAACTTTGTTCTATAAAAAAGATTGTTGAGTGCAAACGTGCAAACAGCGTGTCATTTCGCCGCTTTATGCTTTATCCCGGTGCAAAACGTGTTTCATATATACCGCTTTCCATTTAGCATGCATCGTACCTATGTAATTTTTTATTAAGCGCTGTCTCTTACATAAGCCTTATATTGTAAGTATTATCTCAATAACGTTCGTGTAGGTGTATTCTATTCTTTCGATCGTAACTTATGCCACTTTACAAAGTCCGTTCACATAAGAAGTTAAGAACGCATTCGTTTCATGTTTCATCAACAAACTAGGTAGGTAGGACGGTTCCGAGTTAAAAAGTTCTACTAACTCCGAAATAAAAAAGTCAGTTTGTGTTAAAATATGGGCTGAAGGGTCACATCACATTAAAGTAATTGTGAATATATTTTTTTATAAATATGGATACTAACAGGATATAACCCTTAAATAAATACTCGAAATATATTATTATGTAATTTTAAAGGCTTTTTATCTTTTACCAATACAAATATGTATTATTGAACACCTCACAAGAAAACAGGTACATATTGTTTTAATTGGAATTTAAATTGTAGGTACCCAATATTTAGCTATGGGATAGGCGAGTAGGTAATGGCAATTTAGTGGTAAAATGCGCTTTTTCAGTCCCCCAGTGCCAGTGCGTAGTCTCCGCATAACAGCTCATTTTACTTTGCGGTCGTCAATGTAGGTCAGTGTTTAATCAAATAATTTAGAGCGTGTAATTGACGGACCAAAAAGTTTTCGCATGAAATCATTTAAAATTAAATCATGATTTTTCACGTTCAACTTAGTTCATTACTCGTTGACGTAAACTATGTCGAAAATGATAATATATTAAAAAGCTAATGTGTCCATAAAATCGATGTCAAATATGAGTAGGTAATATAACAATAGTTATTTACGATACAAGTGCGGAAAAGAGGGAATTCGAAGCGAGTGGCGATAAATAAAACACGATGGCACTTTAAACTTTCGACATACGCACGGAAAGTACTATTTTCCGCACTAGTTCGTAAAGTAGCACCATATGTACTGTAAAAGTTCATACATAATAGTAAGGTATCAATAAATGAATACAATAAAAATAATGTTTGGCGCGCGTCTCGATTAAACTCGGGCAAGTAACATCTTCTTTGGAGATTAGGGTAAAAATAGCCACGGGACGAGCTCGCTGGCGCTTGACTAAACACGTATGAATTGCCACCAATCCTTTTATATTACCGCTTTCCACGGCTTTGCGAGATTTCGCCTTAAACGCCCAGATACTTGGCAAGACGGATGACGTTGCGATCTGCCGTGTAAAGTTTAACCCGGTACACAACAAGAAACATTTCTATTCCCTTTCCTTCCTATATTTTGTGGAACAGGACGAGACATTTTTCCTTAAAAAGGCGAATCAGATTATTTTTAATAATACTATTATGCAACCGTTGTTTAAGAGAGGTCAAAAAAGGCGAGTGGCGTGAGTAACAATTTGAGGCGAAGCCGAAAATTATTAATAAAGACGCCACGAGTATTTTTTTAACTCAGTTAAACAACGCTGCATACAATACTTTTTCTACGACCAAGCACTTACTTTGAAATAAAATTGTAAATTTAACAAATATTTTTAATAGGAGCATGCACAAAGCCGTGACGAGTGGCGAAAGACAGGGGAGGCCTTTGCCCAGCAGTGGGACACAATATAGGCTAATAAAAAATAAAAAAAATTCAAGAAGTAGCAAAAATGGAGGGTACTGGCGGGAAAAGAATGAATGAATGAATGAAATTTAAAAAAAAACATGTCTATGGTTCACTTATTTGTCAGAGATGACATTTAAAATAAGGTGGGCAACACTGTATTTCATTCAATATTTTTTAAGTGGCCATTATACGAAGTATTGTAAAATCGCCAAAAAGATACTGCGTGTATGCACAAATTCTTTTTTGGGGAATAGACTAAAGACTTGTCTTGACAACTATAAGGTAGGGTTTTAAAGGTGTGTGCACGACCCTTTAAATGACAAATAAAAGTACGGGAGTAGAAAAAAATATACTAAAACACATTTAAATGGATCTACAATGTATTAAACGGCATATTTATTCAGTTCGATACCATTAGGTACAATTACATTAGATAGCTAAATTGTAAAACGTAATGTACTGTTAGAGACGCTTAGCAACCGGTTTATATTTGAATGTTAAACATCGCTGTTCAAAAATGTAAATTGTATTTTTATTCGATTATATACACTTAAACCGGTTCGGTACGGTACCAAACCAAACTAATGAGGTTTAGGTAATAATAATCCCATCAAAAACATTACATGTAAAAAGGTGCCAGTCTCGCACCGCTTTTACTACAAAAAAGTTTTGAGATATAATGTGAAACCAAGTCGGTTATTTTAATCAGTGCCAGGGGGTATTAAAACTGTATCAATAAGATACAGTAGAGTCCGATTAGTTCGACTTCGCATATAACAACCAACCGCTTATAGCGACGTAAGTATAGGCACTTGTTTGGTTTTAGTACGAGCTACTATAAAAGTACAACCGTTTATTACAACTCCGCTTATAACGACCGATCGCTTTTAACGACGGAAATTGACTCAAAATCCGTCCGTCAAGTCCGGTTACAACGACGAGCGACGTGGTTTTTACAAATAAATAGTTGGTAAGAAGCTTACTCTGTCTCGCGCACCTAACTCCCCTCCCCCTTTTGCCTATACGCAGCACACACGCAGCAAGATGAAATAGTCATGTGACTTTTCGTAATCTTGCAAACTAAATAAAACCCAATTCCCATTATTCAATTGAGCTTAAACTTCACATACATAATTATGTACATACGTTAGGTACAATGCAATATTTTGGTAGGTACCTTCGAGCTGATCTATGGACACAGGAGATGGACATAGAATCTGTGTGATAAAACAATTAACGTCAGCTGGATTAGATCCCCAAGAATTACGACTTTTTATTTTACGCGATTCGAGTAATTTGCGGATGACGAGTGAGTTGACTACGCGTACCTTGAAAAGTGGCTTCTTCTAAGCACACAAATCTCTCCATTTAAGACAGTGTTGTAATACTAACGTAAATAAATATTTTAAAGGAAATGGTTTTTTTTCTTTGATTGTCGCATAAGTATTCATAAATACAAAATTACGTAATTATTTTGATTAAAAAATATATTAAAATTGGCAGTTCGTTTTGTACGACGTCCGGTTAGTACGACGTAATATCAGCGGTCCCTTGGGCGTCGTTATAACCGGACTTTACTGTATCTTTAATTTGTAATACGTATAATGACTATATATAACTTTCACGTACAATAATTCTTAAACTACAAGTTCAGATTTAATGTTTTTGAGAATGTATCTTAAGCATGTTAAGCCCTATATGTCACTGAAAATTCAGGGTTCTAGCTTCAGCCAGCAAAAAATTACAGGACGTTGAAAATGGCCTGAATCGCTTCGAGAAAAGGATGGTACGGCCGCGTGCCTCTTTGTTTTGCTCGACTTGGCGGGTCACTGCCGTGCCCCCAGATATTATTATTATACCATGGGTAATAGCAATCCAACTAGTCACCAATCGCGTAAGTGCAAAATTTATAATTTATGAATTCATTAACGATAAGTATTAACGCATTAAGGGAAGATAATTAAATTTGTAGTTAAAGCACAATAATTACAAATTTTTTCTTTGTCGTCTTACGCGATCTGGCGATATCTTCTAGACAACTTTGGGTATGGGTAATGAAAAAGCTTGAAGAAAAATGATTTCAATATATGTAACTTCAAGATAGTCATATAAATAAATTTATACATTTATATGTAAGTATACTAAACATGTAAATATCCTATTACCTACTTGTAAGACATGTATATCTACTTCTTTTATGTTCAATCAGAATTTAATTTGCCATTAATAATCTTATTGATATTTAACGTGAATAGTCATCAATATTTTATGTAAATTCGCAATTAATGCAAAATACAAACACATGTTATCTTTATATAGATATGTTATGCAACAAAGCCAATAAACTTCAATCTAACTGAGATTGATTTTGCGTAAAACTCGTATGTACCTATAAGGAAAAATAAATAGTAGTGTGTTCTTGGAAGGGAGGTAACGAGAAGTTCGATATGTAGGGCGCGGAGCTAGCGAACGCGAATGCATTAGCCGACGGTGCAGCGAGAGGCATTCTTCGACAAGGAGGCTGCGGGGGTCCGCAATTATTCCAACGCAATGTCCCGGAATGTCTAATTTGCTCACGTAATTTTGGCCGGAATTTGTCCCAGGCCGGCGGATGCTGGGAACTATTTTTATTGCTCGCTTCCTATTTGCCCCGCTCCGTCGGGAACAATATAACTTGATGCTCGCGAACTCTAACAAACTTGTCTCGCAGCAAGTGTATTGTGAATTACACGTCGGCTCCTTGCCGCCGACGTTAAAATGTGTTTCTTTGCTGTTCCGCCCCGTGAGAACACTCGACGATTGCAGCACGGACACGTACTCATTCATTATGGTTAAGAGTATTTGAGGCATAAGTGAGTCCCCGTTCCTGGTTGTCTTGTATTTCGGTCGGACTGTTTGGAAGTCGAGACCAATGTCAACACTCAGAACCGTTCTAGAATTATCGTTGCAACTAAGCACTGGGATCTGAGTTTAGCTTGTGCTATCGGAATTGTGTAAACGGGACTGCCTAGTTGGGAACTACAAAGATACTTTGTACGCGGCTCTTGCTTGAATTTTATTGTAACGCGGAGCATGAAACTGCAGCGAACAGTACGTGCAAGCCAACTGGCAGTTAACAGTAAAATAAACATTGTTTACGTACTGGGGAATACTTTTTCTTATATTATATGTATAAATTTATTGCAAAAAAAATGCATTTTTCGTCAAAAAGACGCGGCCACATTGTAATCGTGTACAAGATAAGTAAATACCAACATGGGGTAGCTATAGTAAATAAATAAACATTTTGAATCCTACTACCGAAACCTACATATTGTACCTCACAGACAGAACTAAATTCGCCAACAATCAGACTCGCATTACAGGTCAGTTCATTAAAACGTGATGATATTACGTTACGCAGTAAATGTTTCTGCCATTAGCAACCAGTTCCGATTATTAAGATAGGCGCCATTTACTAATTAAAGGAAAAGTGACCCTTGACATAGGTTTTTATCGATTGACATTAAACTGACTTGACTAGTTAGGGTTCCGTAGCCAAATGGCAAAAAACGGAACCCTTATAGATTCGTCATGTCTGTCTGTCTATCTGTCTGTCTGTCTGTCTGTCCGTCTGTCTGTCCGTCCGTATGTCACAGCCACTTTTCTCCGAAACTATAAGAACTATACTGTTGAAACTTGGTAAGTAGATGTATTCTGTGAACCGCATTAAGATTTTCACACAAAAATAGAAAAAAAACAATAAATTTTTGGGGTTCCCCATACTTCGAACTGAAACTCAAAAATTTTTTTTTCATCAAACCCATACGTGTGGGGTATCTATGGATAGGTCTTCAAAAATGATATTGAGGTTTCTAATATCATTTTTTTCTAAACTGAATAGTTTGCGCGAGAGACACTTCCAAAGTGGTAAAATGTGTGTCCCCCCCCCCTGTAACTTCTAAACTAAGAGAATGATAAAACTAAAAAAAATATAGGATGTACATTACCATGTAAACTTCCACCGAAAATTGGTTTGAACGAGATCTAGTAAGTAGTTTTTTTTTATACGTCATAAATCGCCTAAATACGGAACCCTTCATGGGCGAGTCCGACTCGCACTTGGCTGCTTTTTTTATTTAGGTACCGCCATTTCACGTTTAGTAGGTTTGTAAGTACATATAGAATTATTTTATTTTGTTGAAGTTGAAGCTATATCTACATCTTATGGTATAATATATATCATAAGATGTAGATAAAGCAGTGTATGTAATTATACATAATTAGGCATTAAAATACTCGCGTGATGCTTTTATGAATCTTATTTTTAATTCTTTTCATAAACACACACTCGTATTCTAATGCCTTTCATTAAGTATGTAGCAGCCACATAAACTACTATTATCATTTCAGGTTCTCATAGGTAATTAACAAGTTATAGGAATATATATTAGGTATTGTATGTAAGTATGCACTATACGCCACACAACACAATAGAAAATTAAAATTGCGGACCGGACACTAATCAGCAAGAATGACATCAAAAGTAAAATATCTTTGACATTGGAATGTAGTTTGAAATAATATGAGCAATGGAATGGAACGAAGGAGTGTCATTTTTACTCATAGTGTCTGTAAAGAAAAATCGTTAATTTACCTGAAGTTACTGATTGTCGATTGATCAAGCATGTTCACGATCTGAAACAAAACACATTTTTTCATCACTAAAATTATATCAATTTTATACGAACATTCGAAGTACTTACTTAGTAAAAAAAATATTATACATAATATTAATTTCTCCACTTATGTCTACACGACCACTGATCTAAAATTAATATAACATCAAATTATCGGTTTGGTTTCCCCGCAAAGGCTTTTAATATAGACGACATAAGATAATTCAAGTGCGTCCAGTCTAGCTTCGCACTACCTTCCTATTGATCTATTGAAGCTAACCTGTAAGCCTTTAGCCATCAGCCCGTAAACATAGGTATGCGGTTTCAGCGCAATTACAGCATAATACGTGATCCTGTAGGCGGAGCTGCCAAAAGGCTGCGTGACACGTGCTAATCCGCCTGAATCGCGAGTAATCACGATAACGGTAAGGAGACAAGTGATTTTGGAGCGCCGCCAGGACGAGCCCGCCGAGCACTCCATTTGCTCTTTACATAACTCCGTATTCACTGGATCATTAATCTTCCTAGTTCCACGCTAGGCCGAGTTTAATTTTAATAAACGGCTTTTGCTACACTACGGTATATATTAATTACGAATGCTTGACAATTTAACATTTATTCAGGAGGTAACAGCTTTAGCAATTTACTTAGAACCTAGACAACACTAACTACATACCAATTTTAATTTATGGATTTAATACTATTCGTTGGAATTCTCTATTTCGTAATAGGAAGGTTATACCTATACCAAAATGTATGGGAACGCGATTGGCGGGCTACAGGGTCCAAAGCATATCTGAGGGTGCAACCGACCTTAACTAACGCCAAAATGAGAGAGTTAAGGTTACATTCCGATTTCGATGTATGGCGTTGCTGCTGCACTATTGCTGCTGTAGCGGGGAACGGGCGATATTACTGTCAATTTCCGTACCTAATCAATTGAGTTGCTTTCGTTGCCGTACTACTGTCGTACCGCCCCAATAGCAATGCTTTCACAACCGAAATGTAAGCTTTGTCTTGAGATACCATTACATGTTACTAAAACCACAGTTAATAAAATCGTTATCAAAACTAGCGTATTCGGACGGAGACCCGCAATTAATGGACTCTCCCAAGGTCCTTAATAATCGTTAAAACAGCGTAAAAGCACGCCGGTCGTAACTCTGATGTTAGTGGTCACTGATGTGACGCACATATTCGTGATACACTTTCGAGCCTGTCTTCAGGGAGCGACCCTAAAACGTCGGACCAACCCTTCGTCAGGCTACGGTAATATTTTATCGCTTCAGTGCCACCTACCTACACCGGGCCCGGATAATTTGTTTCGATAAATGGTGAGTTTAACAAGGCTTTTCTGTGCCCTTTTGTACAGGGCGGCGAGGTGCGAGAGAAAGTGAGGCGAGACTTTCACCGCTGTAAATTGTCCTATCTCGCATGATTATCCATTATTAAGTGCGATAAGATACTTTACAAATTAGGGATTAATTCTACCCGTATTGTTAAGGAAGTGTTTGTAATGCAAAACACATTATACCTTTTCGACTGCTTGGCTAATTTGATTAATTAACGCTCCTTAGAAAATAGGTAGGTACATATGTGTTTATGTTGTAGGTATAATATACCACATAAACACACACAAATATGTACAATAAATAATGATACAATTTTGACCTCCTCCTAATCAATTTCCTTTTTAGAGTGAACTCTAAAGACTGGAAAGGTATTTCATTACTTTTTCCGAGAAATTCTTTTAAGCAGGTTTTGCTAATCTTAGTACTAAAAGCTCTGAGAGCAATCTTCAATATTTCTCAGAGGTAGCCGTGACGTAACTTCGATAGGTAAGCTCACAATGCGGTAATATTCGGCGAACACCCGACGCAAGCTGTTTGTGTCTGACGTTACCATGAAAAGCGTGATTTACCTGCCTCCAGGGAAATACCATCGAACGCCCGGCTGCGATGCGGGTAATACGCACGCAGCTCTAATTCAGCTAATCTCCCTTTCTCGACTCTGCGGTTATAGGGTTACATGTCATGATCCCGGCTAAGTGATATCTTAATGTTATCTCGTACGAGATTACTGTCGGGATTCCTCGCAATAAATTTCCTTACGGTTCCGCGTTGTGGAACGTTGCGAGTCATTTGCCGTCGACGTAATTTGTTCTATCTAGCATTTCGATAAAGGCCTGTCATCAAAATAAAACGTAGAAAATGCCAGCAGTAATATAAATTAGTTATAACTAAAATAATTATCGGCCTAGTGTTGGCAGTTACGTCCAATTTACGGCGACATATAAATTGTACATATTAGCGCTCGTCGTTTATTTAAAGTTATTATTATTAAGTATTTAGTTCAAGTTAGCTTAACATTTACAGAAATTCTAAAATAAGAAGCAAATTCAAAATATTACTAAAATTTGAAATATATATCTTTAGAAATATAGTGCAATCTATAAAACAATGTAAATATCACGCTGAAACATTACCTAGCAATTGATCCACAGAACTAGTCAAATAAGGCATTTACTATTCATATCCTTAGTTGTTATCGATTCGATTGTATCGGAAAGGCAGAGTTAAATCGGCGTCGAGTCAGGAGAGTACCTAACGAGTTAGACTCCCAAGCAATATTACAACACGAAACATTGGCAATTCACTATTACGTGAAATAAATTATTTTTGCGACATTTATAGAAATGCAGCCACCGTAACTCAATGAAATAAAGGCCACGGGGCAATTTACAGAAACCAAAAGTTATGAATTTTAGTGCTCTATTAAGTCCGCACAAGAGTGGCTGGCCTCTAGAGCGAACGAGTTCTCGCAAGAATATCATTCCCAATAATTTTAATACATCCGAGAATCAGACTTATGGTTAAAATAATCATCCGTCACGCCAATTGACAAGCGTAAATAAACTGAATAATTTACGATAAATGTAAATCACGACGTCGCAAAAGATACTAAACGACGGTATAGTACTGTCTATCACTGGAGTCTTTATTCCTTTCAATTCTCATGAAGGTGATACAAAGGACTGTTTGCATAAATCCTGACTGTCGAATAAATGGCTTTTATGCCTCTACTTATCGTCTCTCGGATCTATAACGGCTCCACCGGGGATTATTAAGCCAGATGCCCGATGTTAATTCACAATCTTTATTTTTATACTGTGATCGAACTGTTGACGTCTGTTTGGTCTGAATTAAATGCAATTTTAACGTTAACACGGCCATTGATGTTTGAATAAAGTCTAAAGGAAAAATATGTGTTAACCGATATCGAGGCCAACATTGTTAGCAGTGGCGAAGAAAAGCCCTTCAGATTCCCAGTAAGAGCAAGCGTTATCATATCTGCCATGCCTCTGAATATATAGGGAGTGTAAAAACCCGTTTAGAGAGGTTATCTCTTGTAGAAAATTGCTTTGCATCTCTAAGGAAATAACGTGGCAAGGATATTCGTTTTGCGAAACTTTCAGAATCAGTTTCGCGACACTAAATGCCAGCGATTGATGTTTATGCAAAAAAAAAACATATAATCGTCTCTCTTGCGACTTCAAAGATGTGCAGTATTAATACATTGTTTATTTTTTATTATCACTGTATGTATATTTATATTCTTTTAGCATAGATAAATCATTTCTCTGTGGTCCACGACAACAAAAACATATCCACGTGGAAGTTTTGTTAAGAATTGCTAATAATAAAGTCTTTTTCAAGCAGTACGCAGCAAAAAAGAATCGTGTAATACTGAAATAGAGAATAGTAGAGTAAAAAATAATGTAATGGCATTAACGCGGCGCGGGGACCGTATACATGTACATATTATAAATGTGTTATGTCAAAAAATAGGGCTTTTAATAAATTATAAAGGTGGTTTAAGCGCATACCATTCTAGAGAAGATTTTTATACAATAAAGGTCTATTGTTAAAAAGCATGTTATTATGAATATAGAGGAGTGAGTAGTCCGAACACTGAAGTAAATGGAATATTTAAATTTGCTTGCGTGCGGAGGCGTGCGGGCGGGGTCACGCGAGTGCTCATGACAGATACTGCACACTCCACCATATCATACCTACCCTCACATAAAAATTACATACCCAAAGTGACTCAGTAGCGAGTGCTTTATGCTCACTCATGTTTTGTCATAACTTTTATTTACTTATGTGCCGGTTTTAACCGCCGAAACACTAGTAAAAGCATGTGAATCACGAAACAATGAACATATCCAGTTTTATACTTTTTATTATAATAGGGTTATAGTCGGTCACGGAAACGGGGTCGGTGCTTTTATATTTCACCTTTAATTGTGCTAGCTGGCAGGTCATCTAACGACGTCAATTACAGGGTGGGTTCAGTGCAAGGGGAGTGCAGCCGGAGAGCCCGGTGACTCACCAGCGCGCCCAGACGGCGCCGGCACGCACTGTCTTGCCCCACCCTATAAAACTGCACCAACGTACTCGTTGCGCACAATTCTAGCTCATATAGCTCCCTACACGGATAACGAACTACTCTTTACCCCTTTGCAAAGAGAATTTCGAGACACACGCGAAAACAAAGGAAGAAACTAACTCGCCTGTCTGGGCTATTGGCGTCCTGTGCCGGCTTCGCATACTAAGTGATGCAGTAACTTTAAATCGTTATTTAGTAGTCCGCGTATACAAAAGTAGTTGAGAATACGATTTAAATTACTAATTGGTGTTGGATTTATGTTAAAGCTAAGGTTCTGTTCATGTTATTATTTACGATTGTTCAGAATTTGTAAATTGGTAACGTTTAACGTCCATGGACTTGCAACATTTTCATATTTATAATTAATGTTTTACTATTTTAAGAAGTCGGTGAAAGATTTTTCACACCACCTATTCGGAAAAGAGCTTTTTCTTCCCTGCTAGGAGGGATAAAAGTAACACTTTTCTGTTCTAGCACACTATTTTTACATTTTTTTGCACATTATTTTTTTAGCTTAAATAATCTGTGTAAACATCAGATTGTGTCAACACTAAGATTTTTGAAGTGAAAACTTCTTTAGCGGCGCTGGGCACTTTTTGAGGTGGGGAAAAAATGATAAACTCGAGACAGCGTAAGGCGATCACGTGACCGTAAGGGGCGTAAGGCGATCACGTGACCGTAAGCCCCGTAAGGTGGCCACTCACACGGTATCAAAATTATTTCGTCTTGGGCGTTAACACTTGAATCCCTCATTACGCTCAGGATTCTACTTTAGAATCCATCGTTTCATTCAGGATTCAATGTACGCCCTTGACGGAAATATATCATTTTGATCCCTTGTAACACAAACTACGACTGTGCTCTTGAGTGGCAGTGGGATGGGGCGCGGCGGTTCGTTTCTATCAGAGAAATGCCGGGCTGTAATTCCCAGATGCCTCAGAAGAAATACATACAGGTCTAACATGCTAGTTTCCTACAGACAGATGAGTTTCCGTTTGTAAATATGTGTGTTCCTGTTGATGATTGTATTGGAAACGCAACCAGTGACGTTACAATTAATCTTTCCCTTATTTATTTAATCTTACAGCACAAAAATACATCGTATAAAAGGCGGACTTAATTCTATCTTTACCAGCCAAACTTTAGCAAAACAAATAAGTTGTAGGCGGTGAAATTTCATTGACACAAAGCTCAACCTAACAACACTACCGTAAAATGGGGTGAGTAGGGTTCGCCGGGAGAGTTGGGTTATGAATGGGGAGAGAAGGGATGAAAGGGGGTTGAGATGGGATTTTAAGGCTACTGCTACCAAAATAATGTATTTCAATTTAAAAAGGAGCTATAGTAATACTCATAATTTAAAAAAATTGATCCAACAATCTTCCAAAATCACCTTTGTATGAAATTCCATCTCACCCCAATTACGAGGGACTACGGGGTGAGATGGAATTTCCTGTTTATCGTCAAAGTTATGAAATGGAACTACCCAAAATAAAATAAAAACTAAAATACAAACGTCCGGAACACTTATTATTATATACGCCATTCAGTCTGCATATGTATAAATAAAATGTTATCGAGGTTTGAATGTCAGTTTTGCCCCTACTCACCCCATTTTACGGTACCCTTAAAAATACATATAAATAAAATTAGTTACAAATCTAAATTTTTTTGCTGATTTCAAAATGACTGAACATGTTTGACCTTATTTCTTCACTGTATTTTCGTAAGCTTTTAAAAAATCATGATCCAAGGAAACATTTTTTTTCTTCAGTAGAGATCTCGAGGTTTGCTATTTATATTTCCATCGTAGAGGTACCTGACCTACCTCAGTCAGTAGGTAGGTAATGGGAATTGCAGCGCTGCATTGGTTGCTTGTGGTTAGACGAGCGGCGCCGCGGTTGCCAGTCACGACTGCTTCGAAGCGGAAGAACTCACTTTATCATTTTTATATCGGCATAACAGAAAACCGGCATGCTTTAAACTTGATACTAGTTTAAAGTCAATAGGGTCTTGCCCAGTAGTTCTATAAAGATCGTGTAACTTTGGAAACTAGAATACGATATCATATGTTGTACTGTATATTTATACAAAATACTTAAACTGATTTAAATCATCGTAGACTAGGGGTCGACATAGCTGGGCTCCCGAGTATGTATTTGTGTATAGGTATCTACCTATTTATTTTGTCGTGACAATTTCTTAAATTTTCACGCTCCTTATCAATCGGATGACGGTTATCGAATTGTTGTCTAAAATATTTTTTTACTAAAAAACTCAACTAGTTTTATAAAAAGGTATGGCGTATTTCATTCCCACAACTAAGACAGTCATGCGAGACTGAACTCACACTCACACCTTGAAATTTGAAATTTAAGTAATGGTTTGGACTGCATTGTGAGTTGCGAGTCATATAACTCAGCATAAAACATAGGTAAGTACATTATTATGCTAAATTGTAACCGAAAAACATTAAGTTCTTACACTCCTTTTTCTTTGTTCGTCACTGCAGTAGTTGCATCTATACAAACTGCGACGATATACCTGCGGAATCATCGTCAAGTCAAGATATCTCACCCTTATTGGTAAAACAAGGAGTAGCCGGCCAAGGGCGTCATAGTCTGGTGCGTTTTCGTTTTTTCCTTTTTAATCACGATTGTCACTGTAAGTAGGTGGTTGGTAGGTAGATGTGGTTCGGAGCACTTTGTTTTAAAAATATTTTGTTTTTGATATGAAAGGACTAACTGTAGATATCGACGAAAGACGAAGTGAAACTAGTGGAAGTGATCGAAATTGGTAAAGGTAAATTGGCATATAATATTATAAGTGATTAATTCCATAAATTATGTATAATATGATGAGCTGTGCAATATTTGGGGTTTATTTCGGTCTTGGGTGTTTTCTACCTATATTACCTATTATTTTGTCATATACTTTAAGACTGTCGATTTGAGTAAGACTGTTCCTAAAATAATTATTTTGTTTAGGTAGATATTTCTTAGGTTGTTAAGATTTGCTTCTATTTAAGAAATATTTTGTGAAATACTGAATCGCTTTTAGTTGCACATTCAAATCTCTACGCTAAAGAAATTGTATAAACAGAAGACCGAAAAATGTTTCGCCTTTGCCGAAAAACTCGTGCAAAGCGGCGAATTTCCTTAAAGAGTTTGTTCCCACAAATAACTGGTTACGTCAAGCACCTGGATTTAAATGTCGCTGTGAAAAGTGCCTTGTTATTTATTTGTTATGAGGAATTTAGTTGTTAAACACACAAGTATAAATGTAGTCAGTTTAAGCTTATTCCATTGCTGCAATAAAGTACCTAACCTACTTATAGGTTAAATTAACAATAAGCTTTTAGAGTTTAGTGATTGCAGTATTTTTTATGTTGCTGCTCTTATTTTTAGACGTGATGTCACATCTTTGTAGCAGCCGTCCCAATGTTAAACTTTAGTTTGGCAAATCAAACGCTTACAAGCTTATAAAATTATAAATTCCGAAATTTAGTTAATATCCTGGATTCATTGGAATTGTCTCAGCACATAAAGTAGGGAGGAGACGGGCGGCCAGACGTACGCACACGCTTTTTATAGACGGACGCCGCAAATAAAGTTTAATATGTTGCGCGCCGGCGTCTGCAGCGTCACGTTATTTTAGATCAGCCTATTCACAATGCATTGTCTCAACTGTAAGCAGACAAGCTCGCCCGCAAGCAAGTCGCAAAGTATTACTTGACCTCGAGATTCTTAACAAATATGCGTAATCGGCGAACACATTTACACTGGTTTCCATAAACATACGGTAGACTTTGTAATCTAACAGTGAAGCGGAGTTTCAAACCGAACATTTCTTTTGGGTTAAGCTTCAATATATCATGGGATGAGCTCGATATTTTACGATAGCCATGGTAGTAATTTAGGATTTAACAATGGAAAATGGAGCCGTGGCAGACTGAAAAGGTGGAAACACGTAAAATAAACTGGGATGAAGGCAACAGGAAGGTTAACTTAAATCATATACAAGGAACTTGTATCTCAGACCTGTCATGTTACATATTAAATAAAATATGTGACCTTTTCAAGAATAAGGTGCCACATGGCAGTAGCGCCAATAAGCGCCAATTTGCTTGAAAATGACCCATTTAGAGGTGAATTATTGTATACTTATATTATAATCGTTCGAATACAAAAAAACTCTACGACGCAAAAATATACCATATATTTAAAACTAAGCTGTAACAAAGTACATTTTTCAGAAGTCTAAATCAGTTGCAGAGGCACTGCCGTATTCGAACTTCAAGATATTCACAAGAGACGACACGTACTAGATCCATTCTAAATACGTTATAGTTTAGATTTCAACTAGTTCTCTTTTGCAGCGCAATTCGGGCAACCAATGTCACTTTTACGTTAGATAGAGTTAGATATCTATTCGATGTGAATTGGATCTCTAAGTCATATCATGTGGAAATCGTTCAAGAGTATCTCCAGAATCGCGCAAATGTCAAATTTGACAAGTTAGATCATAAACATATCGTTATCGTATCTTGGTGATGTCTAAAAGATATCTAATAGATGTCTATTTCAAAATTAGAATCGGGCCCGCAGTCAATTATTCCGAAATTCTGTTGTATTCTGTATTTGTTAAATTAATATTCTGACTCACGAAGTCCATTGCTTTCTAAATCCCCAAATCATTTTAAACTATCTCTGTTCAACAAAGCATTTGAATAACTAAGTAACTTTATTTAATGAAACATTAAATGGTTTCACTGAATTATTCAACGGCTTCTATTATTCGTAATGAATAAGATTTGTACAATGAAAATCTAATTATAGCTTTACATCTTTGTAGTCAAGTTGTAGTCTAAGAGATAAACGTAAATATACTTACATCATCGAGTACCTATAAGACCAAAACAAGAGTGTTTACTACACGAGTTACACGACTACGTGTTTAGATTAGATATAGCTGGTCAAGCAGATCTTGTCAGTAGAAAAAGGCGGCAAATTTGAAAAATGTAGGCGCGAAGGGATATCGTCCTATAGAAAATTTGAATTTCGCGTCTTTTTTTACTGACAAGATTTGGTTGACCAGCTATATATCAAATAATATAATATATAGAGAAACGGGATCTGTAGTTTTGACTGAAATATACTAATATTTTACTAGTGCTTACATACACCGACTTTAGCTATCGAATACCGATAAATAATCCGTTTAACTGGTTTACAGTCGGTATATTGGTTTATATAATTATCTAATTCGAACAATTTATGAATAATCCGTAGTTTAATCAGGTAGAATTTAAGCGATTAGACTTTACTCTATTTGTATGAACAGTGTATGAACCCATGTATATACTTACATCATGTACATATTAACTCTTTATTGTACAGAACATACAAAGACACAAATACAGGATAGGCAGTATAAAGGCGACAGCTTTTCCCTTTAAAGGATCTCTTCCAGTTAACCTTCGAGCAGATGACAATTGATGAATAATGGTAGACAAGCATAGCACTTAGGCAGTAAATACAATAGACTAGAGGAAAACAATAAAAAAATAAAAAAGGGCCATTGAGAGTTTTATCACCTAATGAAGTGACATTATATTACTTGATAATAATAATAATTCATGATTAAACACGTTTTGACAATAGTTGTAAGTATGGATGATGTGATTGAACGAACGTCCGCTTGAAAAGTTACGAGATTTCCTGTGGGGTCAGCGGGCTCAGCACGGTTCCATTTTTATCGACTATCACTATGCCCGTCACTTTCGTACTTACATACTTGTTAGAACGTGACAGGCATGGTGATAAACGATAAAAATTCCACCGTGATACTAGGGCTGTAGACTGATGTATAAATAAAGTAGCGCGACCCCGACCTGATGTTCCTGAGCCATTAGTAGTTCCTTACTTAATGGATATCTATCTACTCACACTCAAGACTAACGTAAAAACTCACATCTTAGAGACAAGTCGAAGCTCGTGAACTTACGACACCTTTTAAGTGGCACTGTTACCACTTCTTGTGTAAAAAGAGCTTATATTTATGTAACAATTAATGTCGACTATGTCGTTTTGAACTCTGAGCTAAAAGAAACCTATTTGGGATTATAGTCAGTAGGTAAATAATCTTCGGTATAAAAAGAAATCCGAACGGGTTATTTTTATCTTTTCATGAAAGTTTTCGTCGATATTTGTTAATGTTTATGACGTTCTATTTAATACCCTTTTTTAAATCTGTTGGAATATATGTATTCAGAATAACTGTTTTTGGGATCGTCATTCAACTTTAGAATCAAACGTACGTGTATATTTTAATCTATAAATAGGTAGCGTCAGAACATAAGTATTATGAGTTGGCAAGCCATATTTGGCTTACTTCACCGTCATAAAATAGACAAGCTGGTGTGATTAGAGTACCGTGGATGCTAAGCCAGATATCGATTTACAGGTATTTATATATCTACTAAGATTTAGTTACCTGGAACCGGTAATTATACACTACATTACATTGCTAAATATGTAGTTAACTAAGCAAAGGAACCTAAATTGCATATAATTTAACAATGGCAAGGTAAAGCTTGTCCGAGTTCTCTTTGACCGACTTGCGAGTCCCAGACCGGTACGACTAAAACTCATTTAGTATCCAGTAGTAATTAGTGTAATTACGTATTGAGAATGTACTTTGCATAAATAATGTCCTAGTAGCCCGAAGGCGACAATATTTACGTAGTAATAAAATTATTTGGTTTATTAATAAAGTACATAATATACTACAAATATAATATATTTTAGTAGGTATTTAAATGACAACGAAAGAGTTTAAGGCTTCACGTGAAACATTTAATTCAGAAAACATTAATCGGTCAAGAGCATGATGCGGATGTACGTAATAATCGTAGGTACCTATTACGTAAGTATATATCATTAGATACATCAAAAACGAATTTTACATATTGGTTTCTTATCTAAGAACGAAGAAGGAATTGAAAGAATTGCCATGATTGTATAAAATACTTATATGTAGGTACTTATCCACTTAGATTTAATAATTATACAAATAGTCACAGCTGGTCGAAATGATAGAAACTTGCGAGATTACATAAACGTACCTAACCAATTACCTACTTAACTTTATTCTGTTCTAGATGCCAGTGCGACTACGTCAAGCCTATGTTTAGACTTTGGAGTAAGCTAATAGGTAAATAGAGAAGAACCGGTGTTTTAAATCAGCGGCGGGAGTGTGGGCGATGTGCGCAGCTTGCTATGGCAAAAAATACGGATTCGGCGAATCGGCACCTGCTGCGAGTTATTAAAAACATTAAATAATATAAATGCTAACACGTTTTGTAGAATCAGCTGGATCCTAAGGCTTTATAAATACAATTAAAAACCTGTCGCGTGTTGTTCTGAGAACACTTGTAGTGACCATAAAGTACCTACATACCTAATATTCCAGTTGCAGTAAAACTGATCGGAATATTTAGACGTTGCACTGAAATAACCTCGGCGTAAAATTCCTCCTATGAATTTAACGAGGGAGCACTGAAAATTCCACGCCCTGTCCTCCGCGCCACTTGTCAAAAGACGCTTAACTCAATGAGAATAGCCCGCGCGCGCATTTTCTATGTCCTTGAAGTTCCACTGCAACTGAACGCTATTTTTGCTTTACTGGTGGTTCTATTCGTAGCCGTGAGCTGTACTTGAGATTAAATATTATGATTATGGCCACTGCTTGTGTTTTCCTAGGTGGTTCGCTCGCATTTCCAATTGCACGTTTCGTAAACACTCCTGCGGTCTAGCATGAGTTGCGTTCTCGCGCGCGACTCCATACATCTGGCGCGACTTCAAGTATGGACTCGCGCGTGAGAACGCAATTCATGCTAGACCGCCAGGAATCAGAGAGAAATAGGTAAATTAATAAAGAACATATCGCCACTATACTATATACACTAACTAAGTTGGGCAAAAACTTTTTATAATTTATTGTATTTCTATAAGTGAGAACCTATAATTGGCTCTGTGATTCTATTGTAATTTCTGGATATATGTAGCGCTGTTGGTTTTCCATGTACTAAAATAAAATAAAAATAAAATAAAATACAACACCGCGATCCCATCATGGTCGTAGATGTAGCTATTTATCATGTTTGCATTTAGCATGTGTTGAAGCTGCGAAAACAGGTACAAAATCTTTATTGCGCTGCAGGTGTGAAATTGTAAATCGCGTTTGATCGATTACTTTTTACGTTTTATGATTGGTTTTCTGCAAAGACATGAATTCAATTGCAGATTAATTTATTGATTTCAAATCAGGTATCCAAGATGTGATCTAGTTACAGTTAATTATTGTAAGCTGAGGTAAATAACGGTCGCGTCGCACCCCCGGCCCGCCCCTAGGCGTAGCGGCTAATTGCAGTAGAAAAACCCGGCGTATGCGGCTAAAGGCAGTATGGAACTGTGGAAATATATAGAAGGCAGGGTTGCCACTTGATGGTCGGCTTTCTTCGAATCCATTCGACGTTCGTTTATTATTAAAACTTTGGCTTTGTGCATGTCGTGTTTTAAAGTTGGCACGAATGAAATGAACCAAACAAATGACCTATCGCTGCGTAAATGGCCTTCTGTGAAATCACCTTGTTGAGATGTTAAGTAGGTAATAATTTTGACAGCCTATTTGTTTTCTTGTTAATTCAATCTATCCAGGCCCGTCTTTGTGGATAGACCCATATGTGCTTAAGAGAAAACCTTTTATCTAGATAATTTATCATCTTATACGAAAAAATAGGTGTCTACATATATATATAATATTAGAATGTAAAAATGGATAATAACCCGCGTCTTTTAAAAGTTTGTATATACTTAAGTAAAATATATGATTCCGATACAGTGCCCATTGCCTGCTGTTGTACCTATATGTGTTACATAGAGATAGCATATTTACCCTTTTACTAATTTAAAAGTTGTCACAGAGTAGAGATTTAGTAGATTTGTTTTATTGAACATATTATGTTATGGTACCTAATACAATATTTATCACGTGTTTGCATATTATGATTCTGCATTTAGATTGAAGCATTTTGTTAACAAAGGAGAACTAATATTGTCTTCGGTTACCGCGATGAATAACTACTCATAAAATAAAAGGATTAAAATGGATTATATCGCGTAAGTATATTGAATTTATACTACATCCCGACGTCGGGATATACGCGATATAATCCGTTTTAATAGTTTCATTTCAAAGGAGAACTATTTTAACAAAGGTCTCTATTATGGTGGCTATATCACAAATTATAATAACAAAACGTCGAGTAATGCCTTCAGCTATTTATGATCGTATTTGGCAACTTTATGAACATAGTCTCTTTTATATAAAATAGCAATTAACGTGATTAATTAATTATTAGCATCCATTAACATACTCGTTTGCAAAGTTTATATTAATTACCCTTTGGCTCGTAGCTTCAAATTCTGAACATAATATTAAGTAAGCATTTCAATATGTATACGGTTATCAAAATACCTAATGCAATGAGATGATTTTTCTGTGTTATCAGACATGAGGCGAGTCGTTTTCCGAGCAGTGCGGAAAACCGGACAACATGCAATACGAGTAGTACAGGGAAATCCTTCGGGGCGTGCGTCAACAACATTATAAACTATTGCGCTAACGCAAATAAAGTGTGGCTAGTTAGTTATGTAAACTGTGACGTTAACATTAATAAAATATTACCTACTAGATTTATCTAAATTGAAAGGTAGGTATGATACTTATTATGTGATAGGTACTAAGAGCGATAAGAAAATAAACATTTCCTAGTTACGAGTACCTAGTAGCAGAGTTGGGCAAAAATTAACTTGAATAAGAATAAGAATAAAAACAGAAATTTTATTCTTATTCAAATCGATTTGTATTAAAATAATTCTTGCACTAGTTATTTTAGAATAAAATTAAGGTGAATAAATCATGTGACTTTTATTTTAAATGCGGAATAAAACACAGAATAATTATTCTAGAAGTGGGACTATTCTAAATAAGGTTTTATTCAATTAAAATGTTATTTAGAATTAAGTTCATTTTTGTAGTACAATCGGTTATATTTTGTAAGTTGATTTTCACCCTTCTATGTAAAAGTCGGATTTATTTGATATTTGTTACTTTAGTTTAGGTACAGTACCCATTAAAGAATTCCGCTATACACTGTCTATCTAGTTCTATCATCCGATCAGGGTGCTTAGCCAACCTGCCAAACGTTAACGCTTAGTAGAGTTGCGTAGTCTCTCTCTATCACTCTTACATATTAGTGCGATAGAGAGACAGATACCGTTTCGTTGTCGTAGCGCAAACGATTGGTATGTTGGATAGACTCCCATAACAGCTACATTGTACCTAATGATTTGGTTATTAAATTAAAAACAAAAAATGACATCTTGGGTAGGCACCTTGGGTGCGTAGCCAATATGCCAAACGTTTGCGCTACGAAACGAAACGCTATCTCTGTCTCTCTATCGCACTAATACGTAAGAGTGATAGAGACAGAAAGCGCTTCGTCGTCGGAGCGCAAACGCTTGGCATATTGGCTAAGCCCCCTGAACAGCTAAATTGTAGCCAAAGATTTGATTATTAAATTAAAAACAAAAATTGACATCTTGGGTAGGCACCTTGGGTGCGTAGCCAATATGCCAAACGTTTGCGCTACGAAACGAAACGCTATCTCTTTCTCTATCGCACTAATACGTAAGAGTGATAGAGACAGAAAGCGCTTTGTTGTCGGAGCGCAAGCGATTGGCATCTTGGCTAGGCCCCTAGAACAGCAAAATTTACCTAATGATTTGGTTATTAAATTAAAAAACAAAAATTGGCATCTTGGCTAGGCACCTTGGGTGCGTAGCCAACATGCAAATCGTTTGGGCTACGACAACGAAACGCTATCTCTGTCACTCTATCGCACTAATATGTAAGAGTGATAGAGACAGAAAGCGTTCGTTGTTGGGGCGCAAGCGATTGGCATGTTGTCTAGGCTCCCAGAACAGTTAAATTTACTTAATGATTTAGCTATTAAATTAATAACTTAAATTGGCATATTGTCTAGGCACCTTGAGTGCGTAGCCAACATGCCAATGGTTTGCGCTACGACAACGAAACGCTATTTCTGTCTCTCTATCGCACTAATATGTAAGAGTGATAGAGATAGCAAGCGCTTCGTTGTCGGAGCGCAAGCGATTGGCATCTTGGCTAGGCCCCTAGACCAGCTAAATTGAACCTAATGATTTGGTTCTTAAATTAGAAATAATACGGTTACTGAAACTATGCGACAGTCAATTTGTAAGATTTTATTCCATAAAATAGGTACCTATAAATTAGACGAGACTAACTACTATATTACATCTACCTAACTATACGTAATTAGTACCTATACGGTACCCAGACTTCATTTTTATTCGTGGAATATTATTTCGAATAAAAATCATGATTATATTTATTTGATTAAGAATAAGTTATTCTCATTAAATTTTTTCTCATACGAATTATTCCCGATCAAAATTATTTGAATATTTTTGACGGGAATAAAATCGAGATGATTTTATTCCTACGAATTCTTATTCAAATAATGATTTTATTCTTGAATGCCCAACACTACCTAGTAGTCCCATGTTTGTCACTTCAATTGAATATTTTATTTCGTGCTACAAGTAGGTTTAGGAATGTAAAGGGGAACAATCGGCTACAATTGTATAGGTTACAATTTAAATTTTAATGTATGTTTATCGTTTACTTACATTCTTTGATATTAGGATGAGAAATATGAAGGCGGATTATGTAGGTACCTGCAAATAAAGAACATTAATGTTAAATATTTGTAAAGCGTGACGTGATGAAAACTAAAATTCTAATACTTTTAAAGAAATAAGTAAAAAATATCGTATGCCTCAATCGGCAGAAGGGCACTTAGATTTCTTAGGTATCTAACTATCTATACTGAAGCATAGCGACTTACAACTGCTTAAGTGACAATACCGCAGGTACCTAATTGTTTACTATGACTGGTTAATTTATCAAAGACTCGTAACGTGTACTAGCTCCGCGAAGGTTGTATGTAAAAGCGGTATAAACGGCCTAGTACAAGAACGGGTTGGTCCAGGAATTTAATTATTACGAAGGCTCCTTTTATGCATAGTTTAGTGGAAACCGTGGAAAGGTCCAGCGACACCTGCTCTCGTTAGCTGTATTATGCCAGCTGCCTTCATGTGCCCTAAGTAAATTATTCAAAACATTATAAGATTATAACAGTCATGTTTTTCATCCACCTCTCATATTCTGAAAATGGGTTGTGGTTTGTATAAGATAAGAAGCAGGTTAAAAGTGATAAGATTCGAACTTGGGGACGAAAAACTGTGTTTTCCTATTTTTCACCGTTCCGTAAGAACGTGTCGGGAACAAATGGAAAAATCTCATAATATTAATATACTGTGATTGCCCTAGCTTTGCACAAACTTGGCAGTAAAGTAAGAATAGATTGCTTAGAAAGATGACAGCCCTACGTAGAACTAACGGCTTAACTAAATTAATTAAAGATCTCGTCATTGTAAAAATTGGCCGTAAATCAATTCGAAGAAAATATGTTGATAAACATATTTCTCGGAATGTTAACAAATTATATTACAAAATATTCATGAGCAAAACCTAGAGACCCAGATCTCACTTACATCTTCGGGTCACTTTGTTAAGTGTGTGGATAAATATGTTTTCGCGAGACTAATTCGAAAATAACTTACGAACATCTAATATAGTTACGAAAAGGTCATCAAAGTTCAATGTCCGTGACACCATAAGTGAGTGCAGGTGCTCGGCAGCTGTATTCAGTCCCTTGGCTGCACAATGTCACATGTGGTTACCATACCCTAACTCACATACGACGTCATTCTACTAGGGATATTACTTAAGACTCCATTCGCGCACGCGTCGACTTTAATTAGAAATGTCAACAAGAAATAGAGTATGTGCTTATACATATGGATACCGAGAACCTAATCCAGTAAAAAAATACGACGACACAAGAAAAACAGCAGGTTTGTTAAGGACGCTTAACTGGAACATTTTAACCTTTATTTTGATATGTTAGTGTCTTACAAGTAAAACCCTTTTAGATTTAGCGTTGTGTAAACATTTTAGGCCCTTACTTTAGGTAGGTAATTATATAAAGGCCGAATTCGATTTCGTTATATTTTATTGTAACGCATTGGTGTAGCTGCGTATAATCATGTGATTAATTTTTCGTGATATTAACGTTGCTTGTTATAGCTTTAAACATTTAACCAACCTTAGTTATGATTAATAATATTCATGTATTAATTGGTCTCACTGTTAAATTAATATGGAACTTTGAGAGCTAATCATCGTAAAACACGTGCATACACGTGTCGGAGATGTCTTAATCTCTTTGATTACGGAAAACTGAGTTAGACAGGTGCAATAGGTATTCTTTAAATTCAAACGAATGATTTTGAAGTTAATTAAGCTCACGGCCATGCCATTAAGTTATTTAAAGCGTAAAAAATATTGATTTAGGAGATCAATGAGTTTTTTTTTTCATACGTAAAGATATGACGAATGCCTTTGTAAATGCCTCTTGGCATTTATAGGCATTGACTTCTTATGTGATATCTTTTCAAGTATTTCAAATGCTTCAACGATACTTTACGTCGTATGTAGAGGACAAGTTAATTTAAAAGCTTAGCCTACAACCTAAGTCAAACCTTTTCTTTACGTTTTAAGACTCTCGAACTCCTGAGATAAAAACAAATATAGGTACTACTGATATGTTTATCTCGTTAATATGCTAACATGATTTCCATGGCCGTATGATGATTAATGGTTGGTTGGAGTAATTTATTTACAGTCGAGCGAACAATGCCGACAATTTCAAGGTGCATGCGACTGCGTAAACAGCCGGTCGAAACTTACGATCATGTATCGTTTTAATTTAAGGGTGCTAAATGTCAGCATGCTGTATCAATTGACCTTTCGTACACTTGACTGCATTCTTTGGCAGTTGTTAACCGTCAGTATCGTATCTATCTGTATGATATTTTTTATTTATTTTAATAATACACTCCCGAGTTTTTTTGTATACATTTGCTCAATAGGTACCAATTATTGTTAGGTATATAATAGCCTTAGTCCATAACTACTATATTTTATAATATCATGCCTCATACAGTACCTGCTTTATTTAGGAAGACATGTCACAAATAAATATGAAATGTCAAATTGAAATAATTGAAAAAGTTAAGATAATAGGTAGGTAAGTATGTAATATCAGAATAAAATTATATAACTAACGAATATAATTAATTTGAATTGATATAAAATAAATCTGGGGGCACGGCAGTGCCCCCGCCAAGTCGAGCAAAACAAAGAGGCACCGCCGTACCATCCTTTACTGGAAGCGATTCAGGCCATTTTCGACGTCCTGTAATTTTGTGCTGGCTGAAGCTAGAACCCTGAATTTTCAGTGACATATATATAGGGCTTAACATGCTTAAGATACATTCTCAAAAACATTAAATCTGAACTTGTAGTTTAAGAATTATTGTGCGTCAAAGTTCCTTAGTTTCGACACTGACACACTTATACACTCACCGATCATCATTCTCGATCTCATACTTCTAGCATACCCACAAGTTTCAAATTAAGAACATAAGTAGTTTTTAGTTTATCAAGCCATAGAAAACCTAAAAATATTGCAATATCAGTCGCGTTTTAAAGATCTAAGAACTGCATAAGTAAGTTTGTAATCCTATATAAATATATGATATTACAAAGTTACTGTTGCAGTTCCTACAAATAGTAGGTAAAGTAAAGGTACACAACGATGTACGATGTGAGCATGAATGAAGATGTGTTTAAATATGACATGTGTATACATAGTATGGGTATGAGTACCCGAAAAGAAGGACTGTCTACAAAAAGAGATGAGATCCCATCAAAAACATTACATGTAAAAAGGTGCCAGTCTCGCATCGCTTTTACTACAAAAAAGTTTTGAGATATAATGTGAAACCAAGTCGGTTATTTTAATCAGTGCCAGGGGGTGTTAAAACCGTATCAATAAGATATCTTTAATTTGTAATACATATAATGACTTGGCAATCGCACATAATGCTTTACTCGTACCGTACTCGTAAATATGTGTAATGCTCAAACTGCAATTAGCGCTAGCGTTATGTTCAATTACTTAGAATTATTTTTAATAGGTGTCGATGATCCTTATGTCATTATGCAGCCGTGCGATGGCCAAGTCATTATACGTATTACAAATTAAAGATATCTTATTGATACGGTTTTAACACCCCCTGGCACTGATTAAAATAACCGACTTGGTTTCACATTATATCTCAAAACTTTTTTGTAGTAAAAGCGGTGCGAGACTGGCACCTTTTTACATGTAATGTTTTTGATGGGATATGCATTGTTTCAACGATGATCAAGATCCTTCCATGCGCCGTTGTACTTGACACATAAATATCAACATCATTATTATGGTAATTGCAATACCTGCTTGGTAAGTCTAAAGTACTAGCAATAAGTACTACGAAATATTAAGTAAAATCGTAATTTCAAAGGACATTAATTAAACATATTTATTAATGTAACTGGCTAGGCTACTGTAATTGTCTATTGTAATCATTATGACTTAGAATAATAAGGAACTTTTGTTTTTATACATACATAATTTCATTTTCACGCTGGGAAAGACTTTACACCTCCAAATCTTATTAGTATGTAAATAATAGTAATCTGACATTGGGAACCTTTTACATCTCCAAATGTAATGTATTATCAACCATCTTTGTTATATTATGGTAATTAATAATTATTCATTTTAAGATAACCTAACCTTACTATCAATAACAATTTATTCTTATAACAGTGCTTATAACGGTAAATTACTTAATTGTATTTGCCCATACAAATTTTGTCTTAAAATCTCACATTAATCCCATATTACGGTTTAGTGAACAGATAAATGGACAAATAGCTGCAAGGGAATGAAACACCATTTGTTTCCGTATTTCTGAGCTGAGCTATTTGTGAGCGGATTCTATAAACTGTTGATTGAATTCTGCGGCGGCGCCTCGAACCGTATTCGACTGCCTGCTTCATCATCTTCCTATCTTACTCGGTAGTCTTGCAGCAAAAGAGATCATATTATTTGTACGATAAATACCATTACATCATATGTAAATGTATTGAAGATGTTAGCTGCGAATTTAAGAGGTACGCATTAGACCGAAGCAGAATGGACTGTGCGAGCGCTTGCACATGTGAATACACCTTGGGATACGATAAAAAATACTTATACTTAAAAATAATCTTATTAGGTAATCATTGAAACTATCAATAAAACTAATCGAGATCAATATTTAATTAAGTAATTAATTATTTAGAGGATATACGAAAGAAATATAAATAACATTTCTTTCATGTAATAAATGAGCCCGTATTCAAAATTACCGTTCTCTTAAAAGTATGGACAAACGTTACTATAATTTCCGTTAGCAATGTAAATAGCAGTGTGGAATACCAACTCGTAAATATTAACTGCAGTTATACACTTTAGAATTATCTTTTTCATTGCTTGGGGCATTTTCGTTTTTATGTACCTAGATTATTTCAGGCGCGAACTCGCAGAGAGCTGTGATATATAAAGTTGTGCATTGTGCATTAGTTTCAGGTCGAGTCTTGCTACCTTTTACAACTGAAACTGAGTGCGTTCATAACAGGACATACTTAGGTACAATAGGGCTAAAAGTTTGTAGACAGGTTACAACAATCTTAGTTTTCAAAATAACAGAAGACTTTAAAAGTAAAGTACTAAATGCCATATTATCAAGTAAATTCTGTACTATAAAAAGAAATAAGAATATGTATTTTTTATTAGCTCTTAAATTTGAGTCATAGCGCTCACTTATCTACAATGCCACAACATACACACATGTGTGACGAACTATATCTTCATCTTTTTTAATTTTTAATACCTATTTAGCCACTGTTTCAGTGAGCGTCACACCCAGGTTAATAACGTTGGCAACGTGTAAATACTAAACCAGCACGTGCATAAACAAAATTTGAATAAAATGCGAAATAAACCAGTTAGAATTTTTTTGTTTTATTTTGAATATTAATAAGCTTAAAGTTCAACTAGTTAAAAGTGGATGCAGCAGTTAAAAGCCATCAGCGTAAATCGGGTCGAGGACTTAACTCCAAAATTCGACGTTCTACAGTTTTCGTCGAGTTTAGCGATGCTACGATTTATCAACTTTCTTGTTTTATAGCGCTCGTAAACGACGACGCCGAGCGGCATCGGTCGAGAGCAGATAACAATACAAATGCTAATCGCGCGACCTCCACTTCTGATTTCTTCTCAAATCCGAAGTTTCCGTGACACGACACGGTTTCGCAATATCAGAACTAGATTTTAATATTCCGATTTCATATATTCACGAAATGAATTAATCCTGAATAAATGAATAGGTAAAAGATTAATGTGAACAATTTTCATATTTCTAATAATTCGTCAGATTGCCGCCTTCCCGTCTATCGAGATTACATATAAATTTATCACCTTGTTTTAATGCAACAAATCACCTTTAGAAACCATACCGCGTGTTTCCATTTCAACTATTGTAGTCAAGGTAGAATATGTACCCATTTGTTATATTTCCCAAAAAATAGGGCACAAAGACAAAACGCATCGATGTATTCATAAAGAGGCAGAAATTGTTTCCTCACTCTGGTACGTGACACCATTGTCGCAGTATGGCACGGACGGTTGAACATGAATTTAAAGTTCCAACTGGTAATAATTTTCCAGCATTTTCCTCACGGGTTCGAACGTGGTATATTTTCTAGAACATGATGTCAGCGGTTCGCCTTGAGGTTCCGTGCAGCATTCCGCGTCGATCCCGCACTACACTGCACGTGGAGCCTTCCAACTAATTATACACTTGTTGGAAACTAATACACACCAATCAATCGACCGGCACGGGCAGCGTATAGTTATACTCGTAACTTATAAGTACATACATATCCATTAATTGAGCAAAATATTTGTTTTAATACAAACTCTAGGCGCGAGATTTGCGTTTAAGTAGCCTGCTTATAAATATATTTATTAACCTAATACATATTTGCCGATTTATCTTGTTCGCATAACAATAAAGTTCCTGAAATCGTGTTTAATTAGTTATCATAAATATATTACTGTTCACAACACACTTTATTGCTATATTCTGCGCAATGATAAAAACTTAAAAAGTTTCCGCTGTAATTTTTCATCAAACTCGCTTTCCAACTAATAGATAGCGCTCTCTGAATATCCCTGACTATATTTTAAACCTTTCAAAAACATCACACCCTGTTTTAAAGAACAATTTATCAAGCATTGTTCGCTCACAATCTAGAAACTTCACTGCTTCAAACTTCCTAAAGGACCGGAACCGTTAAGAACTTTTATTTAAATAAAGTGAACACAACGAATGTTTATGTGGGCAGATTAGTCTCTCCAATAGGGATACACGACGCCACCGACTAATGTTGACATTAGCTGTCCCTTAACTCACGTAATGTGCTTACTCGACACACATCTTCTGCCGTCGTAAGTTCATTAATGGACTCTTTTATCTCAGGAAACACCTTTTGTACTGTTTACAACTGTCACATAGCTTTCATGTGAACTAATCTGATGTCAACGCAACGTTACGACCATGGACCTAGAATATTACGGACGGACTGTCACCTAAGACAAACTGTGACACTGCAATGGCGGACGGTTTGAATGTGTGCGTGTAGACGAGTGTTACCATGTAACACAAATTCTCCCCTAATGCTGAAACAATTATTTTTAATATCGTTCTTGCTTTCAAATAAAAAAATTGGGACAGTTTTACGTTAGACAATAAAAAAGGTGTGTACGTATCTGATTTTATAGGTCTTGTAATTCGCAATATTGCACAATTACTTTGTGCAAACATTATTTTCAATACCTAATGATACTTAGCATCGTAATGAAATCAGTTCGTCATGTTTTTTTAATTTATACATTTAACTTGAAACATATCTGGTTTTCAACAAAAAAATTATAATACATAACAAACAAACGTTAACTATCAAACATGCATGTAAGCGTCTAATCTCCTTAGTATCGGGAAATTACCATACCGACCTAGTTTGAAATGCACAATCAATAATTTAACCATTTACCTAAATGATCTCTTAATACATAATGATTTAATAAGAAGGGTATCAATTACCCTACTTTCGGGAAATTACCCTATTCGTGTTACTGGTCACACTCCTGTTTTGCAGTTTGATAATTTATAAACAACAAATTATCGTGATTTTACGTACTAATTGATAAACTTAAGTATGAAAAGTTATTCCGTGACTTTTTTTCTTTCGATCGGTACAATTCTAGCAGGATTTAACTACGCATGCCGGCATATTTTATATTTTTCTTCGACATGTTTACTTCAATGACGTTTCGATTCGTCTGACGCCAAACTGGTGGATGTGGGCTGTCAATGTGTGTGTGTCACGCGTAAATACTATGAAACTGGTGGATGTTGGAATCACAGTTGTGTTGTAAGCGAAATTCTGTCCGTAATATTATAGGTCCATGGTTACGACGGTGACAAGGAAGGGAGTTTTTAAAGGCAAATAATGTCATACTTATATGCATCAACACTTGGTAGGTACACTTCTGAACTATTTAACTTGTGTTTGTAAAGTGTCGAAATGAAGCCTATTGTGTATACAAAGATGTCAGTAGGTACGTAGTTAAATATTCATGAAACAGTATTTGTTATTATAATTATACATAAATAATAAAAAAACTCTTTAAGTGTTTGTCAGGTTTAGTGCATTACGGCCAGGATTTCTATTCATTAGTTTATTACCTACGGACATAATACTCCTGACCTAATAGGAACAAAGTTGAACACAAGTAACTACTATTTAAAACAAATATCTCATTAAAATAGTGTTTGTTTCACACTTTTTGTCGCAGGAATCTTTTTACTCGAGAGAACGACTAACAGGCCGATTCGGATTTTAATAACAGGTTAATAATTAATTTGGATCATCAGTTATTGATCTGATATGTCAGTGTCAAGAGTGACATTTCTTCAACCAAAAACGTTACTTTTGACACTGACGAATCTAATCCATAACTAATTCAGATCGTATCCATAACCTGTTATTAAAATCAGAATACGCCTGCCAGAGACGACGCGTGGGCGGCCATCTTGGTTCAACAAACTAGCGTCATCTCGTCAACGAATCCACCCATGCGATATTTTAATAATTTATCTATTAACTATGTAAATAAATGTCGCTACAATATCTCGTACAACATTATGTTGTTTTGCACCTGTTCGCATTTAAATAACTTATATGTTTCCATTATCATTTTTCATTTTTTAAATATCTATTGCATAATTTTGTAGTAATTCTTTGGCTATGCATTAAGTTTATCTAAATTAAATGTAACATTATATAGTATAGTTGTTTATTATCCCTAAAATGAATAAAATAAATAACCTGTTTTAGCGTCTAATTGTGGTGTTGTTTATTTTATATTATTGTCAAATGTTGTCCAATTTATGATGTTTAAATAAATGTATTTTCTGTCTTTCAATATTTTTTATTAGGTGCGTACCTAACATTCAATTGCTCACAAATTACCAAATTACCGAGAAAAATTGTGTCAAATTTCAAAACCGCTCCGCTCGTACCTACTCTGAGCCTAAGAAGTCAGCAGTTCCATAGACTAATTAGACTGGTAGTAATCATGTACGTGGATATATTGTATGTACATATGTAGATATACTGTTTTTTAAAAGACGACAACTACCTACATAATATAAGTTATATAAGAAATAAATAGAATACGTTGAACTGTGTAAATATTATATTAATTATAGAACACAGGTTTGTACGACAAAGTACGACCTAGGTACCCGACAAACTAAATGTAAATAATTCAAAACTACTTTCGAACATGTTCAGGATCGGTTTCTATATCAAACTAATAGAGACAAGTGTATTTAGCAACCACTCCGTTTTTGACAGTTACTAATGGTTTGCTTGGTTTAGAAATTGGAGCACAAACTTATGACTTAGGCCATGCAGTATTTCGCTTCGGTGACGGCGCGACGAGACGCGATGGCGACATCCGAGATGACAGCGGACCTTGGAGCGACGCGGTTGAAGGATGGGTGAGCCGCTCCTTTAAAAGTATGTGACCACTCTTTCGCAATACAACTGTATCTTCAGATGCATCTTCTGTTGTAAAATTGTGCTTACCATTGAACGATGATACATTATCAGTAGGTATTTAACATGATGAGTCACACGTCACTTGTCATGCAATATTATAAAGTCTTGTCATGTTTGGTCAGGTGATTGGGCTTTTTCTAAAATAAATATCGAAAACTCGATTCTTTCAAATCTGGACATTTTTGGGCTCATTCTACTCAGAATCGACAGCACTCTCCATTCTACCATTAAAAAAAGATGTCCCAAAATGTCCATTCCATTACGTCACGTTTTTAGTATGAGAAAATTTTTCACTTGTATGTAACGTGACGTAGTGGAATGTACAATTTTCATACAAAATTTTGAGACAATTTTTTTATCATCAGGATTGAATATGCTAGTGATTCTGAGTTGAAAGAACCCAAAAACACCAGGATCTGGGAGAATCGGGTTTTCTATATTACTATATCACCATTATTCAATCTTGACCGCTAAATTAATTTTCTAAGGCACCATTTAGCCTAATAAATAAACAATGTTTTTTCTCTACCAATCATTATTACATTAAATAGCACGCCACTTTAGGAACAAACCAAGAAACTACTATTGTTGGCATATCAAGCTGATACACCTTAAACTGTATGAAACTGCAATAGGTATCATTTGGGAAACTGTCGTTTTCATCTGATACGCGTCGTAATCGAATTTTACGGTTATTGGCGTCGTTATAAAAAGCTGACAGTGGATTGTGACGGACGGGTGAACCGTATCGTGCCCTGGTCAGCCCCGACTTTTGTGATTACGTCGTGAACTCCGAGCGCAGGTGACGTTCAATTTATGCCCCTGCACTGCAGAAAACAATAAAGGTTAAAACGTAGAATTTTTTCTCCTTATTAGGTCTGATGATTGTGATTTTTATGTTTCACAAGTGGCCAAGCTGTAATTAATGTCGAATTTACCCGCGAGCCAGGAACAGATTTCTGTGACCAATAGTATCCCGGGCAATAACTCGTAAAGTGGTTAAGGGCGGCTGACGTTCCTCAATCCACCAACGGAGCGGCAGCTGACGTCAATGAGGGTTCATTAAACATCGCCCTTAACCACTTTACGAGTTATCGCGCGGGATGCGATGACCGGCGAAATTTGTGCGTGGCCCGCGGACTAATCGCTATTGCTCTTATTGTGAAACGAGCGCTGCATCGGCGTGCGTGAAGTGTCAATGTCATGTTATGACGGCTCAATTACTTTACAAATACCAGCCAATTTAGAGAAATAATTTTAGGGAAAGGAACATTTTTAGTTAGCCTTCATTTTGTAACAATTTAACAAGGCTTGTTAGTGAATAAGCCAATCCCCTATATACCTAATTAAGTATAATTGTTAAATGTCAAGTATATTATAAATTTGTAACCGGTAAGACACTCGTATAGTCTCGGAAGTATGCAGTAGGGACGAGTAATGATGGCCTCGAGAGATAGCCTAATGGTACTCTTAATCGCTATCTGCAGGGGAATTGTGGTGTAATTAACATTAATCATAAAAATGTTGGGTCGGGAGTACTAATGGGCAGCATCAGTCGCGGGCCGCGGTCACTGAGCGGTGACAAAAGATACAGCTTGCTGACGACGCTGACAAATAGCCTCGCACTTAGGGCTTGCAATTCGAATATTCGAATATTCGAATTTGTCGAATATTCGACCTGTTTTGATATTCGAATATTCGGCCGCTCAGGTTTCGAATATTCGAATATTTTTTATTACTATAAAAAAATCTATGTCATCCGCTGTAGTTACAGTTTCTGTGTGTTTTACGGGTATTTACAGTGAATGAGGAACGGTAGGTACCCAAACACGAAGGAAATAATATTTTTACTGTATTCCTCTCGATAGACTTCGTGAATACAGTGAAACCTAACTCAATTTAAAAGAAAACGAAATCAAAAAGTATGTTATTTTTACGATCCGTAAGTTTTAAGTTAAAGGGTCATTCTGTTTATTCAGTACAAGCGTACGTTAAGCGAATTTTTGAAGTCTAAACCTTGCCACTTATCGCAATTCTCAAATTTAATCATACCAAACCTGCCCAACTTGGTAATCTAACCATGCACCTTTAGCTGACGAATAATCCACCCAGTACTCAACTAACTTTTTCCCTTAAATATTCCAATATTATATAATTAGCCGACCATTAGGAATAATAACTTGCCAAAACAAATAAAGTCAATAAAGATTCAAAATACCATGAAATTAAAGGCTTTTTTACAGGCCTCTGAGTGATTACAAGTTAATTTAAATCGGAAAATAATTACCTACTAAAAAAAATATCTTACATACCTAGGTGTTTGGATGGTTAAAGTTATATTATTTCACGCAACGATGACGCATTTATAACAAGTTTTATCTAGAAATATTAAATACGTCTAATTTTGGCGTTTTACTTGTTTTTATAAATGTGGGCATCTTATAAATGGTAGGATGATAAAATCTAGTCAAATAAGTGGATTTCTGCCAAATATCCTTAGTTTTAGCAATATGTGAAAAAAGCTTTTGAATAAAACGATAATAAACCGATTTCTCGTTCCTTTTCTTATTTTTTATAATATTCGAATAATTATTCGAATATTCGAATACGTCATCAGAAAAAGTCGAATATTCGAATATCTGAAAGTTTCGAATATTTGCAAGCCCTACTCGCACTATGCAATAAAAACTGATGTAGCCACAGAACAAGGATGTAGCTTTCGTCTTAAGGACTAATTGTGACTAACGGATGCGGGTATAATGTCGACAATTAACGATATTAAACTGACCAGAAACGATTTGTAGGTATAACGGATGACTTAAATCAAGGAGAATAGATAGATACGGAGTTACATATGTCTTTGCTTAAATGTAGGTAACTAGTGAAATGCAATCAAATAAAAAAAAAGTAAAACAAAAAATCTACAATTATGTATTATTAATTGTGTTTAACCGCTTGCTTATAGCATTTCCGCTTCTTCAGAATAAATTTGAATACGAGTGTATTTTTTTAAATGCGTACATGTATGATTACATGGGTAAAGCTGTCCACAAAAAAATATTGACAATGCACAAGGTCAAAACCTCAAAACTAGCCTAGATTTAACCTTGAAAAAGTAGGAACAAGCCTTTCAGCCTGATTCGAACTTTACGATACTTCAAAAATTGGATAAAGATATGATATTTTATTTTTTATTTTATTTTTATTTTCAACATCATAAAGTTCGAATCAGGACGTTTCTATGGTCCGAGATTTCACGTCACGGGAAATCTTAAGGCGCGTGTCTACCTCAACGGCCTAGCCTAGACCTATACGTTTAGTTAAGCTAACACACCGTCGGGTCATGGATAAGGATATCTTTTCGCAAGAATTTCAATAATAACATTTTGTTTTGGTAGGAAGGAGTAGCAAATTATTTGTTAAAAATAAGACAATTTCTTTTATTTGATAGTTTCTAACAAAACAATCCACTACCGCTGTTACTTATGACCTACATTATAATTTGATATTATTTTTCAGGATTTTTAATTTTTCTGGATTTTTGTATTGCAAGCCTCAAGTCCCATTTAGCAGACTACTGAGAAACTCGTAGGTACTCGTATTGATTCGATTGATCGATCAACTACCGCAATGTTACGAAATTCGTGGTTTTATCTTTCAAATAACAAACTTGCAATAAATATCACACAAAGGAGCATTTTTCGTTTCCAGTGTTGGACTGTCCAATTTAGTGTTGTAGTGAGGTTGCGTGTCGGGGCTCCGTGCCTGGCTCCGGTGTCCCGCCGCATGTCGCCGGTCACGCCAGCAGCACCACTACCAGTACACAGTACACCACCTGTCCTATTCTTTGTTACTCTAGTAAGTACGTAATAAAATAAAAATAAAAAGCCTTTTTATTCCAGCTCATACTTAACTAACTAAAGTTTACAAACTAAGGTTACTTCTGTTATCTATTTATACAATTTATACAATACAATTTATTCCTTATATTTTTACTATATTTTTATTTGAATGAGCGGACCTCCTCGTGAGTAAAGGCCTCTCCCAGTTTGCGCCAACTCTCTCTGTCTTGAGCCTTGGTGTGCCAGTTGCTAGAGACGTGGTTTGTTATGTCATCTATCCATCTTGCCTGTGGTCGCCCTTGTCTGCGTTTGCCTGGTGGTCCTTTCCAGAGCGTGGTTCGCTTCGTCCACCTTGTATAAGGTAGCCTTGCTACGTGTCCTGCCCATTTCCATTTCATGTTTATGCAGTGTTCCAGGGCATCTACGATCTTGGTTTTTTCTCTTATTTCTGAGCTTTTTATTTTATCTAACCGTTTTATTTTTAGTATACTTCGTTCCTGTGCTCTCTGGCAGGTTCTAATTTTTTGTTTAATGTCATTTGTGTATGTCCAGGTTTGGCACCCATAGCTTAGACATGGTAGTAAGCAGGAGTCTATGACTTTTTTTTTCAGTGGCATTGGTATAGGACTTTTTAGAATGTCTTTTAGACTCCAGAATTTACACCATGTTTTTGTGATTCTTCTATCTAGTTCTTTCTCATTTCGGTCCTTTTCAAATGAAATTTGTTTTCCTAGGTAGATATAGTCTTTCACGTACTCGATTGCTTCATCTTGTATGTGTATTGGTCGTTCTTTTCCGTTTGTTATTATTTTTGTTTTGCTCAAGTTCATTTCCAGTCCGATTTCATGGCTAATTGAGTGCAAATTTGATATCATATTTTGCAGTTCCAGTGCGCTGTTCGATAAGATGGCAATGTCGTCAGCAAAACAAAGGTAACTGAGGTGTCTGCCGTTTATGCTTACGCCTTTTCTTTCCCACTTTAGTTTTTTCATTATGCTGTGTAGTACGGCAATGAACAGTGTCGGAGAGAGTGGGTCTCCCTGCCTCACTCCTCTCTGTATTTTAATTGTTTTGCCTGTGCTCTCTAGTCTTATTTTGCTTGTTGAATTAAGGTAAATATTTTTGATGATGTCTATGTATGTTCTAGGTAGCTCATATTCATGTAAAGCTTTCCATATTGCATCATGTGAAATTGTATCAAAAGCTTTTTTGAAATCTATGAATGCTATGTATACTGTTTCATTAAATTCTGAGTGTTTTTCTATGACTTGCTCTATTGACTGAATATGGTCCATCGTAGAGAAACCTTTGCGGAAGCCGGCTTGTTCTACTGGCAGTTGGTTTTCTATAGCAGGGGAGATGCGTTTCTGAAGACAGGATGAGAAAAGCTTGTACAGGTTCGACATTAAGCTTATAGGCCGGTAATTGGAGATGTCTGCGGGGTTGCCTTTTTTGTACAGAATGGTAATTTCTGATGACGTCCATTGGTCAGGAACTGTTTTATGCCTGAGAATAAGATTGAAGAGGTGCATTTTTCTACCTGAAGCTTTTAGGTGTTCATTTGTTATCCCGTCGCTGCCTGGGCTTTTTTGTGCTTTTAGTTTTTTTAGTGCTATTAAAATCTCTATTTCATCGAACCATTTGATGTGTACAATTTCCTTGTTTTCAGTTTGATATGATGGCGCTGATATGTATGGGCTTTCCTTTTTTGAGTAAAGTTCTTTGTAGAAGTTTGTCGCAGTTTCCAGTATTTTACTTCTTATGTTGGTAGTTTTTCCATTTGATTCCAGTTTTGGTACCCATGTAAGTACGTACGTAACATCATTTATTAAAACCGGCCAAGTGCGAGTCGGACTCGCGCACGGAGGGTTCCGCATCATCAACAAAATATAGAGCAAAAAAATCGTGTTTGTTGTATGGGAGCCCCCCTTAAATATTTATTTTATTTTTAGTATTTGTTGTTATAGCGGCAACAGAGATACATCATTTGTGAAAATTTCAACTGTCTAGCTATCGCGGTTCATGAGATACAGCATGGTGACAGACGGACGGACGGACGGACGGACGGACAGCGAAGTCTTAGTAATAGGGTCCCGTTTTTACCCTTTGGGTACGGAACCCTAAAAATAGTCAAGTGCGAGCTGGTGCACCGAGGACATGCTAACACATATGCCGTTTATTAATAACATAACCTATAATAGACTTTTAGGTTGTTATATACTTGTTGTTACCTAAAGTCTATTTTTTTATTCGGTAGACTAAAATGACATTTCATAGTATGAACATCATGTGTCATTTCATACTATGAAATGTCATTTTAGTCTACCGAATAAAAAAATAGACTTTAATGTCTAAAGGTTTGTAATAATATATTTAATATGTTTGTAATAAGGTTTGTAGAGTCAGACCAGGATAACTCTGCAGCGATCTTTGAAGTGTTATTCTAAACGTCATAATTCTATTAAAATTGTGACGTTTCCCAACACTTGCACAGTGTGCTATCAAAATCGCTGCAGAGTTCTCTTGGTCTAACTGTATTTATGTACTAAGTTTAAATCACATTATCGTATTTTCAAAGGTTGGGTTGGACCAATTTTTGATTATCCCTAGCGATATTAACCGATTTAAAATCAAATCTCAAAATGCAGTTCACATTTCACGGATATGGGGACTTTGCTCGGCAAATATCGCATTGCCAGTTAACTGGTGTCAGATCTCGTTTCTCGACTTCCTTTTTCGTGCATCTGTCCAAGCACCGACTTCCTATAAGTAGTATAAGTAGAGGCAGCTGCCGCCGCGGTGTAAATCAACGCCTGTTCCACAGAACATATTAAAGAGGTTAGAATGGCTATCGCGCGCAGTTAGTATCGGTGTTAGAATGTATTGTCCTCATATAATTTGGTAGCATCATGTGTAGAGCCCTTACACTATGCCCGTAGCTTTTTATGTCTATGCATGTTATCTATGGTTTAACTCTCTTCCATTCTGTCAGCCATAGCGATAGGATCTATTTTTAGATTCATTAATTTTTCTACTATATATTATTACCATTTGACGATTGCAAGCTGTACGTTATTCTGAGAAATAAAAGGACCGCTTCAATATTACGTGAGTTATCATTCCAACGTCTTCAGCCGGCCCCTCGCTCCCATCTCTGTGTCACGCGGTACAGACGCACTGCTAAGACCCAAGGATCTTCAACAGTTTATGTGCCCAGCCCGACAGGTAAATCAAATCCGTTTTCATCCTACGTCTGTATTATCGGCGTGACCTGGAATTACGCGCTGAGCAACCTACCAACATGCCACCGCATGGTGATGAGGTTATTGATAATGTTACACCACCGGTTGCGAACACGCTGGGTGCTTCGACGACAGCGACAAGTACGTCGACGCTAATGTTGGGTGGCGCAGGCGTGATGGAGAAGCTTGAGGGTGCTGGCAATTTTCTAAGTTGGAAATTCACTATGAAAATGATGCTCACACTGGAAGGATTGTGGGACCTCATTGTGAGATTGGATGATACGCCGCTCACGGGCTCTGATGTCGTGCGCGATCAGCGCGCGCTGGCCCGTCTGTGCTTAGGCTTAAAACCTGGGTTGTACCAATATGTTCGAGACGCCAAATCAGCAAAAGACGCTTGGAAGAAGTTGTCCGACGTTTTTGAGGATCGCGGCCTGTATAGGCGCGTACTACTCTTAAGACAGCTGCACCGTATTGAATTTTCGCACTTTAGTTCAATGTCTTCATATATTGAGAAAGTTATGTCTCTTGTACACCAGTTGTCAGACATAGAGAAGACCGTTGAAGACGAAGAAATTGCAGAAATACTGTTAAGTGGATTGCCACCAGAATATGACTCGCTTGTTAGTAACCTAGAGACCCTGTGTTTGACATCCAAACTTTCTAGCGAGGTAGTGAGAACTAGGCTGTTACAAGAAGAGCAGAGGAAGGACTCCATGAATGCGTCTTCGACTTCGACTACTTCAGCGTTTGTAAGCAAGAAACAGATCACATGCAAATATTGTGGGAAACCAGGACATGTGAAGGCTAAATGCTTTAAGCTGCGACGTGAGAAGATGGCGAAGAAGAGGGACAACAAGGATCAACATGCCTCTGCCTACCTAGCCCATGCTGCTGCCGCTGAATTGTTTTTGGACTCGGGTTCATCAAATCACTTAGTGAAGGACAAGGAGTTACTGTGCAATCTTAAGGACACTAGTGCGCAATCAATATCAACAGCAAATAAACAACAGATGACCAGTACGAGCGCAGGAGAGCTGAACCTCGTTATGAACAATAAGGTTAGACAAATTAAAAATGTTATGTTTGTCCCCAGTCTGTCTGTAAATCTCTTGAGTGTTTCTAAATTATGTCAAAATGGTTTCATTATTGAATTTAATGCTGATGGTTGTTTCATATATGATGAAAATAGTAGAACTTCTGGCAATTATTTAGCGAAAGCAAACTGTACTAATGGCATTTATAAATTAGAGGGTTCTGTATGTAAAGGTAACTTGCCCAATAGGATGCACTCTTTGCTCCTGCAAGAGAGGCAGGAGACACCGAGCGCAGCAGTCGCTACCTCTGCGGCGGCAAATTTGTTTCATTGCCGTCTAGGCCACTTGAACATTGCAGGTATGAATAGCTTGAGAAAGCATGTGTGTGGTGTCGTGTTTCAGGGTGATGCTTATGACAAGTGTGAAGCTTGTCTTAAGGGGAAGATGGCCACCAAGCCTTTCCCTAAAGCCAGCTCAAGCAGGACTACCCAACCGCTGCAGCTCATACATAGTGACGTTTGTGGACCATTACCAGAGGCAAGCTGGGGTGGGGCGCGTTACCTGGTCACCTTTACCGATGACTTCACAAGGAAGACCTTTGGATACCTCATGAAGAACAAATCGCAGGTAATGTCCCATTTTGTTCAATTTAAAGCCTTAGTGGAAAAGCAACTAAATTTGCCTATTAAATGCTTACGTTCAGATAATGGTAAAGAATACTGTAATTTAAATTTTACTGAGTATTTGCAAAAACATGGTATAATTCACCAAACCACAGTTCCTTATTCGTCTTCCCAGAATGGTACGGCGGAGAGAGCATTTCGTACTTTATTTGAAAAAGCGTGCTGCATGTTACAGCATGCGTCCTTGGAAAAGCGTTTTTGGGGAGAGGCCATCATGGCAGCCATATATTTAAAAAATAGGTCTCCCACAACTGCTTTGTCCGGACGCATTCCTGAAGAAGTTTGGTCTGGGTCTAAGGTGGACCTCAGCCATCTCAGGGTGTTTGGCTGTATGGCTTATTCGCTTGTTCCTAAAAATAAAAGGGATAAGCTAGACGCTAAGGGGAAGGAATATATATTTGTAGGTTACAGTGAGACTTCTAAGGGATATCGACTAGCTGATCCCTTATGTCCTACTAAGGTGATTATCTCTCGAAATGTAGCATTTATTGAGAACAAGTTCAGAGGTTCCTATCCTCAACCTTCAGAAGCTGACAGCGAAGAGCAAATAAATATTTTTAACTTTGACTGTGATACAACAAAACAGAACTGTGATAAAAATATTAATGAATTTAATCCTAATAATAATGAATTAAATTTTAATAATGATCAATTATGTGTAAGTGATAGTGAAAGTAATGATATTAACGGAGATAATATTTCAATTTCAGATGGCGTGTACTGTACTGGGAGTGAGGACGAGTCCGAACCCGCTGGTTTGTCTGCAAGCGAGGACGAGCTCGACCCCGCTGGGCTGCCTGCAAGGGAGCCAAGCTCCGAGCCTCTAACTTCGCCATGCGAGACCACAGCTCGGGATGGTGCCGCGACTGGTCCTGCGACTGTCGCTTCGCACACTGGTCGTCCAATCCGCTCTACACGTAACGTACAACCTCCGAGATTTTCCGACTATGATATGACTGATAACAGTTTTATGGTCTTTGAAAATCCTTTTATCTCCGAACCACTTACATACAACGAGGCGGTGAATTCAGCTCATAGTAAGGAGTGGCTGGAGGCCATGACGCGTGAGTACGACGCACTAGTTGCCAACAATGTGTGGGAGCTAGTGGATAGACCCGTAGATAAAAATATAGTTAAATGCAAATGGGTATACAAACTAAAATATGATGCATCTGGTAAATTCGACCGTTTCAAAGCTCGTCTAGTTGCCAAAGGTTTTACTCAATGTAAAGGTATTGATTATAAGGAGACTTTTTCACCCGTCGTACGTCATTCTACTATGCGAATTCTGTTCTCAATTGCTAATCAATTTAATTTAAATATAGACCATTTAGATGTCGCCACAGCCTTTTTAAATGGCGATTTGAATGAAACTATATTTATGGAGCAACCAATAGGTTTTTGTGATAAAGATCCTAATAAAGTTTGCTTGCTTAAGAAAAGTATTTATGGCCTAAAACAGGCGAGCAGGATGTGGAATTGTAAAATACACAATTTATTATGTAAACACAACTTTGTTCAATCTAAATGCGAACCGTGTGTCTATATGAGATGTTCTGGTAATGATATTGTAATAATTGCTTTATACGTAGACGATTTTTATGTATTTTACAGTCCAAACAGCTTTAATAAAAGTTTGTTGGTTTCAGTTCTTGAAAAAGAATTTAATGTAAAGAACCTAGGAGAATTAAAGAGCTGTTTAGGTATTAATGTCACTAGGGATAGAGTTAAAGGCATTTTAAAACTCGACCAAAGTGAATATATACGTAAATTGCTTGTTCGCTTTAATATGCAAAATTGTAAGGCCGTATCTACACCAATGGAGGTCAACTGTAAGCTACTGAAATCTAAAAATATTGATAGTTTACAGGATGACATTTACAACTATCGTCAGCTGCTTGGATGCCTGATGTATCTGTCCGTCTGTACGCGACCAGATATATCTTATGCATGCAGTCAGCTGAGCCAGTTCAATAACTGCTTCGATAGGACTCATTGGCTGGCAGCTAAAAGGATTCTGCGTTATTTGGCAGGAACGATTCAGTACTCTTTATGTTATCATAAAAGTAAGAATTGGTTTTTAAATGCCTTTACTGACGCGGACTGGGCCAATGATGTGACCGATAGGAAAAGTTATACTGGTTTTGTCATTAAACTCGGAAATGATACGGTCAATTGGGAAGCTCGTAAGCAAAAGTGCGTGGCATTATCATCATGTGAATCGGAATACTTAGCTATAAGCGATGTATGTAAAGATGTCACATTTATTCAAAATTTACTTTCTGAAATTTTACCTACACAAAGTCAGGAAATTCAATATGTTGTTTATAATGATAACCAGTCCGCACAAAGATTGTTGCATGTTAATGAATATTGTCATAAGCGTACGAAGCATATAGACTTAAGGTTTCATTATGTCAAGGATCTTATCAATAAGAAATTGATTGATGTTAAGTACATGCCTACTGACAAAATGCTCGCAGATGTTTTAACTAAACCGTTATCCAAGGTCAAGCATGAGCGTTTTGTCACAGCAATGAATTTGATATAAGCATTTGTATTTGTAATATGTGCCATGTTTGTATTGTACTCTTTTGAATGTAGAGTCACATAGAGGAATGCCTTATCAAATGTAGAGTCACATAGAAATATGGTAGAGTCACTTAATGTAGAGTTTTTTTTTGTGATTGTTTTATATTCTGCATTTGGTTATTTGCATTGAGTACAATAAGGGGAAGTGTTAGAATGTATTGTCCTCATATAATTTGGTAGCATCATGTGTAGAGCCCTTACACTATGCCCGTAGCTTTTTATGTCTATGCATGTTATCTATGGTTTAACTCTCTTCCATTCTGTCAGCCATAGCGATAGGATCTATTTTTAGATTCATTAATTTTTCTACTATATATTATTACCATTTGACGATTGCAAGCTGTACGTTATTCTGAGAAATAAAAGGACCGCTTCAATATTACGTGAGTTATCATTCCAACGTCTTCAGCCGGCCCCTCGCTCCCATCTCTGTGTCACGCGGTACAGACGCACTGCTAAGACCCAAGGATCTTCAACAATCGGAACCGGTGTCGCCGCTCGTTCCTCTCCATATTTAATAACACTCGCGCAACGGTAGTAAAAACTAGCTAGCGCCTTGTGTGCGTGGTGGATACGCCTCCTTTAGACAGATTTGATGTCTGGCTTCTTAATCTGAACGTTATTGTGGCGCAAAAAGGCATGTTTACTTCATTTTCGGTCAGCGCGGGCGAGTAGCATGCGAGCGTTTGCTCAAAACCCCGCGGCGACACGTACCCTGCTCGCATCGCCATTCTCAGAGATGTACAAAATGGTTTTAAAAAAGCATTTAAATACAAAATGCAAAATACTTTTCAGATTTACTATTTCAAATGCAAAATACCAAATAGTTTTGCGTTTTGTATTTCAAATGCTAAATGCAAAATAGGTATTTTCAAAATACTTTTTCAAAATAAAATACCTTTTGACCAAATCTCAGATATTTTTATTTATTTTAGGTATTTATCATGAGAAATAGAGACACAATGCCGAGCCGAACAAAAACGTCTAATAACATGGCACCTTATGCCTGACATTTTGGTCATATTTATCAGTACGCGTATCAATGGGCTCGCGGCTCGTCTCGTGGCTCGCAAGCTCGTCGAGAAAGAAGAAAAAAAAGCGGCCAAGTGCGAGTCGGACTCGCCCATGAAGGGTTCCGTATTTAGGGGATTTTTTATGACGTATTAAAAAAAAGAAGAATTATAAGCGGAGCAGTATTAGAAGCGGTGGTGGCCGAGTGGATATGACGTCCGACTTTCAATCTGGAGGTCGCGGGTTCAAATCCTGGCTCGTACCAATGAGTTTTTCGGAACTTATGTACGAAATATCATTTGATATTTACCACTAGCTTTTCGGTGAAGGAAAACATCGTGAGGAAACATGCATACATCTGCGAAGAAATTCAAAGGTGTATGTGAAGTCCCCAATTCGCATTGGGCTAGCGTGGGGACTATAGCCCAAGCCCTCTCGCGCATGAGAGGAGGCCTGTGCCCAACAGTGGGACGTATATAAGCTCACATTATTTATTTTATTATTATTATTAAAAAAAAACGACTTATACTAGATCTCGTTCAAACCAATTTTCGGTGGAAGTTTGCATGGTAATTGTACATCATATTTTTTTTTAGTTTTATCATGCTCTTATTTTAGAAGTTAGGTACAGGGGGGGGGGACACATTTTACCACTTTGGAAGTGTCTCTCGCGCAAACTATTCAGTTTAGAAAAAAATTTTATTAGAAACCTCAATATCATTTTTGAAGACCTATCCATAGATACCCCACACGTATGGGTTTGATGAAAAAAAGTTTCAAAGTTTCAGTTCTAAGTATGGGGGACCCCCAATTTTTTTTGTTTTTTTTTCTATTTTTGTGTGAAAATCTTAATGCGGTTCACAGAATACATCTACTTACCAAGTTTCAACAGTATAGTTCTTATAGTTTCGGAAAAAGTGGCTGTGACATAGGTACACGGACAGACGGACAGACATGACGAATCTATAAGGGTTCCGTTTTTTGCCATTTGGCTACGGAACCCTAAAAAGGGCGCGCAGCTAGCAGGCGCCTCTATCGGTCAAATTCGGCAATACAAGTGTCATTCGTTCATTTCATTTTGTTTGACTAGTAATGTTGGCTAAACTTAATCACAAAGCATTTTGCATTTTGAAATGAATATTAAAAATTCAAAATACATCTCGAAAAGTATTTCAAATAAAATACAAAATGTTTTTTACTAAAAGGCATTTAAATGCAAAATACAAAATAGGTATTTTGCATTTTGTATTTGCATTTTAAATAGAAGTACATATTTCAAATAAATCGCATCTCTGGCCATTCTAACTTGTTCTGTGGCCTGTTCGCTTCCGACCAATAAGAGCACGCGTATACCAATTTACTCGCCTCTGCTAAAGGAAGCTACTAATGAATCGTTGCATCTATGAGCAATTTTTACTGTTAATGGTGTGCCGTAAACTTGCTTAACATTTCCTATCATGACACACATTGTCTATTTGAAATGAAACAGTAATTTTCTGCCGGTTTTATGTTTCTTTTTAATGAGAAAAGTAAAGCTGAAAAAAAGGCAATCTGTATATTATTTTATAAAGTAACATCATGCACTGTTTTTTTTAATCCGATAATGTTTGGCATGGTTAAGCAATGTTGAGCAAGTTTACGGACATACATTGGGGGGCAATTGGGGGGTATTAATTATATTTTACATGATCTGTCGAAAAATAAAATATGTATAAACTTAATGTTTCCGCGTCTATCTATATACTACCTACGACATACCTAATATGTTTTTTTGTAATTTTTTTAATGATAGGTAAGTATAGATTTCAGGTTCATTATTAGTGGGGTTAGTCTATTTAGAATCAAAGGTACTCAGTACACATTATTTATAATTTTATTGTAGATACTTATACCTACTTATTTATTATTATTATTACATCATCATTAAAACTGTTCGGGTCTCTCTTGTTACAGAGTCAGCAAGTGTTAGTATTTTCCTTCTTTTTCTTCTTAAAACGGTTTAGCGACTAATCGAGCTTGAGGAGCTATACAGAGTTTTTTTTTATGTCTGACTCATACATTTCGTCGAATCATAATAATAATTATGTCAATGTTGTCTAAGATGAAACAGCAGACTTTTTTTCTCGATTTTGGGGTTACCTCCATATTAAAAGTTGTTCATAGTATGACATAGGTAGATGCACCCCTCAGGGTATGGTCAGACACACCAAGTCAAACTGAATAATGTATACTCGTATCTGTTACCACTGATTTAAACTTTCACGATTTTTACACATTATTAAATTGTACAACGGGACTTAATCGCGTATCTAAGTTTTAAGATTAACCTCCGACGTTTCGAGGACGGCGTTGTCCCCGTGGTCTCGGAGAAGACTCCCGTTGTACAATTTAATAATATATCTGTTACTGTTGCGAGTCTCACCTACTCCACTCTCGTGGACCATTAAAATTCAAAGCCTGTAGAAATGTAATTACATCTCCATCCAGAGTTCCGCCGACTTTTATTCGTAGTAATTAAGTTAAACGCCGGTTTTACATCTCAAGTATCGAATCGACTCGCAGATGAGTTTCTCTTGATCATAGATTTTATTACTTTTAATATTGTTCATTATAGGTATGCTGTTTTAGATAGGCAGTGTGATTTTGTGAAATGGGTTCCTCGAAGATGGCAAGTTGTAGTTTGTGTCGTGAAAGGAAAGCTCAGGTGTTTGTGCACACAATCAGCAGTAAAAGGGAACGAGGCATGTTCAAAAGAAACTAAGTAGGAATGAATATAAATATGTATTCTTTCCTGGATCATAGATGTTGATGTTTCATAAACTTTCTGGAACTCACAAATAAAATAGTAGGTCAAGTCTAATCGAGAGATTACATTTATTACACAAACGGGTCTACCGCGATATAGTTTTATTGTTTTTACCTTAAATTCCGACGTTTCAGCTGACTTGCACCCTTGGTCACGGAAAGACTGACGTCCAAGCAAATGTCAACGGAGATATAAATAAAACAACACTGAACTATCCGAAATTAGCTTATAAAAATGTTCGGGATAGACAAAGAAATTGCAGCTACCCGTTAAAGTTTTTCGCGGTGGACCCTTTTGTGTAAATTCATATGTGTACAAAACGCGCGATTTAAAAGTTTTCGATTTTTACTTTCTAAAATGACTAATAAGAAAAAAATAAAGTGCATGTCCTATATCCACGTGTGTATTCATAGTAGGTAGGTAATTACGTAGTAGGAGAATTAAGGTAATTAGTGATTCACTCATGGCCTGGAAAGTTTACTGTTTGTTTTGGATCCGTTAACAAACGGTGTCAATTAGTAGGAAAAATATAGTCGCTATGAGAAAAAAATCAAAAATATATTTTTAATTGCTAAAGGATTGCAACAGAACAGTGGGTTTATCAGTGCAATTAAAACGTAGTGCTTATATTATCTTTGAGTGCAATGCGTTTAACAAAACATGTTCTTTCAAAATATTTGGTATATCGTTTGGTCGCGTCATTTCACTATATAGGTAAAACCGGTAGGTACGCCGCCTTGGTGTCAAGTTGTCAACATAAAGGAGCCCACTGATTAACAGTCCGCCGGACGGTATCGGCCTGTCAGTTAGAACAAAAAGTTGACAGTTCCGAACAACTGACAGGCCGATACCATCCGGCGGACTGTTAATCAGTGGGCCCCTTAAGGCAGCAGGCCTTGTTATTTACATATAATACTAGATCTACTCGGAAGATGGTTCGTAATCAGAGGATTGACACTACGATAAGTGGATGAGTGTTCTAAGAAATCACATAAATATCAACGGCTAAATAGCATCCTCAAGAGCGTGTTGAAATGATTCGTTCTTGAAACTCCAAAGCAAAAATTTATGTAAGTAGGTCCTTAAGGGGACGGTATATGACGTTTTCGATTTAGACCTCACTTTGTGCAATCAATTTGTTCAATGAATGATTAATAACTGCATTAAATTATACGCAAATCTGTTCACGAAGAAGCCGTGTACCGGCTCTTCACGCCATATTTTTTTTTATTTCCTGTAATTCTCTACAAATCGACACTAAAAGTGTCCAAAAATCAAAATATGGAGTTCCGTTTGAGCAAGACGCATTACAGTTTTGTCTTTGACAGTAATTGAGTTGTTGTGGGATTTTGAAGGCTAGATAACTAAACTACCAGATTATTATCTACTTATATTTTTACTCACAAATACAACACAGAAATTCAATCCCAAATGTAAACTTTCGTATAATTTCCATACATTGACGACATCACTCAAAACTCTTCTTCGAGTCAGATGGCCGTTGGCCTTGCATCGAAGCAGACGTGTACATCGTCATAGCTCGTTTTTGACATTAATAAAGACATTTCATCATATACGCATACGAAAATGTATACCAGTAGATAAATTGTATTTCATAAAATAGGGTAAATAAATATAATCACGTCGAGCTCCAGTCAAATTTTAAATGTGAGTTGTTGTTATTTACGGGTCGTAACGGTCGAAAACAGCAGTAAATTATCCTAAAACAATACGATTACAATCGAATTTAAGTAACTTGTTCCTTCAAAACCCGCTTAAAATGAAAAAAGTTTAAAAACTCGTTTTACTGATTGGGATTGATTTTCATTATGCTGGTATCAATTTTGCGTCATTATAAAAATGTATATGACTTCTGTACGTCAATGACTTTTGATGTCAATTAATTGTAATCTTGTATTTATGTTAGAGAATATTATATGTTCATTTAAATATTACTCATCTATTAATACGAAGCGTAATTCGTTTAATACCTAAAGACTTGCAGTGTCTACACCTACGTTCGTTCCGTCTATGTATGCGATTACGTAACGTGCTGTTCTGATAATCTTCAAGAATCAAGATAATTAATAACGGCAAGACCAGCATTTAGTACCAGCGAGTTTTGCGGATTTGGAGACCGAGATGAAGCTTACAGGCCAATATCGCTGCGGCCTGGCCTGCTTATTGTTATGTGTATAAATCGAATGTTATATTAATTTACTATAAAAAACAATGTTTTATTTCAATGACATTCTGTGCGTAGAGGTATGTATGTTTCGGTGATTATAAGAATTATGTCCACACAATAATCGTGCAAAGCAGAGACTGCATTATTTCTTTACGGTATAAGCGGTAAGGAAAAACTCATTGGTATCCTGGCTCGTACCAATGAGTTTTTCGGAACTTATGTACGAAATATCATTTGATATTTACCACTAGCTTTTCGGTGAAGGAGGAAACATCGTGAGGAAACCTGCATACTCGTAGTGCATACATTTGCGAAGAAATTCAAAGCTGTGTGTGAAGTCCCCAATCCGCATTGGGCTAGCGTTGAGATTATTGTCTATACAGGGTGGTCCAAACCGTGACGTCCAAAAATCGTGGGCTATCATAATGTACCCCATATGTATGTTAGCCGATTTTTCGTAGTTTTCAAGTTATGATTTTTTAAGCTTTTAACTTTTCCTATGTAGGTAATATTCTCCGACCGTCCATAGTCTGGGACCGGTCTGAAAACCAGCGCCGGGCACCTAGGCCCGGCACACGCTGAGACTGGAACCCTGTGCCTAATACAAAGATCTTCTCACTTTTGTTTTGTATATGATAACAACTGTTTTATTTTATTATGTAAGTAATTCTAACTCTATTTTATGTTCATGTATGTGGCAATAAACAATTCTTATTCTTATTCTTATTCCTATGAAATTCCGGGGTTCCCATACAGAGTGGCTGAAAAATAACTGCATTCCGTTGCCAGGGAGGTGTTGGGATTATACTGAGCAACTTTTACAACCTCCCTGGCAACGGAAATGCAGTTATTTTTTAGCCACTCTGTATGGGAACCCCGGAATTTCATATGAAAAGTTAAAAGTAAAAAAAAATCATAACTCGATAACTACGAAAAATCGGCTAACATACATGGGGTATATTCTGATAGCCCACGACGTGAGGAATCTAAAAAAAAATTTTTGGACGTCAAGGTTTGGACCACCCTGTATATAGGCTGAATTATTATTATTATTTATAGGCGGTACGGTACCGTTATTATTTATCAATACCGCTTCGTTTTGAAGGTACTATACCTGTTGAAATATAAAGTACGGTACCGGTATAAAATTGCAGCAGGTACAACAATTTTTTATAGGTGTACAGTCAGCTGCAGAGAAAAGGTACCACCCCTGCATACAATCTTCTATGCAGGGGTGACCTGCAGCTGACTGTACCTAAACCATCACTGACCGAGCGTAGGCGAAGGTCTCCGTTTCAGCTTGGGCAAAAATACTTTCGTTTGTTCGAATGTTCTCCTTTGCATATCACATTTCTCAAATATCTCGAGAAAATTTGTAAGCAGGTTCGGTAGTTGGATATAATTACTCGGTTTCTTTTTTTTTTATAAGTTCTAATAGGCAGAGATTGGCATAAAGGACTTAAGCGACAGTAGGGTCTGTGGTACTTAGACCATTGTGATTATTCGTAGTGTCCGACCGAAGATTCGGTTTCGGTTTCGGTTTCGGCCATAAAATCATGTTTCGGCCGTAGTTTCGGTTTCGGCCAAAAAACGGCCGAATCTTTCGGCCTGGCCGAAACATACGAAATAGTACTTCGTATTATGAAACTAAACTATGTGACAAAGACCAAAAGTTGGCGAGCAAGTAGGACAACAATATTTATATATACAGAAATTTGTGTTTCGGTCGGACACTAATTATTAGGTACTTACTGATTACGCTGCGCCGCGTGGAACGTGAGGTGCGTTGGGGTAAGTACATACAAATCATTCAAGAAAAAAATCCCTTTTAAGATCACTCGTGTGTCTGCCCCTAATAGACTAATTCAATTGAAATTTGGTACACATTTTTCACATATGACAAAGAGTCGGTGATCCAAAGATGGACTAGTAACGTAAATAAATAAACTTTTAACTTTGCGGCCATTTTTTTGTATCGTGTGATATATCAGATATTAAATTGTAAGATATTTACTAATAATAAGCATTGGTCACGTAAATTATTTTTAGTCTTTTTTTGCAAGTATGAATGATATAGAACATTATTTCAATTATTTTTAAAATTAAGCCTATCCAAAGGCGACTTGGAAGATGTGTCATGGGGATCTATATTCGTTGGGTGAAAAACAAGTTTTTTTGTCTAATTATCGTTTAAAACACAATCGATCGGCAATAACGCGGGCACATAAAACAAAAAACTTCTTTTTTCACTCATAAAACTCCTTAAACCTAATAAGAGCTAAACAAAAACAAGTGCGAGTCGGACTCGCATTCTAAGGGTTCCGTATATTAAGTCCGTCTCACGCTTGACTGCACATTTCTTATAGATTTTCCTGACATATATAGGTAAAGAACTACTTTGTGTATTTTTTTCAAAATTTTAGATCCAGTTGTTTCGGAGAAAGTGGGTGGAGAATGATCATTTTTTGCCTATTTTCATGAATAACTGCTGAACTATTAATCCTAAAATTATAAAAAAAGTTATGTTTGAGATTCTTACAATGAGCTCTTTTATTTGATATGTAACACTATATAGTTTAAAAAACATTTTTTAATTTTTTCATTTACCCCCCCCCCCCCCCAAAATGGCTACCGTATTTCAAATTCTCTAAAATACATTTTATTTACGTTACACGTCCATCTTTGGGTCACAAATTTACATTTGTGTGCCAAATTTACATATGTGTGCCAAATTTCAACTGAATTGGTCCAGTAGTTTCGGAGAAAATAGACTGTGACAGACGGACGGACAGACAGACAGACGCACGAAGAATTATATGTATATGCACTTATCCCAACGCACCTCTCGTTCTACGCTGCGCGGGGTTCATTGCCGCTCCTACCGCCGTAAGTGTAAGTACAACTACATCATCAAGGCTACGATCGAAGATAATCAGTTCAGCACTGAAATAATAGCGGTGGAATGCCAGTATAATATTTAATTATTTATTTTAATTTTATAAATTTAATAGCAAAATAAATAGCGAATATAGGATACTCGTACAAGTAAATCTGTAAAGATCTTAGGGGTACATCAGCCGACATATATTATTAAATTTTATTTTGTCGGCCTTAATTAAATTTCCACCCTGCCGAAACTTTATTTATTTAAATTTTTAATTGAATTGATTTTTCGCCTTATGAATAACCGTATAGAGTAGTAAATAACATTTTACATCTGACTTAATGACATCTGGGTTTATTCGGTTTAACTTTACAAAACGCGTATCTCGACAAAGCCATAATATGCAGAAAATAGTTAACAATCAAATGAATTAAATTAGAATTTAAATACGTCACGTGTGACATGAACAGACAAGGAGAGCAAGATTTAATGTATTGTTTCTCTTTCTTCTTTCAATGGAACGTTTTTACAGTTTCTGTTCCTCAAAAGAGGTCAGTGGTTAACACTAAACTCAAAACGCAATCTTAAAAAAACTTGATGGGTCAATGACCTGTCCCAGTAAAGTGAGGTAGTGTGCGTGAAGTGCGCTTGTGTGTGAAATGGGGTAAATTGACAGAATCTGAAAATTTACCCACCTCTACCGTCACCTTAACATATGTATACACGTGGTTGTAACATGACAAGCCTGCATGCTAGGGTCAAATAGCTCAATAGAGCAAACTAAAGTAGTAGGTATGATGTAAGTAGTTATTAAAATCTTAGATAAGATATACGCCGCAGACAAGAATGTGCAAACTGGAAATTCAATAGTGGAAGTTTGCGTTAATGGGCCAACTATTTAGAACAATTTGCATGTTCTTTACTTCAGCCTTTTCGCGATAAGAATAGGGTATGACGGGCAGCGCAACAATTTCACGCCCAGGCCGAGTTGGAGTAATGAATTAGCTGTGTCCAGTAAATCCTTCGCAGGATTTATGTTGGCTAGATCGTTGCAGTTTATCTTGGCGCGGTCACCGGCGATTTCACGGCGAGAGGCGCGGGCGCACAACACGCAACACTAAATCACTCGATATTGATATTCGATAGTGTTTAATGCGCGTGCGATACTTAAACGCTACCACTTCACTACCAACTGCAATTGCTCTAGATATATAATGGCTTTAATTGTAAACAGCTATAATGGCTCTTTGTTTACCGGAGCAGATAACAGGCCTTATTAACTGCCTTGATCTTTTTTAATTGCTAAAGTATTCGAGTGGAGGAATTTATGCTGTGTAATGGGTTACTGAATTGTAAAAATCTTGACATTAGATTAATAGTAGTGGCTGGAAGACGGCTTGGCGCGTACGCGCAGGTGTTCTGTTGCATCATGCGGTGCATTCCTGCCGTCTGCGTCTATTCGACAGCCATGCATTCAGCCTGTTATGTCGGTAATTCTTACGCAAGGTATTTTATAGACTATGCGCTGTGATTAGAAGCACTGAGAAATATCCATGAACTTAACTACGCGCATTTAACGCTAATTACTGCGGATTAATTAGATATCCGTCGAAGCTGTGTAATTACTGCAGCTTTTACAATTTGAGTATGGATTGCAATTGCATATTACCTGAACTGCAATTCCTTGGGATAAAGTTCTGCCAATTATATTATGCAATTAATTTTGCAATTGGAATATTCATTGAATTCTCTGAATGATTAGGCAGGCATTTAAGAAGTCTTATTTATTTTATTATTGATGCGACTGTGTAATGAATTGGCCACATAAGTAATATCATCGACAAAAGTGGTTACCTACAAGAATATCAATTAGGTACCTAGTCAAACAATTTTAAGTAGTAGTAGGTTTGCATATGTTGCAGGCAAATTGTAAGAAATAAATATCATAAGGTATTTTACAAAAGGCCGGACCGTTTACAGTTTGCCTTCGGCATTTTACAAACGTGAATCCGTTTACAGTGTGGTGTGGGTTGTTAAGGCACCATTGTTAAGGTAATCAAACGAATTACCTTATACCTAATATTAGTTATTGTAATTCAGTTTAAAATTAATAAAAAAGGCATCCTAGTTAGCCGTCATTAACGCCTCTTTTTTACCCCGTCTCGTCTATCGGAAAACTTACAAATACATGCTTATTATGGATTATTATAGGGTAATAGCGTTTAATGGTTTTAATCATGCAAAAAAATATTGAAGCTTGTCCAAATAACCAACTATTACGAGTCGCAATTGTGTTATGTTATTATTGATGATGTTAAATTGTTATTGTATACATATATTTGCCATTCGAGAAATGTATGCTCCACATACGGCAGTAGTAAGTTGACATCTTGAAGCTATAACATAATATTGTATATTGTGTTGTATAATCTACCTATTGGTTTGATGGTCACACGTAGGTCGCAGCCTGGCTGCCCACTAGCTATGGCGTCGTAAATATTGTAATAGATATTAAGGAGTGCTACCAGACGGTTTGCTCGTAAAGACTAGGTAGGTACCGTTACGACTCAGGACATTTCGTCAATTATGGCAACCTTGAAATGGCAGACGGCGTGCCTAAAGCATAAACACGATTAAGCCCTTGTTACCGGTACAATAGTAATACAAAAAAAGCGGCCAAGTGCGAGTCGGACTCGCGCACGGAGGGTTCCGCACCATCAACAAAAAATAGAGCAAAACAAGCAAAAAAACGGTCACCCATCCAAGTACTGACCCCGCCCGACGTTGCTTAACATCGGTCAAAAATCACGTTTGTTGTATGGGAGCCCCACTTAAATCTTTATTTTATTCTGTTTTTAGTATTTGTTCTTATAGCGGCAACAGAAATACATCATCTGTGAAAATTTCAACTGTCTAGCTACCACGGTTCGTGAGATACAGCCTGGTGACAGACGGACGGACGGACGGACGGACGGACGGACGGACGGACGGACGGACAGCGGAGTCTTAGTAATACGGTCCCGTTTTTACCCTTTGATGGGTACGGAACCCTAAAAACAAAAGGTACATTACGTACAATGAATAACAACACCGCCTAATGTCCGCAAATGAAACCCACCTAAACAAAAAGATGAAAAAAAAAAAACACCGAACGCTTTTTTTAAACCGCGATGACGTTATATACCTCCGATAGGTGACCTTTGTTAATGATTCGCCTTCACATAACTTATTCAGCAGATTAACTTGATTGAGTCATTAGTCAAATTTTTCGATATTAGTTTATTGCGCACCCGCAATTAATAACAGCATTCTACACAACAAGAAATCGTGTTAAAACATTTACAACACGCGCATAAATAATCTATAAGGCCAATATTTTTTAGTCGTCTTTTTTATAAAATTATTGTGTAATGTTTAGATTTCTTATCTGCGACCAATCGGTCTGAAGTAAACTGTCGTTCGCTTGACCTAACAAAAATTGATTACAAAAGATAGTTGCACTTTTTGAAACGGTATAATTGGCCGTTGGATGCGGTCTATTTTTTAATCCAAAAGAAAAGTCGGAACAAGCCGGTTACGGTCAAAGCTCAGTCTGTTTATTAAATACCTGATTTGCACAGGTAAATACAGTTCGGTCAATATTTAAAAGCACTCTTATTGATTTTTATAAATCGTGTTTTGACTATTTTTTTCTTTGTTAATGGCCATACATGTGCACCATCTAATCTTCTCGGTAAACTACAACTCAAGTTTTTTATTTGAAAATTAGCACCTCTAGGGACTGGTCCCGTCGCTGTCTAACCACGAGGTGTTATTTCGGCGAGAGCACGGTTCCGATAAATTATTTACGAACACGCACAGACCAAAATCACGTTTGACCTACCTACCTTTTTATGAGAATGTATGTTCTAGAATGGTTGAGTAGGCTCGCGCGCTGAGTACATGTGCTCGTTATACACAGTTACACGTACAGTTATTTTAAGTCGCTTTACATGGTACATTACGTTCAGGAACTTATCAAAGTTTGCCAATAAAGGCTCTCGAACTGTTTCTGGAAACCATTAGTGGCGACCGTCTTGATACTTAAAGGATAATTTTGGGGCAAGAACACTACGCGTTTATGGACACACGACCTCTGTGACACTATGCGTTTCCGCTGGGGTCAAGGTTAATGCTTCTGATAGGTTTGGTTTGAAAGTGGGCGGCGGCGACAAGATCCGTTCAGACGATTGCATTGAAAATTCACCACGGCTTTTTAACAACACCTACCTACTTAAGAGACCGAATCCTTTTTAGCACCCGGAGCGAGATTAGAGATAATTCATTTTAATGTCTGTGACGACTGTTTGAATATTAATGCTTACAGTGAAGTCGCGCAAACTTCCAAGGGCAGAAGTGTTGGATAATCGAGACTTATTTAACTCTGACCAAGCTCGTTATCACGTCATAAAACACAACTAAATGGAACAATATGACACTTTTATTTGTATATATATAGCTTTTGTGCAGTTGTAGGCACTTGACTTACCGTCAATGGATGAACTGAATAACTAGTAAATATCGCAGGCTAGAGTTGAATCCTAGAGGATGATTAGGCTCGGACGAAAGTCAAGAGAGCTGACGAAGTTGGGGATTGTTTTTTTTTGTGGTAATTGAATTACAATATGCGTTTTAGTTTTAAAGCAGTTTAACGAATGTTGTGATAAGATTTCATTTCTAGACAAAAATTTAATTACTAGCTTTTTATTGTTGTTAACATTAGTCAACATTTTTATAACACCGATTTAAACTTTCACGATTTTTACACATTATTAAATTGTACAACGGGACTTAATCGCGTCTTCTCCGAGACCACGGGGACAACGCCGTCCTCGAAACGTCGGAGGTAAATCTTAAAACTCAGATACGCGATTAAGTCCCGTTGTACAATTTAATAACAATTTTATATCTAAGTACTCAAATATGTCACAACTGCTGGGCACAGTTCACATTTATGTGCAAGAATGCGTAAGCACTTTATTTACTCCTTAGTCATATAAATAAGTCGTTAAAACATGACTCCATCCTATTGAGTAAGTAAAAATATTTTCCCGTGACACTCGAGGACAGTGTAATTGCAGTAATAAGGTTCATTTAAATTGTTTGGTAATAACAGTCACGATATCGGCGTGGTATAAATTCTCACATGGCTTTTGATCCGAGGTGTAACGATCCCGCCGGTCACGCAACCGCCGCGTCTTCGTGTCACGGACACGGACAAGTTTAAGTCATCACTTAAGTTCTTAATTACGTTGAGAGGAGAGCAGGATATCTCACCACCAGTATGCTTAGATAAGGTACACAGAGATATTTATGAAGGAAAATAGCTAGCCTAACCTCTGTTACGGCTTTATATTGTATACTATTGACTAGGCAATTTGCTCCTCTCTGGTACATATTTTAATGCGGAGAAATATAACTTGTTTATAGGGATTGCAATCCGGTCTGGTTTTCAATCCGGCCGGATCCGGCCGGATCCGGCCGGATTGGTATTGCTGATAAAGAATTCATCAAGTCACGTATTTTATTATGTTTTTTTAGCGTTTTATGCGAAGTTAAGGATATTTTTTAAAGGATTTATAAAACGGCTTTTTTAATTTTTAAAAATTAACGTTTTTATTACTTACCCACTAAGTCTTATTACAATAATCAGTGTCACAAATTAAAATCTTCTTTTGCTCTTAAAATATCTATAGCCTAACCCACATTTCGCACAAAAAGGTGCTTTCAATTCAACCATTTTAGTTTGCGCAAACAAAATCAATGAACGTGCATACCTATACAAGTATACATTAAAACATTTATTCACACAAAATATTTTCCAGCTTTATTTAGTAGCATAATAATAACCAGATAACATCATAATAAATAAACATTATAGGACATATTTACACAAATTGACTAAGCCCCACGGTAAGCTCAAGGAAGCTTGTGTTGTGGGTACTCAGATAACGATATATATAATATACAAATACTTAAATACATAGAAAACAAACATGACTCAGGAACAAATATCTGTGCTGTGCTCATCACACAAATAAATGCTCTTACCGGGATTCGAACCCAGGACCGCGGCTTCACAGGCAAGGTCACTACCGACTAAGCCAACAATTCAACATATATTCTTCTAATTACTTTTAATTCGACGTAACATTTAACTTAACTGCTGAAGTACTGAATGAAGTTTTATAAATATTTTTTCAATATATTTTAAATGCAGGTAACTCTTTATTATAACTGGGCTATAATGGTTTATACAAAATAAAACGAAACACGTACATTTAACTAGCAAAAAGCAGAGCTTTGTAAGGGCTCGCGGAGTTTTCCTACCTAAACGTACCGGACCGCGACTTTGATCCAGTCCGAGGCTTGTTCCATGATCGATCGAGTGGGTCCGTTAAGAACGCAGCTATAAGTGAGAGCAAGAAAGAAATATACTAACCGGACCCCGGTTGCTAGACAGCAACCGTACCAGACGGTACGCCTGTCTGTTACAGCTTTTAATTTGTCCATTAAAAACGTGTCTAGACGACAAAATCAAATTGCCAATATCATCCACATATAATATACAATTTCATAAGCGCTTATTATTACATCCTACACGGTCGCCCAGTACTTTTTGTAAGGAAGCCAACTGGCTTTCCTACATAATGTTGGGTCAGCGAGCCAATGTCCTTGAATTTAATTTTTGCGTCCACACCACACAGTTGAGCGAAAAACTATCCCTTCTGGACACCTACTGGCGGTAATCACGCTGCTCCGCACATAAACACACACACACAGTTTCACTAGGTACATCCAGGGTTCAGCATCAGCTCTATCTTGGGTACTGCTCTTCTAAGTGCTCATTAAGACGTGTCAGATGACCAAAACAGCGTGTGCCTATGTTGCACCAAACCTATCTTGGGTACTTAATCTCCTAAGTGCAACAAACCTGAGTTCCACTCTAGGTACTGCCAGGGTTCAGCATCAGCTCTATCTTGGGTAGGTACTGCTCTCCGAAGTGCTCATCATGATGAGTTGGATGTCCAAAACAGCGTGTGCCTATGTTGCAACAAACCTGAGTTCCACTAGGTAGTGCCAGGGTTCAGCATCAGCTCTATCTTGGGTACTGCTCTCCCAAGTGCTCATCATGACGAGTCGGATGTCCAAAACATCGTGTGTCTCTATGTTGCATCAAACCTGAGTTCCACTCGGTACAGCTAAGGTTCGGCATCAGCTCTATAAGTGCTCATCAAGACGTGTCGATTGATTAAGACAGCGTGTGCCTGTGTTGCACCAAATCTGAGTTCCACTAGGAACTGCCAGGGTTCTGGGTCATTTTGTTGAACTGCACGCCGACGTTGCAATTGGCGTGCAGTTGGCGTGTAGTTCCCATACAAGTTGCAGTGGTGTATATCGGCCCTAAGTCGCTGAAGTTTGTATGTATTATAATATGATCTTTATTTATAATTTATAATTTTAGCTGTTCCAAGCAATAGTAACACTAAAGGCGCCATTCATTGATTACGTAAGACCATTTTTGCCAGTTTTTGACCCCCTTCGGCCTTCCCTATATGTAAGAAATAATAAAAATAGGCTGACCCCCTCTCACCCCTATATTAGCATATATTACGTTAGAATGTTAAGGAAAAATGAGTACACGTTTGGTTTGTTTTAGTGTTTATTATTAAAAAAAATATTTTTATGAATATTTATTTGTACGTACGTTTGTACAGGACAAAGGTACTTGAGCTCGTTTAAGCTAACTCTGCACCGTGTTTTATAGCATAGAGTGTGGAAGTATTATTATTATTTTAAACGTCATAATTTCGTAGAAATTAAAAAAAACGCAATTTTGTGATCTTACTTACGTAAGAACTATAAAAACCCTCTCCCTCCCCCTAGTAAGAAAAAAATGCGACCCCGGGGCTCCGCCCCAAAATCATCTTACGTAATAAATGAATGGCGCCAAAACTGTTTCTCGAACTGAAAATACCCGATTTACGTTTGCTAACACAACATGACTGATCAGTTCATCAGCGTCACAAAACATATGAGTAAATTGACCTCCGCAGTGAATATACAGCAAGATTGATTGTTCTAGTAGGTATTCACAAAAACTTATAGAGTCTGTGCGGAAAGAGAAGAGTCGTGGAATGTATGGGGCCCAATACAATCCACGACTTTTCTCTTTCCGCACAAACTCTATGCTAAATTGGGAATCAAACCAAGCGAAGCGAGGTGGGTCTGAATCCAAAATTTTAACCCACTTTTGTATTCATCGTTGTTAATGGCGTATAAGCGCCAACAACATTATTGAAATTGAAAACACCACATAGGTATCGTTCTCTGAGTACCCACAACATGACAACACAAACCTTCTTGAGCTTTTCTGGGGCTTAGTCAATTTGTATAACGACGTCCAATATTTATTTATTATTTACTACTAACGCCATCTGTTAGAGAAATAAATAATTAACATTAGCACGAATGTTAATTCATTATTTTGCCAACAGATGGCGCTAGTAGTAATACAAAGTGTTATTACATTATTTAATTTTTTTATGTATATAAAATGATATTTTTAAGTTTGATAACACATCTAGACATGAATTTAAATTACTATGTTAAATCTCAAACCTAACAGTGCAGTAGTTTTTCCGTAAAGTGTACCACAAGAATGCATAGTTTGTCGAATAGTGATAGGGCGAGCGAAACAATGTAACAACACAATTAATTGAATATAAAACAATTCAGTACTTACGGTGCACGGGAATCTCAACACTACGACGACACATATTACGTCGGCTAGAAGACTGGCGTCAACTAACAAACAAGTTGTTGTGTTGCTGTTTGCGAGCGAGAAAATAGAACGGCATATATCGCGAGCGTCGAGCGACGTTCGAATATTGGCGAGAACTTTTAAATTTTAGCGTTATTTTATATCCTTGATTCATTTTACCGGATCCGGGGCCTGATCCGGTGAATTTTGCCGGATCCGGTAGCTTGTATAATGTGCCGGATCCGGCCGGATTACCGGATCCGCCGGACCGGATTGCAATCCCTACTTGTTTACCGTTAAATCCCTATCTCTTTTAATAAAAAAAGGCTTCTTTACATTTATGTATATCTATAAGTACGAATATCATGCACTAAAAGAAAATGAAAGAAACATCGCATCGTATTTATTGAAAATAAATATAATAATCTTCTGATAATCGATAAAATCTGATTACAGTATCCATTATAAGATAACGTTCATCTCAATATTTTGTTTATTGTTTTTATGTAATAAGAAATCCAATTATACAGATACGTAATTTACAATTTGACGAACGACCTCCAGTATTATACACACGTAATGCTTTCTTTGCCTAACTTTCGATAAATTACGAGTTACAGTTAATGTCACCTGCTCAATTTTACATACCTATATATGTATACGATTTAAGCTACAAACTACTAAATTACACCATCCTTTTTCGTACACCTCGTATCAGCATCCATAAATGGAAGTGGTTTCATTCACTGTTTACAAATGTACAAAGGAAAGTTTAAGTACATAGTACCTAGTACCTGACGTGCATGTCACGCAAACCGTCGTGTAGTGATAGCGATTCCGCGGTTTTTATGTATTTTTCATGTAATTAAAAACATTTATTTCCTCACCAGCTTTTGTAGATCGAACAATGCATTGCGTCGCTATACTTACTCAATCTCATATCTGCAACAATCATTTGATGGAAATGTCGCTTTTCTTTCATTCGGAATACGGGTGTTTTTGTAATCAAATGAGTGTTGCAGATACGAGGTTGAGTAAGTATAGCGGCGATTGGTGATATTAAAACACTTGCTGGACAGACAATGTGGCTCGGATGACACCTCTCTAACCCTTTCCCCAGAACAATGGCCTCATTAACTGCAACAATAACACTCCGGCGGACCAGGCGATGCTCGTCCAGACTTCTATTATTGCAATGTTAAAAAAATATTTAAATTGAATTCCCCGCTCTCTCTCTCTTAGTTTATTTTGTGTTCATTCTGCATAGGGCGCTTGCAACATTTAGTGCACTCGTAACCGGTCTGCCCTATCTGTATATCTACGACTTATGTTCGCCAAACTGATACATAGACCGGCGTTTTGCAGACTGGTTGTATAAACATGAAGTTTTATAACTTGGCAGTGCTCCACGCACGGGCGTTAATCCGGCGTGAGCCCTCGAGCCGTTAGTATTTACTGCATGGCTTGTGCAGATATTCAACATGGTGTTTTGTATGTTAGCCATCAGTGTGCAGTGTATTGTGAGCCTGTCTGCCGATCAAAATTCACAGCACGAGCCGCCTGCCAGCCGCAGGCAGGCTTTTACGCAAACATACCTACCGCTGTGTGTAAGACAATGTTCACCTTGTTGCTGCCACCATCCCGCGTGTGCCCGCTTCATTCATACTATTGATAGGGTAATACCGTCCGCTACACTGCGCGAAGTTCAACATAAAGTTCCCGGGACTACCTTTGTACATTCTTCGGGATAATATATGGGCGGTGTTCTGGGATTGTGGCACAAAATTTACGCGCCCTTAAATTAAGCAGAAAATCTTTATCACCGACCGCAATACAAGGAATTATTTATCAACTACCAACCATTTCACTAAGCAAGTCTCAGAATATATAAAATCACGTACAGATAAATGATGGGGTAAAGTTGTTTGTACGTTCATAGCAACCTTTATCTGGACAGAGTACGAAATTAAATACTGGAATAGCGATTAACGGCGCGCGGCCATGTTTTAGCTTAGCTTTATTTATTATTCAGTAACTGTCGCCTTTGATGTAATTTATATAGGCATAGTTAGATGAATACGAATCGGATTACGATCGCAGCTTCTGGCGATAAGATAACGAAGGGACTAAAGTAGCGATTGGACACCTTTTGCAATGTCCAAGGATTGACGGCCACTGACACAGTTTCTAACCTATTCAAAGTATAATGGCGATGGACGCTAAATATAATTGCACATTGGCATTCGTATCGCGCGGCTGTTCGCCGGAGCGCCCTCACACGCATCACAATCACCCGGCGACCCCACAGCCTACAAATGAGAACTTATATTAATGTTTTGGTTGGTAATTCATTTTAAAACAATAGCTTCCAACGCTAGCTGTGTTGAATACTTTACGCAACGTTAATAATAGCCATTTGCTGGTTAACATGTTGAGTTGGTAGTAAGTACCGATGTTGTAGCTGCTATACAAAATATACGGAAGCGGGTACGTGCCTTAGAAACCGACCTGTTATAAACATAGAGATATTAGAATCTGTGCGGAAAGAGAAGAGTCATGGAATAATCTACGACTCTTCTCTTTTCGCACAGATTCAAACTCACTTAATAATATGTATTAATTAAAATATGTTAATAAATAAATAAATGATATCTTTTTATTACATGTAAAATACTTAACTGCCAAAAACCCTTTATTTTTCTTAAACACTCACTCGGCACGTTTTGCTCCTTCCTCATTAAAAAGTGAAATAACTTAACCAATTTGTCACTCAGTAAGAACCAGGAAAACTATACTCATCCTTTTCTTTTGGGTGCTAGTACTAGTGTAAGACAAAAGTAGTATGATTCTCTATGTCTATGTTTGAAATGAGACAGTCCTTTGACAAACTATAGCAATGTATTACGTACGTTCAGTATGCACCCTATATTCCGCTTATAGAAATGATCGTTAAATTACGGAATATAAAACACCACGTCTATTATGGTAGTGCAATGTGGTACCTAATGAAAATATCGTTACATCTATTAAAAACTATTGCAAACGTCGGAGACACATTTTATAAATGTTAATGTCTCAATGAATTAAATCCTTATTCAGGCTAGTGCTTACACGCTTTATTGTATGGAGGTACGCTTAATCGCACGAATAAGAGGATGTTGCGTGGGTCATAACTTCAAAGCAATTATTTATATGTAATAGATAATTATATAGATAAAAAAAAGCAACAACGGTTGCACTCCGGGAGTGCCGATAGAAGTGAAAACTCACCTCACTATGTTACCGACGCCCGGTAACACGATACATACGTTTAGCGGAGGTATTCTATTTATTTATTATATATTATTATCATTCTCAAATAAGATCACACTTTTTCATTGACATGTGAGTGACAACGTCACAGATATAGGAAGGAAGGAGATCGGGCATGCCCGGCGATTTGTATTGAATACGCCTGTCGCAAGTTCTCGAACACATACAAAGAACCAGTAATTATAAAGACAACGCACGCACACACCTAAAGTACGCACACTTGTAGATGGACGCTCCTATTGCACAATACACGCGCATCATTTCAATGTCTGTGTACATGCGAACGACCAGCGAGTCGTGTCATCACGCACGCACACAACGATAATTACGGGAACTGAGCCGGGACACCGTGATATCGATATTTGATCGACTGTCGGAAAAGACTGTGTGTCGATAACTTCATGAACACTATTCAAATATAAATATTCGGAATCATTGTTCTTAATTGCCTATTTATGGAATAAATGCACTTGTTAAAACAAGACATTTGATTTAAGTAGATATTAGTATTTTATCAAAAAATAAGGAATGTACAGTTACATAAACTTTACGTAACTGTAAATTATTATGCTTAATAATGTACAGTTGCATATATTACTTTATCTAAACACATATTAAAAAATGTCATATGATGTGTTCAGACAAAAAGGCATTCGAAATTTGATTGCAATAATAAAATCGAATTTTTGATTATTAATTTATTATAGAGCAATAAAAAACAATAATTTTCTTATCTGTGCAAATGCACGCGGGTATATTACGTTTAATATTTATAGTCAATTACTGCCCAGTAAAATGAACCCGTGACCTGTAGCAATCTGTAGCATCACTCAAGGAGAGGCTTAAAAAATTGTGGCTTTCCGATACATAAGTAATTCGGTTTTCCTCGATTAGTACTTCTTTAGTTTCCTTTACTTTTCTGGTTCGAGCGCATATCTATTTATTTATGATATATATTGAGTATTTATTTATTTAGGTTATATTTATATATATATACGCTTTATTTTATTTATTTAAGTATTTCTATTTATGTTTATATATATTATTTGTAGCAATGTGTATTCAAAACTTGCATTTCATTAATTTTAGTGATTGTACACTATTGTTTTTTTTTGTCATTCATCGTTACTTTTGTTTATTCGTTTCCTCAAAGGTTAAATGGAAGAGATCCCATACAGGGATAAGTTCGCCTTTGTTGTATTTAATTTACTCTGTAACTATGTTTCTCGTTTTTATATACATACATACATACATACCATTAGGTAACCAATTACACAAAATTTATACTAAATAATATTATAATATTATATTAAAGACAGTAACCATCTTTAAATTTTTAAATTATTTTTAGCGTCAACTAACCCTGGGCTGGTTTTATCGATACGTGTTATAGGTGCCGCACAGCACTATCCAAGCGGAGCACATCGCTGCTGCACTATGAGAAAATGTCTCATTGAGTGAATCGTTTTGTACCCAGTTCATTGCGGCGTAAACACTGTACTTTGCAATCATGTTACTTGTACAGCAGCAATGTATAATGAAACATATTAAATGACAAGCAAGTGTAAGCTTACATGGATACAAGTCGGAATATTACGTTGAATTCGTGGTTTTATTTGAAATAAGTAGTGAAACCTGTGAAAAATGATCTCATTGGTCTGGAAATTAATCAAATCACTGCGATGTTTACAAGTAATTATTGCACAACTCGGCATTTTGGTAAAAAACAGAAGTTTTTCGGTGAACAGCGCGCGTGCATACTCGGTAACAACGGACGGCGAACTGGCGGCGTTGTATGCTCAATGAGCTAACAACTGCGACACGGCCGCCGGCGGCTTGTCCGCTCTCTAGTATTATATGCTCTGAGGACAACGTCAAATTATTTGAACATAGGTAAAGAGTCTTGAAAAGGAGTCCGCAACATAAATGTCAAATAACATTGAGTTTTTCTTTATTGATTTAAATGCCATCTAAATTATGAGTGGCCATCTAAACCTTACGCCCCTTACGGTCACGTGATCGCCTTACGCCCGTTACGGTCACGTGATCGCCTTACGCTGTCTCGGTTTATCATTTTTTCCCCAGCTCAAAAAGTGCCCAGCGCCGCTAAAGAAGTTTTCACTTCAAAAACTAGAGTAGTACGCCTCTAAACATTTTATTACTCAAAACGCTAGATTTAGGTGTGGCTTGTAGTAACAGTTCCGACGGTTGCTGCCGCGTCCCAACCAGTTTAATGAAGAGATTTGGCACGACTGCACGCGGCTTAACGGTGTCTATCTCCCCGCAACTATCTAAATGCATAATTATGTCTGTCTATAACAGCGCATGATATTATGCACTGACGTGTGCTTAATTCCAGCGAATACAGCTCGCGAAATGTATCTAAGCTCCCTTTCAAATGTTGACTAGAGGCAATTATTAGCTGCTTAAACATGCATACCTTCAAAATGTGATATGGTAATAAGAAATGTTTTAATTCAAAGGATTTTGCACATATCAACAGGAATCCACGATTAACTACTACATTTTCACTTGGCACGCTTGGTTATACAAACTATTGTAATATATCACGAGGATGATCCATGTGTTGTATATTTTTTTCAGTAGGTATTGTCAGAGCAATTTCCGACGAACCGAGAGCAATTTTATATAATAACAAAACAGGGTAGCGGAGCGTGAATCCGCGCGCTTCCTGAGGCTGCTACCTTATCCGAGCATGTCACATAAAGCATTGATATAGCTATGTGCCCATGAAAATCTGGATATGGTGTGGACACTACACGAATCGTGGTACTGCGATGCGACCGATGATGCAAAATGCAGCGGGTTAGCCAGAAAGCTTACGATCACGAATAGGTATCTGCTCATGAATCTACACATAATGTGTATCTACACAATGCCGTTTTGTCATACGGTTCGGCAAAGAGCGCAGCGTACCGCACCTCTATTGGTGTACACGTGCGAGCATGTATAGTCTAGCCCCAGCTCATGACGACAATACCAACGCTACTTCCAATATCCCCACATTTGCATACTCCACTCCGCGTCTGTCGGAGGTACCCCTATTCTACTTGTATGTATGCTTTGCGGTGTATTGGTAAATACTGATCTTTTCTTTGAGATAACACTATCGAAATGAAAATTATAATGAGATATAAAAATAAAAAGAATTTCCTAAGTTACTATACTCGTAGTTATGTATTCCTATGTATATTATGACTTAATGATGTCGAGAGAAATATAATATTTTACCTAACAATGCCTGGCTAAAAATACCGTGATTCTTTACAAGACAATTGTCTTTATCTAATTCCTAATAATAGTCACATTAAATTCACCTATTCGTAATTAGATATAGAGAGCTATTTTGTACAAATCACTGTCTTTTAAGCCAGCAGGCAATATCGGACATGAAAGGCAATGTTGAGAACGTTGACCGTAGGTAACACGTATTTTAAAATATTATGTTTCCTACACACTCCAAATCATATGTAGTATTATTTGGTCGAAATTGAAACAGTCATGCATGTCGGACGAATTCGCTCAAAATTTCGCGAGTCACCCGTTATGAATTAGGTACATATTTTAATTCGTATTGAGTCTCAGTGTGTTAAGTGTATGACCGGCAGGGCAGGGACAGGTGAAACGGGAAATTTCCCGAAACTAAAGTTGCCAGAGAATATCTCGTTTACAAGTTGAAAATAAGGATGAAACATAGGCGTTTCCGCCATTGCTATAATAAAAACAAGTGCAAAAGGACAATTACAAAAACGCTGGAAGCAATCCAGCGGGCGTGCTCTTAATTGGATGAGACCACTTACTCTAAACGACATCTAGCTCCCTGCACCCCACACCTACTGTACTAGTGCATCTTGTAAAACTTTTCCTGTTGTCTTTTACATGCAAAACGTAAGTTCTATAGTTTACGAGTATTACATATTAGTGAAGTGAAATAAGCAAGCTTTTTCTTAAAACTTACGACGTGTGTATAGTAAAGGTAGGCCTTTTGAATTAATGGTGTTGTAAAAATAGAAATTACAAAATCACCGCACAATTTATTTACCAACCGCCTGAGATAAGTGGTGAACCTATGTATATCTATAGTAATGAAATGTTGAATAAATACTATTGTTTCCGCATTTCATCCTACAACAAAACAAACGTCACAAGAAAGTTACTCTCAGATTTTTAATAATTGTAAGTAGGTGTATTTGTTATTCGATAGGTAGCAATTTTTTTGTATCTCTGCTGTTGCAATGAAAGTGGTCTCTATTGTTACGCTCGTCGCAGTCATGTTGCTTTAATTGCTGTAGGTGTACGTGCTAGCCCGGGAGAAGGGCGCAAGTTACGCGTGCGTTTTTTAGGCGAACGAAATGCCAATGTTTATTGGTTGTTGAGATCCCGAAAATTTGAACTAGCCTTGTCAGACTGTTATTTTATACCCAAATTTACAATGAAGTACGGGTATGCACTGGTAGCATACAACAATGCTTCGTGGTTTAAAAAATATAACTTTTTCAAGGTTTTACATGACTGTAGGCAGACGTATAAAAATTCAAAATTGTTTTCTGTAAGTAGACCTCAAGCTTGGAGGATACAACTAAACGGAGTAGCCATTAACAGGCTTTCCCCTCTGTCGAAAATAGGCGGCCAACGGTCATACACAATGTATGGACTGACGTTTATCTGACATGGCTATTTTTACGTTACGCATACATTTGACGTTCCCCTCCCCCGCAAAAATCGGCAGACTGTTTTGTACAGAAAATTACAGACATGGCGTCTCCGTTTGATTATATCCTCCAAGACCTCAAGAGCTGTTTCGCAAGTAAATACAATATTATTTAAATATTTATCATAATAAATAAATAAAATATTTTGCACATTCTTACACAAATTGACTAAGTCCCACAGTAAGGTTAAAAAGGCTTGTGTTGTGGATACACAGACAACGATATACTTATCTTATACCCATAATATAAAATACTTAAATACATAGAAAACACCCATGTCTCTTGAAAAAATATCTGTGCTCATCATACAAATGAATGCCCTTACCGGGACGGGATTTGAACCGACGAACATCGGCTTCATAGGCAGGGTCACTACACTTATGATATGAAAAATAAACGAATAGAATTACATAGTAAAAATTCGATTCCATATCATCGATTATGCTAAGGAAACTTACATCTGTTTCATGGACCTCGTTACTTTAAATATACCTACTGCCTTGAGATAACGGTTCCCTTCAATGCTGATCTCAGCAGCCACGTAACGTTAAATAATCCTGAAGTAATGCGCCGAGCCTGACTGAGATTACTTAAGCACGGCCTCGGAAGATAACTAACAACTGTCATTATATTATTGAGTTTCGCAACTTTTGTCTCTGACTTTGCGTCACTTTATTCGAATTCTCTTATTTAACAAGTTCTTTTCAGTGGCGTGTTTAAGTCACTTATAATGCATTTAATCTTGTCTTGATAAGAGAAACTTCTATTAAAGTATTAAGGAACTAGCTTTTTTGTTAGATATCCATTCTTGACGACTACTCCCATACACAATACAATATAAGATACTGCGGTTTTATTTAGAATAACTGGGGACTGGGGAATAGTGGTACCGTTTGTAAATAAAATAAAAAATTCCAATTTTTGTTTTATATTTCTTTTTGCTGCATATTTGGACAAATACACATTTTAAGTCTATATATATTTACTTTTTAAAATTGGCGAAACAACATCAGCATCGAGGCAAAATGTGAGAACTAATGGAAATCAATGAGTGGAAGTAGGGTTGCCATTCATCAGGATTTTCTCTGACATGTCGTGTCGCGTCGTCGCAGGGATTTCGCAGAACAGTTATGGTAAGCTTAGCTTTGGCTTTAAGCGATGACGGATATTTTGAATTAGCCAGATTTGCTTTCTAAAGTTAATTCAACACAGGTACTTATATTTCTTCCTAAAAATGTGCCTGACCCTACTATGTTATTATCTTGCACGTTACATTACACATCAAATTATTTTCGAGTCAGTAAAACTTTCTATATGAATTTACTACATATTTAAATATACAATGAATATTATAATTTTAACAGTTCTTCGAAGTATTACTTGTTGAAGTAGTACTTGTCCTTGAATAGCAATATTAAGTAGTCGACTGGCATACTTCTTATACCTATGCAATTGATACAAATTGACATCAATCAATTTCAGAACTAAACGATCTCTAATAATTGGTTCAATCTGTTTCAGCAGCCTAAGCTTGCAATGACTACTATGAGAACTGAATCACAATATTCTCATAATGGCTGGTCGGTCGGATTGTGCTATTTTAACTTCCTGACACACTTTTATTCTGTACAACGTTTAAAAAGCAAATCAATAGAATTTCGGATTGCATAATTGCAAATAAAGCTCGGTTACCAAATGAAGTAGGTATTTGCACTATTTCGAAAATTTAAAATTTTATAACAATGGCGAACATTTAATTGATTTAATTTTTGAGAAAATTTAACACATTCCCACCCTCTGGTGGTTCTGCGTAAACTGGCGCTAATAAAAATGTTTATCCACCTCTCGTTCCATATGACAAATAAGACAAAATTCCAAACGCAAGTAATATTAGCTTACCTGTTTACATAGTAAAACGAATTCCTGTGTTTGTTTATTAATCCATCAATTGATGAATTAGATTGGCATGTTTTGGTAATGAGAAATGTTGTGAACGAAACCAAACAACGGTAGGATAGGACCATTCTTGGAATATAAATTTTGTTGTCAAAGAAGGAACCTAACCATTTTTTGTTAAATTAGGATGTTTAACCGTAAGAAGCAAACGAAGATCCAATTGAGTATTCGGTGAGTGTCGCTTGTCTGGCTTCCCAAGAAACATTAGTAATGAAATGACATTTAGACTTGTCAAATACGACGCCTTCGTGGCCTACTTACGGAATTTCATTCCAGCCAGTGACAAAGAATTGATAGAATACTTTAACAAGAATAATATTACTAATAGAGTCTGTGCGGAAAGAGAAGAGTCAGGGGCCCAATACATTCTACGACTTCTCTTTCCGAACAGACCCTACTTAAACAAGAATTAAATATGTTCTATTATTTAAAAGATGAATAACATGTACAAGTACTCTTCTGTTTTCTCTCTTTCAGGTATTCGCACGCACATAATTAATTCATACATACATACTCACATACATACATACACACATAATTAAGTACATTCACATAAACTTACACATTACTAATACTAACACCTTTTTAACTTACTGAGACAAAGTATTAAGGAACTAGCTTTTTTGTTAGATATCCATTCTTGACGACTACTCCCATACACAATACAATATAAGATACTGCGGTTTTATTTAGAATAACTGGGGACTGGGGAATAGTGGTACCGTTTGTAAATAAAATAAAAAATTCCAATTTTTGTTTTATATTTCTTTTTGCTGCATATTTGGACAAATACACATTTTAAGTCTATATATATTTACTTTTTAAAATTGGCGAAACAACATCAGCATCGAGGCAAAATGTGAGAACTAATGGAAATCAATGAGTGGAAGTAGGGTTGCCATTCATCAGGATTTTCTCTGACATGTCGTGTCGCGTCGTCGCAGGGATTTCGCAGAACAGTTATGGTAAGCTTAGCTTTGGCTTTAAGCGATGACGGATATTTTGAATTAGCCAGATTTGCTTTCTAAAGTTAATTCAACACAGGTACTTATATTTCTTCCTAAAAATGTGCCTGACCCTACTATGTTATTATCTTGCACGTTACATTACACATCAAATTATTTTCGAGTCAGTAAAACTTTCTATATGAATTTACTACATATTTAAATATACAATGAATATTATAATTTTAACAGTTCTTCGAAGTATTACTTGTTGAAGTAGTACTTGTCCTTGAATAGCAATATTAAGTAGTCGACTGGCATACTTCTTATACCTATGCAATTGATACAAATTGACATCAATCAATTTCAGAACTAAACGATCTCTAATAATTGGTTCAATCTGTTTCAGCAGCCTAAGCTTGCAATGACTACTATGAGAACTGAATCACAATATTCTCATAATGGCTGGTCGGTCGGATTGTGCTATTTTAACTTCCTGACACACTTTTATTCTGTACAACGTTTAAAAAGCAAATCAATAGAATTTCGGATTGCATAATTGCAAATAAAGCTCGGTTACCAAATGAAGTAGGTATTTGCACTATTTCGAAAATTTAAAATTTTATAACAATGGCGAACATTTAATTGATTTAATTTTTGAGAAAATTTAACACATTCCCACCCTCTGGTGGTTCTGCGTAAACTGGCGCTAATAAAAATGTTTATCCACCTCTCGTTCCATATGACAAATAAGACAAAATTCCAAACGCAAGTAATATTAGCTTACCTGTTTACATAGTAAAACGAATTCCTGTGTTTGTTTATTAATCCATCAATTGATGAATTAGATTGGCATGTTTTGGTAATGAGAAATGTTGTGAACGAAACCAAACAACGGTAGGATAGGACCATTCTTGGAATATAAATTTTGTTGTCAAAGAAGGAACCTAACCATTTTTTGTTAAATTAGGATGTTTAACCGTAAGAAGCAAACGAAGATCCAATTGAGTATTCGGTGAGTGTCGCTTGTCTGGCTTCCCAAGAAACATTAGTAATGAAATGACATTTAGACTTGTCAAATACGACGCCTTCGTGGCCTACTTACGGAATTTCATTCCAGCCAGTGACAAAGAATTGATAGAATACTTTAACAAGAATAATATTACTAATAGAGTCTGTGCGGAAAGAGAAGAGTCAGGGGCCCAATACATTCTACGACTTCTCTTTCCGAACAGACCCTACTTAAACAAGAATTAAATATGTTCTATTATTTAAAAGATGAATAACATGTACAAGTACTCTTCTGTTTTCTCTCTTTCAGGTATTCGCACGCACATAATTAATTCATACATACATACTCACATACATACATACACACATAATTAAGTACATTCACATAAACTTACACATTACTAATACTAACACCTTTTTAACTTACTGAGACTTCAGTTAGGTTAATAGTTAAAAATTTCTTATTTACCTAAAATGTAATTGTTTTGATATTTATAGTGCCAAATTTATCATTCGGTATTTCTCCAAGATTCCCACGATACAGGCTGTGCCTAATGCGGGGATCACTGTACTGCTCTTATTGATTATTGTATTTCCTGAAATAAATATATTTTGAAAAAAAAAAAATTTTTTTTTAATTTATTACAGTGTGCTCAGGCAAGACCAATTTTATGTTTAAGTGGAAATTATAATAGCAATAATCTAGGAGTTTACGCATAATGCATAACTATTAGTACCATTTACATTTTTTGTCGATTAATTTTTTTTTGCTTAACGCCGGTGCCATGGGTTTTCGCTGGTTACATTTCACATAGCCACTAGTTTATTCCGGTTGCTGTAATATTTATGTATTGTTTCAAAGATGTACATATTTAACTCTAAACAAATGAAAACTTAAACTTATCATTTCAATTTGCTTCAATTGTAAAGTTTCCAACTGCGGAGCACCGAACTTCTTGACATTTTCCTAGTTGCCTACCTGCGAGTCAAAGTCATAGATGAATTTGATGAATTATGCATCTTATTCGCAGCACGTAGTACTCTGAAACAACGTAATGACGGCCGGAAAACGCGATCAAATTAATGCTGACCGTCATTAGAAACTCCCGTTTAACAAACTGTAGTCTACGTTACATATCTCATTAGTCAGCGAAATGTGCACTTAACGTTAAGGCGACTAAGTATAATTTTTTTTAATGATATATAATATTAAGCCTTTCGCATACCAAAAATAACATTAAAGTAGTTTTCGTCACAACAGAACTATTTATGAATATTGATATATTTGGCGTCGTCTCGACATTTTTTGCTTTAATATCATATAGTCGTATAAGTCGTATTAGCTATTGTCTGTACCTAAAAGAGGAACGGATGTCTTACCAGTTGTAATAGCAGATAAGTATACAATATATGTATATAACAGGCTAAAATATTTTCTTTCGATAGTCGTAATTATATGTCCAATATTGTGGTAGTCAAAAAAAGTCTAATGTACACACGCCTTAAGGACGAAGGTTAGAGTTTATACCTTAATAATGAAAGTAAGGCAAAGCCGATGGATGGGCGGGCATTAGGTGCACGGATTACTCGTTAGCATAAGTCAGACGTATCCAGAGTTCATCGCGGCTGAGATTTACTCCGGGCCGCGATCCTGTCGTCTGACCCCGCGGGAAAGCTGGCGCACGTGCTTATGTAACTCAAATATATTGTTCAACTTTGATGTTGCACAACGACATATAATAACGACTTAGGTACTTGAGCATCTTCACTTCTCCGAGTCACCGGCGTCTTGATACGATGTGAAAATAAATCTTTACGTATGGGCAGCATGTCGTGGTTTTACTGATTACGTTCAATTTTCTCCGGTACATGAACCCTAACCCAAATACATAAACTTAGTAATCTAATACAAATTTATACTCGTTATGTATGCATACCTCAATAGAAGAAAATAATACAGAAAATACAGCAATAAATAGTAGAGGACTAGAGGTAGACAACAGGCGTTATTATAAGCAGAATACTTAAATAATAATGACGATTCAATTCAGCAAGCACGTCTTTCACCAGTATGATTAACGTTTCAATTTGCAATAAAACATTGTCACAACTGGAGGTCCCAGATTAACGAAACCCAAATTAACTCGAATGCGTAGGTACTCAAGTTCTCAACCTACTCCATTGAACTTTTGTTAAAGAGCCGTTGAGCTTGACCCGCAACCTTTGCGCTGTTAAAATTGATAAATAAGTAAATGAAGTAGTAAGTCAGGTGAGATGGCGAAATATTTAATTAATGGTCAAGGCCGAATCCCTGTCACAAAGAGACATTTAAAATTATGTAGGTAACTATAAGTGCGACGCACTCACAATCTAATCAAATTGATAGGTATAATTTTTTCGCTCCTGGAAAAGGCTTAATATCTTTTTTTTAACTCGAAGACAAGTCTCATTAAGACAGCTGTCGCCTTAGGGTCTGAAATAAAATTCCTATTCTGTAAGTGATGTGATAGAGGTTCACTTACAGAATAGGGACCAATGATCTCATTATGTAACGCAGACTACAGTTTGTCAAATGGAAGTTTCTAACGATGTTCAGTATTAATTTTGTAGCGTTTTCCTGCTTTGCCGTTGTAACAGAAGTACCGGGCCAATAGGGTACATTGATGGTCATTTATTGTCTGAGCATAGGAAAAAATAAATTTATTTATTATATTTATATACCATTACAATCTCGCTCCTACGAATGACGATTTTACGAAAAAAAAGTACATGTCAGCTAACATGGATTTTAAAATTATGGCCAAATTTTTGAAATGCATATCCCGGAGAACCTAGAAAACGATAGACATAACGATTTTTACCTAATAGTGCATGTCGGCTATCTTGGATCCTAATATGGTAATAATTTTAGAAATTCGCACCCTCTACATTTTACAACCTAGTGAACGATACCAATAATGAGTTTTATTAAAAAAAATCGAAGCAGTTAAAACTTAAAGAACGCCAACTTAATTTTTTTTCTCGTATGGTTTGCGATATTTCGGTAAAAAGATGCAGTAAAAAGAGGCAAAAAGACTGGTATGCAGATCGATCTCTTAAGATGAAAGAAAGAGAGATGATTTCCAACAACGAACTAAGGGCGAGGCGAAAAGAGAATGCTAGTCGCTGAATTTTAGACACTGCGAATTTCTTGCTTAACCTCTCGCGCAGCGGTGGAAAATCAAATAAAGCTAAAGTCCCATATGTCCCATTCCTACCTAATAGTGAGAGGTATGCAGGAGGTATATTATGTATATAGGTAATTATAACTTGACAGTAGTCGGTGCTAATTACATAGGGGTATATTACGAGCATCAAATAAGTTTGTATAACATCATCGTAAACTAATTTACCCAGTGTACGATTAATTGATACAAATAAGGTACTAACATTCTGACAGCACACCTTTTCAACGTATCAAATTCATTTTAATAGAGGTAGTTTACTCTAGTGTTGCTGGTAGTAATTACTTTTAAGACAAATGTGAATAATTTAAAAGCTTTGCGCTGTTATGAAATTAATTTAATTGGACTTTACCTTCGCGCTCAATGGTAGCGGGACCTTCGCCGCGGTTGCGCACTCAGCCTTATTCCTACGAGAATCAGTTCAGCACTCACCTACTTTCAATCTCGTTAAACGTCTCGAACAAAGAGTTCAGTTTGCTCCGTCACATTATCACACTTAACAATGATTTAATGTTAAGAAAGCAGTAACAGCCACGGCGCCGCTCCTTATAAGCAAACTTGCCGGCACTTCCTTCTTGTTGATTGTCTGATAATTAAATTTATTTCAACTCGCGTTCATAAGTCACAAGTTTACGAGGATACTCAGTTAGACACCACTTTTTGATAGTTAACATAAAATATTCAATTTTACACAATGGTCAGAACAATCAATGGATTCACGTCACAAAAATAAAAACGTCACTTGGATCGTAGTAAGCAACGCAGGCGCTGCGGCCACACTCGGCTAACTTCGGTTCCCGTCGCCCGTAAAAAAGAAAAACAATCTTGCTTCTCCTTCGCACCCGAGGAGGCACCGAGGCTACGTAGTACCTTCCTACATGATCAGATCAGTGAACCACAAAGAAACAGAAACGTCTGTCTTTCTCTACCGGCGCGGCGGCGGGCGGGTTTGAAACCGGTTTAGTATTGTTACTTTTTTTAGTCCTTAGGAATAAAAACTCATGCATAGATAATCGAGCATCGTGCAGCGCGCGGCACGGAGCTTTACGTAAGGGGCCGTGCCGTGGAAGGAAGCTGTTACTGAACGGAAATGGACACGGACACTCATTATATCTAATACTTACACGAGTAATTTAATTTAGCTCTTGTCGTTGTAATGTGTGATGTGCTGTGTGCAGCTTACATACATACTAATTATTAAACCTACTCCTAAACACTCAAACAACGTTTGGTTTGCATAGCGTTCATACTTTGTGAAGAGCTTTCTTCTGTTCAGTATAGATTTATCTGAAATTATATTCGGATACCTATTTATATTCATTCATATAGGCTTTTAGGCATAACGGTTAATTAACTAATCAAGTATTAAGCAACGTGCTCCCGGCGCTGGAAAATTGAGGTCGGTCTAGCTATTTTCTAGAGCCCATGTCAGGCCAGTCTGTGTTAACGGTTCACTGTAAATATTATTCTTGTGGCAACGATCGTCGGGTTCAAATATATGACATACATGAATAATAACTTCGCTTAAGCACACTTGATAAATTTTGTAAGCACACGTAGCATTTTTAAGTATTATTACCTACATATACAATGAAATATACGTCATACCTATAGTAAAGAAATGTCACCAGGCCCACAAGCAAGCAAGCCGGCCAAGCCGGGTTAGATCACTTTTATTTATTTATTCAAACCCTAGTGTATTACTTTTTGTTTAGTGTATGCCATTTATTTTAGTTTATATAATTATTATAGGTACCCAGTTAACCTAGTAACACAAATCCACACAATAAATACAACACAAATCCACCTCACACAAATCGAAAACAATCAAAAGTAAGTGGTATATAACTATAAAAGTAGGTACAATATTTTGGTCATGGTCCTTTTAATGTAAAATAATCATAAAATTATAATTACATATCTCATAAAATATTTCATTTGATAAAGTATCGTGAACCGTTGATGAAATATTTAGGTAGGAACCATGTTTAATCTATTCCGTCGACCTAGATAAAATTTAGGACGAAATGCAATTTTGAAGCACGTAAAAAGGGAAACATCCAAAAAAGGAACTCTACAAGCTGCCTGACGACACGTCGCATATGCTTATTTATTTCAGAAGCGCCCCAGTTTTAAAAGAAAAATACAGGTTGAGAACTATCTTTATTCACCCCGTTTTATTTGTAAAATCTGCGAGCTTCGTGCTAGAAAGCTTAATTCTAAAATGCTCGTGGTCCAATACAAAATCAATTAGACAACGTGTAATCAGAAAGCTGACCGCGTGCTGTAAAGTGGTGGAGAGCTGCGGCCATAGACTAGGAATCCTCTAGACTGAGTTTAGAGCAATTATTTCATGAAACCGATGCTGCCAAAAATACGGGGGTGCGGGGGGACGAGGTGAGCAAATCCCGTGCCGTGATTGGTCCGTTCAAAGACACGGACCAATCACGGCACGGGATTGACTCGAAGATGGAGTAAAACTACCATATAAGTGGCAGAGGGGGTAGCGTTACTATGCTCAGTCTAGAGGATTCCTAGTCTATGGCTGCGGCGACCGCGGCTACGGGTGACCTACAAAACTGCTTCTACTAATAAATACTACAAACACTAGCTGTGTAGAGACACTAACGTTAGTAACGTTTAACCAGCTTGTACGTGTTATTACTTAGGGCGATAAAGACATGATAGATTAAACGCACGTTAAAACATAGTTGAATGTTTTAAACGCGGTTTCAGTTAAAACGCGTAAATTGTAACCTGGGTATGGTTATACGACTTTGTACTGAGCAAACGAAAAATTCCGAAATTGAACCTCGAGCGTAGCGAGTCGTTCGAAATTCGTAATCTCGAGCTTTGTGAGGGTTTCAAGGCACAAGGGTTATTAAACAAACTTTACCGTTTTTCACCACACCAACACGATGAAAATATTAACTGTAAAAAATTGTAATCAAAATAATCACTTAAAAGTAATTTCTACCAGTCAATATTAGGAAACCACGCAAAATTTGCATCAGATTACTTTGGCACTCTTGTGGATAAAATGCAACCATCTTATCAGTTTTTTGAAGTATAAAGATAGCCTTTACGAGCTGGTGTAGAGAATGTAGAGAAGTATTTAATACGATAATTTTAAACCTCCTGCAGGCGTAATATTATGGATCGCTTTATCCACGTGATAAAATCACTATCACTTTTTAACTCCACGGGATAGAAAGAGACGGACACCGTTTTATCACGCTGTCACGTAGCCATCATATACGAACTGATATTATGCGAAAATATCTGGGAGACCGAGTTTTGCTCGGAAAATATATAAAAACACAAAAATGCGCGTTTTCCCAGAGATAAAACCTAGCTAGATCGATTTTTCGCCCCCGAAACCCCTATATAGCAAATCTCATCGAAATCGTTAGAGCCGTTCCCGAGATCCTCGAAATATATATATGTACATATAAATAAATATACAAGAATTGCTCGTTTAAAGTTATAAGATAATATAATATCAATTATCAGTTTATTTTATTTTAAACGTCTGTCACATGTGTGTTAGGTGAAAGAAATAGATATTTATATTCCTTAACAGAAAAATTACTTATAAAAACAGGCCTTGATCTTTCTTGGATATTCACCTACCATAATAGGTAGAATCCTTTTTGTCGAGATGCAGTGAGATAATAAAGTTATGAATACCTGAAGTGCATGTTCGACAGTTTAATTTGTAATAAACTCTGGCATATTGAAAACAACACAATTAAGTCTTTTTGAAACACCAAAAAGAGTGACAAGAAGACATCATATTGTACTTGGCGTGATTGGCATTATCTTATGAATGATCTTATAAAAATATAAGAGACTATAAGGCACTTGGCCGCTTTTTTTTCAAGTTTTTCCTCACGTTAACGCGGTAGTAAATGTTTTGTTTTGTTTTAGATTTAATTTATCAAACGTCTCTTTTTGGTACATTGGTTGACTAGTAGAGAATGCCTTAAAGCATTAAGCCCACATTTGTACTTATTATTTTATATGCAATAAAATATAATTAAATATAAAAATATACAAGGTGTGTCAATATGACCAACCTTGATATGATTATCTCTAGTTGCCGGTCGTATACCGTAAAAGTATAAAACTTTGCCCTTTAACATAACTTTGCCCACCGCATCACAGTTCAGTAAAAGCGATATAACTTAAAAGTAGTTACAGATACACATTATTCAGCGGTGGTCTTTTGCGGTGGGCAAAGTTATGTTAAAGTGCAAAGTTTAATACTTTTACATACTGTACATATATGTTAGTTTTATTAGCACATTTAATACCTATAAACATTTTGCCCCGTAAGTAGCTTGTTGAAAGAAGCACTAAAGTTATCATAACAAAAATTTCTGTATTGTGATTCATGCAGCGAAACGTTTAATAATAAAACAGACGTGCACTTTACGATGTATGTTTATAGGTACACTATAGATACTAAATGTATTATTCCACGAGGAAATTCTCTTATGCTGTTATTTTTGACTACTCACCATCAATTTTGAGCGCTCGAATGTGGCTCGAATCTTAAAAATTACCCCCATCTGTGTTTTTTTTTTCGTTTATATAATACAATCGTAGCCTACGGACGCTTGAAACTACAGGGGTGTTACGCACGCTTTGCCGATCATAATACATTTAAATTGAGAGAAGTTTGGAAATCAGTGCTAAATAAAACCCCAAGAATAGTTTGAAAATTAAAAGTTCCAATAGGCACCTACTTATGTTAAAATGGTTTTTATTCCAAAACCAAAACGAGTAAATCTTAATTAGGTACTTACCTACTAAACTTTACATCAACCCAATAATTACGGATATGGTTAAAAGCAAAATATATATTAGCATAACATAAATAAATAATATGAGGTACACAATACCCACGGTTAATTTTCTTTGCTTAACTGTGTTGTACCTACTATTATAGTTTGAATACCGAAGACGTTTGTATTTGTTGTTCATTAAGTTTAGGTTAGATTTATGTTTACGTTTGAGTCCCGGGGCGAAGTCTCGTTGTTTTTCAATTTCCCTAAGGCGGCCCTCTGAAGGTATCAATAACTGGCAACATTGGTTGTTTATAGCTGGGATTGCTAACAATGGAAATTCTCAGATAAATGCCTTCAGTACATATTAGAACAAATTAAATTATTTTCAGAAAATATTTTAATTTGTTGTTATTTCAAGTAGAAACACTACTATATAAAATTCGACCTATGCCACAGAATAAATAATAGTACTAAGTACAGAAGACTCACTCTCTAACAAAACGCGTCTGTTACTATCAGCACAGATATGGCCGCTACATAGGTGGCGACAACGCCACGCGCGGCTTATGGCTTTTCCCAAAATTGGGGCCGAACGGATGTACTTAGCTGCCTGTAGCAAAGCGACGAGATCGCGGAGTGAGACACGCCTGCCTATGCCGCTGTGGCCCGGTGGCCGAGTGGCAACAGGCATCTGCCGCGATAGCAGAGGACGCTCTTTCGATTCCAGCCTGGGGCACTGGAGGCTTGGGTCACTTTTTCTTAGTACCTATATGACATTTATTTCAGTTTATAAATGCCTTCAGCGTAGGTATATTAATTATTTATCCGTTACCCTTAAAGGACGGTTATCAAAGCTTTGGCATTTGAATATACCAAGCAATAACGTTTACTATGGAGGTTGCGTCAGTTTTAATGTAACATTTTTAGCAGTTTTTGGCGCGGTCGCTGGTTTTGATAGCCTAAAATAAACACGAGGGAAAGGGGAGCACTAAAGGTACTTGAACTACCTAGGGCATTCAAGCGGGGTCGCCTAAAAGGGTTCTTCCTCACTTAGTCGAGGAAAGGGTTTTAGGTTTTTTTAGGAGCTGTAGTAAGCACCAAGTATTTTGTAAGTATAGACTTATAAAAAACAAGAGAATTATTTCGACTAGAACTTGTTCTTTTGACCAGATGACCAGTCATTCGATACAAGCTTTAAATACTATGGCCAGCCATGACTTTTCTTCATATAATTTACACATCGAGAAGATACTAACTAGTTCAAACTCAGCCCATTTTTAACACCAAACTAGCTCGATGGTACCATGTCTAATATTGCATCTATCGTTATTGAAGTAGGTATGGAAAATTTCCATTCTTCAGGCACAACTCGGGAAACTGGTCTTGCAGTATTTGATGTAAACAAAGTAAAAAACCATCGCTCCAAGTTAAATACAATTGTACCTACGTAAATATATAAATACAACAAAGTTGTCACCTACCTTTATTCACTAGTCTCGTATGTGATATGTTTTTCACAAGCAATGTCAAATACTTAACTCATCAAGTAGTCCGAAACTTTAACTTCAGCGTTTACACCTACACCTAAAAGTTTAATTGTGTTTCTAACAGAAACTATTCACCACAAAAATTTCCAAACACTTATAAGTTTTGTTCCAATTATTCACTTATATCGGCATTAGCATAAACATAACATTCATACACATTCATTAAATCTAATGACTATGCTGAAATATTAATTGGAAAGTCCTGCCAAGTTGTTAAACAATTGCTGCGTTTACGAGACGGTTAACGTACTCGCCAGTATCGGTAATGTTCACGATTAGTATTTATTCTATGACGTCATGAGTTACGTGCGTCGCGTGGGGCGGCCGGCGCGACACTAGGCGGGCGGCCACGGCGACCGCCCGCCCTTGCGCAAAGTTCATGGCAACATAAAGTGTCTTTCTGTTTGGTGACATTATTACATTTCTGTCGCATGTTTGCAGAATAAACATAATATTTAATTTCTGTATGGATTAACTAATAATACATACATATATATGAATCTAAAAGTATTAGAAACCACTATTCCATATTACAATGATGGGTGAAGTAATATAAAAATTTGCAGTAGCTTCAATTGACTACTTTTGTTTTTTTTTCTTAAAAATTAATTATTTAGTTTGGACGAAAATATGTTTTACTTAATCTAAAAAAATAGATGATAAATGACAATGTTGTTCAGAAAAGAGTAACCATGTACTCTTTCTAAACCAAAGAAAACACTTAAGTACCGCAGCTTTTGTTAAATTAAATTGTTTTGTTTTGTTAAATTGATAGCTCTCGTGATTCTGAGTAGAAATAACTCAAAAGTTAATGCCCGTAAATACGTAAAAGACAAACAGACAAATTTTATAACAATCCCACAGTAAACCCAACATATTTTCTTATCCACTTTTTACTGCATAATTACGTTGTTATAACTTTTCCAGTTGGGAAAACCCTATTAGCTTAATAAGACCTCGGAACTCGAAATTGACTCAGCGCCACATTATGTTGTATGTAATTTAAATAACTAAGAAATAATAACTTGTTTGCTGTTTTTTTCAGACGATTTTCTGCCCTGTTTTGAGCTTGATCAGACAGTAGATGTTTTAATGCAGCCATTATCTGCATCAGAGATACACATAACCGAACTTATTCTTGAATAAAAAGTTAAAAGCGATATAAGTACCTACAACAATTACAGCCAGGATATCCAAACAACAGACCGACTGCCGTATTCGAACTTCAAGATATTCACAAGAGACGACACGTACGAGATCCATTCTAGATACGTTATAAGTAGTTTAGATTTCATCTAGTTCTCTTTTGCAGCGCAATTCGGGCAACCAATGTCACTTTTACGATAGATCGTGTTAGATATCTATTAGATGTGAATTAGATCTCTAAGTAATATCTTGTGGAAATCGTTCAAGGGTATCTCCAGAATCGCGGAAATGTCAAATTTGACAGGTTAGATCTTAAACATATCGTTATCGTATCTTAGCGATGTCTAAAAGATATCTAATAGATGTCTATTACAAAATCCGAATCGGACCCAGATTTTGTATTCGGCAGATATTTCAGCTATCCGCGAATCGAGCCGTGGCCCGCTGCCCGGAATTCGCAGATACCTACGTGCATGGCGAACGTTTGATCTACGTTGGAATCATTTGTATGTAAAATACAGATAAATTCACCAAAGATGGTGTCATAAAAACAAATATTTTATAAAACAAGTTGACAAAATGTTTTTTTTTTAATATAAGTACATATTATATAGGTTTGCAACATCAAGAATATGATTATAAATAACACTTCACTATGAACATTCATGACTTACAAATAATATCAGTCTTTATGATATGAAAAAAAAGATGGTCGGGTAATTAAAAATTGCATTGACGGTCTTTCTTAGAAATCAAGAACTAACATGGTGGGTAGAAAGTTGTCACATTGATTTGTTTTAACCAGTATATTTATTGTTGTTTATATTGAAAAAGGAATCGTTATAACGTACCAATATAGTTGTGGTGGTGCAACGCCATAGAATTATTAATTTGAAATTTTTAGTTGACCTCTAAAAAAAAAATAACTGTATATTTAACTAGGTATATAAAATAAGTGTATAAAATGCATTCTTAAATCAGTCCAACCCAATGGGTTAATTGTACAAATAAAACGTTATATTTCGACTCTATTTGACATAATATTACACTATCGCAATAAGCGACGGGCTTCGGTCAATAATTCAGGAGTTTACGATCGAACGTCTATAAGGACACATAAAACGAATCCCATTGCTAGTTGCCGCGCTGAAGGATGTAACCTTTCATAATAAACCAGCGCCGTAAACCATTTCGATACTCGCAGTTTACACTTTACTACTTCGTAGCCGGTATTCTAAACGTATCTCTCTCTCTCTCTACCTACAGATACAGTTTGCGACAACTTGCTACACCATCGTTTTTTTTTCTGTGATTTATTAAAAAAAATGTAACCCTTACCAAGTTACCAACCACGCTTGCACAGGTAATAAGCCTTCATCAACATATAACGGAGCCCGGAATGATGCTCTACTATTATTTACCACACTACGGCTACATTTAGTTTAGTCAGTCAAATTGTAATTGTGTTAATAATGCGACATAACGTCACGTTATCTATCTACCTTGCTGACGAATAATGTTCGACACAAATATGTTTAATCTGAAAACAAGCCAAGCCATACTTTATTGAATAGAGATTTTCGAATCGTCGCATATGCATGAGACATGTCGCAACTTTAAAATATCTGACCCATCAACTGCCCATCTCGTCTTTAATAAATACTGTCAGGAATCTGGCAGGAAGAATTGTTTGAAGATGGACAACTCTATATAAATCTACTCGGGTATCTGTCTCCCACGTACATCTTCGTCTCGATAACCTCTGACTGACGTGTCTTCCTGTCCCGTTGCTGCCACCGATCCGGGCTCTGATGCTATGTCGACAACTCAATGATACGACCTTAAATCATGCATTCTCACAACATGGTTCGCTGTCTTCGCAACTGTCAAATAGTTTAGCCGTTGTGATTTTCTATTTCGTCGGTGACAAGTTGGTGCGCGACAATCATCTACTGATCTACGAACATGTGGTAGTAGTCTACTACTAGTAGACCTACTAATCAAGTCGATCCTGGTAGTAAATAAATCTTGCTCGCACTAATGAATCATTTTCACAGCGCGTTAACTTTGAGATTGCCTCCGGTCTGCGGGCTTAAACGTTGCCCTAATATAATACTTAATTAGGTACGTGGGTAACATACTGCTTGAGTGCTTAACGCGGGAAATAGTATTTTGTTATGTTTAATATCTGTGAGATTAAAAAAGCTAACGCACCACCGTTTTACTAAAATAGGCCTATTCAATTTAACATGAATCTCATCTAAAATGCCCTCAAGGTTATTATTCGTATTTATCTTAGTGGATACAAGCTATAGCGCTCGTTACCACACTATTATAATGAACCTGTATGTGAACAAAAAAGCTCTGAATCGAATTGATATTCCGTTCCGACATTCCTTGCGTGATTATAATCTTATGTGGGCCATCGGAAGCCGAAAACAAATTACTTTATATGTAACAAGCTTCGGAGATTCCATTCCGTGATGGGATGTGCTGCAACTAATAAAACTAAGTATTTGGAATTTAAATAATGTATGTTGCACCTTCACACATTCCCGCGGCGGTTAGCGCATGTTATAAAATTAAGTAAAATTAATTCATGATCCCGAAAATTGTAGCAACTTATAAGAAGTTTATGTTATATTCGGTTGTATGTCTTCGGTTAAATTGATTTACTTAGCTATAATCCAAAAACCGTAGGTATAAACATTTGTAGCGCAGTATTTAGATATATATCTTTGGATTCTAATTCTATTTATGATACCCACGCAACACAATGCAATCATTGAGTTCGATGACCATAATATAGCGCTTCTTGCGAACATTCGTTATCCTTTGATTCTATCGTTTATAGGCTTCCTAGACTGATTCAAAGAGCACTTATAAAAGTAAACAGGATAGCAGGAGGGATGCGATACCAGTTACGGTCAAAGCCGACAAGGAACTCGTCTACGCCATAAGAAAGCAGCATTCTAAGAGCTGGGCTGTAATTTTAATCTAACTTACACGCATGTTGGTTGAGGTAAACCAGTAAAGTGTGATCTCTGGTTATGCATAGTTTTTGTATGAACGAAGGGGATCAAGTAATACTAGGAAAGTGTTTAAGTAGAGGCTTAATGTTGTGTGAACCATTTAGCTGGCCACCGGATACCGATGCGCCGCGCCGCGGGGAAAAACTCATAATTGCTTCTTCGTATCCGAGTCGCCGAGATTCTGCACTGTCCGGTTCACAGCCTACCCTGCCATTAGAGGAAATTGCACCCCTCTTGCACTTGTATAGATGAGACGACGCCTACGCATTAAAATGCGTCCGACAAGAAACGCATTGAATGTCATTAATTCTAGTCTATTATGGTTTTTCTAATAGGTACCATTGATAATACATTCCGAGACTATTAAAATTGGTTTATTTAGACTTAGTACGGAATATCTATATCAATGAAAATACAAAATGCATTACGAAAATCGCGTCAATACTTTTGTCTTGACTTTAATGAAAAAGACAAGTTATATAAATAACGATTTTATATTAAATAGCCCTTCGAGTGGCATTGTCCGCCTCGAGGTCTCTACAGTAAGTGGCGGGGCCTCAACGGGTGATCATCGCGAATTTGGCGCGTGTTAGAAATATGTCCATTTCTCAAAAAAAATTATGAATGATGATATATAAACTATATATCATTGAATTCGGCATAAAATGGCTTATTTGATTGTATACCAATGAATTCCATTCTATTTATGTGAATTATGCTAGATTTGTTCTAATCTCATATTACCAATTTTTTTCTACTTTCATGTATAAAAATGCGTATAATTAGGAAATAAAACGATTGTAGAATAAGCAGTATTTATGAGTAAACAATACATTTAACATGATTCACACGGTTTATTTCACTTTTTATCACTGCGTATTCCGTTTGAATGTTCGCAGCTCGACAATCGGCGCGTAAGGTGGGCGAGGTGGGGCGGGAACATCACGCCATTTCTAACAAACTTTGTTTTACGCGGGAATTCGACCGTTAGGGAATACCATCCTTGTTTATTGACGAATGCATCTTGCAAGAGTGAGCAAGCTAGACATAGTTTTAACGGTTTTATTTTAGGCGCGAAATGCAGCGCACAGAGGCCGCGAGACGGTCTCTGCCAATTACGGGCTTGTTATGACCGAACCTTCTCGCGACCGCCGCCAATTAGGAGAGTGTCCGCGTCGCGGCCTATGCCACGCTGAGGCATATTAAAAAAAATGCCCGTGCCATTTCTCCTACCGTTCAACCGGAGGTGCTGCCACCCGAAGGGATAACGATATAAATTTTCCATTGCGCAGTTTAGCATTTATTGTAAAGACATTTGAATTGTAAGCAAAGGCAATGCGATGTCCGAATATAGATATTCTGATTACCTTAACCTAAACCTACTACCTAATAGGAAGTCATAGTATAAATAAATCTGTGGAAGGGCTGCACACCACGCTACATGAATTAATTATACATCGTAACATATAAGTGGATCACATTTTAATTAATGATATCGAACTGGAAGCGTTCCGTGTTATCTCTGCCGCTGAGCTAAATTATTCAAGTCACGTCAGCTTCGGGCTCCGAGTACAGCCACTAGCACTGTCCCAGCGCCACTCCTGCGGCTCCTATGAATGGCAAATCCCTCTACTATGATCAATAACCATTGTCTATTAGTGGGTACTTAATATTCATGTGAAGTTGCGTGATTGGTTCGACAAACGACACCCATTTCACATCGGTCGACGGTCGCACGCCAGTTTTACCACAAAGGACATGCAAATCGTACCTCTGTAGCCTTAGTTGGTGTACCCGTAGATTAACATAGGAATAGGAGAGTTGGTGGCAGTTAGGAGCTTCCGTGCGGGTCGCGGCCGCGGCCGGCGCAGACGCTGCCGCCGCCACCAAATGAAATGATTGCAGACGCAAATCTGGAACGTGCATTCATAACTCGAGCAAAACGTTCTCGAACTAAATCTGCATAAACGTCCCATTAGTGTTATAAAATGTAATTCTACGATCCAGTTCCGACTGTTTCTCAACTAAAGAAAAACATAGTCTAAGGGAGATTCACTTATTCAATTTAATTTAATATTGTAAGTGGTATTGACTTTGAAAGTTTGTTATTTTCATTAGAATTTAAGCGTGAAGTTTGTGTAGCGTATGTAGAAAATATTTACCTAGTATCACTTGAGGCTGACATGTTGCAGCACTTATATGAATTCATCATCAACTTGGAAATTAATGATGAGTCCAACCCTAAACTTATTTTTTGTGAGGTGGTAATAGCGTAATATTAATGTGCTAAGTAACTATATTTATAACTTTATTGGGTAAGGGTAATGGGTTACCCAAGGTATTCATTTACATGCACTTTTATTTCCACTCACGGATTAAATTACACTTTTTATGACGTAATAAACCGAAAATAGTAGGCTATTGACAAAGTTTACATTTGTATTAAAAAGTTAATCGACTGGTGGACCGGTCGACTCGAATGAAAAGACACCCATGGCGACACGGGCCGTGGGTGGTGCAATATCGGGTGACGTATTGCACCCGCGGTGATGTTCTGGTTACTTGCCAAGTGTGGGCGACTAGAGCACTCGGAAACCTAGTGTAACTGTGACCAAGATACCCATGGTAACCAGGCGTAAAACGAAGAGCACGCGTAAATTGGCTAGGTAAGAGATTGGAATATCACACGTGCGCCCGCGCATTTCGGCGCTTGCCTTGGACGGAGCCATGCTTCTTTGTGCATAGTTTCATTTGATAAACGATCGCTCGGAGGCACAATAATCTACCAAGATGAGGGGATATCAAAAACTCTATTAACGTTATCATCTCTCTGAACTTTGTTACGAAGGTAATCATCCCTTCTACTCCACTTCATAACAATTTCATGAAGAATTATGCGCTATAAAACTTACGAAATTAACTCTCGCTGTAAATCAACAAGAAAACCAATTTATGCATAATAGACTATGTTAATCATTCACTTCAAAGAGTTCTCAGAGAATTATGTGGACATAATGTCAATAGTCAAGCCTTTGACTTGCGCCATTTGAAGCCATTTTGACCCGCCCGAACCATTCACTTAATCTCGACAATCAGTCCCCGGTCTAACTGCCCCTATTCAGCAGCGAACAGCAAAACACACAATAGTCGTGATATACATTATTGAGATAGCCAATGCCATCGAGATTAGATTAGCCTTTTTGTTATTCTTGTACTTATGGCATATTAAATGTGACCTACAGTGAGTAGGTACAGTGCATTAACATTAAAAAGTTTCATATACTTACATAAAAAATTAAGGCCATTGAGTGGTACGCAATCATTTGTAACGAGTGCCAAATGGTTCGTTATTTCTAATCTAAGGTACGTAACACACATACAATATTTTACTGTTATCTTTGTTGTGTTTTTAATTCCAGTACCTACCAACGAGTAGGTAACGTAAAATTATTAGTATTGTTGTGTCATTCAGCGAGTTAAGTAAAATATAATGCGCTAGTATAAATGTTATTGTGAATAAATAATGGGATTGGCGATAAGGTTAGTTAAAATCATATTAAGCGCGCTGAAAATTGAAATAGTACCCAACCAATATAGGTACTTGATTAGTATGTCAACAGCTGTCAACTTTTTATAAATGATAAGATTCATAAGATATCGTACTGATAAATCACCTACGTATTACATACCTATAGGTATTGCATCGATGGGCGAATGCGTTAAATAAGACACTGACGGGCTACAGACAGATAAATTAAATAATTCATATAAATTGGGTTAATCAAATTTTTCCTGTGACACGTTGCTATGGTTACGGTCTCCTGAGTCACTCTTATAATTCTAGGTTGTTCGTATTTAAATAAACCAAACTTGCATTTTATGGTAGTTTATAAGACCTTTCCATAATGAGACATCTACTGAGCATGTGACTAGATTCTAGATTTCTAGAACATGGTACAGCAGTTCTTCTAACAATATGCTACTGTTGTCTCCTCGCTGATGGGACAGAATAACAACAAGAAATAGTTGATTGTCCCAATTGCTTACGCTCGCAAGATATAGAGTAACTATGTTGCCATTTCTGAGGGCCTACCGCGAACCACGTTCGACGTGATGCCTCCCTGTCACACTTAGGTACGAATTTACAAGTGCGACAGAGAGGCAACACGTCGAACGTGGTTCGCGGTAGGCCTTCTGTGCAGGGAAATTTGCATCTGAATATAGGTTTTAATATTTACGTAAAAATACTTGCTACGGTCTTGCTATTCCATCGATAAGTAAATACCTACACGTAATATATGTATATTACATACATAAATAAGTAATATAAATTAGTAATTGAAGCCATTAGGGTCGTTCTCGCATTTCGTGCAAATCGGTGTTTTCGGAAATTTACCAAAAATGTGGTGGCGTTTTCAAATATCTGTTAATGCAAGGTTGTAACATAGGGCCTAAAGTATATGTCTCTCCAATGAACAATTCTAAAAAGGTATGTATTTTCTTTATATGTACAATTAACACCCAATTTTTTCATTCATCTCTACATGTAACGCGTGAAGATATAACTTTGACCTACATTTTAACCTTAAGATACTACAAATAGAAAATTCGTTGTTTGTTTAATGAATGACTTATTTAGTTATGTTTTAAATCGTATAATATTAGAAGCTAGAAATAAATAATAAAAATTATACAGCCTTATAAGTGTATGGTTCAAGTAATTTCTTCATTACCGACGCGAGAAATAGATTAGCTATATTTTGCTATATAGCGAGGGTATATAGCGCCTACCGCCGATGCAACACATTGTTCGTCAGTCAGTTGGCCGCGTGATCTCGTAGCGGACGCCCGTGTGCCGCTGTTAGCGAAAATATATACGATCTCTCGGGTCGGGAAGGAGTGTGGTTCTCGTTAGTCTTCATCGCCATCGCGTGATTTATACAGTAAGTAGCAAGTGTACATTATTATAATTATACGTAATGAAGTGTTTTAGTGTCGCCTTTCAGATGGTTTATTCTGCAAAATTAAGGTCTGATGCCAACTGATGTAGGCGACAAAAACTTCCAAAACTTCATTCATATCGGTTTCATTCACTTCTTTTCCTTCCAATTTTACTGGGGAAGGTAATGAATGACTTAAGAAGGTAATGATAATATATTCGAGGCAGTGCATTTAATGGAAAGAGGCTTAGTTATTATAAATATTACGTTGTTATAAACATTTAAAACTGTATATGATAATAGGGGAGCCCAACCGGGGAGCCTTTGTAGTCTAAGATGGTCGACCTTCACCGATATGTCTGACGGATGAAACTTACATATTATGAAAGAAAATATGTTCCTGAACATAAATAAATAGGGTTGCTTAAAGAAATATTGTCAAGACTATTTTTAATTATTTTTGGAAAAAAAAACATTTTTTTCTTCAAATTTTACCGATTTGTCTGACAAACGAAATAAGTTCCAATGGAAAGTATACAACTTGTACAATATAAATCAACTAGGTTGCCTACCTTTTTCCGGTCACTATTATGTGGTTATAGGGTTGCTTGCGAAAATCCGGTCACAAATAAGGGTTGCCAGGCTTTTAAATAAAATAAAAAGGGAAGACTTTTAGCGATAACTCATAAACGGCTTAACTTATCAAGTTTGCTTTAATTTTGTTTGAATTAGTTTATTAAGCACTATTTTTATGATTTTTTTCATATTTTTTGGATCGATTTTTCAAAAGTTAGAAGGAATAACCGTTTTTTGTTCTTTCTAAATTATTATTTCCGAAATGGTTCACTTTATCAAAAAATGTTGTTTGCAAACTCCTATTTATTTTTAAAGACCTATCCAACGACACCCCACACTATAGGGTTAAAACGATAAAAAAAAATTTACATAGGTACAAAACGCGAATGATTTAAATATATTTTGTCTATGCTAATTTTTAAAAATTTGAAAACTATGTTTTATGTGATATGGTGCGCAGATGATCAAACCGACTTAACAAACACTTGGGGTTGACAATCTCGACTTATAATGAAGATAAGTAAATGGTAAATGTACCATCTAGCTTGAACATTATAAGTTGAGATTGTCAACCCCAAGTGTATGTCAAGTCGGTTTGATCATCTCCGCAGTGCTTAAGACACATGTTTTTAATATTGTTGATTTTAATTGGTGTTAATTTTCTTGAAATACAGTTTTTTTATGTTCGTTTTCATAAGTTTGTTTCATTACCGTCCACTGATAAAATTACCATCTCGGCCGAATTCATTACCAGCGCGTAGTTCATTACCAGTAGCCTTATTAAATGAAAAGTAATAACGTTACAAAGGTGCCTTTAGCAGAAAAATGTTAATAAATGAATCCACAAATTGACGAAACTCAAAAGTTTACCATTTAAAAAAAAAATTACAAATCGAGAGAATCTCACCGATTTGCACGAAATGAGAGAATGACCCATACTGAAACTTGTCGGAGTATAAGATATACTTGTTATGAAAATCAATTTCAATTGATAAACACTTGACCAGCAAACTCGTAAACGCATTTATATATTTGAATATATGTATTAAAAAACCCATATAATATTTTAACATATTCCATATATTCATGTGTACTATTTAAGAGCCAACAGGAGTGGTCATTTCTCCATACAAACGTACTCGACTGTTTCCTCCGTGGGTTTTGAAGCTAGAGCAATGATTTTTTCAACACATTAATATTGTCAATATCTGTGTCGGACCGTTTTGCTTTTTTTGATATTTTTGTTTTTTAAGGCGCTAGAGCCCTTCAAAAATGGCCAAAATGGCCTAATTGACTATGCCGCAATGAGAGGCGCGCTATTCAAAACTTATATCAATTAGCCAAAAAAGCAAAACGGTCCGACACAGATAATGTCATAATCATTTAGATTTCCAAATTTGGTTACGATTGGTTAAGTTTTGGAGGAGGAAACAGTCGAGTACGAAACCTCGATTTTTGAGATTTTTACGCAGGATTTTTCGCCTTGTTCTTATCGCACTAGTTTTAGGAGCCGCTTCCGTTAGCGAGACGGGTATATTTACCTAAAATATTTAAATCTCAGCTCCTGTTGGCTCTTAAGTATTTAAATATCACAATAGTGCCACTTTCAGTAACGTTTCCCACCTGAGGCCGGTTTTATTGAGTCAGATTAAAGACGACCGTTTTAACAGCCAGAAGCAATATAATATAGTATCTAAGATTAGGTTGAATGGTTAAGCAATAAATTTTAACGGACCTTCGGTTAAGCGTGAAGCAGGAAACAGTTGACAGATAATGGAGGCGAGTGGATGGCCGGCCAAGAGAATGTGAGCTTATTGAATATTCATTTTTGATTACCCAACAAACCAAGCCTTTTATTGGCCGCGATAGGATATTCAATGAGTACTTAGAACCCCATAAAACAGAATGTTGATTGCAGCGTAGGCTAGTTACGACAACTAGTCGTATGACGGGTTAACCTGTAATATAACCGCCGTACACTAACAACTTTTATTAACTAAACAATAATTAAATATGTCAAACAACATTACTTATAAGGATCCCTATATTACGCTAACTAATAAAAGTAACGAATGTGGCCATAGTGCTCTTAAAAAAATATCGCGTATCGTTCCCTATTATCAATCATCTCAGGCGCTGCATCCGAATGCAGCGATGGTATGTTATGCTATTATTTTTTTATAAAAGCTGAACTTCGGTATGGACTTGATGCTGTCTCGCTTGCACACCGTCGTATGTAGGAAACGGCCTCGAATAATACTTTTATTGAAATTATGCATATATTATTATGAACTCATTAGGTACGGTTAATTTGTTCGCCATGAATTACTTAACAGCCTAAATTTAACATAGTACATATTAATTAGTTTGCATTGACTCCATATACGATATGTATCCACTGCAAATTTGAAGTCTTATTAGCCGTCAAAAAATTATACGGAAATAAAGCGAAGCTATCGGGTCAACGGCCCGCTGTTTTCAAAACCAACAAACTTTCGTGAAGGTAATTCACGCGAAAATTATACGGTCGATGACTGTGTTGGATTTGCCATTATTAAATCTAGTTATTGTAACATTTTAAGGTACATTTCACTCAACAATTAAAATAAAACAGTAAATTTAAAAAACGGTAATGATGTCGGTAGGCGTAGAAAACTGGTCGATCAGGCCACCTGCCTGAACCGGCTGCACCAGGTATAAAACAAGGCTGCTCGCCAGCGAGCGTTCAGTTGTAGTGCTACCAGCGCCGCGAACAGAGTTAAGTACCTTAATCTGATTATTTATATTTCATTATTTTGTACATTTAAAATAAATTTACTATTTAAATTTAATTTAGTGCTATTAAGTAGAACTATCATTTTATGATTATCGTTGTGTTTTAGATACTTTTTATTGCTATTAAAATACGATTTAAAAATTATACGAGACCTTATTTATCGAGTGATTCATATTGTGTTGTGTTGACAATAAATAATAAGTATCCCTCATGTGAACTAAGCCGTTTTATTATCACTTGACTTTCCTATTGAATAATAAATATTTATGCTAAAAATTAAACAGTGTTACTTGAACACTAATATTAATTAAATTGAAAAGAAAATGTTATTTACTAATTTATATGACTTAGTTAAAGTAATTTATTCTTTTATAAACAATTCATAAATTTAACACATATATTATGATGGTATTTATACTTGACCTTTGTGCAATAGGACAGCTTTATTATCCCTTTTATCTTAGTCGGTTCTGTTTATCATTTAGATACTATGAGATCTTAATCATAGTAACATCCTAGTTCATTATAAATTACTAAGTTCAGAAGTGGGATACGTTTTACTTAGACGTCTCTTAACAGTATCATATATTTCAGAATATGGATTCAAATCTGCTAACCAGTCTGCTTACTGCCATCCGAGATGCAGTTTCTGCGAACCGGCGACAGGATGACGTCGCGCTTCCAACGTTCGACCCTGCTACCGGCGACAACGGAGCTGAGCCATGGTGCAGCAATATCGAGACCCTCGGCAGAGAACTTGGATGGACGGGCGTCGTTATGGTTGCTAAAGCCGGTAAGGCCCTCAAGGGCTCTGCATTATCTTGGTTCAACTCTTGGGATCCTGAAGAGGGTAGGACATGGGAAAACTTTTGCTCCGAAATAATAGACTTGTACCCACCTAAGAAAAACCTATCTGAAAAACTTAGCAAAGCTGTTTTTTACAACTCTGATTCTGCTGACTCATATTGTGAATATGCGAGGGAAAAGCTTAGGCTTCTTCGAAACACTAAAGTCGGTTTCACAGAACCACAGTTAATCGAGCTAGTTTGTGGTAGTATACGCGATGTAAATGTCAAAATGGCATCCTTTAACAGTAATGTAAGGACGACCGCCGAGTTAATTACTCTTTTTACGACCTATGCTAAGTCTAAGAAACGACCACTTGATCAAACCGGCCTTGACAAAGTAGACGATGCTTCTTCGAGCCCTAAGCACCCCAAACAGCATGAAAAAACTCAAGATAAAAATAAAAGGTGTTTCTTTTGTGGTAAATCAGGGCATCTTAGATCGCAGTGCTACAAATTTCAATCTGACCTTAAAAAAGATGTAAAATCGGAATCGGTTGATACTAGTTTAGTTGCGGTTTCCTCTACCAAGAAGCAATGTACCGTTTGTAAAAAAATCGGTCATGAGGAATTAAATTGTTGGTATAAAGATCGCAAGACCCAAAATCTTACTGCTTTTACAAATTCGGGCTCTCAGAGTGAGAAGTCTAAAGCTAATTTATGACTCACTAAAGTAAATATATATGACATATCTCTCGATTGTCTTATTGATACAGGATCTGCTAACAATATTATAAAAGAATCTGTAGCGAAGCGATTTAACTGCCCCTTCTCACCATGTTCGTTTTATCTCAATGGCGTAGGGAATGGCAAACTGCATGTTTTTGCCACAATTATAGTCCCCGTAAGATTTACAGATGTTTGTTTAGAACTACAAATTTACGTAGTTAAGGATACAGATCTGGATTGTGACTTGCTTATAGGAAGGAATACGGTTGAAAATCATGACGTGATTATAGTCGCGGATTCTTCTGGTTGCACATTAAAACGTAAACAACCAATGCATGATAAAGTAATCAACCATATTGCTTCATATCCCAGTGACTACGTTATGTCCCAAATTAAGCCCGCCATTGAGCATTTAGACCAGAGTTTACAAAATAAACTTTTAAATATTTTTCAAAAATATTCATCGGTAATCCCTACAACCGAATCACTAAGCACGGTTAGGACTGGAGAATTAGGGATTAGGCTCAAAAAGGAGGAAATTGTTCATTATCGCCCGTATCGTTTGGCCCCGATTGAGAGAGAGAAGGTTAATGAGATAATTCAAGATTTATTAAGCAAAAATATTATTAAAGAAAGTGATTCACAATTTGCAAGCCCCGTTCTTCTTGTAAAAAAAAAGGACGGAAGCGACCGAATGTGTGTTGATTACAGGGCTTTAAACAAAAATATCGAAAAGGACAGATACCCTCTCCCTCTCATCGAGGATCAAATCGACAAATTGGGAAAAGCCAAGTATTATATATCAATAGATATGAAAAATGGCTTTTACCAAATACCGGTAGCGCAGGACTCTATTAAATACACAGCTTTTGTTACGCCTGATGGCCATTTCGAATTTTTAAAAATGCCATTTGGCATCTGTAATGGTCCGTCGGTGTTTCAGAGAGCAATAAATAAAGCTGTCCATCACCTGAAATTCTTACTGGTTTATTTAGATGACTTGTTGATCCCATGTTCATCAATTGAAGAAGGCCTGTCTTATTTAGAGCAAACCCTTGAGGCATTAAGCAAAGCCGGATTTATGATTAACCCTGAAAAGTGTCAGTTTTTCACTGAAAGTATTCAGTACCTGGGTAGACATATTTCAAGTGAGGGTGTCAGACCCAGCGACTCGAAGGTTTCAGCGTTAATCAATTCCCCTGTTCCAAGTACCATTAAACAAGTACGACAATTAATGGGTTTAGCTAGCTATTTTCGAAAATTTATTCCAGAATTTGCCTGTCGTACAGCGTGTATTACCAAATTGTTAAAAAACAATCAAAAATGGGAATGGGGACCCGAACAGGATACGGCGCGTAATTACATTATAGAACGATTAGTGACTAAACCATTATTAGCTATTTATGACCCAACATTACCAACAGAGGTCCACACTGATGCCAGTGCCTTAGGGTATGGCGCTATTTTGCTTCAAAAGCATAATAACGTAAACAGAGTAGTTGCGTATTATAGTAAAAGGACGACCCCGGCTGAATCTAAATACAGTTCATATGATTTAGAAACTTTGGCCATTTACAATGCACTTAAACATTTTCGTGTATACTTACTGGGTATTGATTTCAAAATTATAACTGATTGCAATGCCATAAAATCTACAGTTAATAAAAAAGACTTGTCACCGCGTGTTGCACGATGGTGGACTTTTCTGCAAGACTTTCGTTTTGAGGTTTTATATAAAAAGGGCAAATACATTTCACATGTTGATTTCTTAAGCCGCAATCCTGTTGAGCCTCCATCACCCTCTGAACATAACATACATTTTATAAATGAAAGCCACAATAACGAAGCTCGATCATGGTTGGAAATAGCACAACAAAACGACCCACAGACACGATCTCTTGTTGAACAACTTCAACAGGGAGAACTAGATTCAAAACAATATATGACCATAAATAATTTATTACATTATAAGACACATCCAGACCATGACCCAAAATTGTATTTACCTAAAGGGAGTAGATTTAGTACCTTGCAACTATATCATGATCAGAATTGTCACCTCGGTTACGAGAAGGTCATTTCTAAACTACGTGAGAATTTCTGGTTTCCAGGAATGGCAGCTTATGTAAAAAAATATCTATCTCATTGTTTAGTGTGTTTAGAACGTAAGAGCTTTTCCGGTCCTAAACAAGGGTATTTGCATCCGATTATTAAAACACCAGTGCCATTTCAAACTATACATTTAGATTGTACTGGTCCTTTTCCGCTCTCAAATGATGGCTATAAATACATTTTAATACTGATTGATGGTTTTACTAAATTTTGCATATTAAAGCCTCTTAAAACTCTTAATTCGAAGGAATTTATATTTGCTATTCGTGAGATACTGACTTTGTTTGCCCCACAGTTAGTAATTACTGATCAAGGCACTAATTTTAGCGCTAATATAGTTAAATTACTGTTTGAGGAACTACATATAGATCATCATATGATTGCAACAGGTACGCCAAGAGGTAATGGCCAAGTAGAGCGTTACGTTTCAACTATAGTTAATATGTTAAGAACTTCTTGTGATGATAGGTCAGACTGGCCGAGCTCTCTGTGGAAGGTACAACAATCTTTAAACACCAGTGTCCAAAAATCCACCGGATTTACTCCAGAATATTTATTGATTGGTCGTAGTGTAAATATCCCTTGCATACAGGCTCGATTAATTGAAGTCTTAGGAGACAATATAAATACGTCTAATACTGACTTACAAGCGGATAGGCAACTTGCATATCAACGACTATGTTTATTAGCACAAAAGTCTAAGGAGCGTTTTGATTCCGTAAGACGCAATAACAAAGTGTATAATATGGGTGATATGGTTTATGTAAACCAAGAACATAGACGAAATGATAAATTGAGCCCTAAATTTAAAGGTCCATATCGCATAGTTCAAATTCTGGATCATGATCGATTTGTTTTGCATGGTACAGGAAATTTGAGAAAAATTACTGTAGCAAAAGAAAAACTGCGATATTGGCCTGGTGAATGGATTGATCAAAACGCCTCCATAGACGATTCTTCATAATGGTATAATTCGAGCTTAATATTATTTTAAAGCGTTCCACTAAAAAAAAATATTAGCTGTATTGTGTAATTTGTTAGTTCTATAATTGATTCCATCTATTTATTGGGTAATGCAATGAATAACTACATTTGACAGCAATATTTTTGTAGTCTAGCTTAGCCGTGTTGGATATGTTTTTTTTTATTGGTATAATTACTACAAATAAAACTGATTAATAACATGTTATGTTATTCTGCTGGTCGGTTATATGTCTGATGTTTGCTTGGCTTCACGAGCAGCAGGTGATGGAGCATACATGTCAGGGCATATAGCTACTAATATGATTGTTAATTAAATGTATACTGCTGGTCGGTCACTAGTCTGATGTTTGCCTAGCTTCACAAGCAGCAGGTGTCGGGGCATACATGTCAGGGCTTTTGGCTACGAATATGATTATTAGTTATATGTATACTGCTGGTCGGTCACTAGTCTGATGTTTGCCTGGCTTCACGAGCAGCAGGTGTCGGGGCATACATGTCAGGACTTTTGGCTACTTGTTGATCTGTTGATTATATGTTATTGTATTTAATCTAGAACGAAATATGTAAAATGTAGACTTAAGGTATGTAATAAGAATGTACATGTGCAATACTTTATTAGTACTTCGAGATCGAAGTACTAGTCAGTATGGCCGTGTTGGATTTGCCATTATTAAATCTAGTTATTGTAACATTTTAAGGTACATTTCACTCAACAATTAAAATAAAACAGTAAATTTAAAAAACGGTAATGATGTCGGTAGGCGTAGAAAACTGGTCGATCAGGCCACCTGCCTGAACCGGCTGCACCAGGTATAAAACAAGGCTGCTCGCCAGCGAGCGTTCAGTTGTAGTGCTACCAGCGCCGCGAACAGAGTTAAGTACCTTAATCTGATTATTTATATTTCATTATTTTGTACATTTAAAATAAATTTACTATTTAAATTTAATTTAGTGCTATTAAGTAGAACTATCATTTTATGATTATCGTTGTGTTTTAGATACTTTTTATTGCTATTAAAATACGATTTAAAAATTATACGAGACCTTATTTATCGAGTGATTCATATTGTGTTGTGTTGACAATAAATAATAAGTATCCCTCATGTGAACTAAGCCGTTTTATTATCACTTGACTTTCCTATTGAATAATAAATATTTATGCTAAAAATTAAACAGTGTTACTTGAACACTAATATTAATTAAATTGAAAAGAAAATGTTATTTACTAATTTATATGACTTAGTTAAAGTAATTTATTCTTTTATAAACAATTCATAAATTTAACACATATATTATGATGGTATTTATACTTGACCTTTGTGCAATAGGACAGCTTTATTATCCCTTTTATCTTAGTCGGTTCTGTTTATCATTTAGATACTATGAGATCTTAATCATAGTAACATCCTAGTTCATTATAAATTACTAAGTACTGCGCACGAACAAGCCTAAATAAAAAGTACTCAGGTTCTTTTACTACCTAAATGAAGATTTCTTACGCCACTAAACCGATTAAACCCGGGTTAGTGGGATGGTGCAAGTGGTCCTTAGAGTCATATCACAATACCTAAGTACCTACCACCATTGTAAGAAATGTTAAGTTCTCATATTTTTATTTCCAACAGGGAAAAGTGTCCTATATTTGAAAGTGCTTTCACTAGGTACTCAAATAAGATAAACATGATGTGTGTGTGTGTGTGTTATGTTGCCTACCTAGTTGCGACATCAACCAACGATACAAGTTTGTATCGCTCCTCTGGGTACGGAAGTGCTCGCCGTGATGACTAACAGAATTTCACGCACGAAGAGGCCTTATTGGTTTTAGAAGAGGCACCGTTGACGCGATCACGTCCGCTATCCCTGCTCGCCATCGCCCTCGCCTGTGGGCGTCACGACCACTTTATTATTTTCTTTATTCCTTTAAGCTTTACAATATAAAAAGAAAAATTTATATAACATTTGCATGAATGCAAAACTCTAGGGACAAGACCTGGTATCGCCTCGCTTCTCGCCAGGAAGCTCGATAAAAACGCCAGAGGAAACAATATCGTACACTTCATCGACAGTGATTTTTAAAAAAGAACACGCAGATAGGTGAAAAAACAAGCTTGTTATCTTCAATTAGTTTCCGAAGAGAGCGGGCGGCCAGAATCATAAAGCGGAGTAATATAGTCGGCAGCGGGCGGTTTGAAAAAAAAAAAACACGTTTTGCGGTCCAATGGCGGCGATTCTTGCCGAGAAAAGGAAAAAGGGCTACCACGTTCAGGCATACTTCGGAACTACCGCTGCACTTGATATTATGAAAATAGATTGCCATAAAATAATTTCTCGTAGGTGAATAAATATAAAAAATTGCTAAAACATGGTTTATCTTTATAGGTACCTATATATATATTATTACACATCGTGACTTCCGTAGGTAGTTACACGCCCTTTGATAGCACTGATAGCAGTTCACTAACAGGACCAACACCTCTCAAGTTTGTTTTCAGTTTGGTACAGTGCAATAAGTAATAGGTTATACACAGTGTAAACACTGCAAACAAGACCACGGAGTCACTGCAGCGCCGACAAAGGTAGCAAAAGGACCTGTCACAGTTCGGTTGACGAGCACAAAAGTCTGAATTCTATTTAGAGAAATACCCAGTGTTCGCCGGGATTAACCATAACCCCTGCCACTCATCCGAAAATGCGCGAGAATAATCTGGCTTTGCTGACCAATACCCGTCAGTCAGGTGGAGTTCGAACCTGTAATATTGTTTGAAGACGACTCCATAATTATGAATGTTAATTTACTCATTTTAATTTCAAACTATAAATTGATGTCTGATGAAATGTACACGACAACACAATAATTAGACTTGTCTTTATGCATAAATGGTGTAATTGTGTCTTGTCTTTTGAAATGTTAACATTTTCAAGTACATACGTAAGATGCGTTTTTATATCCCAAAATATACTAAAATTACAGTTCATATATATCTAATGTCCGTGCTTTAGTACTAAAATGGCAGATGAGTTAGAGCAAAAGGGGCAATTTAACTGTCATTTTAGTTTTTAGGATAAAAAAGGTCGGTAAGCAAAGTAAAAAACTTTTAATTCAATCCTTGCAAAAGGTTATTTAAATATTAAAAGGCTTATCTTGTTTATCCAATCATTATTTATTATTCTATGCGATCCCGGGTTAATCAACACAAGGTCAAATAGACGTGCTCCGAGCTAATACATATTACTTACCAAAAAACTTACAAGCGTATCGCTTATCCTGAACAAATGTTTATGTGGTCTCCAACAACGCGTAGTCGTTATGAACATCAAGGTCAAAATATACCAGGGATAAGGGTCGCAGTAGAGACCAATGCATTGTAGATTAGTATAAAGCAGGCCGCTGGCCGGCTCCCGGACTATTAGCAATATTTAAATTGTAAATCTTTTATCGAGGACTGCTGCTCGGGATCAGATTGCATATTATTTCAGAACTTCGCAACTGCGACACATTTATTGAATACTAATTTAAATTTGATACCCAAATTATTTCAGTCAATAACCTTATTCTTTACGTGCCTTATAATTAATAACGCTTGTTACCTTTTCATAAAATGTTGGTAAATTAATTTATCTCCTCTATATCATTGATCCTGGCTGCATGTTTGAGCCGTTTGGGGTGGAAACCCTTGGGCCGTGGGGACCTGGCGCCCACGGCATATTCACCGAGCTGGCGAAGCGCCTCGTGGAGGCGACGGGTGACAAGAGGGCTGGCTCCTACCTTGCGCAACGCATTGGTATTGCCATCCAGCGCGGCAATGCCGCCAGCCTTCTTGGCACCCTGCCGACCCTGCCCAAAGGCACAGAGCTGGAGCCACTTTTTTATTTATAATTTTAGTTTATGTTTTAGTTGTAGCTTTATATAGTTTTTAATTTTAGTTTATAATTTTTCTTTCATATTACATTATTGTGATATTGAGCTAATTATAAGGCACGTAAAGTATTGAGTATTGACTTATGGCATTCTTGCTTTACATTTTTACAGACTCTTTCACTCGTCGTTAGATCATGCGACCGTTATCTTGCTAGAGTCGTGCGAAAGCGACTTCTATTTACCGATCCGAAAGTCACATCACCTCCAGTGTTGCTAGTCTTAACTAGAACCGTCCCCAGTAGCAAAGACCATACAATAGTAATAGTACGAGGGGCGTTCAATATATAATGAGAATGAGATGCAAACTCTTTAAATATTAGGAAAGTAAATACTGGCCGACAAAGCTAATCTACCTAGTTGATTGCCATGAAAAAAAAACTAACTGTTCTTTGTTTAAAATAAAATACGGCGATTTCTTTGCGATGCTATTCATTTCAATGCGTCACCTGCTTCAAATTCTGGAACAAAATTAAGGCAAAGTGAATTTTCATGATAACCTCGTTTAATTTTTATTATAAAATCATATTTCCTACAAATGGAATGTCTTATTATTTTTACCTACTGTACATTGTAACTCCTAAAACAATAACAAGTTCGGTGTCATACACGTTCAACATATTATTTAATTTATTCCATCTTAAACCTTATTAAACAAAGTCCCCCGTCGCGTCTGTCTGTCTGTATGTTCGCGATAAACTCAACTACTGAACGGATTTTCATGCGGTTTTCACCTATCAATAGAGTGATTCGTTACGTTTAGGTGTATAATTTGTTAAGGTTTACCCGTGTCTCTACTGTCGCTACTTTATATGTATATAAACTGTTATTGTACTTTGCTATTTACAATACGTTTTCGTCTTAACCCAGGAAATATTCACGGGTTAAGATAAAAATATGTGTTTTTTATATGAAAAAATACCCGGTGGGGTAAGAGTACAATTCATAGGTAGGTATTTAGCTAAATCTTTGTTTATGTTAACGTAGGTATTACCGGAATACCATCGACGGAATAGGAAATTATATTATTTGCTCTTAACCTCAATGTTTCAACACAAACCTTTGTATTTTGTTTTTCGGTGGTTCTAATGCAACACTGCTCATTTCATCCAAACCATTCCACCTTACCCCAACGCACCTTATTCAATTTCCATTCGAATTTAGCGTTAGGAGACAACGGCCCTAGGGCCAGTATTATTCTCGTAGCATCTAGTGTCTGTGAAATACAGTTAACTAATCATATTATGATAGCTAACAATAGCAAGTTAACAAGATATATCATTCGGTTTTTGCTTGAACGCTCGAACAATATTAAACGCAAACAACTTATTACTGCCCCGGAGGCGTTCACCTGACTATGAACCTGGTACTATTATTTATTTACCGAGCTAGGGCTCAGCAAATATAGCCTTCGTTTATTGCAGGCTTCAGGCAAAGATAAATATGGCTACAGTTTGTCTTAGATCTGGAGTGATACGAGTATTCCGTTGTGTTTTTTCACGCCTAGTATCGTAATTATTTTACAAAGTTAGCCAAATTATGTGATTGGCTCTTTGTTTTTTGTAAGTTCTGACCGCATTTTGTTTTTTTACAATTTGTTGGACTGCATTCGAATATTATGATCAATTCCTTCGGCTTCCATAGGAATAGGTAGGTACTGATCATTTTGACGCCCCACCAGCGCCAATGCTAAGTTGTTAAATGTTAGCTTACTTATTCTGACGTAATAATTACATAGTTGTACTACTAGTTGTACTAACATGTATCTTAAACTTAGTCCATTCGCAAGTTTCTACCATTGTGTATCTTTGACTCAAGTTTCAGTTTAGTTTTGTTTTGTTCTGCCAACGCTCAGATATGCTGGCGAAATCCTACGTTTCAAATCAGGTGAACTACATATACTACATTGACTTATGGAATGATAGATTTATAAATAGCTTCTTATCAATACTAAAATAGGAATGTGAATTATGTATATAGTTAACCTAGTAGGCAAGTAATACAGCGCTTATGATTACCTACTTGGTGTTTCAATTTTCATTTCATTCGTACAATTTGCTCTCTGAAACTTCGCTGCCACTGATGTGCATTTGCTCTCACTCATCCTCGCTTTATCATTGCGTACGTGGCGGGTTTAAACGGCAGGCAATCAGATGTTGTCTGCCTCGCGTGGTGAAATTTATGCATTTATAACAGCACTATTCCGTCAGTTTCGGAAAAACGTTAAAAAATACCTTATAATAACTTATAGTTTTTATGACAGTGATATCGTTTTTAAGTGCCAAGATATTTATAATTTTTGAGAATTTTACGCAGTTCGATGTATTTATAGAAACCACAAGAAATGCTCTTCTAATATGTTTATAGTCGGTTGTATGGCGTCAGTGAGCAGTGTTAATAATGACTACGTATATCTCGTAACCAACTTTGTAATTGAACTAAAATTTAATTCTAAATCTATTCCCAATCTTTAGCATTCTATAAGTAGAAGGGTTTGTCTAAATTCTAAATATAGCTGATACCTACAGAATACTCTGTGAGAACAAAGGGCCGTAGCCGAGGCATCAATATGATTATAAACCAATTATTAAGGCTAATTAGAGTAGGTACTTAGCTAATTAAACATATCCAACAAGTTAAACCGCAACGATACTCAGGCGGCTAACCGACGTCGAGGTCAGAGTGAAACTTCAAAAGTCAACCGAACGCCCCGAGGTGCAAGTTTTAGAACTATCTATCGTACACGACGGCTTTTGCAGGCGATAAAGACATACAATCAGTCGCAATACAGTGCCGCTGCTGCACTCAAACCAGGCGCCATTCATACTCTGGTGCCTAAAACATTCCCTAAGTGCCATCAATGCAGTAGGAATACGCTGACGCCTACAATTGATTTCTTCTCATAAATAATATTAAAATAACATAACATTAAGTATACGTTTATAGGCTGTCTATTTTTAAGAGCAATCCGAAAATATATTGTAGATGTTAAAAAGTGCCGAGCGATCTTTTCCGTCTGAAAATCGTGTGCTAAATTTTATATTCGGGTTCGAATGAGGGTTGGCTGCCTGGACCCGGGTCGAAGGTTACTTCCATCCGATATATAAATAGCTCAATTAGCACCTTTATACATACTTACACATACCTACATGAAAATGTTGCAGATATGTGGTTATGACGGTATGATTAGTTATAAAAAAAAATGAGTTACGAAGTTCTGATCCTTAAAAATTTGGAAGTCGATTAAAAACAGTATCTTGTAAATACAGTTCGCGTTTTACTGGAACGAAAACAGCAAACAATTTGCTATGATCGTAGAACAGACACCAATCAAGCACAACAACCGTCCCAACCGCTGATAATTAATTACGCGTAATTAATGATGATTCGTGCGGAGAGTGCGGCGAAAGGAGCAATATTGAGAGCTGTTTTCACACTAAGACGTAGTTCAGGCCGTGTAATCCCGTTGCTTTGAACGGTCAGGCAAACCCGTGTAACTGGCGCCTCGAAATCTATCAAGTATGTCTAATCCAAGAGCGATAACACCGTGCTCCAACTGTTTATTGAATATCAGTCACGGAAACCGTCCCCTGCCGACCAATCCCCCGAGACATCTACCGCAACTCAACCAACTTCAGAACTTCAATGGAATGACTCTCCATTGTTAACCCCACAAACTTTATTCCTTTTCGAATTAAAATTTACTAGAATAATTAATCATACATATTAATGAGCTAATAATGAATAATGGATGGCGTATAAACACCCCGAGACTTTTCGCAATAAAATATCGCACAATACTTTTCGAGGCGTTAACTTATAAATATTTAAACCGAACGACGCGCCGGCAAATAAAATTCTGTTGATAACAACAAAAATGCAACGCATTTTTATATTTTCCAGCTTCCGCTACAAAACTGAGGCAATGTTTTCGTCAGACAATGACAATTTTTCAAAGCTACGCTTTATAAACAACGGTGCAGCGCAATCGCAATGCGTAACAAATAAATTCAGTGGGCTATCGCACGCAAAAGTACGCGTATTGTGCATTTTTTGTGAATGTAATGTGCACATAACACGGTAATTTTAGTTCTACGGCAATTGTTAGGGCTTAAACATCGCAGAATTATCAAACAATGCCTGAAAGTGATTTAAGGATACATCCGTCGACTGATCGAACAAACGATTATCAGATCCTGAGTGGAATTCTCAAGTTTGCTTTGACCACGCGGTCGCGCGTAATATCAACTCGTAGTACTTATAGTGCCACGATTCCGCGATTAATGCGGCAGCCAAGTTAATGAATTTGCTATGTTTTAGATCTGTTCGCCATTTCTTTGCGAAGCTCGAACGTGCACCTAGATAGTGGTAAACGCGGGATACTCTGACAATTCTCTTAATTAATGATACAGAGTGAAATAGGAATGAACTTAATTAACATGGCTGCACGGATGCGACTGCAACCTGTTCATCGATTGCATAATTACAAGCGTCCGAGAACTTGGACTTCAGATAAGTTTTTAAATGAAGCTGGCTTAAGCTTGTGAAACATGATTGTATCAAACTAAAGCTATTAAGGTTTCGCAAACTACTTGAAACTAGTGTTTGTGACCTGACTCTATTAAAGCGGAAAGTCTTTTTGCAATTTTAAGAGTTGGAGCTGACTATAAATTATTAATATATACAAAATTAATAACTTGCAAGTCTGAAACTGTGACTTATTGTTAGGAATAAAAGAGGAAAAATTGCTCCTAGTCTAATGAAGAAGTAACATATTCGTAATATGCATATGTTCTTACGTTTCAAATTTTGACGTATATTCCATAAATACGATCAGTTTCTTAGAGACCAACTCTAAGTTTTTAACGGGTCGACAACTTTCAAACGTATATTACTTAAAAAGTTAATAAAAACGATTTATTGTGAAGCAAGAAAAAATAAAAATAAATACTTATTAAACAGTTTTGTACCTATGAGCTCATTAAGTTTAGGACTTTAGGATTCATAAATATCCAGCATTGCCGCTTTTTTCATGGAAGACAGTCAGCATTAGATTAGTATTAGTTTTTTTTTTTAAGGGGATATAACTGATATCAAAAAGAGATATGTTTTTTGGCGCGTTGTTTCATACGCTAACGTTGACTAATTAACTTTTAACAAATGTGTTATTGTATATGTATATAATGTATATTTGACATATGTACTACACCATTTTAATTACGTAGGTATGTCAAATACAATTCATATACATTTGTATTAGTAGGTTAATAACATACTCGTTTATTGACACTGCTCCGCCGAAAAGTAATATTTTTAAATTTCGTTTTGTAGGTCAAATAAATATACGAGTAGTTAACTATAGTCAATTTAAGCGAATCAACGGAACGGGGACATAATATTGTACGGGCACTCGTGAGTTATTTCAATTTTTAACCGTGCAGACCACTGTAAGCGTGAGCTTTATATTAATATAATCTAAACAAAGTTTAATACCTTAGTTGTACTGGTTGGGTTAAGGCGATTATTTAGAAGTGATGATGGTAATATCAGAGCTTGTGTTATGTGACGTGCCGCACATTCCATTTTTATTGTCCGTTAGTTGAATGCACAAATTACCTTTGCGTGTAAACTCTGCAATGTGGACTTAACAGTTAAGCTAAAAATAACTTGTGTGGTAAATTACTCACTCAGTGACGTTAAATAGAGGGAAATGGAACTTCGTATATATTTATAAGCGCACCATTTTCTTTTCCGCCTACGCATAATTCAAATAATTAGGTAAGTATAACAACAAAATGGCAACAAGTTGTTGCGAATTGATATCACATCGATTAGATCGCAGACACCAAGCAAGCAAGGCAGAACAAAGTACTACGTAAATATTTATAGAAGGTATATGTATAGAATACTCATACAATTTTCATTGAGAATAAACTTGTTTACCATGTCATGCTATATTCAATTACATATAGAAAAAATATCACAGACAAAGGCGTGAACTTCCATTCAAAATAATCATGACAAACAAAATGATTACTACCCGCTCAAAATGATTAAAACCTGTTACCTACTTTTTAATCAATTAATTTCGAATCAATTCTGTTTCTAGTACCCATAGCAAAATATTAGAAAGTAAGTTCACGGGTCTCGATCCTGAGGTCGCCGCTATTATTTCAGCTTTTGAACACTATGTGAGTCTTTCACCTCGGTCCACTCGATCACTTCGGAAGCGGCGAAGTGTCAAGTGGAATTGAAAATAAATTGTACGCGCAAATACACAAGTCACGCTGCATTAATCCGCTTCAAATGTTGGCTAATTGTGCCGTGATGGCTCGATAGCAGCTACAATTTGTTTAAATGATCATAGGTGGCACATTACTTTTTATTAAGCTTTCCGCTTTTTTAGGTCACTGCTGACGACAGCGTGTAGTTTGCTAGAGATACAAATCTGCAAAATGTCCAGTCATCGCTGCAAATTATCTAAGACGTTTCTGGAATTGACCGGTCTCGGCGCCATCTAACCGCAAAGTGTGCCGTCCCGCACAAATGAGGACATCTGACTATCTCGAAGCGGAATTCCTTGCATTTGTAACTGGGCTCTTGTTATTATTGTACTTATATTGCTTTTAGTAGGCTGTGCTTCCGATATATTGTACCTACTTTAGTATTTAAAGAGTAGATAAACATACATTATAAGATAAGATAATTGTCAGGCAAATATACGAGTACTTGTTAGTACAGTCAATATCCTGTCACAAGATCGATAGTATTAAAACCCACTTGTCCACGATATGCCACGATAGGCCACATAGTGAAGAGATAAAGGCCTGAAAAAATAAGTTACAGTTTGTTGACCTAATTATATCAATGGAAACAAAAAAATCTACCCAGTGATGACTAAGATTTGTATTTGACTGAGGGAATGAGACAGTTTCAAACTGCTTAGTCTTCCTAATTCTAGATCTCAACAACATCGATTTAAAATAAGGGCAAAGGGAGCGGACACTTTACTATCGGCAATAAACGACTATGTGCTGCCGGTCCTAGTGGTTAAACTTTCCACAGAGTTAGTGCGCAAGCACAGTAAAACAAAACCTGAGTGGCGACCGGAACCAGGACGCAAACAAAGCCCGCCGCTGTGGTCAAGTTCGGCAATTCAGCGCCAACGGGCCGAGGCGCCATATCTCCTCCGCCCACAGAATGCTCTGGCCTGGTCTGGATGCAACCGCCCATTCAATGCGTTTACCCAAACACCTATTATTATGCATAATAAATCGGTCTCAACTTAACTAACGACTGCACTAATTATACCAACGTAACACCCCGCTAAATGTTCCAGCGGTTTAAACGTTGCAATTTACAGTAGTTTCCGAAAATTCGTGCTCATAAACGCGGTTACCTGACGACCGGCAATGCCTCTTGTGGCGGATAACTAATTTATAACATGTGACAATGCTGTAGGTCGTGATTGCTAGGCACCACGCGACGAGGAAATGCGAAAAGTTACAAACTTAGTCGTTATCTGAACGCGCTGCGGAGCATCTGCCTTGAGAACGTGCCAGCTGGTTAAAAAGTGAACTTTTTGTACTAGCTCCGTATAATAATCGTTGTTACATTGAGTTTATACAGCCGCCGTCGTTCCGGATATCGGGGAAAGACAATTGTGGGAATTTCCATTGCTACGCTAAGTTTAAGGCCCTGAAATACGAGTCGATTATTCATGATGTTTTACTAAAGCTAAAGCTTTTTAGTGTAACTTATAACTACCCACTGATTCGGAAAATAAATGGAAGTAAGGAAGAATAATAAGTGGAAATAAACACCTAAAACCCAAGCTACCGTAGGTCGGATTTTCTTTCGTATAACAGTTACAAATGTGAGAGCTTAAAAGCTTGTTTTTGTTAAAAAATTAGGCTGTCAAATAAGAAAAAGGAAAAATGTTTAAGAGTGCCGCTTTTTCTTGTGTTGTAGCTATCCCTAAGTATCTTATTAAAAGTAATATCCTATCGAAAATAAGCTCAGGAAAACGACCCTTATTATTCAAAAGAGTGAGGGGTATTTTTATGTTTTCGTTTACCGGCGACTTTCATTAAAAATTAATTTCACATTGCGCTCTTGACCGACGTTTCTAAGAAAAAATCATATTTTTATTTTTCTCTATTACATTGAGTCTTAGTCTTACAGATTAGATCTGGGACACTTGAGCAACGGATGACAAGCAATAGTAGGTACACATGTTTAGCGCAACATTACAAAAAAAAGTCATTGCCAGTCATGACGTGTAATTATGGCTATATCAAAGCTACAAAGAAGTTTATGTAATATATACGACTTATACGAGTATATTATGTCATAGGTATCTAGTCAAAATAATTGGAGAGCCAATGGCTAAATTACATATTGGAGTCAATCGAGTTATGTGAGTCACTGTTGTGGTTACGTGGCGATCATGGAGACAAAAGTTACTATTACCGTTGAATAAATGCTTAATTTAAAATTTTAACTCCGTCTTCCGAGCCGGACATACTACAGTTTTAGATTGCTATATTATATATTATTTAATTTGACTTGGACTTGTTTCTTAAATGTATTATTTTTTTAACAAAACTAGGGTTTTTTATTTCATTTAAATACCTATTTTATTTTTATTTTATACAACAAAATTATAATAACCAAAAAAATAAATATATACATATGTATAAGTAAGTTAGATCACCACCACATTGGGAAAACTTACAATACGAGGGGCGTTCAATATATAATGAGAATGAGATGCAAACTCTTTAAATATTAGGAAAGTAAATACTGGCCGGTAACGCTAATCTACCTAGCTGATTGCCATGAAAAAAAAAACTAACTGTTTTTTGTTTAAAAAAAAAATACGGCGATTTCTTTGCGATGCTATTGAGTACGTTAGCGAAAATGGAGAAAATTGAACTGCGCGCCGTTATCAAATACTTGTGTTTGAAAAATTTTTCTACGGACCAAGTCAATTTAGATTTACGGGACACTTTAAGGTGTAATGCTCCTCCGTATTCGACAGTCGCACGTTGGTGCGCCGAATTTAGACGTGGAAGAACATCAACCATGGATGACCCCCGCTCCGGACGCCCTACTACAGCAGTAACTGAAGAAATTGTGAAAAAAGTCGAAAACTTAGTTTTGGCGGATCGTCGTGTCACGGTTCGTTTTATTGCTGAAAATGTAAAGATTTCAACGGGGAGCGTGCATAATATTTTACATGAACGCTTGGGTATGAAAAAGGTATCAGCGCGTTGGGTACCCAGAATGCTTACTGACACGCTAAAACAAACTAGAGTCGAGATTTGTCAAGAAGCTTTGGACCTGATACAGCAAGACCGCGAACTTTTTTTGGCGCGGTTTATAACAATGGACGAAACATGGCTCCATCATTACGACCCTGAAACGAAACTGCAGTCTATGACATGGAAAAGGCCATCATCTCCAACTCCGAAGAAATTCAAGGTGGGCCCATCTGCCGGTAAGGTCATGGGCTCTGTTTTTTGGGATGGTAAAGGGGTCGTAATGATTGAGTATCTCGAGCATGGAGCCACTATTACGGGCTCTTTATATGCCAAACAAATAGCAACATTGCGCAATGAAATCCGTGAAAAACGGCGAGGTAAACTCTCGAAAATTGTGTTGTTCCATCAGGACAATGCACCGCCACACAAGTCCGCCGTTGCAATGGCTGCAATACGTGATGCTGGGTTCGATATCCTTAAGCATCCTCCGTATTCACCAGACCTCGCCCCTAGTGATTTCTACCTATTTCCGAGATTGAAGGAATACCTGAGATGCAAGAAATTTGAAGACGACGACGCGGTAGTCGCTGCAGTACAAGATTTTTTTAAGTACTCAAGATGAAACCTTTTTTAGAAATGGAATTTTAAGTTTAGAAAAAAGATATACTAAGTGTATTATGCTAAAAGGTGACTATGTCGAAAAATAAAATAAAATTTAATAAAAGTTATATATAACATACTCATTCTCACTTTTTATTGAACGCCCCTCGTATTTAACTTGATAACTTATACATACCTTAACTGAAATCTTTCAGGTTTCGAACGATAAATAGAAAATCAATATTCATACTTTACGACATTCGTATGACAGTGGATAAGTAATATTTTACTACTTCTGTTCTATTTATTGCCACTTTAATCGTAAGTTTCGTTTATTGCAGTCGTGGTATTCTGTACAACCTACTGATGTTTTAACGTGCGTGAATTGCGTGATCTGACTTTAGTTACAGTCATACGCCTTCTATTGCATAGGTCTACCTTCTGTCATGGTATAATAATGCGAGCTGCTATAATTTTAGTATTTTACATCTACTTGCCCATTAATTATGCGTACCTAAATAGGTAAAAGGTGGGTAGATACCTACCTCAGGATACTTACTTGAACATTTTTTTATTTTTAATATTACTTATTTATTGTAAACCTTATACATACAGTCAACATATAATCCTGTCTTTGTTCACAGGCAAAATATCTGACTATCTACCCTAATATATAATCTCTAAAATATTGTCAAATCGTTTAAGTCAAGTTTTCGGCACTTTGATCGCTCCCTGTTTCTCTGCATGAATAGTAGCGCATGAGATTACGCGTCAAAACCATCTACTATTCTCTAAAGCTTTATAAAGACAGACTGATATTATCTCTAAAATAGAAGACATAATATACTTTTCAACGCGTACTATGAAGATCTCTGTTTGTGAAATTATTGGAGGGTGGCATATACTTTTGGCGTTTTGTTTCATGTACATACTACTACCTGCCGACTACCTACTTAATTGTATTGTTCATCCAAAAATAATGTTTGGAACGAAATAAAAGTTATAATCAAAACGGTCTAGTTCAATCGCGTCGGTGGGCCGATGGAAATTCGGTACTCCCACGGTCTAAAAAGTTTATTGTCGTTGCGAGCCATTATGTTCAAAATTGGCGTGTTTACAGAATTTCGGCCGGCGGCGTCGTGCCGTGGTGGTTAGCCAGGTTTCCACAGCCGTGGGGGTCGCTAGCGTATTGAGCAACGATTGACCATCACGAGTCACCTTAATTAGTTGATCGTTTGCAGTCAACGTTTGATGACATTGGAAAAGCTGCAGTTAATCTAGAGTTCTTTTTCCCTACTTTGAATCGTATTTATGCGCAAATTTGCCAAAATAAACTTTGGCTTAATTTAGAGTTATTTATTTTTAATAACTGAATTTAATTGGACCATGCACAGTGGCAAGAAACACAAAAAAAGTACTAGAATATTTATACCAAACTTTGACTATTTAAATAAGTAACTGCTAAGAACAAATTCATTAATTTATTTATTTTTGACATTGCATAGGTAGTAGAAAATTTAACACAAGTACGTTATCCAGTATATTTTGTGGTTCGCCGACAGCTCCTAAAAATTAAACTACTGCCACACTAGTCGCCTTAAAATTCAAGCATAAAATTGCCAGCAAAGCCACCTAAAAATGTCTGGTTAGTCGGCTATAACTAACGTCAGCGACAGAGCATATCGGCGCAGTAATTGAGTGCCACCGGGCGCGGTTATCGAACATTTCGAGTCGTGTGAAAAGCGCGCTGAATTTCTCCCTATCGGCTGACTTGACCCTTTTGGACAAACTTGATGCCTACCCCACTTTTTTTTGCGACAAAGAGCACTTTTTTAGAATATAGTCCAGCACATCCATCATCGATCCATCTTCTTACTCGAGTCTTTATTTACTATAAAATTCCACCCGAAAAGTAAAGGATCGTTTTGACTAAATACACTACTATAACAATAAAAGTTTATTACTATAAATCACTTTATTTTTCGTACGTAAGCACGTAATTAAAATTTGTAAGAGGCCAATATCCAAGATTCGAGTTTATGTAGGGTGGAGTAAATGGAGTTATTTTTTGCTATGCCACCCGCGGTTTCTCACTTCATCTGATTCGGCGTTTATAGCTGGGATAGTGCGAAAAGAGCCGTAAAATCGCCGATAAAAGCGCTTTATCGCATCCACATTTCAACGAACGTTCAATTTACTTTTTCTAATTTGGTACATAACCCGCACGACATGGACTGAGCAGCTCGGCGTTTAATGTATTTTTTAGGCACTGCGCCGGGACGAAAATTTAATTCGAGAGACAGAAAATAAGCAATAAATATTTCAAAGCAATAAAATCCATTATACTGATAATTCAATATCATTCATTTCGAGGATAACTCGCTCAGGAGCGCTCCCGAAGGCATCCCGAGTCACGACGCGACAGCAGCAGACCCTCCCGAGTGGGTATCGTCCTTATTCAGATCAATTTATCATGATACAGATCGTGTGCCTAGTTCGGTCTCTCTTCCTCCAAGGAAACGGTACGAAATAATGTTGGTGTGGAAGATATGCGGTTGCTATCGAATTGGTCGTCAATTGTGGATGAGCTAACCTCGTTAGGCGGATAGGACGCCTGGCTAGAATCTGCAAGCAAGCGATGCCTCGGCAATTCATTCTGCAACCTGCGGCGCAAATGATCGCTTGCAGTAATCACAGGGACTCTCAATGGGAGCCGATTTCCTGCCTATAGTTTATCCTCATTCCGCTGCACTTAGCGGATGTGTTATCATGAACTATAGCCGCAGTAAACGTCTTCCTACCGTACCTGACTATTTCTTTTTAAACACATTTGCAGCTCTTTAAATATTGCTCCTTTTCTCTTTTACTAAACTGAGGTCCTCTCTGATAGGTTATTCTTCTCATGTTCTAGTTAAGTTACCCTTACTCAAAAAAGGAACACTCGTTTATTTGATACATAATTCCCGTTGTTAAATAAAAATAAAATATTTGCCATCGAAATTACGGAAGTCAACTTTCAACAGCCATAATTTCGTGCTAGCATAAAAACGCAGTACAACCGTCTGTTAGAAAGTTTTCACATTCATTGCAACTTACTTACCTACCTCGCCATAAAGCGCTGTCAGGGGGATGAAAAGTGCAGTCCCGACCCGACTCGCAGCGCGGGCGGGGGACTGTCAATGCGACTGATTGCGACTGCACCATGTACTGGATCTATTCGCGCATGCAATATGTCATTTGCACACAACACACGCCTGCACGAAATCGCCGTCCAACGACACTGAAAAATGTATTACTATTTTATTGTTTTCATGTGATTTAATGTATTTTTCAAGGTTGCAGTTAGGGCGTTAGCCTTGCATTTGAAATCATTACATTACCTAATAAATTTATAGATACATCTTATGTTGTGTTACTGATTGCAAGTACTCGTACGCAATATTTACGTGGGGGTAAATAAACTAAATAAGTAGACGATCAACTAGTTCCGGTGGATCAGGCGCACCCGTATTAATTGAAGTAATCCCCCAGCACTGAGGCCCCTCGCTGATTGCGTCAATCTACGATTCTATCGATATACTAGTCAGCTGCGAAAATATCTACGCTAGTAACTCACTCATATTACCTTTTGTATACATAATGGACTCTATTATCGTTGAAATAGAGTCGTTGAGAACATATTTCTGATGGCGTTAGGAGTATGGATATTTCTGCAGCTGATAGTACTGAGCGGGAGGCGCCAGAGATCAGTTAAATACTAGATGAGCATGTAGCATGTGAAATTACTCGAGCTGAACACACCCCCGCACTTTACTTACCTACACCGCAACCACTTATTTCAGTGGCGTCCACGTTTACAAATAGTACACAATTAAACTCCTAATCATCATCATCAGCCTCTATACCGTTCCACATGTCTGCTTTCTTCTTGTTATAAAATAGGATTTGGGCTCTTATCCCAAGGCCCAAAGAGGGTTGAGGGATAATTTTACTAATATCAGGAAAATAATAATTTCGAAGGCCCTTGCACTATGTAGTGGTGTGAAATGCAATGCAACGCAATACGCAAGACCGTGAGTCTTCGTACATATTTCATAATGCGGAGTCTACGAGGGAAAATCTACGGGGCGCGGTTATAACTCACATATTGGATGCTAATATAATAACAGCACAATCACACCGCTGCAGGCGTGATCGACTCATACTGACGATTATTTTCCTCCATTTGACTGCACGCCATGTTATTCCGATTTGGGAAATTCACATTCTAGAGTTCACCTTTAACTTTACAGTTGGAAATTTTAACTTAGAATTTTTATATTGCTTCGTTATACATTTCTACGATTATCACAGATCACACTATTTATGACCTTTGTACTTTCGCGTTTTGAACATATTAATATACCTACGGGAAGCGATTGAAAATACCCCAAACATTTTAATAGGATATATGATTTTAGCTTATCGTCAATCAACTTTTTAGGGTTCCGTAGCCAAATGGCAAAAAACGGAACCCTTATAGATTCGTCATGTCTGTCTGTCTGTCCGTCTGTCCGTCTGTCTGTCCGTCCGTATGTCACAGCCACTTTTCTCCGAAACTATAAGAACTATACTGTTGAAACTTGGTAAGTACATGTATTCTGTGAACCGCATTAAGATTTTCACACAAAAATAGAAAAAAAAGAATAAATTTTGGGGTTCCCCATACTTCGAACTGAAACTCAAAAATTTTTTTTTCGTCAAACCCATACGTGTGGGGTATCTATGGATAGGTCTTCAAAAATGATATTGAGGTTTCTAATATAATTTTTTTCTAAACTGAATAGTTTGCGCGAGAGACACTTCCAAAGTGGTAAAATGTGTGTCCCCCCCCCGTAACTTCTAAAATAAGAGAATGATAAAACTAAAAAAAATATATGATGTACATTACCATGTAAACTTCCACCGAAAATTGGTTTGAAGGAGATCTAGTAAGTAGTTTTTTTTTTATACGTCATAAATCGCCTAAATACGGAACCCTTCATGGGCGAGTCCGACTCGCACTTGGCCGGTTTTTCATAGACTTCGTCGGGTATTTACACAAATCCCTGTTTTATTATTTTGCTAGGACATCAGTTATCCGCGACCACGAAAAATGTTACCTGCGTCGAAACGTCGAAACTCGATAAAATAATAAATTAATATCACACAATTTAATTTATTCAAGCAGCATTTGAGGGTTTTAGAGACCAAGGGAAAAAATCTTTATGGGTTCTCAAATTGTATGTGGGATAATGGTCATTTGCCATTAAATCTTTATTAGGTATACAAGAAAGTCATAAGATTTTTATGACTTCGACCGTAAACGTAATAAATGCAATTGCACTTAGAGCAACCGTTGACGTCTTGGGGGCACTGGTCGAAAACACACTGGATTTTATTGCGTTACGAAAAGCCTTATTTACAATAAAAGTCTCGACTTTAGCTTATCTCGAGCTTATCTCACTACACTAAATTAGTTTATGACAGACTTACTTATACTTATATGTACCTGCGGATGCTCATTAAATAAATATAAATAAGTCTAATACTGTATATGTCAAGAACATAATATAAAGCCCGTATAAATTTTATTTAAATTTACTTAGTATAAATGTAGTACATGTGACTGGATTCTAAAGCGAATAAACGTACGCTACGTATTTGGTTTATTTAATTTCCATCCGTCAAATACACATTCGAGAATGAACTTCTATGATTGACAGAATTTGGCACGCGCTAGGCGTCGATAAGTATGTGATAGCGGTAAGTTTGAGATTCGCTGGCTTCAGCCCCCTACCGCCTGTGCCAAATCTTGCCGCTGCCACTTTAGGTGCCATAATTTCACTTAGTTCTGTAGAGGAAAGTAGAGCTTTCAAGTTTATAGGTAACGTAAACGAAAATACCAAAGTTTTAAAAATTAGACCTAAGTACCAACCGTTTCATAAACTATAACATAATATGTGTTATCATAGTCTAACGGCATATTAGCTACATGTTACAAAGTTAAAATCGGGCAAGCTATTTTGACAATAAGCAATAAATCTCTCCCCTAGAATATTTACTTAAGAGCTTATTTAACTCGTGGCACGCAAACATTATTATAGAACTGTCAGCTCCGTTTTTGCAAAACATACTCATAATGCATTTACAAACTATAATAACGACTTCAAAACGTATTTAGCATTTAAAGCAAAGTAGAGGGCAAATAGAGCGTGTGTGGAGGCAATTATTTGTAGTTGGACAACTCCCTCCCAACAAGGGTCGGTATTTGCTTGCGGCAATGGCATTACGCGCGGCTTAATCCCGCCTTGACTCGTTCAAATACTAATTCGCATTTAAATTCGCTATTGACACACTCAAAACCTATGCGTACTTCAAAACTCTTGTTGAAAAAGGGACAGCCTAATTAAAGCAAACATTCAAATTAACGTAACTTATAATTAAATTGATAGAAAAACATGCTCAAATAAAACGGCTGTTATTGGAAAAAGGTGTCACTCACTGATGACAACAACACGGTAAACACGGTCACAACCCTACGTTATAGACTAACGGCGAATACGAAATGTATTTTGTTTTATTTATTTATTAACGGCGTTATTCATAAACGTCTGCTAAGTTAATCAGCTCATGATCATCGTTTGTCCCTCTCTATGGCATAACGACAGATAGGGACAAACGATGATCATCAACTGATTAAGTTAGCAGCAGTGTATGAATAACACCATATTTTTAACCGCCTTCAAAAAAAAAAGGAGGTTCTCAGTTTGACCCGTATGTATGTATGTAAGTATGTATGTATGTATGTATATTTGTTCGCGATTATCTCGCGTTTGGCTGAACCGATTTTGATGCGGTTTTCAGAAAAGAGTTTGTTACATTCTGGAGAAGGTTTTAGTATACATAGATCTGAGCTGATGCTGAACCCTGGCTGTACCTAGTGGAACTCAGGTTTGGTGCAACATAGGCCCACGCTGTTTTGGTCATCCGACACGCCTTGATGAGCACTTGGGAGAGCAGTACCCAAGATAGAGCTGATGCTGAACCCTGGATGTACCTAGTGGAACTCAGGTTTGGTGCAACATAGGCCCACGCTGTTTTGGTCATTCGACGCGTCTTGATGAGCACTTGGAAGAGCAGTACCCAAGATAGAGCTGATGCTGAACCCTGGATGTACCTAGTGGAACTCAGGTTTGGTGCAACATAGGCCCACGCTGTTTTGGTCATCCGACGCGTCTTGATGAGCACTTGGAAGAGCAGTACCCAAGATAGAGCTGATGCTGAACCCTGGATGTACCTAGTGGAACTCAGGTTTGGTGCAACATAGGCCCATGCTGTTTTGGTCATCCGACACGCCTTGATGAGCACTTGGGAGAGCAGTACCCAAGATAGAGCTGATGCTGAACCCTGGATGTACCTAGTGGAACTCAGGTTTGGTGCAACATAGGCCCACGCTGTTTTGGTCATCCGAAGCGTCTTGATGAGCACTTGGAAGAGCAGTACCCAAGATAGAGCTGATGCTGAACCCTGGATGTAACTAGTGGAACTCAGCTTTGGTGCAACATAGGCCCACGCTGTTTTGGTCATCCGACGCGTCTTGATGAGCACTTGGAAGAGCAGTACCCAAGATAGAGCTGATGCTGAACCCTGGCTGTACCTAGTGGAACTCAGGTTTGGTGCAATATAGGCCCAAGCTGTTTTGGTCATCCGACACGCCTTGATGAGCACTTGGGAGAGCAGTACCCAAGATAGAGCTGATGCTGAACCCTGGATGTACCTAGTGGAACTCAGGTTTGGTGCAACATAGGCCCACGCTATTTTGGCCATTTGTCACATCTTGATGAGCACTTGGGAGAGTAGTACCCACGATATAGCTGATGCTGAAACCTGGCTGTACCTAGTGGAACTCAGGTTTGGTGCAACATAGGCCCACGCTGTTTTGGTCATCCATCGCGTCTTGATGAGCACTTGGAAGAGCAGTACCCAAGATAGAGCTGATGCTGAACCCTGGATGTACCTAGTGGAACTCAGGTTTGGTGCAACATAGGCCCAAGCTATTTTGGTCATCTGTCACATCTTGATGAGCACTTGGGAGAGCAGTACCCACGATATAGCTGATGCTGAAACCTGGCTGTACCTAGTGGAACTCAGGTTTGGTGCAACATAGGCCCACGCTATTTTGGTCATCCGTCACATCTTGATGAGCACTTGGGAAAGCAGTACCCTAGATAGAACTGATGGTGAACCCTGGCTGTACCTAGTGGAACTCAGATTTGGTGCAACATAGGCACACTTTGTTTTGGTTAGCCGACTTATCGTCATGTGCCTATGTTGCAGAGTTCCGCTAGGTGGGTCGATCAACTATTTTCTAACCGCCTTTAAAAAAAGGAAGTTCTCAGTTTGACCCGTATGTTTGTATGTATGTTTCTTCGTGATTATCTCGTGTTTGACTAAACCGATTTTGATGCCGTTTTCAGAAAAGTGTTTGTTACATTCTGGAGAAAGTTTTAGTTACAGTACATGGATGGTTAGAAAAACCAATTGGATCCGGTAGGTGGCGATGCTATCGGTATACCTACCGTCAAATTTAAGTTGCTGAATCCGATTTAGATAAAATAGTGGCAGTGGGAGTCGGTGTCGGACTCGGACTGGGAATGGGAGTGGGAGTGGGGCTGGGACTGGAAGTGGGAGTGGCAGTGGGAGTGGGAGCAATATTAATACAAATCGTTTAGCACCGAAACGTCATCTTATGTTTTGTCGCGATTATCATCGAGTTAGGCCATCAGTTCAGCAACATTAGTAGGTAGGTAGTTACTTACTAGCCCAAAACTAAATGGAGATCCTAACAAACAAGTATTTTAGCCCAAAACCTAAAATAAATGAAGTACCTATCACTAAAAATTAAAAATTAATTTAAATAAATAAAAAACAATGTAAACAAAAAGAAAACCAAAACAAAATAACTTAATACTAAATTACACTAAAACTAAATGGAGAGCCTAACAAACTAGTATTTTAGCCCAAAACCTAAAATAAATGATTGACCTATCACTAAAAAGTAAAAAATAAAATAAAATAAATAAAAAATAATAAAAAACTTAAAAATAGACAAAAAGAAAACCAAAACAAAATAACTTAATATAAATTCTTTTTTTAAAAAAGGGAACCGCCTTCAAAAAACCAACCCACTGAAAAACATAAAATAATTTTTATATGGCACCCCTATACATGTCCAGACCCTATATCCCGTCGTAAAGCAAATTTCTGCCAAAAAGTAATTAATACCTAATAATAAGAAAATTAATAATCATCCGGGTAATTACTTGGTTTTTGAAGGCGGTGCCAAACCAACAAAAACATTCTTTGCTACCAATCAGAAAAAAAATACGAGTATGTGGTACCTACAAGAACTAAATTAATGAGTAAACTAAGTATGTATTTATAATGCAAGTACGTGCAGCGTTCTTTGTTGTCTAAAATATCGGTTCTCTAAAATTTTGGTTTGGCACCGACTTCAAAAACCAAGTAATTACCCGGATGATTATTAATTTTCTTATTATTAGGTATTAATTACTTTTTGGCAGAAATTTGCTTTACGACGGGATATAGGGTCTGGACATGTATAGGGGTGCCATATAAAAATTATTTTATGTTTTTCAGTGGGTTGGTTTTTTGAAGGCGGTTCCCTTTTTTAAAAAAAGAATTTATATTAAGTTATTTTGTTTTGGTTTTCTTTTTGTCTATTTTTAAGTTTTTTATTATTTTTTATTTATTTTTTATGTAAAAGTTAGAATAAATATTTTATTTAGCTATAGGTACCTACCGACAAACATCACATGCACTATCGCCAAGTGGGTAACAAAGAACCATTCTTATTTAATGTAAACATAATAGGTATAGGTAGTATAAGTAGAATGCAATTTTTAATCAAACGATCGTGTTCAAATGAGTTATTGTTACTTAATATTGATTGCTTTCAGTGTTAAGAAATTATACAATGTGTAACAGAATTGGGTACCTTTCAGCCGATAAGGTTAAACTTTCTATTGCGTTCAATTGATTATTATGCATTTCAGGATGTTGTCGATCAAACAGGATAAATAAACGTACTGCTTTTTTCGGGTATTTAACCCAATTATTACATATATACATTTATTTGGTTCACTTAGGCCGTTTTATCATTTATTTATATGAATATAAGAACACATATTGTATAACAGGTGTTTTAATGAATTATTTTTTAATGCATCACTAATACGATTTATTGAGTAGTCATTAAAATGTAAGTATATTTATTTTATAAATAGAAATGTCATTAAATATTTGTTCTTAGAGTCTGTGCGGAAAGAGAAGATTGGATTGTATTGGGCCCCATACATTCCACGACTCTTCTCTTTCCGCACAGACTCTATAATATATTCTTTCAATACCTACCTATTAATGTTAATTTGATGTTACGTCTAATTAAAATCAACTAGTTGCGTTAACTCGACCGTAGACATTTTTAAAACGGCTCGACTGATGTACCTACTTATAGCAAAAACAGTTTCTATTAGAGCATTATTTTATTCGTAGGCGTATACGTTGGAACTATCTATCTTCTATAAGTCTATGCTCGGTTACGCGCCTTACGCGGGATTGTATCAGCTCGATTAGATAGATACTATTGCCGGTAGCCTACAGATATAATAACGACAATGTATTGCATTTAGATGTGCTCTTGTTTATTTTGGTTAGTCAATACCTTTTACGATTGTGTGTGATATAATCTTGTTACCGAAAATTTAAATGTATCTCATTTTTAATTTAACGAACGGGTCTATTTTAATTAAATAACAATCCATACTTTTCATTCTCAGTTTAATAAATAAACGTCGTCTCTATTTTCAACAAGTTTTCTTCTTACTGCGGTTAGTTTTAACTGACAAATGACATACCTACATACCTATAGGTAAGTAATTAAATCATGGATCACTCATAAAAATTTGACTGCTGCATTCGGTAACTTATATTGAAAATATTGCAATTTAACTATATTTAACTAATTTCCACAGATTCTTCCAGTTCATATTACACATTAGACATTAAATATATCACATTCTCGCGCCATTTTCATTGCACGTAACCGTGTGTGTGATGTAAAGAAACAGTAGGCTTTTTTGTTACACTATTTTTAATGTTTAGCAACTGGTAGATGTCCTCCGTTCCAAAGAACTTCAATCAAGCATAATGTCAGGTTATGCAAAGCGACGGAAATGTCAGGCGGGACGCATTGATCGCGGCGCCGGCGCATCGATTGCTCTTTCATACTTGCTATTCCATTTGCGCAATTGGAGAATGGTGTGAACCATTCTAATTCTTTTTAATAGATATAAATATCAACCGTTATTACGAATCAGACACGTACAGAATTGGCATTACATATCATCTTTATGTCTCAATGATTAGGAAAAAAATCTGAAACGAGCCATTATTTTATACAGCGAGGGTTTGACAAAGCGAAAGTGTAAAAATATATTGAAACGACTTTAATATTACTGATTACACTTTTCTTCTTCTTTCTTCTTTCGCGTTACAGTCGTTAGACTACAGAATAAGTAATAATACTCGTAATATGTAGTAAGTACATATTTCATAGATCAATCGTTCGTTTATAGTATGTTAAAACAGTACGGAGTTACAAAATGTACAATCTACATTACATCCAATGTAGCTACGCATATCATGCTGAAAACTATTTATCTTATGTAATTTAGAGTACCTAATACTTAATGTACTTAATAGAGAATGTCTTCTGGCATTAAGTCCGCTATTTGTACTCTTCATGTATTGTGCAATAAAGTTTAAATAAATAAATAAAATAGTGAGCACTGAGTCGGGGGCAAATAATTTTGAAAACTTAGTTCGCTTATTCACTTCTCGAAGTAAAATAATGGGTAGGTATTTTATATTATATTATTTTATAACCTGGACCGAATACATATCGAAATATATTTTTTAATAGGTCATATAAAGGTTTTAGAACGCTACCTATATTCTCGTGAGTTTGGTTAAGAATTAGCGCCATCATACGAAACTTCTCCAGCGGCCCGGAACGATTATCGGCATCTTCAAAATAACTAAAATCAACAGTATCTCGTGTTCACCCAGCCCGTGCTAACATGTCTCCGTCACCTTTGTACACCATTATTACTTTCTAAACAAGAAAATAAATCGTCCCAGCCATGCAAATCCTCAACTATTGTTCATATTATTATATCTGCACACGCTATCAAGATTAAATCACCCTCGCCATAATATGTTGGCAAAGGTAACAAAATGCAAATGAAAGGAAATGAACAATTCCGTTCCCAGGTCCCGACTAAACCTCGAAACTGTGGGAAATCGTGGTGTTCTGTGTTAATTACTTATCACTAAAGCCAGTATAATGAAGTAGATTACGCTCCGTGTTACCCTTGCTGTGAATAACTGCTCTCGTGTTCCATACAAATTAGCAAATAATTTTGTTAATAAAAGTGGTATGGTGCGGCGCGGTCACTTATTTACACCAAACGCTTCTATTTATAGTAACTTATGGAGTTAACGCTGATGGAAAGCCAGTGATCTTAGAAAAAGCTTACATTATAGGTAGGTACAGGTTACTCTGACGTTGGTATCGCATAACTTGTGCGCCTAAATATGGCAATATAAATTTACGAATCAAATTTGTATGCCTAATATGATAGTTAACAGCCTTAAAGTTAGACAGAGAAAGTTAAAACAGCATTAGTGCATAGCTAAAAGTTTGTTTAAAAAAACATAACTAATCGATTTAGACTAGCACTTTCCAGCGATCAATTGTAATCGCATTATGTAAATGCTGATGCAGTGGACTGACGAGTGGACAGCACAGTGGACTCGCCTGGCCAGTGGAGAGTGATTAGCGCCTCGTGCCAGTTGCTAATTTACTAATGCAGACTGTCATGCATGTCAACTTTATAACGCACGGCAATGAGATAATACGCCCTATTTAACGCGCCCGGATAAATACACTGCTGCAATATTTATTATATTAGTTTTGGTTGATAATGATAACAACTTCATCGTGACAAAATGAATACTTCTACGAACCTAGGATGTTGTAGGAGGCTAACTTGCCTGAAATATGAAATGTTTGCGTATAGATTCCAGTATGTTCAATTTTTTTAAACAAATATATAATAAGATGATTATAGAGGATGCATAATTTATAGTTGCAGTGTCATTTGCCAGGGCGACTAGAAAAATCTACTTGTTAGTACTAGATTTGAAGGTTTGTCATTACTACTTAGTACTTACTTTGTAGAGAATAACGAGAAAATAGAATCACCAAATACTTATAAGCAATATTGTAATACCTTACCTACCTTAACCACTAGTGGGACTCGATATACAGATTACATAATACTTAGGCATTGTATGATGATATTGATGATATGAGCAAACCGGTGGTCACTTCAGGTCGTCGTTTCATTTCATTAAGCTCGCGCAACGCCGTGCCCGCAAATGAAATTGTCAGTGAAAGTTGTTGTTTTAATACGTATCGTGTTCAGCGATTGTAACTCATATCGCCTGAGGACAGTCACACTTACTCCATTAAGTTTCACGTTGCATCGAGCCGATTCAGTGAGCAATAACCTCATTACTTGTTTTTAAATAGACGTTTTTGACAGGTTCTCTTAGATTTAAGTCTGAATATGTTTCGACAGGGTGTCGAAGAATTATGGGACGTGTAATTGTGTAATTGCATTAACTAACCTACGATTATTATACCTCTACTACAGTGGTTCCTAACCTGGGGGTAATTACCCCCGTGGGGGTAAAACTGGTATTTTACGGGGGTAAATAAGCTAACCTAATATAACAATACAACAAACGTACACGTTTTATTTTTTATTACCATTGGGAGGAGGGGTAAAATCAGGTTCCCTAGTTAGTCATAGGTCATAAGACTCATAAGGGTGACCAGACTGAAAAGGTTAGGAACCACTGCTCTACTAAGATATTCCTACTACTATTGTTAAGTAAGTAGGAAGCGTTATCTGTAGATGATGTCAATTACGAGTACGAAACCGAGTGCGAGTCGGACGTACTATTACACAATAGTTTAAACGTTTTTTTCCTATAAAGGATATTATGTAAAAACAGGCGGTATTATATTACTAGTCGATTGCCGTAAATTACCAAAGCTTACAATGATCTCACGATTAGATTGGCATATGGTCGATACGTATCGATCAAGTTTTGTATGAACACAAGCACTTCCATTGTCTGAAAGTGGTTCATTGCCATTAGCACAACTATTGTCATGTTGTCAATGGCTATGGCTGCGAATAATGCACGCTGACACAACTCGACCAGTTCTTGAAATTTCAACGTTTGTGTCAAAATAGTTTATTTTGCACCAAACAAAATATTCATTTATACTTATGACATTTTAAGGAAAATTACTAAAGGCGAAGTATCCAGGTTTTTGAATGCAAATTTCATAGTTTGTCCCATTCTGGCAAGTGGAGTGGGATCCGGAAAAGAAGGAAGAATACGTGCGATTTTCAAAGAGAGACTTGCGACCTCATTCGTTGGTTTGTATACCTTTTACAGTAGGACATAAATATAATACCCTAACTATTATAGGCGAAAAGCTGGCGGCTACCTCGCACAACGTATCAGCATTGCGATACAGCGAGGAAATGTCGCCAGCATCCTTGGTACAATGCCTCAAGGGCCTATTTTAGATTTAAACTAGTTAGGGTTCCGTAGCCAAATGGCAAAAAACGGAACCCTTATAGATTCGTCATGTCTGTCTGTCTGTCTGTCTGTCCGTCTGTCCGTGTATGTCACAGTCACTTTTCTCCGAAACTATAAGAACTATACTGTTGAAACTTGGTAAGTAGATGTATTCTGTGAACCGCATTAAGATTTTCACACAAAAATAGAAAATGACGAATCTATAAGGGTTCCGTTTTTTGCCATTTGGCTACGGAACCCTAAAAAACAATAAATTTTTGGGGTTCCCTATACTTAGAACTGAAACTCAAAATTTTTTTTTTCATCAAACCTATACGTGTGGGGTATCTATGGATAGGTCTTCAAGAATGATATTGAGGTTTCTAATATCATTTTTTTCTAAACTGAATAGTTTGCGAGAGAGACACTTCCAAAGTGGTAAAATGTGTGTGTCCCCCCCCCCTGTAACTTCTAAAATAACAGAATGATAAAACTAAAAAAAATATATGATGTACATTACCATGTAAACTTCCACCGAAAATTGGTTTGAACGAGATCTAGTAAGTAGTTTTTTTTAATACGTCATAAATCGCCTAAATACGGAACCCTTTATGGGCGAGTCCGACTCGCACTTGGCCGCTTTTTTTAATTACTTGATATTGTAACTATTATTATAACGATCCTAATATTCAGCCAGCTATCTTTCCAATTCATTAAAATAATTTACTACGTACAAAAACCTGAAAAAGTAATTTCCATTAGCCGTAATGAAATATTTAAGTAAGTAGCTATTTTTAATGTTCTTGGTATTTCTTTCATTATCATTATTAATACAGTTATCTCAAGAACAGACAGACGAAAGTTATTTTACGAGTCGCAGTGGGAGCGGCGGCAGATTTACAGCATTTGTTCATGTATCTCGTTAAGAGTAAAATAATTTTGTATCAAAGTATCTAATCTCGGCACTGACACCGGCACGGTCCACGCAACATTGCCAGATGTATGGAGATATCTGTATATATACAATTTAGAGCCTTAAGCCAGGGAAATGAAACATAGGGATCTATATGTTTCAACGGCCTCTGTAGCCTAGTCGGTACCCTGCCTACAAAGCTGGAAGTCCCGGGTTCGAATCCGTATAACGTAAATACCGTGGGACTAGGTCGATTTGTGTAAGATTGTCCTATAATATTTATTTATTTATATGTACAAATTTTGTGTTTTATTTTTTAATAAAGCAACATGTAAAACTTAATGTTTTTATTCTTAGCTTTAATAAATATGTAGGTAAGTATAATATTTTAAGACAGCTACGAGTAAAGGATTTCAATAAATCTACTTACACACAGATTCGTTGGAGGCGCTTTATCAAAATAGTTATTTGTACAACAAGAGATCAAAGTTTGATATTTCTTCGAGTGCTTATTTTGAGTACCGTGCAAGCGAAAGATCTCGCTACGCTCGTGAATCTAATTTAGAATCTTGAGCGTAGTAAGGGACTCAAAAGCGCACGAGATGTAAATAACTTTGATCTCGTGTAGTACACAACATTTTTCACCTCAGCAGTGAGAACATATTAGAGAACCCGAAAAATGTATTCCTTCTTCATCACTTACCTCTATTCACTCATGTTTTCTTAAGATATACCAACAATTAAATTTTCACCTCAGCAGCTCGAACAAGGGTACTTTTCTACTTAAAAACAGTGAGCAAAATCGCATTTTGCTCATTTTGTCCCACTCAGTGAGCAAAATGCGATTTTGCTCACTGTTTTTAAGTAGCAAAGTACCCTTGTTCGAGCTGCTGAGGTGAAAATAAAATTGTAGCCGAAAGGCACACATACAACAAAGGTGTTTAAACTCTTCAAAACTATTTAAATAAAAACCTTAGGAGCTATAGGTTTAAAACAGAACAAACCAATACATTATTTAAGTACCTATTATAATCAGTCCAGTACTTGGCGCCGACGTCGAAAGCGACATTGTGTGAAAGTGCCATTTAAGTCAAATTCCTATGAAAATTGTATTATGACTAGGGTTTGCAAGATCCGTCAATTTTTCGGATCCGGATATTTCGGATATTAAAATTTGACGGATCCGGATATCCGGATAATTCGGATAATACGGATCTGTATCAAGAAAGGTGACGAAATTTACAACTTACATACAAGGAACAGCTAGTAAAATGTAAAATGTTCATATTTTAGTTAATTACAATTATTAATAATTATTATTATTATCTCAAATCGATATAAATATGTATAATAAGATATTCAGTGTAGTCTTAATTAGGTATTCCTATTAATAATATTATGCATTTTTTTAGGAGGCCGTAGTCGATTTGTAACCGAAAACGCCAAAAATGAAGTAATTAAAGCAAATTTATTTCTATATATCTGCTCAGAAGAATTAATTCTAAAGGTGCCTTAAAACACCGTTTTAACTTCGGCGTTTTTTCTTAAATTTGCCATTATAAGCTCACAAAATAGAAAATGGACAAAAAGTTACATTTATGTACTTTTATTATTTTATACCGGTGTGGTGTGATATAATTTATACTATTAAAAAACGTACTTCCTTTACCTTGGTAAAATAGCTATACCTTCAGTCGTTCGACTGAGAAAAATGGCTTAGAAAAAGTATCTAACTCATTTATTCAGTCCCCATTACAACAATCTTCCATTATAAATCCAGTTAATTACTGCAAAATAATGTAAAATTACTACAAAAGTTTCGGGAAATTAAGAAATTCCCTACAGCTTCTTAATAACGAGAAAAAAATATCAGTATTAGTTACTCAGCAGCACATCAAGCACATGTTATTTATGTTAACAGAAGACTGGGAACCGACACGATAACACAAAAAAGTCACTGATAACAACACGCACAAGCACTAATGATGTTCCAGGTAGACGACCCGAAGGCGACTGAGCGAAAACCTGATAACAATTACTTTAAAACATACAAATATTTACCCTTATTCCAGTCAGGAGGCATGCAGGTAGCTCGTTTTAATACTGTTACTGTTACTACTGTTTAGTTTAAGCAATATTTGTATTTATTTTATGACGTTATCGCGTACCAATAACGCGACCAATGCAATATTTAACGGATCCGTGAGATCCGAAATATCCGGATCCTATGAGACGTTGGATCCGGATCTTAGATTAAACGGATATCCGGATATTTCGGATATCCGGATATCCGGATCTCAAACCCTAATTATGACTTTTGTAGAGGCAGTTCCACGTTCATCAAAACTCTGATTTTCAACAATTTGATCTAGCAACACTTGTACACAGGACCGGGCTTCGGATCCAGTTTTTCTAGCGCTGGGGAATGCAGTCTAACGCACCTGCTGCCTGGCCGGTTGCACATTAATTCAAAATTGATAGATAATCAAAACAATACTCGTAAAATGCTATGTTCTCCGTTAGGCAGTGCAAGAGCAATTGTCGGGAGTTGTAATGGGAACACTTTCCAACAGTAACGTAAAGCGGACCACGTTCGCCATGTTTGTACAGTTTACACTTGGGACCAGCAAATAATAAAGACTGCTTAGTGAATCAGGAGCTCCAATTCAGTATTTAAATGCAATGCAACTAAGACAAACGCCAGAATGACAATATAAATTCGCGTTCCTATAATAGTAGGTACTGAATCACATGTACGTACTGAATCATGTGTACGGAGCACGTTTCGCCGTTTGGTGGCCAAGCTAGGGTGCCATGAGGTTAAGGAGCGCATGGCTGAGTTTCTTCAGCCACATCAGTTGGGGTTTGGCACACAAAGGGGGTGTGAAGCCGCAATTCATGCCACACGCACTTTTGTCATGGATCCCGGGAATGCAAACTGCATCGTTATGAAATTGGATCTTAAGAACGCGTTCAATACCGTAGAGAGGGACGTTCTGTTGGGCGCAGTGGAAAAATATATTCCTACCCTGTACCCTTTCTTGCACCAGGTGTATCATTCTCCATCTAACCTTGTTTATGATGATTCCCTAATTCTTTCGCAGGTGGGTGCGCAGCAGGGAGATCCACTTGGGCCGCTTGTCTTTAGTCTTGCTATCCATGAAGCAGTGTCGTCTCTAAAATCCCCTCTTAATATTTGGTATTTAGATGACGGCACTTTAGGTGGGGAGCCTGAAGTTGTAGAGCGGGACTTGGCTTTTCTTCTCCCCTGCCTTAGGGATATGGGGCTGGAGGTAAATGCGGGGAAGTGTGAAGTTTACTGCTGCGGAGCTACCTCTTCTTCTTCTTTCTCTTCTTTAAGGTCTCTGCTTCCTGGTCTCAAGGAGCTTTCAGACGAAACGTTTACCCTTCTGGGTTCTCCTATATTCCAGGAAGCCATTTCTAACGCCGTAGAGGCCAGGAAGCGTCTCCTTTTACTCACCCAAGAGCGCCTAAAATATATTAATGCCCATGTCGCTCTGACTCTGCTGCGTATGTGTTTCGCGGTTCCCAAAATTACATACCTGTTGAGAACCACTCCAACATGGTTGTGTCCGGGTGAAATATCCTCTTTTGACGGTGCATTGAGGGGTACGGCAGAGACTATCTTGAATGTGTCTTTTTCAGATGAACAATGGACTCAAGCGTCTTTGCCGATACGTCACGGTGGCCTCGGTTTGCGGTGTGCGGGGGATGTGGGCTTGCCCGCCTTCCTAGCATCGGCACATGGAGTTGGTGACCTTGTCTTTAAAATTTTATGTTGTCAGGAAGAAAGGGTTACCATTCCGTTTGTCGAGGATGCACTGTCGAGGTGGACGGCTCGTTACCCTACGGCGTCGCTGCCCGAGGCTCCGCGAGTACAGCGACTTTGGGACGAGGTGGGGGCTGGGGATGCTCTTGCACGGCTTATGGGGGAAGCCACGGGGGTGAATTTGGCCAGGTTGAAGTCGGTGTCAAATGCCGAAGCGGGAGCGTGGTTGCAAGCTTTGCCTGCTCCTCATCTGGGAACACTCCTGGACAACGACTCATTGCGGGTGGCAGTGGCTCTCCGCCTGGGCTGCGATGTTTGTGTGCCTCATAAATGCATCTGCGGCTCCATGGTGGAGGCGACCGGCCATCACGCTTTGAGTTGTTGTCGTTGTTCAGGAAGGTTCCCGCGTCACCACGCTCTCAATGACATTGTAAGGAGGGCTTTAATATCCGCCAATATCCCCTGTGTCCTCGAGCCTCCGGGCCTCTGCCGCACCGATGGTAGAAGGCCGGACGGCTTGACTTTGGTGCCGTGGCAGAGGGGCAAGTGCCTGCTGTGGGACGCCACGTGCGTTAGCACTTTCGCGGCCTCACACCTCGGCCGAACTGTGCGGACGGCTGGTGCCGCTGCAGATTTTGCCGCGGTCAAGAAGCGGGATAAGTACGCGAACCTGGCAAGTAATTATTATTTTGTGCCCCTTGCGTTTGAGACTACTGGGTGCTGGGGGTCGGAGGCTATTGCCTTTATTAGGGAAGTGGGACGTCGTATTAGGGAGAGGGGGGCTGATGCCCGCGCGGGTTCATACCTGGTGCAAAGGTTGTCCATCGCCATTCAACGTGGTAACGCTGCTAGTGTGATGGGTACCTTTGCGCCGGGGACAACTCGCGGGGGACTTTTTGACTAGGCTTAAGCTAGTCTTAAGTTGTTACTGTTTTTTGTATTTGTATTTTGGTACTGAATTGGGTTATTGTTATTGAAAATACTAAATAAAAATGTTGTGTTTAGTAACACATACAATTTTAAAGTACATATGTATAACATATTTCGCGTATTGTACAACTGCCACCGCTTGTTAAATTTGTAAGTTTAGGTACAATAAAAGTGTGTATTTTCTAATATATTTAAATAGAAGTAACTTTAAATAACAATAAGACCTTAATATTATCCATTAAACCAATTCATTGATTAAAAAAACTACTTAATTTATTTTATAAAAAATAACGGCATCAAACGCAAAAAGATTATTAGTCTTTATTACGTACTTATCTCCAAAGCTACACAAAGTAGACTAATGTGTTTAAGTTTGTACCGCAATACGTCTGCGTCCAATTTATTTTTTAGTTGAAAAAGTTGCGCAGAAACGTGTCCATGTCGTTAGAACGTGAGCTCACTACCTATATGTATTTATAACTAGGTACACATACAAGTTTATAATCCCAACAAAAACAAAGGGGCTGATAAGTAATGACGCCGTGCTATAACGGCATAATGCTAACAAAGTCTCATTGTGTATAATGTTGGCTTGCAAAAGGGAGAATTTCCTCTTTGAGAAATAAAAATCCTGTGAGGTTTAAAAAAATAACATTTTCCTCTCGAGCTACACGGATACGCAATGAGGCTCGTTGGTCGTATTATTAAATTTATTAATCTAACATGATTGTGCGCAAGGCATTAGGTACGCCAATATAGGATTAGCTACTCGCTGAAATTACTGCTGATATCACACATTGCATTTCAGTGATTGTAGGTCATTCAATTTATTAAATCGTTTAGATATGTTTCAAATAAAAATCCTATCCGTTGTTATTCAAATTGGTACAGCGTTTGGGTACATATTCACGAAAGCGTCTTCCATTTTACTTTCCAGAAGGAAAACGACAACTCGCTAGGATTAGTCTGCTTTCCTAACGATTTTTAACGAAAAGCTAATTTTAATTTATACTTACATAAATACCCAGAACCTCGTTGGTGTTTATAAGAATCAGGATTTTAAATATAAAAATCCTTGATTTGAAAGTCGCTCGCCTAAAGCGCTAGACTACGATAGTTTATCCTTTCCTCCCTTAGCAACGAATTAGGTTTACCTTACAAGAAAATGGTCACAATGAATAATCACAATGAGCCCTATCTTTATACATTTGCTTTGCGTGTAACATCGATATGTTATAAATAAAACTGTTAGATAACTTTTGGAGAACACATTACCATGATATTGTCGCGCGCGCCCTGAATAGCGATCGTGTCACATATTCGTGACGAGAAACTTGTATTTGTATACTTAATGTATCCCTTTGTAATAATGGATTAGTTTTCAAATATTGAGGTAAATAATTCAAAAGTATTGTTTTTTATACCATACCTAATCACACTCTTTTAACCGCGTGGTTGCCTTAAAATTTAATATCCCTAAGCCGTGTGTAAGAATAAGAATGGCATTCGAAAGACAATTGCAGCTGCATTACTGTTGCGGTACCTAGGTACCTACTGACGCTGACGCTGTCTCTGTCAATTTGTCTTCATAAAATGATTGATGTTCTTTGCCAGATTACTCTCGCGATTAGAACGTTTACATCCGTCACTCATTTTATCATATACATTGACAGTAACAGCTGCAGTGTCTCCATCAACGCTGCAGCAGTAATACAGTTGCAGTTGCCATTCGAATGTCACCTTTAAACAATTAAAGATTAAAAACCGGCCAAGTGCGAGTCGGACTTGATGGAGGGTTCCGCACCATCAACAAAAAATAGAGCAAAACAAGCAAAAAAACGGTCACCCATCCAAGTACTGTACTGACCAGGGATGTTGCGGATGCAGATTTTTTGACATCCGCGGACGCGGATGCGGATGCGGATATTTAAAGGCTCACATCCGCGGATGCGGATGCGGATGCGGATGTCAAGATTAGGTACTTAGAACACGTCAAATATTACATTTTTAGTCTTTTTTTATTTCAAAAAAAACGAAACGTTTAGTATTTGAGCAAGAATATAGGTGCGTTATAGGTAGGTATAGGTACGAGGGGCGTTCAAAATATTCTCGGTATTGATATCTTACAACCTCTTCTAAAATTTCTTTCGTTACTGGCCGCTAAGGTTTATTCATTGACATTAAAAAAAAGTATAATTCGAACCGAGATGTTCTTTTGTTTTTCTGCAATTGCTGAACAAACATGAACATCATGTGGGAATTGACAATGTTAACTAAATTAGAACATCGATGCGTGATAAAATTCTTGACAAAACAGGGTAAAAATCAAAAAACCATAAAAGAGGAAATGGATTGTGTTTACCGTGAGTCTGCTCCTTCTTTATCTACCATTCAAAAGTGGTCAAGCGAGTTTAAACGTGGAAGGGAGAGTGTTGAAGACGACCCTAGACCTGGCCGGCCTGTAGTAGCTACTTCACAAGAAAATATTGATAAAGTGGGAAAACTTATATTGGAAGATGGTCGAGTGAAGGTAAAATCTATAGCACAAGTAACCAATCTCTCTATTGGTACCGTACATGATATTATCCATGACCATCTTAATATGTCAAAAGTAAGTGCAAGATGGGTTCCGCGAATGCTGACTCGGCTTCAAAAAGACATGCGTGTAGCTTGTTGTTCCGATTTTATTGACCTGTGCGGTGAAAATCCTGATGAGGTGCTGCAAAGAATAGTTACTGGAGATGAAACCTGGGTTCATCATTATGACCCAGAGAGTAAACAAGAGTCCATGCAGTGGCACATTAAGGGTTCAGCTCATCCCAAGAAGTTCAAGGTCATCCCTTCAGCTGGCAAGGTCATGGCCACGATATTTTGGGATTGTGAAGGAGTATTACTGATCGATTATAAAGAAAAAGGTGTAAATATCACAGGACAGTACTACGCTAACATTCTACGTCAATTAAAGGATGCAATCAAAGAAAAGAGGCGAGGAAAGTTAACCAAAGGTGTTATGCTTCTGCATGACAACGCCCCCGTCCATACTGCTCATATTGCCAAGGCAGCTATTGTTGAATGTGGGTTTGAAACTGTTACTCACCCACCGTATAGTCCGGACTTAGCCCCCAGCGACTTCTTATTGTTCCCCAATCTTAAAAAGGATCTGCGTGGAAATAAATTTTCCGATGATGAAGCATTGAAGGCGGCAGTGGAGGAGCATTTTTACACCAAAGATAAAAAATATTTTTATGCAGGATTAAAAAAAATAATTGATCGATCTTTTAAGTGTATGAACATAGGGGGGGAGTATATTGAAAAATAAAAATATCAAACTTTTCGTACTTGTTTGTTTTCATTCTCATACCGAGAATATATTGAACACCCCTCGTATAAACAGTAACTAGGCCGACTTTTCTGAATCTAGACGATTTCGTTATAGGTAATGACGAAATTACCTAGCACTTACGCCGCCGCTAAGACGTTCCTGTACCGACTTGTTCGACATCCGCATCCGCATAAGCTCCGCATCGATTTTATGCGGATGCGGATGCGGATGCGGATGCGGATGTTGAAAATAATGCGGAAGTTCCGCGGTTGCGGATGCGGATGCGGATGTTCGCAACATCCCTGGTACTGACCCCGCCCGACGTTGCTTAACTTCGGTCAAAAATCACGTTTGTTGTATGGGAGCCTCACTTAAATCTTTATTTTACTCTCTGTTTTTAGTATTTGTTGTTATAGCGGCAACAGAAATACATCATCTGTGAAAATTTCAACTGTCTAGCTATCACGGTACGTGAGATACAGCCTGGTGACAGTGGTGACAGACGGACGGACGGACGAACGGACAGCGGAGTCCTAGTAATAGGGTCCCGTTTTTACCCTTTGGGTACGGAACCCTAAAAACAAGCAACAACGGTTGCACTCCGGGAGTGCCGATAGAAGTGAAAATTCACCTCACTATGTTACCGACGCCCGGTAACACGATACATACGTTTAGCGGAGGTATTATATTTATTTATTATATATTATTATCATTCTCAAATAAGATCACACTTTTTCATTGACATGTTTATTTACATACTGCCATATGACAACGTCAAATTATTTGAACATAGGTAAAGAGTCTTGAAAAGGAGTCCGCGACATAAATGTCAAATAACATTGACTTTTTCTTTATTGATTTAAATGCCATTTAAATTATGAGTGGCCACCTTACGGGGCTTACGGTCACGTGATCGCCTTACGCCCCTTACGGTCACGTGATCGCCTTACGCTGTCTCGAGTTTATAATTTTTTGCCCCACCTCAAAAAGTGCCCAGCGTCGCTAAAGAAGTTTTCACTTCAAAAAAAGAGTTAGTTGAAAAAGATTGCTGCAAACAGGTTAACTTCGGTAGTTCATTTGGCAGAGTAGTTAGCCGCCGGTGTCCTAGTTCGAGTTTATGTACACTGTTATGTAGGTATATCAAAAGAAGAATATATACAGGTACTTATAAGAAAACGTAGTAGATATTTTCTTACAAGTAGAAATATGTATAAAGTGCCATTTTATCATAGTTATATGAACTTAAAGGTTGCATTGCGTAATAGGTGTAGAGATAAACGCGCCATAGGCTACACTAATGACTAGTTTATATTATTTAAATGAGGCACAAATCACAACTTCCGATGAGACTAATTTCTAATCGACTGAACGGAAAACGGACTAATACGATAGTGATTAATTACTTGCTATGCAAATTAAGTCATTAAAATGCTATAGGTAGATAAAAACACCGCCCACGCGCCAGCAAACATATCGTTTACTGCGCGTGGGAAGAAAGTGAGAATTTCCCAGTGTTGATTTGAATGTATGACGCAAATTGAACTAAAAAGGCGAATAAGCGATGAAAAGCGAAGCAAAGTTTTCTGATTGAGTTCCGATATGCTTAGTTGACTGCCGATATACAGTGGCAGTGCCACACTTTTGGACAGAATCGTTATTCGCCTCTCGTTAAACTGTCGTCGAGGCAGTTTAAACGCCGCCTTTTTGCCACTGAGGTCACGGCCTAATGGAATTTTAAATAGCTTGCAGTTTACTCACGAGCCCATCGCATGCATATTAGAATAGTCTAAGTACCTTTAAACTTAGAAATAATTATTCTTAAATCTTTTCTTTATTATCATGCCCTCTAGATATTCAAGTTTTTTTTTTATCTAGACGGCCATTATAGACACTTTATCAAACCGCCTTATTCGCCTTGAAAGATAATAACTCGTATTTGAAACTGGACTTCAGCGTCCAATCAGTGTAACAGAATTAAAATTATATTATAATTCCGCTTAAATAAGTAAGCTAAAAATTTGAACTTTAAATTAGTTTACTCAGTATAACAGTATTGAGATTTTGAGAACTACATAATTTTTCTTCCTTTTTTGTAGGTTTTGAATAAACCATAACTTTCATAACACACCTATCTGACGTGACCCGATATTGCTTAAATAATGTTCAAAGATTTAATGTAATTAAATCTAAGCGACTTGATACTTTTTCCTAGTCCTTTGTAATATCGATACCTACACAAACTTTCTCTAGATAGCGGAACACCTTTTTAGAATATCATAATAACTTTGATAGTTTTTATAATTACATAATATAATATGTTTTTAACGTAGAAACATTACCTAGACAACCATTAATTTATACCTAAGCTAAGCGACATCGAACCCGAAACCTCTGCGAGTTTGTTTTGAAATTATAACCAGTGTTCAGATGATCAACCTATATTCTTAGAAAACATTCATATTTTCAATTTACCATGTGTGCTTTCTACCAAGCTAGTTCTGAATAGTGTGAAACGACAGTTCAATAAAACAATCCGATGATCCAGCAAGATGTGTATTCACGTATTCTCCGACACGACCAATTAATTTTACATCAAATCACAACGTTTAGTTATTACAATGTGACAATCCGATCTTCACTCATTCGTTGCCTCACTCGTTCTGCCTCCCAACCGTAGTGCCAGTTGCCGCCATCTTGCCTCACCGGAAGCTTTACGATTTAAGACGGCGCGACCAATCGGGAGCCAGCTCGAGATGTCAAATGCTTACTTCCGTTACATATTAATTAATGTATTTTGATAAACAGTCTAACACTGTTTATCAAAATATATAGAAATTTAGATTACATATTTTAATAATTAATTATGACTATGAAATGCTAACAGTCGGCCTTTCCTGACTTTTTATCGTCTCGATAAAATGCCAGTAATAAGTAATATACATACTATTACTCAATCTTAACAGTTAGTTTAATTTTTTTAATACTTTAACATATTCATAAATCAGAATGGATTTGCTTTTTATACTTATTCTCCTATGTTATATTTGTAACATATTTATCTATCATTAACACTAAGTTAACAATAATAATGCGATCACTTTAAATATTAATACTGGACGTTTTCAAAACACATCTAATCTAGTCAGAACCGCAATATGGAGCCCCTTCATGTCTCCAATATTGCCTCATATAAACTAATCACAGTACTGGAGCCCCTTCATGTCTCCAATACCGCCTTATATAACTAATCACAATACTGGAGCCCCTTCATGTCTCCAATATTGCCTCATGTAAATTAATTACAGTACTGGAGCCCCTTCATGTCTCCAATACTGCCTCATAACTAATCACAATACTGGAGCCCCTTCATGTCTCCAATACTGCCTCATATAACTAATCACAGTACTGGAGCCCCCTTCATGTCTCCAATACTGCCTCATATAACTAAACATAATACTGAAGCCCCTACATGTCTCCAATATTACTTCATACACATTAATCACTGTACCGGAGCCCCTTTATGTTTTCAATACTACCTCATATGATCTAATTATAGTATAGGAGCCCCTTCGTGTCTCCCATACTGTCTATAACATTAAATTTGAATTTAAGCAGCAAATCTCTAATGATAAAACACATTTATCAAGCATAGCTTTAATTGTTTTTCTATCATAACACATAACCGATTATACATTTTACTCATCTACTCATATCATTGTTAATTGTACATAATACTTCATTCGCCCAGGTGCGAGCAATCCTACATTACACTTCCTTGCCAATCAAAAGTTACGACTCATCACTTTCACTGCTAGAATCAATATCATTACTCCTATTGAATACCATCCACCGATGCATTTTATCAACTGAGAAAATTCCACTAAATGGTCTATTACCCTTTCGAGAGAGTGGCGTGTCCTCAACAACGTACCTATCATTGTCAAGTACTTTAACAACGCGATAAGGGCCCCGAAGTTTAGACACTAGCTTTCTACTTTGGCCACTCGATGGTATGTCCCTTTCTAACCTTACTAGATCTCCAACCTGAAAAGTGAGTTGTTTTCTACCCTTATCAAACGCTTCTTTTTGCTTTTCTTGATTTAACCGGATATGTTCAGAAATGTCACTACGAATATCTTCTATCGACTGATTAGCACCTACCGTACTCTTATTTTGGCTATCGTCACTCTGTGTCACTGTTTCGTCATTTTCAATGTGTGATTGTAACACTGAGTCAGACATTCCAGATAGTCTAAAACCAAAAAGTGCTTGTGAAGGTGTCTTACCCGTGCCCTTGTTAAGGGTATTATTTAAACCCCATTGAACTTCGTCAACATATTCATCCCATGACGATTCCGATTTACCATGGGTAGCAGCAGTAAGAGAAGATAAAACCGTTCGGTTGTACCTCTCAACCTGCCCGTTGGCACGTGGTGTCGCGGTTGCGTTGAGGATATGTTTGACCCCTCGAGAGTGTAAATACTTTTTGAAATTTTTAGCCGTGAACGATGTTCCTCTATCGGATATTAGCCGTTTTGGTACGTCAAAAGTGTGGAAGTAATGTTTAATAGCCCTAATCGAATGAACCGTTTTTGTACTTTTCACTGGAGTTAACGTGATATACTTCGTGAACGCATCTATTATTATAAGTAAGTAGGCGTTTTTTTCTTTTGCTGCGTACGAAGGGACCCAAGTGGTCTATATGAATAGTATGGAATGGCTGGTCAACTTTTTCAATGGAATGTAATTCGCCAGCCTTTCTTCCAGATGGTACCTTCGCATGCGCACACTCTAAGCACGAATCGACGTATTTCTTAATGAATCGTCTCATTTTGGCAAACCAATAATTGCTCTTAATTTTCTCATAGGTTTTGTCGAAACCAAAATGGCCAATATCGTCATGACTAGCCTTAAGCACCTGCCATCTAACGCCTTTTGGTACAACCCAGCGATCACCGTCTTCAGTCTTCCTAAACAACAACCCCCTCTTGACCAAGTAGTTATTTTTAATTTCTACAACATTATTGCTTTCTGGGTCATTAAGTATGTTTACTATCCTCTGAAGTTCGGGATCGCTGTTCTGTACCGTAGTTATCCAATTGGAACTAATATTTTGAATACTTAAAACAGGGGTGGATTTTAGGTCTGGGGGATTACGACTCAACGCATCAACATGGGACATGGTTAAGCCGGGCTTGTACACAATATTAAAATCGTATTCTTGGAGTGTGCTCCACCAGCGCGCCACCCTCGGCAACATGTCTTTCTTATCAAAGGTGGCTCGAAGCGAGTTACAATCAGTGACAATGGTGAAGGAAATACCTAATAAGTACACTCGAAAACGCTGCACTGAACATACCACGGCAAGAGTTTCTAGGTCATAAGAAGTGAATTTTGCTTCTTCCGGCGAAGTCTGCCTACTAAAATATGCGACCGCAGTGAATGGAGAGTCTTTGTCTCGTCTTTGAAGAAGTATGCCCGCTATCCCATGTTTCGAAGCATCTGTGTGTACCTGCGTTTCATATGACGGGTCGTAAAAGGACAGTATCGGTCGTTTAATTAACTCATTTTTCAACGTAATAAATGCGTTTTCTTCAGCTTCTCCCCATAGCCAACGGGCATCCTTCTTCAACAGTTGAGTTAAGGGTTTTGCAAGTGCCGAAAACCCTTTGACAAACCGGCGAAAGAAACTCGCCAAACCAACAAATTGTCTTACCTTATGCTGATCGGTGGGTCTGGGAAATTTCTCTACCGCTTCTATCTTGCTCACACCCGGCCGTATACCTTCTTCGCTAATTTCAAACCCGAGATAATTAATCGATTGCATCAAAAAGTGACACTTTTTAAGATTTAATGTCAACCCTGAATTGCGAAACAGCTCTAATACCTCCTTCAATTTAGTAAGTCCTTCATCAACAGTCTTCGACGGAATGTTCACATCATCCATGTATGCTAGAGCGTCTTTGAATCTAGCGTTACCTAAAATATTATTGATTGCCCTTTGAAAAGTGGACGGTGCATTAACTAACCCAAAGGGCATTCTTGTGAATTCATAATGCCCGTCCGGCGTTATGAACGCAGTCAGGTGTCTCGAGGATTCAGACATGGGGATCTGATAATATCCAGAAACCAAATCCAAAGTTGTATAAAATTTATGTCCAGAAAGATTATCTAATTGGTCATCTATCCTCGGGAGAGGATAATGTTCCTTGATTGTACGTTTGTTTAGAGTCCTAAAGTCCACACAGAGGCGGTAATCGCCTGTTTTCTTTTTAACTAACAAAATCGGTGATGCGTATTCTGAAGAAGACTGTTGCACGATACCTGATTCTTCTAGTTCCTGAACTATATCCCTAACTACCTCTCGCTCTGAAACGGGTAACCGATATGGTCTATATACCACAGGTGTAGAATCATTAAGTTTAATACTCATTTCCGTGTTGGTAACACAACCTAGCTCCTTGATCGAAAACGCGAAGCAATCCCTGTACTCATTGAGCAAATTAACTAATTTATGCCGGTCATCATCCTTTATATTTTTATCTACATTTATCATCGTTTCATCAATCAAAGAATCGCTGCCTTGATTACCATTTTTACGTTCGACCCTATTAACGTTGAATGTTTCTGCAGGCATAGAAACTTCCTTTAAAGGTATCGCACGGATTAACAATACTTCTTTATCTAAACTAAAGCCCTCTGCAACTAGACCTTTGATCACAACCTGACCACAGCCATCTACCATTTTAATCACACTTTGTATACTGTCGTATTCTTTTCTTGGCTGTAAACACATACTTGGCTCAATAAACAAATCCCCATTATACGTTGGTTTCGAATACACGTCTACAACCGTATAGCCCTTAACATTTACTGACTCACGAACATACAATGGTATATTTTCTTTAACCTGCAATGCGTTTGTTGATATTTTAAGCGTCTTGCTAGTTTTATAAACAACAACGTGTTCTTGTTCGGTAAATGTTTGCCCTACCAACAGAGGAACTTTCAAAAGATGATCTGGGACAACCAACGCTTCCAAACCCGCTTGAGCTGAGTCTATTTTTAGAGTGACATTAACCTTTCCTATGGAGTTAACTAGTCCTTCACCGAATCCTATAAGCACCGGTAAGTCTGTTAGAATCCAATCATCTGATAATTTGCGAGCGTCCGATTCCCTCACTACAGTGCATTCACTGCCGAAATCTACATAACATTCTAAATCTGTACCATTAACTGTCGCGGACTTGAAATATTTAGTATCATTACCCTGTTTAAGCGATATGCGTAAAACGGTCTTTTTCTCAGTATTATCTTTCTTTGATGGACAATCACTGGCAATATGCCCAACTTTATTACATAAGTTGCACCTTTTGATTGGAAGTTTACATTTAAAATATGGGTGACCCTCTTCGCCACAATTGTAACATTTTGTGTTGCCTTTAGGCTCATTATTACTGGACACAGATTTATTAAACCTAGGACGCCTATTGTCGGAAGTGCTGGCCTGAAAAGATGTGTTGGTCCTTTCGCTGGGTTTGGTAATTTTAACGTTTCTTAAATATACTAACAATTTATCAGGCTCTGTGAATTGAGCAGCCTCTGCGCTTGTCCTTACTGACCTATCCTCAATACCAAACAACAGACAGTCTATTGCGTTCTTACCCGATATATTACAGCGATTCAATAAGATAATTTTTCTGTAATAGTATTCCTCTAACGATTCACCAAATCGCGCTTTACAGGCCAACATTTCCGTCAAAAGTCGCCCATAATTCTCTTCACTTGGAAAAGCTGATTTCAGTTTCTCCTGCCACTCAGACCATGAAAACAGGAGACTTGGTAATCCTTGATACCATTGCTGTGCAAGGCCTACTAACTTCGGTAAGGCATAATGGATTGTTTGTCGTTCTGTCCAGCCATAAATTTGCGCGCATTCGTTAACCTTCAACAACCACGTACTAATCGTCTGCGTCCGTTTAGCAGGGTCATATTCAGGTATAACATTCATAGTCGGAAATCTTTCATTACTGCCTCCCGCTTTCATAGTCTGAATGAGTTCTTTAAATTGTGTAGCAAAATCTGCCATTTCCTTATTACTAACAGCTGAATTAGACACATCCGGTGAAATTGTATCTGCATCTGCACCTGTCGGAATCATCTGGCTAGGGTTAGGTGGTACGACTGATTGGGGTTCACCTGGTTGTAATCGGCTCAGCTCGTGCCCGCGCTGGCGGCGCGCAGAACTGGGTGTCCTCCGCCGACGAGATCTCGAACTCCTCACCTTCCTGCTCTTTCTATGCCGGCTACGGCTGCTGCGGTGCCCCGAGTGCCGACGTCTTTGGCGCTCTGGGGTACAGCTGTCATCCTCTTCATACGATTCGTCTCTTTTTCGTCTACGAGAAGGTCCTGGACTCGACTCTTCTCCACTTGCCATGATTGTAACTGCAAAAGTCCACCAAAAGTGAATGTTCTAAAAATATAATAACAATAACTGAGTCGATTATGATTCTAATTCAGAATATAACTTGTAAACCTTATGTAAGCTATTACTAATATGTTAGTATTCTTTGTAAACGCATAAACACCATACACAACCTTACTTATTGAAAATTTCAACTTTCTTCGACATTTGTAAATTTATAAACTCTTACAAATGATGCTAACTGATATAAACAACAATAAATCACTATTTATATTAAAGCCTATTTAAATTTAAAACTTTTGTAAAATTTGTAAACTCACTGTAAAATTTTGTAAAGTACTGTAAGACACTTAATCTGGCACATACTATGGATATTTGACATTTTCAGAACATTTGTAAATTTGTAAACTTTTGTAAACTTGTGTAAAATACGAGATATCCAAGTAGAAACTCTACTAAATAAATATTTCATAGATTTCCGACATTTGTAAATTTGTAAACTTTAGTAAACTTTTGTAAACTCATTGTAAACTACTGTAAACACTATATTTAACTTACCCTAATGCAATTTAAGACTTTCGGAACATTTGTAAATTTGTAAACTTTTGTAAACTCATTGGAAACTATTGGAAACTACTGTAAAACATTGTATTTAACATAATGTGACACAATTTGGGACTTTCGGAACATTTGTAAATCTGTAACCTTTTGTAAACTCATTGGAAACTATTGTAAACTACTGTGAAACGTTGTATTTAACATAATTTGACACAATTTGGGACTTTCAGAACATTTGTAAATTTGTAAACTTTTGTAAACTCATTGTAAACTATAGTAAACTACCATAAGACACTGCAATTATCGCACACTAACACAATTTGATAATTAAGAGCATTTGTAAATTTGTAAGTTTTTGTAAACTCTTTTTAAACAACTGTTGACTCATGTAAACAACTGTTATAACGTCATGCGTGCCTTAATCTAATTTTTCTTTATTTATTGTCTATACTCATTTATTATAGCGACTACATGTAATCAAGATAAGATAAAAATAATGTAAATAGGCTACCCTCTAAAAAAAATAATTCTTTCGGTCGAAGCACTTAATAAAAACCGTTTTCGTTTCATATCAAACTTGTGATAGTGAAATAACTTCAAATAATCACCAAACAAAAAGATGAGAAAAGAAAAAAAAAAAAAGAAATATGTCCAAATGTATCAAATTAGAAAGGCCAATAATTTGCGATTAGATTACATACCTTCAAGGGCGTAAGTTTTTTCACCGAAGTTTTTATACGAGAACCTCGACTAATCCCGCCTTCTGAACTGTGAAACGACAGTTCAATAAAACAATCCGATGATCCAGCAAGATGTGTATTCACGTATTCTCCGACACGACCAATTAATTTTACATCAAATCACAACGTTTAGTTATTACAATATGACAATCCGATCTTCACTCATTCGTTGCCTCACTCGTTCTGCCTCCCAACCGTAGTGCCAGTTGCCGCCATCTTGCCTCACCGGAAGCTTTACGATTTAAGACGGCGCGACCAATCGGGAGCCAGCTCGAGATGTCAAATGCTTACTTCCGTTACATATTAATTAATGTATTTTGATAAACAGTCTAACACTGTTTATCAAAATATATAGAAATTTAGATTACATATTTTAATAATTAATTATGACTATGAAATGCTAACAATAGGCATCGTTCGCGGCACGTTTGCAGTGATGATAACAGATGGGTACGCATTTAGATAATTCGCGTACAGCTCGCGGAGGTCTTACTTCGGCCTTCGCCCTCATGAATTCAGCCGGGCGTGAGCCACATCTCAATATCTGCGGGTGTTTGTCGGCAGCGCTAACACTCATTTCAAACGCTTACACGAGCTTATTATTTGTTGCTGTTGCTGAGATCCCTTATTGGACGTTTATTTAAATAATGAAACGTTTTCAGAACAGTGTGTGTTTAGGATTTGGGAGTACGAGGTGTGGAGCTTGCTCTTTTGTGATTCGGAAAATTAGGTACCTACCTTAAAATTCAACACAGCCGAGCCCACATATTTAAATCCTCGGTACGCAATTCTGACCGATCATACCTACCGGCCGATAATGATTTCACGATTTTGATTTAAAAATTAAAGCAGTATGTTATCATTATCGGTTATTAAAATAACCAATCTTAGTTTTTGGATAATTTATAATCACATTGATGTTTCTAAACTTGTTTTGATGCACTAAACGTGTGCGGAAATATAATAAGATACTCGTATATATTAGAATATAGTTCCATGAGATTTTAAAAAGTTAGATAAAAAGTTATTTTTATAGTTGAATAGTTATATAATAGAATTGCCACATGGTAAGTAGGTCATAATTGTGAGTACTAAAAATATATTAATGTACCAATAAAGAGCCAATAGTGTTTTAGCACGGAATCATGCGGGAGACTTTTATTCAGGACGTAGACCTTGGCAGTAAAGATTTCTATTTATAATAATAATAATAAATTTTAATCGAACGAGGAATAAATCCAACCAAAAACATCACTACTCCTTATAAAACAAAATCCCCGCCGCGTCTGTCTGTTTGTATGTTTGCGATAAACTCAAAAACTACTGAACGGATGTGCACCTATCGATAGTGTGATTCTTGAGGAAGGTTTGTGTATAATTTTTTAACCCGTGCGAAGCTGGGTCGCTAGTATTTTATAAAAAAAATGGTTAATACAACATTACCAATTCGAAATTGAGAAACAGTTCTAAAAGGCCTCTAATTAAGGTAGTCTAGCCTGACTACCGGGTACAAAACTTTCTGTATGAGGTACTTAGTATTTTTCCTTCTTTCGTTTGCACTAAAAGACAGTAAACACAGGTCGATTCAAACCGGTCCACACAAACGAGAAACCATAAAGATGCTTTTATATGTTCTGAAAATAAATGATAATTGAAATCTTTGCAGTGTTTTAGAGGTAATGCTACACTTATCGCAAGTTACGAGTATGGCCGCGGAGAGATTAGGGTTACCAGACGTCAGGATTTTTCATTAAATTTCGAAAATGTTTACTTTTTTCATGACATACCTACTTAAGTATACAGCGCTTGAATGGAAATGAGGCATAAACACACAAATGTCAAGATTAATAACAAATAAATAAATAAAACTCTAATAACAGGATACTTGTTAGACTAGCGAAAGAAACTAGTATTGGCATTGCAAGTACCTATACGGCTACCATCAGTTTGGCACTGACATAAACGCCATCGAGAACGTAATTTACTTTCTATACATCTTGCTCGTACTCGCATATTAGTGCGAACGAGACGTATAGAAAGTAAATTACGTTCTCGATAGCGTATATGTCAGTTTTGACACTGTCAGTGACTCATGGTACGGGCTCTACAACTAAAATTGTCATTAACTGCCCAAAACTAAGTCTAGTACCGCTCCCGCTGTCACAACTTTTTAATTCATGTTTATAGTTTGGCATGAGTCGTTTGTCATTGAAGTAATTTTCTACTGTTACTGTCTAAACTGTTATGATTGGTTATTGTTTGCCATAGTATAGCAACCCTCGCAGGAGTATTGACCCTTTATCGCCAGGCTCGATGCACGCGATGTTTGCACCTGACCGGTTTGAGTTTACCATAACTTTCCTTTACTTAGCCCGGCAGTTAAACGTGGTCGTTTCCTGCCAGGGTACTTCTTAGCACAAGGAAGCAGGTGTTTAGACGTCTTTAATTGACGGTGATTTATTTATTTATTATCATAACAGTTTCTTATCTTACAAGTACCTACCTAATACTTGACATTGTAGAACCCAGAACTCCGTACCTATTAAACAAACACTGATTTTTGAAGTGAAAACTTTTTTAGCGGCGCTGTGCACTTTTTGAGATGGGGAAAAAATGTTAAACTCGAGACAGCGTAAGACGATTACGTGACCGTAAGATTTAGATGGCCACTCATTTAGATGGCATTTAAATCAATAAAGAAAAACTCAATGCCATTACATGAAAAACTGTTACATGTAATGTCATTGAGTTTTTCTTTATTGATTTAAATGCCATCTAGTAAGTTTCGCTCTAACTGGTATTAATATAGCTCGAGTACTAACGCTAGATGGCGTTAACCTCAATTATACATAGTGCATTTTGCATTGCGTCAGTCATTGAGTTTTCACTTCTGCCGGCACTCCCTGAGTGCAACCCGTTGTTTTTTGAAGTGAAAACTTCTTTAGCGGCGCTTGGCACTTTTTGAGGTGGGGAAAAAATGATAAACTCGAGACAGCGTAAGGCTGTAAGGGGCGTAAGGTTTAGATGGCCACTCATAATTTAAATGGCATTTAAATCAATAAAGAAAAACTCAATGTTATTTGACATTTATGTTGCGGACTTCTTTTCAAGACTCTTTACCTATGTTCAAATAATTTGACGTTGTCATGGCAGTATGTAAATCTAAATAAACATGTCAATGAAAAAGTGTGATCTTATTTGAGAATGATAATAATATATAATAAATAAATAGAATACCTCCGCTAAACGTACTGCCCTCCTAACGATAAGTGCAATAACTCATATTTAAATGTCATTTAATTGTATACCTACCTTGTTCTCAATATGTCACACAATCGAATGGGATTTCAAAATTAGTTATTGCAGTTATCGTTAGGAGGGCAGCGTATGTATCGTGTTACCGGGCGTCGGTAACATAGGGAGGTAAGTGAGGTGAGTTTTCACTTCTATCGGCACTCCCGGAGTGCAACCGTTGTTGCTTGTTTGAAGTGAAAACTTCTTTAGCGGCGCTGTGTACTTTTTGTGATGGGGAAAAAATGTTAAACTCGCGAGAGCGTAAGGCGTATTTTACTACTTAAACATCACTTTCACCGTTTATTTTCATATTATTTGTAACGTTTCCAAGTCATTGACTTATATTATATATTACTTCGTATGCCTCGTAATCCTCGTATACGAAGTGGGCCAGTTCGTCGGTGCACAAAAATCGCGTTTGTGCACATGTTCGTTGGTGCGCATGTTCGCTCGGCATTATATGAATAAACGGGTCTATCTTTACTTTTGAAATCTTTGTTTCAAGTACCTTTCTAGACCGTAACTATTTATCACAATCTCCTAATAAAAGAAATTTCTAAATTCAAAACTGCAGAAATGACTCTGGAACTTAAGAGGAAAATTAATTAAATATTAATCTTGTTCGTATCCACAGCGTTAACCATAAAACCGTATTTATTTGTTTTTTTTTTTCGATGTCGGTTACTCCACATGCATATTAAACCTACAATTTTAGTAGGTAGCTAACTGTTGTAGCATTAAACACGTAAACAGTACCTCCTTACTTACTCTTTCGAACACAGGATATAATTTTTCACATTAATATGCGCTGCTAGCACAGCAGTTGCGCTAATCGGCTCAGATAAGAAACAATTTAGTGGAGTCAATATAAAGTTAAAGTTACATTAATTGCACAATCAAATGTTTCTACACGGGTGAATTATATATCATATTGAATACCCGGCTGCGAATTAACAACTTGATATCTGTTCCCGTTTTTGAGAAATAACATTTTTTTTATTTTATATTTTATACTACCTAAACAGTAATTTCACACTAGAGATTTTTTGAAGAATGGGCTATGAAGCTTACACGACTACACGGTCAGAATTTCTCCCGACAATAATATTAATTATAGATTTAATGAAAAAAACAATAACTTTGTAAGTTTTTCATGACCGAGAATATCCCACACTGAGAGAAAAGTTTACTATTGTGGTTAATAGTATTTGTTTCGATCATGTTTAATTTATCTGCCTGAGGAACTGCTATATTCGCAGAATAGCAGCATGATATTGGAAACAAACAGCAAATAATGTTCTACACAATTAATGGACACTTCTAGTTTTTTGACAGTAACTGTACAAGTTATTGAAGAATAACATACTTATTTTTCTCGCAATTATTAAATCAATTTCCAGCATAAAAAGTCAATGAAGTATGCTGTATTTCCAGGCTTCCACAGAGGCCAAGTCAAACTTTGTTTAAGATGTCAAAAAGATATCATTTTGTTATCATTCGCCCAACCGTCTCGCTCGCACCAATACATATTTCATCTAGTACGAGTGAAATGCACGCGCGAATGATATAAAATGACATCTTTTATAACAAAGTTCGAATTAGCATCAAGGTGTATTAGGAAAATATACCTTATGACTTATGGCATTGCGTTAAGGTTTAATAATTCAATGCATAAAGTGTCTGTGTTTATGTGAAAAATGATAGGTGTCAATTTTTATATCTATTCACAAAACGTTTAGAATACAGGATGCACAGTCAGATATAAATAGACCCTTGAAGTCTTACAACTATCTATGATACTGGATCTCAAGCTTATTTGGTTAGTAAGTACCGTCCACCAAGTTATACTTCGAATAGCCACCCGGACAAATTCCAAAGCTAATTTCGAATTTTAAAATTTGACAATTCACGAGAAGAGTAACGTAACGTCAAAGGATATGTTTGTCCCTTTTCAACGATCCTGTCATCCGATGCTTGAGTAGAGTGAAACTAAAAGAAGCAAACGTCAGCAATTCGTAACGCTTAGTTTTTGTTACCGTTAGCGCATCGCGACATGAGAACTAGTATGAGCCTGGCCCTCGATTACGTATAATTGCAAGGAAACTTGGGATCAAGTTATCTTAGTCAATTTAGAGCAGTTGGAATTCAACTCATTGTGAAATTTTTGAACGTTTTCAAATAATTTGTTGGATTAAGTAGTAAAAGTGTTACAGTGTGTTATATATTTGTGATCTACTCACAAGGCCCTTTCATTTGGTACCCCACATGGTATGTTTAAAAGAAAAATGGTAAAAACTTTGCGTCATAGCAACTACCCTCACCACTTTCGCGCTTGTCATCTCATATATTTGTGTTCAGGATGTTATACTGAATGCACTGATACCAAATATACTCATATCCGAGACGACATGAGCGTAAATTTTTCTAGAAGACTTTTCGAGAAAAGGCCAGGCTACAATATCTTTACAGGTTGATTGATACTGAGTGTATTAACACCATGTTCACCCATATCCAAGACGATATGAACGAAAAGTAACCTAAAGCCACCCTACCAACATTTTCGTAACAATGAGAGATTATTTCTTGGAAATAATGTTGTAATATAAACTCCTTGTAGAGCACCTACCTGCGAAGAGATCGTGCTGTCAAAGTTGTTAATGATTTAATATAATATTGTTAATTAACTAAAGTTTTATTAATGCATCATTTCATTTTATACACCGCGGGATTTAATAACCCGAAAGATTTAAATCACGTATTTTTGACGACAGTAAGAGTAAATAATGTTATATCAACATGGGTCCAATTATATATTTTAATTAAACTACTATTTCAGTACAAATTAAATCATATTAATTTACCGCTTCTTTGTGAACAAACCTTTATTCAGAGAGTGAGCGAGTTTAATTAATCTCAAGTAGAGAAACAGAGAGCGAGCATGACATTTCATGAATCACTCCGATATCATACGATGCACGGCGAATGCAGTGACATGTGTTCCATGACAAGAAGTGTCAAGTTATGTCTAGGATCATGTTTACGTTGAAATTATTTCAATTGATTGGCACCTCAAAATACCACAAATTGTATCAAAACTTTATTAATTACTACAACAGTAGGTATAGTGCAGTTATTATTGTTGAAACTTTGCGATAAAATCTTTTCCTTTGAGTGAGGTAACCAAAGCCATTAACCATGATTATATCCGAAAGAAATCATGCCTCTTATTGTTTTAACTCATACTACAGCTGGAAAGGGATGATTACTTGAATGACCTTTTGTTAAAATATCGATCATGCTTATCAGTACGTATTTTAAATTCTCGATGTGTTGATTTATACTGAGTAAAGTAAAATAAACAACTATGTTAAACAATTACGCTTTTTTATTAATTTAATGAATTAGGTTTTCGAAGTGTGTACCACCGTTTTCAGCACAAAGATTTAATTTTAAACGGATTTCATTATTTAGGTTTACAAAAGTGTTCTTTATTTCTTCGGAAGCCGTTCGAATTTTTATTAATAATTCTTCTCCAGAGTTCACTGGTGTTGAGTATTCCTTCCTTATCTTTCAGAGTTCCCCATAGAAAAAAACCAATGGCGTTAAGTCGGGTGACCGGGCGGGCCAGGTTAGGACGTTGCTTCCACGGCCAATCCACCTCTCAGGGTATTGTTCGTCTAGCCAATTTACGAACTTCTAGGCTGAAGTGGGTCCGTCGTGCCGGAAGCACATAGTTCTTCGGGTTTCCAAATCCGTACACAAAGTGAATATCCGCTAAATGAATTTTATTTATTACAGTCAATCAAATTTAAAGATGTTATCTTGCGCATATCTTGTGTGACATATGAAATATGTCATTTTATTGACATCAATTTCGTCATTTTCGTCAAACTATCAGCCAGTTATCGTAAAGGTAAATAGTTTGTACTCTCGTGATTGAGAACAGAACAAAATTTTGGTAGTGAAACCTTTTTGTAGGATATCAAACTTAATTAAGTGAAACTGGCTAATAACCATGTATAGTTAGTGCGTCTGCGTGTAAAATTAGTTGGTGGCTACGTCACGCATAAGGGTGTGTTAGAATTGAGATTTTTTTACTTGTGATTTGTTTTAAATAATTAATATCTCTTAAATTAAGGGTTTTTGGACTATGTGTTATATAACTTTATATACTCTAATTAGGCTCTAAAATCGTTGGTTTAAATCTTTCGGGTTATTAAATCCCGCGGTGTATATAACCCTATTACCCTTTGAATGACCTTTTTCACGTTTTCTACAGCAATGCAGTCGACTGCAGCAATTTTGAAGCGCGACATTGCTACCGACTGCATTACTGTGGTAAATGTCAAAATCGAAGTTCCTGTCTGGATTTTGGCGTCAATTAAAAATAAATAATCAAAGGAGGTCATCGATCAAATGGGCCGGAGGACAAGCCATCGTTAACTGGTAGAGAATGCCTTATGGCATTAAGTCCGCCTCTTGTACTATAAGGTTTTTCTTTTGTGCAATAAAGATTAACCACTTTATTCATAAACTTTACGGGCCTGATTTAGTTCAATTATGTTTATCCCTTACTTACAAATACATAAGTTAAAGTGACAGATAAGGACAAACGATTATTACTATTATTAGCTAATTGAGGTTTGTAGCGCGTTTATGAATAACGGGGGTTAAAGAAATAAAATAAATACAGATGATGACAGTAATTATATACGCATTTTATTACGGAAAAAGATTTAATATTGGGTGTAAATGAAACGGGAATTGGAAATATAAAATAAAATGATATTATATTATTCATTTCCGTAAGTCAAACCATCATCTTTATCATCTTTATTAGCATTGACATAACGCTCAACTTCGCACAAACCGTATGGTTTTTCACTAAGGAGTGATATATTCTCTTTACGCTAAACTTTATGGTGGGTAGACAAGTCTGTATACTTGTTTGGAACTAACTGCCACAGTCTGTCATAGCCATGTCATAGCCTCATAGCTGACATATGTGACGTATAGGAGATACCGCAATGAATGCATGCATTGCGCGTTTTATAGGAGCTTGGCCTGAGGTGTGTTAAGTAAGCGCGCAACGCATACCGATGAAACTGGGTAAGATAGTCATGGGAGAATTAACGGTCGACCGGATCGCGAACTCTCGGCTGTTGAAGCGGAACAATCGTCTGCCGCGAACATTGAAGTGAGACGGAGATATGGAAGTCGATAAAACGTTCTCTACAGTGAATCAGTACCCGCCATTTAGGGTAATTTAAATAGCTTGGATGATTTAATAATGGTTTTATTCCATACAATATTACATATACGTGGGAGATTTTTTGTTGTTACACTAACATGAGAAAGAGATTTGAGAAAGTGAAAAACAAACCCACTGTCCATTTTCTCGAAGCAACGAAAACATTTTCAAAACAAAAATGGTTAATAGTAATTAAATGGATTAATTTACGTGAGAGATTTTTTTGTAGGATATAGTAAATATACAGAGCTTAATTAACATGTAATTGTTATGTACACATAGTTGTTATTTTTATATAAAAAAATATTTTTAATAAAGAAAATTATTGGGAGCTGGTTTTGGTGTCAAGCTGGGAGAAAATATAAATACATAATGAGTATATGTTTGAGAACTGCATATTAAAAAATCTCGAGTGTCGGATTCATGTTTTGATATATTTTTTCTATTTTAATAATAGTTTGGATTTATTAAAACCATGTGACATATTTTGTGGAGATTTTTTTTTAAATATAGTATTTGCAACATAGGTTATCACATCTCAAAAAATCTCTAGTGTGAGAATTCATGTAGAGCTCTCATACATTATGAACTGTGCTGACCCGCCTAATTGGGGGAAATTATTTTGCAGGATGAGGCTCAATCATTCGTTAAGATAGCTTTAAAACGGTAGCTTTCCGGCAGTGGAATAATCAAATTGTTATGAAACGACCCCACGTCTCCAGGATATCGTTATAGTTAGTACATCTTATGTAAAGAAGTCTATTAACGCAAACTGCTCAATAACACTCAGCGAGAACAGGAGAAAACCAAACCTGTTACAAAATGCATCATATAATGAAAATGTAACCGTTTAAGGGAACAATTTATACTCAGATAACTATAAATAAGTAATAAGAAGAGACTGTAAAACTTGCTTAAAGTTATTACTTACTTCAAAGAACCTGAGATACTTTTCACAGAACAAAGAAGCTTCGCTTATTTGATTACTTTTAGTTACTAAAGGATCAAGCACCAGTACTCTTTTTGTACTATTCCGTAGTTCCGACTCTCGTTTTGCCCCGTGGCCCCCTATTCCTAATCGTTCTGTAGTTCATACGCAATTAGAAATATCAGAATGACTATATCAGCACTAAAGTTTTTCCTTCATTACAGTATTTTCAGATGGATGTTGTGTGGTAAATATAAAAGCAATCATTTCAATTGTATTGGGATAGGTACCTACTGGATTTAATAATATGGAACTTGTAGAAAATCCGTGACTCTCCAGTATTGGGAGATATATCTATGAAATGCTATTGGACTATCTCTGAAAACGAGGTATTCTGTGAAATGAAATTTGCTCAAAGCGGTTCATCATTTCTGCAGCCACAGCGCCATCGCTACATAAAAACGCGCGATAGAATGAATGTCAATAGTACTGAGCTTATTTCTATCAATCGTAAAAATGAGCAGTTATTTTTTTATGATTTTCTCTTTCAGTAAAGTAAAACGGCTAAAACTAAAGAACTGTTATAGCAGAATGAACTAGGAGTCTGCCTAACAGTGGTTTATTGTACTTTTGCTGAAGGGCTTTGGGCTTAAAAAAATTAGTGCGTTCCAAAAAACCTTAACAGAAAACAGGGTGCCTTTAATAGTAACCATGTAATAGTGGGAAAATAGACGACTCAAGATAACTATATAGGTACTCTTTTAATTGGATGAAGAGCACACAAATAAAGAGAAGATATTGATCACAACAGTAAAATTGCGTTTAAGTATTAAAAGACTACTACTATTACTAGTAATAGATATCTATTTCAGTTTATTATTAAAATACTAGTTTTTTGATAGCATCATTTTGGTTTAGGTTCAAAACCGCTTAACCGTAACTAAACCTTCCTTCAAATATAAGGCCATGAAAATAGTCGCAATATAGTGAAACTCGCACATACAGCACGGCAAATATTTCAAAGGCCGAGTTTTGCATAAAATTCGTATAAGACCGCCATGGGTCGTTAACGGTAGACTATTTTGCATGTCGTAGTTACCCCTTGGATTTAATCTACTACGTTTCCGTTTTAATAGCATGGCATAAATAGACTAGCTGGTATTAATATGTGCCTACTAGTATGAGTGTGTTGTGTGCCTACTCTAGTATGAACGATGCCATCAAAAATAGTCTATACATGCCATAAAAGTCTAATAGATTTACTGTTTTAATGTAACTAGGTACATTGAATAATTTTACGGTTTAGACTCACTTGTTTTAAGTCACTCGCGCGACATCTAGGTCTCCTTTCTCACGCAGCAGAGTTCACGACGGCCGTGTATCGCGTACACGCATATCGCACTGTTAGTGCTTGAGAAAGGAGAGCTGGGCTCTCCGAAACATGTCGCGCGAGTGACTTAAAACAAGTGAGTCTAAACCGTAAAATTATTCAATGTTAGTATGTCTCACAACAGTTTAAATTTGAACTAGGTACATGTTTACTCCACGGAGTTTTATCTAATAGGTAAATTGAGACCTAAAGTAATTTGATTGCCAATGAGATTAATTCAACGAAATAAATTAACAGGTAAATTTACATAGGTACACATCATTAAATGCTTGCTAAAAAAACATTACGTAGTTACCATTTACCGTGGGTTACTATAGGTACCTATATATAAAGATAGATAAGTATTCAATTAAAACAGTCGGTATATTAGATCTGTTAATGTTTCTACATTTCTATTAAAAGCTTTTAATGATCATATTAATTGAAATCATGGACACATGAAAATGAAGTAGAACAATTTAAGTAATTTTGACTGTTTTATTTTTTTGATAAAAAACTTTCGTGAGACATATTTTAAACTGTTTAGACGACAACGGTTTCACTCACTTGAATTTTTATTCGCTATTTATTGGCGACATGTTTCGGGCCCTTCGGGGGTCCTTCTAACTCAAGTGAGTGAAACAAAGTGAGTTAAATCCTTCTTATTGATACGAATATTTTATGAAATTCTGGACCAAATTATAACTGTTTTGACAATCTCACTTTATTTATACTTACAATTAATTAAGCAATCTAATTTACTTGTTAACTGTTGGTAATGTTTTATTTCTGGATTTCTTCTTTGTTTGTTTTTGTTATTGTTATAATGTTTTTATTGTTGACTGATTGATTAAGTATTTATTTGATATTTTATTATTGTATTTGCATGGCTTTTTCTATATTCGCAAATAAAGAACTGAATACTGAATACTGAATACTAAACCGTTGTCATCTAAACTGTTTTATTTTTTGTTATCCGAGTTACTGAGTGTAATAGTTTCACTTTACTTAGGTAAGGTTACTTAACTATTATTAGGGATTTGGTAGGTAAGTACATATTTACCAAATTTACCACATCATTAAAGTAACACATAAATAGTTAGGTGGAAATACTAACACTCTTTTTTCCACAATTTGTAAGACTTTATCTTGTTCGTCTCTATGGTCGTGGTTGTGACATGAGTTTGTAAATATTGGCGTTAAGATTATTACGTGAACGTGTGTAAATTAATTTGAACAGAGATTTAAACGTGAGCGATGTACCTATGCAGGGCCGGATTAACCCTAAGTCAGAGTAGGCAACTGCCTATGGGCCCCGCTTCGGCTAGGGGGCCCCGCCTCGGCTAGGGGGCCCCGGCGGCCCCGCACGCGCCAAAAACAATATTTGTTTCATATGGCCAAAATTAGACTACCACCCTCACACCTCCCAAAAGCCCAAGACAGGGATGAGAGGAGGAAAAGTGAGGAGGCTTCCACCCAGCAATGGGATCTGCAGTCAGCCCTAAAACAAAGTTAAAAAAACAAGAATAATAACCAGAGCTCGGCGGGGATGAGCTATTTACCTTATAATTTGACATGTCTCACGTCAAATTATAAGGTAAATAGCTCACCCCCGCCGAGCTCTGATAATAACAACCTGACTGTAGAACAAACGAAGCTTTAATAATTAATAAAATGGCCAAAATTCATAAATATTGTTTTTATTGTACCTAAATATTTATACCTACTTAATGTCCAATATCAGTTTCTCAGATACACGACCATTAGATGATTATGTCAATTATGTTATTTTATACATTTAAAGTCTGTAATATATAATACCTCATCTCCGAGTAACTCTTGCTTAAGACATATTATTGTCGAGTAACAATTGCGCTGCTTTCTTACAGTTCGACCTTCGGCGTCGCTTTTTAACAAATATAAACATTGATTTCAGAAGCTTGGCCTTTTGCCTCGCATGAAAGCTCACCTCGCTGGTTATAAGTACGCTTCGGGCTTGTTAAGTAATGTGGAGATTGCTGAGCTCGACCTTCAGCCTCACACCTCCATTTTTGGTTTGTCTTCCAAATCTCCTCTTCTTCAGCTTAGCCTTTGGCCTCGCTGCGCCAAGCTCGGCCTGCGGTCTCGCTTTTTAATACAATGGACATTGGTTGGCGTCTGTGCTCTAGCTGAGCTTATCCTGAAGCACGGCTTCGACCTCGCATGAAAGCTCGGCTCACTGGGGAACTTCGGATTTTTAGGCCCGGCCCGGCCTTTTTAACACGCTTTCACAATTTTTTAACAAAAAATTTCGCGCTCGCTGCGCTCGCGTTTTTTTGCTGCTTTTCTGGTTGACCTGTACCTACATGCTAACATGACTGGTGAATGAATAGGAATTTAAACCTATGGAATATCTTTATTATTACGTTAATTTTAATCATATGGCTCGGCGTATGGTATTATGGTCGGACAATCGCTGTTCAGCCTCGCACAATATTTAACTACCTATTGAGAAAAAAAGGGCTCTCCCCACACTTGACGCAAATACGGATTCGGCAAAGACTGATAGAAAAAAGCTTTATGTCCACGCAATAAGAGCGAAAAAGACATCGCTCGGCATGTTCGGAGCGGCTCAACCGACACCTGAAGGTTGAAATTAAAACCACAAACTTACTTCCCTGAACTGAAAAATGAACATTATGTATGCAGAATTGACTGTAAGGGCCTAAGGGGGCCCCGAGCATTGCACTGCCTAGGGGCCCCGACATGCTTAATCCGGCCCTGTACCTATGTACTCAAGTATGCAGCAAAGATATGCAGAGCGTAGCAATCCGTTAGCAGTCCACGACGTGGCATGGCATTTTCAACGTTCGTACAATCTAGAGCTTCCGTTGACGAATTGCTCTGTACAGTGTACACTATGTAATCATAATGCCATGTACACGGCTTTAACCGTGGACATAAATAATTCATAAAATAGACCCAAATGCATAATAAACACAAATGCTATAATTCAGCGCTGTCTCCCACGCGTTCCGTTGTTAAAAGTTACGACACCGTTTTACAATGAAATCATAAAAACAGGCCCAGAGTTCAATCAGTTTTCATTAAGTAGGTTCTTATTTGAAAAAATATACAAAAAAATATAGGTTGACTTGGTAGGATGAACCTGATATTTTTTTAATAAGCTTTAAAATATGTAGGTACCTACTGCAAAATGTTGACGGCATATTTTGCTTATTTATTAACTTATTTAACTTATTTAACTTATTTAACTTATTTAAAAAGCTTGTGAAAAATTTCATTTTTACTTATTCAGCGGTATCCAAAATAGCGTTGGACGCGGCCTGCGGACCTTTACATTCTATCCAAAACTGCCCTTGGACATTTCCAAGAGCGGGAGAGACGAAGCCTCAGTCCGCGGCAGCGGCAGCAGCTATGTACCTAAGCTAAATTTTGGTCCGGACAAATTTATCAATGGTGCAGTATTGCCCTCGGATCAAAACGTTTGTAGACCCGCGGGACTGGCACGGCATATCATAAAAAGATAATTAAGCGCTTCAAATTTCGATCTCACGTTGAATAAAAGTGTTTTTTTTAAGAAATGCTCTTTTATCAGTATTGTAAATTAAGCAGGCAATAATTAAAATTATTTATAAACTACTAGTTACACAGTCGCGTTATTCCATTTTACTCACAATCTAAAGTCTAAAGTGGGAATATCTCACAGACATAGATACATTCATAAAACAAAATTACATTCTTTTTTATATGTATAGCAATCTCCATAAAAGCCTGCAGTAAGCGGTACGAGTGGCTTTACATTGGTCAGTGCGATGCGAAGACCTAAATCACGTTAAAAACATGAGCGAGTTCCTGCCGCTTTTCCTAGTCCACGTCCTGGATACTACCGAAGAAAATTGAATGCAAACCAAGAAATATAGTTAGTCGTTGAAACAATACAATATTCGCAAGTAGTTTCTGTAGTATTTCAATATAGCTCTTGGTAACAAATGGCAGCAGACTGTATGCGACGCCCGAGCGAGACTGTGCGACGGCAGCGGGCGGTGATTAATTAAAATACTTACCTATATGTAATGCTATAATTACATGTAGATGCAAGCAGTATTTATTATATCAATTAGCTAAATAAATTGGACTAAAATATTGGCATAACTTATTATTTGTTAGACTGTCTTAAATTAAGTAAAAATGCAGCAGAACTTAGCACAGCTGAATATTTGAAAAACTGCAAGACGTACTGTCACTGATGTACGACGTACGTAACTACTTACTTACGGTTTAGTACTTTGGTAGGTAGCATAGTAGGTAGGTATGTACGTATTTCGGTAGGTACGTAACTACATACCTACTAAAAACCAGAGGAGGTATCCCATGATTAAAAGGCCGGAAACGGTAGGTAAGTATTAACGCTTCCTAACATGGATTCGTTTGGCCTCGTCCATTGAGATGATGTATAAAATTTTAACTTGCAACAGAACTAAATAAAACTTCAAGTTACGAAAATGTTTGGTTTGCACCGTTATATTTTCTGCTGAAAAGTAGGCCTCGACTTGATATTAAAAACCGAATAGCAGCCACTTTACACTTGCTAAGTAGTAGCTCCTTACGTAATTCAGTCTGTATGTAAATAGAGAGTACGAGAAGCAACTGTGGCAAGTGTCTTTTAAACCTTATCGACTTGCCTATTTTAAGATATGTACATATTTTAGCAAGTGCTAAATCTCACCGACCTTGAAGACAAAATGAGACACGATATTATCTACGTACGCCCACCGTAAGTTATTTAATGTGCCTACTACGTGGATAAAGGGCGCCCTTAGTGGAAAAGCCTATTGTTTCCGGACTTTAACATATAATTTTATTGCTAAATTAAAGGCGCATTAACTCAACAAATCGGGTTGGCTTTATTCCCAGATATTTTTATGTTTTTTATCCGATTACGCTAAACGAAAGCTAACTAATGATAGGATGGTATTGTTTATACCTACATATTTCTATTTCTTAGATGTGAAAGACACATAAAATGATGTATTACCTAAAATTCTAACGGAAATTGTATAATACTCGTTCAAAGTTAAAGTTTCGCACTATTGTTCTCAACTGATTGCGAATAGATAAAGTAAAACAGCTGCTGCCCATGCAGCTGAAAGTTAAACTTGACTGTTTTAGTAGATCGAAGGCTGACTCGAATTTGAAACCTGTTTTGCCTGCGCCTTTTACTCGAGTCTTGACCTTTTTATTGCAGTTCGTGTACCTACGTGTCATGTGTAACGTGATTAAAACATGTAACGAGTAATTAAGTCGCTAGGAAACGTGGCTGCACTCGATGTAAAAGTAGTTTGGTTCGAATTTTAAAGAATAAAAAAAGGTCGAGGTTCTCGAGTTGGAGTATTTTTCATTTTCAAATATTCAAGCCACGGGAGCATGGGACATAATATACATAACCAAAAACCAAATTGTCTTCACTTGCGATGAGACACTTGTAGAATATAATGAAGGTACCTATAGCAGACCTAACTCACCTTAACCTCTCTACAGATGTAGAAGAAGGCAAAGAATTTAAGCCAATTTAAGGAATAGATGGATCTGCAGGAAAAGTTAAAAACTATGATATAACACCTGAATGGTTCAAAATTTTTAGAAACACTAAAAAAGCGTATTTCCACATAAGCTCTTTACACTCAAAACACACAGTGTTCCTTTGGCCATGGCCACACAGAAAGCAACAGACAAATTCAAGTAATAAATTAAAAGCGTCATTAGTGCCGCTATATCAATTAACGGATTTAATTATCGTGACTGCATGTCTGGGCAGGGCGGCAGTAAATCAGGGTAGTTGTGCATAGGCCGTGCGCCATCGGTTCCGCGAGCGAGGGCGAGTTGACTTCTCGGTCAAACTACTGTAACATGACTACGAGATCCAGGCTAGCGCCACCCTCGCAATTAAGCGGCACTTTCGTTTTCGTGTACTTAGGTAAGTACAGTTCATATCTCTCAAAAAGCGCGAAATGTTACGCCGTGTGTTGTTCTTTTACCACCACGCATATAGCACGTATGTAACCCGCCTGCACTCGGTAAACGGTTGGAATAACGACATGGGTCCGATTGTGCAATCGCTTGTGACCGATCGTGATCAGCCCATTTTTAATGGTCTGCATTGCCGATGCAGGGCACAATGAGTGCAGTAAAACTGTCGTTTTTGCAATTATTTTCATTAAATTCGATGCGTGGCTAGTTCTATAATTAAATATAAGTAAACAGTGTAGAAGAATGACGGCGCAAGCCGGAGGGTTTTTATGACTAATTTAAATTTCAATATCGTATATGTTATACGTAATTATTTTAAACAATAAAACTTACAAATAATTTCCCACCATATTGAAAATTGCGTGGCATCAAAGCGCCTTCTGACATACAGCCACTATTAAAAATATGTATGTAGTTTGAAATTTAAAATAAATTTACACATCTATAAAATTACTGAAGTGAATGATATACTTATACTTACATTCCTTAAAACAGAATGATCACTCCCTGAGGATAATATCAAATAGCCGCCAACGCGGACTTACATCACCCTTTCCGAGCAATTGGGATGAAAAATCTGGTTATTCCTCGTAGTTACTTGAGAGACAAAATATTTGTAAATTGTGACGTCCTAATAAATGTGGGAACCAAGTATTATTAAACTGATCAACCATAGCCATGTAATGCCCATGTTTCATAAAAGATAAATATGTAGAGTCTGTTCGGCCAGACTCTATACACTTAAAATGTAAAAATATACAATATTAGATTCATAGAGAATACAGTGTTCTCTTTGTTAGATTGTAATAGCAAAATAGGACTACACACGCCATCTACCAGCAAAGTGCTTCTTTGGTGAGCTAAGTGAGTTCGACACAAAGCGACAGGGAGTGAATGGAAGTGAATACTTAGGTACAGCTAATACAGTAAAACATAGATAGATGGCGGTTTAGTTAAAATTAAAATTACATAGCAAAGGAAATGGACATGTAAAATTAATTTGTAATAGAAATATGTAAATGTTAATCATATAACGTGAAAAACAATGTGAAATTTACTAAATCACAAACCACTAGCTCTTGCGAGCGTATTTTTTGGACTACCTATCTTTGAAACCATTGTTAGGGCGGTGGCAAACCAGCATACGGCTCGCTTTATGGAAATCGCTTATCGCAATGTACTTTAAAATATGTAGGGTAAAACTGTCCAACATTGACGAATAGGTACGTAGTTTTTATAATAGGTACCTACTGAACAAAGCGCCAACTACACAATGGTACTGTCAGAAGTAGAGCAAGCGAGATTACTAACTTGACTGCTTAGTGATTTCTACTGCTGAACCTACTATTATGTGTCAGCGTATTTTACATTTTTTTTCACTATTTACAGTCTAGAAGCTACAAATTCGTTATTTGATATCTCTTTTAATATTACCAGGAGAAACTTAATAAGGTATGACGAGATAGCAACATGCCAATGGGAAACGTTGCCACAACGGGGTCACAATGTCCATTCGAGTTTTGTACCCAGTGAGGCGTGGGCCCTGCTACCTAATCCCTCACTAAACTTATCTTTAACGCAAGATCTTCCCCAGTATAACTTGATATACAGATCCTTAGGAAATGTGCATGAATGGAGGTCATTTTTATACTAGGTTGACTGAGTTGATGTACTGTGAGTGATAGGAATTAGAGCCCCGAAAGAAACCTAATACCTCTTACTTACGGAAGCCACCGCTAGTACCTATAATCACCCCTACGTGCGGGCGACGACCGTATCTAGACTAGATTCATACTTAAAATATATAATAAGGTACCTTAACCAGCTTAACCTAACCTATTAGATATAAAGCAACTCTATGAACAGTTTTAAAAATTTCGTATCCGCGAAGCGTACATACATTGCCCATGGGATCCCATTAGTTACGAATCCTACATATAAAAAAAGAATCTTAGCAAAAGACAGTGTACGCAATGTTTGCGTTATACCTACATATATATATGTATCTTTGTGGCGAATTGCATGTTGATATCAGTAGTAAAAGCAGCAAAACCTTAGTAATGTAATGCCGAATGTTTGTTTCTGAAAATTTTTATAACATAGGTAGCTACCTACCTAATATGATGTATATTGTAGTAAACCCGTTGAGTTAAGGCCGGGAGTTAAGTTTAATACCATGAGGATAAGGATTGAATGGATATATATAGGTATGCCGCGAACGCGAATTAATCGTTAAGAATTGATTCGACAAACGTAAATAGGAGAACTTACTATCGGGTTTGACATTGATTAATCAATTAACAAATAGTCTAGCCCGTTGCCCGTGCGTATCCCGTAAGTAAATACCTAACCTAAGATTATGATAATATGTAATATAACTGCAAGGTTCGTGTTTTTCAATTTGTGATTAGCTTAGAGTCAATATGACTATCTTATATTGCACTTGCACTCAATCCATCATTGTATTATCAGTGGATTCCAGACGTCAATTAATAATTCGCTCATCCAGCGATAGTAAGGATAGGGACCGCATCAAATTCAAACGCCTATAAGTCTTCTTTGACGACACACGCGCGCACCGTAACAGGACTTTAGGACATTAATAACATAATTCTTTAGTTTACTCAATAACCATTTTGTTCTTATTGTATTAAAATGTAAATTTCGTGATGCCTAAAGATCAAAAGTGAAAGTGCAAAGTTTAACTCAATAGCAGACCACACATTGTTGGATCTATCGGTACACGTTGCCGATGACCAAAAGACAAGTGTACCTACCATATTTAATGCGTTAATACAAAGTGTACTTTAGTTTTAATAAAGAGAGGATGTGTTCCAAATATGGATCAACTGATGCTAATGAGACAATGGTGGAAAACGCGAAGGAGGCGGAAGTTGAAATTGATTTAAGGTGGGTAATTTACCGGGTCGTTCCATTCAGGACGTCATCTATTTGTGAATTACTGTTCTCTGCAATTTGACCAATTTTGTGAACTATTCTGACCAATTTTGTGCATGCAAACGTTCAGATCCCTAATAAGCGCTAAATAACTACAGGTTACAAAATATTTGCTCTATGTAATACAAACTTATAAGTTTATGTAACCGTGGTTATGTGACATACTTTAAAATACCTACTAGGTTAACTAGGATAATGAAATAGAACTCTACCTTGTTTATCTCCCACCGTACGAGTAACTACACCTACAAAGTATCCGTTGTCGTTTACTACACGTCGAGGACATTTGATTTATGAGTTAATAACCAAAGCATTAGCAATTCGGTCATAACTCATAAATCTTTGATTAGTTGACGTATTCGAAAAAAAAATGCAATTTGGATGCACGCGTTTCTTGCAATTGCATGTGTGCTAGCTGTGTGTACAGACATTGCCATCAAATTGGTATCGCATTTTACGTTTTTAAACATACTTTGTACCTCACGGCAGCTGCCTTCAGTACTGACTACGACGATACAGGTTTCATGATTGTGTTTACTTTCAGCCGATCATCGAAAAGACGACGATGGTGGCGGGACCACCAGCACGTTCTCTTCGGCCTGGGGCACGTGCACAACGACTTGTGCGCTGCCATGTGGTTTTCCTACATGATGCTTTTCTTTCAAGCGGTGCTGGAAATGAGGTCCGCTGTCGCTGGCTTCCTACTTATGACAGGTTAGATGTCCATTCATTACATTTTGACTATTTTTTACAACTGGGTTTGAGCTACTATTTGATGGTCAATTTTGGCTATTTAGCATTTTGATCCAATCACAAAGCACACGCAGTGTTGTTTTTAGAGTGTTGTATGTTTATCGTGCATATTACGTATCTTTTTTATGATTTCTTAAGCGCGCCTTGTAGGAAAGACATAATGATATTATTTGTAATATTTTTATAATGAATAGGTTGTATAGGGTTCCGTAGCTAAAGGGGAAACATTTGGCCCATATTGATATACTTATTTAACACGTAAAGATAAATGCATATTGTTTTTATTTCCAGGACAAATTGTTGATGCAATAGCTACTCCAGTGGTAGGCATTCTGGCAGATAGGTATGGCACTAAGAAGTCCTGGCACTTAACAGGTATTTATCCGGTATTGATAGACCAATAATATCAGTACTAAGCGGACGTAAATAATTGCATCTTGGACATACCTACTTCAATTTTAATAATATGGCAAACATTAAGGTCGGTTTCCATCCTATCTACCCTGATAATAACCGCTTCCGAGAACAAATACAAGGGCTCTTTGTTTCATTTACAAGGAGTCCCGACCAATCTGCAAGTCTGAACTGTAACAAAAATGGGAACCAAAAATGTTCATTTACCGAAGGTTGTTGGAAAATGCTAAATACTTAAATAATGATACCTACTGCATCGTGATGACTTTCAAAGGTAGTTTAATAATTGACTTGAAATTTTAGTAAACTAATATCTGAATCAATAGGTGACAGCGCGTTTTAAACCTACCAATGCTTTTAATGGTTTTACAGCGAAATATTGTTAAAAAAAATTACGATATCTATGTTTATGTTTTCAGGGAGCATCATGGTAACATGCACATTCCCCATGCTATTCATCCGCTGTTGGGGTTGTTGGATAGGCGCGGACGTCGACTACCTGGCATGGTGGATGCCCCTCTACTACACCGTGCTCATCACCTTCTTCCAGATCGGTTGGGCCATAGTCCAGATATCGCACCTGGCAATGATACCTAGCATTTCCGACAGCCTGCAAGTTCGTTCGGAACTTACTTCCATAAGGTAACTTTATCCTGTGCCATCCGCTGCTGGGGATGCTGCATCAGTGCGCACGTCGACTACCTCGCATGGTGGATGCTACTCTACTACACCGAGCTCATAATTTCTTCCAGATCAGTTAGGCTGTATTACAGATCTCCAGATGCCCCATCTCTGAATGAAACTGAGTATCTTCGATAGCGTACACTCTTACAGTTATACCATGTACGGGGGTAGGTGCACATTCCTCAAGCTTCAGATTTATCCACTACTGAATCGGCTCTAACACCAACTAGTAACTCGCACTCGGTGCTAAATGCGAGCCAAAAACGCGGTAGAAATACAATACTCTACAGTGAAATGTGTCCTATAATTTTTTCTGTCACTTAAATATCACCATTTAGTGTCGAAGTCGAATAAACACTTTCGAATAAAACGTAATTTGTTCATTGTTTAAGATATATGGCTTCAGTGACGTCAAGCATAACAGTCTACCTCATTACTTGGGTAGTATTACGAGCAACCAACTACAGTACGTTCATCGGACCAACAGACGATTACAAATTACGCGTAAGTTCTCTATTCTCTATATCCTTATAGTTAAAGTTACAAAATGTGATGGAAAGTACCTACTTACTGCATTTTTCATAGCATCAGAGGTCAATTTTATGAAGCTACAAGCTATAATCTCAAAAGCTTAAACGGGCAACGGTCGTGATAGTGATAGGTCAAGTGCCAGTTTCCTCACCCTTGTATAACTCGAAAAACTCGATATTATTTTTTAATTGCCATTAAGTATTTTTATACGGTACGTATAACTTACACCTGTTTGATTAGGTAATGTATTGAAACTTACCTAAGATTTACCCAGGCGAATCCAGCGAGCGCAGAACGCGTACATTCAATAAATTTAACTCGCAAACCGGCATCTGGACAATCAGAAAGTAAAACCAATTAGACAACTCTCATTTCTTTCATTCATAAACCTTTTCAGGACGTCGCATTGATAATAACGGGGATAGGCGTGACAGTATTCACGTTGTTTCACGTCCTGTTCAAGCTAAGACCATTGAAGCCATCGAAGAGCAATGGCCATGCCATAACCAACGGTTCCTCGGCTTTGCTGACAAAGGAAGAACACGACACTGAGCAGCAGAGTGGTCAGACTGATACCAAATCTAAAATTTATCATTTTCTACGGATGCCGCTGTTGTATCAGACAAGTTTATTGTGAGTTGACATTTATAAACCTTAATTCTTCCCCCCTATTCTTCTTTTTATCCCTCTAACCGTCACGCACGTTAGTGGCGTGACACGTATGTCTGTTGTCTATTAGAATATGCATGGACAAAAAGAAATAGGCACGCTAAGTAAGTTTGATGCTCTGTAAAGACGTGCCTTCCCGTTTAATACCGGAGAGGCACGTCTTCACGGACAGACCAGATTCGTCCGACAACATTTTATCGTTGTATGTGGACCCGGATATTGAGAAAAGAACGAGGCAGACTAGTCGTCGCACGAGGCGAAATGGGGTGGCATCAAATGATTTTGAAATAATTTAAGAGCTTATATTTACATAGCCTAGTGCTTACTAGTAGGTATATATATTTAATATTATTACAGATTCAATGCCAGCGCGAGCTACCTAACCACTACGAGCGTAGTCGATAACGATAACACGTATTTTACACTTTGTAGCGAAAAGCGCCTACGTAGAGAACCCGCCTAGCGGGACGCTGGCAGTGAATTTGTTAATAATATATCTTTTATTTCAGATATGTGTTCTCGCGACTTTACTGGGCACTTACATTGGTATACGTGCCCTTATTTCTGGAAGAGAGACTCTCAGTAAACCCCAGTGCAGGGTCCGAGCTGGTGGCTAGCGTGCCTTTGGTGCTGTATATATCGTCTTTTTTCTCATCTCTCCTACTTAAAAGCAAAATTACAAGTTGCGGTAACCAGGTAAGTCATGAACAAACTAATTGAAATTATCTTATAACACCTAAATATGAACATTAGCTATTAAATATCCAGTAGGCGCTATAACTCGCGACCGCGTACATAAAATTAACTGTCAATCTTATACCTTTAAACGAGCAATTCTTGTATATTTATATATTTATTTATTTATATGTACTCGGTATCTCGGAAACGGCTCTAACGATTTCGATGAAATTTGCTATTGGGGGTTTTCGGGGGCGAAAAGTCGATCAAGCCCTCTTAGAATATGTCAGTTTTCTCTTATTAAATGTAACATACGTAGGTATGTATCTAATAAGTTTATATATTTGTCCAGGTGGCGTATTTATTAGGAAGTTTTTTGAGCTTCATAAGCTGCCTGTGGATCGCACTGGGAGTAGATCCGCACGCCAACATAGTGCAAATTTATCTAGTAGCAGCTTTAATGGGTGCGTATTAGCTCCATATACTTACACAATACCTACATATAGTCCCACTTCATTTTAGATTTAGATAAAAAAATATTTTAAATAATATTGTTATTTCAACCGTATTTGTTGTTATAGCGGCAATAGATTAACCGTCATGTTTAATTAAATTTCAACTGTTATTATTACAACGTTTCTTGAGATAGAGTTCGCTGACGGACGGATTCATATTGTCAATTAGTCAACAATCGGATAGGTACAGAACCCTAAAAACAGTCCGTTTATAAACCAAATATTTCTCCTGCCTCGCATGAAGAATTCGTGAGTTCAGAATGTCACTTTTGAATTTATCCCTCCATTTTTTTTCAGGCGCTGGTAGCTCGATAACACTAGTTTCTAGCCTATGCGTTACCGCGGACCTAATAGGTCCTCACTCCCACCAGGGAGCCGCTATATACTCCATCGTCACATTTGCTGACAAGCTGGTGACCGGTATAGCTGTCGTTGCTATTGAAAATTAGTAAGTACCCGAGACAAGTAAAAACACTTCTTCAACTTCACTTTCAAATACGTCGCTGTAAATAGGGTTGCCAGATTGTCGGAATTTGGCGGGATTCTCCCGATTTTTAGCATGTGTTCCCGATTCCCGACAAAGTGAAAATTATCCAGAAAAACAGCTTCACGTTATAAAACAAGATCTCAAAGAATTTTATTACTATTTTTATATAAAAACGTCTATTGGGCAGAGCAGCTGACGTAGTGCCAATAATGCAAAATATCGTTAAGTATTTTTAATACAATTACTTTAATTTTTAATGTTTTAATTTTTTCCCGATTTCAGTCCAAAAGCGGGCCGCTGGCAGTGATTACCTTAGGCGCTTAGCACACTGAGGGCCTACCACCGACGTGTTGCCTCCCTGTTACACTTACGTACGAATTCACAAGTATGACAGAGAGGCAACACGTCGAATGTGCTTCGCGGTAGACCCTCAGTGTGCCAAGCGCCTTACCGTGGCCAACATTTCCGAAAACCTACAATAAATAGTCTTATAATTACCATCACTTTTGACATAGGTAGAGGTATAGTTACCTATTTCCTTCATGTAAAGTAAAGTAAAGTATTTATTAATTGTAAACTGTGTACATAAGATGTCATAAACATGAGATATCGAATCAACAGTTGCCCATTTCGAGCATACAATATGATCTTAAAACTACTAACTATACTAGCTTACTGACTAACTTATACTTAACAAACTGGTGATTCCAGAAAAAACTCATTTAGGTTGTAAAATACATTTTCAATTAACCAATTTTTTTATTTTAATTTAAAGTGATTCCCCTCCAACATTTTTATTTCAACTGGCAGGGCGTTAAAAACTCGTATTGCAGTATTTAATGTACTTCTGTAAAACATTGAGTTGTTTGATTTTGGACATACAAGATTAAATCTGTACTGCTCTCTAAGATTATCTCTCTGCGAGGACATTTTTCTAAAATAGCCGTCATTATTTTTTACAAAGAGGCAAAGTTCTAGGATGTATATTCCAGTAAGAGTAAGAAACCGCTTTTCTCTAAACACATTGCGTAAGGATTGTTCAGTATGCATGCGATATATTGTACGTAAGCATCGTTTTTGTAGGATAAATGTACTTTGGATGTCCACCGAGTTCCCCCAGAAAATGATACCGTATGTTAGCAACGAAAACACATTACCATAATAAGACTTTTTGGCAACATCCTCAGAGCAAGTTCCTGAGAGTACTGACAGGGCATAACACTGGCTGGAAATCAACTTATTTATTTTAGTAATATGCGCCTTCCAATTCAAAAAAGTGTCTATAGTAATGCCAAGAAAAGATATACTATTTACTTCTTCAATCAAAGTCCCACTTTCTGCAACATTCAAACATAGAGAAGGTGTTTTATAGTTTCTGAAACTAATAAGTTTTGTTTTGGTTAGGTTAACTTTTAGATTTAGAGTTTCAAGCCATTTGATCACTTTGAGAAGGGTGTTATTAATATTTTGTTCCAATTGCTCAGTGTTCGATTTATCACCTGAAAACAGTATTGTTGCGTCGTCTGCAAACAAAACACATAATTCATTAACGACTTTTGGGAGCTCGTTAATGTATATCAGAAACAGTGTAGGTCCTAAGACGCTACCCTGTGGAACCCCGACTTTAATAGTTTCAAAGGCCGATTGTATGCTTCCCAAAGTTTTCTGTTCCTTATTATAACTAACAACCATTGTTGCTTGCTGCCTATTCGTCAGATAACTTTCAAATAACTGTAGAGCATGTCCTCTTATTCCGATATTATCCAACTGTTTCAAAAGAATTTCATAAACTACACAGTCAAACGCCTTGGACATATCTAGCAACAATGATACACATGGTTTTTTACTATTTACTTTATCCCATATGTCATTGAACATTTTGAAAACCGCTAGGGATGTTGATTTCTGCTTTTGAAAACCAAATTGGTTAGGGTCCAGTATGTTTTTCCTACTCAAATACGTACTTAACCGGTTTAAAATTACCTTCTCAAATATTTTTGAAAAACATGGCAATAGCGCTATATAGGCCTATAATTATTTGCGTCATCTAAGGCACCCTTTTTATGAAGTGGCTTAATAAGTGCCTTCTTTAAAGCGTCCGGAAATATACTAGTACTTAACATTAAATTTATTATATGAACTAAAGGATTAATAATATAGTCAATACATGATTTGATTAACTGCATTGATATTCCATCGTAACCGGAGCTTTTTTTGTTTTTCATGGCATTGACTATCTTCTTTATTTCATCAGCATCAACCGGAATAATAAACATACTACTTAATTCTTTATTTGATGTTAATATGAATACTGAATACTTCTTTTCTATCTACACTGTAATTCATTCATAATTTTATATTCATTTGTTTTCCAGTAAATGCAGTAATGCAGCAGACTGCCCTGAATACTACAGGGGAGTGCTAACCTACGCCTGTGGAGGCAGCGCAGTCTTGGGTTCCTTCTCCTTAATCTTCACCCGATTAACAACCAGGAAAAAAGCTGCAACTTAAACCTATGTGTATTACATAGTATGCTTAATTAGACAACACAGTATTGTAGGAATTAAATAAAATAAATTCTTAAACCTCTTGATAAATATCATGCAGATCTTTAAACAATTTAATTTAAGTAAAGTAAGAAAGTGTTTTTAAAGCAGTGTTTAATAGTAAAAGGTACCCACCATATTTATTTTTATTATCTTTAAAGAATACATTTCTGTATTACCTTTAAAGAATGAGCAAAAAGGTGACTTGACGCTATAAGGCATTCTCTACTAGTTAACTGAATGAAGGAATTGGAATGTCAAATAATTTAGCAAAGTACATAGCATAACCACTATTATCTGAAATATAAAGCATCCCTCCTGCTCATACCTACCTCTATCTAGTAATCCTTGTCTTGCTTGCAGTCCTGCAAGAGCAGGAGGCAACTCTACGTATATTATCATCTCACTCTAGCAAATAGTAAACTAGAAATACCTACTAGGTTTTATGATAGAGAAATAAGTAAGCCGAGTGTTCACCCCATAGGTGGACAAAAACCCACTTATACTTGGTCAACCAGATCTTGACAGTAGAAAAAGGCGGCAAATTTGAAAAATGTAGGCGCGAAGGGATATCGTCCCATAGAAAATTTGAATTTCGCGCTTTTTTTACTGACAAGATTTGGTTGACCAGCTATATATAACAAGCTTGCCCCTACCCCTACATTACAACTTATTAGGTACCTATTACTAACTAAGGAAATCCATATTGTATGGAGTGAGCACTCTAAAGGGGCCCACTGATTACCAGTCCGCCTAGGGTTGCCAGATGGTCGGGATTTGGCGGGATTCTCCCGATTTTTAGCATGTGTTCCCGATTCCCGACAAAGTGAAAATTGTCCCGGAAAACAGCTTCACGTTATAAAACAATAATTTCAAGTTCCGAACTGTCGTCGAGCGAGCGAGCGACCCGCGTCGAGCCCGTCAGCGGGGCGCGCGTGCTGAGATTGAGCAGAGCAGCTGACGTAGTGCCAATGCCAATAATGTAAAATATCGTTGTTTTTAATACAAAATTACTTTAATTTGAATGTTTTTTTTTCCCGACTTAAGTCCCAAAATCCCGAAAATTGTATATTTTTTCCCGATAATAGCGCCTTTCGATCTGGCAACCCTAAGTCCGCCGGATGATATCGGCCTGTCAGCTGTTCGGAGCTGTCAAATTTTTGTTCTAACTGACAGGCCGATATCATCCGGCGGACTGTTAATGAGTGGGCCCCTTAAGGGCCAGTTGCAACAACCACATTTGACAGACTGATCAGCGTCAGCCGGCGCGCCCCAGCGCTTTACTATGAAACATTCCATACATCAAAATTTTGCAAACTCATTAACAATACAAACAGTTCGGTGCAACTGACCCTAAGCTTACTTATTTCTCTGTTTTTAATAGTGTGACTCGGACTATTACATTTTATTGGAGAAAGATGTTCATCAAGCAAAATGGATGTCTTAGTACTGACAGACAACTTACACAGATTGTCACACCCAATGTGCCAATAGCTATAACACCTGAAAAAAAGAAAAAGTTGTCACAGTAGGTACTTTCAATACATACACTTAAGAGATTTACTAAATAGGTAGCCTACCAATGAGACTATGGTTCACTGATATCTCATTTATTAATCAAAAATACATAAAACACACAAACACAAAGCAGGGATGATAAAATTAATACCTTAAAACTAAACCTTAAAACCAATGGGACTTGCGTTTGTCTAGTGTTTAAGAGTTTAAACTTTAAATCTAATCAGTAGGTAATCACTAAGACTTGTTTGCTCGTTTCCCAAGTTATCAATGTTTCAGCTGTTTTTCAAACAGCATGGGTACGGTGACAGCAACATATTATGTTGGAAACTGAATGAATACCTCATATCTTGAAATGGTTTTCGAAATAGAACATTTAATAAATAATAATGATCGTAATTACTAGTTTGGTACTAAGTTATTCAATTTCAATTTTCAAGTTCAGTATCTGTGCTCCCAGAAAGCAGATAATGCACAAAAAATCGCTACAATAATTACCTTGCAATACACAAATGCCGAAACATACTTTTCGTCAGTTAGTAAATATTGCTTTTGATGCTTTTGAACAATTTGAACCCAAAGCAAACCAAACGACATACGAAAGCAAAACGTCAGTCGTCATGTCGTCAATCAAACTGCTGTCAAACAAACGTCAAACCATAGATGGTAATTTTTTTTTATTCGTCCAGCAGTACGGTACCATCAGTTTGTCACTGACATAAACGCCGTCGAGAACGTAATTTACTTTCTATACATCTCGCTCGCACTCGCATATTAGTGCAAACGGGATGTATAGAAAGTAAATTACGTTCTCGACGGCGTTTATGTCAGTGACAAACTGATGGTAACCGTACTGTCTCGCTTTTAAACGCACGTTGAAAAAGACCTCGTGCGAGCCGTCTGCAGACGAGCTGAGCATATCGACCGATTTGATCAGAAAAATAATTGGCGCCAATACCCAATTTAAGATTTATGGTGATATTTGAGCCCTCTTATAATAGAAAATACGTCCGCACCCCATTTTATCGGTAATATCGGTCATTATCGGCGGTCGAATTCGGCGAGCCAAATTGGCGTTTGCGTCCGCACGTCCTGATTTGATCGGACAATTTAATCAGATTGGCGAAAAACTGTCTCGTCTGGACTCCACTACTAAGGCCTAAGCACTCTTTGGACTAGAGAGAGGCACAATAACCATTTTCCGATATTTGACTTTAGTAGGCAGTAGGCCCTCTTATAACCAGAGATCGGACAGATTGGCGTCATTGCTCGCAATATTGTGGACATGACTCCAAATTTGATTAAATAATTAATCATTTAATTATTTTAATTAATTTTTTACCTGAGATTTAATTTTGTTCCCTAGTCAATAAATAGCACTTAAATATATTTTGGATATAAAAAAATGAGTACCTACAGAAAATTTGGAAAACATGCTATTTTTTTTAAATAAATTTACATTATAAGAACTCTTTGTGTTATTTATTGATTAGGAATCAAAATTAATCCTCAGGTAAGAAATTAATTAAATGATTAATTATTTAATCAATTTTGGAGTCATGTCCACATTATTGCGAGCAATGTCGCAAATTTGTCCGATCTCTGCTTATAACAAACCGCCTGCGATTGTTAATACTTTATTGACCAAGTAGGTGCAACCCGTGCAACTAATCGATCAAATGCCTTTATATTAACGCTTTCGGTGCCGGGCTCCCCGTTTCCAGTACAAAATGAACACATAGACGTGTTCTAGGCAGTGAACGTATCTTTGGACCGTATTAAGCACTTTTATAGCCATATAACAGATTACCGCACCGCAAAATTGACAATTTAATCAGAGTGTGTAAAAAATTGTCCCGTCTGGATAGGCCTTTACACGCGAGAACAGGAAATTGAGGAAATTCCTGATATGAAAAGTTGAAAACTGAAATGGACTCGGTTTAATAATATACTTGGTCAACCAGATCTTGACAGTAGAAAAAGGCGGCAAATTTGAAATTTGTAGGCGCGAAGGGATATCGTCCCATAGAAAATTTGAATTTCGCGCCTTTTTTACTGACAAGATTTGGTTGACCAGCTATAAGTGTTATTTTTCTTTATCAAAATAAACTATGGCTACTGCCAAAATATAGTTTGTCAAACCAAATTTGTCAGTAAAGAAGAACAAAAAAACTATACTCACCCTTTTCTTTTGGGTGCTAGTACTAGTGTAAGACTAAGATAGTATGATTTTCTTTGTCTATGTTTGAAATGAGACCGTCATTTAACAAACTATAGCTGGTCAAGCCAATTTGTCAGTCAGGAAAACTATACTCATCCTATTCTTTTGGGTGCTAGTACTAGTGTAAGACAAAGATAGTATGAACTTCTCTGTCTATGTTTGTAATGAAACAGTCCTTTGACAATAACAACGCAGCAAGCAGCTGAAGCAGCGGAAGTGGCGTGTGTGACAAAGTATGGTCACACTGAATTTTTTTTTAAACATTTTCCAGCTAGGCAGGCGGACAGATGGCAATATGGCTGTAGCTTTCAAGTTTCGCTGGTAGTGTGCGGTGCTCACATCGTTTCTAGTGTGGTCGAAGCAAATCCGACGACTCAAAGTTTCTCTTTTAATTTTTTTAGCTGTCGTTGCTCATGTTTACATTGTTTTAACAAAATTTGTGTATATAAATTTCTGGTTTTTCAACTCCTTCGTCATCAGATTCATGCGACGACAAAATGGCGTCGCTTGACAAGATTTTACTGCAAATTTATATTTCATATTTTATTGGTTTAACATAGAAAAATATTTGAAAACATCGTTTCAAGTTGTTATTTGTGCTTTTTCTCAATGAAATCTCTAATTGAAAATTATTTCATTTATCAATTTTCTTAGTAATAGTGAAGTCAACTTATTTTCTTCAAAATGCACCTGGTAAGTGTTATTGCGGCTTATTTCATTAATATTTGGTGTATTTCATTGCTTTATTTAACAATTTATGTTTTCTACATTCGTGGAAACTTCTAGAAGTCTTGGGTGTGGCTCTGATTGAGGGTGAATTTTTGAGACGTAATTTCAGTTTTAAGGGTTTTTGTGATTGTTTACAACAGTTTTCCCAGTTTTTATGTATGAAAATGTTGTTATACAGGTCAACAATGACCTTTCTTTCGTTCTTTGTTACGTAACCTTTCCATACAAAGAAATAAAAATGGAATTGGATGAGGGTCCCTTTTTGCAATTTGCTTTTGAAAATTGGTCTTGATATTGTGTGCCCATGTAAATAAAGATCAATTGAGGTTATGTTTCAATAGTTAGCCCTATTCAAGTCTTTTTAATATACTTAAAATAGCCCAGTTTCTGTGGAGTAGTTGGAAACTATATTAGTTAAAATGAGCCATCTAAATACTGAAATTTATTCACTTTTTGCTAAAAACATAAATAATTTGAGGTTATACTTTCATTCATTACGTTTATTTTTTGTTATCCTGCGTGTTTTTTGTGTTTTGTGCTTGCTATCTATATTTTTGTGGATTTTATGGGACACAGAGAAGAGATCATACACTTCTTGGGACCACAATCCATTTTCAGAACTGCGGACACTGTTCCGTGACCAATGTAGTATTGCATCTACCTTGGTCTTCAGTGAATTCATTTGTATTTCTCTGAAATTTTACTTGTATTGATGAATAATATACAAAATCTTATTGCTAAACAAAAGTAGTTTTTTCCTCTTTTTTGTTGTCTAATTTTATTTATCAAGCCATCAAAATTATGGATAATTAGTTTGCTATAAATTGTGTATGTTTCTTTCCAAAATTGTGTTGATGTAATACATCAATATTTCCACCAATCTTAATTAGGGTATTATTATGACAAATTTAGCTATTACAATTATTTTTGTACTTTTAGAATGGCTCAATGAAAGAATCTGGGAGTGATTCCGGAAGTGAGAAAGGTGACAAATCGGAATCAAGTGGATCTGGTTCAGGAAGCGAAAGGTATGGTAATATTTTATATTTTGGTTATTGATGCAAATTTTTTAAATTGGCATAAAATAATATTAATTGGCATAATATTCCAATTTTCTTCAACAGTGATAGTGGGTCCAGTTCATCGGGGTCTGGATCAGAAGGGAAGTCCGGGTCTGAAAAATCATCAGCGCACGATGGGCATCATAGTGATTACTCCAAATCTTCACCTAAGAATAGTAATGCAAATTCTACAAAATCAGATCATCATACTGATAAAGACTCTTCTGATGATTTTCACTCAAAATCTAAATCATCAAATAATCATGGGAAAGTGAATTCTGAATTCTGGGAAGATAATCCTGACATTTATGGCATCAGAAGATCAGGTAGATCTCGGAAGAAGCCTGATCGACTTAAAGTAGCCGATAGTGACTCCAGTGATAAAGGGCGAGGTCAAAATAGAAAGAGCAGAAAAAGAAGGTACTTATTCTATAATTCTATTATTTATGCTGTTTTAATTGTTATGTGGTACTTACTTGCATATTATATTATATGGATAATATTTTATTTTGTAGTGACTCATGGAATTCAGATTCATCAGATAGTGATAGTGACATGAAAGGTTCCCCTCCCCCACCCTCTAAACGACCTGGCCAAAGAAGTGTACCTCTCAGAAAAAAGAAGCCAGCTAGAAGAAGAAGACTGTCTAGTGAAGATGAAGAAAGTACTGAAGGCTCTGATGAAGAATCACAAAAGTAATTTTTTTCTTCTAATGTCCATCTTCAGTAACATGCGTTTTAAATAGGTCCTGGGTGGGTGTTTGAGCTGTGACTAGGGTTTGCAATCCGGATCCGAAATGTATGAAATTATCTGGATCCGGATCCGCGGATCTTACCATACATTTCGGATCCATCGTGCAAACCCTAGCTGTGACATGTGCTGTCTTATTGAACTGTTAAGATACATTCAGTCCAGTTTTGAATTTTTGAGTATTCTGACAGTTGATATTCTTCTTTTGGAACAGTCGTGCGGCAACACGTCGAGCTGCAGCAGCCGTTAGTTATAAGGAAGCAAGTGATGAACATACTGATTCATCAGATCTTTTGGATCCAGTAGAAGGTGAAGGCGAAGCTGAAGCAGAACCTGAAGTCGAAGACCACAGTGAAACTATTGAAAGGGTTTTAGGTCACCGAAGAGGAAAAAAAGGAGGTAAGATGAGCTTCAATTGGAATGGTACCTTATCTTTAATTGGTGAGTTGTAATATGCATTTAGGTGCAGATATCTATGTAAAATTTTAGCTAATGTCTTCTTATCGTTGTGCAGTCACTGGGAATGTGACTACAATATACTACATAGAAGAAAATGGAGATCCCAATGAAGGGTGTGACCCTACTGATGAAGAGTCGACGGAACCACAGTACCTGATCAAATGGAAGGGCTGGTCTCATATACATAACACATGGGAATCAGAAAAATCATTAGCTGAACAAAAAGTTAAAGGCCTTAAGAAATTAGAAAACTATATTAAGAAAGAATCAGAATTGTCTTGGTGGAGAAAACAAGCCGGTCCTGAAGATATTGATTATTTTGAATGCCAAGCTGAATTACAACAAGAATTAGTGAAGACTTACAACAATGTTGAACGAATTATAGGTAATTATTTATAATTGTTATACAAATGCCTATCAGTCTTATCGTTTATTTAAATACTAGTACATATGTTTAACCACTGATTTTGTAGACACATTTCCATAAATATTTAAGTGTTAAACATGTTCATACATTTGACAATATTACAGTAACTTAAATAATACAATTAGGTAATGGAAATAAAACCGGTTAAGTGCGAGTCGGACTCACGCAAGAAGGGTTCCATATCATTACGCAAAAAACGGCAAAAAAAAATCACGTTTCTTGTATCTCCACTTAAATATTTATTTTATTTTGTTTTTAATATTTGTTGTCATAGCGACAACAGAAATACATCATCTGTGAAAATGTAAGACGGACAGCGGAGTCTTAGGCTGCTTACGCGACAGTACGCGACACACTGTCGGCGACGGTCGCTGACGACCGCCTGCGACGGCTATCGGCGACGGTCGGTGACTGTCGGCGACGGTCGGTGACTGTCGGCGACGGTCGGCGACTGTCGGCGACGGTCGGCGACGGTCGGTGATAGCTGTCGCGGCGTCGCTCTTGTGTCACAGCACGCAGTCTTCGATGTGTAGTTCAAGAAAGAGCACGTATTTTCTTTTTCAAAATGAGTAATGACGATTTTGATGCTGATGCATTATTGTTTAAAGAAAATACGTGTTATCTCTTGAACTACACATCGACAACTGCGTGCTGTGACACAAGAGCGACGCCGCGACAGCTATCACCGACCGTCGCCGACCGTCGCCGATAGCCGTCGCAGGCGGTCGTCAGCGACCGTCGCCGACAGTGTGTCGCGTACTGTCGCTCGTCTGTAAGCAGCCTTAGCAATAGGGTCCCGTTTTTACCTTTTGGGTACGGAACCCTAACAATAAAGTTACCTAATTTGATTCTTATTAAATTGAATATTTTGATTGTAGCTGAGCAAACTAGAGAAATAGAAGGTGGTGGAACTGCTCGTGAATATTTTTGTAAATGGGAATCTCTCCCTTACGCTGACGCGACTTGGGAGGATTCTGCACTGATTGAGAGAAAGTGGCCGGTCCAAGTGGAACAATTTAAGTCTAGAGAAGGAGCTAACACCACTCCCTCAAGACATTGCCCTGTTCTAAGAAGAAGGCCCAAGTTTCATCAAGTGAAATCACAACCAGAATATTTGGGCTCTGATCAGGTAAATGATACATATCTTCTCTTACAGTAAATTGTATTACTTGTCTAATATCACTAATATGTGTTGTATTTCACAGACATACGTTTTAAGAGATTATCAAATGGATGGATTAAACTGGCTAATACATTCCTGGTGTAAAGAAAACTCTGTCATTTTAGCCGATGAGATGGGCTTAGGAAAAACAATTCAGGTAATAATAATTTTTATGGAGAAATTTTCATTTGGAAGTATAATACAATTTAAAACTTAAGTTTCATTTTTATGTTTCAGACAATATCATTTTTATATTACCTGTTTAAATCTCAACAACTGTATGGACCATACCTGTGTGTTGTACCTCTAAGTACTATGACTGCATGGCAGAGAGAGTTTCAACAGTGGGCACCTGATATCAATGTAGTTGTTTACATTGGTGACGTCATCAGCAGAGACATTGTAAGAATCCATAAAATGTATCTCTTAATTTTACTGTTTATTTTATTATGAATTACATCAAAAATAGTAATTTAAATTTATTTAAGGTATTATTGTTTGTAGATCAGGCAGTTTGAATGGAGCTTTCATCCTTCGAAGAGATTGAAATTCAATGCCATCCTTACGACCTATGAAATATTGCTAAAAGATAGGCAATTCTTAAGACAATTTAGTTGGGCATGCTTGTTAGTAGATGAGGCTCACAGATTAAAAAATGATGATTCGTTGTTGTACAAAGCATTGAAAGAATTTGACACGAATCACAGGCTACTAGTCACGGGTACTCCATTACAAAACTCCCTTAAGGAGCTATGGGCCCTTTTACACTTCATAATGCCTTACAAGTAAGTAGATCCAAATTTTCTTTGTCAGAATTGGAAAACCAAAACATGTAAGGATAATTCTGAAATAATTTCTTGTGTTTAGGTTTGAATCATGGGAAGATTTTGAAAAAGACCATGAAGATGCTGCCACAAAGGGATATGAAAAACTACACAAGCAGTTGGAACCTTTTATTCTCAGAAGGCAAAAGAAAGACGTAGAGAAATCTTTGCCTGCAAAAGTGGAACAAATATTGAGGGTTGAAATGACTTCAATACAAAAACAGTACTATAAATGGATCCTAACGAAGAATTACAGTGCTTTGCGTAAAGGCGTGAAGGGTTCTATAAACACGTTCATCAATATCGTGATAGAACTTAAAAAATGCTGCAATCATGCTCTTCTGACGAAACCTGAAGATTTCGAATCAAGAGCATCGCTTGCTACAACTGATGCTGTAGAGGTAAAGTATCTTTTCACCTCAGCAGCTCGAACAAGGGTACTTTGCTACTTAAAAACAGTGAGCAAAATCGCATTTTGCTCACTGAGTGAGACAAAATGAGCAAAATTCGATTTTGCTCACTGTTTTTAAGTAGCAAAGTACCCTTGTTCGAGATGCTGAGGTGAAAATTTAATTGTTGGCATATCTTAAGAAAACATGAGTGAATAGAGGTAAGTGATGAAGAAGGAATACATTTTTCGGGTTCTCTAATATGTTCTCACTGCTGAGGTGAAAAGTTTTGTGAACTACACGAGATCAAAGTTATTTACATCTCGTGCGCTTTTGAGTCCCTTACTACGCTCAAGATTCTAAATTAGATTCACTCGCTACGCTCGTGAATCTATTATAGAATCTTTCGCTTGCACGGGACTCAAAATAAGCACTCGAAGAAATATCAAACTTTGATCTCTTGTTGTACAAATAACTATTAATTCATTAATAAATACAAAGCAAGCAAATACGCGCACATTTTTAAAGTAAAAGTTATTAAATATTTTTTTTTTCTTACAGAAATTATTAAGAGGATCAGGAAAACTGCTTCTTTTGGACAAACTGCTATGTAGATTAAAAGAGACCGGACATAGGGTGTTAATATTCTCACAAATGGTGAGAATGTTGGACATCTTGGCAGAATATTTACAAAGAAGACATTTCCCCTTTCAACGTCTAGATGGCAGCATTAAAGGGGAAATTAGAAAGCAGGCTCTTGATCATTTTAATGCCGAGGGTTCAAACGATTTCTGTTTCCTCCTTTCTACAAGAGCTGGAGGGTTAGGTATTAATTTGGCTACGGCTGATACTGTGATAATTTTTGATTCTGATTGGAATCCACAAAACGACTTGCAAGCTCAAGCTCGCGCACATCGAATTGGTCAAAAGAATCAGGTAATTCTTGTAACATACATAAAATAGTCTCAATTCCAGTTCAAGTTGTAGAGATTGGATATATTTTTTTTATGTCTCTACTCATTGAATTCTCAAAATTGTTTTCCTTTTATTGAGGTATGCACATTTCTTTTTTCAATGAACCTCAACACCGGTTATTTCTTATTTTCGCCGTTTATCTTATTTTCGTTTGACATATCATCAGCTAAAAAACATTTTGTCACAGGTAAATATCTACCGGTTGGTAACCGCACGATCCGTGGAAGAAGATATCGTAGAACGCGCGAAACGAAAAATGGTGCTAGATCACCTTGTCATCCAGAGGATGGACACCACTGGCAGAACAGTTCTCAACAAGCGCGATTCTTCCGGCACGACGGCCAATAATCCCTTCAATAAGGAGGATTTGAATGCCATTCTGAAGTTCGGTGCTGAGGAGTTGTTCAAGGATGATGATGAAAACGATGAGGAGCCTGTCGTAAGTTACATTTATATTTTAAGGCCCAAGATACACTTGTAAGTTTTACCTACGTAATTAGGGACAAAGCTATTTGTTAGAATGTGATAACGATATTCATCTCTCATTCTGTAGTATAGCTGTGTCCCTACTTACGTAAGCAAGACTTACAAGTGATCTTGGGCCTAAGGGTTAGGTTACAGGTGGGGATTTTTCTCCCAGTAGTTATTACTGGTCTGGTACCTAACAGATAAAATTATTATTTTATTAAATTGTAACAGATAATTATTATTTTATTAAATTGTACAACGGGACTTAATCGCGTATCTCGGAGTCTTCTCCGAGACCACGGGAACAACGCCGTCCTCGAAACGTCGGAGGTAAATCTTAAAACTTAGATACGCGATTAAGTCCCGTTGTACAATTTAATAATGTGTAAAAATCGTGAAAGTTTAAATCAGTGTTAATTATTATTTTTTACTTTTGCCGAAAATTATTTCAAGTGTGTTAGATAATTGTTAACATCACCTTATTTTTTGGTATCAGTGTGATATTGATGAGATTTTGCAATTAACTTTTGCCGAAAATTATTTCAAGTGTGTTAGATGTTAGATAATTGTTAACATCGCCTTATTTGTTGGTTTCAGTGTGATATTGATGAGATTTTGCAACGCGCCGAAACTCGCGACGAGGGCCCGGCTATGGTTGGAGACGAACTCTTGTCGGCATTCAAAGTCGCCAGTTTCGCATTTGACGAAGAGAAAGCGGTTATGGAAGTCAAAAAAGAAACTACTGAAGAGGAAAGCAAAGATTGGGTACGAACGCAATTGAACACTAGAATGATGAATTGATGACATTCAATAGAAATGTTGTTTGAAGTATGAGTTGAAGGAAATGTACGATATTAATGTAAAGCTTTTATGTTTTAGGACGATATAATTCCCGAAAACGTGCGAAAGACAATTGCCGAGGAAGAAAAGAACAAGGAAATGGAAGATTTGTACTTACCACCCAGAAGAAAGAACTTACAAAACAATAGCGCAGAAAGCAGTACGTACATCATTTCATAATTGCATTTAAGATTTTGTCATTCCATCTCAATTAAATAAAAACAAATGAGGTGCCGTTAGTACATACCTATGGATATTGTACAGTCTGCTGCAGATAAAAAGGTACCCCCCTGCATAGAAGTTTGTATGGCGCCATTAATTCATTAAGTAAGCCGTTTTTTGCCAGTTTTGACCCTTCCCACCCTTACGTAAAAAAAAGGTCCAGCCCCCCCCCCCCCTCCCTATATCGTCTAAATCGTCTTACGTAATAAATGAATGGCGTCTATGCAAAGGTGTTAAGCTAATAGTATTGCTGACTGTATGTGTAATCGAGCTACCAGCTTTAGATTTAACAAACCTAACTTTGATCTGAAGAGCTATATGATGTTTCGAAGATTTGAGCCCGTGTAGCATAATAAGTGACGTTATTTCTAGGACGTAACCGAAAGCGTGGCGGCCAAGCTTCGGGTGCTGAAGGTGATGGGGAAGGGGAGGCCGACGATAGCTACGCTTCCGAGGGCGATGCCAGCGCCGACGACGACCGGCCGCGAAAGCGTGGCCGGCCACCCGCCTCGCACAGGGAGAAGATCAAAGGATTTACGGATCAAGAGGTACCTACACCGTCTATTTCTGGTTGAATCCACACGTGGACCCGAGTATGTCCTTAAACTACGTCCAAAAGAGAGGTATGGGCATTGGGCACTGTGAATGTCATCTCGCTTTGTGTGGAGGGCACAGCACCGCGGATGTCGTTCCAGATCTAGAGCAGAGCCCAACTGGGGAAGTACCTCCACTTAACAGAAAACCGCAGCTAAATATAACTAGACCCTACTCATAGCGTTGTGTTCCTACCGGTAAGGTTGCTAGAGCTCAACGAGGGTGCGGGGTGTTAGGGTCGGCAACGCGCATGTAACACCTGAGTTGCAGGCGTCCCTAGGCTACGGTGAATGCTTACCATCAGGCGGGCCGTGTGCTTGTTTGTCACAGACGTAGTATTCAACTTTCCATCATTTGTCAAGCTCGGGTGAATATTTGCTTGAGGTGAACCAGTTTAACCGTGTGATCCGTAAGCGCCACTTGCACAATTCCACTAAACCGGGGTTAACCGGTTAAATCAGGAGTTACCATGGTTACCAGTACAATTTGACATTAGGTTAATGGTTTAACCGCTTAACCCTGGGTTAGTGGGATGGTGCAAGTGGGCCTGAGAATATTATGATTTCTTCTACAGATAAGGAGATTCGTGAAGAGTTACAAGAAATTTTCTGCGCCTCTAAAACATCTTGACAGTATAGCATGTGATGCTGAACTGCAAGAAAAACCGTTGGCGGAACTAAAGAAACTAGGCGAGATACTTCAAGAGAGGTGTAAGGCTGTCTTAAATGATACTTCCGAACAGACAAGTAAGTTCAGTAGGTAATCTAAATTGTATTATACTTATCTCCGAGTACCTATATCATCAAACAAATTATAAAACAATTTTGTGTGGCCAAGTATTTACAAAAGCACCAATGTTCTATGAACATTATATTCGCAGCGTTTAATTTACTTGTCTAACGCATTTTCATGTTTCGTTTCAGATGAACCAAGCGAGGGGCGTAAAAATGCTAGAAAAACGTTTAAACTAGGAGGAGTACCTGTAAATGCCAAAACGATGGCAGCTTGCCAAGACGAGCTTGCTCCTTTAGACGGATTCTTGCCAGAGACTAAAGACGAAAGGTTAAAATGGCAATTAGATTTTAGGTAAGTTCTTACTATATTATTTGCAAAATAAGAATAAATTATGTGACTAATCAAATTACTTCTATCATTCGTTATTTATTTGACTTAAATAGGACAAGGCCACCTAATTTCGATGTTGAATGGACAGTAGCAGACGACTCAAAATTGCTTGCCGGTATTTATCAATATGGAATGGGCTCTTGGGAGGCTATCAAAATGGATTCTTCCTTTGAGATTGGTGAGAAAATTCTGACCAACGAAGACAAGAAACCTCAAGCAAAGCATTTACAGTCTAGAGCAGAATATTTGCTGAAGCTTATCAAAAAACTTCTTGATCAGAAAAACGGAAAACAGAAACAAAGAAAGCCACGAATGAAACGAGGCAATAAAGAACCCGTCACTAAGGATATTATAGAAGATGATAATAGTTCTGCTGATGAGAAGAAAGGAAATAAAACTAAGAATGATAAGGCAGACAAGGTATGTAATTATAAATTATGTAGTTTAATTTCTTCGTTTAATATACATAATACAGTGATACTAGGCGATGATAATAGGAACTATAACCAGGCGTGGCTCACTCCGCGATTTCGTCGCTTTGCTACAGGTAGCTAAAAGCCATAAGCGGCACGTGGCGCTGTCGCCACCTAGCGGCCATATCTGTGCTGATCGTAACAGACGCGTTTTGTTAGAGAGTGAGTCTTCTGTACCTAGTACTATTATTTATTCTGTGCTTTAACGTTCACAAATCACCTCACCTACAACATGAAGCATATACGCGCCGGAATCGTACTAATTTTGTACCTAAGCACTGCAAGACCCGCTAGTATACATATATGTGTGTATGTCACTATATTGTACATAAACAGGTTTAAATAAAACAGACAAAAAATATGTTTTAGTTACATCAATATTTAGAAACTTTAGGTAGGTACTATTAAATGGGCTTTTTCTAAAATAAATATCGAAAACCCGATTCTTTCAAATCTGGACACTCTTGGGCTCATTCTACTCAGAATCGACAGCACTCTCCATCCTACCATTAAAAAAAGATGTCCCAAAATGTCCATTCCATTACGTCACGTTTTTAGTATGAGAAAAATTTTCACTTGTATGTAACGTGACGTAGTGGAATGTACAATTTTCATACAAAATTTTGGGACATTTTTTTTTATCATCAGGATTGAATATTATGCTAGTGATTCTGAGTTGAAAGAACCCAAAAACACCAGGATCTGGGAGAATCGGGCTATCAATATTTATTTTAGAAAACGCCCAAATACATATATTTACTTAAGGTTGTAATATAACCGTTCACTCACGTATTTTAAGTCGAAAATCGCTCGATATATAGGTGCCTTTATGTACTCATGTAAATTAAAAATATCGACTAAAGTCGAGTTATATGCGTGGTAAACATGGGTTGCATAAACCCCGGTATCGTACTAATTTAGTACCTGAGCGCGATCGCTTGTTTTAGTCGTGAGTACAGATGTGCAAGTTGCGGAAAGATTCCATAAAATTCTATAAATTCCCGGAAATTTCATGAAACTTTCACTAAGAAATATGGGAAATTTAAATTTAAAATTGGAAAGTTTCAATTCTCATACAAAAATGTAAGAAATTTTCCGATTTTTTCCTAAAATTTCTTAAACACTTCGCAATTTTGGAAAGTTTCTTTAGGCACATCAGTAGTCCTGAGGCTGTACTCATCTAAATTGAACTTGAGTTATAGTGGTGGCGAATAATGGCTGTTGTTTCACCAAATTGTGTAACATAACATTTTTTTACATGAACTATCTATTCCAGAATAAAACGAAAGAAGAAATATCACACGACGAAGGAAATGACAAGAGGGATAAAAACAAAAAACGCTCGAAGAAAGGCGAAAAAGGTCGGCTAAAAGGCGAGAAAGTCAAGGGCCGTAAGAAGCCTGCGGGAGGACCTATGCATTTTACCGCCAACCACGAGCCACGTGCCTTAGAGGTGTTAGGTGATCTCGATCCTGCAGTCTTTGAGGAGGTATAATGATTTAGTATGTTTAACCTGTCGAATCCCACGATATGACGTCACCATAAGCGTTCTGGCTCATATATGAGCCGTGGGAGCTGACAGATTAAACGGTTCAATTAACATAATTTGAATTACTTCTACTAATTCCTTCTTTTTTTCAGTGTAAAGAAAAAATGAGACCCGTCAAGAAAGCTCTAAGAGCATTAGATAATCCAGACCAGACATTGACAGAATCAGAACAAGTAACGAAAACCAGAACATGTTTGACTCAAATAGGGACTCAAATAGACATATGTTTAGAAGAATATCCAGATCCTGAGAAGAAAGTTGAATGGAGAAGTAATCTCTGGTATTTTGTTTCAAAATTTACAAATTTTGATGCAAAACAGTTGTATAAGTTGTATAAGTATGGTCTTAAGAAATCAGATACTCCCACCAAACAAAAGAAAGATGGTAAACACAAAGAAAACAAGGTAAGAAATGTTAAATCATATGGATAAAAATGGGAATCAATGGGGCATTAGATGCACGAACGGAATTATCATTGTGACAGAGCAGGTGTAACTTTTTAATACTGCGCGATTGAAAGAGACAGATATTCGTCACGAGTTCATCGACGCAGGCACGTCGGTTAGACGGACCATCCTTACCGTGTGCTCTGAGGCTTGCTAAATTTCAATGAGCATTATTTCCATTTGCATTTTTACATGAGTTGCACTTTATTATCAATCTTTTATGTGGTTTCGTTTGCATTTGAACAAAATATAAGCTGACATATATTTATTCCAGGTTAAAAATAATCACAATGCCAATAATCATGTAAAGAATAATAAAGAGGCTAAAAATGATGAAAATAATGTTAAGAAAGAGAAAAGGCCCAAAATGGAGAAAACCAAGTCTGCAAAGACAAATGATAAAATACCACACACGTCAGGTGTTAAAAGAAAACTGGAAGAAGGCGAATGTGATCCAGAAACCAACGAAAATAAACGGCACGAAAGGTAATTAACGGAGTGAACTTATCGTATCGCTAATAACAGTATTTATTATTCATTTCTGATATATCTGTTGCGTTTGCTCGCCACGCATCCATTACGTTTTCATCCACTTCATTCTAGACTTAAAACTAACCCCATAGATTTACTACTCCTAGTACTTTCATCGCCATCTCGCTTTTTACATCCCTGCAGACATAAACACAAGCACTCGAGCAAGGATAGGAGCCTGAAGCGCGATGATTTGACCTACAGAGAACGTAGTCGATCGGAGCGGGAGCGGGATCGCGAGCGGGATCGAGACCGGGACCGAGAGCGGGACCGGGACCGGGACCGGTCGCGCACGCGGCGCGACAGCGGCGGTGCGGCGCCGCGCGCGCGGCCCGCCTACCCGGCGCACGCGCACGCCGAGCACGCCGCGCACCCCGCGCACCCGCCGCTCCCGCCCCACCCCGCCTGGACGCCGCCCGCCTACCCCGGCCCGCGCCAGTACCGCGGCGACCGGAACCCGAGGCCGCACGACAAGAGGAGGTAAGCGGGGATCGCTGCGTCTGTTCTCTGTACGTGAACGAATATTTCATACTGCGTAATAATCCGTACATACGCGACTTTTTCTTATAAACAGAGACTGCAAGAATGACATTATGCTCGTAATTGATGTTGACTGTAATTAACAGAAGAGACATACATAATTACTTGCTGCACGAAAACTTCAAGTAAGCTTTAAATTTTATTTTTACAAATAACAAGAATATTTAAAATTTAAAATGTTTTCTTTACGATGAAAGTGACTGTAAAGATCGGTTTTCTAGGATAGCGGTGCCGTCATATAGCGGCCGTCTCCATACTAAATAATACGGCTAAATATGGATGTCGTAGTATTTGTATGGAGACGGCCGCTATATGACGGCACCGCTATCGGAGGAAACCAAAGCTTAGCCATATATTTTTTTTTAGTAGGTACGGGTACGGCGGCATGGCGGGCAGCTACGGCGGTTACTACGACGGCGCGGCTATGCCCGGCGGCATGGGCTTCCCCCCCGCGCGGTCCTACCCCGAGGACTGGCGCGGGTACTCGCAGCCCGAGTACTACGACGAACGCGACTACGACCGCGAGGTGTACAGGAGGGACTATGATCGCCGCGCCCCTCCCACTTAAAACTTACATCACTGACGCTTACCTGTAAATATAGTGTACATTCTAGTTTTAGTTAGAGATTAGACGCAATCCTTTCCCGTGGACGGCTGAACTGTGAAACTGTTAAGTGTAAGTGACAAATAGTGCTGTGGTTTTTATCTATGTGATAAGCGGAGCGCATCGTGTCTACGGAGACTTTGAATATTTCATTGACTGTGTTTTGTAAGTGAGACTGTATAGTAAATTTATTTATTACTGAATCTGTCTATTGTTAATGTACAGATTGTAGATGAATACCATTGATTTTTATATTACATCAATATGTTGCCGATTTTATCGCTTTAAAATATTTTACTGTAATCTGATTATCTATTTATTTAATGCCTCATCACTATAAACTTATATTTTTAATTAGACAGAAACAGGTGATATAGTTCATAGTGATTGTACAAAATTAGCGATTGTTAGTAAGCTTGCATATTATTCAAAATCATGTGCAATTTCAGAATGTATAGCTTGATGAAAGGGGCACATAAACTTTGTCATTGCATTTTAGCAGTGGGCAAGAAAGAGTGTTTTTTTTGTACATTCGTTTCTCGTTCTACATGCATTTTCGAGTCCCATTGGGGCTCATACAGTCCTATTTTTATACATTATGTAAAGTCTTATTCTCTGTTACATGCAATTTAATGTAATGAGAGCGTGAAAGCGTCTTAATGGTATAAACCATGATAATAAACATATTAAAGTTAATTGCGTTTTTTCTTAAAGAAAAATCACCATAAAATAATGTCAACGTTGTTACATAAAAGTTATCGTTAGTGTCCAAATCATATACAGACTGGAACATTTCTAGAGACTGAGCTGAAAGGATAGTGTTATCTAAGTGATCTACAATCGAGTTATTAATTATTATACTAATCGTAAAGCTAGAAAGTAATCCAAAATCATTAATATGAAATATTCTTATATCAGTGATAACCCTACAAAATTATTCACATTTTCACGAATGTTTAACAAACTGTATCTGAAAGACGGTTAGAAATATTAACGTGATTAATAAGTGAAAAAAAGAAAGTACGTAGCCTAAACAATTCTCTGTTTGCATAAAAGTCCCTCGTTCTGTTCCACCCCATTATACATATCTGGCAAATTCAAAAGCGCACTATTTGAATTTAAACTGTTGTGAGACATACTAACATTGAATAATTTTACGGTTTAGACTCACTTCACTTTACTTTCACTGTTAGTGCTTGAGAAAGGAGACCTAGGCTCTCCGAAACATGTCGCGCGAGTGACTTAAAACAAGTGAGTCTAAACCGTAAAATTATTCAATGTTAGTATGTCTCACAACAATTTAAATTTGTACTAGGTACATGTTTACTCCACGGAGTTTTATCTATTAGGTAAATTGAGACCTAAAGTAATTTGGTTGCCAATGAGGTTAATTCAACGAAATAAATTAACAGGTAAATTTACATAGGTACACATGATTAAATGCTTGCTAAAAAAACATTACGTAGAGGACCAACCCCGAAATCGCGAAAAAAAAAATTACCCTTCCATAGAAAATGGACCACAGCCAAAATGTATGAAAGCCAAATTTTTTTTTCGCGATTTCGGGGTTGGTACCATAATAAAATTTGCCCAGTATAATCCCAAAACCTCCCTGGCAACGGGAATGCAGTTATTTTTTAGCCACCCTGTACGGGAACCCCGTAATTTCATAACAAAAGTTAAAAGTTTAAAAAAACATAACTCGAAAACTACGAAAAATCGGCTAACATACATGGGGTATATTCTGATAGCCCACGATGTGAGGAATCTAAAAAAAATTTTTGGATGTCAAGGTTTGGACCACCTGTATAGTACAGAGAGCCAAAATATAGTACAATACTACATATATAATATAGTACGGTTGGCAACCCTAGTTAGAGGGTCTGCCATCTCGTGACCTAAATCGAAAGCTAAAACAATTCACGCTTCTAAGCAGGTGCTGCTCCCTACACTTCACACAGACTATTTTGCATAGTAGGGTCTGCCATCTAGTGGCTTAAATCTAAAAACGGAAACTTGACATAATGCTTCGCGCCAATGAATAGGGGCACTTCTGTGCTGCCGTCTACAAGTTCAGCTAATCATCAAGGGGAAGCACAGTTCCAATAACCGATTGCCTTTACTCTAATGGGAGCAGGTAGCGTTTATATGCAATTCTATGTATTATGAAGGATTCTCCACTGCGCATGTCTACAGTTCATTCAGTTGTGGCCCCAGTCGCACCTCGTCTTTCAGCCAAAGATACTGTCACTGCGATTTCGACCGGCCTACATTGTGAGCAGGTAATTGTTTACTTATTTCTTTCAATGTACTTTCTACGTCACAAATGGATGCGCTATCTACGATACCTATTGGCTGAAGTGGTCATCATATTATATTGTTCATAGGTTATTCCTCCGTTAATTAAATTGCTACTAACAAAAACAACGCGTTATCGATTGACAGAGTTTGTGCTATTTTAACATCGTTACTATTTTATAATGCAGTTCTGTGACCTAAATAATAATTGAGTAGGTACCTACCTAATACATTCTACATATAAGTAGCTACTTATATGTCGAATTTATTGCGGCGATCATTGTTATCGACTGTCTAATTGAGTACTTACCTAGTACATTTTTAAAGAAAAGAACGCTGTTTTTTTAAAGAATCTAGTAGATATACTAGAATAGCAGCGGGTTTATTGCTACAAGACTGTTGACATAAGTAGGTATATTTTGTTTTTTCTATGTACCTATCACTATTCACTACTATTGTTGGTTTACCTAGATAACTAATTGTAATTTTTGTATAGGTATATTTTACCTATTTAAGTTTTCAAAATGGTAAATAACAGTCCCAACCCCAACTGTTAAATATAATTTGTATTCTAGCGCTAACACTTTCTAACGATGCGAGAAGAGGATGCGTGATGGTGGCAAAGAGGTGCCAGGACGGTACGGTAGGATGGTGACCGTCCGGGCGACGCTACTGTCTCTGCTGGTGGTGGCCGCTAGCGGTTGCTATCTGTTTCCTAGTGGTGAGTACCGTCTTGTTATTACCAGTGACCAGCCTTACTCGAGCCAAGGTAACACCATATGCGATTTAAACCTATGCGCATATAGGTAGCATCTTGATAGTTGAAAATGTTGATTTATATATTTTTTAAATAGGTATTAGTAGGTACCTACCTAGTTAGGTTGTATGTACCTATGTACCTAGGTAGCTACTTATTATGTTCATAATATACTTCGAACGGAGGTTTATTACACAGACTTGCAGGCGCCTAATATCTGCTAATTGCTTCACTCCTTACTTCTTCACTAGGTACATAAAAGAATCACTGTATGTCATTGTCCAGAAAAATGATAATCTTTTGATAGATAATCGGTTTATTTTTAGGTACAGGTTTTATTGTTAGATCCATCGTAACACTTTTGTCCAGACGTAACTAACCCCTGCATCGGGGTGACGTGCGGCCCAGGCGCCCAATGCCGGCCGTCGGCTGACGCCCAATCCTACACCTGCGAGTGTCCGACGTCGTGCCCGAGCTACGGCGACCACGAGGGCTCGCGGCCGCTCTGCGCCAGCGACGCCCACGACTATCCGGGCGAATGCGAGATGCGAAGGGCCGCCTGCGAGACAAACACAAACATTACCTTCAAGTATTACGGCAAATGTGGTAAGTAATCTTTAGTGATGTCAGATCAGGCATATCGTGAAATTCCTAGGCATATCGTGAAACGTGAAAATCTTTGACCCGTTCCCTGAGTCGACGGAGCCACGCTACGCGGGGCTCCTATTTCTGGGTAGTTTGCCCTTCGGGCATCTAAAGCAACCTAACGAACCTATCCTACCTATATATTGGTTTAATGTCACTATCGTATGCTATCGTTAAAACATTACACAGGAACATTACGATCTGCCTGATCTTACGCCGCCGACATCTACACCACCAGACCACTAAGCATCATGCTGAGGTTCCCGCTCTAATACGGGCGAAGATACTGTATTAGCGGTGAAGGAATTGAGTTTTCGTCAGATGAGAAGACGACATTACCCATGCGGTTGGCAAACTATGAATATCAGTGACACTAGCCATCGATGGCATTGTTTCGTCTCTTTTGATGGAGACCTTTACTTCAGCTAAGAGGGGTTCTCGCGTGATATTTCTTATTATTGATTTTTCCTCATTTAATATTTGATTAGGTACCTATGTCTTGAAATGAAAAGTATACAGATAAGGTATGCAAATGCATCGAATAATGTTTCTTCTCCGAATCTTCCGTAGAAATGCTGTATCTGATGCCTACATATTTTTGTACAGATCCGTGCGCCGGCGTGACCTGCCCAGATCCAGAACTGTGTCAACTGGACGAGAACCGGGCCCCGTCTTGCCGCTGCGCAGAGCCGTGCCCGCTCGAGTTCTCCCCTGTGTGTGCGTCTGACGGCAAGACCTACTCCAACGAGTGCCAAATGCACAGGGAATCATGTCGCGCTAGGAAACAATTGAGGGTCATCTTCAAAGGGCAGTGTAGTACGGGTGAGACATTTGGCTATAGTCGAGTTCACCCTCGTTTATAATATCTTGTCTAACCTAGCTTCAAGGGACTTTAACGAGTGCCCGAGACATTGAGATTTTTCGCAACAGGAAGCTGCTGAGTTGCTGACGGTCGTCTTCAAAATTCATATCATGTAATATTGCTCATCCTGTTACATTTAAGTGTCGGGCAGGAAAAACGCTGTGTGCGACGATACAGCAGTTGCTTCTTCCTATGTGCATTACCATAGAAAAAAGCAAATGCTGTATCGTTGTCTACTTTGTTCTAAAATGCCAGTCCCGTTTGTGCAGTTGGAAGGATAGGGTTATCGTTAATTTTGGTCGAACCAAGCCTTTCTTTCTTTTCCTTTTCCTCTTTTATGCTATTTATCATTTATCCTGATGTTATTCTTTTGATTTTGTAATGTTGTTGACAGGAGTGAACCCATGCGCGGAAGTGGAGTGCCGGCACGGTGCCGAGTGCCGCGTGGAAGGCGCCGGCGCCGCGGTCTGCGCATGTCCGCCGCCGTGCGAGCCGGTGCTGCGTCCTGTCTGTGGTTCTGATGGCACGCATGACAGCGAGTGCGAGCTGCGCCGCGCGGCCTGCCTGCTCGGGAGGGAGCTGCGCGTTCTCCATGCTGGGCCCTGTGGTAAGTTGTGTCTTTACGAGCCCGTGCTGCGTCCTGTCTGTGGCTCTGATGGCACGCATGACAGCGAGTGCGAGCTGCGCCGCGCGGCCTGCCTGCTCGGGAGGGAGCTGCGCGTTCTCCATGCTGGGCCCTGTGGTAAGTTGTGTCTTTACGAGCCCGTGCTGCGTCACATTTGTGGTTCTGATGGTACTTCATGATAGCGAGTGCGAGCTGCGCCGCGCGGCCTGCCTGCTCGGGAGGGAGCTGCGCGTTCTCCATGCTGGACCTTGTGGTAAGTTGTGTCTTTACGAGCCCGTGCTGCGTCACATTTGTGGTTCTGATGGCACGCATGACAGCTAGTGTGAGCTGCGCCGCGCGGCCTGCCTCTTCGAGTCTGCTGCGAGTCCTCCATGCTGGGCTCCGTGGTAAGTTTTGTCCGCCGTGCGAGCTTGTGTTGCGTCCGTGTGTGGTTCCGATGGCACCACAACGCGAATGCGAGTAGATGCCTAAACTTGTCCGTCCGCCAAACATTCGAAGTGGCACCGCCCAATCTTATGGTATGAAAGAGAGCGAGCCTCTATTTGCCCTCGCAGAATGTCGGGCTTTTCCCAACAATTGCACTAGGTACCTATAGATGAAGCGCGTTCGTTGCATTTTATCGGTCTTAGTGTAAGGCCTGAGTGAACGCTCGAGTTGGGCATGCAGCGGGACGGGGCGTGCTGCGTGCATGTTAAACAAATGCAAGCGTATAAGAGCGGTCTTAGTGCACGCTGCTCAAATCACTTGGGAGCTCGACGCCACGCTGCACGCCCCGCCGAACTCAGGCCTTACACTTACAATGATATTGTCTTCAGGCTCGAACGGTATCTGCGCGGGCCGCGTATGCCCCCACGGCGGCGAGTGCGTCGCGTCGGGCGCGCGCGGCGTGTGCCGCTGTCCGCGCTGCTCCAACGAGTTCGCGCCCGTCTGCGGCTCAGATGGTATCTCCTACGGCAACCGATGCAAGCTGCAGCTCGAGGCGTGCCGGCACCGCAGGGATGTCACCGTGCTGTACGACGGACCTTGCAGTAAGATCATGTTGAACCACAGAACAAGTTAGAATGGCGATGCGGGCAGGGTAGGTACGTGTCGCCGCGGGTTTTGAGCAAACGTTCGCATGCTACTCGCCCGCGCTGACCGGAAAACGAAGTAAACATGCCTTTTGCGCCACAATAACCTTCAGATTAAGAAGCCAGACATCAAATTTGTCTAGGAGGCGTATCCATTCACCACGCACACAAGTTTTTACTACCGTTGTGCGAGTGGTAGTACGAGGGGTGTTCAAAATATTCTCGGTATGAGAATGAAAACAAACAAGTACGAAAAGTTTGATATTTTTATTTTTCAATATACTCCCCCCCCCTATGTTCATACACTTAAAAGATCGATCAATTATTATTTTTAATCCCTCGTAAAAATATTTTTTATCTTTCGTGTAAAAATGCTCCTCCACTGCCGCCTTCAATGCTTCATCGTCAGAAAATTTATTTCCACGCAGATCCTTTTTAAGATTGGGGAGCAAAAAGAAGTCGCTGGGGGCTAAGTCCGGACTATACGGTGGGTGAGTAACAGTTTTAAACCCACATTCAACAAATAGCTGCCTTGGCAATATGAGCAGTATGGACGGGGGCGTTAACGTTAGCGTTGGTTAACTTTCCTCGCCTCTTTTCTTTAATTACATCCTTTAATTGACGTAGAATGTTAGCGTAGTACTGTCCTGTGATATTTACACCTTTTTCTTTATAATCGATTAGTAATACTCCTTCACAATCCCAAAATATCGTGGCCATGACCTTGCCAGCTGAAGGGATGACCTTGAACTTCTTGGGATGAGCTGAACCCTTAATGTGCCACTGCATGGACTCTTGTTTACTCTCTGGGTCATAATGATGAACCCAGGTTTCATCTCCAGTAACTATTCTTTGCAGCACCTCATCAGGATTTTCACCGCACAGGTCAATAAAATCGGAACAACAAGCTACACGCATGTCTTTTTGAAGCCGAGTCAGCATTCGCGGAACCCATCTTGCACTTACTTTTGACATATTAAGATGGTCATGTATAATATCATGTACGGTACCAATAGAGAGATTGGTTACTTGTGCTATAGATTTTACCTTCACTCGACCATCTTCCAATATAAGTTTTTCCACTTTATCAATATTTTCTTGTGAAGTAGCTACTACAGGCCGGCCAGGTCTAGGGTCATCTTCAATACTCTCCCTTCCGCGTTTAAACTCGCTTGACCACTTTTGAATGGTAGATAAAGAAGGAGCAGACTCACGGTAAACACAATCCATTTCCTCTTTTATGGGTTTTTGATTTTTACCCTGTTTTGTCAAGAATTTTATCACGCATCGATGTTCTAATTTAGTTAACATTGTCAATTCGCACATGATGTTCATGTTTGTTCAGCAATTGCAGAAAAACAAAAGACCATCTCGGTTCGAATTATACTTTTTTTTAATGTCAATGAATAAACCTTAGCGGCCAGTAACGAAAGAAATTTTAGAAGAGGTCGTAAGATATCAATACCGAGAATATTTTGAACGCCCCTCGTACCTAAATGTGGAGAGGAACGAGCGGCGACACCGGTTTCGATACTAACTGCGCGCGATAGCCATTCTAACCTCTTTAATATGTTCTGTGTGTTGAAGAGACAACCATTTCTATCGCTAAAAGTACTACAACAAAGTTGAAAATGTAGAAGGGTCAGTGATCAATAGGAGTTTTAAATTTGTGTAATTTTTTATCGACAGAAATGGTTGGCCAGAATTTATTTTTTAATAGAAATCCTTTCTCCCTTTCTCTATAGGTACTTTTATAGACATTTAACCTCCTCACGAATGTCGTTTCATTTCCAGATGGGTGTGAGAACAAGAAATGCGAGTTCTATGCTGTATGTGAAAGTGATGGAATTTCAGAAGCAAGTTGTGTCTGTCCGAAGCACTGCGAGGAAGGAACGGTTAGTATGTATCCTGCGCATTATCCAGGATTAAAAATAAGCTAGTTTCATTTGAAGCTGACCCTAAAGACCACTCTAAAGGTTAGCTTTCAAATTGCCTACCTACACTTTTTCAGGAAACCGAAGAAGTGTGCGGCAACGATAATAAGACCTACAGCAGCATATGCTCGCTGCGTGATGTAGCTTGCCGTGAAAAGCGGCGACTACACGTCAAACATATGGGCTCTTGCGGTGAGTTACTACTTCAACCAAATATGTCTACATTTAGTTTAATAAATTTTCCGTCTCACTCGTAATTCCTGTACCAAAGACATGGTGACCAAATAGTCTCACTTCAAACTTTTCGAACATAGGCAGCACTATATAATTTGGGTACTTATAACATAACTTACCTAGGTATCTAAATCGTATGGAATGGAGTAAGCATGCAAAGAAATTTAAAAGTTCACTCAACAAGTGTGTATTTAACCTACAAAAAAAAAAAGAATACAAATGTAAAGCACAAAACATGACATGGTGGTCCACTGAACTCAATCAAATGGGGAAACACGTAAACCACATCTGCGACACAGAGGTGGAGGGGACTGCGACATATTTAGCTATAGAAAAGAAAAAGATTATATGTATACAGATAAATAAAAATGAAAATAGGTATTAAAAGTATGCTTGTTAAATATAATGGGTATATTTTAAAATAAGCATACAACATTAATTTAAGAAAATAACAAAAATATCAATTGTCGAAACAAAGCAAAACTTGTATTCCTAGAAAGATGTAATAAATTGATGTCCCTCAATAGAAGATAAGACCGAGAACGTGTAAACCAATAGTTTTAAATATCTATAAGAAGAAGTTGTAAATCTGGAAAGAAAATAAAAATAAGTTGTTGTTTTTAATAAAAATTACAACCCCAAAAATAAAAAATAAACTGTAGATAGAATAGAGTAGTTGTAGCAAGGAGCTCCCACCTTGAAAAGTGATGAAAGACGATGAATGACAGAAAGACAAAGTATGTGGAATGATAATACGAGAGGCATCAAAAGCGAGAACTGGTATGAAAGAGTACATAGACGAACACAGGCTCCGATCATGTTGGAGGTAGACTTATGTTACCATATGTGGCAAATACCAGGGCAGAAACGACCCGATGGCGAGTCGAGCTGGGTAACTACGCGGTACTAATAAAATGGACTAGACTGGCTACCGACAAACAGAATTGGAATAAGATGACCGATCGCGGCCTTTGCCCAAAAATGCGACTCGTAAAAAACAATTACATTAATTTAATAATAAAATTAAAATAACTTACTATTTGAAAGTTAAATACCTACGTATTATTAAGCTAGTAAATAAATAATAAACATGTTACCATTTTGATAGCTTGATATTGATTATAATAACCTACAATATGATTCCAGAGTCATGCATCGGCGTGGAGTGTCCAAGCGGCACTTGGTGCGCGCGCGGGCAGTGCGCGTGCTCCAACCCGTGCGCCGACGTGCCGCGCGAGCCCGTGTGCTCCAGCGCGCGCAGCACGTTCGTGCACGAGTGCGCGCTGCAGCGCGCGGCGTGCGAGGCGCGCATGCGCGGCGAGCCGCCCGTGCGCGTCGCCTACTATGGCGAGTGTGCGGAGGAGGAGAATAATACGGCGGGTACGTAGTATGAAAAAACGAAAAGCGGCCAAGTGCGAGTCGGACTCGCCCATGAAGGGTTCCGTATTTAGGAGATTTATGACGTATAAAAAAAAACTACTTACTAGATCTCGTTCAAACCAATTTTCGGTGGAAGTTTACATGGTAATGGTAATGGAAGTTTACATAATAATGTACATCATATATTTTTTTTAGTTTTATCATTCTCTTATTTTAGAAGTTAGGGGGGGGGGGGGGGGACACACATTTTACCACTTTGGAAGTGTCTCTCGCGCAAACTATTCAGTTTAGAAAAAAATGATATTAGAAACCTCAATATCATTTTTGAAGACCTATCCATAGATACCCCACACGTATGGGTTTGATGAAAAAAAAAATTTTGATTTTCAGTTCGAAGTATGGGGAACCCCAAAAATTTATTGTTTTTTTCTATTTTTGTGTGAAAATCTTAATGCGGTTCACAGAATACATCTACTTACCAAGTTTCAACAGTATAGTTCTTATAGTTTCGGAGAAAAGTGGCTGTGACATACGGACGGACAGACAGACGGACAGACAGACGGACAGACAGACAGACATGACGAATCTATAAGGGTTCCGTTTTTTGCCATTTGGCTACGGAACCCTAAAAAGCGGCCAAGTGCGAGTCGGACTCGCGCACGGAGGGTTCCGCACCATCAACAAAAAATAGAGCAAAACAAGCAAAAAAGCGGTCACCCATCCAAGTACTGACCCCGCCCGACGTTGCTTAACTTCGGTCAAAAATCACGTTTGTTGTATGGGAGCCCCACTCAAATCTTTATTTTATTCTGTTTTTAGTATTTGTTGTTATAGCGGCAACAGAAATACATCATCTGTGAAAATTTCAACTGTCTTGCTATCACGGTTCGTGAGATACAGCCTGGTGACAGACGGACGGACGGACGGACGGACGGACGGACGGACAGCGGAGTCTTAGTAATAGGGTCCCGTTTTTACCCTTTGGGTACGGAACCCTAAAAAACAGTTCTCAATGGGACTGCCAGCGTCATATTTTACCAACTTTGTTAGGTACCTAATACGGAATACTTCCTTTTTAGCGTTCTGAAGGAAATACAATGCATGGTCAGATAGTGGCGCGAGTCGGAGGCGCTTCTACTCTAAAAATCCGAAAAACAAAATAGAGCGCGATATTCAGAGCACAAAAACGGCCTAAGTGTAAGCATATTTAAGTTTTTCTGCTTTGGCAAACAGTGAACTAACTGCCACACAGAAGAGTGCCTCTGGGGTTACAAACGTTACGTCTCATTTATGAAGTCTTTTTCTATAAATATTTTCATTATTTACAGGTGTAAACAAAAGCGCTAAAATAACGGAGATAACAAACGAGATCTCAAGTGAAAGAGAGAGAGGGGAGAACGAAAACTCCAGCGAGCCAACCGGCACGGCGGTGTGCGCTCGTGTCCAATGCGCGTATGAAGCTACTTGCGCGGTTGACTCCAATGGTCAACCAAGGTATAAATCAGGGATGTTGCGGATGCCGATTTTTTGGTCTCCGCGGATGCGGATGCGCATTTTTAAAGGTGCTAAGACGTTCCTGTACCGACCTATTCCACATCCGCATTAACACCCGCATCGATTTTATGCGGATGCGGATGTTGAAAATAATGCGGAAGTCCCGCGGTTGCGTATGCGGATGCGGATATTCGTAACATCCCTGGACTATGAATATATTTATTAGTATCAGAGTGCCAACTGTCGTTAGTACTTTTTTGGCATATTTTTGTCTCCCTAATTATTATAAATATCTGAACCTACTCTGTAGATCAGACGCATGCTAGCATGAGTTGAGTGACTCCAAACATCAAGCGCGACTTCAAGTAAGTATAGACTCGCGCGCAAGAACGCAACTTATGTTAGACCGCCAGGCAAACAACAGTCGCAACATGTAACGACAATGACAGCAAGATTTTAAAGTAGTGTTCTTTTTTCGTGCCTATATCAAGAATAAAGGTTTCTTCAAAGTATTTAATACAAATAAAATAAAATTAGGGTGCAATTAAGTCACGTTTGCGATTAGTATTCTAAGTAGCTGTGTTTGTACCTAATCATTCACCTTGACTCTCCTGCCGATATCTATAACATATTGTGATGCATTTCTTGCTTTTTATAGCATACTAGGTCTAAAGTTCATGTAATGTTTGGCAGATGCGCGTGCCTATTCGATTGCGCAGCCGCGGCCGCTGCGGCGGCCACGTCGGCGCCTGTGTGCGCGTCCGACCTGCGCCTGTACCCCACGCTCTGCCACATGAAGTTAGAGTCGTGCCGCCGGCAGGAGGAGCTGCGGCTGCGGCCGCTGGCGCTGTGTCGAGGGCTCGAGGTACACCAATCATTGTGACGTCGGCGCCCGTGTGCGCGTCCGACCTGCGCCTGTACCCCACGCTCTGCCACATGAAGTTAGAGTCGTGCCGCCGGCAGGAGGAGCTGCGGCTGCGGCCGCTGGCGCTGTGTCGAGGGCTCAAGGTACACCAATCATTGTGACGTCGGCGCCTGTGTGCACGTCCGACCTGCGCCTGTACCCCACGCTCTGCCACATGAAGTTAGAGTCGTGCCGCCGGCAGGAGGAGCTGCGGCTGCGGCCGCTGGCGCTGTGTCGAGGGCTCGAGGTACACCAATCATTGTGACGTCGGCGCCCGTGTGCGCGTCCGACCTGCGCCTGTACCCCACGCTCTGCCACATGAAGTTAGAGTCGTGCCGCCGGCAGGAGGAGCTGCGGCTGCGGCCGCTGGCGCTGTGTCGAGGGCTCAAGGTACACCAATCATTGTGACGTCGGCGCCTGTGTGCACGTCCGACCTGCGCCTGTACCCCACGCTCTGCCACATGAAGTTAGAGTCGTGCCGCCGGCAGGAGGAGCTGCGGCTGCGGCCGCTGGCGCTGTGTCGAGGGCTCGAGGTACACCAATCATTGTGACGTCGGCGCCCGTGTGCGCGTCCGACCTGCGCCTGTACCCCACGCTCTGCCACATGAAGTTAGAGTCGTGCCGCCGGCAGGAGGAGCTGCGGCTGCGGCCGCTGGCGCTGTGTCGAGGGCTCGAGGTACACCAATCATTGTGACGTCGGCGCCCGTGTGCGCGTCCGACCTGCGCCTGTACCCCACGCTCTGCCACATGAAGTTAGAGTCGTGCCGCCGGCAGGAGGAGCTGCGGCTGCGGCCGCTGGCGCTGTGTCGAGGGCTCGAGGTACACCAATCATTGTGACGTCGGCGCCCGTGTGCGCGTCCGACCTGCGCCTGTACCCCACGCTCTGCCACATGAAGTTAGAGTCGTGCCGCCGGCAGGAGGAGCTGCGGCTGCGGCCGCTGGCGCTGTGTCGAGGGCTCGAGGTACACCAATCATTGTGACGTCGGCGCCCGTGTGCGCGTCCGACCTGCGCCTGTACCCCACGCTCTGCCACATGAAGTTAGAGTCGTGCCGCCGGCAGGAGGAGCTGCGGCTGCGGCCGCTGGCGCTGTGTCGAGGGCTCGAGGTACACTAATCATTGTGACGTTTTAACTAAAAGTTACCACATTGCCGGTGGTCGATAAGGTTGATTTCAAATTGAAGCTTTATGGAAATAGCGCTATATTGACAAACGACAATAAGTACCCTTTTGGTTGAAAGTAGCACAATTAGTGTTTTTAGACACTAAGGTGACTAAGGTATTAAAAGATACAGAAAACTGAACGACTTGATAGAAGTGCAACGACAAAGAAGTCGTATCGTATGTGATAACCTGTGGTTAATCTTATAATATCTTTAGGGACATCTTTCCCATTCCATCCCATTAATGTGCATCTTAACGTTATAGGACACAGGTAAACGTCAACTTGGATTAAAAAAGTATTTCTGTAATTGTACAGTTCCGACCGTGTGGCGACGACGAGCCGGTGACGGACGCAGAAGGGCGACCCGTGGACTGCGGCGGCGGCCCACATCGCAAGGACTGCCCCATCGGCAGTTATTGCCATCACACCACTAAAGCAGCCCGCTGCTGCAGAAAAGGTACCTGACCCTTTGTATTAATTATTTTCTTACCGCCAGATGGAGCATAAAAAAGTGCTATAAGACCCGACCAAAGTTCTATCTGATATCAGTTACTCTTTGATATCCTCTGCTTTGCAAAGCAAAAGACTTTTCTTGAGCGGTTAGTCCAGCCAGGGCTTTGCCTGGTTGTCACCAAAGATATATGTAATAAGATGTAATAAGTAAATACAGTAATAAAACTTTATTGTTACTTCTCACTATTACAAATAATAATTCGATAAAATTAAACACATAATATCCTTGAACTAAAGTCGCGAATTCATATTCAAACTGGGCTTTTAATCTTGCTACGACCACAATTCAAGACGTCAAGATCAAGACTTATTATAGGTATGATCCAAAACGTCTCTTTGCTTTATTTAGGTACCTAAGTAACGTTCCTATCAGACGCGGCAAAACATGTTTTATAAAAATAAATTTCATCAGCTGCGGCTTGATGTAATAAACGCGCGATTATTTATTCTTTCAGACAAAACTCAACCCGAGAAAAAGACCTGCCAAGAATCATGGCACGGCTGCTGCGCCGACGGGGTGACGCCGGCGCGCGGGCCGGGAGGCAGCGGCTGCCCGTCGCAGTGCGGCTGCCACCGGCTCGGCTCCGTGTCGGAGCAGTGCGACGACAGCGGCCAGTGCGACTGCCGGCCCGGCGTCGGCGGCCTCAAGTGCGACCGCTGCGAGCCCGGCTACTGGGGCCTGCCCAGGATCGGGACCGGACACATGGGATGTATTCGTGAGTTGCTCTTGAACGCTTGTCTACACCGTCAATCTGAAACAAATGACGATTTCGTGTATCCGAAGCATAGACTAGGAATCCTCTAGACGGAGTTTAGAGCAATTATTTCATGAAACTGATGATGCCAAAAATATGGGGGTGCGGGGGGACGAGGTGAGCGAATCCCGTGCCGTGATTGGTCCGTTCAAAGACACGGACCAATCACGGCACGGGATTGACTCGAAGATAGAGTAAAACTACCGTATAAGTGGCAGAGGGGGTAGCGTTACTATGCTCAGTCTAGAGGATGTCTTGTCTGTGATCCGAAGGTAATTAGATAAGACAAGATTTGGCTTGTTGAATGCTGACCCTGAAACATGTATATAGGAATTTTGATTGATTGATTGATTAAACTTCATAATGTCTCAAGGGGCTTTATATGTATAATAAACGGAGTAATATAAATGTCCTATATCTGTATGTCCTATGTCTGTATGTCCTAGCTAAAGAGGTTTTAAATATAACACTTTAAACTCTCGCGTTTTGTACACATATTTAATTACACAAACGGGTCTACCGCGATATAATTTAATTGTTTTTACCTTTAATTCCGACGTTTCAGCTGAGTTGCACCAGCTGTGGTCACGGAAAGACTGACGTCCCAACAAATGTCAACGGATATATTAATAAAACACCACTAAACTACCCGAAATTAAATTATATAGAGGTTTTAAATGTTTTTTTTTGCTATATTTATAAACATATCATTTTCAGCTTGCGGATGTTCGGCGTTCGGATCAGTGCGCGAAGACTGTGAACAAATGACGGGGCGCTGCGTATGCAAGCCCGGCATCCAGGGGCAGAAATGCACGGTGTGCTCCAACCACGAACACGCGCTCGGCCCTAATGGTTGCTTCGATCGTACGTACTATTGCTGTTCGACATTCGGGTTAGTTAGTACGTGAAGACTGCGAGCATATGACAGGGCGCTGCGTATGCAAGCCCGGCATCCAGGGGCAGAAATGCACGGTGTGCTCCAACCACGAACACGCGCTCGGCCCTAATGGTTGCTTCGATCGTACGTACTATTGCTGTTCGACATTCGGGTTAGTTAGTACGTGAAGACTGCGAGCATATGACAGGGCGCTGCGTATGCAAGCCCGGCATCCAGGGGCAGAAATGCACGGTGTGCTCCAACCACGAACACGCGCTCGGCCCTAATGGTTGCTTCGATCGTACGTACTATTGCTGTTCGACATTCGGGTTAGTTAGTACGTGAAGACTGCGAGCATATGACAGGGCGCTGCGTATGCAAGCCCGGCATCCAGGGGCAGAAATGCACGGTGTGCTCCAACCACGAACACGCGCTCGGCCCTAATGGTTGCTTCGATCGTATGTACTATTGCTGTTCGACATTCGGGTTAGTTAGTACGTGAAGACTGCGAGCATATGACAGGGCGCTGCGTATGCAAGCCCGGCATCCAGGGGCAGAAATGCACGGTGTGCTCCAACCACGAACACGCGCTCGGGCCCAATGGTTGCTTCGATCGTACGTACTGCTGTTCGACGTTCGGGCACAGAATAAATAATAGTACTAAGTACAGAAGACTCTCTAACAAAACGCGTCTGTTACGATCAGCACAGATATAGCCGCTAGGTGGCGACAGCGCCACGCGTGGCTTATGGCTTTCCCCAAAATTGGGGTGGAACGGATGTACTTTTAGCTACCTGTAGCAAAGCGACGAAATCGCGGAGTGAGCCACGCCTGGTTCGGGTTAGTTAGTAAGTGAAGACTGCGAGCAAATGACGGGGAGCTGTGCGTGAGCAAGCCTGGCATCCGAGGGCAGAAATATACGGTGTGCTCCAACCACAAACTTTCTCGTACCATTTAGACGCGTCACACACTTAAGTAGTTAAATATAAATAAATATTACGCCTTTGACCATTTTGGCTATCTTTATTTAGTCGATGCTGACTGTATCACGCATTTAAAATTATATTATCTTATCTTTTTTATGTTATCACAAGTTTTTACTAAAGTGCTGTAGTGCTTGAGGGCTTTGTGCGCAATAACACGTATTTTTTTGTACAGCGGAATCGACGCAACTGCCAGCGACGAGCTGCGAGCACATGGCGTGCTACTTCGGCGCGTACTGCGTGGTGCGCAGCGGGCTCGCGCAGTGCGAGTGCGGCGGCGGCGACTGCGGCCCCGCCGGGGCGCCCTCAGTCTGCGGTAGCGACGGCCGCACCTACCTCTCCGCTTGCCACCTCCGCACGCACGCCTGTAGGACGCAAGCCGACATCGTGGTGCAGGCCTTCGGCCCCTGCGCCGACGCCGGCCCGCACGTTAGGCGAGGTAGTCGCTCCACCGGCCTCACACTCACGCGCCCCCGCACCCCATTTGCATCGCTAACGCCCGGCCCCGCCTCCGCGGACACCACCGACAGCGGCAAGCCGGACAGCCCCGAGCCCGACCTCGCGTGCGTCGACGTCCTCCCGCCGGTCGGATATCGTTAGAACGAGCTAGCTCCACCCCCATTACTCGCACAACTCATTAAGTATCCGCTAGCACCCGTGTACCTAAATCTTAAGACGTATCGATTGATTACATTTCCAGAAATGAACAGTGATGCACCGTTGCAAACGAACGAAGTCCAGTCCCAGTGTGTTCCGAAGCCGACGGCGGTGATAGTGGAGGAGGTGGAGGAGGTGTTGACGAATGAGATCGGGGAATATTCGATTTATGATGAATTCGAGGACGTAGAGGAAATATATAGAATGCCCCTGTTCGACGGGTTCGCGCGGATGATGGCTCGAACGAGGCTGCCCGCGAAACGTTTCGATATCTGGGCTGAAGTGTCCGCAGTATGCGACGAAGGCACGCTCCTCAGCGCGGCCGGGCCGAGGGATAACTTGTGGCTCGGGTTGGGCGAGAACAAAGCTGTGCTACGTTGGAACGCTGGCAGCGGACCGACGGAGCTGCGCGCCGGGAAAGTGAGATTTGACGGTCGGTCGAAGATTTCTGCTCGACGTTACAAGAGGGATGGGATGTTGCGGATGGGCAAGGCGACCGCGAGAGGGTCGACGCCGGGCCGGATGACTTCGCTGGACGTCGACCCTTTCATCTACATCGGTCGTCCGCCGGAGAATATTACAAAAAGGTAAACATATAAAATGTTGTACAGTAGAGTCCGATTAGTACGACTTCGCATATAACAACCAACCGCTTATAGCGACGTAAGTATAGGCACTTGTTTGGTTTTAGTATGAGCTACTATGAAAGTACAACCGTTTATTACGACTCCGCACTCCGCTTATAACGACCGACCGCTTTTAACGACGGAAATTGACTCAAAATCCGTCCCTCGAGTCCGGTTACAACGACGAGCGACGTAGTATTTACAAATAAATAGGTAGTTGGTAAGAAGCTTACTCCGTCCCGCGCACCTAACTCCCCTCCCCCTTTTGCGTATACGCAGCAAGATGAAATAGTCATGTGACTTTTCGTAATCTTGCAAACTAAACAAAACCCGATTCCCATTATTCAATCGAGCTTAAACCTCACATACATAATTATGTACATAAGTTGGTTCAATGCAATATTTTGGTAGGTACCTTCGAGCTGATCTGATGATGGATACAGGAGATGGCCATAGGAACTGTGTGATAAAACAACGTCAGATCCCCAAGAATTACGACTTTTTATTTTACGGGATCCGAGTAATTTGCGGATGACGAGTGAGTTGACTACGCGTACCTTGAAAAGTGTGGCTTCTTCTAAACACACAAGTCAAAGACAAAGTGTTGTAAAACTAACGTAAATAAATATTTTAAAGGAAATGTTTTTTTTCTTTGATTTTCGCATAAGTATTAATAAATACAAAATGACGTAATTATTTTGATTAAAAAAATATGTATATTAAAATTGGCAGTTCGTTTTGTACGACGTCCGGTTAGTACGACGGAATATCAGCGGTCCCTTGAGCGTCGTTATAACCGGACTCTACTGTATTTGCTGTTGGTGGCAGTGTCGTCCAAGTTTTTGAAAAATAATTGATAAAAAGACAAAACTACTAAATTACTCGTCTTTAAATCATACTCATAAATCTCATAATCTTTAATCAGGTTGGGATTGAAATCGGAATCCGTTTCTATGAAGTGTCAAGAGATGTCCCCTTACTAGGTAGGTACCTACCTCGTTTTTTTAGCATTACAAAAAAGGTAAGCAATCTTGATGTGTTTTTTTATTGAAAAACGCTTATACCGTAAATGGTAACCTACTTATGAAACCAAAAGAATGTAAATAAGTAGGTATATATCCTTGCTTATAATTGTTACATATTTGCTGTAACTTATTAAAAAAATATTATTCAATAAAAAGACACGTCAATATTGTTTACCATTTTTCTAATGGTAAAAAACGAGGTACAAAACGCAGGACACTTTTTTAGGCCCGGCCACACCGGCTACTTGTGCGTAGACGTGCACGCATCTGTATATTACAACCCGCACGTGCACGTCTGCGCATACGCACCCGGTGTGCACAGGCGGTAATACGTCGGTCGGTTGTGTGTTGGCAGGCTGCCCGGAGCCCCCTCGCTGTCGGGGTTCGTGGGCTGCGTGCACCGGCTGCGCGTGAGCGGGCGCGACGTGATCCCGCCGGCGCGAGGGCTCACGCTGCGCGGGCAGGGGCTGCGCGCCTGCACGCCGCGCAACATCGCGCAGGTCGTGTGCCCCTAGTACTCTACACAAACCAAACTACTACATCTCTGCCATAGAGAAAAAAATACATAGAGTGCTCACTCCATACATCAGTTTTAGTACCAAAAAGACTATTAGCATCTAGCATCGAGTAGCGGAACTATCAGTACTGCTACTTGACAATAGATGACGCCACCGACCGGAAAGTCTTATGCCGTTGAGATAAGACGTACTGATAGTTCCGCTACTCGATGCTAGATGTAGACACTGAAATTAATAGTCTGAACTGATGTATGGAGTGAGCACTCTATGTATTTTTTTCTCTATGTCTCTGCCGCGCTTACGTAATTCACTGTATGTGAAACTCTAGTTTGATTTCACACACGCGGTTCTATTAGAAAATCACCGCGCATCTTCTTTGCCAACCGCCTGAGATAAGTGGTACATCTAAAGCGCGACAGCCGGGCTAGCACATGGTTGGCGCGACAGTATCTCGCGGCGAGATAGAGTACCCGTCCTTCTTTAATTAACATAGCTGGAAAAAGACGGGTAGTCTATCTGGCCTTAAGATACTGTCGCGCCAATCATGTGCTAGGCCTACAGGATTGTGCCCGTTTAGGGTTGCCAAGCATGTGAACGGGCCATATAGAAAAGATACATAGTGAAAGTGTTGTTTCTTGTTTTCTTCATTAAAGTATTTTAATATAATAGTTTTAGTGGATAATACGTTTATTGTTGAAATATGTATTGTTTCTGCATGCATTTTGCGCTACGGTACGGGATAAACCCTGTTACTCTTCTTTTATTGTAAAAACTAGCTTGGATAAAGCCTCGTACACACTAAAATACCTTTGTACGATTAAAGAAGTTCTACCTAGTTTGAGAATATGAATGTTTGGTTAAATTAAATATTTTAATATTAAATAAATTAGGGACCGAAACAGTTATTATTGTGGTGCCAAAAGCGTTTCTTAAATTAAGATTTGGCTGAACACGGAGTGATGGAATTGTAAAAGATTCAAAAGGTTAATCTTCTATTTTAGTCCAAATACATATAATGAATGACTGTCAAAGTTAAGCAATAAATTATAGTCATAAAATTAATATCGAATATATTATCACTCCTTTCAAGTGACTTTTCTCAATTTAAATACCTAATTAAAATTATATGATCTACATCTACTTACATTTATTTACCTATAATGAAAAATGTGATAATGATTATGAATTCTTGTAAAATATCGAAGTGTGTATCACTATTTTCTATAACATATCTAATACTGTGCATTTTTTAATAAAGTTTCTTGTTATTTATAATGTATATTTGATTATTTTTACCTACTTATCCTCTTCAGGCTCACCCGCAACACCATAGAGGAGTAAGTGCGTTGCCGTCCTTTAAAATAGGAGTAGGTACCTACGCTCTTTTCTTGAAGGTTAATTAAATAAGGCTTGATGAAACAAATGAAATGCGCTGCATGCATATTATAATCACTTAATATCTGGGAGACCTAGCTTCGCTCGGAAAACATATAAAAACTTAAAAATGCGCGTTTTCCCAGAGAAAAAAACCTAGCTAGATCGATTTTTTCACCCCCGAAAACCCCCATATAGCAAATTTCATCGAAATCGTTAGAGCCGTTCCCGAGATCCCCGAAATATATATACATATAAATAAATAAATAAATATACAAGAATTGCTCGTTTAAAGGTATTAGATAGCTTGACGTACGCTTAGGAAATAAAGTCAAACGCCCACAGGAGGCCTGGTTCGATTTAAGATACCTACGTCAAAAATTTGCTAAATATATATATAATATAAATAAAATAAAATAAAAATGTATGGAGTTTAGCATATTTTAATGGCGGATATTACCTTGACAGTTGTGGCTCTGCGGCCATATTGGTTTTGCGGAAACTACAAGTCTCTAATAAGATTTCGAGTTTTTCTTGTAATATTTGTATAAAAATCCTTTCATTGAAAGGGATTGTTATTTTTTACAAAATGCCACCTAAAAAGCAATATAGGACTTATTATTATGTATGTATGTATGTATATACTTTATTGCATATAGAAATAAAAACACGAGAAACATAGTTACAGAGTAAATTAAATACAACAAAGGCGAACTTATCCCTGTATGGGATCTCTTCCAGTTAACCTTTGAGGAAACGAATAAAACAAAACAGAAGTAACGATGAATGACAAACAAAACAATAGTGTACAATCACTAAAGTTAATGAAATGCAAGTTTTGAATACACATTGTTACAAATAATATACATAAACATAAATAGAAATACTTAAATAAATAAAAATAAAGCGTACATATATAAATATAACCTAAATTAAAGAAATAAATAAATACTCAATATATATCATAAAACAAATAGATATGAGCTCGAACCAGAAAAGTAAAGGAAACTAAAGAAGTACTAATCGAGGAAAACCGAACTACTTATGTATCGGAAAGCCACAATTTTATGTTATTATGTTATTTGTGGGATTCGTGCCTATCATCGGTGTGAAAATAAAGAAAGGAAACTTATGGCGAGATTTACATTGGATCCTGACCGGTAACCAAGAAATTAGATAATATTTAGTCGCATGTAACGTGAAAGCACGATTGTGCGTATGCTTTATTTGTTAAAACCATGTTAAAAACTTAAACATTGTTTTATTGTAACACTAGTGCTGCTCTTGATAACTATAACTATCGATAACTTTCATATTTTTTCAGTTACAGACAGTGGATGACTGAGCATTTTGCCGACTGCGATGAGAAGTTAGCATTAATGTTTTCCATTTTACTACTAGTTACGAAATGAATGTCGTAGAAAAAATTTAGTATTTTCTTTGGGAGAAGAGAAAACTGCTGATTTATTAAAAAAGGCAGAGCAAGGAGGCACAGCAAAATATATTGTAGTTTGTAATTATTGTGAATAATTAGGGTAATGATTGTATTTTTGTTAATAAAATAGGGTAATGTTTGTTAATAAAAACGAGTAATGTAAATAAAATACTTAGACTGTAAGGTTATTTGTTTTATTTTTATCGATAAAAATTGTAACTTATTTTGTATCACCCGAGAGGTGATTTATCGATATCGATTATGACGATAATTTATCGATAAATGCTACGAAGGCGTGTGTACAGCACTATTCGTTTCGTTATGTTGGCACTCACGTTGCTTGACGTTTGACGTGTGTCCTATTGTGCGGTTGTCACTAGATGTATGCTAAACTGATTCCAATGGCGAGTAAGGAAGTCAGTCCCGTCTATTAATGGCTCCTCTCCACGATGGGCCAGCGCCGGCCACTCCAAGGGATGCATTTATGCGTTAGAGGGAGCAAGTGATATTGTTATCTCATTCTGCCGTATGGCAGAGGTAGGGTTGCCATAATTAGTCGGAACTGATAAGGGACAGTGGTATTCTAGAGCGCTATTAATAAATCAATAAATATTATAGGACATTTTTACACAAACTGACTAAGCCCCACGGTAAGCTCAAGAAGGCTTGTGTTGTGGGTACTCAGACAACGATATATATAATATATAAACACTTAAATAGGTACATAGAAAACAACCATGACTCAGAAACAAATATCTGTATCACCATACAAATAAATGCCCTTATCAGGATTCGAACCCGGGACCATCGGTTTCATACTCTTCATAGGCAGGGTCACTACCCACTAGGCCAGACCGGTCGACAAAATACGGGAAATTCATATACGGGACCAGTAAAAATACGGGACGTGATACTTAAATACGGTGACAGTCCCGTATATACGGGACGTATGGTAACCCTATGTAGAGGAGCCATAAAACGTAGTGGTTATATTCTCTTTGGTTACTACTACAAACAAAACTACCGGAACAATTGAGCTGAAATTTGGTACACGTTTGTAAGTTAGTACCTACACGTAAATATATATGATAAAATTGATCCAACTGATCTAACTCGCAGTTGGAAGTTTTTTTCAACTACCTATCACATACCTACTATACTGGGTCAACCAAATCTTGTCAGTAAATAGGAACAAAAAAAAACTATACTCATCCTTTTCTTTTGGGTGCTAGTACTAGTGTAAGACAAAGATAGTATGATTCTCTTTGTCTATGTTTGAAATCAAACAGACCTTTGACACACTATAGTAGTTCGCCTCGAACTGAGAACTCGCGGTTCGCCAAAAAGATCAATTGAATCTAGTCAGCAAAGGATCGAAAACCGCTTGCGATTTATTGCAAGGTCTGTGGAGCCCCCTCATAGATTTAAGTCATCATAGATTTTAAAATTGACAGTATCTGTGGTAGATATCTATAGCTCACCATTTACCACCCAGTCCACCATTTATGTATCTTTAGGTACCTACTAGTTATTATACCTAGCCATCAGTTACCTGAACATAGTGATGTTAGTTTAAAAATATAGTGTCTGTTTCTTAAAAATTGAGTTTACGGAAAAAAAATGACCAAATTGGTTCTTGTCCATTACTTACCACAGAATAAATAATAGTACTAAGTACAGAAGACTCACTCTCTAACAAAACGCGTCTGTTACGATCAGCACAGATATGGCCGCTAGGTGGCGATAGCGCCACGCGCGGCTTATGGCTTTCCCCAAAATTGGGGCCGGAACGGATGTACTTTTAGCTACCTGTAGCAAAGCGACGAAATCGCGGAGTGAGACACGCCTGCCATTACTGGTACCATAGAGAAAAAAATACATAGATTGCTCACTCCATACATCAGTTTTAGTACCAAAAACACTATTAGCATCTAGCAACGAGTAGCGGAACTATCAGTACTGCTACTTGACAATAAATGTAGCACCGACCGGAAAGTCTTATGCTGTTGAGGTAAGACTTTCCGGTCGGTGCTACATCTATTGTCAAGTAGCAGTACTGATAGTTCCGCTACTCGATGCTAGATGTAGACACTGAAATTAATAATCTAACTGATTAATAGTCTAACTGATGTATGGAGTGAGCACTCTTGTCTTATTATATTTCTCTATGCTGGTACCTACGGTCCCATCATTGTTACTACGAATAAATAATAAGAATGTGTTGCGTATGTAGGTATTTGGTCACTTTGAATCCGACTATGTAAGTATTTGATGTTGACTGTAAGGAATATAAGGTAAGTACATTACATAGGTACCTCGTTTTCGTGAGTAGGTCTCAAGTGTGTTGTTTGAAATTACATGAAATATGTAGGTACTAAGAAGTCTAAAAACCTCTATCTATTCCCAAGTACATAGATATTTTATTTTGACGAGCTTTTATCGTCTACAGTAAGTTAGGTATCTACAGTTTTACGATTTGTGGGCGGTCATTTAAACTTTTATTACATTTCAAAAGTCACCTTATAATTTACGCAGTGTTGATACGTTGAAATAGAAGTAGATAAATTTCTAGTCGTTTCGCTCGGTTTTCATCGTCGCCGGAGCCCCATTATTTTCTTATCTACATTTCTGCCCCTCTTTCCTTTATAATCCCTCTTATCGTCGTCTACTTCATAAAAGCCAAGGACTTCAAATTTAAAGCCATTATTCCGTTAGACGAACAACTGAAAGCAAGTCGTAAAAAGTTTATTTTTCCACAGTTTTTCCTTTATCAATAATAAAATGATAATAACAAGTTCGCTCCCATCGTTATGGGCAGGCATATTAATTTAAATGTTGGTAAGTAATTGTAGCTTCGGTCGCAGATATCTTCCCGTTTCGCGTTTTAAACATCTTGTAACTCGTAACGCCTATTAAAAGTCTTCTCCATTTCAAAAGTAATAAAAAGTAACTTATAAAAATAATTAAATAAGTGGGCTCACACCTCGTGTACCTATATGAATTATCTATGTCTAGACTCTAGCTATCTAGTAGTAGTAGTATGTCTTCTGACATGTCTAGTGGCACAATTCCTTATGGAAACTAAGAAAATTATGAGTTTTAAAACGAACGACCGACCGGTCTGGCCTATTGGGTTATTAGTGACCCTGCCTATGAAGCCGATGGTCCTGGTTTCGAATCCCGGTAAGGGCATTTATTTGTGTGATGAGCACAAATACCTATTTGTATAATGTATAAGTACATATGTATACATAAATAATATTATTTATGTATTATATACATCGTTGTCTGAGTACACAATACAAGCATTCTTGAGCTTACTGTGGGACTTGGTCAATCTGTGTAAGAATGTCCTATAATATTTATTTATTTAAAACGAAATATTTGTACCGTCTCAAAATACAAACCAAAGATTCCAGCGGTATTTGTTCCGAAATAATAGGACTTCTAATGGGATTCGAATCAGAAGAGTCGACGCCTATATAACAAAGTCGACTTTCTCAGCTAACAAGAAACTGCCGTTTGTCAGCTACTATGAGACCAGATGGCGGCTCACCCTGCAGCCACATGAGCATGAGCACTCACTTAGGCGTGAGGCATTAATTTCGTCATAACAGTCGTTTGCCTAATCGCCTGCCACGCAGTAATATCGCTAAAAGCCACCATTCACGTTCCCCTGCGTCGCTGTGAACGTTCTCGTCGTTACCGGAGACTTTTTCTAAACGAAATGAGATGAAAATTAGGGTGCGAGATTTTGAATTTCAAATCGGGCGAAAATTGGCGGTAACACAAGTGGCCTAATAAAGAGCTAAGTTGGTAGTTTGAGAACTTGCTCGTATTTTCTTTGGTGCTTTTTAGTGTTGCGTATCTACCGTACCTACCCGAAGGTTGCGAAATGGAACCTATTACTAAACCTTCGCTCTATGTCATCGATGCTGTACCTATCTCATGATCCGTTTAGGTACTTTAGGTCCATTAATAAAAAATACTACAGAATGCGTCTCCTTTAGTTAACAAAATAACAATAACAATCGTACCTATTATTATTACAGAAAAAAATATTCCTCCAGCCGGTGCTACATTAAGGTAAACTGCAACCATATTCTCGTCCAAGACTCCAAGTTCCCTCTTGTTGGGGACCTTCTGACTGCGTTCCTCGGTTCACGGATATTGACTCAAGAATTTTTAAAAATGTGTCTAGGATTGTAGCTAATACGATCGTATTCCCATAATTACGTCGCGTGTACCTATGTACACCTGACCTGACCTGACCTATGTCAGGTCACCTTTTATTGGTACATTTGTCCCATCCTTATTCCACAAAAAAAAAACTATAAATGTTGACTACAACATCAACTCTCGAATGTTTACGCTCAGACTGAAACGGAATTTGTAATATCAATTTTAAACAGTAGTCCTCGCTTTATCAGTCTTAATTTTCTGCGTCGCAATCTCGTCGCTTCCGGATGCACATAAACAGTAAATAATAGGCGGATTTGTTCGCTGAGCCGAACCAATGCTCCTGAAATGGACTAGCTTTACGATCCCGTCTGCGAGCTCCGAATTTCAATGACGAAATAAGACTGAATGAGTGAAATATGAGGGTACATGCGAGGTTACGGATCAATATCATCTTATGTGGGACGTTAGGTATGTTCAGTGTTAGATTTCCTGTGTTAGGAATTCGATTCCAAGTTGAATCGGTGCTGGAGCACGCCTATTGTGTCGACGACGAACTTATATCCTGTATGGGCGCAAGCTCTAGGCAACTATGTTAGTGTTATTTGCAATTGTAATACTCAGCACATCGAAATCATCGCACTGCTGAAAGTACTTAGATAAACTGGAATGTTATTATTGGTTTGGTTTTCGAACGGTAGAAACAAAAAACCGGCCAAGTGCGAGTCGGACTCGCGCACGGAGGGTTCCGCACCATCAACAAAAAATAGAGCCAAAAAATCGTGTTTGTTGTATGGGAGCCCCCCTTATATATTTATTTTATTTTATTTTTAGTATTTGTTGTTATAGCGGCCACAGAGATACATCATTTGTGAAAATTTCTACTGTCTAGCTATCGCGGTTCATGAGATACAGCCTGGTGACAGACGGACGGACGGATGGACAGCGGAGTCCCGTTTTTTACCCTTTGGGTACGGAACCCTAAAAACGAACAAGTGCGCCGAAACTATTTACCTACCTTTCCACTGCAGGTAATTCATTAACTTGCAATGTTTGTACATTCCATAACTTTGCTTTATCTATTTTATTTATAGTATATTTTTTATACGACCACATCTTCTAGGGGTAGTATAGGCCCAAATTTGACTAAGTAGATACTAAACCGCGCGGTTGTTTTATGCGATAAACTGTCGTCTGAAGAGGTATAGTTTCGAGTGGTGTTAGACATGACAGTAGAATAGTTGAATTAGATACTCACACTTTGTCTCATGCCTAGTTCCCGCAACGGACTTTGAAAATTGGCTTATAACGCAACGACTTACACGTGTTAACTTTGTCCATCGGGTTATCTAGATTACCTAACAACAAAGTATTTAATCCAGTGAAATTGTAGAATTTTGTAACGTGGCTCTTCTGCGTCAAATCCGGTAGTTTTGATTTTTTGCAGACTTATTTATGATGTTGGCCCAATTAATAATCCAGGTTTGTGACATCGAGCGCCGAACGCAACTTTGTCAAAAATCGAAGAAACCGCGAAAATTTCGGTTTTCTTTTAGATTTGGGCGAGTACAACCCTAAAGGACTAGTTTTTGATAGTACCTTTCTTAAACGTTTTTAAAAAAGACTAAATTTGCTACAATACGAGATTAGAATTTAGAACTGTCTCTGTAGATTGAACAGTTTCCGAGATAAAGGCTTTCAAAATTTAGATTTTTTTGAAATTGAGTTCGTAAGCTAAGTGAGTGCAGTGATTATGCACTTTTGACTCAGGCGATGCCGCTTGGCACGATTGTTCCTAAGGTCAAACAAAGCTGATTTGGCCCAATAGCTACGAGATCGTACCGTGCCTACCCCCCGTATTGTAGCAAATTTAGTCTTCTTTAAAAACGTCTAAGGAAAATACTATCAAAAACTAGTCCTTTAGGGTTAGAATCGCCCAAAACTAAAAAAAAAACGAAATTTTTGCGGTTTTTTTCGATTTTTGATAAAGTTGCGTTCGGCGCTCGAGGTCAAAACTTGGATTATTAATTGGGCCAACAACATAAATAAGTCTGCAAAAAATCAGAACTACCGGATTTGATGCAAACGCAAAATGTATAAAATTACTGTATTAATTTATTTGTGTGTGCTTGTAAACTAGTTATCAAACGAACTGGGAAACAATAAGGCGTATCTCGGGCGTGTAAAAGGTAAAGGGTCGGTGTCATGGGTCGAATTACAGAAACGGTCGGGTGTAACAAAGGAAAGTTTATAAGAGGTGTTACTGCTAGGCGCAGTGTCGCGATTATGGGCTTATCTGCACATAGCTTTACCTTAGTTGTTGGTACCTATTGTTGGAAAACCTCTTACTGCCATCACATAAGTGTGAACAAACACACTAGGTATCTCTGGCCTTGTGGGACATTTTTGCCATTTTTGGAAACGTAACTATAATAATCATTATCGGAGTTTAGGATGACTCACGCTAGACCGGGCCGGGCCGGGCCGGAGCTCCGCCTATGTCTAAATAGTATTTTTTTTCGGAAAATGATTTTTTTTTTAAATGTAGAGCTCTTAATGAGCTCTTATTTTTTTGCTACCACTGTATAATATATGTAACACAACATTTTTTTAGTTAACGCACTCAGTGACGCACGAGCGTAGCCAATAACACGGGAAAAACCGTATGTAAAGTAAAGTAAAGCTTTATTTGCGTTAAGTAAATGTGGTTAACAAAAGGTCTTAAATATTACAAATTGAAAAGTATCACACATTTAGCTGAATTGCAGCATGCAAATTATACACCTTATACCTATATCTAAAATCTCCTGCAGTATATACACAAGCTTATATGTATATAATTAACATACCTATCTAATAGTTGAGTGCAAGAAAAACATGAATTTAAATACATTAATAATTTGGCTATTCAGAAATTGAAATTTATATAAATTATAGAAATAAAGCAATAATAAATAATGTCACATTATTATACGACTCGAACCCACCATATGATGAGAAACATGTGTTTTATTACTTTCACAGAAAAACAGTCTTCTTTCGAAAATTACATAGTTACATACGTACTTATATTTTTTCACCGCGACAAGTTTCAGCGCCTTGAAACTATGTACCCAACATAACATAATAGTTCAGTTCAGTGAATTTCCAAAAGAATACACTGGAAGCACAATACTACCGTTGATTTCCTTTGATATATAACAAGGAAACTTTTACTCGTTAAAATAAATGTTCATTTTTTGACCAGAGTGCTTAACGACGATTGTGGCTGATCATCGTAAACATAACAAAACTATATTATTATGAGAGTTTTGTAAATACCATACTAGAATCCACGACATAATTTAATATAACTAATACCGGTATCTTCCTGCAGGATTTTCTCACAGACACATGTTTAACATAATCGCATAAAATCAAATTAGCATTACAACCATCTTATGTACCAATTACAAGTAAATGGAATTTTGCGTTTAAACTTGAAAGCGTTTGAAATACCACGGTGCGTGCATAATAATATATCGCGATGTTTATTGCGGAATATTTTCATAGGAAGCGCCTAGTCGGCGACATTGTTAGAATTTTCAAACGGGTTAATATCAAGAGGGCGGAATGTTTAATTACCGCCGTGACACTCGGCGGAGACAGTCGGCGCACGGCGTTTATTCTTACGACTTCGAGCCTTTTTGCCTTTTATGGGCCAGTTTATATGAACCCACAGTGTGCCTACATACTGGCTATTTCCTCCTCATTAGCGCTTTCCTTGTTGGGTCCTTTTTAGGGTTACGTATCCAAAGGGTAAAAACAGGATCCTATTACTAAGACTTCGCTGTCCGTCTGTCCGCCGTCCGTCTGACCGTCTGTCTATAGTTGACATTTTCACAGATTTTATTTCTGTTGCCGCTATAACAACAAATACTAAAAACAAAGTAAAATGAATATTTAAGTGGAGCTCCCATACAACAAACGTGATTTTTTTACCGTTTTTGCCTAATGGTTTTTACAATTCCTTCAAAAATCCGCAGTGGTCACCCACCGCTTAAATATTTTTACAGTAAGTACATATGTATATACATTTTTGGTATTATTATGACCCAATAGACAATAACAATATGTATTACGGCTTAATAGAAAAAAGAAAACAATTCAGAATATGATCACAAACCTTTGTTTTTTCTGGCTCTGTAGTTTTGTTTGGTCATTTCTTGTTCAGACACTCACCGCCGCAGATTATAAGTAGATCTCGAAGTCCAACATGCTGGCTGTCCTAAGGCATATTCGTGCAAGTGATAGGAATACTGGTGCAGTTCGCATCTTGCAGGTGCGGTTGTTGTGTGCAGGTTATGTAGTTTGCTTATGTCAGAGTAGTTTATGTTTGCCTCAAGTCAGTTTCTGTAATGAGAATTAGTACCTAAGTAGTTTCAAAGTAATTTGGTGTTAGTATTAATTTCTTAAATGTGATTCTTCGTAACAACTAAATAATACCTATTTATATATTTGTTCCTTCTATTTATATGGTGCTATATTGCTAAATAATAATATGGCGCTATTTTACTACTCTCACTAGTCTGACACTATTGAAATCGTTGACCATTTTCCGGGGCTAGCTCTTCGTCTATCTAGCCAACGAAACATGAGTCGTGACAAAAATACTGAGACTAGAGAAAGTATGACAAAAGAAACTGTTCTTGTGGGAGACAATAATAAACCGTGTTGCAAACATGAACTGTTGATAACTTCAATAAACAATAAATCATCAAATTACTTGGAATTCATTCCGAGTGGGAAGCTCTAACAGCAAATTATGTACGTACCTAAATAGCAAATAATCGTCTGCAATTTCCATAATAAAGCGCGTAAGTGATCTCATAGATTCACTCTTGGTAAATTAACGCTAAAGCCACGACAATTATTTACGGCTCTTCCCTCTCGGAATTACAGCTCGCCGCGCCTTTTATGTATTCACGGGTTATAATTCGCAAGCACATAGGATTATTTGAAAACGTAAACGTAGGTGCGGTCATATTTCACAGCGCGGTCGGGTGGCAGTTGCGAAACTAATCGCTGCAAACATGTCGGAAATTATCCTGCTGTAGGCTGTTCGTATTGTAGACGCGCCGCTGCGATCTGCGAGCTCGTTTGGGATGCACTGACGGAATGTATTATGGATTCCGGATTTATTTCAGGCCAATTGTCCCGGCGTTCTGACAAATTTTAGCTGAGCCGCGCTTTCTATGTGTGCCGCAATCGACTGTGCCATTCGATATTTATGTACCGGCCGTTTTTGTTATTTATTTTCAACAACCTTAACCACCCAGATTTTATCGAATGGCAGGTAAATCTGCCGCTGAATATGGAGCGTCAGCAAAATAATAAACTAAGGTTGTTACGACGCCTCGTTGGAATGAGTCGTATGGCGCGGCGAATGATCAAGTGTCAAATTGCGACCATTAAATTTGGATAACGCAGCTTACGTTTATATTTCGCACGTAATCCCCTCGCCTGTAAAATATCGCCGTCAGTAAATATTAAACTCAGCTATAATTTCGCCTGTGTCAGTGTCATAAATATTGTCCAGAGATTTTCATATTAATTGCAACTCCACTAGGGCGCCTTTGTACCCATGAATTTTAATTATTTGACGCTTACGTTGACGTTGTACATACACTCTGGTTGATGTGTCAGCACCAAAATGAAAATAAATTCATATTTTTCATAGCTCAATATACCTGACCTGACCAACGAATGCTGTTACGTTAGCGATCAATAACATTATAGTAAATCCTTGTAAAATTGCACAAGATCAGTGCCGGATCCCAGTCTCAGGTGTCGTTCTGGCTGGGCGCGGTAACAGATAGTCCTAATTTATAGCCTGCCCTCGGTCCAAGAATGTGCCCATAGAATATCTGTGGAAAAATGTGGTCTCCTCTCGTTCTACATAATCCTAATTCTGATTTAGTAAAACGACTTGTAAGCATAAGCGCATTTCACGGTTCAAGCCTATTTAGGTTAAGCAAATCTTCTGTAATTGACTGTGTAAATATTTGTGTAATCGCAAAAACGGTGTAAACAGTAGAAGCAGGCCACAATAAGACAATTAAATACACAATAAGAAATTAATTAAAACCCGATGTCATTTGCGATATATCATAATTTTAATTATTTCCTTTTCCTGCTTATAAAGAAAGAAGGATCCGATTCGTTGTTGGGTTACTTACTTGTTACTAATTCTCAATTACGCAGCGGACAAAGTCATGGGTAGTGGTTACTAATAATTCTTCGTAATAATCCATAATAATAGTCACTGTATCAGCCTAATTATATAGTTATAACGTACCTAATCGGACTTAATTGGTAAATAAAAATTTTACTTTGGCGAATTGTCACTTCTTTAAGATGCTTTTAATAAACGGGCCATACTTTCAGGCATATGTGTGGCTAAAGAGCAAGATGTCAGTAGTTACTGACCATTACTGTATTATGATATGGTACTTATACAACATGTTTTGTCCTAGAAGCTCTACTTTATATGTCAATCTCTAACTGCTTACCTGTTACCCATTTCCTCTGCACACACCACAAGGTATACACCCATAATCAAGCACATTCAATCATCTTTACATTCGCTGGGGGTACACGCATATTACGCACGGGCACCGTGGGCGGAATCTGCAATCATGATTATGATTTAAAGCCTGAGTGAAATGTGACGATAAACGTGAAATTTTGATTTTGCGCTAAGTCGTCCTTTGAACGTGTAAGATTATTTTTAAATAATTTTGAGCTGTTTCCCGTTGGTACTGGGGTGAACCTTTTTCCCAAAGCTGAACAAAAGTAAAGAGAAGAATGTTACCTAAAGCTCGTTATTTAATTCATATCTACGGCGAAAAGAAAACTATTTTAATAAGTACAGTATTTATAAAGGGGTTTATTTATACTATAGGTAAGACTATAACTTGATGTTTCATTTAAACCACGAAGAGAAAACTCGTTACGAGCTAAGCGGAGTCTATCAGATGTATAGTCTAGTTTATTTATTGATATCCTTTGTACTATATTACGTTTATAGAGACATTTGGGTAACAAATGGACGTTCTATTGACGTGGAAAGGAAGCGTTAGTCGGTTCCGCGACAAATCAAGATGGTGTCTGTGATAAACGTCACATGCAATTGCCGGGTGTCGTATTACAAGGTGCGTGGTGTTATTTACGCGAGACCAATCAGTATGGAAATATGTGGGGTAAGTGAACGATCTGGAGTGAGTGGGTGCAAGACGCGGGCGCGGCGCAGCCTTCGGCGCGAGTTGCGCTCGAGCGCACGCTACCACTCAACCCTTGATGGTTTTTGATAATGCATTTACACAAAAATGTTCTGACCTACTGAAATTTCCGTACTTGTTTATTTACCCGAGATGCGGGCCGTCGCAGTGTTTGTATTGTTGACGCTCATATTTGCGAACGTCAATACGGACGCGCAATTATCGGTCCCAAGAGTGCTTCACAGACACCAGCGATCCGTTCCGTTCAGCTGTAATAACATTGTTTACAATAGAGTATTTATGAAACGGATTACTTTTACGTCGAAATATATATTTACCGGAAAAGTATACGATGTGAAAATTGGTTATAACGATACGCGGACTTATAAAGTGACGATTCGGAGAGTGTTAAAAGGTGATATGAACGACGTTGGTGCGATGGTTAGGTTTGGCGCGGCGAGCGCACTGCGTTTCAGCGGGGCTACTGTTTTAGTGGAGAGTTCTCGCCAATTCCAGTGTCCGCCGCTGCGCATTCGGACCTATGCCATATTCCTACTAGAGAAAAAGCGCGGCAATGGACAACCTTGGCTGGATTTAGTTGTGGAACCTGTGCCGCTGACGCTGAGGAATCTGGAGATAATCGAATCAGCTGTGAAAGGCAAGTGTATTTATTTTTATTCAATAGGTGTACAATTTAAAGAACTGTAAAATTAACTCAAATGTTACTTTAAATTAATTAGAAACATGTTAGTAGTTTTACCTACACTAAGTTTAAATTATAATACCTACAGTTATTTTTCAATTCCTTATGTCTGTGTCTTAAACTTTCTAACCAATATACTTAATCCTAAAACTTCTAATACGGGGAGAGATTTAAAAAAATCCCTTTTATTGGTTTAATTTAGTTAGTTGTATACTGTATTACTGTGTTTTTAAATAAATTGGTTTTTAAATGTCTGTTCCGGTGTGAATACCAAACCAAACGGGTCCTACGCTGGAACTACGACATTATTCATGAAACTTAAAAGCGCCTTTTTACGGTTAATCCCGCGCACATGTTTTAATGTAAGTGCGTAAATAAATAAACAAGTGGGCGGCAATTAGTCGCGGGGCGGGGCGACCGTCAGCAGACGGTGACGGCAATTACCACGGCTGCTGATGAAGACCCCAGGTCTGGAAAAAGATTATCTTCTTTTGTTTCAGAATAAAGGCAACGACACGACAGAAATAGACTTTTGACGGAGCGGAAATTATGCATTAACTACTTAACATTTAAAGCTTTCGCGCTTTGCACACATTGTTTCAAGTAAATATTTTGCATTGTTTTCTTACTTTATTTGCGTGTTGTATTCACAACTATACCTACGGGTAATTTATAATTAAGTAACCTATTTACTTTTCATTGTAATAGTCAACTTAGTAACGTATGAAACTTTAGGCCTATTTTTAGTCATTTTTGTAAGACTTATTTGTAAAAGGCTGTTTGTTTTCTAAATAAAAAAAAAATTTAAACTCGGTCTATCAGGAATTTATTTTGGTACATTTATTCCGACGTTTCGACAAAGGTTTCACTGATGATGATGATCTAGAAGTTCAAAGCCTAGGGATCTATCTTCGGATGTGTGCGCTTGACTGTGTATGGAAAAGTATTGATATCAAAAGGCTTATCATTAAAGTTTCATCGTTTTCCATGTCTCATCATCTTCCTCGCGTTGTCCCGGCATTTTGCCACGGCTCATGGGAGCCTGGGGTCCGCTTGGCAACTCATCCCAGTAATTGGCGTGGGTACTACTTTTTACGAAAGCGACTGCCATCTGACCTTCCAACCCAGAGGGTAAACTAGGCCCGTATTGGGATTAGTCCGGTTTCCTCACGATGTTTTCCTTCACCGAACAGTGACTGGTAAATATCAAATGATATTTCGTACATAAGTTCCGAAAATGTCATTGGTACGAGCCGGGGTTCGAACCCGCGACCTCCGGATTGTAAATTGCACGCCTTACCGCTAGGCCACTAGCGCTTCTCGTTTTTCCATGTCTATTATATCTTTTTCGCGAACGGCAACGGCAGTCGTACTCGTATGCATGAAAGCCTGTTAAATAAAAGATCAAATTACGTCATAATATGAAACTCAACATAATTCCGGTAAATAACCAAATAGAATTTTCGGTCTAAAAACGGGGAGTCAGAAACAAAGGGAGGGTTACCCGTATGCATGCTATGCATAGTGTTGGCAGGTCGATGCATACTGCATAATATATTTACCAAGTCGTGTCCGACTGGCTTCGTGTATGTAACTACTAACTACAAGCCACGGTGGAATATTACATTTTCTAGTTTCATGTCTCTAGGAAGTTGCTTCTCGTTTTGAAGTTTCGTTTACCTTGCCGCAGCTCCATGAGATGAGATATTAATTTTATAAAATCCCGCGTCCCGCGTATGAACACCAACTTTAGTTTACGAATCTACTCTACTTACTTGATTCGCTGAAGTTTGCATCAAAAGATTTCCAGCTAGAAACTGGAATCCAGTTTAATTTTAATCAAGTGGTAACGAAAGAGGTCTTAATGTGACTATTTCTTAACTACACCAAGAAATACCTACATCATAAATATTGCCAAAATTAGTATAAATCCCCAATTTCTAAGTATTTGGACGAGCGGATGTTTCGTTATCAACAAAACATTCGATTTCAATCAAAGCGAGTAAGTTGCGTAGAACTCGCTTGTTTTTACGGCTCGATCATGGAGAATACACTCTCGAGTTCTGACAATGACACATTTGCCACGTTATACGCGATACGATTTTACGTTTATTTTATCCTTTTTCAAACTTCTTCTTTATGGCGATATCTGCGAAGGTGCGGTAAAATGAGAGTGCAAACGTTTCAGGAAGTTAGAACAATGCATCGGAAAGATTGTTTCAGTAAACTTTCAGAAACCTAACACGTAAAGTAAATACGCTACGCTGCGTAACATCGATGAACATCGCAACTGCGGTTAAAGTTATACAAGGTACAATCAACTTTGCGTTATTAGCTTTATTACTTGTTACATGAGCCCATACATTTATCGCCAATAAATTTCTATTTTATTTAAAGATGTGGCTCTGATTTAGTACATAATCTAAAATCCCACTAAGCCTAAATTCCTAACACTGCTGTTAGGTATGTAATCAAAATATTGATAACTAAGTAAGTAAAAGTAGAGTTTAATGTCTAAACTTTGCAGGTCGTTAAAGTTGATGATCGAGTTCGCTTCAGCTTAGGCTAACTTCGGATCCTTTGGGGAAACAACACTGGCTTCAAACTCCGCTGAGTCGCAAACAGGCGATCATTTCACTTAGGCAATCATTAAATAAATTAAAATCACATTACCTGAGGGCGATTCGGAATTGAATCGTAAAACATTAAGACTTGATTGTAATTAAGTTGTCCTTCATTTAAAAAAGCTGACGGCTGGGTGTCCGATTCGTCGAATTTATTGAATATAAATTCGTCTCTGTATAAATCGTTTATGTGGTATTAATCGTCCGGTTCGGGACGGCGTGCCGACGGCCAGCGGCTCGGCGCGGACGGTGAACCGCGGCCGCGCCTCTCGTATATCACGGCACTGACGCGCGATTCAATTAAAGCAGCAACTGACAGAGGCCAGTCAAAGGCATAAAATTTCATAAAACACTACACACAACGAGCTGTCATATCACACGAGAGCATGCATCGCTTTTTCACTTCGTCGAGGTATTCACGAGAGGTTTTCAGTCGCTCTTTTAATACGTTAGTTAGTTTTACTTTTCAATTTAAAGTGTCGACGGGCGCGTGTTATATTAATTGCGTGTTACGCGATTGTTACGGTGTTAAGCACCGATGTGGGTTTGAGGGACCGAGGATAAACTAACGCTGTTAAATCTGGTACAGATAATAAAGTGGGTCCTACGTATTTACGAGACGACGTCGCAAGTTATAGGTCGATTCGATTAGCGCAGAACAAAGTTTACTGAACGTGCTTACGGCAGCTGAGCAACGGCGTACCTATTAGCTATTTCACGCTTCTGCAAACAATTCATGTCAACTAGTAATGACATCATGCCGGATTAACCCGCTAACTTTCTTAACGGCAGTATTTTGATGTTGCTATAGACAGCGGTTTAATACGTATTACGTAATACCTACAGAAAATTTGTTTCTGATTTATGTACCTAGTACCTACACAATGGAATGCTATTGCTGACTGTACATATATACATAGGTACGTTGCTTTTTGCTACATCTATACTTCGTTTTTTTTAGCATTAGAAATAAGGTAAACAATCTTGATGTGTCTTTTAATTGAAAAACACATTTTAAAAATAAGTTACGGCAAATATGTAACAATTATGAATCTAATACGATTTATATTCTTCTGCTTTCATAAGTAATAGTTTTTGATTTTTAAAAAGCGTTTTTCAATTAAAAGACATGTCAAAATCGCTTACCTTCTTGCAAGTTCTTTCTAATGCTAAAAAAAACGAACTAAACTACAAACGCGAAGGTACCGTCAAGCGGAGTGAATATGGGTGGCTGGGGTGAATAGGTACAAAACTTAAAATATGATTTACCTGACATTTTCTTAAAAAATACCCACCCAAAATGTATAATTTGATTGAAAATAATAGTAGGTTTCGTATGATAAATTTGTGGGTAGTTTAAAAACAATGTCAGGTACTTAAATCAGATTTTAAGTTTTATTCCTATTCACCCCAGCCATCCCTTTTCACCCCGGTTGACAGTAAATCATTTCCGTCAGGTTAACATTTTGTATTTTTAAGGGAAGTGAAGGTAACAAGAGTTGGTCATTTTCAATTAATATGTTGTTGGAGTCCAGTGCTCCTGTTGACTTAGTCCTAAAACAACACTATGAATATTATGTGCAGCTATACACAAGCATGCTCCTACATACGTGGCGTGGCTCTGTTATCCATTGTTCCGTTTACTTCACAAGATCATGCTTCATTATTTAAAACTTAGAAATGCTCCTATCATACTGTCTGAGAATCAGCTTATGGGATGTAGGTGTCTCTTATTCTAGTTTTCTCCCATTCTCATTCATATTAATAGCAGCAGTAAATGAAGGGAGTCTATATATATTTAAATTGTAATTGTTGGTGGTTCGTTTAGTGAAACAAAATCTAGAGTTTATTGGAGAAACATCCTGTGTACTCTAAGAGTTCAGTAAATTATTTATACAAAAAGTGTCTGACATATTATAAATATCATATTTAAAGTTATAATATAAATAATATTGAATTCCCACGGATAAAGGTACCTTATGGCCGTTGGCGCTTATGCTATTATTAACGCCGCTCCAATATTATTGCGGCGCTATGCGACGTAAGCGCCAACTGCCATAAGGTACCTTTTGCCGTTGAACGTCACATATGACGTGCTAAATGTAATTACATTACATGGTCAATAAATTATCTTATATTATTATCGTAGATAATATACGTATACATATTGTAATACATATTGCACGCATATTTCGTATTTAGAGCCCTGGAGTTCTGCCGGGACACATTGAAATTATATAAAAGCCTAAATTTAATTCAATTAATACAGGTTTAATTCCAGAACAGCTGCCATAAGGCAAAATTGTCAAAGATTAATGAATTATTAATCTCTTTTAATTATTTTGTCCAGCCTGCCCAAATCGCAGAGTAATAAAATTATACTAATTATATTGTGGTTTAGGTAATTAGCGTGGGTATAACGAAGGGCAGGAAAATGGAATGTGTAGTGTACATAGGTACACTGAATATATTTTTATGATAATTATTCAAATAAAGTCTCATGTCGCGTTTTTACTTTATAGTAGGTCTATACCTACTATAGAGTAAAAACGCGACATGAGACTTTATTTGAATAGGTCTATACCTACTATAGAGTAAAAACGCGACATGAGACTTTATTTGAATAATTATCATAAAAATATATTCATGAAGCAAGGTGTCTTCGAGGTATTTGAAGCGTAATTGTATTTTACCTTGGTGTATGGTCGCTTATGACGTTTGCTATAAAACCACTATGTGACTAATATGATGCGTCCCGTGTAATAAACAATTTTGGGTCAGGACTTATCCGATTTTAGGAAGGATTAAAAACATCACGTATTTACAAATTACTTGTTTACACCTCGTAGGTGAGATGATGGTGTAACTTTAATGAGGAAGGGTCATTTCCGCTAATAGTGCATATTTATTTATTAATACATAATTATAAATTTATTAATACTTACGTACGTGAATTAAAAAGTTATTAGAACTGCTTAGTTTTATTTTATATTTAAGCTGTTATTATGATGTATTGTTTTACCGATAGCAGCTCGCAAAAAAACGCTGCAAATGGTGTTAAAGGTCTGAAAATCGGTACGATTGATCTTTAGGACATTTGAAACAATTTGACCCGAAGCACCAACAAATAAAAAAAAAACGAGAGGAGTTATGACGTCATCTTTTTTTGTATGGGACTTAAAAAAAAATTGTTTAGAAACCTATCGTGTGTGTTAAAATATTGAACGGTATTGTATCTCGAGAAGCCCAAACTTGGTATGTTTTGAAAATTATTTTTATTATAATTTAAAAAAAGTGACTAATATGTAGTGATGTGATATATTTTTGGAATCGGCTCAGAAGCCCTTTCGTTTAATACCAAACACGATAGGTTTCTAAACAATTTGATTTTTAATTCCATACAAAAAAAAAAAGATGACGTCATAACTCCTCTCGTCTTTTTTTTATTTGTTGGTGCTTCGGGTCAAATTGTTTCAAATGTTCTAAAGATCAATCGTACCGATTTTCATACCTATAACATCATTTGCAGCTTTTTACTGAATTTCTCGGTGTACCGCCAGCGCTATTTGACAATTTATTGTTAATCAAACTACTCCCGCCGATTCACTGTTTATTTTTGTGCAACAAGTCGGCCCATAAACCTGAAAGCGGTACAATTTCAATGTATAGAATGCTAAAAAAGAGACTAAGTGCATTTTAGCATGCAAATAAACAAAACACAGCATTAAACACATTAAAATAACTATAATTCAGCACGCGTCGCCGGCAACGCAGAAACGAGACCCGCTACCAATCGTAAAGGTTTAATGGACGCGTGCACCACAGCAGGAGATTTACAATCAGTATGATTAGTTGCTGTTATTTCCTTTCATGTAGTGGAATGGCATCTTTATAGTAGGATGCAATCTAAGAAAGCGTTCAAATGATAAGGAGTCATATGGCTTATTGGGCAAGTAGTTTAATTTTACGCCACGTCTTACGCAGAAAAGGAAAATTTAGGACCATGTTTGTACGACGATCGTCTTAATATGTTATTTTACTTGTGTATTTGTAAAAGGATAAACATAAATTAAAGCATGTAAAGTTGCATGAAAAAGGGGGTAAAGTAAAAGGTGTACCTACATATTTTAAATTTCCAAATCTCGAAGCACTACTGCTCCGAAAAACTTGGTACTGCGTTTTTGTACTTTTTAGAATTAAATGTATTGAATCAACTGTTTAGAAACAGTCTCACTGATAGATAACAATTACTGGGTACTGTGAGAACACGCCATAACACTGGCTGTTTTCAATTTATGCGCCGAAACACACTCCCGACTAACTTCAAAAGTGTAAAACCAATGAGCGCGGTGAAAAGCTCAACATAATGAACACTGCCAGCGTGTGACTAATTTAACTTTAGGAAATCAATATTAATCTGATGTGTACCTACAACTTGCATGTACACAATTTAAATGTAAAATACAGAATATTCTTTAAGTTGGTGCTAATACCAATTTAAAAAAAAATGAATGAATGAATGAATGAAAATCTTTATTTTCAGGCAACTATTGGCCCATATATAAATATAACCTCCGAGTTAGTAGGTACACATACAGATTAATCTTTATTTAGATTATGTACCTCAAAAAAGTGTACCTAGACACATTTTAGAGATATATTACGTTATGTGCTATAATACGTTAATGTGCCTTTTACAAGACCCCTCCCAATCTTAAGCGCGATGCCGTTAAGATAGCCATAGCGATACGAAGTGGCTGTAATTAAATTATAGTGAGGACATGACAAGACTTCACCACGAAATGTTTGACAGTTTATTTCTAAAGTTTACTTAACTCCTTTACCCTACAAATATATTTATCTCTGTATATTGCTAAGCAGGTAATTCATATAAACATATAGCATTTCGATGACTTATTTGTGGTTTCGGTTTCTTAACTATTATATAGTATATACACGTATTATAAGTACGTTTAATATATGCACGGTTAGGGTTGTGTGTTTAATATATACAATGTTTTAAATAAATATGCGTCCTCACTTGAATATTTTGAGCACAAAGCATCAAGGTCATGACGATAAATAATATCAGCATAAATATTTATATTTTTAACCAAAAACTTCGTAAAAATGTATGATAGCAAGTCATTAGCACCTATTAAAATATTAACAATGCGAGAAAATTGACTATTATTTTCCGTTCCTAGTTTCTTGTGCGTGTAACATATTTATTATTGAGGGTTGAATTGTTTGCCTAACGAGAGCTTCGCGTGCCTCGTCCACAGTAAATACCATAGGTTTGTACACTACAACAGTCGTACGTTTTAGATCAGATTGAGTCTTATAGGTTTTCTGAAATCACTACTATTTTATAACCTTGTTGCGGAACACCCAAATATTCCGAAATATGTTTTTCCGACTTTCACAACCTCGATTTTCATAATCCCGATTTTTTATATGTCCGAAATATCGAAATTACGACTTTGAAAACCACGAAAGAAGAAAATCACGACTGTGCTATTTCCGAATACTTAAAATCCGATGTTCATATGGACGAAAGTTTAAAGTTTCGATTTAGAAAAAAACCGAAAATATTTTTTCCGATTTTGTCTATTCCGAAAAATCATTGACCGATCGGAAATAAAGTAATTCGGCATTCAGAAATTCGATCTTTTGTAAACTAGGAATAATGAAATTCGTGATTTTCAAAATAAGACTTAAACGCACTCTTTTAAGTCTAACTAACCAAAATTCGAATCGGAGCACTCCACTATCCACGTGGTCTTGCCTGTCCTACTCCTAGAGTGTATGTAAAAAAGCGGAGGCGCGGAGGGGAAGCACCTCTCGCCCACCGTAGCAAAGCGCAGAGCACAATGTGAGCGGAAGCGGCTGAGGCGAGCTTTTATATTCTGAATTATGTGGTTCGGAATTTTAAAAAATCGTCTTTTTTGCTCGGAAATACACACTTTCGTGATTTTCATCGTTCGTAATTACGATAGTCGGAATTTTGATGGGTCGAGCATTTAAAAAGCGGCCAAGTGCGAGTCGGACTCGCCCATGAAGGGTTCCGTATTTAGGGGATTTATGACGTATTAAAAAAAAACTACTTACTAGATCTTGCTCAAACCAATTTTCGGTGGAAGTTTGCATGGTAATGTACATCATATATTTTTTTTTGTTTTATCATTCTCTTATTTTAGAAGTTACAGGGGGGGGGGACACACATTTTACCACTTTGGAAGTGTCTCTCGCGCAAACTATTCAGTTTAGAAAAAAATGATATTAGAAACCTCAATATAATTTTTGAAGACCTATCCATAGATACCCCACACGTATGGGTTTGATGAAAAAATTTTTTTTGAGTTTCAGTTCTAAGTATGGGGAACCCCAAAAAAAAATTTTTTTTTCTATTTTTGTATGAAAATCTTAATGCGGTTCACAGAATACATCTACTTACCAAGTTTCAACATTATAGTTCTTATAGTTTCGGAAAAAAGTGACTGTGACATACGGACGGACAGACAGACAGACATGACGAATCTATAAGGGTTCCGTTTTTTGCCATTTGGCTACGGAACCCTAAAAACGGAATAATAAAATTCGATATTCTAAAATTCTGCATAAAATATTTCGGAATTATGTAGTGTACCCCCTTGTTGCATATGTAGTAGATTCAAGTACAGGCTTAAATTTAGGTATTCTCCGCCACCAAAACGTATAGGTATTAGGTATATGTACCAGTACATATAACTCATACAAGTTTTGATGTAGTGGCATTTGCATATTACGAGTATAACAGTTTTCAAAGATATTTTATAGCAAATCGCAAATAACTGATTATCTGTTATTAAATTTATTGCTATGCCCAAAGAAAAACAAAAGAAGTAGAAGTCTTGGGCTAGTAGAAAGCTCCTGAACTATTTTTCATTTTAATATGTACTAAGCTAAAATAAAACTTTGGAGACTTCAGACCGTTTGACTTCATGACCTCATAAAATCCACTTTGCATGACCTCATAAAATGCACATGCGTTACGCTGCTTTAGTCTCAAATAGTGCAGTGAATGTCTAGTGCCAATATAGATTTTTACCCGATTGCGCTAAGAAAATGAGGGTAATTTGTTTATGAGTTTATGTATTATGTTTGTAGTTTTGTGGCCAATTTTTTGATAATATACCGAGTGTCACAAAAGACAATGACAGTAATGAAAATTTAAAACTCAATATGTCGACAATGAAACGCCATATTGTAGAAAAGGAAAAAATCTCGTAGCAGTTATCATCAGCCACAAAAGTGCATAGCGACTTTATGAATGAATTCATCCATTGTTTCTTCATGCAATTTCGCAGTTCACTGTACGTTGAGGGAATTGAAAATCATTTGTGGGTTTCTTAGATCATATTTAATTTAGAGTGACTATTTAAATTATAACGATTTAGAGGCACAAGTCCAACTTGCACTTAGCCCGTATTTATTTACAACATATTTATATATAACATCTCCTTCGTTTGCATACTTACCAAAACATCAAAAACCTAGCAATCAATTCCATTATCGTGCCATTTACTCATGTAAGCATAGGTCATGCAGTTTGGCTACGACCACACCGGGCGCACTTCCCCGATTCTCTTTTAATGGGGTAAAGTTTAAACAACTACGGCGGCACACTAATCTTCGTTTAACTACCGTTTGACCGAGCAAACTTCATTTTAAACCTAATTTTCTTACAGGTGTCCCATATGGGCTTACCGGGAAAATTTCGTTTCTGGAATGTAATATGAGCTGAGCTGCCTCGTCTACATTTTCCTCGTTTACATAGATACGGCAATAGGCATGATTCCGATAGTTGTTTTGTTTAGAAATAAGCGACATCGTTTTTAGAGTAATTTGAAGGAGGGTCGTTGCTCCGTGCAGAGGATCCTCGAAAATTGGATCGATACTCTAATACGTGAGTGACCCGTTTAAAATAATTTTAATTTGAAAGAATCGTTGCGATTAATAAATGGGCTGCTTAGGGCTCTCGAATCTACGTCAATAAGGAGATGCCGTATTTTGTTATGTATAATAATATTTATTGCCTTGAACTTCTTATAAATCTTACAAAAATATACCGATCTGTCATTATCCAGCTAGATTTCCCTCTACTGACAAATTTGTCATATATTAGGCAAATTTACCTTCCAGGGTAGAAATGGACGATTTCACGGTAAATCTGGGGGCACGGTAGTGCCCCCGCCAAGACGAGCAAAGCGAAGCGCAAGGGCACTACCTACCTTTTCTCGAAGCGCTTCTTCGTTTTTTTGAACCCTCTTAACTTGGGTTTGGATTATACCAGATAAACAAAACTTTCGGGTTATGATGTCATTAGTGGACTTATTAAGCATAAAAATTTTCAATTGCATAGCTCTTATACTTTAGATTTTATTAATGTCTAAAAAACCCCGATTTCGTCACTGACTCACTCACTGTTGATCATCAAAACCTCTAGGGTACTTCCTGAAGTCCTAGGAAGCTGAAATTTGGTATGTGAGATAGTATTAGTCCACAAACAACAAAATAATTCAAAAACTTGAAATTATTAGCCCCTAAGGGGGTGAAAAGGGGGGTGGAATTTTGTATGGGAAATCAATAACCGCGGAACCGATTTAGTTGAAATTTGGTATGTAGATAGTTATTGTTATGGGGAAGGATATAAAATAGTTTCAACCCCAAAATCACCCCGTAAGGGTGAAAAGGGGTGGAAAAAGGCGTTAGGGGAAAAGGGAGTTGAAGTTTGTATAGGGAATCAGTAAAAAGCAGATTGTATATAAAAAAATACGTATTTCAGGATTTTTAATAGTAAATCACCCGCAACCTTTTAAATCAGAAAATTGTCATAAGCAACTTACAAAAAGATGTGAAATCCCACCAAAAACATTTTCATGTAAAATGTTGCCAAGACGAAACCATAAGGCTCGCACTGACAAAAAGTTATCAGATCTCTTGTAGAGCCAAGCTTCTAACTCTACAGGCCCTACCTTCACAGACTCTACACCTTAGTCAAAATATGTGGCTTGGCCGTTTCATTATTACAAGAACTATTTTATAATAAAAAATAATGAATAGTGAATACATTTTTCACCTTACGCCCATGTGACGAAATGGACGATATTCCAGGGTAGAAATGGACGATTTCACGGTAAATACATATATCGTCATTCTGTAAATAATTGGGAGGGAAACGCTTTCAATATCCCCCTTACGGTTGCCCCGTACTACAAAATCCTCGTAAATCTATTTCTGCGGGGTCCCGTCCGATTCACAATCTGGCTGCAGTACAATTGTACAGAGCAATAACGCTTTCTCATCGATCCTTGGCAGGCGACGTATGTGAGAAAGGGATGAAATATAAAATCTCGGTCATGGACGAATGGTTATGAGATTAGGTAAAGCCGTCGTTCCCGTGCATTGACTGAGACGTATGCAAAAGGATCAATGAGACAAATTGCCAGCCTCCGCCACTTATTTCACGGCGACGGGAGAGGAAAGGGGAGCCTAATGGTGCGCGTGGGCATTACGAACCGCTCGACTTAATTACACTTTAAGACAATGGCTTAATGGTTCGTGTGATGCAAACGTCATTTGCGACTGAGTTAAATTCTCTTTAAATCGTTAATTAAACACTACTGTAATTATACCACTATTTCAAAATAATAAGCTTTTATCAAAATATACTAGTTGGTAAATGAAACTTTATTTGTTGGCACATGTTATTGTGTTATGTTATTATGTCTATTGTAAATATTTTATTGCACAGAAAATGAGTAAGAACACATTAAAAAAGTGGAATAGCATAAATATTATAAAAATATTAATATTGTTTAGTTATCATTGTTTCGCATATTTTACTAGTTAATAAAACAATAAAATATGTAGGTAGTAAAATGAAGGGTATTCTGACAATCTTTATATCATCTTCCTTATATCGTGCGATTATAGTGAAACACAAATGCAGTGGCATACTTGGCAGTAAATATACAGGCCAGGCAAAAATGAGAAGTGTGAATTTTGAGACAAGGACAAACTCGTTCGGTCATCTCAGTCCTCCCCCTTGTCACATCGATAGTATTGTTAATCTGAAGGAAATAATAGTCAGTATTATCAGCCGGTATGTACCTACAGTCACCTGCAATAATATGTTACACGACCCATAGTTATTTAGAGCCATAAGAGCGTCACATATTTTTGCGGCCTTCGAAGAGTAATATATTATTGCAGGTGACTGTAATACAGAAATGCAAGCGGAAAGGCAAATTTATAGCTGTACGTGAAAATTTCTGGGCAACCACTTGAGCAATTCAGTTGACACCTTTCCAATTTTCCGTAATATATTCAGAGCTTGCGTTCGCTGATTTTCAATATATTAATAGTATTAAGCCGTCCTTTGTTCAGGATCGAGGGAGAAATTATTTATTTTCCCGATATTTTATCTCGCAACTGCGGCTGACACAGCGCTGCTGAAATATCGGTTAAAAGGTTTAAAATGACTATTAAGCTCGCGCGACAAAGTTGATGTGTAAAATATCTATTAGGTAGAATATTAAAATCTTCGCTTTAACTTCGGCCTTTTGATGATTTAATTAACATTAAAAATAAATTGTTGTTTAATTAGTAGGTGTTCGAAACTGTATATGACGAGGCATTAAAAGTAAGTATGATACATTTATATGCACCCTGGTGAATGTCGAATGTTAATTGGTTCTACCTCCTAATTTGGATTATACACTTGTTTTTACTTATGTTCAAATTTCTTATATAATTTTACATCGGTGATGGTTATAGTTCCCAAGTTTCAACCCCATGGATTGGCTATTTTACCCCTACCCATGTAACTACTCGTATCCCGGATTCGAAACAACAGTCCTAGGTGTATGGTTTTGAAAATATTTTAATAAAAAGCATATGTCACTATTAAAAAGCATAATCTAAATATCCTTCGCGCCATTAAATACTTACACGGCTAATATTATTACAGAAACATCAAACGAATAGGAGCGTGAGCACTTAAACGGTGTTCCCGCAAATTACGCCGTTATGTGACTACAAATAACCTCAAATTTATGTAGATAGCTATCAAGTGTTCGCCGTTACGTAAAACGCATTTAAGATGGTGGCGGAGGCGATAACACGACACTAGTGTTAACATCTGGGGCCTCCCGAGCTTAGGGTCACCAGACACAAAATTGGAAAGTCCTGACAAAATTCCTTTTTCTTATAAAGTTTTGATGTTTTTGCTGACATGCTGTATGCCTGGTACTCTGCAAGGTGATCTTAAAGAAAAATCTAAAAATAAAGTAGATATTATAATTTATTTACAAGATATATAACTCTAGGTCCATGGAGTCCCAGCGCGCATAAGTTGTTCGCAGAAATCGCGAAGCGTCTGGTTGACGTAACTGGTGACCGAAGAGCTGGCGGCTACCTCGCACAACGTATCAGCATTGCGATACAGCGAGGAAATGTCGCCAGCATCCTTGGTATAATGCCTCATGGGCCTATTTTAGATTTAAGCTAGTTTTTAATTTCTTTTAGTAATACACTGTATATATCTTGTTAGTAGATAATTATAATGGTGAAATTTATCTCAATCTCATCATCATCCCTGACAATATTTCATTTAAGACTTGTCTAAGAACACACATACAAATTGGTTATTTAATTAGATCAACCTAAAGAAGTGAACCCCTGTTTTCTAACCGCACACCGTCAAAAGATCTAAATTCCTGACACCCGATAACCCTACGAGCTGCGGCATAAACATCGGATTTCGACGTCATGTCTTAATTTGCATGTTTCCTGGCGACATCAGCACCCGGCCCCGGCCCGACAATGTCGATAGGCTCTGGTATCATCAGAAATTTATTCAAAGTATAACCAAGATGTAGTAGTTTATGTATTTTATAATGAACAGTAGCTAATGAGTAGTAATTTTCTCGTAAAGATTAAGCATGTCTAGTTTGCCATTCGGAGACATTTTTTTTCTAGTGACTTGAGAAATTCATCTTAATAAATATAAATGTGTCTGTCTTTCTTCTATATTTCATTCCATAAGTAGGTACATACCTATTAATAATTAAAGCCAATTCCAATAATCGAAATAAACTTAATTTCAAATAATTTCACCCGGTAAAAAATATTTACAGGATTACAATAGGTAAAAGATTACAAAATCCCTAACCCAGTTTTAATAATTATTTATTCTAAAAAATTCTCGTTAAAAAATTGTTTTCAAGCTTATTTTGTAACACCGAAGATTCCTAAATATTACGGAAACACTGAAATCTAAACATCAATTGAATATACGGTAAACTCATAGTGTAGTCATATTCGCGGCCGTTTTTCCATGTTATGGAGCCTCCGGCTGCAAATTGTGGATGGTAACAGGCTAACAGCACAATACGGCCTTTAAATCGATACCCATCCAGTCTTAAACGACACAATGCCCGCTCGTTTGACCAACTCCATAAAACTGAAATATAACAATATCCCCAACGAGGGCCTTTACAAATCCCGAGCGATTAAAGTCCTCGCCCAATGGACAATCCTGAATCTATTAGACGGCACATAAAAAGATGTTCCATTTGGCAATAAATAACAATTACTCGAGTTAGTATTCGTAATGGAACGCTGTTGAAGTTGAGCTAACTTTTACGACTTCGAATGCGCTTTTTATTTGCATTTTTTACTGCACCGTCAAATGGTGTTTACGATGTGAGCTTTTTAAAGCTTAACCTATAATTATGGTTAGTAAAATGATTAACTAGGGTGTAATAATATGAATAACACATGACATGAGTTTTGTTAAAATCCTATTTCGAGCTATGTATAGAATAATAAATAGGTATACGAAAATAAAACGAGGTTAATATATTGAATATATAGGTACTAATTAATTTGTAAGTAAGTAATTACTGTGTTTTTTATTTTATTTCTAGTTATCTTATAATTGTAATGTGTTTGTTACTTTAATAAAATAAAATTACAAGTAATTACTTATGTAAGTGTGTATATTTGTATAAGTAGGTACTTTAATTTAAAAAGTGAGACCAGTTGTATTAGGTACTTTTATTCCCAATTTCTTTTTTTGAAGTGTTATGGCCGTGCCTCTACGTCTGACTGATAAAGTCGTTTTGTAAGATTTGCAGGTTGAATTCACCGTTCACTATTTCCAGTTATTGTACTATGTGGTTTAAAAGGATATTAATACTACGTATTCTGTCAAGGAACAGAGTTGGAACAGAGGAGGGACTGTTCCCCTTCCGCCTGAGAATAAGTCAGACAGTACCCTAACATACTGGTATTAAAAATGTAATCTCCCAACACAGGCATATATTTCTTACCGGGAGACACCATCCCTCAAAATTGTACAGTTTTTTATGAAATAAAGATTTTTGTTTGTATTTTTTAATCTATGTACGATCTATATGTACCTACTTCGTTCTATAATCATTAAAAACTCGATTAAAAATGAAATAATGGGAACTCTTTGTATACGTTGGAATTTCCAATAATCCGTTAGCAACGTAAAACAAACTCATTCAACCTCGTGCAACCATGGTACCGTAAAATATCCGCTGAAAATAATGCACCATAAAAGCCATGTTGCAACGTAGGTTGGAATTTTTAATCCATACAGTCAGCAGCAGAAGTTGCTAAGCGGGCGAGGTGTTCAAAATTATCTTGATGCGACATTATTGTTAAGAGAATAAGAGCGTGTCAAGGTAATTTTGAACACCACGCCCGCTTAGCAACTTCTGCTGCTGACTGTACATTAGTATGTATATCGGTTCGTAGCACAATGATGAAAGTCTTTGAAACTTCTGAAATACGTACATATTTAGTAATTTTTAACGGCTTTTTGTTTGACTACATACCACAGCATCAACGTAAGCTTTGTGCATAAAATACTTAAAAAGAGATACTATCTAGCCCAATTACCGAAACATTGTAAACTACCAAATAAATATTTTTTGAAGTGAAAACTTCTTTAGTGGCGCTGGGCACTTTTTGAGGTGGGGAAAAAATAATAAACTCGAGACAGCGTAAGGCGATCACGTGACCGTAAGATTTAGATGGCCACTAATTTAGATGGCATTTAAATCAATGACATTACATGAAAAAGGTTCTAATCTTGTACGGGCTGAAATACGAGGATCTCACAGTTACATTCTAACTTTATATCACTCAAATATAATTCAATAAAGCTACATCTTGATGAAATCGCTAATAAAAGTGAACTCTAGTACTGATGAATAAAACTCAAAATATCATGACCAAATATATTATATTTAGATGCGAGGTCTGCAAGGTAACTTTACAATTTCTATTCGAATTTTAAACAATTAACGCTACAAATTTGAATTTCGAATTTTAAACAAGCTTACTGACCAGCAATTTCGGAACTAAAGTTTTTCAATAGAAAGGAGGATGGGTCAAATATACATAGTGCTGCAGACATTTTGGACTAGTTATTGAGTTTTCATTTCTGTCGGCACTCCCGGAATGCAACCCGTTGTTTTTTTTAATTTAATTTAATTACGCTCAAAAATGCGACGCTACACGTGCCGACAGCAATGCAATACTCCTACATTAATTCAATTACCATAATTAAGAACCTGACACTCTGCTAAACATTGGAAAGTAAAATATTGTTTTGGTCAACACATACATATGTATAGCTAGCCGTTAAAAATCACATTAGTGGTCAACAGCATTTGCGGTGCACAAATTAGTTTAGGGATTTAGGTCACAGCAGCACTTGTCTTTGTTAAGTATTTACTCACAAAACAAAAGCCTTAGAGGATAGAACCAAACGGAGTAGTCATTAACAGGCGTTCCCCTCTGTCGAAAATAGGCGGCCAATGGTCATACACAATGTATGGATTGAAGTTTATCTGGCTATTTTTCCATTTCGTATACATTTGACGTGCCCCTCCCCCGCAAAAATCGGCAGACTGTTTTGTACAGAAAATTACAGACAAGGCGTCTCCGTTTGGTCATATCCTCCATGCTCAAAAACAATGAAAGTCGATTTCTTAGTTGCACTTAGGTAAGTGTATTTAAAAAGAAACTAAATACATATTTTCTATTTTAATACACTTGTAGTTCATTTTTAGGGTTCCGTACCCAAAGGGTAAAAAACGGGACCCTATTACTAAGACTTCGTTGTCCGTCCGTCCGTCCGTCCGTCTGTCACCAGGCTGTATCTCATGAACCGCGATAGCTAGACAGTTGAAATTTTCACAAATGATGTATCTCTGTTGCCGGTAAAAAATAAAAAAATAAAAATAAAATAAAAATAAAATAAAATAGATATTTAAGGGGGGCTCCCATACAAAAAACACGATTTTTTGCTCTATTTTTTGTTGATGGTGCGGAACCCTCCGTGCGCGAGTCCGACTCGCACTTGGCCGGTTTTTTATATTGTAATATTACTTAAATACCTGATTCAGGAGTGAGCAGGATCAAGTCTACGCATAGGTACAGTAAGTAATAAACAACTGTTTCGTACCAGTACTTATTTGTGGGATTAACTTTAATTTATTGTATACTGTTTAAAAGTTTTAATTTATTTACGACATTTATGGTCACCCTCTTTGTTTTATCCATAACAAGTGCCAAATAAGAATGACATCGGAGTCTGGTTACTTTTGAAAAATCGTATCTCACTCAAGTGTGACATTTTATTTTCTTCATACTCAAAGTGCTGTCATAACGGTTAAAAAAGTTTTATCTTTGTTAGTTAAATGTTGTAGGGTATCCATGATTATAGATAATTAAATTTGGCCTTACCAAAAAGTACCTATAACAACAGAAAAAAAGTGTTATTGTTTTACTTAAATATTGTGGTGAACGATTCTTTTTTACATTTCTGATTGTGTTGGCTTAGTCCTGCTCACGTCTCATGAATCACCCTATGTTTTTAATATACTATATTGTTTCACTTTACTTCAGTGGAACCGATACCTATACCTATTTGGGGATAGCAGCAGCCTTTTTTACTACGTTTAAAACTTACATAATCCGAATAACGGTAAGTCTTATAAATGAAAATTTATTTATTTAGTGAGTCACCGATAAAATCTCAAAAGAAATATCATGGTTAAGTATTAAGTATACATGTTACATTTACGAGTACATAATTATTTTCCTTGTATGCGAGGCATTTCTGGTCAAAATGGTTTATCTTTCCAAATGGGCGTGCGGACGATATCGTCTGATGCTTGCGGTTGTACTATTGCAGAGTGGATTTAAGTTGGCTGTTAATTAATGGAATGTCTGTATTCGGGCGGGACGTAGCCGACCGCATACGCTTCACGCTTCTCTCTAAATAGTCGACTCGGAACGGGTGGTTTGATCGAAGCCTCAACTGGCTGGACGCAGTTATCGCCTGGGGGTCTATTATACGCTCGATATTCCGTCTCGGGGGACTGGCCGTGATTTCTGATCGTACGCTGACTCTAGTAAATGGCTCGTTAGGTTACATACTGTGGGGTAAAATATTTGGTGCGGTAACAGAGGTTCATCGTTCATTCGCTTACTGACTTTATCTGTAGACGGCTCGCTAAATCCATCAATTAATTGAAACTATCAGTTCGGGCTGTAACTAAATGATCCTACGATCCATCTGCCGTGAAACTTATCTGCAATCAATGCAGTTTCTATGATCTTACAGGAGATTGATGAGAAAAGCATATCTTAGGGTAACATTCCATTTCTGACCGCAGCTGCACTACTGGTACTGAACCCGTCGGTGTTACTGTCAATTTCCATAGTAAAATGAACAGTAGTGCAGCTGCGGTTGGAAATGGACTGTCACCTGTACAAAGTTACTTGTAGGACTGTGTAACATAAAGTGAGATACCTAACAAATTAACTGTCCCTGTGCCTGTGACTGCTCCTGGGCATAGATGTCTACGATGTCCCTTTAAACTTCGTCACTAAGTTCACGTACCTGGGTCACTGGGTAACTGACTACCTGAGTGATGATCTGGATATTGAGCGGGAGCGTAGGTCGTTGGCTGTCCGGTGTAACATGTTGGCCCGCAGGTTCGCGAAATGTACTGTACAAGTAAAGACTACACTTTTCAAAGCGTACTGTCAGTCATTCTAATACAGATGCAGCCTGTGGACCAACTATACGCAGAAGGCATACAACGGCCTACGTGTCCAATATAATAACGCGTTCCGAGTGTTGATGGGGTTGCCGCGATTTTGTAGTGCCTCTGGTATGTTTGCCGAGGCACAAATTGACAGCTTTGCAGCGATAATGCGCAAGAGGTGCGCTTCACTGATGCGTCGCCTGCGCGGCAGCCCCAACAGCATTCTGAGCGTGTTTATGGAGCGCGAAAACGACCCCATGCTCAGCTGTTGGCAGAGACTGCATGCAGTCGTCGCCTAGTTTTTAGTTTTAGTTAGTCTATTTTTATGTCATACTAACACTAGTAATAAGATTTTAATTTTAACGTTCACTAACCATGTATGGACTTTTAGTCTGAAATAAATGATTTTTATTTATTTATTTATTTATAGACAAATTAGTAAGCTTAGAGTGCTCACTCCATGCATACATGAGTTTTTGGGAGGTATGGTATAACGTATTATTAATGAGTTTGAAAGTCGCATAAAACTGAATATACATACTTATTAAGCTTAAATCTTATTACAAATAAATTTCCGCAAAGCTCACTTAAAACTTATTATAAATAGGTTTTTTTTGGTGGTTTTCAAAATTCTCCAGATGGTGGTACTATTCGTTTTTTTGAAACCCACCTACTTACCTGAAACGTCTTTGTACGCGTTAGAGCCAGTGTCCGATTAGTAAGATCAAAGCCCTCCTGTAGCAAAGCCTCTTTGTTCTGCCCGTGTTGAATTATATTTGTAAAGGACACAACACAAGTATATTGAGCTCAGTCGTATGAGGTACCTACTAACAAACAGACAGGCGAAATAACTTTCGCATTTATAATCATTATTTTAATATAATCGCTATTACATTTTCTCCTTTTTTAGCAAGAAACCTAATGTTTGACACAAATATCAAATATCAACATTTATTCAGCAAATAGGCCACAAGGGCACTTTTACACGTCAATATGGAATTTACATACAGCAAAAAAAAAACACATCAATAATTATAAAATACAACTAAGCCGTAAATATCAAATCAAACTAACATAGAGATGTATAAAGCCTCTATATGTCGAATTACAAAAAAATAGTCTTGAAAAAAAAAAAACACAAATATACAAAAACTATAATCTAAAATTATTTAGAGATGTAAATGTCTCTAAGTGTCATCATAACTAAAAGATTACAATATATAGTAGTTAATCAAATTATCCTTAGAGATGTTTAGGGTCTCCAAGAGTCAAAATCCTGTATACCTAATTAAAACATTCATTAAATTAAAGAAAATTATAGTAAAAATAAAATAGCATACGAGAACCGAATGAGGTGTGTCCATGTAATTATACTCAAAAATAAAGTTACTAAATATAATAGCTCGTGTTAGCTTAAATAGACCAGTCTCCACAAACAGCACCCGTTCACGAGTATGACGCGTATCTCAGCCATCGCCTCTCTCAACCTTCATTCGGGAAAGTTGCGACCCGATCAACAACGCCACCGTAAGCAAAGACTTTTAAGCGAGCATGACATATTCAAGCTGCCGGGCCATATTAATATTTAAATTGTAATAACGTATAGCTGTGATGTGAGCATAGGTATCTTTATTCTGTTTAAGCCTACGCCAACCGTAAATCAGCGTTAGCTCACTTTCCACCTATTAAGTGCCGCCTACATTATCTGGATAATCGATACTACAGGAATGCTTTTCGCTGTAGGCGATATGATGCTATCGGTCAACGCATTTCTGCAACGCAGCGGGCTTCTGATCTCAACTGTTCTCGAAGGTGTTATATTCTGAAAAAAAGAGATTCAAGAAGCACCCAAATCCATTATACCTACATTGATTACCTATTATCTTCTGCTTACACACAAACACACACACACACACACATATAAACGTAAAGTATATATTTATAGGTATGTGGCATATCAGAGGCGATGTGGGAAGGGATGACTGTGGTCACGGGCACAGTAATGTGTCAAACACATTTCGTCTTAATGAGATTATAATTAAACCAATGCTGCGATCAGCATCAATAAGCTCATTTCACGTTTTGGATTAGTAAAGTACCTATTATACGTATAAACGTATAGTAAATGAGTAAAATATTTATTTATTTTTTACCAAATGGTTGAAATAAATTGCAAACTAGACTTCGCAAATTAATTCAGAAATCCGTCGCCTTATGAAATGGTTCTCTGTGTTGTTAATTTGATAGGTTTAGGTTATACATATGGTTATACCTACGAGTACCAGAAGATCTTTTCAAAATACACGGAGAGGTGAGTTGTGTTGCTGCAGTCCGCGGCGACAGCAGAGATATGTGACCGACCGAAGAGTTTACAGAAAAAGAGGCTTGTTTCCGCTCTCTTTTTCTGTAAACTATTTTAAACGAACCGCTTTTTTATGGGTTAGTTAATAATTTGGGTATTTAAATATTTGGCAAAAATAGTTCCCTTGTACCTACCTAATTTTTCGGGTGAACTATTCAAATACGAGTATAATAATTTTAAAAGTAGGCCGAAAAGCAAAAAATCTACTAAACATATAAAAAATACAAATAAATATGTAGACACACAGAACAAAAAAAACATACGAAAATAAGATAAACAAAAATTACATTGCAATCTTCGCAAGCCTTATAAGTGCCGTAGGTATTAGCAAGTAAGGAAACGCATGTAGCGTATTGTTCCGACGCGGCGTGCGAAGATATGTGACCGATCACGCGTAACGCATTATCGAAGGATTAGGGATTTTCGAGGCGGTCATGAATATCAGTTCAAATAACGGTACCTATATCTATTGTATTTCTTCTGGGCCAGTCGGTAATAGGCATAAATATGGGTATCTGAAATCTATTGCCGGCGGGCGCATTGTCTGAACACCTGCCCGTCGTATCGGCGTGAGCAATATCCGCGGGCACCCAGCATAAATATCCATGATGTTTCAATTTATATTCATGATATTAGTAAGTCAGACGAAATAGGTACGTCACGTTTGATTCGCTTTGTGTTTTGAATTTAAGCGTCATGTCGTGTTTCGTCGAATTTGAGCTATCGTAATCGCAATAGCAAAGCACTGATGTTTATGGCGATTGGACACTTAAGAAACGGATACCCTATTTACTGAATACTTTGCCCGCGGACATAGTATATTAGTCCAAAAAAAGAAGGTATCTTTTGAATACACTATATAGAGGAATGTGTTGGTGTAGTTTTGCGGAGCTTTGTCCTTAACAAAAAAGTTGTAACTTTTGTGTAATAAATAACTAAAATAATAATAAATCCTTCTCGGTCCCTTAGCCATTGTCTGACTGTACCTATACGATGATAAATTAAATGTGAATCTGGCAAAATGAAATATAATCTAAAATCTGACAAACTGGCCCAGTAGACCTTGGGCTCCGAAGCAGCAGCTGCAACCAGTGCCGGATTAAGGTATTTTGGTGCCCTAAGCATTTCTAGACCATAGTGCCCCCTCTCCCTAGGGTCATCAAGATTACATTGAATTTTATTGGTAAATTGAGTGACGGTCATTTTCAATCCGTCATATCATTTTATCACGGAAATTGACAGTGCTGCAGCAGTAACTTTGCAACAGTAATGCTGATGCAGTCGCCATCCGAATGTCACCCCTCTCAAAGTTGGCTACTCTACTACACTACAACTACAACTACATAGTATAAAACAAAATAGCTTCCCGCTGTCTGTCTGTCCCTATGTATGCTTAGATCTTTAAAACTACGCAACGGATTTTTATGGAGGGAGTATATTTGTTAACTCGTGCGAATCCGGGGCGGTAGCTAGTAGCCTTTAAAAATGATATTGAAAACGCGAGCGTAGCGAGCGCGAAATTTTTCGATAGAAAAAACGCAATTCGATAGACAATTGTACATTTTTACTGGACGATCGTCTGACCGCGGTACGTTATCATACTTACAACCAATGGCGAAGTGTGAGCTAGGCAGAAAACCCAGCTGCTAGAGAGGAAAGCTTGGATTTGGATCAAGCCCAAGTGTAATTGAGGCAGAAAATCGACTTTGACGTGAGGTGGAAGGCCTCGTATAAGACATAACGCCGAACTGTAAAAGAGTGGCTTGAAAACGAATCTATAATCTATGTAATCACGACTCTCTTAGTGCTCGCTCTTTGGCATCACTCGAAAGCGCGACTTGATAGGATGCTTTTAGTTTTCGGCTTCGGCGGGGCCCCTTATAATAACACTTTGACAATTAGGTCGCAGGATCGCGGCTATGCAGCGACTTGACCTGGCCGACAAATCTGGCGTGCAAGAGAGCCAAATTCGCTTTATAATCGGTAATCTATGTCGAAAAAATCGGCTGGCTGGCCGCAAGCCCGACGGCAAGATTTTTAGGCCACATGAGCTTGAGGGCCCTCCGTGTATGGTCAAATCAAATGCCTACGATGAAGACGTTCTTACGTGCTCTCACTCTCTTACTCCTACGACCCTTCGTTATTAGATGGGTACTTCTACACGTACAAAAATTTTCATATTGTAGGTACTCCACTAAGACTGCAATGCTAATGCAGCCTGTGCGTTTTTTTGCCTACGTTTATGATGCCCCCCTAGACGTGGTGCCCTAAGCACGTGCTTGTTTTGCTTATTGGTTAATCCGGCACTGGCTGCAACTAGGATAAAACAAATGATACATACAAACTTTTACATACTTATTAGTCTTATTACATTACATCTTCTTCGTTGTTGGCTACACAAATCGTCTATCGTCGCTAACTATCGTCTATCTTTATAACTTTTGGAAATATAGTTGATTTACACTGCCCCACGAAACGATCTGATAACGTTTTCAATGTTAAAATATTTAACTAAGTAAATAAAATATTTATGTTTCAATCTCATTGATATTATGACTCTAATCTGATTGCGTAGAAAATCGGCTTTCGTTTCGACTGACAGTTCTGAGATATTCTGAGTTTATTTGCAAAACGTTGATTTTTGCTAAGCTCGGTCTCGGTTCTACATTGAGATGTTTTCATTTTATATATTACTGTACCTACGGTTTGCGAATTAAAAAAAATCAAATGACCCTGGTAAAATCGGGCTACTTTTGAGCTTCATAGCAGCCGCTTGAAAATACGAAAACGTAAGGTTAGCGGACTGGAAAATACAAAAAACTGTATTCAAGAGATACGTATTATATCTACGGACAATGTTACAAAAGTAAACAACTTACTCGTACGCAATCGCAAAATATTTTTGAATATAATACTTCCAACGACATTTTCATGACATCATTCCGTTTTCAAATTGCCAGTAATCCTAAAATAAAAATGTCAACCGAATTAAATAGTGTATAATACCTATATGCCTCTTTTTGACTTTTGTTAGGTATATGATCTAGGTATTTATCTCCCAATTAAAAAAAAAAAAAAAAAAAACCCAAAACCGAGAACCCAAAAACCCAACCCAAATGAAACCCAAAATAAATGACCCATTCTAAGAAATTTCAGTGTTACCTATGTAAAGATACGGGCGCTAAAAATTTTATTTTTATACAACGTAAAAAATTTAATTAAATCCGTCCTTTGTAAATGTTGGTCAATTTTAAAAATGAAGTGATATTTGGAACATCATTGAGGTATAACGGATTGGCTTTCTGTCCGGCGCGATGATGTATGCCTCAATTTCCTTTCCGAATACGGAGAGATGAGGATAATCTATACAGAAATAGAGTAAGTTCCTCGTAACTTCACCTTTAGTAATGAGAAGCCGTTACAGTACCCATATCATGCATATACTCGTTTATCCACGCTTGTACCAATATCTACAGGGCTGAGCAGTATTTGATTTGGTTTTTGAAAGTTAGTGACATAACGCGAACGGTTTTGAACGATTCACGGTTAGTTTCACTAAAGTTATATCGACCGAACAAGATTCATGTAACTGCGTCGAAATATCGGGAGCTCGAAAACAACACAGAAGGTAATCACGGTTCATAATATATATTATTTATATCCCGGTCGACATAAGTCTAGTGATAACGCGTACGTTTTAACGAACACAATATTTATTACTGAATCGCGATTAGAAAGGGATTGAGATAGCTGTCAATCCATATTGATTTTGACGTAAGTGTATGGAAATCTGTTATTTCTAATCCCTTTCTGATCGCGGCATGATAATACCTGAAAACCAATTCCGAATAGCAAAATATTATTGTTAGCTTCGAAGAGATTATTATTATTTTATATGATAGGTACAGGTCAAAAGTGCGTGCGTGCAATTTAAAAATAATAGGTAAAAAATAAGGGTCAAAAAAGAAATATAGAATTCCTAAATATCTACGTGGTACTAAAAACTAGGAGATGTTGTACCTACATATTTAGGTACTTAATTTCTGTGAGTAGGTACATCACATCATGTTGTTTATTAGAGTTAAAGATAAGTTTTGGCGGCTGGGCTAGACACTAAAAACAAAAGTAGTAAAATTACTGCCAGCCGTCGTCGGCCTTTCAAAAGCTTTATTTTAGTTCCACAAGTCACAGGGGATAAAAGTACTTACCAACAGTATCAACTGCGTCAGATACAGGAAATTGGGGCCATCATTAGTGTCTTACAGATTTAAGACACGAAGCGTTCAAAGCACAAAGGTGTCAACTCGCCGAACGGAACCACACCCTACGCTACTTGAGTGCGGCGAAGCGTCAACATCTTGTCCCGGAGCGGAGTCCTATTAGAACTTAAAGAACTTACCTACTCGTATCATGTGTATAATTATGTTCTTGACAAGTTATTGATATCTAATATCCGTTCTCGCTCGCTATAAATACATCAATGACAGATTGTTTAGATTAAAAATCGAATTGGTTTTGTGGGAAAGTAGCACTTGGTTGTTACTCGGGGTTAGTATCATATGGTCAAAAACGCAGGTCGTCTACAGAGTCAACTCACCTAAAAATCATTTGGGCAAATTTGCAGATAGTCTAAAACGTAAGCGGTCCATGAAGCAACTCGTCTAAAATCAACCCGATATATAAGTGGTTTGTCCGATATGTAACTAGTCACTTTAGCTACTTGCCTTAGGATCATCTAGACCAATTCTCAAATAGGTTAAAAAGTAATCGGTCGATAAAGCAACTCGTCTTAAATGTAATTCGTACAAGTCGTTTTACTCAGACGAGGTTTGTTATCTTGGATTGACTGGCCACTTATCGAAGGACACTTGAATAGTATATGCTACATAACCTTTATTTTAGTTATTCCATTAAAACTAGGTTAGATTAATCAAAAATCTTAACTCAAATAATTTTTACCCGATTTAAGGACGACTCGATTGATTAAGACGAGTTGCTTCTTGGGCAACATGCTATTTGGACCACATACATTTTAGACGAATTGCTTTGTTGTCGGCGACAAGGTAGCTATTTAGACCATATGCATGTAAGATGATTTGACAATACGACAGTAGACGAAATCATTTTGTGACGAGTTGCTTCATGGACCGCTTACGTTTTAGACTATCTGCAAATTTGCCCAAATGATTTTTAGGTGAGTTGACGCTGTAGACGACCTACGTTTTTGACCATATGATACTAACCCCTTACTCGTTCACTTTGAACATCTAACTGTGTGGTGTATTACCTGCGTGTTTTATTTCCTTTTTTGTAGTTAGTATGACGTTTTATTTGAAAATTGTATATAAAAGATTAAAATTTGTTAAAAAATCCTGTAAGGCTCTCTTTCAACCTCTTCCATCCTGTTGTTTGTGCTCCCCTCTAAACATCACAAGCTTTTTAGATAAAAACTGAGAATATATCGCTATGACTCCCTATAAGGGTGCGCTCCACTGGTTGGAAACTCTTGTGAGAGATGGGGGAGGACATATTTTATTTGATGGCATTAAAATTGAAGGTAGGAACTATTGGGGCACTGCACTGCACTGGAACATTAACATCTCTTACTAAGTTACTACTCGTGCCTACATGTAACAATCATAGCAAACTGTAATTAAGGACCTATTAAATACCTCTGATTCATTATCGTTATGAATATGTAGTTATCTCCATACGTACCACCAAACACGGAGTATCTTAGCGGATTTAATCCAAATCACTTGAATAGCGTATCAATCTAACACTTAACGTTAAGCGTGAAATCTCGTAAGTAAAATTCATTCCCAATTCTATTAAATGAAACAGTGCATAAACTAAAACTAACTTTACGTTTGTTGTAATGTACCTAGTACCTACCTATCAATAATATAAAACATTTGTGAAAAGACCTTTTTTAACTGAATTAAAGTCTGAAATACATAACATGTTCTTATTGCTGCTCAGTATTTTGTGTCAGGGAGCAGGTATCTGTCCGCAATGTAAACCTGAAGTAAAGTTGAGTCATTAGGTATAACTTATTAAAGCATATTATGCAGAATCGCCTCACTCTCTGTTAATGACGGTTCTAACGCAATACGCTGACTTAAACCTGGCAGAGTCACTTCAACTGGAAGTTTACGAGTGTTCTGGTGCCCTGGTACCTGCACTCGATTCAGCGAGGCTTTGCAGACGCTGCGCATAAATCGAAAGAGGCTTACGCGGGTGACTGTTTCAGCTCTTATTCCGACGGGTGGCTCCCTATGTTTCTATTCAATCTACTGAGCGCAACATAAAATACTTATCTACCTGTGTTTATGTCATTTTATAGCTATTTTCTTAAATAACTTCTAACCTATTTATTTTAAAATTATAAAAAAAAATCTCAAAATGAGCTTTTTCCTTTGATACATAACACGATATAGTTTGAAAATCTTTATTAACTTTCTCATTTACCCCTAAAAGTGGCTGAAATTTATTTGTTTACGTTACATGTCCATCTTTGGGTCACTAATTTACATATATTGTACCAAATTTCAACTTAATTGGTCCAGTAGTTTACGAGAAAATAGGCTGTGACAGACGGACAGACAGAGACACGCACGAGTGATCCTATAAGGGTTCGGTTTTTTCTTTTGAGGTACCTACGGAACCCTAAAAATCAGCAGAGCCTTATTCAATGCATGGTGTAATGTAGCATTTTAATGGACTTAATAAATACTTTGTGAGTACTTAGAGTAACGTAAAATGGTATCGGGTACCTATACAATTAAAGATTTATTAATCTAGAAGCCACAAAAATGTATGAGAAAACTTTTATACTGTAAAAAAAAAACAAAAAGACTGTTAATACCCGTCGTTAACTTGTTGGGTTGCCTACTCAATGTTTCATCTTTTAATTTGTTCAATATTGTTTAAGGCGACCACCCATTAAGCCGAGCCACAAATTACTTTATGAAGAGGAAGCTGGAAGGAAATTGACAACATCATTTTACGATAATTACCGTTGAAAACGCCCATTAACTGACGATACGCCTCTGGTTACTGTGCCCGCTCTATAAAGTAAACTGTACAAGAAAGTAATCTTAATAAGCCCACTGTTGGCATATATTTGCATTTTCAATTTAGTCTACTTTGCGGCATTAAAACCTTTAATATTATTAATACGAAGGAGTAGACTCGTGCGTGTGTTTTTAGCTACACTTAAGACTTTGTGCATGGTCGTGTTGGTACATTAATTGAGTTAGTCTAGTATAATAGGGGTGTATCGGTATTTACTAGGGGCGGGCTTAATGAGCGGCTTGTTGTAGTTTGACAGAGTGATTTAATATCGCGGCGTGATCGTTTCAGTAAATCGGGATTAGTGAGGGAGACTGAACCGTGAATTATTGCGGGAAAGTGCTGTGTAGTCGTTTCGGGAATTATTAATCTATATGTCAATATAAATGCTGGCTGGAATTGGATATAAATTACAATGTTGACTGGTACTGCTTCTGACTCACATCTTATGCGAATGTGACTTTCAATTTTAAGTTTGATATCTTTATTTAAATATTGTAATGTTAATGCCACAGACAGTTATTTCAGCTGAGTTAGCATAATAGACTTGTGGTATTTCGAAGTAATTTTGCAATTACCTGAAGAGTTCTTTGAGTTGTCTGGGGAATAAACTATTTAAGAAAAATATGTTGAACAAAATAAACAATTTATAAATTACATTTGTAATGATCACCAACGCAGCAAGTTAATGCACATAATTGTCCTGTATTTAAGTGCAGGTAATCAGAGTCTGTTATTACTTTCTTGTTCTACAGACATATGTAAATGCTCATAAGACTCATAACTTAAGTGGTCCACATTATATATGAGAATGTTAAAGCAGGTAAGTACCTACACAAAACAAAACCATGCAAGCAAGCCTCGCGAACGTAACAAATGCGTATTCCATCTAGCTCTTTAGACGTTTTAAAGAATACTGCAAGAGGTATCTTATTTGAATAGTTTCTAGGTTGATTTTACGAAATCACATGCAAAAGAGATATGATGTTGTTTGCTTAACAGTAGATAATGCAGTTATAATACGTGCAGTCGCGTGGGACGGCGCTTAAGAGCATATCCATTTATATGTGTGCTCTTTGTATCTGTATGATACATTTGGGAACAAAAGTTGCTTTATGCAATTTTGATAATGGTTGTTTATCATCTTTGTTCAACTCTTAGAAAATTGTTATGATCTCTTAGAGCTACAATACATATTTGCTTATGGGATTTGATAGAGCTAAGTATCTTTCTGCCACAAGACAAAATGTTTACTGGAGTTTCGGACCGCTAGTTTGGTAAATAGGAGAATAGATAATGTGTTTTTCAAAGATTCCTTTAGACATAATCTCATGACCAGTGCCTCGTACACATTTATTTAAGCGTTTTGTTAGACCGCATCGGTTCCATACGAAGCAATATTATTCCAGTCCCACTGAATTTAATTCCAGAATGAACAGCTAAAGTCTCTCCTAACTTAGCTAACCGCGTGGCTAACATTATGGTAACATTGATTCTCGCGTCCTCTACCAAATGTCTCCAAGTTACAAGTAGGTGTGACGGCCCCACAAACTATCTCTCGTAGACTCCGCAGTCCGCACTATATTAAACTGCAACGGTGACCGCACAGGCGCTCTTATACATGACGACCGTGGTCCCGATGGCATTTATTTGTGTGATGAACACAAATATTTGTGCCTGAGTCATGGGTATTCTATATAAATAAGTATGTATTTATCAATATAAGTATGTATATTGTCGCCTAGCACCCATAGTACAAGCTTTGCTTATTTTGGGGCTAGGTTGATCTGTGTAAGATGTCTCCTAACATTTATTTATTTATTTTATTTATACAGGTAAATGATAATATATGTATGTCCCGAACCGCACCACTAAATTCCTTCCCGCATCAATATAGCCCATTTTTATTTCTTTTTTTTATTGATATTTATATTTTACACGCGCCCCTAACCCTACTTATTCATGGGCGCTACTAATCAGTCTCACGTCCCAAGTCCCAATTTAAATTTACATATGTTCCAACTAGTAGGTAAGTGATCTGTGGATGGCAACAACGGTCGTTCTAATTGTGTTAATCCAGTTTTCGGTCCCTCACTATTAAATACCTGTCTTATGAATATTAACATCGGTATTTACTTAATTCATAATTCATTATCATGCCGTTTCAGGTACATGGATTCGCCATTTATGTTTTAGGGTGCCAATATCTTGGTGTAATGTGTATTTGCGTCTCTCGTTTTGCTTAATGAGAGAGTGAGACGCAATGCACATTGGACCAGGATATTGGACAGATGGAATACCACCCTTAGTATCTATCTAAAGAAGACTGTCCATATAATGATGTTACGAGCTATATATATTGCCATGTATCTATGTGTGAAATTAAGTTTGTAGTGTAATTGTTGGGGGCTTCACTTATGTAAGTACCTACTCACATTATATTTGCTGCAAGGACAGGCAGAATATAATGTATGAATATAGTCACTAGGTAAAAAATATGCCAACAAAAAAACAATGGCTATGAATATAACTAATAATATTACTTATTTAAGTTTAATCAGCTTGTTCCTATTGTTTAAATTAGTGCATTAACTCTTTAAAGCAAAAATCATAGCCAAAGTAGTAAGTTCAAAAATAATTTCCTTGATAATTCTAACGAGTAATGATTATTCTGGTTAGGAAAAAAACATGCAATAAAAAAGGTTAACCAGTTTCTGGAACATTCAAATTTCAGAAGATGATAAGGTTAAATAAGAGACTTAACTGTGCGTTGGACTCATCGACGTTTTCTGTAGTTTTGTCATCAAATTGTTTACATACATCCATACTTTAATATTATAAATGCGAAAGTGTGTCTGTCTGTCTGTCTGTCTGTTAGCTCTTCACGCTTAAACCGCTGAATCGATTTAAGTAGTTGTAATTTGGTATGGAGATAGTTTGAGTCCCGGGGAAGAACTTAGGGTAGTTTTTATCCCAGAACCCACCCTTTAAGGGGGTGAAAAGGGGGGGGGTGGAAGTTTGTATGGGAAACCGATAAAAAGCAGATTGGGTAAAAATAAGCTACCCAAATTACTAACTCCACGCAGACGAAGTCGCGGGCAAAAGCTAGTATTAAATATTATTAGGTTTACAGCTACCGTGTTCTTGCCCGCCAGTGGAACATAACCTTAACCGAACTGATAAAATTCCCGTTCCGCACCGCAATTACACCTCTACAGATTTGTAGGCTGCGGCTGCGGCGGCGGCCACAGGCGATTACCCTCGCTCTGACATATTGCTGCTAAACTTAATAAATATGCTTATAAGGATATTGAGCTGTACCAAAATTCTATTTATAATTTACAGATAATAAAATGACGATTAGAAATGTAAGTTAGCAATTTAGCTTAACATAATTATTATTCTCATCAACGCTTGGTGCAAAATAGCAAAATCTCAGTTGCGAAAAGGCTTCTTAGAAACTTCATAAGGATAAACGCGTAAACTACTGAGTTGTAAAAATTCATAACACTGTCTAGTTTAGGTGTAAGTACAAGGAAAGCTTTTAGAATCTATGATTACATGGTCTGTAAGCTAATAACTTGACCGAAGAGCTGGCGGCTATACCTTGACCGAAGAGCTGGTGGCTACCTTGACCGAAGAGCTGGCGGCTACCTCGCACAACGTATCAGCATTGCGATACAGCGAGGAAATGTCGCCAGCATCCTTGGTACAATGCCTCAAGGGCCTATTTTATTAGATTTAAGCTAGTTATTAATTTCTTTTAGTAATACCACTGTATATATGTTGTTTGTAAATACATTATTTTAATAACTGTGTAATTGTGTGTACTTCCGGTACGCGGTCGCTGTATCACCACTCAACCTTTCTGAAAAACTTGACCCTTGACACTGTGGACATAATTATGGACTAATCTTTATAATACCCTCAATTACCACAGTTTACCGCTTGAATGCACAATACTTATGACGTAATTGCGGATCTGATGACAGTACCATCAGCGTTAACGTGTGTATAAACATGCTATAAGCTCTAACCTTGCACCGCGGTGCAGTGGCGCAAGCGGCAGGTCCGCCCACGCGCCGCACGCATCGCGAGCTTTCACCACAGAATAGATAATACTAACGTGCAGAAGGTTTACAACTCTACAAAACCGATCTTTGACAGCTGAGGGTACCGCGGAATCTACACCCACGACGACTACGAATCATGGCGGTTCAACTTCATCGGGTAAATCCTGCTAATCAATAGGCAGCCCAAAAGCCAAGCTCGTGAAACTCAGCTTCGTCATACTGACTGACACTCTTTGTGAACGCATCTAATGTAGTTTTGTCACTAATCCCTACTTATATATTGTACCTAGGTACATGCGAAAAACTACTTATAGCTGGTCAGGCAAAACTTGTCAGCAGTAAAAAAGGCGCGAAATTCAAATTTTCTATGGGACGATATCCCTTCGCGCCTACATTTTTCAAATTTGCCGCCTTTTTCTACTGACAAGATCTGCTTGACCAAAAAATATATGTACTAGTAAATCGCTGGACTCTCTTGGAGGATGAAGTTTGATATGGAAATAGTTTCACCGAAACTCTAATTAACTATTTTCATATCAAAAGGACATAAGATATTCCTCTCTGAATAAAAGTACAGTTGGCCAAAAAAAATCTATGTAAATATATTTTTGAGCAAAAGAAATTAATGTAATTTAAGTTTGGTAAACCGTTCTATAAATTGTTATATTTATTCTAATTAGCTAGAATGTTTAAATCTTATTTATATAAATTCCCATCCTCACCAGTCGTAGATCCCGTTGTGCTTATGATCATAGATAGATAGATGGAGGCGATTGGTGTGTGACCATATGAACTAAAAGGATCTTATCTCACTTGAACATGGTTGAGGGATGGATCGATTTGTCATAACATAACGCAAGTGACTCAAATATAACTGTAATTTATACGATAAACATTTATTTGTACAATCCATTAGTGTGGTACATTGCGTCGAACAAATTATAATTGAAAGTACCATTTAAATTCATGAACATAAAGTTGTTCGGAGTTGTAAAAGCAATCAACAAAACTAACATAAAAGTAAACTTAAGTGTTTAGGTACCTACAATACTTGTGGGCCGATGAGCTTATTCTCGGGAGGCTGCGCCTGACAGGCGGTACGGCTCCAGTCGGCGCCGGGGAACTGCGCGAGCGCACGCGTCCGCCTCGCATCGATCGCGCCCTACGATTGTTTACTAACACGATAACGATCTGCTACGACCACTATGCCTTCCAGTCTTGCATGAGACTCACTTGCATTTTAAACACATTACATCTGGAAATTAAATACTGATTTGACGACTTTCTGTTAGTGAGATGTCAACGCCTCGCTCTGTTAATGGATCGCCGCCGCTACTTTACGCCCTTCGGCACACATAAATAACAGATATAATGTGACAGATAACATTTGTAGTCCCCGCTTTTAAGAGTGTTTAGCCAGCGATTGTGCGACATGAAGCTTTCGATGGTTATTGTTTATGTTATCGCGGCGGCGATCGTCGGGGCGGAGATCAGGATCCGCGGCAAAGTGAGAAAAAGATCCAGCGCGCACCGGCGGCACCGCGCGATTCTGCCACCTTGTCCTTTTAATGAGACGATTATCGAGAACGAGTGGTCGTTGATGGAAGCGATAGGGAAATCGAAGTATATATTCACTGGGAAGGTTTTAAATGTGAAGAAGAGATCTGTGCAGGATAATGCAAAGCGATCGAACTTGTATCGAGTGCATCTGCGGCGAGTGCTTAAAGGAGACGTGAGTGAGTTAAGGACGTTTGTGAAGTTGGAAGGATCAGCCGAGACGTTAAGTGGATCGATGTTGATTCTGGAGCGGTCTCGAGCCCGAGAGTCTTGTGCTCCAGGGCCGAGGCCTCGGCTGTCCGCAATTTTCTTCAGCGATGTGAGTGACAGCCCCGCCATCAGAGGCCCCATGCCGCGCCTGCAGCTGATCACTGACCCAGTGCCTTTGACTCTTTATCATCTTGACCGAATCAATGCAGCTGTTACAGGTAACCCTTTTTTTTAATAACAACAAACCCATCTTGTGCCTAAAATATACATTTATTTATTGTATCATGTGTGTATACAACTTACGGAGGAGCACCCTCCTGCCATGCCTGGTGCCTGGTGCCTGTATCACCATACGTCATACCGGCAGTGACAGGAATTAATGACGATAAAACGGACTGACGTTTCCAAACGGATTAGCTTTTAGATGTTAACACGAGAAAGTATATCGATTTGAAATCTTTTGTGTTACAATAATGTGCCATCAACAAATTCAACAATCCAGAGCATCATGTCGTGCGTAAATCTCTTACGAGCTTTGCCGCTGCATATAAATATACCGAATGATTCATCGACTAACAGCAAAAGCGTTTAACGCTTAGGATATTAAATTGACAAGTAGTTAAGCTAACTACTTGCGTTCGACCAAGGACATACCAACCCCGTTCGTTAATAGGAACGGGGTTGGTGCAATATTTATTTTATATTTATATTGTAAGTAATAATCATAAGTCTTAATGAAAGGTAAAGGTTACCTGGTAACAATAATTAATTTCGCCTTAAAAAATAAAATCTGACACGATAATGAACAACGTCAGCAATGAGAAAATAGAGCAAAACGACACGACATACAATCATTGGTTCAAGATCATACTTTGTAATGAAGTGTGGGTGTTGTACCCGTAAAGCACGTACGCTGGGCAAAACAGTCAAGATTCTTGCGTCTTATGAGTAGGACATAAAAGTGTAAAAGATGCATGCACTCGTCGCCCAGGGTACGCTATGGAGGCATTAAGATGTGATTTTGATCGACATCTCGACAACTGTTCGTTAACTTAATGGAGCGAATGCTTTGGCTTCGTTTGTGTGTGCCGACAATGGAGAGCATAAACATTATGCTAATGTTTTAAGTTATAGGTTGTAACTATTATATCCTGAGATTTGAGCAAACAACCTAAACCTTCGTAAAAAACGTTCAACAACTTTTTTCCTAATAGGTACCTTTACCTACCGTACCTAAGTATCAGCTATCGCACTTTCGATACCGATTCTATTAGAATCAGATTCAGATCATGTTTCATGAAATTATTTAGTCTATTCTAGTCTATTCGAGTTCGCAAACGTCGCATCTTGTCGTTTTTCAATGTCTCGTGTTCTCTTAATCAGGACGTGCTCTGTTGCGAGTAAAACCTATTTATGTCCCCACTGTTCTATGTGCATCTTGACTATGCAGTGCCTTGATGTCTAATGAAGCAGATTAAATCGCGTACGTCTGGATCTGGTGGTTTATCTGCGGGGATTCTCACGGCGAGCGCGAGTGATACGTATCGCGGCGCCCGGCCCGCGAACAGATTAGTACCGCGACAAGAAATACAACAAATCACGCGCCTGGTTGAGTGGATGAGGCTTAAATTTTATTAATATTATGTATATGTATGTATACGTTTTTGCAAATTTCTTTATATTTATTTTATGTGCGTTGCAACCTACTACGAGTATACATTGCATAGATCCTGATCATTTTCTAAATATTAAGTAACTACGTTGAATTGTCTTAATTTTCGTTTTGCGTTCTTAGCGCCCTTTCTTTAATACACAAAGTCTACCTACCTATAGGTACAAACGTATCTCGTGTTTGTTTACTATTTAAACTCACAATTAAAAAAAAAACGACTACAAATGGCGGAGTTATCGTCTGACGACTAATCATCATTATTTACAATATAATTATTCGTTTTAGTATTTCGTATCTCTCGAAAGTAGTACTTATTATAGGTAATAGTTATTACAGTGTCTACTGCTATTGCCCAAGCGGCAAATTCAGCGAGTTTTAACTTTTGTATATGTGTGTAGAGTAGCTGTATCATAACACATCAACACCTCACACCACAACCTGATTTACAATTTTGCGTGTTTAAACGACTGTTTTACATTCTTCTAAGAAATAATTTCAAACTAGACCAATTTCAGCTTCATTATTCATATTTCATAATAACAGGGTAAATAAGAAATCGAAATGTCCTTACAACAAAGGGTGTAATTAGTTCTAATAGGCAGTGTTAATACCCTACCGCATCGATTTATTGAAAGTTTACCAGTAAAATGTTTGCTGCTTGTATGATATCGTGGGCTAACATCTCAGGAGGCGTGGACTGAAGGGAAAGTAATGGTTTAGTTCTGCCATCGCGATAATACTTTACCCCACACGGAGATAAACATTTAATTCGCAGCATTTTTGTCATACTACTGTGAAACTCAATATACGATTTCAAGCTGACATGGTCATTTACAATTTAATAACTACCTACTAATTTAAAATAGGTGTTGGTAGCTTAGCGGTAAGAGCGTGCAATTTTCTAATAGGAGGTCGCGGGTCAAACCCCTTTTCGCACCAATGAGTTTTTCAGAACTTATTTACGAAATATATCATCGCGGTCGTTTTTTGGTACATATTTAAAAGAAAACACTGCGTGAAGAAACCGCACTAATCCCAATGGTCTAATTCATCTATTGTCAAGTTTCGAGGTTACTTGAGACTTGAAAATATCCGTTATCTACTTATATTTTTAACGTCAAATATCAAACAATAAACGTAAAGGATGTACTTATGAGATAGAAGGAGAGGGATGATTTGCGCCACTGAGTATGCGTTTGCATACCTATACTCAAAATCCGTGGCGCTCTCAATAAATTTCTACAATTTCTTGCCGGTCTGTAAATGACACCCGACTCGGCAGAAATGAACATGAGAAGTGTTCTTTAACAGCTGACTACCATAGCCTTATCAGTGTAAAAATTACTTGCATAATAAGACAGTATTTTAATATTCATTTAACTCAACCTATTTAATTTCTTAAAAGTCATAAGATTAAAACAATAACAGTTTTAACTGTTTTTTATGGGACATACGCTATGTTTAACATAATATTCTGATTAGATTGAATATTGATTAGATGACCTTCAGTCGTCCGTGGTATTAAGAAAGACAGTTAAATTAAGGCAAATGAGAAATGTTAACGACGCGTGTTGGTGAGCTCGAGGTGGAAGATTCGTCAAGCGAGCGGCGAACGGCGCGACTCGCCCGCCCACGCGACCACCGCTTTCCAAATTCCTCGTGTAAGCACTTGCAATCACTTACTTACGAGGATATAGCAAAAACTAAACATTAACAATTTTAAACTAGAATTTGTAGACCTTAAATTAAAATTTGGTCAAGCTGTTCACCTATTTCCAAAAGTAATACCTAGTAAACAAAGAATTTCGTAGGAAAACGCTTATCCAGTTAATTCCGAAATAGAGAAACCATTCCAAAGTTTTAACAAATTGCTTCGCTTGTTTGCTCATTATTACGTTTTAATTTATTATAAAAATTTAATTTGCCGCTGAATAAGTTCAAGCGTAGTTTGCACAATCAACGGAAACTTTGGCTTAGTATGCAAAAATTAAGAATATGTAAAGAGCATTAAACATCGGGAAAGTTTTTATCCACCCTTCCTACAGCTGCAGTGAGCACTCCCGCCCACATGAATATTCAGTCGCGTAGTCAGCTGGCACGTTTAGCAATAACTGTTAACTTGCACCCATTTACTCCACACTGGCAAGTCTCTTACAATATTAAGGCTAACTTCCCAAATCAGACTGGCAGCCATCTCGTAAATTAGTTTACAAAGCTTTTGCCATCTCTGGTATTCCCTAGTGCTTGCGTGGTCCGATTGCGTAATAAACTCCTTAATTAGGAATGCCACAATGCTTACGGTAAGTCCACGTTTGTTTACGTTGTCGAAGGTTGCAGCGAATTGCGAGGTCTCCAGTCTACGCGTGAGGCTGCGCTAGCGCACGCGTCTCGCCGGCGCCATCGACTCTTGCGCAACCTTGTATTCGCCGCGTGTTTACGAGCCATCTCAATCAAAAGCTTCGAAGTAGGAACACTAAAATGGGTTTTATTTACACTCATATGTACCAACCCACAAAAAAGCTCACACAATAAAAATGAAGCTACACTTTTTAGTGATGTTACTTTACATCATCACGATAATTCATGCCCAGTTCCGTATAAGGGGAGTTGTTAAGAAGCGGGATACGATACACCGCAAGAAAAATATTAATGCTCCCAAATGTGTTTTAAACGAGACGATTACTAATGACTACGAGATTCTGTCGTCTGCCGTGTCTGAGTCTAAGTACATTTTCACTGCTAGGGTCTTAAGCGTGAGGAAGATAAAGCGTAGCACGAAACCGAATGCGAAAGTGTTTATGTTTTATAAACTATACGTTCGTTTACTTATGAAAGGAGACGTGGAGGAGTTGAAAAGTCGCATCTTTTCAGGGAACGCGCGTACTTTGAATGGGGCAATTGTGTTTGTGGACTGGCTCCGGACGAATAAGTGCGCTTACAAGTTGTACAGACATTCCTCTGGAATATTTTTGAGCGACGGATTCCATAAAGGCTTCAACAGTGGGAGCGCGCCCCGACTGCGCCTGTTGAACGAGCCCCTTCCACTGTCACTTTACGATTTGGACAGAGTAAACGCCGCCTTGAAAGGTAAATATTTGTCGTCAAGTACGAATAAGGTGTCGGCAGTGTCGGCGTGTTCAAGCGTGGAGCCTATAAAACAGTCTTCGCTTATTTGCTAGTTCTCATTATGTTATTTGTAACTGTTTCAACATTCTTTTGAGTAAGTATTGAAAGATGCATATGCTTTTACCAAGATAAAAGTAATAAATAAATATCATACTGCTTAAAAAACAAAATTACAACAAAACGATTGTTAGTAGGTAATATAAAGATAATTATTTTTGAAAGGACACCATGAGGATTAAAACGAAGCGAAGGTATCATGTAGGTACGTAGATGGGTAAGATAAGATTAACACATTTATTAGAGTTTTCTTATCCACCCTTTACTCAATATTTGTGAAAGGTTTATTAATTATTAGTTTGCACTTGTCATGTTATTTTTTGCTACCTGGTAAAACGTGTAGTTATTGAAGATAAACGTAATTGAACGCAGAACTCGCACCTTCATCAATCAGGATCAAGATTAACGTCACCTTAGGTAAAATAATAAATCTAAAAAATGGGCTCCTAACTTTTTAGATTATTCTTTGAAAGTTTGTTCGGTAAATATCAATTTATCTGAATGTACTCGTTTCGTATTTACAAACTTTAAACACAAAAGGTAATTCGTTTATTCTAGAGATTGACTTGGAGTAATTTAGTCACGTTTTTTATTGTAATACGGAAAGTTAGCTTTCGACATTGAAATGACCGAACAATAGGTCGGGCTCTGTAATGGCAGTGTGTAGCGCTATTAGCGCCATAGTTGTGGCCGCGTGGGCGCCAGCCGCGATGCCTCGGATACCTACAGCTATCCCATGCAATTTACTCGACAAAAACATAAAAAGCCAATGTCTTACGGCCTATATGTATATTAGGTATCCACTTTGAATAATTTTTACTTTTCCAAGAACAGTGAAGCAACTAAATTATCCAAACTAGCTGTTTATTATCTGACAAGGGTACCTATTGTATTAAACCGTAAACGAAATGCAAATTAATGTACATGGAATATGATTAAAACACGCCGCAGGAGGGCTTTTTATCTGGAAGCCTTTTTAGCACTAAGGCGCTGTAATAGGCATAACAAAACGCAATGGATAATATTTATACTTGTAAAGTAAATTAAACAATGTCACCCCTTTTTTATTCAGGTTGACATATATCACATATAACTACATATATACAGCGGCGGCTGTAATGTCGCAACAGTAATGCAATTGCAGTTGACACCCAAAGGTCACTACCTATAATTTATGATTTACTTTGTTTTTATTATTTGTTGTTACATAGTTTAAAACGCCCATTGATTAATATACCTAGTAAGTATTTAAAATACAAGCTGCTGACAGACATGCACGAGATGGACTGATAAGTAAATTGAAAGGATAAATTTGATACTATCTTTGCCGCTTTGAAATGTTCAATCTGTCACTAAGTAATAGTTTCATTTTTAATTATACACAATTTTTATTTAGTATTTACCTGAGGTTAATAATTTTACCAATAGGTATTTTGAAATACATTTGCCTGTATATTGATTAGTTTGCAACTTTAAATTTGTGTTTTAATGTGTGTTATACAGCGTGTTTTCTCTACACGCGGGTATCGCAATTGATATACGGTAGCGAGGTTGTCAGCTGTTAGACCGATATCGATAAAAACACGGACAGTGTGTTTAAAAAATCAGTTTAATGGTATTTATATTTAATAAACTTAGTTTTATCGCCCAGCAGGTATCTCCGCGGGGCACGTATAAAATAGAAAAAGGGTAGTAACAATATATTACGATATAATATTTCGTGGCTGGCCATGCTTCGGACTCTAACGTTCCTCATATAATGTATAGTGAAACCTCAGTAACACGAATTTAAGAGCAACCACAAAAAAATTAACGTGTTCACGAGTTTTCGACATTAAATATGTACGGAGGGAACGTATGCAAACACGTAAAAGTAGGCATCTCTTTCTGTATCTTGAAGAAACCTGTATCCTATATCCTGAAAGACGAAAAGAGTTACTGAGGTTTCTGAGTGATAAGCAGCGAAATATCATAAGATTTTTATACGTTTTTTATGAAAGAAATTATATCTAGGTGTAATTTCGAAATTAGAATATAAACACTGTACTGGAATACTTAGTGGATGAGAATAATTTGGTTACTACGATTCACTTTATCTCGGTTCGAGTTATTGAGGTTCCACTGTGATTTCGTCATGCATACGTAACTCGGGTCGCGGAGAAGCAATAATTAAATGAGATGGGTCAGCTTTGTCCGACCGGGTGGGCTTGTTGTTCCCCACTAATTAAGCTAAAGTAGCTTTAGGTAGGAACAGCGCAATCATTATTGGTTATTTAGGAAAGACTGATCTTGCTCATGGGCCTTCGGAAAGCAAAGGAAAACCCTAAGCCGCGGGGGCATTTTCTCTGGGGACTTTATCGATTACAAAACACGAACATAGGTCTAAGTACTCGAAAAACACACTTGTGAACAAAAGGCAAAAAATATTTTTGATACTCATTGATTACTTTTTTTTTGGAAAAACTTACAACATATTATTATTAAAATATTTAAAATATGTACAAAAAGATCATATCCGCGGTCCCGAACACGCACATCTATCTCGCTCACGCTTACGCTCAGTGAGAGTGAGAGAAGGATACGAATCTATGGGGCGTTAAGTTATACTTTCACTTGTCCCTGTCTGATTATTTGTAAACAAACCGTTCCAGAACTTGTCTTAGGTTCCGATTTAACTTCAAATTAGCGTACCGTCCGCAACCAAAATGACAATTCGTTCGTCGACGAACGCTTATCGAAAAATAATAATGTGTTGTGATATAATGCGTGAATAATGCGAGCGAAAAGTCTCGTGATCATTTTCCATACATTATTTATTATGGTTCCCCTAATAGGTACTTCTACCTACTTCAGTAATAATTAATGCAATATTCGATTAACCTGGTCAGGTAAAGTTATAAGAAACATATAACGTTTGTTAAATAAACATTAAATCAAAATAGAACGAGTAGACGTTTTGTATGTAAAACTTTTAATTGGATGTTTTCATCACACCAGCTGATAAAGGCTCTCTTGAAACTCCAAAAGCTGATGAGAAAGTTACATTTTATCCACAAGAGTGGCAAAGGAATTAGATACTAAATTTTGAAACTATTCATTATGGCTGGTGGAATTGACTTTTTAGAGATCATTTTGAATAATAAAAACTTAATAGCGTTTATTTGGATTTGATTTGCAATGTTGTACAATTGTTTAACAACTTTGCTCCTTGTAAAACAAATTAACTATATTCAACTCCGCCCAAATATGTACAATAATCCTTAGCACTAAAATATAATAAAAAAAACTATTAATTTGGAATTATATCTTGCTCTTGGCCTTCAGCATGTCACGCAAAACCCGTCGAAGTATTTTACCGCTCCCAGTCTTCGGTATCTCACTGACGAATCTCACACCCCCGCGCAACTGTTTCCACGGCGATACCTAGAAAAAGAAAATTGTGCTCGTTCGGTATCACAGCAAAAACAGCGAATCCGCAAAACAGTCCAAACAACTGCAAGCAAAGAATTCTTAAGAAAAATGGAGCAACAACTTTGAAACTATTCCGTTTAGCCAATTTTTTGTAAGTATGATTTCTGAATTAGCACCTTATCTGTATTAGGTACCATCAGCCGTAAAAGTGCATGTCGACTTTATCAATGAATTCATTCATACTTTCTCCATACAATTTCGCAGCTCACTGTATATCTATTTTATCTTTTGTAGGACTGGTCTGGTACACATTGAGGTTTATTCGGGTAATTCCGGAAATCGGGTAATCCCGAAAATCATTGTAAAATCAATCATATTCCGTTGTAGTAAGAGTCAGCTTTCGGAATTATCGCCACTATTCGTTCATTCGGAAATACCCGAATACACCTTAGTTCTTTGACGAGCTCTCGTATATGTTTCCTGTTTCTGCGAGTACATACTATAGTGTAGCATTAAGGTTCGCACACGCTAACATGTCACCTCAGCCCCTATTGCGGTATTTGATGTGCAGCCGCGAAGTGCTTGCGTCGACTTTCCGGGGCGACGGCACCTGCGACCGCCGACCTGCCACTCACAGGGCCGAGATCCTTTTAAGATTGCTTGAGCGCGACAAATGGTGGAACCTATAAGTCCTATAACTAGTGGCTGGACTCAATCTGCACGACCCGGTTTGAAGTGGTTATAGCAAACCTATTTCTTAATTCGCAGTCCAGCACATTTATTTTTGTGAAACACGGTCTCCCTAATACACTACTGTCTACAGACTTAGAATTACGAGGGGTATTCAAAATATTCTCGGTATGAGAATGAAAACAAACAAGTACGAAAAGTTTGATATTTTTATTTTTCAATATACTCCCCCCCTATGTTCATACACTTAAAAGATCGATCAATTATTTTTTTTAATCCCTCGTAAAAATATTTTTTATCTTTCGTGTAAAAATGCTCCTCCACTGCCGCCTTCAATGCTTCATCGTCAGAAAATTTATTTCCACGCAGATCCTTTTTAAGATTGGGGAGCAAAAAGAAGTCGCTGGGGGCTAAGTCCGGACTATACGGTGGGTGAGTAACAGTTTTAAACCCACGTTCAACAATAGCTGCCTTGGCAATATGAGCAGTATGGACGGGGGCGTTGTCATGCAGAAGCAGAATACCTTTGGTTAACTTTCCTCGCCTCTTTTCTTTAATTACATCCTTTAATTGACGTAGAATGTTAGCGTAGTACTGTCCTGTGATATTTACACCTTTTTCTTTATAATCGATTACTAATACTCCTTCACAATCCCAAAATATCGTGGCCATGACCTTGCCAGCTGAAGGGATGACCTTCAACTTCTTGGGATGAGCTGAACCCTTAATGTGCCACTGCATGGACTCTTGTTTACTCTCTGGGTCATAATGATGAACCCAGGTTTCATCTCCAGTAACTATTCTTTGCAGCACCTCATCAGGATTTTCACCGCACAGGTCAATAAAATCGGAACAACAAGCTACACGCATGTCTTTTTGAAGCCGAGTCAGCATTCGCGGAACCCATCTTGCACTTACTTTTGACATATTAAGATGGTCATGTATAATATCATGTACGGTACCAATAGAGAGATTGGTTACTTGTGCTATAGATTTTACCTTCACTCGACCATCTTCCAATATAAGTTTTTCCACTTTATCAATATTTTCTTGTGAAGTAGCTACTACAGGCCGGCCAGGTCTAGGGTCATCTTCAATACTCTCCCTTCCGCGTTTAAACTCGCTTGACCACTTTTGAATGGTAGATAAAGAAGGAGCAGACTCACGGTAAACACAATCCATTTCCTCTTTTATGGTTTTTTGATTTTTACCCTGTTTTGTCAAGAATTTTATCACGCATCGATGTTCTAATTTAGTTAACATTGTCAATTCGCACAGGATGTTCATGTTTGTTCAGCAATTGCAGAAAAACAAAAGACTATCTCGGTTCGAATTATACTTTTTTTTAATGTCAATGAATAAACCTTAGCGGCCAGTAACGAAAGAAATTTTAGAAGAGGTCGTAAGATATCAATACCGAGAATATTTTGAACGCCCCTCGTAACTGTGTATTATCATAATATATTATCTCGTTAAACAAAGTAAGAGAGAGTACCCGTAGTGTATTTGATTACAAACCCATAAATGTTTTTTGTAAGAAAAAACTATTACATGATTTTTTAGAAGAACCAGAAAAGTTGCTATAAATGTAGATAAATGTAAATTTTTTTTTCGTTCGTACTTAAGTACGTGTAATTTGGGTTGTACTCAAAATTGTAACTTACAATCCAATTACAGCAGGCAGTCTCTAGAGAGCGCGCTGAGACATAATATTAGCCCTTAAAACGTAACGATGTATGAAAACCAAACTTTAAAGCTTGATTATGATACTGAAGCGAAAAACGAAAGTGAAAAATGTAAAATATAATATTTTACCTCTAAAAACACAAATTCAATGATGTCATTTTCAGTGACTTCTGCCCCCGGTTGTTTGACCACAAAAGCTGTCGGTACCTCTCCAGTGAGCGGGTCAGGGGCGCCTATCACGCCGGCGTCTTTCACTGCTGGGTGCTTTAGCAGTACTCCTTCTATTTCTGCAGGTGATACCTGTAACGACAAGTAATAGTTTGAGGAACACTGTGACACAAAGAAGACTTTTTTATAATTACTTGTAGAGTGTTTTTAAAAGTAAATTGATATTCATATATGTGGATATATTAATATACTAAATCCATAGATCAAACTTGGATAGTGTTTAGAGACCCACTTAAATTATGATACATCAGTTAAGTAATACATTTTAATGGCAGAAATCATGTTTTGCACACTCGGAAATGCCTTATCACAAAAAAAATAATTATTGATTATTTTCAAAACGGATTTTATTAGAACACAGGTGTTTTTGAGAAATTAAGTTAATTTAACCTTTTGGACGCCAATGACCGATATATACGCACCGCAGGTCCAACGCCAAAGACGGATTAATCGGTCATGGACCACAGAGCAACATAGACCTAGGTGCATATGCATAAAGTTCAATTTCAGTTTTGACAATTCGGTGACGTGGCGTCTGAACTCTGAATGTGTGCTTTTGTGTTTGACACGGCGTCGAAAAGGTTAAGCTCAGGAATATACCTTCAAAATTAATGGCCTTGAAAAACAAAACACGGTGTATTATACCCACCTGCCAAGCTTTATATTTGATGAGTTCCTTTAGCCTGTCAATTATGAAAAAATATCCATCTTGGTCGTAGTAAGCAATATCGCCAGTTCTATAAAAGCCATCATCATCGAAATAATCTGATTTAGGCTTGCTGATGTAGCCATCGAAGAGTACCACACCGTTGACGCACACTTCACCCGGCTCACCTGGGCCCAGTATCTTTCTGGATTCAATGTCCACCACCTGAAGTTAAAAATAAGAAATGTCTATTGCTGACTAGATCAGCAAAGGGTGGTAGAAGAGGTATATAGTCTCAGAAAAAGCCAACATATAATATATAAAGATTAAAACGGTCGAAGGAGAAATTCACCTTTGCAACAATTCCTTGGACAACTTTTCCGATGCTACCTTGTCTATGGTCAGCCACTGTTTCCTCTGTAATGGGCCCAGTTGTTTCAGTCGATCCGTAACCTTGTAATACACGTAGATTAGGTAATCTAGAAAAAATGTAGCTCAGCCTATAACACTAGACGACTTTAAATATATGTACATATATTAATAGATGTATTATGGATATATAAAATACATAAAAACATCCGTCACCCAGGAACACATAAATAAATACCCTTATCGGGATACGAACCCAGGACTCCAGTTTCGTCGGCAGCGTCACCACCGACTAGGCTACGGAGGCCGTTAGTTAAAACTTAAGTAAAACATGCAACATGAATGCCGAACAAGTATAAATAAACGTGCGTTTGAACAACATTATTCTTCCTAATTTGATAGTTGGCAATTTGTAATTTTTCGTATATTTTACCTTTTTTCCAATTCCATGATCACACTCTCGTCTAGAGGCGCACCACCAGAATAAATGATTTCCACAGAACGTAAATCATAATTATCTACTAAAGGTGACTTGCTCATCAAGACTACCAATGGCGGAGCTACCATCAATAATTGAACCTGAAATAAAATATATTAATTAAGTTATTTACATAGTTTGTATAGAGCTTTTCTTAGTTAAGTACTTCACATTGGGTACATCATAGGTAAAGCAAAAAAAACTCACCTTATATTTTTGAATAGTTTCGAAAAACTGCTCTTCTTTAAATCTTGAAAGATGTATGACTATTTTGCCATTTACTAATGCTTTCAAAGTAGTTGTTAGGCCGAAAGTATTGCACAATGGTGCAAGTGTAAGTGCAGACTTGTCTGGACAAAAACTAAAAATACGACCATCAAGAACATTAGATTACCTTTTTCCATTATTAATATCTGGAAAACATAGAAATCTCAAAAATGCGCGTTTTCCCAGAGATAAGACCTAGCTTGATCGATTTTTCGCCCCCGAAAACCTCCATATACCAAATTTTATCGAAATTGTTAGAGCCGTTTCCGCGATCCCCGAAATATATATATAAATAAATAAATAAATAAATAAACAAACAAGAATTGCTCGTTTAAAGGTATTAGATTTATTATTTGTTCATCTCAAAGTTGTCTTGTTGCAGATTGCTACAATTAACTTACGAGTAGAATGAACAGGTCATCTATTTAATTGAATACATAAGTTAGTCTAAGAATATAAAACTTTCCGGTATTTAGCATTCAGAGGGTAGCACTCCAGAATATGATAAAAAAGCTCCAAAAAGCTTTCCGGTTTGTCACGTAGTATAGGCCTTACTTATGTATGTGCTTTGTGCGTGACACACAGAATCACATGTATCTTATAAAAATCTAATTAGTAGGTACATTTTTATTTAGATAAGTCTTAGTCTAGTGAAAAATATTTCTGTAGTGTTAGAAAACCTTTTTAGTAGGTATACATAGTACTAAACACCTTTGTAACGGACCATGCTCCTGTTGTCTTATGCTCTAAATATAAACCAGAGAGCCACACATACAGATCCACAGGAAGACTGAATATGACAGCCTTAATCGAGGATATTCAAAATGCTGATTTATCTTTCATTTTCACTGTTCAAGACTCTAACCTAGCAGCTGAAACCCTTATTAACTTATTATCATCATTAGTTCTATCACGTGCGAGCCCATTGTTAATCCCTAGGAGAAAGCGTACTCTCAAACCGTGGATTACACCCGGTATCTTACGGTGTATTAAAAACCGCGATAAACTTCATGTCAAATACAAAAAAGATAGTAACAACAGTATTTTAAGAACAACATACACGCGTTACAGGAATTATTGTAATAATCTTTTAAAAAATATTAAGCAAAACTACGAAAAACAACTAATGGATAAAGCCAAAGGTAAACCCAAAGATACAAGGAATGTGATAAAGCAGATTGCCAATATCCAGCAAGTCAAAAAAAATCACAACATGAACTGTTGTCCCTGTGTTCAGATCCTGTCTCATCAGTAAATAGTGTCAATACATTTTTTGCTACCATCGGTAGCACTCTTGCCCAAAATATTTACAATAATAATACAAATTATTCGATATTGGAAATTGGACGATTCTAGCCGAAATAAAAATTCCATGGCAATTTTAAATACTGACGACGCTGAAGTAGAAGGAGTTATGCTTAGCTTGAGAAACAACTGCTCGATCGGATACGATGGCATATCTACAGCTGTATTAAAAGCTACACGTAGTAAATTAGTGCCGGTACTCACGTATATTTTTAATTTGTGCATAGCCGATGGTAACTTTCCTTCTGTTTTCAAAAAGGCTCTTGTTCATCCAATCCACAAAAGCGGTAATAAAGACAGTCTCAACAACTATCGTCCTATTTCTGTCCTCACTAGTATCTCAAAAATCTTTGAAAAAATTCTAAACAAACGTCTAATTGGCTTTCTGACGAAACATAATATTTTGGCTCCTAACCAATTTGGTTTTAGAAGTGGCAAATCAACTGAGGACGCAGTAGTAGCTCTAACTGGTAACATAGTAAAGAACCTAGAAAATAATCGAAAGACTATTGGCATTTTCCTAGATCTGTCGAAGGCTTTCGACACGGTATCAGTGTCTATTTTACTTAGCAAGATGCAAGCTATCGGCATTAGAGGGTTAGCATTGGATATTTTCAAAAGCTATCTGTCTGAACGGACACAAACAGTTATCGTTGATAAAACTAGAAGTAATGAACTGCCATTAAATTACGGAGTACCCCAAGGTAGCGTGTTAGGGCCTACTCTGTTCCTGATTTATATTAACGACTTGTGCTCCCTTCAACTGAAAAATTGTCAAATCATCACTTATGCTGATGATACCGCGTTGATTGTAAATGGTAAGGACTGGGAGGGTGCTAGAGTTACTGCTGAAAATGCACTTCGACGTATCTCATCCTGGCTTACTGCAAACCTACCGACTCTAAATATAATAAAATCAAAATTTCTCCCCAAATTCGACTTTGCAACCAGAAGTTGGCTCAATGAAAATTGTGGTTCACAGCTGCTCGGACAATACCGCCCCTAACATGACTTCTCCCTACACGTGCACGCCCCTTACTCATTCCCAATGTATTCAGTACTTGGGTATAATGATAGACTGCAATTTACGCTGGCGTCAACATATCGAGTGCCTGAACACTAAAATTAGAAAACTTATATACGTATTTAAGAACCTAAGGTCTGTGGTTGGTTCTGAAACACTGAAAACTGTATACTTTGCTCTAGCGCAGTCCTTGTTATCTTATTGTGTTTGTGTTTGGGGTGGGGCAGGTAAAACCTTACTTTTGAAAGTGGAGCGGGGTCAACGTGCTGTAATAGGTTATGACTAAAAAACACTTTTTATATCCTACTTCGAAATTATATCGGGAATGCAAATTATTAACAGTAAGAGGATTATTTATTCGACAGGTTATTATAAGGAAACATAAAACCCTTGAAATTATAGAGGATGGCACCTCAAATAGGCGTCGTACAGACCATGTCTGTGAGGTCCATAGTTTCCGTCTGGCACTAGCAGGACGGCTTTTTCACTACCTGAGCCCAAAATTATATAATAAAATAAATAGACTACTTAGAATTTATAAATTGACATTTAGAGAATGCAAATTGAAGGTTACAAACTGGTTGGTTACATTAACATACAAAGAAATTGAGGATCTCCTTTCAGCACATACATACACAATTACACATACACACACACTCACATAACACACGTAGGTATTTTAAACAAAAATAGGCATGCAAATTACCTTATTTTCATATATTTATTTTTAAGCTCTTCTTTTTACTTTTAAGTACCTCATAAATTATCATTGTCAACACTCTTTTACTGTTATTTATCACTGCAACTTGTATTTCCGGGGTGAGGGCCTGGAGATCTGTAATACAGGTCTAACCTAGTTCAGACTCCAGTCCCTCACAAAGGTAAAAATAAAATCTAAGTTTATTTTATAAAATTATCCTTTGTGAGGTGAAATAAAAAACCTAACCTTTATAGGTATAATCACGACTTATAACTTTGTAGTAATACAAATATTTTCTGCAGATGTAATATCCGGGGATCGGATACCGGTATTTTTTGTACAAAAACGAAAACTGTATTTTTTCGTTCTTTGTTAAATAATTCATTTCTAATTGGCGAATCTAATAATACGAAGTCCTTAACTAAAACACAACTGAGTCCTACATATGGAGTATAAAATAATTCGAAATACATGTTTTTTCCATGTTTTTGCAAAAAACCGGTTCCGATCCCCGGTAATACATACTTGTATAGCCGGAGTCACAGTTTACATGAAATAGTTGAGTGTAAATCTTAAAGAAAACATTGACAATAATGCATCTTTGTACTTCCTCTCTTACGCACACCATTTACGTAAAGACATATGTACGTGCTGCGGCTGTACCTTCAAATCTTTAGTAGGTACTATGTCTTAGTCATAGTAAACTTTAAATTGAAATTTCAATAGCATTCGCCAACGCGCAGTTCTCATTTTAAAATGACAAGGTTCTGCAGTTTATTTCTAAGAACATTGGACCCTTAAGTTGAGAATTAGTATAAAGCTAAACAATGAGTGTTTTTCATTAATATTGATCTATTTATGCCAATTTTGAGAGAGAAATGTCTTATTGTTGTACAGGTAATTGAGAGGGCATCGGCCGGTAGCCAGTAGTTGGGTTTTGTGTCGAGTATTAGTTTTTGCCTTAGTAATTTTGTGAGAGAAGTCGGATTTTATCGCGTACCAAAGATAAAAAGAGAATATCAGTTGTATAAGAGCTAACCACGGTTTATAATTTACTAAACAATTAAACTACCTAATAGTTTAGGCACCTGGTGGCACCTGGCATAAAGGGTAAAATCACTTAAAATTGTCAATTTATAGAGCTCGGCATAGTGTGTTTATTGTACACAGTGTGACATTTGAGGTTATTTATCTTTAGTTATTTTGCTAATCGTTATTCAGTGCATTTACCTAATTAGTTACTTATTGACTCTATTGTGAAGTTATGCATGTTTATTATGTTTAACTTACTCGTGCTGTTGGGCAGCGGCGATTAGGTTCGCATGGGTTACCTTAGCGCCCTTGGGTAGCCCGGTTGTGCCAGACGAGTACAGTACAAGGGCCACTTCCACACGACCTGCTAATTAAACTACATTCTTATGTGTGCTACAATGGATAAGTATCATCATATCGTATAATAGGTATCTACCTCGTGTTTTTATGTTTTTTTTACGAACCGGTTAGGGGGTTGGTATTGAAATACACTGATGTAAACCATAACTAAGTGCGTCCAGGTCCTAGGTGATGACCAAATGCCTCCGCGTTTTAAAAAAGTACCTAAGTATAGTTCGATAAGAAATTGTAGTAAAAATTATTGAGGGCGCCACTTCCTACGTAGCTGTCATTTTTGTTTAACCGTAAATTTTTTAGTTTCAATTTTATTTAATTGCTACTATTTTATGTCGCACTATACTTATGTACAGTTTAAAAAGTCAAATATGTCAAATGTACAATTGTGAGTATAGGTGCAGTTTTTTTTTCTTAATATGCTAAATAGGTATATGATATTATGACTTATGTAAAATAATATATAATAAATGTATTGTTTACCGTAATAGTCAACGAAATTTGTAAAATCAGCATCCTTAATAGCAAGATCGTTGTAACTTAAAATTTCTTTCGGCGAAGAATCACCGAATAAACAAATTTTGCTAACGAATGTTAGCTTTTTCAGCGTTTTGTTGTGCTTCTTAAACGCAGTTGGCGATAAAAATATATATTTTGGTTTAGTTATACCAGCAGTGTGCAGAAATTCACCTGAAAATAAATATATTTATAAATGAGTAAATTATTCACTTTAATTTTCAAACGTGGTAATTTTTTTGTGTAGTTGCTGTAAGATAATGATTCCTAAACATCATCCTTATTATTGAAAGATAACCTTTATAATAGGTACCTACATATTAAATTTGTACCTGTAGTATAAGCAGTGTTGATCAAAGTGACCGACGCGCCGGCGCACATGGCTGCAAGGATCGCAGTCACAACTTCACTTCTGTTCTCAGTAACCACCGCGACCAGGTCGCCTTTTGTCACCCCGAGCTCCACGAGAGATGCAGCGACGTTCAGGACTTCGCGGATAATCTGCCCAAACGTGATTTCCTCGCCCGTTGCTCCATTGACCTTGAATTTTTTTAGTAGCATTTTTAGGGTTCCGTAGCCAAATGGCAAAAAACGGAACCCTTATAGATTCGTCATGTCTGTCTGTCTGTCTGTCCGTCTGTCCGTCTGTCCGTCTGTCTGTCCGTATGTCACAGCCACTTTATTCCGAAACTGTAAGAACTATACTGTTGAAACTTGGTAAGTAGATGTATTCTGTGAACCGCATTAAGATTTTCACACAAATATAGAAAAAAAATATTTTTTTTGGGGGTTCCCCATACTTAGAACTGAAACTCAAAAATTTTGTTTTCATCAAACCCATACGTGTGGGGTATCTATGGATAGGTCTTCAAAAATGATATTGAGGTTTCTAATATCATTTTTTTCTAAACTGAATAGTTTGCGCGAGAGACACTTCCAAAGTGGTAAAATGTGTGTCCCTCCCCCTGTAACTTCTAAAATAAGAGAATGATAAAACTAAAAAAAAATATATGATGTACATTGCCATGCAAACTTCCACCGAAAATTGGTTTGAACAAGATCTAGTAAGTAGTTTTTTTTTAATACGTCATAAATCCCCTAAATACGGAACCCTTCATGGGCGAGTCCGACTTGCTCGCACTTGGCCGCTTTTTTTACTAGATTGAGATGTTAGTGACAATAGAGAGCGAACGCACTTGGGTCAATTTCTGAACACGATTTTTTTTCTGTCCGTGATGAAAATCGTGGGTTAGCATCAGATAATACTTACCATTTTTTTTTTACATAAAGATGTCACACTTTCACACCGAGTTCCATATGAATTCACTGATTAATTGGTTTTTAGAGTACACTTAAAAATACCTAAAGGCTCAAATTACTGCTCCCGTGCCCTGTCCGGAATCTACTTTTGAGCATAATGAAAAATCCTACGAAAAATTCTACATTAGTATCACTAATTTAGTGTCAAATACTTAAACTAGATGATATTTACTATCACTGAGCACATACACTATTAACTTCATTGTGGTAAATAACTCGTGATCGATGTTTAAATTTTGTCCGAGCGCGCGAGTACAATTTCGTCGGCAAAACTCACAGGGCTCTGACAGCCGACGTCTGTATTTGAACCGCCTCGTGTCCCGCCTCACCTGTACTGGCAGTATTCGGCTGTCTTTCAAAGCAAACGGATGTACGTCAAGCCGTGGCGTGTTTGAGCAAATCGCGTAAGTATTTCGGAATCCGGGTGGGTGACAATTTTTTTCTAATTTCGATGCCCCTTATAAATTTTATTTTCCACATAGCTTTTCAATAACAATTGTCATATTTAGGAGCCCTTTATGTATCTTTATGTAAGCGATAACATAACAGTTTGGTCAAACACGATTTAAATTTTTGGCGAATTTTTTTATTACGAATTCTAATTTCCGTGCCCTAATTCCCATAGCAAATTTACCTAAAACAGCTGATTAAGTGGCACGGGAATTAGAAAGTATTACATTTATTGTCAACAAATCTTTTATTGGGGGCACTTTAAGTTAATTGGCAATGTTTACGTCATATTATTATTACATTTATGTATATTGGCATTGAATATATATTATATGTAATAATAATATGACGTATATCTTTCTATTTTGCATTTAAGGAAATCTTAAAGAATGCACAAAAATTTGTGAACGGTTTTTTAGTATAAGTACTATAGTATATACAGGGTGGACCCGAATAACCCGGGCAATTTTAATACGTAAGGTAAGGTGGGGTAAGACGACACCGGGGTAAGACTATCACTTGTATGGAATCCTTGTACTGTTAGTCTTGCCCCACCTTACCTTATTCATTGATCATATTATAACATTAAAATATTATATAAACATAAAACTATTTCTGGAATTATTACATATTATAATACCTGTACCTAAGGTTACATGAAACAAAATGAATCAAATTTGCAATGTTTTTGTAAATTTGACAGCTGACAGCGTATACCGTATAAAGTTTAAATATCTGGGAGATCGAGCTTTGCTTGGAAAACATATACCTACCTAAAAACTCAAAAATGCGCGTTTTCCCAGAGATAACACCTAGCTAGATCGATTTTTCACCCCAAAAAACCCTCATATATGATCAAATTTCATTCGAAATCGTTGGAGCCGTTTCCGAGATCCCCGAAATATATACAAGAATTGCTCGTTTAATAGATTAGTTGTTATAAATTAGCTTTTCTAATACAAGAAAAAATAAATATATATCCTATTCTTACTATATTATAAATGCGAAAGTATCTCTGTCTGTCTGTCTGTTATCTCGTCACGCTTAAACCGCTGAACCAATATCATCTTGATGATATTTGGCATGGAGATAGTTTGAGGCCCGGGGAAGGACAAAGGATCTGGGGGCACGGCAGTGCCGCCGCCAAGTCGAGCAAAACAAAGTGGCACGGCCGTACCATCAAATCTCAATAACATTCTATCAAAATAACATTTAATGCACTTTACAATCCCTTAGTTTTGTCACTGACACAATCACTCACGATCATCATTATTTTAAGGTACTTCTAGCATACCCAAATTTGAAACGTAATTTGGTTTTAGCTTTTTAAACCAATAAAAAACTAATAATACTGCAATATTAGTCACGTTCTAAAGATCTAATAACTGCATAAATAAGTTTGTAATCCCATAGAAATATATGCGATAACAACGTTACCTTTTAGTTCTTACAATTAGTAGGGAAAGTAAAGGTACACTACGACGTACGATGTGAGTATGAATAAAGATGTGTATACATAGTATCAGTATGGTATGGGTATGATTACCTGAAAAGAAGGACAGCCTACAAAAAGAGATGGGATCCTATCAAAAACATTACATGTAAAAAGATGCAAGTCTCGCAACGCAGTTCTTCTACTACAAAAAAGTTTTGAGATGTAATGGGAAACCAAGTCGGTTATTTTAGTCAGTGCCAGGGGGTATTAAAATCGTAATACTATTAGATACCTTATTAGGGTTCCGTAGCCAAATGGCAAAAAACGGAACCCTTATGGATTCGTCATGTCTGTCTGTCTGTGTCTTACCCCACCTTACCTCATATGTGGTCAAACAATTTTTTGTGTTATGAATTTATGAAGGCAGCATATTCGATTTCTTCAGATTAACTTACACAATAACTTCTTCTCACTGTGCCCCTACTTATTTCTTAGTATCATTTCCTATAGGGCCATATACCAGATCATACACCTTGTACCTATCTACATGCAGATACATCATGACACTTTTTAATTTAATGAATAGTTTTGTATGTATGTATGTATGTAAGTAGGTATTGTTTTGAAATATGTACATTTTACTAAGAAAGAGAGATTAGTTGCCATTAAAATCAAGGAAACGATTAGTCAAATACGTAGTTTTTAGTGTATCATACTTTCGTAGATTTGTCGTCCGAAACTAAAATTAAAGAAGGTAAATATGTTCGATGCCGCTTCAGTATGGTTAAAGTACATTATTGTAGATTAAAATATACATAAATAATAGTTTTAACTACCAAAATAAGTTAAGAAAACAATTCCTGTGCCATATTCTAATTTCCGTGCTAGTAAAATCTAATTCCCATGGACACACTAATTCCCGTGCCCTGACCAAAATTTTAAATTGAAATAACTTTTATAGTTTTATGAATATTTTTACCCCATAAGAAAATTAATGTTTATTATATTTTTTATCAAATTATCAGCATAATTTTTTTTGTGTAATGTTAGTATTTCAAAATTCCATGGGAATTAGACAAAAATGCTCGTTTGGTGAAATTGACCCACTTCCTGTGCCCAAAAGTTAACAGCTTGCGGGCATGTAGATAATTATTTTATCATACTTAAACATGTGGATAAGGGTTCAATAAGAATTAACCTTTATAACCTATTGCGACTGTTGGGTATGTCCGCAGCAAACCATAACATGGTCTTGAGTTTGACCCAATTTCGTACAAACTAGAGACAATTGTACAAAAACTGATGATAAAGTTGCATTTTATTCACAAGAATGGCAAAATAATTAAATGCAAATTTTGAGTTGTTTCCTTATATTGGCTGGTAGAATTTACTATTAAATGATGCTTTTGAATAATAAATATTTAATAACGTTAATTAGGATTTGGTTTAGATGATTTTGTTTGATCTATAAGAGATTGCTTAATAAAATAGTTTATTTTTAAAACTCTTTAAATGAAATGTGATAACTATGTAAATAATAAAACCAATGGCGTACTCGTAATTCTGCCTTTCAGATAGGTAGTGCTTTTGCAATATAACTTATATGTACATTATTAAATTATACAACGGGACTTAATCGCGTATCTAAGTTTTAAGATTTACCTCCGACGTTTCGAGGACGGCGTTGTCCCCGTGGTCTCGGAGAAGACTGGCTTAAGTTGACATCAGCATCGTCTAACCGCGCGACTTTTTCGAACTACCCGCACTTGTCCCGTCCCGCACTTGTCGTGCACTTGTCGTTGTTAAGTCCCGTTGTATAATTTAATAATGTGTAAAAATCGTGAAAGTTTAAATCAGTGTTATATGTTTCCAGAAACAAAACACTATCTTAAAAAAAAAATCAGTGTTATATATACATTCTTTAAAGAATATATAAAATATTTTTAAAAGCAAACTTACCAGCGCTCTTTTCTCTTTAAAATTTAATATCCTCTCAATAAAGTACCTAAATTCCGTAATTCATGTGAGTTGGAAAGCTGAAATTGTGCTTTCCGTAAAAAATGCCTTGTGCGCCTTTAGCTGCAGGTAACATTTTCCTGTTTTGGAATATATACAAAACGGTATCAACAGGTCGCCGCGTCGCTGCACACTGGAAATCATAATCACATTGTATGAATATGGTGTTTGTATATGATTGACGTGAGCGATACTTTATCAGTAAGTATCTTGGTCGGTGTATACGTATTGAGCGTAGTAGCGTAATATATAATTTTGTGGAATGTCATTTGGTTCAAGTGTTTCGACTGCGTTTAATATACCGATTCAAGTTGAAGTTGAAATAGCCAACATTCATAATTTGTATATGTACCTACTTATTCCTACTTGCTTGTTGTAGCAGGTGCTTATGAGTAAGCATCACATATTTTAATCATTGGCACCTTGTTCATTCTGGGTCTATGTGGAACAAAGTGAAAATTTATTTAAAAATTGTGCAAGAGTAGGTATGTAATGTTGTAATACTCATGACCACTACTACATTATGCAGGCCCAGTGTTTGCTATATCACATTAAATACCATTATATTGTAATTATATTAAAAGCAAAGTGTCATCATAAACGGTGCTTGCATTTTATAAACCCGTCTAAGATATATTGAAATATTGATCCCATAAAAGATATCAGGCTCTTAAATTTAATTGCAATTTAGTCTCAAGTGTTCGTTGCTTCGGAAAATAATATTTAACAGCAGCTTTAAGTTTTTAATGTGTCTTTATATTAAGAGATATATTAAGTATGTGATAAGTTAATATCTTACTATATCTATGTGTAACATTTTGTACGCGTTGTATGGGTAGTGTCTATTTAAATAGAATATTTTACGTAATGTGCGTCATCTTTACAATTATATCGCGTGTAATTGCAGATTATTGAATTGAAAAATCCTTTTTATTCATTTGTATTAATCAAAACTAGGCACATTTTGTGAAATTAAACATATACCTATGTACGTACCTACATCAAAAGTATTTCCAAACTATTATTCGATTTTAGAAACTTGTATGCTTTGTATTTACAACAGTAATTCACATTCTCACCTTTCTCTCGACACGGCAACAGTCGAACACTTTGATACAGGCGTTGCTGGTGTGCCCAGCTTTCTTTAACATAACGCATTACATAGAGACACTTGTAAGAATAATACCTAGGTACATGTAAAAGATAGTTATGCAAAGACTAATTTATATTACATATATTATAAATATGAACTTAAAATCCTACTGCAATCGTAACTGAATGCTGCTTTAAAATGATGTACTCGTAATAATCCTCGCAAGTGGCATGAAAATTAGTGACCATATATTTTAATAATAGGATTTACATATAAAAGAAGTTTTATTGGAATTGGGTACCAGTTGAGGAAACACAAAGTGTCTGCTATACTTACGTTATTTTATTACTATAACTGTATATATATATATATATATAGTTACTGAACGCTTAATAAGTAAACAACAGGAAATACGACTAAGACACAACTAAGAGGTAAAGTAATATTTTTCTATTTATGAGTATCAGAGTGAACTGACGAAATTAGACGGAAATTGTAAACTATTACACAACCAGTAATTAGAACATGAAACCGTCATTAGTATAAACTCACATATTACCTACTTATGTCAGTACAGGGAATAAGGGCTTAATCATCACAAGTATAACTTTTTTATCTTAGAATTAAATAGATTGCTTGAATTGACAGTCGTATAAAACAGGCACATTCATTTTATAAATTAAATGCCGCCCGCGTCTTTATCTGCGTTGAAGTAATTTAAATTCAATTTGAACTTTCAATCGCATTTTCACCCCCTTAGTTGTTAAATTTTCAAAAGTCCTATCATAATCAATCACTTCCCAGCCGTGCATTCTTGTGTAGGAAACATAACTTGAATATATTACTAGCCGTTTGCATCGCAATTTCTTTAGTTTATATAATATTTTTCCTGTAACTAATAAATATTATTTAATATATATGTCTACTTACATTGAACGCCTTCGTTCTGTGAAACGGTTGAACCGTGTTTACTATAAGCTAAGTTTACTCGCGGGCTCGGCGTGGAGGTAAACGTAATTTGTAAGTGCGCCCGCGCAGGTCCGCCCACGCGCGCGGCGCTTCTCACGACGTGACTCACTAGAATTATGTCTTATATATGTATATGATTTTAAAAATGCATCGATTGTCTTGAAGGCGTTCAAGTGTATGAATATATTCAATATTGAATTCATTGTTACTTTATTGTTTATATAATTAAAATCGCGCTTGAATTTTGACATCATCTTTTATAAAAGGAAATTAGACTTTGTAACGTAAGTATATTTTATATTTCTAACGGCTATAAAGTTCTAACGGCCTCCGTAGCCTAGTCGGTAGTGACCCTGCCTACGAAGCTGGAGGTCCCGGGTTCGAATCCCGGTAAGGGCATTTAATTGTGTGTTCATCACAGATATTTGTTCCTTAGTTATGGATGTTTTCTATGTATTTAAGTACTTATATGTATCTATATATTATATATATCGTCGTCTAGTACCCACAACACAAGCCATATTGAGCTTACCGCGGGACTTGATCGATTTGTTTAAGATTGTCCTATAATATTGATTTATTATTTATTTATTTATTTATATGTCTTCTCGACATTGAACTTACTTTTTTTCAATTGGCGTCTTTAAAAAAGTACATGTACTTAGGTAATGTTTCATACCGAGGCCAGTAACTCACTTGATCATTTTTGATCAGATCAGAAATAAGTGCAACATTAAAATCTGCAAAAATATAATCAAATTAATTTATAATCGTTTTAAAACACAATTAAAATTATAGGTACAATAACAAAACATATAAACTATTATAGGGCTCCCTAGGGCCGTGGAGCAGCGTTGCCCATATCCTTTTCCAGGACATTAAAAAAAAACTACGTGAGACCTCGGGTGACCTTAGGGCTGGATCATTCCTAGGTCAAATAATAGGTATCTATATCCAGCGGGGTAATGTAGCCAACATCATGGGCACCCTTCTGCAGGGCACAGACTTGGGGGGCCTTTCATAGGTGGTAGGTGGGTATTTTTCTATTGTTGTTTAATTTTTAAGTAGTTGAATCGTTTTTGTTGGTCGGGTAAAAATATACATTAAATCATTAAAAAATTTCTTAATATTAAAAGGAAAAAACTTATTGACAATCACTTTCTCATGAAGTGTATTTTTAGTACCTACTATATAAATTGTCGGATTACTACTTTAATATCAGTCAATTCGCTGGACCAATAATGGCTCGTATAAAATGTTCCCGCGAATAAACAGACCTCCTGTAGAGTTTGTAAAAATGCCAAACGGGTATGGAGCTATCAAGTTGTAAACTGTGCAATTTCGCATACTTGTTTACCTACTTGTGTTATGAAACTTATGAACGGTCGCCAGCAGACGTCGCTGAGCGGGCGAAGTATTCAAAATGGTCTGAACACAACTTTATTGTAGATGGAATACGAGCATGTATTGGTCAAGGTCATCTAGTTTTAGTCATTAAACAGAGTTTTAATTAAAAACTTTGTGCGTTACCTACTGAAAATGTGTTGTAAGTATTGAAGTATGTAATTGGTATGTTTTGTATCGTTTCCGTTTCCTAATTTATCGCTTGTATCTGGCTTGTATCGCTTGTATCGCTTGTACCTATGAGTAATAATTATAATAAAAATATTTTCTGTCCGTTTCAGACAGTATTTTTTTATATTTAGAATTAAAATAAAAGAAATACAACCTAGTCTTACAGTATGCTCAATCACAGGAGGTGCTCTATATAGAAAACGGTCACACAGAACGAGGTATTTTAGGATTTAAGGTCACGGATTAGGCTTTCCACGGTTTCCATATATATTTTGTGTTAACACTCTTGAAGTAAGCTTAGGCAAATTCAGTGATTGGGTCAGTTAATTCCACTATAACTAACTAATAGCGGAGTACGTTGATGATCCAAATCAAATCAACACCATTGTCCCTACGTATCATATAACAATGAGCTTAGCGTATTATGTACGTTCCACGTATAATCTACATTGAACCGCTGATTGGCAGTTTAAATAACAATGATCTCTTAATCAAATGTAGGCGTACATCAGAATCCCCCACAGAACCCGGATATTGTTATCGGTGAAATGGATTAATCGGATCCTTCATATCAAAACTCATTCCTTTGAAAATATTTTTACACAAACAATCGTTCTGGATCGGTCGTTCATTTTCTTTGTATACCTACTTAAGCGAGACGCCAAGAATCTAACAAATGTTTTCTTAAAGGGAAAAAAGCATTAGCGATAAGAATTTCCTTTCAGTCACTTCTCAAAAAGGCCTTCAAGCCTTTTATTGGTTTTTCTACTTGTTTTTCGTATTTTACGTAGGTATTCAGAAGTTTTGAATTATTACGCCCCATTTAACATGTTGTCTAGTTGTTGGGAGATGCTATTAGCAGTTCTAACCGATGGGACAGAATTTATTACGGCGCTTTAGCGTGCTTTAAGTGGCCAGCCGCTTATGGCGTTTCGCACCTTACTTGGCCGGTATTCTGTTAACAAATGTAGTGGCGCCCAAACATAATTACGAGTATAACGTTTTGGTCGGCACGTTTACAAAGTCGATCGTGATTAGCATTACGTGTCTATAACGCGGCTACTGCCTCCGCTGAGTGTGAACTCCAACACACTCTGCCTCTTACGTGTTGTCGGGCACACTTGTCACCTTTACTACTTTATCGTACTTAAGCTGGTTATGTAAATTTCATTTTGGATTTTCTCGGTAACAGATTGTGCATAATTAATTTTTATCAAATTAACTCTGTGGATAAAATTTGCGTTGCCGAGGCATGAAACACAATTTGTGCTAGGTACAACTTTACCTGATTAGTGCTGGATTTAATTGATTTATTAAGGGATATAAAATTGCTTTTATATCTAGATTGGCATAATTATAGTATCATATTGTGTCCTACTGTTAAATATTAGTAATTTTTGTCAATAATTTAATTCAAACCACAGTTTGTGATTTTTATCAAGTGCGTTTTTCTTAGTAAATAATCTTAAAACAGCCTGTTAGTCTATTAATTTGAAGAAGAATTGAAATAATGAAGAATTAAATAATAATGAGGAAATTTTCGCTTTCTTAACTTTTATTTTCTAATTTTCCTACGTATAATAATTTATCCAATACCTACTTATGATAAAGTTTATATTCCTTTCAGTGTTATTAAATGAAACGTTCTTTCACAGGAACCAACAAATAAGTGATTATTTCAATTTTCTATCACTTTAGGACTTGGTACTGAAGCTCTTGGCTGTTTGATCTCACCCTAAGCCTCGTTAGCGGGCCCTAGCGGTGGGCGGTGCGACCGTGAGAAACAAATAACCAGTGTCGCACTCACGGACTCGACTCTCTAGAAAGAAACGTCTAATGGAGAGCGCAGTTATAATTGCTTTTGAGTAATCAGCTTTTATGGCGTGTCACGCGAGGACAGCGTTTGATCTTTGGCCTAACACTTATGTTTAGTGACGCGACTGAGTAATGTTCAATAAATTAAAGAGTTCCCGTGTACCTTACTTACTTACTAATTTGTTTAAGTGAGTTACTAAGGCATGTTACTTTGTAGTATTAAGTACTTAAACTTATTAGTCAAATCGGTTTTATTTTAATGACAATATTTTATGTGACATCATCACATCATGGTCAAGTTACCTACACTTTATAGTTCTTTCCAATTGATCTATTTATCTATATTTAGCAAATTTATTAAAGTAACTCGGAGCGTGTAAAAAAGCTTCGACGCAGCACGAAATAATTATTAGTATTACCTAGTTAACTTTAGTTACTTCTTGACAAACGTCAGCAACAAACAATTACTCAGCTATTCCTTTTTAATAACCGCGTGTCTTTTGAGAGGTAATATGTTCGACAAAAGAGTAATTTTTGTACAAGTTGTTTTTTTTTTTAATCCGTTAACTTAAGCGTATGGCTGTGAACATTTAAGGAAACTAAATGGTATAGTAGGTACCTAGTTAGTTTTTGTAAATTTGGATTTGAATCCTGGTAAAAGCATGTATTTGTGTGTTTATCACCGATATTTGGTTCTGAGTTATGTATGTTTTTTATGTATTTATATACCTATTTATTTATTTATTTTTTACATTTTAAATATATATTATATTATTATGTACCCACAACTCAAGCCTAAACTGGTTTACCGTGGGACTAGGTCGACTTGTGTAAGATTGACTCGTAATATTTATTTATTATTAGGTATTTATTTAACTGCCGCTATTGTAAAACAGGCATTATAATAAACGGAGATAGTTAGAATACCTGTGTCTTTGAGAACTTAACATATTTTAAGCCCAGGTATGTACCCTTGAAATATATAATAAAAAAAAGGTGTATAATTTTAAGTGTGTATTTCTGATTCTCATACCGTCTTTTCACACGAATGTGCATCTCCATAACTTACTGCAATTTCTTATCATTATTATAGTCTCATTCTAAAAACTTAATTACTGTACATAATGGTAAATCCCATTTTACACAGTTGAGTCTTGGCTGTTTCCTACAGCTGAATTTTAACATGTTGACGACGCAGAGCCCACACCGATGACGCGCGCTGTAAATATGACGCCCCACGTAAATACCCATGACTAGTGTGACTGAATTGCTTTCACCCCAAGATAACTGGGCAAGATTAATGACGCTAACGTGCAAAACGTTTAAACCCGTTTCCAACCGAAATCCGACGAGTCAGTTCCATATATTAGTGCTAACGAAAACGTTTCTGGCACAAATTTCCTTCATTAACATTTTCCAAATAATTTAACTTTATACATATATCCTGAGAGCCAACCGCGTTGTGCGTGTTTTGATAAGTGGAATATTTTCATATGCAATGATAGCGAGCTATACATATTGTAATATAAGGGCAGGTTACGTTTTTTAAAGCCAACTCGACTGACAAAGAAAGGAGTTTTTTCATGTTTTTGTTCCAAATTTTTGTTAGACCTTTGATTGCTGTGGATAAAATTTTCATGAAAATTGGCACATGAAGTTGGGTTAGTTAGGGGGGAGCAAAATGAAAAGTTAAAATCCGATGTCTCTTGGGTATTAAACGCTACTGATTTATCGCGAAATTTCTGTTAGAATCGAATTAACTAGTAGGTAATGGTAACTTTTTTTTATATAAGTAAGGTAGATATTTTGCATTAAATCATATTTGTATACTACTGTTATTATTTTATTTTTTATATTATTCGTAGGTACCTACTCTTGTAAGCGTTTATACCAAATATAGTAAAAGCCAATTATATAATAAAAGTAAACTTCTAGTTTCATTGTAAAATTACACTGATATCCTTTGTTAAGTAAATAAAGTGAACATGCATTTTTAACTCACTAATTCTCACTTTCCACAAATTTTCTAAGCAGGAATGCTCGGCATTTTGATGTCAAGACTTGTGTGTGAACATTTGTGTACATAGAGTGAAAACAGCATTCGTTGCGTCACTAATTACACCCAATGATCATGATTATTATTGACTTTGGTCTGCGGTGAGCAGCCACTATGTACATATTGTACATTTAAGTATATTATATGGGAATTAATAGACGCTGCGGTTGCTTCTGATCTTAACTAGTACTGCTAAAGGTAAGTGTATGTCTTTGTGGAGCAGGCGGGGTGTAATGTATGGCTTATTTAACATTTAATTTGTGTTTAGGATGTATGTATTAGGTTAGGTGAGGTAAGTAGTAAATGAATAATTCTGTAATCGTATTAACTGTTTTTAGTTCCCTGACCGCTTTATTAACCATTTTCCTTGAAGGTTCTCATATTTGTGAAACTGTACTAAAAAATGTTAAGAAAAACAACTAAATAATAAGTCACGTCACTCCGATAATTTTTTTGAGTCAAATAGGTTCCGAGATTAATTATCAGACTTTGACTGAAGTATATTTTGGTCCATAGTTGGGAAATACAGGCCCGTTATTTGGAACTCTGCTAGCAGTCTCTTTACCCCTTATTTAAATATTATACTATTTAGATTTAAAAGAATTAGTATCAAAAAGGAATTACAAAAACCAATTTCTCATCTTTAGAGCACCATTATTAGTAAGAATGAATAACAGAGCTTTTTTATCTAGTAAGTAGTAGGTTTATTACTTAATTACTAAGTAGTTAAGAAGCTTACTAGACTCCATTTTTACTGGCGGATATCCAGTGACCATAACCATCAAAAAGCATAGAACTCCCAGTGCGCAAGTAGTTAAGTTTTCGTGTCAGAGTTAAGTCGGGGCTAACGCAAAATAATTGTAGTTTTATTATGTTAAATTTGCACACGTTTTAACGTTACGTTAACGAAAACGTTAAAACCCCCTCGATAGTCTTATGTTCCGTCGCGCCATATCTTTTTTTACCTTCTAATGTCCTGCTTTTACGCCATCTCTTAAGTTTCAGAAAAATACAATATACATAATACAATATATAGAATTTGGTCACAATTAGGTGTTCAGTTAGTTCACTTCACCTAAATAACATAATTTATCACTTCTCCATTATAATATCGCTACTCACTAACAAAAGGAATGGTACTTAATAACTGTAACAAAATAAACATTGCCTGTGTAGCGTATTTTTTCTTAACCATTAAATGCCAGTCGAAATTAAACCTTTTGCTAATGACACAAAGCCCAACACCAGAAAACTTTTCTTTGTATCGCATATTATCTACTCGCTGCAATCTCAGATCAGATAAAAGCAAAGTCAATTTATTTATTCCTACTTTTACGAGTGTTTCAATCATGTTGCCACTTATACCCCGTTCCCCGTCATCTTCCTCGGTGCGTCGAGCCACTTTGTTACAATAATAAAAGCATGCCGTAGGTGGTCCCACAACCGCACTGTGTGGCAGATATGTTAACATATTTATATTAAACTGTATTATGTATATAAGTTTTTACTGTTCCGACAAATCTTTAAGACGTTTAAATCAAGTTTATTACCTAGCGTAATGAATTCGTTGTTTTATGTTTTGTCTAGATATGCTTTCGTGGTACTAAACAAGAAAATTATGCAATTGTAAGTTTGTACTTTTACTGGGCTTTTAAATCGGATCGCCCTACAGTGGAGTTGGTGTTGGTACTTTGTTTACAATGGTTCACAAGGTTTCCTCCGCATATGTGATCAGATTATATTAATGGTCACTCTGCTGGTTCTTCATCAAATCAGGTATATGTGTTATACCATAGTTATTGCCATTTGAAATACCTAATTTGAAACTACTAACCATTTGAAATAATTAACTCGAATTGAAATAACAATACATAGGTACGACCTAGATACGAGTAACCTACTACCCCAAATACTCGAAAACTAAGGCAAATTTATTGCAATATATGGAGTAACCTAAAGCTTATTGCTCGTGTAAACGATATTGTTCGTACACTTATGCAAAAGCTTTTGAAATCTTCTGATTTATTTTATTTTAGTCTGAATTGTTATCTCGTACCTATGTGAGAATTTTGTATTATAAAACAAGGTTATCTTTATCTTGCTTTACTTAATTATTCCTTTTGTATGTAAAAAAAAAGAAATGCGCACCCAAATAAGTTTGTTCCTATGAATGGAAGTTATATTGGTTCCTCAGACGTAGTAAAATTAACCCAATTGCGCATCCAGATGGCCGAGCGACACTTGTAGTGTACAGTGTGTGTATGCCTCGTCTCTATTTATTGAGGAATCAAGCAAGATTTCACCAGCAATTTATAAGCCTATATGTCATATGTGTAGACAAGGACACGTGTATCAGCGTGCAAAGCAAGTCTCTTGTAATGAAATTGACTTACCGTATCTACCTACCTAGTTGAGATCTATAGGTATGCTCCTTAGAAATAATTATACCCACTCGAAGGTTGTAAAACGTTGGAGAAACGTAGACGAGGCTCAAAAATGTATAGTTGACACTTGATATTACGCTTATTGTGCGGAAGAATAGTGAAGTGACATCTTGGAAAAAAATAACTAAAATTTTTGAAGATTACATGCGATGCGAGGGAGAAATTATACGCGATAATATAGGTACTACAGCTAGCGAATTACCTATGTTAAACATAAGTATTCAATAATTACGTACTTATAATATGTTAATAAACTCAAGAGAAACACTACTATTAAAAGAGAGTTTACCTCAAGACACAACGCAAATTTAACGAATGTGACGAAAACTTTACTCTATCACATTCAAACACATCTATCATTACCATCAGGCCCACTGTACTTTACTGAGAAGAACAAGTCTGAATGACATTTCCCAATACAAGAAGGTATCTAAGATCCTTCACCTAACATACAGAATATGTTGAAAGGAACCTTGAGTTAGGTGCGGCTCGTGTTAATTACTTATTACCCGTCTAAATACCCTAAGGCAGCTAAAAGCCTTATAATAATTTAATTGCACAAAGCAATGCTAATTTTATTTTCCTACCTTGCGCCCTTACATCTGCGAGTCGGGTTCAACGTTTCTCGACGAAGGTTAAGTAGTCGGCTGTCTGTTTCACTTAAATCGTTGCCCGCAGCACAGAGTAAATGGTAGCCGCTACTTAAATTGAAAATTATAATATCGTAGCTAATGAGGACTACACGGAAAGAAATAATTTTCTTTAAGTATTTCGTCTATCTCCCTTTAATAGATAAGACATTTTAATATTCTTAACCCGGCGCAGCAACGTTTAAGCTTGGCTCAATATTTTTTTTATTAAAGATGTATTTTATATATAAGCTCTTTTCTTAATTTGTGGCGTAAAAAAGCATCTGAGTCAAGACGTAGAACTAATTAGGAGATTTTGTTTTAAAAGCTTGTTTTATGTGGCGGATGAAATTTTTAGCTTGATAGTTCTAGTCGAATGTACCAAAGTAAGTACCAAGTAAGTACCAAATACATTAGTATACCTAAAGCTATATATTAAACTAAAGTTGTCTTTAGTTTCCGCGATAATTGTAACTCATGAATTAAAGATAAAGATTCCAATGTATATATAGTTAGGGCATTTGAAAGAACTATCAATATTATTAAAATCCGTCTTAGCTAACTTTGCACCAACTTGAACAGAACAAAGGGAGAGTCATTATAAACGTCATATATCCTACATTATTTATGATGACATTGCCACTACAAATACCATGCAGAGTTAGCTTGATCTGATTCTATATTTTAACACAACACGTACAAAATATGTACCTTTTAGGTATTTAATAAACCCCTAGTCAAACGTAGGCGACACTTGTAACCACAGAATTCGCATCAAGTAGTCCAATATTTGTAGCTACTTTTGAGAAATATTTGTTGGGTGAGTAGTCCGCAAGGTGAGGACCCTCGGCGCCCGCCGGTCACTCGACGCCCGGCGCACTTGTCCCCAATCGCTTTCATTGCCCACAAGATTGGTTCGGGTGGTTGGTTCTGATTGAATTCACGCTTTCGTCTGACCCGAAATTAACCCAAGCAGACACATATAACGTCACTGACTGATTCAAGTACTGTTAGCAATTTTTTTCCTTATTTGTCGATGCTTTTACGACCACAATGCTGCCTAATGAAAATATACATAGGTTCCTACATATTACATGTAGAGTATTATTTATTAATATTGTTTGAAATAACTACTAGGTATACGAGTATCGTATAATATTTCGATATTATAACATTCCGATATCTGCCTCTCCTTTGTCCTACAAGAGTATCTTGTCGCAAAATATTGTTTCTGTTAGGAATGTTTCACGATGAATACATATACAATTTTTTTGGACAATCCGTACATAGTACATGATATTTGCAAACAATGTTAGGTATGGTTGGCAGTAATATGTTTAGTAACCCTTTACCAACACTTCTTAAGCTCAGTGCCAGTTGTAAAAACGGAGCGTAAGGAAATATGGTGCTGCATAAAAAGTAACATTGTAAAGGGCAGTCGTAGCGCAGTGAGCTATTAATCTATAGAAGAGGGCCATTGGATAATTACTAGTGTGAAATCTGAATGGTTTTAGTGCGGCATTAATAGCCCAATTAACGCCTTCCTACATTAGTGGGTATTGTTCTAGCGTGTTGCTATTTTTTCGGTAATTTTACAAGAGTGTTCTACCCATATTTTCTTGTTAGGTTTTCAGTGTATTTGTGTCATTTAAATAGGTCATGATGGTACTATTAGTAAATTAGTCATAAGTATAAAATATTTATAATCTTAACATTTTGTGCACTTATTAGTATTATTTTATTATCTGTAAACTTATTTTTAGTTCATGTTACGTGCATTTGTTTGTACATATTAAGCCCGTTACTGAATTTGAGCTATTTACTTAAAATGTCTTTAAACAATTTCAGGCATACTAAAAAGGAGGCTCGTACTAATTAACTTTCAACGAGCCAGCATTTGTATGAGTTGCGTTCCAGTATACGTCGCTATCTATAAGCAACCTCAACCCCTCAAAGTTGCAGTCTCGTTAGCGCCGCCAGCCGTTTGTCACCTCCATGAGAGCTTTTACCTCATGCATTTCTCTCCTTTTTACTCTTGCATTTGCTAACGCGCACATGCATAAAGTGAATGCGGCTTACATCAGATCGATGTTTGTGGTCCGCTTACCGCATGCATATCAATGAAATAGGTAAGCTTATTTTTCATGCTTCGCCGGTGCCACCAGCATTCACTAACAGACGTATCAGAGGAAAATTTCATAATTTTTATTTGTATTTGTTCGATTTTTCTCGAGTCTATCTGGCCAATTAGAGTTTTAGGTATGCGATCTGTTTACAATATGACACTGATAGATCAGTATCATATTGGAAACAGATCGAATAACTAAAACTTGAATTGGCCTGTAAGAATAAAACCTATCATTATTACATTTTAATGTATTTATCCCATTTAATATCCGTGTTTGTATTCTTCAGTAAATTGGTTCACAATACGTCTTAGATGTGGGCCAAGCTCTATACAATACTGAGCTGTGCTAGCGCTGCTGGGCTAGCGAGGCAAAGTGTGAAGGCCTTTATATAGGGGCTTTGTTGCGTGAACTAAAGCAAACACTTGACTGAGCAACATTGCCTATCAACATCAAAATTATATCGAGGTTTATGCATGATATTGGAGCCCTAAGAAGGTGCAAGTGTATATATGCGCCAAGAAACAAGTTGGTCATGTTAGTTTCATTAACGCTCACGTCCTGTATGTGATACCTCTTATTTATCGTCAACAAAACTAATGAGTGCTATATTTCACTAAGGAAATTAGGTGTGTAGGTACTTATTATGGCTGTCGAGAACACGTGGATCTATTAGTGTGCCGATTAACAGAAGCACGATCGGCTCTCGATGAACTCATCATCGGTTCATGCTAATTTTTGTTGAAGCTGCTAAATTTTGCTTGCCACAATTGCGAAATTGCCAAGTTGGCCAAGTTCTTCAGTTTCCATTTATTAATGGCAATTGTAAACTGAATAAGCAATTGGACAGGCCAGGATCAAAGTTAATACTTTAATACTTTATATATTAATCTAATGATCGAATGAGTATCGGGCGCGTCGTAACTTCCACAAGTTGATAAGGCCTGCGAGCTGCGGTCCGATAATGCGCTTAACTGGGAAAGGAGATGCTGCACATAAATCATTGCTAAGTGAGATCGGACCCGATGTGTGAACCCGTAAATCTCCCTGTAAATGAGGCCGCTCGAAACCGACGTTGATGGTGGCCTGTCTTTAAAGCACATTATAATAATTAAACGGCTCAGAAGCCGGTTAATCCCGGCGCTTGATAACTTTGTCGTCCTTTTTCTTTATCGGACAGGAGCGCATACTCCGATGTCTAGTGGCCAGGCCACCCATACATATATGTGAACATTCTAAATTGGCTAAGATACACTAATATTGCTATTAACTATTCGGATTAGCTGCCATAACGCTGTCGACAGTATTTGCAATCAAATCTATTTCAAATGGTCAGTAGATGAACGCAATTACTAATTTCAGGTTAGGTATTTGTTTGTATAAAGAAATATTCGTTATACGCGGCTATCAGATAATAGGGACCAGAAAATAGTACCTTTAATTAGCTACCTCACCGTTGCATATTGTAATATTTTATAGGCTTTCCATTGGACTTTAATTCGTAATAAGTTAATTTTTATTTTACCTGTATGACATACCATTTATTTTTTTGCAGCATCCCTCCCAGTATAATATTGAAATACATATTTTATTCGATAAAATATAGTTTTCATCCGGTAAGCACATTAGTGAAGGTTGGTCTTACTTGGGATCCAATACAATTATTATGAATTTTCTAGACCTATATCTACCTGGAGCTTAAAACTTTAAAACCAGAACGTTTCGTTAACGTACTGGTATATAATTACGCTTGGCTTGTGTGATAAATTACACTGCTTAGTTCTAGGAAAGAGTAAAAGTCATAAACCGCTACGCAATACCACGGTACGCGGTAGTTCAGAGCGGTAGCCTGGGGAGTAATTGAAATCGCATCCTGAACGCGTACGAGTTGAGGTGTCGGAGGAGCCTGTATAAATGCGCTCTATGATCACGTATAGTTGTTTCGAAACTATAGGTCAATTTACAGTGGTCCGCTTTGAAACTCGGCCTGACCGTGCTCGCACAAGCAATGAGAATACAGACACGTCCTGGTACCTAATTGTTTCGTGCTAATCATAGGAAACGTTGCGTTCCTAAGTTTCATTTATATTAACAAATTGCAAGCTTATAACCGTTGATTGGTTATTATGCTAATATGTGTGTAATTATCTATCCTTATGCCCTTTTATGATATATTGTAGGTACCTGGGCGTCTTAAAAGTAATCAATTAGCGTATAATGAAAAGTTTAAAACGTATACAAAGTAAGTATTCACATAAAAAAAAATAGGTATTAAATGTGATCAATAGATCATCATAATACAGAATAAAAAAAGAGTTTTATGTAATTATATAGTTTCGTGTCATCATGTCATGTCTATTTCATTACTTACTTGATTTATGAATTTTACCAAGTGTTTTATAATTAATCATAGTAGAAATATTCTAATTATTTTCAGCTGGTAAATCTTGGTTGCTATGAATTAAAACTTATATTAACTGTCAATAATTGAAATCGTAAATAAAAAGTACCTATTAGTAAGTATGACAAATAAAAAATTGTAGAAGCTAATTGGGGCACGCGAGCAGACTTGGCCTCGAATTCTCACTGCTCACCGAGCCCAGGAGAGACGAATGCAGGGACGAACTAGTGTAAATAACCTATTTTCTCGACTTGGCGGGGGCACTGCCGTGCCCCCAGATTCAGCTATTGACAATTGCATAGTTATATAATATATTCGGTTAAGGTGCCGTAGGTGCAGAAAACAGTTTTTATAAGTAAGTTAGACCTATCTAACTACTACTAGTATTTAAAAACTAATTGATAAGATAAACAAAAGTACAAGGATTCTGTAGCAAACATTATTTTAATTGGATTGTTTACCCAGTACAAAGCGTTAGCATCAACCATTTTGACGTGAAAATCTTAATGTTAAATTTAAAAGTGGAAAAATTACTGTCTTGGGTGAGACTTGAACTCACGGCCTCTGGACAAGTCAAGTCTCACCCAAGACAGTAATTTTTCCACTTTTAAATTTATTCTAAGCTTAATAGCATCGTTCGCAGACGTTTCTGCTTGTTAAAAATTAAAATCTTAATGTTCCAACCCGTGGTCAAATGCTGATAGCGACCCTGCGGCACCCCATCTAAAGCGGAGTCGGCACTCGTTAGTGGTTTTAGACGGTAGTCCTCCACTGGTTAGTCCGTCATCCCCCCTGGTTCCCCCGGACCAGGTGGCATGCGTAAACGCATTTCCCCAACGTAAAAAAAAAAAAAAAAGGCCACAAGCCTAGGCAGGCAATTTGAAGTATAAATCGGATCTTATGTGGAGTCATGTCGTTGTTTGCTGAGCGCTAGCGCTAGCGTTTGGAACACCACCACCGCGGGTTCGGGCCGCAAGGCGCACTGAATCACCCGAACTACAATAAGCCGATCATTAAGCTAATGACGCCGCCGTAAATACCGATACGACGTTATTAAACCTAACTAACTCAATTAATACCGGACTCATGATAAAGGATGTTTTCCCTAAGGATATACAAAGAAAATGAAAGGTTTGGATAAGTAACTACGTATTCTACAATTTTTTTGCGAAATATGAAAAGATGGAGGATCACAGCTAGGGACCGTGTTAAAACCTAAAAGTCCTAAAACTAAATTTAGATATGCTTCAATAAAATACAATGGGCCATGTAGGATTGTTGTTTTATATACTTACCATGTAGTTGAATTAAATTACTTAAAGGTGGCAGTAAAATGTGAAATGTACAAAAACATAAGTTTCCAACTCGAATACACTTAGTTTATTTCCAAATAATTAATGATAGTTTCCATGTTTTAATAATTAATGAAATATTAATTAAATACGTGAACAGTCCTTGTATAAAGTTAATCGACCGAATCCGCACAGTCAGTCGATTGCGTGAATGATCCCAGAAGCATTAAGTGATACCAACTGCGATAAACTGCCGTATTCGAACTTCAAGATATTCACAAGAGACGACACGTACTAGATCCATTCTAGATACGTTATAGTTTAGATTTCAACTATATCTCTTTTGCAGCGCAATTCGGGCAACCATCAATGTCACGTTTACGATAGATCGTGTTAGATATCTATTAGATGTGAATTAGATCTCTAAGTAATATCTTGTGGAAATCGTCCAGAATCGCAGAAATTTCAAATTTGACAGGTTAGATCTTAAACATATCGTTATCGTATCTTGGCGATTTCTAAAAGATATCTAATAGATGTCTATTACAAAATCCAAATCGGGCCCACACACATTATTCCTACGAGTACCTATGCTACGTTTGCCGAATCTATACGTTGGACTTTTTCTTTTTCACGTGATATTTACCTGTGTTTTTATTTATAACATTTTATATGTATATCGTTGTGTTTACAGTCGTTTACTTCCGGTTGAAAGGTTGGTAGGATTCTTGCATGTATTTATTATCTATAAACATCGAATTAAAATGAAATAAGTAAACAAAAAATTGGAAAATTATAAATTATTGTTTTGAAATCCGTCTGTTTACTGGGGTAACAATAAAAGATGTCTATTTTGTATTGAAAAAATAAATTTGATGAACTATTAACCTAACTAAAATAGTGACTTTGTATCCTAGTTCCTACTGCTCCTAGTTCAATGTTTATTATGCGTGCCGCGGCCGCTGCCGGACACCATCGCAAGCGCGGACTTCTGGCCGAAGGGTGTGGTGTTTCGACGGTTCCGGGGCAACCTGCCGAACCCTACACCAAGTCAAACAAAGCAACGGAGCCACGCTGTTATGTCGTCGCCCAAATCTAACATTTAATTTGTTTTTCTTGTTTTGTAGTTTCACAGTGCATTAGTTTTACTGGAATGCTGGGTCACTTATTTGAGTAATACCTAAATTAAATAAATAAATAAAATAAAGTCCTTGTGCGTGACAAATGAACGAAGAAAATAGGTACTAATTAGATACAACATACAATTAGTTATGCTCGTTATTTCCTCTCTAGTTTTTTCTAAAATGATAAAACATTACTTTCCATTCCTTTGTTTGTGGGTTCAGTAACTCCTGGGCTATCAACGTAACATCTGTAGAGTAAACAAAATACAATAAGCTGGTTCCTGTGGACAGGACTGGGTTTACCATAAACGTATTTTCAGTGGCAATAGAATATTCCATTACACCGGAAAGTAACGGTACCATTTATGATTAGTTCGCGTGATGTAGGACACAAACTAGCGAAACTTTATTGCCGTAATTACGCGTAATTACCCAGTAATTATTTACGGTAATCACCAGTAGGATGTCATAAATGTACTAAGGCTCTATAATATAGAAGGCGTCGAAAGAAGACTTGTCTATGGATCCGTTAAAAGCGATAATCAGCGTCGCAATGCGAATTTAAGAAGGTACATAAATATTTTTACAAGTTTCTCTTTACCATATACTTAATTAACTGTTGTTCAGTTAATTAATTTTTGAGCGAATTCTAATTTACAACTATATTCAAATATTATGGTTTATAAGCTTAACGAGTAAAATTAATACGGAATGTAGACTTTATTTTATGTGAATATTACTGAATATTGTCATATACTTTGCCTGCGAAGCTGATGGTGCTGGGTTCGAATCCCGGTATGGGCATTTATTTGTTTGATGAACACAAATATTTGGTTGTTTTCTATGTATATAAGTATGTATTTCATCGCCTAGCACCCATAGTACAAGCCAGTGTTGGGCATTCAAGAATAAAATCATTATTTGAATAAGAAGTCGTAGGAACAAAACATCTCTATTTTATTCCCGTCAAAAATATTCAAATAATTTTGATCGGGAATAATTCGTATGAGAAAAAATTTAATGAGAATAACTTATTCTTAGTCAAATAAATATAATCATGATTTTTATTCGAAATTATATTCCACGATTAAAAATTAAGCCTGGGTACCGTCTAGGTACTAATTACGTATAGTTAGGTACATGTAATATAGTAGTTAGTCTCTTGACTAATTTATAGGTACTTACCTATTTTATGGAATAAAATCTTACAAATTGACTGTCGCATAGTTTCAGTAACCGTATTATTTTTAATTTAATAACCAAATCATTAGGTTCAATTTAGCTGGTCTAGGGGCCTAGCGAAGATGCCAATCGCTTTTGTTGTCGCACAAAATTGTCATCTTGGCTAGGCACCTTGGGTGCGTAGCCAACATGCCAATCGTTTGCGCTACGACAACGAAACGCTATCTCTGTCTCTCTATCGCACTAATATATAAGAGTGATAGAGAGAGACTACGCAACTCTACGGAGGAGCTTTAACGTTTGGCATGTTGGCTAAGCACCCTGATCGGATGATAGAACTAGACTAGATAGACAGTGTATAGCGGAATTCTTTAATGGGTTCTGTACCTAAACTAAAGTAACAAATATCAAATCAATCCGACTTTTTAATAGAAGGGTGAAAATCAACTTACAAAATATAACCGATTGTACTACAAAAATTAACTTAAATTTAAATAAAATTTTAATTGAATAAAACCTTATTTAGAATAGTCCCACTTCTAGATTAATTATTCTGTTTTTTATTCCGCATTTAAAATAAAAGTCACATGATTTATTCACCTTAATTTTATTCTAAAATAACTAGTGCAAGAATTATTTTAATTCAAATCGATTTGAATAAGAATAAAATTTCTGTTTTTATTCTTATTCTTATTCAAGTAAATTTTTGCCCAACTCCAGAGTTAAACATTCAAGAGTCCAGACATTAGGGCACGTAATACACAGATCAACCTAACTAAGCAAAGCTTGTACCAGTACAAGCTTTGCTTAGTTAGGTTGATCTGTGTATTACGTGCCCTAATGTTTATTTATTTATTTATATTTATATATGTATTATAAGAACTTGCCGACTGAGACTATAAGACCGTAATTTCGTAACAAGTGCAAGAATGAAAAAGAAAAAAAATATAACCGGCCTTCGTTATACCACCATTACCACCAGCTTTATCTGAAGTACCTTCTAAATAAGGACTTATATTAAACTTTTATTGTGTCAAAGTTATACAAATAACTACACCTTGAAGTGTTTTAAATATACCTACTAAGTTATCTTTCCCTAGATTGAAACCCCTTATTCATAAAAGTTAGCAAAGCATTGTTTTTAATGTCATGTGATTATCAATGGCTTGTTAGATTTGACAGACATTAATTAGCATTCGCTATTAATGTATAAGTAGAGGTAATAGTAAAAGCAACATTAAATTGCACTGTGCATTGTGAAATTATTGATTTTATCATTTGTACATATATTTTATTGTTTGTGAAATTTGCTATTGAAGACTATAACAATATTATTATCTTCAGCGGGCTCAGCACGGTTCCATTTTTGTCGCCTATCACCATGCCCGTCACTTTCGCACTTACATACTTGTTAGAACGTGACAGGCATGATGATAAACGATAAAAATGCCACCGTGCTACTAGTGCAGGATTAATCAGGATATAGAAAGTCTCTGCTATCGAGTTGGTATCGCTGCTGCTTTACTAACAATCCGTAATATTGATTAGAGTTAGATCAAAACTCTTAGTCTGATTAAATCCTCTTTGCGTAATGTGCGCCCTCACATTTTGATTATTAAATGAACTTCGAGCACACACATACATACTCATTGCCTGACTTGTGTTGACATACAAATGTGGGTACATACATATGCACCGGTAGATATTGCATGTTTACAAATACATACTATCTACATCTCTCCTAACTTTACTATTTGATTTGATATTATAGTAAATCGAGAACATTTTTTCACTGTAATCATAATCATTGCGACTTAAAAATGCATGTTTAGGTGGTATTAGCCACGGACTGGATCCCACAGGATGGATCTCGGGGCAAAGGAAGACCCAAACGGAGATGGCGGGATAACCTTGATACATTCTGTGTGGAGTGACGGGAGTGTGCATTGGATAGAGTCAAGTGGCGGGAAAGAGGGGAGGCTTTTGTCCAGCAGTGGGACACGCTAATAGGCTAATAAAAAATGCAGTATATAACAACAAGCACGAACCGATCAAATCTACATCTAAATAAACTACTGAGACTCGGGCTTGACCGGATGACCGGTTTATATTATTACACGAGTCAATCCACCACAGATAATTTATATATTCTATCACACTTATAGCAAATGCACCCCTGAACGCAACACTTTCCTAACACGCTATGTAATGCCTATAATTAATAATATTACAGCTGTCAGTTGGAGAAACGGTTAGGATTCGTTAAAAGGTGATATTTAACTGACAGGATGATAGGCACCTGGTGGGACTGAGCTCACCCGAAGCGTTTTACTAGCTTCATAAGGGGATTGCCTTGGTCTCATGTATGTAGGTACTCGTATAGGAAACAAAACTTAGCTTAGCACCACTGAATACATTTTTGTATGCAGGAGTGTCATAAGCTAAAAGTTAAGTAGGTAAATTAGGAGCATTCTCCAAAATTCTCCTTTACCTATGTTTTTTTATTATTTATGTCTATAGTCGTAGGTACTATAGATTATCTATCTAATCTAATACCTTTAAACGAGCAATTCTTGCATATTTATTTATTTATTTATTTATTTATATATATATTTCGTGGATCTCGGAAACGGCTCTAACGATTTCGATGAAATTTGGTATATGGGGGTTTTCGGGGGCGAAAAATCGATCTAGCTAGGTTTCATCTAGCTGTGAAAACGCGCGTTTTCGAGTTTTTATACATTTTCCGAGCAAAGCTCGGTCTCCCAGATATTAGATTATATATTACAAAAATTATCGAATATTAATAAAGACCGCATTTGCTCTAAGTATGACCAATAAAAAATAAAGAAATTTTATTTAATGAATCGTGGATTAAATCTAGCTACTTTAGTCAGTACATACTTTGGTAGCGTTTCAATCGCCGAGCGCAGTATATTAGAATGCACGTGATATATTATGTACATATTAGTAGCTGTTCTACACGTAGGTAACTGTACCAGGAGCTGTACCGAATTATGCAAACAAGTTGACTATAATCATATTACAACTCAAAATACAGCATGGGTGGCCTTTGACTGAGTATAGCAAGTAGTGAATTGATGTGGCTTCTATTAGGTACAGTCAGCATAAAAAAGCAGTGTATGAAACAACACACCAAAATTATCTGCCATCCTATAGTTATTTTCGATACAAGTGCGAAAAAGAGGAAATTCGAAACGAGTGGCGATAAATTAAAACACGACCGAAGGGAGTGTTTTAAATCGACACGAGTTGCGAATTACCTATTCGCACATGTATCGAACAACGTTTTACAGTACATATGGCACTTTAAAGTTTCGACATACGCACGAAAAGTGCTATTTTACGCACTAGTGCGGAAAAGTAGCCCCATATGTACTGTAAAAATACTTTTTCAAATAGAGTCTATATCTTATAATACTTACAGATTTTGTTCAAGTGTAGATATCACAGTCTAAATCTTCTACATGTAGAGACATACATTAAAACAAAATTCGCTATTAACTCATATTTAAACGTAAAGTTAATGTAATTAGGTAGAAAATTAAATTAAATGAAATAATCATTTACTTATTTCAGATATGTGTTAGTTACAGGCATAGGTAATAAAAAATAATGTTAAAACGTAGTTACATAAAAACCTAACATGCAAAATAATTGACTACTTAGGGCTAGGACTAAACTAATAAGGGCTAGGAAATAGGTAGCAACCTTCCATCAAACGAGCTTTCATAAGCAATAGCTATAAATCCTTGGTCCAGTCTGTCATCTACACGATTAGTTTCGCTTTCACACTGACCGCACCCTTAGATCACAGCGGGCCGGTATCTCCGTCCATTAATTAGACGTATCATTTAGTTCTGAATTGACTGGTTACTGAACCATGTTCGTATCTCAACCAATTGCACGAAGCAAAAGTATCTTTATCGGGGAAACATTTAAGTTCTAAATCCAATAAATCGCAAGTGACAAATCGGAGGGTGAGAAAATAAGGTGGTGGCGTATCCCTTTGTCTGGCTAACGAGTGTTTTAGCGGGCAGTTAGTCATACGGCTCTAATCAAGGATGTAGTTATACAGCAATTAATTGTGGCCTGGTTTGTCGACTTTGTTGTTAAGTTGATAAAGGAATCTTTAATTACAGAGCAATTACGGTTATTTCGAAGTTTATAGGTACTTACCGCGCCTATAATCAAAACTTTACTGTAATCATACAATTATTTACAAAATGGCTAGTTTTAGTAACTACAGTATTGTAGAGGCCGGGAAATGGTGAATCTTGGATGACATTATATTTCTCACCTCCTCAGCAGCTCGAACAAGGGTACTTTGCTACTTCAAAACAGTGAGCAAAATAGCATTTTGCTCACTGAGTGAGACAAAATGAGCAAAATGCGATTTTGCTCACTGAGTGAGCAAAATCGCATTTTGCTCACTGTTTTTAAGTAAAAAAAAAAATAAAAAAATAAAAAAATAGAGGTAAGTGATGAAGAAGGAATACATTTTTCGGGTTCTCTAATATGTTCTCACTGCTGAGGTGAAAAGTTTTGTGAACTACACGAGATCAAAGTTATTTACATCTCGTGCGCTTTTGAGTCCCTTACTACGCTCAAGATTCTAAATTATAGAATAGAGTATAGAATCTTTCGCTTGCACGGGACTCAAAATAAGCACTCGAAGAAATATCAAACTTTGATCTCTTGTTGTACAAATAACTATTTCCGGACCATACGAAGTTGAGTCCGACCAAGAAAACGAATGCTTTTCCGCAAACAGCCTAACAGCTTGGTACTTAAATCTATTATTTAAGCACCAAGAAACTCAAACCTTCAAATCAAAAACGACTAAAACAATTTCTCCCATAATTATCATTTTAAAGATTAAGGCAAAACTCATACTGCTCTGTTCATTTGAAATAATTCAACAATATGTAATAATAACTGTGCACTACACTACAAGTTATATTTGCAATCGTCCACGCTAATTTTACACACCTTCATAAATCATAAAATTATGTATAGTCTGTCAAGCCATTACCGTCAGTAGAAAAAAGCGAAAATTAAAAAAAAATAGGCGCGAAGGGTTATCGTTCCATAGAAAAATCTGAATTTCGCGCCTTTTTCTATTGACAAAGTTAACACTACAATATAACGATTACGTTTTTATTTTATTTTAGTTTGTCCGTAACACACTTTTTGTCGTTCCCGTACTGTTTTTGAAACAATCAGCTGAACATTTTTGAGCATATTGGAGAAAAATAAATCTCATCTCATTACAAAATATTGTCAGATGATGGCGTTTTAATATTGTACATTCTACTCGCCTTGTGTATTTGCATTAGCAAATGTATCATGGTAGGGTACAAAAGAGTGTACGGACGGACATGTATACTTTATACATGCTTTATACACAATATATATTATACCTACGCCACTTGGTTAAAAAAATAATGCTTTTATAGCCCACCAGAGAAGCTTGTTAATTGCATTTTATTATGGATACGGTTCCCTAAACACAAAATTTCAGTCCAAAAGCATAATTGGGCGAAGGAAGTTATAGCTCGACAAAACGAGGCCGAGCGTCCGGGTCGGACACAGAGCTAAAACGTTTACGATTCGATTTGCAACACTTATGTAATACATCACATATTATTTTCAACATAATTACATTTACATTCCGTTTCGTAATTATCCCGTATTTAAACCGTAATCAATCAACTTGCTCGAGACAGGGACTCCAATTCTGTATTAACAAATAGGTAGGTACCCGAACATAGCTGTATTTGAAAGAGCTACCTGGAATTAGATAATGCCGCCTATAATGATAATGAAAACAGTCGAGCCCAAAGATACGTAAACATTAAACAATCACTCACATGTGCACCTATTCCCAATAAAACTGTGCACGCGCCACATCGAAATAAATAAATAAATAAAACATAGTAGATTATACATTCTCTCTCTCTCTCTCTCTTTCTCTCTCTCTCTCTCTCTCTCTTCTCCTGACCAATTTCACAGCGATTGCATTATATTATGCCTAGGAGCGGGAACTGACCTACTGACCTCCGCCCGCTCGTGCGCCCTCATACTCGTTTAATACGAAGATTGGGTAATAATTACCCAAACTTGCTCTGCAGTGCTCGTCCACACCGAGGGCATGTCAGGACTCCGTCAACGTAATGATAGGTGAAGGCTGTAGGTTGTCGGGCCTCTAGAGCATCTCTTTTATTATCAAGATCTACCCTCCTCTGCTCTTCGAAATCATCAACCTTGAATTGCACCAACCGGACGCTTCGCCGCTTGCGCTTCCCACTCCGAGGGGTCTATATTACACCGCCTCATGTGTCTTTTCTGAACATCCTTATAAACGAGGAATTGGCCGCCTGGTTTCCGCTTGCCGTCCTGAAGCTCAGAATAGAAAATGCGCTTCGCTACCCGACTCTTAGACATCCTCGAAACATGGTCACAGCACCGCAGCTGCCATCTCATAAGATAAACTTTAACTCTAGCAACTTTAGCATGCCGAAACACTTCAGTATTCTTCACACGATTATACATTAATAAAGTGACAAAAGGTCTCAAAATACGACGCTTTTCACCCATGTCCCCATATAACTTTATAAATAAAATATATACTTGTTCTGAATAGAAATAGAAAACATCTTCCTGTTTTAGTAACAATTTAACCAGCAATAACACCTCCCTTTAAATTAATCCAACAAAAGTTCAATCCCAATGATTTGCAAATGATATTCAAATTAGGAAAGTCAATTAAGATTAAATCTGACTTGTAGCCCTCTGGGGTTAATTCAGGATAAATCCTTATTAAAAGGTAACAATCGCCATTGTGGATGCAGCTCGTAATAATGAATTGAAGACGTCTCAATGGCTGGGAACGAGCAGTTGCCGCTACCTGTGGTAGTATGAATATTCATCTCATCTTCCCGGTACTGCAATATCAATTATCGTTTCCAACGCTCTATCCCACGCGTGGGTATTGGCTCAAGATTAAATTTAATTAACTAGGCCACTTATACATATCAGCTATGCAACATTCCATATTCATTGATACATATTTAATTTCACGGACCGCACGATCTGCATGGCATTATTAACCTTCATTTCACAGACACTATTGAAAAATTTTCTAGATAAATTGATTCATTAATTGAGGGACCATTTGGGCGGGCGTGGACAACCCAGCTATAACGATAATACTTCCCGAAAGTGAAGTATTCGCTATACCTACTTAATTATTAAAATCTGAAAACCACTCAACCAATGGCTATCTCGGGTAGATGTAAATATTACAAATTATTAAGGTATATAAACCTCATTGGCATGAAATTTGACACTCTATTCAATAATATTGAGAATCGGTTGTTAACTGTTATGTATCTAAATACCTACTTATGTTGTTTTAGCTCTAGTGAAATTAATTAGTACCTAAAGTTCAGCCAACTTGTGCATTCTTGTCGGAAGACGGGACACACTGACACTACAAAATAGCTAGCAATAATATTGCCTTCTGGATATTACGTAGGCAGCCAGAGTACACAATTTTGCTTAAGTTTTTTACGCGGAGTCCCTAACGAAGCGCCTTTATCCGTCTCTCCTTAGGATGCGCCAACTTTTGCTGCCTTCAGAAATTCAAAATGTCTGCGTCTTTATTAAAGACCAACTTATATTCTAATGTTCGAGAAAGTACACGGCAATATTGTAGTTCTATCTGCAGAAATTCCGGCTCGACTACTACGAGAGTGTTTAGTATTAACATAAATTCCCTATATTCTAGTGGGCAGTTATAGTTCTTGTATCTTGTACTACAACGTACTAAAATGCAAAGCGAGTATAATTTTGGATGGAATTGAAAGGTTTATGGTTCTTATGCTACTTTTTATTTCCCATTGCGACAAGGAAGCCTATGTATGTGGGCAGTTAATCATCGGCAATGGCGTAGGCCCCATCCCGTATCCATTTAGTGAACCAATTCACTATGCTCAGAAATCCAACAGGAAATTCCGATATGTACGAGCAAAATTCCCACTGAAGCGCTTAGGAATGGAATGATAAAGAGTTTGACGTGCTACTTTCGGAAATGTCACATAACGAATGTTTAATCACTGTATTATTTATCTACTTAATTTTTTACTAACATAAGTACGTACTTGAATATCAAACATTTTCTTTGAAAGTACGAGTACTTTGTATTGTAATAAATTATATGTTTTCCATATTAATGTTTTCTTGTATTAAACATCAAACGCGGTTCACTCGAAATTACCAAAATTAAGGTAAATAATGTTTCTACGCGCCACGCAGCAGAATGTTAATTTGAATTTGGCATAAACCAGTTGCATAATCCGCTTATTTTCATGTTTGGCAGATATTTATACGAGATATTTAAAAAATTTAACATTTGATTATTGAAACTTATTTATTCACAAATGATTCGCTTCTTCGTACACCTTATTTACAAAAGATTTGTACGGAAATGTTCAAGTCATTAATGTTTATTTATATGAGTTTCTCTCAACATCCATGTGCCGTCATGTGAGGAAAGGCATTTCTAATTAGCAAACTCAATTATAGGGAGCGAGTTATAGTATGTTTACGTTTCGCATTGTTCGTGCATAATTTATAACTAATTCAAAATTTCGATAACAAATCTTTGGAACGTGTGTACATCGAATTAAATTTAGGAAAATTGACTAATATAACACTTTAAACTCTCGCGTTTTGTACACATATTTAATTACACAAACGGGTCTACCCGTCTTTCCGTGACCACAGCTGGTGCAACTCAGCTGAAACGTCGGAATTAAAGGTAAAAACAATGAAATTATATCGCGGTAGACCCGTTTGTGTAATTAAATTGACTAATATTTATTTTCAGATTTGCAGAAAATTGATACCTATTCCTATTTGATTTCGTATTAAACACTTTATTACACTGCACACAAAACAAGGTTCTAACTTCTAACATACAAAGTAAAATAACTAAAAACCTGAATTTTGAAGTGATACATATATGAAAAATAATCGTATACGTAAAGTTTTTGGTTCAAAATGGAATATAATACCTAGTCAAGTTAACGTAGAGGAGACCAGGGCAAAACCGCGTACCTAAAATTTAACGCAGTGATAAAATAGCTTCTACTCAGAGAGCAACATTATTTTATAGATCTACTTTACAAAATAAAACTCTGCTTAGTTTAATACTTTATGGGTTATGGGTAATTTGATAATAACAAGGATTCTGCTTTTTATCGTTTTTAGGGTTCCGTACCCAAAGGGTAAAAACGGGACCCTATTACTAAGACTCCGCTGTCCGTCCGTCCGTCCGTCCGTCCGTCCGTCCGTCCGTCCGTCCGTCCGTCCGTCTGTCACCAGGCTATATCTCACGAACCGTGATAGCTAGACAGTTGAAATTTTCACAGATGATGTATTTCTGTTGCCGCTATAACAACAACTACTAAAAACAGAATAAAATAAAGATTTAAGTGGGGCTCCCATACAACAAACGTGATTTTTGTCCGAAGTTAAGCAACGTCGGGCGGGGTCAGTACTTGGATGGGTGACCGTTTTTTTGCTTGTTTTGCTCTATTTTTTGTTGATGGTGCGGAACCCTCCGTACGCGAGTCCGACTCGCACTTGGCCGGTTTTTTTCCCATGATCGGAAACTTATAAAAGTCAGCAAATTCGACCTTGGGCCCCATCGAACTTTTCTGTATTTCGGTACGTTAAATTTCAAACATAAATCAATAAAAGGTTCAACAGTAAAAAAAGGTTTGGTTGAAAATACTTATTGTAAAATTGCGCAAATATATGTTCATATTTCTATCATTTGATAGGTGTAGATTGAATATAGTCAAATGACGTCTTGCCCCAAACCTGGTTCCACTCCGGGTTACCTTAAGTCACAAAATATAAATCAAGTTTATGTGGCGTATTCTGGCTCTGTCGGATTTATGTGAGAGCAGGAGGTCTAATATATTCCTTTGAGACAAAAATGTTGCTACACACTGAAATGTTCTCCTAAGGCGATACAACTTTAGGAATATTTTATTTTTCAACGAATCCTAAAAAGCAACTACTCTACTTATTCAAATGGGCTCAGATGTTTAATTCTTTAAGCATAAAAAATGCTACATATAGGACTCAATTTACCTGTTATTAAGTATTAATGCATAGATAGATAGATACATTTATTTATTAGTACTGTCAACATTGATATGGTTAAAAATTGCAATTTAGATCAAAATGAGTTACAATTACAGATATCATATAATTGTTATTTATGAAATTTTAATTATCAATTCAAAAATTAATACAATTCTACAATGCATGATATATACTTATTGCTACAATGTTTGATTTTACAACATCTAGTAATGTTCTATAACTAACAGGCACTGGAGTCTCAGATATAATGAGAATTCGCCAGTGACAATGTGGCTACATAATTATTTAATAATTGCTCACGTACAAATAAATAAATAAGCTGTAAACAAACGCTTACCTGTGTTGACTTTTCATTAATTGCATCACCAAATAATGAATCTCACAGGGGCTGCATCAATTTTCGATTTTGTTTACTTATAGTTTATATGATGCATGGGTAGCGCCAACGCCAAGCGCTGGTGGCCTAGCGGTAAGAGCGTGCGACTTGCAATCCGGAGGTCGCGGGTTCGAACCCGGCTCGTACCAATGAGTTTTTCGGAACTTATGTACGAAATATCATTTGATATTTACCAGTCGCTTTTCGGTGAAGGAAAACATCGTGAGGAAACCGGATTAATCCCAATACGGGCCTAGTTTACCCTCTGGGTTGGAAGGTCAGATGGCAGTCGCTTTCGTAAAAACTAGTGCCCACGCTAATTACTGGGATTAGTTGCCAAGCGGACCCCAGGCTCCCATGAGCCGTGGCAAAATGCCGGGACAACGTGAGGGACATGATGATGATAGTTTATATGATATGAACGAAGTAAATATTGGTAGCCCAAATTTACTTAAATATACATTATTCATACATTATAATAAGTACAAATAAGTTGCTCTCACCGGACCGGAGCGAACGTGACTTGGTTTAAATGGTTTTATGAAAAAAGAAATGCTAAAGCGGGTTCCGCAAAGGCAGAACACAACGACTTTTGAGCCACTTAATAAAAATATATTAGCCTAATCCAAGCTGAAAAAATGTGTACAGGATTTGTTTGATGTAAAGTATAATCCTATCCATTTGTCCTATTTTGAGTCTTCTCCGAGACCACGGGGACAACGCCGTCCTCGAAACGTCGGAGGTAAATCTTAAAACTTATATACGCGATTAAGTCCCGTTGTACAATTTAATAATGTGTAAAAATCGTGAAAGTTTAAATCAGTGCTGTCCATTTAGCTTATTTAGTGAGATGTTAATATAAATATATATAGGTACAGGAGGTAAAAAGGACGACTCACGCTAGACCGGTCCGAGCCTGGGCCGAGGGGTTCGACACATCATTTTCTATGACGGCTGATCGGTGAACACGTGGTGCTTTCCATAGAAAACTAGGCGCCGGAAGCTCCGGCTCGTACGGCTACTATCAGTTTGTCACTGACATAAACGCCGTCGAGAACGTAATTTACTTTCTATACATCTCGCTCGTACTCGCATATTAGTGCAAAGTGAGTGCAAACGATATGTATAGAAAGTAAATTACGTTCTCGATAGCGTAAATGTCAGTTTTGGCACTGTCAGTGACTCATGGTACGGGCTCCGGTCTAGCGTGAGTTATCCTTTACGATAATTGTACTAAAATTATTCTCCTACATTTTTTACAGGTAACTAAGTACATCTTCTGCCTCATCCAACACACTCCAATCATCAGTGAATAAATACTAGGTACAATAAGCTTATTAATGTAGAAAGAATCTATAGAATATTCTACTGTACCCTAAAGAAATCCTGTTCGGAAACACAAAGGACAATAATTAGGTCCTATTATCAGCACATAGCGCGCTATGTAAATGATTATGATAATCAGAAGTACCAGAAATGAAGTGGAATCTGTGGAGTCACGCCGGGGCATCCCAGTTTGAAAAACACGATCTTGATCCAATATTTATATCAGTGGATAACGCTCGCACCAATATAAAAGCGTGACGGAGATGGATTTAGAATAGTATCAAGTTAAGAGCATAGTTTTGAAATTCGAATACTTCTACGATCCCGGTAAGGGTTCAGTGGGACTTGCGTGACGTGTTTTGGCGTGATACAGCGATAAGTATAGCTGGTCAACCAAATCTTGTCAGTAATAATTTTTAAGAAAAAAAAAACCGACTTCTATGCGGTCCGGTGAAAGATTATTGTAGATGGTGCGCTATGCAGAAAAGGAAGCATTTCGTTTCTGTAAGGCTCGCAGTTCTAACCTAACCTAACCCACTTTTGTTCGGTTCTGTGAGGATAGCAGTTCAAACCTAACCTAACCCACTTAACGGCGCATGCGGTGCGGTGTACGGGGGTTTGAGCGGGAGGGGTTTGGCCTCATCATACTTTATACCTACATTTTATTATAGTGGTTTATTTAGTTTAGGTATCATAGTCGTTTTCTGGGTCAAGGTCCGGGTCTGTGACCGAGTCCGGGTCCGAGTCCGGGTCTAGTCCAGGTCCGAGTCCGAATCCGAGTCCAGGTCCGGGTCCGGGTCCGAACCGGATCCGGGTACGAGTCCGGGATCTGGATCCGAGTCCGGGTCCTAGTCCAAGTCAAAGTCGAAATTCGAAATCACCAAACATGTACTATGCGTCGTTGAAGAGTTCTGTTCTGATCATCATCAGCAGTTCCAGTTCATCAAATGCGACAGTTTTTAATGTTAATGCTTTATTTTATGATGAAAATACAGAAAATTCTATACGTGTGCCTTTAAGATTTGAGGAGTTCCCTCGATTTCTCATGGATCCCATGTTCAGAACTTGAGCTTGACATAAATATGGCTTAAAAACCTAACTTGCTTAATAAACATAACGAAAAGAAAAAATCGCCAAACGCGAGCTATGCGTCGTTAAAGAGTTTCGTTCTGGTCATCATTAGCAGTTACACTTCTCAAATGTTACTTTTTAAATGTATATGCTTGATTTGTTGATTAAAACACAACAATCACTATATGTATGCCTTTAAGATTTGAGGAGTTCCCTCGATTCCTTATGGATCTCATCATCAGAACTCGAGCTTGACAGAAATGTGGCTTAAAAACTAAACTTGCTTAACAAACATAACGAAGAGGACAAATCGCCAAACGTGAACTATGGGTCGTTGAAGAGTTCTGTTCTGATATCATCAGCAGTTCCACTTCATCAAATGCGACAGTTTTTAATAAAAATGCTTGATTTTCTGATGAAAATACAAAAATCTCTATACGCACACCTTTAAGATTTGAGGAGTTCCCTCGATTCCTCATGGATCCCATCATCAGAACTCGACCTTGACAAAAATGTGGCTTAAAAACTTAACTTGCTTAACAAACATAACGAAGAGGACAAATCGCCAAACGTGAACTATGCGTCGTTGAAGAGTTCTGTTCTGATCATCATCAGCAGTTCCACTTCATCAAATATTACGTTTCTGAATGTATATGCTTGATTTGTTGATAAAAACACAAAAATCACTATATGTATGCCTTTAAGATTTGAGGAGTTCCCTCGATTCCTCATGGATCCCATCATCAGAACTGGGTTTTGACAAAAACGGGACCAATCTGTATGCATATACATACAATCAAAAAAAGAATTTTCAAAATCGGTCCAGTAATGACGGAGATATGGAGTAACAAACATAAAAAAAAAAAAATGAGATTTGGAAGTCGGTTAAAAACAACCGAATTGATAACCTCCTTTGAGATTTGGAAGTCGGTTAAAAAAGGCGCAAAATTCAAATTTTCTATGGGACGATATCCCTTCGCGCCTACATTTTTCAAATTTGCCACCTTTTTTCTACTGTCAAGATCTGGTTGACCAAGTCTATATTTATCGTTTAGTGTAAGTGATCATGTAAATATTCATCTCATAGTTATTATATACCTAATGTATATGTTTTTCGGTAAAACGTAAAAATAATCTTTTATGATAGCGATAAAGGCGTTAATGTACCAGTCGGGAACAGAAAGGAGCCCTGAAAAAAAGATATTTGAATTATTTGACTTTTCCAACTGTCAAAACTATTAGCCAATATGAAAAGCAGAACAAGTGACGTCACGGTCAAGTTACCTATTTATTCTTTCCAGTTCATGAAGTAGAAAATGTGTCAAAATAGTTATTTACGATACAAGTGTAAGTTTTCCGCACTTGTATCGTACAACGTTTTACAGTACATATAGCCCTTTAAACTTTTGACATCGCACGAAAAGTGTTATTTTACGCACTAGTGCGGAAAATAGGACCATATGTACTGTAAAATAGCATTTTTGCATAGTTTGCAGTCTAGAATTCATGAACTACCTGTTTACTTAATTGCTACTGAGGCATGAAGCTTTATTGGTAACCTTGCTCTTGCTGACAGCTGAAGCTTGTCTTCAGGCTGACATTTTAGGTCACTAAGAGAAATGACTGAATTTACCCTCTCTTAAGAAATTCTTATAAAACAGGGCTCATCACATAATAATCTGAACGTTAATCGCTGTGGTGAGCTTTTTGCTGAGCACAATATTTCCGTTCCTACAAGGGCCTGTATAAGTAACTCACCAGGCGAACCTTCTGACCTACTGACCGTAACCCCACATGCAAGGGTAACATACTCGTAAATTCATAAAAAAATATTTTAATATGAATAGGCTAGATGACAAATTTTCATTTATGGTATCAATCAATCAGGTTTGTTTTTAAGTAGGATCAAATGTCTATATGGGACCCATTGCATTAAAGCAATAGAAAGGCAGAAATTATAGTCAAAGTCCGACAGTCGTACTTCACTCGGAAAACGCCCCTAACAAATCGCTATGTGAACGTGACGTCAAGGTCACTGAGGCGGCGCACTCAAGGCGCATCTTGAAGTATGAACAAAACAAGAAATTTGCATTTTTGTCGGAGAAATATTGCGTTCATGTATATAGTTGCTATACAATCTTTTATTGGATAAAATGTGAGGAATCGAATGGTATGAGTATCCTTAGGTACTTATATCGTTTTTGAAAGTTAAAAAAAAACTTTAATTTTGAAACTTTCAGGTGCTGTATTTTGTATTATTTCCATATTTTTTTTTTATATCTACAATATTGTGATATAATGCTCATTTTCTATCAATTTTACTAGATTTTGTTACAAATCTCAACATGTGTCATCATCCCTATTGTTTTTCATTGAACCCTGTAGGTAATATTAGGTATTCTAAAATAAGTCTTATTATGGTTTGCCTCGGTACGGGTAAGCCATACGAATACCGGCCAAGGCTGAGAAGGTACTCTCCGCGTTTTAACGCCGTCATTGACGTCATTCTAAACACCAGTCTCATCCTGTTTTAATAAACGTGGGTCTTGCCGTCGCCTTTAATATTTCCGTCCTTTGTAATTCAACAGCCTCTTGTAATTTCTACTGTAAATTAATAATTATGAATCATATTTGGGTAAAACCATGTAAAACACAACGGGCTTATTTGATTCGCTTATAAAATATTTAAAATCCATAGGTACCTGGTAAAAATATAATTTTATCAGTTGAATAAAAAGATTTCATAATTGATACTCACATAAAACATATTATAAAAATAACAATTTATGACGTTCCAAATTTTTCGACTGCGTTAAATACATATTTGGATCATACAGAATTTCCAAGGGTCTAAAATGGAAGATTCTTTTTAATTGGTAAGTTTGTCATAAGTCATAACATAATATATCTAGTGACTCAATCTCATGCGTGAGAAAGTGAATATTACATCATAAGTAACGAAAGAATCTGTCCTTCTTTTATAAATGTCAGCTCCGCTTCCATATTACAATATTGTTTATGTTTATTAGATTCTTATATTGGGAAATGATATACAGCGTAATAGATATTAGCGGCTATTGCACCTTAAACTTAAATAACTTAAATAACTATTTCTGGCTATTATTGATTTGAAAATTACCAATTTAAAAATAACTACAAGTTAATTGATGTTATAAGTTACTATAAAACAGTGGGTTGGCAATAAATGACAGTCTATGGGTTTTCTATTTAAAAATTCTTACAATATACTCTTTATTCTTGGCGATTTATATAGCTAAACATTAGATACAGTCGACAACGTCCGTACCAATTACCTATCCAGAGCAAAAGAACTGCAGCACAGCTCTCGCCAATGTTTTTATTGAAAACTCCATATGCTCTCGTTTTTACATCGTTTTTCGCTGCTATTTATTCCTCGTGTCGTATTTTGTGAGCTGCCGGTGGTTTGATCGAAATTTGAAATGGCCGTTACTTGCGTTAAAAATATCGTACGTAACGCCGGGCAAACACAAATGGTATACCAACTGTGCCTAACCTTTTTATGAAGCACTTTTTCACTTTGCAGTGACTGAATGTACGAACTACGAATCACTTGAAATGATTGTAAAAATAAATATAATCATGATTAACACCTTCATTGCGGTAGGAGGTCGAAAGACCCCATGCTATTACGAGTTACACTTATTGCCGTAGCGAATTAATAATTAATACTAACTTAATACTATTAACTTAATACTATTACAAACAATAATATAAGCTCTACGAGGGTGCGGACTGTTAGGGTTGGCAACGCGCATGTTACTTCACGTATACTGTCGTTGCATGCGTACATAGGCTACGGCAACTGCTTAACATCAAGCAGGCCGTATGCTTGTTTTCCAACGACGTAGTAGTTATGGATGCCAGGAGTCTTCTCAATAGCGGTTTAGTTGAAAATGCAATATTTTATTCAGAGTTATGTGATTAGTTTAAGTTACACTGAATGTGCATGGATCCGCATTTAATATGAAGAGCGCATTAAGCTTAAACGTGTGTAACACATTTACTTACCTACCTCACGATAAAATTCAAAGGTAGGTGTGAATATGATGTCCCCTGCCCGCCTCTTCCTATCACGGATTTTTTTTACCGCCGACCACAGTGACTAATATTTTGAGTTATGGCCGGTTGTTTTGCTTTTAACTTCAATAGAGTGGATATCCGTGTGCCACCCACTCGTGCAGCTTCTTTATTTTTATGTGCGCCGTTCACGGTTGGCCTGTCCGATGTTTATTGTCTTTATACCAGTCACTGCTATGTGTCCGAAGAAGTTAGCTTTGTTGAATTGTTTTGTAGAGAGATGGGTAACATTCTTTATGAAGTAACCGTTAAAATATTGACAGTTTTCTTCAATTTATAGACATTTTATTGAAAGTATTAGAGAGAGACAAAGGGGGGGAGAGAGATAAGTTACATAGCATATACCCTCTTGCTAGGTATTGAATTACCACTTTGTTAATTGAATCAAACTTGATCTGATCTTGTGAATATACCTTGTTATCCCTGTTATCAGACTAACAATTGCATTATATCTACAATTCAAACGATCCCGGGTTCAGTATACTCGTAGAACCAGTGGATGTATGTATGTACCGATCCAAGGAGCCTCCACCACTATACACACACACATATATATATATATATATATATATATGATGATGATGATATATATGATGATTCCCTATCATATCACATATATATGTGATATGATAGGGAACAAATCTCGACAGTACCTCTTTATATCGACAAACCAAACCACAAAAGTAGTTGCTATGGTTTCAATTTACATATATGAGCTTCTATTAAATTACATGTTTGGCTATATAACGCTCACTAGAACAGACATGGAGCAAATATGGTACCTAATCATAATAGCAAGTACCTAAATAAACATGATTCATACACGATGTAACGAATGGGTGCTATTAGTTTTAGGTTACGGGCGATATGTGTACGAGCACCATAGTGAAAGTACTAACAACATGAATTCAATTTATAGGTTTTAATATCGTAGTTGATAAACATATATTTCAGTGCTCAAGATCAAAAGAGTACTTATTTAGAGAATCTGTCTGAATGTTTTGATCTAAAACGCGCGAAGGAGTGTTAAAACCACCTTCTACGAATTGACGCTTTCATCGGATTCATTCGATTTAATCGCTTAGCAATATTTCAGTGAAGTGGAAATAAATTAGGCATTATTAAAGTATGACTATTTTATGTACAATTGCGATCAAAATTTTGTGATGGTTATGTTATGTGATGGTTATGTTAAAATAAAAAAGAAATAATATAATAGGTACACGTCGCTCATATGCTATAAAGGACTTCACGGCATGCACGTTACGTTTTTTAGTTATTTTGTAATATGGAGACAGGAATGCTTTGTAAATTTTAACGGAAGATCCTTATTAACAGGTTTAACAATAATGAATCATAAACGGCTTATGTCACGCTGCGCTGACCGTATTGAAGCTCAAAAGAGAAAGGCATACAATAAAGTAGTTTGTAGCGCACACAGTATTTCCTTTAGTCTCGCCTTCTTATCTTTTTATTTCGATTAAATGAGTCGATCGATTCCATAATACTTTTTTTTTACAAATCAATGAAGTGTCACCAATTACAAATGCAAATTACTCCGCACATGAAAACGATATCTTAATTTAAAATACATTAACAATTATACAATGAAATAATAATGATTATACAATGAATGCATAAAAGTTTTATGTTTAGTGTGAGGAAAAAATAGCTGAATGTTGTCAATTTTACATCGTTTGTCAAAAAGTTCATTTATTTCTTCGAAGTTGATCGAAGAATGTAATGAAACTAAAAGCAATGAACTTGGCTATAATCTATTAATTAATTAATGTGAGTTTTCTGTAGCTCGTGCACGGCAATAATCGAACGAGCGAGCGAAGCGAAGCGAAGTTCTTACATTCGACTTTGAACACGCGGCTGGCTAGCGGCACGTCCCGGCATTTCGATGTTTTTAAGCTGAACTGTCAGAAGATAGTTTGATACTCAATAACTTAAGTAAATTTGTTCTAATTTAAATAAAATTGGGTAATCGTGTAGTCGAGGGCATTATATTTTAGTCATTAAATTATGAGCAAGCCCGATCAAGAGGTTATTGAGCTAGAAGAGCTTAGAAGGCCAAAAAGCTGTTTGTGAGAGGTCTTGCTATTCTGGTCAATTTTTTGCAAGAAACATGGTCGAGTTTAGTATTAAATGAAAGTGCTCGACTTACACTTTTATAATATCGTTTTTAAATTCACCATTTTGAAATAATTAGGAAGATAAAAATAAAATAGAATAAACATAATATATGTATTTGACATTTGACAGGAAATATTTCGGCTTAGCACAGATACCATGAATCTAGTATAACTGGATTGGGCATGAGTGGTGGGGATAACTGACAGAACGGGATAGTCTTATGTATCTTTCAGTAGGAGTAGCAGCGAAAGCGCTATTATTGTTTGTCCTTGTCACAGTCTCACATCTTGTTTTATTCCCACTGTAAATTGACCACCGTGATTGGTCGAATTCATTTGTTGCCCACCATAACAAATAAATTCGACCAATCATAGCGTTGCAATGCGACGCTATGATTGGTCGAATTTATATGTTTTGTCCCTCACGGAGGCACGCGTAGACCACTTCTATAGGATGCTAACTTCTATGCACAGATACAGTTTATTAGGGCGAGCGAAGCGAGCCCTATCACTATTCGACAAACTATGCATTCTTGTGGTACACTTTACGGAAAAACTACTGCACTGTTAGGTTTGAGATTTAACATAGTAATTTAAATTCATGTCTAGATGTGTTATCAAACTTAAAAATATCATTTTATATACATAAAAAAATTAAATAATGTAATAACACTTTGTATTACTACTAGCGCCATCTGTTGGCAAAATAATGAATTAACATTCGTGCTAATGTTAATTATTTATTTCTCTAACAGATGGCGTTAGTAGTAAATAATAAATAAATATTGGACGTCGTTATACAAATTGACTAAGCCCCAGAAAAGCTCAAGAAGGTTTGTGTTGTCATGTTGTGGGTACTCAGAGAACGATACCTATGTGGTGTTTTCAATTTCAATAATGTTGATGGCGCTTATACGCCATTAACAACGATGAATACAAAAGTGGGTTAAAATTTTGGATTCAGACCCACCTCGCTTCGCTTGGTTTGATTCCCAATTTAGCATAGAGTTTGTGCGGAAAGAGAAAAGTCGTGGATTGTATTGGGCCCCATACATTCCACGACTCTTCTCTTTCCGCACAGACTCTATAAGTTTTTGTGAATACCTACTAGAACAATCAATCTTGCTGTATATTCACTGCGGAGGTCAATTTACTCATATGTTTTGTGACGCTGATGAACTGATCAGTCATGTTGTGTTAGCAAACGTAAATCGGGTATTTTCAGTTCGAGAAACAGTTTTGGCGCCATTCATTTATTACGTAAGATGATTTTGGGGCGGAGCCCCGGGGTCGCATTTTTTTCTTACTAGGGGGAGGGAGAGGGTTTTTATAGTTCTTACGTAAGTAAGATCACAAAATTGCGTTTTTTTTAATTTCTACGAAATTATGACGTTTAAAATAATAATAATACTTCCACACTCTATGCTATAAAACACGGTGCAGAGTTAGCTTAAACGAGCTCAAGTACCTTTGTCCTGTACAAACGTACGTACAAATAAATATTCATAAAAATATTTTTTTTAATAATAAACACTAAAACAAACCAAACGTGTACTCATTTTTCCTTAACATTCTAACGTAATATATGCTAATATAGGGGTGAGAGGGGGTCAGCCTATTTTTATTATTTCTTACATATAGGGAAGGCCGAAGGGGGTCAAAAACTGGCAAAAATGGTCTTACGTAATCAATGAATGGCGCCTTTAGTGTTACTATTGCTTGGAACAGCTAAAATTATAAATTATAAATAAAGATCATATTATAATACATACAAACTTCAGCGACTTAGGGCCGATATACACCACTGCAACTTGTATGGGAACTACACGCCAACTGCACGCCAATTGCAACGTCGGCGTGCAGTTCAACAAAATGACCTAGAACCCTGGCAGTTCCTAGTGGAACTCAGATTTGGTGCAACACAGGCACACGCTGTCTTAATCAATCGACACGTCTTGATGAGCACTTATAGAGCTGATGCCGAACCTTAGCTGTACCGAGTGGAACTTAGGTTTGATGCAACATAGAGACACACGATGTTTTGGACATCCGACTCGTCATGATGAGCACTTGGGAGAGCAGTACCCAAGATAGAGCTGATGCTGAACCCTGGCACTACCTAGTGGAACTCAGGTTTGTTGCAACATAGGCACACGCTGTTTTGGACATCCAACTCATCATGATGAGCACTTCGGAGAGCAGTACCTACCCAAGATAGAGCTGATGCTGAACCCTGGCAGTACCTAGAGTGGAACTCAGGTTTGTTGCACTTAGGAGATTAAGTACCCAAGATAGGTTTGGTGCAACATAGGCACACGCTGTTTTGGTCATCTGACACGTCTTAATGAGCACTTAGAAGAGCAGTACCCAAGATAGAGCTGATGCTGAACCCTGGATGTACCTAGTGAAACTGTGTGTGTGTGTTTATGTGCGGAGCAGCGTGATTACCGCCAGTAGGTGTCCAGAAGGGATAGTTTTTCGCTCAACTGTGTGGTGTGGACGCAAAAATTAAATTCAAGGACATTGGCTCGCTGACCCAACATTATGTAGGAAAGCCAGTTGGCTTCCTTACAAAAAGTACTGGGCGACCGTGTAGGATGTAATAATAAGCGCTTATGAAATTGTATATTATATGTGGATGATATTGGCAATTTGATTTTGTCGTCTAGACACGTTTTTAATGGACAAATTAAAAGCTGTAACAGACAGGCGTACCGTCTGGTACGGTTGCTGTCTAGCAACCGGGGTCCGGTTAGTATATTTCTTTCTTGCTCTCACTTATAGCTGCGTTCTTAACGGACCCACTCGATCGATCATGGAACAAGCCTCGGACTGGATCAAAGTCGCGGTCCGGTACGTTTAGGTAGGAAAACTCCGCGAGCCCTTACAAAGCTCTGCTTTTTGCTAGTTTTAATCTCTATGGTGGTGACTTAAATCCAGGGGAGGGACAGCCGTATACGAAGCCCTTTATTCGAAAAAAATAGCGCCATCTATATTACTTAACGCTAAACTTGTAAATGGTGCTTCAAAATTGATGCAAAAAAGCAAATCTTGTCAGTAGAAAAAGGCGCGAAACTCAAATTTTCTATGAGACCATATCCCTTCGCGCCTACATTTTTTCTACTGACAAGATCTGCTTGGCCAACTATATTATACATACTACTCTTTGCTTAAATCAATCACCTTGCAATAAATCCACGCGATCTTTGATCCATTGCCGCCTATAGAGCGACATAAAATAGTAGAAATTAAATAAAATGGAACTCAAAAATGTCCATACTAAATTGTTGCCATGTGTAAGTTACGTAGAAAGTGGCGCCCTCATTTATTTTCTATTATTTTATGTCGCACTGTACGAGTACCTAAGTAGGTGCAACAAAGTCAATCGCTATATAATTTTTGGTTAACCGCGAGTTCTCAGTTCGGGGCGAACTACTAGTTTAATTAAAATCGCAGTTCTTTAACGCAGCTTTAAATCATGTCAGTTGGGCTCGAGGTGCGGTCGTATTGTTTAAAAGATTAACCTCGCTTTTGTTCCCCAGAGAGCTCGAGTCATAGAGTAATGGAATTAATTCTATGTAGGACCTTTGAGAAAGCTTTGTGGGATTCGTCACGGTTCTTAATAGCTATTATGGGTCACGGGTAATTTCCATGCATCACGGTTATGGCCTCAAAGTGTTAGCAGAGAGGCGGGGTTGTTACTGCCTTACAATATCGTGGTAAAGTATTGTGGGACGCATTTTAACAATTTTGACAATGATCTTTTAAGAACCTTATAAAATAAAGTTTATTAAATAATTTCAGAATAGTTTTATTTGAGAGGACTAAGGATCGGTATTCTGATATAAATTCTGTTTAGAAGAAAGTGGACATCCGCTTAAAAACGCTTCTCTATACAAACATAGTCCCAATTTTCCTCTCTGGATAACCGATTGACCGCTTGATCTGATTGATGCGTAATGTAGCCGTGTAATCAGGCATCTGCGAGTCATGCCAATGTCGTATCATAACAATATCAATACTTTAACAAATTTTAAAATCTTAATAGCGCCACAGGTTATTTCAAATAAAAGTAATAAAACCCATTTACGTGAACAAACGTTTAGGGTCTGAGCTATGAATATACCTCTATGCTTGTGTTCAAAACACAAGCATTAATGAGTAAATGTTTTTTTAAATTTTAAATAAATTAATACCCCCACTTTAAATTCAGAAGCGAATAAATTTACTAAGTACGTTACATGCCATGCCAATATAGGTATTAAGTACTAAATACATAAGCATAATTGTAAATTACACTTTTTTTACAATAATCAGTAAAAGGCAGCATCAATAAACGGTGCTGAACAAAAAAAGTCGTGCCTAAATTTTGAAATCTTCACCCACCTAGCGAATTCTGTTGCTGACTGTACTTACACTTTGTATTGGTAGTCATTGCTCAGTTGCCAATTAACTGAATATTCCCGTAGCCAGCATAATGCTCAGAATATCGATGTAAATACCTACTCTGGCATACATTCCATAAAAGTGTTATTAGGGCGAGCGAAGCGAGCCCTATCACTATTCGACAAACTATGCATTCTTGTGGTACACTTTACGGAAAAACTACTGCACTGTTAGGTTTGAGATTTAACATAGTAATTTAAATTCATGTCTAGATGTGTTATCAAACTTAAAAATATCATTTTATATACATAAAAAAATTAAATAATGTAATAACACTTTGTATTACTACTAGCGCCATCTGTTGGCAAAATAATGAATTAACATTCGTGCTAATGTTAATTATTTATTTCTCTAACAGATGGCGTTAGTAGTAAATAATAAATAAATATTGGACGTCGTTATACAAATTGACTAAGCCCCAGAAAAGCTCAAGAAGGTTTGTGTTGTCATGTTGTGGGTACTCAGAGAACGATACCTATGTGGTGTTTTCAATTTCAATAATGTTGATGGCGCTTATACGCCATTAACAACGATGAATACAAAAGTGGGTTAAAATTTTGGATTCAGACCCACCTCGCTTCGCTTGGTTTGATTCCCAATTTAGCATAGAGTTTGTGCGGAAAGAGAAAAGTCGTGGATTGTATTGGGCCCCATACATTCCACGACTCTTCTCTTTCCGCACAGACTCTATAAGTTTTTGTGAATACCTACTAGAACAATCAATCTTGCTGTATATTCACTGCGGAGGTCAATTTACTCATATGTTTTGTGACGCTGATGAACTGATCAGTCATGTTGTGTTAGCAAACGTAAATCGGGTATTTTCAGTTCGAGAAACAGTTTTGGCGCCATTCATTTATTACGTAAGATGATTTTGGGGCGGAGCCCCGGGGTCGCATTTTTTTCTTACTAGGGGGAGGGAGAGGGTTTTTATAGTTCTTACGTAAGTAAGATCACAAAATTGCGTTTTTTTTAATTTCTACGAAATTATGACGTTTAAAATAATAATAATACTTCCACACTCTATGCTATAAAACACGGTGCAGAGTTAGCTTAAACGAGCTCAAGTACCTTTGTCCTGTACAAACGTACGTACAAATAAATATTCATAAAAATATTTTTTTTAATAATAAACACTAAAACAAACCAAACGTGTACTCATTTTTCCTTAACATTCTAACGTAATATATGCTAATATAGGGGTGAGAGGGGGTCAGCCTATTTTTATTATTTCTTACATATAGGGAAGGCCGAAGGGGGTCAAAAACTGGCAAAAATGGTCTTACGTAATCAATGAATGGCGCCTTTAGTGTTACTATTGCTTGGAACAGCTAAAATTATAAATTATAAATAAAGATCATATTATAATACATACAAACTTCAGCGACTTAGGGCCGATATACACCACTGCAACTTGTATGGGAACTACACGCCAACTGCACGCCAATTGCAACGTCGGCGTGCAGTTCAACAAAATGACCTAGAACCCTGGCAGTTCCTAGTGGAACTCAGATTTGGTGCAACACAGGCACACGCTGTCTTAATCAATCGACACGTCTTGATGAGCACTTATAGAGCTGATGCCGAACCTTAGCTGTACCGAGTGGAACTTAGGTTTGATGCAACATAGAGACACACGATGTTTTGGACATCCGACTCGTCATGATGAGCACTTGGGAGAGCAGTACCCAAGATAGAGCTGATGCTGAACCCTGGCACTACCTAGTGGAACTCAGGTTTGTTGCAACATAGGCACACGCTGTTTTGGACATCCAACTCATCATGATGAGCACTTCGGAGAGCAGTACCTACCCAAGATAGAGCTGATGCTGAACCCTGGCAGTACCTAGAGTGGAACTCAGGTTTGTTGCACTTAGGAGATTAAGTACCCAAGATAGGTTTGGTGCAACATAGGCACACGCTGTTTTGGTCATCTGACACGTCTTAATGAGCACTTAGAAGAGCAGTACCCAAGATAGAGCTGATGCTGAACCCTGGATGTACCTAGTGAAACTGTGTGTGTGTGTTTATGTGCGGAGCAGCGTGATTACCGCCAGTAGGTGTCCAGAAGGGATAGTTTTTCGCTCAACTGTGTGGTGTGGACGCAAAAATTAAATTCAAGGACATTGGCTCGCTGACCCAACATTATGTAGGAAAGCCAGTTGGCTTCCTTACAAAAAGTACTGGGCGACCGTGTAGGATGTAATAATAAGCGCTTATGAAATTGTATATTATATGTGGATGATATTGGCAATTTGATTTTGTCGTCTAGACACGTTTTTAATGGACAAATTAAAAGCTGTAACAGACAGGCGTACCGTCTGGTACGGTTGCTGTCTAGCAACCGGGGTCCGGTTAGTATATTTCTTTCTTGCTCTCACTTATAGCTGCGTTCTTAACGGACCCACTCGATCGATCATGGAACAAGCCTCGGACTGGATCAAAGTCGCGGTCCGGTACGTTTAGGTAGGAAAACTCCGCGAGCCCTTACAAAGCTCTGCTTTTTGCTAGTTTTAATCTCTATGGTGGTGACTTAAATCCAGGGGAGGGACAGCCGTATACGAAGCCCTTTATTCGAAAAAAATAGCGCCATCTATATTACTTAACGCTAAACTTGTAAATGGTGCTTCAAAATTGATGCAAAAAAGCAAATCTTGTCAGTAGAAAAAGGCGCGAAACTCAAATTTTCTATGAGACCATATCCCTTCGCGCCTACATTTTTTCTACTGACAAGATCTGCTTGGCCAACTATATTATACATACTACTCTTTGCTTAAATCAATCACCTTGCAATAAATCCACGCGATCTTTGATCCATTGCCGCCTATAGAGCGACATAAAATAGTAGAAATTAAATAAAATGGAACTCAAAAATGTCCATACTAAATTGTTGCCATGTGTAAGTTACGTAGAAAGTGGCGCCCTCATTTATTTTCTATTATTTTATGTCGCACTGTACGAGTACCTAAGTAGGTGCAACAAAGTCAATCGCTATATAATTTTTGGTTAACCGCGAGTTCTCAGTTCGGGGCGAACTACTAGTTTAATTAAAATCGCAGTTCTTTAACGCAGCTTTAAATCATGTCAGTTGGGCTCGAGGTGCGGTCGTATTGTTTAAAAGATTAACCTCGCTTTTGTTCCCCAGAGAGCTCGAGTCATAGAGTAATGGAATTAATTCTATGTAGGACCTTTGAGAAAGCTTTGTGGGATTCGTCACGGTTCTTAATAGCTATTATGGGTCACGGGTAATTTCCATGCATCACGGTTATGGCCTCAAAGTGTTAGCAGAGAGGCGGGGTTGTTACTGCCTTACAATATCGTGGTAAAGTATTGTGGGACGCATTTTAACAATTTTGACAATGATCTTTTAAGAACCTTATAAAATAAAGTTTATTAAATAATTTCAGAATAGTTTTATTTGAGAGGACTAAGGATCGGTATTCTGATATAAATTCTGTTTAGAAGAAAGTGGACATCCGCTTAAAAACGCTTCTCTATACAAACATAGTCCCAATTTTCCTCTCTGGATAACCGATTGACCGCTTGATCTGATTGATGCGTAATGTAGCCGTGTAATCAGGCATCTGCGAGTCATGCCAATGTCGTATCATAACAATATCAATACTTTAACAAATTTTAAAATCTTAATAGCGCCACAGGTTATTTCAAATAAAAGTAATAAAACCCATTTACGTGAACAAACGTTTAGGGTCTGAGCTATGAATATACCTCTATGCTTGTGTTCAAAACACAAGCATTAATGAGTAAATGTTTTTTTAAATTTTAAATAAATTAATACCCCCACTTTAAATTCAGAAGCGAATAAATTTACTAAGTACGTTACATGCCATGCCAATATAGGTATTAAGTACTAAATACATAAGCATAATTGTAAATTACACTTTTTTTACAATAATCAGTAAAAGGCAGCATCAATAAACGGTGCTGAACAAAAAAAGTCGTGCCTAAATTTTGAAATCTTCACCCACCTAGCGAATTCTGTTGCTGACTGTACTTACACTTTGTATTGGTAGTCATTGCTCAGTTGCCAATTAACTGAATATTCCCGTAGCCAGCATAATGCTCAGAATATCGATGTAAATACCTACTCTGGCATACATTCCATAAAAGTGTTATTAGGGCGAGCGAAGCGAGCCCTATCACTATTCGACAAACTATGCATTCTTGTGGTACACTTTACGGAAAAACTACTGCACTGTTAGGTTTGAGATTTAACATAGTAATTTAAATTCATGTCTAGATGTGTTATCAAACTTAAAAATATCATTTTATATACATAAAAAAATTAAATAATGTAATAACACTTTGTATTACTACTAGCGCCATCTGTTGGCAAAATAATGAATTAACATTCGTGCTAATGTTAATTATTTATTTCTCTAACAGATGGCGTTAGTAGTAAATAATAAATAAATATTGGACGTCGTTATACAAATTGACTAAGCCCCAGAAAAGCTCAAGAAGGTTTGTGTTGTCATGTTGTGGGTACTCAGAGAACGATACCTATGTGGTGTTTTCAATTTCAATAATGTTGATGGCGCTTATACGCCATTAACAACGATGAATACAAAAGTGGGTTAAAATTTTGGATTCAGACCCACCTCGCTTCGCTTGGTTTGATTCCCAATTTAGCATAGAGTTTGTGCGGAAAGAGAAAAGTCGTGGATTGTATTGGGCCCCATACATTCCACGACTCTTCTCTTTCCGCACAGACTCTATAAGTTTTTGTGAATACCTACTAGAACAATCAATCTTGCTGTATATTCACTGCGGAGGTCAATTTACTCATATGTTTTGTGACGCTGATGAACTGATCAGTCATGTTGTGTTAGCAAACGTAAATCGGGTATTTTCAGTTCGAGAAACAGTTTTGGCGCCATTCATTTATTACGTAAGATGATTTTGGGGCGGAGCCCCGGGGTCGCATTTTTTTCTTACTAGGGGGAGGGAGAGGGTTTTTATAGTTCTTACGTAAGTAAGATCACAAAATTGCGTTTTTTTTAATTTCTACGAAATTATGACGTTTAAAATAATAATAATACTTCCACACTCTATGCTATAAAACACGGTGCAGAGTTAGCTTAAACGAGCTCAAGTACCTTTGTCCTGTACAAACGTACGTACAAATAAATATTCATAAAAATATTTTTTTTAATAATAAACACTAAAACAAACCAAACGTGTACTCATTTTTCCTTAACATTCTAACGTAATATATGCTAATATAGGGGTGAGAGGGGGTCAGCCTATTTTTATTATTTCTTACATATAGGGAAGGCCGAAGGGGGTCAAAAACTGGCAAAAATGGTCTTACGTAATCAATGAATGGCGCCTTTAGTGTTACTATTGCTTGGAACAGCTAAAATTATAAATTATAAATAAAGATCATATTATAATACATACAAACTTCAGCGACTTAGGGCCGATATACACCACTGCAACTTGTATGGGAACTACACGCCAACTGCACGCCAATTGCAACGTCGGCGTGCAGTTCAACAAAATGACCTAGAACCCTGGCAGTTCCTAGTGGAACTCAGATTTGGTGCAACACAGGCACACGCTGTCTTAATCAATCGACACGTCTTGATGAGCACTTATAGAGCTGATGCCGAACCTTAGCTGTACCGAGTGGAACTTAGGTTTGATGCAACATAGAGACACACGATGTTTTGGACATCCGACTCGTCATGATGAGCACTTGGGAGAGCAGTACCCAAGATAGAGCTGATGCTGAACCCTGGCACTACCTAGTGGAACTCAGGTTTGTTGCAACATAGGCACACGCTGTTTTGGACATCCAACTCATCATGATGAGCACTTCGGAGAGCAGTACCTACCCAAGATAGAGCTGATGCTGAACCCTGGCAGTACCTAGAGTGGAACTCAGGTTTGTTGCACTTAGGAGATTAAGTACCCAAGATAGGTTTGGTGCAACATAGGCACACGCTGTTTTGGTCATCTGACACGTCTTAATGAGCACTTAGAAGAGCAGTACCCAAGATAGAGCTGATGCTGAACCCTGGATGTACCTAGTGAAACTGTGTGTGTGTGTTTATGTGCGGAGCAGCGTGATTACCGCCAGTAGGTGTCCAGAAGGGATAGTTTTTCGCTCAACTGTGTGGTGTGGACGCAAAAATTAAATTCAAGGACATTGGCTCGCTGACCCAACATTATGTAGGAAAGCCAGTTGGCTTCCTTACAAAAAGTACTGGGCGACCGTGTAGGATGTAATAATAAGCGCTTATGAAATTGTATATTATATGTGGATGATATTGGCAATTTGATTTTGTCGTCTAGACACGTTTTTAATGGACAAATTAAAAGCTGTAACAGACAGGCGTACCGTCTGGTACGGTTGCTGTCTAGCAACCGGGGTCCGGTTAGTATATTTCTTTCTTGCTCTCACTTATAGCTGCGTTCTTAACGGACCCACTCGATCGATCATGGAACAAGCCTCGGACTGGATCAAAGTCGCGGTCCGGTACGTTTAGGTAGGAAAACTCCGCGAGCCCTTACAAAGCTCTGCTTTTTGCTAGTTTTAATCTCTATGGTGGTGACTTAAATCCAGGGGAGGGACAGCCGTATACGAAGCCCTTTATTCGAAAAAAATAGCGCCATCTATATTACTTAACGCTAAACTTGTAAATGGTGCTTCAAAATTGATGCAAAAAAGCAAATCTTGTCAGTAGAAAAAGGCGCGAAACTCAAATTTTCTATGAGACCATATCCCTTCGCGCCTACATTTTTTCTACTGACAAGATCTGCTTGGCCAACTATATTATACATACTACTCTTTGCTTAAATCAATCACCTTGCAATAAATCCACGCGATCTTTGATCCATTGCCGCCTATAGAGCGACATAAAATAGTAGAAATTAAATAAAATGGAACTCAAAAATGTCCATACTAAATTGTTGCCATGTGTAAGTTACGTAGAAAGTGGCGCCCTCATTTATTTTCTATTATTTTATGTCGCACTGTACGAGTACCTAAGTAGGTGCAACAAAGTCAATCGCTATATAATTTTTGGTTAACCGCGAGTTCTCAGTTCGGGGCGAACTACTAGTTTAATTAAAATCGCAGTTCTTTAACGCAGCTTTAAATCATGTCAGTTGGGCTCGAGGTGCGGTCGTATTGTTTAAAAGATTAACCTCGCTTTTGTTCCCCAGAGAGCTCGAGTCATAGAGTAATGGAATTAATTCTATGTAGGACCTTTGAGAAAGCTTTGTGGGATTCGTCACGGTTCTTAATAGCTATTATGGGTCACGGGTAATTTCCATGCATCACGGTTATGGCCTCAAAGTGTTAGCAGAGAGGCGGGGTTGTTACTGCCTTACAATATCGTGGTAAAGTATTGTGGGACGCATTTTAACAATTTTGACAATGATCTTTTAAGAACCTTATAAAATAAAGTTTATTAAATAATTTCAGAATAGTTTTATTTGAGAGGACTAAGGATCGGTATTCTGATATAAATTCTGTTTAGAAGAAAGTGGACATCCGCTTAAAAACGCTTCTCTATACAAACATAGTCCCAATTTTCCTCTCTGGATAACCGATTGACCGCTTGATCTGATTGATGCGTAATGTAGCCGTGTAATCAGGCATCTGCGAGTCATGCCAATGTCGTATCATAACAATATCAATACTTTAACAAATTTTAAAATCTTAATAGCGCCACAGGTTATTTCAAATAAAAGTAATAAAACCCATTTACGTGAACAAACGTTTAGGGTCTGAGCTATGAATATACCTCTATGCTTGTGTTCAAAACACAAGCATTAATGAGTAAATGTTTTTTTAAATTTTAAATAAATTAATACCCCCACTTTAAATTCAGAAGCGAATAAATTTACTAAGTACGTTACATGCCATGCCAATATAGGTATTAAGTACTAAATACATAAGCATAATTGTAAATTACACTTTTTTTACAATAATCAGTAAAAGGCAGCATCAATAAACGGTGCTGAACAAAAAAAGTCGTGCCTAAATTTTGAAATCTTCACCCACCTAGCGAATTCTGTTGCTGACTGTACTTACACTTTGTATTGGTAGTCATTGCTCAGTTGCCAATTAACTGAATATTCCCGTAGCCAGCATAATGCTCAGAATATCGATGTAAATACCTACTCTGGCATACATTCCATAAAAGTGTTATTAGGGCGAGCGAAGCGAGCCCTATCACTATTCGACAAACTATGCATTCTTGTGGTACACTTTACGGAAAAACTACTGCACTGTTAGGTTTGAGATTTAACATAGTAATTTAAATTCATGTCTAGATGTGTTATCAAACTTAAAAATATCATTTTATATACATAAAAAAATTAAATAATGTAATAACACTTTGTATTACTACTAGCGCCATCTGTTGGCAAAATAATGAATTAACATTCGTGCTAATGTTAATTATTTATTTCTCTAACAGATGGCGTTAGTAGTAAATAATAAATAAATATTGGACGTCGTTATACAAATTGACTAAGCCCCAGAAAAGCTCAAGAAGGTTTGTGTTGTCATGTTGTGGGTACTCAGAGAACGATACCTATGTGGTGTTTTCAATTTCAATAATGTTGATGGCGCTTATACGCCATTAACAACGATGAATACAAAAGTGGGTTAAAATTTTGGATTCAGACCCACCTCGCTTCGCTTGGTTTGATTCCCAATTTAGCATAGAGTTTGTGCGGAAAGAGAAAAGTCGTGGATTGTATTGGGCCCCATACATTCCACGACTCTTCTCTTTCCGCACAGACTCTATAAGTTTTTGTGAATACCTACTAGAACAATCAATCTTGCTGTATATTCACTGCGGAGGTCAATTTACTCATATGTTTTGTGACGCTGATGAACTGATCAGTCATGTTGTGTTAGCAAACGTAAATCGGGTATTTTCAGTTCGAGAAACAGTTTTGGCGCCATTCATTTATTACGTAAGATGATTTTGGGGCGGAGCCCCGGGGTCGCATTTTTTTCTTACTAGGGGGAGGGAGAGGGTTTTTATAGTTCTTACGTAAGTAAGATCACAAAATTGCGTTTTTTTTAATTTCTACGAAATTATGACGTTTAAAATAATAATAATACTTCCACACTCTATGCTATAAAACACGGTGCAGAGTTAGCTTAAACGAGCTCAAGTACCTTTGTCCTGTACAAACGTACGTACAAATAAATATTCATAAAAATATTTTTTTTAATAATAAACACTAAAACAAACCAAACGTGTACTCATTTTTCCTTAACATTCTAACGTAATATATGCTAATATAGGGGTGAGAGGGGGTCAGCCTATTTTTATTATTTCTTACATATAGGGAAGGCCGAAGGGGGTCAAAAACTGGCAAAAATGGTCTTACGTAATCAATGAATGGCGCCTTTAGTGTTACTATTGCTTGGAACAGCTAAAATTATAAATTATAAATAAAGATCATATTATAATACATACAAACTTCAGCGACTTAGGGCCGATATACACCACTGCAACTTGTATGGGAACTACACGCCAACTGCACGCCAATTGCAACGTCGGCGTGCAGTTCAACAAAATGACCTAGAACCCTGGCAGTTCCTAGTGGAACTCAGATTTGGTGCAACACAGGCACACGCTGTCTTAATCAATCGACACGTCTTGATGAGCACTTATAGAGCTGATGCCGAACCTTAGCTGTACCGAGTGGAACTTAGGTTTGATGCAACATAGAGACACACGATGTTTTGGACATCCGACTCGTCATGATGAGCACTTGGGAGAGCAGTACCCAAGATAGAGCTGATGCTGAACCCTGGCACTACCTAGTGGAACTCAGGTTTGTTGCAACATAGGCACACGCTGTTTTGGACATCCAACTCATCATGATGAGCACTTCGGAGAGCAGTACCTACCCAAGATAGAGCTGATGCTGAACCCTGGCAGTACCTAGAGTGGAACTCAGGTTTGTTGCACTTAGGAGATTAAGTACCCAAGATAGGTTTGGTGCAACATAGGCACACGCTGTTTTGGTCATCTGACACGTCTTAATGAGCACTTAGAAGAGCAGTACCCAAGATAGAGCTGATGCTGAACCCTGGATGTACCTAGTGAAACTGTGTGTGTGTGTTTATGTGCGGAGCAGCGTGATTACCGCCAGTAGGTGTCCAGAAGGGATAGTTTTTCGCTCAACTGTGTGGTGTGGACGCAAAAATTAAATTCAAGGACATTGGCTCGCTGACCCAACATTATGTAGGAAAGCCAGTTGGCTTCCTTACAAAAAGTACTGGGCGACCGTGTAGGATGTAATAATAAGCGCTTATGAAATTGTATATTATATGTGGATGATATTGGCAATTTGATTTTGTCGTCTAGACACGTTTTTAATGGACAAATTAAAAGCTGTAACAGACAGGCGTACCGTCTGGTACGGTTGCTGTCTAGCAACCGGGGTCCGGTTAGTATATTTCTTTCTTGCTCTCACTTATAGCTGCGTTCTTAACGGACCCACTCGATCGATCATGGAACAAGCCTCGGACTGGATCAAAGTCGCGGTCCGGTACGTTTAGGTAGGAAAACTCCGCGAGCCCTTACAAAGCTCTGCTTTTTGCTAGTTTTAATCTCTATGGTGGTGACTTAAATCCAGGGGAGGGACAGCCGTATACGAAGCCCTTTATTCGAAAAAAATAGCGCCATCTATATTACTTAACGCTAAACTTGTAAATGGTGCTTCAAAATTGATGCAAAAAAGCAAATCTTGTCAGTAGAAAAAGGCGCGAAACTCAAATTTTCTATGAGACCATATCCCTTCGCGCCTACATTTTTTCTACTGACAAGATCTGCTTGGCCAACTATATTATACATACTACTCTTTGCTTAAATCAATCACCTTGCAATAAATCCACGCGATCTTTGATCCATTGCCGCCTATAGAGCGACATAAAATAGTAGAAATTAAATAAAATGGAACTCAAAAATGTCCATACTAAATTGTTGCCATGTGTAAGTTACGTAGAAAGTGGCGCCCTCATTTATTTTCTATTATTTTATGTCGCACTGTACGAGTACCTAAGTAGGTGCAACAAAGTCAATCGCTATATAATTTTTGGTTAACCGCGAGTTCTCAGTTCGGGGCGAACTACTAGTTTAATTAAAATCGCAGTTCTTTAACGCAGCTTTAAATCATGTCAGTTGGGCTCGAGGTGCGGTCGTATTGTTTAAAAGATTAACCTCGCTTTTGTTCCCCAGAGAGCTCGAGTCATAGAGTAATGGAATTAATTCTATGTAGGACCTTTGAGAAAGCTTTGTGGGATTCGTCACGGTTCTTAATAGCTATTATGGGTCACGGGTAATTTCCATGCATCACGGTTATGGCCTCAAAGTGTTAGCAGAGAGGCGGGGTTGTTACTGCCTTACAATATCGTGGTAAAGTATTGTGGGACGCATTTTAACAATTTTGACAATGATCTTTTAAGAACCTTATAAAATAAAGTTTATTAAATAATTTCAGAATAGTTTTATTTGAGAGGACTAAGGATCGGTATTCTGATATAAATTCTGTTTAGAAGAAAGTGGACATCCGCTTAAAAACGCTTCTCTATACAAACATAGTCCCAATTTTCCTCTCTGGATAACCGATTGACCGCTTGATCTGATTGATGCGTAATGTAGCCGTGTAATCAGGCATCTGCGAGTCATGCCAATGTCGTATCATAACAATATCAATACTTTAACAAATTTTAAAATCTTAATAGCGCCACAGGTTATTTCAAATAAAAGTAATAAAACCCATTTACGTGAACAAACGTTTAGGGTCTGAGCTATGAATATACCTCTATGCTTGTGTTCAAAACACAAGCATTAATGAGTAAATGTTTTTTTAAATTTTAAATAAATTAATACCCCCACTTTAAATTCAGAAGCGAATAAATTTACTAAGTACGTTACATGCCATGCCAATATAGGTATTAAGTACTAAATACATAAGCATAATTGTAAATTACACTTTTTTTACAATAATCAGTAAAAGGCAGCATCAATAAACGGTGCTGAACAAAAAAAGTCGTGCCTAAATTTTGAAATCTTCACCCACCTAGCGAATTCTGTTGCTGACTGTACTTACACTTTGTATTGGTAGTCATTGCTCAGTTGCCAATTAACTGAATATTCCCGTAGCCAGCATAATGCTCAGAATATCGATGTAAATACCTACTCTGGCATACATTCCATAAAAGTGTTATTAGGGCGAGCGAAGCGAGCCCTATCACTATTCGACAAACTATGCATTCTTGTGGTACACTTTACGGAAAAACTACTGCACTGTTAGGTTTGAGATTTAACATAGTAATTTAAATTCATGTCTAGATGTGTTATCAAACTTAAAAATATCATTTTATATACATAAAAAAATTAAATAATGTAATAACACTTTGTATTACTACTAGCGCCATCTGTTGGCAAAATAATGAATTAACATTCGTGCTAATGTTAATTATTTATTTCTCTAACAGATGGCGTTAGTAGTAAATAATAAATAAATATTGGACGTCGTTATACAAATTGACTAAGCCCCAGAAAAGCTCAAGAAGGTTTGTGTTGTCATGTTGTGGGTACTCAGAGAACGATACCTATGTGGTGTTTTCAATTTCAATAATGTTGATGGCGCTTATACGCCATTAACAACGATGAATACAAAAGTGGGTTAAAATTTTGGATTCAGACCCACCTCGCTTCGCTTGGTTTGATTCCCAATTTAGCATAGAGTTTGTGCGGAAAGAGAAAAGTCGTGGATTGTATTGGGCCCCATACATTCCACGACTCTTCTCTTTCCGCACAGACTCTATAAGTTTTTGTGAATACCTACTAGAACAATCAATCTTGCTGTATATTCACTGCGGAGGTCAATTTACTCATATGTTTTGTGACGCTGATGAACTGATCAGTCATGTTGTGTTAGCAAACGTAAATCGGGTATTTTCAGTTCGAGAAACAGTTTTGGCGCCATTCATTTATTACGTAAGATGATTTTGGGGCGGAGCCCCGGGGTCGCATTTTTTTCTTACTAGGGGGAGGGAGAGGGTTTTTATAGTTCTTACGTAAGTAAGATCACAAAATTGCGTTTTTTTTAATTTCTACGAAATTATGACGTTTAAAATAATAATAATACTTCCACACTCTATGCTATAAAACACGGTGCAGAGTTAGCTTAAACGAGCTCAAGTACCTTTGTCCTGTACAAACGTACGTACAAATAAATATTCATAAAAATATTTTTTTTAATAATAAACACTAAAACAAACCAAACGTGTACTCATTTTTCCTTAACATTCTAACGTAATATATGCTAATATAGGGGTGAGAGGGGGTCAGCCTATTTTTATTATTTCTTACATATAGGGAAGGCCGAAGGGGGTCAAAAACTGGCAAAAATGGTCTTACGTAATCAATGAATGGCGCCTTTAGTGTTACTATTGCTTGGAACAGCTAAAATTATAAATTATAAATAAAGATCATATTATAATACATACAAACTTCAGCGACTTAGGGCCGATATACACCACTGCAACTTGTATGGGAACTACACGCCAACTGCACGCCAATTGCAACGTCGGCGTGCAGTTCAACAAAATGACCCAGAACCCTGGCAGTTCCTAGTGGAACTCAGATTTGGTGCAACACAGGCACACGCTGTCTTAATCAATCGACACGTCTTGATGAGCACTTATAGAGCTGATGCCGAACCTTAGCTGTACCGAGTGGAACTCAGGTTTGATGCAACATAGAGACACACGATGTTTTGGACATCCGACTCGTCATGATGAGCACTTGGGAGAGCAGTACCCAAGATAGAGCTGATGCTGAACCCTGGCACTACCTAGTGGAACTCAGGTTTGTTGCAACATAGGCACACGCTGTTTTGGACATCCAACTCATCATGATGAGCACTTCGGAGAGCAGTACCTACCCAAGATAGAGCTGATGCTGAACCCTGGCAGTACCTAGAGTGGAACTCAGGTTTGTTGCACTTAGGAGATTAAGTACCCAAGATAGGTTTGGTGCAACATAGGCACACGCTGTTTTGGTCATCTGACACGTCTTAATGAGCACTTAGAAGAGCAGTACCCAAGATAGAGCTGATGCTGAACCCTGGATGTACCTAGTGAAACTGTGTGTGTGTGTTTATGTGCGGAGCAGCGTGATTACCGCCAGTAGGTGTCCAGAAGGGATAGTTTTTCGCTCAACTGTGTGGTGTGGACGCAAAAATTAAATTCAAGGACATTGGCTCGCTGACCCAACATTATGTAGGAAAGCCAGTTGGCTTCCTTACAAAAAGTACTGGGCGACCGTGTAGGATGTAATAATAAGCGCTTATGAAATTGTATATTATATGTGGATGATATTGGCAATTTGATTTTGTCGTCTAGACACGTTTTTAATGGACAAATTAAAAGCTGTAACAGACAGGCGTACCGTCTGGTACGGTTGCTGTCTAGCAACCGGGGTCCGGTTAGTATATTTCTTTCTTGCTCTCACTTATAGCTGCGTTCTTAACGGACCCACTCGATCGATCATGGAACAAGCCTCGGACTGGATCAAAGTCGCGGTCCGGTACGTTTAGGTAGGAAAACTCCGCGAGCCCTTACAAAGCTCTGCTTTTTGCTAGTAATATATTATTCATGTAAATCTTTTCAAAATAATATTCACAGTTTCAGGAGAAATATTTAAAAGTCAAGCCGGACAGATAAAATTTACGGCGGACAAGATAGCTGAGAAACGTTAAACTGCAAAATGTGCCCGTAACTATTACTCGCAACTCCACCGTCCCCGTACCGAAACGAAAACTGCACGTATATGCAGTTGGCCTTACAAAAATAACGGAATGATTAGTATAAAAGGTAAGTATATGTATAAGTGAGCGCTTCCTTCCCTTCCAATATTTATGAGAGATGTGTAAATATTTTTCCAAGCGGCATTTACTGATGTTGCGACGAGATGGCAATAACGCCGACAGACGTAATGAGGAAGACTGGTTGTAAACGGTGCAACTTTAGTGTTGCCTGTAAGAAAAAGGCTGTCTGAACTTACGGGGTATAATTTTAGGGTTGAGATTTGTTTGTGATTTGAGGGGCTTAAGTACAGGGTGGGCATTGTCGCGCCCCAGGGCTCCTTGTAACAAGCCCTTGCGTAGCCGGGGCGCCGGCGATCGCGACAAACCGACGTGGAGTGCGTCTCTTTTAAAGAATTAGTTCTTGAATGTTTAACGTCTTGAAAGGATTTCTTTAGGTTTTCATCTGAAAAATCATATTTGGGAGGTTTATGAAAGTGCTTCTAAAATGTTTTCATAAGCGTTTTTCTATCGTAAAAGTAAAAGCATAGCTTTTTCATTTTACCACCGTTACAGTGATTAATTTAAGTATTAAATATTCGTAAGTTTTAATTTTTTGTTGTCGATGATCGATGATGATGCAAAATAAGTCTCCCATGTTTCAATTTGTAAAACAAACGTGGAATGATATAGAGGTAGCAAATAATTTCCCGTTAAGTTATATAAATAGTAACTACGTTAAACTTTCATGCTTGTTAAACTTTCAGTCAGCACACACCCTAATCTGCAGGAGAAGTTCCACTGAACGTATGAATTAGAAAACATGTTAGGGAGCGAGTGAATATAAATATAAGGATGTAGATATACCTATTAAGTTCCACTATTGAGGCACGATGCACTAGTCCATTATTTATGATGTTTCATGTGTCTATCTGGAATAGTTGAGTAACGAGAGTTCCGCTCGCAACTTATAATTAAACTGACGATGTCTTCCCCACTAACAATTAATTAGACCATAACTGAGCAGTGCAATAACTGCAATATCCAGCGAAGTGAAGGATGAGCCAAGCGCTTAGTGCCTGGATCGCAATATGCATTTATTCGGTAAGCTACAGCGCCCTGTCCGTACAGCTTTTGAATGCCAAGTGGCTGCTTTTGGGGTTTAACAAATTTGCTTCGTTCTATCGAAGACTTAGGCGTAACTATTAACTTGCAATTGAATAACTGGAAACTTGTTACCACTCCTTGTTTCATTAAGTTATTTTCGGCGAATAATAAACCAGGGTAGGTGGGTGATGTTTGTAAGTCATATGGATTTAATGTTGTCAAAAAGGTGTGTAGTGCTATGTTATTTTAATAAAGTCAGTGTTCAAAGATTTATAGTCAAAATACTTATATAACGTCCCATGGAAATTATATTTCGCTGCTAATTGTATCAAATACAGTACCTACAATTAAAAATGAGTCAACGCCGCGCTTCCGGTCGGAAAAACCAAGAAATCCGGCAGCGTCCCTCAATTCGTTAATATTAAATCTCTGGAGAAGAAAATGCAATTATCTTTTATTCGAATATTACGAATTTTAATATTAGGTACGTGAAAAACGCAATAATTAATAATAAATTCCATCTTAATAACAACAGAACTTCTTGGGAAAGGTTTTGTGGATTCCGTGAAAGCTTTTGGACATTGATAGGTCACTTATAAATACTTGTATTGTATACTAAATTTCAATATTATACATGTTGACACTGTCTGTCTATTTAAAGAACATTTTATTAGGGCCTATAAAGTTAATCTAATGACGATAATAATAAGATTCAACTCAGAGGTACACGGGGACGAGAAAATGTCACATTTGTACGTTATCGGCTCGAGGCGCGGGCGTGGCTGCCATTACATCATTCTAATGCACGGAACCCAATGATTATGGCTTCTTCTGCCTTTCTTTCCCACGCTCATGCAAAACTGAAACGTTCCTGTATAGCCGCGACAAACTGGTTTCGACAATGGTGTAATATTTCATCCTTTATTACCATACGACGGAAAGATTTTTTAGACCCGACTTTGTTTTTATTTGTAACAAGGAAAAACACGCGGGGCTGGCAAAAAATAATGATGTTGCAAAAAGTGCGTTGTCCTCAAATATTTCGTACCTCAAATGTCAGATTACTCGGCTTTGCGTGCGTTGTTGATTGTGCGAATAATAATCCGAGGGAGCGGCGCGCGTAGTTCACGAGAGCATCAAAGCCGCGCGCCAAGGAACAAAGCCTCCAATTACCCGAGCGGCCACGCCGTGGGCTTTTAGTGAATAATGAGCCGCTTATCCCCGCGGATGACGGCTTCACTAGAAATGTAGAACAGTTGTTGAGAGGGCCACGACCAACCGGCCGGGCCATTGCGCGTGGCGGCCACGCCGTCACGCCTGTCGCCCCGCGCTGCCGCTGCGGTCACTGCGTCAACACAATTCTGCCTCGTCGTCTCTTGATTTCACCCTCGCTTTGACATTTTATACAAAACGGACGCGGTCACCGCACAAGCGCCCTTAGTACGTTGGCTTTCGGCAAAAAATATGAAAGCTTTATATGTATTTAGAAGACTTTGGAATGTAGAAAATTACCTTTTATGTCGAGTATAACCATCAAACACTACACCAGTCTAATGCATCTTTCATAAATACTTATATCTTCCATCTAAGTAAATAATTTCATCTCAGTAAGACCAATAGTAAGCTAAAAATGAACAGTAGCCTTATCACGAGTTTGATAATGATCTGACACTATGCGTGTGCGTAACTTAAAACTTTCTATATTAGTGTGAGTGAGATGTTCTTACCTAAAAAAGTATGTTACGCAAACGTTAGCGAAAATGTCAGTGTCAAACTCGTGTTAAGGCTACTGACGTCACGAGTATGATTATCCTGAAGTATCTATTTCAAGTTGCATAAATAAAAATCCTAGTACAAGTTAAATAAGAATTAAGCGATGGAGGATTTAAATGGAATTGCCCGCGGATTTAAGTGGCTGCTTTTGGGGTTTAACAAATTTGCTTCGTTCTATCGAAGACTTAGGCGTAACTATTAACTTGCAATTGAATAACTGGAAACTTGTTACCACTCCTTGTTTCATTAAGTTATTTTCGGCGAATAATAAACCAGGGTAGGTGGGTGATGTTTGTAAGTCATATGGATTTAATGTTGTCAAAAAGGTGTGTAGTGCTATGTTATTTTAATAAAGTCAGTGTTCAAAGATTTATAGTCAAAATACTTATATAACGTCCCATGGAAATTATATTTCGCTGCTAATTGTATCAAATACAGTACCTACAATTAAAAATGAGTCAACGCCGCGCTTCCGGTCGGAAAAACCAAGAAATCCGGCAGCGTCCCTCAATTCGTTAATATTAAATCTCTGGAGAAGAAAATGCAATTATCTTTTATTCGAATATTACGAATTTTAATATTAGGTACGTGAAAAACGCAATAATTAATAATAAATTCCATCTTAATAACAACAGAACTTCTTGGGAAAGGTTTTGTGGATTCCGTGAAAGCTTTTGGACATTGATAGGTCACTTATAAATACTTGTATTGTATACTAAATTTCAATATTATACATGTTGACACTGTCTGTCTATTTAAAGAACATTTTATTAGGGCCTATAAAGTTAATCTAATGACGATAATAATAAGATTCAACTCAGAGGTACACGGGGACGAGAAAATGTCACATTTGTACGTTATCGGCTCGAGGCGCGGGCGTGGCTGCCATTACATCATTCTAATGCACGGAACCCAATGATTATGGCTTCTTCTGCCTTTCTTTCCCACGCTCATGCAAAACTGAAACGTTCCTGTATAGCCGCGACAAACTGGTTTCGACAATGGTGTAATATTTCATCCTTTATTACCATACGACGGAAAGATTTTTTAGACCCGACTTTGTTTTTATTTGTAACAAGGAAAAACACGCGGGGCTGGCAAAAAATAATGATGTTGCAAAAAGTGCGTTGTCCTCAAATATTTCGTACCTCAAATGTCAGATTACTCGGCTTTGCGTGCGTTGTTGATTGTGCGAATAATAATCCGAGGGAGCGGCGCGCGTAGTTCACGAGAGCATCAAAGCCGCGCGCCAAGGAACAAAGCCTCCAATTACCCGAGCGGGCACGCCGTGGGCTTTTAGTGAATAATGAGCCGCTTATCCCCGCGGATGACGGCTTCACTAGAAATGTAGAACAGTTGTTGAGAGGGCCACGACCAACCGGCCGGGCCATTGCGCGTGGCGGCCACGCCGTCACGCCTGTCGCCCCGCGCTGCCGCTGCGGTCACTGCGTCAACACAATTCTGCCTCGTCGTCTCTTGATTTCACCCTCGCTTTGACATTTTATACAAAACGGACGCGGTCACCGCACAAGCGCCCTTAGTACGTTGGCTTTCGGCAAAAAATATGAAAGCTTTATATGTATTTAGAAGACTTTGGAATGTAGAAAATTACCTTTTATGTCGAGTATAACCATCAAACACTACACCAGTCTAATGCATCTTTCATAAATACTTATATCTTCCATCTAAGTAAATAATTTCATCTCAGTAAGACCTATAGTAAGCTAAAAATGAACAGTAGCCTTATCACGAGTTTGATAATGATCTGACACTATGCGTGTGCGTAACTTAAAACTTTCTATATTAGTGTGAGTGAGATGTTCTTACCTAAAAAAGTATGTTACGCAAACGTTAGCGAAAATGTCAGTGTCAAACTCGTGTTAAGGCTACTGACGTCACGAGTATGATTATCCTGAAGTATCTATTTCAAGTTGCATAAATAAAAATCCTAGTACAAGTTAAATAAGAATTAAGCGATGGAGGATTTAAATGGAATTGCCCGCAGAGGAATTAAGTTGCTTATCTACTGTTCGCTATTTCGAAACAAATGTATAAAGATTACCGAGCGTTTGCAAAAAGACTGAATCTTTATTTCTATCTCACAAAACATTTATTACTAAAGTTGTTGAAACACTACAAACGACCACACATTAAGCTAAACTACGCTGTTTTTATAATTCAAAAAGGAAAGAACCTAGATAGATTTACATTCATTTAATTAAGTACCTATCTACTCTATTTCGATCTAGTAGGTAAGCTTAAATTATTTAGGTACGTGTGTTTTCGTATTAACACGGAGAGAAATATAACCATGTGAGAACATCTTGCCGCCGAAAAAACTAAACGTTACATGCAAGGGTGGAAAACTCAGCATTATTTTACCGACTATACAAAATTTCGCCGTAAGCAACTATTTAAATTTGTTCAAGAGAAATCGCGTAACGGTCCTGGTTTAGATCGGTTTCATGACGCTTGAAGAATTTCACGGCTATAGTGCTAATACCTATTACAAATGTGAAAGTTTTAATGTTAGGTTTCTCAATCAACCAAAATTGGCTAATAAGACAAATTTGAGTGCATAGCTTATAACCTGGATTAGGATATACATTGTATGTAGGAGTGAAAATACGTATAGGGATAAAGTAAGTATAACGATTCCTACATTATAGCTGTTGCGGGCAGAAACTAGTGTCAAAAAATATCGAAATCGCAACCGAAATTTCTTTTCTGGTCCTACATTATGAGTCGAGTCATCTCAGACTTAATTATCGAAAATCGCCTTAAGAAAAACTCGATACGCTTTCTTCTTAATAGCAGCCTAATATGAGTATAATACTCGTATACTTATATATTTTTAAATAGAGCAGATTCTAGTTTTTAACGGACTGCGGCAAAGCCAAAATATATGGATGGTGTAAGTAAAATAATTTGCGGAGCACCCAAACTTAATGTGCTTTAATTTAATATGCTGTACTGTAGTTAATATTGGATGCAGATGCCTACCTGGCAGCTGTTTATTGGTGGACCTCAGAGTGGAAGATCTTGTTCGTTTATTGAAACGTAAATTAGTTTTATTCGTTTTTGTGGAAAATGGAGAAAGTTCTATACGATATTTTTTTATACCGTTGTCAGATTGAAGGGTCGTATCATTTTTGATGTGAAGACACGTCAATTTAAACCGAATATAAATTAGTGAAGTTGCTTCATTGGTGAATTCGTTTTAATTTGCCCATTCAACCATTTTGTAAGTACCAGTAATTAATTTGATACTGAAATAATCATTGCTTTTTAACGAGGGCATACAATTTCTTGTTACCGAATTGCATACTAGCGAGTAAAGTCGTGTCATATTGTACATAATCATACCTTATATTTGTAACTTTTCTGTAGCATTTGCTATTTGATGTAAGACCTTACGCATCATCATTTGCATTTTGATGTGTAATTTCTTCATCTAAATCAATCACCATAGGTATTGTTAACGGGTTCCTATCTATTTTTTCTTTAAAATGTTTTGTTGCTTTTTTTTAAGACTTCCTATTCCTAGTAGCCTATTATGTAGTACATATTCCTAGTACTTAACGCAACTCGGGACTGCCAGTGAGCTTCAGTAATTTCAACGATATATGTATTTATATACAATATTTAAGTACCTTCTTTGTAAGTACCTAATCCTTTTTTCGTTTTATGTACCTATTTTAAAAAATCCTGACGTCATAATGGTGGGTGAACCTATATTATTGCGCTGTACCACTCAAAGCGTATGTGGTTATACCTTCTATACCTACCCACTTAGCTAGTTTCATTCTCAATTTGCGTATAAATCCTACACCGCATCCTGCATGACAACGCGAAGGTTTTTAGGGGCCGACTCGCATTTTGCGCGCGCCTTTTGAGAGTTTCATTCCGTGAATAAAAACGTGTTGGGCATTGTACTGCCCATTTCCACCTCGACGCCGCGCTAAACATGTCATAAAAATTTGTGACAGCATTAAACTCATACGGCTGTTACGCACTCGGGGCCCTTTAGAACTTTAGAAGTTCAGCAAGTACCTATTAAATGAGTTTAATGTTACGTTTTAATAAGAGAGTAGTAGTAGTAAATGCTCGGTGTAATAGTGAAGATGAGAAAAAATAGTGGCAATGGAGGTTAAATAGGAAAAATATATACATAACTTTCTAATTACGAAAGACAATGATTTTCAATAAAAGATTTTATAAAATGTTGTCACAATCAGGCGTACACTATTTTGCTTTTATACTACCCGAGCGATTAAATAATGATAACTTAATTAAGGTGGCTAAGCTTGTTAAGTTTTCAAATGCCATAATTAAAACAAATCGTTGTTATTATTGACAACTGTGGCATCGTTTGCCGGAATAAGGGCCCAATTCGAACAATGCTTATAAGATGTCACACCGATACGATACTCATCTGTTAGTGCCAAAAGTGATGTTTTTGGTTAAACTAGCAAAAAGCAGAGCTTTGTAAGGGCTCGCGGAGTTTTCCTACCTAAACGTACCGGACCGCGACTTTGATCCAGTCCGAGGCTTGTTCCATGATCGATCGAGTGGGTCCGTTAAGAACGCAGCTATAAGTGAGAGCAAGAAAGAAATATACTAACCGGACCCCGGTTGCTAGACAGCAACCGTACCAGACGGTACGCCTGTCTGTTACAGCTTTTAATTTGTCCATTAAAAACGTGTCTAGACGACAAAATCAAATTGCCAATATCATCCACATATAATATACAATTTCATAAGCGCTTATTATTACATCCTACACGGTCGCCCAGTACTTTTTGTAAGGAAGCCAACTGGCTTTCCTACATAATGTTGGGTCAGCGAGCCAATGTCCTTGAATTTAATTTTTGCGTCCACACCACACAGTTGAGCGAAAAACTATCCCTTCTGGACACCTACTGGCGGTAATCACGCTGCTCCGCACATAAACACACACACACAGTTTCACTAGGTACATCCAGGGTTCAGCATCAGCTCTATCTTGGGTACTGCTCTTCTAAGTGCTCATTAAGACGTGTCAGATGACCAAAACAGCGTGTGCCTATGTTGCACCAAACCTATCTTGGGTACTTAATCTCCTAAGTGCAACAAACCTGAGTTCCACTCTAGGTACTGCCAGGGTTCAGCATCAGCTCTATCTTGGGTAGGTACTGCTCTCCGAAGTGCTCATCATGATGAGTTGGATGTCCAAAACAGCGTGTGCCTATGTTGCAACAAACCTGAGTTCCACTAGGTAGTGCCAGGGTTCAGCATCAGCTCTATCTTGGGTACTGCTCTCCCAAGTGCTCATCATGACGAGTCGGATGTCCAAAACATCGTGTGTCTCTATGTTGCATCAAACCTGAGTTCCACTCGGTACAGCTAAGGTTCGGCATCAGCTCTATAAGTGCTCATCAAGACGTGTCGATTGATTAAGACAGCGTGTGCCTGTGTTGCACCAAATCTGAGTTCCACTAGGAACTGCCAGGGTTCTGGGTCATTTTGTTGAACTGCACGCCGACGTTGCAATTGGCGTGCAGTTGGCGTGTAGTTCCCATACAAGTTGCAGTGGTGTATATCGGCCCTAAGTCGCTGAAGTTTGTATGTATTATAATATGATCTTTATTTATAATTTATAATTTTAGCTGTTCCAAGCAATAGTAACACTAAAGGCGCCATTCATTGATTACGTAAGACCATTTTTGCCAGTTTTTGACCCCCTTCGGCCTTCCCTATATGTAAGAAATAATAAAAATAGGCTGACCCCCTCTCACCCCTATATTAGCATATATTACGTTAGAATGTTAAGGAAAAATGAGTACACGTTTGGTTTGTTTTAGTGTTTATTATTAAAAAAAATATTTTTATGAATATTTATTTGTACGTACGTTTGTACAGGACAAAGGTACTTGAGCTCGTTTAAGCTAACTCTGCACCGTGTTTTATAGCATAGAGTGTGGAAGTATTATTATTATTTTAAACGTCATAATTTCGTAGAAATTAAAAAAAACGCAATTTTGTGATCTTACTTACGTAAGAACTATAAAAACCCTCTCCCTCCCCCTAGTAAGAAAAAAATGCGACCCCGGGGCTCCGCCCCAAAATCATCTTACGTAATAAATGAATGGCGCCAAAACTGTTTCTCGAACTGAAAATACCCGATTTACGTTTGCTAACACAACATGACTGATCAGTTCATCAGCGTCACAAAACATATGAGTAAATTGACCTCCGCAGTGAATATACAGCAAGATTGATTGTTCTAGTAGGTATTCACAAAAACTTATAGAGTCTGTGCGGAAAGAGAAGAGTCGTGGAATGTATGGGGCCCAATACAATCCACGACTTTTCTCTTTCCGCACAAACTCTATGCTAAATTGGGAATCAAACCAAGCGAAGCGAGGTGGGTCTGAATCCAAAATTTTAACCCACTTTTGTATTCATCGTTGTTAATGGCGTATAAGCGCCATCAACATTATTGAAATTGAAAACACCACATAGGTATCGTTCTCTGAGTACCCACAACATGACAACACAAACCTTCTTGAGCTTTTCTGGGGCTTAGTCAATTTGTATAACGACGTCCAATATTTATTTATTATTTACTACTAACGCCATCTGTTAGAGAAATAAATAATTAACATTAGCACGAATGTTAATTCATTATTTTGCCAACAGATGGCGCTAGTAGTAATACAAAGTGTTATTACATTATTTAATTTTTTTATGTATATAAAATGATATTTTTAAGTTTGATAACACATCTAGACATGAATTTAAATTACTATGTTAAATCTCAAACCTAACAGTGCAGTAGTTTTTCCGTAAAGTGTACCACAAGAATGCATAGTTTGTCGAATAGTGATAGGGCTCGCTTCGCTCGCCCTAATAAATGTCACTTTTGACACCGATAGATGAGTATCGTATCATTGTTCGAATTGGGCTGTAAGTCAGAAATCGCCACCTCAGAATACGTTTGTGCCATATCCATTTTTGAGCAAAATCGTTTTTTAATGATTTCTATTAAAATAACAAAAAATATGCTATAATTGACACTAATCGGTTTTTGGAAAAACATATTTTTCTAAAATGTTGTGCCATATCCGCATTTTACTATAGGATAATTACACTCTGTTAACAGAAAATTATCACAAAAGTGTGACATATCCAAAACTTTTGTGTCATTGTACGTTTAACATTTACTCATCTAAAACGGATATGGCAATAATAAAAGTGCTTTTATTTCATGATTACCACTATATTAACAATATTTGTATAGTACTATAAATAGTAAACATATGTGCCTAAATGATAAATAAGTTAAATATTTCCTAAATGTAAGACTTTTCGAGAAATATTGCTTCTTTTCGCTCTCCTGTAAACCAATGTAAGTATTGTAAGTGGCGTATGGCACAAACGTATTCTCACCCAGCGAAATGTTGGCGCCAGGCCTATAGGTGCTTACGTAGGCCTATAATAAAGATAGCCAACGACCAAACGATCTCTTTTACAACTGGAAGCGTTCCAGCCGCAATTAGCTTTAATTTTACATTACTAGACTAGCCGAGGCTCCAAAGGTGAACCAAGTTGTTAAGAACACAGTTTACGATGACAATCTCGTCTAACTTGTCGAACTCTGTTATGACTGAAACATACTTTGTAGAACGTCAAGTAAACCAAATAAGAGTAAACTGAGTAAGTACCTACCTACCAATGCTTTTTTCGTTAATATAAGAACTGTGGTTTTCGTATGTTACTGTCAATTTGGTTTCGTAATGACGATTGCGGTACAAATCGCCGTTGTTATTTGATAAGTCATGATATTTTTATCTGACCATTCGCCGGCATCATAGCGGGTATAGGTACATTATAAAACATTAAATTCGTCTCTGAACAGAAAAAAAATTAGCTGAAGGTATACCTACTTATGCTGTTTTAATCATCATTGCCAACGTATTTTGGCTCTACTTTTGACGTAATGTACCGTAAAAAGGGGTGAGTAGGTTTCGCGGGGAGAGGTGGGTTATGAATGGGGAGAGAAGGTTTGAGAGGGGGTTGAGAAGGGATTTTAAGGCTACTGCTACAAAAATAATGTATTCTAATTCAAAATGGAGCTATAGTAATACGCATAATAAAAAAAATCTCTCCAACAATCTTCCAAAATCACCTTTGTATGAAAACCCCTCTCACCCCAAATACGAGGCACTACGGGGTGAGGTGGGTTTTCCTCTTTATCGTCAAAGTTATGAAATGGAACTACCCAAAATAAAATAAAAACTAAAATACAAACGTCCGGAACACTTATTATATACAGCATTCAGTTTTCATAAGTAAAAATAAAATGTTATCGAGGTTTGAATTTCAGTTTTGACCCTACTCACCCCATTTTACGGTACATTAAAAGGCATTAATGTTTATTATAAACATATAATATTCCCTTGGGCCTATGACACAGTCGGGGCAGAACATAGATACCGCAGGCCTCTAATTCCATTCGCTTACAGAACGCGGAACTCGAAGACTCACGCTTCCTGGTGAATTCAAGATATTAGTGTCAGTCACAGATTAATGGTTCCATACTAAAAGTATGGTAGCGCGACTGATGATTTCATTTACCGAGAGTTATACACAAAAAATGAACTTTTTCACAGAAATGCGCCTGGATGACTGAGTGGTACGATTCACGACGTAGTATTTCACAAGCAAAAAAAAATTGCACCTGTGTACAGCGTTTCGCGGAGTTTTATATCATTATTCTAAACAGTAAATGCTGTTTTACAAGACCTTGAGATGTAGTCTACATTTCTTACAAAATTGTTGCAGTTGTTATTATATGGTGATAAAAGCTCTAATATACATACTATTACATACATCCGCTAATGTCTAGCGACAGCTGACTTTGCAATCTTCGTAAACACTTAATATTTTTCTGAAATTTTTTTGTTTGAGTAGCTAAGGTGAAACCTTACGGGAACGCTCTTTAATTGTCCTACGATAGATGTTGGGCCCACCCGGCTAGCATATATTTGCGTGCAACGGGAATACGCGGCCAGAGGGCCTACCGCGAACCACGTACGACGTGTTGCCTCTCTGTCGCACTTGTAAATTCGTACGTAAGTGTGACTGGGAGGCAGCATTTCGAACGTGGTTCGCGGTAGACTCTCAGGAACGAGATGCCCATGCCCAAAGGCGAGATTAAACGGTGTCCCCGGCCGCCTGCCTCCGACATTCGCAAAAATATTGGACTGCATTCAAACACTATTAAAATAAACTTTGGGCTGCGGAAAATTATTCCAGAAGCTTTCGTTGATAAGAAATGCAACATAGAGCAGGTAGATTGTAGATCTGATTTATGTTTTAAAGTTTTGATACCAAGTGAATAAACGACTAATCGACTTAAGAATTTTAGAGGAACAGGAAATGAATAACTGTGCATTAGTGAAGATAGACTAACATTTTCAACAAAAGTGTTCTTCTTCTAGTATCATCTAGTTCTTTGGAATATTAATTGCATAATTATTCAAAAATAAAGCATAATGATTAATTAGGCCTTTCGAGTCACAATTAAACCTATGATGTTTCATCATTCATGTAGCAGTTACTTTGTGTTACTTTAGATAAATGTTTGCGCTACAGACCTTATACCATTCTTAAATTTATTAACATACAATTCAGTTTTGTTATTTGGAAATTTATTATAAAATGTTATTCAACTACCAATGAAGGATTTTTGAATTTTTTGAGGCCAAGTGAAGTGCATAGGTACTTATATCTAAGCTACCTCTATGTATAAGCTATACTTGTAAAATCTAAACGATTTCAAAATCAATCCGGTGTATTCACCCCTACCAAGACTTAAATGCCTATTACCTAAAAATAAAATTGGTAACTTATTCCACATAACTTAAATACATTTCTACTTAGCTGATGGAAATACTCAACCGTTGCGAGTATACAAGCACTTAAAAAACGAGAAGCTCGAATAATAAGAACAAAGGCACTAATTCCGTACAGTATTATCGATAGTTCCACGTCAGCTCGATCGTAGCTTTGTTACGGCGACACACAAGAGAAATGTCCGACAAATTACATCCCGCGACTGCAACGCTCCAACACAATGCTCGGTTGCATCGATGGTTATTTTATGCAAAACCGGCTCCTCCAGTAGCCTTTTGGTTCTAGAAATATTCTTAACAATGTTAAGTGAAGTTTTTAAATGAACAAACTGCAGTAAAACTTAGTGCTCGTTAGGGAGACGCTACCGGGGAAATTATCTCGTGTTTGCTGGGTCGGAAGATGTTTTATGAAAATTTACCATTGATCTTTTGCTGCGTATTTTTTTAGCTTTACTTAGAGTTCACTTTGTGGAGGAATGCGGTGTATCCACGTAGTGATTTCGCTGCAATCCGCAAAAGTGTCGCCAGGCATACGAGAGAAATGGTACAAATTGCGTTCGCCTGACTACGCGGCGCTCGCTCCGGAGCGCTCGGGGCGCCCGATTTATTACATAAACACTCCCAAACGTAGGTAGGTACACATGCTACATTATCTGCAGTCTCTCATTAGTAAGATGCATATAAATTAAATTTAAAAACGCCCGTTCGGTGTAAAAATACATGTGTTCAATTTTACATAACTAAACTAAAACTAATCAATTAATAGTGTTTTCACAACAGTTTTCATTACGCTCAGCATTTAAAAATAAAATCACTCTATTATATAATACGGCATGGGAACATTTAATGATCACTTTGAACCCTTATATTTACGGATGTTAGCGCTTGGTATTAAATAAAATATCCAAAATTACGATGCAATAAAACGAGAATGCCTCTTTTAATTTGTATTCCGTGTTAAAGATTCACAATAAAACCAGACTTACAGCCGAATTTGGTATTGGTCCTGAGTCGTTTAAGTATCTTAAATTTGTTTGTAGTAATGGGAAATAAAACTCGGTGCGACTTTAATCCATTAAAATGTTAGCAAGAAGCGCAACTTATAAACACAATCGCAACCACCAGACATTCAACAGAATCATGTCATTATATGGAAAAATACTAATATTGTAGGTAACGTTCTTATTTTTTTTTCTTATTATCGCAGATACATAAATATGTGAGTTTGGTTTATTTGTAGGCGGTTAATGCCTGATGATAATATGATTTGATTTAATTTGATTTTGATTAAATTGATGCAAAAAAAAAACACGTAAGTTTTGGTGTAGGTAATGAACAACAGTTTATATTTTTTACTTAGTTTTTGCACAAAACATGTGTATTCGAAATTTCTTATGAACATCTCCATTGCTATTGCTTAAACAGGTTCACATACTGTGATGAAATTATGGCTACTTAACATATGTATTGTTTAGGTAGTTTTTCAGAATATGTTAAAAGTTGTGTACCTACGTGAAAACTAAGAAGAACGTAGATCCCGTTGGCACTTGGTACCACTCTGGTTCGGTACCTTAAAAAACTGGCCAAGTGCGAGCCGGACTCGCGCACGGAGGGTTCCGCACCATCAACAAAAAATAGAGCAAAAAAAATTGTTTTTATTATATGGGAGCCCCCCTTAAATATTTATTTTATTTTATTTTTAGTCTTTGCTGTTATAGCGGCAACAGAGATAGGTACATCATTTGTGAAAATTTCAACTGAGCTATCGCGGTTCATGAGATACAGCCTGGTGACAGACGGACGGACGGACGGACGGACGGACAGCGAAGTCTTAGTGATAGGGTCCCGTTTTTTACCCTTTGGGTACGGAACCCTAAAAAACGAACCGATATAGTCTGATTGCAAAGATGCGGTCGCAGTCTGCACGGGACGTGCGCGAGTCAAGCTGCCGTTAAATTGACTGTAAAACCACAATAAAGAAATACATGTAGTTGCTGTCGGTGTTTATTTTCTTCATGTGGGTAATACTTCAAACCCTATATGAAGGTACCTACCTACAATAGACGGCTACTATTGTATGTACTTAAAGGAATAGCTCCAAGTCCATTACCAATATTGCTGAGAGCAAATTGAAACAGAACAATGGTACCGATATTTGCTATACGCGAAAGCATGAAAGCATTTCGCAGCTCAGTCGAACCAGAGTGTTTATAAGAATGAATTTGTGCAAGAAAACCGAAGTTTGTTTGCGTTTCGTTCGATCGCGCATGTTAGCGGCCAAGTGGAGCGCGGCTCGACCACAAAATGCAATTATCGATCGCTGTCTGCCGCAGCTATGCTCGAATTGCATTCCAATGCTGCAGCCAAGTATGAGACTCGGCCGGCGGACCTGCCATTCTTACTGTTGCCCTAATGTACGGAACTTGCCAAGGATTTTCGTGCTCTTCATTTCCGATTATTTGCAGCTTCCCCGGAACAGCATTTGTGAAATTAGAAAGGGGCAATTGCGGTCAGCTTTATGCGCGTAGTAGGTTAAATGCGTCATAAACATTTCATAATCATAGTATTCGTTTTGTTTTATCTAATTGAATTTTAAGTACCTATTCTGGTACCTACAGTGAAAAGCAAAACTAAACGTTCAAGTTCTACGTGTAGTTAATACATCGCGAGCGGCATTTATTATGGACAGTCAAGGTACATTATGAACTAAACCTAACTGTTAGTTGAAGTTAGAGTGCAACAATCGTACCGTAAATATTTATGAGTTATTGCTAAGTAAGTGGCGCCACTTTTTTCCAGATGAAGTGAACGCGTTGTTATACAGTCTAAGTGACATTTAGTACATCTTTGTTAGTCTTAGCCTTCTTGAACAACCGGCATGATGGACTCTTTGCAAATGCTCGTAGAACCCATGAGAAAAGTTAATTGTCTGTCATTCACATGCAAGCAGCTCGATCGTTATTGATTTATTTATTTCTTCACATTATTAGTTTATTTTAGTCACATCTGACTTCGGTTCTTATTTCAATATTTTGTTTTCAAAAACCATACAAGATAAAACAACTTACGTTTGAAGAAGTCACTAGGCCGATAAAACTCTCAATCAGAAATGTCGTTGCTTTATTCATGTGTTGCTTCGAATTTGTTCTTTCAGGAACCTGGAAGATCATGTACATGTCAATATACAAACAAGCAAAACAGCAAGGGATTATTGCTTTTATAATTTTTACAGTATATGCATGTGATAAATTGGGAAAGTTCCTTGGGGGAATTATCGGCAATATCCCTCGCTGTGCTGTGTTTTTACCTTTCTAAACAATAGGTACAATTATTCAATTTGATTTTCTGTCGTTGTATGGCTGCTGATATCAAGTCAAGTCGTCGTTACACCGATCCTAGGTTACTGTAAACAGTAAATGGAATAAACTGATAAAACAGCAAATTTAATACTTTATACAGTATTAAACTTTCACAGTGATCGTAAAATAAATATCCATTTTAATACTGACACAAGTCATGCTCAGTGAGTCTAATGTACATATACGGAAAACGGCTAGTTTAAGAAAACATTTTAACGTTGGTAGCGACAACATTGGCGCAGTGGGTAGTCTGCCACTGCTTGTTATACAAGGTTCTTGAAATATGATTAACCAGGCGGCCTAGCCAAGGTGACGATCGCTTGCGCTTCGCTATCGAATCGCTTTGTGTCTCTCTATCACTCTTCCATATTAGTGCGACAGTGACAGTTGCGTTTCGATCGCTACGGAGCGTTAGCCATTGGCATGTTGGCTACGCGGCCAGTCCAATTACTTTGTGTCTCCTTACTTTTTATTTATAACTAGAAAACATGAATATTTCTTAGACACCAGTTTGTATACACTAAACAACGTAACATATACTGCGTACAGTTTACTTATAACCTAAGTTTAAATTATTCACGGACCAATTTCGAGTATTTACCAAACAGGAAAATTTGGCTACCAATGGGAACTCGTATTTTTCAATATGCATAGCTGCAGTTTGTGCTTGTTGTACGAACATATTTATTATATGACGTGAAAGAAATAAGTAAATTTCCGAGGAAAGTACGTAGACTACGTAGTACGTAGCAAGTGTCTGTGCCTATAAGTATCCTATTCGTTATTTGAGCACCTGGAACGTCTGTGTACGTTGTGTACGTTGTACGTTAACTGGAATGGAATTCATTCATAAAGTGGGTACAGATTGTGCATATTTTTTATTTATTTATTCATAGTATATTAGGTGTTCACAGAACTGATCGGATCAGAAACATGGAACTACGCTCCAGAACTAGAGTTGTAGATGTAGGCGTCAAGACCGCTAAGCTTAAGTGGGACTGGGGTGGACATGTCTGCCGCATGGTTACTGAGTGGAACCCACGGAACACAATAGACGGTGCAGGCCGGAGTTTAGGCAGACCGAAAAGGAGATGGCGGGACGACTTGGACGCATTCTACCCCAAATGGTGTGGGAAAATGCCGATGACATGGCCGAGTGGAGAAAACGAGGGGAGGCCTTTGCCCATCAGTGGGACACCAAAATAGGCTACGGTAAAAAAATAATTTACTTGCATATAAAAGTAAAAGTACCTATGAGTAAGGATGATTGATGATGTTTAGTATGCGAAGGGTTATCGTTCCTTAGAAAATGTGGATTTCGCACCTTTTTCTACTGAAACTTATTTGGCCGGCTATAATTGTAAAGTTTTTTAAAGAAAATATCAAAATTTTAGGTGCTACTGTATAATGTAGGTACTAGGTACAAAGTACATAGTTAGTATCCTTGTATTGTATGTTTTAAGGTCAAATATTTACTTCATTAACCCTTCGTAGGTATGTCTAAGCACTGATCAGTGCGCACGAATAAACGTCGTAAATTGTTCTGTAGTTTCATTGATTTACTTTTCATATCTTTTATTTGGTTGTATTTAATTTGCAATTTAAATATTTTAGAGATGAGAAAATATTTGCAAGTGCAAGTCGTCATGTCTATACCTCCTAAATGTCAATAAATTATATCCATTTTATGATTATGGCTTAATAATCATAAATAAGTCCTGACACTTAAGCTGCTCATATTTATATTCCAAGCATAAAATGTCTGGATTAATTGAATAACGCTATTACCCACGAATAATGTGTTATAATTATGTATGTTTGTACTATAATTTATTTTGCAATTAAATTATAATATACATAACTATACATAGATAGGTTACACTCATACATAAGGAGCACAAAAAAAACCTTCCAGTTACTAGCAAATTAATCTGTTTTTGTTGATTAATTTTCACATACCATTTATCTTTGTTACACCCATTTTGAACATAAGCTCGTAAGCACTTGCCCATCTCTAGCTTGACTGGCCGCGACTAGAGACAACTTGTACAATTTGTACAAGGTAAGCGCTCAATTTTAGAACGCCTGTAATCTATCTACAGTTATAATATCATTGTTATTTTGCAGGTTCGTTGGTTGGTTTTAACAGGAGCAGACTGTTTTAACAGAAAATCTGGGGACCTATTTGACTCATTAGAGTGGAGGCTAGTGACGCCAAGAACTGTCAATATCATGAGACACTTGTACTCCCCTTTCCCCTTAAAATATAACTGCACCTATTTCACGTCATTTCTTATATTCTACATACTACTTGCATTCCCAGAGTCTCGTAATCGCATAGTTTATCTTTTGTTCGATTGTAATTATTTACGTCGCGACACCGTCCGTTGCTCCGGGCTTGCACCACGGCAGAGTACTCCAATTTGTTGCATAAGCACGGAAGACTAGAGTTCACGAGCGAACCATCTAACATAATCTCGAAACGTGCAAGAAGTATGCTTAATCACACTGTTCACATAAATATTGGTTCGCCCGCGCTTTCGATTCGCCTGTGCTTGGTAAACGATTGGAATTACACGCACGGAGATCGGACTACTTGTTCGCCCACGCGGTTCCACGTGCAATCCACGTAAAGCGACGAACACATTTTTGTATTTGTAAAGTTTTTGAATAACAATATCAATGCGAATCAAAACGGTGCAATAAACAAAAATGAAATCAGCATGCGTTAATTAAAAAAATCTGCAAGGCACATAATATTCTCTACTCCAAAAATATCGAATATAGCAATAACTCTAAACTGTTAATGTATAATAGTCGAGACTAGACTTTTGTAGTGTAAATAAATATGTTTAGCTTTATTTACATGTATTTGTATACTACACCGTAAGCGCTAGCACCGAGTAACAGAGCCGAGTACACAAGCGCTCTCACTGGTGCCTAATGTATTCATGGCCTACACATAGGGTTGCCAGATGGTCGGGATTTGGCGGGATTCTCCCGATGTTTAGCATGTGTTCCCGATTCCCGACCAAGTGAAAATTGTCCCGAAAAACAGCTTCACGTTATAAAACAATAATTTCATGTTCCGAACTATCGTCGAGCGAGCGAGTCGAGCCGTAATTGACAGAGCAGCTGACGTAGTGCCAATAATGTAAAATATCGTTGTTTTTAATACAATTACTTTAATTTGAATGTTTTTTTCCCGGCCTAAGTCCCAAAATCCCGAAAAATTTATTAATTTTCCCGATAATAGCGCTTTTCGATCTGGCAACCCTACCTACACACGGTAAACTGGATGGTTTGTCCACCAATCCGTGATTTCACGATACGAGCGTTTGATGGCATTATTACCTTGTTTTCCAACTGTTACTGCAATTCGTGGTCGAGGCTGGCTGGTGAAGGAGGCTGTTTGGGAGCAAAAACCACGGGCACGTTAAAGTTAGGCTTTTGTTAAGGGTTACCGACTAATATAACACGCTAGTCACGGCTGACGTTAGCAAGTTTATTGGCCTTCCAATTGTTACAAACTTTTGGGTTTAAGATAAACCTTTAGCTTTACATTTCCGTAAATTTTCACGAATAATATAGGTGTGTTATATTACTCATCTAGCGAGTAATTTTAAATATAAAATACCTAGGATATTTAAAAGGTGCTCTAATTTTTTAAATAGATCGTAGCTAGCTTGTAGCGATGAAACATGTCGACGAAGAGAAAACGTGTATGATTTGTTATTTAAGTATGTACATACTTATTACTTACATAGTTATATCATTTACATTTTTTATACCAGTTTGCAACGGAGTTACATAGGTAGGTATCTATTTTGACAAAGTAGATTTTTTATTCTGGTCAGCATCTAAATAGAAACAGTAGACGGTGCATGATGGCCAAAGTGGCCAAATATGTCGTATATAACACACCTTTGTTACCATTTAATAAGATTTGGCCACTTTGACTACAACGCACAAGTAAAATTTTAGTAATGTACTTACATCCTTTGCGTAGCTCTATCTATTGCCTGTCACCTATTTAGTTACAGTTGCTCATTTGCAATCTAATACTCGTAGTTTGTGAGTTTTATTGAACAGTAACTGCGGTGTATTATCATAGCGTTAGTGTTTGACTGCTATTTGAAGTAAATTCCGTGTAATAATATGTATTACCTATACAAACTAAGTTTTCATTGTACTGTTGTGTAATATTATACCAAATATACTGGCTTTAGAGATTTTGCTTTAGATACAATAACAACTTTACCGCAAACTAACAATATAATATATTAAACAGGCAAAGATCATTTTGTGTAAACAATAAACATAAATTCATTTAGCACGTTTAAATACATTAAACGGCAATATAATATGTATAAATGGGAATGACATTAAGTGTTAATAGTGATGGGATAAGTAGTGGCAACAGGCTGCAAGCTGCATCGATACAGCCTCCAGTCGATGTTCGTACGGCGGCCGGCGCGCGCGCACCTCGCACGATACCTACAGCCTTACGTGGGACAGTGCGATTTTAAAGTTAAAAATGTGGCTTATGATATTGAAAACAATTTGAATGTTTCGTATGATGCTCTAAGGTGTTATAAGTTTATTTACACAATGTTGTGGATCTCGAAATTTACGTTATCAAAATGACTGCGCAAAGTTTTATCGCCGTTTCAATCGCTGTAACGGTAGCTGTAGTGCTTTCAGTCGATGCGGAAACTGTAATAAAGGGAAAAGTAAATAAACGGAATACCGTAATAAATGTTCACAACGACCCGCCACCATGTTTTTATAATAACTCGATCTTTAAAAACAAAAATGCGTTGAAACAGATTGTTGCCGAGTCAAGATACATCGTGACTGGGAAAATTTCAAGTGTCTTCAAAAGAAAAGTGAAGAAAGTAAAGTTGTATGTGTTCAAAGTGTTGATAAGGCGAGTTTTAAAAGGTGACCTTGGCGTGTTGAGTGAAATATTGAACTTCGAGACTAGGACAAGCAACTCGTCGAATCGTGCGTACGTTTTTGCTGAGGGTGGAGCTTGGAGGCGGGGGTGCGCTAGCGCTCGAGGTTGGTCGGCACTACTCTTCACCAGCGATGAGTCGTCGTCTGCTCTCAAATTATTAATAGACCCAGTGCCCTTAAATCTTGAACATGCTCGTCAAGTAAAGGTTATGATAAAAGGTAAGAAGTTTGCAAAGAAAATATTTCAAATTCGTCACGAGCGACTGAAATGCGTGAGGATGGAAGACTGCGCAATATTTGTAAACAGTCGTTGTGGTACGACTAGCCTACATTGTTTGTATGTATACATACCTACTTAGTGTTGTCCTTTTGTGATGTTACCTACTTTACTAACAAACGTGCCATAAACAACTTATACCTATACGAGTATAATCTGTTAATCGAACGAATAATAATGAAATTGTACTTACGTCTTTCATAAACACACAAACTAAGTTCGGGATGTGAAAAAACATAGGTACCTACTGATTTTTTGGAGAGCTTTTATTTATTTATTATTACTATAAGTATACACTTTACACAGTAGGTACAGTTCGCACCAAAGCGCTGGCAAATTTGGACATGCAAATAGTACAGTATAATGTATGTGTAGCTTCTTAATCAGTCCATCATATTTATTAAAATATATTTATTAAAATATGAAGGACTGATTAAGAAGCTACTAGAGCTAGAACTGTAAAATTGTATATTCGTGCTACTTAGATACGTAAACGTAGCTTATGCGCGGTCTGTGTGTATTTCTGTGTAATTTCCCTGTGATGTACCGGCGGCGCTTATCTCCAAGATGATTATCGGGTGTGAATTGTTGGGCCCATAGCTGGACTGCAATCGTAAAAACGTTAAGCCCGAAATGGGTTTTTTGGATATGACTTGATAATTTCCATCGATGATAGGTAGATGAAGTCGTTGCTTCTAGTAAATATTTGTATACCATGTTTGTAAAATTTGTTTACTTTTTTATTACTTAACAGTAAAGACGTGAAAGATTTTGACTATTACATCTTATACAAGCACTGACTACTGACCAGTTTATCTCGCTGTCAGCGAACAAAAACTTTGCAACGACGTAAAAGTGTTAGACTATGATTTTTACATTTTCAGATTAAGTAAAGGTCAAATGATTCAAAGTAGAATTCTAAAATCAAATTGATTAAAATTCTAGGTCTGTCTTAGGCGGTTGGTCATCTTGGCTGCGTGTAACTTATTTGTAACATTTTAAGTAAGTGAAAATACATATACCTAATTTATGAATAATTTTAGTCACAGAATTCAGCCAACCGCCATCAGACATTAGTGGTAGACCTAAAACTACCTAGGTACCTATGTTTAAAACACATCAATCGAAAGACAAACAAATAATAATTTTAATAATAAAAAATAGATACACAAATAATCTTAATTTTGATTCAACTACAAACTATATGGGTATCGTTGTAATAAAACAACTTTATGACCTAATAATAAAGTTAACAAATTCGGCGGGGAATCAAAGACATGAATTTACTTGACTTGAATTTACTTTACATTTTATCTTTACTACTCAACATGGGCATGATGAATAGAGGACAAAGCCAAATAAGTTCAGCATTTAACACTTTGTTACGTAACTTAATGAAGTTTTATAGGCAGAGGACTCATCCTCTCAAGGTTAGTTTAAGGACTCATCCTTAAACTAACCTTTCCTTAGCTTTAAATTTTATCATGCCACATCCAGAGTTAGGAACGCTTCGTAAATTAACATAAACTCCTTAAGTCCGAAATATATTCTTAGAAGCGAGCCGTGGGCGCGGTCATATCGTGAGAAAACAAATCCCAAATTGTGTGATTGGTCTTCTAAACAAACATGAAAAATACATTATTCTATTTGATGAAATTTATACTCACTTTCTATCAAACTAAAGGAAGCCTGTGTTCATAATGTCACAGTAGAATTCAAATCAATGCGGAGTAAGACAAGATAAGCGAAAGATTTGTTTTGAGAGATAAACCCTTTGAAATATATATTATTATAATGAAGACAAGGCCGGCAACAGATAAAAACAAACTGTCGTCCTTCAGAGCAAGGGTCCGATCCTGCGGGATTTGTCGCGCGTCCGGGGACGATTTAGTTTATCGGGACCACCGACGTTGGTGACCGCCGCTAACAAATTTATTGACACTCTTTCAATTAAACTCACCTATTATTACCACGAACAAGCGCAGCGGTCACAACAGAATATAACACGATAAGTCGCCGTGTGATTCTCTTATACGTCCCGCTTGATATCACCCGCCGCCCGCTCCGAAAGCCGTAAAAGGAGATTTATTAAAACTATTTGGAAACTGATTCGATCGAATCCGAACGATTTGACATTTAGATAAAGAGTAAAATTTATTTTTCCCTCGGTTACGTTGCTTTGCCGGAGTGACAATGGAATAAAAAGGTTATAAAATGCGGCGGCAGCGGCCGGTCGCCCACGTCCCGCGGGTGTTGTTGGATGTTCATAAGCGACGCTGCATATCGGGCCGGGACCAGTCGCAGCTGCCACGCTAGCAGATAAAATGCGACGACTACGTTATTACGGTTCTGGCACTCGCGAGCACGTGTAAATTTCTATGTGAGAACACGTCAGATAAGGCGCCGCGTGGGCGCCGTGCCGGAGAAACCCGGCCAAGCGCCGCGAGCCGCGGGCGCCGTCGCCGCCGCACGAGCGTCGCCAACTTGCATTTTATATAAAAATAAACATACATTTTACGATATTATAAATTCTATGTGGTTATTCTTTTGACACATATTCCGTTTTCGGAATCGATTAATACGTAGCAAGCAATAAGCGATGACCATTTATTATATCTATTACAATTTATAGTACACCCACACTAAAAATAATACAAGTTATTTTTCCATTGTTATTTTAGAAGTTGATATAATCATTACATTTTATTAAGAAGTTGTATTAGGTATTTCGGCAGTAAATATCCTTTAAAAACAATTTCCGTGTGATGTGATGCGTTGTTATGCTTTTGTTTTCATACGACTGAGCCAGGTAAGGGTGATAAATATAATCTCCTTAGAGGATGAAGGGGACGTGACTTAAGAATAAGACAATTTCGCTGACGCATTGTTTGGAGACTCGGTTAAAACTACGCCGTCATTTACAAGTATGTATAGCTTAGAACTTTGTAAATATCCTATATCAAATCCAATCTTTACATCGTGTGGTTGCTCCGTCGAGAATAGAGTTACATTTTAAATGCAACCGGAATGCGGTCACGATTCACAATTTCCAAAATGTGCTTTTCTGTAAGAATACGTACCTAACGTCTCACACGACAAAATGGAATGGTTTAACTTGGTAAGAAGCAAGTTCAATACGGTGCGCTTGAGGGCGCCCCGGTATTCCCTGCCTGCATTTAGCTGAATAGAACGCCGTGATGGTAACATAACATGAATTCCAATTTAACGATGGACCACGGACTCTTTATTCCCGATCTCTGTGTGCCGTACGTGCTACATTCTTATTCCGCCCGAATGTTATGGACAATTCCATTTACGAGACGCCTTTCTAACTGGCCAATTTCAAAGGCTTCTCACCGAGTACAGTAACTTAAGACGTCCGCTTAATTTACATATTTCTATTGTATCCAGTGGAGTTTCCATAAAATTTAACAACACCCGACTCCACGTGTCCTGTGAGAGCCCAAGATGCTACTTTACGAGCCTCCTCAAGACCGAGTTAAGGTTATGGCTATAATTCAGTTTTATGAAACCCCTTTCAGGTAACAAAGTGTACAATATTCCCAAAGTTCTCACATAACTCATAATATAACTAGTCAATAGAATATGTCGCTCGAAAGACTAAGGCTTCGCACTGAGTGTACCTACCATGCTGCCTTTTAAATTAAATTGTAGGCATGGTATGGTGGGTAGGTAAACCCAGGTAAACTTAAGTTTACTTAACTTATAGAATTGCCCGTAACATTTAAGTAAACTTAAGTTTACCTGGGTATACCTAGTATTATCCAAGCTTTATGGGTAAAACCCGAAAGTTAAATCAACTTTAATTTGTATTCGGCGTTTATCCGTCGGGTAATACCTACTAGTAATATAACCAGGGAAAACTATCCAACATTACCCATAACATATATACATACATACAAATATTGTCCACGGGGTGACAACTTTTCTAGCTCATTAAATAACTGAACGAATCCTTGATAGCATTCATATTTTGCTTTTTGTCAGTAAATAGGTGGTTAATACATATCAGTACGAAATATGTATTCAAGTCCCAATTGCCCAAAGACGATAGAAGTATTAAGTATAGCGTACCTACAATTGAATTATGTGGTAAAGTAGCATTAAATTTCCAGCGAATAGGGCATCTTGCTTTTAAAGGAGCTGCAAGTATAACATGGAAGAATTTTATTTTATTCGTCAGCGCATTACGAGATGTTATGGCAATGAGAAATTCTTAACACAGCTTTACGACTTCAATAACGAATTTTACGGCGTTATGGTAGTACGTAGATATTGTATTGAAAACACTCCTAGCATATCAGTTGGTTGTACGAAGTTATTAAAAGTTGAAGAACTTATTAGAATATTTATTACTGTTGAGAGTGTTGAGACTTTGTAAATATTTGTTAACAGGATATTATTAATGGGGGTGCACTACGTGTCATATAATTTCATTTCACATGGTTTATTTTTAGGGTTCCGTACCCAAAGGGTAAAAACGGGACCCTATTACTAAGACTCCGCTGTCCGTCCGTCCGTCCGTTCGTCCGTCTGTCAACAGGCTGTATCTCACGAACCGTGATAGCTAGACAGTTGAAATTTTCACAGATGATGTATTTCTGTTGCAGCTATAACAACAAATACTAATAAAAACAGAATAAAATAAAAATTTAAGTGGGGCTCCCATACAACAAACGTGATTTTTGACCAAAGTTAAGCAACGTCGGGCGGGGTCAGTACTTGGATGGGTGACCGTTTTTTTGCTTGTTTTGCTCTATTTTTTTGATGGTGCGGAACCCTCCGTGCGCGAGTCCGACTCGCACTTGACCGCTTTTTTGGTACACTCGTACATAAAACTTGAATGGCATAGTAATTACTAAGAAGTATATGCATGTAGGTATATATACAGGATTGGCGCGAACAAGCCTGAAGATCTTACTACCGTATTCCTGATGCGAGTAAAACACATTATAAGTAAAAACAGGATAAGTGCAAGTCGGACTCGCCCACCGAGGGTTCCGTACTTTTTAGTACATATTTGTTATTATAGCAGCAACAGAAATACATCACGGTTTATGAGATGCAGCCTGGTGACAGACAGACATACGGACAGACGGACAGTGGAGTAGTAACGTCAGTAATAGGGTCCCGTTTTTACCCTTTGGGTACGGAACCCTATAAACAGACGTTTAATAAAAAAAAAACATTAACGTATTTTAATGAACCAGGTCCGAGCCATTTTAGTGCGACCCCTATTCCTTTTTAAACATGACATAAATTACTTGATAGGTTGGTAGTTTTATTCGGCAATGTACAATTGTACACCATACTGTCGCATTTGTTTTGGGAGTTTTGTTTTGACAAACTGAGAGACTATAATTTTATCAGTATCAAAAGTTATTTAATGCTAAACAAACTTATACCTATACTCCACCTGTATCCGAGGCAAGAGACGCAAATGAGATGCTGCTCAAACCCCAAACTTCGTAACTAAGGCGACATGACTTCATAACGTTATAAAGAAATACCTTTAACCATTTTAGTTTGAAACTATATGCCAGAAAGGGGATGTGGTGGTCGTAAACCCGCGTTACGGCGGCACAGGGTGCCGCTGTCATAAAGCGAACGGGCCTTCCCTAGCTGCCTGGTGGCATTGACGTATAATATCTAAGGACGGGCGAATGGGGCAACTAAAAGTCGTACTAGTTCAGCGGTGTTACTCACGAATTCCATCCAATCGTGCAGTCTAACGCAACTAGTTGCGACCAATAGCGCGCGTGATGCGAACTCGTCAACCAATCGCGCGCGTGATGCGAACTCATCAACCAATCGCGTTGTAGCGGTTTCACACCGCTGTACTGGCCCCTGTCATGCCTCATTTTTATTGCCCGTAAAGCCAGTCCCTAGATATCTATGTCAATGCCTGGTGGCCTCAAGAAAACTTCAATTCAATTGGAACGCTGCGCTCACTGTTTTCAGTAGCTAAGTGAATTGCATCCGAATTTACTTCACTGTACACGCCGCTGCAAAGTTTACGATGAAATCTATAAAGAGATTAAATAACTTTTAGGAATCTGTTAGCTTTCTTCGAAGTTATATATTTGCCTAAAAGTTGTGCTCTCGTTTTGTTTAAATGAGAATTGTTAAGAACATTGGACGAAAGTTTTTTCAAAATTTCTTTTAGCATTCAGGTAATGGATTTTGTGGTCCCATAGTTTGCATTGCTTACTTAACAGTGAGCTATAAAATAGCGTGGACACATGAATGCATTCATTCAGAAAATGGCCATGCAATTTTGAGGCTGGATGAGCATCCCTGCCTATGTGTTCATCAATTAAAAAAATATTTACTCATTAAAGTTGGTCACTGGTACATAGAGAAACTCATCGACAAGCTAATTTTGCTAATGATAAATGAATAATAAAACATTCATTTGCGTCATAAGCTTGAGCGCTTTTAAAACTCAAATCCCTCTTTATATTGGAAAAAGAATATCAATCACTTGTCCCGATGTTTCTAAGACAAATGTTTTGTTTTAATTTTAAAACACTCTGTATCTTTCATCTCGATCTTGGTAACCTCGTATCGTGAATTTGTTACAAAAGATCGGACTCTATCTCTGTTTAATAAAGTCCTAACTTACGGCATAGATGTGTGGAGTTGTGACGGGACCACAGGCAGGTACGAATCGACCGACATTCCATCGCTTTGTTGTATACCCACGTATTTCCGGATGCAACTGAACCGTTTAGTGAAGTCCGCTGACTTGAATCCGATTGGGTGTTAATATTTAATGTCATTGCGATTTGCATAACAAAAGGTACGATGATACTTTCTATTCCAAAAATTAATGCGAGGAAAATGTTAGGTTGAACAGAATATACTCGTCGATTACTCACACTATGTTCTCAATTTCAAAATTGAATAAATTGTATTTATGTATCTAATCAAATAGGTATGTTCATTTAATAAGTTCTTTGTGAAAGTTTTAATTTGTTACTAGTATCTACCTAAGTAGCGCCTTTATGGCCGTTTTGGGAATTCTGGGGAAATTAGTGGGGGTTTAAATACACATGAGGCAGAAACACGCAATTATTTATAAAATAAGGTAGGTTCGCACATGCTCGAAGTTGATAAAACTAATTTATTCATAAAAAATATATGCATATCCGAATATACCCGAAACAGGGACCAAAATTTATGTTGGTGACTCCTTAGACTATATCATTAGGGGTCATCTAATGACCCCAATCTCAAGTTTGATACGGAGAATTGACACTCAAGTAATAGGTTTAAGTACTGGTACAATATGGTTGTAGCTACTTCTATTGCTGAAATACGAGTAAGTTTATTGTTATATTTACAGTAAAACTGTTTTGATTTATACACCGAAGTCAAAAACGTAAAAATATTGTTAATTTTGTTTCTGGTAACAGATGATAAATTTAAGCGGCAATGATGCCATAACTAAACAATTAGAAGAATATAATGATGTCAAGATCTGGAGGTTCCTTGTACCACGCCCACCAAGTGGTGGGTAGGACATGATTTATTTATAACAATGCTGCGGGGGCTTCATTATTGTAACGCTTTAAAATGATGAAGTAATAGAGGTGTTTACTAATTATTATTCTTTATTGTTACAGGTACGGTAATGCCATCGACTTAATATGAACTTAAGTATTTTTTTTTAACATAGACCAAGGTTTCATTGATGATTAATACCTATATATTATGCAACATATTTACCTATAAGTCTTGGAATTTGTACTGTGAGTTTGCAAAACAATTCTGTTAGAACCTAAGCGTTACTCGCTGGCAGTGCAGCGCGCTTGGGATCCGTATAAAATCTGTCGCCGCGTTTTTATATTTAAGCACTGCTATGACGCCGGCAATAATCATACCATAACACAGAATAAATAATAGTACTAAGTACAGAAGACTCACTCTCTAACAAAACGCGTCTGTTACGATCAGCACAGATATGGCCGCTAGGTGGCGACAGCGCCACGCGCGGCTTATGGCTTTCCCCAAAATTGGAGCCGAACGGATGTACTTTTAGCTATACCTGTAGCAAAGCGACGAAATCGCGGAGTGAGCCACGCCTGACCATAGCTATTACTAAACTATAGTACATACTACTAAACTATCTTATAATTAATGTCTCTAACAATCTACTATTACCAAACTGAATGTACATTTTTAAACACGTAACCAGGTTGTTTGTACAAATAACTACTTTGGACTACCTTTACTGGTATTGGTAACAATATATTCGTATAAAGAAAAACCAACAAATTTCTAAAATTGCATGAAACTGTGCTTGTAAGAAAGGAAAATAAAAGAAGAATGCTACCTACGTTATAAAACTTATAAATGAAATAGAAGTGTCAGAATAGGGTGTCAGTTGTAAATTGAAGCCATGAATTATTCTTAGACTTTGCAACTTTTCAAAAACTAAAATAACACTGTGGAAAATTCCTACAGTTCCATAATAATTAGGGAATGCGGTACCGGTACTGTTCCCAGAACCGGGACTGACATTTTCGGTACTTGGAAAGAACCGGGATTTCCCGGTACTCCGGTACTTTTCGCTACTGAGTATTACTTACATAAGTAAAACAGAAAATAAAGAATCAATTTTATGTACTTCAGTTATAATTAATAAGTGTTTAAGCACAACCTAGGAAAGAACAAAATGGCGAAGATCAACACTAGCAAAAAGTGTGAAGTTTTCTTACTTTCTTCAATAATTACTTTGCACAAAATCTATAAGAAAACATGTCATAAACTATAATTTAAATAATCAACAAATGGAAAAGTAAATTAACGACTGTTAAGACCAAACAACAGTTTTGTAACCTATCACTAATCAAGAAAAAATATAAATTTGTAGTTCTTGACAAAGATATTCTCTTTTTGGGTTATATACCTGGAGTAAAATTTTCTTGATTGTGCTGGCAGATTTTGACAGGGATTGACCAGCTTCTTCAAACAGCTGTCTCAAATCGAGAGATATGATAAAAAGTTTAAAAGGAACTCGGACGAGTGCAAGCATGCGACAAATTATGTCATTTTTGTTATTTTTGGGTTTACCTTCAGATTCGAAGTAGTATGTGAGTAGTTATCTCTTGTATTGGGTCCTGGTTGTGGGTCTGGCTACACGTTAAGGACAATTAAAATAACCTTTTTAGGGTTCCGTAGCCAAATGGCAAAAAACGGAACCCTTATAGATTCGTCATGTCTGTCCGTCTGTCCGTCTGTCTGTCCGTCCGTATGTCACAGCCACTTTTCTCCGAAACTATAAGAACTATACTGTTGAAACTTGGTAAGTAGATGTATTCTGTGAACCGCATTAAGATTTTCACACAAAAATAGAAAAAAAAACAATAAATTTTTGGGGTTCCCCATACTTCGAACTGAAACTCAAAATTTTTTTTTATCAAACCCATACGTGTGGGGTATCTATGGATAGGTCTTCAAAAATGATATTGAGGTTTCTAATATAATTTTTTTCTAAACTGAATAGTTTGCGCGAGAGACACTTCCAAAGTGGTAAAATGTGTCCCCCCCCCTGTAACTTCTAAAATAAGAGAATGATAAAACTAAAAAAAATATATGATGTACATTACCATGTAAACTTCCACCGAAAATTGGTTTGAACGAGATCTAGTAAGTAGTTTTTTTTTATACGTCATAAATCGCCTAAATACGGAACCCTTCATGGGCGAGTCCGACTCGCACTTGGCCGCTTTTTTAAATGCTTGCGTAATCCACTAGATGACTAGTTGATTCACCTAAAGTTTTTAAAACTATACTGAATTGTTTCTAGTTTGCGTCTTTCTTTTTCACATAGGTAATGTACGCGCGAATAATAACAAAATAACATTTTAGACATAAAGTACGTTCGGATTGGCCCGCTAGTCTATTTCTTCTCATATATGTATATATACGATCAAACTACAACAGCTACAATACTTATAACTAAGTACTTGTAAGTCCGTCAGGCTCGGGATTTTGGGTAGTTAATAGTTATCGCTTCCGATGTCGGGTCGCCAACGTCTGGATCGTAGCAAAAGACCAACCGGGACTAACCTTAGACAGTCGAAATTGCCGAGAGTACTACACGGGTGCTACGGAGATTACGAGCCAACTTTTAAATTAATTCACATGCGCTTTACTTTACTCATTTTTCAGTACCGAAAAGTACCGAAGAACCGGGATTTTCAGTATCAGTACCGGTACCCGAAAAGTTGAAATTTCCCGGGATTTCCCGGTACCGAAAGTACCGGGAATTCCCGGGAGCATTCTCTAATAATAATGCAACCGAGAAACCCGATAGATAACATGGAATATCCCAATAAAGTACATTACATTTATAAACCATTTCAATTAATAATTCTGTTTGGCTCTATATTCCATTTCAAGTTAGAACAGATCTTGGCGAACATTAATCCGATTGAAGGCATCCCACGCAGTGGTGCTTTGTAGACCGTTTCAAGCAGCCTGCTAATGAAAAGCCCTGTGGATCGGAACATTACAATGTATTCAACGTTTGGGGGCATGCACCCGTGAACGGGACCGTCGCTGGCAGGAGTTCGCTTGTTTAGTCTAAAGCAAAGTCTTCGCTTAGTAAATAATAAGTTAGAGAGCTGGGGTTGGCTTTCGCGGAGTTGTGTTTACGCGCGGCCCCGCGTGTTGACAGTGCGCCGTTGCCACTGACGCCGGGCTGCTTCTGCGGACCGACAACTTTTACCCTTTACTTTACTTGTTTATCAATCGCTAACAGCGGCAAATGGACCAAAAGCTGTTTAAAATCGAGCAACGTTCACATATAAATAAATCTTAAAAATTCGATTCCAACAGTTATGAAGCGATCAAGCATTAGCAAAAAAAGCCTGCCTACATGCTACAATTTGTATACCTATCAAATAAATTTTCCTGGAGCAATGTTTTTAGTCGTTTTTAGAGTTCCGTACCCAAAGGGTAAAAACGGGACCCTATTACTAAGACTCCGCTGTCCGTCCGTCCGTCCGTCCGTCCGTCTGTCACCAGGCTGTATCTCACGAACCGTGATAGCTAGACAGTTGAAATTTTCACAGATGATATATTTCTGTTGCCGCTATAACAACAAATACTAAAAACAGAATAAAATAAACATTTAAGTGGGACTCCCATACAACAAACGTGATTTTTGACCGAAGTTAAGCAACGTCGGGCGGGGTCAGTACTTGGATGGGTGACCGTTTTTTTGCTTGTTTTGCTCTATTTTTTGTTGATGGTGCGGAACCCTCCGTGCGCGAGTCCCACTCGCACTTGGCCGGTTTTTTTTATATTTAAACCAATGTTTCTAAGTTAGATAAGTACTACAGTAAAGAAAAAGTAAACAAAATCTTAGCCGTGTAAGTGAATGTAGCTGGATATCGGATTACATTGCACACTTACAACCGGAAGGCAATGTGATCCACAAATACAGTGGTAAAATGAATATGACATATGGGCACATTTTAGATAAATCTGAATTGAAAGAGCAATCTTATTGACATGTTTGTAAAAGCCTTTCCAGTGCAAGGCCTTCTCAAATACCGGCAACAATATTCAAACGTGAAGCGCTGGATTAGATTACCATATTTCAGAGTGGAAAATAGCAATATCTGTGACTGTTAGGGTTATATTTATCACTATATAGTATAAAACAAAGTCGCTTCCCGCTGTCTGTCTGTCTGTCTTTATGTATGCTTAGATCTTTAAAACTACGCAACGGATTTTGATGCGGTTTTTTAATAGATAGAGTGATTCAAGAGGAAGGTTTTGTATATTTTGTTAACCCGGGCGAAGCCGGGGCGGGTCGCTAGTAACTTACAAAATGGAAAATGAATGTTTAAACTAAAATATACTTATAATTTGAATATGTACATAAAATTACAATATACCTACAGAATAGTTTTACATTAAAATTTAAAACCGTAGTGTACATATTCTTGTTGAAAGATAATCTTTTATAATTATATTTTTTGTACATCGTTCATTATACCTACCCTCTAAATATACAATACATCTAATATACAATGTTTAAGCTTGATTTAATGCTTGATTGAATGTAACACCCGTTACATTCCTAAAACATGCAACACTGACATTTTATCTCACTTTGCTATTTTTATAGAATACAAACTATGACTATCTTGCATCATATGAAAAAAAAAATGACAGAAAAAACAATACCATTTTTTGCCAGAATCTTTTTTTGTGAAAATATTTCCAGTCGTATTTCTGTAACAAGGCCCGGTGGCATTGAAAAAAAAAAATGTTTCAAAAACTAACAATCACTTGCATGTTAAAAATATGTACGTACATTTTTTAGGCCGTTGGGACAGGTTTAGTATCTTTTTTTACCTATTTTTTTTCAACTTATCGAATAGCGTGCCTTATAGGCGAAAAACTATAAGATTACCTACAATTAGGAGTCAAAACATCTCCAGGTAAATTCATTTTAATGAAGGTAATGAATCAAAAGTCATAATTATATATGACACCGCTCGCTGTCAGTTGTAAATTGTTATAAACAGGTTGCTTCCTGTAACAGGAGCAATCAATTAAACTGTAGGCTGTACTCCTCAAACTGACCAACATTTGTTCAGCAACTTTTGAAAATAACTCACGTTTTGATTTTTATTACACTTTAAAGGTTATTCTAAGACGCAATGTATTGCAAATTTTGTTATGTTTAAAGCGTGACAAGCAACGTCAAACACACTGATGTCAGCGTACATTGAAGGCAATCTTTATTTTGTATGAAAAAGAGGTAGTCTAAAGGATTCATAATTTTTATAAGTGGCTGAACAAATGTTGGTCAGTTTCTCCTCAAACTTTAGTTTAATTTATTGCTCCTGTTACAGGAAGCACCCTGTATAGTTACATTCAAATTGCGACCGCAGCAACGTTATTGTTGGGGGCGTTACTGCTGCAGCATTGATGCGGGTGATGAACTGATGAGTTGATGACACTGTCAACCTCTTTGATAAAATGAGTGACGGGTTGGTTGTTGAATTGCGATCATGAACGCAATTTATCTTATCTAGGAATTTGGCAGTAACGTCGCTTGCATCAACGGCTCAACGCTACAGCCGTAATGTTACAACATTAACGCTGCCGCAGTCGTCATCTGAATGTAACCTTTACCGTAGCGCAACTTAAGACCAATATCTGGGAGACCGAGCTTTGCTCGGAAAACATACAAAAACTCAAAAATCCGCGTTTTGCCAGAGCTAAGACCTAGCTAGATCGTCTTTTCGCCCTCGAAAACCCCCATATAGTAATTTTCATCGAAATCGTTAGAGCCGTTTCCAAGATCCTCAAAATATATATACATATAAATAAATAAACAAATACTTATACAAGAATTGCTCGTTTAAAGGTATAAGATGTACAGTCGCCATCAGATATATCGGAGTGGCCAAGGTGCTCAAAAATATCTGAACACGCACTCTAACGCCTTGATAACAGAGGCGCGTACAAAGTCTTCGTAAAAACATTTAATTATTTTGTTCCGGTACTAAGTTATTTAGAAATGCAAAATTAAACCTATGTTGAACGCTAATGCAATATACATATACCATATACAATATACATACATATACCATAGTAATATTTTACTCGTATTCCAATTATGATAAGTGTTTATAGTGTTTCGGCTTATTGACGTCCACCATGTATGTATAATAGAACACCAACTAGTGTAGGTGAATAGTTTTAGGTTAATTGACTAACCGAAATGTAAGTTTGTAGGTACCTAATCTTTAATGTCACTTGAAAACAGAGTATGTACCTAATCAAGCACACAGACTACAAAGGGTAGGTGAGACGTGAGCAATCACTCTCGGACACAGCATCGGCATTAGTTGACACATTCCGCAACGCTAAACAACGGCAGTCAGCACACTTGCACCTCAAAGCGTTTCGTCACAGAGCCAATAACCATTAAAACGTGAACAACAGTAAAGAGCTACTAGTTCAGCGTCCTGATACCTAATTTTCGGTGCTGTCGATACCCACATCCGTAATGAGATCTGACATAATATAGCCAAGCAATCAATACATCCTACCTAGTGTCACAGGGCGGACGTGTCATACATCAAAAATGATTTGCGTTTATATGTGTGCGCGACACGTCTGTAGTCTGTACTAGGGCTCGCGGTCGCGTCCGGATTTCGTGCACCCGTTGCCGGGGCCCCGTTCTCGTGCTACACGAAACCGGATTTGTGGCCCGTTCGGAACGGGTAATTAGGGTCCGTGTAATTAAAGTCCGTGTACCCGTGTTACCCGTGTGTCCGGATCCACGGATATTAATTACACGCGGGTCCGGCCCGTTCTCGACGTACAGTGACGATCGGACGCTTTTTTTTAAGAGCGAAGAACGAAAATTAGTCTCAAGGACGAAAGATAAATATTTAATACTGCCCGCTGTTGCCCGCGACTTCGTTCGCGTGGATTTGTATGTTGGTGGTAATATATATTACATGAGAATATAGCATTATGCAGCAAAAGATAGCAGTCTTCTTCTTTTTAGTAGTAGAGTAGGTACAACAGGCTGACTTAATGCCGCTAATGGACCTAATTTCAAAATTAGTAAACTTTTCTTTGCGTTCCTCTAAATTTTTCCATTGGATTTGAGGTTTGAGTTTGCCACATCCGGCGGTGTGGCAAACTCAAACCTTATTAATGACTAATGACTCTAATGAGTACTTGTGAGTTCAAAAGCTGCCCCCTCTAAAATAACTAGATAAATACCACTCTTACCTTGTTTGTAAAACAGCACGGCTAATTCTTCAACTTTCCAAACAAAAGGTATGCCTGGTAAAATACCAGTGTCAAAGGGAATCAGGGTGTCAGTGTCAATATTATTAGTAAAAATTGCCACGGGGAACCATTATTCTCTTTATCTGCGACGTTAATCCTACTTACTTCTTTACTACAAAACAAAAGGCTGCTGCCCTAATATGTAGATAACGAATAACTCAATAGTTCTTTCACTTAACATGACTTCAAAGACGTTTTATTTATTTTAAGTACCTATCTCTATCAATATTTAGTACATGTAGTTAGGTACCTAAATACTAAATACATTAAAAATAATTAATAATTATGAAGACGATATCCAGTTGCATCTGTCTGCCTAATCCTGATTATAATAGTAGTAGTCGGGCTATTTGCAACATAATATACTGAGCCTTTTTAAACTTGGTAGTAGACAACCTAGAGAGGAAAACCTCATATGATTAAACTTATACAAAAAACACTGTACATAAATAATAGGCGTTAAAGCTGTAACATAATTAAAAAAAGCCTTTATTATTCTCTTAGGTAATCTATATATAACAATAAAAATCTGTACATGAGTTTTCTAAGTTGTAAGCCATAAAGTTGTACATATTTTTCTTAGTTTTCTTAAAATAAACTGTTTAATTTTTTTTTATAAAACTAGTAGTGTGCCGAATTATGGTCTTACAATACAAGAATACTGTAGGTACTAGTTTTGTATTCAATAACGCCCTTACTCGAATATAATCATTATAAATATAACCGATGCAAAAAATATAACTCGACATTGATTCAAATATATTTAAGTACCTAACCCCTATTCGTACGCAATATAACATAATTTTTAACATTTTATAATGAATTAATGATACCTAGGTACTTATTTCTTTCAACTCAAAACTCAAACCGGCCCGCGTGGGTCGGTCCACTCGGTCCGTCGGCGCTGTGTATTCAATACCCGAACGGAGCCGAGATTCGGATCCGAACGCACTACACGGGGGAATGGACTACACGGGGAACGGACTACACGGGGGAACGAACTACACGGGGGAACGGACTACACGGGAACGGACTTCGACGGGTTCGGGTAGTTCGGACGCTTAGCACCGCCGGGCGCACGGATTGGCGGGTAGCACGGATATCGGGAGCCCTAGTCTGTACACGCGTCATTGAGTTTCTGACGGAATCCTGACATGCTCTCAGTAGAGCGACTTACGCACACATTCATGTCGCGGCCAGTCGCGGGCGAGGTAATCCGTTCTGTATGATAATACTATTACTTATTCTGTGCTAGTGTCTATGACATTTTTAATTTGTCTTTTGATCAAATATTTGTTAGGTACTTACGCCATTGATATTAATGATGGATTGGTATTATTATTTTAGGAAAAAATATTGTTTTTTCAAATCTATGAACACAAATTAAACTTCAAACCATGATATCTTTATAAAGCCAACGTTTCGACAAGGCAAAACTTAAAAGTACGAGTAGGTAAGTACATCAAGTTTTGACACCGCAAGTTAACATTCTGGGGGTGATTTTTGAATTTCGAGCGCTCAGTTTTGTCACTCTACAATCTGTGGAAATCGGCGAAATGCTATTTTTGAAATACGAGCGATATACATTGGGAATCTAGCGGTATTGTTGACTGACGCGTTTTCAATTCTATTAGGAGAATTTAAATGAGTAGTTGTGGAGATATTATTAAAGGGAGAACACGAAATCAAGCGATCGAAATTCAAAAATCGGCCGCCTGTTCTCCTGTGACTGCTATATTTATTTAATTATTAAATATACAAGATAATACTTATGCCGTAACATAATTATTCTATACCATATCCTCGTTACTTCTAAGACCATACACTAGATAATTACAAAACTGTAAGGCAAAGTCGATAGATAAAATAAACTAAAGTAAAGAACTTTAGAACTTTATTTTCTCCTAGACAACACTATCGCAGCGGGAAGCCATGCGGGTGTCCAGCCCAAGTGCTACCAATGCACTTTAAACACTTTTTTACACACACTAAAACATTAAGACAAAAGTGGACGGCCACCCCGAAACCGATTTTCCATACAAACGTAGGTCCCTTTTTTCCTCTCTGGGTATTAACATCATTGAAAATATTTAGACACGATTTGATGTAGGTACTTACAGTCAGTCAGTACAACACTTCTTACTCTTATAATAATCAGAAAATCGTAAAAGTCAAACAAAGTATACATCAATTGTGTAAACATACTTTCCCTTAGTTTACATCAATTAAGTAACCATACTACCCATTAACTAGCGTTTCACCAGTTGCAATCCCTGTTCCAAGTATTGGTATAGTTTTGACTAGCGATTGCTATTCGACCTTTTAACCCTGATCACCTTTTTGAAACTGTTGGGACTTACAAAATAAATACCTAAGTATATTTTGTGCACAAAAACCTACGAAATCTACTTAATTTGTACCAGAGGGTCTACCGCGAACCACGTTCGACGTGTTGCCTCTCTGTCGCACTTGTAAATTCGTACGTAAGTGTGACAGGGAGGCAACACGTCGAACGTGGTTCGCGGTAGGCCCTCGGGATTCAACTTTGTCTCATGTCTAGTTACGTTCACTCTTATATAAGTACCTACTTATTTTGTGTCTTACTTGTTCGGGTAAAATTCATTGTTAACAATTCTAATGGATATGAATAAAGTTCGAACATTTTATAACTTTACAAAGGTTCTTGGGTTTAAGTAAATTGTTAATTAGAGACAATGAAGTGACCTAAACAATCTCGAATTGCATGAGTAGCTATATTGTGTCCAATGTATTTAAGTTGACACTGGCCGTCAATCACATAGAGCAGCTGAATAGCTATTGTGTGGTCCTGCAACTAACGCTAGCCGACCACACGACTCACGTTCTTGTCTAATGAGTCTTAGCTACGAGCTTCTAATTATTCTGGGCTTCCGACGCGAGAGCGCCTCCCTAAAAGCACACAACGAAGGAAGCGATGAAAAGATTCATACAGGTCGATCAAGTTTGTCGGTGTTCTAAAAAGTCGCGAATTCGATTTATTACCAAAGCAAAAAACGTCTGCATTTTCTATCGGTGCTCGATACCTAAACAAAAACAACGATGGAAATCGAGTTTGACTGAAGACTTACTTACCTCAGTACCGTATACCAATATTTGTAATTTCTATATTAGATACAAAAAAAATCGACTCCCGGTTAATGTCTCCTGGTTAATCTGCCCAATCCAGCTTTAAGGGTAAAACCAGATAGAATGCATAGTAGATTAGCCAACACGATATTGGAAAACGCAAAATTCTTATAATTCAATTATGTATTTTTTTACAAGACCGGCACCGTTAAAATAATTATAATTGTTAAATATAGCGCGCATGCGAAAAGTAAGTAATTCTAGATTTTCGTTTCGTTTCGTCGCCTTTCGACTACAACTGGCAGCCTCAAGTTTAGCAGCATAGTTATCCGGTAATACTTAAGTACCAAATGGGTCATGTCTCATACACTTAGTGTGATACAGTAGCCCTGTAACTCCATCGTATCAGCCGCCGCAATCTGCACACGTCTCACCGCGTTACGTGTTTACGGTGTGGAGCACTTCACAACATCGACTTGTACTTGCTGTTAGAACAACGGCATTACAACACTTTACCTATAGATACCTTATTATCGTAGGAGAATTTATTAGTTTAGAACTTGAGGTATCAGCGATAAATTTCGATTAAAGCGACCATAACTTTCAGTTCTTGCATACATAATTACTTGTCTTATGCAATTCGGGTTGAATCACTGTTGGATTGACTTTCGTTAATAAAGAAACCAGTAATAACGGTTAGATCAGATCGGCAATTTTCTGTTTAAATCTGAAGCTGCCGAGCTCGTTTGCGATCCTCGATCCTGATTTATTTACCATCCTTGAAACCATTTTTCACATCTTCAGAATGCTTTGAGGGTAATATATCTTAAAGATTACTTTGCCTAGTCTACAGCATTTCGTTAAAAGAAAGTTCAGTAGAACAAATAATAATATTAATAAAAAATCTTATCATTAAGTAATATGATTTTTGTTGTTGTTAGGTGCTGTCTAAGAATAAACAATGGACGTTTACAAAAAAATATATCGATGTACGAATTAAACGCGGATAGTACCGTCACAAAACAATCATTATTTATAAGGAACATGCCCTTAAATTAAATTTTAATAGAATAACTTAACACTCACATATGAAACCAGCCATAAATCACGCGACACGAAAATAAATATATTGTAATACTAACGCCCACGCCTGGCAATTAGGTTGGGAAATATAACTCTTCGCATTGTTGGGTTCAAACAGATATATATAGGGTTACCGGACGTCAAGAATTTTACTAACACGTCAGGAATTTTGGTGTGCTTGGTTACATTTTATTTCAATTCTACTCAGGTCTGTTGTCCAACATTTAAGCTCTTTATATTGAAAATTTAGGTAATGTTTCGTTTTAAACACGGTTTTGACGACCGGTCTGGCCTAGTGGGTAGTGACCCTGCCTGTGAAGCCGCGGTCCTGGGTTCGAATCCCAGTAAGGGCATTTATTTGTGTGATGAGCACAGATATTTGTGTCTGAGTCATGGTTGTTTTCTATGTATTTAAGTATTTGTATATTATATATATCGCTGTCTGAGTACCCACAACACAAGCTTTCTTGAGCTTACCGCGGGGCTTAGTCAATTTGTGTAATATGTCCTATAATATTTATTATTTTTATTTTTTTAAACACTGCTTGTTTGTAAAAAGAGTATTTTTTTCAACGCGGTTAACGATCTGTGTCAGAAATTGGTTTAAGAATTAGGAATTTTTCTAAAGGTGGATATAGTTAGCATCTGGCAGCCCGAACACATAACGTGTTCATGTAACCTAACTTAACGTAGCTCTCAGTTTAAAACTCACTGGTTTTGTAATAGGTTTTATTTTACAAAATATAATATATACGAGAGGTTAGTGGCGCCAAGCCTGTTGAAAATCTGGGTTGTAGAAATGGTAGAAAGAGTATGTATACCTACACCTACTTAGCCGGGGAATGGACCAGTCTATATTTAAAGATTGCAATGCAACACCTAACATAACCTAAATTGTATTTTAAGCCCATTCACTTTTACACTTAGTTAGGAAGCCTGTAATAGCCAGCATACTGGAGTTAGATGTAAATAATAAAAAGATATGCACAGCCTTTTGCCCTTTGTCTCGTCTTGGCGGGGGCACAGCAGTGCCCCCAGATAATAATTAAATTAAGTTTTTTTATGTAAAGTTAATACATAACTAATAAAATAATAATTTCAAAGTAACAATTTCAAATCATGCGCGATACTATAAATATGCCAATTTTAGCCAGATATACGTGTTGAAGATTAAATTTGGGAGATCATGGAAAGAGACAAATTAGGAAGTGGCCAAAGTCTACCGGAGGGATACTTACCTACTCATAATATAAAAAAATCTAAAGTGTCAATATACAGAACGAAATCCTTATTTCGTTGCTTAACGTAAAACAAAGTTTATGCGAATAGCTATTTGCCGAACATGTTTTCTGGAATATACTTGCGTTATTATATTTAATTTATTACTATAACATATTACTAAATAGTTGACGCCAGTGACGATTATTTATGAAATGGTTTTCAATTGCGTTTAACTATTCGACAGGTCCGCACGCAATGCATAGGCAGTTAATCACCGACTTGGGCGATTGGTTCGCAGGCGGCCAGTCCGCCCACGCGTCTAGAGTGGCGCCAAATGCCAGATACCAGTCAAAGATACTGTATCATTAAATGCCGTCCGCGCGCTCCAAGTTGAATTCTATATCTACAGAGTTCAGATAGGCCAATGGTCTCTCAGGTACTAAATATTTAAGAGTACCTACTTAATTAACCGTGAGTAAACAAATCAGCAAAGCGTGAATATGAATTCTAGTCATCTATGTGAATCACCGATAAAATCATCATTGACCAATATATCTAGCCTACCAACCTACTGTACCTACATTGAACTGGAACTGCGTGAATTTGTTTTACCAAAAAAGTTAACCCGTTATTAATCTTAAATGTTTCTAACGCCCAAGATTCAGTGTTCGCATAACACCATGACATAATAAAATGTTTCGTATCGCCTAAAATGTATTGTGTTTCAGTACTTAAATGTGCCTCTTCAGCGCAGTTAAATAAAGAAATGTACCGTTCTCAATGATTATGCTCGTATTCATGCAATCTAGATGAGAGACGCTTTAAATTGCAAAAAGGCGAGCTTCGCTTTTGAGAAAGCGATTTCTCGAAACGCTTTACAATACGCTCCCGAGCATTGTGTCGAGAACTGGGCGTTTCCTTCGAAACCTTCACAGCCCTTTATTCTTGATAAATATTTTTATCTTTAGGAGTAGAAATACTTATAACAAGGTGATGTGTACATAGCAATATAGGTCCTAGAGCAAAGAAAGCCTAATTTTGTATAGAAGGCTTCACATAAGCTCCATAAATACATACGGTAGTTATTCTTTTTCTGAGTTTGAACTACTATAATTAGTAATACACGGAAACACTTTTATGTCATGTTGAATCCTGTTTACTTTAAAAGTCCAATATTTTCGGTCGTTTTCAGTTCAGGACTACATCTTTCATGCACCTACCACAACACCAGGAGATAAGTGTAACTTATTGACGATTTTAAAATAGCGAGATAGTAGGAAATATAAACTCTTATTTTTAGAATTCATCATACTATCAAATGTATGACGGAAAACCTACAAGCCGCATGTTTCCTGGCCAACGCGACGCCGTAATGATTAATGATGGAAATCATAATTTCAAATCATACTTAACGTCCATTGTGTTAAAAAACGGAATACATTATGAAATCGTATGGCAGAACGGCTTATCTCAGATGTGCTCAGGCTGGGTTGATTGCGGCCGTGGAGTAATGACTTAATACAATGCTTTCACGGAAATTGTGCACCATTACGGGGCCACGACATGTCCTACCCCATCATTAAGGCGTCATCAACTCAAACTTTAATCTAGAATCGTGTTGTTTGTTCACCTTTTATTTTTTAGTTACGTTTATTTACGCTCAAATAAAAAGAGAATCTATATCTCCGGTTTATAAGATAAAATAATCTCATAGTGGATAAGATTGCCAGTACAATGTAGATTTTATAAAAGTTTTTAAAGCGTGTAAAAGTCAGTAGCGCCTAGTAATCAGCTACCTACCCGTACTTTTTAAGTTGAGGGGTTGTAGAGGGCGGCCCATGAATATTAAATACATGTATCTACGCCACACCCCTCTAATGTACACTGCGAAACCTATTAAAATGTGTAATTTATGTGTCGTACTGGTTGGTATTAATGCATGTTCTTACATACAGTATGCTTGCGCTTAAAAAAATAGATTACGCTCACGTGCTACTTACGGGGTTAATTAGAAAGTGCTTTTATTCATATTTCAAAAGCGTACCTACTAAATATTTAGAATTGCTTTCGCTAAAATATACATCCCATTAGATTCTAGAAAAGTTTTATTAAAATTTCGGAGCAGAAGGTATATATTATGTACAGGCAGTCAAGTTATATTAAGCGACCTATTAATGCATATGCTAGCATATTCACACACCTAAAAGAGTTTCGTATGGACTGTGACTCATAAAAAGCTTATAAAATAAACTTGAACCATTTCGACGGTTGCCCTTAACTCGGCCAGCCATGTAATTTTATGTCAAAATATCATCATAAGCCAAGTGGAAGATGGAAATGGAATAAATATGTTGCGCGTGGGCAAATTGAGGGTCTGTTTTGATGAAATTGTTCAGAATCGTGTGTGGGGTATGTGATGTAGGTACTTATTACCTAAACAGTAAGTGTGCGACACGGATAACATCAATTAACCCTTAAACAGCTTGTGTATCTATAAGTACCACATAGCAAATGATTTTTTTTGACGAGCTAAGTAAGTACAACGACCGCAAAATGTCATTGCCGTAAAGTCTATTAAGTGGGTGATATCGGAACGTAAAAAAATGACAGGTGTCAAAACAAATTTCTTTGACAATTTAGTTGTCAAGTTCAAATCGACAACAAATGGCAGTTTTTGTACGTTTCTCCCACTGTATAAGTTCGCTACGCCGAAAAAAAGTACTGTAAGTAGTTTGTTTTGTATTTTTATGGTAGATTATTAGATAATGTATGTGTAGTAAGTCATAACTTACTACAACCTTAGTTATTGTTTTTTGATAAAATATTCGATCTAAAAGTTTGTGGTTCGTATGAACCCTCTGCCCGTCAGGGGCACGTTCAAGTGGTTTATAAGTGGCCTCTGCTCTGCCCTGTAAGATTCATTACTATGAATGAACCCTCATAGTACAAAAGTCATTCAAACTAAGAAAAATATATCGCAAAAATATTATATTTTCCTTTATTTTATCGATTACATGTGAAGATGTGACTTACCCTTAAAATTACTCTGTATGGCTAACAAGGCAGTGGCCATATTTGTGCCACGCAGCACCATTTTTAACGGACAGAGGGCATATAAAAACCACCGGGTTTTTTAAATTGAATTAAGGTAATAAAAAAAAACAAGAAATTACTTTTCTTTTAACGCTATTATCTACCCGAATCAGTAATCAAAAGTAAAAAATTCGTCAGGCCTGTTTAAGGGTTAATAAACATGTGTGACGTATAAAAATATATTATTTATGAAGTTCTGATAATGCACAAGAAGTTTAAACGTCCCATAGCCGGTTTCTCGCGTTGGGTACCTTATCCAACTATTGCAGCGTCAAAATGTTCCAAGTTTAGAGAAGTTATCTGCAAAGTTCCGCCATCTACCTCGTAGGTCGGGCCAATCTCTCTGCAAATGGCTCTCTAAGTAGCCCAAAGCAGTCTCAGTCCCACTACAACTCGCCGAACGTTGTTATGAAAATCCCCTCAGTATAATGAGAAATAACGAGTTGTACGGTTCGGCGTAGACCCACGGCTTGACCACTTCACCGCATTCTGTCGAGAGGACTAGGCACAATTGAACGAGTAACTTTGTTTTTATTCGGTTACGATCTTATTTCGAACAGTGTTATACGGGAGAGATAAAATGCAGAGAATTCTAACACAAACTTTAAATGCAATTTACTCGGGGTAAGATTAATAGCCCAAACGTTTTAACGCTCCGCGGTGACAGTGCCAAAAGTCTACTTATTCTGCCGTGTGTCTGCTAACAAAAACGTCTCTGCGGAGAATTCCCTTCATTAACGCGGTGGAAATTAGTGGACGTTAGTTAGAGGCGCACTCGCAAGGGGTGGCCACATGCAAGTCATTATGCAGACGATCATTGAATTAATTTACGCTAACGTTACGGGTGCGGAAGCGGTGCCGACCGCCACCGCCGCCTCTCAACTTCGTCGGACGCTCTGTTTTGCGTCAAAATAACACAGTAAGATTATGCCGTAAAGCTGCATTCATAACGTAACTACATTTAATAAAGCTATAAAATCTATAGCAACTGGAATTCAATATTACAAGTGAATTTCAATTTGTGAGGCGAGCAACCTGATCAATATAATCTTTCGTAACATGCTCTAAGTTACCTATTGGCGGACGCTCACATGTTCAAGCTCAAGGTTTGCCGACGGACCATTGCCTCTGTTTGCTCCATTAAGCTTGTGAAACTAGTTCGATGAAGGAGGATTATGATATCCATTAAGGTTCCGCAAAAGTGAATAGGACCAAAAGTAACAAATTTTACGTTAAAGCTATTTGGCACAACTTTTAGACTAAAATATACATTTTCTATTTTTATAAAGAGGTGTTTGTTCACAATAACCTCGTGATTGAGGCTTTATGGAAATCCATGGGTTTTAACTGGTTTTGACTGAATTTTGAAGCTTGTGTTGTAAACGTGACTTAGTGATTTTTAAACAGCTGTGCTTTAGAAAAAACCGTCTAAGGAATTAAAAACAGAGACACGATTTTTTTAATTTTCGGGATAAAAAAAATCACAATGTTAAAATGCACATCAAACAAGGTTAAGGGAAATCTTTTTCCAGCTGTCTATCTATGCCTATGTATGCTTAGATCTTTAAAACTACGCATCGGATTATGATGCGGATTTTTTTAATAGATAGATAGATTGAATTGGAAGGTTTACGTATAATTTGTTAACCCGTGTGAAGCCGGGGCGGGTCGCTTAACCCTTAAAACTGAGCATAGTCACATACCTTTATACTATTAACCTAAAATGTGCGCTTCCATAATAACATACAATTTACGCGCATTGTTACGCGTATTGACAGTAAATCAATGTACATAAAAGAAAAAGAGATTGTATTTTCTAGTCGAGTTACGATACAATATCCTCATAATTCGTTTTCTCCTTCTCCTGTCTATTAAATCTTTATAAAATTACTAAAGTGTAGGTATTTGGTAAATCTATATGGTCCTTAAATAACTTAGAAGCACTTTTCTCCTGTAGCAACAGTAAGCAAGATGCCTTAGCAAGTGTTGCAATAACACAAGTGTTGCCAAAGTATGAAGTGCTTCTGGTTTACTTAGATACGTCATTATAGCCAACTTTGCCCGCTTTTTTTGAAAAAACTCGAATTTCTCAAAAAAAATATATCACATCATATGACTTTGTTTTGCTCAGCACGTCCATAGTGATCAAACGCATCAGTTTCATTGAAGAAAAAAAAATGGGATTTTACCCACTTTTTTGGCGTTTTAGAGGGCGGGCAAAGATATCAGGGGTTTGGGACAACATTGCCCACGTCAATTTGGTGTTCAAATACAGCTCGTATGATGATGATGTCTAAGGATCACTTAAAGGTTTTGGGCAATCCTACCATTCCCTGTTAATAACTTAGCGATAAGTGTAAGAACTTTTAAATAAAATGTTGCCTACCCGTTTTTGGCCATTTCCATACAAGACTCACCTAAGCATTTTATAAAGGCTAGGGTTGGCACTTTAGAGAAAATCTGTCACAATAGTTTAATGGCCAAAAACATGAGTTTTGCTGTATATTTCACGCGTTAAAGAGATAAAACATCAAAATAAAGGATAATAAGACCAATTAAATAAAGTATATATTTATAAACTTACTTTAGTGTACAAACATAACCTTCTTTTACTTGAGAAGTTGGGTAAATTTGTCAAAAGTGACAACCCTAAGCCGTTTTTGGTGGTGGGCAATGTTGGCATCCATAGGTCTGTAAATTACCGGATTACATTGCCCACCGCTATAACTTTAGTGTCTTTAGGCCTTTTTAGATTAAACCTCAATAGACATAATCTATGCTTCATGAATTTCATGATTTATAACTGAAACCCGGAAATATTTGTCTAAGGGTTCTCATTTTTTTCTACTTGCATTCATCTATATATATAAATGCAAGTGTCCTGACTGACTGACTGACTGACTGACTGACTGATTCATCAACGCAGAGCCGAAACTACAAAAGATAGAAAGTTGAAATTTGCACACTAGGTTGCATTTATAAAGTGTACAAGAGATAAGAAGCGATTTTGAAAAATTCAACCCCTAAGGGGGTTAAAAAGGGGATGAAAGGTTGTATGGGGAACAAGTTTTATTTTAAGCTAAGAATTTGAAACTTTGTACAAATGTATTATATTAAAAAACAAGAAAACCAATTTCAGCGTTTTTGAAAATTCATCCCCCAAGGTGGTGAAAAAGGGGTTAAAAGTTTGTATGGTGATCAAATATTTTTGTGAGTGTGGGACTTGAAACTTTGCATATGGGGATATTATTATAAGACAGGAAAAGTAATTTCAGCGTTTTTGAAAATTCATCCCCTAACAGGGTTAAAAAGGGGTTGAAAGTTTGAATCCATTACAAATGCTTTGAAACTTCTTAGAAAGGCATAATAGCCGATTACAAAAAAAAAGTAATTGCAACGTTTTTGGAAACTCAACCCCTAAGGGGGTTAAAAAGGGGATGAAAGTTCGTCTTGGGGTGCAAATTTTATTTTGATCTAGAAACTTGAAACTTTGCAAAAAGGTATTAAATTAAAATACAAGAAAACAAATTTCATCGTTTTTGAAAATTCATCCCCCAAGGTGGTGAAAAAGGGGTTGAAAATTTGTATGGATATCAAATATTTTTTCGAGCGCGGGACTTGAATCTTTGCATTTGGGGATATTATTAGAAGACAGGAAAAGCAATTTCAGCGTTTTGTAAAATTCATCCCCTAACAGGGTTAAAAAGGGGTTGAAAGTTTGTACGGGTTTCAAATTTTATTTTAAGCTAGGAACTTGAAACTTCGTAAAAAGGTATTAAATTAAAATACAAGAAAACTAATTTCAGCGTTTTTGAAAATTCATCCTGTAAGGTGGTGAAAAAGGGGTTGAAATTTTGTATTGATACCAAACATTTTTTCGAGCGCGGGACTTGAATCTTTGGATTTGGGGATATTATTAGAAGACAGGAAAAGTAATTTCAGCGTTTTGTAAAATTCATCCCCTAATAGGGTTTAAAAGGGGTTGAAGTTCGTATAGCGTTCAAATTTTATTTTAAGCTAGGAACTTGAAACTTTGTTAAAAGTTATTAAATTAAAATACAAGAAAACTAATTTCAGCGTTTTTGAAAATTCATCCTCTAAGGTGGTGAAAAAGGGGTTGAAAGTTTGTATGGATATCAAATATTTTTTCGAGCGCGGGACTTGAGTCTTTGTATTTGGGGATATTATTAGAAGACAGGAAAAGTAATTTCAGTGTTTTGTAAAATTCATTCCCTAACAGGGTTAAAAAAAGGGTTGAAAATTCGTATAGGGTTCAAATTTTATTTTAAGCTAAGAACTTAAAACTTCGTAAAAAGATATATTTTTAATATGCAAGAAAACTAATTTCAGCGTTTTTGAAAATTCATCCCCTAAGGTGGTGAAAAAGGGGTTGAAAGTTTGTATGGATATCAAATATTTTTTCGAGCGCGGGACTTGAATCTTTGCATTTGGGGATATTATTAGAAGACAGGAAAAGTAATTTCAGCGTTTTGTAAAATTCATCCCCTAACAGGGTTAAAAAAGGGTTGAAAATTCGTATAGGGTTCAAATTTTATTTTAAGCTAAGAACTTGAAACTTCGTAAAAAGATATATTTTTAATATGCAAGAAAACTAATTTCAGCGTTTTTGAAAATTCATCCTAAGGTGGTGAAAAAGGGGTTGAAAGTTTGTATGGATATCAAATATTTTTTCGAGCGCGGGACTTGAATCTTTGTATTTAGGGATATTATTAGAAGACAGGAAAAGTAATTTCAGCGTTTTGTAAAATTCATCCCCTAACAGGGTTAAAAAGGGGTTGAAAGTTTGTACGGGTTTCAAATTTTATTTTAAGCTAGGAACTTGAAACTTTGTAAAGAGGTATTAAATTAAAATACAAGAAAACTAATTTCAGCGTTTTTGAAAATTCATCCTGTAAGGTGGTGAAAAAGGGGTTGAAAGTTTGTATTGATATCAAACATTTTTTCGAGCGCGGGACTTGAATCTTTGGATTTGGGGATATTATTAGAAGACAGGAAAAGTAATTTCAGCGTTTTGTAAAATTCATCCCCTAATAGGGTTTAAAAGGGGTTGAAGTTCGTATAGCGTTCAAATTTTATTTTAAGCTAGGAACTTGAAACTTTATTAAAAGTTATTAAATTAAAATACAAGAAAACTAATTTCAGCGTTTTTGAAAATTCATCCTGTAAGGTGGTGAAAAAGGGGTTGAAAGTTTGTATTGATATCAAACATTTTTTCGAGCGCGGGACTTGAATCTTTGGATTTGGGGATATTATTAGAAGACAGGAAAAATAATTTTAGCGTTTTGTAAAATTCATCCCCTAACAGGGTTAAAAAGGGGTTGAAAGTTTGTACGGGTTTCAAATTTTATTTTAAGCTAGGAACTTGAAGCTTCGTAAAAAGGTATTAAATTAAAACTGCAAAAAATTTGTATTGATATCAAACATTTTTTCGAGCGCGGGACTTGAATCTTTGGATTTGGGGATATTATTAGAAGACAGGAAAAGTAATTTTAGCGTTTTGTAAAATTCATCCCCTAACAGGGTTAAAAAGGGGTTGAAAGTTTGTACAGGTTTCAAATTTTATTTTAAGCTAGGAACTTGAATCTTCGTAAAAAGGTATTAAATTAAAACTGCAAAAAATTTATTTCAGCGTTTTTGAAAATTCATATTTCAAGGTGGTGAAAAAGGGGTTGAAAGTTTGTATGGAGATCAGATATTTTTGTGAGTGCGGGGCTTGAATTTTTGTACAGAGGCATTTATTAGAATACAAGAAAAGTAATTTCAACGTTTTTAATAGTACATCCCTTAAAAGGGTTAAAAAGGGGTTGAAAGTTTTTATGGGGTTCAAATTTTATTTTAAGCTAGGAACTCGAGACTTCTTAAAAGGGTATTTTATTAAAAGAGAAGAAAACTTATTTCAGCGTTTTTGAAAATTCATCTCTCAAAGTGGTGAAAAAGGGTAAAAAGTTTGTATGGAGATCAAACATTTTTGTGAGTCTTTGTAAAATGGCATTTTATTAAAATACGAGAAAAGTAAATTCAGCGTTTTTAAAATTCATCTCTTAAAGGGTCGAAAGGGGGTTGAAAGTTTGTAAAGTTGCAAACAAACTTGAAACTTCGTAAAAAGGTATTTCATCAAAAGAGAAGAAAACAAATTTCAGAGTTTTTGATAATTCATCCCCATGGTGGTGAAAAAGGGGTTGAAGATTTGTATAGAGGTCAAACATTCATTTGAGTGCGGGACTTTAATCGTTGTAAACTTTGTATATGGGCATATTATTAAAATTCAAGAAAAGTAATTTCAGCGTTTGTCAAAATTCATCCCCTAAAATGGTTAAAAAGGGGTTGAAAGTTTGTATAGGGTTCAAATTTTATTTAAAGCTAGGAACTTCAAACTTCGTAAATAGGTAGTTAAGTAGTAGGTTTTATTAAATAGAGGACATGAAAATCTTCTGGTTGAGAGGGATTATATCGAGAACAATTTTATTCAGTTAGGGGCTTGAAGCTTCGTAGGTTGTGAAAGACAAGTATCATGCGTTGTAATATTAATAATTAACAAATGATTAACCGTCTTACTGCGATCTTTTGCTGCATAATGTTCTAAGCTAATGTAGAATATATAACCACCAATATACAAATCCACGCGTACGAAGTCGCGGGCAACAGCTAGTTTTTCAATAATTTTGGCCCGCCGAAATATATCCTATATTTGACAACTTGCTGAAAATTCCCAAGTCAAGTTGTGCACATGTTTGGTATATAAATTTGTCACAAATATAATCGATTTTCTACTAAAAATAGCAGGGTGGCCATAAGTATTTTAAATATTTCTACATTAACGAATTTGTTTAGAATTGTCATTTTGGGCAAAGTTTCCCCTGGTGGCAAAGTTGGCTATAATGACGGTACCTATTATCGATTTTCAAAATGCGATAATTTTGAAAATCGATAATATCTACTTAGTTTTTGGAAGTTATCCCAATGCATTTTATCAATATTAATCTAACTGTACTTTATTCTAATAAGTCTGCGTTTAGGACTGCAGCTATGAAGTTATGTAGTACCTAACTCGAATGAGTTAACTACCTACCTAATATAGCTAGCTATAATAGGTTGACTGGTAGAAGTGGTAGATAATGCTTTTGGCATTAAGTCCGCCTTTTGTACGATAAGTTTTTTCTTTTATGCAATAAAGTTTAAATAAATAAATACCATGGGGACAGTGGGGTTGTCATGCGTGGTAGTACCTACTAACTACAGCTCTAATCCCTTTTCGGTGAAGATGACAATCACTTTCGTAAAAACTAGTGTCTGTGCCAATTCTTGAGGTCAGCTTGCCGAGCGGATCTCAGACTCCCCAAAATGAGATGTGGAGGGAGATGATGATGTTCATTCCCATAAGATATACAAATAGATATCATTTCTGCAATTTGAAACAAGACTCATTTTAGCTAAGTTAGTTTGCTCGATTGCCTCCCATATTAAATGAACATACGTATAGAAATTTAAATATAATTAAACTTGATATCCATATATTCGCACAGTGAAATTGAGAATTGATTGTCGTGATCCACAACCGAGTTTGCATGTTTAAGTGTAGATAAGGGGGTTGTCACGTTTTCCGTTGGAACACGGGCGGGCGGGCCGTGTCGGGGACTTGGCAAGATCACGCGGGCAGTCGCGGCGTCGCCGGATCGAATTAGGTCGGGTGCACGATGCTATCGCGCTGCACCACCCGCCGATAAAAGTATTAGGGAAGTGCCGACACATAATCAGTGGATGCCTATTTATTTGCTTAATTAGATGGGCAAGGGTTGCCAGTTCTATTAACATTTAATTGTTAATTATTTAACTTGATATCAGTTATTATGTTAAAATGTATCTAACACGAAAGTTGAACCAAAAAAGGTACCTGTCATTAAGCTTGCTAACTTCTCACATTTCTTACTTTTAAAAGCTACCTACTAAGGTTCAAATTGCGTTTACATTTGCTAGTACTATAGACAAAACTGCAAACTCATATTAATAATAAACAAATAAAAGTAATGATGGGCCTTTTTTGGCGCAGGTACAAACAGCTATAAAAGTGCATACCCACTTTATAAATATAATTCATTCATAAAAGTAGCTCACTAAACGAAAATAGGCCACCAGCGATGAAACAATTTGACAATTATTTTTTAAAGCAAATAAAGTATAGAAAATGTTTAATGGCTGGATGTCGGGCGCATCACTGAAAGTCTCCACAGAGGAGATAGTATGCGGTCATTTACTTATTGCTCCGTATCTGATGACTTTTTTTAATAGTCTGAGGAAATGTTTCCCGTCTACGTGGCTTATCTCTGCTTCCTTTTCGAGTAAACTAGACGCTTTTAGTGTTTTATATCCCGTCGCCGTCTTTTATGCCATTTATTTCTATGAAAAACAAAATATGTCTATGAAAAACAAAATATAGCTTTATAATTTATTTCATTCTCCTCAATAGGATTCGAATGTACCCCAGGAACGTACCTAAACACGATAAATCGGCTTTGCTGACATGTAGAATTCCCATGACCACATTTGAATTGAGGTAGATCACCAATCACGTTTAGGTAGGTACCTACATTATGTTTATACAAACAATGATTTAAATATAAGCTTATAATTAATACTATAACTTCGCATAAATATCTAACTTAGTTTTATTCAATACTGGGCTTACCCAATAGATTAACAAGAGTATTTTAGGCTCCTGTCCACGGCTTTACAATTTCTTCTCATTCATTCTGAAAAGCATTACGGCAGCAGGTGAACCACGGTGAACGCTCGATACTTTGTCGCCCGCGGAGTTACGGGCCTATACGCCTTTTCGCTGTTCTACAAGCGCAATGCGTCAGCCGTAAATTCGCGTAGGTATTTTACAATTGACATGTTTGTATTGTTTGCTTTGCGTCATGTCCCCAGCTCGTCGTTCTCAGTAGATGATGGCTGGCGAGAGCGACGAGCCTTCGCGGCGCCCGGATAAATGATATTTTATTGGAATGTTGCTTTGAACCTCTTTCGCAGATAGAAAATTATTGTTTCACAGATCTATTTCGCGCTATACTGAACAATAGGTTGGCCTTAAATATGTTCTGAAGATCGTGTAAAGCTTTGTGTTGGAAGTAAATGAGATTACAGTATCGTTTTATCGGGTGGTACAGATAATTCTTGAAGTTTACGTTTAAGTCTTAAGTTACATGTTTATTTGTTAGCACGATATTGCTTTATTAAACCTTTTATATTTTAGTAATTGTGATGAAAATTTTACGATTTTAAAGCCATCAAGATCATAAGATAAAGAGAGTATCTGCATAAAAGTATAATGCTCAACTTTGAAAAACGAGAATAGGAAACCTGACACTTTTTGCAAATTACCAAAAGATTGATGCTAATTCTTGTTTATTACATTTATAAACTTCTATAAACGACTTATAAAACTTCTCAAAATCCAGGAAACAATACAGCAAGTTTAGTTGGGGGTCGCTGCCGGTTTGATCCGGCTGGAGTAGGTACGTCTTTGTTACCAGTTTTACTCGCTTCAGGCGCACCCGGCGCGACAGGAATCGTCGTTTATTCGACTATTTACCAAACTCAAACCCTTTCCGCTTACGCCATTTTTATTATAAATTATTATACCCCACGTACAAATGGATCAAATGCAGGACGTGACTAAAAAGATTTGAACATTTTATTAACTATAACCTTATTTAACTTAATATGTATTAAGTATATTTATTATAAAGGTTTCAACAACATATATTTTTTTAGACTTATATAGTAACTATTCAATACTAAGAAATTCAATATTTAGCTTTAAAGTGCATTGGATTTAACCACTAAAAAATTTCCAGCAGTAGAATGCAAAAATGCCTTAGAGGTGTTTTCTAAAAAATGTTCAGCTATTTTTGAGGCGAGCTTACATAGTCGTAACATGAGTGCCATTCGAGATGAGATCCAATAATCATGGTAAGGACTCCGAGAAGTGCTCTCCAACGAACTAGACCAAACTAAAGCCTCTTGATCCGATGTTGGGGACCGGCGGAAAATGTTACGTGCTTTATAAAATATGTTATTGATTTTTTGAACGTGCACTATTATAGATACCCTCTTCGTTACAATCGTTGCAATTTTTGGCGATAAATCTTATTGGGGTTAAAATTTTAAAAAGGTAATTATTAGGGCGAGCGAAGCGAGCCCTATCACTATTCGACAAACTATGCATTTTTGTGGTACACTTTACGGAAAAACTACTGCACTGTTAGGTTTGAGATTTAACATAGTAAGTTAAATTCATGTCTAGATGTGTTATCAAACATAAAAATATCATTTTATAAACCTAAAAAAATAAAATAATGTAATAACACTTTGTATTACTACTAGCGCCATCTGTTGGCAAAATTATGAATTGGCATTCGTGCTAATGTTAACTATTTATTTCTCTAACAGATGGCGTTTGTAGTAAATAAATAAATATTGGACATTCTTATACAAATTGACTAAGCCCTAGAAAAGCTCAAGAAGATTTGTGTTGTGGGTACTCAGACAACGATACTTATGTGGTGTTTTCAATTTCAATAATGTTGATGGCGCTTACGCCATTAACAACGATGAATACAAAAGTGGGTTAACATTTTGGATTCAGACCCACCTCGCTTCGCTTGGTTTGATTCCCAATTTAGCAATTAAGTTTCTGTGAATACCTACTAGAATAATCAACCTTGCTGTATATTCACTGCGGAGGTCAATTCACTCGTATGTTTTGTGACGCTGATGAACTCTTAAGTTGTGAAGGAAATGTTTTGGAAAAGAAACACATGTAGTGCGGTGGGACCATGGTAAAAATGACTCAGTCATGTTGTGTTAGCAAACTTAAATCGGGTATTTTCAGTTCGAGAAACAGTTTTGGCGCCATTCATTTATTACGTAAGACGATTTTGAGGTGAAGGGGGGTCGAACATATCTTATTGAAGTGAAAACTTCTTTAGCGGCGCTGTGCACTTTTTGTGATGGGGAAAAATTTTTACTCGCGAGAGCGTAAGACGTAACCCTCTCTTTCTACCGCGCGGCGAAAATGTATGCCTGAGCCTGCTGTTTCGTTTAGGCGGCGCAGGGCGCTTGCGCGAATGTGCGTGTGTGTCTGTGTTACAGCGTGCTACGCACATCCATGGATGGTGACTGCTGATGGCTCGACCGTCTGTGTACTCGTAAAATTCGTGTATAAGTATGTCGCAGTCGGATCGTATAATCCGCCGTATTACATTACGGCTAGCCGTTTTCAAAAACAGGGGCGTTTTGAAATGCGGCGGTTTAACGATTAGATTGAATGCGGCTGAATGAGAATCCGCCGGAATGTATTCGGCGCCATACGTTCTTCAACACGGCTAGCCGTAATGTAATACAGCAAGTTATTAGCCGCCGCTTTGACAGTTTTTAGTTCCCATCTTTAACAATCGTGGCGCTGCCTGACATAACAACAACAAACTATGACAAACGCTGGGGTGTCCATCAAATCTGAAGTTCGTCGGACTGTTTCTTTTCAAAAAACATTTCCTTCGCAATTCGCGGGGCTCCTATTTCTGAGCGGTTTGCCCTTCGGGCATCTGAAGCTACCTAACGAACCTAACTTACCTATCTATTGATTTAGTGAGACGTCCGTGAAAACATTACACTTTGGGGAAAAAAGCGTAGGTAGGTTAGGTAGGTTAGGTTCGTTAGGTAGCTTCAGATGCCCGAAGGGTAAACCGCCCAGAAATAGGAGCCCCGCTTGCGGGGCTCCGTCTATTTAAGTTGTGAAGGAAATGTTTTGGAAAAGAAATACATGTAGTGCGGTGGAACCATGGTAAAAATAAATTAAATTGCAAACATTGTCAAACTCCGGTTACGTAGGCGACCGAAAGAACTAGTCACTCTACAATCTAAATAGTTGATACGATGCGGCTAAACGTAGGCCGCCTTATTGAAGAACATATCGTAATGACAATCCGGCTAATCGTCGAACCGCCGCATTTCAAAAGGCCCCTGTTTTTGAAAACGGCTAGCCGTAATGTAAATCGTCGGATTATACGATCTGACTGCGACGTATATAGGTAAAGTGTTTAAAATATGGAAATTGAACAAAGTGCATCTATTAATGAAAAAAGTGACGAAGAAATAGCGAAAGAAAATGAGTGAGTACTTTATAAATATACTAAATGAAAACCCGGCTTCGCTTGGGTGAAATGTGACTCATAATACATATGTAGGTACAAAATGTAGGTAGATATTTCTGGAGTTATCGGTTCTCAAGGAATATTAAAGGCAAAGGAAGGCATATATTTGTATAGCATCCTTCATTGTGTTTAATAAATATAGGAAATTAAAACTCAAAAGTCAATATGACATCCGGTGTCAGCATAGAAAAGGGTGTAGATGTAGGTAATATTTGTAGTTTTCACTTCTGCCGGCACTCCCGGAGTGCTACCCGTTGCTTTTTTTTTCATTCTTTTTTCTTACTTGGGGGAGGGTGGGAGTTTTCATAGTTCTTACGTAAGCAAGATCACAAAGATGCGATTTTTTTTAAGTTCTATGAAATTATGACGTTAAAAATAATAATAATACTTCTACACTCTAAGTCTATGCTATCAAACACGGTGCAGAGTTAGCTTAAACGAGCTCAAGTACCTTTGTCCTGTTACTATTGCTTGGAACTGCTAAAATTATAAATAAAGTTTAGATCATACAAACTTCAGTGACTTAGGGCCGATACACGACTGCAACTTGTATGTAACTGCAACATATATAGACACATGCTGTTTTGGACATCCGACTCGTCATGTGATCACTGGGTAGACCAGTTAAGTACCCAAGATAGCTGATGCTGAACCCTGACAGTACCTAGTGGAGCTCGGGTTTTATACCACAGCACACGCTGTTTTGGTCATGCAACTCGTCTTGATGAGTACTTAGGAAAGTAGTACCCAAGATAGAGCTGATGCTGAACCTTGGCTGTACCTAGTGGAACTCAGGTTTGATGCAACATAGACACACGCTGTTGTGGACATCCAACTCGTCATGATGAGCACTTGGGAGAGCAGTACCCAAGATAGCTGATGCTGAACCCTGGCTGTGCTTATTGGAACTCAGGTTTGGTGCAACGTAGGCACACGCTGTTTTGGTCATCCGACTCGTCTTGATGAGCACTTAGGAGATTAGTACCCAATATAGAGCTGATGCTGAACCCTGGTTGTACCTAGTGGAACTCAGGTTTGGTGCAACGTAGGCACACGCTGTTTTGGTCATCTGAGACGTCTTGATGAGCACTTAGAAGAACAGTACCCAAGATAGAGCTGATGCTTAACCCTGGCTGTACCTAGTGGAACTGTGTGTGTGTGTGTACACACATAAGTGCGGATGTGTGCGCACATAAGTGCGGAGCAGCGTGATTATCGCCAGTAGGTATCCAGACGGGATAGTTTATCGCTCAATTGTGTGGTGTGGACGCAAAAATTAAATTCAAGGACATTGGCTCGCTGACCCAACGTTATGTAGGAAAGCCAGTTAGCTTCCTTACAAAAAGCACTGGGCGACCGTGTAGGATGTAATTAGCGCTTATGAAATTGTATATTACGTGTGGATGATATTGGCAATTTGATTTGGTCGTCTGGACACGTTTTTAATGGAGAAAGTAAAAGCTGTGACAGACAAGCGTACCGGACAGCAACCGGGGTCCGGTTAGTATATTTCTTTCTCGCTCTTACGTACCCGCTCGATCGAACATGAAACAAGCCTCGGATTGGATCAAAGTCGCGGTTCGGTACGTTTAGGTAGAAAAACTCCGCGAGCCCTTACAAAGCTCTGCTTTTTGCTAGTATATAAATATAAAAAGGAAAAAACTTATGAACCCATTCGATGCCTTAAATTTTATTTAAAAAAAATTGTATGACAACAATATACATAAACGCAATATTTCAGCGACAAAATCACAATTTCCTTGTTTTCCATACATCGAAATTACTTCTAACGTTACATGTTGACGTCACGATGTAATTCCATTTTGTTAGAAGCGTTTCGTCAGGAAAGTGCGGGTGCCAGACTTTGACCATCATTTGTGACTTTTGTATTGCTTTAAAACTAAGGACATTTAAAGACATTTGATCCTCAAAACAAATCTGATCGACTGATACCATACATAAAAAAATTTCAAATACCTTATTGATGGTGATTATACAAAACGTGTATCTATAAATGTGAATATCTAAATACATAAGTACAATGCATTGGTTCGCCAGAAAATTTAATAATACCGAAATGAGTCGTAAATGCCTGATCACACTAAAATATAATGGAGTGTCGTAGATGGTAATTTCGTCAGAGATATTTTAGAATCTGCTAATTTAGTTTCGCTAACCGCCACCAATTGAAGGGATGTTTACAAAAACAACATAACTGCTTAGAGCGGTTGACACTTTTTTAAGAACATTGTTAATCGTTTCAGGTGTCAACCAGTGTAGTCAGTTATGTTGTTTTTGTAAACATCCCTTCAATTTAAATTTCATAGCAGTAGTGCAAACCGCACTTCGTTTGCTATTCCTGTCATTTGGCGAACAAGTCAAGACTTAAATTTAAGTTAACTGCGGGCCGATAGCTGTTTAGGTACGGTGGAAATTAAATTTCTCTTCTTCTTCTTTCCCTGTTCCCTTTATTTGGGGTCGGGCATCCTCACTCTTCTGCGCCAAGCTACTCTGTTTTGGGTTGTCTCTTTTGACAACTGTGATCGTTTGAGGTTTTTTTCTACGTTAGACCACCAGGTCAGCGGGCGGCGGCCTGGGCCTCTCTTAAGTTCCGGAATTTTTAAAGCGACCTTGACGACATGATCATCACTAAGTCTGCTCACGTGGCCGTACCGCCTAAGACGATTTTCCGTGAGTTTTTCGGTGATTGGTGCGACTTTAAAGCACGGTGGAAATTAAATTTGCTGTCAAATAAATAGGTGACAGCAGAGACGCGTATAAAAACGAATAGGTACGAGTAGTCATTAAATCCGTATAAGACAACCAACAGTTTTACCCATGTACACCTTAATGATATAAATAATATGTAGATTACTACCTAGTAAAATATTTTACAATTAGGTATATTTCTCACTAGAAGGCGTAATTAAGTTAATTGGTAGTCAAAGTGCTATATGTATGAACTTAGTAATCTTAGTATTGGTTTAAAAACTAAGATTCCTTAATAAAATCACGAACGACTCATATAAATTACCAATATTATAAAGTTTGTACATACATATTAGATTCTGAACATGAAGCGTTATAATAAAAGTAACTTTTCCTCCTACAGCACGCAGTCACATCATACCTATAATACACGCAGTGAAGAAAACGCAGTTTGATGAGGTGAAAAATATACCTATCTGAGTAATAGTGTTTTATATCACGCATGTTTCTCTTTATTGTTTACTGATCTTTGGTAATGTCAAATGGGTCATATTTAGGCTGACCCATATATTCCGTTAGAGAACATGGCACTATCATTTTACACTGTATGATTATCGTAATGTTAGACTACGACATGTTGTGTTGGAGTAAGCAGCATACATTGTCCAAGTATAAGAAACTATGTAATATGTATTTTAGATTTGGATTTAAGTAAGTATCAAATTCGTTAATCGTGCACTTTCATTTTAAATAGCACTTTTTTTTTAAACAAAACATTCATTAAAAACACGCTTAAATCGTTATCATGCACCGTTAACTTTGAAGCACTATTTTGTTTTGTTCAAGCAAACAATTTTGCAGTTAAGATTCTTAGATAAGATAAGATAATAATTTATTTCATTTCAATCTTAGTTGGTAAATACATAGTGGTCGAGTCCTCCTATCAGGTATAAAGTACCTACCTGTATCAGGAGACCTCGCTCTTCCTTCATTCTTTTGAAACTACATACATTGTAATTACAAAAATAAAGAATTCTACGATAAGGGAACAATTAGTCATTTAACAGCAAAATGACTAACGGTGCCGACTGAAGTAGAGTTTTCATAACTGGAGGGCACTTTAGCGACTCTATGAATTAGAAGCGACCTCATTAACCCACATAAGCCCGGCTCCACTTAGATCACTATGGCATTAACAATAAAACGAATCACCCCCCGGGCGCTTCGCCAGCGCCAGGGAGAACACTTTTAGCTCGTTCGAAGGGTTTATGGCAATACCTGTTTTATTGGGAGCCACGCGTTACCTGTGTTGAACGAGAGAAACGACTAATTGCTTGCTTTATTCTAGCCTGTAATTAATCCAGTACAATCTTTTATGTAGGTACATGGATGGTACTAAGATTAAAGAGTAGTAAGCTAATTACTGTTTCTGCGGCACCCCCGCGCCTACCTGCGGCGCAGATTTTTTTTGATATTTTTTGCTCTATCCTTAATGGATATATGTTTACAGCTTCTGCGGCGGTCATTGCTTGTGTGGAGTGGATTTTTAGTATTGCCATAAACTAAAGCCACATTTCGTGTGCCTGTCCATTTTTTTGGTTTTGACAAGCGTGTGACTCCATGTTTTTTTTGAGGTAGAATAGTTTATTAGGGGTTGCATACGTATTTCTTTAAAACGATTTATTTTATTAAGGTTAAAGTTTTTGCCATTTATTGTAGCCTCCCACGCTGTAATAATTACATCTTTTGGAATGCAATAATATTATAAATTTATGCGACATGGGCCGTGAGAAGTATTTTTAGAAAACCCATAAAATATCCTTCATTATTACGAAATGTCATGGTCCCCGAATTTTATTGTGTATTCAATTATAGAGCATTTCATAAAACTGATCAGGTACAAACACGTTGCAACCCACAGGTGTCTATTTTATTTAATAGGGGTTTTGCCTTAGATAACCAATAAAATATCATTAATTATTACGAAATGTCATGGCCCTGTATTTTATTGTGTATTAAATTATAGAGCATTTTAAAAAACTGATCGGCTACAAACACGTCGCAACGTGTCGTATCATACAACGCACAGGTGTTTGGGTTATTTAATAGGTTTTTGTCTTATCCGCCATATGTATGCATGTGTGTGTGTTGTACAATAAAAGGAGAGCTCAAATCGATGGGACCGCCATTCGTTCAAACGTGTTTGTCTCAAAACAGTGTCAAGTGCTAAAAATATACTTCAAGTAGTTTAAAGTATCGCAATACAGTACTCTTCGTCATTAGTGTTTATTTTGCAAATCAGTATACAACTTGCAGCGAATTAAAATGGAGGTAAGCTCAACATTATCTGACTGTTTATACACAAATATTATCTACCTGTTTCCATTTATATCAAGCGTCTCACAAATGTTTTCTTTTGTTTTAGATTTCAAACGAGAATTCTCTTGAGTGCACATTCAAAAATTATTATTACGGCAATGTGAGCGACAATGAAACTGAAGTTTCAAAACCACTTAAAATCCGTACCCAAAAACGAACCAACAATATTGATGTATTTTTCGAAAAGCCTACGAAGAAACAAGCTGCAGAGTATTCGTCTACTGTTGCCCAGTTGACAAATGGAGGTACAAATTATATATCTTCTCGCGTAGATGACGTTTCAAAGGCCACTCATCTCATAAAAGTTGATGTCTATGACATGAAAAAATTGCGAGGTGTTCCAAGCGATCAGCACTGGAAATTCGCGAATACTAGAATCAAATACTACACGCAGACTGAAGAAGATGACTATTATTCCAATACACAAGAATTAATTTACAATATTACTAAACATATTGCAACTAAAACCAACTGTAAAAAATATTTCATCGAAGCAAAGCCATAAATCATCCCTTACGCCGCCCACACGTAGAAATCCCCCACCAACGAACAAACGATTTTTGGGCCTATATATAGATAGACAACGCAAAGCAAAACCATACCGTATCCCTTTTGACACCCGTAGAAGCGAAACAACGAGCACAAAATGGACCTACAAGATTCGCAATACGACGAAGAATTAATTAAAATTTGTGAAGACATTGAGATGCAAAATCAAAGCTCTAAAGGATATTCTCCTGCGTCACCGCCTTTATACATCAGTTATGCTGAAAACCCTCTTTTGATAACGTGGGAAGATGAAGAGGAAGACATAGAAATGGACAACACGGCAATATCTATCAGCGAAGATGCATATGAACCATTATGCTATGACGCGTTCGCCACCTGTGCTACAACATGTTCGTCGCCTGTGCCACAATACGATGAGTGGAGATTGGAGTGGGGGAAAATGGTGTGATATGCATTAAGATGCTAGATGTTTTAAAATTAAGACCGTCTTTATATGTGTTTTTATGTGAAACGTTTGTGTGTAAATGTAGGAAAGACTTGTGTGTAATTAGTTATAGCTAATAAATTTGTCAATACTTCTCCTGTATTTTACTGGTATAATTCCCTTTCTGTGTACTTGCAATAAGAAATAAGGAAAGAAAGTAAAGACATTGTCTGATAAAATATTTATTTATTACACAAAAAAATAGATCTATACATATTTTTCACAACCCAATCATTATACATGGTATTATTTATAAATAAGCTTAAAAAATCAAACATCGTTTTACCATTAAATTTAAAATATATATAAACTAAACAGTATTCGCCACAAACTGACGTGAAATTATTTTGAATAGATACATTGTTATAAAACCATTTCTTTGAATTTCTTTTTAAAAACAACTTATGATAACCAGAAGGCTTTCTACCAAAAGAATCAAAATATTCACCATTGCCATGCATATCAATATGAATTGCTACCCAGTGTGATCCGGGTTTAAAATCTGGGTCTAAATTGCTTATGATATAAACCGGAAGGTCCATGAAAACAGGTATTCTGTTAGCTGGATAAACATGCGACTCAATCGTGGGACAGATTTTTTTCATACATAATTGTAATTCGTTGGTATCCATTACAAATTACTTATTGAATTCACAGATGAATTCGTTACCAAGGTTCAAAAACTAATGACATAGTGTTTCATATATCTATTATTATATACACTAATATATTATATAATCTAACTATTAAAATCTACAGTCACATCTCGATGTTTGTTTATTTCGATGATATTATCAAACTCTGCATAAACAATGCAATTAACAGTTGTGCTAAGAGCATTTTCAAATCGAACTTCTAATCGTACACTACCATGTCTAACAAGATTCCAGTGAGAAGTAGAACTTGCTGATAAATCAGGTGTTAAATCGAAACACATCAAACAATAACCATTTCCATAGTCTTCTCGACTTATTGAGTTCCCTTCATTAAGAAAATGAATACCCGTTCCAGAAAACAAGGTGTGATATGTTGAAACCATTAAACCGTTGCTGAAAGATGGTTGTAATGTTTTTGAAGGAACTTGATGACCATCAACGTACAAACTAAATAAGTTCATATCGTGGTGGTGGAAATTAAAAGGATTACTTTTTAAACTACCATTAAATGCCGTATTATCAACAAAACCCACAATACACCTTTTTGGCACTTGGCCGAGGAAAATATTATCAAGTGATTTCCCTTGCACACCTGATGGTATTGTAAGTACTTTAACTTCCGCTCTTGTGATGGGATACTTTGCAGTCGTTGAAGCTAAAACCTTTTGATGTGCAAGTAAAACGCTCGGGTTAATTTTTGTTCTTCTAATTATTAAACTTGCATCCATTATAAGTACTTTAAGTTTTTTATCTTGATTACACATAAGATTAAACGACTCCTTGGATCGTACTAATTTAACACGAACTTCAACACCATTTATTAAAAACTTTTCTTGATTGAAAATATCACCGTGTAGGTGTCCTATCATTTCAACTTCCTTACTGTTTTCGATAAATGTTTCTCTCTTGGTCCAACCTTTATTAGTCGCATCAGTTGCATTCATATGACCCGAAGTGTCTTCGTACCATAACCCACATGTAAGATGAGACTGTTTTGCTGCCGGTCCATAATTTAATAGAGTTTCCATATATGCACGGTATGCGTATGTATTATTAGGCGGTGATACTAGTTTTTGATTTAAATAAATATCCAACTGGTTGAAAAGTGAATGTAACCAATTATTAACTGGAGCAACATGCGTTTCTGCCGATTTAATGTTAGAACCATCTTGATTCAATATCTTGGCTTTGATATGCAGTAAAGTGTGAGACAGGTCAATATAGTCATCACCTGATCCTGGTACTTGAAATTCAATAGGACCATCATCACTAAGAGAAGAAATAGGTTTATAGTGTATCCACTGCCCATTTTCTATACTTGTCTGCGTTGATGGAAGGGCAAACAAATCTAACTCGGACTTAGCGCATTCGCATGAATGATTATGTAAAAATGACATGTTTTAGTTAGAAAAAATATCGTTTATATATTTTTTATTTTTCTTTGTACCTCTCTGTCGCACTGCTTTTGATGTAATGGTGCGCTCCTGTCTCTTTCGTTGTATTTTATACCCGGACCCTGACATCAAAGAATCAATTTTTTCATCAGCTTTTCTTTTTAAATTACTGCTTGCAGTCTTAAAACGAGACTTTAATGATTCATCAATAGGGTGTGAATTCATCATGTCGGACAAGATGCCAACACCGGCATTTAGTGCTTCTTTTCCAACCGTTCTAAAACCGCTGGATAACAGAGGAAATACTGACCTAAACAGTCCCCCCAAAAAACTTCCTATGCCATGTCCTCGTTGGTGAGGAACACCTTTATATACAATGCCTACCCCTGAACCAGCTTGATGAGAATAATAATGTTCATATGGACAGCGAATATTTTCACGGTTATGATTCATTTTATCCGTTGAAAATGTAGTTTCACGCATAAAGTTCCAAACTGGAATGGAACCTTTCCACCCGTATGCATTCTTATATCAATTTCAATTGTATCAAACTCTCTACGCATAACGGGTATGTAATGTGCAGGAGAGAAGCTATGCATTTTATATGCTCCATAAATGTATTTTGTCGGATCAAGCGGTATTATTCTTACTAACGATGTCATAACATCCCCCACTACCTGAGGTTGAACAATGTCTGAATATATAAATAATTGTGATGGTAGGCCTAAATATAAATTAGCAGGAAATTTTCCTAGTTGACATTGTATAAGGTTCGTATTAGGTTTGAAACCTAGCTGAAGGTTTAGTATTGGCGTTGCATGTACGGAAACAATTTCTTTGTGCGAAGAAGTCACCTTGATAACTTTCGATATTCGGTCATAACTAAATTTAACCTTGTTCTTCAATAATGAGTTTTCATTAAAGGCAGATAAAAAGTGATCTATGTCGTCATATGTTGTTGCCGGTATATGAGACTTATATTCAACGGTAACAGGTGATTTTTCATTTTGTAATAATACGTGCTTTTTTACATACACTACGTTTTCATGTTCCTGAACGTTGTACAAGGAACACGGGTAATGAAACTCCACTAATCCGACAACCCATTCTCCTTCTAATTTTATTGTCTTTGGGAGTTTGGTGAGAAAGTTTGCTGTTGTATTTTCGGGATAATACTGCATTGAGCTGTTGCTCAACAAAGTTAAATAAAAACTATCATCACTCATATTTCTTCTAAACTCGACGCAGATATCCAACTATTGAATTTATTTGGATAACCTTTCCACTTCACAAGCACCTCCTTTCTGTTACCAACTCGTCTTGAACGTATTATTTTATCTATTTTACATGTCATGGTGGGGTTATAAGTAACTTTTTGTAGTTCTTTAGAATAGAAAGTGCCTGTGATTGGTTCACCTTGTAGGTCCTTTAAGGTATAAACAAAATGAGGGAATCTTTTTATTATTGATTCGATAACAAAGATTTCATCGCTCCAATTGGTTTCGTAACCTTTTTGAAATATGTGTTTATATTTAGTTATTCTGACATGATCACCGACATTGAAATTACAAGTATAATTATTTTTTGATATATTTCTTGGTGTGTCGTATAAATGAGTCCATACAGTCATAATGTTGTTAAAATTAACATCTATTGGACGCATTTTAATACTAGAATGATAGCTATGATTATATGAATAAAGGAGATCTTGTAAAATATCAATGTATTTATAAGTATTTTTGTGTGTAAAATAGCGCCACATTTTCATTTTTAATGTTCTTTGAAATCGTTCTACAATACTTGCCTTAATGTCAGGATTATTTGTTGTATAGTAGTTTATATTTTTACTCTTAAAATAGTTCCTTACTTCTTTGGAAACGAATTCAGTCCCTTTATCAGATTGAATGTGACGCGGAGTTGCTCTAGCTTCGGTAAATATATCATCAAAACATTGCTTAACTGTTTCTGAATCCTTCTTTTTCATGGATCTAGCAAAAGCATACTTACTAAAGACATCAATAACACAAATTATGTATTTAAATCCATCATTATATTTACTATATGTACGCATATCACTTAAATCGACTTGCCAAAGTTCATTATAATTAGAAAGAATGTATTTGTTTCGTGTAAAACGTCTTTGAACTGGTTTATGTAACGTATAGGTTTCCTGAGACCGTAACCAGTTTTTTACCTCATCTTTGTTCATTCGACCATGCATTGCTTTAGCTAATTTATCAATACTGCTGTAGCCAGCTGGATTAGAAACATCATAGTAAATCCTATTGATATCTAATAAGGGGTCCATCTCTCCCAATTGATTTTCTTTTTTGATGCTTCAGGAGTTTTGTGTGAAATTGGCGTAGAGGCTTCTTTTACTTGAGTCGATGTTGATCTGGTGTTTTTATATATTGGCGAATCTTGAACCTTGTTAAACTGCAGACTATTTATATATTCTAGATTAGATTGATTGCCTATGCAAGATGTAGGAACTCCAATATCATTTAAAACTGAAGCAAATTCTTTCCAGCCAGTGGGTTTTGTTTTTCGTTTGAGGGGTCTCACAACGTCACTTATCAAATCAGTGATATTACTTTCTGGAATTACTTGATTATTCACTACGATTTCACCTCCTTCTTTCCACCAAATCTTCGGTTTATTTTTTAAAATAGAATCAAGCAGGGAGTAACCTTTTTTTTGGTAACTTTTTGGAATTAAATTTATGATATGTGATGGAGTAAACTGTTCAGGGTAAGTGTGAGTTGAAGGAGTACTAGCAGCGTCATATTCGTGTGGATTTGGAGTTGGTAATGTCACATTATAATCAGTTTCATCTCTTTTAACCATAGATTTATCGATATACTTATCAAAGTCTTCATGAACTTTTTTTATATCATCAACAATAATTGGTAGCTTGAACGGTTTTCGATCTGTTTCTGTAAAATGCAAAAAACGTTGCAGTGCTTGAGAATATAATGCCCATTTTTCACGATCTCCCATTTTACTTTTCAATATTTTTTGCATGTCTGCGTCTAAACGTGATAAGGAATTCAAAGGTGCATTGTCATCATGTTTAAGCTTCTCAATGAAATCTGGTTCTACTAGAATCATTTTCTTCGTGTTCTCCATTTTAATTACGTTAATGAGCTCAATAAACTACTTAAAACAGCGCCTAGTATAATTGGTAAAAACGCACCACCCTTTTGAATTATAATAGTCTTTCTTAATTTTTGTTTACCCTTAGAAACTAATTTCCGTAATATATTTTTATGTTTATGTAACTTGGTCTTTTCTGTACTGTCTAATGGAACTTTTCCCCTTAAAACGTTGTAAATGCACTCACATATAATATTTATTTCATCTTCATCACATGCTTTAAGTAAAGCTTTACGATACTTTGGTTTTAACGTATGTAGAGCTTTAAGTAAATGTTGATGTGTGGTTACTCTATCAGACATCATTTAGAACTGACAAGAACAGAATGATTACTGACATATTTAAACCCTTTTTTCGGAATATATACTGTACAACATTTGTCAAATGGAAATAACTTAGTTTTAAAACGGCATATATCATCAGTGCTTTGTTTCAAATCAATCATCAGATATCCGTGTGCTGGCGTAGTTGCATCTTTGTAGGCTTCTTCAACAAATTTTGTATTTTCGGGATAAACTTGTCGTGACAAATACCGTATTTGAGTTTTGTCTCTAGGGTTTTTAAAATAAACAATGTATGTTGTGTTCAAAGATATGTCACGTTGTCCTCTCCCTTGATGAAATAGATTTTGAGTTATATAGAAAACGCTTAAATTTCTATGGTGGCTGCCTTTAGTAAAAATATCAACAATGCGTCCATCTGATTCTCTCATTAAATCATCGATTATAAGTAGTTTAGGTTGCTTTCCATCAAACATACTTAAATCGGGAATGCCTTGAATATAATCGACTCCATTTAAATTATATAGCGGCTGCATTTCATCATAGCACCACAGAACTTGACTGAATTCCGTATTACACATTTTTTCTACATTTTTCAGAAAGTTAGTGACAAAGTTTGATTTCCCACAACCGCTTGGACCAGCAATAATTGCTGTAAAAGGATGGATAAAATGATACATTATAGAAAACGGTCTTTCTCCTTTAAACACTGTCAAGAAAATAAAATCCAATTATAAGATTATGTGTATATATGCACTCCTTCTTATACACAAAAATGCATATTTATTCGAAATTATTTACTACGTTATAAGTAAATCAAAAACATTTTTTTTTGTTAGCATATTTATTTCTAATTATTTAAACAATTGTTAAAAGATACTTAAGTCACAAAAAATATATACAATTTCTATCATACTAAACTACATCTTTTATATTACATCTACATCTTATTGTTTTAGACACACCTTATGAACAATAAATAATTACTATAATTATTACACATACGTTTATTAGAAAACTTATATTTAAAAAAGATTATTAATTAATACAATACACTTAAAATAAAAATACATTATCATCCCTCCAACTAACGAACAAGAGCAAATTTAATTAATATTACTTTTACAATTAAATGACAAATGCACAATCGATCCAATAACTTTTATGATCGTTCAGCTTAATATTTATTTCACTACTTTAACTTATAGTGACCCCAAGCTAAGGTGTCAAATGATTCTTGACAAAGATATCTTTTCGTGTCAGAATAAGATAACGAAATTTTATTGATTTTCTGTGTAAAAATTACATGTTTTATAGATCGAAATCTGTACATTACTGTTAATAAATTTTTCTTTTTATCTAGACAATTTTTGTAGTCTTCCAACTGAAATTTCGTAGTGACACATTTATTCACACCTTTAGCCTTAGCCACTATTTTTTCCTCGATATTCAACGCATACATTTTAGATCTTAAACCTACAAATTCTTTTAAAATTTTACCTTTATTTTCGTCTTTGAAATATCCTAATTTTTTTTTATTTATACATGGAAAACCGTATATATTATTGGGAGCATAGTCAGATGTATCGAAATGTTTTTTCAAGTCGTTTTTTATATCAGAGTAGAAATCTTCTGTAAAAATTTGATAAATAAAACTGTCAGTATCTGTGTATAACAACTTAACATTATTCCTGAATTTTTGTTGCATATATCCATAATGAAAGTCATACATTAATGTTTTTGATAAGTCTAATATACAAAATCCTAAGTATATAGGCTTGTTGTATACTAGTCTAGTTTTTTTTAACTGTACTGCAGCTAAGCTTTCGGTAAAAATAGAAATACTATGGAATTCAGGACGAGCGATATAACTTTCAAGTCCTTTTTTGTGATCTTGACTTTTCCACTGTGATAGTAAATACACATCCACTCTTTTCTCAATATTTTCCATGGTTTTTCCAAAAACTGCATTATTCATTAGTTTATAGAAGTCTTTTTCGAAATCGGTTACTGCAGATATCCTTAACGTAGTGTTCAAATCAATATACTTTTTGAGCCAGTTAGTTTGTTTAAATTTTAAGATTCTATGGACTTTTGTTAAAATTAATCCGTTGTCTAAACATTGTATAAGATTCCTATAGTGTATAACGTATTTTATTTTGTTTTTCAAATTTGGAATCAATTTTTTTTGTTTACTTTCATCTATTATATGTTCAGCACAAAATGGTAGATCTGAGTGAGAATCATGCAATGAATCTGGGTATTCCAAATCGACTTCTAAAATGTACCCATAATCAGCATCGTTTGAAAGTTTAAAGTCCGTAGTTGGGTCAACCCATTCAAATTCACCAACAGGAAGACGTTGTGACATCGCCCAACCATACAAGTTATTAGCATCGAGGTAGATAAGATAAGATGACGGTTCATTTGGATCAAACTCTGACATATAGTAATTATTTGACTTAGCATAGCGATTACTACACTGTGATATACCACCTCGAAGCCCTTTTTTAACAAACGCAATTTTATCAAAATCTGTAAAGAGTTCAAGTTGAATTCCAGTCATTTTAAACATAGCATCCCAACTGAGACCAGGAGCTGTAAAATAATGAGCTGGATCTAAGCTGTATGTATCAAGACACACTGAGCGAAAATTTTCAAAGACATCGGTTAATAGGAGAACGTCTGTTTTTAAATACAAGTTAGAATAATCTAACATCGTTTTACAATTGAAATGGGTCCATACGTTTTGCGCATGTTGATAATCCTCATCTGTTATACTGCTATCTGTTAAGACACTGTTAAAATCAGATTTTTCAGGCAACGATAACGCTTCAAGAGATTTACTCGATTTCATAAACTCGTATGGAAATATACCCTTTTGCTTCAGAAGTTTAAAATCTTCATATGTAGGGTATTGTTTCCTTAATTCATGGAATTGGTGTTCCTGGAGGTTTCGGGCTAATTTATCTAAACTACTCGACATGAATCTAAAGGAATCAACAAATCTAAGTGATAACAATTTTCCATCAATTTTAAGTTCCTTGCTAAAGGAAATATATTTTTCTTTATTTTGAGGTATAACCTCGATTTTCCCTTCACGGAAATTTAATGCTTTTACAATAAAATGAGCATCGTAATTACTTAGATTATGAAAAAATACTGGTACAAACGGTTGAGGTTTGAATTTATTATTACAAGCCTTATGTGCCACTCCATGGAATTTTCCCGTAGTCCAATCATAACTGAACACGCTTTCAGATTCTAACGTTTTATCACATACAAAACACTTATTATTAGCTCCAATTTTGTTTAAATCGCTCTGATTTAGTCGAATGGGTTGTTTCCGAAAGTGAATAAATTTTATTAATTTTGTTAAATCATTGTAAAGAGTTTCCATGAATACTTTAGCACAATCTGAACCTGTATATGATCGATAGCGTGAAAGACTATCATCAAATGAACACTTTATAAAATATCCAAAACTATACACTTCATGTTGTTGAACATTTTTTGTGTACGATTCCGTTTTTTTAGGCTTAGGTTCACTTTTTGTGTTCGATGTGCTAGGCTTAGGATCACTTTTTGTGTTAGATTTCGATGTGCTAGGCTTAGGATCACTTTGTGTGTAAGATTCCGACGTGCTAGGCTTAGGTTCACAAGACGATATAGGTTTTAAAAATGCCTCGAAATCTGCGTAAACAACAAACGGTACTTTAAGTTTACGATGATATTTGTCAAAAAATATCTGTTGGTTCGAAATTTCTTTGCCAAACCAATCTTTGTGCTTCTTATCATGATTTGGGAGTTCGACAACAACGTGAGCACAATCATTTTGTTGATGATTCGTTAGTTCTTCATTCGAGTAAAATGCTAATAAACACCCATCGCAAATGTGAAAGCTATAATTGGTTGTAGAAATCTGTCGGCTTACTAATCGAGATAGATTTTTTATATAACAGTAATGCCCCTGGCTACCATTAGATATGTAAAGTAAATTAATATGTGTTGACTTACGACATTTGGTAAAGTAAAGTGGGCCGTTTACTTCATGTGATTTGGAATTTTCATTATAATGTAATCCGAAAACATTAATGCTTATATTATTTAATTTTTCAACTTTATGAACATCTGTTAGTTTAACTGGAAACGGTATATTTGAAAAATTTAATTTGTTACGATGAGTGATATAGGACGACACTCTTTGTGAACTGTTCCTAACCGGGTACAACGCTGAAAGAATCGCCCATTTCAAACACTCGTGGTCATTATTTTGTACGTTGATTATAGCTTTTTTGGTTTTAATATCATGTGGTAAATCGATATACGAAGAACCACGCAATGGATTGAATTGATTGATGTTCATGTCTATGTATTGTATATTTTTAAGGCTCCATCCGCTGTCTTTCTTTTCAAAGTTTGAAATTTTATTTATGAGTGACATTTTTAAACTTTCAAAAAATTCTTCCCTGTTGTCACCTTTACAGATTGTCCAACTTAAAATATTAAAATCAAAAAAATTGTTGATTCCTTTAGTTTCTTGTATAAATTCTGCGTGTAAAATAAAGCTAACCTTGAATACTGTTAATTGTTGAAGGGCATCATCTATTAAATTATTTAAAGGCGTTTTAATACTCTCAAAAAAAAGTTCCGGCGTCTCAAATTCAAGGTTACCTTTATTCACATTTGATGATATTCTATAAGTCAATAATCTATTTCCAAATGCAGTTTCAATAAGATCTACATTTGGATAAGAATGATGAAATTTTAAACTATTATTTTTGTGTACATTACTTCTTACATGTTGGGCGTAGTACCTCCTTGAAACGTTCCGATTGCATGTTTTACATTCGACAGTATCAACAACGACAGGAGTAGATGTTGCCTCAGCTGTTCGAGAAGTTGATGGTTGTGGCTCCATGGCGGCTGCTGGATGCTGGCTTGTTAAATCATATGCTGGAATAGGTTCCTCTGACTCACGTTTTCTTTTTATTCCACGTGTTACGCATCTAAAACAATAAAAAAATAATTGATTAAAATACTTATATACGAGAATGGGCTAAATAAATTCAGTACGAAAGTCATTTGTACCATAATACCTGACATTAAATTTGACCGGCAAAGAGAACAATAGGCTTCCATGGTTAATACACCATCTATCTCATCATAAGGTGAAATCGACGATCGCTTAACAGTTACATGTCCACTACAGGGGGTGATATAGGGCTTAAAATCATAATCGTGAGCTATACTCGGATCAAGTTTTCCACTGATAAACCACAATCTTAAATATTTATGAAAACTTTTCAGTAGCACTGATTTGCTGAACATTTTAATGTCTTCGCTAGTAAACTCCATTGTGATGGTGAAGGTTTATCAAATGACACAGATCGTTTAGGATTTCATTTATATTGGTTTCATATCTCCCCCCACTACAAGCAGTAATTAAAGTAAAACTAGTTAAAACATGTTTAAAATATTTATACTCACATATTTTGATGTTGTTTCTCGGCTTCCAAACAACGTTCATAGAGTTCATTATCAAAAACTGACTTATTGAGCTCTGAAACATCTTCACAGCGTTCATAGAGCTCATCGTCGTATTGCGAATCTTGTAGGTCCATTTTGTGCTCGTTGTTTCGCTTCTACGGGTGTCAAAAGGGATACGGTATGGTTTTGCTTTGCGTTGTCTATCTATATATAGGCCCAAAAATCGTTTGTTCGTTGGTGGGGGATTTCTACGTGTGGGCGGCGTAAGGGATGATTTATGGCTTTGCTTCGATGAAATATTTTTTACAGTTGGTTTTAGTTGCAATATGTTTAGTAATATTGTAAATTAATTCTTGTGTATTGGAATAATAGTCATCTTCTTCAGTCTGCGTGTAGTATTTGATTCTAGTATTCGCGAATTTCCAGTGCTGATCGCTTGGAACACCTCGCAATTTTTTCATGTCATAGACATCAACTTTTATGAGATGAGTGGCCTTTGAAACGTCATCTACGCGAGAAGATATATAATTTGTACCTCCATTTGTCAACTGGGCAACAGTAGACGAATACTCTGCAGCTTGTTTCTTCGTAGGCTTTTCGAAAAATACATCAATATTGTTGGTTCGTTTTTGGGTACGGATTTTAAGTGGTTTTGAAACTTCAGTTTCATTGTCGCTCACATTGCCGTAATAATAATTTTTGAATGTGCACTCAAGAGAATTCTCGTTTGAAATCTAAAACAAAAGAAAACATTTGTGAGACGCTTGATATAAATGGAAACAGGTAGATAATATTTGTGTATAAACAGTCAGATAATGTTGAGCTTACCTCCATTTTAATTCGCTGCAAGTTGTATACTGATTTGCAAAATAAACACTAATGACGAAGAGTACTGTATTGCGATACTTTAAACTACTTGAAGTATATTTTTAGCACTTGACACTGTTTTGAGACAAACACGTTTGAACGAATGGCGGTCCCATCGATTTGAGCTCTCCTTTTATTGTACAACACACACACATGCATACATATGGCGGATAAGACAAAAACCTATTAAATAACCCAAACACCTGTGCGTTGTATGATACGACACGTTGCGACGTGTTTGTAGCCGATCAGTTTTTTAAAATGCTCTATAATTTAATACACAATAAAATACAGGGCCATGACATTTCGTAATAATTAATGATATTTTATTGGTTATCTAAGGCAAAACCCCTATTAAATAAAATAGACACCTGTGGGTTGCAACGTGTTTGTACCTGATCAGTTTTATGAAATGCTCTATAATTGAATACACAATAAAATTCGGGGACCATGACATTTCGTAATAATGAAGGATATTTTATGGGTTTTCTAAAAATACTTCTCACGGCCCATGTCGCATAAATTTATAATATTATTGCATTCCAAAAGATGTAATTATTACAGCGTGGGAGGCTACAATAAATGGCAAAAACTTTAACCTTAATAAAATAAATCGTTTTAAAGAAATACGTATGCAACCCCTAATAAACTATTCTACCTCAAAAAAAACATGGAGTCACACGCTTGTCAAAACCAAAAAAATGGACAGGCACACGAAATGTGGCTTTAGTTTATGGCAATACTAAAAATCCACTCCACACAAGCAATGACCGCCGCAGAAGCTGTAAACATATATCCATTAAGGATAGAGCAAAAAATATCAAAAAAAATCTGCGCCGCAGGTAGGCGCGGGGGTGCCGCAGAAACAGTAATTAGCTTACTACTTTAAAGAAATTACGCTAAATGGGTGAATCAACGTTTTCTTGTCATTTGTTGCTGTGTTTACACAAGTACCCCTTGGCAACCATTATTTCTAAAAAACTGTTTTCCGCTGCTGTTGACAGCTAAAATCGTCCCCTGGAAATCGGGCGAGAAGAGAACGACAACACAAATAAGTTGATCCACACAAATATCCCTTGACATAACTAGTTCGAAAGTTTCCAAACATTATTAGGCGATGCAGATTGCACTTGGAGAACCTTTGTGCGGCTGGGTGAAATATCGGTCATATTTAAGCACCAACCTGGCCAAGTATCAAAATGTTTAGACGACAACTCACTTGAATTTTTTGTCGCTATTGGTCAAGTATCAAATTCATCGGAATCCGTTGGAGTAGGACGAGGAAAACGCACGGCCAGTCGCTTTGGGGTTTTTTGGTGATAGCCTTGGTCTAGCGATGGCTAAAGTCAACTCCAGTGCTGCTGCAATGTTATGAAAAAAAAAAAGTGATATGTAAGCCGCGTCTAATATTTGAATGCTCAAAATCTGATCGGTTTCCGAAAAATGTATTTTGAAGATCTAACTGATAAAAATGTAACAAATAACTGACTAGAAAAGTATGTACAAATAAAACTAAGCTTTTGAACGTTCGAACTCGCCGCCCAGTTTCGCAGATTTGCAGAAATTTTAGGCCAAAGATATGGGTGGCCTAAGGAATAAATTTGTCTTGTGCCTTCCGCTGTGGAATGCCGAGTCAACAACAGAAGCTATGGCTTAGGCCAGAGGTCGTAGCAATAAAAATGAGGACGGGAATTCTAGCATAGGTCCGGTTCACTTTGCGTGTCGTGTACGTACCTACAGGACAGTCATTCGGAATTTTTGCCACTGTTGAGCAGTAAAATATATCAAGATAAAAAAATCAAATATTTTATGAGTAGTTTAGTTTAAACTAAGATAGAGGAACAAATTGTAGTATAAAACTAAGTGTGTTTATGGCAGCAGACAACGTAATGTTATACGTTTTGTTGTAAGAATATCAATAAACTTGAACTTCAAGTGAACTTGATAGTACAACGCTAGTGCAAAAGTAAAATTACGCCTAAAATCCAGGAATAAAGTAATTGATCCCGCGCCGCGTAGGTACTTCAGGTGCATAAGAGGAAGCCTGTTCTCAAAAGTGGTATCCTTGCCTTAGTTGATTGGAGGGTTGTGTGAATGAGTGAGTGAGTGACTGAGTGAGTGGTATTCATCAAGCCTTAGTCGAAAAGCTGCAAAGTGTATTTGTGTATGCACATGTGAGTTTAATCAAACTACGGTATAATTTAACGAAAATAACATTAGAAGATCGAAGATTAAATATGTCAACTTGTTTTCACTCTAGCCTACTTGTTTACTGTAGCCTAAATGACTCGCTATTTTAAGAGAGTTGACGTTGCATTTATCGAAATTTATTTAGCTTAATTGGAATTAAAAACGCCGTCTCTCTATAATTTATTTCAGAACAGGCTAGTGAGCCTATATCATTCATCTTCCTCGCGTTGTCCCGGCATTTTGCCACGGCTCATGGGAGCCTGGGGTCCGCTGGCAACTAATCCCAGTAATTGGCGTGGGCACTAGTTTTTACGAAAGCGACTGCCATCTGACCTTCCAACCCAGAGGGTAAACTAGGCCCGTATTGGGATTAGTCCGGTTTCCTCACGATGTTTTCCTTCACCGAAAAGCGACTGGTAAATATCAAATGATATCTCGTACATAAGTTCCGAAAAACTCATTGGTACGAGCCGGGGTTCGAACCCGCGACCTCCGGAAATTGCAAGTCGCACGCTTTTACCGCTAGGCCACCAGCGCTTCTAGTGAGCCTATATACTATTACTATATTACCTACTAATCTATTTTAAGTTGCACTGATTTCATTTATAATCAAGGGCAATGGAAACGGCTCACATTCTATAGAATGTTCGTACGCTGGCAAAATATATTAATGACAATATATTGACACGTTTTTTGTACCTTATATATTAATAAATAAAAATCTAGCCTAACTATAATACACGTACTTTGACACTGTAACAACATAACAGTTTTAAATAAATAAATATTAATCATAATTATGTTATCGTAGTAGGAATCCTGTGTGTACTCTATGTAAGTTCTTCGTTTGGGCGGCTTCGTATGGTCGTGGGCGTGGAGGCGATCTAGGAATGTGGCGTGACTGTCGCGAGCCTGTTTTGCCAGGCCGTAAAGTGCACATGTTTCTTGCAGTTACGGCCTGTCTGCGGGTTTCAACCCTCCGCAGGTGACAATGGGTGTCGATGTCGAACCCACGCAAAAAGCGCAGGTGGTAACATGCTAACATGTTCATCTTCGGTTATCTTATAAAGTATAATATTCTCGTTAGCTATATATATTTTCATCAGAAAAAAATAGTATACATAAACGCAATAAACATGAAATTTGTAGATCGGGTCCCACTTATATTGGGTATAAGAAATAAGAAGATATAAGGGATGAATGTTTGTACCCCACACAAACGGCTTGAGAGGAGATTGACAGTTTCTATCGAGAACAACATTTTTTTTTCAATTGAGGGAGATGAAATTATCACGTATATCACGTATTTTTAACTGCGCAAAATTTATGTAGAATTATAGAAACCAATGTAAAAATCCACGCAAACGAAGTCGTGGGAAACAGCTAGTAATATTGTAACTATGTCTGTCTGTTAACTCTTCACGCTAAAACGCTGAACCAATTTAGATAAAATTTGGTATGGAGATAGTTTGTGGCCCGGGGCCTTCCTAACAAAACTATGTCCTTATATAATATAGTTCTTATCAATCATCATCAGCATTCCACGCAGACGAAGTCGCGGGCAGAAGCTATACGCTCGTAAATGTCATATAATAATTACCTTAGTTTTTTTATGAACTGGGTTACACACTTAGTGTAAGGCCTGAGTGGACGCTCGAGTTGGGCGTGCAGCGGGGCGGGGCATGCAGCCGGCATGTTAAACAAATGCAAGCGTATAGGAGCGGCCTTAGTGCACGCTGCTCAAATCACTTGTGAGCCCGACGCCACGCTGCACGCCCCGCCAAACGCTCCGCTTCGAGCGTCCACTCAGGCCTTACAATTACACTTAGGTAGGTAGTCGTTTCTCACGGATACTGGTTCAAAGTGTATTTTGCATTAAGAGCCAGATAATTTAATCGTCGTTCGTATTCTATGCACATTATGGGCATTAGATATAGTGAAGTTGCGGCGCGTTTGCCGTAAATTGTCCACAATTTTCATAATTTGCGCCAACAGAACCAATTATGTGGCATCATTTCATTTTAGTTACACCGGACCGGTTGTTAACTGTGCCGTATTTAAGCCCGAACTTGTACATTAAGACGCGGTTACTTTAATTATTTTACGCGTCAATAACTCTGGAAGCTAGAATAAGGACGGTCTTGAATTAAAGGTCTATAAAATGAATTAGTATAATTAAAATTATCTTCATTGTACCTACTCTACAAGGTTCAATTTATTAAAACAGCTATCTTTGTTAATTTTGTACAATTTGGTTGGCTTAGGGATTTTGATATATGAAAATAATATTGACTAAAATGAAATGTACTTAAAACCAAAATATTAACACGGCTTTCTTTTTCTTAGGTTTCTCTTTTACACCAAAACAGCAGTAAAGTAAAACTGTACAATTACCGCCTTCCAAACAACCAATTAATTTTCATAAACTAATCAATGAAATGGTAACAAACAAAAAGATTTATTGACAGAAAACGACAAGTTTTTCACTGGTTTCCGTGCCGTGGTATAATCTTGAAGCCACTAATTACTCGTACCGTAGGGCAGGGAGGTTGGAACGAACCAAAATATAACGACCTTCCCTACCGCTCATTTTCTCCTCAAGTTAGGCATTCGAAGGGTAATTTCAACCAGGAATAGAGGTCGCGGTACATGGCTACGTCACAGTTGTAAAATAGGGGGGCTGTGCGTGTTGGGTAAACCATGTGGATACCAATAAAATATGTGCAGGTTATAATGTGAATGAGAGAATGCCATGTGAGCTTTAGGACCAACTTGAGAAGGTTTATGGGCGCAGCACATTTTTATATACTTCTATTATAATAGAATTATAAAATAAGTAACTTACTTACTTAGATACGCGATTACGTCCCGTTGTACAATTTAATAAAATAAGTAAAGTCATGTAAGTTGACTAGTCAGTAGTGACCCTGTCTATGAAGGAGTACAATCCTGGTAAAAGCATTTGTGTTTATCACAGATTTGTTCCTTATTTATGGATATTTTCTATATAATAATATATCTACCTAGTATGTACATCGTCGTCTAGTACCCAAAACACAAGCTTTATTATTAAAATTAAGTTGCGCCGCTTGGATTATACATATTTATATATATCCGGAAAAAATCACATCAAATATAAAGAAAATAAATGAAGGGTTGGTACCTAAACTTTACCGCAGATTGCAATAAAAACAAATAAACATCAGAGGCTGTTTGAAAAACAGAATCAATTGCCAACCCAGATTCAGAAATGTATCGCTAGAGAAATCCCCGACTACCTCGAATCGTCAATAAATAAAAACCGTTTTTAATAAAAGAGCTGCGTCCAACTAGCGGCGCGATCCGGCGGCATATTGCATCCGCGCAGTATAAATTCGCTAATATGCCTGAACTCGCACGATAAAGCCTAAAATCGTTTAGTTATTTTACTACTGGAATAATTCTTGGGATTTTTGACAGCGCAATCGAAGTTTGCCGCTAGGCGCGCCGCCGCCAGCGTTTAATTAAGAGCGCTGCAAAACTCCAATTGCTACGTATTGAACCTAAGCGGAGAAATGCTGCTGGTACTATGAGGTGTAAGCCAGAACTTTATTGCGCGTATCTATACGTAGCACACGTGTGCTTATTACATTTTTAATAAAAGGTTTAGTTATTCACATAATTTCATCATACAGACTACTCAGACTAGTGGCGAGGGTGACATAGTGGTATAGTTTTACCGCATTTTACCTATTTTAGGATAATACGAGTAGGTAAGTCAAACGGGTGCCGACTTGCCATCGGATTTGTGTAATACCCAGCCACGGTGACTACAGATATTTTAATTTAAGACAAAGTACCTACTGCAACTTTGCTTTTATTCAAGTCGAAGTTGCTGATCTGGCTTACATAAATGAACCACAAAGTCCCAAGGTAGCTTTAAGTTTTCCAGGCACATTTTAAAAAGATCTGCAAGAAAGTTTAGAAATATCGATTAAAGCTGTACCAACGAATTCGCAATCCTTCCAAGGGAGAGCTTGCACAATCAGCTAAAAAGGAATGAAGTTTTTATCGGCTGTCCGAGTCCCGTGTCCGGGCTGATTCTAACGAGCTCATTGGAAATTCAAATCGGCCTGGACCGCCGCACCCTGTAATCAATAAAATTACATGTACGTGCGTCCTGAAGCCTCGCTTCAAGAACGGACGGAGTGCCGCAATCAACGCCCGTAACTAAGGAAAGGAGCCGTTATGGAGCCGTGTGGAGGTTCTTCCTACTGTATTTTTTATGTTGACTCATAAACACAGTGTTTAGTTCAATATTGCATAATCACGTAGGTATTTAACTCAAAATCTTCATGGATAAAAACAATAAAAAAAAAACTGAAATCGCTAAAAGTAAATGATTTTAAATAAATAATGTTTCCAAACAACACTTATTAACATTCCTTATTTTCACGTACTTGGTTAAACGACGCATTAGGTAATACGAGAAAATATACATGTATACACAATATCAAGGACTGACAGTTAAACTTAATATCCAGATCAGATCCCAAAAGTAATTACAAAGTATCATCCATCCCTTCCATAATACCCGACGATAGCGTTCGTGTACGGGATGCGAAGAAAATTGCAGTAACTAATGATCATATCGTTGGTTGAATACAAATCTAGGTCTTTCAACGAGGGAGGGCGGCGGGCAGCGGGCAGCGGCTGGCCTATTACTGCCGTGTTAGACTCCGTAAATTGAAATGGCGTTATGATTTATAGCAAGACTTCACGAACCAGTATTACGGTCAGCTTCCTGCCCGGACGTGAGGAGAAACTAAATACCCCGCCACTAGTTGAAATTTTTACAAAAGATAACGTAGTTATTTATTGACTAGGCCTAAGTATAGGAAGCAAGTTTGAGACGCCGTCTAGTCAATTAATACAAAGTGACAATGTTACGTTTACTTGAGCGGCAGCAGTGTTTGGTTCAAATATTAATTCAACGACTTCATTTGTTAAAGTAACGGTGTGTGGAACAATCGACGCAGAATATTATATTGAGCTTAGGGACGTATAAAGGCGAGCGTTATAATGTAAAAGAGTTATGAGATTTAAGTGGTTTTGGTATAATAATGTTTTTTTTATAAAGAATTACTTCGCTTTTAAAACGACATATTAATACCTATTAATAATGATTAACTTTGCTTACATAAGTAATTGTCGCAATAATGACTTTATGTTTCTATTTTTTTGGATGGTGGCAAACAAGCATGCGGACCGCCAGATGTTAAGCAGCCACCGTAGCCTGTAAGCGCATGCAACTTTAGTGAACCCTACAATCTTACAAGGATTGATCGCGTTGCAAGAAAGTAGTTAAATAAATTAGCCAAAGTCATTTAAGTTTAGTATTTTATTTTGATTCAATTAAAATAGGCAGAGTGCCGGGAGGGGAGTAGACACCAAACTCAGGTTACTGTGTTATAGCTTATATCATGTCACTATACAAGTCACCACCAATCTCCCTAGTAATTCTAATGATCCACTATATATATCGTTAACCTACGTGTCTTGAAGAGGAAAACCCTTATCGGATGGAGAGGTGTTTTATCTGTTTATTAATTCGCTTAGCATCCACTACGTGGTTTACGTGTACATACGTATACTACGTGACCTACGTGTAGATACGCGCATCTGCCTATTACACAATATTTATGCATTATTTTAAACCGGACTAATCCTATTAAGGCATAGTTTCCCGTCTGGGTTGGACGGTCAGATGGCAGTCGCTTACGTTAAAACTAGTGCCTACGTCAATTCTTGGGATTAGTAGTCAAGCGGACCCCAGGCTCCCACGAGCCGTGGCAAAATGCCGGGATAAGGCGAGGAAGATGATGATGATCTATTATGCACTATTTTATTCAAAGTACGTATCGTAAGTAATTCCTATTTAAGTTCGAATATAGCCCGCGGGTAAGACTCCGCCACCCACTTACCTAATGGATATCCAAAAAGCCTTTTCGCGTACATTTTTGTAACCGCCAAAATATTCACACCAGTCGTACGTGGAATGAGAAATATTATTAAAACGGCATAAATATTTCAACGAGTCAAAGCAAACTTCTGAAGTATGTAGCTACATTAAAGTCGTTTGATATGTAACTATGTAAATAGATTGTATCCAAAAATGTTGTTGGCAAACTGCTATTCTAGGGTGCGACCTTGTTCTAAAATAATCATTGTAATTCTGTAATTTACCGAAGCCCATTTTGATTTATTTATTCCTCAAGTGAAAAAGTCTACCTCTACCAAAAATATTACTCTCATGTCAAATGCCACACTCGTAAGTCGCCTAATTCATATGTTATACAAGACATAAAAACTGTCCTTTCTAGATTAGATTGAACTTAAAAACAATGAATTCATTCTTGGTTCCTCATTTTTAACCAAGTTCTTTTTATAGAATACAGACATAGTCATTTTCCCATCTTTCCTTTATGTTAGTTTATACATCGGGCTCTATGCGTTGGCGCAATTTTAGCGCGGAGAATTTGAATTAACGCGTCTCGGATGTCGGCTTATCTGTGTTCTTGAATGGCATCATAAAAGTCGAGTTTAAGTGTGACTAAAACGAACGAATATTCGTATCGAGCAGAAACAATCGAACGTTGTCTCGTAAACGCGATCGGCGGATCACGCGATACTCTCCTTGTTTTATTTTGTTCGTTCAATTTTAAACTTATTCCCAAGGCACTGCTTGCGAGCTTGATTAAATGGTTTCACCAAGGATACCGCTATTTGGCTAACTGTGTAAAATAGTTTCGGAGCTGGCAGCAATGTAGTAAAAGGTTTAATCAAAAGTCAAATTTGACGGAGACCGTAAGGTAACTTTAGTTCTGATTTCTGCTTGTATAAATAATGTACTATAACTATGGATTTGTGCTATATCTTATGGTTATATTATAAATTTACTCCCTACATCATACCTATTACTCACATAAAAAAAGCATTCGAACATAGAAAATAACTAAGAAATTTCACACCTTTTTTTGGCATCCAATACGGAATGGATGGGCTTTTTGCTCGATCAGCGCCTTTGCTAAGGCTGTTATCGGGACACTTATCTAAACATTGACAGAAGGGCTTAGGACGAGATCCATTTCGGACTTCGAACCCTAATACATTTATTTAAGAATAACTTCAGCGTGGAAGTGATATTGAGAAGATCGAAGTATTATTACATCTTACACATTATAACAACGAAAATGTGTGGAAATCTGACATAGTAGCCCGTTTTCATTGCTCTTGCATTGCATTTTTTTAACATTTGAAAACGAGCAGGTAAGTTTTGTCCTAAAATGTGCACCTAAACAACAACAGGGAGCATTAATTATACTCTGCGCATATACAGACCGGCATAGACAGTACCTATTAGGTCGTTCACTGCTATAGTTTGGCTTCCTCTAAAGATCTCTACTACCTTCACGTGCACTACCCACTTGTGACTGACCAGGTGGTCTAGCATGAGTTGCGTTCGATCGCGCGCGACTCCATACTTGAAGTCGCGCAAGATGTATGGAGTCGCGCGCGAGAACGCAACTCATGCTAGACCGCCAGATGATCGGGTTGAACTGTCACATGAAATTAGTTTAATTACCTTTACCAATGTATTTGCCTGTGTACAGTTGTGTGACTTCCATTTAGGTAGGTACCTATTATTGTTTCAAATTGTACTGACAGGTTATACGCAAAGACATAAGTAATTTTTTAGTATGTCTAATTTTGACTAGACACTTCGCTTGCTTAATATTGTTAAGTACAACAATAATAATTATATAAGCGGCAAGAGATACCTTAAAGGGATTAATTCGCCTTTGTAGGTACACATTCTTTTTATTAGGTACTTGTTTGTGCAATAAAGTGTTTTTTTTACCATTGTACAATCTTGTTGTTGCTTGATTAGTACTAGGGAATGCTCCGGTACTGACTTTGTATGGCAAGAACCGGGAATTCCCGGTTCCGGTAATGTATTTTGTATAGAAAACCACGCTCCCGGCATTCCCTAATTTGTACCTATACGAAGGAATTAAGTAGGTACTTTTCCTGTTAAACAATAAATAATAACTGTTGTGATTCTACGGATATAGGAATTTCGTAAGGATAACTTTTAATACTTCGACAACATCTCAAATTCTTAACGTTCACCTTGTTCGCAAATCGAATAAAGTTCCGTCACGGCAAATTTTTCAAGCACAGATTTGTCCCATTTTTCCTCTGGCCAAACATTGGATAAGTTCCATATTGTTGTTTACTGGAAACTTGGAACTAACTAGGAGCAATTCACCTCATAAATTTCCTTGTAATAACAGCTCACAGTTTCCCTAGACACTTGTAAGAGGACCGCAATAAGCTACGACGGTGTAAAGGCGCTGCCACACTAACTCAATTGAGTTCCTTGTAGCATGAATATCTTTTACCATTGAAATACCTTTTAACGCTTTTTAACTTTACTTTTAAACCCAACATTTATTTTACACAGTGGGCTATTTTGAGCACGATTAAAACATCACGGCAGATTAACGACCATAATCCGTTGATATTTTGTACTACTATTTTGAGCTGGCTAATGGCGTTGAAAAGTTAGAAATGCGAGTTTTAGTGGGAATTGTTGAAAACTGCCAGTAATTACTTGACAGTTTAAAAACCATTCTATGTAGCAATCTATTATTTTAAGCTATGTCTTTTATCCTAAATAACTTGAAATTGTGGTCAAATCATTATGGTTTTATATTAGATCACAAGCAAATAAAAGCCGCAAACCTTTAGCAAATTATCATGTTACTCGTACAATGTGTACGTCAATAAAATACTTAATTTAAAAAATCTTTGCGTGACAACGATAAGTAATATAACAAAGTAGAGACTGTGCGGAAAGAGATGAGTCGTGGAATATATGGGGCCTTGTGCATTCCACTACTCTTCTCTTTCAGCACAGACTAATAGATGTTTTTTTAAAACTTCAATGAATACATTATGATTAAGTACAGTCACGTTTATTTAGCCATTATTATACTTAAATATTATGACATCGTATGACTAGTCGGAGTGCAAATTAGAACAGTTACCTTTTTTACGTATAAATCCGAAATTCTCAAAATTGGAAAATGTAAGTAATTGAAAAACAGTGTTACAAACAAAACCGACGAGCAATAAAAATGGCGCACTTTTGTAATCTTGCTACTTTAAAAATGTTTATGGCGATGCCACTATAATACAAAACTAATAATAGTAATAGTTTCGAGCAGCTGTTAGTTAAACGATACTTAGGTATATGAAAACTGAGTCGATACGTTTTAAAACATGAATGGATTGCAAGAAGTTGTAAGGACAAACTCACTCACTCACTCAGCTAAATGTTGACTGTACAGACGAGTTCATAAAAATGTATACATTTCTCACTTTATTACATTGGATAAAGGTGAAGAAATGTATACAAATTTATGAGACTTTACCAAAATGGTACCATTTCGGATTGGCCTGAACTGCAAAAGTCGACAAAAGACTTAATTTTTATAGCAAACATAGTGTCTATTGGGTAATGTGGCTCCAGCCTTCAAGCTTCACCGGTAAAGCAAGTATCGACGTGCATTGTTCGCGTGTTTCCTGAGCCCTAAACGTAAACCTTTACGGCGCCGATTAACGCCACGTGACGAGGGCGACGGGATCGTTCCGTACCTAATAACAGAAACGGTTTATTAGAACTTGACATTTAGGGATATTGGCAATATGGTAAATACTTCATTGTTAACTGCTTGAGGCTATTTTATTTGCGTTATAAATATTTTTTTATTAAGTAAACCTAGTAACCACTTAGTAAAAAATCTCATATTTTTTTAAATAAGAAAATGGACAAAAATTGTGAAACTATAATAACATTTCGCAAAGGGGCATAGCTGTGGTAAATATACCTATGTACATCAAATTTTGTAAAAATATTAATATTTATCTAGTGAGAAAAATGCATTGGGGACTACATTTGTATGGAGAAACGGTCGTTTACTATGCTCTTAATAATAATATTTATATATTAAATAAATTAGTTATAAAATAATGCTATAGCAAAGTATTTCCGATATTCCCATGCTTGCATAAATCGCATACACGCTTTCAAAGAGTAAATAATAGGTGAGTGCGAGGCATATTAGAAGTGGAGCACGGCGTTGAAATTAATAAAGTATACGACCTTTCACGAACAAGCGGCTCTAACAGATGATGGAGTTCTGCTTCGAGCCATTTCACATGTGCAGTTTATTAAATTAATATGATCGATAGACATCAGCTAACTGCCGGTCAGTATAGGTGGTCTAGCCCCTAGATCTGCTGAGTTCTGCTTCAAGCCATTTCACATGTGCAGTTTATTAAATTAATATGATCGATAGACAGCTAACTGCCGGTCAGAATAGCTGGTCTAGCCCCTAGATCGCTGATATAGAACGGCGCCTGTGGTTCGAAAACGCCCTTCTGTCCGTTATTAATTGCCCCGCGAACAAAAGCAAATGACTCAGTAGAGGTGATCCTGCGAGGGTGGGCCGACGTTATCCATTCAGGCACAGACGTCCGCGCGAAAGAGAAATGTTCATTCACGATAGGAGAATTTATGACTTTGATTTACGCGAGACTTTTCACGTAGCGCCCTCAACGGTGGAGTTGGTCCATAAATAGAGAAGGGTCACGGCCTGACGTTTTCGACGGTCCGTTATTATTGCATGTTACAGCTTCGCTTCTATGTCACTATTCAACTTCCATCGACCGTACTGAATTGTTATTGGAAGCGGAAACACTCTTATTTACATATCGACTTCCCGCTTGCTTCAGGATTACTGTTGTGGTTTGAAATTCGGCAACGCTGTTTCGTTCAAGCGTTAATGACCCTCCAGATATTTCGCGTTTACAGCTAATTTTGTAGCATTTTATGACCTAAGTCATATTTAGTTATTGTCTTGATTCAAAAATAATCATACAAATAGGTACGAGTAATCATATTTACATTAACATAATATGATAGCTTCAGTTATATTACGGACAAGATTCGTTGTAAATTTACAGATACCCTACTAGGAGTTTTAATCCTGGGTAATACTTTACCCAGGATTAAAACTCTACCTGAAACTCTGCTCTACCTGATGATTGCTTCCCCCAATGGGAGGATAATTATTTTGTATCCTGATAATCATTTTGCGTACCTGCAATATGTAACAAATTACGCGTTGTAAATTTTGAAATAATGAGCTTAAATATGCAAAGCAGCACAATTTTTTGGATATTATCTGAAAAAAAAAAAATAGTTCTTTGAAAATAAATTCACTTATTTACCTACCTATGTTTTTGGTTCACCTTTTCTGCAATTACGTATACGTAAATTATTTAATGAATTCAGCATATAATACACTCTAAAACACTCTAAAATAGGAATAATTCCTGTATAGTAAAATTCCAGAACAATGTGCTCCAGGAATACAATGCAGAAAATAATAAGGATACAAATTTGTAACTGTGCCAAGAACATATACAATATTATTTCGCAAGTCAACCACCTCCAAGTTGCCAACGAAAACATTATGTAAATTCTGATTAAAAATAAAGCGTTGTTGTCGCCACATTGTTCGGCGGGCGCCGGCACTGCAGTTAGGTAGTTTTATCTCACACAATTTCAATTTTTCATCTGCAGCTGTCAGCGCGCGGCGGCAGATAAGTAACGTTCGCGTTCGCGTCGCGTCCCGGCATAAAAGTTTGTTCGCTCCACTTCCTTTTTATAAACTTTTTGTACAAACCAGCCGCGATATCAATAATTCTTACAATTTGTGACCTTTCGAACCATAGGATAGTGCCAAGCCGTAGGTAAAGGTCATATTAAATTCAACAAGTTAGTTTATTAATGTCGTATGCTGTTGTGTAAAACCGGATTTAAACTAGTGGTATTAGGTATGCATTTAAGTTTTTCCTTACTTAAAGATAAAACTAAAGTTTATTGTTGCGTTAATGAGTTTTATAAAGTAAGGAGTGTGACTATTTTATAACATAATAAAGGTTATATCGTCAGGTGACAAGCAAAAGTCACTAATTACTATAAAATATTTAAACAAAAATCAACCGTCTTGTCGTACTAATATGGTTCACTATGGCTATGAACTTGTGGTGGTACTTAGTAACTTTTGCTTGTCACCTGACGATATTAGGTATATAATACACCCCAAACCGAGTAAAAGCATTCTAAAATGAATACGTTTCACGAACGATTTATGTGTACCTACTAATAGAAAGAAGCGTACTACAAGTGCTACGAGAGTGCTACGCTGATTTTTTAAGTGAGTCAGCAATTGAACGACCACTTAAACGTAAATATATGCTAGTGCATTGAATGTACAAAACAGTAGTATGTACATACATTTTTAATGTAATTTGGATTTTTATTCAAATTATTTTAGTCATTAAAGCTAATTATAGGTACGTATTTGTGTATATAACGGGCAGTTAATTAAAACTGTACCTAGTCTCCAAGTTTGACTTGGCCGAAGTTTTACGCCGATAACAACATTAATGAAAAGTCGTCTGGATTTGGGTAACAAGAGTGGCGGTGACACAGGCAGCGGCGCGAGGGCGGGCGGGGCCCGCGCGAGCCGTACCAGTCGGCTTCGCGCGCTCCCGGCTGCCCCACGTCCTTGCAGCCTTCAACCATATCCAACCAATCGCGATCGCGTACAACGGACTATTTACATTTTGAACTGACCTATCTGAATATGAATTGGTTGGGACTGTGCAGACCTAATGATGTGTTCAGTGCTGCGTGGATGTGTTTCGATGTACCGTGCTGAAGGCGTTAGTTCCGTTTATATGGGTGCACTGGCTCGCCGCCTGACGTGGTCCGTCACCTACTTTCGATGATTAGAACGTACCAGTTTGTGTTGACAGTAAAGTATGTCCACCTAACTATAATTATAAGTTATAAAGAAGCAGAAAGTAGGAATATGATGCTTTTACGCTCAAGTGAGGTTATCGAAACGTCAACAAAATAAAAACGTCATAAATGAATAAAAGTTTACTAACTGACTACGCTTCTAAAGTTGCACTATTGCCCCGCCTGGTGCATTTATTGCTTCAGACAATAACACTTCGTACTTTCTAGCAAAGTTTAATTTCATGATAAAGTTTGGAATTAAATTATGTGAGCTATCGTTTCCAAACTAAACCTGTTCAATACGTACCGTAGGTCATTGACGTATATTTCAGGACTGGCCTTACGGGCAATAAGAATGGGGCATGAATGGGGCCAGTATAGCGGTGTGACACCGCTACAACGCGATTGGATGATGAGCTCGTATAACGCGCGCGATTAGTCGTAACTAGTTGCGTTAGATTGCACGATTGGCTCGAATTCGTGAGTGACACCGCTGAAATAGTACAATTTTTAGTGCCCGTAAGGCCCGTCCTGAGATATATATCAATGCCGTAGGTACCTTTATAAAACGTTTCGTAGATAGTGAACCAACCATTGAAAGCTAATTTCTTTTGATTGGGCTACTAATCATAACTGCTAAAACTAACGAAATATTATGCTAAAAGGAAATATAATGTTAATATAATAAAACCATGTAGAAAAAAGTAGGAATCGCGAGTAAAACGTTATATTAACATGTGAATGTTTTGTGACAAAACCTTTAGTTCTTGAATAACGAGAGAGTGGACGTGAAACTATTGTGACTTTGACATTTCCCACATTTTCGTCGATATTTCACGTAGAATACCGTTTATTACTCAGACTAGATTTTTTTTATTTGTAGCTACCGGCTAGGCTTGTACAGTCAGCGTCAAATACTTTGTAGCAACCAAAGTAGCCAAATAGTTCGGTACACCATATATTTAGTATGGCGTACCGAACTTTTTGGCCACTTTGACTGCTGCAAAGTATTTGACGCTGACTGTACAATAAAGTTACATAGTAAGCCATTTTTAAATTCCGTATTAGTAAATTAGGAACCCCTATAATTTGAGTATGCCCGTCTATCTGTCTATTTGTCAGCTAGCAAAATTGTGCAGTTGTATCTGCCACCATCAGATACTTTTCCAAATAGGGATTAGGCATATAATCTATACAGTTCGCGTTTAAAAGCCAGCGTCAAGTGGGCAATGTGATTAAAACTGCAGATTAATCCTTAATCACTATATGTCCAGTCAGTATGAATAATGACCACCCTATTTTGGGCAAGATAAAACGGATTCATGAAAAGTGTTTCTGCTTAGGTATTGGATAAAATGAAACTTACATAATTCTTATTGAAAGGTGCAAAACGGTAATTCAAAATAAGAGTTATAATTATAACTATCAGGCCAATTCGAGTTATTCGATCTGTTTCCAATATGATAGGTACTGATCTGTCAGTGTCAAAAGTGACGTTTTTGGTTGAATAAATGTCACTTGTGACATTAACAGATCAGTTAAGTATCATATTGATAACAGATCGAATACTTAACGAAAACTCGAATTGGTCTGTAAGTTAAACTATTCAACCTAATATGTAGTAAGTATCAATTATTTAGTAACCTCTTTTATTTTAATAAGATATATTATTTATGTGCAATTGTGCAATGGTTTAAAAATTTGTTAGTAATCTGTAAATTATCATTTTCATACGCACTGCCTCATTGCTTAGGTACTCTTTAATACTTTTATGTATGTATTGAGTGTTGTAATACAGAAAACTACAGCTTTTGAATAAACGCTTTCATTAAATCTCGAGAGGATTAAGTAGAATACTGAACTCCTGGTACGAAGCCTTTCATACACCAGGCAGAAGACTCGCCTTTTGTTGGGTTATGTATGCATATTTTCAGCAACTGCACCTAATTATATAGTACATCCTATTAGTTAATGGTAGTGGCTGTAAAGTCTAGTAGGTAATTACCTATTAAACAAATTGTACATTCGACTTATTTTTATTTTGCGTGCAGTTCAATCCTTGGCATTGTGGTAATAGGTTCGCAGTAAGCTAAAATTAAAATGTATATAACTATGCTGCTCTATAACATATTTCGAAATGGTCAAGTCGAAGTCGGAGCTATATTTTATAAAACGAATGGCTCTGTGAGAACTTCCAGTGAATATAACGTAAACGATGAAGAAGAACCAAAAATATAAATATTTCGACATTTTATTATTCTCTCTTGTGAATAAAATCATTAGCTTCTTCGAAATTAAAGTAGACCATTCCTCTGTGACACTGCGGACGAACTATGGGCAAGGTTTCGTTTACCCTAGCGGTCTGTTGGCCTTGATTCATTCCCTCGAAGTGAAACTAATCTTGATTTAAGTTTCCAAGTGATTCCGTCTGTGATATGCTACTGAAACTTATTTATTAGGTGAAGGTAAAAAAAGTCTTCGTTTCTATGATTATCTTTTAGCAGAAATAAACGTATTTTTGGTTTAAATCCGTGCCGAGTATACGCTGCTTTATAAAGGTAATATACCTACATCTGTGATAACGTTATGGGGAAGTAGGAACCCCCGGGAGAAATTTACTTGATTTGTTCATAGTTTTGTGCATCTTATAGTGAGCAGACGGTAACTCTCTTTATAGTAACATAGATGGTTGAGACTGGGTCCCGTTGTTTCCCATAAAGTTTTAAGTCATAATGTATTGTTTGTCATATTATCATTAGTCATAAAACTGAAACCATTAACATTTCAGGATTTTTGTTAGGGTCCTATACTATAGATAGGTTAGTTTAGGTTAGGTTTGTTTTATGGCATTCCTGAAAAGTGACACGTTTCTGAACCAAATGAATTATGAGTAACGAAAATTCGGGCAAACAATACATTATGGCTTAATATAGGTATAGCCCAATAGTAAAAGTACTGTAAAGTTAATTCCTTAAAAATAAACCTACGCGATGGTGATTAATTTTATTGATTATATACAGTACCTATAATTGACATCATTAAGTTCAACACAACTAAAAAATACGCCAACAGTTCATTTCAGCGTGGAATATGTCGCCGCCCCTAACTTGAATGCTGATATTGAAAACTCTAGATAAAAGGAAACGTGATTTTTTGAGAACTTTTGAACGTTTGAAATATATAATATAATTATAAATGTCCATAAAGAGAAATCCTAAGCCTACCTCAACATAATGGATAAACGAACATACTTACTGCAGGGGCTGATGAACTCCCCCTGCCAGGAAATTACGTGCCTTATCGGAATTGTAGGGTTCCTTCGAAAACGGAAGCACCCAGCGTATTTTTTATTTCCCAAATTGGACCAAAATTACTGTTGGTTCAATTAACAGTTGCATACTTACATTTAATCATGTACTAATGAGTCCAGTTAAATTACCTACTTTCATAATAGATTTCAGGCAATAAATGTCTAATGAATAGTAGAAATAGAATAGCGGTATTCGGAAAACAAGATCCGTTCTAGAGAAGAGAACGATACGATATGTACTAGATATCAACTAATTTCGATATTAATTAGATATCTTTTGCAGGTCAATTCGGGCAACCAGTGTCACTTTTAAATGAAATTATCGTTTTAAGATCGTTTCAAAATCGTTTTGAGATCTAAAAATACATAACGAGACGTTTAAGACATTGTGAAAATCGTTCAGGAGTATCTCCAGAATCGCGGAAATGTCAAATTTGACAGGCTAGATCTTAAAAATATCGTTGTCGTATCTTGATGATGTCTAATAGACATCTAATAGATGTCTAGTTTAAAATCCGAATCGGACCCATAGATTGTTCTTAACATTGTAATTGCGCATGATGCGACACATCGCGCTTAAACGCTACAAATTCTTTCGCTACAAAGCATAAAATGCTACGCGCTACGACGCAAGGCTACGAAATGAGCAAATCAGAGAAAGAAACCAAATCATTAGGATTGAAGGTGTTGATAATCTGCCTTGATCTCAAACGGTTCGTATTAATAATTTTAAGGGTCCACTTTGCACTACTCCGACTAAGGAAACATTAGGTAACTTGAGAGGACCTCATTTATTACTAAACAGGGTTTTGGCCGTAGCTGTTCGTTGCTGCTAAAATTGTGGCATCGGATATGAAAAATGGGAAATACAGTTTTCATCGATATCAGAACTGCAATTAAAATATTGATATTATGAATTTGTGTTAGAGTAACAGTATAAACTATAGGTACAATATTGTATCTAAACTTGGGTATCGGTGTTAAACTTGGACTAATCACTCTTGTTTAAAAGCGAGTAAACTTTAATCAATTAAACTTCTTGAAGATTTCCCGTAAATAATACTTTAATACTGAGATAAGTTCCGTTGAGACGTTTATGATGAAGAGCCTTGCGAATTACTGGGTGTATTAATTAATATTATATCAAAAAGTTTATGATTCTCGATAAAACAATTTAAATTATAAGTCATTTTGTATTTAAGTATGCTTATCTGATATTTCTTCTAAAGAAAACAGTAAGTAGGTATTTATATTTATTCTAACCAAGAGGAGAAATTAGATAAAAAAATATAAATTGTTATTTATGTTCCGTTTTTAATCAGGTTAATATATAAATAAAAACAATTAACGTAAAATAATCTGATAAAAATAAACAACGGCAAAAGCGGCATACACCCATTTGCCAAATTCCGGTATTTCCGAAAAGCCTGATATTTGGCAAGTCGTTAATAAAACGGCTTATTCATAAAGCCCATCGGATCAACTGTCAACATGGTTGGCGCGATGCGGCCGGCTTAGGCATTTTATAAAACTCCGAAATCAATCACGACGATAAAAAAATGAAGTTTGTCGAACGAGTGAGGAACTCGGACTCTAATTAATTGTTCTGCACACTTAGCGAGGCATCAAGATAAAGTTTTACCCTTTCATGCTTTAATAGTTTTCGACGAGTCGATAAAAAGACCAATAGACGAAGAGTAGAATACCTATTATACCTTCATTCATTGACAACCATAGTAGGTCTTGAGGTCTAGTAATTAATATACTAATTTTTTATATGGTAAAATGTGTTTGTCTATTTTTAACTGACTGCTGCTTATAATCCTAATCAGAATAGTCTTTCGATACCGATTATACCTGATATAACTGTTGAATAATTTTACGGTTTAGACTCACTTGTTTTAAGCCACTCGCGCGACATGTTTCGGAGAGCCTAGGTAAAACCATTCAACCGTAAAATTATTCAATGTTAGTATGTCTCACAACAGTTTAAATTGGATATAACTGTTCTATATTTATAATAATATTTGTTTTAAAGGAATACTTACACTTAGTGTAAGGCCTGAGTAGACGCTCATGTTGAGCGTGCAGCGGGGCGGGGCGGCGGCGTGCATGTCAAACAAATGCAAGCGTATATGAGCGGCCTTAGTGCACGCTGCTCAAATCACTTGTGAGCCCGACGCCACGCTGCACGCCCCGCCGAACGCTCCGCTCCGAGCGTCCACTCAGGCGTTACACTTAATCGCCATTGGTTCATAAGCATCCCATAACGTTGTTTGAAGGCAAGCATTTACTTTGAGTGGGCTCCCGTCACGGGCAAAATTTGTTGTCCCTTAACTTCTATTAATGGCTTTTGTTTGTTTTTAATTTAATTAATTGGAACGGATTATCTCGTTTATTTGTGGGCTTCACTGGTTTACTGGAAAGGTCAACGATCTTTTGGCATTATGCGTCAGACGAATCGAGCTAATAATTTGTCGAAAATGAATCAATTTACGACAAAATTATTGGATGCTCGACAAAAATCCCGAAGGATGTTATTGGTGTTTTCCTGATGATATTTAGAGACCAAAAAAAATTGGGGATTTCAGGGTGCGTAGCCAACGTGCTAATCGTATACCTACGCTCCGTTGCGAACGATACGCAACTGCCACTGTCGCACTAATATGGAAGAGTGATAGAGAGAGCAAGCGTTTGGCACCTTAGCTAGGTTGCCAGAGATAACGCTCAAGAAAAATTTCGTGTTCTTCGTAGGTAGGCTTTACTAGTTAAATTTTTCATGTATCCATGGCTATTTTAGATATAAAACATCGTTTATAACATACCACCGAGTCTAATTATTGAAAAAAAACCGGCCAAGTGCGAGTCGGACTCGCGCACGGAGGGTTCCGCACCATAAAAAAAAAACAAGCAATAAAACGGTCACCCATCCAAGTACTGACCCCGCCCGACGTTGCTTAACTTCGGTCAAAAATCACGTTTGTTGTATGGGAGCCCCACTTAAATCTTTATTTTATTCTGTTTTTAGTATTTGTTGTTATAGCGGCAATAGAAATACATCATCTGTGAAAATTTCAACTGTCTAGCTATCACGGTTCGTGAGATACAGCCTGGTGACAGACGGACGGACCGACGGACGGACGGACGGACGGACAGCGGAGTCTTAGTAATAGGGTCCCGTTTTTACCCTTTGGGTACGGAACCCTAAAAACACTGTAGTTGGATTAGTAGGTAATTTGAACGAATGATTTGATGATTTGATGTTATTAAAATATCTTTGAGCGTCTGTCGATGTCGTACCTACGACGGCGTGTACTTAGCTTGGAGGATATAATCAAACGGAGACGCCATATCTGTAATTTTCCGTACAAAACAGTCTGCCGATTTTTGCGGGGGAGGGGAACGTCAAATGTATGCGTAACGTAAAAATAGCCATGTCAGATAAACGTCAGTCCATACATTGTGTATGACCGTTGGCCGCCTATTTTCGACAGAGGGGAAAGCCTGTTAATGGCTACTCCGTTTAGTTGTATCCTCCAAGGTACTTAGGCACAAGATGCTATTAATTTATTGGTTAATTGGAATTGAAATCATTTATTTCAGACGTTACCGTAAAACGGGGTGAGCAGGTTTCGCGGGGAGAGGTGGGTATGAATGGGGAGAGAAGGTTTGAGAGGGGGTGAGTAGGGGTTTTAAGGCTACTGCTAACAAAATTAATGTATTCCAATTTAAAATGGAGCTACAGTAATACGCATAATAAAAAAAATCTATCTTACAATCTTCCAAAATCACCTTTGTATGAAAACCCCTCTCACCCCAAATACGAGGCACTACGGGGTGAGGTGGGTTTTCCTCTTCATCGTCAAAGTTATGAAATGGAACTACCCAAAATAAAATAAAAACTAAAATACAAACGTCCGGAACACTTATTGTATACACCATTCAGTTTTCATATGTAAAAATAAAATGTTATCGAGGTTTGAATTTCAGTTTTGACCCTACTCACCCCATTTTACGGTACATCCATAATTTGTTAGTACCCTATGACTTAATATCTAGGTTAGTATGAAATAAAATAAAATAAAATAAAATCATTAACTTTAAAACAGTTTTTTTTTTAATTGACATTAATGTAGTTACAAATAACTTACTAAATCTTGTAAGATATTAGAGAAGTGTGCGTACTTATGTTATCTTAATACTTATTAAATTAGGAAGGAACAAGAAATATCTCATTATGCGAAATGTATCAAGAGTGGTGAGTCTCAAACGTTAATTAAGTAGGAGAGGTACTCGCAGGCTATGGAGAAAATTAAGGCAATTATTGGATCCAAAACTTTCCCCGATACGTAATTCTTAGTCTTCGCCATGTTAGGGTTCCATAATGAAGTTATATAACTCTCACGTGTCAAAATCAGGAAAATAAGAACGGTTAATTTAAGTTAGGCGAGTTTATTTACCCACGCCGCTACTTCTTTGTCTGCGCTGTGCGCACGGGCGGCGGCGCGCGCTTGTCGTTACACAAAAGATAAATACCGCCGTCGAACAAGAGAGGTAATTGAGATAAACAGATGTGTATTCTACTGTATAACTTTCCGTCGACGAATGTAACACGTAACAAAATCAACCAAGTTTATCTGCAAACTTACAATCTTTGCCGACGCGTTACAGTCCACGCATGATGTATCGGGTACACGTACGCTAGTTTGAACAACAGAAACTTTTGAAATAACCCAACTTGAGCGTAAATAGCATCGTTACGTAACAAGAAATTGTTTCATTCCTCACAGTGATAATCATGAAGGATGTCATAAAACATAAGTTCAAATGAGGCGGTTAAACGTTAAACATGAACAGGCCGGGCTACGAGTATACCGTGCCTTCATCCACTGCCTACTATCCGACTGTCAACCGACCTCCTCAGTACGATCGGGGCTATGGACAGCTTGCAGTCGCCCCCCTCTACAGCCCTACTTCGCATCCGCTATCCAATTACGCTGATGTATATGAAGGCAATAACGACACTACACTCCGAGCTGAGGAGAGGCATTGGTATATAGAAAATCACAAAAACTTACAACCGAGTTACGAAATCAATCATGATACAACCCCTCAAGATGCCAAAATTAAGAAAGAGGAGGAGAAGAAAGCTGATGTTCCTATCAGAAGAGCAGATGCGTCACAGGCACGACAGAGACGAAAAGAAGACCGCTGTTCCTGTGAATGTTGGCCGAGCACTGACAATAACGACGTGGCGGATAATGCTAGGGCAGGAACAACGAGATCGTTGTCGGGTGTCGATATGGTAGCTTCATATGGAGTCTATGGAAACCCGCAGGATGATGAAACCTCCGGATTTGCGCGGCTGTCCGAGAAGAATGCGGCTTGCGGGCAGGGCAGCGAAGCTCCAACTCAGGGTGTGATAGTGAACCAGCAGGGAAACAGTGCCGTGGTGCGGGCGACGGCCGGACACGAGAACACTTGTGGCAAGTGCTGTGTGTGGACTTCTAATGCGCCCGCCGCTAACTCCGAGGACTATTGCTGGATACATTATTGTAGACCGGCTTTAATTATCCTTTTGCTGCTGTTTTTTCTAGTCTTGTTGGGCGTGTCAACAGGGTTCTTATTAACAAATAACTGTAAGTATCTATTTTCATAATTTAATCTAGTTTCTTATTCACTTATACGATTTGGTTATAACTTGTTTATAATATAACATTAACAACGGTCAATATATATAGAGGCGAAGCATATTTGCTGTGAGGTATTGTTCCGTGCATATTAGCTACCTATGTATGTACCTGTCACCGTAAAATTGTAAACACTCGTCATATTATAATCTGGCTAGTTACATTATGAACTGACGGTAGGGAGATTATAATCTAACCTAACCTAACCTACGTTAGATTATAAACTAACGGGTTCACAATCTTACGGTGTCATACCTACCTACATAACTTAGGCCCTAAACGACGGCATTGCATGAACAAAATATTTCCTTTGGCAAGATTGATCCTTAGGACAGTTAGGACCCAAGAATAGATTTAAGAAATGGAGCCACCAAGATTTTCGATGTAAATTTTTAGGGGGGGGCCAAGTTTGGTATTGTTTTCGTATATTTATGATATCATAATGACACCATTCCAAAGTAAGAAAACATAAAATATGAATTTTTTTTTTTAAATTCCTCTTCACGCTTAAACTGCTAAACCAATTTAATTGAAATTTGGTATAGAGATGGTTTGAGTCCCGTGGAAGAACATAGGATACTTTTAATCTCAAAAATAATCCCTTAGGGTGTGAAAAGGGAGGTGGAAATTTGTATGGGGATTCAATAACCGCTAAACCGATTTATTTAAAAATTTCTCTTGTTCACGCAACGCCGTCGTTGACCTTTTTATGCTCTGAGCACAGTCGACTATATTTACTCGACCAATAGTTTCAAGTTTCATAGACATTCAGTACCATACCAACCTTTTTGAATCCCTTTGTAACTAAGGAAAACATACGATGACTTTTTAAAATATTGAAGTTTCCGTAGCATAAACTTAAAATTTAACGTAGCGTTTTAAATTGAAAATAGCGTCAACACGTTTTTAAGATTAGGAGAAATCTAACGATACATCGTTACAGCATTTATATAAATACTAGAAATCTGTCCAGGATCCTAGGCTGTAGATAGGCTGCTATTAAAACATCAGTTGTATTGTTTGTTGATATTGGCGTAGCTCGTGTAATGCCATTAAGTGCAATATAACATGATTAGTGATTACTTTCAGTGTGACAGCTACAACTACTTATATTAATAGTTTACATAATAGTTTAAATAATAAGATAATATATACTAAAGTCATCAAAGGAAGTTATGATTAATAGGACTATTTATAAAAAAAAAAGAAAATTAATTGATTATCAAGGATGTGACAAGGATAAGATAGACACCTAATCCAATAATGATACTTGCGTTGCGCAAGTGCGGTTCGTAGCAGGGATGTTGCGAATATCCGTCCGCATCCGCAACCGCGGAACTTCCGCATTATTTTCAACATCCGCATCTGCATCCGCATAAAATCGATGCGGAGTTTAACGCGGATGCGGATGTGGAACAGGTCGGTACAGGAACGTCTTATAGCATCGGCGTAAGTGCTAGACTGCTAGGTAATCTAGTCATTAGCCAAAAAAATCTATTAGAAATGAGCAGTCAACCGTGAGTGGGACTCAAAGTACGGAACCCTTGGAACGCGAGTCCGACTCGCACATGGCCGGTTTTTAGGGTTCCGTAGCCAAATGGCAAAAAACGGAACCCTTATAGATTCGTCATGTCTGTCTGTCTGTCTGTCTGTCTGTCTGTCCGTCTGTCCGTCTGTCCGTCTGTCAGTCCGTCCGTATGTCACAGCCACTTTTCTCTGAAACTATAAGAACTATACTGTTGAAACTTGGTAAGTAGATGTATTCTGTGAACCGCATTAAGATTTTCACACAAAAATAGAAAAAAAACAATAAATTTTTGGGGTTCTCCATACTTCGAACTGAAACTCAAAAATTTTTTTTTCATCAAACCCATACGTGTGGGGCCTATCTATGGATAGGTCTTCAAAAATGATATTGAGGTTTCTAATATCATTTTTTTCTAAACTGAATAGTTTGCGCGAGAGACACTTCTAAAGTGGTAAAATGTGTGTCCCCCCCCTGTAACTTCTAAAATAAGAGAATGATAAAACTAAAAAAAATATATGATATACATTACCATGTAAACTTCCACCGAAAATTGGTTTGAACGAGATCTAGTAAGTAGTTTTTTTTTATACGTCACAAATCGCCTAAATACGGAACCCTTCATGGGCGAGTCCAACTCGCACTTGGCCGCTTTTTGAAATAAAAATTACTAAAATGTAATATTTGACGTTTCTTATGTAGGTACCTATCTTGACATCCGCATCCACATCCGCGGATGTGAGCCTTTAAAAAATCGGCATCCGCAACATCCCTGGTTCGTAGTGCGATTAATTCAATTAACGCCAATATTGGCGCAATTCTACGTACGCTATGGATTAACATGGAATGAGAATATTAGTGGTAGCATGATGGCTGTGTTTATCGGTATCAATATTAATATACACGATATGTGTTGCTGAAACGAAGCGCACACTCTGAAAATCACCGCTTTGATTAACACTCTAAATGTTACAATTTGGGCTGTTATACACGATGAAATGTTTAAATTCAATATTATCATATACATTTATATATTAAGTGAAATACATAGCATGACGCACCAAATAGTTATCAGTATCGAGCGTTGTCGTGGATGGCGGAGTGGTATCAATTTCCAACGCTGTAATTACGTTTAGTTTAGAGAGAGAAAGAGAGAGAGCGATTATTCATTTTGGCACCGTATTAATCTAAAAAGGCGCCACGATTTTACAAAACCTCTGCTGGCTTAACTCACTGCACCTTAATATTAATAGTTAATACACGTCACGATGTTCCGCAAAATTATCACCTGTGGTCGCTTTTTTATCATCTGTCATCATGTCTGTCACGTTCTAACAAGTATGTAAGTAAGAAAGTGACGCGTGACTCGACGACAAAAATGCGACCATGATATGTTGTATGCTGCGGGCTCAGCACGGTTACATTTTTATTGACTATCACTATGCCCGTCACTTTCGCACTTACATACTTGTCAGAACGTGACAGGCATGGTGATAAACGATAAAAATGCGACCGTGCTACCAGGGCTGCTGGCTATGATACATTAAATGACAGAGCTTATTTTAATAACTGTACAGCGTAGAAAATTTGGAGATAGACGGAGAACGTTAAAGAATAAACCATAGTGTAATAGAGATCCTCCTAAATAATTTTTTCTTTTACCTAAATAAATTCTAGTGAACAGCTTGTTTCCCGTCTTATAAAGTTGCATCTACTATGGGCAGTTATGTTAAGTTTCAACGATTCTATTTTCTCAATTCAGCAAAACACATTTCACCCAAACAAGTGAAATTAGTGTTTTTTCGAGACGATGACTCGTGAAGTTGCAATAACTCGCTTTACCACACCCAGCAGTTTAAATCTCAGCGAATGCTCGACGTTAAAAACGAAAAAAAAATGATTGCATTAAAATGAAAATTCTTTAGCTAGAGATTCTCAGGATGGTAAGGCGGCAATTGATTTTAATTTAATTCCTCTTCACCAAATGACATAATTGCGAAGTGGCGAGAAAAAGTGATCTCACTTAGAATGGTTTTAGAGCTGCATTTATTGTTTCAAATCGGGATTTTATTTAGACGAGTCGAGTTTTGTCTCGGTATGTTTATGGCGAGGTTGGCTGCGCTCGTTTTTCTCTCTGGCAGAACATTAATTTTAGTGGCACTCTGCCCGCCACCCAGAGCTGGATTTTCAAATTGCGGTGAAACTACTGGAATTAGGGAACCGCTTTAAATATTCATGCGGCAGATTCGGGAATGGGAAAAAATAAGAACTTGTAAAGGTGAACTTGATTAAAGCTACACTGTTTTTTGTTTGGACGCTTTGTAGTTACCAAATACGAATAGAATTGTTACTTAATTTATACAAATTCTATCTGATACAAAAATCCTTATTATACGGTATGGAACACCATTAAATTATCAGTAGGTAAATGACCATATTTATTTATGGTAAATAAAGTTACATCTACTATTTATGTCAATCAAAAAAATATTAAGTTTAAATTTTAATTCATTTAAATAAAACTACCGCTCTGCGTTTTTATTGTATTACTTAATTATTTTTAGGTAGGTACTTGAGATCAAATCTCCCTTAATATTGAAAGCTTCTTAAATACTGGCAGTCATTTTTAATTTGAGAACGGGTAAAGTTATTTTACACAAAAAATAATCCCTTTAATTTCGGGCGCCTAATGTATTCAGTTTCATGGTAAAACCGTCAGATTTTAGATTATTTAAATAATTTCCAAGTAAGAACATTATGCCCACTGAGATATCATTAGAAATTTACCTTTTCATGAATAAGGGACGGGTTCATTAAAAGTTATTTTAATCCTGTTCTAATTTACTGCATGGTAATTAGTTTTGCTTGCATTCTTCTGTGGTGTCGAGTTCCAGGTTTCATTTCGGCGGGTGTCGTAAAAGCCGAACAGGAGAACAAAAGGCGCAACATTTCTGTCTACGCGGATTAACTTTGCTTTAGGTGAGAGTAACATAACATTTCGGAATGTGACACAGCGGGGTCGCGACTAATGGGGCCGCAGTCCGGTTATATATAAAATACAAGAAGAGGCTGGCAGAACGCGCCGCAAGCCGGGGTGTACTGGGGCGGTGCGCCATATTGTTTTATTGCAAATTGGTTGGACGTAGACCGCGCCTGTCCTTTACATATACGAGGCTATTAAACGACGCCCGGTGTCCAGTCACGTGTTAAACGAATCCGATCGCTGCATACAATGTTAGATCGAGAACGGCTCTCGTGACACGTAACTAAGGTTTGGAAAAATCGTAGTCGCTATGCAAATGGCAGGCGATTTTCCACGTCCGAACTGCTGGACGAGTTAGTTTTGTTCCGTTTTTTGCCAATTATTTGCTCAATTTAAACGTTATACGGACTCGGAATTAAACAATGACTTTTAGTAGGTCATTCCCAATCCGTTCTCGTTACCATAATATATAAAACCTACAGAGCGTGGATATCCGATACTTCATATCATAACATGATTGATATTTTAAATTTTGGTTAGTATTGAATCTAGAGTAAAATCATTTATTTAAAATATACTTGCAATATAATTTGAGCCGAATAACCTGTAACGGCAAACACGTGTATATTGACAACTTGAGCATCACATATTCGCCTTCTATTCCTTGCCCAGTAGTGTCAACAAAACAAAAAGTCAAATATCCTAAATTACAATGGAAATATATCGTATTAAATTTTAACACTACTTATTACGCATACTTTGATAGGTATATTATGTTATGCATAGTACATATTTAATCCTCTTAACTCAAAACAGGTCTATACTGGTGGCTATATTTCAATTGTTCCTGAATTTAACCTCTATCTTGTTGTAGATAAAAAAAAATCATCGTGTTTCGTTTAAAAAACAGTCCACTATTAAGAATAAGAAATCAAAGCGTAGTTATTAAATTCTATTTCATAAACGTATTTAAAGACTAAATATAAGCTACCTAACCGAGTAAATCGATTTGGGTATGTAATGATTATCAGCCGTCAACGGCGGGTTTGGTAAAGTTTATGAATCACGCACCCACGACCGTGTTGTCCTGCTGCTATACAATAATTGAGTATGAAGCTATAATTCCTACGACGATAATGAATATGACTAACGGTTTCCTGACACGCAGCTTTTTACCTTAATAAGTAGCACCCAGTCACAAAAATGCGCACAAAGGGTATTGAATTATGTACCGACGGAAACCTACGGCGCGACCGTTGAATGGTTCCAATGATACTGTCGAAAACAACTTTATTATATAGGTAAATAGCTTGCACCTAAATTGTATTACTTACAATGACAGTTACGTTAGAGTCAGATAAAGAAAATCATTTTTTTACTAGCTATAAACTGTTTTAAGTCTATGTTGAGTATGCGTGTAACTAAATTAGCCCCAATGGAACCCTGAAATCGTTTATTGTGTTCTGAAAAATTACCCCTCACACGCCGGCAGCTTTTTCATTGTGCCCACACTGAACTTGCATTTCTAAAAATCCATTATTAAAGCAGGTCACACACAAAATGTCACATATAGCAGTGTTATCTTTATTTAATGTTCTATTTTACCGATAAGTCTACAATAAGTATTCATGTAAAACATCGACCGAATTATGTTTAAATGTAATGTATGGTGTGTGTACTTATATTTTAAATGACCCCTAAAACAGTGTGGCTTGCTAATTTAGCTAAAAAACTTCAATAAATACGCACGTGGCGTTGTTTAATGTTATTTTTTGTAAACAATTTAACCTGTGTTAAACTTGATTATACCTATTATTATTGTGCTATTACAATTTCTGATGGCATTTTGTCGATAGTGCCTATTAATTGAAATTTAAGGCAACATGATCACGATTTGTCTTTTCTTCGCAATTTAAACTCATTATTTTATTTCTGTATTACTTAACTTGTACAAAAACAAGTTACACAAACACGACTAAATTAATTATTTCCGATTCGTCATAAACTTGTTAATAAGCTAAAGGCGAAGCCGGTATCATAAATCTCTCCATTAATGCCGAGAAAACTTGGCGTCCATTGTTTTGATTGGACGTATAGCTGTAACGTCGAGTCACATCATTCGCGGAACTTCGCCCTTCGTGAAACTTCTAACAGATAATGATCACAACAGATTACTCGCGAAGGAGACAGGGCTTCGGCTAACAAAGCTTTAGACGTGGCCAGGTGGCCGGGAGCCGCTTATGGGCAAGTGCGTGATTGCGCTTGACACTCGTAATATCCGGTCGCTGTGCTGCCCGATGGTATCAATTTCAATTTGTTGCGGCTCTGCAACGGTTGCTACTCGTTCATTGTATGAATTGATTTCGCTTAGTTTCCTGCTGAGGATTGGACTAAATCTCAGAATTGCTGCTCGGAAGCTACGATTTTGAGTGGAGCACTAGATCTTGCCGGCGCTTTTGTTAGCATGAAACTGGGGAAAAAAGTTCAATTCCTCTTTGGTACATTTATAAAGTATAAGGTATAAAGAGGGGCCCATCGTTATTTTTTAGGGTTCCGTACCCAAAGGGTAAAAACGGGACCCTATTACTAAGACTCCGCTGTCCGTCCGTCCGTCCGTCTGTCCGTCCGTCCGTCCGTCCGTCCGTCCGTCTGTCACCAGGCTGTATCTCACGAACCGTGATAGCTAGACAGTTGAAATTTTCACAGATGATGTATTTCTGTTGCCGCTATAACAACAAATACTAAAAACAGAATAAAATAAAGATTTAAGTGGGGCTCCCATACAACAAACATGATTTTTGACCGAAGTTAAGCAACGTCGGGCGGGGTCAGTATTTGGATGGGTGACCGTTTTATTGCTTGTTTTTTTTTGTTTGTTTTGCTCTATTTTTTGTTGATGGTGCGGAACCCTCCGTGCGCGAGTCCGACTCGCACTTGGCCGGTTTTACTTTTCTTATGTTTAATATGAACTTGCAGTTTTGTCTATGGTACTAGCGAACAAAATTTGAACCCATTCACACTTATCTTCTTCTTCTATCTATCCTGTTACCACCTGCTGGGGTGTAGGGCTCGAATCTTTTCCTTCCACTTACTCCGGTCCTGGGCAGCTTGGGTAGCCTCCTCCCACGCCATCCCCAACACACTTATACAAATATGACAATGTGAGAGTAGGCAAGCTTAAAAACCGGGCCTTCATTGGTAGAGGTAAATATGTACCTTACTAATTTAATAAAGTTATATAGCCATATCAATATTATAAAATGAAGGACTTCCTGTGTTTGGTGCTCTTACCAATTATTTCGTTTATTTTATTATTTGTTGATAGGACATGTAAGACGTTGGAATAAGTCGTCTAACTGGATGAGGAAGGCCGCATCCTAATTGGCAACCATTGATCTGGAATCTTCTTAAGACTTGGTAAAGCCATCACTTTATTGGGTTCGTCATTGTTATTGTAGTTTAAAAGTTACAAAAGTGGCATACGATTGTATTTCCATTCAATTGCAGTATTTCAAAAGTTAGATATAATATACCAGAAATTAGGTAGTTACGTATAGGGAAAATACCAGGTCGGTAATATTCCTAACTAGGATTTTCTGCTTCGTAAAACCCAGAAATCAAATCGAGCCAAGTTTCAAATATCGGAACCCAAATTTCGACCCTGCATTCCGGATAAGGATTTTCTGTTCAAACGGCGTGAAAATTAATCGATTAGCTATTCTCGTTCCGCTTCAAAAGGTAAAGTTGATCGTGACTCGCGGAGCCAGTCGCCTGCCGCTAAGCCCGGGGTGAAATTAATTACACTAGTAAAAAACTCACCAGACTATACGTGGTACCTACAGCAGGAACAAATTTACTGACTAGACCGATGAGTTTGTAATTTGGGATCTGAATTTGAATTCAGCTAACCTATTTGTAGAGTGGAAAACAATTTTGCAAATATTTGAAATGTTATTTCGATCACCTTTGATATTAATGAACAGAAATACCGTCGATAAATCGAAGAATTCTTTTTCATAAAAGCGAAAATGGTATATATTTTCAACAATTTCTATGACTTAAGAGTAGTAACTCAAATAGCTGTATCTGTGTCGTTCTTTCACTTTAGGTACCTACTCTCAGTTACATGGGTATACCTATATAACATGTGATTTTTTGGGCTTTCTTCTATCCGTTGTATCGTTATATCTTTTATTTGCTTTCAAAGCTAACACAAGTAAGGAGTTATAACGATTTATTATACTAACATAAATAATGGGAGTAGTGGTAAAATTACGAGTAGTTAATTATTTAAAGTAGGTGGTAGAGGTTTTCCTAAAATAATATTGCTTATTTCTAAGATACAGATAGTTTCAAGTGGTATACTGACATACAGAGTTTCTAAGGATGAACGACTGTAATTTAATGAATAGGTACTTAAAGCACTATTTATATGTTAGCTGTGTAGTGTTTCACAAAATTAACTCACTAAGTTCAGCAAACAAGCTTTAATTAACGTAAATAAAGAGTGACAGCCATGCAAGAACGAAGAAGACACCCAGTCTGCACGGGACAGTAATGATAAAACAACAATATTTTGCTTAAAATATGTGTGCCAACTGTCGATCGGGTATACATTTTAGGTCTTCATTCGGTTTGTTAACCACGGAAGTTTTGTAAAGAAATTGGAGTTGGCATTTTAGAATTAGCTACAAGTTTTTAACCATATTTTTTGTCTGTGTTTCTAAGCAATAATTGTACTTAGGTATTATTTCATTGCGATAAGGCTTGCAGTATGGTTTCTGCGTAATCAAAAACACCGATAATAAAATACGAACTGTTCGACTCCAGTAGAGTATAATAGGTACTATTTCCAAATAAAATAATAAAATTGATGATACATTGAATTTCAATTGCATAACAACTACTAAAAATAAATAATTCGTAAAAATTTCACACCAAATAAACTTTTTCTATATATATTTCTATAAAATAACGTTTTCACTTCTCATGTTCAAAAAGTGCACCTTTATGTTGTGCGTAGACGACATAAAATCGCATTTTATGCTCTAGAGCATAAAAGTAAAATTTTCTTCTAAGACTAAGGTAATCGGTCTCAACAGCCAAACAGTTAAAACATATTGCACAATTTTACTGAGAAATAAAATTGTGTAGATGACAAAACTTGTTATATTATTTTATTTTTGCTACAATTTATTAGAAGTCCGTATTTTCTGTCATTAAATTTAGTAAATCACATAAAATACGAGTCGATTATCGTTCAAAAATGCTCCGAAATGTTTGACTTGGCAGAAAACCAAGCGTCTGAAACTCTGATCACATGTTGAAAATTAAAAAAAAAAATTAAAAAGTTAGTTGGCGGTAATTGGTTATGTATTATGTTCTTTCGCTTTACGACAATTTCGTGGTGTAAATTGCCGTGAAAAATATAATTTATTTTCCTCGCAATCGAAGTGAAAAGCAGAGTGTACAACAAGGGCATAAATGTCCATTTTTACCCTCGTCTACTATTTTGTATTATATTTATTACAAAAAATTGCCTCGGGTAAAAATGGGTCACTTTATGCCCTTGTTGTACAATACCTAACCACTTAAAAAAAAACAACTTGTTACTATTGAAATGTAGGTGTAGGTATGTAATTGAAAACCCAAATAAACATATTTTTCATCTTTTTCTACTTATTCAAAGCTAAGGGAATATAAAAGGAAATAGATAGACCATATATATGCAATATAGACATATACATACCAACATTACCAACCAACCAGACATGGTCTGTTTAGTTTGCAATATGAATAATTTTGATACCAATAAATAGCAACGGGCAACGGGCGAATGCCAACATGGCCAGCAATACGTGATCTCATTTAGGTATTCCTAGAAACGTCGTATTGATGCTCGAAACATTCAAGTTTCTTTCTATCTTTGGAATTCAAACTTTATAATATGCATTTTGAGATGATACATTTTATTTTATCATTAGATCCTGCAGAGCGCTGTTCTTACAAAATATGAAAGTAGGTATAAATAGTTACATTCAACTTAGAGGTAGTTAACTCTTCATAATTATGTATTATATTATTTATTTATGAACCATTTTCTTGATGGATGTTCACACAAAACTAGTTGTTCGTGCTATACTTAATACATCTATATCCGATTTTACTAAGATTTTTTCCTTTAAATTAAATAAAAAAAAACTACAACTAAGTTTTTTACATCACAAAAACATCAGATACTTATCTTAACTTTGAGGTAGGTAACCGAAATTTTACAAATTGGGTTATAGAACCCAATAGAAAATCATTATTACGATCCATGTATAACAACTGATGTTAGGTGACTGAATCGTTACGGGGTTACGTAAAGGGTAACATTCCATTTCTGACCGCAGCTGCACTACTGGTACTGAACGCGTCGCTGTTATTGTCAATTTCCATAGTAAAATGAACAGTAGTGCAGCTGCGGTTGGAAATTGGAGAAAACACATAGCACATTAAATATACATATGTATGGCAATTGGTTCACATCGATCAAATGCCAACCAAATTTTGTGCTGTCTTATAACAAACTTTCTACCTATCTGTACATATAATCTGATATGTTTATGATTTTCGGTGATTTCACATTTCCAATTTAAATTTATTTATATTTAGAAAAACAAATCAAACAAAAGGGGTTACTTAGTTAGAAAGTATATAGTTACCTAGGTACTATCTGACATATATTATAATACGTGAGTGTACGTATGGGTTCGTCCATTTATTTTGAGAAATACGTCCGTATAAATGAAACTACTTACTGTGTTAAATTAAATCTGTTCCGTAGCGCAATGGTCAGGCTCGCGGCCTGAGTTTGGTTTTATAATTAGCTACATTAATTATGTCAGTGAACTGTTCAAATAACACAAATGAATGGATTCAACACTACCGTACGGGAAAACGATAATTCAACTCCGGGTTAAATGGCTTGGTTGTATTTGCTTAAGTCATTATAATTACTTATATGGTACCTAGCAAATTAAACTTTATTCTGCCGTAATATGGATAATAATTGTTTCCCGTTTAGGCCACCTTAGACAATATTATATAAGTATATTAAATGTGCTTTCCCATATGTATAATATAATTATTTTTGTTACAGATTTACATTATCAGCCACGGCCGCCTGCTCCTGAGGGTAAGCACATAACTATACTACCTACATTAAAATAGTTAATTGTTTTAACACAGGACAAAGTTGTTGTTTAATCTCTCGTGCTAATATTGATATCCGAGCAAGCGAAAGATTCCATAAATTAATCACCAGCGCGCGTAGCGAGGTCTAGCTGGTTTCGAATCCCGGTAAAGAGATTTATTTTTATGTTTAAATATCGCAATTATTTCTTCCTTAGTTAAGGATGTTATTATTTGTGTCTAGATAAGTGTATACACTTATCTAGACACCTAGAGAGAGATGATATAGGTATCATTGCATAGTAGGTACCCATAGTACAAGCTTTGCCTAGTTTGGAGCTGGGACAATCTGTGTAATTTTGTCCCCAAATACCTATTTATTTATTTAACCTTTTAACCGCCAGCAATTTTTGATCGAGCGTGCTCGTGTCGCCACCGACAGTAATTGTACCACGCAGAGTATGGTTGGCATAGTTACGGGAGTTATAAATGTGCTGTAAAACCAAATCAGATCTTTGTCTTATTTATCAGATTGTAGCGAAATGAGCTGGATATGTAATGTCTTATATATCAGACTCTGGCGGTTAAAGGGTTAATTTAAGTACACTTCCAAACGTGATGTTTTATATTTAAAATCGGTACGAGTATACCATGCTATTAAAATCTGAAACATCTGAATTTGCCTGTTTTATATTATAGCCTTACCTATATGAAACAGTAAAACACGGTCCTTATCAGCGGTTCGCATGTGTGCGGTGCGGGTGACATGCCAACTCCGCCAGCGTCTCGAGCCAACAAAATTGCTTTGTCCTGACTCTCACAAGGACGCCCCTCGCATTACGTGGGCAAACTCCACGCCTAAGAGTATTGTACACTTGTTGTGTTATTATTTCTGGCTTATTCCTTAGAACATCCGTCCTCTCATGACTTTCGTTTACTATGTAAATCAAATGTTCCTAGTGTCAGTGCACTGTTTCACGTAGAGGGACATAAGTCTAGGATATCAGGATGCAAATGTTTGTTATTACTTAATATTTAGTTTTGTTATTTCTGTTTTGGTGTATTTTTTTACACTGCTATTTTTGTTTGTGTTACCGTGACCTCCCCTAATGAATGCAATGGTCAACTCAGTGATGGATCAGGCAGGCAGCAGGCAGTGATGGCTGCGATCGAGTTTACGCAATCGTTAACGTCAATTGTCAACTAGTGGTACGCTACTAGACTTGTTTTGATTTCTACTTATTACATTTAGGCTGCGTTTCCACCAGAGATGTGAGGCAATGCGTAGCGAGGAATATGTTTGTTAAGAACCAATATAAATTGTCCACTAGAGCTGCGCTGAGCAAGGATAAGAAAATGAACCGATTCTATTCGCTCTTAACAAACACCCTCGCTACGCATCCTTGCACATCTCTGGTAGAAACGCAAGCTAAATGTACGCACATCTATATATATAAACGTGAAAGACCTGACTGACTGACTGACTGACTTAAATCAACGCACAGCCCAAACTGCTGGGACTAGAAAGTCCAAATTTGGCAAGTAGGTTCCTTATAAGATCGACTCGGGTCGACTAAGAAAGGATTTTTCAAAATTCATCCCCTAAAGGGGTGAAATGGGGGTCTAAAGTTTGTATGGGGTTCAAGTTTTATTTTGGGCTAGGAAATTGAAACTTCGTTAAAAGATAAATTATTAAAATACAAGAAAACTAATTTCAGCGTTTTTGAAAATTCATTCCCTAAGGTGGTGAAAAAGGGGTAGAAAGTTTGTATGGAGATCGAATTTTTTTTAACCGCCTTAAAAAAAAAAAAAAAGGAGGTTCTCAGTTTGACCCGTATGTATGTATGTATGTATGTATATTTGTTCGCGATTATCTCGCGTTCGGCTGAACCGATTTTGATGCGGTTTTCAGAAAAGTGTTTGTTACATTCTGGAGAAGGTTTTAGTATACATAGATCTGAGCTGATGCTGAACCCTGGCTGTACCTAGTGGAACTCAGGTTTGGTGCAACATAGGCCCACGCTGTTTTGGTCATCCGACACGCCTTGATGAGCAATTGGAAGAGCAGTACCCAAGATAGAGCTGGTGCTGAACCCTGGAAGTACCTAGTGGAACTCAGGTTTGGTGCAACATAGGCCCACGCTGTTTTGGTCATCCGACGCGTCTTGATGAGCACTTGGAAGAGCAGTACCCAAGATAGAGCTGATGCTGAACCCTGGATGTACCTAGTGGAACTCAGGTTTGGTGCAACATAGGCCCACGCTGTTTTGGTCATCCGACGCGTCTTGATGAGCACTTGGAAGAGCAGTACCCAAGATAGAGCTGATGCTGAACCCTGGTTATACCTAGTGGAACTCAGGTTTGGTGCAATATAGGCCCACGCTGTTTTGGTCATCCGACACGCATTGATGAGCACTTGGGAGAGCAGTACCCAAGATAGAGCTGATGCTGAACCCTGGATGTACCTAGTGGAACTCAGGTTTGGTGCAACATAGGCCCACGCTGTTTTCGTCATCCGACGTGTCTTGATGAGCACTTGGAAGAGCAGTACCCAAGATAGAGTTGATGCTGAACCCTGGCTGTACCTAGTGGAACTCAGGTTTGGTGCAACATAGGCCCACGCTATTTTGGTCATCTGTCACATCTTGATGAGCACTTGGGAGAGTAGTACCCAAGATGGAGCTGATGCTGAACTCTGGATGTATCTAGTGGAACTCAGGATGTACCTAGTGGAACTCAGGTTTAGTGCAACATAGGCCCACGCTGTTTTGGTCATCCGACGCGTCTTGATGAGCACTTGAGAGAGCAGTACCCAAGATAGAGCTGATGCTAAACCCTGGATGTACCTAGTGGAACTCAGGTTTGGTGCAACATAGGCCCACGCTGTTTTGGTCATCCGACGCGTCTTGATAAGCACTTGGAAGAGCAGTACCCAAGATAGAGCTGATGCTGAACCCTGGCTGTAACTAGTGGAACTCAGGTTTGGTGCAATATAGTCCCACGCTGTTTTGGTCATCCGACACGCCTTGATGAGCACTTGGGAGAGCAGTACCCAAGATAGAGCTGATGCTGAACCCTGGATGTACCTAGTGGAACTCAGGTTTGGTGCAACATAGGCCCACGCTATTTTGGTAATCCGTCACATCTTGATGAGCACTTGGGAGAGCAGTACCCTAGATAGAACTGATGGTGAACCCTGGCTGTACCTAGTGGAACTCAGATTTGGTGCAACATAGGCACACTTTGTTTTGGTTAGCCGACTTATCGTCATGTGCCTATGTTGCAGAGTTCCACTAGGTGGGTCGATCAACTATTTTCTAACCGCCTTTAAAAAAAGGAAGTTCTCCGTTTGACCCGTATGTTTGTATGTATGTTTCTTCGTGATTATCTCGTGTTTGACTGAACCGATTTTGATGCCATTTTCGGAAAAGTGTTTGTTACATTCTGGAGAAAGTTTTAGTGTACAGTACATGGATGGTTAGAAAAACCAATTGGATCCGGTAGGTGGCGATGCTATCGGTATACCTACCATCAAATTTAAGTTGCTGAATCCGATTTAGATAAAATAGTGGCAGTGGGAGTCGGAGTTGGACTCGGACTGGGAATGGGAGTGGGACTGGGACTGGGACTGGAAGTGGGAGTGGCAGTGGGAGTGGGAGCAATATTAATACAAATCGTTTAGCACCGAAACGTCATCTTATGTTTTGTCGCGATTATCATCGAGTTAGGCCATCAGTTCAGCAACATTAGTAGGTAGGTAGTTACTTACTAGCCCAAAACTAAATGGAGATCCTAACAAACAAGTATTTTAGCCCAAAACCTAAAATAAATGAAGTACCTATCACTAAAAATAAAAAATAAAATTAAATAAATAAAAAAGAATAAACAAATTAAAAATAAACAAAAAGAAAACCAAAACAAAATAACTTAATACTAAATTACACTAAAACTAAGCCTAACAAACTAGTATTTTAGCCCAAAACCTAAAATAAATGATTGACCTATCTCTAAAAAGTAAAAAATAAAATAAAATAAATAAAAAATAATAAAAAACTTAAAAATAAACAAAAAGAAAACCAAAACAAAATAACTTAATATAAATTCTTTTTTTAAAAAAGGGAACCGCCTTCAAAAAACCAACCCACTGAAAATCATAAAATAATTGTTATATGGCACCCCTATACATGTCCAGTCCCTATATCCCGTCGTAAAGCAAATTTCTGCCAAAAAGTAATTAATACCTAATAATAAGAAAATTAATAATCATCCGGGTAATTACTTCGTTTTTGAAGGCGGTGCCAAACCAACAAAAACATTCTTTGCTACCAATCAGAAAAAAAAATACGAGTATGTAGTACCTACAAGAACTAAATTAATGAGTAAACTAAGTATGTATTTATAATGCAAGTACGTGCAGCGTTCTTCGTTGTCTAGAATATCGGTTCTCTAAAATTTTGGTTTGGCACCGACTTCAAAAACGAAGTAATTACCCGGATGATTATTAATTTTCTTATTATTAGGTATTAATTACTTTTTGGCAGAAATTTGCTTTACGACGGGATATAGGGACTGGACATGTATAGGGGTGCCATATAACAATTATTTTATGATTTTCAGTGGGTTGGTTTTTTGAAGGCGGTTCCCTTTTTTAAAAAAAGAATTTATATTAAGTTATTTTGTTTTGGTTTTCTTTTTGTTTATTTTTAAGTTTTTTATTATTTTTTATTTATTTTATTTTTCGTGTGCGGGACTTGAAACTTTGTATATGGGCATATTAGTAAAATACAAGAAAAGTAATTTCAGCGTTTTTAAAAATTCATCCCCTAACAGGGTTAAAACGGGGTTAAAGGTTGAATCCATTACGAATTCTTTGAAACTTCTTATAAACGCGTAACATAAAATAAAACCCCTAAGGGGGTTAAAAAGGGGATGAAAGTTTGTCTTGGGGTTCAAATTTTATTGTAAGCTAGAAACTTGAAACTTCGTAAAAAGATATTATAATAAAAGAGAAGGATACTAATTTCAGCGTTTTTGAAAATTCATCCCCCAAGGTGGTGAAAAAGGGGTTGAAAGTTTGTATGCACATCAAATATTTTTTTGAGTGCGGGACTTGAATCTTTGTATATAGGCATATTATTAGAATACAAGAAAAGTTTTTTCAGCGTCCTTGAAAATTCATCCCCCAAGGTAGTGAAAAAGGGGTTGAAAGTTTGTATGCACATCAAATAGTTTTTTGAGTGCGGGACTTGAATCTTTGTATAAAAGTACATATATTATAAGAATACAAGAAAAGTAATTTCAGCGTTTTTAAAAATTCATCCCTTAAAAGGGTTAAATAGAGGTTGAAAGTTTGTATGGAGATCAAACATTTTTTTGAGTGCGGGGCTTGAATCTTTGTACAAAGGCATATTATTAGAACACAAGAAAAGTTATTTCAGAGAATTTGAAAATTCATCCCCCAAGGTGGTGAAAAAGGGGTTGAATTTCAGCTTTATTAAAAATTCATCCCCTAAAAGGTTTAAGAAGGGGTTAAAAGTTGGTAGAGAGATCAAATTTTATTTAAAGCTAGGTACTTCAAACTTCGTTAATAGGTAGTTAGGTAGTAGGTTTTACTAAATACTGGACTTAAAAATATGCTGGAGGTTGAGAGGGATTATATCAAGAACAATTTTATTCAGTTAGGGGCTTGAAACTTCGTAGCCAGGTTGTGTATAATAATTAACAAATGATTAACAGTCCCTACTGCTATCTTTTGCTGCATAATGTTTTAAGCTAATGTAGAATATGTAACCACCAATATACAAACCACGCGTACGAAGTCGCGGGCAACAGCTAGTATTATTATATTCATTAAGAGTAATGGAAATAATATTAATACAAAATATTTGTATCTTTATTGTATTAAAAAAAAGCGTGGGGACTAAAGCCCAAGCCCTCTCGTACATGAGAGGAGGCCTGTCCCCAGCAGTTGGACGTATATATAGGCTCAAATTATTATTATTATATAAGATATATTCACTGGTGAAAGAGAATAAAATTTACATTGTGTATTTATGTAAATATGTATATTACTTTAATTTTAGAACGTTCACTGGAATGTCTGGAATATTAATGAGAGCCTTAGCCTGGGATCTTTATAGAATCTAATAAGCGCTCATATGGAGCCGGCTCTCTTATCACTTTCAGAATGTTCGGCCCGCATTAGGTGGGAAGTTATATTTAGATAATTTAAACAGCCCGCGCGGTCCTGGAAAAGCGCGGCGGTGAATTTCCTAATTTTCTTCCATTCACGAAGCATCCGCCATCATTTTTATCTCCCCTCCTGTCTCCATTTATCTCGGTCTTCTCCTCGCGACGCGCTCTAACATTTTATTTGTCTCCTACAAAATTGTTATTTCCTACTGCTTTCTTTTCTTGAAGCGGATTCGTACGGCCTTTAAATAAAAATCAAGGAAATGAGTTCGCGGCTGAATTCTGACGCTTGACCTCTTTTTCAGCGAAGACAAATGTAATAATAAACACAATTTGTCGCCTTCTTTGCCGTTGCGGGTGGTTAATGATTCGCATCAAGGAATTTGTTACGAAATCTCAGAAACACGATGGTTTTGGCTTTTGATCAAAATTTCGTTATTTCACAAGCCTAGATAGCCTAGAGACCAGATAAATATTAGGTGTTTCCTATAATGTACCTACACTAAGGTAGGTATAGGTATGTAGGTACCATTGGCGGCGCGTCCATAAAAGCCGATTCCCACCGGCTTGCCTGTAATGGACGTTTGAGCAGAGTTGTAAAGGAAATATGTAAGCCAAATTAGCCCCGGCTTGCCTATATGGATATGTTTGACGCGCCGCCACTGGTAGGTACCAAACATATATGTACAGATTCGTTTAATAAAAATAATGAAAACCAGTCATTTTATATGAGCCTTCATATGCAAAGTTCTCAAGTGTTTTCATTTCATTTAAATTGTTCTCTGTTCAATTTATTTTATATCGTATTTTGCAATTGGTAGAGTGATATAAATATTATGCTCACACAGGACAGGAGCCGCCGTTCATTTATTGTCATTTCAAGTGTTCTAAAGGCATTCAATATCGAATTTGTGTTCAGCCCTGTAAGTGATTTCGTTTCTTCGGGCAGAAAGTTTTGTTTAGAGTGTTTCTGATTGCCTGTATTGAATAACTCAAAACGACTGAAACTTTTATGTATTATACGGACCCTTCTTTACTTATATCGTATGATCAGATTGGATTTGATGGAGGTGAGCTTGTTGCTATAACACGTAGGCCCTTTTCTTTTTATAGATTGTTATTGATTCTGATACCGCTATCTCATCTCAATCCAGTTTTTTTAATAGTTAAAGTCAGTGTAACACTTTCGTATGTCTATCTATCTAGTTTATTGCTCCCGCAGAAATATATGGAGTTTAAAGTAATTACAAACTATTACCTACTCTAATTATTGCGTCGAGTAATATTGTCGATTGTTATTTGTTTGGCAATGTCCATTCCGGAGCTAATTGCCTGACGCAAATGGCTCCGGATCGAACATACATTACGACCGCGGCCTTATTGTGTAACTCCAATCGAAATGTGATCGTATTTTCATTGTTTACTAGATTTTGTACTATTTCAAATTTCTAGATTGAAATTATAAAACTCATAAACTATAAATAAATCAAGATATTTCCTGGAAAAGGCTATATTATAAATCGAGTGAGTTACGTAAAAGGGCTTCGTTTACGTCTTCCGATACCACTTGTAACTTTGAATTGAGAAGAAAATTGTGAATTAACTTTTGCTAAACCGCTGTGTGACTTCACGCCCGACAATCTGCCCGGAATTTTAACTAGACGATCGAGATCGGTATTCCCTGAAGCCCAAGTTAACACAATGCCGAAGCCAAAGCGGATTTTCGAATAATATTTTAGACCTTCTTAATAATTTAGTCACGGTTCGCAGTCCCCAGGTAGAAAATTGGGAATTGTGTCACTCTTTAGAGCTCGCAAAATTAGGCACGAGCATATCTACCAATTTTTTTTTGTATATTATAGAATTTTGAAGTTTAAGCTTATTGTAAGACTTTTTGCCGTTTTTGTTATTCTCCACTACGGGGAGTTATTGAATTATTTTTTTGAAAACAGTGGGGAAAATAATATTTTCCCGCGAAATGCGAACAAACAGAAAACATAAATCTTTTTTTATTTACTTATTAATTATATAACTGTATATCCTTAGGGATATTATTAATATTGTTACCTAACCGAGATTTACTTCCATTAAAACGTAATAAAACGAACAAAAAGTGTAATAAATTCGATTTACGACGGTTTTTTTATAATTCGTGAATATGTGGATGTCAGTCGAATTGATTAATTTTTATTATTGATTGACTCCTCTACGATCGATTTTTATCGACTGGTACGCTGGAATACACGACAAAAACATATCAACTTTGATAAATTTCGGTTTGATAATCTTGTAAATTATAATTATGAAAATAATACGACTTATCACACTCAGAGAAATCGTGATCTGGCTATAATTGTGTCCATCTAAGCGTTAATTTGTGAGAAAGACTAATGATAGCCACGTCACAGCTGTCTGACCTTAATTAAGTTGCCACGAATGCTAAAAGGTAATCATACTAAGCGATGCTTGATTTTCCAGAAGCGTGCGAGAAAACTTTTTGTCGCTGGGGTGCGGAATGCGTGTCGCTCGGCGACGGCCGGGCCCACTGCGCGTGCCCGGTTAGTTGTCCGTCCGCGGCCGCTGCCGTGTGTTCCACTGCCGGCCGCACGTACCGCAACCATTGCTACTTGCGCAAGGAGGCATGCGAGCGCAGACTGAACTTGCGCGTCAAGCATGACGGCGAATGTGGTAAGTTAAGATAAAAAAAAATTGAAAATATGTAAATCGTGTTGGGGAGTATGAATGCTAACAGTGCCAACTGACATATTCGATAACGTCTGCGTAAGTTAATTTCTATACATCTCTCTCACACTACGACAAACAAGTCGCAGTCTAAATAATACAGTAATAATACAAAATTATTGAATGACCTATTTAATTTGGTATGGTATTTACTTCTATATATATGTATACACACACTTTATTATATTCATCCTCCAGTCTTATCCCGTGTTTATTTGGGGTCGGCTCTTCTTATCGCTTTACGCCAGCTTGATCTGTTTTGGGTTGTCATTAGATCTAATTTTAGAGTTTCGAGGTCGCTATAGTAATAACCATTAATCCAATGCCAGAAGGCAATAGGCCTTCGTGGATCAGTCTTTAGGCTATGATACATAAGTGGTTCTTCTTCAACCTAGCGTTTTCCCGGCCTAGCGCCAGGGTCCGCTTTCCTGCTTACTCTTCTCCACTTCTTCTTCTTCATAAGTGGTTGTTTTTAGAAAAAGTTAAAATTATTGTTAGGACATGTGAATAAATTTATTCAAACTAAAACTTACTTAGCTTTATAATATTCAAAGAAAAATAAAAATATTATGCGTCCGTAGAAGACACGTTGATGGAATGCTACGAATTTATTCAATGCTACGGCGTAGAGACGTGTTTCAAGCTCGCTCGGATGGCGCGCTCTCCGTGTAGCTCAGTTATTAATAACACATTATTTTTAACAGAGGCCGGAGACCCCTGCGTGGGTGTGACCTGCCCTACGGGCTCTAGATGTGCAGTCAACTTTGGGCAAGCCGAGTGCCGATGTCCCCGCAGTTGCCAGAGAAGGAAGACTGTTTGTGGCACTGATGGAAAGGAATACCCCTCCGCTTGCCACTTGGATAAGCATGCGTGCGATAATCAACTCAACATCACTATTAAATACCACGGGAAATGCGGTAAGACTCATTCAAAAAGTAATAGTAAGCTAACATTTTTTCCCCAATTAGTGAGTAAATGAGATTAGTATCAAGAGCAGAATTAATGACAATCGTTGATGAAACGTTGATTCTATGTGATCAATGTGAAGCATCTTTGATTATTTTGAAACTCTTGATGGTGTAAATACTCTATGTTTCTACCACTTTTACCAATATTATATTTAAGTAGCGAGATGCACTAATTTTTTCTCTTTTTCCTCCAGATTTTGGTATCCTAATGGAATCTGCCATGTTTTTATTTTATACCTATAAATGAGTTCAAAGAGTCTATTAATTTGTTATATTACGTAGGTACTCGTAAAAAATTAAATATGGTAAAGGTAGGTTTGTAAGCAATATTAGTTTCATGAAAAACGATACATTCATGGAATCGGTATTCGGAGTTGTGATTGGATTGCATGCATGCCCTTTGTAATGCATATTGGTTTTAGCTAGAAAAAGAAAAAGGGACTATTTTGGTTTAAAATTAATTCATTTAGGCTGCCAATTGCTATTTTTAACCCCCGAGGCAAAAAGAGGGGTGTTATGTTTGACGCCAATGTCTGTCCGTCTGTTTGTCCGTGGTATCGTAGGTCTTCAACGCGATGCAATTTCGATGCAGTATTTTAAATGAAACCGAGTTTTCTTACGGTGGTTCTTAGCTACGAGTATGTTTCATAGAAATTGATAAAGCAGTTTGAAGAGTATCAGCTTTTTTCCAAAATGATGCAAGGCATCTTTGGCACAAAATGGATTTTGTTGTCATATAGTGTAGATGATTTTGTAATTTTTAATTTTATAGTTATAATTAAAATGTGTCCGGTACTAGAGCTTCAATACTAGAGAATCATTTCAAGCTAAAATATTATGGAAGCTATTTTCATTGTTCAATTAATATGCCTATTATAATGAGGCTTTGAGCATACTATATTCGCAGTAAATTTAAACTTGATTCACGGTAAGTAATTAGCGGTTGAATTTTTGCGGTAAACCGAATCCCACCAAAAACATTTTCATAGTAAAATGTTGCCAAGACGAAACCATAAGGCTCGCACTGACAAAAAGTTATCAGATCTCTTGTAGAGCCAAGCTTCTAACTCTACAAGCCCTAACTTCACAGACTCTACACCTTAGTCAAAATATGTGGCTTGACCGTTTCGTCACATGGGCGTGAGGTGAAAAATGTATTTACTATAAAATAGTTCCTAGCCTAGTTAGTAGCCTGTATTTGTTATAAAATAGTTCTTTTGGTAACGAAACAATCTCTTGATCTGATAACTTTTTGTCAGTGCGAGCCTTATGGTTTCGTCTTGGCAACATTTTACATGAAAATGTTTTTGGTGGGATTTCACATCTTTTTGTAAGTTGCAATCTTCCATCTCCTAATTTAAAGGGTTGCGGGTGATTTACTACTAAAAATCCTCAAATACGTACCTGGGGGCATCTTTTATACAATCTGCTTTTTAACGGATTCCCCATACAAACTTCAACCCCCTTTTTCCCCTAATGCCTATTTCCACCCCTTTTCACCCTTACGGGGTGATTTTGGGGTTGAAAACTTATTCTATATCCTTCCCCATAACAATAACTATCTACATACCAAATTTCAACGAAATGGGTTCAGCGGTTATTGATTTCCCATACATAATTCCACCCCCCTTTTCACCCCCTTAAGGGCTAAAAATTTCAATTTTTTGATTTTTTTTGTTATTTGTGGACTAATACTATCTTACATACCAAATTTCAGCTTCCTAGGACATCAGGAAGTACCCTAGAGGTTTTGATAGTCAACAGTGAGTGAGTGAGTCAGTGATGAAATCGGGGTTTTTTAGACATGAATAAAATCTAAAGTATAAGAGTTATGCAATTGAAATTTTTTATGCTTAATAAGTTTACTATTGACATCATATCCCGAGAGTTTTGTTTATCTGATATAATTCAAACCCAAGTTATGAGGGTTCAAAAAAACGATGAAGCGCTTCGAGAAAAGGTAGGTAGTGCCCATGCGCTTCGCTTTGCTTGTCTTGGCGGGGCACTACCGTGCCCCCAGATAAGCTAGGGCGGGAGGTAAATCGTTTGAATTTTCATTCAGCTCGTAATAAATCAAATTACGCCAATGTTACGACGAACTTCTGCATTCTTGTTCTTGAGTGAAATATTTAACACGCATATAAATTACATTTAGTACTTATGCCGGTTCGCGTTACTGGTTATCACTTTTGGCAAGAATTATAGTATTATTTATATGTATTATATGTATATGTGTTGTGTATATATATATATATGTAGGTATAAATAATTTTAGTAGTATGTATGTTTATGTATTGTATTATTGTTGTAGAATTAAAATTTAAAGGTATATTTAGTTTTTTTGCACCTCCTAATTATATCTTTTTTCATTTCTCCACTACCTAAAGGTTGTCTGGAAGAGATCGCTCTTTAGCGATAAGACCGCCTGTTGTTTACCTCTGTCTTCATGTATTATTTGTGTTTCCATGTACATTTATTCTGAGGTTGTGCAATAAAGAGGATTTGTATTGTATTGTATTGTATAAATATACATTAGATATACGTTTATACGTTTATTGGTAAGAAATAATATTTTACATGTCAACAAAATTGTCCGCTAATCGTTATTAAGTTGTCTCGTCTCGTGATGATCATAATTATGAATACTGAGTGGTTCAGCTATCGATCGATTCTAAACATTCATACATTCAAAAGAAATTAATCATAAGCAATGTCACGTCTCTATTGATTTTGGAGTCAAAATAGTCTCTGTAAACAATCTACGAATGAACAAATATGTGTTGGGTATACGTAGTTTGGCTCTAAATTAAGTTTTAGGTATCTATTTTAGTATGATTTGTAACACAATTTATACTTTCTAATCACATATACCAAAATATTCCACGAGCGAGCGAGTTTAACTCAAAAGTATAAATTTAAAACAAAACAATAATTAAAATATGTATAACAAAAGATCCAACGACACATATCATATCATTTTTCTGCTACAAGTTAAGATTCCGGAAACAATTTTCTAAACAAACAGCAACACAAACTTGGCTCATTTTAATGAGCAAAATTAATTATTCCGAATGAGGAAAATTACGTTCTAATGGGTGCCGCGGCTTGAAAAGAATTCGTGAAAGGTCAGCATTATTAGAATAGGGGTAACAGTGTGCGGTCAATATTTCATGCCTCTTGGGAGATGACGCGGCACGTCGGAATGAAATCAGGACGGAAGAATGGCATTCATGACTTAAGTACCAACTAGAAAGAGTAGGCATGTATTTGCCTACAAAAATTTAAAAGTATCAACTAAAATAATTTTCAAAGTAAAAATGGAGGATGACTTGGAGGTAGATCGTTTGGCCACAGATTAGTTTACAAAGTACACATATGTGTGTTATTCGTAAGTTTTTGTATTGGCAGCGTTATGCGGAATCTATAGGGAGGTAGCTTAATTATGAAGGAAGGAGAAACGACACGCCTATTGTTACTGCTTCTTTATTGAAGGTTGTCCTGCGTGATGTCCATAACGTATATTTTCGGGTACCTATCGTCATCATGTTGACTTTTTGTTCTCTACAAACAATGGATAATGACTTTACTTAAGGATAATTTAAAGTTTCAAAAATAGGTAAATATTCAATGTTTCCTTAAAAATGTTTGCAAATGCCCGCATTTAATCCGTCACGAACGCGGGATGGGCCAAATTTATATATTTGTTCATTTAAAAATTAAATACAGATACATTTAGCACACGCACAAATCACCACCACCGTGCACCGTTCTGTAGTAGTAGGTACTTATAGACACGACAAAACTTAGCAAAGCTAACAAAAAAGTGTGTGTTGAATGCAATTTTGCAGTTTTCTTCTTCTTAATAATTTTAAATAACAAAACACTACATAATTAATTTAGCAGAAACAAGTAAACTCAGTTAGCGTTTTTCTATCAGCGTGAATAGACCAATTAATGTTCTTTCAAATTAAGTAACTTCACTTTAATCAAGAAATGAAAAATGTTTGAATTTTTCTTTCGTCTTAATACAGCTAAGTGTAAGACGGAAATTAAAAAAGACATCGAATACAAAATAATATTTCCAAGAGCCCGCCAGATGCATTAAAATTTTCTTGGTGTTCATTATCTACTTATATTAGTAATTTAATCTCTTTTATTTTCTCAACCACGTACAATCGCTAACCCTTTTCAGGGACCTTGTCCCAGAGCATTCGATCTGAACTAAATTTGTTCAAGACCGAATGCCCGCACATTCCGACGTCCTTTGTGAGGTTCTGTTTACTTTACTAGCTCGCTTTTGTGCTTTTATTCAATTACGTCTTGTTTCGGCTCGGACTCTGCCTCCCTTCTGGATATAGACCCCTTTCCCTTTTTGATCCGCGTTGTCATACGGATTTTTCACGTTTCATCGTTACTGCGTAAGAGCTGCGTAAGAGAGAGTAAGAGAGATATTAAAGGTATTTGAAGATATATTGGCCAGTCTTGGTGAAACTGCATAAAAAGTTTTTTCAATTATTGTTTCGTTGTAACAAGATTAAAGCAAAGCTACCCCTCGCCGTTAATAGTAGTTTCCAGCTAAGTATTTTTTTTTATCCTTTTTGAGTGCAGCTTCCTTGAAGACATGTGAAATAAACTGCATACATGTATTTTTATTTAATAATAATATTTATACTTAAGTCAACGCACTTAGTGCCAGCGCGAGCTACGCTCTACGAGCGTAGCCGATAAGACGGGACAATGCGTATGTAGCGAAAAACGCCTACCAACAGAGAAGCCGCCTTGCGGATCGCTGGCCGTGAATAATATATGTTAAATGTAATATCAAATGAGTTTTATGTTTTCTGCTAAATATGTTGTTCAGTTATACACAAATAGTTTTAATGTAATATTTTGTTGCAGATCCGTGCGCAGAGCACGAGTGCGCGGACGGCGGTATTTGCCAACTGAACGAGGCCCGCGCGCCTGTCTGCCGATGCGGCCCGCCCTGCGACCTGATTGCCAGATCAGGGTCGGCAGTGTGCGGGTCCGACTACAAAGACTACCCTAGTGAATGCGCGCTCAGGCGCGAGTCGTGTCGCATACGGCAGCAACTTACGATTGCATACAGAGGAAAATGTGCTTCCGGTATGTCGATTTATTTTCTACAAGAACTACGCAAGGGATATCTTGATCGATTGATAGCAGATCAGTAATTTCCCGTCATTTCTTTCGCTGTAACATCGTCCCGTCGTGTATCGTTCATCGACGCTTTGTCGTTTTTGTGCGTCTCGGTGAGACTTGAGAGAGAGTAGAGAAGTATTGATACATAAAACCAATCGATAGTAATGTGGTAGAAAATGTGATGTGTACCTACGAGTTGTGTGTGAGAACATACCTGTAATAGGTGAAGGTAGGTACGAGTACGTGAACAAAATAGCCAACTTACCTTGCGCTCGAATTTAATGCATTTTATATGCCCCAAATAATTATTATGTAATAAACACGCCGCTAACAAATTTAATTATTTTCAATTATTTCAAAAGCATCTGAAACAAAATTGTAAATTAAGCTAAAACAACTTTTAATTTAAAAATAAGTATAGATCTGAATCTCAAAGTCATTAATTAATTTATTAAGAAGAACTTTCTTCACAAACAAAGTAAGTTCATGACTTTCCAAGCCTTTGAATTCTAGTCTGCATTAAAAGACCAAGAAAGTATTAGAGATCCTGAATATTCAGAGCTGATTTATATTATAACAGCTGTCAGTTTAAATAAAGTAACAGTTTGCTGGATGTCACAAAAAAGGGTCTTACAATAACGATTCAATAAGAATCACTTACTGATTTTTTTGTTCGTAAATTAATTAGTTTAGTCCCACAGTTGAGGTCACACCTCAACTCACCGAAAGGGCGCTCAATAAAATCCCTAACAAGCAAGCTACACGCTAGTGAGTTCAATCAACTCAGTAGCCTCATGTCAAAGCTCCTTCACGCTATTAAGTGGTTAGGTAAATACCCTGACGATATAGTTTTTCTTTAATAATACATTTTTGTCAGCTCAACACCCCTGCGACTCGGTCAAATGCGGTGTCCGCGAACATTGCTCCCTGGACTCACGGGGCGTCGCCGTTTGCGGCTGTGGTCCGGAATGCGAAGCCATCGTGCGACCGGTGTGCGGGGCTGACGGGCGGACATACGACAGCCCCTGCCTGCTGGACCGGACGGCTTGCCGAGACAACAGAGATGTCAGGACTGCTTATATGGGAGCCTGTGGCAAGTGTCATAATAGTAATTTAGGCACAAATGAACAGGCATCGCAAATTTTGTAGCACTAAAGGAATTTTTGAAATAAATTAATTCCTACAAATTTGATTCTTATTACTCTTATTAATTAAATGTTTTATGTTATGTACTAAACATGTAGAACTATATAATTATGTATGAAAATATGTAGTGATGAAACTTAACAACACCCCTTCTTAGGTGAGGCGAACCCATGCGCCCGTACAACATGCCCATGGGGCGGCGCGTGCGTCTCTCGCGGAGGCGCAGCACAGTGCGCATGTCCTGTCTGCGACGCGATGCTTGCGCCGGTCTGCGCGTCCGACCACAACACCCATGGCAGCGAGTGCAAGATGAGAATGCATGCCTGCCAAGAGGGCATCCAGGAGGGGAAACTGAGAGTCCTCTATAATGGAACTTGTCGTATGTATCGTTCATATTTTATTCAATGTTTATACGCGTCTTATTCATTGACGTGACGTGAGTGTCTTCAAAAGTCATCGATAAATATGTACAGATGTAGTGCCTAATTGTTTTCCTTCGTATTTTCTTGGAAACGTTCGTATTTGTCATGCTATCTACTTCAGTCAAGCTCAGTATTTTTTGTACCGAAACTGACTGAAATTTTGACACGTTTGTACGTTTCCGTGAAAATACGAAGTACAAATTATGCACTGACCTGTACGTTTAGTTTATGCACCCAGGTGTATCACGTTAGTCTTTATGACACAGTCAAGGTGTACGTGGACGCTGGAGTTTATTTTGCAGAAATTGGTGGTTGTTTTAGCCAACCAGTCATCCAATATTCGACTGACGTATCTTGCTCGGTTCCGTTTATTTACCTACATAAATTTTATGGTAGTTTTGACGTTTAGGTAGGTATACGATCGGTTAGTTCCATATTTTTGTTATGCTTGTTTAAAGTTGCAATCTAGGTTTCTATTTATTATCAAGATTAAGAACCCATCAACGTGCACACTAGCGCCACTGCTAAATAACCATGATCATTTAAATTTAACGAAATATATTTAAAAAAAACGGGGCCGCTACGTGTATCTTGTATTAAAGTACCTTTTGAATACATCAAACTAGTTAATATTGGTTTCTATGTTGCTGGATTCGTCAATCTATGCGTCCAAAGTTAAAACGGCTGTTTTTGTTTCGAGTTCATAGATTGACGAACCCAGCAACATAGAAACTAGTTTGATGTATTCAAAAGGTACTTTAATACATTACACAGTACGTAGCGGCCCCTTTTTAGGGTTCCGTAGCCAAATGGCAAAAAACGGAACCCTTATAGATTCGTCATGTCTGTCTGTCTGTCTGTCTGTCCGTCTGTCCGTCTGTCCGTCTGTCCGTCTGTCTGTCCGTCCGTATGTCACAGCCACTTTTCTCCGAAACTATAAGAACTATACTCTTCAAACTTGGTAAGTAGATGTATTCTGTAAACCGCATTAAGATTTTCACACAAAAATAGAAAAAAAACAATAAATTTTTGGGGTTCCCCATACTTCGAACTGAAACTCAAAAAATTTTTTTTCATCAAACCCATACGTGTGGGGTATCTATGGATAGGTCTTCAAAAATGATGTTGAGGTTTCTAATACCATTTTTTTCTAAACTGAATAGTTTGCGCGAGAGACACTTCCAAAGTGGTAAAATGTGTCCCCCCCCCCCTGTAACTTCTAAAATAAGAGAATGATAAAACTAAAAAAAATATATGATGTACATTACCATGTAAACTTCCACCGAAAATTGGTTTGAATGAGATCTAGTAAGTAGTTTTTTTTATACGTCATAAATCGCCTAAATACGGAACCCTTCATGGGCGAGTCCGACTCGCACTTGGCCGCTTTTTTTAAAATATATTCCGTTAAATTTAAATAATCATGGTTATTTAGCAGTGGCGCTAGTGTGCATGTTGATGGGCTCTTAAGGAGAGGAGCGCTTTATAAATACATAGATTGTATTAATCCGTCAACCTTTATTCGAGCCACGTAGCCGCACCAGTAATCCGGAGGTAAATCTTAATACATGGAGATATTAAAAATTCCCTCCGAAGAGAAATTGTCCAACTTCTAATTTCCTGCGATGAAAATCTTTCCCTCTTAGAAAATCGTCAATCAAAAGGCGCTCGAGATTCCTTTGTCGTAAGCTACTTTAACAAAGAAGAAATGTTGTTTCAATATTTCGTATTCTTTAAGATAGGTACCAGTTAATAGGTAGGTATAAGTAAGTTACTGTAATTAAAGGATGTTACAGTAAAGGAAGTCGAGAAATGATTTATATTATCTATTTCAAATTATATCTTTTAGACAATATTTTTGTTGTGTTTGTGCCTAATAAAAAATAATTTCACTAATATAATGACTATATATAATATTGGTTACGCCTAAAAAGAAGTAAACATTTTTTTTAATTGCTGATATTCAAGTGTTCTTTTATATTCCTAAGTTTGTTGGCACATTTTACCGTTTGCTCTGACGCATGAAGGCATCGGTCATTTATTCTGTTTACCGAGGGGCTGTAATTAATTGCATGGAATCTATCGTTTACATAACGAGCTGAAATGTCAATTAAACGGATTAAAACAGCTCCAATGATAAATTGAACCGGACATGGATTGATGAACGCCGACTAAGGATTAATTTTATTACTTATACAGAAGTACCAGAATATTGAAACATTATTTTGACATGAAGATTTTTCGCGGAAACGATTTTCATAAAATGGTGCTGAAATGTTTATTGGAAAATTAACGGAACATCTGGGAAAGTAAATGAAATCCTGTCCTATTTTTACAGTTTATATTTTCATCTCAATCGTGATTTGCAATTATTTTGTAAGTTTTTTGGGTTCCCTCCAACAAGAACAAGGAAACCTTATTGCGCGATTCTGTCCGTCAATCTGTTTGTCACGTCGCTATCTCGTAAACTACTTACGCTATCGATTTGAAACTGGGAATTGTTATGAACAGAGGTTAACCCAGACCACAGACAAGACATCCTCCAGACTGAGCATAGTAGCGCTACCCCCTCTGCCACAAATATACGGTAGTTTAACTCCGTTTTCGAGTCAAAGTGTCTTTGTGTGACGTCCTTGTCTTTGAACGGACCAATCACGGCACGGGACTCGCTCACCTCGTCCCCCGCACCCCAGTATTTTTGGCAGCATCGGTTTCATGAAACAATTGCTCTAAACACCGTCTAGAGGATTCCTAGTCTATGACCCAGACACATTGTACGTTTTTTTTATTGTCTATGGAAAATGCCCAATATGAAAGGGGCGCAAAAAATCAACATCTAATAAATAGGTCAGGTAACAAATGATAAGCAAATGATTTATGAAGCAATTTGTACAAAATATAACGTTCCCTTACCAATCTTCAAAGTTTACCAAACAAAAAATAAGAGTTTCCAAATAAAAGTACTTTTTTTTTCCTAACTACAACGTCATAAGTCCGACCTAAATCTGTGAGTCCGACAGATTCTAATGAAGTATTTATTTACGGACTATTTTCTTTTCGTCGTTACAAGTACAATCTATTTTTTTTTATGATTTTCGGCTGTCTCTTTTGTTACAATCAATCCTTTTTGCATTTTATTGATAAAGATTCTTTAGAGCTAGACTGCAAGTATGGTGGTTTAAGTAATCACTTAACGATATTATTGCAGATATGGAAAGAAAATACGCCGTTTAAATCAACGCCGTTGAAACTTATCAATTCTTGTCTGATATTCAAATCCTTTAAATTTTCATTAAGCGTTTTGAATCTTATTTCTATGGTACTGTCAAATGCAATACTTACTAAAGGATAAGACTAAGCGTCAAAAGTATCTTCCATTCTTTAGTGACTTTATAAAAAGAGGTGTTTCTTTTTTGCGTTATTATTAGTGTGACAGAGACATTCGAACCCGATGTATTATAAGCACTAACTACTACTTATTAGAGTGTGTCACATACTTTTTACGAATTGTTTTATTAGGTATACCTAATTGTGCAGCTAACTGAAACTCTTGTTTAATTTTGTCCAGAAACTTGCGCCGATATGGTGTGTCAGGGCGGTGGCGACTGTGTCCTGAACGAAAACACCGGTCGTCCCGAATGCCGATGCAGCCACAATTGCACCGAGACGCAGGTAATTAATAATACTTTCCAATGGATAAATTGTCATGGGAATCCGCGTGACACATGCCCGGACCGGCAACAGGTTGTGTAAATCAATTAATGTTCCATTCTGAAATAAATGTTTACATTGTTTTAACTGAATAGATAAGTTTTTCATTTTACGGGTGTATTATTATATGTAAAAATCAACTTAACAGTTTTTTTTTACTTGGACGGCGTAGGTACTTGGTGTCATCTGAAACTATCGAAAATCGGCAAAGCTGTCTTAAATATTTTTCTCAAAACTGCTTTATAGTCAAGTTTAAAGCATAATACATAAATAGTTATTTTTTACTTGTTATCGCTTCGTATCAATGGCATGATGTATTGTACGAAAAAAGAGGAGCAGTATAAGTGTCCCTGTATTTTGTTTTATATATTCGAACAATTGTCGCTCATTATCTTTCAAAAGACAACCTGTAGTAAGTACCTATACTTATAACCAGACATAGGAATCCGTGGGGCAAATTTTCTTGACAGGTAGGGACTTCCTATATCGATAAACTCAATTATCGATGCTCGTTCTATATACTAGTGATCCCCCCAACATTGTGTGGTTTGAAGACAAGTATGAAATTTACACATAGCATATTTTAAATAATCGCTAGGTTATCCTCCTGAGACCCAGAAGCATTTGTTTTGTTTTTGAATTTGGAACCCTTAGTTACTCAATGAAAGTTCAAAATATTTTTTGGAATATGTACAAAAATTTGTACGCGGGGACTTAGGAGGTTAAATAAAGGTAGGGCGTAGTACTTATTGCAGTATGAAATAGTCAATATTATCTCAACCTCTTTATTGATTGATTATCAATCAAAGCGAATTGAGTTTTTATTTTATTAGATTTTTACACTTTTAATAAAAACATATTTTTACAAGCAAACTTTTGAGAGATCACTAGTATATAGAACGAGCATCGATAATTGAGTTTATCGATATAGGAAGTCCCTACCTGTCAAGAAAATTTGCCCCACGGATTCCTATGTCTGCTTATTTATAACATGTTCAAAGCAATGCAATTTATTATTGTGCTTGTAAATGTGACTATAGAATGAACGATTGGCTCAGTCATAAACTGTTGGTAGGACACAAGCCTGGTATGCGGAACCGATGGCCAGACGTACCTATCGCAATGCGAATTGGACTCAACGGCTTGCCGTGAACAAACCAATCTGCGGGTGGCTTACAAAGGCGATTGTGGTAAGTCCAGCTATTTTATTTCCTAACATGACTAAAACACAATAGACCTATAGAAATATAGCAGTCTACCAAGATTTTATTTGTAGCTTTGTCCGCGTAAAACTGGCAAGGAAGGTGTGCGACCTCCGGGTTATAGACGACCACCAATAACCTACTAAACGTATACCACCTTATACCCCCAATTAAAATGTAAATATATCTCTGTATATTTATTCATACATTGGAATTATGCGTCAAAACTGTTGAATCAAAAACCGTTATACTTGTACTAACTCTAAATCCACTTAGACTTGGCGACTTATTCAAAGTTGAAAACAAAACGACCGCTTGATCCCTTTGAAACCATTATCGTCTGACAACCTATCCGTTGATATTTACGTGAACCGCTTTCGGTGCGCGAAACAAACGATTTGCTCGCATTGCTTGTGACAGTTTATAGACGTTATCATTTTGTTGGCTGTGCAATAAGTGTGGTTACATTACTGTATTTATCCAGCCTAAAGCTGAACGGGCCGATAAGGCTCTGCGTTAAACCTCATATTGATGAAACTTTCTGACGAAACGATGCTATTGACTTTGATAATTAGGCATTACATTATTATGACGACTGCAATAATTATGTTAAATATGATGATGTACAAAAAATGTGACTACATTGCCACATTTATTTTTGATTGACCTAAGGCTAAGCATGCAGTAAAGGTTCTCGCGAATATCGAATTGCCAAGTGCCCTTATTATATTATTATTGTTACCTGTATTACAATAATTGAAGTAATTAGTTACCGTATTTGTGAGTTTATCGAGAGGGACCTTAGCTAAAGGTTCTGTTTAAGGGCTTTTCGACATGATAACCCTCAAAGTTTTGTTTTGATTGATTTATGCGCTTCACAAGGATTATTCAATATTTTGAGTAAATACAGATATTTTTTTACATCCTGTTACTTTCCTATTTGTATATTTAGAAAGTAGTAGCAGGAATTAGAGTCAAATACTGTACTTGATTAAGAAGTTATTCGAGTTTAGATTTCGTTAAAAACAATTAGATCCAATATAATTGATATAAGCTATATAAATACTTCGCTCCTGTTATATTACTCGTAGCTCCCATAGATTCAAATTTAAGGTGTCCCGAGACGTTACTAATTTTAACTTAAGGTTGCTTGCTATAGAAATACGACTTCCATTTTTAAATTGCTTCTGGTGAGCTCATAATGACTTTCGTAAATAAAAGCTTGCCTGTAAAAAAGGGTTCGAGTAGCTAATTTTGGCCTTTTTAACGAGCCTCCTTTCCGTGTAATGCCTGATGTCGAACACGAGATTTTCCCAATCTCAATGGGCACTTTTAAAAGATCCCTCTTTTCCAGTTAATCACGTTATAGGGAAAAACCTATTTGAGGTTTTCCAGTTACGAGCAGGTAAACAAAAACAAAGCAATGTTAAACTAAACGGCCGTTTTTTGAAACGACAACATAATTGGCTGGCTTTAGTAGGTAGTAATTTAAACATACCCCGGTTTGGGTGCGGGAATGAATTCGAATATTTATAACTTTACATACAATGATTTATAACTCAAGATAGGTTATAGGCGTTCCAAAGTTGAAGCGCTTACCTTGTGACAAATTGAACAAGTTGCCTTTAGTCGCGGCTGGACAAGCGAGAAAATGTGCACGTGCTAACCAGCTCCCGCATACCGAAAGAGACTACCTTATGTTTAACAACGAGTGTAACAAAGATGGATGGAATGAGAAAATTAATCAAACCAACAGATTTCTTCGTAGGCATAGAAATAAATATGGAAGTATTTTTGTGCTCCTCAAGTATGAGTATAACCTATCTATGGTTATATAATATCATACTACCTTATGTTTAACAACGAGTGTGACAAAGATGGATGGAATGAGAAAATTAATCAAACCAACAGATTTCTTCGTAGGCATAGAAATAAATATGGAAGTATTTTTGTGCTCCTCAAGTATGAGTACCTATAACCTATCTATGGTTATATAATATCATTGTTTACATATTGCATAATAGTTACGAGTTACGAGTTAAAAATGAGTTAAGAAACTATTCTTACTAACACTTCTTCTTTTTCTTAATACTAATTAAGCTACAAATGTGCTTAGAAATAGTTTAAAAAAATAGTTTTTGTTTGTACAGTTTTTGCATATATTTTGGCAAGTGTAAACATTCACACACACAAAAATCCGGGATACTTATGATTATAAAAACAGTTAGTCCATACAGTTAAATTATTTGACTGACCAATCATACCTAAATCTATTATAGAAATATACAAACTTTAATTACTACGGTTATACTAAACTGAAACTACCAATAAAATTAAACATAGGTAAACAATGTTTGTAAACCACTCTAAATAATCACGTTTGGCTCAATCTAATTACGGACTGTGACCACAAACTTACTACCCAATTATGGATACTGCACCATTAACGTCTAAATGCTATGGGTACTTTAGGTACAACACAAAATCACACGACGAATTACCGTTGCAACACTTGTAACTCGGTAAACGACTGGTGCTTATCTTTGTCAAATCTCATTTTATACTCTTTTTACGGTTACAACTAACCACCCGATGTTCGTTTGTCAGTCTGTCTGTCCGTCTGTCGGTGGCCTGTGGGTTACGTATCTGTCTATTGAGGAAGGCAACTGTAAAAATGACAGTGTCAGAACAAAAATGAAACTTAAAAAATGCAAAAAATGTATGGTGGGAAATGGGGAGTAGTTTTTAATTCTTATAACGGGAAAATTATCGTTTTTCAAATATAATATATGATCTAGAAGAGTACCTAATTAGCTTTCATCGGCCTTTCTCCCTTGACCTACATTTTTGCAATAGTAGGGTTACTGGGGACTTAACGTCGTTTCACGCAAAAAGTAAATATGAAACCTGAAGGGCAAAAATACTAAATCAGATACATCTTCAAGGAGAATTTGAATGAAACCTTTTTTTAGCTAGAAATCATATAGAGCGCGCTCGGTTTTTACCTACTATACTAGGGGGATTAAAGATCGATACCGGATTAAAGTGCTCCATCGCGGCATATGTCCGAAATGAAGCCAACTTAACGACATCACCTGTGTGGCATGTATTCAGGAACCTACTGTGATTACATTTATGTATGGGTTCCTTTAAATTATTTGAAAATAAGTACCCTATATTTTTCTCCAGGCAAGCAGAAGCATACTTTAAATATCTGATAAAATATCGCTTTCATTTTCTCCTCGAGTATTAATCGGCTGCTTTCTCAAGGCTTTCATTTTGCGGGAAGTGGTAAACAATCGTTATTAAATTTGCACGAATGTCTTCCCTTGCTGCTTTGCTCTAGAAAGAGAAGAGTTGTTTGTTCTTCGAGATAGAATGAGTAGAATAATATGCTAAAAATCGCCCGACAAAATAGATTGCCTCCAGTCGTACCGTCCGTCCGCAAACTTTTAGACGACAAGGAATTTAAAGAGTCGTAATAACCAGGCAACGCAAGCGTTGTAAAATATTTTATTATTATGACGGTGTACTTTACGTCGGATAAAACCTTTGATATCTTGTTTTTATAAGATAAATATTCCGCCTAAAGTTTTGTCAAGTTGATTGAAAGAGATTACTAATTAGGTAAACACATTGGTATCTTATGTACCTAACCAGCGGATAAAAATAGTATTAAATAAAATATTCTCCATCCTTTTGTAAGTAGGTAGTACCGAAACCGTATTAATAAAATTCTCCTTTTTTTACAATGAGCCCAGCTGTGAGATGATTTTAAGGGTTCGGAGTGTAATCTCCGAGTACGGAGACGTAATAATATACTGACATGTGACCCAATGGGCAGATATGTTGAAGCGAGAGAGTTGCCAATTTTTACGTGATTACTTAATATATTTGTAGTCACTACATTTTAAATGTTTTTTTAATAGCTTTATGCGAGAACGTGCAATGCTCGTTTGGAGCCCGTTGTGCCGCGGGCGAGTGCATCTGCCCCAGCGACTGCACCGGCGCGGCGCGCGAGCCGGTCTGCGGGAGCAATATGCAGACTTACTACAACGAGTGTGAACTCCAAAAAGCCGCATGCCATCTCACCCCCGCCAACACTCTTCACGTCATTTTCTATGGAGACTGCAAAGATAGGCTTGCGGTTGTACCGCCCATTGCAATGAGTACGTATTTACCATACATTCATAACTACTTAAAATATAATAATATTCATAATTTGCCTGCCGTGCATCTTCATTATCTTTCTTTGAGGGACGGGAGAATATTTTTAACTAAGTATGATCTGATTTCCTAAACGCTTACGGGTTGGCACAGTCAAAATATTTACCATAGACCGTCATCAACTCAGTTGTTAGCAGTAATTCCAATAAAGCGACCCATCCTCGATCAATTAACTAACTTTCCGCTTTATCGCTCGACTAACACGCAAATATTTGGGTGGGTAGCTACGACCGCGGCGACCACGACCGAGGCGGATGAAGGGTCGACGGATTCCTCGGGTGCGACCGATCCGTTCGGCATGGCGGACCCGTCGGCTTGCCGCGATATCCGCTGCGACTTCGGCGCCAGCTGTGAGATCGGCGCTGACCAGTACCCGCGCTGCTCCTGCCTCTTTGAATGTCCGCCAGACGACGAATACTTCCCGGTCTGCGCTTCCGACTTCAGACTTTACCCTAGTATGTGTGCGATGCGAAAAGAGGGCTGCCAAAAACAACTCGAGCTAAGGCTACGGCCACTTGACTTATGCAAAGGTTTGTGTCTGCATGTTTAATTGCAAACTTGAAACTCGTAGAAACGAATTACGTTTTGGTTAAATCTATTGCAAGTAAATTAACAGTCTGTTTAACTAAAGCTTGCTTTACAGGTATGGAGGTCCGGCCTTGCGGTAACAGTAAGGCGATGGTCGAGCCGACCACGGGACTTGAGATAGATTGCGGCAACGGTCCACACCGACAAGATTGTCCAGCCGGCAGCTACTGCCATATTACCTTAACTGCAGCAAGGTGTTGCCCGAAAAGTAAGCATACTAGATACGTTTGTTTAAAACTGTGACACAGAATATGTAAACATCAAAATGGGTTCCAAATAAAGTTCGGATACTGTCTCTTACAGTAAAGTAAATACCACTTTACTATGATTCTTAAATATAAGTTAATTATACCATACTTATAAAAAAACACATGCTTATTAAAAATAATAGACACTATAATTGCATATAGGAACGAAAAGCGAATAAAATAACAAACTCAGTATACATTATACTATATGTTGGCTATTTTGCAACAAATGTTCACTCTAGACACTATTTTAACACAGAAACTTGTATATTTATTGCTTTTCTGCATTTATATCTGGTGATTTGTCAGGGAATAAATACTTACGGCACCGGCGGTGCGAGTAAATAGGGTACAATCACGCTAGCTGTTACCGCTTTGTACCTTTGTCCCGACTTATACATTCATGTGTTTTATTTGTTGACACCGCAAACACATGCGAGCTATTTGAGTTATTTTCATGACTTTATACAGACGACACGAAGCAGTATGAAGATAAGAAGGGGGGTTGCTCGGAGAGCGGGTTCGGGTGTTGCTCGGACGGCGTAACGGCGGCGGCGGGTCCTAACGAGGAGGGGTGTCCGATAACTGGCTCTAGTTGCGGCTGCAACCGGCTCGGATCGGTGTCGGATCGGTGCGACGAGAGCGGGCAGTGTGCGTGCCGACCGGGAGTGGGCGGGCTGAAATGCGACCGCTGCGAGCCCGGCTACTGGGGACTGCCGAGGATCGGCTCAGGACACACGGGATGTATACGTACGTATGCTCCATCAAATTAAATGAAACGTTTTAGATTCGAATTCCTCTTGTGGTTTTTCGTTTGCCCTATACCGGACATTGTTTTGGGTTGCCACTAAAGTCGATACTGTTTGTGTTTTATATCTTTACTTAATATTATAAATCCCGAAGTAACTCTGTCTGTCCGTCTGTCTGTATGTTACTCATTCACGCTTAAACCGCTGAACCGGAGAGATAGTTTGAGACCATAGGATAGAGTTATTATCAATCATCATCATTATTCCACTCAGACGAAGTTGCGGGCAGAAGCTAGTCAGGGGATAAATGTATAAAATAAACGTAGCGTACCTACGTAATAAAGCGCTAGAGATTATAAGAAACTTTTAATTGAAATTTAGTTAATAATTTTATGATCGCAATATTTCCATCAAAAGTGAAATCTTGTCGGTATTAGTCCCGGCGCAACTTTTGAGAAATAATTAATCAACGACTTTGAGTAACTGTCAAACTAAGTAAGTTACAAAATTATAAAGAAACTGAGTACATGGCAATTTAGTTCATTTCATGGGCATATTATAGATAAGCAGTGTTTAAATTAACGCTGCAGCGTTCAGAATTATCATGTTCTCTTAATACTTACAAGTTCAAAACTATCAAGATTCTAGACAGCGACATAATGTCATTTTTACAAAATAAAAGGTGACTAAGCTCGCCAGTAGCCGCGGCTGGAATCAAAATATTTTGATAAAAAATAATTTCATTTGATCCGGGATAGTTGCCTAGTAAGTACCTAGGTACCTAAATAAAATACCCTAACGAACTAACGGGTGACTTCAACCCTTGTATTAAATTCTTAAAAGTGATCTGGGCCCCCATTAGAACATAGGTATACCTACTGAAGTAAATAATTTACTATTCTACAATTAATTAAAACGACTGAAGTAGTACGACTCTTTTGCTCAAAAAAGGTCCCCACTGGCAGAAAACCTTTCTTGCCATGCGTGTAGCTAGTGTAGAGTATACGAGTAGGTTTTTTTTTTAAGTTTCCTTAGTAACGGCGGCGAAAGCATGTTGGTTACTATCTGACAATTTGCACAGTTAGATATATTTAGTATATTGATCAGTTACGAGATTCCTATGAATACTATGTATATGACAGTATACCATTATAATCATTGCTTTAGCATGTGGCTGCTCCGCTTTCGGGTCCGTGCGTGAGGACTGCGAGCAGATGACGGGGCGCTGCGTGTGCCGCGCCGGCGTGCAGGGTCAGAAGTGCACCGTCTGCGCCGACCATCGCCGGCGTTTGGGGCCCAACGGCTGTGCTGACCGTAAGTAGCATGTTTAACAAAGAGTTCAAGTTGCAGGATTGCCATCAGATGACGGGTTGTGCGTGTGTGTTGTGGCGTGCAGGGCCAGAAGTGCACCGTTTGTGCCGACCATCGCTGGCGCTTGAGGCCCAACGGCGTGCTGATCGTAAGTAGCATCTGTCACATCGAGTTAGAGTTGCTGGACTGAGAGCATATGACAGGCCCTGCGTGTGCGGCGCTGGCATTCAGGGCTAGAAGTACACCGTCTGCGTTGAACATCGCCGGCGTTTGGGGCCCAACAGCTGCTAAAATACAGCTATTTACTTACCTAGGTACTAATTAACATATATCGAGCCGATGTCGAGTTAGAAAGTGAGCATTAATTAACCATGAAAATTGTATTGTTTGTAATGATTTCGACTTAATATGATTTCAATTAGCTAATGTATTCTTTGTATTTTCGCGCAGCGGAGAGTGGCGGCGTAGCACAGTCTTGCGCCGAGCTGTCGTGCTATTTCGGCGCGGTGTGCACCGAGCGCACGGGCGGCGCGCTCTGCGAGTGCACTGCGGCACCTTGTCCTGACAGCGATAACAATATGCTGGTAAGCGCTGTAAACACAAACACTACTTACTACTTACCTATTAGTTAATCTAATCTCTGAAGGTTAATTGTGTTTCTTTACTTCCTTCTTTGGTTCTTCCTACTTTACCTTCGATAGGAAACTAACTTTAGGTTTTCTCACGTTGTTAGTTGCGTTTGGCGATAATTGAGTCTATTTATGTCCCGGCCTTTGCAGTTCGAAAATGGTGAATAAGGTTGCTTGTTAACGATTTTTATGGTCGAACTGCTATTTGCATGTTATAAACTGAACGTCATAGTTCGGACATTAATCCCGACTCAAAAAGAGAATATCGTAATCCTGTTTGGATTACACTAATCTGAAACTCATGGAGCATTTCGTGTGAAAATTGGATTCATTATTTTTTTTTTTACTTTCCTTACAATGAACATTTCGACATAAATGTTGCGATAGAAACGTATTTTGGCTGCTCTCCAGAAAACTCGCACATAATTACGTAGTTCGTGTTGTTGGGGGCAGTCGATGTAGTATGAGATCCTTATGGAAAAAAGGCAGGTAATACTTTATTTGTAAAAAATGCCTCCTAAAAATCCACAAGTAGTTTAAACAGTTTACAAAATCTATTTAAAACTAAAATTTAGGTAACAAACTTGTTCATTTGACACTTACTTATTATCGGGGTATGTGAGGTGGTTATTTACGAACTTCTAAAGCGCTCGTTAAATAGCTCACGAAAACGCTGTTAAAACTTCATAACGTAGCGAACTACTTGAAGCAAATTTAATACCGAGTCAACCAACAGGTATGCGGCAGCGACGGCAAAACTTATGAATCAGAGTGTCACCTGAAGTTGCAAGCGTGCCGCACGCAAGAGGACATTGTAGTACAAGCGTTCGGGCCGTGCAAGCTGTCTGAGGTGGCTGGCACGGCGGGCCCGCCGAGGCCCTCGCCGATACAGTTCACGCAACAAGACGACGGCGCCGCCTCCAAGTCCACCAGGCACCTGCTCAACCCTGACAAGTACAACAAGTACGATTGGCCGAAAAAAGAAACACCCAGCGACTTCGACGGGAGCCTCATGGGACAAAAGTTTAAGGGTGAGTACCTACTTTAGAAAACCACTTAATTGCAAAATACATTCCTCTGTCGCGTGGCGTTGCTCGATTTCGGTCTCTCTATTTTCTGTTCGTGACTCTTATTTCATTCTGGATGTTGTCAAACTTTTTCTCGTAATTTTCAAGGCTTGTAAGCCGTTGACATATTTCGAAGTCCGATGTAATGTGTAATTGTTGTAGTTGTTGGTCTAATTTTGTAAGTTGACCACGTACCGATGCCCGCAAGCGCGTAAAGCGTTCTAATTCCTCCGTCATCGTCGCCAGTTTTATGTATTCATTATTTAGATTAATAATAACATATTTAAATGTTTACATTATTTTATTGAATGACATTGACATGAATGACAAGACTTTTTCTTCTATGGCCATAGAGGTCTCATAGTACAAAATAGGTATAACAGTCTGTCTCCAGTTGACATCGCACGCTGCAAACAGCAGAGTCGTATTTGTACTATAAAACAACAACGAGGCGTACGATGTCAACAGGAGACCGAGGCCTTGTTGTTGCTATTTTAGGTTATGATACTTCTATGTTTATCGCTATTTCACATTATGGTTGCTCTGAGCCTCCATTCCGCTGCCTTTACAATTTTAATTACGCGTGAGCTGAAGCGACATTAAATTAATATTAGAATAAGTAAAATCACTGAGGTTATATTGTTCCCGGTGATTATTATTTTATCGTCAAATAGTCGCCGTGGTAGATATTGTTAAAATAATAATTTTACCAACGCACCTCTATCTAAATAATTACTGTGTAATATTTAATTGCCACCTCGAACATCCAGCTTAATAGTATCAAATTAAAATATTGATAGACTTTCGTTCATTCGAATTTATTTTCATTTTTTTCATATTGTAATTTTTATTTTTATATTTTCGAGCATACCACGGAACGTATCTTAATGAATGTAATTTTGTCGCCGTTCTGATTAATATCAGTAGTTTAATATAATTGCTAAATTGCAAACATACAAAGGAAACAATTATACGAGCACGTGATGTCCTATTTAAGCACTCAAACGCGTGATGTATTATTTAAAGTACCTAAGTAAAAGTAATTTTCACATTAAAAGCTAGATTCGTGGAATAGTAATTTCATGGCCACTTGTGAATGAATTCATTCATAATGTGTCCATGCAATTTTGCAGCTTGCTTTAGGTACATAACAGATCCGTGGGAAAGCCAACGAGATTCTACAAAGCCAGTCAGCTTTTTGGCCCTAATGTTTGTTTAATCTGGCTGAATTGATACGGTGGTGAATTACAAAATGGATCTAAACTCCTTAGTTTACAATATTAAAACTTTTAACTAGGAATTGGAATGGTCTAGTGCTGCCAAGTTACAAAACTCGCCTGATAACTAAGACCTCGTTAGGGCACAAGCTTTACTCAACTTTGGACTAAAACTCGACCTGTTACTATTGTGAAGTTGAAGGTTTTCCAAATCCCACGTGTCATTTACGAAAGGTTGCTTTATTGTCCGTTATTTAATGTTTAACTGAAATGTTATCTAGTAAGGGAACATAGTTGTGAGGCTATAGATGTACCTGCAAAAATATGTTACTCTCCGAAGGCCGCAAAAATATGCGACACGCTCTTATTGCGCTAAAAATAAGATCGGGTCAAATATTTTTGCGGGCTTCGTTGTGTAATGCAATGCAATAGGGTTGAAATTCAATGCGATTCCGAGAAGACAATATATTTTAACACAAAAGGCAACGTTAAATTGAATGTTAGGTGCACAAACAGCGACCACGGCCACGGTGGGCGCGGTGGGCGCGCTGCTGGGCGACCTGTGCGCCGAGGATGGCGACTGTGCCGCGCTGCCAGGCGCGCGCTGCGCCCGGAGCGCGTGCGTGTGCCGCGCCGGCTACCAGCCCGCGCAGCATCGGAAGGGTTGTGTCGGTGAGTCACGTTCCATCACTACATAGTATAAAACAAAGTCGCTTCCCGCTGCTGTCTGTCCCTATGTATGCTTAGATCTTTAAAACAACGCAACGTATTGTGATGCGGTTTTTTAAATAGATAGAGTGATTCAAGAGGAAGGTTTATGTATAATTTTGTAGTGAACTAGCCTAACGAGATAAGAGAAACAAGCTAGTTCCACATTAATTATATATTGTCAAATAACGGCACACAAGAGTCACAAGCACAAAGGAAAGAAGTAAGAGTACAAAGCACAGCACAGTATAGTTGAAGAGATAGTCAGAGTAAGCACAGAAGATAGGAAAAGCACATAAAGAAAGTTTACATAAAAAGGCAAAAACTATAAGCGTATTCGGCGCGCACGCAAACCGAATATAAAGCAAGCGAGTCGGCGCGTAAGCATTAACCGTTAGCTCGGGCGGCGCGAGCGCATGCGTCCAGCCTCGAGAGTGGTAAATTGCCGACTGACTGGGATTTCCGAGCGCGCACGAATGCGCGCTCGGGCCGCCGATCTACGGCGAAGCAAACCGAGCGATAAGGCATGTACTCGTACGCTGCGCTCGCGTTGCGCGGAGACGCAACGGCATTTGAATATTAAGTATCTTAATATTATTTATAAAAATACTAATAATTAAAACACCTGTCGCCACATCAGCCCCCCCGAGACCTTTAAGGTCGATAATAATCGGGGAAACGTATATGGCGACCAGAACGAGACACTTTAGGTTCAGAAGGAACGGAAACTGAGCTAGGTACCACGGTCGATGACGTTTTGGTAGGGCCAGACGGTTCTGACAGAATGTAGGCAGGTTTTAACCTATCAACGGTAATAGAAACTTCCCTGCCGGCGACGTCAACCCTATAATACTTATCCGACCTATCAACTACTCGGTAGGGGCCAGCATACGGTGGCTGAAGCGACCTACGAACAAAATCTTGTCGCACAAAAACATGAGTTGCAGTTGCCAAGTCCTTATAAATAAACACTTTGGCTGAGCCATGACGATTAACCGTTGTCGGTTGCAACTTTTTCATGTGCTGGCGCAAACGCGATAAGAAGTCGGTATAATCCGTCAGTTGGTCAGGTGTCGGTTGCAATAAGTCGCTGGGAAGTCTTAACGTCTCGCCGTAAACTAACTCGGCGGTCGAAGCAGACAAATCCTCCTTCCATGCACTTCGTATCCCTAAAAGTACAAGTGGAAGGGTTTCAGTCCAACATTCATCTGCGTGGCACATTATGGCAGCCTTAAGTTGGCGGTGGAACCTTTCCACGAGGCCATTCGCTGCCGGATGATACGCAGTAGTTTGCAAGTGACGAGACCCAGTCATTGTTGCTATCTGACGGAATAAATTGGAGTCAAATTGCCTGCCCCTGTCGGTAGTGATATTTTGAGGGCAACCAAAACGCGCAACCCACGTCGAAATAAAGGCTTTGGCAACACTTTCCGCTGTAATGTCATACAATGGTACTGCCTCAGGCCAACGTGTAAACCTATCTACGGCCGTGAGACAGTATTTAAAACCATTCGACACAGGCAAAGGGCCAACTAGATCGACGTGGACGTGCGAGAACCTACCAGAGGGTGGCTTGAAATCGTGAACCGGGGCGTGCACATGGCGTGCAACTTTAGACCGCTGGCACGCAATACACGCGCACGCCCATATCCTACAATCTTTCTTAACCCCTGGCCACACGTAACGCTCAGTCACCAATCGAATAGAATTCCTAGCGCTAGGGTGACTGAGTCCATGGAGGGTATCAAAAACTTGTTTCCGGAACTCCGATGTAATGAAGGGACGCGGGGCTGGCCGGGACACATCACAAAATAATTTGACAGATCCAAATGATATTTTTTCTAAATTCAGAGATGAACCGCCATTGATCAAGTCCCGAAGCTCTGTATCCGTGGCCTGTGACGTAGCCAAAACCTGTAAGTCAAGTCCGTCTGTGATGGCGTCAATCCTCGATAGTGAGTCCGCGACGACGTTCTCTTCACCCGATATATACCGGATATCTGAGGTAAACTGTGAGATAAAATCTAAATACCGGAATTGCCGCGGAGAACACGAATCGAGGGACTTCTTAAAAGCGGAGACTATAGGTTTATGGTCAGTGAGTATAAAAAACGGTTTCAACTCGATCATGAACCTGAAGTACTTCACTGACTCATAAATGGCTAAAAGTTCGCGATCGTAAGCGCTATACCTCGTCTGAGCAGGTGTCAATTTGCGAGAGAAAAATCCCAATGGTTGCCAATGTCCCTCAACCTGCTGCTGGATCACAGAACCAATCGCGAAATCTGAAGCGTCTGTAACAACCGCCAGAGGAGCGGCAGGGTCCGGATGCGCCAGGAGAGCGGCGTTTGCAATACTTGACTTGCAAGCATTAAAAGCCTCTTCTGACTCCGGAGTCCAGACAACTGGGCTGTTGCTCTTCACCCCTGGACCACTTAGCAGTGCATGGAGAGGAGCTTGCAATCTAGCAGCACCAGTAATAAATCGCCTGTAGAAATTAAGTGCCCCTAGGAAACGCCTCAGATCCTTAATCGTTTTAGGCCTAGGAAAATCTTGAATAGCCTTTACCCTAGCTCCTATAGGCTTAGTACCCTCCGACGAAACTAGGTATCCTAAAAACTCTACCTCAGGTACCGCAAATACACATTTGTTTGCGTTAAGCAGAATACCGTGGTCATTGAAACGCTCAAAAACAGCTCGTAAATGCGTTTCATGTTCTGAGTCGTTGGCAGAGGCTACCAAAACGTCGTCGATAAACGGAAAACAGAAATCAAGACCCCTAAGGACTTCATCCATAAACCGTTGGAATGTTTGCGCCGCATTGCGCAAACCAAAACTCATAAATGGGAATTCGAAAAGTCCAAAGGGTGTCGTGATTGCCGTCTTCGGAACGTCCTCGGGCGCGACGGGAATCTGATTATATGCGCGCACTAAATCCAACTTGCTAAATACCTTGCATTTAAAAAGATTATGCGAGAAATCAGCGATGTGCCGCACTGGGTACCTATCGGGAACAGTCCGTGCGTTAAGAGCGCGATAATCGCCACAAGGACGCCAGCCGTTGTCCTTTTTAGGTACCAAGTGCAGCGGGGACGACCAAGGACTCTCCGATCGTCGCGCAATACCCGAGCGCACCATATCTTCAAACTCCCGTTTCGCGATTTTGAGGCGATCCGGTGCCAAACGCCGTGGCCTTGAAAATACAGGCGCACCTGGCGTAGTCTTGATAAAGTGCTGCGTCTGGTGTTTACATTTACGCTCCTGAGGATTACCGGCAGGCTTAATAATGTCCGGGTATTCCTCAAGTAAGGTATGAAACGGCGTATTACCAGAAATTACTTTAATTTGCGCGCAAGCACAAGCTGAAGCATCCACACCGGCTGATGAGAGCAAAGTTATTCCATCGACTAACCGGGCATAACGAACATCGACAAGCAAATTATAAAACGAGAGAAAATCCACCCCGATAATAGGTTTGCTCACATCAGCGATTACAAAGCGCCAACAAAACATACGGCGTAAATTAAAATCAAGCGACAAAGTAAGCCAGCCATAAGTGCTAATGGTAGTGTTATTTGCAGCATAAAGTTCATAATCGGTTTTAATATGACGACGTTGCGCACGCAAAAAACTAACCGGAAAAACACATAGATCAGACCCGGTGTCCACCAAAAACTGCAATTTAGTTTTTGCGTCAGTAACAAATAAACGCTTTGACACTGGAACACTTTCACTGGCCGCTACGAGCGACCGATCTACAAGTTTTTTGAGTACGCACAGGGGGAAATGCACTTATCTGCCTTGTCCGCATACTTGTAGTGGTACCAGCACAGGCGCTGGCCGTCGCCGCTGGGCTTGCCCGCCCGCGGCCGGCTCCTGGAACGATTACGTGGCTTGCCGCGGGACCTCGACCGGGGCTGGCCCTGGCGGCCCCGGGAGGTGGACATCGCGTCAAGCCTTGACGCCAACGCGTCAATTTTCTGGTGCAACTGGTCGATTACAGACCCAGGAACGCTCGATGACGATGCCGCAGCCACCTGGTAACCAGGTCCGGGCGGTGTTACTTCATGCACCTTGTCCGCCATCTGAGCCACGGTATCCAAGGGCAAATTATCCTGGTAAGCGACTATGCTCTGCAACACCGTAGGTAATCGACTCATCCACAAGTGGCGAATAAAATCATCCGGATAATCTGCACCCGCTAAGCTCCGGATATGCCGCAGGAACTGGCTCCTGTCACCGAGCTCTTCTTTCGACATCAACTGCTTTAAACGCTCCTGCTTAGAACTTGACAAACGAGCTATAAGTTCCCTCTTAAGCGTACCATATTTATCACTCGCCGGCGGATTTGTAATAATGTCTTCCACTTCAACCGCGTATTTATACTCCAAAACGGATATGGCGTGATAAAACTTGGTAGTATCGCTCGTAATCTTTGTCAACGTAAACTGGCCATCAAGCTGAGCGAACCACATAGTCGGCTTATCCGGATAAAACGGCGGCGGCTTAACACTTATGTGGCTAACGGACGACTCACTAGCACTGGCCCCCGCCCCAGGGACCCCAGGTGCCGGTGGGTCATCGTCAGACATTTCCAATTTACAAAAAATTACAACGTCTATTAAAAACTTTAAACTGTACTCAAAACTCCAAAGACGAAATGTTTGTTGAAAGGTAAAACTCAATAAATGTTTGTAAAAATTTAAAATACAAACGTTCGTTATAAATTAAAATTTAAATATGGCCGTTACACGGTAGAATTTAAAAACGTCCGTTATACGGTAAAATTTAAAATATGTCCGTTACACAACTGTCCAACTCAACAGAGGTCACCAATTATGTAGTGAACTAGCCTAACGAGATAAGAGAAACAAGCTAGTTCCACATTAATTATATATTGTCAAATAACGGCACACAAGAGTCACAAGCACAAAGGAAAGAAGTAAGAGTACAAAGCACAGCACAGTATAGTTGAAGAGATAGTCAGAGTAAGCACAGAAGATAGGAAAAGCACATAAAGAAAGTTTACATAAAAAGGCAAAAACTATAAGCGTATTCGGCGCGCACGCAAACCGAATATAAAGCAAGCGAGTCGGCGCGTAAGCATTAACCGTTAGCTCGGGCGGCGCGAGCGTATGCGTCCAGCCTCGAGAGTGGTAAATTGCCGACTGACTGGGATTTCCGAGCGCGCACGAATGCGCGCTCGGGCCGCCGATCTACGGCGAAGCAAACCGAGCGATAAGGCATGTACTCGTACGCTGCGCTCGCGTTGCGCGGAGACGCAACGGCATTTGAATATTAAGTATCTTAATATTATTTATAAAAATACTAATAATTAAAACACCTGTCGCCACAATTTGTTAACCCGTGCGAAGCCGGGGCGGGTCGCTAGTGTTATATAAGCAGCAACAACGGCGACGCTGCTTGGAAACCTGTTAATTGCCACATCATACTGGTCACTCCGTCGGATCAAACAGGCCCCTTACCTACCTTCATTATATAAGTTCTCAATCACCCTAGTAAATAGGTATGGTATTTCAGAGGATTATCTCCAGTTCTGCCCTAGCTGTTGTCGCACTATTAAGTAAAACCAACGTACACTATTCAGGATTAAGAATATTTATTTTCAGTAGAAGATTTACAAACTTCACTTCATTGATGAGAGATTGACATTACATTATTGTATACTATTAATACATTTAAGGGTTTTGACTGCATGCACACATACGAGTATCGTACCTATAGTATAGGTTTCTAAAAGATTCTAAAAGATTGGCAACGTGCATGCGACAACTTATTCTCTCTCTAATCTTTTATAACACTTAAGGGCATAAATAATTTTCGATTAGGTATATCACTACGAAATCAAAGTAGGGCAAACCTATTTCTTAACATAATGAATAAGGATCTGGAAATTGTTACCATAACATTATCGAATTTCATCGAAAAACAAAAGTTCAGTTATAGGAGCTGTATCGATGTCCCCAACTTTGTTAATAACTGCCAAATAACAGACGTCGAGTCGAAATACTTATAACTACTCATCTTCATATGAACAACACAGGTCAATAATTTATGATTCTATTTCGTTTAATATTAAAGATAGATACCATTCAATAATATGTTGCATTTTAACTTTAAACACTCGATATTTACCTGATGCTATGATTTTTGGAAACATTAGTAAGGCGTACTACACTGTAAATGATTTTATAGATGATAGAGATGCCTTTAAGCCGGCAGCTTGATTTCGATAGTATAATAAAAGTTAATATGTATTGTTTTTCTTTTCTTTTTTTTCTTTTCATTGTGAATTAATCATGCTAGTGTCGAGTAGAATTGACACATGAGACCATCATGTTCTCGATTAATTAGGTATATTGTTTATATTGCTTAATTTAATTTTAGTTTTTGACACTTGGAGACCTTATACATCTCTAAGCTTTAATTTTATTTTTAATTTGTTTGTACATATTTATATTTTTAATGATTCTGACACTTGAGAGACCTATACATCTCTTAGTCAATATAGGGCATTATGCTTAGTAATTATGTGAAGATATACCGTTTTTCATGTAACATATAAGAACAAAATGTTGTGTCTCACAGCTATACGTTATTACAATTTAAATATTAATATGGCCCGGCAGCTTGAATATGTCATGCTCGCTTAAAAGTCTTTGCTTACGGTGGCGTTGTTGATCGGGTCGCCACTTTCCCGAATGAAGGTTGAGAGAGGCGATGGCTGAGATACGCGTCATACTCGTGAACGGGTGCCGTTTGTGGAGACTGGTCTATTTAAGCTAACACGAGCTATTATATTTAGTAACTTTATTTTTGAGTATAATTACATGGACACACCTCATTCGGTTCTCGTATGCGATTTTATTTTTACTATCATTTTCTTTAATTTAATGAATGTTTTAATTAGGTATACAGGATTTTGACTCTTGGAGACCCTATACATCTCTAAGGATAATTTGATTAACTACTATATATTGTAATCTTTTAGTTATGATGACACTTAGAGACATTTACATCTCTAAATAATTTTAGATTATAGTTTTTGTATCTTTGTGTTTTTTTTTCAATAATTGTTATTGCGTTTTTTGTAATTCGACATTTAGAGGCTTTATACATCTCTATGTTAGTTTGATTTGATATTTACGGCTTAGTTGTATTTTATAATTATTGATGTGTTTTTTTGCTGTATGTAAATTCCATATTGACGTGTAAAAGTGCCCTTGTGGCCTATTTGCTGAATAAATGTTGATATTTGATATTTGATATTTAGAAAATATTCTGCACTAAGTACATAAATGGAAAAGCAAGTTGCAGCCGAATGTAATTGCGTGTATTTAATATAAACGTTTTTCATAAAATGCATAGTAGGTTACTCCTTAAAATACACACTTCATTAAAAAATACCTTCCTACAAAGGAAGTTGGCAACGACGAAAAACATGTTGGAAATGAAATGGGAAAATAATAAAAAAACTTAAAGAAGTTTTTATTACTTGTTGTTGTTCTGGAAACTATTTTATTGTGTTGCTTTATAAGCGAACCTTTTTGTACTTTAAGCGTGCTAGAAATTTTATTGTTTTGAATAAAAATTCCCGTGTACGAAGCCAATTACGGGCGAACTATAATACATAGCTCTCTGACGCGTTCGTTCCATTTTCACATCCGCTCAAGCTCGCTTGGTCCCGAAATGAACTCGCTCTTAGTAACCGCATGTTCGCTTTAGATCAGCTATGACAAAGTTAAATGAAATGCCGCGACGAGATACAGGGAATTTAACTTTTCATGAATACTTATTCCTGTACTTTTATTTACGGAGCCTTTTTTCAGGGTAGGATTGTTTTATGACACTTTAAACTCTCGCGTTTTGGACACAGGTAATTCATGTTATTAACGGGTCTAACGCGGTTATACTTGAAACGTCGGAAAAAGGTGAAATAATGAAATTTAAGCGTGTTAGACCCGTTTATAACATTAATTATGAGTTTTTTTTTTTTTAATCAATTACGGCAAATAAAGATAATTAGAAAGTTAATGTGTAATTAATTAATTATTATATTATACTATAATATAAATAATAGTTACATTCAAGTCAGGTGTGTAGGTATCATATTTTGGACTTCAGCTATAGAAATAGTCGTATCGCCCAACTTGCGTGACGTAAATGCTAATAATATTATCGGTAGCCGGTGATATCTAATCTAAGTTATCGAGGTCGGTAAGATCAATGTTTTATTCCAGAGCAAATGACTCAAGAGACTACCGAGGAATACAGCGCGTGCCTATCGGATCCGTGCTATAACTTAGGTAGCTGCGTCGACCTGCCAGGATCGACTTACACTTGCGTCTGCACCGGACTTTATACTGGAATGAATTGCGAATATCTTATAAAAGATAGCTTGACACCTTACATTGAGACACCATTCTTTGATGGCTCTTCTTTCATCCGCCTTAAACCTTTGAAGGCGTATCACAAGCTGAATATCGATATCGAATTTAAGGCTTTCACTGAAAATGGCGTCATATTGTACAATCAGCAGAAATACGACGGAACGGGCGATTTTGTTTCTCTCGCCTTGGTAAATGGATATATAGAGTTCAGGTACGTTTCGTAAAACGTTATTGATGTTTTATTTGTTTTGTAACTAATATTTTACAGATGCAGGAAGCTTAGTAACTTAGTGTTATTTTATCATCAGGTACAATCTTGGAAACGGAGCATTAGTACTGACTTCTTTGGAGAAAATTACATTGAATGAGTATCACAAAGTATCTGCAAAAAGATATCATCGAGATGGCATATTATCTGTTGACGATATGGAAGACGTTGTAGGACAATCTAGCGGACATCTGAAGGCTCTGGACTTAGCCGAAGACGCTTACGTGGGCAGCGTGCCTTCCAACTACTCCAAGTATGTTTATTGTCTCAATTATTACCCATACCTTGGCTTTGTTTAGCCAAAGGAATTCCTTTTACTATCCTTCGATATCTTTCAAATACAAAAACCAATAACGCGGTATTGACATATAACAAATATCTTTGTGCAGGGTTTTCGATAATATCGGCACCCGGAGTGGTTTTATCGGGTGCGTGAAATACTTAAGAATAATACGTCATCAAGTGACAAAGAAATTGGGACGGCCGGACCCATTAGTCGTGTCTATGGAGAACGTACGAGAGTGCCAATCTAATCCGTGTATGAGTATGCCGTGCAAGAACGGAGCCACGTGTAGATCTATAGAGGGATCGGCGACGGAATATACTTGTATCTGCCCTATCGAATTTCAAGGAGCCAATTGTGACGAGAGATTAGATCCATGTGAATCGAATCCCTGCGGATATGATGAGGGGCTATTGTGCGACATCGGACCCGATGGCGGCCATGTGTGTCGCTGTTTGTTTGGAGGCGAAATTGGCTCCAACGGAAATACTTGCAGTAACGGTATTATTACAATATTTCTATACATTCACTTACATGAAAAAACCCTATTCACATTTAGCGGGTTTTGAATTGTCTATTTCAAAATAAACTTTTTAGGATTAGGGTCGAAATCCTTGAAGGTTTCAGCCACTACCCTATTACGTAAAATTTTAAAACACTTTAACACATGCTTAGGCATTTTTGTGACTTTTTAATATAATATTGTGGTATGGGGTAGAGGTTGAATAAAACAATCGAGGATTTGACCCATTAATCACTGCAACGAGATTTCATAGTTACTCAGTGTGCATATATAGATGTCAGTTTTCGAGACAATACACACTGGTCTATTCAAATGTAGGTATGTTTGCGATTTATTCTAAAAGACGATTATCAAGTTAGATCTAGAATAGACTTGTCATTTCATCCTAATTTTATAAATAACAATTAATATTATTTAAATGCACATAGTAAAATAAGGCTTTACTATCTAACCTAATTATTTACAGATGTAAACATTATACAAGAGTCCTGGATTCCCCAGTTTAATGGGACGAGCTACATCGAATTATTGCCACTCGAAGGGCTGGGGAAAGCGTTCCGCATTGAAATCTGGTTTTTAACGAACAGACTCTCAGGGATGCTCCTTTACACCGGCCAGTCTAATAAAGCCAAGGGGGATTTCATAACGATTAACTTAGTTAATGGATACCTCCAATTTAGGTACAATCTGGGGAGCGGTGTTGCTAATATCACGTAAGTAAACTTTCAATTAGGATTCGGTAATAAATTGGCTCTCATGAAAATTAATTATGAGAACAAAACTTACCGAATGTACCTAACTTATTTAATTAACTCGATGTGTTCTTTGACTTTCGCTTTGATTACAATGCTTGAAGAGTTTTAAATTGTATTTGTTCGATTTAGGTCTCCAGTACCGATAGAGAAGGGTCGTTGGCACCGCGCTCGGGTGACCCGTGCCGGCCGCCACGGCAGCCTGCAGTTGGACCACCACCCCACACAACGGGGGTCATCTTTGCCGCCACTTACTCATTTGGAATTAACACTACCGCTCTTTATTGGGTCTTTACCGTAAGTACACAACTACACATACACCATTTATTTGAGGTAGGTACACCTCTACAATAAAAATATAAATTGACGAGAGTTGCTACGAATAACTTAAGCGCATAATGTGAATGAGAATTGTTGACATACTCTTTCATTCACTTATTAGAGGTAAATCTATTCAAGCTTTGCTGAAACGCTCGTAACTTCTATTTACTTATTTTTGCACTTTCAGTGCTTACATCCGTCCACATAAAATGTCAGGCGTGATCAGCAGTTTTATTGGCGCAGTGCAAAAAGTATTTGTCAATGGCAACCAGCTCTCGTTGTACAATAGGGACACGGCGAAATGCGCTATAGTACAGGAAGAGGATAAGCTGCCTTGCGCTACTAGCGGGGTTACTAAGTACGTTGGATCGCCCTGTGGAATTGGTAAGTTTGATATTTAAGACGAGTACATAATTCATAATTCAGTGCAATTATTAATGGGCTTAAATTGTTTCAAATTTAATGTTCTTTCAACATTACATAGCAAGTTTTGACCAAAAACCCATAGTTTTATAATAAAAGTGCAAAAACTGAAAAAAGTCCGAAATTTTTGCTGTTTTTTGTAAATTACACAGGGAGCACAACTTTTTTTTGCTTGCAAAACATAGTTTCACATCCCTCGAATGACTCCAAACAACATACAAAAAAATATAGAAACTACATCACGCAATGTTTTGTTATTGTAAGATTTGACTGATGTATTATCTAAATTGGTATTGGGAAGCAATCAGTATATTACCTAATAGGTTCTATGCATATTAAATATTTTGTTCATGTTTGAGCACACTATCAAAACACAGGTAGGTTTATCGATTTACGATGGTGTTACATTAGATTTTTGTGTTAATCATTACGTTTTATGTTGCACGATAAAATTAATAATTTAATCAATCAAATGAAAGTAATTTCAACAGAAAACTGACTAATGATTTGATGAAGGTAGAAAACGGTGACGAAAATACAATAGGTACATTCGATTTATGAAGATAGATAAAATACAATGATATATCACCAGGTATAACTCCGTGCAAGAATAATGGATCTTGTATACCACTTCTGAACGAATATAAATGCCTTTGCCACGACGGCTTCCAAGGGAGGAACTGTGAAATTGAACTCAACGTCGAAATGTTGAAGGACGGAGCGCCAGTCCAGTTCGACGGGAATAATTACTATTCGTACAGGAGTCGAGGAAGCCGCAGGTAATTAAAAAGCTCTCTACAGTCTTTGACTTAACCTTTTCATTTAACACTTGAAACTCACGTGGTTTGGCCACGTTTCACATCAGGCAACGCACGTTTTTCACGTTTTTCATGAGCAACTGTTGATTTGTTATCTCCTGTATATGACATCTTATGTACCTACCTACACAGTTTATAATTAATAAATACTTTACTTTACTTTCGAATTTACTATTGTATAATACAAAAAAAATTTACATAAACATTACGTGGCAACCTTAATTGATCATTATGTTTTGTGTGATTATTGTTACGCTAATTACTCCGCCAATTATGATCATGAATTGATTCTGATGATTCTTTTTTGGCTTATCTTTCATAAAAAAGGCTAAGAATTATACGAATTGAACTGAAAAATATATATCAAAAAATCTTTCCTCGTAGGTGTACTGTTTGTTTTTACTTTCAGTCTTTACTAATAAAACTAACATGTTCCCATTATTCATTTTATAGCTTTCGTACTAACAGTGACGGTGAAGGATTGTATGATGTAAGATAACATTCAATGGACATCAAAACCATTAATATTATTTATTAGTCATAATTACCGAATTGTCACTGCAGTGATTTTTGAATAGGTAACATTCTTTCAATTTGTCCATATTTTGTCAGTATTTAGATAAGTTTAATAGCTTTGCTTTTTGTGTATTCTAATAGGTATATGTAAAGATTGTTGCTGTGAGTTTTTAATTTCATTTTTATATGTCAAGCATATTTTAAAATTAATTTTCTACAATTTTATGTTTGATCTGCTAGTTTGTGATTGTTAAAAAATGTTCATTGTTCGGTGTATAAATGTATTTATTTATTTATTTCGTGAACTCATTTTATAAGTTAGCAATGGAAACATATTAGCTTCTGTCTGAAAGTTAGCGCATTTGCATAAAGGCGTCGCAACTTACAGTCACTGTTTAGTAGTAAATAATGCTTGCAGCTCTCTATGTCAGTATTACAAACAAATATGCGCTGTATTTAATGGTGCTGCGGTAGGTTGTAATTTATAGTTTATAGACTTAATGATACATCTAATGGTCATTCAATATTTTAGGCGACGCGGCGATCGCGGTTTTAGATACGAAATAAAATTTCGCACATACAACGACTCCGGCCTTTTAATGTGGAGGAGAAAAATTGGTATACGAGCTCGAGATTTCATTGGCTTGGGCATAAACAACGGCAAATTACAATTAATATACACGGACACTGACGTCAAGGAGATGAATTCTGTGACACACGAGGAATGGTTCCAGTACATAGAATCTAAGAATCGAGTAGACGATGACATGTGGCACACGGCAACGGTACGCAGAAGAAAAAGGCTAGCTATGTTACAACTGGACGACACGGCTCCCATTAGGGGGTACTCGCAATCCTTGCTTGTGCCCTCGAAATCAAACCCCAAACTATGGATTGGTTAGTATTAATTCAGTTCATCGTTTTCTTTTAACTTTACCTTACATTCCCACTGTTACGAAAATAAACCTTTTTATTACCGCATCAAAGTAACTTTACGCCTCCTCACGAATTTATTTGAGTTCCAAATGGGCAGTAAGCCACATGAACGGAGTTTTTGTGTAGAGCCTCGACCTGTGACTTCGTTGAAAATTCCCTGAAGGCAAAGAATGTACCATTTTATTGTATTTCAACAGGGGGATCCCCATCACTGCCCTTGGGTTTGCCGGCTGCTCTGTACACCGGGTTTCGTGGTTGTGTAGCTAGTGTAAAGGCAAATGGTCGACGCATCGACATCGCTACGCCAATACGGCCGACGACGACGATACGACATTGCGATTAACATAATACACGATACGAAGTCGAATCATGAGTTGCCAAACTCTTATTGCTAAAATTACGAAGCGTAATGGAAAACACTGTGAGATAACAAGTATTATTTTTTAGATTTTCTGTCGACTAGCGGTTTATTGTACCTGTCATAAATAATGTAGTTTCTGATACGGATCTCTAGCCGGCTGCGTATTTCAATATCTTTTTTCGCAGTCGTTTTTGTAGAGTGCCTGTTGAAGAGTCTCGAGGGATAAGTGTAATTATATCTCTGTTTAGAGATAAAAGAGTATTCATATCTGTAACCAAAATAATATGTTGCCATAATACGTTACATTTAGCATTATATTTATAATAAGATTTAAATCAATTTTTACTTCGTCAAATCGGTGCTCGAAAAACACATCAGAGGTATATTGGAAAAAATATATAGGTATATACAATGTGAGGAAGTACCTACTGAATTATACTTAATATTTTGTTGTTACTAGGTACTTAGAAAAATACCTACTAAAATAGTTTTTAGATTAGTTAGTAATAATAGGTTTCTTTATTGAATACGGGCTGAAAATATACTGTAACACGATAATTATTAGATTTGAAATTTGTAAATGTTTATCCAGAGTAGGTAAATTATACGGGCTTTACAATAACATTCCATTCAATTACTATTGATAATCTTTATTGTTTTGTTTACGAATTTAGTATTTTTTTCCCCGTTTGTAAGACTCATGATGAGTTGTGTTAAATACTGATTCATCTAAGCAGTATGTCTCTTTAACTAATGTTTTGTTTTTTCTTTGCAGAAGATTGATATAAATGTTGTTATATCTTGAAGTCCATGCAATAATGTTATTGTCAAATTAATACTTATGCTTATTTATTAGCAACGTGTAAATGAAAGCAAATATAGGTATGGACAAATGTAACTTTCCATGCAACTCCAATTCCAGATGTTTGTTGAGTACATACACCTGTGACTAAAATCACAAAGTTTTACTTTTACAAAAAAATCAATGCTCTAAAATTTTACTCCTTTCGGTTGTTATTGTAGAATTAATACTATTTCCACTGCGATATATAAACGTGTTGCCTGTATTAGAAATATAACATTCCATTAATCTGATTAAGTTTAAGTGAGTTAATTATGAACAGTGCCATAGTTTGTACAGTGTAGCAATTCCCCATTACAATAGTTATACATAATCCTATGAATAGATTCGTTTAATTTGTTTAACTTGGTATGTCTGCTACAATGGTTGACTTAAAAGGAGGCTCTCGAGAAGTACTGCAATTTAAATATGCATATCTTTTGGCGTAACCTTCATGTATTTAAAATCATGTTGAAGTAACATTTCAAGTAGGTATACTAATATCGAATTGTATTTAAAAAATGGGTTTTTCTTGTATTCAGCATTTATTTGTATTGGTTACATATGAATGCCCATTTTTAATGCTACTAGAAGTTGAAATTTGCTGCTATTAAAATTATTATTTTTTACAAAAAATATAGCGCAAGAATTTTATGTACTTATGAGGGGCATTTTGTAATATAGATGTATATACGTAGATTAGATTTTTTTACAAGCCGCTTAAAATATTTTTAATGTAATGTTACTATCGTATTCAATATTCATTGACTATATCAGATGTTTAATATTTAACACACAACAGCACCAGTTGCTACGGGGTAAAATACCTGGATTTGTTTTATGGAAATATTTTAATATTTAAATATTTTCTAAAACGAGATATTCAAAAATATTGGACCATAAATTAAAATGTCCATAAATAAAAATATCGTGCGGTTTTTTCCCTAGTAGTGACTAAGTGTGTTCATGTCAATGAGTGTAGTGTTAAATGATTGATGATTTTTAAAGATGTTTTGTCAATTCATGCAAAAATAAGTTTACCTTACGAGTAAAACTGTCAAAATTATTTTGTATTAATTACCTAATAATTATGTAGTTGGAATACTTATATAGTATTATAAATACTAAAATTAACTAAAATAAAAGGATGACAATATTATAAATATTTATCAACATTAATGGTATGGTTACTTTTTTCATGTTAGACATGCTTCGTGATCGACGAAACATATCCCATTTTAGGTGATTACATTAAGTATAAGATAACCCTTCCCTCAGTCAAAATATAATATTTTTTAAAACGACTGGGAAATATTGTCATGCTTAATAATTATCAAAGCCCATCGCTGTTTGATGGACGATCGTACCGAAACACATGTCACAAGAGTCAGCATAGAAAATTATATATGTTATTATGTTATTAAAGTACTTAATAGTATGTTTTACTGACGTCGAATTTCATGATTATTATTATATTTATGCCAAAAAAGGTATCGCCTGCGCATTCTCAACGCAGAGTCTAAAATGAAGACAACGCCATGAAATAATATAGGTACTTAAACTTATCAACTACCATTATAATTGCGTGCAAAAAGATTTGTTTCCGTATAGATGAAAGTTGAAAATTTTAATCTATTATTTATGTTAAAGAAGTAACACAATTGGCGGCAAATAACATCAATTGCATTTGTATAATTTTACACAAAACCATTTTCTTTTCAATATTTTAATCGCCAAATATCTAAGCGTTTTTCAAAAAAAAAATCGGAAAACCTGATTTTTACAAATCTGGACTTCACGTTTTAATCACGTTTTAGTGTGATTTTTCTTTCACTTGTATGTGCGTGACGTAATGGAAACTAAAACTTTCATAGGTACTAAATTTTGGGTCTTTTTTAATAGTTGGAAGAACCCAAAAAATCTCTATCTATCTTGATCTGTGAGAATCAATTTCAATATTTTTGTTTTTTGGAAAACGCTCAATTTAATGATTCCAATTACTTAGCCAAATACTGCAAAGTTAATTTACGATTCATAAAAAAAACAACCGGCAAAACAAAACATTTTCAGTTTTTTCTGAAGTTCATTAATTAACCTTTAATAATAGAAGAGGGTTTGTTACTGCGATGGTTTTGTATTATTTCAAATGATTGTCGTTTGTTCTGGCATCCAGTAATTAAGAGCAACTGTTTGCATGACCCTCTTGTTAAATAAATTTGAATGGGGCGAAGGGTTACAGCAATAAACCTACCTGTATAATATTCTGCCACTGATTCATTAAGTACATATCTTCCAGTCCAAATTGTTACGCAATGTGTGTTTGATGTAACTATCTTAGTTAAAGTAATAAATCATGAATGAAAAAATAAATGAGACTGCAATCCGTACTTTGTTTTATTTTATGTATTGTACTCGTAACAATCCTGAAAGGATTTGTTGTAGAAATAAAATTGTTGTGTGATTTAAAAAAAACAATATTCAAATTAGTATTATTTAATAGTCATAACTTCGTAATCCATCCATCAGGTAGCTACGACACCACAGAGCATAGACAGATGTAGAAAAGTGCTTATAACCATAGTTAAATCGCTAATTTGACTAAAAATCCTCATGATCAATATTTCTTTGACTACTAAATAATTTCTTCTGATTGTAGATACCTAAAAGATCTGATATCGCAACTTAAATAATCTATAGATACTTACCTATTAAAACTTTAATCCGTTAAGTCTACAATAAAGCAATAAGGAAAAGGTTTAATGGAGTGAGGTGCCGCAAATATCAGTAACACCGTTCCGACACGAAAACGTTTAATTTGGACAGACGGCTGATGAGTTGAAAGTTTTAACAATACGCTCAGGAACGAGATTGCTGTTGGGCGATTAGATTGATGAGCCTAACTTTTTGGGTGGTAAGTATATTTTATGATGCCACAACGTTTAATTTTAATGATTAAACTGTTTTGAAACAAACAACAATTCTGTTTAAATTAGGAAATTAACACAAAAAGTAAATGAAGCTCAAAAATTAAAATGAGCACAAGAATGCAACAACAAATGTCAGTAAATTATTATAGAACCACAGATTGTGAAGTCATAAAACAAAAGACAAACCACACCATCATAAAACGTGCAAAAAAATATCGGGAAATGAGTAAATGCGGATAAAAAAGGCCTTCGAAACAGATTGAAATATCATCCTATACGCGGCCCGCCTCTAATCTCAACTAGCCTGAATTATGGTGTAGAAAATATCCTCCCATTCTTTGCATAAGCCATAAATCACGAATACTACCGGAATCCCCAGCGGCATTATGAAGGGGAAAAATAAGCAATGGATATTAACCAGAGTGAAAAGTGAAAGCCGTTTAGAGTGAATCGTTTTTAAAAGAAATTTTAGCCTTTTGCGCCCGTAGTATGTATAGATCCTTTTCTTCTTAAGAATTTAAACAAGATAAAATGTAAAATAATTAATGAAAATACTATATATTTTTACTCTATGTTAGGTAAAATGTTTTATTCACTCCTGTGCCAGGTAAGCAGTGCATCTATTATTAACACTATTAATGTTTTAATTCGTTTGAAATAATTTTCCTATCGCCCTTAATATTACAAGATAGTTTAGATTGAAACTGCACTTAGCTCTCTTTTGTGGCATGAAAAGTTGCGCCAGATTCCGTTTCAATACGGCAATCGTCAGTTCTTTCTTGTCTCCATAGGGAATTTAGAGTCAGACTGAGATAAGTCTGCAATGATTTTTATAGCACACCACACGAAGTGTTATTTTAAACGTCAAAGTTCTACGAAATTATAACGTATAAATAAAGTCGTTACAGACTTATCTTGGTCTACCATTAGTTATGTTTGAAATCCGAGTCTGATATATTATCCGTGTACTGCTTGGAAGAACATACTATACTTAAATTTAGTTTTAAATCGTTGGTTTCAACAATGGGTAAGATAAATATTTTAATACCTAAAGTTACGAACTAAACTTAATATGGTTAATACTGAAATTATTGAACCCTAGATAAAGTCATCATTTAAATAATATAGATATATAGGTAAGACCGATTTAGGAGGCCGCATTATCGAACTAGACAATTAAAGCGTGATGCGCAAAATTTTAGTAGGCCACTGTTCAATACCTACTACATACCTATTTAAACTACGCTAATTATACGACACCAAAGTTCAAACAGTATGGAGGGGAATTGAAACTATTTACATTTTACTCAAATATAGCCGTTAAAAAAAATGTAAATACTAAAATAAATTGAAAATGGTTTTGAGGTAGGTACCTATACGTACCTAATTTCTAAAAGATTTTCTGAAGTCCCCATACAAAGCGTCAATCGACTGAGAGCCCAGTTCGAACGTGCATATGATATCAATCCGATATTTAAAACATATTACTGACATTGTATAATTTGTTTCAAAGTAAACTTTGCTCATTCTGTTATTAATAATGGAAAATGTAATTAAGAATAAGTGTTAATTTAATCTTATCTCTAAGTACCTACAATGTTTTGACGTGTAATGTATCCGTGCATATACGAAATAAAGAAATATGAAATATGAAATATTGGAATAATATCAGTTAGCTGTCATTCGGTATTCATGTATTAAGTAGATATAGTAGGCACTAATAGCTACAATACCTACAATTTAGTGGATAATGATAGGTTTTACTTTTTATCCCGAAAAATGAACGGTTCCCTAAGGATATGCAATAAAAATAAAATAATAATAATAAAAAAAAATCGTTTATTCAGATGAAATAAACCCTAACATACATATTTTTTTCTTCTGCCAAACTGCAGGACAGTTTGTTGGCAGAGGGAACTCCCTTAAAACATAGATGGGTAAACTTAGCTAATTGCCTAATTAATTGTTAACAGTAGGTACATGTTATTGCTTATGGTGGTAACTTTAATTTAATTTTGTCTAATAGAAACATTTTCATTTTAAATTTAAACATCCTAAATGATTTACATTCCCTTATATCATACGGTATTTCGTTATACAATTTTGGGATCAAGTACTTCCTACATCTTTTTCCATAATAATTTTTACCACAAGACGGAACCTCTAACATTTTTTTACTGATTGTTCTCGTGAACCTAGGGTGATTTATATAGTTTTTAAATTCATCTTTATTGAACTGCTCTAATGCCAGCAACATTTCTATTTCCTCATGAACCGGCAACATACGGCATTCCGCAAATAATTCCTCATAATTACTTTTTTTACAGCGATTTTTGGTTTTTTTGTCCACTAGTAGTTTCATAATTGCAAAGTGCTATAAGTATATAAAACCACGGAGAAAAAATTTGGCAAGTTTTTGGGTTTAGGGACATGCACCACGGAATCCGGTGCAAAAAATATTACATTCTTGTCCATTTTATTTCCATATTAGCTGCAAATTTCCGGTAATAACTGAATGAAGGTTGTCCGACCTACAAAATACGAGTATAAATACATATAGCGAGAATAACAACAAGGAGACACAAAACAGACAGACGGATAAACGGATGAACAGGCGGAGAAAGCGTAAGTTTAGGCATATGGTCTCGATTGTCACCATTCGAGTAGTTACGGGTGTCTAACTAAACATAACATGTGTATAGGGTTAGTTGATAGCAAACACGATTTCGACGTGAAGACATATTCGTGGAATGTTTGTATCGCATAGGATCATGCACATATTTTTCCTTGAGACGCATATAAATAAGGCTAAGGTGAGCATGAAGGTATATGCTGTGAACAGATTCTCTCGGCGTCTCCCGGGATTTGTGTTTCGTCTCCCGCAGCGATGCGCGTGTCGGGAATACCGAGTCTGCTGATATCCGCCACCGACAAACTCGCGTTTGAGCAACTGAAAGAAACCTGAGCAGCTTTGGACAACATTGCTTTATATTGCAAGTCGCATGGCCTTTTGAAAACATGGATTGTGCTGTAACAGCGAGGGAACTTATCAGAAGAATATGGCTTGTTTATTGAAGTTTATAAAGCATTTAGTTGCGATGTGTTCTTAAAAAAATTGAACTAAACAATAAACATTTACTTCACTTTAAGTTTCACAATTCGTTGGTTGGATGAGGTACTTAAAGGTAAAGACAAACAAATAAAGTCATCATTATTATTGATTACCATCAACAAACACTTAACACTATTGTCCACACGAAAGTTGTTGATTCCAGGACAGAAATAATCATGTTGCGTACTACGGAAGGGGTGAAGTTATGAAGGTTGGAAAAGAAAATAAATTTAGCCTGATATATTGTCCCTGCGGGGACCCACATGAAATGAGGCACGTTGAAATATGACTGCCGAAAAGCTTGTAGCTCTGAATCAGCAATATAATAATTTGAATGAGACAATGCTAACATTTTGTAGACGTAGCTAAATGTTATTTTTATTGCGCCAATAAATAAATAGAATTCATATTAATTTGCTAACATACTTTTTTTTATTTTCTAAAAATAGTTATTAGAGCGAGTGTGTAATCAGTTGAATAACTCGAGGGATTTTATAGTTCTACTAATCTTTTTACATGAAGAGCTATAAACGATTGTAATCATAGGAAAATAACTTTTAGCTTTAATACATCAGTATCAGTATGGTACCTATGTATGTATAAAATATTAGTTTTTTATTATACCTACCTAATCTTGGAGTTTCATAATATCTGTGATCATTCATCAAACGTAAATAAACGGTGTACGAAGAAGTTTGAAAAGTTAGCACGAGCTTATTTTAAGCATCACTGAAAACGATAAATATCGTAGCTTCCATTAGATCCCATAGTGGTACAAAGGTGCGCAAATACGATATTACACATTTGGAATGAACCCATGTTACAACAATATTGCCATCCGTGACAGGGTTTCGTAGAAATCGGAGTCCGTGACTACGATAAATCGTTTAATTCCACCCGGGTGACTCGGCCGATTGCGAGAGGCCAAAACGCCTTCACAATTTAGTGCGATCTCGGGCCCGGCGTGGAAATACCTGATGCCACAATTGTGTTCTATTTGAATGCTCACAATGGACACGATCGATGATAAACATGTAGGTTCGCAGTTAATTTGACCCGGCGTTCGGAGGAAATTAAATCCATTACGGTCTAGCTCCATTAAAGCTTAATTTAAGAATTGGAGTGGATATTGAGTTACGAAAACGTTGATTGTAATTAAAACACGTGTGCGAAGAGGTACAATTAAAATAATTCGGTATGCTCTGATTTCGACGAACGACTAACGAGATGCATTGAGAATACAAATGTTGCCCTAATTACTTATATGAAATAAAAAACCATCATATCATATTAAAGTTATCATTTCTCCACTACTTAAAGATTGTCTGTGAGAGTTCGCTCTTCAGCGTCTATACAATATACAATGCATATACTTAATTCATATCTATTCTTGGTATTCGTCTCATTTCATCATTGCGATTCGATACATTGTCTAGGAAAGGTGTACTCAATCATCAACGATAGATTCAATATTTTACTCATTGCCTAAATTAGCATGGCATTCTAAACAATGCCTGCATTATATCGGTAACATATTATAGGTACACAAACAAACAAACCCATTGTTTTATAGACAATAAATACCGTTTAAACTTAAACAGGATTTAAGCTTCGTGCCGTACTGAGAGACTTGTTTTTCGATGGCTCATTAATTTAAGCTGGGAAAGAGAACGTGTAACGTTTTAATTTGGATACAATCTCTTCTGTGGGTTTATTTATATCGTTCATTACTGTTTTAATTACTTGGTTTTGTAAATCAAGATTATTTCATTTTGAAAATAGGAAATGGTTACTAGAATGTACTCGTAACTGAGCAGATTTTGCATTTCAATTTTTGCTATTTAAAGATAAAATAATATCTTCAAAGTTTATAACTAAAAAAAACTAGTAAAGAGTGAGTGAAACATTGAAGCATTAGAGGGAGTGACCCGGAGTCGTGACTTGCGACAATCACGCGTGTTATATCGGTGCCAGATATTGCCTACAGATATGCCTTAAGGCTCCACCACCTTTATACTATATAATATGCTCGACTGTCTCAGAGGAAAAGACGTACCTAGGTATAGAATCCAGTCATTATTAGCTATTTGAACTTTGTGTTATATGAAAAGCATTTTTAGGGTTCCGTAGTCAACAAGGAGCCATTACAATTTCATCTTACATTGCCGTCCGTCTTGTGCCTGGGCGTTCAGTCCGATGCTTATCTCAGTAACAGCGAAAAAATAGTGCGGTTTATACGTATAATGGGAACTATTATTACCTTTTTACTATTTACTGATAGTGTGGAGTGTCACTAAATAGGTATTTTTAAAAATAATTGCGGTAAATAACTTCCAAAGTGTAATAGTCAAGCATCTGCGCCAACCACCAAGGAAAAATATTTGTAGGTTAGAAAAAATGTTAAAAACATTATTATACCATTATGTTCGTTTAATGAATGTCGTAAAACTTCATCGTTATTGAAACGATTTACGAATTTGTATTGAGAGGGAGTTAACGAATTGATATAGCTCACTCTGTGTATCATGTATACCAAGATAAACAAGTATATTAATGAAGAGGGGCCAGAATCCTATACAAATGCTGAGTGAGCTCGGTAAATTGATTTCAGGATTCGGTCGCGAGAAAATTACGCGCACAAAATACTGACTGAGATAATATTATTGATGACGATAAAGCGCCAAAACATGAATGAATAGCAGAAAAATGTAATTAATTCAAATGTAATAGGGTCCCACCAAAAGAAGCACTTAGATGTGATACGGAAAAGATTTTTTTTTTTGGATATGTATTGATGGACTTAGTTTGACAAGGAGGACCATTATTGCAATACGACATCGACTACATAAGACAAAAGTACAATAAACATATAACACTACATATCATAGAAAGGATCGAGAGGTATTATTGCAGTCACGAAAAAAACACTAGATGTTTTGTTCTTCTGTTAATCTAAATTGAAGTTTAGCGTAACCTTAAGCATACATCTTAACTTCACAATACCTTAAATGTGAATACTCGTAACTGAGCCGCTTTAGTTAAAACAAGCCGCCTCTCGTAGCAGTTTGCAGCCAATACTAGCGTCTTAGTCTCCTTGGGTGTGTACCCGAACTCTCCCTAAGTCATATTTAACTTGTGTGAACACAGCTTGTGTTGCGACCGCATACCAACAAATTTTGACACCGTACGCTTAGTTATATTTTGATAACTGGAAAAGCGGCGCGTAAATTTTAATAAAGTTGTTGATTCAGATCTAGGTTATACTGATATTATGAGTTAAAAAAATAATTTGAAGTTTGCGGGCCACCCACATTATGTTTTATTTATTTTTTAGGTATTATTATAGGTTTTGTAGGTAGTTTTAATTTCAGAATAATTTTTATTGTAAGTTTGTTATTAATTATGTTTATGGTTTTAATAAATATATTTTGTATTTAATAAGAATAGATTACTGTGTTAAGGTATAGGTGGATCTGATAATTTTATGGGTTAAAAATATTTTTATTTTCATGGTTACCTTTCCATAAATACGCACTTTCGCAAATAATTGCCTGAATCAAAGAAAAATAAAAATGCTGTCAGCTTACCCTTTAGTATTCTGAACAACTCTAAAGTATGATCTTGTATAATCGTAGCTGAGCACACCAAAGAAAACAGTAAGCCAATAGATAATTGTACTTATTAACTGGCCGAGCTCGTTGTAGTAACGTGAAACGATCGCCATTACATGGCATCCGAATCGGTCGTGATTTCCCCCCCATTACCTGCGAAAATTAAGTCGAACTTACGACTACCGACCACGACAATACTTTTAGCACCACTGAACATGCAACTATTCAATTACAAGGCCTGTTTTTGTTTCTAATGGTATATTTAACTAAACGCAAACATCGTTTTTTGAATAGGAAGCTTTTGTAGGTAGTTTTTATGTACCTACGTTTCTGTGTACCCGAGCTTTGCTTAAACAGTTGTATTAAAAGATAAGAAAAAAAAAAGGAATTAAACTTCACAGGAATCATGAATAATAGGCAAGGGCAATCTCACTCATAAACTCCTAGTAACTATGTTATATTTAATCTTAATTATAATCTCTGGTACCTATGCCAGCGCCGTAATTTTTTAACATAGTAAAACAACTATCACCGTATATCTGTAGGAGAAATGATTTCCTGCACGGATTCATTGACCGCATAAACTTCAGTCGTTTGCATTTTAACTAAACTGTACGAAAACATTCCGCACCTGCAATAATAGCATGCAAAGTAAACACTGGTAATTTTTATTTGCTTTTCAGGCTGCGACTGTGATTTTGAGATCAATATGTAAATGCACTCGTGAGTGCAGCGGGCCCAGCGGAGTGCATTTTGTCGTAGCGGGAGTTGGCCAGGCGTGGCGCAGCGACCTACTGTTTCTGACTTTGCCGCCTCGCGTGTGCTAGCGGGGATTTGCTTCGATAAATTTTATACGTTTTAAATTCATGTGCTTTTGAACTGTTACCTTTACCCGCAAGTGACGTTGCTTTGTAGGTGGAATTCTTTTTACTTGTAATATCGGCGTTGAGAAGACTAGGTGTACTCGTATACCTGTTACCTTGTATGTTATGAACAGGAACTATATTATATGTTTATATTTTGTCCTAATTCAAATACAAAAAGTTAAAAGGCCCAATGCTTGGACACCTTTTCCATAATATGTTTTACATTGCGATGTAAGTTGCGTTGAAAGTAATACTTAAGTACCTATATGATAATGATAAAGCAATCGCCAGGTTACCTGTATTGGCAAGTTTAAGCAGAAACAAAATACCTGCATGAACAAGTATACTCATCGACTCATTGTGACAATAGGGATTGGCATTGTATTAAATATGACAATGATCAATTACCATTAAAATGGAAAAACAGAGAAAGGGCTAAAGGGAAGAGCGGGAAAGCAAAGACGAAACTTACTTTCAATCAATCAGCCCTAGTAGCACGGTCGCATTTTTATCATTTATCACCATGCCTGTCACGTTCTAACAAGTATGTAAGTGCGAAAGTGACGGGCATAGTGATAGTGGATAAAAATGGAACCGTGCTGAGCCCGCTGGTGGCCAATTAAGGCGATAAGAATAGGCTGCCTACCTACTAAAGAATGATCTTCGATCTAAACTTAGCCGGGTTCACGTCAGCGGTTAATTTGTTTCAGCAGTAGGATATCCCATTCTTTGCAGGATTTCAGTAAAATACGAGGTAAAAATGCGGGTAATTTGAATAAATCAAGCATATATTCTATTTATACAAGATTTTCGATATGTAAGTATGGGGTCCTCAATTCAATTTACACTTTAGCAATGTAATATGTATACCTACTTAATACTATAGGTTACTTTTAGCCATAACTTTGAACAAATTTAATTACTGAAAAGATATCAAGCAGAATATTTCAGTCAATCTAACTTCTTAAGTTGTTACTGACGCCTGCCTCAAGGGCCATGTCGGCCGCTGGAGTGTCGAGGCTTTCTATTAGTATTCATAAAATATACAACAATACAAAACAAATATGTGACATAAATTTTAACAAACTAAACTCTTATTTTCCTACTTGTTAATATTATTAGGGCGAGCGAAGCGAGCCCTATCACTATTCGACAAACTATGCATTTTTGTGGTACACTTTACGGAAAAACTACTGCACTGTTAGGTTTGAGATTTAACATAGTAAGTTAAATTCATGTCTAGATGTGTTATCAAACATAAAAATATCATTTTATAAACCTAAAAAAATAAAATAATGTAATAACACTTTGTATTACTACTAGCGCCATCTGTTGGCAAAATTATGAATTGGCATTCGTGCTAATGTTAACTATTTATTTCTCTAACAGATGGCGTTTGTAGTAAATAAATAAATATTGGACATTCTTATACAAATTGACTAAGCCCTAGAAAAGCTCAAGAAGATTTGTGTTGTGGGTACTCAGACAACGATACTTATGTGGTGTTTTCAATTTCAATAATGTTGATGGCGCTTACGCCATTAACAACGATGAATACAAAAGTGGGTTAACATTTTGGATTCAGACCCACCTCGCTTCGCTTGGTTTGATTCCCAATTTAGCAATTAAGTTTCTGTGAATACCTACTAGAATAATCAACCTTGCTGTATATTCACTGCGGAGGTCAATTCACTCGTATGTTTTGTGACGCTGATGAACTCTTAAGTTGTGAAGGAAATGTTTTGGAAAAGAAACACATGTAGTGCGGTGGGACCATGGTAAAAATGACTCAGTCATGTTGTGTTAGCAAACTTAAATCGGGTATTTTCAGTTCGAGAAACAGTTTTGGCGCCATTCATTTATTACGTAAGACGATTTTGAGGTGAAGGGGGGTCGAACATATCTTATTGAAGTGAAAACTTCTTTAGCGGCGCTGTGCACTTTTTGTGATGGGGAAAAATTTTTACTCGCGAGAGCGTAAGACGTAACCCTCTCTTTCTACCGCGCGGCGAAAATGTATGCCTGAGCCTGCTGTTTCGTTTAGGCGGCGCAGGGCGCTTGCGCGAATGTGCGTGTGTGTCTGTGTTACAGCGTGCTACGCACATCCATGGATGGTGACTGCTGATGGCTCGACCGTCTGTGTACTCGTAAAATTCGTGTATAAGTATGTCGCAGTCGGATCGTATAATCCGCCGTATTACATTACGGCTAGCCGTTTTCAAAAACAGGGGCGTTTTGAAATGCGGCGGTTTAACGATTAGATTGAATGCGGCTGAATGAGAATCCGCCGGAATGTATTCGGCGCCATACGTTCTTCAACACGGCTAGCCGTAATGTAATACAGCAAGTTATTAGCCGCCGCTTTGACAGTTTTTAGTTCCCATCTTTAACAATCGTGGCGCTGCCTGACATAACAACAACAAACTATGACAAACGCTGGGGTGTCCATCAAATCTGAAGTTCGTCGGACTGTTTCTTTTCAAAAAACATTTCCTTCGCAATTCGCGGGGCTCCTATTTCTGAGCGGTTTGCCCTTCGGGCATCTGAAGCTACCTAACGAACCTAACCTACCTATCTATTGATTTAGTGAGACGTCCGTGAAAACATTACACTTTGGGGAAAAAAGCGTAGGTAGGTTAGGTAGGTTAGGTTCGTTAGGTAGCTTCAGATGCCCGAAGGGTAAACCGCCCAGAAATAGGAGCCCCGCTTGCGGGGCTCCGTCTATTTAAGTTGTGAAGGAAATGTTTTGGAAAAGAAATACATGTAGTGCGGTGGAACCATGGTAAAAATAAATTAAATTGCAAACATTGTCAAACTCCGGTTACGTAGGCGACCGAAAGAACTAGTCACTCTACAATCTAAATAGTTGATACGATGCGGCTAAACGTAGGCCGCCTTATTGAAGAACATATCGTAATGACAATCCGGCTAATCGTCGAACCGCCGCATTTCAAAAGGCCCCTGTTTTTGAAAACGGCTAGCCGTAATGTAAATCGGCGGATTATACGATCTGACTGCGACGTATATAGGTAAAGTGTTTAAAATATGGAAATTGAACAAAGTGCATCTATTAATGAAAAAAGTGACGAAGAAATAGCGAAAGAAAATGAGTGAGTACTTTATAAATATACTAGATGAAAACCCGGCTTCGCTTGGGTGAAATGTGACTCATAATACATATGTAGGTACAAAATGTAGGTAGATATTTCTGGAGTTATCGGTTCTCAAGGAATATTAAAGGCAAAGGAAGGCATATATTTGTATAGCATCCTTCATTGTGTTTAATAAATATAGGAAATTAAAACTCAAAAGTCAATATGACATCCGGTGTCAGCATAGAAAAGGGTGTAGATGTAGGTAATATTTGTAGTTTTCACTTCTGCCGGCACTCCCGGAGTGCTACCCGTTGCTTTTTTTTTCATTCTTTTTTCTTACTTGGGGGAGGGTGGGAGTTTTCATAGTTCTTACGTAAGCAAGATCACAAAGATGCGATTTTTTTTAAGTTCTATGAAATTATGACGTTAAAAATAATAATAATACTTCTACAGTCTAAGTCTATGCTATCAAACACGGTGCAGAGTTAGCTTAAACGAGCTCAAGTACCTTTGTCCTGTTACTATTGCTTGGAACTGCTAAAATTATAAATAAAGTTTAGATCATACAAACTTCAGTGACTTAGGGCCGATACACGACTGCAACTTGTATGTAACTGCAACATATATAGACACATGCTGTTTTGGACATCCGACTCGTCATGTGATCACTGGGTAGACCAGTTAAGTACCCAAGATAGCTGATGCTGAACCCTGACAGTACCTAGTGGAGCTCGGGTTTTATACCACAGCACACGCTGTTTTGGTCATGCAACTCGTCTTGATGAGTACTTAGGAAAGTAGTACCCAAGATAGAGCTGATGCTGAACCTTGGCTGTACCTAGTGGAACTCAGGTTTGATGCAACATAGACACACGCTGTTGTGGACATCCAACTCGTCATGATGAGCACTTGGGAGAGCAGTACCCAAGATAGCTGATGCTGAACCCTGGCTGTGCTTATTGGAACTCAGGTTTGGTGCAACGTAGGCACACGCTGTTTTGGTCATCCGACTCGTCTTGATGAGCACTTAGGAGATTAGTACCCAATATAGAGCTGATGCTGAACCCTGGTTGTACCTAGTGGAACTCAGGTTTGGTGCAACGTAGGCACACGCTGTTTTGGTCATCTGAGACGTCTTGATGAGCACTTAGAAGAACAGTACCCAAGATAGAGCTGATGCTTAACCCTGGCTGTACCTAGTGGAACTGTGTGTGTGTGTGTACACACATAAGTGCGGATGTGTGCGCACATAAGTGCGGAGCAGCGTGATTATCGCCAGTAGGTATCCAGACGGGATAGTTTATCGCTCAATTGTGTGGTGTGGACGCAAAAATTAAATTCAAGGACATTGGCTCGCTGACCCAACGTTATGTAGGAAAGCCAGTTAGCTTCCTTACAAAAAGCACTGGGCGACCGTGTAGGATGTAATTAGCGCTTATGAAATTGTATATTACGTGTGGATGATATTGGCAATTTGATTTGGTCGTCTGGACACGTTTTTAATGGAGAAAGTAAAAGCTGTGACAGACAAGCGTACCGGACAGCAACCGGGGTCCGGTTAGTATATTTCTTTCTCGCTCTTACGTATCCGCTCGATCGAACATGAAACAAGCCTCGGATTGGATCAAAGTCGCGGTTCGGTACGTTTAGGTAGAAAAACTCCGCGAGCCCTTACAAAGCTCTGCTTTTTGCTAGTAAATAGAGAAAGTAACTGACCGTCTGTAAAGAGGTAACACTTCACGTTCAAATCGCTGAACCAATTTAGTTGTTATTTGGCATTGGAGACAGCCAAGTTAAATCTGGATGGCATTTGTAATGACAAAGTGTGGAAATGTCATAATTAATGTCAAATTTCTATGAAAATATGATGTTTATAATGACACTCCCTCACTCAGTCATGTTCAAGTCCGTGCATAGTTAGTTTGAGTCCAGGATGAGAATATTTTTCAGTTTACTTTATAACCACACTTGATGACAAGTAGGTATATTGATTAAATTATATATTTAAACATTGTTTTGCATTCAATAGCACACACACAAGCTATAAGTTAAACCTTTACCTATTATAATTTTTTTGCAAGTCTATTTTGGTTAGGTTAGTAGAAACTGTCGCACCTGTCGCCGTGGTGAAATAGGGGCCAGAAGTTCCATTTGGAGTGAAAATTAAATGAATAAAATATACAATCCTTCCATTGTCTTATCACCCCTGTTGCGAGTTAAAAAGGTTTTTCAAGATAGGGAAAAACGTCCAAATCCAGCAATTTAGATGCATCTCAGTTGCTTGCGCTGCGCTGTGGATTTATCACCCGCGCCGTCTGTGATAGGCGCGAGAAAAATGTACCTCACGTGCAAATAATAGCGTTCATTACGTATGAAACATATCTTTTTCTCTGTTAACACGTACAACTTGTGGTACCTATTGTGTTAGATCGCTTAATGTAAGCTTGGCACGTGGATAATAAATAAAGGTAAAACATAACACCCATACCTTTATAACAAGAAACAATCTACCCTTTAAAGTAAATATTAGAAAATGTACCTCATTGGCGGTTATTTACAGAAATAAGAAATTCTAACAACACATACAAATAATTTTCGAAAATAACAAAAAATATTAAAACTACCTATATTTTTAAGCAGTCTGAAAAACCCAACAGCAGTGTGCCTATGCAGTTTAATTATTGATTATGTAGGTACCTACTAAAGATATAACATATTATCATTCAACTTGTCAAGTACTCACCCAATATTAATCCTAACTACGAGTATCTTTAAAAAATCAGAGCCCGGAATTTTCGCGGCAAAACAAAGGACCGTCGCGATCTTGCTAGAGTTAGAAACATTTTTTGTCGATATCGATAGTTGTGTAGGTGTGTTATCAAATAGAATAAAAAACGGTCCACCGAATAAAATAAAATATAATAAGAAAATTTACGTGAGGTTTGTATAACATTATGTAGAAACAGATACAGTTCCGGGCTCTGTAATAATAAATATAACTGTTGATGCGCAGTACCGGCACCACTTTGCGGTAAAGGCCCATGCACGCGGCCCTGTAATTGCTATCGCTGATAGTAATTGGCCTACTTCAACAAAGGCAGCATTAAAAGCCGAAGCATTTATTGACATAGAGCATGACGCACATTGCATGGCGATCCATTAGTGGCTGGATCACCCACCCCCCCTGAGGATTTACCACAGATGACTTACCCACCAGACGGACCATGTACGTATTCCAACCGTGATGGAGCTCTCCACACATAAGCGTTCCAGACGAAATACTGTAATCGCGGAACTCGGACACTTATTTCACATTCTTACTTCACTTGCGCACTTGAGGGCCTTTCAGTGATGTTGAACGCTGTTGCACGATTCCTGGCAGCCAACATGCCAATCGTTTACGCTCCGTAGCGAACGAAACGCCAATGTCTCTTTCTCATTAGTATGGAAGAGTGATAGAGAGAGATGATTACGCTACGTATTGGCATGTTGGCTACGCGTCCTGGAATAGTATTAGATAATTGACAGAGTGCATGTGTTTGGTGACGGCTTCATAATGCGTCTATAGGAGGCAGCCTGTCGGACTACTGATCGCGCAGCGGCGGGTGGCACAATTATTGAACAACCGCTAAACAGGTTGCAATTGTGTCGAATTAAGTGGCATATTCGTCAGCCTATCATTCAAACACATATTGACGTGCAGTTATACAACTGCCGCATGCGTTTGTTGCAAAATTTGTAACGTTCGGCTGAATTTATTGGGGAATGTACAGAATGAAAATCGTGTGGTTGTCAAATGAGGATGCTATGTACGGGTATGATTTACGGTCAGCTACAGTTGTATTACACATACGACATGGGTAACCGTGCTTTGCATTACACACTATGTGGATGCGGTCAAATAGGCCAGTTTTCTGATTGAAGTTGAATTTAATTAAATTTTTGTGAATCATTGTTTAGTCATTCAAATCATTTGTAAGGAATTTCAGTTCTTACCACATCGTACCTTGTCACAGCGACAACAGTTTGAGATACCTATCATCATCATCATCATCACTGGCTCAGTCACCCAAAGAGGATCTTGGCCTCTGACACAAGAGAGCGCCACTCTACCCTATTCTGTGCCACTTCGCGCCAGTTGGGTATTCCAAGGGCGGACAGGTCTTTTTGGGTTTCGTCACTCCAGCGGTATCTGGGACGTCCAGACGGACGTTTTCCACCCGGGCGCCCCAGATACGCTCTTCTTACAGCACGATCCTCCCCCATCCTCTCCAGGTGACCAAGCCAGCGGAGTCGTGTGGCTTTGATCTCGCCAATTATATTGGGCATCGCAACCAGCTCCTCTAGCTCCCTATTTTTCCTTCGCCTCCAAGTTCCATCTTCCTCTCTGATAGGCCCCAGAATCTTCCGCCAGATTTTCCTCTCCGCCACTAAGAGCTTGCTCTCTTCTTTCTGAGTCAGCGTCCAAGCTTCGCACCCATACATCAAAATTGGTCTAATTACAGTCTTGTAGACTCGAATCTTGGTCGGTCTACTGATCAGCTTGGACACTAAGACTCGATGGAGCGCTGCCGAGCATCAGGGCGTTTTGGATTCGAATATCTATCTCTTCCTCCCTTCGATACCTATACCTTGAGATACATATAGGGTTTCATAATGGGTGTCACAAGATACAATGTTTTTTTTCCGGTTTGTAGCGAAAAGCGCCTACGAACAGGGAACTCGCTTAGCTGTTCGCTGTCAGTGAATATGTTAACTATTTAATTTAACTATATTTTTATATACCTAGCGTAAAAGTGCAACGTTTTTTGAATCACCGTAGACGAGTTTTATGGACTCCTCGCCACTGGTATCTTTACGAACTAGGCAGATTGTAAATGTATTACTACATTGTCATTTTGTTTCTATCAAATTGATTTAAACAACATACCTAAATAACATTAGTCGGCACGTCACGTTCCCCACTACATAAACTTTATGGCATCTTTGTTTTGCAGACAAAACGATACAGTAGCTTTTCCCGAGTTACCTACGTTACCGCGAGGATATAGAAATAAAACGAATGATGAGTTACGACTCATAAACCAAAAACAATTTATAAGGGTCCGGTTGAGACATGACATAAAGGGCAATTTTATCTAACCTTTCTCTCTCTAAATACTTGCGGTTAACTTTTTATCGTTTTTACGTAAGCAGTAGGTACCTGCCTCGCGACATTTTCCGCGTTAAAGTCGTTAAAAAAACATCGTCATTTTTGTAAAATAAAAGAAAATATCTTAGATGAGACCTACTACTGATAAATACTAATGTGCTTCTAATTTAAAGGTCCTACCTTCAACTTAGGCTATGCGTTGTCTGTCAGTATCAAAGGAACCTCTGGTTACTCGAACCCACGGTGTAGGTATAGACGTCGAAAAATAAGAAAAATAGCTGGAGTCAGTAAAGAAGTCTAGCATGAACTTTGTACCTAGGCATTGCACACAATTTCTTGGTATGATTAAAAATACCTACGATCAGTGCGAACACGAAAGCGCGCGGGTCCGGAACCTGAGGAAAAAAGGGTGTGCGCTGTGGTTAGATACCTGGCTCTGGGGGCAAGCGGGGAAACATATATACTTTCTACATAGGGTGTACGCCCGGTACGGTTCACTAAACAAAATCAGTCCGAGTTCGGGACTTTCCAATCCTCACCTTACAAATTCAGTACCCATAGCACTCCCCACTTCTATATTTACTTGGCCATTGGGCCGTATACATATCAACCAATGACCTCTGTCCTCCTAGTGGAAGCACGTTTCGCTGGAACTCTCAGTTGAGTGTTTAAATATTTGGAAACATCAACTGAATATACAATGTTCTGCTACACCGTAGCTCGTAGACCAAGGCTAGCGAAAATCTTTCGTAGCTGGATGACGATATCATGTTATCATGTCGCAGTCGACATACAATTATAATAGGGAGTATTACTGCAATGTTATGCCGCCAGAGTGCATCACTAGCGACTTAAGTATACCATAGAGTAACTTATACATACTGTACATTAAACTGTTTTTGACAGATTTTCACAGACAATCAAATATGACATTGATACATCAAGGCGGTTTGTTTACAAAGGGCCTACCGGGAAACGCGAAATCGAAACTCAGCTATCTTCTCTTTATCGCTCGAATATGCAAGAGTGATAGAGAGGTTATATAACAAAATTTCGACTCTCTCGTTTGCGGTAGACCCTTAGATTGTGACTTATTGTGGGAGTGGCGCCCCCTACGCAAAATTTTGCGTAATATTCCCTATTCTCTGAGTAAACAAAACATACACTAATAAAATGTAATAATAAAACTATAGATACTCCATAGAAGTTAATGTTTCTGCCAGAAAAATCTCTAAACCGATTGAGTTTGGCAGACCAATTTCATCACAGTGATAATTTGCTCTACTGAAGTAAATAGTTGGCCGAACTATAGCGACTATGTCTTAAGTGATGCTAAAAGCACTGAGTGGAGCGATACATTATGTAGAGACTTAAATACACTAGTGTGTTAGGTACCTGCTGAAGTCAAATAGAAAGCACTCCGGGGTGTGTTAATATACATGAGCCGGCGTCGCGGTAAATTCTGATGGATATAATTATGTATGTATTATTATAAAGATAGTCTGATTCGCATTAAGATATTAGGAAACCGTTTATATTTGATCACTTAACCTGTGTCCAATCGGCATAGGTTGCGAGTATAGTTGGTTAATAACAAACATCGAAACGAATAGCAATACCTAATAATACATATTTTAGTATTGATAACGGTTTTGAATTTAATAAAATATCCTCCTACGTTTAAGCAGTAGTTTATTTGATATGGGTTTTAGAATGCCACAATGTTAATCTGCCATAAATAAGTACCTACATCGAAAAATAACAGTAACTGTTGCTTTACGATTTGGATCAAGTCTACAAAAGTTCAACAGTAAATAAGTACGAGTATCACACAAAATAGTTGAAAATAAATCGAAAGCACTCGATCCCGTTTAGGGAACTCGCAAGTCCTTTATATAAATTACAAACGACGAATCCTGTCTCTTCGGAATGGGGAGCAATAATCAAACGTTTCCAATAACGTTTGAAATATTGGGTCACAAAAGCAAAACGCTTTCACTTCTGAAAACAAACCGACAGGGCTTCTAAAGGCGCCGAAAGTTAATTTCACGGGCACTGGATGCCTCTTCAGAACTCATCTCGCTTGAGCAATCCGCGAGTCGGCTACCATTAATCACCAGTACTCTGCGAATATCATTAGTTCGCTTCTTACTCGCGAACCGCAAAGGGTTGCTTTGGCTGTTCTGGATCGGAATCTATTCTCGCTTTACGTGGTTCAGATATAAATTAATTGCAAGGTGTGTCATTGTTTGACACTCCTTGGAAATAAGGTGGACTAAGAAGATTCTAATTAGAAAACTCTAATCATAATATATATATGGTACGAGTATGCTTAAGATTTCGGCTAGCCATGGGTCTGTTATCCCGTATGCTCTGTGATTGTACGGGCCCATTCAGACGGAGCGAGAACTCGCATGCGAGTTTCATTACATTGCGTTATTTGATCGGTCGGCTGAATGGATGTAACCTCAATGGTCCGCAATGTAACTAAAATCGTTTACGAGTTCGCGCGCCGTCTAAATGAGTCCTAACTGACATTAATTAGCTTTAAGGTTACATTTGAATAGAAGCTGCAGCACCTTTTATGGTTGCAACGATTACTGCTATAGCGTGGACGCGGGCGATGACTCTGAGAGAGAATCTTATAAAAATTTGCCTACAAAACTAACCTAAATATTATTATATTGTTTTAACGATGCTTAACACTTTCAGTGCCAAGCGTCATATTTCCAATACAAAATGAACACACATACGTTTCTTGGCAGTGAATATGTTAATAGCTAGTTAAGTACGACTTTTTCCTGATTGTTTAGCCTTTAAAAAAATACAACAGTTGTAAATAAGTAAGTATTATATATAGTTTATGAATATTCATTAGATGACTGCTAAACATAGAGGAATTTATTCACGTATACAAAATCACAGCATATCATAATAAGTTATAAAATAGTATACTGCTAAACAGTATTATAATCTTATTAGACAAGCGGCGCCGGCACCACCCCCGTGCCGCATTTTAAATGAAGTTGATTCAGAGGTCAATGTCAGTAATTTAATTGCCAAATTGAAGTACAGGGAGTAGAAATAATACACTGCCGTATTCGAACTTCAAGATATTCACAAGAGACGACACGTGCTAGATCCATTCTAGATACGTTATAGTTTAGATTTCAACTAGTTCTCTTTTGCAGCGCAATTTGGGCAACCAATGTCACTTTTACGTTAGATAGAGTTAGATATCTATTTGATGTGAATTGGATTAGTTTCTGCATAATGTCGATAATAATATAAAATTTCTTATTTAAATATATGTCGCAGTAAGATAGATAAAGCCGTTATATAGTTATAACCCTAGGGATATAATTATATGTCGTAACATAGTTATACGAAAGCGATTCATTACTATCTTACTAGGAATATAACTATAATACGTCTTTAGTTTAGTGATATAGTTATATTACTAGATTCAGTTTAGTGAAATAATTGTAGGTAGGAGTGCGGCGGTGCGGCGGAGGTATAGTTATATCCCTAGGGATATAGTTATATGCCGTATAATACGTATTATAATCATATTCCTAGTAAGATAGTAATCTCTTACTAGGAATATGATTATAATACGGTATTTGACTAAACTAATGTGGTTAAATGGTTATAAATCTGCCAGGGAATCAATGAAAACAGTAAGTATATTCGTTTTTATTTTTATTACAAAATCAACTTTGTTAATTAGTTGTAATACTTTTTAGCAATATTACGTAAAAGTACAGGTCGATTCACGAAAGCTGGCGCGAGATTTCTACTGAGTGACAGCTATTTTCATAGAAATTCTGTCAAATCTCGCGCCAGCTTTCGTGAATCGATCGCAATGACTCATAAACCCTTAAAAATAGCAGTATGAAAATATAATATTAAGATACCTCAAATCCAATCCAAGATACATAAAATCTATTGAATAAATGAACAGTATTTCACAATAATTTTTAATTTTTGTTCTTACATGACGCGGAATCATGACATCTAGAATTACATAGTACTGAATGCTTCTTGCAGGCGCATCTTTTAGTTTTAGTAGAACACTGTGTAGTTGATTTTTTACAGGAACATTTGAAATAACCGTGGCCACCAAATAGCGATAATTTTTGGCATATTTCTCTCAGCGACAACTCTTCATTTGGTATAGGATCATTCAAAGTAATGTTTGTTAGCTGTATTGCATTTCTGGGTAACCAATCTTTCAGAATACCAACTGAAGTTCCAATTTTATGATTTTCATTTCGCTTTTCTAAAACTTTTCCCAATATATATTTTTGATTCAATGGTCCACGATCTACCTTTGGTATCTCTATCAAAACTGAAGATTCAATTACTTATTACTATCTTACTAGGAATATGATTATAATACGTACTATACGGCATATAACTATATCCCTAGGGATATAACTAGACCTCCGCCGCACTCCTACCTACAATTACTATCTTACTAGGAATATGATTATAATACGTACTATACGGCATATAACTATATCCCTAGGGATATAACTATACCTCCGCCGCACCGCCGCACTTCCTACCTACAATTATTTCACTAAACTGAATCCAGTAATATAACTATATCACTAAACTAAATACGTATTATAGTTATATTCCTAGTAAGATAGTAATGAATCGCTTTCGTATAACTATCTTACGACATATAATTATATCCCTAGGGTTATAACTATATAACGGCTTTATCTATCTTACTGCGACATATACATACCTATTATAAAATTGGATCTCTAAGTCACATCTTGTGGAAATCGTTCAAGAGTACATATCTCCAGAATCGCGCAAATGTCAAATTTGACAGGTTAGATCTTAAACATATCATTATCGTATCTTGGTGAGGTCTAAAAGATATCTAATAGATGTCTATTTTAAAATCAGAATCGGGCGCATAGAAAGAGTCGTGAAATATATTGGGCCCGATACATTCCACGACTCTTCTCTTTCCGAACAGACTCTAGCATGTTACACTACCGACTGTCAGACCATGTTGACTTAAGTGGCTTATACTTACACTGACATCAGAATGACATCTAGCTAATTTATTATGTCATTTAGTTATCGTTTCAGTTATTCGCTCGTACTTATCCGTAGAGTCTGTGCGGAAAAAGAAATGTCGTGGAATGTATGGGGCCGAATACATTCCACGACTCTTCTCTTAAAAATGATATCATTCAGACGTAATTCTGATGTCAGTGTACGTTTGATTTTTTCCTGTGACATGTCACAGAAATCTAATTATAAAAATTGTTTTCTTTAAAAGTAAAACTTTGTTGTTAAAAAGCTTTTATTTTTATACAATTGTATAATGTTGATAAGATTATATTTTTACTCTCGTACAAACTAGTTTAGTCACCATCATCCGTCTAATGTAAAAAGTTTAAAGTTCCTTTGAAAATTTCGCTAAGACCCGGTGGATGACATGCGGAACTTTCTAGAGTTTTCCTATAAATCATGCAAACCCACCATAATGTGAAATATTATAGAGAATCTTAATCCGCTTTTCTTGTAAAAACTCCAACTTTTAATGCTGAAAGGCATGATAAAGTAGTTTGATATACATTCTATACATTTATACTGCCACTACCGGGAAGTGTCGCGAGCATACATTTGTGTCGTCAAACAATAAGCTGTTGGTTATAAATATTACGATTTAGAAATTCAGCTTTAAACATTTAATTTATTTTTTGCTGGAAATGTGTCAATTAGATTGTTTACTTTATTGTTTACAGGTTGTTCATATACTTATTTGTTTCACACACGAGTAACATTGGCTTTCAATTTTTTTTAGTGAAACAAAAAATTCCTTATGCCTCTAAAATGGCGCAAACATTACGCCGCTATCTCTGTGTATTGGGAAATGGGTTTGACAATAAGAATCAATATATTTTTTATCGTACTCTGTGTAGTGTCATGAATTCCTTTATAACTACCTACCTAGGCAGCATTTTTTACAGTTAGTGAGCAATAAGTGGGTATATTCCCTTAATAATCATTCTCAGTTCTCTTAGTCATGTACATGGCACGTTACAAAACGAATATTCTTCTTCTTCTTCTTCTCAGCATATTTGCGTCCACTGCTGAACATATGCCTCTTTCATGGATTTCCATGTTGTTCTGTACGCGGCGGTTCTATACCAGGTCGGCCCTGCCGTCTTTCTAATGTCGTCCGACCATCTGGCTCGTGGTTTCCCGTCACTTCGGCTAAACGGAAAAAACGAATAAAAAACTCATACGCTAGCAGAGCAAAACGAAATCAAAACTTCACTGCTCCTCTAAAAACAATTGTTTAGAATGATATTATCTTTATAATACCGTGTTGCTTGTACGTACACAGACGTCGAGAAACGCTGCGTATAATCTTTAAAGTTAACGCCCTAATGTAAGAGGCAATTCAATTTTAGCCAAGTGCTGAGAAGTGCGCTCCTATGTCACACATTCAAGACTGTCCCAGCAGCGAGTGTATGAATTATTCAGTTTTATGATTCTGCAGAGAAAAGTAATTAAGTTTTCCGTCGTGGAGGAGCTCCGCTTGCGGCCAGCTCGCTGTTAATTAATCATCCTAGCTGTCTCTTTTCTCCACTTTCAGAAATAGGTTAATAATGGTTGTCTTTTTCGCATCCCTTCTGCAGCTTTCATTATTGAATTAGTCAATAAATTAGTCCTCATTTTGATTGTTTTTCGCTTTTTGTTTATTTGATTGTTTATATTTTAGCATATGTCTCTGGATTAAATTAATTTTGTTGAGTTTTCATTATTACAAAGCTGCAAGGAAGTAAGAGTAATTTTCTAAAGCATTTTCCAGTCCAGATAATAAAAACTTTAAGTACCTTTACATGTAGTCTAGCTAGAACATGAGAAAACATAATATCTATAGTGAATGTAGTTAAGTAGCTAAAATAATAATAATGCCTTTTAGTCCGACAACGTATTAATAATTTATTTTCTTAGAAAAACGATTATTAGGCGAGAAATAGATGCAAATTAAAATATCGTGAATAGTAGGTATCTATTTATTACTTTATATTAAACGAAATAAGCGGATTTCGGAGAAAATCCTCCGAAGTCCTCTTTTAACTTTACGTAAAAGAGCTTCAGTGGGCCGTAAATATCAATTTATTCTAATGCCTTTTCGGAGCAAAAAGAGTATTTTCCCTGAGAACAATTTAGCCGTAGCGTTCATTAGTGAGACAAATCCTTTCACTAGTTTCTCCGTCTAATTGCAGCATTAGGGGAGCGGAATGAGCTATTATAGAGCGCTGTCTGTCGGATCTGTTTTTATTTTAAATGCTTTTACAATGTACAATAGGTTTTAGGATTCTGTGCTACATAGCTTGTGTTCCTAGTGTATTATCATAGTATGTATACATGTGTGTATGTTTTTATTTACAAAGTAACTTTAAAAACTTGTGTACCTTAAGGTAGCAGTTGAGGAAGGACTTTATTGGCCAAGTGATTATAATAACGATATTGGATAGATCCGTCCGCTCTTTGACTCCATAGCATGACATATTCTGATGTGGCTATTAATTAATTTCTTGCATAAAAGTGGACATCTTGTAGCCATGTAACTGGACATGCCGTATGGAGCCTCAGTTAGTAGTTGACCGGGTAAGCTCGAAAATAAACGATGAATTATAGAATTTATGAACGTTTCAGCTTAGTCTTAACGTAAATAAAATTATTTCTAGAATTTTTATTTCTAGTTTTCTATTTATTTTCTATTATTTCTACTCAAATATTCTCTGTTCTAATTAGCATAACTCCAGTTAATTGATGTCGTTGTGTTCTACCGAAGTTCTAAAAGCATCCGACTAATTTCTATTTATGTTCGGTTGGAGTGTTCTGAAATATGTTCCGGTACGGGACCGCGACGGATGTCTGCGCGCGCCCGTTTAGACAGGATCGGTTTAACTTGGCGCAAGCGGATCTTACGCTCCATCGCGTGTAACTCGATGGATCCTCGCCGAGAGAAGCTCCTACTAATTTGGGATAAGTGCTCACGTAGCAAGTTCAACGGTTCGGCCTGTCGGGAAATACCTTTGAACCGCGCGCTGTGACAGAATTTCCGCGCCTAAACGGGCCTTTACACGCAGTCAACAAAAAAATTGTAGGTAGATACGTGTTTACATTGCCTTACAAAAAATGTTTAAATCGATTTCTAAAAACAATTTTGATTACTATTAAAACGAACCAAGGCTTGGTTACGTTTTTTCTCTATAGGTAATTGACTCTAGGTTCAAAGTAATCAATGAAATTGAGGCCTCAGAATCAACACAACCAAAAAGCCTGTCAAGAATTCCATGGCCAATATTAATGCATTTAAATTCGAAGCTGAGTGCGCGAAGACGTGAGTGCATTTTGTCGTCGCAGAAATCGTTGGAGCATGCCGTTTCAGCATAAACACTGGCTGGAACCGAACAGCTGAGCTGCTGCCGCGGGCGAACCGATTTTTCTACTGGCTTTGAATATAGATGTGACGTAAACAGAAACGGAATCAGCACACATTTTTGTGTATTTATTGCGTTGGGGGCTAAGTGTGCAGTGAAATGTGAGCAGTTTGCCGTCTGATGAAAACTAACGAAAATATTTTGTAATTTACAAGGTTTTATCACACAGTGATATCTATAATATCACCTCCGTTGAGTATAGCACGTTGTGGATAGTCTGCAAAGCGCCCAGCCTTCACTTCACTTCACTCTTTTGTCTATGGCTACCGCGCATTTAAGCACAATTCTGCCAAAATCGAGTAACGAGCTTCGCACGGCTGACAAGAGGGTAGGTTACAAGAGTACCGAAAGACAACATGAAAGTGGGTAATACCTGGAACAAAATACGACATACACAATTTAACATTTACCACCACCAAATTAGAACCAATTTGTCGGAACGTTGAAATAAATAGATATGTTTCATATGTACATATATATCTCTAACTTGGACATTTATAGATTTATGTTGTTTTTAGCCATGAATTTGCTTACGACGCACATTAGTTTTTTATTATTAGTTAGATATAGAAGGGAAGCCATGTTAGTAGGCAACGGCACATTAAGTTTCGGTAGATTAGAATATAGATCGGGGGGTTTGCTAAAAAACAAGCGACTCAAAAGAAAACGATACTTCATAAATGACAACAATCGAGAGTTCAGATAAATGATTTTATCGTACATAATTCAGAAAGCTAAAAACATGTTAATGTCAAAGCTTACCTATATTATACTTCGTTTTTTATAAGATTAGAAATTTGGTAAACAATCTTGATGTGTCTTTTAATTGAAAAACACTTTTTTAAAATCAATAACTATTACTTATGAAAGCAGAAGACTATAAAAGATCGTATTAGATTCATAATTGTTACATATTTACCGTAACTTATTTTTAAAATGAGTTTTTCAATTAAAAGACACATCAAGATTGTTTACCAAATTTCTAATCGTAAAAAAAACGAAGTATAGAGTTCATAGACTAGGTACGTGCGGAAATGTATTCTATGACTTCTCTTTTCGCACAGACACTAAATATGTTTCAGTTATTATATTAAATCATAATATATTCACAAAGGATGAATAAAAGCTTCAATTACAGTTTTGTCATCTAACAATAATAAATTCGGTATTCGTTTTATGGAACCGCAAATCCTTTAATATTGGATGAGTTATGTTGCGGCTACTTTTCATGCAGGTCGATTGACCTGGTTTAACAATGTGGTGGAATTTGTTCAAAAAATCGGATGAATAAAACATTTTGAGATTTAATCCACCTCGGTTTTTGTTAATTTCAGATAAACGTATGGGCCTATATGCTTGAATCGATTAAGCAATCTGTACGATTAGATACACAAATAGAAACAAAAAAAACGCTGATCTGTTTTAATTTGTAACTGTAGTAATAAGTACCTGATTGATTTCTCAATAAATGTTTTTTAATGATTGGCTCAGTTTTACTACTTTGCAAGGATTTGTGTTACAAAAACCTCAGTAACAAAATGCACACTAGTTTTCATATACGACCGGCCATAAGTAGTTTATCTTCAACGCGTGGTCACTTGGTCCGCCATTGGCGACCGAGTGAATAATCGCCTTTAATTTAGATTCTGTCTGCGTTCTACCTTGCAAAATTACGTTGGCTACATTGAAAAATTAAGTCTCTTATTCTTATCAATATCAAATTAGTAAAATGTACAAACAATTTTTAATCAACTTTAATAGGTACACAGAGAGATTTGCTCAGAATTATTTGGTATTTTAAACAAGACTTCGACCCCGAGTACTATTTAAATGAAACTTTATCCTCATTCTCGTATCGCCTACAGGACCTGCTGAATTGGATAACTGTATCAAATAGGTAATTAAAAAATACATTAGTATTATTTCTTTTAAACTTAACTATTCGAGTACTACATATATATTATACAGTACGGATTACAGTGTGAATCTTCAGAAAAGAAAAGGCTCGACAACGCGCATGTAATGAGCTTTGCAGGTGTCCATAGGCTACAGTGATCGTTTACCATCAGGCGGGCTGTATGTTTATTTGAAAAAAAAAAATCGGCATTACTCTTATGCACCATTTAAGTTTAATTTCTAAATAAACTTTGCGATTATCTTATATTTGATAGCTCAATTTACTGGTGACCCATTTGACAATACTTTAGGCGAAATTTTGCCCAAAGAAAAATGCTTTGTACCGGAACAAGAAGTTCCGGGCTCTGTCTAAAAGAAGGTCGGCCCGGAGGCGATTTTCGTAACAACGCGAAGCTTTCAGACCACTTTTAAACGTCTTCAATACTATAGCCGAAAATTTAAAACGCCTGCCTCTGTCTTATTAAAAGTTTTAAGTTGTGTAACAATAACGCTGGCATACATATAGCAATAGCTCGTTGGTGTAGTGTTATGAATTTTCGACTTAAGTATTTAATCCTACAGATAATCAATGAAATAGTTGAAGAGTCAACTGAACAATAGTTTTTTTAATAACAGTTACGTTTTTAAAATTATCTGCTTATTAAGTTTTAAATTTGAGAGAAATAAGCGATTTGTTATATTTATAACAAATCGCTTATTTCGCCTATTTAGGCTAAATTAAATTGCTGGCAGTCTTTGTTTGACGAGTCTTAGAAAAATTTAACCAAATTGTTAATTTAGATAATGTCCGCACAAAAGACGCCAATTCTCTGACAGTTTCAGAATTTACTTTGTAGTAGTGGCTACGTAATTATACATTGAACAAGATCCGATGTATATGCCGGTTTTTCATTAGGTACCTACTCCACTCCCTTGCATGTCTCTGGTTTGGTTCACGTATACTACCATCAAATTAAATAATTACCTTTTATCCCACAATAAATTTTGTACGAACATGAGAGATGTTTAAGTGATCGTATCTTGCAGGAATTCATGAAAACTGCAATAAATTAAAAAGCAAGAAGGGTGGCGTAACACGGTTTATAAACCCGAGTGTCATCATGCGATACTTTGTTTGAATCTGGATAATTACCGCAATTCTCACAATGCCATGTCGTATCAATTATTAAACCGATATTTATTTATTTATTTATTTATTTAATTAACATAGCTCACACAAATTATACAAATTATTAAAAGTGTGCACTTAGGCACCTACAATGTTATTCCACTGGCTTCGTGAAACCTGCGCAAGCTGAAATTACTATCCTCCGCAAGGTTAAGGGGCATATCATATTGCCTCGGGTGCTCACACTCCCCTGGGTTCCCCTAGTGTAGTGATTGCGGAAAACACTTTGTCAGCATAAAGCATACGGATAGCTGACACGTTTTGAATGAATCCATTTGAATTTTCCTTGAATAGCCGTTAACTCCATGACGGCCGGTCGACGCGGACAAAACTGCCGCCAGAATTTACAAATCACGTATCCACAAGCTCAGCGTGTTCTTGGCGAATGCATTTGCCGATCATGTGGGTGCAGAGTGTGGTAGGCTCCTAATTAAGTGCCTACGGGTGCCACACCTGCATTCTGTCACGAGAGCGTGGCAAATTTTCATCGAACCTGCTCACAGGTTCTGTGATATCTGATTTCACTCCTAAGTTAGTAACGGATGGAACTAATCACATAAATAATACATTTTTTCTACTCGTCGACTGCAATGCTTGAATTAAGACTTCGTATACCAAAGTGAAATCGCATACTTCTTTCACTATGGGACTCAACTATAATATTTATTTCGATACAGTTTAGTCAATTATAATATTCATTATAGCAACTTAGAAGCATAATCCAATTGTGTATTTATTTGTGTCTTTGAAGTAGTCACAGTTCTAATGGGTATGAATTATAAGGGAACTAAAATAGATGCCATTAACCTTTTAACTGTAATTAATAGGTATATAATTGCGACTTAAATACACGTTATTTGTGTAAGTACGGTAAACATATTAAGTGTAAGACGGCAAATATTACATTTTAAGTTATTAAATTCATTAAAAAAGAAAACCTTTAACCCTTGTTATCAGTGTCGTTACATCGGTATTTTGTATGAATCTGATATATGTAATGTAGTTACAATGGTGTTTATTTATATGATTACAATTCTAATATTCATATTGCTTAATAGTTAATGTCAAAACACTAGTTAACGTCAGCTTAAATTTCACGCGAAGGAAACGCGTCTAATCTTAATTCGAATTCCATAATAAATAAACATCATATCAAAGCGTAAACATTTACGTTTAAAATTATACAATCTCGGAGTGTAATTCAATTTGCTCCGCAAATACGGCATTACGGCGTGCGACTCGATAATCTAGTCTTTACCTATATCGGTTTATTTACTCGAATCGGCGAATCAATGAACCATAACTTAGCAACATTTATTGTAAACTCGAACACGTGCAAAATAACAGAAAAACAAGTGCTTATCTCCAATACAAGTAGAACTTTTATTTTTGCAATTTGTATATATGGGAGCTTAGTGTATCTGAAGAGCTTTAGATTCACAGTTGTTTTTGTTGAGTAGTTTACCTATACTACATTCTTAAAACCCAGGGCCCGATTCGGATTTTGTAATAGACATCTATTAGATATCTTTTAGACATCGCTAAGATACGATAACGATATGTTTAAGATCTAACCTGTCAAATTTGACATTTCCGCGATTCTGGAGATACTCTTGAACGATTTCCACAAGATATTACTTAGAGATCTAATTCACATCTAATAGATATCTAACACGATCTATCGTAAAAGTGCCCGAATTGCGCTGCAAAAGGGAACTAATTGAAATCTAAACTACAACGTATCTAGAATGGATCTAGTACGTGTCGTCTCTTGTGAATATCTTGAAGTTCGAATACGGCAGTTAATTTCAGACACATATATGTGATTTCTTTAAAGTAGGTTTACAAGTCTCATTAAAATGTTCATTCCTCTTGTTAATACCTATACCTAAAAGTTTAATTATATTTATCAAATATTCTATATAGATAGTATATAGATACTAAGTGCCAGTATAACCCACGAAGTACCTACTAAGTATACTGAGACATCTTGATCTGGTTACAATGATAGTGCAACCGTGCATACTTGATGTTTCAGTGTAATTAGCACGGACGTCATCATCCTAGTGTATCGCGCAAGTGGACTTAGCTGGCACAGTCCATAATTACGCCGGAGGATTGAGTCCATCATTACCCTGCTACGTAATCAAGGATCGTATCTGCACAACTGACGGCTTGTTGGGCACAAACATGGCCGATTCGGTGCAATAGCTGACACTACGTAGTCGGCTGCCCAATCAATAATTCGCTGCTGGAGTTTGTAGGTATTATCTAAGGGAGGCCGGCTCTAGTTTACGTGTCTATATTCGGAAAAATATTTCACTGATAACATTAACCTGGATACACAAGTACAGGGAAAACTTAAAATGAAACACTATTGAATAATAAAGCCGGATCCTTTTAAAATACAGACGAAAAATCGACACTGAAAACAGATACTTTGATTAAAACTTTTACGATTTTACACAGAACTCAATACCGTAAAATATATTTTTTACTTTTTGATAATTACTTACGATATTTCAGACTCTATATTATTATTGTGTAGGTACCTACGCCATTACACAATGATTGTTCCAATTCACTAACAAAAGAAAGATGTTATATAAGGTGCGGTCAATATAATTTACTTACCTATTTTTCGCGTGACAAGAGTAAGAGTATGATATATCATAGAAGTCTTTATTTTACGCCAGTGCATGCGTTATTGTGCATCCTACCACAGAATAAATGTGACGTTCCACGGCAAAAGGTACCTTATGGCACTTGGCGCTTACGTCGCATAGCGCCGCAATAATAATAGCGCGCTGCGGCGGTGCGGCGTTAATAATAGCGTAAGCGCCAACGGCCATAAGGTACCTTTACCCGTGGGACGTCACAAATAATAGTACTAAGTACAGACGACTCACTCTCTAACAAAACGCGTCTGTTACGATCAGCACAGATATGGCCGCTAGGTGGCGACAGCGCCACGCGCGGCTTATGGCTTTCCCCAAAATTGGGGCGGAACGGATGTACTTTTAGCTACCTCTAGCAAAGCGACGAAATCGCGGAGTGAGACACGCCTGGTCCTACCTAATCCAACAATCTTTATAAACGAGGCAGCTAAGCAACACCATCATTTAATAGGGATCTATAAAGAAAAACAGATTGTTTACATTGCAGCGTAAAACGTCCCGATTACAAAGAGATCCAAGTAATCTTTGGCAACAAAGAGGATATCTACAGCATTTATCTGTTTATTGTTAGACGTTCTCTTGTTCACAAATTAACTAAGGATCGGAGCTTTTACCAAAATAAATGTAATCGAAAATCCTAAGGATGCATAAAAAAAGTTGTTTTAAAACTATATTCACATAGGAACAGATCGAGGTACTCGATTGTAAGATTAGTTAAAAAGACAAAAATATAAATATCAAGAGACCGAAATTCCAAAAAAGAAGAAAATTAGTTTTGTTAAATTTAAAGTTTAGCTAATATGTAGCTATATCTAAGTAGTTTAACTAATAGTTTAAATAATAATAAAAAACTAGCTATTAGCTATTCTGAAAATCTACTCACCTGAGCTGGACTTCAACTCACCGAAGCTAATGCTCTTCACCAATTCAAAATAGATTTAAATTCCAATCTACTGACATTTAACTACAACAAACGTGTCACACATACAAAACGAGTCACAAATGTAGCTATCGATAAACAACTTTAAACACTGTAAAGTAAAAATTAAGAGACAAATAAATTAATGAAACTTTAAGGATATTACAAATGCTTCTGTGGGAAAAATTAATTAGTCTCACTCTTAATAATTGTTTTGTAGAAAGAGGGCTACAAAATAGAGTAAATAATTCCCGGTGGAGTTCCCTCTGGAGACCAGTCCTTGTTAATTAATCGCTCTACTAGCGGGTCTCGCCCGGCTCTGGTTACCAGAAGCCGTATCGCTTGTTAGGAAAAAAATGAAGTGAAAATGAAATTTTGCAATGTAATGATTAATGAAATTTAGAACAAGTTAATTTTAATGTATGAAAAATATTTTTAATATATTTTTGTTAGCTCGTTATTATCGTAGGCAACACTTTTACAACAAAGGGTCAGGAAGATCTTTCTAATGAGTGATAGGTACCTACCGTTTTATAATATTGACAAAAGATAAACGAAAATACTTTTTATTTCGATTTCATATTCACATCCTTTCCGTGGAAGCCTTTTTCTATTTCGCATTGTATTGATGCTGATCACGTACTTACAATGCGGATCTAATTTTAAAGTCTGCAAAGGACACCCACTCTTCAACTTTTTGTACGAAAGTTTTTATGTTTACATTATTTAACAAAACGAAAATGTGATCCGTTTTCTGTTATTTTGTCATTTGATGGTTGTTTTCCATCTGTAATATGACTTCAATTTCGTACAAGTTAAAACATGTCATCATCCTCCTGTCGGTCATGTTTTTTCCTGTTAAGTTTTATTTGTAATTAGAAAATTAACGAACAGTTTATTTATCTTTCCACTACAACAACTTCTACCAGGGGCACATGACATAGGTACTCGTACAGCTGAAATCTAAAACTTGCCAGTAAACATAAACCCTGCTTCACCTTATCGATAACAAAACATCTCACGCGCGTGATCAGCGCAGCGTCTCAAAAACTTGCAGGTAAAAGGTTTGTTAATACAAAATATTCCCCGTTTTTTATCTTTTAAAAATGTTCTTCGTTTTTTGCTGTTATTTTTTTATAAAGAAGAAGAAATAATATTCAATAATCTTGTGTTACCTACAAAAACACTTTGTTCTTTTAATTTCAGTACCTAACAGTTGCACAAGTAAATACGTTTTGGAAAGTAGGTGATATGATTTGAGGACAGTTTTGCAATTCCACTGAAATATCGACGCTATAAAGTTTGCAATTTTAAAAGAGTAATGGCGGATTCCAGGTGCTACACAATCACTATTGGAAATTTGGAATAAAATGAAGCAAGATAAGCAAATGCGCTCCAAACCGATCGTCCATTTTTGAATTCCGAGATAATACGGAAAATTACGGCTTTTGTTTTATCCAATTTGTGTATCGGTGTGACAAACTTGCGTAATTTAAGTGGAAACAATTGCACCTCAGGTCCAATAGATCTGATGTGGAGTTTATTTATGATTATAATTAATTAAAATTATATCATGTAGGTATTTACTGTTGTAAATATGTTTAAAGTCTAATGGTGTTATTCACAAACGTATGTTTTTCCGTCATATTGACGTTTGTGTTTGTTAGTAAGAAGGTTTGTGTAGTTTTATTAATAAAATATGTGAAAAAGTGCTTCAGATTTGACAGCTACCTAAGTACTACCTATAGATGACGTTGTATACTATGGGACATATTTTTAAGTAAGTTATCTACACCCATATTTTTACACTTGACTGTACAACGCCATAGCAGTTCTAAAGTAGAAATTTGACAATTTAATACAGTGCCATCTTCTTCAGCTGTCATACTCAGGTTGGAATCTTTATTAGACTTGACACGTTTTACCTAACCAATGATTCTTTGGCTATGATGAATCACTGTTAACGTCATCGACAACGAGTTATTAAATTGCTAAGTTAAATATACAATAAGGACGATTTTGTATTAATCGTTTCAGTCCAAGTGATTGTTATTCTGCCGTTCACGAAAACAACATTTATCTCAGAATTGGGTTGAAGCCGAGGGCTCCAATGAGTTATGCCGGGCACATACAGCGCAAGCGATCACCGCCGCCCCGGTGCATACGAGATGTGTGCAAATTGATGGAATACAAATGCCTTAGAAATACCTTCAGCAAGGTATTATCGACATGGGACTCAGTTTTTTAAATTGCATAAATGTAGGTATAGAAAAACAATTATAAATAATACACGTAAATAGTGTGTCGTTATTATATATTCGAACTAATACTTATTTTACTTATCGGATACCACAAGATAAGTGCAAAATAAATACGTGAAACCTTTTTTTAGTCTGGCCATTAAAAGTTGTAAGAATAGGAAATGGTATAGAGAAAGCCCATAACGTCCTTTCTACACTTTTTCCTATACGTTATACTGTAACATTTAGCCCCTATTTCCCGAAACACTAAAATATTTAAAAAAGGAATATCCGACTTTGTCCTTTGATGTATTCAAAATGTTGTGTGTATTTTGGATGCACATCAAAAGTACGAAACGTAATACAAAAATGTCAATAATAATCGAACCTTGCTTAAAGTGCTATACGACTTATGTCCCTGATGCTATTCCCGTCGAGTTCATTTTCAATTTCCTTCCCTTTAAATTACTTTGCACTTTTTAAATTGTCTCGGGATTTGACTCCGGAGTTTGTTTCCTTCGAATACCTAGATGTGTTTTGACTGTAGTGAAGTCAAATACGTATTCTTTGTGAAGTTAAAAGGACGGAAATAAATAATGTTTACAGTACATATGGGGCTACTTTTCCGCACTAGTGCGTAAAATAGCACTTTTCGTGCGTATGTCGAAACTTTAAAGTGCCATATGTACCATAAAACGTTGTTCGATACACGTGCGAATAGGTAATTCGCAACGCGTGTCGATTTATAACACTCCCTTCGGTCGTGTTTTAATTTATCGCCACTCGTTTCGACTTTCCTCTTTTTCGCACTTGTATCGAAAATAACTATTTTGACGTGATAACATGTTATAAATCGATGAACACCGGTAGCATGCACGAAAAAGTGTCACGTTGTGGACAGATCTCTACGGCTACCATCAGTTTGGCACTGACATAAATGCCATAGAGAACGTAATTTACTTTCTATACATCTCGCTCGTACTCGCATATTAGTGCGAACGAGATGTATAGAAAGTAAATTACGTTCTCGATGGCGTTTATGTCAGTTTTGACACTGTCAGTGACTCATGGTACGGGCTCTCGATGGTAACGTTAAATAAAAGTATGCGATTTTTCATTATGACGTTATCACGCAAAATTATCTTCCGTAAACCGAATTTACAGACAACCATTTTTTTTATATCACTTCGTTTAAAGATTACTTTTACTTTTGAATTATGAAATGATGAAAACAAAAGGCAAAATTAGAAAATGTTGACCAACACAAAAGCAATATTGGGTCGACCTTTGCGCAGGTATTTTCTAAGGGAGTAAATAAAATTGTCTCACCTTCACTTTGCGTGTGACAATATCGAACACGTTGTTATGGTATCTATTTACTAGGTCATATATATGCTAATATTATTTCGTCTACGAATGGTTTCGTTTTGTCCTATTTGTTACGAAACAAGTTATTGGCTGTTCCTTTGTTGAGCAAATATTTGTTTAAAAAAAAAATATATAAGAATATGTATAAATAGGTTGGTCTCTTTGTATTTATGTACAGGAAATTTCAAGGAAGTAAAGTATATAACTGCTTACCATACTACATATAATCTAAGAAAACCATAATTTTACTAATTTGGATCCTTAGGAACATGGTGCATGCTCGCACATATTTGTTAGGCATAATACTTACCTAACTATTAGTTAGTATTAAATTTAGAAAATAAATAAATTAAATACAAGTTTATTTTTTTTACAATCTGTTACTTACTTAACTTGCAATGTTTGATTTTTGTATGTACAGGGTGGCCAAATAAGAGGTATACACTTTATTTTTGAAATTTTATTCTATAAAACATAAAAAATATTAAGTATTCCTTATTAAATATAATATGTAGGGTCAGCAATTACACATGGAAAATAATGTCAGACAAATGTCCACCTCTAGCAGCATGGCAGATGCGAACCCTTTTCATCGCGTTTTTCATCACTTTTTCACACATTTCTGGCGTTATCTCAGCGACAGTGTTTCGAATATTTTGTTTTAATTGCTGAAGGTTCGTTGGTCTATTAGCATAGACACGTCCCTTTAGATAGCCCCACAGAAAAAAGTCAGGAGCTGTTAAATCAGGCAATCTTGGGGGCCAGTCAATGTCACCTTTTCTCGAAATTAATCGACCGGGAAACGTTATTTTTAATGTTTCTATTGTTTTTAATGATTAAAACACCTTGTTCCGTCGTAAAACGCTCCATAATAAATTTGCCGTATCTACACAAACTAATTTTCATGCAATAACTGTCATATTTACCGCCAAAATAAAATGGCGGCAAAAAAAAGTTGTATACCTCTAATTTGGCCACCCTGTACTTACATATTATACCGAGTCAAATCTTTCAAGATAAATTAGAGTTACTTTCCATTATTCGATTAAGCTGAAACTTCACAATACATGCTTACAAGTTGGATGAAAATGCGTATTATTATGGAACTATCAAGCTGATCTGATTATGGACACAGGAGGTAGCCATAGGAACACTTACTTTTTTTTCTACGGGTGGATCAACTTTTTTTTTGTTATTTGGTCCTATCACCCAGGGGATAGTATAAAGGTTGTATGATGGGTAATACCTATTTAGGCAATGATACATTAACACATAACATTACAGTACTACTTAAAAAAAATACTTATAGGTACTAAACCAGTCGATATAAACTGAATAATCCTACAATATAGGAAAATATTTATAAATATATCAGTGTCCAATATTACAATTTACTTCATAAAAATATCGTGTGCTAAGAGAGAGACTGTCAAAACTGACGTTGACAAAGGACACGCCGACTTGCAAAATAATATCGAACGAGATAGCAGTTCTGTAACAACTTAGTTGGTACTATAGTCTGTGCGGAAAAAAAGAGTCCTGAAATATAAGGAATCCAATACATGATATGACCCTTCTCTTTCCGCGCAGACACTAGATAGCATTAAATGCATCTTCATAACCAGCTTTTATGAGCTAGTACAAGACTAGGGAAGTTAGGCAGCTGCAGCTGATTTATATAATAATTTACTAACGGTTGGTTACACGAACACGTTTGTCACCGTTAAAACGTTCGCTATATCACGTTTGTCACCGTTAAAACGTTCGCTATATTTTATTATATAGGTAATTTCTTAATTCACTGCTGATTGTCGTTGATCAGTTCTTCAATTGTAGTAAGTTTAATTGTTTTTAGTTTTATCAGGCTTCACTGAAAATCAGCGTCACGTTGTTCGTGACACCAAGCTGAGTGGGGACCTTTTAGCACAATGTTCTTTTATATTTCTGTTCGTCCTAATGAATTTTTGTTATTATATTTTGTTAATTTTTACACGACTGCCTAAACAAAAAGAGTGTATTGTTTTCAGCGTTCATGTTAATATGTATATATTTTTATGCTAATTTGTTAATTTCTTGTGCTAATAAATATAACTTACTTACTTACTAAGGGCAATTCTTTGTTAGGACTCTATTATATTGGTCCGTTGCCTGTCTCAACGATCTAATGCCATCAAGACAAACACTCGACTTGCTAAGGCACTCAAGTCGATCTGACCATACAAGTTGATACACTCATCTAAATTCAGTCAGTTCGTGACTAGAACCCCGATCGACAGACTTAAGCTCGTAGTTAATTTGTGTCTGCTGAAAGTGCCTCGGGATCACGAACCACATCAGTAATTGACGCAAAAGTTACGCAAAATAAACAATACTGTAACATTGAGCAAATATTGGTTCGACCGACCCAGTTTACTGATAGGATTTTTTTAATGTGCCAAGGTAGGTATGGTATCTGATACGCACATTGTGCGTGCTACTTACATGTGTATTTTTTCGCTCGTGTACCTACTTATACTTATCAATGTTAATGTTAGGTAATATATTTTTCATATCCTGTTATGCTACGTGACTTCTAGCTAAACGCCCTAACTCTTAGACTACTTAGTGCAATAAGTCTAATCTAATCTGACGGATCTAATCCGGATATAATTTATAACATGTTACTAAAGCCAGAATACGCCTATTTGTTGAAAAAAAGGATGTGTGGAAGTCTTCAGCGACGAGATCGCCCCTGTTGTTTATGCATCTGTACTTTTGTTATTCGTGTCTTTCTACGAGTATAAACAGTTTTAGTATCGTATTGTCTACTTAACACAATAATAGAATTGCCATAACAACATACAATCATTTAGTTTGATTTCGTATTTAGTTATATTTATAATAGGTACTTATTAATATACTTATGGACCATTAAAGACAAAATAAGGTCTTAATTATCTGTAAAATCAATAAACCCTATGCTCTACGTTATTTTATGACGTCATTATTTTTTGTTATATTATAGCGCCTAAAAATATGAGTAATATCATAAAAACGCATTTTATCACGGAATAAATATTAAAAGGGTCTCTAATTTCCAATATTTCTACATGTACAAAATATACAAATTTTAAAGCCGGATAGGATTATCGTGTTTTGCGTTAGGATCCGGATGCGAGTCGGTACGTCAATGAGCAAAAATTTGTAGCTCTGGAAAAAAGCTCTTATTTTCATCTGTCGCTTTCACACAGGACGTATAAAGCCGCTCAATTGCATCGTTTCACAGGGCTTTACTAGTAAAGGGGATCAGCCTTAATTCTGCTACCATTTGGTCTGATCCAGCTTAATCGGGTATCGAGTGACATCTAGCACAAAAAGAAATAAGTCAAGACATTGATGGTATATCGTACAGTCTTTGTCTTTCATAATTAGGTCCATAAATTAGTTCTATTTTTAACTAACATTGCTATTTTTTTGTATTAGATATCTCTTATTAGTCGAACAGGAGTTGAAACTCCTTAGAAGCCTGCATAGTATAAATCCCTAACAATAATATATAGAAAATAAGTAATTTTTTGAAAGTCATATTTTCTAATAACAAAATAGGTACGTTGAGAAACAAAACCAAAAATAAAATAATTTATACTCAAAGAAAATCAGTACAAGTTATCAAAATCTATACTAGATATCAACTGCTAAAAACCTTACAAAAATAGGTATCATGTTATTGGGACCGTGCACGATGGCAGCGCCGCCTAGCGTTCGCAACGTAGTGTCCGCGCTGTCAAATAACGAGCGCAACAAAATAAAGATTATTCCTTAAAAATATTTACTATAATGTACTTAACAATGTGCGGAATCTATTCCTATTTCATGTTAAATACACTTGGTTTTTGCTTTAGTGAAAACAGTAAGAATTATTTGTGTATTTTATATTATTCGGTCAATTTTCTCCGTTGTTGTTTCGTTGCAAATTCAATGAAAAAATGTATGTTTCACTATGTTTTGATGACTCACTTAGTGATCCTCTTCCTGGGGATACGTACGATGCTTGCAATTATAAAAACTTTGACCTTTTTCACAGGTTTTAATCAACATATTTTGTGTTAAAAATTTATGTTCTCCCGCTTTAGGCACAATGTCTGTTGTGACACTTGTGACAGACGACAGATAACCCTATGTGCCAAAAGTGTACTTTTGACGGGCTTTCAATAACTAATATTACATTCACTTAATGTTGGTACACTGTATTAGCCATAATATTTTATTAACATACAAGAAAAACTCTGTGTTGACATAGACTAGATAAAATGTTTAGCCATTACGTTGTTAAGCCTGGAATAGTACTATATGATGTAAAAGTCTAATATCTAAATCGGCGTTGAAAACATATAAAATGTAATATTACTGTTTCGTCCAGTATTATTGCAGTTTACCACACAATAGCTATCGTGACCCATTTTTATCGTAAGTGTGATTATAAAGCTAAAATAACTGAGAAGTATGGGAATTGACAGAAACAAAGTTACCAAACTTGTCAGTATTGGCCACATCAAGCGCTGCGATCGTTTCGGCTTCCCCTACCACCCGCTTTGCACGGAGCGAATAATTGTAAACTTATATAATATACTGATTAACCTAACACTCCAGTTTTTACCCGATTTGTTAGCCGGTAGCCTTCAATAATAAGAGTAGGTAATATCCAATGTTGACCCCTCAACATTTAAATTTGATGACGGCAATGGACTATTATTGACATTTGGCGCACTCGCAGAAATTCTAGAGACACGTGATTCGAATGCCGATCATGGGATTAAGTCTCCGCGTTCGGCCAAACTTAGCTGCGACCTCCGACTCCTATTTAATTACTACGTAGTGTTCAATAGCCAATGGAAACACAAACTGCCGTATTCGAATTTCAAGATATTCACAAGAGACGACACGTACTAGATCCATTCTAGATACGTTGTAGTTTAGATTTCAACTAGTTCTCTTTTGCAGTGCAATTCGGGCAACCAACGTCACTTTTACGATAGATCGCGTTAGATATCTATTAGATGTGAATTAGATCTCTAAGTAATATGTTGTGGAAATCGTTCAAGAGTATCTCCAGAATCGCGGAAATGTCAAATTTGACAGGTTAGATCTTAAACATATCGTTATCGTATCTTGGCGATGTCTAAAAGATATCTAATAGATGTCTATTACAAAATCCGAATCGGGCCCATAGAATACTCGTAGAAAAATATAAATATTTTTATATTCGTAATACTAAACGAGACAATTAACTTATTATAATAAAGAATACAACGCCACGGGCTTCATCTCAGTGTATTGCTGGCGACATCTAGCGCTGATCTTCATTACTGCTGTAGTGTCACTATTGTCTTTATGCCACTTTACGAGCTCCCTCATGTCGTCCTTTTAATTAGTGAGCGTTTATCGACGTTGATCATACATTCGTCATTCAACTAATCACCAGCTGATATAAGTACACATCCTTGCACAGGTCTCTACAAGAGAGTTTGGGTCGCAGTTTCCACGCTAACCTCATGCACATCGGAGACTTCACGTAGAACAACGAGTAGATAATATTATCATTTTGTATGTTAGGTAACTACATATATACTTATGAATTCGTATTCGTTATACAGTACGGTACCTATACGGTTCTTTTTTTTAATTATCTCTCTAATTACGCTTACCTACTAAGTAAGCACAAGCCAAGCGCAGTGTTATCTTGCTTTAAATATATTACACGTAAACCCAGTTGATTGTGATTGTAGCTATCGGTAGGTTTTTAAATAATGGCAACCGAGTTAATAATACGTTATACCAGCAAGCACTTAAATTATAATGTTAATTAAGTTCAAAAACACAAATAGTCATTATGCGGCCGTACATAAATCAATTCCGCTAACTGCAAAGCTGAAAGTACACGACGAGATTAATTAGTGCTACTCCTCACAGAGTAAACCTTGTGAGTTCAGTACAATTAGTATTATTGTAACGATGTCTTTACCCAATTCGGAACAATAGTGTTCTGGACATTTGGGAGGTGCGGGAGGAACCAAAGTCAACACGTAATGATCTTATCGATACTTTTATGAAATTTAAGCGGATGCTGCTCTTGCTCGTGTCATGGGAGGCACGTAGATGCAGCAACCGCCAGGGTGTTAAGACTATTGGGAGTTGATGGAATCTAAATTGTACCAGGCTATTGGGTGAAAGCGATGGGATACTGGGCTTTTTGTATGGGAGTTTGAACAGCGCGCCAAGCGGGTTGTTTTGGAAACTCAAAATCCCATAACGCAAACGCGTACGTCACGTCACGCTATCAAATGAAATTTACACTATGAGTACAGTATACTAATATAAAGTTAGTAAATTTACAGTATATATTAGAATAACCTTACGATATTGGCATGTGAGAGGAAATATAAAACAGTTTTAAAGAGTACCTTCTTAGTATTTCTTTCATACGGTTCTTAATGTGATCGTTTATCATGCGGGCATATCTGATTATGCGGGCTTTGTCTTACATTATTGCTAGGTACTTATAGTTCTTACTAAAATAAATATTTATTTAGTTTTAACTTAAGGGAGGCCTCCGTGGGACATAGGCTCCCATTAAAACAGTCTTAACTACAGTTATATTTTTCTTTCTGGCAGCCTCTGTTAGTCGAGGTCAGTGAAGGAGAAAACAAACGGTTTATTTTTTCAATTTGTCAATTGGTAATAATAAACTAAAGAGCTCACGCGACGCGGGCACGTGATTAGGTATTTATTTTTCCCACGTTATTTTGACTTACTTAAAGTTTTCAAAGTAGACACAATGTTTTAAAGCTAATACTCCTTAAATTGTAATACTTTTAAATGTAACTCATTCGAGGGCATGGCATGAGTGGTGGGGATAACTGACAGAACGGGATAGTCTTATGTATCTTTCACTAGGAGTAGCAGAGAAAGCGCTATTACTGTTTGTCTTTGTCAGAGTCTCATATTTTTTTATTCCCCACCGTAGTTTATGGTGGGATACAAACAATGCGTAAACGTCAAATTGGTGTGAAACATATGAACAGTGCAAAGATTATCAGGAAAAATATTGAAATCAGTGTTTCGTGTGCATGTAGTAGTACTTAACAATTCAACAAATATGGTGAATTGCTCAATTTTGCGCTGTACAAGTGACTGCAGGTAAAAACAGGACAACGTAACATTTCACAGGTAAATACAGTATTTTATACTTCGGTCACATTATCATGCTTAGTAACAGCATCCTACAATCTATATCAATTAAAATCTGAGTAGAAAAAGCATTTACAGTAAATAATAACTCGGGTAAAAAAATTAACCTATAAATATTTCCTGATAAATTAACCGACCAAATTACGTACGCATATTGACAGTAAGCCGTCACCCTTTTAATAACGTGTATTCAATTTAGTCGCATTGCTATTATTCGAGGGATACCAGCCCGTGATGCATACAATTACCCCAAAATTCGGGTATTTTGTATTTTAATAACATTTTTATAAATAATTTTGCTGTAGAACTGGACATATACGAACAATAAAATTAAACTGTGTTTAAATTAGAATGTAAATTATATTTATTTAAGCATTACGGATTCTTTCTAACGTTATTGGGGGTTTTGCCACGACTCAGAGAATCTAATTCTATGATATTCTGCACTAATTCTTAATTTTGCAATAAGAGTGACAGATTACAAAATGAATATTTCGTTTATTACCTCCAGATTTCCACAAGATGCAGGCACGCGTGCTAAATGGATTTTAGCAACCGGAAGGAGAAACTGGGCACCGACGCAAAACTGCCGGATATGCTCAAAGCATATTACGAAAACCTACCTTTTCTATTTCTTCCTGTGGCACACAGTATGCTAAAAATTCTTTCTTTAGGCGTACTTGTAATATGTATAATGAATCGCTTAATGATATAGACATTTTTGTTCATAGTTTGTCCGTTTTCAAGAACAAAGTTCGGCATATTTTGTTTACTAGTAATTGAAAAATTGTTTCAAGTAAATATTTTGCATTGTTTTCTTACTTTATTTGCGTGTTGTACTCACAACTATACCTACGGGTAATTTATAATTAAGTAACCTATTTACTTTTCATTGTAATAGTCAACTTAGTAACGTATGAAACTTTAGGCCTATTTTTAGTAATTTTTGTAAGACTTATTTGTAAAAGGCTGTTTGTTTTCTAAAGAAAAAAATAAAAAAAGAAAATTGGCCCATTGATATTTTATTTATCGCTGCCTCTTACATAGGCGAACAACTCGCGAACGTGATTAAAATTACCCCAATATTTGATAATATTGGGGTATTTTTACCTATATGGTATCCCCGGGTTTGTGACGTCATCTATGTCTATCCCTTACGGGGGCACGCGGTAGGCCACATCTATAGAAATACTACCATCTATGAACTCATTGCATCCATATTGATGACTTTTTGTTTTGCTCTTTAGTTGATTAGTAGACAAAAGTAAGCCAATTATTACGAGCAATAAAGTTAAAAGAAAAATGAATCAACCCATAAACAATACCTACTGCCGTATTCGAACTTCAAGATATTCACAAGAGATATTCAGAAGACGTACTAGATCCATTCTAGATACGTTATAGTTTAGATTTCAACTAGTTCTCTTTTGCAGCGCAATTCGGGCAACCAATGCAATGTCACTTTTACGATAGATCGTGTTAGATATCTATTAGATGTGAATTAGATCTCTAAGTAATATCTTGTGGAAATCGTTCAAGAGTATCTCCAGAATCGCGGAAACGTCAAATTTGACAGGTTAGATCTTAAACATATCGTTATCGTATCTTGGCGATGTCTAAAAAATATCTAATAGATGTCTATTACAAAATCCGAATCGGGCCCCTAATCTAGGTTTAAATTCTTACCGAGCGTGACAAAATTGACCATTTATGTAGCGGGTGTTGATCAGCCACATTTTTATTACCACATAAAAGTTATCGAACTGACTTTAAGTGGACATGTGACAGCCTATACGTATGTGTGTCTATTAATGGCTGCGAGGGGGATGTTAAACGCTATATTTTCCCATCGTGATGTATGGGGATCTTGCCTGGAGCTGTAATGAGAAATTCCGCTGTCACTGCTTTTTGTATGATGGCCCGAGAGCGGCAGTTTTCAACGGCCTGATACAATTTGTGGATGCGTCACGGCCTGATATTACAACGGCAAAACAGTGGCGTGAAGTTGCCACTCACATGTCACTTCAATATTCAAATTAGTTAGACAAAAATACATTTTTTTTAAATATTTATATTCGATTTAGTGCAATTTCAAGACAGGAACGTGCAAGGTGCACTTGGGAAAATAATTTGTAATTCTTCATAAGAGATGTATGTATATCTGTACAACTGTACGTATTTAGCTGAAAATATATACCTATAATCGTCATACCTAATCTTATTCAAACGGGAGCTGTCAAAAATAATTTGAATTAGGTACTTCAAGTGCAAGAGATCGCTTTTTAGCTATAAGACCGCCTGTTGTTTACCTCTGCTTGTGTTTCTGTTTTCTTTTTTTATTGTTTTCTTTTATTGAGGCACACCTCAATAATGAGTATTTGTATTGTATTTTTTTATTATTGTATTGCACTCTTTTTAATTTGAAATACTACAAAGTTTGATGCTCTCGGGCAGTGAAACATAATAATAAAATAAGTAGGTACCTAATAAATAAGGTTGCGTTCTATCTAAAATACTGTCCGGCCAGACCACCGTCCCAATTCAGTGGACTTAATTCCGCTTCAAAAACTTTAAAGCAAAATCACGCAGGCCATTTGTATGCAGAACTTGCATGCGGTGTACAAGTTACTCAACACATTTAAGCTTAATCCTGATTCGCGACATAAACTTGATAGTTCTATGTGTACAACAGAATATAAAACGAAACCACCATTTAGAATCAGAGGGCCTACCGCGAACCCCGTTCGACGTGTTGCCTCTCTGTCGCACTTGTAAATTCGTACGCAAGTGTGACAGGGAGGCAATACTTCGAACGTGGTTCGCGGTAGGCCCTCTGAATCATTACACGGCTCGACTATTTTCACGACACGCGACTGGGCGTTGAACGAAGGCGTTTGGTTTGCGTGACGCTAATCAAACCAAGCCAAGTAATTTTTAATTTTAACAATTATTCATTCATTAACATGCCAAAGCAAAATGCATGTGGTTAAATTAAAATACCTATAGTAGTCATTGCTATAAATAATTAACATTCTTGCAATTTTTTGCCCTCGGGTTACATTTTTTATGAACAAAGGTGTGAAATATTACAAAATAAATAAGTTTTTTGGAATTCAGTCACCGAAAGCGAAGACCGGGCTATTTTAAGATGCATTTGAAAAAGCGCTTTTAAAGGCCCAGTAAGTTCGGATTCTTCTCTCACTATCACTGAGCGTAAGCGTGAGCGAGACGGATGTGCTTGCACATATTGCTGATTTTTGACAGGAAGTACCACCCGGCAAATTTTGATTTTTTGGCAAATAGTAGGTATATAGACCAGTATATGACCTACGATCTTAAAAAAAATCTAGGGTGTCTCTACTTGACAATCGCCAAAAACATTGAACTTTTTATTTTATCTTATTTTTTTTTTAAGACCAATCATCATAAAGAACATTATTTCAAAATCCATTCGTGTGAATAAAAACCTAAAAAAAAATCATTAAAAAGACTTAAAATATTCATAAGTCAAAAACTGTCTTAATTAGGATGTTGATACTCAGCATAAATATTCTTCACTAAAAGAGGTAGCCATAAAAAACTAGTCTGTTTAACGCAAGGGCCGATTTACTATGGAAAGCCGACTATGACCTTTATTTTAAATTTTAAAATTATTGTGTAGGTAATTCTGTTGATATAATTATATATGCCGATTTCAAATAGACCATCACTACTATTATAATTATAAGCTTCCTGAATAAATTTTATTTTATTATATTCTATTATGTTTTAATATTTATATGAGGATTAAATACTTATTTACTTTTCATTACTATAAGAACTGTTTGAGCTCAATTACCCATTGAGAAACAAAGTAAGCACATTTTATGGTAGGTATTCAAATTACTCCTGTACGGCTACCATCAGTTTGGCACTGATATAAACGTCGTCGAGAAAGTAATTTACTTTCTATACATCTCGCTCGTACTTGCATATTAGTGCGAACGAGATTCGAATTCGAAGCTTCCTGAATAAATTTTATTTTATTATATTCTATTATGTTTTAATATTTATATGAGGATTAAATACTTATTTACTTTTCATTACTATAAGAACTGTTTGAGCTCAATTACCCATTGAGAAACAAAGTAAGCACATTTTATGGTAGGTATTCAAATTACTCCTGTACGGCTACCATCAGTTTGGCACTGATATAAACGTCGTCGAGAAAGTAATTTACTTTCTATACATCTCGCTCGTACTTGCATATTAGTGCGAACGAGATATATAGAAAGTAAATTACGTTCTCGAGAGCGTAAATGTCAGTTTTGACACTGTCAGTGACTCATGGTACGGGCTCTGATGCACTCATGTTAAGTACTTCAAACTCTGAAACTGCCTAAAATGTAGGTAAGATTTCTACGTATTTTAACTTGATGTTCTGAATACGGGTCACAATTATGTCGCTATTTTGTCACAAAAGCTTGAAAGCCATTTTTCCAGGTCAAAAGAATAGGCAAGTACACACAGGTTTTAGCGGCACCGAATCGAACACACGCGTCATTTGCCTGGATCAATCATGCAGCCCGATTTACTCATACAAAATTTTACGGTTTAATGTAGCGAGGCAAATCACTCGCTTCATGTGTTTACATGAAAAAATATCGTTTCGGTATGCTGAAGCACGTTTCGATAAGAGTACTTATCAATAACAAAACTGTTAGGTATTATTGAAACAGTTTAGAATGCTGTGAATAGCAGATATATATGCAGAATTATGAGTACCTAGGTACGTAGGTACCTACCTATTATTTGTAATAAAATTAGTGGCTTACTTTATAACCGTGGGCACGAATAACTCGAAAGATTTTAACCACACATCTCTGAGTCCAAAAGAAGAAACAAATTTCGCCAAAAAAAATATTTTTTTTAATGTATTTTATACCAAAAAATAAATTTTATGAATAAAACTACCTAAAATGTATTTTCACTTTTTTTTCGTAAATCCTAGTTTTTGCAGTGTTGCTTGTCATTTTTTGACATCTATCAATAAGCACATTTAGACTAGGTATGCCCCATAGTGGCAACATCGCCATCAAAAAGGCGTTGTACACTTAAGTTATGATAAAAATATTTAAACGGTCATAACTCAGAAACTAGGCAAATTCTAGAAAAGTTGATAGGAAATTTTAGTCTTTAAATATGATCAGGAATACGCTGTTAAAATCTTTCGGGTTATTCTAGCCCACGGTGTATAATATAAATCCTCAGATAGACTATCCGCAATAATATTTTCAAAAGTTGTTATTAAATGTGGATAGGTAACCTTTGTACAATATGAAAAAAAAAAAACACACAAGCAAAATGGCGTGCGCTGTAGCGTATGTAATAAAAACAGAAGTTGTCTGGAAAAAAATCGCTAAAACTATAGTGGACGACCACTCCTCCATACAGACGTAGCCCCGTTTTCGTCCCTGGATTGGATATTGACTTTAAAGGAAAATATTAAATCTACGTTCGAATTGGCCTATTAATCTTTTTTTTTATTGGATTGTTACTTAATTTTTTTTTACTCTTCGTTACATGTATGGACTGCTCCAACAATTTTATTTATTTGTAATTTCTAAAATAAGAAGCGGTTCACTAAATACACCTATGTCTCAAATTTATAGCTTTTAAACTGTAAATAATAAAACAAGTATGTCATACGAACAGATAGACGGACGGACAGACGGACATGACTAAACTATAGGTAAGGATTCCGTATTTGCTATTTTGGCTATGGAACCCGAAACATGAGCTGTTAATCGCTATTACAAAAACTCGTTTCATTTAAAGTAATAAAGGTAATAAATTTAAATGTGGTAACTTGATGACCGTTGAAGCTTAAACGCTGATTTTCCTTACAATAACGTTCAAAGACCGCATTACACTTTTCTTTTACAGGCACAAAGGTACGGGAATCACCCTGTCTTTGTAATGCTAATTTTAAAACCAAGGAATTCATTTTTTATTCATAAGTTTTTCTGCTTTAGAGCTTGCAGTCGGAGCATCCGAGGCCGCAGATCGGTGCGGAAACAGCGCGAGAATGTTTAACTTTATTGTCACTTGACTTCACCAGAGCAAAAGATTGATGTAATCAACAATAAACATTTTGGATTTTTGAAGTGAAAACTTCTTTAGCGGCGCTGGGCACTTTTTGAGGTGGGGAAAAAATGATAAACTCGAGACAGCGTAAGGCGATCACGTGACCGTAAGGGGCGTAAGGCGATCACGTGACCGTAAGCCCCGTAAGGTGGCCACTCATAATTTAAATGGCATTTAAATCAATAAAGAAAAACTCAATTTTATTTGACATTTATGTTGCGGACTCCTTTTCAAGACTCTTTACCTATGTTGAAATAATTTGACGTTGTCATGGCAGTATGTAAATAAACATGTCAATGAAAAAGTGTGATCTTATTTGAGAATGATAATAATATATAATAAATAAATAGAATAACTCCGCTAAACGTATGTATCGTGTTACCGGGCGTCGGTAACACAGTGAGGTGAGTTTTCACTTCTATCGGCACTCCCGGAGTGCAACCGTTGTTGCTTGTTATTTTTACACAAGACCGCGTCGTGTAAACACATCTATAATAATTTTATTAACTTCACTTGTAACAGTGTAATACTCGTAGTCTATTTCAACTTACTTCTAATAGGTAGTCGAATCCTGTTTAAACTTTGCTAGTAAGTGCGACAATTATACATAATACAGATGACAATACTCCTATATAATCTAGTATGGTCATATTTTTTGAACGACATGCATAAGTTGTTTTTTTTTAACAGATTGTTTTGGTTTACAGCCATTAAGTTAGGCTCCTTCCACTCTGGACAGGGTATTTAGTGAATCAACATTTTTGTGGCGCGATCTCGGGTCTGTTTCACCTATTACCGTTGCCTTGAGGACCTCGTGATTGATGGCAGTTTATAATGGGATTTGTTCTGATTCCTATTTAATTTCCTGTTCGGATATTTAGCTGTCGTTTTATAATATAAATGCCACTTTTTTAGAGGTTGCTAATAAGTTATACTATTATTTTAAGCATACAAATACATTTAGGTGTGTATATTTTAATTAACCTTTGATTAAACTAGGTTGAATGAATTATCATGAATTAAATATTTACCGATGTGACAATATATACAACCTAAACTAAAATAAAACAAGTTGTGACTACTCATAGTGCTCGGCCGATAAGAAGTCAACCCTGACAGGTGTCAACTCAGGCCCAGTAGACAACATGCCAATCGCTAACGCTGGAGCGAACGAATCGCAACTGTCACTGTCACTGAAGCGTGATAGAGAAACACAAACTGATTCGATGGCGAAGCGATAGCGATTGTCACCTTGGCTAGGCCGCCTGTATAAATCCCTGTGTACCTAAAACAGTGTTCGAGGTTATAATTTGTACTGCGTTAACATCTGTCAGGATTGATTTCTTATCGGCTGAGCACTATAAACAAAAACCGGCCAAGTGCGAGTCGGACTCGCGCACGGAGGGTTCCGCACCATCAACAAAAAATAGAGCAAAACAAGCAAAAAAACGGTCACCCATCCAAGTACTGACCCCGCCCGACGTTGCTTAACTTCGGTCAAAAATCACGTTTGTTGTATGGGAGCCCCACTTAAATCTTTATTTTATTCTGTTTTTAGTATTTGTTGTTATAGCGGCAACAGAAATACATCATCTGTGAAAATTTCAACTGTCTAGCTATCACGGTTCGTGAGATACAGCCTGGTGACAGACGGACGGACGGACGGACGGACGGGCGGACGGACGGACGGAGAGCGGAGTCTTAGTAATAGGGTCCCGTGTTTACCCTTTGGGTACGGAACCCTAAAAACAAAAAAAATCTTGTCTGATTTTAGTAAGAGTAGGGGCATTAAATTGCTCGTTGTTTAAAACATTACTGATCACGACTCAAATGTCACCCTGTAGTGAAGTACGGGTAAAGACAATACGCATCTAGAATTGTAATAAGGATATTCATATAGTTTCTTGTTATGAAACAGTACGGTTTCTGGTTGAAGAAATATCACTGTTGACAGCTGACTTAGGTACCTATGGGCCCGATTCGGATTTTGAAATAGACATCTGTTAGATATCTTTTAGACATCGCCAAGATACGATAACAATATATTTAAGATCTAACCTGTCAAATTTGACATTTGCGCGATTCTGGAGATACTCTTGAACGATTTCCACAAGATATGGCTTAGAGATCCAATTCACATCTAAAAGATATCTAACTCTATCTAACGTAAAAGTGACATTGGTTGCTCGAATTGCGCTGCAAAAGAGAACTAGTTGAAATCTAAACTATAACGTATCTAGAATGGATCTAGTACGTGTCGTCTCTTGTGAATATCTTGAAGTTCGAATACGGCAGTTTGTCTATCATATCCATAACCGTTTCAGAAAGCATTGAATTTAGTCGAGATGAACTGACTATTGCATACAATAGTATAAAACGACAAAAGAAATTTAAAACATAAAATATTCAGTATACCGCGAAATAACAAGATTATGAAGTTGGAATCACTCTCCATCTTATTATTTTGCGGGATAGTAGACATTAAAGTGTATTTCTATAGAACTTGCTATGTAAACAAACCGCCATATTGAAACTGTCAAAAAATGTGCATTTACTATAGTGACTTTTGTTTACATAGCAAGTTCCATAGAATAACACTTTACTACTGAGTAACTTATTACTCAGCTGGGCTATAACCGCAAAAATCGAAGTTCGTCAATTGCGGGCATTTTTCTCTGTCACTAATTACGTCTTAATGAGAGTAAAAGAGAAAGATCCCCGCAATTTGCGAAAATCGGTTTTAGCGATAGCCCCCCTGTTCTGTAGACAGGACATTTTTATAGGGTGTGTATACAAATCTTAAGTTTGAAACTAGTTTTTATAACAGCAAAACAATAAAATTAAAACTAAATAAATGAACTTAATCAAAATTAAAAAAAATATCTAAGATGACTTGTGGTACGCGTACGAATCGCTATTATACATTAAACATCAATATTTAACAAAGAAAGGGATTGATTTTAATTAACAGATATTGAATTCGAGCCTTTTGTGTTTTTCACCGGCTTGATTATATTTTCGTGAAACAATGTGAAAAGGGACAGATAACAAATTGAATCGTGAGTTCATTTGTTCGTGCTTACGGTTACCTACATAATTTTTTGTTTCCCTTTGGTATACAATGAAAATATTAGGAATGTTTTTGAAACAAACAATGGGTTAGCTTATAACGCTGGCTATTTATACAAATTGTATGAAAATTAGAAATCAATCGGTCGATCATAAAAATGATTTAGAGTCGTATCAAAAATTAGACAAAGTGTGCTGAGCGAGTGTGGAAGTATGAAAACTGAACATTTTTAATATTAAACAAACTGATCAAGCAAAATTTATTATTAAGTACAATACTGCCCAATAAAACTTAATGTTCGTTTCGAGTCGCCATAATTGCTGGGAATGACGTCTGCAACTACAATTTCACGAATAATAACAGGTTAAATAAAAACACGAAGTTTTTGTTTAATGAATTCATGAAACGGAGAAACAAAACAGTGGCACGCAAAAACTCCACATTCTAAAAAATTTGTAATAAAACCATCTGAAGCTCTGAGAGTAATACGGTGAAAAATGAAAGAATTTAAAACGGCCAACATTTATGGAATATTCAATTTACCTTTTTTTTTGTTTGGGACAGAGAATTAAACAATACCGTTGAAAGCGAAACGTTTTATCTATACCACAGTTTCAATATTTAACATTTGGGATTTTTGTTTTACAGTATTATATGAAATTTGTGTAGATATTAATCTCACTTTATGCCTTTACACATGTTGAACCGATTTGAAAAGTATTTGATGTTGCCAAAAACGGAAAGTTTGCTAACAGTATTTCTGTCAATTCCCATACTTCTATAAAATTATCTAAAGTTCAGAAATTAAACATAGACTAGGTGCACTGTGGTCGTAAATGTTACTGTTAAGAGTCCGCAGCAAGCTCGGCCGAATTTGACCTTCCCATAAACGGAGTTTCGTTCTCATTTTAAAACTACTTAAACGTGTTGGATTGTAATAAAACTTTAGACATACAACGACATGAGGTGTATTTACGCCTGTAATTAATTTATATGTTTCCAGCTTACTTATAAAATAAACGAAACAAATTTTAGTATGTAAGTAGTATATATATGTAGGTATCATCAATCATGTGAAATGGCATTATTCAACACAAAAATTATTTTATAAGTGAATATAAAATAATAAATCTGTAAAATAATAGTGTATAAAAGGTTAAAGCAATAGTGTATCCTTCACAGCAACAGGCAAGTTACAACGAAAACACGGTATTGCAAACGCTAACCGCAAACCCGAAGGGATTCAGACAACTCGCTCGGAATAGCTTTGTGTCGTGTTCCTTTGTCTTTAACTGAGCATTCCACCATCTTCCCAGACTTGCCTATGTATTCTCAACTTAACCCGACAGCCACTGATACACCGTAGGTACTTAAATTGTTACACTGATTGTTTTGGCGACTTGTGCAAGATAAAGAGGTAGGTAATGCAGATTCTAGATACGTCTTTGATTTAAATAATTAATTATGTTATACTAATGTACATATTAAAAATGAAATAAGTACTAGTAAAGATTGACACTAAGCATACGATTGTTAAGCATACATATTATATGATTGTATTATGTATTAATGTATTTTACACCCATTGAATTTCAGCCAGCAAACAAGTCGCTGCAATAACATCGGGTTAAAACAATAATATAATAATCAAATAAAATACACAATCATAAATCGATTAAATAATTCTATTTTGAAGTCCACGGATAAGCGTTAAATAAAATTCATTGAATACTGTGTCCACATTTATAATTTCAGAATTCTAAAAGTTTGAAGAAAACGCAAACAATTCGTTAGGCGCGGAAGATTTGCTTGAATAATTCCACGTAAATACAATCTTTCGCTCCATTTGCAATTCACATAATTTGACGACCGCGGATCGGTAATTCATTTATTTCGAGAGATGTATATTGATGAATATTGCAATTTCAAGGGGATAGAAAAGACTTTCTTTTAAATATTTGATTACCAAAAGAAATTTAACGTTTTATAGTCCATTTATTTTCTTTTGGATGTAAGTAATTAGTTACTAAAAGTAGTACAATTATTTTTTTGTCCTTTTTAGCTTATGTCATTTGAAGGCTCAAAGTATTCTGATGAAAAATAGAATATGAGGCTTTCGAAGGCAAAATTCGATGAAACTAAAACTGTTCCAGTAGAACAGGAGAAGAGCGTAATTTCGCGACACATACGTTTAACAGTATTTCGGTTCAAAAGAATTAATTATATCTTTAAAATCTCTCGGTTGGGTACATGTATGTGTGTGTGTGTTTTGGTTAATAATGTATTTGCTAATAATTTTACTATCTATAAAGTTAAGTACCTTAATACAAAACAATATAGTATTTGTTACAGAGCAATATGGCTGTGACATACCGAACGGACATCACAACACTACAAGGATCCTGTTTTGGCCATTATGTTATGGCCGTTACGGAATACCCATATGAGCATTTTCTAATAATATACATTCGCATTATCAGCGAATTTTTGTTAGTTCATCTTGCATCACATTAAGATCCAAAACTAGTTACGTACATTAGAGTACCTACGTGTGTTATTACAAAATGAGTTTACCGCTTACGCTAGGGCTCTGTTAATTAGACTCCGGAGCTATTTCGGCCGGCTTTTCTGCAACCTCATAACCGATACCTTGACTAACGCTCATGTAAACTTTGCGACATTAAAAATAAGGCTCATTTTACAAAAAAAACATATGTCGATTTACGAGTTTGCGTACAATAATAGTCGATTTGTGCTGTGGTGAATTTCATGGGTCTAGAGGCGTTCACAAAATGAAATTAATACCGCAATTTGATTTGCAGTATTAATTTTGTGTCTTTTATAATCAGTGAAACGTTACAAACAGATGTGCTTTGAAAGGATACGTAATTGTCCTTATATTCTCTTTACATGCCTAAAATACTGTTCTATCGCCATTACGGCGGATATTATAATCCTTGGTTTATCTTAAATAATTAACTAAATTAACACAGCTTAAAAAGTATTACAGGTTATATTAAATTAGAATAAAAGTAAATTAAGGGATAATAATCCAGCTCCGGTTATTAAATAATTTTGTTGCTTTATAATAATCACAAACAACGAATTAGACCCTTATAATCCAACCCTTCAGACTTCAGTTTCATCCTTGGTTGAACCCTCGCGTGATTGACGTTTCAGCGGTGCCGGTTATCTCTGGGAGCACTCGGGACGGTTCGTTACAGGACCAGATTATGACCGCGACCCATAGACATATACCTACATTGGAACTCGATAACTTGAGTTTGATAGCTGGTTATAACGTGTACGGCTTGTAAACGGGAGGGCCTTGATTTAAACTAGTTTCTGGACTCTATACTTTTGAAAAAAAAAAAACTGGTTGCTCTTCGAAGATAGTAAACCAAAACATCGCCTAGGGGTTAAATCATCTGTTGGTAATTGATTGCGAAAAACTAGTGCCAGTGTCAATTTTGGAGTTAAGTAGGTACACAAATATATAACCAAAAGCGAACCTCAATCTTCTTTAAGATACTTCCTGGAACAGCGCCATAATTAGGAGAAGACATCATTTGTGCAATGAAGATTTAAAAATTGGTTTAAGAAAAGTTCTAAAGCCAGAAGACGGAAGATATGGCCATCGCACGGGTTTTTTCATTTAGTCTTAAATAATTATACGGTAAACACATAATAACTTCTGTTTATAATTTTGCTCGTCAGGTCCCTTGGTTATACTTAAATATCACTAGTTGTCTTACAATAAAAGAATAATGCTATATGGTATGCAGAGTAACGATAAACAATTTAAAATAAATGAAAAATAGATATGTTTTCGTGATATTTTTCAATCGAGCCAACTTTAACTTAAGACTGTTAATGTTTTGATTGCAGTCTGCCCTTGCAAATATAGGTAGTCTAGTTTCCATGTGATTTATTTTCAAGGCATTTTCCCTTGATTAAAACGCATAAAAAGTATATACAATAACTACAAATTTGGGTTAAGGCAAATAATTTTACTGTGTCATAGGCTCAGTGTTGTGAATAACGCTTATTTTTAGGCTTAAAGGCTCGAGCCCTCAAGACTCGTAAGTTTTGAAGACTGGGCTATATTTGAGAATTGTATTTATTCCTTTTACGCGTATCCTGGATGTAAGAAATCGTCTTTGCCGCTTTTGAGGCGTTAAGCCTCGAGTCTTAAGGGTTCGAGTCTTTAAGCCTCAAAATGAGCGTTATTCACAACACTACATAAGTACATGGCTTCCACGCCCAATTACTAAGAGAACTATATTGATAGTGTCTCGTGTACAACTATCAGTCTTTGCCAAGATCCCTAGAGAAGGCCTTTGTCTAGCAGTTTGTTAGTCTTTCGACTTCCATGTATGTAGTACTTAATGATAAAAATGACTATTTTAACCAATTCAGATACTCTTTATGAGACGTTCAAACTAAAATTTGACGTCATAACATAATATAATTATCATGATTTCCTTGTACTGTCGTAAAGTTAATTTTATGACTGCAATAATATAATGAAATAAACGTATGGCAAACTAGTATGTGGCACGTACAAACGCATTAGCTTTCATGTGTTGGTATATGTCTACGCAACGACTCACTAGAACGGATTATTCACATCGAAGAAACGGCACTGGCTCAACTAGTGAGTAAGTAATCATGTTTGTTATTTAATGATGCATATGCCCTTGTATAGGGATCATCGGTGGTTACAGACAAAGGGCGTATTCTGAATCCTAAAATTAGGAACATTGTGGGTACCTACACGTTGTTCGAGTTAACTAGTTTTGAAATGTAACTTACGGTAACTATCTTGATAGGAAAAATGAGGGAAAAATATCAAATTTATTAAACAATGATAATATGTTGATGTAACACGGCAATTTCTGTGAATTTATTATTATCAAGCATTACTTAACTTAACCCGAAATGAATAAGGTAGGTACTTAAACGAAATAATGTTTTGAATTATTAAAATAAAATTCGCCGCTCGCAAACGGCTATGGCGCCACACGCAAGGCGATCTAAACAAACCACACATATCCGTAATCCTTAACCGCGCATTGTGAAGGAGCAAAATATTCATAAGACTACATGTTCTTATTACGTGTGGATGAGCGCGTTAGGTTAGCGATGCCGCATAATGTGCTACAATGTGTTCTAAGGTAACAACCTGGGCTTATGGCGCTACGGTAACCACTGATAAGGCACGCCTGAGGCTTTGTAAAGGCACACTCGTAGATTGTAATAAGGCCACGGTAACACAGCAAGCCTATTTACTACCCTTTTCAATGTTTACAAGAGCGCTAGGTAAACAGTGTTTAGGCTACAGTAAACTGCAAATCACTATTGTTGTAATTCACTTTGTCGGTTCATAGGTACTTTAAGTTGCTTAATTTTAAACTAGAAATTGTACTAATAAACACCAAGTTATGCTCGAGTCAATACACAATAATTGAAATAACAATTTTTTTTTTGTTTACTATCAGTATTATACGGAAACATACTTTTACCAATAAATAAAGCTAGCTAGATTAATTTTTTATATTTCTTTTTTTCACAAAAATAAAAACTGGATTACGAGAACTGAGCTAAAAATTCAAATATATGTATTGCTAATTTAATATTGAAACTATGATTTCTGCGAAATAAAATAAAACAGAGTGGTTTTAATATTAAAACATCTACTAAAAATTCGCGCTCCGTCGCACTTTAAAAGTAGATATACAATATGTTACCATAAAAACCCTTTTTAAGTTAAAATGCATTTTTTCCTAGTTAAAACTCATATTCCGAAACGCGTTGGTGAAAACTACCTATACGGCTACCATCAGTTTGTACTGATATAAACGCCGTCGAGAACGTAATTTACTTTCTATACATCTCGCTCATACTCGCATATTAGTGCAAACGAGATGTATAGAAAGTAAATTACGTTCTCGATAGCGTAAATGTCAGTTTTGACACTGTCAGTGACTCATGGTACGGGCTCTATTCATAACTGGGATTTTACAGTCAAAACTAGTTATCGCAAAGTACATCGGTGAAAACTAGTTTTCACGAAATATTAAAAATTTAGTTTTGCCCGAGGAAACGCGTTTTTAACAGTTTATCAAATCTAGTATCCACGGTATACTGTCAGATTCAACAAATGTGCCGCGATAGTGGCCGACAAGCGCCAGAACCAACTTTATGTAGGTATTTCATAATGTTAATTTAGAAAAAAATCTTCTTTTGTCTTATGTGTACATATCGTTTAGTCAAAACTAGTTTTCACTGAAATAAACTTTGAACCATTAGTCAAAACTAATATTTTAACGTTTTGAACTGAAAAAGTTTAGTTTCAACCAGTGAAGGCGTTTTCACTGAGGCGAGACGGAAAACTAGTTTTAACTAGGATAAACGCGTTTTCACTAGTACAGGTTGTTAGGGTAATAGATACATTTTAAATAAGTAATAATCTACCTACTCGTAATTTCTAGTTTTAGTATTCGAGATGCGCGATTCATTATACTCGCAGAGTTGCAAGAGTGGAGAGCGGTAGAGTAAGAGGCAAGTTTTAATAATGTAGGGCGGTTGGCAAGGCTGCTGCCGTTTCCTTCCATTCTTCTCTCCCCTTTCCGCTTGGCGCAATTAAAACGGCGGGTTGTTCTGGCACTTAAAAAAACTTCTAAAGTATAGGCACAGACAATTTAAACTGTGTTTGTGTCCCAGCCCAGCCAGTATGCAGATTTATTTGTAGCGGCGTTTACTTGGCGCTTGCCTTGGCTTAATAGGTTTTTCTGTGTATTCAAAGGTTTTATTTGCGGCACTGGCGGTCGAGACGTTTGGGTCTTGGTCGTCAGAAACTAAAACCGTAATAAAGGAAATTTCCCGGAATCTTGATGGGGTGTCTTGCGACGTACGAGCAGGGTCATATTTTGCCCAAAGGTTTAGCTTAGCCATACAGCGGGGAAATGCGGCCAAATGGAAATGTGGTCCTGGCGACTATGCTCCAGGTGACAAAGTTTCGTCAAAAATTGTATGGTAATGTAAATATAGTGTAATTAAAAAAATCTACTAATTAAAAAAATACACTTAAATATCTATTTCAGTCATAAAATACCTACTTGATATTATAAAATAAGTCATTTTCTTATACCTAATGTTTAAATAGATACTATTATATTACAGAGTCTGTGTCCATTTCAATCGCTTAAATACATATTACGGGTTAAGAGATCACACTTTTTTTTGTATGGGAGCTGCATTATGTTTTCACAAGCAGGCCCCTATTTCACCAAGCTGACAGGTACGACAATTGTCAAAAAAATGACAGACCTTTGTTTCACCACGCCGACATTTGTCAGTGACATATGTCGAGTGACAATTGTCAAGTGACAGGTGACAGATGACAATTTCGTAAATTGTTTTGTATAGAACTTCATATAAACATGACAGGTAGTTTAGTACAATTGTCCATCTTAAATTTAATGACAATTATTTTGTGAAACAAGGGTAATGTTTACTAGTCGACATATTTGTCAATTCTTCACAAGAGATCGTTAATTGCTTTCGATGTGCCGTGTTGTCATCACTAACATGATATTGATTGAGATCCCATCTGTGTCCCGACCCCATTTAATGCAGCGTATACTCGTACATACATTATTTGTTGACAAGGCGTCAAAGCATTATTTTTTTGTTTGTTTTAAGTAATTTTTTCTGCAAATGCAAAGTCAGTGACGTCAAAGTAGGAATCTATTCGTACTTTATATATTCCCTTGTATAAGAATATCACCACTATTGCTTTCGCGGAGATTCATTTTCTAACTAACCAAAACCCTAACTTTACTGTTAGTGCCCAACTTCGCCCAAGTAAATTATTAAAAAAACAATACCTACCTAAACATACCTAATTTCGCTACCGGTCCCCAACTTCGCATTATATATTTTTTTTTAAACTATACTGAGACTTATTCCAAATCCTAAATGTTGAATTACTAAACGCCTTCATAGGCAACAATTACAATTTATAATGGAATTATGATTTAATGCTAGTTAAGAAGAATTTAAAAGTGATTTAAAGCGATTTTTATTTGTACCCTAAAGGCGAATTTAGGGTACACAGTTTTGCGAACGTTTATTTTCAATGAACTGCAACAATGATAACGGGGTTTGCTAACAACGAAAACACTACAATTGTCACCCAAGCCTGACACAGCTCCGATCTCATGTCAAGAATTACCGACAAATTGACAAATATGTCGACTTATAAAAACTACTCTTGTTTCACCAAATCATTGTCAATTGGACAATTGTAACTAAATGCCTGTCATGTTTATAAGCACTTCTATACAAAAACAGTTTACGAAGTTGTCACTTGTCACCTGTCACTTGACAATTGTCACCCGACATATGTCACTGACAAATGTCGGCGTGGTGAAATTAGGGCCAGGAGTTGCATTTATGTTGTACATTAAGGGGCCCACTGATTACCAGCCCGCCGGACGATATTGGCCTGTCAGTTGTTCGGAGCTGCCAAGTTTTTGTTCTAACTGACAGGCCGATATCGTCCGGCGGACTGTTAATCAGTGGGCCCCTTTACTGTTTTGCTGACCAAAATGAAATTGTTTTCGATATTAAACTTTCGTGAGACATATTTTAAACTAACTATTAAAAATCGTTTCGTACTAAAAATTCAAGTGAGTGAAACCGTTGTCGTATAAACAGTTTATGAAATTGTTTGCTGAGTTTGGATAGCATAATCTAAAATAAATAGCTCAATAGGTACCTACAACGAACTACATATTGTATGACATACTTAATGTTATGTTGTATGATGTAATTTATAAGATGTAAACGAAGATGTTCTTTATCATTTTCTCAAGCGTAATAAACTGCTTATCCATAGCTTATAACGAAGAAGTTTACTCTGCTAAGTTTGCGAGAGCTTTTTAGAAGCATGTTTGTCTTGACTTTGTTCATAAAATGATGTAGATTTTTTTTACTTCTTTGACTTTTGTGTGTCAATATCTTGTATGATCTATCCCACATTAACAATCTTTAGAAATGCCCATTTAATTTAAATTTATGTATAACTAACATAACCAATAACCATATTGTAAGTTACTCTAAATAATCTTGTTTCGTACTAAAATATGTCGGTCCAAATACCAACGGTGCCTTGATACGCCGGCCAATAATTGAGTAAAGTCATAGCGGAAATGTGATTACTCCGTCAGCTAGATCCTACCCGGGGCAGTGATAATATTCCAGAGGTAAATATTAGCATTTTACACATATAATTAAGTAATTTAGTGTTAATATACTTATTTTGCTACAAGTGTATTAGGTGCACAGGTACCAAAATGAGTACTTTTTTTAATTTCTTTTAATTTATTTATTTCAAAAAAAAAAACCTACGTTTTGGTATACAAAAAGTTTCGCCAAACTGTAGACAGTTTGTTGGCGAATAGTGATGCGCTCTCAATTATTATTATAAGTAAGTACTTTATGCGTTATACCTACAGAGTACAAAACAAACTGTTATGTAATGTAATACTATTCTTAGGTTAAGTTAAATGATTCAGCATCTGCAAAGATGCTTATTAATACATTATGAAACAATCGTGCGCGTAATATTTTTAATTAAAATACCAAAGTACGAGTAGTACCTATGAATTACGAATAAATGATTGTGATTCTTATTTATATTAACTTTTATTTTAATTACTGTAACGATTTTGGTATTTATTTTAATTTCCTTTCTTGTAAACGACTAGCACAATTGAACTACACCGCTCCTTTTACTAAAAAATATATTATGTACTGTGGTATTGTTATTATTATTCAGCTTATAATATGTAGAGAGCAACACACTATATAGATCATCAACAGACCTTCACTCATTATTAAAAAACAAAGAAGATGCGTGTGACGTCTAGGTTCCCTTGTATTACAAGGTGATAAATAAAACTCAGTTGGTCAGTCACAATGCGTTTTGTTTTCCTTAGGGTTTTCAGAACCCATGACATCTAATGAAAATGTACTGTCTGTATAAGTCACTAGGTACAGTTGCATCCCGATCCCAAGACATTAACACATTAATGCTTCAGTGCGCATTTGCACGAGCTAGGCATAAGCCGTCTAAATCCACAGAGATGATTGCGCGCGTGTCAAACTCATAAATAATAACTAGGATAATAAGCACTAGTGCTATTACGCAGGCGAAGTTTAATGAAGCAAAACTATGATATAAGTATTCGGTTTTACAATCTTTTAATTTAATTTCATTGGTAGATAGGATTTTTGTAACAAATATGCTCAGAAACTGCTTGTTTGCTTAGATCCAAATATAGCTATTTAATTTGTAGCATGCGTGAAAAAAACGTCGAATAAAAATATTAACACGTACCTCCAAACACAATTTAAGTTTATATTCATTTTCAATAATTATTATTGAAATTTGCAGAAAGCTGCACTGCTGTATTTCGTTTCATAAATTAAATTTGCTGTTGAAAAACAAAGAATAAAAACTACCAGAGCATAAAAATCGAACCATGCTACAAATGTTATGAAAACAATAATGAGTGTATTCTCATTAGCCAAATATAATCCACTGAAATTATTTTTTTATGTATACCACGTTGGTGACAAACAAGCATACGGCCCCCCTGCTGGTAAGCAGTCACCATAGCCTGTGGATGCCTGCAAATTCAGAGGTGTCACATGCACCTTGCCAAACCTTTAAAAACCTGTACATCCTTTTTAGGGTTCCGTACCAAAAAGGTACAAAGGGAACCCTTATTTTGAAGAACTTACTTATACAAGTATTACGTTTTATAGGTCTAACGGTGATCGATTGAGTGTTTCAGTTTTTTTGTACTTATTTAAATAACTGTCGTTTCAAGGCATTCTTTCTCATTGTACCTGCTTGGGATGTGCTCATGCCACCTTATCCTAAGGACTCTGCGAAGCGGACTTGATGCTTCATCGGGTATTCTTCGTGATTCGTGAGGCGGTGTGGGAGCGCCAAACAGGAAAGGCAATCTGATATCGTACTGAACCCCCAACGCTATGTCTGCACTACGGAATCGTCCACAGTTACAGATTTCCATGCTATCCATTCCATAATACACGTGTGGATGCACCGAGCCCGCGACAAACGTCCCGCCCTTCGATTGCACCAAAACGTCTGAATCATTCGCGTGCGGCTGACGCTATTCACCACGCTGAAGTTCCGCTACGCGTGATTAATGTTCGCGCGTTCCCTCGACATTGTGTTTTTGTGATGCAAATAACTCGAGCCGTCGGAACAAGGAAAATTGAGTGGGAGGACCGAGCTCAGCCGCAGTTTCAATTGCTTCACCGCTGAATACTGATGAACCGTTTCGGTTAAAGGCATTACGTTTGTTGCACTGTTTAAACCTTTCGAGTGATACGATTTTTTTGATCACAGTCGGAAACGCAAATCGCGGGCGTCCGTGGTGCAGCGGAGTTTATTGACTGACCGAGATATTGAACTGATTTTATACTTAAATTGTCTCTATGCTTCGACTTCACGAGAACTTCTCTCATAACTTTGGCTGTTTCAGTAATATGAGTATTGTGTAAGAAACCCATGGCATGATTCAAATCTTTCTACTTATATTGCTACTAGAGAAGTCACATAACACTTAACGCCTACTACGATTTGACCTTGCACGGTAGAAGACTTTAAGGACTTATTTATTTACTCCATTATTTATGATTCCTTTTGATTTTATTTATAAACAAAACAAGTGCATTAAACGGAGGTGCGGTTTATGAAACGCGGCCGGCATTCTAATTTACCGCTCGACCATTTTAATCTTATGTACGGGGACGTGCGGTATCTCCCTCGCATTTAAGCGGTGTTTATTGTATCATTTACGATGAACGTTTTAAAATATAACCTTTTACTCATTAAATAATAATCCTTGGTTAGACTTTTTAAGCTTTTCTGAAATGTACAGATGTATTCACATGAACATTTGTAAACTTATAGGAGAGGAAACATTACATAATTATTTTTAACATTCAGTCATGCATAAAGATGCAAAAACACTAAGATAACGTAAGAAAATTGGCCTATAATGTCAGGTTTTTTTTATGTTCACGGAAAGTTAAATCATACTTAGTAATAAAGCGTTTGATCCATTAAGTGCTTGCTCATACAATTGAATGTAAATGAGGCAGGCATAGTACGGAAAGGCTTTTTATAAATTAGTTCTCAAGACCGGTCATTATTCGATTACTTACAATACGAAAACTTTTCTTAGAACTATGCGAACTTCGGCGTTTGGCGATTTTTCTATTGCAAACGCGAAAACAACTCTTTTCTTAAAAACCGTTCTTCTTTTGTAGCCCGTCGCAAGTAATTAAGAAGTTTAAGAAACGCCAGCTCATTGGCATACTTTAGGCTTGTAATACGCAGTTAATCTGGGCACAAAAACTTGCCGTCTTCTGATGTCGTAATTCACGAGGGCCTCCGCCCTATGCGAGCGACAAGGGTGAATTTCTTATGAGCTCGACGTATTCGTCACTAAAATCTACATATTTCAGACATATGTCTACTTTCCTACAAACACACCTCACTTCCTTCCTTCCAAGAATATAAGAAAAATCTTGATGTATTTTTTTGACTCCAATTAGACTGAAGGCGCAATCTCATATAAACAAAGATTGCGATTCTTGTGACATTGTCATTCCCATCTACGCCTTCGGGCCATGAAGTCATTTCATTACGATTATTGCCGACTTAATGTCTTCAGGCAAACATCACTTATTCCAAAGGTGCGAGGTATGCTACGAATTTAAATAAATTCGGGCATACACTGGTAAGTTATTCCTCTACCAGACGAACTCTGAACGAGCGGTGTCGTACTCGTACAAAGAAACGGCGGTAATTCACCAGCTTAGCGCGATCCACTCTTATCTCTTTCGGTTCTGCGAGCGACGACGCTCTTAAATCTTCTCGAGACTCGAATGCTAGGCGCTCACTCACGAGCACTTACAAGCCTTTAATTTGAGACAAATTATTTAGCAGAGGGTATTCAGATTAGGATTAGAAGCCTGCTGCGCACAATACCGACGGGTTTATCGGCTTTCCTGTTTTATCCTGAATCAATTGACGCTGAGACGGGAAAATGTGTACATACAATCAGACACGAACCGAAGCGATTCGGTTTAGAGTTTCATTTATTAACGGACTAGTAGTTAAAGCTGTTTTAATTTGCATCAATGTTGTCTAGTTTACTTTTTTCGTATCCACAAGAGAGTTTATATATTAAATGTTTTCAGTCAAGCCTTCTATTCAAATTAAACGAATAATTGGTTTGCTCTCGAGCGTCAGTGTTGACTATTAGGGTGGGCCGTAAGGGTTGGCTTTGCTACTAACCTTAGTTATAAAAAGGGTCTGACCCGGCTAATATCCTTGTCATGTTGAGATGAAATTAGTTCAACCCGTGCAGCTGCGTCGGTCGAATCCTTGTTGTTTGTCCAAAATGTGATATGACAATATACAATTTGCCTTTGTATATGCTAACATTACAGCAATAAATTAATAGAATAATAACATAGAGATTAGAAGATTTAGGTTGACGGACTTAATTAGGCACTAAGGCAGAATATTAGGTTAGAGGTACAAAATTGTATAGATTATTTAATTAAATAACGCAGTAACATATTCAAAACACCTTTGAAAGAGTGATACACGATGCATGTTTCCAGCGATATACAGTTGAATTCACTTCAGTTACTTGATCATTTGTATCTCAGACTTCTTTTTTCTTCATGCAGTGAACCGTTCGTATCGATGAATACCAATTCGAAATGATCCATCTTTTTCATTCCATAAATTGGAACGTAAAACGTCTAGATACACATTGTATATACTGTACTTAACATATGTCTTAAAATAGGTTTAGGCTGTTAGGTACCTACATAAACAATTATAAGGTTTTAACCTTTTCCTACTAAATCTACCTCTATTCTGTTCTTTTGCAAAAATACAATAAATTTTATGTAAAAAATCGTTTCGACAGAATATTGTTACAACCTAATTCAAAGATACATTTGCGCGCGGAATACCAAATTGTACGAGGGGTGTTCAAAATATTCTCGGTATGAGAATGAAAACAAACAAGTACGAAAAGTTTGATATTTTTATTTTTCAATATACTCCCCCCCTATGTTCATACACTTAAAAGATCGATCAATTATTTTTTTTAATCCTGCATAAAAATATTTTTTATCTTTGGTGTAAAAATGCTCCTCCACTGCCGCCTTCAATGCTTCATCATCGGAAAATTTATTTCCACGCAGATCCTTTTTAAGATTGGGGAACAAAAAGAAGTCGCTGGGGGCTAAGTCCGGACTATACGGTGGGTGAGTAACAGTTTCAAACCCACATTCAACAATAGCTGCCTTGGCAATATGAGCAGTATGGACGGGGGCGTTGTCATGCAGAAGCATAACACCTTTGGTTAACTTTCCTCGCCTCTTTTCTTTGATTGCATCCTTTAATTGACGTAGAATGTTAGCGTAGTACTGTCCTGTGATATTTACACCTTTTTCTTTATAATCGATCAGTAATACTCCTTCACAATCCCAAAATATCGTGGCCATGACCTTGCCAGCTGAAGAGATGACCTTGAACTTCTTGGGATGAGCTGAACCCTTAATGTGCCACTGCATGGACTCTTGTTTACTCTCTGGGTCATAATGATGAACCCAGGTTTCATCTCCAGTAACTATTCTTTGCAGCACCTCATCAGGATTTTCACCGCACAGGTCAATAAAATCGGAACAACAAGCTACACGCATGTCTTTTTGAAGCCGAGTCAGCATTCGCGGAACCCATCTTGCACTTACTTTTGACATATTAAGATGGTCATGGATAATATCATGTACGGTACCAATAGAGAGATTGGTTACTTGTGCTATAGATTTTACCTTCACTCGACCATCTTCCAATATAAGTTTTTCCACTTTATCAATATTTTCTTGTGAAGTAGCTACTACAGGCCGGCCAGGTCTAGGGTCGTCTTCAACACTCACCCTTCCACGTTTAAACTCGCTTGACCACTTTTGAATGGTAGATAAAGAAGGAGCAGACTCACGGTAAACACAATCCATTTCCTCTTTTATGGTTTTTTGATTTTTACCCTGTTTTGTCAAGAATTTTATCACGCATCGATGTTCTAATTTAGTTAACATTGTCAATTCCCACATGATGTTCATGTTTGTTCAGCAATTGCAGAAAAACAAAAGAACATCTCGGTTCGAATTATACTTTTTTTTAATGTCAATGAATAAACCTTAGCGGCCAGTAACGAAAGAAATTTTAGAAGAGGTTGTAAGATATCAATACCGAGAATATTTTGAACGCCCCTCGTAAAACAATCATAACGATAACAACTTTGTTGTTATTCAGAAAAAAGTGACCTGCCCAGTGAATTATAGCTGGAACAGATGTTACGGGCGAACAACAAAGATTAACGAGAGAGAACTTCCATAAAAAATGTAACAATAAACGCGGAAGGCAATAAACTTCTATTCGTAACTTCTTCCATTAATATGAATAACTACGATAAGTATCGTTTCAATAAAAAATCAAAACGCAATCCATAAAAATGTTGCTGTAAGTTTTAATTACAATTTAAAACATTTTCGTTTTGTTTTCTTCGTACGTAAGAAGTAAAAACAACTACTTTAAAAATAATGTAAGTATTTTCTGAATGAATAAAATTGCCTGCCTAATTTTTGCGATTTAATTGGCTGAATATATTAAGTATTTTTAGCGTTCGGATGTATTGAAAACGTAATAAAATCAGCTTTTATTAACTACCTACAGGTATCCTACAGTAAGTATAATCCTGATCCATAGGGGTCTAAGTGGCAGTCACACACGAACTCGCCCGGTTTTTAACTTTTCGAACACAGCGCTGTATCTAAAGTTTTAGAGTAAACAGCGTCAGTAAATCAGTAGGATTGCATTTTTATTCGTGACTGTACTGCGGTTTCGAAGTGATCCTGGGATTTCGTTTGATTTGAGTCATTTTACGCACCATTTCCTATTAATTCTACTCTGGTTTCTCTGGTCATATATTACAATCACAAAATATACGGGTTATAAATGTTACAAGAAAACATAACTGTAGCACGTGTAGTGCTTTGAAAATGATAACACAGATTTCCATATAATATGAAAAAAATAGTGAAATTTGAAATATATAAAAAAAAATGCTGATACATAGAACCTATTAAGGTACCGTTCAGGTTCAGACAACAACGCGACATTGCTGTCGACTGCGATGCTGCCGCAAATGTCGAAATTCTTCGCTGCCGACTGTATTACTGCAGGAAATGACAAAATGTAATAATAAACGTTTGAATTTTGTGATAAAAAATTTAACTTTTTACCATTTTCTGCAGTAATACAGTCGACAGCATCAGGTGGCAGCAGGCGACTGGCAACTGCATTGCTGCCACATATGTCACAATCGATTTCCCCGCCCGGAATACCAAATCTAAGAGCCCTCTTTAATTGGTAAATAGAGCAAAACATATCTTCTTTTAACGGAATTATAACATATTTACTTATGGTTACTTATCAGCTCACTGATTAACATTATCACAAGTGCATTGAAACGGAAAATATCTGCTGTGGTGGTGAATCGATGCACGATTAAATTAAATTACTTAACAAAAAAGCGGCCAAGTGCGAGTCGGACTCGCCCATGAAGGGTTCCGTATTTAGGCGATTTATGACGTATAAAAAAAAACTACTTACTAGATCTCGCTCAAACCAATTTTCGGTGGAAGTTTACATGGTAATCTACATCATATATTTTTTTTAGTTTTATCATTCTCTTATTTTAGAAGTTACAGGGGGGGGGACACACATTTTACCACTTTGGAAGTGTCTCTCGCGCAAACTATTCAGTTTAGAAAAAAATGATATTAGAAACCTCAATATCATTTTTGAAGACCTATCCATAGATACCCCACACGTATGGGTTAGATGAAAAAAAAAAATTTTGAGTTTCAGTTCGAAGTATGGGGAACCCCAAAAATTTATTGTTTTTTTTTCTATTTTTGTGTGAAAATCTTAATGCGGTTCACAGAATACATCTACTTACCAAGTTTCAACAGTATAGTTCTTATAGTTTCGGAGAAAAGTGGCTGTGACATACGGACGGACAGACAGACGGACAGACAGACGGACAGACAGACAGACATGACGAATCTATAAGGGTTCCGTTTTTTGCCATTTGGCTACGGAACCCTAAAAAGGAGTAAACTACTCTGGCGTTGCAATTTACAGGTAAATTTAAATGTATTACATAACTTTATATCATATTGATGAAACAGTACCTATTTTAAATATTGCATTATGATAAAAAAATACATTGATAACAGTATTTTAATAAGACAAGACGAACATGAAGAATACGATGTCACGTGACTGCTTCTCTATACAAACGTGGCGGACTAAAGTGTCATTCAATAGAACTTGCTAATTATGTAAACAAAAGTTACTAGTAAATTGACATTCAGTGTCAATTTTAGTATGGCGGTTTGTTTACATAGTTAGCAAGTTCTATTGAATGACAGTTTACGTAAAAATATTTTCTATAATGTTAATATCCAGAGAGGTAAATGGGATTAGGTTTGAATGGAGGAGCGGTCGACCACTATTCTCTTAAGTACTTTAGGATTTCATGAATATTTAATTTCAATTACCTAAATTATCGCTTATTTAGCTATTTAATTTGTGAGTGGCGTAACACCTGCCACTTGATAATTTTCACATAGAGATTAGATAGTTTGAAAAAATTAAAATGAAAATGAAAGTTTATTGGTAACAATGGTTACAAGTCTGTTTAGTTAAGTCTATTTTTCACCTACATACACAAACATGGTAAGTTAGGATATGTTACAGACAAATTCACAATTTGGAAATTCACGTATATACATATACATTTATATAATTATATTACATTCATTTTACTATATACATATTTATTTGAGTTATATAGCTGGTCAAGCAAATCTTGTCAGTAAAAAGGCGCGAAATTCAAATTTTCTGACACGATATCTCTTCGCGCCTACATTTTTCAAATTTGCCGCCTTTTTCTACTGACAAGATCTGCTTGACCAGCTATAGTATAGTGTCCACGATATTTTAACGGTGCAACTGTCACAAATAGATCGCAATTCGAAATGTCGCCTGGCTTTCCTTGAAAAATGACTGTAGTAACTAGTAGTAAAGTCTATTTTTATATTCGGTAGACTAAAATGACATTTCATAATATGAACATAAAATGTCATTTCATAATATGATATGTCATTTTAGTCTACCGAATAAAAAATAGACTTTAGTAGTTTGGTTGTAACGTTTCTACGTATTATACATGTACGTGTTTATAACCTTAAATTTTATTATTATCTCTAGTTAAATCGAGCCCCTTATTAATTTGCAAACAGTATTCATTGTAACACAGATGGGTGAATTGAATCGCAAAATCGAATACAGAACCGCAATGCAAAATAAAATCACTGACGAAGCACTATACCTGATGAATGTCCTCTTCTCATGATTAATGAAAGTCGGCTCAACGTTCGGCCGTGTTGTGATGCAAATCACCGAAGTCGATGACTGCCCTGCACACTACAAGCCGATTGACTGATTTAGGTGCTAGGTTGAACAAGGTTTAAAAGGTCGATTACAAAAATTTCGTGCTAGATTTACAAACAAGGCTTTAATATCATTACCTATCATGCAAAATCATATCATTTCACTCGAATAACATTATTTAGATATCTTAGAATAGTTATTTTCGATACAAGTGCGAAAAAGAGGAAATTCGAAACGAGTGGCGATAAATTAAAACACGACCGAAGGGAGTATATTAAATCGACACGAGTTGCGAATTACCTATTCGCACGTGTATCGAACAACGTTTTACAGTACATATATATGGCACTAAAGTTTCGACATACGCACGAAAAGTGCTATTTTACGCACTAGTGCGGAAAAGTAGCTCAATATGTACTGTAGATATGTTTTTAGATCATAAGTAAGACTACATTGCTGCAATTACATTCTGGTGGGGTTCATTCGGTGATTTCTTTGGCCTATGGTGCTAGACGTATGTGGCAATCTGTTTTAGAAAAAAATAATACGGACTTACGCTAGCCGCAGTCGGTCGCTCATTATTATACTCAACCCTAAATATTGTAGATAGGTATCAAATAGAATATTTTTACAAAGAAAATATGTATAAGTGTATTAATATGTACAAGATATGTATACCATTTAGATAATTCGAATGCGTTCAATTACTTATACTTAGTCTCAGAGCTCGGAATGTGGTGGGTCAGTAATTCGTGCCCAAATTAATCTAGATACAAAATCTAGTAAAGATAAAAATGTGTCTCGATAGACATTTGTGATATGAATAGTCTGTTTTTATACTATAAAGGTACTGTACAAGTTCCATACATTTTATATGCAAGAAATAAATGAGCGTTCCAATACTACTTCGAGTCGGACTCGCCCATGAACTCCGTATTTAGGGGATTTATGACGTATTAAAAAAAAAACTACTCACTAGATCTCGTTCAAACCAATTTGCATATTTTTTTAGTCTTATCATTCTCTTATTTTAGAAGTTACAGGGGGGGGGGGCACATTTTACCACTTTGGAAGTGTCTCTCGCGCAAACTATTTAGTTTAGAAAAAAATGATATTAGAAACCTCAATATCATTTTTGAAGACCTATCCATTGATACCCCACATATATGGGTTGGATGACAAAAAAATTTTGAATTTCAGTTGTAAGTATGGGGAACCACCAAAATTTATTGTTTTTTTTTTCTATTATTGTGTGAAAATCTTAATGCGGTTCACTGAATACATCTACTTACCAAGTTTCAACAGTATAGTTCTTATAATTCCGGAAAAAATTGGCTGTGACATACGGACGGACAGACAGACATGACGAATCCATAAGGGTTCCGTTTTTTGCCATTTGGCTACGGAACCCTAAACAGACTATAAAATAGTTCCGGGGTCTTTCAACGAGACGGTGTGTGACACAGCCTCTGTTCTAACAGGTCGGAATGACTGGGCGTTGCGCCGGGCGCGGTCGGTCGCTGATGAAGCGTTTCAGCGTGGGGTTAACCTCTGTTTACCTGCCACGGCCTGCTCTGTCATCTAACGACGCCTATACAACGACGTTCTAAGGACGTGTTTATTGTCAAACTAATTACAGCGTCGTTTGTTTTGGCTCGGATCTTGGATGTTTACGATCAGAAGATATATAATATGATAATATAATAGTTACTTAACCGAACCTCCTCCCAACGAAGGGTGTTTGCTTATGAGGTCCATAAGTTTGCAATTGATGGCAGCTATCAATTTTGATGCTTGCAATCGTGTTGGCAGCAATTTATTAATTGCTTACATTTCACCATTGTGATCTCAGCGTAAGATAATAACGCAGTATCACCTATAAGCCAAGGTTTGCGGTACTTAGGCCGCCTTTACACCTGTAAGTTTTACTTACGTAAGTAGGGTCACAGCTATACCACAGAATGAGAGATGAATATCGTTATCTCATTCTAACAAATAGCTTTGTCCCTACTTACGTAAGTAAAACTTACAGGTGTAAATGCGGCCTTAGTACGGCGGGGGTATATACATACTGTGCGCTTTTGAGCATTACGTAACTTCAAAATTATGGTTCCATGCGACTTGGCATGCATGTGATGCATGTAGCTATTAAAACATTACGTAGGTAATTATACATATTTTAATGATTCATTATTGTTCACCGCATTAAACTATTGTTACATGTGTTTTAAATTATTAATAACAGCTCGCACGTATTAGAGAGACATTTTAGAGAAAATAATTATTATATCGTTTTACTGTTAGAGCCAGATTTGGTTCTCAATATCCTGTTTATGCTTTAAACTTTGTATTAAGTGTGTATGTACCTCTACTTCGGTCAAAAATGGCACATTTTACTAATGAAATTGACTATGAAATTAAACTAATCACAAATAAAGCCAATACATAATTACAATCCCCATAAAAATTTCATTAGCGCGATGTAGAAATCGACGCTCCCGGTACACCGTCATCTCGCGTGATATTTAGTAAACATAATTATTTGTATGAAAGTTACTCTATGGAAGTACGGTAGCGAACAAAGTGTTAATTAAACCCTGTTTATTATCCAACATATTTTGACGTTTCACAAGTTTAACGGTCTCATAGATAACCATTGTGTAAATTGCGGTGGTGTAACAAAAGCGATGGACATGGAATAAAACTGTAAACAGGGACGGGATGCGGTCGCGAGCGCGAGCTGTGGTAATTAGAGTTACGGATTAGTAGCGGTCGGGGCTGTCGGACATGCCGATTAGAACAATACCTATTTAATATTGACATCGAATTATGCTTGTATAGATACTGAAGGTCCATTATCTTATACCTTTAAACGAGCAATTCTTGTATATTTATTTATTTATTTATTTATATGTAGGTATATATATTTCGGGGATCTCGGAAACGGTTGTAACGATTTCGATGAAATTTGGTATTATGGGGGTTTTCGGGGGCGAAAAATCGATCTAGCTAGCTCTTATCCGTGGGAAAACGCTAATTTTTGAGATTTTATATGTTTTCCGAGTAAAGCTCGGTCTCCCAGACATATTTATTATTAAACTAAATGTTAAAATTACGATTTACCTAGTTATGATTCGATCTTGGCATACAACTCACACGTCTTAAGGTGACAATCTATTTCCAACCGCAGCTGCACTACAGTTCATTTTACTATGGAAATTGACAGTAACAGCGACGCGTTCAGTACCAGTAGTGCAACTGCGGTCAGAACTGGAATGTTACCCTTACGCTGACCATTAATAGAGCAAAACGTCTAATGACACGAATCCCGGTGTATTTATCGCGCACCAGTCAAAGTGAGCGATCGAAGACGCCAAGAAGATGATGATACATAAAACACGACCCCTATCATAAAACTTAGAAACCTCTTAAAACCTTCGTTATATTTTGTCTCTTTCTAATAAAATTGCGCTGACGAATTGACACTACCTTATTATATGCTGGTTAATCAGTCTTTTTGTGATGGAATATTCCCCGACCAACTAAAAACATCCATTATAAAACCAATCCATAAAAAGGGCCCTAAGACCGATCCTAACAACTACCGGCCGATTGCTTTATTACCCACTTCCTCAAAAATCTTTGAATTAGCCATGTGTAAGCGCCTAAATTCATTCTGCGAAAAGTACAACATTTATAATGATAGTCAGAACGGTTTTCGCAGGAACCGATCGACTGTACTTGCCGTCTATAAATATATGCAGGAAGTATATAACATTCTAAACGAAAAAAAGTATGCAATTGGTATTCTTTTAGATATGTCAAAGGCTTACGATAGGGTGCAATACAAAATACTGCTTGACAAACTACACGAAATAGGTATTAGGGGTACCGCGCACAAATGGCTTACATCATACTTAGATAACCGAAAACAATACGTCGAGATACAACACAATGATAACAAAACGGGTATGATCAACTACGTAAGATCGGAGGTACAAGTAGTCGAACACTCCATTCCCCAAGGAAGCTGTATCGGATGTTTATTATTTTTAATCTATATAAACAATCTCCCAATGATCCTGAATGACATGTGCGTACTTTTTGCTGATGATATTTCCGTGTTACTGTCATGCAAAAATGATGACAACCTCCAAAGCGACATATATCATATATTGACCAAACTATCAGACTGGCTCACTGACCACAACTTAGACATAAATTTTACAAAAACTAAAATTATACAATTCAGGCCTTACCAAAAAGACGCATTAGATATAAATCTATCATTCAACGGACAAACCCTAGAATGTGTAGACGCTTTTACTCTTCTTGGAATAGACATAGATTCTCATATCAACTGGAAATCACATCTAAATAAAATCAAAAATAAAATGTCTAGTTTTATATATGTCATTAGAGAACTAAAAAAATCTACCAATCTTCAATGCGCTTTGACTGCCTACTACGCCTATGCTTCCTCATGGCTCAATTACGGGATAATTCTTTGGGGAAACAGTACTGACATAAACGATATATTTGTTCTTCAGAAGCAGTGCGTACGGATACTAGCCAACACTACATACCTCGACAATTGCAGACCCTACTTTATTAAATACAAAATTTTGACGTTGACATCAATTTACATTTTAGAAATCTGTAAGTTCGTCAGGAAATACCCAGAATTCTTCCCTAAAATTGCCGACCGTCCTCGACGTTTCGAAAGTAGATTTAAGAATAACCTGGCGCCACCCATAAGTTCTGTACTAAAGCTACACAAATCAAGCCCAAACATGATGGCAATCAAAATTTACAATAAAATCAGCGACGACCTTAAATTGCAAACTTCAGACGCGCTATTCAATAAGCAGTTGAAGGACTTTTTAATCAACAAATGCTATTATAATCTTAATGACTTCTTGGAAGATGAAATGTAATTATTATGTAGTTTAGTAGGTATATTTATTTAGAAACTAGATTAAATTAACATTATATACCTATTGATATTTTTGACATAAACTGTAACAATTTTTTAAGCATGAACATTTAGTAAAATCCTATATAACTGTAAATATAAGTACAAGTATAAGTAGCGTAGTATAAGTAGTCTATTGTGTGCCCTTACAGGGTGTCATGAACTGGCCTCTTAAATTGTAACACCTTATTATGTACATGACAATGCAATATTGAATAAATGACTAAATGACTAAACATAAATGTCAAAACGACGGATAGGGACAAACAATTTTCAGCGGTTTGTTCAATTTGGTAAACGTTTATATGAATAACGTCAATCGTCTTCAAACTATCGCTGTAAATGGCAGCTATATATTGAGATATTATATGAATTCACGACATTAATAAATTTCGTATCTATAATACAAAAAAAAATGATAAATAGTGTATTGGCCTGATTCGAACTTTAAGATAAGTATACGTCAAATATTACATCTAGATACGATATCGATTAAATATATTATGTCAGTGTCAAAAGTGACGTTTCACACACACAAACACTTCTCATGTATGGTATTGCCTCAGCGGAAGAAACAATCGAGAATTTTCTTTCAATATTGCGAACATGTTGCGAAGGACTGGCGGCTTAAGAATTTTAGTGGTACGGAGTAGGTGCCTTGTTGTACTGAAGATATGTAGTCTTTGATGTAACACGTCAGCGAAAATCTTTGATGTCTCATATGAAAAGTCATCGAACGAGGAAGTAATAAACAAGAGTACCTACACATAAACAAAACTTTCGTTTGTTGTCTTATTACTGGTTCTAAACTAAGATAAAAAGGCATTAAGCAAAATATCATTCATCAGCCGCCATTGAAGTATCATTCACCATTCTTAATTGTCATTATGACGACTAACATTATTATCAGATGTATTTTAGAGTTTCAGTAGTGAATAATATTTGAATATCCTTTTTTCTGTTTACTATCCAAGAATGTGTACGAGTAGGTACTTTGAGAGTCATCAGTAAATTCAATACGTACAAGGCTAATAACTCGTGGAAAATATAATTTGTGTTAAGTTGCTTTATCTCTTGTTATCGGTGGTTATGAGTATATTTTAAATTTTCAGTTTAATACATGTTTGTGACAAATAAATAATAGACCAGTCATTTATAAATAGGATGTCTAAATTACAGACATACTTGCATTCAGGGGTTGTCAGGTTTAAAAATGTCATGAGAAATTATTTTTTATATATACAATATAATTGTAAATACTTTTAGATTTATGCTCATATTTCATTTCCGTAAAAAAATTGGTATCAGCGTAATTCGTCCCATTCGTTTTTCGTTCATTTCTTATGTCCGTCTCATTCTGTGTTCGTCACTCATTCTTTATTCGTCTCGATCGCTATATGTCCCTATCGTCTTAAGTACAATTATGTAACCTGTCTCTTTCTTAACAAGTCTTTTTCGTTTTTCGTCACGGTCTTCCTAGGACTCATTCTTTCTTATTCTCTTTCGATTTTTGTCTCATTCACTTATTCGTCTCATTTTTTTCATGCATTCGTTATTAGTCACATTCGTGATTAGTCTCATTCATTTTCAGTCTATAATTCTAAGTTCGTTACACTAAGTTCGTTACATTCGTTTTGCGTCTCGGTCACTATTTGTAACTATCTTTTTCCGTCAATCTTATTTTTTTTAAAATTATATCTTATTGACCGAGTGATCGTCATAATTTCATGTAATTTCGTAGTAGTCTGACATTTAAAATAACACTTTGAATTCTGACAGTTCATTTGCTTGGAAATGCTAAGGAGGTATGACTCTATTTATACAATCTGCGTACTTAATATTAAGACCTACTAGTACGGGACGATTAGCGAACGTGCCCAAAAAAGAACGGAACGAGTTACCATTAAAGACAAAAAAAGAGTGAGACGAATAACGAAAGTGACTAAAGATAAAGTGCGAATGATACCAAAAAAGAGAGACACAAACAAAGACATAGTCCTAGGAAGACCGTGACGAAAAATGAAAAAGACTTGTTAAGAAAGAGACAGGTTACATAATTGTACTTAAGACGATAGGGACATATAGCGATCGAGACGAATAAAGAATGAGTGACGAACACAGAATGAGACGGACATAAGAAATGAACGAAAAACGAATGGGACGAATTACGCTGATACCAAAAATTTAATTGCTTTGCAACACTCGTGTAAACAACGATAAAATCAATAGGTATTGCCGTTTGACGAAAGAGAAACGCTCAACAGTTTTCAATATAAAAATTAAAATGCCCCTTTGAATATTGTAAATAATGGCTTCCGAGTGTAACAATAGGGTTCCGTCCACCGACAGTCAGCATTGTCACCGGCTGAAAGGCGGCCCTTCGTGGAAAATGCCCTCTCAAATTCAACCTTTAACGAATGACAGCTTCTTCCTTTGAATATGAAGTAATTGAAATCTCATTTGTGACTTTTTGCCGCTTAATGGTATTGTCTGTGAGTCTGTGTCTATAGAAGCTTAGGTATAATTAAGTAGTAAAAGTAATTAAGGAATTGTGAATTTGAACAAACTAGGAATGAATACCTATCCACAAGAGAAATGAGACTGAGAAAAAATTAGAATTTCTGTAAAATCTACTTATTACATTTATCAACATATCTCAGTTCTAAGTTAATAGGATTATTTAGGGTTCCATAGTAAGAAGGCTTGAAATTGACAAACATATTTTCAATGTAATGAATTCAATTGGTAACAACATAAAAAAAGAATTCACCGGCCAATTCCGAAAAGTATGTAAAAATGTAGGTACCTAATAGTACAAATGAGAGCTTATATATAATTCACAAAAAAAATAGTTATTCTCTTTACTGTCGACTAAACGCTTGTTCAAAATGCAAAGAGGCCGTTAATAGAATATGGGACACGTTTAAGCGTTATCTCGAAATGTTTTGCATTCTCAAAGCGTTGCAGGCGGACAACAATACGTTCGCATAGCAAGTGCATCTGAGCCAGATAAAACTTTTAATGATTCAGGCTCTAAAGGATACGACGGCGCTACTTCATCAGTATTTATTAATTTTAAACAAGCAGAAACGTCTGCGATCGATGCTATTAAGCTTAGAATAAATTTAAAAGTGGAAAAATTACTGTCTTGGGTGAGACTTGAACTCACGGCCTCTGGATCGATACTCCAGCGCTCTGCCATCTGAGCCACCAAGACCTCATCCATAGCCAGCAAATCTTTCCACCATATGTGTCTAGGGGACCCGAGCGACATCTACCGTAAGAGCGTTACACTTCTTGAACGGCTACCGGAGTTCCAAGTCATATTGGAAATTCACCAGTTACGATCATCAGTAATGCTACCATTCTGCTACAATTCTAACTTTTCCATTGAAGCTACTCAATCTACCTGTAAAGTATGTCGGATGGGCCCTGTAAACGGAACAAATCTTTAAACGGAATGCTCTCTAGCTCTAAGGCACTCTAGCAATTGTAAGCTACTACTAATATGTCCCGCAAATACTGACAATTGAAATCCTAATTAAAGGTGTATTATATATATATATATATATATATATATATATATATATATACTTAATTAGTTAGGTATATTCTATCTATGATATAAGTTCCTACCTAAAGTTACTAAACGCATAATTAGGAAACAAATTTTTGCCAGAATAAACCAGATACTAATTTAATTCGTGCAAGCAATACAGAGCCCATTTTGTATTCTCTAAACTATAAACTCGTAACTTACGTAGAAAAACTTTAGGGCGAGTGATTCAATTGAATCTACTCCGGGAAAAAAGATTTTCCAAGATAACGGAAAACAAACAATATCGGCTACCCCACCAAAAGAAAGTTTAAGGGAGTTTATATCAGTTCTATGTTCAAATAAAAAGAATGAACGATTTATCCTTACCTGTTAAATTGAAAAAGTTGCCGGGGCCACTGTGAGGGCAGATTTACGTGCAACGGGTGCTGAGTAATATCAAAAAAGTTTATCGCAAACGTAACGTGCGGCGGCGGCGACAGACGACGGTTTAACGAGAATTTTAATAATTTAACCCGTTGAAAATAAGTCTGGCAGATAGATAATTAAGTACTGAAGTTTCCAACATATTTTTTTTTATTAATTATAAATGGGCTTACTCATGGCCACAGACTAGCCGAGGCGAAGACGCGTGGCCTACGATGAAGCGAGCCTGCCCAGAAGGTGCCTGTTCACCCTTGATTTAAAAGGTTGCCGGGTTATATGAGCTCGGAAATATAGACGCCGGCAAGGAATTCCATTCCTTGGCAGTGCGCATAAGAAAAGAGGAAGCAAAGCGCTTCGTGCGAATTGGTGGAATATCTACCAAATAAAGATGGAAACCGGCCGTGCGTCTAAAAGTCCGATAGTGATTATAAAATGAAATGACAAGAATAGCCTTAGGTGTCAGAATGCCTAGTGTCTGTTTTCGTATGCGATGAACCGTAACAGCAGGTCATATGAAATCACAACCGAGTCTGTCACAAGCAAATAAAACTAAAATGATAAACATTGTAACGGAAACTACAACAAAGGGAATGTGGTTCTTGTAAGTTTGTTATAATGAATTAAAATACAAATAAATATCTACCATACAAAATAACCCTTTATTTATTAAATAGTTGAAACAGGGCGTCTCTTGAAAGTCCGTGATAAATCAAATCTCATTTGTAAATATATATTATTCTTTTCGTGTCAAGGTTCCGTTTTCATACGATGGATGCCCAGTAGGCATTTGTATATTTAACGCGTTTTCTATATTTTCAACTACAATCTTATTAAGTTGTGCTTGGGTAACACAATTTCATATTTAGATTTTTTTAATTATTAAAATCGTATTATGCTTTTCTTCTGAGATGTACCAATAAAAAGTATTCTATCTATTCTCATTAAATTAAAACACTTTTACTTACTTTAGTAAAATAACGCAATTGAGAGTCCAGTACCTAACGACACTAGGATTTAACTAATACCTACGCTTTTAATTAAGCAAAACAAAGATTATGTTAGTGTTAGCTCGCAGCTAAGTCTAAACTTTAATTATAAAAATATTAATCCGCTCAAAGCTTTCAGAGACACGGTCGTAGCCCGCAACACGGACATACTGCGTAAATCAGAAAGGACGTAAATGCAATCAGATTTCCCTCGCACATACGATTATCTTAATTCTCGTTAGTGATGGTAAGTGGGCATTACGCGCCCACTTCACTTTGCCGAATATAGGATCAAACTAAAACTTAAATGTAGGTATATTTGAATGTTGTTCTTAGCAAATAACCAACATTCAACCTTAGTTGCTGTTAGACGTCGGGTAAACAGTTAAAATACTGTTTATGTTGGCATTCTCTTAGTATTCCAGAGTTCATAGTAATTTTCTGTACAACAAAAGTACCAAACTATTTTGTAGTAAAAGCAAAATTAAATATATTCTTTATTTCTAAAATAGATAAAAATTTACTCAAGAGCAACCTCAATGAGTCACTTTGGATTAAGTGAAGCAGGGGACATACACCATATACCATCATCATCATCATCATCAGAAAAAAAACAAAAGTCAGAATAAAATACTGGACAAAATCTTTGACCCTCTTTTTGTATTTTTTTCTTAACCAGAATCATTAATACTATTGAGCGCCGAGGAGGTTTGAACTCACGACCTTCCGTAATTTTTGCCAAACTAAGGGATTACGAAGTAATAAACCCTTATACGCTACCAAAGAGGCGAAAAAAGACAAACGATTATCAATAGCATATTAGGCTTAGAAGATGTTTATGAATACCGCCATTAGTTATCATAACTAACCTAGATTCCAGTGGAGCCTACACTACATAATTATATAAATTATATGACAGGTTCCGCTAAAATCAGTGGTGGATCTTACCAAACTCCCTGAAATCTGTTCGATCCACTGGTGGAGCATATTAAGAGATGCAAGTATCACAGGATCCACCGAGCCAAATAGTGGATCACAGTGAACTTCAGCGTGCTATTCAATCCACTGGTGGATCGAGATAATGGATCCTACTGGATAGAGGGGTTTTTCTATACTATACATAAGATAGCGTAGGAGAAATGTTCCAGCAAATTTAAGGCGAAGTGAATTGCACATGAGGGTGCTACACTAATGTTTGTACAAGGCTGTCGCTGCGGCTACGCCGCTACTGCTACGAGTCTACGAAGCCCGTAGCAGCTCTACGCGACGTGTTCGAACCATTGGGCCAGAAATATCTACTCAATTAGATGGAAGGCATACGCTTTAGCGGTAACAGGAGCCGCTTGGCCAGTGGGTGCTTGATTTGTTTAATGGCCCGTTCAAAGTGATTATGTAATAAGCAACTTACGCATACAAATATCGTGACAGCGCAGCGTTGCTTATAAATATTAATATACTGAAACGTTTTTGTTAATTTACTCGTATCAGTACAAGAGTTTGTTGTATTAAATTACTCGTAGAAACAAATGCCTTTGTTTTTACAGAAATAACAAATGAGTACGTAAAGATCTGGGACTCGCAGGTGTATTTGTATAAACTAATCTTCGATTTATAGAAATGTATCAAAAAGTGTAAATATTATTCATTATTTATGTGGCAATAAACACCCTCTAATGTAAATTTTAATGTTAATAAAAAATAAAGTCCGCCTTTTGACAATATGCCCTAGTAAAAAAAATGCATTGCCGTACAGATTACATACATCCATGCTAATTATGTGTTTAATTTTCGACAAATTTGTACCTTACATCATTGAAAATTAACCTCATATTTAAATATTTTATTAAACCAATATTTAAATAAAACTATCACCAATTAATATTATACATATGTATTTTTGAAGTGAAAACTTTAGCGGCGCTGGGCACTTTTTGAGGTGGGGAAAATAGTACATTACTGCAGACGCCGGGAAAGAAGGGCTTGCCGGGTGAGTAGGTATAGACGGCCGACCGTAGGGAGGCCGGATAGTGATACGAAGTCGGCAAGACCTTTTCACGGCTAGGCATGTATAGTGCTTTTCTCAAACATATGCAATGAAATAAAAAAATTCACCACTCAAAAAAACAAATTATAAATATCAACCACCACGCTGGTGGCCTAGCGGTAAGAGCGTGCGACTTTCAATACGGAGGTCGCGGGTTCAAACCCGGCTCGTACCAATGAGTTTTTCGGAACTTATGTACGAAATATCATTCGATATTTACCAGTTGCTTTTCGGTGAAGGAAAACATCGTGAGGAAACCGGACTAATCCCAATAAGGTCTAGTTTCCCCTCTGGGTTGGAAGGTCAGATGGCAGTCGCTTTCGTAAAAACTAGAGCCTACGTCAATTGTTGGGATTAGTTGTCAAGCGGACTCCAGGCTCCCATGAGCCGTGGCAAATGCCGGGATAACGCGAGGAAGAAGAAGAAATATCAACCACCAATAGCCACACGACAAAAGTTTTTAATTTTCCTTCCAATCCTGCCATAATGACTTTTTTTTTTACGGAAGTCGTCCTTATTTCGCGTGTGTAGTGTTCGAATAGACCCTATTAGGGCCATTATACACAACCTGATAATAAGAATCTCAATTTCAATAAATAAAGTAAATGCAGAGGATTTTAAATATTGTCTATAGTCTCTGGTGACTTACATATCATAGACAAGATTTTAAATTTATTCATCAACACATTGAATCATACAGATTCGTATTCTTAATATCAGTACGTTCGTGTATAACAGGCGTTAACACGGATATTTTGGTCCGATAACCATTCATTCACTAAAAATATTAAAAAAAAATATAATTCGGCTGTTTAGCCTGTTCATAGACATAGACACCATGTTTACATTAGAATTTAAAAAAAATTACTTCCCGGCCTAGGCCTTCAATTTCGTATGAAATTCCTTTACAGTTCTCTGGAGTTGCTCCGCCCTAAACGTGATACTTCGAAGCCTGATATAACGCCCGGAGCGACGACATTTCATTGCATGTTTGAGAAAAATTATAAACTCGAGACAGCGTAAGGCGATCACGTGACCGTAAGGGGCGTAAGGCAATCACGTGACCGTAAGCCCAGTACGGTGGCCACTCATAATTTAGATGGCATTTAAATCAATAAAGAAAATCTCAATGTTATTTGACATTTATGTTGCGGACTCCTTTTCAAAACCTATACTTACCTTTTTACACACTCTTTACCTATGTTCAAAAAATTTGACGTTGTCATGGCAGTATGTAAATAAACATATCAATGAAAAAGTGTGATCTTATTTGAGAATGATAATAATATATAATAAATAAATAGAATACCTCCGCTAAACGTATGTATCGTGTTACCGGGCGTCGGTAACATAGTGAGGTGAGTTTTCACTTCTATCGGCACTCCCGGAGTGCAACCGTTGTTGATTGTTTTCAATTGAAAGGAATACGTAGAGGTAGCATATTTCAAATAGGTAGATATATGTGGTAAAGCCAGAATTAAACTACATTTCGCGCAATTCGGCAGAGTTATGTTAGCTCTTATCTCGCATCTGGACCAAATAGAGACGCGTCGCATCGAACACTTATCAATGTCGTTTTACGGTCGCCTAAGTTGGAAGTAGGGTTGCCAAAATATTTCAGCTAATATGATTTATTTTTCTAACATTGCATAAGAATAACTTTGTAAGCGAGCGGTTAACTATTGACGTGTTTCTATGGTAAACAACTATGAACGCTAACGACAGGTCATAACGACTATGGTGAGAACCCTATTCGTACGACAGCGGTTAAGAATTTTTACGAAAGCATTTACTACGTATAAACCAAAATTACCACCACCGTCACCGGCCAGCCAGATAAAATTCCTAGGCAAACATTGAAGCGTGAAAATTATATTCAATATACGAACAAAATATGATTAATGTGAAAGGAAAATTCTTAAAGTACTGTAAATCAATCAACGAACTAATGATCACATATAAATATGTATTTTTTTTTACATATTTTGATTTGTAGGATCGGAATATTCCTTTTTTCAGTTGTGTCCTATTATACCATTTCTTCATCATGATTGTAATTTCTTGGGTACGTACTATATTAACCCTTTAACCGCCAGAGTCTGATATAAGTATAAGACATTACATATCCAGTTCATTTCGCCACAGTCTGATAAATAAGACAAAGATCTGATTTGGTTTTTACAGCACATTTATAACTCCCGTAACTATGCCAACCTTACTCTGCGTGGTACAATTACTATCGGTGGCGACACGAGCACGCTCGATCAAAAATTGCTGGCGGTTAAAAGGTTCTTCTTCTTCTTCCTTCCCTTATCCCACCTATGTGGGGTCGGGTCTCCTTGTCAATTTGGTTAAACGGTTAAATAACTTATTTAATATGCAAGTGTCAGCCCTAGTGTAACGTAGTAGTTGGGCGGCAGGACCTCGCGCGCATTTGTTCTGCGCCCAAACTTAAGTGGAAGAATTTGCGGCACCTCCCGAACAATGGACACTGTTGGACTAGAATGTACGGTTTCATTTATGCCACATAGCCTGAAAACTGACTTATGTGCAGCGACAACTCTTTTGGCATACGCCATGTTTTCATTTTCATTGGTAATTTAGAATATTAATGTGCGCATTCACAGGGACAACGCTTTGCGTGTAAAATAGTTACTCGAAATTCGGAGTAATTTTCCGCCTGTGTAACCATAGTATAAAGCTGGTTTCCTAACATTTATAACATAAATGACGGTCCTTGATGTAAAAGCTAAAGATCCAGTGAACGTGTGTACCTACAGATAATTTAAAACTTTAAAAGGTATTAAGTATTGGTTTAAAAATGGCATTTACTTAAAGTGGCCACTATCAGAATTTTATCAACTTAACACAAACTGCCAAAATTGCCCCTACTTAGGTTCAATAATAGTTAATATCTGGGAGACCGAGCTTTGCTCGGAAAATATTTAAAAACTTTAAAATGTGCGTTTTTCCAGAGATAAGACCTAGCTAGATCGATTTTTCGCCTCCCAAAACCCCCATGTAGCAAATATCATCGAAATCGTTAGACCCGTTTCCGAGATCCCCGAAATGTATATATAAATAAATAAATAAACAAGAATTGCTCGTTTAAAGGTATTAGATAGATTTACTATACAAGGAAGTTCGCAACGAGTGGTCAATCTGACAATAAAAACTATTTGATATCTTCCTTTGAATATTTGACCTAAACTTACCTAGTAAGAAGAGTATATCAAAAAAAGTATTAATTTTTAGGGTTCCGTACCCAAAGGGTGAAAAACGGGACCCTATTACTAAGACTCCGCTGTCCGTCCGTCCGTCTGTCACCAGGCTGTATCTCACGAACCGTGATAGCTAGACAGTTGAAATTTTCACAGATGATGTATTTCTGATGCCGCTATAACAACAAATACTAAAAACAGAATAAAATAAAAATTTAAGTGGGGCTCCCATACAACAAACCTGATTTTTGACCGAAGTTAAGCAACGTCGGGCGGGGTCAGTACTTGGATGGGTGACCGTTTTTTTTGCTTGTTTTGCTCTATTTTTTGTTGATGGTGCGGAACCCTCCGTGCGCGAGTCCGACTCGCACTTGGCCGGTTTTTAATATCATCGCTATCAAAGATCGCACAGTGACAGTAATAAAGATATTCTTACATAAACATTGAACGCAAAGTTACAAAAAGCTGTTACCGCAATTGAAGCCAGATGCCCCGGCATTTAATAAAAAATAAACGAGCGCCGGCAGGCCGGCAATCTATCACCCTCTCAGTCATAAGCTGACTTTAATGCTGGGTCACTTCAGGCCTTTTTGTTGACGTTAATATTACTTAACGTTTAAAAAAATACAAAGTCATCTGACGCCTTTTTAATGAAATGTCAGCGAAGGGACAAACGTCCGATTATTTCGAATGTAATACCAAAGATATACAATATATAACTCCGTATAAGATAAGTAAAGTCTAAGATAAAACGCACTTCACAAAATAAAAGAAAAATTATGCTCGAATAGATGGCGCCATACCTTTGACCTATACTATATACCTAGATGGTGACACCGTTTGATATTTAACAAATTTAACTCATTACAGTGAATAATCATGGGTCAAAATCATTATGGCGTTCTAAAAATATAATCTTTTTATTCATTTTAATGTTTAGTTTCAATCCTGTGTCGAATGATGGCAGTAAATGTACTGTGACTACAAAATTTATTATGACAATAACCCTCTATTTATACACTCTATTCTCTTTGGTAATACTTAACAATCATAAGAATTTAATTTAGAATACGCAATATAAAACCTTTTTCTTTAAAAACTTTTAAAATTATTTCAAAGGTTTATATTGTTAGCTACTATCTCTTTAAGTGTTAAAAATGTCATCAATTTATCCCTGAATATAAGATAGAAGTATTAGTTTTAAATATAAAACAAAATTTACTTCAGTTTTACTATGCTTAATGACGTGCGTGATTACTCGGAAACTAAGCCAAAAATTACGATTTAAAACAATACATACATAGTACAATAAAATATCTTATGAATTTGGATTAAATTACATAAATATGTTTCGATAGAAATCTCTAACCATTAATGGTATCACACTAGAAATAAATAAAACCGCGAATGCGACATCTGCGGTCAATGTACAGTGTAGCACCGGAGAATGCATGCCGCCGCGGGCAATTTCACCTTTTGTTTTAAATGACGAGTAGTCATCTCTCCTCAAGAACGCTAAGTGGGGAAGATGCCACTGTTCTTTCTCCCCTGCATACTCAAACAGTCGAGCATTCTTCCCGACTCCTGATGCAAGCAGAGTGCAGATTTCAAGTCTTTTGTAGTTACGCAACGAGAAAACTTTGTAAGATACTTTCTACAGAGAAATAAAATGATAATTCACTTGTTTTGTCTGAGCTTTGTGTTGGGAAAATCTGTTATCTTCCTTGGTTACCTACGCTTCGGGTTTTTTGCTTGTTTTTGTAAACATTGTGTTGCATTTTTAATTTTCATTTTAAATCCTGACTTTAAAAGTTGTTAATAAGGGCATGTTAATCGTCGCGTTATGATTCTTAATTCAATAAACAGTAGGGTTTTTAATAAGTTTAAGTATACAATTTCTATTGAAAACTTTTACATAGGTATAGTATGGGAATTAATTCTAATTTCAGTTAACTATGTTATGTTTTATTTTATTTTACTATCTAAAAATTTCCATTTTATCAATTCCTTGTGACAAACCAATAAAATTGACCTAAATTGTGCAAATCACATTGATTAATATAAGACTGGTTTTTATATGTACCTAATTGCCTTAGCCCTTAACACGAAAAGTAACATTAGAGTCTGAATAAACTAGTGTAATTAGTGTGTCTTCTTTACACGGCATAGGTACTTATCTAAGGGGTACATAGATTTCGCACTCGCTCCGGCTTCAAACGCAAATGAGGATCGTTCTCGGGAGGCTCCGTGCAAATGAGTTTCTCAAATGAATCGTTACCAAAGTGTCGGCAAACGAGAAATCATTCTGTGGACGCTCGTTCGGCTTCGGATTCGATGCAGTCACTTTTTATACGCGAGTTTGTTTTATCTGCCTAATCTTTCGCTTTTAAATTGGAAACTGACATTTGTATTCACTCACATTTACCTATAGACGGGTCTAACGCGAAATTTATTCAATTACCTTTATTTACCGACGTTTCGACACAGAAACGAGTTCGAGTTTCGTTTGTGAGTTAATATGTGTTCAAAACGCGAAGGTTTTAAATATGACATTTGTATGTTTTGCACAAGTTGGTAAACACTACAACTTACTATTTTGACTTTGTAATCAAATGGAAATTGCTTTGATATCGGTTAAATAGTATTAAATATTTGAAGTAACCTTAGTGCAATTTAATTCCTAAATAATTATACTGTCTACCGACGAATGTGGTGTGGTATTATTACTAGACACCATTAAACAATTCCAACATTAAACACTTATTTTACAAACTATTCTACCAAACATTATAGTACAACAAACAGTTCTGCATTCCAAAAGTCTATTTGAATTCAAACACCGTGCAGTGTCGGTACATAGCACGCAACAAACAAGAAATATACTGAGAAAGCCCTAAAGATAGTGAAAAATGTATTTTCTTTCACAAAGCGCATAACGTAGAGAACATGAAATATGGTACGGATTTCGTTCGGCTCAACATGCACCGGGGAGTCTACCTATCGGTTTTCGCGACTTGAAAAGCATCGAACTTACCCGATGCTTTGTTTTCTGTGCGCATTGCAATAGCATTTTATACGTAGCTAAGAGGACGGATATTTCATTTCATCGTGCTTTTAATGTTTTCTGTCGATGTTTGGGTACAAGAAGCTTTAAGAATGAAAGAAAAGCAAAGATAAATAAATAGTAATATCGATATAGTGCACACCACTTTAAGATGTTATTCATCTTTAACAAATTACCGTCATAATTATATACGATTAATACTATTGAGCATATTATGAATTTTAATAAATGTGCATATATACATAAATAGATTTCCCTCCAGATTTACGAAGGTTAGATGGATGGATGGGTATGCTACTCCGTCCGTGCATGACTGTCGCGCCGCCCTAGTGGGACATATTATTGCTTTTTGACAGTTGGCAGTTGCCAAATAGTATGAAGATCCATGCGCGACGGTAATCGCTTACCATCGGGCGTTTCATACTCGTTTGCTTCCTATATCATTAAATAAAAGAAGTAACAAAGATAAACAAGAAACAATGCCTACTGGTGAATTTCCAATATGACTTGGAACTGCGGTAGGCGTTTAAGAAGTATAGCTTAGCATTGTGGTATTATTTGCAAACCTTTCTGAAAATATAATTTAATAAGAAACAATTTCACTAGGTAATGTAATTTTTGTGCAATGGAGTTGAAACTTTCGGATCTCCCTGTACTTATTTCCCCTAATATTAAGCGTTACTCATATCAATCTGACGCGGAAAGGTGTCGCCACAGACAAGACATCCTCCAGACTGAGCATAGTAGCGCTACCCCCTCTGCCACAAATATACGGTAGTTTACTCCATTTTTGAGGCAAAGTGTCTTTGTGTGACGTCCGTGTCTTTGAACGGACCAATCACGGCACGGGACTCGCTCACCTCGTCCCCCGCACACCAGTATTTTTGGCAGCATCGGTTTCATGAAATAATTGCTCTAAACACCGTCTAGAGGATTCCTAGACTATGGGTGTCGCGCTCAATTTGTTATCAGCACTGCCTAAACGCACGCCGCCGATTACGGAACGAGATACACGCCTCAGACCACGCAGTAGAAATTTCAGCCACCGTTGACATGCCTCGAATTAATTAAAGTCAAACAACGCAACCATTCTGCAAAATTATCTCCTTCGCAAACGGAATTAGTAATTTCATTCAGCGTATGCTCGCGCGCGAGATTGAAATTAGTTTTAGCTAGTATTACGTATGAGGCATTGGGAATTTAACATAATCGATTGTGAAGTAATCAAGTAATAACTTACAAAATTGAGACTAAAAATATTTGACATTATCTACCTACCTATCTATTTATAAGGCAAATACTTACACGAGTAAAATAGGCAAACGTTTGTCTGATATATTGTGTCTAGTTTAATGATATCTGACTTATGTTAAACCCGTTTCAAGATAACTTAAGGATAAGTATAAATAGCCGGGTGGCGGTTTTCATACCGTCGGTGCGAATAAATCGCCATGTATTTTTAGCTACTTTACAGGAGACAAAAAAACTGTACCCTAAAAAACACATAGCGATTTTTTTATTTGCACCGACGATACGCAAATAACTAAAATGTAAAAAACCACATTGAGTCATCTACAACATTGAGGATTGTATAGGAGCTGCCCGTCTTCTTTATTTATTTATTTTATTTTATTTTTATTTTTATTTTTATTTTTATTTTTATTTTATTCATTTTAGGGATAACAAACAACTATACAATATAATGTTACATTTAGTGTTACAAATTAAGATTAACTTAATGCACAGTATCCACGAATTACTACAAATTATGCAATGGTTGGCACAAAAAAGAACAGTCATGCCTTATATAACTAATAGGTTAATGAAAAGAAATTAAATGTTAACTTAGAACAGGTGCAGATACAAAACTTAAACTAACTTAACTAAAACTGAATTTCAATTAGGGGTTTTTAAGGAAATCTAAGATAGAATACCTAAAGTTAGCCTCGGGTAGGTGGTCCGGTATTTACTAGACTAGACTCTGGTATTAAGGTAGAATGTTTTATTTTTAGTACCTTGCAAATCATATACCGTTTGATTAAATATATTAAATCATATGTCACTCAGCCAATGATATTTTACAAATCTCTTGGAATATCTGGATTGCATAATTGCTTTGAAAAGTCGCACAAAGCGATAAATAACTTAAAAAACGGCTTTCTTTCGTTGCAACTTGTTTTGTAGTTCAAATGGCAAAGTTTTGGTTTCAGACAAGCCTGCCTAAGTGCACTTTGTCACTTAAATTGGAAAATATTGTTCTCTGAGAAGAAACTGAGAATAAAGTACCGACTACGTACTAAAAGGATTCTATTATTGTTTACCCGACAACGCCGTTTATTAAAATAACATTGTGGCGGGCGATTTTTGTTGAAAATTCCAACGATGGAGTACAGTTAGGATTATCGGTAGAATTTGCTAAAAACTAGTTTTCACCTTCAGCAAAGCTCGTTTAGAAGTAATTCAAAGTGAAAGTCTAAACTTTAACTAAAACCTCGGCTAAAACACTGCTACTAGGTACTGTATTAGTTAAGAGTTTTGTACTTGTACAATGTAGGTACTTACTTACTGCGCCACCAGTAAAGCGGGATGCACGTGCAAACAGATTAGTTAAGAAAGTAGGTACATTGAGTTGTCTCAGAATAATGGCCCAATTGTTTTGTATACAAAACAAAATATCTAATTAGGTATGCTTCGCGTTCAACAGAAATAAAAATCGAGACGAATGTCTAAAATCAAAAGTTGCTTTAATATACATCCATTATATCATATGTAGGTGTGGACTATTATACATGTTTAATATTGATGGAGAAATTATCAAGGCACATTTTAGGAGTGCCAGGCTATCACCAGATTCCGGGCCATTTGACATGATCTAGGAAATTCTTTACTGATAAATGTTATAGAGTGTTACATATGGCGGCTTCCCACAGTTCGTTAGACATGATAGATATCAGATCGTCACGTTTATATAATATACAGGTATTACTTGTATTTAAGTATTTGTGTATTAAAAGTTATTAATAGCAACACATGACATAATTAATACCTACTTTTTTAAGTATTTACAATAGCTCAGCAACTTTATTTTATGCAGAAATTCGCAAAGGTTAGGTACTATCTAGGATTTTTACATATTTCTCCGTTAATTTGAATATTATTATTTTATCCTGGAGATCTGCCGGTTTATTGATTCTGTTTATAATAAGTTTGTACTTATAATAGTTTGCAAGACCGAACATAACTAATGTTCAAGCCATGCCACAGCTAACTAATACATACTAGAACAAACTAGTAAGGACGTCTAACTTAAGCTAGACCTACATAGCTATTTATACCCACCACTTACATAAAGAGGTAAAGTTATAATACTTGATTTATTGGTAAATGTTAACTTTGCTGTTTTGATATAAGGGTAACAGGGGTAATTAATTCGAAAAGAGACAACGGTGACGTGATCCGTGGGCATGGTTCATCACCATTGTCACTTACCATTTCGTCACCTTACTAATAATAAGCTGAGTAAGCTGAATTTATTTTTCATTTGGCAAAATCCTGTGGAGTAGGTACCAATGGTAGGTACCATTAGAAAGCTTGCAAAAATTGAGTCGATGGACTGGTTTTAGGTAAATTTTTGGTGCAGTAGTTTCGATATAAAATGCATTTAAGGATGCAAGTTTGGACACCCTCTAACTCTAACTTGAAATTTAGATGTTTTTAGTAACATATTTCCAAATGCTACTAGAAAAACCTATTTCTTTACATCATTAAGATTTAACCGAAGAAAGTAGAAGCAATGGATATTACAGCAATAACCGTAAAGGACAAGACAGAAGCACCAACGAAAACAGTCTCAGCAATATTATCCAGAAACAAATTCTCTTAAGTTGTCTGGAAACACAATAAAAGATTCGCTTTACGTTTAAACGTTTCATTCAGGGAGTTGATCAAGCCGAACCCATTTTGTTTCGGTAACTCCCAGCAAGAAATGAGAGAGGCATTTTAAAAAAGGTCCGAGCTATTGTCCCGTAGTCGCTATGCTTAACCCGACAGTCTGGCTGTACAAAGCCACTACAGGAGGTAAATGGGCTTTCTACTCCTGAAACCACGAGCACATTATACTTTTGCCGACGTAGGTACGCCCTGAGTATTGTTGGTGTGCCTTGTTACTGTATGCATAATAACATAACATTCATAACTGACACCGCGAGCGCTGCCCGGTTTATTAAAACCCAACCGGGTTTATACCTCTTTGTTTGAATGCGTAATTGAGGGGCTTATTTTATTTTTACCTTATGAACAATACTCTCGCAAAAATAAGGCCATCTCTGCTTTTCTGATGTTTACTGAATGTAAATTTTTTATATAATTTTTATATGTATATGTTAGGTACCGTAAATCCCGTTTTAGTGAAAACGCGTTATCACCAAGGCGTTTCTAAAAACTACTTAATCTTAACTAGGAAAAACTAGTTTTTACTTAAAAGTGTATTTCCTACTTAATATCTCAGAGTTTTTGCAATAAATACCGTAGAAAATATTTTTCACAACGCCAGCGTATGAAGGCTCCCTTTATAGCTCAAAAACTGATGAGTAAGTCGCATTTTATCCACAAAAGTGGCAAAGTTAATCTGATGCAAATTTTGAGTTGATTCCTCATGTTGAATACTTATAAGTGATGATTTTGAATTATAAATATTTAATAATGTTCATTTTAATTTCATTTGATATGTTTTACCTACAGCAGTTAGTATTTACCTCGAGTTAGTGTCGTGAATAGTTAGATATTTCACTAGAGAGCGAAATTTGTTTAACTCTCGTGCCTTGAAATTCTCAAGACTCTACCGAGGTAATTTTGTGAAAACTTATACTTACTTCATTGCACACTTGTCACAAAAATTACTGTTTTTTGCTCATTCAACTTAATTAAAAATTTTAAACTCATGTTTACGGAAAACATATCCATGCACAGTTGGAACAACTTTGTCTTTACGTTTCTTACCATAAAACATCCCAGGGTCTACGTGGCTTTGTGACAATGATCTACAAACATCAATTCGGGAAGTTTACTGCGTACTTACCCTTTGTTCGACATGACGTAAACCAGTTTGGTCAACATTGCGCGGGCTTGGTCGCGGAGAGAAATAAGAACACGATACGTCTTCGTGGCGTCACGTGTTTCTGATATTGACGGATTATCTTCTCTTTGTTTAAGCATACGGAGTTATTTCCGCCAGGAATAAATATGAATTTTAATATCCGAATACACTTACAATATTGACGTTCTTTTTATTCTTACCATGATGGCCATGAAGCGTACAATCCAGCTCTTAAATAAAATATAAAATATGTACTATTATTGGCTTTAACAACTTTCAAAGATATACGACATGTTTGCGTCTCCGCCTATGTTGACTGTGCCATATCCCTATATGTGTTGCTTGGATTAAGTTTTCTGCATGCTAGATTTGATCAAAATCAGTTTACTAGTTTAGTCACGCAAAGGTAACATACAGACGGACGTCGCATGCAACCATTTTTCTAAATATAGACATTTGAGTTAGCCTGAAACTTCACTACCTCTTGCTAACTGCTTGCATCGGTACAACTATCATAACGTGAACTTCCGTGTTTTCTGTGAATTTAATAAGAAATGGTGTCGCGTAAATGGAATTGACGACTACTGGCTTTAAATATACACAAAAGTGAAATAAGGTAAAGGGCCCCAAGTTCGTGTTAGTACGTTATTTCGTTAGTTTTGTTTCTGGCGCAAATAATAAGGAATACAAATATTTTTTATTCAAATTATACATATGAAAAAAATCTGTATTATTTAATCTCTCCAATAAAATAATAACCAATATTGTAGTGATTAAACTGAGAGTAATACGACGGTCGAAACTGTCAGACGGCCGCGAACAGCTGTGTTGTATGCGTGCACTTTTTTTAGGCGTAAGGTGCGCGCTCTCACTTGTTAAGCTTATAGGAAGGAAAAGCTAAACCCATTCGAAAAAAAGTTTTTGGGAGTGTTTCTGTGGGTTCCTTAGTAATTGATTTGATAAGAAAAAAGATTGAATATATGCATAGAAATACCTTAAAATTGCAATAAATCGACTCACGAAATAGCGGTCATTATATTTTTCGTGTGTCTCCTGTTTCGTGCCACTAACGAATCAAGGATTTTCTAGATACAATTTGAGTGCTTGTTTTTAAATATAACAACGAAGATAATTAAAAAAATAAATTAGAAAACAATTAATGTATTTCATGAAGTTTCGTATGAGCGAAATTCGGTATATGTTTTTTTCACTAGAATTCTCATAAAACGAGTTTGAATGTGACCCGAGTTTAAATTTTTAAGGTATATTCCACGTATATTCTCAATTTCTCATATTAACTATTAGCACAATTTTATTTATAATTCAATTTATTTGATTTATTTTTGTGTATGTTTATATTTAACGTATAAGATTGTTAATATTTTTTTTATAAAAAAAAATTTTTGGTAAAGAAAAATTTTTGAAAAAAAAAATTTTTGCTAAAAAACAAAAAATTATTTTATATAGTTTCGGCTTTTAATCAAGTATTAAAGTACCCATATGGTTTATGAAGTCTTAATTCAACCATTAAAGTCGACGAGTACAAAAAGCTGCTACTTAGCTCTCAATTTAATTTTTTTTTCAATATTATTTTTAATTTGACCTTACAATTACTCGTAAGTAGGTAATTTAAAAATGATTATCAGCAAATTATCACCAATTACTCTAAGAAAACTTTATTACGAAACAGGGGACACGAATTCACGAACTTAGGAGCTGAGCTAAATTTGTATCACGAAATGGGAGCCAAATAAGAGGTTCACGAAAAAATTCATATAAAAAAAAGTTTCAACTAAAACCCTATAGTTTATACATTAAGTTATAAACAAAGAACTAATATAACTTACTCAAAAGCTTTCAAGGTGTTGATATGCTTAGTAATATTTAAAAAAAATGCTTGGTAATATACAAACTCTCAAGAGCCTTAACCTGCCGAAACAGGGGCCCTTTACCTTACTTATACAAAAGTAGCAATAGTGCAAGAAGGTTTTTTATTGAATCCAACTCACGCTTAAGTGATTGTTTTATATATATGCTATAGACACTTCATAAAATCAGGTTTATAGGTTGAACCATCCTAGTGAAACAATGCATTTGAAAATGCAAAAATAGTCACCTTTTTTACATTTCTAAATCAAATTTAATTTAAAACCATTGTCACGCAGAAACAAAAGGTAAACGCATTGTTTATAATATTATGATATGATAACATTAGTCCGTTACAATATTGGTTAGTTCTTGTACCATTTAACAGTCACCTTCGTTCGCCAAGCAGAGCCTGAGGGCCAACCGCGAACCACGTTCAATGTGTTGTCTTTCTGTCACACTTACGTCCGAATTTACAAGTGTGACAGAGAGGCAACACGTTGAACGTGGTTCGCGGTAGCCCCTCTGGCACGTAAATAATTTAAACTTTGAACTCCGTCTCTGTCGAAGTGAAGAACTTTTGATTCGCTAATATATATTCTCAGTTTGAGTAGTCACGTAGAGACTTAATGTACAAAAGTTCATCTAAGTAGTGAAAAATAGTTCAATAAGTACCTAGTACCTATATATTACTATAGAGACCGGGAAATTAGAGATAGCGAGTATAATGAATAGAAACACGATGCCGGCAATACCTTTTCTCGCTGCGGTACTTTATAAAAACTTCTTAAAAAAGTGCGCCAAATCCAAACCTAGAAATCAGTAGTATACTGTAACATTATTGTAGTGATGCTGCAGGGCTGAATTGAGAGACAGGACTTCGACTGGAGCTAAGTAGATGACATGCGGCTACTTCACAATCTATCATTATTAAAATCATGATAGTATTGATAATATTACCGCGCTTATTTCAGAAAAAAAAATATTGAGTAGACGCTCCACTGGGAAGTATTTCATGACACATTCATAAGTATAGATTACGTACCTATTCATAATTTAATTTGTATTCACATCACCTTATAAAACAAAGTCCCCCGACGCGTCTGTTTGTATATTCGCGATAAACTCAAAAACTACTGAACGAATTTACATGTGGTTTTCACCTATCAATACCTAGAGTGACCATATGGTTTATGAAGTCTTAATTCAACCATTAAAGTCGACGAGTACAAAAAGCTGCTACTTAGCTCTCAATTTAATTTTTTTTTCAATATTATTTTTAATTTGACCTTACAATTACTCGTAAGTAGGTAATTTAAAAATGATTATCAGCAAATTATCACCAATTACTCTAAGAAAACTTTATTACGAAACAGGGGACACGAATTCACGAACTTAGGAGCTGAGCTAAATTTGTATCACGAAATGGGAGCCAAATAAGAGGTTCACGAAAAAATTCATATAAAAAAAAGTTTCAACTAAAACCCTATAGTTTATACATTAAGTTATAAACAAAGAACTAATATAACTTACTCAAAAGCTTTCAAGGTGTTGATATGCTTAGTAATATTTAAAAAAAATGCTTGGTAATATACAAACTCTCAAGAGCCTTAACCTGCCGAAACAGGGGCCCTTTACCTTACTTATACAAAAGTAGCAATAGTGCAAGAAGGTTTTTTATTGAATCCAACTCACGCTTAAGTGATTGTTTTATATATATGCTATAGACACTTCATAAAATCAGGTTTATAGGTTGAACCATCCTAGTGAAACAATGCATTTGAAAATGCAAAAATAGTCACCTTTTTTACATTTCTAAATCAAATTTAATTTAAAACCATTGTCACGCAGAAACAAAAGGTAAACGCATTGTTTATAATATTATGATATGATAACATTAGTCCGTTACAATATTGGTTAGTTCTTGTACCATTTAACAGTCACCTTCGTTCGCCAAGCAGAGCCTGAGGGCCAACCGCGAACCACGTTCAATGTGTTGTCTTTCTGTCACACTTACGTCCGAATTTACAAGTGTGACAGAGAGGCAACACGTTGAACGTGGTTCGCGGTAGCCCCTCTGGCACGTAAATAATTTAAACTTTGAACTCCGTCTCTGTCGAAGTGAAGAACTTTTGATTCGCTAATATATATTCTCAGTTTGAGTAGTCACGTAGAGACTTAATGTACAAAAGTTCATCTAAGTAGTGAAAAATAGTTCAATAAGTACCTAGTACCTATATATTACTATAGAGACCGGGAAATTAGAGATAGCGAGTATAATGAATAGAAACACGATGCCGGCAATACCTTTTCTCGCTGCGGTACTTTATAAAAACTTCTTAAAAAAGTGCGCCAAATCCAAACCTAGAAATCAGTAGTATACTGTAACATTATTGTAGTGATGCTGCAGGGCTGAATTGAGAGACAGGACTTCGACTGGAGCTAAGTAGATGACATGCGGCTACTTCACAATCTATCATTATTAAAATCATGATAGTATTGATAATATTACCGCGCTTATTTCAGAAAAAAAAATATTGAGTAGACGCTCCACTGGGAAGTATTTCATGACACATTCATAAGTATAGATTACGTACCTATTCATAATTTAATTTGTATTCACATCACCTTATAAAACAAAGTCCCCCGACGCGTCTGTTTGTATATTCGCGATAAACTCAAAAACTACTGAACGAATTTACATGTGGTTTTCACCTATCAATACCTAGAGTGATTCTTGAGGAAGGTTTAGGTGTATGATTTGTTAAAGTTTTGTGTAACCCGTGTGAAGCCGGGGCGGGTCGCTAGTAAATAGCTTCAGAAAATTGGGTTAAACCGTTCAGTAATATTCCTAACATAAAGTTTGATAGATTTTATAATTTTCTTCGAAACGTATCATTATTTGCTAAAGACTTGTTTTTATTTTAAACATATTAGCTACACATATACTTAAAATTCATCATAAGGGTAATTCGCCAGTAACTGGCCACCGGCCAATAACTGGCCACGCTAAACTAAAAATGAATACTACCTATTCACCTATAAAGAGAATTCATTTTAGTATAAGGTGGCTAGTTATTGAAGGCTGACCAGATATTGAAACCTGGCCTGACCTGGCCATTTTTAGTTTAGGGTGGCCAGTTACTAACAGGTGGCCAGTTACTGGCGAATTACCCTAGTACATACATTATTTCGGTTATCCACTAGACTGTAAAGGCTTCACAAATATTAATAGGTAGCCAAAAGTAATAACACGATCTTGATCCAATAAAATTTATAAATTTTATTGAAGGAGGGTTATTTTTCCACTTAGGTACAATAAAAAGCACTCAGTCCACTGTACATCATATTTTTGTTTGAACAAACTAAGTGGTCAGCAATCCGTTTCTCGTCTATTTTCGGCGCTATGTTTTATTTCGTTTACTTAGGACACGATCCCGCTCGAACAATATAATATTCCACACGCGATAGTAATGTATTGTCTAATAATGGAGACACGTTCTTACGTACGTCTTCTGTATAAACAGGATTCAATATTTCGATATAATCAATACGTGTTCTCGCGTTTTTAGTTTGGATAGAGTGAAAGTATAACTCGCCTCCTACTTGAATAGGTAATGAGCATCCGTGAGTCATTAACTAGTTTTAGCTTGCAGCTTGGATTAGTGCAAAGTTGGCAGCCAATTTTCTCCTTTCGAATTCAAATAAGATATAATTAAATTTGAATTGATTAAAAGTTAGTAGAAAGGTATGAAAGTAACAAAAAACTGGACGTGCTAAAATGTTCATTCTAATATTAAAAGTAGTCCCTTACCAAAACAAAAAACGTACGAAACTAAAAACTTTAGTCAACATGGTTATATTATTGTTACTTAATGAATATCTCAATTTAATCTAGGTACATGACGTTAGGGTGTTATATTAAAATTTACAAGGCGGGGTGTATTCACAGGAGCATATTATTTGGAGACTAAACTGTCGTAGGTGTAAAGTTTTCTGGATTCGGCATATAGCCGTATTTAAAGCATTCGAAATAAAGGGTGCCTTACATTAAATAAGGGTCAGCTGGATTTTTTATATGTTAATAGTGACAACATGCTCTTGTTTATTTGAAGTTTTTTTACTTTGTTTAGTTTGAAAGTCCGCCGGGTCATTTAAAACCGGCATGAACATGCACTTGGATGTGCGATCATTGTGGCAAGAAATGCCGCGCTGCTATATAGGACTTTATTGCCATTAACGGGGGACAAGCACCGCAAAAACATCTACAACATGATGTGGCCAATGATGATGACTTGGCCGGGATAAAAAGTTTCTTGGAGACAGAAAGTAATTAGATACTTACAAAATATTAAGTATAATAAAATATCACATTATTAGCAAGTGACAATATTATTGTCCCTGAGGGAATTAGCCAAATTGACCTTACCTACTGTTTTTATTTTTATTTTAAGACACTGCATATATTATTACAACGTGTTTAACTCTAAACAACTGACACAATATGTCGCAGGGTACGCTTGGACCCGTTATCCCATCCGATCAAAGGCAATTTCCTCAAGGAAGGATTTTGTATCCCTGGAGAGTTAATACGCGTACTCGTAAGTTTATTATAGGTTAGTTGACAAAAGTACTCGAAGATGATGGTTTAAATATTATTCCTCAAGTATTTAGTGTGGTAACTATTTTTCATATGCCTATCTATCACTAGTTTTCTAATAATCAATATATTATTTTTATTAATCGTACTCTAAAAATAACTTGTCAAGCAAAATCCTTATAAAATACTCGTACTAAATGTTGTACATCGTACATCAAAAGATTGGTTTCATGAAATCATATACACGGTGGGAAGGAGTATACCGACAAATTGTAACCAAAGATTCTAATGCCTATTTAGACAAAAAAAAGTAATATAAACATGGGCCAGTAAAGCCTAATTTTCGAGATATTAATTTTTTAAATAATTCACAAGTTAAAAAAATCTCAAGTGTTACACGCCCTAATAATATGACGTAATCACACACACCTTCACACATGTACACTCGTTACCTGCCATAATTTTGGCTACGGATAAGTTTTTTATTAAAATTTGAGTTTAAAGAGCAAAAAAGAGTTTTTATTAGGTAGGTATTGGAATAAATGAAAGTTATGTCTAATGCAGTTATCATTCGCTGTGTACACAACTACCAACTAAGATACAACTAGACACTTATAATATCTTGGCATATGATATCTTTAATCAAAAACAGAGTACTCAAAAGGTATTAACGTATTTTATTATTAGTTTTGTCTTTAGTTTACTTCCTGCTTTTGAGTTTCTACCAGCAAGTCGGCAAGTATGCAAACTTTTTCTGTTGAAAAATGTACTGGCCGTAAACCAAATTAAAATCGTCATTACAGTGACTACAAAAGAATCACCAATTGTCACCTGTGTCAAGTTAATATTGTTTACTCGTGAAATAATTAAATTATCATGCCGCACCATTTTTCTTCTATTGAATTAGCAGATATTTGGAAAAAGTATGGGCTTCGTCCATATCACTATAGGAAAGTACAAGGACTTATACCTAATGATGGGTTAGCCAGGGTGGCTTACTGTCAGAGAATAAACCAGAAGCTTGTGGAAGATCCGGATTTTATCAAGAAAATATTATTTACGGACGAAGCCCTGTTTACCAGGGAAGGAATTTTTAATTCGCATAATATGCATATCTGGAGTGAAGAAAATCCACATGCAAAGTGGGTACATTCCCACCAACACAAATTTTCTATTAATTTGTGGGCTGGGATCATTGGTGACGTTTTGATAGGCCCGATCGTGTTTCCACAGCGGTTGGATTCCGAAAGGTATTTAAATTTCTTGAGGAATGACTTGAATCCTTTACTCGAAGACATTGATTTGCATACCAGAACCACTATGTGGTTTCAGCATGACGGTGCCCCACCCCACTTTGGACGTGTGGTGCGTGACTGGTTGAACGGGGCATATCCTGGCCGCTGGATAGGACGTGGGAGTGACGCAATAGCCTGGCCCGCCAGATCACCCGACCTAACACCTTTAAACTTCTTTTTCTGGGGAGCATTAAAGGACAAGGTGTACGCAAGACCGATAAATTCGAGAGAAGAATTATTGGATCGGATCATGACAGCTTCAGATGACATCAGAAATAGTAATTTCGCTTTACAACGTCATTACCGAACACGATTAAATCTTTGTGTTGAAAACAATGGCTCGCAATTTGAGAACTTGTTGCAATAATTAAAAAAAAATCATTAATTATTATGATGGTTTTTTTTCTTCCTAGTACACGTAAATTGTCCTCGTAAAATCATACGACAATATCGTCTTGTGACCATACGACTAATGCGATCAAATTGCGATTCCCAGCGTACTTTTGATAGTATTAGAAACATAACATTGTAATTAGTAATTCAGATAACTTTCTTATTCTTCCTAATCTTATCTGACGTTTGTTGCCTCAAAGTATCATACTGACGTTGACTTCACTCGTCGTTTATCGTATTTTGTCGGAGTCTTTCGTGAAGTTTGACGTTTTCTATTTCACTCTTTGAACTAAGGTTTTGTTCACAAGGAAGTACTATGGATAATTATTTTCTTTTGTTCTAAAAATAAAGTAAGTTAATTACGCAGTTTAAGACCCATATTGATATAACATAATTTACTCGTAATACCACCAGGAATCCTTGGTTACAATTTGTCGGTATACTCCTTCCCACCGTGTATATCATGAGATACTTACATAAAAATTACTGGGAGTTTTGATATCTTATTACTTTTTGAAAAGACGCAATAAATAAATATGACGCGTAATGAAATTTTCTGCAGAACATAAATAAGTAAGTTCGAAGTAAGAAAGTTCAATCAATCTGAGCACATGTGTTCTGGGCAACTTTATTTTTTCCCACTAGGGGAACAGCTAACGACATGAAAAACTTTTGATGGATTTTTCATAACGCTGGTAAAAAATAAAGCTGCGGTCATCCAATAACAGAAGTTTAGACAATCGCCTTCGCGTTAGGCGGACCTTTTCATGTACGTATCCTATATAGAAATCTGTTGCTTCTAAACCACTTCAAACAAGGAGGAAGTTCTCAATATGTGAGAATATTTTATTATGAATTACCGATCAATTAGTTAAATTTCGTCATATTAATTTAATACTATTTCATTTTAGTAAGCTATAAATTTGAACCAAAAATGTTGTATTCTTCTTCTTTTCGTGTCGAGGTTCCTTTTTTATACGATGGATGCCCAATTTTGAATTTTATGGCCGATGTCATAGTCGTTAGAAGATTTTTTTAATAATATAGGTTTTGATAAACTTATCTTGCTGAAGCTCGAAAATTTAGAACATAGGTACAGTTAATACCTATTTAATGAAGCTGTCCGTCAAAGCCTTGCTTCTTTTAATAAATACAGAAACGTCAGCATTAGATACTCCTACGCTCGACTTTTGTCGACGGGACACGAAACGGAAAATTGTGAGATAAAAAAAGGAAACTCCCCAAATTACTTCGCACAGCGTGTGTCATGAAGCTGTAAGTTACATAAAAACAATTGAGTCGACCCACCATCAGAACGTTCTGCTTATAATGCTCATCGCACAGTAGTCATACGTATTTACGTTTCAATTTCTTTAGTAAGTTCAGTTTTAATAACTGACAGATCATATCCATAACAGTTTCATAACAAAAAAATCTAACCCGCGGGCTCTGGGAGTCCTTTAAGTATGTAGGTATGTCGGTTAAAAGAACCAACAAACTGAATAATTTGCTGTTATATTTCAATTAGGGCACGTTTACATTATACCCATCCATAGCCAGCAACGAACTACGCGTCACAATAGGCTCTCGTCAGAGTATTGACGGCTTACTGTGGATCGATGAGTTTAATTTAAATATCGTAACGTGTTTATTTAATACTTAATATCTGAATTCCTGTCGGAACCTTATTGACCAACTGAAATATTATCTAAGGTTCTGCAGCCTTTTTGTGTTGGTTCCCATCTAGAGTTTGTACGACGGATCCGAAATGTATGGGAAGATCCGCGGATCCGGATCCAGATCCGGATAATTTCATACATTTCGGATCCGGATTGCAAACCCTATTCCCATCACAGTTAATTTACAACATAATCAAAGGTTGGTTTTCAATGTTTCGTGAAAATATAATTTTTCATTGTTCCTTGTTATTGTGGACGCGAGTTGAAAACACAACAAATAAAAAAAATCAATTTATTTCCCTAGCGGGCGAACATGTCCCGAGCTAATCCAGTTTGTTCGACCGCGCAAGGGTTGAATTGCCAATGAGCAACGCAGTCCAAATGTAAAAGTGTGCCACGCGAGGGGAAATGTGTCGAGTATTGGCTTTTCGCAATGAAAACCCACTCCTGAATGCGATCAGTATCTAATTCTCTTACCCTTCCCTAAGAATACTATGAGTTTCCTCCAACGAAATGTTATTCGGTAGACCTCAGCATAACCCCTTATTTTCATTCAGCGATATGGCTAAAATCGCTTGCAATTTGCTATTAGGCATCAGTTATATATTACTATTTGTATTTCTGACACGTTTTATTAATATTATTTTAGTGAAAATCATAGTAAATGTATAATGTGTTGGTATTTGGGTCATAAACAGTATCAGATTGTCTTTCCATTCCCAAATAAACACAAAGAAAAGCATGTTAATGTGTCATTGGCACAGATAAGTAATACAATATGGAACGATAAACTCGAAATAAAAGTAAAATATCGAAAAAAGCGGGCAATGTTTTAGTGTTTTACGGTACCTATCTCTCAGTCATATTCATATAGGTACACTCATGGAGAAATTTAGAGGAAATTTTAATGCAAAAAGAAAGTTAAATTACAAATTTTAATCTTACTTTAGGTGCTGTAATCCAATAGGTAATTAAACCTTTTATTTGCGTTCCTCTAAATTTATCCATGAGTAGGTATAGTTAATTGATCAAAATTATATATAACAATGTTCCCTTATTATTATAAAACTTTAATTACGGTTAGTTACTCTTAAATATTGTATTTTATTTTACCCATTACGAAATAAGTGTTCCGAAATATAGTGCACGGAGCCGAAAAGCCAACACGTAGAGGCCCTGTTGATACTTTTATTATTATTGATCTTTAAACATTATTATTATTACATTTGAACCAAACAATTAAAAATAACGGACTAGAACCACAATATTTTACTAAAACTGTATTTTTCCACGATAAAACAGCTACAAAATGGCAAATACTCTCTCTGCTCTTTCCTTTATTATAAATTCTTTCAGTACATTTTTTAGTTTACAAAAGCATGCCTCGAAAATAATTCTCTTGTATTAGTTGTTTTTGCGAAAGTTTTCTACTTTCCACATTAATTGCCATGTCTATGGGCAGTAAAATAAAGTTACACTGAAAACATACATGTGCAAATAGGAGCCTAAGTTTATTATTATATGATAATTATGGCGTAGGTTTCAATTTCACCCATAAAATATTTAAGACCTAAATGGTGGCCAAATTGTGTAGTAATTCTGGAATTTATTTCTAAGAAAGTATATAACATTCTTATGTAAAGTGAAGCACAATTTTATTTCCGCTATAACAGACTATGTTGTTTTGAAATTATGACATTTTAAATTAAATATTCCAATTATTTACACAAAGCAAATAACGTATACCCTATTAAATTGAGGGTTTCACTTCACATGCGAATCAACTTCCCATCTTTACGTTACTTATGTACAATTTATTATATTTATATTGTAAGGTTCTATTCTTTTAAATATTTATCTATTATTTAGCTTCGGTTATATTATTTAGCTTACATTTTCACGAAAAGAACTGTGAAAACCTAACGGTAAGTAAATGCGTAATCTGTACGCATTGCCAAACATTATCCTGTTATACTTCTCGCTCGCCCAAATCCATAAATGTACCCCGAAAAAAAACAGCTGAGACAGACTGCCGTATTCGAACTTCAAAATATTCACAAGAGACGACTTCAGAAATATTCAAAATATTACTAGATCCATTCTAGAGACGTTATAGTTTAGATTTCAACTAGTTCTCTTTTGCAGCGCAATTCGGGCAACCAATGTCACTTTTACGTTAGATAGAGTTAGATATCTTTTAGATGTGAATTGGATCTCTAAGCCATATCTTGTGGAAATCGGTTAAGAGTATCTCCTGAATCGCGCAAATGTCAAATTTGACAGGTTAGATCTTAAACATATCGTTATCGTATCATGGCGATGTCTAAAAGATATCTAACAGATGTCTATTTCAAAATCCGAATCGGGCCCAGAAACCACACGAAACTCTCTGGATGATGTCTGGTGCTTCACCGGAGCGACCTCGAATTGCTCATTTTGTTAGCTTTATGTAACAATTAGAAAAGGGAAATAGCAGGAAAGAGGTTTCCGTGTTCCCCGTAATGGCCGTCGTTTGGGAACCAAAATTAAGCCCTACAACGACATTCGTGTCTCTGATGCTTTTGTTCAAGTTTTAAAAGAAAATTATTATTAGTACTTGTGGTTTTCCGACACGAGAGTAATGTATAAAACATAGCATAATTAACGGATGTTTCCATACATTAAAGTGATTTGTTTCTATTTATTGTTCCTGTTGAATAAAAATGTAATAATAAAATAATTTGGCAGGGCAGCTTGTGGCGAGCTGTTGGGGAGTAATGACCCCACGGACCCGAGTGCTCCAGAGAGTCGGTCAGGGTCTCCGTCTCCGGCGTGTCTTCGTCGGTCGGAGTGGACCCCAAGGGGACCCGCAGGACTTTCGGCTCTGGCTTGCCTTCATGGGCCGTCCAGAGAGGAGTCATTAGAGCTATATGCTCCAGGGGTGGAAGTGAAACTTGCGTAAGCGCGAGTTGGCACAGTGGCTGTTTACAGCCACTGGGTAGAAAGCGGTATACACCTCTCGACATCCCTGAGCCGCTCACACCGATGTTGCCCCTGGTCGTCTTTACGACGACAGTTTCAGGGGCCCATCTAGTCAGCGGCGAGTCACCACCTGCCTCGATAACGTGTATTAGCATTGTTATGGCTGGTGTTCGCACTTCTTTACAATAGCCCAGTATCATTGTCCACCCAAACTTCAATCCATAGACCGATATACTGTTTACTTTTTCTACAATAGTCCCAATGCCTGCTGCGACCGGTTCATGAGTGTCTATTGTTGCACCTGTGAACGGGTTCCAGCAGGCGTTCTACATGACATTAAAGCTCTCCAAGGGGGCCTCTACGTGTTGGATCTATATCCCCACGCAAGCCTATCAAAAGACCGGGATTTATAGGCCCGTGATCCCAAAAAAGGAGATACAAATAATTTCATTAAAGTGTCAAAAGGGCTCTACGTGTTGGTTTCGGCTCCGCGCACGCCTACCAAAGGTCCGCGGGACACTGGATGGGAACCACATAGAAATAATTAGGTACTTAAAATGTTAAGAATTGCTACAAGATCTGATTGTTTATCGCATTTGTGGGCCATTGGCGGGTCGTACCTATGCTTGTTTGCTACCGAATTGGTACCTAAAATATGAGAAGGCCGTGTTATCACTACAATATATTTTAACGCTAAAAAACATGTATGTTATTATTATTAATATCAATTTAACCTAAACTGCTTCAGGTGTAATTGCATTTGGTAATAAGTAATTTAGGAAATTCTCCCGCGCTCAGCGCATGATAGTATAATTAGATACGTCGTTAATTGGAAGGTAGCTAGAACATAAGTGCGCTCGGAGGTTCTTGCGAGCCGCTTAAGCTGCCTGTGCCGTCGTCGCTGGCTAAATTATAAATATCTTTAAACATGTCGCTACTAGCATGCAGCCTTATATATAACACATTTCATTTTATACGTCTAGGTACTAATTAACCTCTACTTTTTTTTTAATTATGTACTACGTATTTGTAAACTTACAACTGAATCTAATAGATTGACTATGTAGTGATTTATCTAGTAAATTGCGCTAACTGACATGGTTTTAAAATAAACATGTATGCAAACGTATTAAATTTGCAGTGAGATTTGTTTCGTCCGACACGGAAACGGATGCATTTTCTATAGGATGAAGAGGCATAGGATACCGGGCAAAGAATACCATATTGCGTACCTATGTTAGGTAGGAACCCTCAGGTGCAAAAGTGCATGGCTACTTTATAAATGTAATTCATTCAAAAGGTGACCATGCACTTTTGCAGCTCGCTTTACATACTACATTCTGAAGACTTAGGTAAATAATAATACTAATAATATCTATGAACGTTAATAGTATGTAGTAAAATTTCAAGACTTTTGTAAAACCAAATTTTAGTTCTATACTAACTTAAATACTTATAATCAAGATTGTGTATCTAATATTAAAAGATTGTTCGAATATTTATAGGAAGTAACACATCATTCATAGTAAATGGCATAAATGGCTCCCAAAGGGCTTTCATAGCAAATTCTTTGAAAACATTCAATTCACTTTCGCAACACATTACCATGGGTGTTTCATAAAAACGCCATAACCTAACCCGTTTGCAAAAAAGAAATAAGCAGATATGATTTCCGTGAACACATGGCGTCCGACAGGAGGGTGCGAGGGAGGGAAGAAAGCTATTTTGTTAATGGAGGCACAATGGAAAAGAAAACTCAATCAAGCGCACGGTCGCCGTGATTTCTGCGCCTAACTACGAGAGATATATTATTGTGGGCTGGGAGTCGTCATTAGTCGACAAACGCCGCATTCTCAGAAGACTTCCTATTCAAAAACGTTCAAGGAAACCGACCTAATGAAGCCATGGTGCTTTCCTTTACTAACGCCTTATGAAATGATGAGACAGCGTGCTTCTACACATTGTACCATGCGTCAAAGTTGCCTAATGAAGAATCGAAAAGCGTTAGGAATTCAACGGAATAACCTTTTCGTTTCTTTTCATATTTGGCTCTGATTAGGAGTTGAGGTAAGATTTTCCACGTCAATGTCATGCTTCAATTAATGCAACCAAAATGCCATCATTACTTTTTTTTAATGAAATTGGGGGAATAGCACCCCCAATTTCATTAAAAAAAAGTAATGATGGCATTTTGGTTGCATTAATTAATATACTACTGTTGTTTACTAGTCTATTTATTCTTTCCGTAGACTAAAATGACAACCACAAATGTCAAACGTACAAATAATGTGGCCAGTTTAAAACAAACAGTGATGATCTTTGATTTCGGTTTTTGAATAACCGATAAATAATAAATTAAATTTAGATTCAAAATAAACAAAAAAGAACTCTAAATGGTTCCTTTATAAAACAGGTCACGAAAAGTACAAAGTAAGGTTCTCATTTAAATAAAACTTAGTATACGTAGAGAAATAGGATGAGTAACTTGGTGAATTATGAGCTATATGATATGTAGCTTCGATGTGACTGTTAATCTTACAATAAAATCGCTTTAAAATATTAGAAATATTGTGTATAGACCTGGATACAAAATTTCTAAATGCCTCAAAATGATGGCATTTTTACCTACGCTATTTCATATTTTTAATACCTCTCCTAGTGTCCCCTTTTAGCACGTCACGGGTCATCCATTCATTGTGTTACAGACACTTCATCAACAAATATAAGTACCTCCCAATAGTTTATTTTCGGTTAGTACCGGTTGTAGCACATCACTATTTATAAGACGTAAAAAACTAGCAACACATGAAATGTCATTTTAGTCTACGGAAAGAATAAATAGACTTTACAAAAAAATTACGCCATTCGAATTTCCACAAAATAATATTTTTTTCTGGCCATTGTCTGCATTATCACATCACCGGAAATGTAAAGTTTAACTGTGTAGGTACGCGCTTACAAAACTCGTAATCCTAAAAACGTCTGTTCCTAATTTCTTTTCCGATTTCAAAAGAGCCATCTTTCATTTACGTCGACATTAAGAACAAGAAAATTTCAAGCTTTAACACGAAGTTTTGGCAATTTCCTTACTTTACGGCTCTTTTTTGTGACCCATACTTCGCCGTTAATCTTGCAAACAAAAAGTTGCCTATGTTACAGGTCCTTATTGTTACTAACAGCAGGGACAACGGATCCAAATAAATCTTAATTTACGCCGGTAAGTAATGATTCAAGTTTTACCATATACATATTTGTATGCAGTTTATGCGACAAATATCTGGATGCGGCTCGGCTCCTTAAAACTGTACCATAAAGTTTATTATTTTATTCGCAACACTTAATATTGGAATCATCAAAATATTCTTGAAATATCCAGCGTGCTACTCACCACGCAATGTAATACATTTTTCGTTGCAAGAAATATACATTATACAGGGTGCCATTTGAGTCGTGATCAGTAATATGTTTTTCTAACTCCATAAACAACGAGCAATTTAATGCCCCTACTCTTACTAAAATCAGACAAGATTTATTTTTATTTTTTGTTTATTTTTTGTCATTTATTTTACTTTTATAAGTGGATTTAGGATATTACAACGGCTTATTAAGATATTTAAATTAGTAACTTGAATCGCTTCTTTGAATCGGAACTGTCATTGACATCAATTTTGTCATTTGTCCCAGTTAGAAATAAAATTTACTTAATTTTTCATTTGAAATATCTTACAAAGCTGTTTAAATACCACATTGCCACTTGTAAAAGTAAAATAAACGACAAAAAAAAAACAAAAAAAAAACTTGTCTGATTTTAGTAAGAGTAGGGGCATTAAATTGCTCGTTGTTTATGGAGTTAGAAAAACATTACTGATCACGACTCAAATGGCACCCTGTATATACATACACGTATACACGTGTCTCTGCTGGATGGGATTACCATTTAGCATTGAGTCAGTCATTTACAACATTTGTATGTTTTGTTTTTTTATAAAACCAGACTTGAGTCCTGAGGAAAGACAAATGAAAGGGACTGTAATTTATAAATAAAAAAAATCAATCCAGAAATGTTAAATAACTACATTTAAAGTAAGTAAACTAATGAGAAGTAATGACAAAAATTACCTATGATGTAAAAATATTTTATTGCTTATGACCAATTTTCAGTGACATATCTATCTATCTAACACCTTTAAACGAGCAATTCTTGTATATTTATTTATTTATATCTATATAAATTTCGGGGATCTCGGGAACGGCTCTAACGATTTCGATGAAATTTGCTATATTGGGGTTTTCGGGGGCGAAAAATCGATCTAGCTAGGTTTTATCTTTGGGAAAACGCGCATTTTTGAGTTTTTATATGTTTTCCGAGCAAAGCTCGGTCTCCCAGATATTATATTATAATATAAAAGACATGTTTGGAGATGCTTGCCAAATAAAGTCAGGTATATAAGTAGCTCTAAACTTCGATTAAAAGTAACCTAAATATTATTAATGTTTGTAGTTGAATCTGTAAAAGAATTTTACTTCTGGCTATGGTTACTGAAATTTTCAGGGCTCGTCCAGTCTCCCCATTTGAGGTAGTATTCGACCCAAATTTGCATTTTTGTTGTCTTTCTGAACACTTTTTCTTTTATTAAAATGTTTACTTATTTCAAATATTTCATGCGTACATTTGGTAGTCTTTGGAAATATGTGATTTTATTATGCTATTAAGTACACTGCGTCCTGTAGACGTAAATAATATATGATGAATAATGATGATGAGAAATGATGTTTAGTAAGAATATTTTAGAAGCAATGTAAGTAGTCTGCAAAACTTGCACTTGTGTTGCGTGTCAAGAATATGAAATGAAAGAGTAAACTGACAGTTGTGGGTGTGTGTTTCATAAAATTACCGCGGTTATTAAGTAGGTATACAGGGTGCCCAGTAATTAATGGATAACCTTCTAACCATCGACAGGGCACCTTAGGCTGGTCCAGAAAATGCACTTATAGGTCTAGTAAAAGTTTCGTGGTTTTCGAGATAATCGCACTTTTCTAAATTTGAAGTATGGTGCTAGCTATTAAAAAATACAGAAAAGTTCGATTATCTCGAAAACCACGAAACTTTTACTAGACCTATAAGTGCATTTTCTGGACCAGCCTAAAGTGCCCTGTTGGTGGTTAGATGGTTATCCATTAATTACTGGGCACCCTATATAAGTAGTACGTGGCTCTATAAGACCTGAATCATATTTTTTACATACATGCACCTGTATCACAGAATAAATATTAGTACTAGGTACAGAAGACTCACTCTCTAACAAAACGCGTCTGTTACGATCAGACCAGCTATCATGCTCGTATTTTTATCACCTGTCATGCTATGCGTCACTTTCGCACTTACATATTTGTAAGAACGTGACAGCCAGCGTGGTGACAAATAATAAAGAGCCGGCCATCATAGCCCTACAGGGGACCGATTTTTGAATTTCGAGCGTTCGAATTTAAAAGCGAGTGGTCGAAAATAATCGTGTACACGAAAATTTGACACAATTTTTTTCGCATGCTCCTAATAATACTTATTTTTGAAAGTTCATTCGACCGTGTAGTTATTGACTATCGATAATAAGGACTAAACACAATAAATCTAATAAACACAAAAAATCTAATAAATTAATTCCTTTAAGATATATATTTTTATTGGCGGCATATAATACAAATGTGACTAAAATTGTGGATTCCTACTTTCTACTGATAGAATTGAATACGCGTGGTCAATTAAATGAAATGAAATTAAATAAAAAAATATTTCAGGCAAGACCCATATGTGTTAGTATACATTATTAAATACCACTACCACTCGATTCTCAAATTCTATCAGTAGAATTTCAAAAATAGTATTTCATCGTTTTACACTGGTTTTCGAGTGACGAAATCGAATGGTCGAGATTCCAAAATCGGCCCCCAGGACAGATATGGCCGCTAGGTGGCGACAGCGCCACGCGCGGCTTATGGCTAGCCACCAAAATTGGTGTAGAACGGATGTACTTGTAGCTACCTGTTGCAAAGCGACGAAATCGCGGACTGAGCCACGCCTGCCTGTCAAAAAAATCCTTCAAACAGCGGTCGGTTCCTGATTCTGAATGATAGGTACTACATTACGTCAAAGTTATTCATTTTATAGCCTGACCAGTAATATATGATAATTGTCAAGAGGGCGCTGTTATTCTCATGTATAGGGTGACAATTCAGTGTAGTATGAAAAAATTAGTTCGAGTGAAATTCCGCAACATGGCGCACCCTCAATAGATCCTGGTTCACCTATACACTACAATAATGTATTATTTTATACCGTACTCTTTATATACCATTTTACAAAGCTTTTTCGGAATTAAAAAGCCATTATCATGGACGCGTTGATATTTTGAACTCCGAGTATTCTTTAGTATTCCCGTCGAAAACATTAAGTGCCGTAATCTACCCTATCGGAAATTGCTAATACATTATTGGAAAATTTTATGTTTCCGTGCTTTTTATAGACCCATATATCGGACTTACTCCATGCTGAAACCATTTTATGGCTTTAACGATCATAAGTAGGTGTTTTATAGCGTTTTCGTGTAAAATACTTCGTGTAACATTTTTAAAACTGTATGGTGTCAGGTATAATATGAAAGCATCGTAAGCTAAAGACTTTGTTATGAAATATGAAAATCCACGTTTTAATATTAAAAATAGATATATCCTTTTTCCGTGAACATAATGTAGTGGTTAAAACATGTCAAGCCGTTCACTTGTGGCCTTGTTTAGTATTTTCAACTTTCTGTTACCTTCTGTTAGTTTCTGTTATCTTCCAAAAAAAACAGCATTATTTAGTCGCTCTTCTCCTGGACAGTTCTTAACAAACGAGCGACGGTGATCGTATATATAGCGTCCGACGCGTCCCGACGCGACGCCGCGATGAGCGTCACAAATCATTTACCACGATCAATCACGACCGAAATCCTTCCAACGCCTTTAGCTATCACTTTAGGAAATTGACTGAAATTTCTGCTGAGCAGTGATGCTGAGAAGTTGCCTGGCTTCATTGCTGAAGCAGCATGGTTTTAATTAGTGGAATTCTTTATAATATATAAGTACACGTTATAGGATGTGCGGCAATTTTGTTGCAACAATACCCATACATCATTCATACGTATACTGGGAATTCGTCTAATTAACTCTGCACCAACTTGGCGACCACAAAATGTGTCAGTGTCCACCATAAGTGTTATGATTTCATGGAATTTAACCCTTTACCTACGGGTGTCAACCAGAGTTGCCAGTAAGGCAACACCGCTGCAGTACGGGTGTCAACTATAGTTGATCGGAGTAATGGTCGTATTAAACATTTTTTTAAATCAAAACGAGACCTTGTGGCTTGGTAATAGCGGTCACATTATGCACTGGGATTAGTTTAGATACAAAGAAAAAAATATCATAATATTTCGGTAGATGGCTCTGACATAAACATAATTTGAAAATTACCGCTTTTTTGCTGGCAACTGGGGTTGACACCCGTACTGCAGAGTTGCTAAAAATTGAACTCAATATGGCGGACAATAGTGTTGTTTTAAATTTCATCGACTTATTTTCGATATGAGAGTACGGCGTGGCAGTGTTTGGAGTGTTATTTTTAGTGTATTTTTACCGTTTTTGTTTCAAATATTGGAATTTAACATGTTATGATATCATTATTAGGTACTATTGTACCAATCTAATAATAATTTCACCAAAATCATAAGTTTTACATTAACTAGGTTATCGATATATCGACAAATGTTTCGATAGACGCACATCACTTTTTTCCATAAGTGGCAAACTGTTTTTATGCAATGGTTTAAGTGATTGATATTTATGAATTATTTTCATAATTATCGTTATTTAAGTGTTTATTTGTGTTAAGTATACTATAAAGTTTAAGAAAGTATAGTATAAACTAATGTTCTTAAACTTAAACTTGTGAAATCCGCGAGTAGTAACTTAAAAATCTTCAATTTCTTAGTGACTGATATATTTCTTGATAGCAGAAAAAATAGTGAATATTATTACTCCACGTGATTATTTATTGATTAAACACATTATACTTATTATATGTGTGAAGTTTTAAGTGTGTAGCTGTATACTTCAAAAGTTACAAGTAAGTGAAATTGTGCCTAACCGCTGACTCTCGCCAAAACATGCCCGTATTGGGCGATGACGGAGTGATTCAAGGGCCCGTAGGTAAAGGGTTAACGTTTTGTAGTGGCGCTTCCATTTGACTAGACGGTCTCCCATTAATATGCTTCGAATGGGTAATTATTATTGGAACAAAAAATATTATAACAGCTTTAAATATATTAATTAGCATTTTCATTGAACTGCTTTTTGATCGAAAAGGGTTATCATTTTCTATTAACATTTTATTTCAATCATCTCCCCTCGAGATTTTGTGCCTACGAGCGTTTCTGTGGAACGGCTGTTTTTATTCAATTTACTTGGATTATTCCAGTTTTAAGGGAGTTTGGTTGCAAATCTTGATTGATAGCTCGTAGTAGGGCCCATCAATTCTCGCCCGATAGCGGCATTTGCACTTTAATGGGCGCAAGTAAATTTTACGAGGTAAATATCGGCACGGAATTGATTCATAAGTTGAAAATAAATCATGATACACGATAAAAGATACAAGTAGTTAAATGTACAGGTACCTATGTAATTTGGATCGGTTGGATAGTTTTTTTTACAATAAACTGATCGGCGATTGGCTCTAGTCACACTTGATGGTAAGTAAATGCAGTATAATTCGTGATAATTGTATCCTGTTGCCAGCAGCTCAGTCAGCAACGTATAATGATAATGAGTAGCATACCGCATAACATACTTGTAGTGCACCCAATAAGTATTAGTACAATGACATAGTTACACAAAATAAGTGCACTTGGCTTTATATAAATGTACTCAATTACTCATATACCTTACATAAAAACCATATCAAAAAATCTTTACCTTTTGCAAGTCCCCTCGGTTCGAGCATCTACCAGTTTTATCAAATTTAGGCTTCAATTGCTGCATAAAATGACAATTGGACATTGATATATATTGATTTTAACATTGCAAATTAAATGGAAATGTAGTCGGTGGCAACGTTGCACAGCAATGACACGATAGCCCAGCTATAGACAAGATTGTAAACAAGCGAGACAATAACCAAAACATTTGATAACATAATGCGAACAGATTTTGGTCCACAAACAAAACGTAGGTACTTATGAAACAAAGTCGGGTAAGGTTCATCATGAACAGAGTTTAACGAGTTTTTGCTAGGCTTCCAGTAACGGCTACAATGTGCAAACTTAAGTTCTCATTTCAGGAAACGGCCCAACCCTTTCATTAAATATGAACAATTTACGTGTAACGATCTCAAGGGAAGTATATTCCAAGATACTGGATGGATCTGTCTAAACATGTACATTAATATATACAGCCTAATCTCCTGAGCGCTGCGGATATAATTTATGTTATAAAACAGGGAAAGGGTGTTTTTGTTTTCAGATAGCTGAGCAGTAATTATATTGCTGTATAATTATAAAGTTCAGCTGACTCTTGCCAAATTATAATAAAAGTTAAAACCAAATAACTATGTACTTTCAATGCCATGAGGACGAAATCATTCGAAACACAACAAATTTAATTTATAAACTGCACAAACGTGGGATATTATGCGGTGAACAGCTAACGTTCGCTAGAGTTTGAAGTTAAGATATATTTTCGTAGTTGGCAGTACCTGGTTCCAACTTCACGTAACCTAAAGTAATATACTGGCAAGATAGCAAGCTACATACATATACATATTTATCTCATAAAAATACAGATATTATCAAAATTGCCTGGACACACAGAATACTTTCGGGTGCAATTAACGAAGAAGCAGACGTTGTGGAGATCTTCGCAGAGGCCTTAGACCAACCAGTGGATGTTTTTGAACTGTTAAAATGGCATGTATTATTTTTTCCTTAAAGTATGTAAATCTTTGATACCTAATAAATTACGTGTTTATTTTTTATATGTTATAAATTATTTATTGTACTATAAGATTAATTGTATGGACCCATTGTTTGGTCGATAGGAAGATCTAGCCTAGATATAAAGGTGATTAAATAACCTATGAGTTGTATAATTCTTTGACTGTCACAGCTATTATGATATCACTTTATTTACACCTCGATTGCCCTTCAGACAAGCAGGATGTTTTAAAGCAAAGGTAACTTTTATCTTTGAACGTTGTTCCGCAACCGCATGTCGCGCACACTTGCTGTTCTAAATTATGACCGACACAGACGAAGCCCGTGGAGCCAAACCTACATGTTTTGTTTTGAATTATGTACCTATATATTTGCGTACAAAAAAATATCCTTTTCACCGCCACGTCAATGAAGTAATAAAGTATTTAAAACTTTCGCGTTTTGAACACATTAACTCACATTTATAAAATTCTCGTTAGACCCGTCTATAAATGTGAGTTAATAAGTAATAAATAGTGTCATCAAACCACTTTCGGAAAACATCTATGTAAGGGACTCGTATAGGAGATGCAAACACGCACTGCTCGCCCTTATAGTTGGTCAAAGACGCCGAGACTTATACTAAGGTGGCATGTAGTCTATTGGGACCCCTTCCGCCGTTGTGAGGTGGCCTAGGCGTTCACGGCGTTAGCCTGGATACGGCCTTCAGCACTCGAGGGTTTCGTCACTTTTTCTTTAGTATATGACATCTATTTCAGTTTATAATTTTTCAGTATTAAAAAAAACTCTTATTGTCAATAAAATACTTTAAGAATGCAGGACTGATACTCTAACGCGAAGGTAATTTTATCTTTAGAACATTGTACTGCGGCCGCGTGTCGCGCGCACTTGCCGTCCTAAATTATGGCCGGAGCAAAACTTGCCGTTTTTGTCCCCAAGATTAACGATGAACAACCGCCCTCGAAAAATCCCGTCGCCCCAAACGGATATTGCCAGAAACTTTACGATATAAAATTTCCTTTTGATCAATTGGCAGAGTTACGTAAATACGAGTACGAGTAAATAGAATCTTTTGTAGATTAGCTGCTCCTCTTTTGAACATTCCGTGAGATCTTAAAAAAAGATTGCGCGGTAACCATTATTTATTAAATTGGGAACTCAACAGGTACGTAATGCTATAAGCAATATGGCGTTATGAAGAAAATGCAATAAATTGTCGAGAGTGTTGGCTCTACGTGTAAGCTTCGTCAGCGTGCCTTTCCGAAAAGTTATATTAATAATCGATTAATTTTATACAATTAGTTTAAGATCACTTTTTTGCACTAAATCTGCTATTAAATAAGCACAATTGTTGTATTGTATGTTTATCAATATTTGATATTACAAGCCTTCTCTCCTGATAATTACATACCATTTAATTGTCTAATTAAAATATTGTTTAATGTATTTCCAGTAGCGTGAATTAGAACACCAATCCAATACGTACATAAAGTAACATAATTCAACCAATGAAAATGATTTCTTATAAATATCGGAATCTAATAAAAACACGTTGCATAAAAATGTTGCAAAGCTAAACGATTTTTAACACACCCTTCACTTAGCACAAGGTAGGCTTCAGGTTGGAAGTACCCGCATAATATTTACATAAATGTATCCGTAAGCAATTTATGTAAACGATGCGCATGTAATTCCTTAAACTATGGGGGTCGGGAAATTGTCTCTACATGGTTTAATATTTAATATGATTATTTTTCTTTCGTGAAAGGTATATCACAACAAATTTGCGTGCGGGCCTTTTGAGCGATTGGCCTGAGCAAAGCGAGAATACCTTCATAGACACGTTTTCTGAATATGAAAACGTTATATCGATGAAGGATATTCAATGTCAAAGAAAACAAGTCTGGAGGTCTGAAGGGAAAGCTTGCCTAAGCAAACTGAAGTGGTTGGGTCTTAATGGCACTATATTTACGCAGGCCGTATACTATAATTAGTGATCGTTATCAACGTGCTGTATTGGTAGCAAAGTATGGTTGAGAAAAAAACAAATACGCAAGTATTTTAAACATTATATATTTCACAAATTATGAGATTTATATACATATTTATAATCACTTATCCAAATTATACTGAATAAACGACTAAAATTTGCTCAACATATTTAGCTGTCAGTTGTTCATGTCGATTGGAAAAAATCCATTTTAAATAACCTTTCTAAATGACCTTTCTACGTTAACGGAAGTCACAGGAAGGTTAATTTAAGTCTCTAAAATATTGCACGCAACTATAGTTGTATTTTTATGACTATTAATGTCATTTGACATACATTGTTTTAAAAATATATTAGGGCGGAAAAGGTTTTGTACCGTAAAGAGTTATATCTAGAGGTGTAATCCTAAGATAAGTATTTATTCTATAGTTAAGAACAAAAGTGAATATTCAAATGTATTTGTTTTTTCTGCCAACCATACCCTTTGCTACGAAAACTGCACGTTGATAACGATCACTAACTATAATACTCTTAGCTATAGCCGACCGTGCAATATTATTGGTACACGGATCACCGTACGAGTTCTACTATGCAGAGAAAACTACACTAGATACCAACTTCGGGTACGTCATGTGGTAAATATAATTGTAAAGTTGATGTTTGACAATACAATTTAATTACCACAAAACAAGAGATAACGTTTTATTCTCAACCCTTCGTACGCTTAAACACGGATCCGTGCGTGAGAATTTAAATCTATTGTTTTAAATGTCAAGGTCACTTTTTCAATGATCAAATTTGACAGGCCGCATACGAGGGGTTAACCTTTACTTTCTTAATAACTATTTGGTAAAAGCCGCGAAGATTGTTGCTATTGTGGCTTTAATGATTAAAAACTTTCACTGAAACTGAAATAGCGTATATGTATGTAATACGCTTCTTGAAATATTCAAACTTCAAATAATAAGAGTTTAGTGTACAATTTAGTCAGAATTTAATTTTACTCATAAAGGAATTCTGACATGAATAGTTTGCTAAAAATATTAAATGTTTGCAGATTTTTTCTCCTACTATTATGTATATCATTTGCTTGTCTACTGCTAATAATATAATTCCTTGCCAAAATACAATCGAAGGGTAATATTATATGTCGGTACCGCCTCTTCAATCAATATTGTTCATTTGTGTGTTTAACGTTGGCCCTTCTTTGCATAGCTCGGCTCTGCCTATCTAACGAGCGTATATATTTCGCAAAACGTAAACGTAGCAAGACTGACAAAAATCATTTAACATATAAAGAAATCCAATTATGGGGAATAACGAGACCCCGATTCTGAACACGGAAATTCTCTGTGGAATATTAAAAAACTGGCCAAGTGCGAGTCGGACTCGCGCACGGAGGGTTCCGCACCATCAACAAAAAATAGAGCATAACAAGCAAAAAAAAGGTCACCCATCCAAGTACTGACCCCGCGCGACGTTGCTTAACTTCGGTCAAAAATCACGTTTGTTGTAGGCTCCCATACAACAAACGTGATTTTTGACCGAAGTACTTAAACCTTTATTTTATTCTGTTTTTAGTATTTGTTGTTATAGCGGCAACAGAAATACATCATCTGTGAAAATTTCAACTGTCTAGCTATCACGGTTCGTGAGATACAGCCTGGTGACCGACGGACGGACGGACGGACGGACGGACGGACGGACGGACAGCGGAGTCTTAGTAATAGGGTCCCGTTTTTACCATTTGGGTACGGAACCCTAAAAAAATACTGCGTAAATACTAAGGCTCGTTGAAAACTCCGCTTCATTCCCGAGGCATTACTGAATCATCGTGTAGCGACAGCAGACTCATTTACGAACACAAAAAAGCAGGGAAAACTTATTTTTAAGCATTAAAATTAACTAGGCAACCTATTTGAAATGTTTCAATGTCAATATTATCTATCATTTATTTCTTATCACAACTAAATAACAGATGAGGGTTGATATTCCTTATAATTTACGTATCTCCTACTATAAGTACTTTCCGGATAAATTCTACGAGCATGTCAGCGCAATTCCATTTAAGTTTAGTAAATTGCTTTCTAAAATTGATAAAGCAATATTATGTCTAACAAATTTCTAAACACATTGTTTTCACCCAAGTTTGGCACGAAACTCCCACATTAAAACACAGTTTGCTGAAGCAAAATAATTTGAATTAATCCTAAGTCTCTTTACGTCATAAGCTTATATGTCCTTATAGGTTAGAGAGCTATTGTTCCCGGAAAACGATATATTGTACGTGTAATTAAAGTTTGTAGCAGATAACATCAACTGATTACGATCACAACCTCATACATTACCTGTTTAATTCATTGCAAAATCTATTTTAATAATACAGCATAAAGTTTACGTTCGAAATAATTGAAATATTATCATTTGAGTTTTTGATAGTAAACACGGTCGCGATTGCAGCAACTAGGTACTTAATTATCAGGATAAGATCCTGGGAGTGGGGACGCAAGTGGCTTTAAGGATATACTGCTCTTGACCCCTCCTTGATCTTTACTGGTAATATCAGAGATACTTCAAACAGGGATTGTGTAAGAGTTTAATTGGATTAGTTACAAGTGGGTAGATATAATTGAATAATACGTTTAGCAATTTTCTGCTAGGTAAATAGTAATTGAGGTTTAAATAAGCCCAAGGCTTAGCATACAAGAGGTAAAGGTATTAATTATGTTTCGGTAGCAGGTCCCCATATAATTGAAGATAATTAATTGATTTTACTGAATATGATTTAATGTTATAAATATTTTAAATTTAGGTATATTCTAAATTGAATCATTATGTATTTGCATTGCATTGCATAGTATTAAATATGTCACAAGTTTAACGTTGATAAAAAGTCATAACTTCTTAAGATTATAAAATGGTCTGTTATCGTTTTTCCTCTGGATTCTTACTGCTGCTAAACATTTAAGGAGAATGAGGTGTTTACATGTCGTTATTCTAATTTTAAGCTCCACTGGGCTCGGTTAAAAGACGCAAGAACAATAAGTGGTAAGTTAACAAAGAAGTCCTAAAACGTGAGAGCATGAACAGTTGACTTTGGGCAAAGATTTTTTTTTATACGTTTGTTTTCTTAAAATACGTATTTGTTACACTTGCGCGTGTAAGACATACTCGTAATATACATAAACAAATATAGCCATACAATAAGCCGCAAATTTTTCTATGGATATTATATACACGCAATTACTACAAAATAACTTGCTACCCTTTGATGATATAGGTACAAGGCATGATACAAAATAATACAAACGTATTATATTGAAATAAATGTTTACGTTGTCTAATACATATAAGGATAAATTTTGGAATTGGTTTCTATACCTGTTGTTTTTAATGATATATGTTCGAAAAGATTATGAATTGTGTGTGTGATAAAATATGGCTTTATTATGGAAAATGAACATAATTGTAATTTTTTTTGCAGACTACCACCCTCATGTCTTGAGAAAGGGAGAGGAAATGACACAGACACGCAGGCGGAGCCGAGAGAAGAGCTACTATAGCTAGGTTACCTACCTTTTATCCGAAGCGATGAAATAAGTGTGAAAGCAAAAGTAACTTTGTCTGTCTATTAACCCATTTATGCCACTGACTTAATATAAAAGAAATAGACACACAAAGCAGAACAAAAACGTCAAGAAATGTGGATCCCAATGACGTTTCGCACCATTTGCATTGATGATAAAAACGCTTACGTAAATTTTGAGTCAAGATAAATGTTTCGTACAGAAAAGAGCTTAATGTCGTAAGCATTAAGTGTCAAATTTGCAAACATAAGTACCAACACTGTTAAAAAATTTAGTCCGATGGCACTAAACGTAACGTATTTACGTCAAACAACGTCAAACGAGAATAATGAACGAATGGAGTCACTTTGGTACACTTTAATATGTATTACTGTATAGGAAAACCAATTGAAGTAATAAATAAAACAAATTTAATTTAATCGGGAGCTCAAATAAAATTAATTCGTGGTTCAAATTCAAACAAATTAAATTTTTAATTCGTAAGTATACGTCTTTAAATACTAATTTCCTTGAAATAAATTCTACTTATTAAATAACTGTGTATTTAAGATCTACATTTACTCATAGCACGGGTGCACGGGGAAATTTAGATACTGATTGGATTTTTTTTATAAAGTCTACCTATACTTTATAAAAAAAATCCTGTGGTTGTCACTGTGTTCCGACAGGTTTAGCATTTACAGTTAGTCGATATAAGCCCTTATTGGTGGTGTATATGTCGGAAACAGGGAAATGGGCCGAACACACAAGTGCCGTTTTGCCTTGTTTAAAACTGCATCACCCCTATCTCTTGCTATAATTAAATAGCAGTCCACTTTGCACGTCGCATAGGTTTTCTTGGAAATCTTCAATTTAAACATATAATATTATTTCTTATGAATTCCATATAAAAATAAAAATAAATATTGACCTCACATCGACTCATTAGAATTTTGTTCCTTGACATCCCTTCTTTGGTACTAACAAATTAATTTATTCAAAACCATAAAATTACCACCAGATTACATAAATTATGTAATGCTATCCAAAGAACTAACCGAAAGAAATACATTCCATCCTTTTTCTTTGCTTTATCATTGTTATTTTTACATATTTTAACGGCACATTTCGTAATTGTTGACAACTTCACATTTGAGCGTTTCAAACAAGACTAAACGAAAAAGTAATGCATGATCTGTTTTGACATCACTTTTGTGGGGCCATTTTTGGCGGCTGATTGGGTATCCAGTTCTTTATACTATATCAATGATTTATGCTAACTAATATTTTAGCATAGTCTACCTATAGGTGTACTTAAAAGTGGTTGTTGTCATGTATACCTAGAAGTTGATGATGATCGAACTGTCAAATCGAAGAATCTAATACTTGCCATCTAATACATCAGCTGTCAAATGCGAAGAATGAATAATTATTCTCGGACTTTGTAATTCTTCTACAAACCATAAATCTTTAGTAAGAACTAATTGTAATCCCAATGAGAATGCACTAAAAACGTTTATATTTTTACAGTTCATATGATGCTACTTTCCCGAACTAGTGCGGGAAAGAGCAGTTTCCGTACGTATGCCGAAAGTTTAAAGAGCCATAATATGTACTGTAAAACGTTGTACGATACACGAATGGGTAATTCGCAGCTCGTGTCGATTTTAAACACTCCCTTCGGTCGTGTTTTAATCTAACGCCACTCGTTCCGAATTTCCTCTTTTCCGCACTTGTATCGTAAATAACTATTTAAGAGGATATTGAAAACAGAAACAGTGTACGTAAGTAATATTTACCTACTTGATGTGCAAGTTGTTTATTTTTTCAATGCAGGCTGCACGCCGTGTCCAGGTTTGGGCGGCTCACTGCACAGGCTCGTTAACCCGCAGCTGGGTTCGGCGGCAAACCTGCCACTTCTGTATAACAAATGGCAATTGGTTTATATAATTTCTAAGATAATTGAATATTCTCCTTGCGTATAATATACAGATGCAGGAAATAATCCTTTTCCATCGTATTTTCACGGAAACGCATGAACGTGTTATGCTATTTCAGCCAGCACAACATGTACTGAGTTCACAACCAGTACAAAAAGTACTGAGGTTGACTAAAGTAGCATGACAAATACCTACCTACCTATCGAGAAAATACGATGGCAGCATTTTCGTTGTTTACATATTATTTCAGGTGATTATACTACAGTACAGATATTTAGCATATAAGGATCCCTCGGACCCTTGTAAAGCTCTGCGAGTTACCGTTTTCGAATTCCTACATTGCTTGCTGTTATTTAATCAAATATCAAAAACACACAGTACTTAAAAGGTCACGCAGAGTTCAAACCCTATTTCTCGTACCTATTGTAAATATAATATAGAACTGGTTCCCAGGTCATGAAAGCTTTTAACTTGTATACAAGTAAGTGAATGTACATTTTTTAACACCTGACACAAAAATAAGGGTGTATAAGTTTGACAGCTATGTGTGTGTGTGTCTGTGGCACTGTAGCTCTTAAACAGATGAACCGATTTGGATGCCGTTTTTTATTCTAAAAAGCAGATGTTATAGCGAATAGCGATGATTTTTGCTGACATGTTTTATCAACACTGATTTAAACTTTTACGATTTTTACACATTATTAAATTGTACAACGGGACTTAATCGCGTATTTAAGTTTTATGATTTACCTCCGACGTTTCGAGGACGGCCTTGTACCCGTGGTCTCGGAGAAGATTCACCTCCCCCCTCTCCCCCCTCCCTCCCTCCCTCCCTCTCTCTCTCTCCCTCTCCCTCCCCACCCTCCGAGACCACGGGGACAACGCCGTCCTCGAAACGTCGGAGGTAAATCTTAAACTTAGATACGCGATTAAGTCCCGTTGTACAATTTAATAATGTTTTATCAAAATCGGTTCATCCGTTACATTGCGTTGGGTTTTATTATGTAATTTAAATAATACCGAGGTCCTGCTTGAGGTATTCCGCCGTTCTTTATGGTACAAATAATGTCCTCAACGTCACACACCGTAACGTCTTCCTGCAAATTTAACAATAATTTCATTATTACACGAATTTATGTTTGTCCTACCGTATTCTTGCAACTAATTATCAATGGATATCATATCAACTATTTACATGAACGATGAGAATATGCATAAGTAGTTAAAATTATAATAAGGTGGACTGAGGTAAATCGGATCAAGACAAACAAGCAACAACGGTTGCACTCCGGGAGTGCCGATAGAAGTGAAAACTCACCTCACTATGTTACCGACGCCCGGTAACACGATACATACGTTTAGCGGAGGTATTCTATTTATTTATTATATATTATAATCATTCTCAAATAAGATCACAGTTTTTCATTGACATGTTTATTTACATACTGCCATGGCAACGTCAAATTATTTAAACATAGGTAAAGAGTCTTGAAAAAGAGTCCGCAACATAAATGTTAAATAACATTGAGTTTTTCTTTATTGATTTAAATGCCATTTAAATTATGAGTGGCCACGGGGCTTACGGTCACGTGATCGCCTTATGCCCCTTACGGTCACGTGATCGCCTTACGCTGTCTCGAGTTTATAATTTTTTCCCCACCTCAAAAAGTGCCCAGCGCCGCCGCTAAAGAAGTTTTCACTTCAAAAATCAGTTGGTATTTGATTGATATGAACGAACTAAAATAACAACACCCTATAATGCCAGGTCATAGACAATATTACCGAATAAGTATCATCCGATTCGCCCTTTGACCCGATTCGCCTCGGCCTACCACACTCACATAATAATCATCTTCTACGATGAGCACCGGCGCATTCGCACACGCGCCTGCGCACTGCACCATATCCACGCCGAAGAGCCCGTCAGGAGACACGTGGCCCGCCTTGCACCCGCACGCTTGCTCCGCGGCCTGCAGGATCAAGTCCGACCCCATGATCATACACGGCGTAGTCGTGCACACCTTCACGTGGTACTTGCCTTTGAAAGACCTGCAATGATTAAAGGAATAACTTTTAGATGTTACCCACAGTTTGTGATTACACTTTAGAATAGAATAGATTAGAGAGCGTTTATTCGTAACAAGAAATTAAAGAAAACTACAAGTACTTAATTATTAACACAACAACATACTTAATAGCCACGAAATGGTCCCGACTCAGCATGGTGCTAGTCTGGCTAGGCTAGCGCTGGTCTTCCATCGGGGCCATGATCTTTTACAGCACGAAGTGTATCACATTATAAAAGAGAAAAATTAAAAGACACACCACACTTAAATTAATTTTCAACGTACCTTTTGACCATGGTGTAAAAAGTAGAATATTCGTAGACCCTCATTCGAGGTACACCAAGTATTTCAGCAACCTTGTGCATGGCGGATATCGGGACCCAGCCCATCTGACGCTGCACGAGGTCCAATGCGGCGCCCATCGCGGACCTTTTCGAGCCTTCTGGGTAGTTTTTGATTATCGCCCTTAGTCTCTAGAATAAGATAACACTGATGTTGATCAGACTTTTTGTACAACTTATTCCGGTTACTTTTTAATTCAAATTGGTACCTACAGTTGTCAAAGCAAAACAAAAATGTGAACCAAACTCGAAGACTTTTGTAGTAGCTACGGAAGAGTTCCACTTACCATTTGGGTTACAATACTTTAACCCCCTTATTCATAAAACTTAGCAAACCTAAGTTGAATTATGCCCCTTTCTAACAAACACAATTGTCAAAGTAACAGATACGGACAGACAATTATTAAGAGCCAACAGGAGTGGTCATTTCTCCATACAAACGTACTCGACTGTTTCCTCCGTGGATTTTGAAGCTAGAGCAATGATTTTTTCAACACAGATTAATATTATAAATATCTGTGTCGAACTGTTTTGCTTTCTTTAATATTTTTATTTTTTAAAGCGCTAGAGCCCTTCAAATATGGCCAAAATGGCCTAAATTGACTATGCCGCAATGAGAGGCGTGGAATTCAAAACTGATATCAATTAGCCAAAAAAGCAAAACGGTCCGACACAGATAATTTCATAATCATTTAGATTTCCAAATTTGGTTACGATTGGTTAAGTTTTGGAGGAGGAAACAGTCGAATACGAAACCTCGATTTTTGAGATTTTTACGCAGGATTTTTCGCCTTGTCCTTATCGCACTAGTTTTAGGAGCCGCTTTCGTTAGCGAGACGGGTATATTTACCTAAAATATTTATCTCTTAGCTCCTGTTTCGTCTTAAGGGCTTGTTAGACTTAACAACCTGAAGCGTTTATGAATAACGCCATAAGTTACTGAAACCACCGATTCGATATTACTGAATAGTAATTTGCCCTCGATAGTAATTTGCATACTTTATATTTAAAACTGAACAAAAAACTTACAAAACTCTAATAATCGGAAAAACGAAATATACTATTAGGACATCAAAAATATATTACAAATCACTTTAATAAATTTTATTAATGCATTACCTGTTTATTCAATTCGATAAATTCAAATGCAATAAATTATCAATACGATGACGGCTCATTACTCAGATGATAGTTTTCAATGCATAAAATAAATAATAAATAACTGTGTAAACTGTTTGGAATCCGAATTGTTTTTACAAATAACAATTATAAATATCTTACAGCTGCTGCATTAGACGATTTCTTTAGCATATCTATAAAAACAAGTATTCAAAGCATAATAGATAAGTACAAATTTATAAATACATTTGGCATTTAAAGAATACATATGTTAAGTAAATTGATAAGTTATCTAACATTTTATATTTTCAAAAATCCGAACCGAAAACAGTGGAACCCGCACCAGTGCACTAGCAAAAGTAAATGATAAGTCTAAGAAATACAATGTACCTACGCCGTACATGGCCGTACGGTTAGATAAATACATTGGCTCACAGTCATGTTAGCGTCGGTGAACTCGAACGGTGTCGTCTCGTTGTTATCCTCGGAGTCCCTGTGAACGACCAGTTCGTCGCTACTCAGTCTCGCCGTTCGTGAAATTTTACGAAAATGCACCAGCTGCAAAAAAATCAGAGAACTCAATCGTATATCGTACCTACCTTAAATTATTGCACAAATTTGGTTCCAATGTATGGAAATTACAATTGAAAATGTAGATTTACTCATTAAATGATTAAAGTGAACTGTGAATTGATGCAAAAAGATATTTAAATGTACGCTGCTTTTATGGATTCTGTTGTATTAGTTTTTTATAATTAGGATTCTACAAGTGGTAAATGATCTCTCTTGACCTGTCAGTAGTATGTAGTATTATTATGTGAACTGATTTATTTCACCTGTATTCATGCATATGATATAATATACTTATGTAAGATTATTCTATGCATGTGTAAACACATCACAATTATATTTATTTTTTAGCTTGGGCAAACTAATGGCTCCTCTACACGATGGGCCAACGCCGGCCACTCCAAGGGACGCAGCCATGCGGTAGAATGAGATAGCAATATCACTTGCTCCCTCTAACGCATAAATGCGTCCCTTGGAGTGGCCGGCGTTGGCCCATCGTGTAGAGGAGCCAAAAATAGACGGACACAAATATCCACAAACAGTGTTAAGTTTCCTTACATTTCGTAAAGCGTATTTCTTCAAACTAAACATTACGATAAAATTGTTATTTTGAGAAAATTAAATATTTATAGTTAAGATCAAATTTTCAATAGTACTTTGATGTCAAATATGACATGTAGGTCTTAGAATCTTTTGATTGATATAAATATCTTCTGTTTCTAGCCAGTGTACAAGAAGGAATTAAGTTTCAGTTATAATATCGGGCCTTATAGTGCGTCAAGCAAATCTTGTCAGTAGCAATGTACTGCAAATTAAAGTAGGGTAACACCATGTAACACTCAAAGAGCAGAATTGCGCTAAGAAAAGCAGCAATGTACATCGAACCAAAAGGTGTTTATTTTTCCGCCCTTCATACGTCAGTTCGAGTGAATTATCATAACCTCAAATTTTAGTCATGTTTACCGTCAACGAGCATGATTGTACATTGTAGGCGCCTTAGCTTTGCTTAATGTCATGCATAATCTTGGTATTTAATGGTGACAGCAGAAATTTCTCTTGAAATAGAAACGATTCAGAATGTAAACAATAAGATGATGGCTGTCATTCACGATCCACATTCCACAGATAACACACAGATGACACGCGATTTTGGAATTATTCGAACACAGTGTTGCTAACCCGCGATTTTTCAAATTTGCCGCCTTTTACTACTGACAAGATTTGGTTGATCCAGTATATTTAATTATTTAAGCAACAACTTGGAAAAATATATGCCAAACAACGACTGTCTTAGCAAAAAGTAAAGTATAGTCTGTCAAGCTGGGTATGTAAGTAGCCATGTAAAGCAAACTAAAGTATGGTAATATATGGTATCCCTACCTCAGGAAACGAACAAAAAGCAGCAATGTACATCGAACAACGATGAAACATAGTGTTGCTAACCCGCGATTTTTCAAATAAACCGCCTTTTTCTACTGACGAGATTGGCTTGACTAAGTATAAGTATATGGTCCTAGTACTAAAATTCTCGAACTCCTAAATCCTTAATAATGTTTCCCATTACACGTAATATTATTTTAAGCAAACTAAGTTACACGCCAATAAACACCGACAAATTGAAACTAAACAAATGACCCTTTATTTGTAAGGCCGCTACCAAATTATTTTGAAAGCCGACCTAACTAATCTCTTTCAATTATTTTGAGTAAATTGGGTCCACAAGAATTCGCATAAAAGAATCGTCGAGCAGCGTGTCCGAGAGAGATAGGGTAATTTAATTAATATTCTACATAGGGCACGTTGTATATTCAGAACCCTTTAGAGGCTGTCTTGGGTCAACTGAAACAAGCGACGTAAATACCTACATATATTTATATTTTCCGGGATTCTGGACTCATCTGTATAAGATGTTATGTCATGTTATGTCTGAAATAAATAAATAATAATAATAAATAATAAAATTTCTTTATTTCAATAACACAACTAAAATAACAACAAGTAAAAGTTACATTTAAGGTAGGGAGGTACATACATCAATCTGATTTAGGTACCTACGTAAAGACTAATTTAGTTGCAAGGTTATACATTATATTATGAGATGAATGAGTCCTTTACTCCCCGTACTAGTTAAAACTGTATCACGGTGAAGTAAGATTCGTCACCCGCAAATATAATAATATTGCATAGAATTTATGTTAACAGTCATTACCAAAGTCTGAGAAAATAAGATTAGAATCGTATACATTTATGAGACGAACAAACAATATCAGCTGACGGTAACTTCCATTTCTTTCTAGCATGCCGGCACCGGCATGTTGCTATGCGTTAACTTAAACGTAAACAAGTAGAGTACGCAAACAATACAGATGCATTCCTTAATCATAATTGGATATTTATTTACTTAATAAAAATAATATTAACAGTTGAGTATGTACTGTGTATGTGAATGTATACGTATGTATATGTGTATGAGTGTTTGTGTGTATGGATAGGTAGGTATGTGTGTTTTTATTTTATTTATAAGGTATAAATAGATATTGACAATGTAGGTTTTTTTACTTTATTGCACAATAAAAGTACAGTGGCAGACTTAACTTTCTACCAGTCAACCATCGAACCATAAATAAATATTAGATTAGAAGTAGGTTCAAGGCATGTGTAAAATTAATTGTACCAAAATTTTAAATGAAACTTCTCAAACATATTATTATATAAGAACACAATTTTCTATTGAACTAGTAAAAAGTCAAATTATTTATTATAATTATATTTTATTTCTGTTGGTTTAAGGTAATCTCTCTATTAAGCGGCAATTACACTTCGTCGTTCGCCGCATGCTGCATGCGGCGACCGCAAAAATTGTAAAGAACACGTTAGTAGGTCGCATTCGGCGATCGACAGCTGCCAACGCTTATAAGGTGACCGAAGCAGTGGAAATACGACATCTGTCCGCCTTATTAGGTCACCGACAGCGGCGACCGCAGATCATTTGATAAAGTAAAACCTCTATGCAAATGTACTCATTATATCGTTGGCATTGGCCACTTATATTTGAAGTTGTCACAAATAACATTCGGCCACCGCATTAGGCGGACAGACTAGTGTAAAGACGACGTTTGTTGGCCTAAGTAGTTTAAAATGAATTCGGCGACCGCATTAGGTGAACGACGCAGTGTAATTGCCGCTTTAGGTAGGTGTGTAGGTATACATAAACACATCATATATATATGCATAAAGATTTCTCGGTGGAATAAATCGATGCAAAAATTTAACTTCTGCATAGACCTCGATCCACCTAACCTCAACAAAAAAATTAAAATATATTCGATTTCTTTTTTTATTATAAGACTTAGGGGCGAAAACCGAATTCCATACACTTTTTTAACCGCACAAGAAAATTAAGACTAGGTACTTTTGTATGGAGAAGCAGTCACGTAGGTACTCGTAACTTCATCCCCTTTCCTTTTCAAAGAACTATCCTGAAGAAAGTTGCAGAATGAATGTGGTGTTATTCAATGTCACATTATCGCGCCTCGAAGAAATGGTTTTGAAAAATCGTCCAGTATTTTAAATGTAAGATAAAAAGTAAAATATTTTGTCAGATACTAAGTAATAAAATCTACATAAAACTACAAGGAAGAATCTGAAATAAAATGCAAAGTAAATTATCCGGTCAAATATAGCAGCATCCGTTGCGGAAAAGGCTGCGGCGAACCCGCCTCGATCCCGTATCACTACACGACACGAAGTCTGTTACTGAGATTTTGTACACTAGGTACCTATATGTATACGTGAACTCCAATATCAAATATATATGAGACACATGTTACAATTTAATGTTGTTCATTTGTAAAATAAAAATACGGTTAGTCTTGCAATTTTGTATTTTAGGTAACTAAATTTTATCAGTCAGTACTTAGTATATATATATATATATGTATATACAATATTTTCGGCAAATGAAAAATTAGTACCTATAAATTTAGAAGGTTCAAATAAATAAGACCTAAAAACCCCGTGCAGGAACTTTTGCTTATGCACGTACCTAACCGTTTTATAGTCAATTTAGTCAGTTATGAGGATCATAACCGATAAGAGTAGGTAAAGTTTTATCAAAAACTCTGCTATTGAAGAAATTGGCTACAATGCTGTTCGATGTACATAACAATTTACGCGTACACAATTTGGAACTATTCGCACTGACACTATAAAAACCCACTTAAAAATAATAAGGCAGGTGTTTTGAAGGATGAAAAAGTTGTTACCGGGCGCGGCCAATATTAACGGATATTGGAAAAAGATGGTAAAAGATGGCAGTTGCCGGATCAAGTAGGCACTAATATTCCTTGGATGCAATATCGGGGTTCATTGCCATAAAACCGCTCGAGGCGAGCATCTTGGGTACGTTATTGACCTCATAGAATTTTCCTGAGGAAGCAGATATCTAAGGCAATTTCAACATCATAAATGATGTCTATCACTGTAACGTGTAACCCGCTGACCTTTTTGCCTATATTCGAATATTTGTCAAATATTCGATAACTTCCGCATTTAGAAAGCATGTCATATAAAAATCCTACGCGCTTGAACGATAAGTTGTTATATAAACACGGAATAATAATTTTGAAAGCAGAATTCTTTGATCATCAACGCGTGATACATTGACCGTCAGAAAAACGGACAGAATCTCGATTAAATGTCTACTTAAAGAATTCCTAAAACAAAGAAAGTCGAAATTAATTATACAAGAACACGATTTCATCGCCAAATCCAGCTTTTGCTGAAATAAAATTATTTAATCTTAATTATTCTCGTCCAACAGTTAAAAATAAGAACGCAAATCAACGCTAAGCCGTCCATTTTGATAGAACCCTAAAAACGTCGTTAAATTTTCATGGATAAATTTAATTTCTTGTTGACTGCGGCGCCGAGCGCTCGTTAGATTGAAACGAATTTTCAATCAACCTCACAAATAAAGCCCAGAAGCTATATCCGTTCACTATGAAATCACAGTAATTTCATTAAGTCTGTTAATTGAGCACGCATGCACGCACGCGGAAAGTTTAATTATGAAAAGGATATGAATTTTAATACAACACATCAATCTGCAAATTTGAAAACCATTTGCTGGTTAACGTAATGAAATTGCTTTAGGTACCTTGTCACTTTTATCAGTAGGTAGTCAGGAACAGTGACAAGAGTGGCGTGACACAAAAAGCTGTGCAACGTTCCAAATGATAATTCGAACGTTCTGGACACGACGTTTGTACAGAGCCTGGTGGATAACATCGGACAGTCGGACGTCGGGCGGGACTCAGAGGGCCTACCGCGAACCACGTTCGACGTGTTGCCTCTCTATCGCACTTGTAAATTCGTGCGTAAGTGTGACAGGGAGGCAACATGTCGAACGTGATTCGCGGTAGGCCCTCAGGCCGTCGGCCGTGTTTCGTGCGATGATGCTCACGCCAACACGGTGGACCTGAGCTTACGAGATATTTCAACCGAACCGAGTAAATATTAGATAGAAACCTATTTAATTAATTTGTTAAGTAGTTTCTGACACTATTATTCTCATTTTACCTCCAAACAAGATTTTACCTAGAGGTTCACCGCTAAACTCAATCGTGAGGTAATATTAGAATATTACCTTCTACAGTTGACTATGATGTGGCTAAAATAATATTTCAATTTCAATATATTTATTTTCAGACTCCATTTAATTGTTAGTATTACAAGTCTTTATTGGCACACCTCAGTGAAAGGTACTTACAGCTTATTGTTTGACTACATGCAATTGATTATACAAGGTGCTTCCTGTAACAGGAGCAATAAATTAAACTGTAGGCTGTACTCCTTAAACTGACCAACATTTGTTCAGCAACTTTTGATAATAACTCATGTTTTGATTTTTAGAAGGAAGGGAAGAACTAGCGGGCGTGGTTTACGAAGCGCCAGACGCGGCTGCAGTAGGCCCTTAAAGTTTATTCTAAGACGCAATGTACTTATTGCAAATTTTGTTATGTTTAAAGCGTGACAAGCAACGTCAAACACACTGATGTCAGCGTACATTGAAGGCAATATTTATTTTGTATGAAAAAGAGGAAGTGTAAAGAATTCATAATTTTTAAAAGTTGCTGAAAAAATGTTGGTCAGTTTGAGGAGTACAGCCTTTAGTTTAATTTATTGCTCCTGTTACAGGAAGCACCCTGTATAAAAAACCTAGACAATCCCAAACTGAACAACTTTCTAAGACTAAGTACTTACTACCTTTCTTCGGTTATTTTTGCTATCGTTACGAGTGGTAGCTTGTTTGAATTTGTGTTGTGCTATCCCCACCTTTTTTATATATTGCAGGTAGTTACCCGAATTTACCCGCAGCTACCCACTATTTTGACGTTTTGCTGGGACATCAGTCATCCGCGATCAAGCCTAGTGTAACCTGCATCGAAACGCGCAAAATAAAGACAAACGAAATAAGTTTGATATTTATCTATGTGTTCTAAACGCGAACATTTTAAATGACACAAACTACCTTCTACATATATTTGCCAGAGAGTTACAGTAAGTTATTGGAATCAACAATGTTATTATTTTCTAAAATAATACTTATTTTAAAAATATTATTAAATTCAATCAATAGTATTCGGTATAGAAGCTGCAGAAGTTTATTTATTCATTGTAAATGCGACACGTTCTTACTTATTGGTTTATACATTGACTCATCTGTTTATTTATTTATCATATGGCGAATACAATTTGTACACTGTACTTACATTAGGTACTTAGTTTATTTTTTTTAAAGTAGGTAATGGCTATACCTACTCGTTATTTACCATAATAATATTGTTATTGGTAAGTTTTGCTAACCATTTCAAGCAATATCATATTTCTTCTACAAAGCCATCCAGCACAAATCTGGCGTGAAATAATTTACGTCAGGGATTAAGTTGGTGCAATGGAAGGGAATCTAAAAGGGCCTCAACATCAGAATCTCTTGAACGGACGCAGCACAGTTCATTCCCTTTGTTTTATGAGACAATTAAGACGCGAAGGGATGTCGAGGCGGTACAAAGAGTACATTTTTGTTCACCGTTATAAAAGAAGCGTTTAAATAGAAAATCGAAAACTCTTGAATGTTAATGTTCTCCAAGTAACAAGTATTAGGGATTGATTGTTGTTCTCGTTAATTTGAATGTTAACTCAGAAAGTTTAGAAAGGGATTTGTTTGGCGCGTTTTCAGACTTTGTACCCGGCTGAGTATCGGAAATGGGGATTGTTTAACCAGGCCGCTTTTGAAATATTTAATTGGCCATGTAATTCTTTAATAATAATATAAGTCAATGTTTTAGTTAATGTTTCAGCTAAAGCAGTTATATTGCAATTAGTACCTACACATTTCGTTTTGCATGAATACGATTAAAATATTAACAAACATACCTACTACCAAAATTTTCATTTGTGACCTACAGCCGTATTAAACATACCAATGCATCCCATTTTACTACAAATGTATTATATCTTACCTCAATGAGTATTTAAAACGGAAAACAATTGGTAGAATCCGTAAATCCGTATGTATTATGTAGTACCTACTCGACCGTCCATATTTATGTTGAATAACCTATTTATAGACTTAGATTTACAAAAAAATACTGCCCAGCGAGAAAATATTCCGTAATCTAATTAAAAAACTTTCAGTAAACACCAAGATTAACAGATGCAAAAATACTTAGTTTTATCAATTCACAGTGAGCCCAGGCCGAGCAGTCTTGTCTGAAACTGAAACTTTTCCATTTAAACTTAGAGATGGGATCTTTTTCATAGAATTAACCACCCCTAATTAGTTACTGTTTTATTTTGCTTTGTCTCGAAGCAATGTAGGTACCTATGCAGCAGATCTGTTGTATGAATTTTCTATACTGAGATAAATATTAACGGATTTTATTTTAACCTTTCTGCGGGTAAAAATTGGAGCAGTATCTGAGATAAAGTTTAATCTAACATATGAAATATCAAACTCGAATGATCTTGATAATATTCATTCATAATTATTTTCAAATACGTTTTGTGTTAGGTGTTCAACCAACAATATAATTATATATTGGACACCTTAATACCTCAGCGGGCGCAGCATGGTTCCATTTTTATTACACAACTGTTATCGATTGTCACCATGCCTGTCACGTTCTAACAAGAAGTATGTAAGTGCGTAAGCGACCGTGCTACCGCCGCTGGTCTGACATAAGTATAGTAATATTTTTTATTTATTTCAATAAAACATAATTATACCTACCTACAGTGGAACTACCTACTAAACTAAATTTAAAAACATCTAATGATTGACACTGAAAAATTCTACACATGTTCTCACTTTATGTTAGAAATTCTACCTTAAAATTAGGTAGGAATAAAGGCCCAAATATAAGTAGAGTGATGGCAAATAACTGCTGACAAAAAAAAAAAAAGTCATTTTTTTAACAAAAATAATTTCTTATTTTTTCCAAGAAAAAGAACAGCATTTATTTACAAACAAGATATATACAGTGGTATTACTAAAATAAATTAAAAACTAGCTTAAATCTAAAATAGGCCCCTGTTCAGGCATTGCACCAAGGATGCTGGCGACATTTCCTCGCTGTATCGCAATGCTGAGCTCTTCGGTCACCAGTTACGTCAACCAGACGCTTCGCGATTTCTGCGAACAACTTATGCGCGCTGGGACCCCATGGACCTAGAGTTTTAACTTTCAAAAAGTCATTAGGTATGATAAAAAAAAAATACATGAAGATCTACATAGACATTCAAAAAAATGGTCGTGTCATAAACGATAACATCTCGGCTTAACATTAATGCGTATAATTAAAAGGTTTTTCGTAAAAGCATAACGCTTTTGTGTCTTTTTTCGCACCCTCGTCACAAGTAATTGTGTTGTGAAGCGATTAATTTATTATTGTTTTACCAGCGGTGGGAACTGAAAGCGCAATTTTTAGGTACCTAACTTAAACCCTAAACAAAACGAGGAGCCACTTATCATAGTCATTGTAACAGTGTCAATTCGGATAGGCGCGAGATTATCGAGATATAAGGGTCAGTTTTTAGGTAACTTTATAGTACTTTTCAAGTAAAATACTTATTATTCGATAAAGTAAAATATATACCTACCTACTAGGGTGGATCGTTTTTAATTTTTTTCTAATTTTGACTTTGGCAGGTATCAGAAAGTTACTAGTTACAAAAACATTAAAATGTGTATAATTAAAGTTACTGAAATATTTCAGGAAGTACTGCCCCAAGCCTACTGAAAAGTGCAAGGAACACTGTTCTGGGTATTAACTTAAAAATATTTAAAACTATAAAAACACATTATTTTTATCAATACTATATTTAATTGCATGCTACAGGATAACAACTTGTAATAATATCAATAAAGCTGAAGAAATCATGACTATTAATTGTTGTCTTTGGTGTCGAATCAAGGCTTAAAGTTTGAAAATTAATCAATTTTATAATCCTTTTTGGAATTGAATATAGGAATTATTTTGCGAGATTTAAGTCTTGCTCTTATAAAACCATCTCTTTTGATAGGGCCACATACAGCAGCAGAGGCCTCTGTAACTATTTTAACGCATCTTTCAGTACTCTGAGTGTGACAAGGGTACAGTTTCAGTAGTGGTAAAATCATATTATCAATTTTCTCCAGATCTTCTATGCATTCATGTATAACATTTGTGCTTAAGTTTTTCAGTAATGGTGGCTCAGTAATTGTTGTGATTTCCCAAGACATCATGCCAATATAATCCGTAGAAGCAAAGTCGAATTTTGGTAATTTAAAGACCCTCTCACTTGTCTGTGGAAAATCCCTTGACTTGAGAATGTTCTGCAGTGCCAAACTTTTTATTTCTTTTCTGTCATCATCCAACATAGCAATTAATATATTTTCTACATGACCAAAGAAACCATTTCGTTGTATTACTGGGTCAACCACTGATTTTAACTGTTGTGGCATACATCTCGAAAGTTTGATAGTTACAAGTGTCACGCACTCACGCACCATCAGTGCAATTCGGTTTCAATTTGATCGCACATGGGAGCATATACTTGCAAAATGAAATTTACTAAATGTAACAAATTTACTGATGGAGAAATCGTTGAAACATAGAGTCTAAGGATTCTGTTTGCTGTAGTAAGCCACCTAGAGTGAACCATTTTACCAGGGCTTCTTTATGACAGTTTGATATTACTAGACAGATATATTATTAGACAGTTTGATGCCATTTGCCAAATTTGTAGTACTTCGTCTGATATCTTCTGGCAGGTATCTGTAGTCAAGTTTTGGTACTGCTTCTTGTTACTACGACTTATCCATAAGTAACACAAAATGATGTCTTCGTAAGTAGGCAAAACTTTTAAATCTCTTCCGAGGCCAAATACAGGGCACAGGAAATCACTTCGCAGAGTAGACAACGACATTTTTAACAATTAACGTCTTAAATAAATGTTTACTTGCTGATGACAAAGTCTCAAATTCTCATATAACTTATTTCTTTGACAATGTAGGGTACTCGTCTAAGCTAATACTACAGTAAAGTTAAAAGTACCCTCATAACGTTGACCATTAAGGGAATAACAATGATACCAGGCCAAAATACATTATTAAGTCGCTTGTTTATTTATTTATTTTGAATAATTTTAACATTATTTATTAGGAATTAATTTATTCCTGATTTGCAATTTTAGTTTGGATTTTTCAAAACTTTAATTAACTTGGGGCAGTACTTGCCATGGTCCAATTTTAAAAATATTTCAAATTCTGAAGTTTTATGCATGTGCGCAACTTTTGATTATATGCCCATTTCAATACACAAAAAAAAATTTTTTTTTATACTAGACCGATCCACCCTACTACCTACATTTATTTAGTGTAATCTTATTTTTACTTAAACTTAACTTAACTGAAAATAAAAATAGGTAGGTACCTAATTGTATGGCTATATACAGTGTGGAAAGATAAGTCGGACCCTGGAGGGAAACTACCTTAAATCCTTAAGCTGGCTCATTTTACTTAAAGGAAACATTCCTTTATTTTTAAAAAGAAACAAAACTGCATTCATAGATTTTCTAAAACTCGCTTGCCTCGCCCGGGACTAGAACCAACTAAAATTAAAAAAAAAACTCCCTATTTTATTATACTAATCGATAGTATTATTATTCAGGATAAAATGATCGTTAAATCTAACATTAACTTTATTTTACTATCAATTTGTTACAAGATGGTGCACCTGCCCACAACAGCAGAATTGCCAGGGCTTACCTCAATGAACATTTCAATGTCTGGATAGGTACAAACGGGATAATTAGATGGCCTGCAAGAAGTCCAGACCTGACGCCCATGGACTTCTTTTTGTCATGTAAAAAATGTTATTTATGAAACTTGCTATGAAACCGTTCAAGAGCTAAGGGTTGCGGTAGAAAATGTTATTAGGGGCATACACCACAACACTTTGCTGAAGGCTACAAGAAATGAATTTCAACGGCGACTAATTTTGTGTATCCGGAACGAGGAGGCTCATTTCGAACAATTTATCAGTTAAAAATTTAAGTGTAACAAATTGATAGTAAAATAACGTTAATGTTAGATTTAACGATCATTTTTATTTTTAAGACCAAATGTTAGTTAGAGAAATTTTATCCTGAATAATAATACTATCGATTAGTATAATAAAATATGGAGTGTTTTTTTTTTTTTTTATTTTAGTTGGTTCGAGTCCCGGGCGAGGCAAGCGGGTTTTAGAAAATCTTTGAATGCAGTTTTATCTCTTTTTAAAAATAAAGGAATGTCTCCTTTAAGTAAAATGAGCCAGCTTAAGGATTTAAGGTACTTTCCCTCCAGGGCCCGACTTATCTTTCCACACTGTATAATTGGATATATGTTACCGTAAAAACCCATTTTTAGTGAAAACGCTTTCTCCCCGGTTAAAACTAGTTTTCCGTTTCGCCTCAGCGGACACGCGTTTTCACTAGTCAAAACTTGTTTTCCAAAAAGCCTTGGTGAAAACTAGTTTTACCTGGGACTTTTACGGTAACAGACACAAAACTAAGCCAGTTTTATTAATTTAAATTGGATCCGTCCATCCGTCACTTTACAAAATGTCATCAGGTAAATGCAACCAATTTCAATTCCTAAAGTGACCCATCTCAGTTTCAGGGAAGTAACTACAAATTTAGGCTTTAAAATAAGCTTATCTTAGACCCTTATAATCCCTGTCCGGAACTTTGATCCCTTCAAAATTGAGTAGACCTACAGAGATTGACGTTTACAGCGTTATCTGTCCCAGCAGGCAGCACGGCTTGAGCCAGCAGCCTTCGCAATATGATCTCCCAACTGCAAAGCCACAAGCGCATACATCAAACGGCCAACCTAATATCACCTTCGATCTACTCAGAAAACGTGTCACGCTAAATCTTCTTTGTGCTTTGATAGTCACCGAGACACTTTATTTTCCTCGTTTCATCCATAAACTGCTCGCAACATTATCTTTTCGTTCAAACACGATACCGCTGCTTCTTATACTTAGGTAAAAAAAAACTTAAAGACCCTCTTGCATGTGTGTGCAATTAAACGTAAAAACAAGCAACAACGGTTGCACTCCGGGAGTGCCGATAGAAGTGAAAACTCACCTCACTATGTTACCGACGCCCGGTAACACGATACATACGTTTAGCGGAGGTATTCTATTTATTTATTATATATTATTATCATTCTCAAATAAGGTCACACTTTTTCATTGACATGTTTATTTACATACTGCCATGACAACGTCAAATTATTTGAACATAGGTAAAGAGTCTTGAAAAGGAGTCCGCAACATAAATGTCAAATAACATTGAGTTTTTCTTTATTGATTTAAATGCCATTTAAATTATGAGTGGCCATCTTACGGGGCTTACGGTCACGTGATCGCCTTACGCCCCTTACGGTCACGTGATCGCCTTACGCTGTCTCGAGTTTATCATTTTTTGCCCACCTCAAAAAGTGCCCAGCGCCGCTAAAGAAGTTTTCACTTCAAAAATTACATCGTATTTAGTTAGAACTATATATTTATACATATTACAAATTTTGTATAAAAATGTCTATCACAAGATTTCACCACAGCACATATACCAAAAGCGCTTATAGGTAGGTAGATAGGTACTTACTTAACTTATGTGTCTGATCAGAAAGATGTGCGATCATAAAATTGTGCGAGTTATCTTCTGATTTACATAACAGCCTATTCATTTCCACATAAACAAAGAATCGCTAACGAGTATATTTGCTTGCCTCTCCAGTTTAATAGGCAGAGGCTCGCGCGTCAGATTTTAAAGCTTAAACAAACATTCATTTTCGCATTCAGTTGCCGGCAAAAAGTGAACGAGGGAAAACAACGCTGACATATTTTTTATTTCGCATTTAGGTTTATTTTTTACGGGAACACATACATACATACCTACTTATGTACCTACCTAAGTAATTTATTCGAAATTACTCGCATCTCACTTTTATATGATGCGATGATGATGATGATAACTGATAAAAACTATTCTTTTTCCTTCTGTGGGCCTCAACTATGTAGATATCTCGATAGCAATTATCATCTAAAACGGCAAGTAACGTCATAATCAAATCAAGTTGATATTTCTATACTTAGTTCGAATTTATTGGTTTACATTAGGTAGGTACCATAGGATCAATTATCATTTTTATATTAGGTTGGTATATACAATATTTAAATTATTTGTAATACTTGATTAGATGGTGGATGTTGAGGTGTTAATTGGGTCAATCAACTATTTTTTGTTGTTATTCTGTCCCATCAGCGAGGAGACAATAGTAGCATCAGATTGTTAGAAGAACTGCTGTACCATGTTTTACTAACATGCTCAGTAGATGTCCCATTATGGAAAGGTTTTATAAGATAAGAAGATAAGAATAGCCTTTATTGACCAAAAAAATAAATTTCATTACATTACATTTAAATTGATTCACATTTCATTTAACATTTTTGTTAAGTAATTTTAATAAATATATTTTTTAATGTTATTGTTTTTTTATTTTTATTACTTATTTAGTCTGCCTTCTTGGCATAGGCCTCCTCCAGCTCTCTCCATAGCTCTCTATTCTGTGCTGTCCCAATCCAGTTTACTCCCGCATGCTTCTTTATGTCATCCGACCACCTCCTTATTGGTTTCCCTCTTCTCCTCTTTCCATCTCTAGGATACCATTCCACTATCTTAACAGAATATAAACCAGAACAGAATTTTCTATCAGTAAAGGGGTGCGACAGGGCGACCCACTCTCACCAAAATTATTCTCAGCCGTGCTAGAGCACCTATTTCGGAACCTTAACTGGGATTATCAAGGCATAAACATAAATGGTAAAAAAATTAGCCACCTGAGATTTGCGGACGATCTAGTGCTATTTGCGGAAAGTGCCCAATCATTACAAGAAATGCTAGAGCAACTCGCTGAGCAAAGCGCTGAAGTAGGACTAACAATGAACACAGAGAAGACCAAGGTTATGTCAAACCACACCAAAAATCTTATACTCGTCCATGGAAAAGAGATTGAATATGTCAAAGAATACACATATCTAGGACAAATTATAACAGGTTCAAACATGACGAGTAAAGAAATTGAAAAAAGAACTGTCAACGGATGGAAAGCCTACTGGTCATTGAGAGACATTCTAAAAAACCAAGATTTACCATTGTCTTGCAAATCAAAGGTATTTGATATGTGTGTTCTACCATGTATGACGTACGGATGTCAAACCTGGGCAGTAACTAAGAAAGATCTCCAAAAGTTAAAAGTTTGCCAACACAACATGGAAAGATCAATCTTATCTGTAAAAAGGAAAGACAAAGTAAGACTCACAGATATTAGAAAGAAAACTAAAATTAAGGATATATCAGCGACTGTAAAAATGTTAAAATGGAAATGGGCTGGACATATGGCAAGAGAAGGTAAAAATAAGTGGGACAGAGAGGTAGTGGAATGGAGGAAAGGTTTTATAACTATCATAAAATGCAAGTTTGGTTCATTTAAATACGAAACACCTAGAATTTTAAGAGTTACTCAGGAGACCGTAACCATAGCAACGTGTGACAAGAAAAAGTTGATTAACCCAATTTTATATTTTAGTTATTATGAAAATTGACTTGCATGTACCTAAGCCCATTCAAAACATTGTATTTTTGTGCCTAAGTATAATGATGAGGCACGTGGGACTCGCGGTGTTATTAAGGTTTTAATAGGTAGGTTGTCCTAATTTTGTTAATCTAATTCGAATAAGCGCTTGTGTTAATTAAAATGCATTATTTCAATAAACACATAAAGTATAATTATTATCATTAAATCATGGAATGAGTAGATAGAAATGGATCTCATATTTAATCTATAACATTTGCTTTGAACCCAAACCTCAGGGAGGCCGATATCGTGTGACGTAGTCGGTTCAAAGGAGCTTAGTTGGAATCTACAGAGACCTTAAATATGAACATGCCTTTGAAACATGGAGACTGGGGGTTTCACACATCTGTAATAGGATTATGTGCTCAAGTTCACATTTTGTTGTGTAGCCGCTATGTACAAACCGAAAAAGGTAATTCATTGGGGCTTCAAAGGGAATCTGTTGTTGTGTAAAAAATCATTACATCTATAAGTAACTATTTATAGAAATTATACAAATATCTAATTTACTCCAAGGAATTTGTTAAGTTCAATTTTCTAATCGTTCTTTAAATGTATTTGTCATAGCTTAGAAATATAATTTTAAATAATATAAAAACAAGTCACTGTTTTGTGTACGGTGTAATCAAATCATTGATATCGAAACCGACCGCATCATGTGGATGTATGGGCAGGGTACGTCATACGAGGTATTGGAAACAAAAAATGTCTCAATAAAGCGGAACGTTTAGCAGTATGCAAATACTTCCGTATTCTGGCAGTAAGTGATTCCGTGTTCCCGGCCCTCCCCTACAATCGTAAATTACTGCGGCTCTCATGTGCCTCGGGCCCACGTCCTCGTAGCGAACGACTCCTTATGGCCCTTAAAAAGACAATTTTAGCGTACGCTACATTAGAAAAACGCACTAAAACGCTCTAATGGATTGCCTACGGTGTCAGCGTAAATCTGCGAGGAAACAGGGATTACTTACGACGATGTTTCATTTTTTTTTTGTTTTGAAAAAAAGTTATTTTTACTTAAGAGCTTTCGTGGTATAATAAAATATCTTTTTGGAAGTATAATACTATAAATAAAATGTTGACACAATTATTTACATTGTCTTTTACTTCGGGGGTAGAAAGGTTGAGTATATAGGCAACAGAGTCAACTGAGTACTAGCATAGAAGTAAGTACAATGTTTTACCCCATACATGGTCTAATAAAACATGATCTTCTCTTCCCAGAGTGTCACTTGCCTACGTCACAATAACATTGCCACTTTATTTCAACATAACATGTTACACGGGTACATTATATCTATGGTTAATAAGTTAATTTATTTCTTTATAATTTAATAATTTTCATTTATATGTATTTTATCTTAAATTTTACAATAACACGTCATTTTTAATTATTCGTTAGCAATATCTTCCGATTCACGAAAGAAATTTCAGACGTTCGGGTAATTCTGTTTACACTACTGGCAACACAGGATAGCGCTGTCACATTTGACAATCCGCCATTTTGTCCCTGACCGACCGTCCTTGTCGAACGCGTGTTAATTGTTATTTCCTTCTCGCTCAGTGTCAGCAGTCGCAGTGTTTTCCAAACTTTTCACGTCGTAAGCTTGGTAATTAATGTTTTGTTACGAAAATGGTTGGCTGCTCTATTCGGAACTGTAAGAGTAGGAGTGAAAAGTGCAGTATAGATTTGTTTTATTTTACTATGTTTCTACATGAATAACTTAAAATTAATGCCGTTAAAATAATTTTCACCGTTGGTTAAAATTCTCCCACATTTTAAAGTTTGAGAACCTGTAAACAGCATGATGACGTAGGCAAGTGACAGTTAGGTCATTCGCGAATCTCGGAAGAGAGTACCAGGCGGAGTATATTATTATACCATGACCCCATAAAAAAGTACATACCTATTGATAAATCATTTCTACAGCTATAAAATCACGGAATATTTTTATACCTAACAATTTGTACCCACAGGCTACTCTTAAGTTAAAACAGCGACGCTTTGAAACCATACGGTATCATGCCTATGTCTCTAAAAAAGAAAATATGTTATTTCAATACCTTCATACACTTACGCCATTTTAAAAGACAATACAGCCGTTGGCGGTCCATTAACCAACGCATTATCTCCGGCGAGCACTCTACGGTAAAAATAATATATCTATACCTGAAGCGCCGCGCTGACATGACACATTTTAAAGTAGAGAACAATAGTGCGAGCTTTTTGCGGACGCTGAAACGGTTTTGCTTACCGTGCATGCGTAAAATGGAGTCCGGTTATAATTTTTTTTCAAATGCAAACAAAATCTGTCATATTTGTTTACACTAAGCACCTATTGTGTACCTATTTATATTAACCTCCAGTTTTTTTATCAATGCAGAAAGCGACCAAAGCCACCGAGCTAGAGTGTAAGTTACTTTGACAAAAATAAAAAGTTGGCCGCTTTCTATTGGTAAGGTGCGAAGTCGGTGGAGGGCTAATCAAAGGCCAAATATACTCCTATTAATGACTAACTCGATCATACATTAGGCACATGGTAACATTTGACACGGACGCCAAATAGAGTTGATTGTCATAAGGCTAATAGATGAAATTAATTCAGTTGATATTGAATATAGTTTGAAACTATTACTTATTAGTCTTATTACTGTTAATGTGCAACTGTCAATAACTGTCAATAGAGAGACATTTAACTTGTGACTTTCTATAAGAGAAGGGTCCTTATGCACATGGATCTTAAGGACCCTTTAGGCATGGAACGCCACATATTATGTATTTACTGTATTGCCTTGCCTGAAATAAGTAAAGTCTATTTTTTTATTCGGTAGACTAAAATGACATTTCATAGTATGAACATCATGTGTCATTGCATACTATGAAATGTCATTTTAGTCTACCGAATAAAAAAATAGACTTTAGGTAGGTACTGTAGGTACATTAGACTCAAGTTAGTTTTGCAAATTGGTAAATCGTTTCGAAAAGCATTATTTTATATGTAGAATAGAATATAAGACACAAACGAGACAATTGACATAATATGTCAATTGTCTTTTATTATAATATAAGTAACAACAAAAACATAGAAAGAGCTAGTGACACGAAATGGCCCTATCTCAGCATGTTGCTGGCGACTTCTAATATAATATCAGAATTATATTGAAAGTTGCTAATTTTTTTATTTATTAGTAGGTGTTATTAGTACCTGTTTTTTTCTTACTAATTTATAATGATTAATTTTATTTCCCGAAACAATAAATACGTATTGAAATTGGTAATGTATTATTATCATAATGATAAAAAAATACTTTTTGCTGATTATTTGTGATAATGAATATAATGATAAAACGTACGTTAAGTATATCTTATATCTCATTTTTATACGCAGTCTAAAATATTTCAGTTGCGTTAACGTTCTCAGTATTTCATTAGGTACATGGTTGCAGGCGTTTAAGAGTGTTTTCATTTATTCAGTTCAGTTTCAAGTTTTATGAAAGTATCAAGCAAATATGTATTCAAAGGTAATAGCTAAAAGTAAAAGTACTGCTTACATTTAGATAATCAAATTAGCTTACAAGATATATTTTTCATTATAATGAAAAATTAGGTTTTGTGTTACCGTAAAATGGGGTGAGTAGGGTCAAAACTGAAATTCAAACCTCGATAACATTTTATTTTTACATATGAAAACTGAATGGTGTATATAATAACTAATAATAAGTGTTCCAGACGTTTGTATTTTAGGTTTTATTTTATTTTGGGTAGTTCCATTTCATAACTTTGACGATAAAGAGGAAAACCCACCTCACCCCGTAGTGCCTCGTATTTGGGGTGAGAGGGGTTTTCATACAAAGGTGATTTTGGAAGATTGTTGGATCGATTTTTTTAACCGCCTTCAAAAAAAAAAGGAGGTTCTCAGTTTGACCCGTATGTATGTATGTATGTATCTATGTATGTATGTATGTATGTATGTATATTTGTTCGCGATTATCTCGCGTTTGGCTGAACCGATTTTGATGCGGTTTTCAGAAAAGTGTTTCTTAAATTCTGGAGAAGGTTTTAGTATACATAGATCTGAGCTGATGCTGAACCCTGGCTGTACCTAGTGGAACTCAGGTTTGGTGCAACATAGGCTCACGCTGTTTTGGTCATCCGACACGCCTTGATGAGCACTTGGGAGAGCAAGTACCCAAGATAGAGCTGATGCTGAACCCTGGCTGTACCTAGTGGAACTCGGGATGTACCTAGTGGAACTCAGGTTTGGTGCAACATAGGCCCACGCTGTTTTGGTCATCCATCTCATCTTGATGAGCACTTGGGAGAGCAGTACCCAAGATAGAGCTGATGCTGAACCCTGGCTGTACCTAGTGGAACTCAGGTTTGGTGCAACATAGGCCAACGCTATTTTCGCCATCTGTTTCGCTGTTGTTGTCGCACTTGGGAGAGCAGTATCCAAGATAGAGCTGATGCACCAAACCACCCTGGCTGGCAGGGTTCACCCTGGCTGTGCCTAGTGGAACTCAAGTTTGGTGCAACATAGGCCCACGCTATTTTGGTCATCCGTCACATCTTGAGGAGCACTTGGGAGAGCAGTATCCAAGACAGAGCTGATGCTGAACCCTGGCTGTACTTAGTGGAACTCAGGTTTGGTGCAACATAGGCCCACGCTGTTTTGGCCATCCGACACGCCTTGATGAGCACTTGGGAGAGCAGTACCCAAGATAGAGCTGATGCTGAACCCTGGCTGTACCTAGTGGAACTCAGGTTTGGTGCAACATAGGCCAACGCTATTTTGGCCATCCGTCACATCTTGATGAGCACTTGGGAGAGCAGTACCCAAGATGGAGCTGATGCTGAACCCTGGCTGTACCTAGTGGAACTCAGGTTTGGTGCAACATAGGCCCACGCTATTTTGGTCATCCGTCACATCTTGATGAGCATTTGGGAGAGCAGTACCCAAAATAGGGCTGATGCTGAACCCTTGCTGTACCGAGTGGAACTCAGGTTTGGTGCAACATAGGCCCACGCTATTTTGGTAATCTGTCACATCTTGATGAGCACTTGGGAGAGCAGTACCCAAGATAGAGCTGATGCTGAACCCTTGCTGTACCTAGTGGAACTTAGGTTTGGTGCAACATAGGCACACTTTGTTTTGGTTAACCGACTTGTCGTCGTGTGCCTATGTTGCGGAGTTCCACTAGGTGGGTCGATGAACTTTTTTCTAACTGCCTTTAAAAAAAGGACGTTCTCAGTTTGACCCGTATGTATGTACGTATGTATGTGTGTATGTTTGTTCGTGATTATCTCGCGTTTGGCTGAACCGATTTTGATGCGGTTTTCAGAAAAGTGTTTGTTACATTCTGGAGAAGGTTCTAGTGTACAGTACATGGATGGTTTGAAAAACCAATTGGACCCGGTAGGTGGCCATGCTATCGGTAATATCGGTATACCTACAAACAAATATATGTTGCTAAAACCGATTTAGATAAAATAGTGGGAGTGGGAGTCGGACTCGGACTGGGACTAGGAATGGGAGTGGGAGTGGGAGGAATATACATACAAATCGTTTAGCTCCAAAACGTCATATTATGTTGTGTCGCGATTATCATCGAATTAGGCCATCACCAACATTAGTAGACTAAATGGAGAGCCTAACTAACTAGTATTTTAGCCCAAAACCTAAAATAAATGAAGTATATATCTACCTATCACTAAAAAGTAAAAAATAAAATAAAATAAACAAAAAATAATTAAAAAATTAAAAATAAACAAAAATAAAACCAAAATAAAATAACTTAATATAATATCTTTTTAAAAAAAAGGGAACCGCCTTCAAAAAACCAACCCACTGAAAAGTACAAAATAATTTTTATATGGCACCCCTTTACGTGTCCAGTCCCTATCCCACGGCGTAAAGCAATTTTTTGCCAAAAAGTAATTAATACCTAATAATAAGAAAATTAATAATCATCCGGGTAATTACTTAGTTTTTGAAGGCGGTGCCAAACCAACAAAAACAGTCTTTACTATCAATCCGAAAAACAATACGAGTACGTAGTACCTACAAGAACTAAATTAATGAGTAAACTAAGTATGTCTTTATAATGCAAGTAAGTACAGCGTTCTTCGTTGTCTAAAATATCGGTTCTCAAACATTTTGGTTTGGCACCGACTTCAAAAACTAAGTAATTACCCGGATGATTATTAATTTTCTTATTATTAAGTATTAATTACTTTTTGGCAAAAAATTGCTTTACGCCGTGGGATAGGGACTGGACACGTAAAGGGGTGCCATATAAAAATTATTTTGTACTTTTCAGTGGGTTGGTTTTTTGAAGGCGGTTCCCTTTTTTTTAAAAAGATATTATATTAAGTTATTTTATTTTGGTTTTATTTTTGTTTATTTTAAATTTTTTTTTATTATGCGTATTACTATAGCTCCATTTTAAATTGGAATACATTATTTTTGTAGCAGTAGCCTTAAAATCCCTTCTCACCCCCTCTCATACCTTCTCTCCCCATTCATAACCCACCTCTCCCCGCGAAACCTACTCACCCCGTTTTACGGTACTAGAGAAAAGGGTAAAACTAAAAATCCTTTTTGTAGATGTACAGTCGACTACAAAGAGATGTATCCACTTTTGCACCTTACTGCCTTGTAATAAGGTGAAAAAGTGGATACATCTCTTTGTAGTCGACCCTACCTGCCACCTTAACCTCAGGCTATATTAAGATGTAGGTACTTATTAATTAGTTACTCGGGTACCCTCATCAACAACAATATTACGAAATATTAAAACATTGTTGTTTTATTATGTCTGAATTGTAACTAAGTATTTTGAAACACTCTTTTTACCTAGTGGTAACCAAAGGGTTCTAACGAGAATTTATTTCTTGTACTACTTACATTCCTTACTAATATTATAAATGCGAAAATTCCTCTGTCGTTACCTCTTCACGCTTAAACCCCTGAAAATATTTTATTTAGCATGGAGATAATTTTAAGCCCGGGAAAGAACATAGGATAGTTTGTATCAATAATCATCATCATTGCAGGCAGATGTTATTGCACGCAAAATCTAGTTATTAAATAATACTTTTCTGGAAAAAGTAAATGCGTTTAATATTGTCTTCGGTTACCGCGATAGTTACTTATGAAATAAAACTATTAAACGGATTATATCGCTTATATTGAATTTATACTACATCCCGACGTTTCGAACCCTTGTCAACGTGTGACTGAGGGAATATTACACTGTGCAAATCTACCCACTAAAAAAATTATGAACCATCATAAACTATAACTTTTAAGGCCAGTTATACATGCAAAATTGGTTCATAAAGCTGGTTCTACATTACAACTATTTTCACGTAAAGATAAAAATACGCGATAAAGCTACAATACACGCGAATAATCCGTTTTAATAGTTTTATTTCGTAAATGCGTTTGTTGAGAATATTGCTTGTCTATCTATGCGACAAGCCAACAATGTTACCACTATAGGTGCATTCTAAAAACAATGCGACTTCTGTTGTACAGGTTTAATTCGCATTACTGTCGTGCGGTGAAGGAAGTTCCTCTGAACACGTGTAACAAGCAGCGGGGACATAATGGCTGCCTTAAAACTGTGCACATAAATTTTCAAAGTTTTCCAATTTGAATTTAACTAACAACTTGAGATTTTCTTCGGGACATACTAAAAAAGTTTTAGTGTTTTAACTACGCAAGGTTCGCAAGTAGGTGGAGGAGGGCGATTAAGAGTGATTTACCGCGCTAATTATGGTGTTTTTCTTAATTAAGCATTTGATTAATTATGATTGTTCAGTTCATTGTACTGTGCAGTACCCCTAACAAAATGGAATGAGGCTTAAGGAAATATTGATGCAAAGGTCCGAAAAATGTTTTAGCTTTACCACTTAAAGGTAAGTTTTTAAATACTAAGTAGGTAGGTATAGTATAACCAAACACCAAGTATAAAACCAAGAATCTTTATTTCACAGCACTCCCTCTACGAGACTTTTTTATTTATATTTTATACACTCGTCTACAAATTTATATGAACGCAAAAAAAAAGTTAATTACTAATTTTGAAATTACTTTAGGTGCCGTAATTCTGTCATTTTTAAACCTTTTTTTTTTTGCGTTCCTACAAATTTGTCCATGAGTATATGATGACGTAGGTATCTAAACTTCAATTACAATAATCCTCCCAATTTAGACGAGTTTGTATTCCTAATATTTTCCAGCAAAAAATCAGTCCATCTTTTTATTGGCTTATTGAAATACTTTCGGAAATATTTTGTAAAAATTGTTAAGTAGAAGTTTAATTTCATCCCTCCCCCGAGCTTTAAAGGTACCTAGTAATATTATTACTGGAGTTTGGAAAGTTATTTCATTTCACTAGCTTAGGGATAAAAGTTTATCCCAATATTTGAAACTAATTTCTAAACAGCACTAACCAATAACAGAGCTGCGAACAGATGGAAGCCGCAGTCCCATGAAACTATCAATATTGACAGGCATTATAATAGGGCAGGTGAGTAAACTATTTATTACAGACGATTTGCAATATTTGATAAACATTGTGACAATTTTGAAACTGTTTAGAGTCTGTGCGGAAAGAGAACAGTCGTGAAATGTATGGGACCCAATACATTCTACGACTCTTCTCTTTCCGCACAGACTCTAACAGGCTAATTCGAACGTACACTGACATTATAATCAAATGACTGAAACACATCAGTAGATGTCATTCTGATATCAGTGTACGGTCGAATATGCCTGTTAGACTAGACTACGGAATGAACAGAATATATTGGTTCTTCTCGATATCAGTACGGAACCATGCGTCGTTTAGTAGGTATTTCACGTTCACGGTTACGAGATATATTTTGTACACGACTGTAAGCTCCGGGTAGACTTTTGCCGTGTATTCTGAATGATGCGAAGTGACTCTTTCCCGGGCTTTCACAGCGTTTTTATCGGTATAAGCTTTCTAGCGAGTGTACGGGGATCATTTCTAATTCATGTTCTGCTTAGAAACAGCTCAATTCAATCCGTCTACGTGTATTGGGAAAAATCGTAGGAATGTTTTTAAACGAAAAGGGTTACCTTGCTGATATTGTATGTTATAATAAAGGTACTAGCAAGTGTTATATTTTCTTTGGGTACAGTATTTTCTAGAGTACAATTCGGAGCGCTCATTACGAGTACTGTCCGAGTATCTATCTTTAAACTTAAGTCATTGTCAATAGAGTTGACAACAAGGTGTCAGAAGTCATTTATTAGATGTTTATTAGGCATGAATATGTCGTGTCGTGTTCTCATCAGCAAGTCCATTTTTAAGAACGTTACCGGTTACGAAATAAATTGTTAACATTAGAAAAGGTCAACAACAAATCATGGTCGTTTAATACAGTATTCGGCAAACGACGGTCATATTTACCCATCCCTCAGCGAAGACTCATTCGCCACAACAAAGTGATCCCATGTTTATACGCCTTCGAGTGGGCGAGGTTAGAAATTTGTAACCAAAGCCTTAAATCATCGCATCATATATTTAGAAATGGGTTTTCCATCAATATATTCTAAATATAACGTGAAGCTCCGATTAAGTAATTTCACACAGAACTTTTGTGACGTTGTTAATATTATTAAATTATACAACGGGACTTAATCGCGTATCTAAGTTTTAAGATTTACCTCCGACGTTTCGAGGACGGCGTTGTCCCCGTGGTCTCGGAGAAGACTGGCTTAAGTTGACATCAGCATCGTCTAACCGCGCGAGTTTTTCGAACTACCCGCACTTGGTCTTGTTTATCCGCTTGAACGTTTTGCGCACTAGGGATGTCACTCTGTCGACACACAACAGACTGCAGTTGTGTGTCGACAGAGTGACATCCCTAGTGCGCAAAACGTTCAAGCGGATAAACAAGACCAAGTGCGGGTAGTTCGAAAAACTCGCGCGGTTAGACGATGCTGATGTCAACTTAAGCCAGTCTTCTCCGAGGCCACGGGGACAACGCCGTCCTCGAAACGTCGGAGGTAAATCTTAAAACTTAGATACGCGATTAAGTCCCGTTGTATAATTTAATAATGTGTAAAAATCGTGAAAGTTTAAATCAGTGTTGTTAATATTACTATAAAACTTAACAGCGGGAATATTTAACATTTTATTTATAGTTTATATCGTGTAATCATCATAAAGTACTTTATATAGTTCTTGGAGTTTTCCATAAAGTTCAGCGACGAGACGAAACTCCAATATTTTAAATATTCAGCACTGTAACATTAAAGCTGAAAGTGTAAAAGTCAATGCACCAGCAGAATTGTAAAAAGCTGACGTCTGAAAGCATGCGGTCGGTCACCGGTCCGGTGACTCCACCGACACGTGCCCGTGACGGGGGGTAACAAGTTTAACATGTCCTTTTGCTGCGTTTTATTATTGCTTTATCGTCCTCGACGTGTTCTACGCTTTTGGGAAACATTAAAACGAATGGTGTTTTCCTAATAGGACTTATTTAACGCTTTGTGTGTTAACAGCCTTGCTTTTACCGAGAATTTTTTAAATTAGATATCTACTCTACTACTACTACTACTACTAGAAATGATAGTTATATGACGAATAAATAAAAGAAGGCATTCCACTAAAATTCACTATTCTTTTAGTGAAGCTTTTTGTTTCGGCTTAAAAGATGGATTTTTGCTAATGTAACTAGTTGAATACAATTTTATTTTAGATCCTCGTTGATCTGGTAATCCTTTAAAACTACGAAATTTTTTAATTTTATAGGATTTGCAACTGAATTTATACCCACAATGAAACGTTTTGTAACTGTGGATTTTCATTATTTATTTAAATCAATTGAAGCTAATAGAACGACCGCGGAGGCGTTAGTGATAAGGTTCCATTTTGATTCAGACCACGGAACTCTAAAAACTCAAATATCTTAGAAGAGATTATCGGCAGATCGTGCAGGCAACGATAAAAATAATGGCCAGCAGTGCTCATATTATTCCCTTTTCTTATCACATAATAAACATCTGACGGTCGTCATCTCCAATAAGAACTGGACCCACTTATTTAGCATTTAGGTACACTTGATCGGATTAGACAATAAAGGAGATACTTGCGGGTAATGCTTAGAGTGTTCACAAATTAACAGAAGAAACTTGGTTCATTACGAGTATGACTGGTATGAAACTCTAGGCAATTATGGAACTCCTGACTGAACTATGGTTCATAAGAAACGTAGGATTTAATACCTAACACGCTTCATGTAACAATTTCATCTAAAACTAAAATATTATATATATTCTAGGCGAGAGATTTTCAGGCACTTTCATAACGGTGTAGGTACTTATAGTTTACAGCACACTTACTCTTTGTATTTAACCTTCGTTAGACGTTAATAGTATTTTATGCAACCGTTGTTTAAAAGAGGTCAAAAAAGGCGAGTGGCGTGAGTAACAATTTGAGGCGAAGTATCGAAAAATCGCCAAAAAGATACTGCGTGTATGCACAAATGTTTTTTTGGGGAATAGACTAAAGACTAAACTTGTCTTGACAACTATAAGGTAGGGTTTTAAAGGTGTGTGCACGACCCTTTAAATTACAAAAGTACGGGAGTAGAAAAACATATTTTTTTACTCCTTTCTATAAAGCCTAAAGTGGCTAAACTTTAGTGAGACAGAACTGAGGCATCAGTTTAGGCAAGTTTATCCCAAGCAAAGAGGTTTATATCCTCCTCTGCATTGGTTTAGAAAGTCTTCGTGCGGAAAATTACATCCGCTCTCGGTAAAAGAGATATATATTATGATTTGTAAAAAGCATTTTTGGGGGACATTTTTGTGAAATATGTATTTGAGATATATTTTAATTTTTTCTAGTTATAGCAATTTAGCAATTGCAAATACAAAGTTAGTCGCTGAAAAAGAGCAAAACAAGTCTAAGTATCGCAATTTTTTAAAGTACCTTATATAAACTTAAACTTACCTACGTATTCGATAATAATGTAAATATTCTAGTGGAGTATATCCTTAACAATACATATATGTAGGTATCTTCTCTTTTTTATCCTTGACAATAACCTTCAAACCTAAGATTCTACATTTGTATTAAAATGAATACATAGTATTCAGATGTGTGGTATTTTCTTATACTACGCAATTACCTCCGCTACAGACGAAAATACTGAAATTCCTTTTCCGTATGCCGCTACGCTTCAACCTACTTCAACAGTGTTCACCGCCTACTTAGTGTAAGGCCTGAGAGGACGCTCGAAGCGGAGCGTTCGGCGGGGCGTGCAGCGTGGCGTCGGGCTCACAAGTGATTTGAGCAGCGTGCACTAAGGCCGCTCCTATACGTTTGCATTTGTTTAACATGCACGCCGCACGCCCCGCTCCGCTGCACGCCCAACTCGAGCGTCCACTCAGACCTTACACTTAAGTTTGTTAGTACGAGTAAGTAGTACACAGAATAAACATCGAATCCTCCATAATCCCATTCAGTAGCTTTTTATGCCAGGCTAAAGGAATGGGTCTACTCCATTCCTGACAGCCACTACATTAATCCTGCAGTGGTTTCTGGAGGTGTCTACCTATCATGATAACTCCCACGCCATCAATACGTGTGTATCGCCACTGGACTTTAGTGACAAGGTGACGTATGACGTAACAGGAGAGCTCACTCATAAAAAGGATCAAAGTAAGCTTTACTATCGCGGACAAATATAATATTTCCTTCACGCTCGTCTGACGATCCTCGGCGAGCGCGACTACACGCACGGAAGGATTCCTTTCCTTAAGGTGCTTATCTGAATTTTCATCCTCAGAGTTGTTACGCAAAGTGACACCGTACATAATTTTCTTGCGAAATACTGCGTGCCTAAAATGTAAATTGTTTGAGGTTTAGGAATAATTGGCGTGGAAACTTTTATATACTTACACGATAAATTATCTAAGAAAATATAGGTACTTACAATTTATTTTTATTTACATAGTAAGTACCAACCTGAAATCAACAATTTAGTAAATAAACAATTTAATGTCACAAGGTACCTACATATACCACTGCTACCTTTTTATTAGGGTTCCGTAGCCAAATGGCAAAAAACGGAACCCTTATAGATTCGTCATGTCTGTCTGTCTGTCTGTCCGTCTGTCCGTCTGTCCGTCTGTCTGTCCGTCCGTATGTCACAGCCACTTTTCTCCGAAACTATAAGAACTATACTGTTGAAACTTGGTAAGTAGATGTATTCTGTAAACCGCATTAAGATTTTCACACAAAAATAGAAAAAAAACAATAAATTTTTGGGGTTCCCCATACTTCGAACTGAAACTCAAAAAATATTTTTTCATCAAACCCATACGTGTGGGGTATCTATGGATAGGTCTTCAAAAATGATATTGAGGTTTCTAATATTATCTTTTTCTAAATTGAATAGTTTGCGCGAGAGACACTTCCAAAGTGGTAAAATGTGTGTCCCCCCCCCCCCCCCCTGTAACTTCTAAAATAAGAGAATGATGAAACTAAAAAAAATATATGATGTACATTACCATGTAAACTTCCACCGAAAATTGGTTTGAACGAGATCTAGTAAGTAGTTTTTTTTTTATACGTCATAAATCGCCTAAATACGGAACCTCAGAGCATATAATACTAGAGAGCGGACAAGCCGCCGGCGGCCGTGTCGCAGTTGTTAGCTCATTGAGCATACAACGCCGCCAGTTCGCCGTCCGTTGTTACCGAGTATGCACGCGCGCTGTTCACCGAAAAACTTCTGTTTTTTACCAAAATGCCGAGTTGTGCAATAATTACTTGTAAACATCGCAGTGATTTGATTAATTTCCAGACCAATGGGATCACTTTTCACAGGTTTCACTACTTATTTCAAATAAAACCACGAATTCAACGTAATATTCCGACTTGTATCCATGTAAGCTTACACTTGCTTGTCATTTAATATGTTTCATTATACATTGCTGCTGTACAAGTAACATGATTGCAAAGTACGGTGTTTACGCCGCAATGAACTGGGTACAAAACGATTCACTCAATGAGAAATTTTCTCATAGTGCAGCAGCGATGTGCTCCGCTTGGATAGTGCTGTGCGGCACCTATAACACGTATCGATAAAACCAGCCCAGGGTTAGTTGACGCTAAAAATAATTTAAAAATTTAAAGATGGTTACTGTCTTTAATATAATATATTATTATAATATTATTTAGTATAAATTTTGTGTAATTGGTTACCTAATGGTATGTATGTATGTATATACTTTATTGCACATGGAAATAAAAACGAGAAACATAGTTACAGAGTAAATTAAATACAACAAAGGCGAACTTATCCCTATATGGGATCTCTTCCAGTTAACCTTTGAGGAAACGAATAAACAAAAGTAACGATGAATGACAAACAAAAACAATAGTGTACCTACAATCACTAAAATTAATGAAATTCAAGTTTTGAATACACATTGCTACAAATAATATATATAAACATAAATAGAAATACTTAAATAAATAAAATAAATTCGATGTTATTATTGCAATCAAATTTCGAATGGCTTTTTTCTGAACACATCATATGACATTTTTTAATATGTGTGTAGATAAAGTAATATATGCAACTGTACATTATTAAGCAATTTAAGCATAATAATTTACAGTTACGTAAAGTTTATGTAACTGCACATTCCTTATTTTTTGATAAACTACTAATATCTACTTAAATCAAATGTCTTGTTTTAACAAGTAAATTTATTCCATAAATAGGCAAAGAACAATGATTCCGAATATTTATATTTGAATAGTGTTCATGAAGTTATCGACACACAGTCTTTTCCGACAGTCGATCAAATATCGATATCACGGTGTCCCGGCTCAGTTCCCGTAATTATCGTTGTGTGCGTGCGTGATGACACGACTCGCTGGTCGTTCGCATGTACACAGACATTGAAATGATGCGCGTGTATTGTGCAATAGGAGCGTCCATCTACAAGTGTGCGTACTTTAGGTGTGTGCGTGCGATGTCTTTATAATTACTGGTGCTTTGTGTGTGTTCGAGAACTTGCGACAGGCGTATTCAATACAAATCGCCGGGCATGCCCGATCTCCTTCCTTCCTATATCTGTGTACGGAACCCTTCATGGGCGAGTCCGACTCGCACTTGGCCGCTTTTTAAACAACTCTAAAGTTAAGGGGCCCACTGATTAACAGTCCGCCGGACGATATCGGCCTGTCAGTTAGAACAAAAAGTTGACAGTTCCGAACAACTGACAGGCCGATATCGTCCGGCGGACTGTTAATCAGTTTTATTTTTTATAGAAAGTTTGAGGAAAAAGTGCACAGTTGGTGTAAGATGATCAAATCTTAATCCCATAGGGGTCGTTCAGTCTATGTGTTATTTTTATATTTTTGTCGTATTCCGAACCCAGAATTCCGTAACAAGAGTATTTGAAAAGAACGTGTCAAGTGTCTCTCGTAAGGTAAAACAAATACGAATGTTAGTATCCTGGACATTCCACTATGACAAACCTTAGCTACATTTATTCCCTGCGCCCCATCTTAGCTTGGGCGGACGCGTACCACAGACTACGTGACTCCATAAAATATGACCGTGACATACGATGAACGTAATATTTAATACATATTTATTTGGCATCCTTTCCGATACCTACGTGTGGTATTTCCATTAGCGGCTTCAGCGGACTAGCGTTCACTCGGTAATTGGATTTCGTTTCTATGTGCATATAATATATGAAATTTGATGACATAACATCAACAATAACTAAAAGATACCTACGTCAAATCCTTAGGTAAAACAATCTGGCTACGTAGGTACCTATAACTTTCAATACATAAGTCTGTTGACATATTTTAATAACAACAATAAGATTATTGTACACATTGTACATGACTCGAATGTGTTAAAAACATCACCGACGCTACAATAAGTATATGTCGGTCTAGTCAAAGGTCACACTTAGTCGCTTACCATAAGGACGAAATTTGCTTGTATCTTTCTTCCTTATGGCATGTGACAAAGAGGGACATCTTGTTAAAAAACTACACTTTACGGCCATATTCGAACTTTAAGATACGTCAAATACTAGAGATTGAAACGATATGGAATGGATATGTCAGTGTCAAACAAGTGTCAAAAGTGACGTTTCTTCAAACAAACGCATCACTTTTGACACTTGTTTGACACTGACATATCCAATCCATATCGTTTCAATCTCTAGTAAGTATTTGACGTAAGTATCTTAAAGTTCGAATATGGCTGATAGGTATTTGGTTATAATGACTGTTAAAATAATAGTAGGTAGGTATTTCCATTTTAATAAACCCCGCCCTATCAGATATGCTTTTAACGTTGCTGAAGCCAGGACAAAGAGCATTTCGTTCCGGATCGGAAATGCAGTTTATAATGTACTCCTTTTAGAAGCGGAATTTAAGTGTCCGACGTCACCTTACAAAGAACAGCCGCCTGGGATCGGAACGCGTTTTCTCTGCATACCTACTGAGACAGGGTACGCTTCGAGAAAACATCAATAGTAAATGGGGATCGAGAACTAGACCACATTTAGATTCCAACATATATAATATCGATTTGATGTTGATTGGAGTGATCGCTTTGTTTTGATTGTGTACAAGTATATTCCAAAAAAATAATTGCCAATAACTAAAAAACATACCTACATAAAAATAGCAGATTGTTAACCAAGGGATGAATGGCACACATTTCTGACGAGATTATTTTCACACCAATAGTTCAAGTCAGAATGGGTGTGTTTCACTACTTTCATCCGAGTTAAACAATCTAATTCAATACAGGGCAATACAATACAAGACTAAGCATAAAACTTTAATACGACTAGTATATTATCTTGAGGATACTTTCAATTAAGCATTTTTATGTCATAAAAGAATAGTCAAAATATATCAAAATGGAAATTATACCAAAAATATACAAAAAAAAACCATTTAGGACCGATAATATATAATTTTATGATTTTACAAAAAAAATTGTACTGAGCTACTGCAACTACACACGTGATTGATATTTTGCAGTGAACTCTACGATAGAAAACAACATACTTACCTATTGCATATTTCTCTCAAACAACTCATACGAAAATTGTGTAACTCATCGTGGGGCAGTCCCCGATGTCTCTGCCATAGTAATTAGTAATATTATTTCATCCCCAGTCACAGCACAGCTGTCTAGTGTCGCATGGCCTCACGTTAAATGAGGTTAAGGGGAATTACATAGACGAGATAAGCGAGAACACTCTGTAAATGGAAAACTCCCGGGTCAGTAAGCCGGTGAGTTTTTTCGCGTTTCCTGACGTGATAAATGGCCGAGAACGTCTACGGACGCCTAGACTCAGCCGGAACGAATGCCAATGGCGCGAGAAATTGTTGTTATTTTTCTTAACTCTTTAGAATTTTGCTTAGGTGCCTACTAAGTTATTTCACACTTGTTGAATGTTGGTCAAGTCCAAGGAACTTGTGTATTTACAGTTACAGTCTATAACGGGGACATCTCGACACCAACCCTGAAATATTCGCTAACGTCTGCGTAACTTGCTGTCTATAGATACATCTCGCTCGCACTAATATGCGAGTACAAGCGAGATGCACAGAAAGTAAGTTACGCACACGCTAGCGACTATGTCAGTTTGACACTGCTAATAAGGCAGTCGTCGTAAAGCTACTACTGTTGGCTCCCAGAGCTCCCGAGGCTGTCATGTACTGTGTACTGTGCTGGCAGTGTGGGGTATAAATCCATTATTAATTGAAAAGACTCACCTATTATACACACCAAGACAATTGGACATTAATTTTTAATTTAATTTTAAGATTAAGTATTTTGTTTGGTTGCCTCAGCGTAAATTTGTAACACTAGCGCCCTCTTTTAGAACTTGCAAGAACTTTGACTACGGTACTGTTGACTGTCGCCAACAGCTGCTGTATTTTGTATTGCTGTATATTATTGTTACTAGATGGCGCTATACACAGACTTTGACGTTGTAGTTACTTAAACTAAAAATAGATGGCGCTAGTAAACTAACTTTTTGGTAACCTAATGTAACGTTTAAGCTTTAATATCTGGGAGACCGAGCTTTGCTCGGCCAACATAATATAAAAACTCGAAAATGCGCGTTTTCCCAAAGATATATGATATATCGCTAATAGCTAGATCGTTTTTCGCCCCCGATAACCCGAGTTTCCGAGATCCCCGAAATATGTAGGGTTAGTTGTTGATCAATGAAACACTAAAAGTTTAAGCCTTCCTATCTCTGGTGTTTTTAAAGTTATGAGTGTGATATTTCGTATGAAGATAAACAATTTATTTGGCTATCATATGGCGTTCTTGGTTTCTACTTATTTTTAACAGTTTCTGTATTATAAAGCTTTTTTTGAAAAATGAGTTTTGTTTCATTGTGTACATTGTGCATGTTTTCAATGAAACACTCTAATTTTTACAGTGAAACAGATGTAATATATATAGTCTACCATGAAACATCCTTAATAAACATTGAAACGTTGTAATAAATAAGTTACATTAATACATACATCCTTTCAATCAATTAATGAGAAAGGAAAGGAGAAAATAGTGGTAGGCTGAAATTTGTTATTTAAAAGGTTTCCAAAATATGGAATCGTTATAAGATTGCTGAAATATCTAAAAGCGAAAGACTTGTTTCATTGTACGCACACCTAAGTTTCATTGTGAATCGAAAATCTGGTCGGCACTTACGGCATGCTGCGAGAAAGGCGCCTTTTATGTCCACGGAGCATGATTGCCAACTAGGTGGACGCGGGAGGGTTTTAAGCATCTCCATGCTTGATATCATACACTTTCTTGCAACATAGTGATTATAAACGACTGTTTCAATGTTAGACATGTGACCTTAACCTTGCCATCAATGAAACATTCAACATATAAACTATCCTATCTCAGCCATTTCTAAAGTTAAGTATCTTATATTTTGTCATATGATAGACAAATTATTATCAATTTTCATGGTATTTTAGTTTCACAAATTTCGCACATAGTCTTTAATTAATTAAAAAAATAATGAATTTGTTTCATTGTGTACTAATACTGGTGTTCAGTGAACATCATGTTTCATTGTTTACTACATAAATATGTTTCATTGTGAGACTAGGGGGTGTTTTTTGAAACAATTAAAAAAAACTGCACCAAAGAGTGAAAGAAATTTAAAAATATTTAGTTCTTTGGAAAAAGTTACTTTGGTAACTTTAATACACATAGAACACAACAAAAAATTCAATAACGCCAAACTAGACTCTATATCTTGGTAAAAAATTGCGAAACATAAATGAAAAATATTACTTTTGTCACACGAATTCACAATAACGCTCCTAGCAACGTGCTCTTTCTCCGAGGCGCGCTCGCGTATTGGGGAGGTGCTGGGGGTCCTTGAGCCTGCCCTTGCTTGACAGACGGCACTAGCTGATAACACCTAGTTTCCGAGATATCTCAAAGTTTCACTGTGTACGATTGTTTCAATGTTCGACAACTGACCCTAAATATAGTAGGTATACATATACCTATTTAAATATATATACAAGAATTGCTCGTTTAAAGGTATACGACTTATTTTAACGTAACATGAAGTTTATTGTGTAAGATTGTCCCAAAATATTTACTTATTTATGAATGAAAATAAGTAATAAGTAATACTTATATAATGTTAAATTAATAATACTTACATACTTAAATGCAATTTTTTTTATTGTTTATGTTTTGTTATCAAAGATTTATGTTTATGTCAGTAAACTAGATACCTTAGTTTCAATCAGATTTTTTCACAGTAGGTTTCACCTGTGTGCCTTACTAAAATAACCCCTAAACTTAAGGCTGTACCTTGAACAGCAGACATGCATGTTAACAGCGCGTTTCAGCCCAAATTAATGTTTCCAGGCTGACCTTGACCGAATCAATGACAAAAAGTAGATATCCCCTACTCATTGTATGTAGATACAAACCTCTTACTCATGTTATTGCAAACGTAACCTTGCATACTGCAACATAAAGTTTACATAGCAAACTCACCAACTCACCCAAAACTGATAATTAAATGTATAATGTCAAGGTTCAATAAATAAGGAAATAAATAAATAAGGAAAGTAGTATAAGTAGTGTAAGTTTTGTCAATTTTATCGTACCTATGTGACGTATGTTAATCGTCAGTTATTTAATTATAATTTATGTTTTTTTTTTGTGAATTTTTTTTTTGCTTTTGTTATTGTGGTCTCCTTATCACAGAGTAATTAAAGTCAGGTCATTTTATACTGTTTGTCATAGTTGTAGGTAGGTATTCCAAATTGATAGAGCATTTCAAAACGAATCAATAAATATATTATGCTAATATTTTACTATTATGACATCGTAATGTCTAAGTTAGGCCAACACATTTAAGCATTTAGAAGTTGTACTTAAATAATACAATTTTCAAAATATCTAAGTATGTATGTAGGTATGTACCTATGTATTTACACCGAATCTACCACCGCGTCTTAGAGTAGTAGTAGGAAATAAAATACCTACCACTTACATTTATCTAAGTAGGTAGTCCTACTTAGATAAATGTAAGTGGTAGGTATTTTATTTCCTAACAAAAAAAAAAACACTTTTAACACGGAATCTTGACAACTTTATTGTTAATTAAGTAGGTAATCTACCTACGTATTATGTGGCACCTAGGACCCAATCTCCTTATGATACGACGTTTATAGATTTAGATTTAGATATTTATTCTCATAATATGAAATTACATTATAAATTATGCTAAACTAATCTACATGAATTTATATTATGATCGTCATTAACATTAACATGATATTATTTATTAGATACAAATTTAAAATGTCTTAATATATAAGTAAGTACGCAAAAAAATTCTCACTACAGGCAAAAAACGTTTAATACATCTTACGCCCCATGGCAAAGCCGCTTAAATTCTCTCGCCAAAGCTCAATAGTACCAAGGTAAAGACGAAAAATGAGCCAACCAAGAAAAGCCAAACACCGAAATGACTTACGAATCTCCTCAAGTAATAATTTCGTTTCAACATCGATCTGAAGATTAAATCTTGTCGCGGCGGTGGAAATATAATTTCCCGTCTATAAATCGGCCTTCAGCATTTCCACTTTGAATTTTGATGGCGTTTATTTGATTACGTGGAAATGCCTATACTTACTAAATTTACACGTTTTTTAACCGGTGAATATTTTCATGTATTTACTAGCTGTTGCCCGCGACTTCGTACGCGTGGATTTGTATATTGGTGGTTATATATGGCTGCTATTTAACTGATCACCAGATTTAGTAAAATTTAATACCTACCAAAAAAAAATATTTTACCACCCTAAAATAATAAATGATCATAAAAAATTATAACTCCATTTTAATGTGAAATGATTACCAATTTTATTACATTTTACTATCCTATTAAAGGAAATGACACCAAACTAATCATTATTAACCAAAAAATAGTAAATGATTACCAAGTTTCAAATCCCATTTTAATGTGAAATGATAACCAAATTTTTACATCTTGCTATCTTATTAAAGAAAATGACACCAAAATAATCATTGTAAACCCAAAAATATTAAATGACCACCAAAATTAGAACCCCATTTTAATGTTAAATTATAACCAAATTTTTAAATCTTGGTATCCTATTAAAGCAAATGACTCCGAAATAATCATTTTAAACCCAAAAATAGTAAATGACCACCAAAATTGTAACCACATTTTAATTATTAATGTGCAAATATTTAATATATATTATCGTTATCCTATTAAATTAATTAATCCACTTCGTCACCTTTTTCTAGTAGCATTTTATTTCGGTAACAGTCGTAGTTCTAACAACCTAACCTAACCCACTTTTCTAGTAGCATTTCGTTTCTGTAAGGGTCACAGTTCAAACCTAACCTAACCCACTTTTCTAGTAGCATTTCTTTTCTGCTAGGCTCGCAGTTCAAACCTAACCTAACCAACTTTTCTAGTAGCATTTCGTTTCTGTATGGGTCGCAGTTCAAACCTAAACTAACCCACTTTTCTAGTATCATTTCTTTTCTTTAAGGGTCGCAGTTCAAACCTAACCTAACCCACTTTTCTAGTAGCATTTCTTTTCTGTAAGGGTCGCAGTTCAAACCTAACCTAACCCACTTTTCTAGTAGTATTTCTTTTCTGTAAGGGTCGCAGTTCAAACCTAACCTAACCCACTTTTCTAGTAGCATTTCTTTTCTGTAAGACCAAGGCAGCCAGACAGACAGACAGGGGCTAGTAATTTTGGTATCATTTTACTTTATTTGGTAATATGTATACATTTTTTGGTACCTAATCATAGTGATTTAATTAGGTGAAAATATCGCATTAATTTGGTCTTCAAGATTTGGTGATCATTAATGATTTTAGGTAATCGTTCAATATATTTGGTATTTGAATACAATTTGAAGTGCAGTCGTAATTAAAACAGTGGTACTTTTGTAATTTTAGGCCTTATTTTTTTGGTGTTCAGTAATTTTTTTTGGTAAGCATGATTTTTTTATTTAGGGTACCAAAGTATTTTTTGGTGGTCATTATATTTGTAGCCGTTAGCCGTTAGATATTCTACATTAGCTTAGAACATTATGCAGCAAAAGTTCGCAGTAGGACGGTTAATCATTTGTTAATTATTAATATTATACAACCCATGAGACTCTTTCACAACCTACGAAGTTTCAAGCCCCTAACTGAATAAAACTGTTCTCGATATAATCCCTCTCAACCCCCTTAGAAGATTTTCATGTCCACTATTTAATAAAACCTACTACCTAACTACCTGTTTACGAAGTTTGAAGTTCCTAGCTTTAGGTAAATAAAATTTGAACCCTATACAAACTTTCAACCCCTTTTTAACCATTTTAGGAGATGAATTTTAAAAAACGCTGAAATTACTTTTCTTGTATTCTAATACTAATACGCCTTTATACAACGATTCAAGTCCCGCACTCAAATAAATGTTTGACCTCCATACAAATTTTCAATCCCTTTTTCACCACCATGGGGATGAATTATCAAAAACTCTGAAAAAAGTTTTATTCTCTTTTGATAAAATACCTTTTTACGAAGTTTCAAGTTTGTAGCTTTAAATAAAATTTGAACCCTTTACAAACTTTGAACCCCCTTTCGACCCTTTAAGAGATGAATTTACTTTTCTCGTATTTTAATAATATGCCATTTTACAAAGATTAAAGCCCCGCACTCACAAAAATGTTTGATCTCCATACAAACTTTTAATCCTTTTTCACCACCTTGAGGGATGAATTTTCAAAAACGCTGAAATTTGTTTTCTTCTCTTTTAATAAAATACCTTTTTACGAAGTCTCGAGTTCCTAACTTAAAATAAAATTAGAACCCCATACAAACTTTCAACCCCTTTTTAACCCTTTTAAGGGATTTATTTTTAAAAACGCTGAAATTACTTTTCTTGTATTCGAATAATATGCCTCTGTACAAAAATTCAAGCCCCGCACTCACAAAAATGTTTGATCTCCATACAAATTTTCAACCCCTTTTTTACCATCTTGAGATATGAATTTTCAAAAACGCTGAAATTAGTTTTCTTGTATTTTAATTTAATATCTTTTTGCAAAGTTTCAAGTTTCTAGCTTAAAATAAAATTTGAACCCCATACTAACTTTGAACCCCTTTTTAACCCTGTTAGGGGATGAATTTTACAAAACGCTGAAATTACTTTTCCGTTCTTCTAATAATATCCCCAAATACAAAGATTCAAGTCCCGCGCTCGAAAAAATGTTTGATATCCATACAAACTTTCAACCCCTTTTCACCACCTTAGGAGATGAATTTTCAAAAACGCTGAAATTAGTTTTCTTGTATTTTAATTTAATATATTTTTGCAAAGTTTCAAGTTCCTAGCTTAAAATAAAATTTTAACCCTATACGTTTTTTCCACCCCTTTTTAACCCTGTTAGGGGATGAATTTTACAAAACGCTGAAATTATTTATCCTGTCTTCTAATAATATCCCCAAATACAAAGATTCAAGTCCCGTGCTCGAAAAAATGTTTGATATCCATACAAACTTTCAACCTCTTTTTCACCACCTTAGGGGATGAATTTTCAAAAACGCTGAAATTAGTTTTCTTGTATTTTAATAATATATTTTTTTACCAAGTTTCAAGTTCCTAGCTTAAAATAAAATTTGAACCCTATACGAAACCTCAACCCCTTTTTAACCCTGTTAGGGGATGAATTTTACAAAACGCTGAAATTACTTTTCCCGTCTTCTAATAATATCCCCAAATACAAAGAATCAAGTCCCGCGCTCGAAAAAATGTTTGATATCCATACAAATTTTAAACCCCTTTTTCACCACCTTAGGGGATGAATTTTCAAAAACGCAAAAATTACTTTTCTTGTATTTTAATTTAATACCTTTTTGCAAAGTTTCAAGTTCCTAGCTTAAAATAAAATTTGCATCCCAAGACGAACTTTCATCCCCTTTTTAACCCCCTTAGGGGTTGAATTTCCAAAAACGTTGCAATTACTTTTTTTGTAATCGGCTATTATGCCTTTCTAAGAAGTTTCAAAGCATTTGTAATGGATTCAAACTTTCAACCCCTTTTTAACCCTGTTAGGGGATGAATTTTCAAAAACGCTGAAATTACTTTTCCCATCTTATAATAATATCCCCATATACAAAGTTTCAAGTCCAACACTCACAAAAATATTTGATCTCCATACAAACTTTCAACCCTTTTTTCACCACCTTGGGGGACGAATTTTCGAAAACGCAGAAATTAGTTTTCTTGTTTTTTAATATAGTACATTTTTACAAAGTTTCAAATTCCTAGCTTAAAATAAAACTTGCACCCCATACAACTTTTCATCCCCTTTTTAACCCCCTTAGGGGTTGAATTTTTCAAAATCGCTTCTTATCTCTTGTACACTTTATAAATTCAACCTAGTGTGCAAATTTCAACTTTCTAGCTTTCGTAGTTTCGGCTCTGCGTTGATGAATCAGACAGTCAGTCAGGACACTTGCATTTATATAATACTAGCTGTTGCCCGCGACTTCGTACGCGTGGATTTGTATATTCATATTCATAATCATATTCATATTTTATTGATAACGTTAATTACATGTTAGGAGTAAGTACATAAAATAAAATTACATTTCACTAAATGTAAACATACTTAACAACAAATAAAAGCAGAACAGAAATACATACCGTAAAACGAGGTGACTTTAGGAAATTTTGGGGATACTTTGATAGTTTTAAAACTGCCACTAAATTATCATTATTCATTATTTTCTCGAACTGTTCGTGTAACAAGTTAGATTATTATACATACTTGTTTACCTACTACTAAAAAATCCGAATAAAAATATGTACCGGCTGAAAAACTGAAATATCGAAGTCGCCCCTGCATTTGAAAGTCACCCCGGTTTACGGTATGTCGTGTCGATCATAATTATAAACTTAAAACTAAAATAATTCCATGTTTCGTTAAATAATTTTAAATAGTTACATTAAGGCTTTCTAATAATCCATATTAAAATATCTAAATTAAAAATTACATTTTACAGTGAAAGTAATGTCCCATCATGGTCCCATCGAAACAGTGATTTAGACTTTCACATTGTGTGTATGGATCAATGACACCCTGTCGAAGAATTCGTCGATCGTGTAGCAGGCCATCTCCAATAACATTTTTTTAATCTTTCTAGTAAATGTGACATCACTAAGGACATCTCTGATTTCAGCAGGTAACGTGTTGAACAGTCTGACGCCTAAAACGCCAAGGGATTTCTTAGCTTTAGCGGTAGTATGGGCCGGTACCAGAATGAGACTTCCACCGCGCGTGCTTCTACCCGACTGCTGCTCACGGGTTTTATAAGATTACGGGGATTAAAAGATAGCAGTAGGGACGGTTAATCATTTGTTAATTATTATACAACGCATGAGATTTGTTTTTCACAACCTGGCTACGAAGTTTCAAGCGCCTAACTGAATAAAATTGTTCTCAATATAGTCCACTATTTAATAAAACCTCTACTACCTAACTACCTATTTACGAAGTTTGAAGTTCCTAGCTTTAAATAAAATTTGAACCCTCTACCAACTCTCAACCCCTGTTTAAACTTTTAGGGGATGAATTTTTAAAAACGCTGAAATTACTTTTCTTGTATTGTAATAATATGCCTTTATACAACGATCCAAGTCCCACACTCAAGTAAATATTTGGGTTCCATACAAATTTTCGACCCCCTTCACCACCTTGGGGGTTGAATTATCAAAGACTCTGAAATTAGTTTTCTTTTCTCTTAATAAAATATTTTTTACGAAACTTCAAGTTCCTAGCTTTAAATAAAATTATAACCTATACAATCTTTCAACCCCTTTTTAACCCTGTTATGGGATGAATTTTTAAAAACGCTGAAATTAGTTTTCTTATGTTCTAATAATATGGCTTTATACAAAGATTTAAGTCCCGCACTCTCAAAAATATTTGATCTCCATACAAACTTTCAACCCCTTTTTCACCTCCTCGGGGGATGAATTTTTAAAAACGCTGAATAGGTTTTTTTGTTTTTTTAATAAAATACCTTTTTACGAAGTTTCAAGTTCCTAGATTTAAATAAAATTTGAACCCTATACAAACTTTCAACCCCTTTTGGACCCTTATAGGGGATGAATTTTTAAAAACGCTGAAATTACTTTTCTCGTATTCTAATAATATGTCATTATACAAAGATTCAAGTCCCGTACTTACAAAAAATGTTGACCTCCATACAAATTTTCAACCCCTTTTTCACTACCTTAAATGTTGAATTTTGAAAAACGCTGACAATAGTTTTCTTCTCTTTTAATGAAATAACTTTTTACGTAGTTACAAATTCGTAGCTTAAAATAAAGTTTAAACCCTATACAATCTTTTAACCCCTTTTTAACCATTTTAAGGGATGAATCTTTGAAAACGCTGAAATTACTTTTCTTGAGATCTAATAATATGGCTTTATACAAAGATTCAAGTCCCGCACTCTAAAAAATATTTGATCTCCATACAAACTTTCAACCCCTTTTTCACCACCTTGGGGGATGAATTTTCGAAAACGCTGAAATTAGTTTTCTTATTTTTTTATATAATACATTTTTACAAAGTTTCAAATTCCTAGCTTAAAATAAATCTTGAACCCCATACAACCTTTCATCCCCTTTTTAACCCTTTTAAGGGATGAATTTTTAAAAACGCTGAAATTACTTTTCTTGAGTTCTAATAATATGGCTTTTTACAAAGACTCAAGTCCCGCACTCTCAATCATATTTGATCTCCGTACAAACTTTCAACCCCTTTTTCACCACCTCGGGGGATGAATTTTTAAAAACGCTGAAATAAGTTTTCTTGTTTTTTAATTTAATACTTTTTTGCAAATTTTCAAGGTCCTAGCTTAAAATAAAATTTGCACCCCAAGACAAAGTTTCATCCCCTTTTTTACCCCCTTAGGGGTTGAATTTCCTAAAACGTCGCAATTACTTTATTTTGTAATCGGCTATTATGCCTTTCTAAGAAGTTTCAAAGCATTTGTAATGGATTCAAACTTTCAACCCATTTTTAACCCTGTTAGGGGATGAAGTTTCAAAAACGCTGAAATTACTTTTCCTGTCTTATAATAATATACCCATATGCAAAGTTTCAAGTCCCACACTCACAAAAATATTTGATCTCTATACAAACATTCAACCCCTTTTTCACCACCTTGGGGGATGAATTTTCGAAAACGCTGAAATTAGTTTTCTTATTTTTTTATATAATATATTTTCACAAAGTTTCAAATTCCTAGCTTAAAATAAATCTTGAACACCATACAACCTTTCATCCCCTTTTTAACCCTTTTAAGGGATGAATTTTTAAAAACGCTGAAATTACTTTTCTTGAGTTCTAATAATATGGCTTTATACAAAGACTCAAGTCCCGCACCCTCAATATTATTTGATCTCCGTACAAACTTTCAACCCCTTTTTCACCACCTCGGGGGATGAATTTTTAATAACGCTGAAATTAGTTTTCTTGTTTTTTAATTTAATACTTTTTTGCAAAGTTTCAAGGTCCTAGCTTAAAATAAAATTTGCACCCCAAGACAAAGTTTCATCCCTTTTTTTACCCCCTTAGGGGTGGAATTTCCTAAAATGTCGCAATTACTTTATTTTGTAATCGGCTATTATGTCTTTCTAAGAAGTTTCAAAGCATTTGTAATGGATTCAAACTTTCAACCCCTTTTTAACCCTGTTAGGGGATGAAGTTTCAAAAACTCTGAAATTACTTTTCCTGTCTTATAATAATATACCCATATGCAAAGTTTCAAGTCCCACACCCACAAAAATATTTGATCTCTATACAAACATTCAACCCCTTTTTCACCACCTTGGAGGATGAATTTTCGAAAACGCTGAAATTAGTTTTCTTATTTTTTTATATAATATATTTTCACAAAGGTACAAATTCCTAGCTTAAAATAAATCTTGAACCCCATACAACCTTTCATCCCCTTTTTAACCCTTTTAAGGGATGAATTTTTAAAAACGCTGAAATTACTTTTCTTGAGTTCTAATAATATGGCTTTATACAAAGAGTCAAGTCCCGCACCCTCAATAATATTTGATCTCCGTACAAACTTTCAACCCCTTTTTCACCACCTCGGGGGATGAATTTTTAAAAACGCTGAAATTAGTTTTCTTGTTTTTTAATTTAATACCTTTTTGCAAAGTTTCAAGGTCCTAGCTTAAAATAAAATTTGCACCCCAAGACAAAGTTTCATCCCCTTTTTTACCCCCTTAGGGGTTGAATTTCCTAAAACGTCGCAATTACTTTGTTTTGTAATCGGCTATTATGCCTTTCTAAGAAGTTTCAACGCATTTGTAATGGATTCTAACTTTCAACCCCTTTTTAACCCTGTTAGGGGATGAATTTTCAAAAACGCTGAAATTACTTTTCCTGTCTTATAATAATATACCCACATACAAAGTTTCAAGTCCCACACTCACAAAAATATTTGATCTCCATACAAACTTTCAACCCCTTTTTCACCACCTTGGGGGATGAATTTTCGAAAACGCTGAAATTAGTTTTCTTGTTTTTTAATATAATACATTTTCACAAAGTTTCAAATTCCTAGCTTAAACTAAAACTTGAACCCCATACAACCTTTCATCCCCTTTTTAACCCCCTTAGGGGTTGAATTTTTCAAAATCGCTTCTTATCTCTTGTACACTTTACAAATGCAACCTATTGTGCAAATTTCAACTTTCTAGCTTTTGTAGTTTCGGCTCTGCGTTGATGAATCAGTCAGTCAGTCAGTCAGTCAGTCAGTCAGTCAGGACACTTGCATTTATATATATAGACATATATATTATATAGATTATACTCGTAGCTGAACGAAATAGCTGACAATAGACGCTTAAAAATCAATTTTATAGTACATATGGTGCTACTTTCCCGAACTAGTGCGGGAAAGAACACTTTCCGTGCGTATGTCGAAAGTTTAAAGTGCCATATGTACTGTAAAACGTTGTACGATACACGTGCGAATAGGTAATTCGCAAATCGTGTCGAGTTAAAACACTCCCTTCGGTCGTGTTTTAATTTATCGCCACTCGTTTCGAATTTCCTCTTTTCCGCACTTGTATCGTAAATAACTATTTCCAGCCAAAAATATATTTTCACTATCAAACACAAAATGCTTACCATTATTAAAATTGCCGTTTTCCAGAACTGGCCATGTAAAAATTAAGTCTTTGACTTCTATAAGCATAAGAGACATAAATATCTTTTAATTCCCGCGACATAAATAAAGTCCGTCAACCAAATCTTGTCAGTAGTAAAAGGCGGCAAATTTGAAAAATCGCGGGTTAGCAACACTGTGTTCAAATAATTCCAAAACGCGTGTTATCAGTGTTTTATCTGTGGAATGTGGATCGTCAATGACAGCCGTCACCTTATTTGTTTTCATTTGGTTTTCATTCTGAATCGTTTCTGTTTCAAGAGATATTTCTGCTATCACCATTAAATACCAATACATTAAATAAGAATAAGCAAAGCTAAGGGGCCTACAATGTACAATCATGCTCGTTGATGGTAAACATTACTAAAAATGGAGGTTATGACAAGTACTGGAAGAACTCTTTCGAACTTTTAAGATTATGTTCAGTTTTTTTGTTTTAGGGTTAAAAGGCATAAATAAAATGAAAACGTATGCCTAAATCTATCCAACAAGACCATAAATTGTGTCCTGGAAACCGTCCATAGGCCCACATGTCTAATATTTTCAGCAATCAGTTGTGACTATTTACAAAGGTAAACCTTTTAAACAGTATTAAGAGCCTTGATTATATCGCCGTTCTTTCGCAATATCTACCTAATCCATACATGTTTGTTGCAGGATTAAATCTTGCCCAATATAAGGCGTTCGTAGTAGAAAGTATCTCTTCAGACAATACTTACCTATGGCGGTTTATATACGTGTACAACGCAACCAAGTCGAAAAGTGCCCCTTATCTTATTTACCTTTAAATTAAATAAACACCCAAATATCAGTTGTTTTATTTTTAATATGTATATTGTACAATATATACCAATCAAAAAAATTACACAGGTATGTCATATTCATTCAGAACAGTACACTAATTTACATTAACAAGTGGCATATTATATTGTAAATAACAAATATATGCACTATCTAATTATCTGCATTTTGATATGATTTTATTTTAGTATAGGGAGTTGTTTTTGATATCTTCAAATTTGTTCATCATTTTGATTAACATTGTTTTAACATCGCTTTTAAATTGTCCGTCCATGTTTCAATTTTTTTCAATAAACCGCGAGTGACAATTTGAATTGACGTACGCAGGGCGCGCTCAGCGGAAAAAAAATCTTATGGTTCGATGTACATTGCTGCTTTTCTTAGCGCAATACTGCTCTTTGAGTGTTGCCCTACTTTAGTTTGCTTTACATTACTACTGACAAGATTTGGTTGACGGACTATAGTTCCCATATAACCTTTGTCTCATTAGTTTCAAAGCCAATGTCGCCTACAATGTCACGGGCCAACCTAAAATATGCCATTGTGGCTCACGCACTCGCCTCGCCCGCCTACCTTCAACATCCTATAGGCAGACATTATAAATTCATTAGAGGGCAGTGTCCATCGTGTGACAGCGCTTTTATGATAATTGCCGTTACCCCTTTACTGGCGCTGAAGTTTGGCCACTCATTTTTAGACAAAAGTTCCCGTGAAGCCATTAGCTTTATGTTGACGTTGACGTCGTAAAGTTTCTACTGTGTGGTTTGCATTATAGATATAGCTATTACATTTTAGTATTACCTAGATAGTATTTGCATGATGTTTGGGAATCCTCTCACAAAGACAATGAGTTCTTGTTTAAATCGAGCAAAAACCCATCTACCTGTTTTGCTTAATAACTTACTTATATAAAGTGGCAAGTTCATTTTTCACTTTTTACTATAGGTTTGCCATTTAACTGATACGTTTGGTAAGAAATTAGTATTAAATGAATTTAGTATGATTTGTAATAAGTAACTAAATTATTATTAAATAGTTTTAGTCCCATAACGCAGCTATCTCGTAGAAAATTACCACAAAACTTTTTACCAACCTATAATTTACATGGTTAGTAGGTAGGTAACGTTTGAAAGTTTTCTAATTTTAAGCAGATTCAATATTTGTAGCACAGTAGAAGCACGATCCCAAAATGGATATTTAGGTAAAGGTACTAAATAATTACCAAAAAAAAATTTTTTTTAGTCGAGGTACCTAGTCCACTTTATTCAGTAAATGAGTATAATTATGACTTTGACATTTGAAATTGTAAATTGAATCGTGTAAATTTGACATGTTCTCATTTATTGATATTCAACGTAATATGTATACCTACCTAGTATTTATTGTATTTAGAACATGACGATCATCAAGAGATACTCGTACTTAGTTATTCCCGTATTTTGTTTTGACATGAATTGGTAAAATTGTTGACAGAAGATTGATTACTTTAAGACATTTTTAATTTGTATATAATAAATAATATCATGTTAATGTTAATGACGATCATAATATAAATTCATGTAGATTAGTTTAGCATAATTTATAATGTAATTTCATATTATGAGAATAAATATCTAAATCTAAATCTATACCTATGTACATATATTATAAATTTAGTACGTCAAGTTTAGTCTCTAGTGTCTCTTCATAGTTCCCCAGCACAATGGGAAGGATGGACGCAGTCACGTCCTCATTAGCCGCTGCGTCGGATTACACGCCGGCCAACTTCACTTACGAACACTCTGAAAGACAACTGCCGTATTCGAACTTCAAGATATTCACAAGAGACGACACGTACTAAATCCATTGTATTGATCGTGTTAGATATCTATTAGATGTGAATTAGATCTCTAAGTAATATCTTGTGGAAATCGTTCAAGAGTATCTCCAGAATCGCGGAAATGTCAAATTTGACGGGTTAGATCTTAAACATATCGTTATCGTATCTTGGCGATGTCTAAAAGATATCTTATAGATGTCTATTACAAAATTCGAATCGGGCCCGAAGTATTATATTACAAAACTAACGTTTTAAAAGCATCGACAATGACTAGACGACTTTAAAGCCTTTAGTGGACAGCGACAATATTTTTGCCAACATCCTTACCTATGTAAAATAAAAACTCATACCTACCTATAATAAGTACCTACAATGTTAATGGAAGATTTACAATTCCAGTTCTAAGGCAAAAGGTTTGAGTGATATGTTAAATTATTAAATGTTTTCTCATGCTAGAATAATTGCAGAAATAAATGTATATACGGTCGAAAGTATTAATTTATGACCCATTTCGTACTTTGTCACAGTGACAATCAATATGAAAGTAGCTAGGGACCTCATACTATTGGCACTATGACAAGGTACAAAATGGGTCATAAATTAAAACTTTCGACTTGTTCCTACTTGTAAAACCAAATTGTAATTATAATTTGAAAAAAAGCTCGGTTATATCGAGGCTATCTTCTAAACTCATTGAAATTCAGCTAATGAATAATGAAAACTTAGTTTATCTCTAAGGGTTTCAAATAAGTTCGTAATCTCCTTTTAACGCGAGGCTGAATTGAATCTGTCAACGGTTTAAGAAGTTACGGGTACTTTTAATCGAATACCCCTGGGGCAATGACGCCTCCATCAGATAGCGGCGTGCTTTATCTATGACATCGAGCTCATCGGAGGTATTTTAGGTCAGATTATTATTTCGTCTACCTTTGTATAAAAGTAGAACTTCATTATAGATTGCTTATTGTTTTTTTAGGTGAACCACCTATACGAGAAGATGGTATAAAAATAATAAAACTTTCGGAAAAGAAGTGGGATATGTTTTCACAAAATATGCATCGGATGGACCCTGTGACCGGAGAATTAAATTAAACGGGCCTTAACCTCTAGCCTAAACGGTTTATTTTTAAAATAAGTATACAATACGACAATATAACCAATATTATAGGTATAAATATTGCCAATTGATACAATATTGTGATATTTTTAAAGTTATCGTATCTGTTTGATTTTTAAATAATACCGATCAGGTCCTAGAGTCTAACGACTCTAAGTAGGCATTTTAGGTATTTCATATCTTAAATACTTTAAGTTATAATTAATAAACGTATCTTACAACGCTACTATAACTACCTACTATTCCGCTAACAATAATGATATTCGTTTATTTTTAAGACTATTCAAATTGTATAATCGAGTTATTTATAATTTCACACATCATGTCGTAGTCACGGGACGACACGCGAGCATACTGAATGATGTCATTAAAAACTTTCGGTGAATTATTTCATATCATATTATCTGCGTGCTCCTCAAGATTAAATGTCATGTAAAAAAACATGCAGGCCTTCAAGCACTTTACTTCTAACCGCAAATCTAAGTAACAGAAACCTCTCATTTGAGACGTTCATTGCTCCGTCAGCTGTCTCCGCGGCCTGCCTTGGCCAGCCTGTAGAATTTGTATAGACCCAGCCTGTAGACTATAAACTCAGCTCCAGTATATCCGAGATCTACTCATCATTCTCTTGCCCTTGTCCCATTAGCTTGGGGTCGGCGCAGCATGTCTTCCTCTTCCATACCTCTCTGTCACCCGTCATCTCATCATTCACTTGCGTTCGTTTCATATCATCTCTCACACAGTCCATCCACCTTTTTCTCGGTTTTCCTCTCCTTGTACTTCCCTCCACATTCATTCGTAATGTCTTTCCCGTCACATGCCTTTCATCCCTCCGCATCACATGCCCATAGCACGCTAGGCGGTTTGCCGTTACTTACTCTGATATCCGAGATCTACTATTATGAGTTATTATTAAAAGTTACTCTTAAACTGGTTCTTCTAAAGCTGAGGTGGTTAAGTGATGTGTGGGCTGATATCATTCTTATCGTTTACCGTAAGCAGGCAAATCGAACACTCTTGTAATCCAGTATACTCGTAAGAGCGCTTTTGGTACATACATTTAAGTACATTTATTTTGTGTCACAGTTCTATTGGTTCACCTGAAGAATAGACTCCTATTCTCGGTATGCAATCGTTATATTGATAAGATAACTCACACAAGGAATGTTGTACTCTTCTCTTTAAGGTCCAGTAATAGCATGACCGCCAATTGCGCATAGTTATTGCATAACGAGAGGCCAAATTCCACTGGATTTAAGTAGCTACATCTTTTATGTAGGCAGTCGAATAGTCGTCAATGCAGTAGGTAGGCTTTTATGCTCTCTCTACATACCACGCGCGTACGCATTCTGAATCACTACAACCTTCTCCCTCTAGCTGTAGGATCGGAAAGAGAAGGAACTCGTATGAAATTTGTGCATTCTACCCAAAGGGTCATCTCAGCAGACTAAAATAAAGTAGAGCAAGTCTGCGAAGTATTGATGCAATTTAGATATTTGATAATTCAGTTAAAATAAGTTAGCCTACGACTGCGAGACAAAGCCTCAAATATTTTACAAACGCCAACTGTTACCTGCAATCTTGACCAGTCCGCTTATGTAGCCGCCATTGTAGAAGCAAAAACGTTCCCACATAGAGCAACTGGTAAAGAAAATATCAATAAGATATTTCGCACCGAGAAACTTCAATGATTTTAAGGATACGTTGTGGGTTAGTATCCCGGATTGCTGTTTCAAAGAAGCGCACGCTTTAGCATTAGGTTACCAGTGCTGTTAAATGAACTTACGAGTAGTGGTGACTATACTTCTACTCTAGAATAATTATGTAGATATACAAGACCCAAGAATATGTAGTGCTTCACGTGTGCAAGCTGGCACAAGTAACGGCTCCCAAATGCCGTATTGCGTGCGGCGAGGCGTGTCACCAAGGCACCAAACGGACACAATTATGGAGCAAGATAATCCTACTCTGTTATTTGACACTGTCTAAAGCATACGGTAATTTAACACGGGAACATAGCCTATACGTCAATATAACTAACCTAGAGAAATCGGAGTATTTCTAGGTTTGACTTCTCATAAATTTATGCGTATTTACTTTATTTGTATCTTATTTTTTGCTGGCCTATGGCAGGCGAGTGATTTGCAGTTTTATTTTTTTTAAGGTAAATATATAAGCTCAATCAAACCCTTACAAGCTCTAGAGTTACACTAATAGTACTTACTTACCTGAAAACCACAACTTCTGTTAAGTTTCAGACACTTTTACGGCGCGCCGCAAACATTATAGAAAGAAGTTATGAACCTAGATTTAATATTAATTAATTAATTTGTTTCAACAATTAATTGCCTCGTTCTAACTTCGAAACTTGTGCGAGTTAAACTAATATCGAAATCTTAAATAGTTAGCAAAACATTTGACCCACAAGGATCAAAGACTTTCGTATCAGTCAAGCCACAAGAATGTGGTTTAATGTTATTTGCAACTTGATGCCAACAGATCGAGACGATGGATACTATTTAGTTCAATTAATACAAAATTAGTAAGTAGGTATCCGCAGGCGGTAGGTGTAGTACTCTGCAGGCTCTAGAATAGTTTTTCTCATCGATTTTAATGACTTTGATTCCAACAGTCACATATTTTTCAAGATCAAGAATGATCTGTTTTTGTTTACTCTTTCTCGGACAAAAATGTTTTTGATAGAATCCTCTCCTAATTAAACTACGAGTATATGGTGAAATACAGATTTTGTCTCAAAGTTTAAATTGCCTGTATACCTACTTACCTAGTTAAACTTGTTGGGGATGTATACGAAAGTAGGTAATCGATATGACGCCTACAATTCAAGCTAAATTGAATGTATACCAAATTTCGTGATATGGTAGCAAGAAACAATGTGGAATAGTGCCCCAGGAGATTAAGTTACGCAACTGGCGATGCGCGTAATGGTATGAACCAGCAAACATGCCGGCGCCGAGCAGACATATTATTAGCCACCATTACCTCGTGGCCATTCATAACGGGCAGCCGAATTCCTGTTACTCGGGTCAACAAGCCCTACGATGGATACGCTGGGCTCAGAAGAACACTGCTATACAAAGGGATATTACAGAAAAGATCTCGAGAACCCTGAAGTGTTAATGCCAACATTGCCAACAAACACAATTTTTTTATCTTCTGTGTTGGGAATTGTAGCTTTGTAAAAATTATGCAGTTCCAACGCCGATTTTTGGAAATCCCTGTATAAAGTTCTCCGAGATAACTTGGATACTTATTACAAAACATAGCCTTCAGGTCTAAGAGGAATCGTAAAACTTTTTAAATTAGGTATGCATGTTACGCATTCTGTGTGCAGTGTGTATTCGTATATATAAGAAAAAAAAACAGTCTTCCGTTTAAAATTAGGATTCTGTAAAATTCTCTCGTTCAAAAATGACCCCAAAGATAACCTCTTTTATCAGCCTTGGTGCGTTTTTGTAGACTATTTGTACCAGGGATCGCGGCCGCTTTGTGGTGATTTAAAGATGCCCTCGATACGCTGCGCCCGATTATGTTATCTTGAGCCTCGAAATTGATCGGATTGCAGTGGCCCGAGGAAAAGTCCGAGGCACGCCTCCCAAAATTACATGCTTGGGCCGCTCAAGTAATAATATGAACGGTGGAGGTCTCTTGTGATGTAAACTGGGAGCAGTTTGGTAAATCTAATGAATGTGTGATGCATTTAAATTTTGCTCTGATCTTGTATATGTAGCTAATTCCTTGACTTGGCTGCATTAAGGAGGATTCTTTGGATCTCATAGTTAAGTTGAAAGGTGTGGTATTTAAAGATTTAAACTCACGTAATTTACGCGCTATGTGCTTTCCCACTTAATATCATTACGCTTAATATATTTTCCGTATATTTAATGAGCCTTTTTCACTCATATCATAGCTCGCATTAAGAATCTAATTGTAGGTACATAAACTACCTACTTACTTATTATTTTCTGAGGAACCAACTGTCTATGATCTCTCAGAATCGCATATAAGAGGATATCAGTAATATCCTCTTTAAATTATTTAAACATTATTTTTACTCAGTTACGGCGAAACAAAAAGAGGATTGTGACTTTGATCGCTCGTTTATAAATTCGTATAGCGTTAAGTCTGGCTAGCAGTTTAAAGTCTGGCTAGAACATTGTAACAAAAGTTTTAAGTTACTTTCCGAAGCCGTACAGAAACACTAACGACTCGAACGAAATATTGACACAAGTGCGGGCTTCTGTATATTCCGCCTGCCACTGTTTGTTTCCGTCTGACTTTGAGGGCTTAAACCTTTGATGTCGAATACCAGAGCCCTTCAGTTGACTTAGCTGGAACACGGAACCCTGGAGCCGATATGCTTTGAACTAATTGGAGTGATTTGTTCTTTAGAATTTTAATCAGAAATCAATGGCAGTTGCGATGTTTAACAGCGTACTACCTATCTAGTTTTCTTCAAATAATTTAGTCTTATCAGCAAGGACTATGCTGTGCAAGCAATAACTGTGCTCGACGTGGTCCCAGTACATGTCATCTTGAAACTTAAGTCATTGTCAATAGAGGTGACAGCAGGGTGGCATTAGCATGTCGAGCACTAGTAAGTTTACCTTATTACTTAATAGTTTTTTAGGGATCCGTACCCAAAGGGTAAAAACGGGACCCTATTACTAAGACTCCGCTGTCCGTCCGTCCGTCCGTCCGTCTGTTACCAGGCTGTATCTCACGAACCGTGATAGCTAGACAGTTGAAATTTTCACAGATGATGTATTTCTGTTGCCGCTATAACAACAAATACAAAAAACAGAATAAAATAAAGATTTAAGTGGGGCTCCCATACAACAAACGTGATTTTTGACCGAAGTTAAGCAACGTCGGGCGGGGTGTACTTGGATGGGTGACCGTTTTTTTGCTTGTTGTGCTCCATTTTTTGTTGATGGTGCGGAACCCTCCGTGCGCGAGTCCGACTCGCACTTGGCCGGTTTTTTTTTAGTTTGATCCACTTATAGTATTCCCAATTACTTAGTCACGGCCATAAACACTTAGGTAGACACATATAACTAAGTAAAAAAAAGTTTTAATAATTGTCTTATGAATACGTGTAAAACTTGTTTCCTCTAGTAAACGGGCTCATTGCTCTCAACTCAAATTACTATTATTAGCAAAGATGCGTAATAACATCATGTAATCGAATCAGTTCACTTAAGACACAAAACAGGCGCGCATTCTATTATCATACTTATGTCATGCGAGCGCAACGATCCACCACTTTCTCTTCATAGATATCGAATTGGGTCAGCGTTTTGACTCATGGCAGTCATGGCTAGGCTTATGTCATAGATGAACTCCAGTAGACTCCATATTATGAAGATTACACGATGGGTTTTACTCACCATACATAACCCTTTTTATTAGGTACCGTAGAGTTTCGTATCTTTGCCTGGGCTCCCTATTTTCGCCTACTTTGACAAAAGTTGCCATTAACAAAATGTTTCTAATGTAAGCCTTACATAAAACTACTAAATACAAAGTATTTTTTACGGGTGTCAACATTCTTCGAACAATCTGCGGCTAACTTCACACAGTTTACGTTCAGTGAGGTTTTTTCGCGACGCCGACCACACGTTTTTTTAAGCCAGTGTTTGAACTTCGGTTTTTAACAGTGATACAGACCAGGTAATGTTAAACTCTTTACATGATTATATACTATAACTATTTCTTTTTCATATGAAACTATTATTTAATGGCTAGCTTACGTTTAGAAGTCACAATTGGATAAAACATTGGTGAAGGTACTTTGCGTCCATCTTGTTGCCAAATTTCGCCTACCCCTAGGGTTGTCAAATTTGTTTTACCACATTAATAGGGTATTTGACTGTAAGTATTTCAAATAAATTATTTTACACCATGCATGAAATAAAGCAGCATAAGGTTAATAGAGAAACGTAGACAGCAGTTATTTTTTAGACACAATTTATATTTTAAAACCGGTATAAAACTATAAACAATAGGTAACTTGATTGTGACGTCACATGCTAATGTTACATAATAAACCCCATAGTAGCAAAATCGTTTTGACAGTTCGAAAAAAGAAACTGATTTGACTAGTAGTCAAATACCCTATTGGTCAAATACCCTATTGGTGGTGGATGGCATTACTTGTTTCCAAATTTAAATATTTTTGTACAGTCAGCAACAGAAGTTGCTCAGCGAGCCAGGTTTAAATATTAAATATTTTTGTTAAAAATTATAATTTTTTTACTTATAAACCATTACTCCCCTTTATTTGGCATGTTGGTTAATTTTTGGCAGCCCTAGCTTCGTTATAGAAAATGTATGAAACCAACTTCAGACTGTTACCAAACTTCGCCTACTACACCGTTTTTTTTAAATATGGCTAGTCTGGTGTAATTAAGGTTCATAGTATAGTAGCACATTCCAAATAGATACGACTTAACATGTGTTAGTCACAGAAAAGTGTATTATTAGCGGTAAAGCATGCCGTAGGCGAAGATTGGGAAAAATACCCAAACATCGCCTATTGCCTTTGAGGCCATTTTTTACCAACTTAACCAATGAAATTCAAAGTTTCAATTGTGAATACTGATAGTTAGGAACACTAAAAAACGTTTTTTCGCCTTAACGGATTAAAATGCTTTCAAATTTGAGAGATTTTTTAGGAAAAGTGTCAAAACCCAGGTGAAGATAGGAAACTCTACGGTACCTACTGTCTTTTTTTGCATGTGCAAATTAAAATAATCGCACGTCGTTTTTACAGGGCAATGTCTGCAGTTGAATTTTAATTCACGCATGTCATGAATGCGGACGCAAATAAAGTGAGCTTTTTAGCGATAAAACCGCCCACTCACTGTTTAACCTCTACCCTTAGGATGTGTAACTGGTACAGCGTATTTTTTAGGAGTGCAGTAAAAAGTAAGTATTTATGTTATGTTGCATAAGCTCTCGCGTGCTCATCCCTTATTTGTATGGGAGCGCCAATAAGCATTGCGCACCAATTGTCTTATAGTAGGTATGCTCCATCTAGTGAGTAGGTAAGTGATCTGTGGCTTACGTATTCTGATAGCAGATAACTGAGCAATCCTCTGAAAAAGGTCATGCTCATAAATAAACCTTCCTGCAACAGTCATAAGGTATAAATTATGGTCGTTGCAAATGGCGTAACGCAACTGATTGATGCGCACCTCAACATTGGAAGCATTGAACTCAAAATTAAAGTAAGTATAAAATATTATGACGTGACCACTATCGAGGAATGTTATCTTTTATTTGTTTCTTTGGTCTTATTAAAAACTGACGTTTATGATGATATGATGATACTAGGCGGAATCCACCAGCACTATTTAAGTCCATGTGCGGCACAAAAATACTGTGCGGCACAGTATTTTTATACTGAAAAAGCGCGTTCCGTTGCGTAGTTTTAAAGATCTAAGCATACATAAGGACAGACATGCAGCGGGAAGAGACTTTGTTTTATACTATGTAGTGATATGCTTATGCCGCACAGTGGGATCCACGTTTTGCAAAGTTAGCTTTATCTTCCAGTTACAGAATAAGTATTAGTTCTGCCGTACAGAACGGACACTTCCTACAAAACCTAAGTTTGACAGCGATTCAGGGTCGAATCATGATATCCCTTTCTAACTTATGTCACTCTCCTTTCGGCTATTTAGGGTTGTCAAAGTTCGAGTCATTATCTTATCTGTGGTCGCCATCATAATTGCTCGGAGAATGCTGAGCCGAACCGAGCCGAGTTTGCCCGAAGTCAGGAGTATCTCTCCACTGGTATCGTCTGAAAGTGCTCCAACTATGATTTGTGCTGTCCACAGCAAAATGTATGGTTGCTACTTGTTACAGGCGTTCTATTTCCGATGCAGGTCATAGTCCGAGGAGTAGCGGAGCACAATGCAGAATTAATGAGCGTTTTACGTGCCGTCGTAAACCGCAACCCTCCGATATTACTGTTCCCTGTAACCGTACCTACTTCTCGTATGAAACGTGCTGCCCATTACTTACTTTTTCTGGTTGTAGCTTAGCAACAAAAAGTTCATCTAAACATCTGGCACAGTTGGCAAAAATGATGAAAAATAACAAATATGTCTGCCACAGACTAAACCCTACCGTAAAATGGGGTGAGTAGGTGCAAAACTGACATTCAAACCTCGATAACATTTTATTTTAACAAACTGAATGGTGTATATAATAAGTGTTCCGGACGTTTGTATTTTATTTTGGATGGTTCAATTTCATAATTTTGACGATAAACAGGAAATCCCACCTCACCCCGTAGTCCCTCGTATTTGGGGTGAGTTGGGTTTTCATACAAAGGTGATTTTGGAAGATTGTTGGATCGATTTTTTTTATTATGAGTATTACTATAGCTCCATTTTAAATTGGAATACATTATTTTTGTAGCAGTAGCCTTAAAAACCCATCTCATCCCCCTTTCATCCCTTCTTTCCCCATTCATAACCCAACTCTCCCCGCGAACCCTACTCACCCCATTTTACGGTACCTCTAGTTTAAATTTTCGACTTATACAAACAAGGCTTAACACAAGCCAGTTAGCATAAAAACTTTAAACCATTATTAAGGTTTAAATAAACGATCACAACCTTTACTATTTGCTCAAGTATCATGTCTACATGCTAATTGGTTTCGATATTTGATTTTGATGTTGACTGCCAATTTTTACACGTGAAAACCATTACGTCTTGTATTATGTACCTATAGATAAATAAGGCGTAAATATTGAATCGATACTGATAACAGTAAGTACGAAGAACTAAAAAAATCTTCTGGCTATAGTATTCTGGGAGGATTAGATAGGTAGTTTTAAACCACTTACGCCACTTTGAAAAATTAGAAATAACGCTTCTTTAAACAAAGAAAAGAAGGAACCTTGTTTAAGAAAATTATTTTTTTTGTAAAATCGTGGGTGATTTTTTTTAATAGATAGGTACATAGTTTTTATTCAGCTATCTGAAGAGTGCAAACATCAATCTCTAGAATAATATTTAACTTAAATCCAGTAACTTGAATGCCATACGATAAATAAATTCAGTTATATCATTCGTCCCTTTAATAAATTCCCAAAATACATACTTTTATTACCTACATAAAGGAATCAATTTAATTTATTGACAACATCAAAGGGTCCTAATTTTTTTTTAAATCCACTTTATTGGATGGCCTGTCCTACATGTAATGATTTGTTTGTTTTTGCCATCGATACAAACCTATTACTACAAAATATTCTAGTTTCCTTGCTTTTATTTATTGCATTTGATCGGAATGTTTGCAATTTTGAACTAGGACATCAGGACATCACATCACAGGTGTTGACGTCAGCGTCACACAGTTCTTTCATACCAACACATGAATGGCTCTCGATTCTCCTCGCTCGAGTGCTCGGACTGATTCCATATCACGTGCATGGGTGCACTCATGTATCGCTAGATTGAGAAATCTCTACTGTAATTAAAATGTCAATTAAAAATCCATTTGCTTGGACACCGTTTCTTTTTGCTAAGTTGCCATTAAACAAAGTTAATAGATAACAAGTTAACACAAAAGCGAATATTATCAATTAACTACAAACAAAGGGTCATTTGCGTACCTAACCAAAGGGGCCCACTGATTACCAGTCCGCCGGACGATATCGGCCTGTCAGTTGTTCGGAACTGACAACTTTTTGTTCTAACGACGGCAGATATCGTCCGGCGGACTGTTAATCAGTGGGCCCCTTAAGACTAAAGAGTAGTACATATAATATATGCTAAGACTACTTTCGAATGGTAAGCAATTTCAATTCGTTTAAGGTTACTCAAACAGACAGCTAATAGAGTAAAGAATCTACAAAAAGTTCAATTTAACTTAGTAAGCCGACCTTGCAAATTAAAAAGGGTACAATTACGCAGGATAAGCAAAAAACGTCTATTTTAAGTCTGTATAATTGGTATGATTTGCTTTGCTTTGCTTGATGCAACAAACTCACGGATGCGTCAAAGGCGTAGATAAAAATAGCGTTTAAATCTAATTATTATCCCCTGTGGACCGTTTATATTGCATCCGCGTTTTTGTCCCAGAGACGTGCTTCTAGAGTGTTCTAGAGTTTATAGTCTTACCTTTAGGGTAGTTAGGTACCTAGTTACTTAACATTTTGTTTTAAACAGTGTATAACACATAAATCTATACACTTTTTGACGAATGAATTATCGAACTTTGTAACCTACAATTACTACAAAGTAACCACTGGTAACAAGTAACTATGAAGACATTTTACAAAGGCTTGCAATAGTTACAAAGGTTCCATTTATTAAAAATGTCGTCCTAAACTACGATAGACTTAAAAATTCAGCTTAACCGTCGTGGTTGAGTACTCAAATATATTAATGAAAAACAAAACATAAAGCGGAGGTATTTTGTTCATCAAAATATTCGGCGCGCCAAATTGAATACCTACCATGTTCGTTATGGACACAACACACAATACTAGTACTGGCTGCGTACTTAGTACTATTATTTATTCTGTGGGTTAGGTTTAGATGCCCGAAGGGCAAGGGAACGGGTCAAAGATTTTCACGTTTCACGATATGCCTAGGAATTTCACGATATGCCTGATCTTACGATCGGCCGCCGACATGTATAATTAATATGTAGGTACTTGTAGATATATATAGCACCTAGCTATATTTGTTACTAGTACATATATATAAATATTTATTAAGTATTCGTGTTCTTGTTCCACATATGATACAGATATCAATTTTGTTTTGTTTCTCTTGTATCCTCGTATTTACTATTTCGGAACAAAGAAGCCGTATACATTAAACAACACAACACTAGTTGCCTGAAATAAACGATTTCATTTCATTTCATTTCATTTCATTTCATTAATGCTAAAGTCCCATCCATCAGTCATTTAAGGCACCCTGAATGGAACAATATCCATTAGGGCCTCCTTTTCATTGCTTTCACAGACCGTGGGCATACTCGGACCGCCATATTGGATTTCATATAGAAATTTTCAGTATCCTTTTATTTGTTTTAAACTCACGGTGCAGCGTAATATTTTTTTTGTTTTGTACTCTTCAACGTAATATTTTTTTTTACACAGAAAAGCTAAAAGAAAAGAAGAAAAGCTAAATTTGATAATACGTATAAATGTTACAAAAGAGAGTCTTTACGGCAGGTAACTTACCTAATACTACTGTTGTAATTATTTATTTGGATTAAGCAATAAGAATGTTGCGACGAGGATTAAGCTATTAAAGTGACAAAAGTTGTAATATTTTTGTTATCTATACGTGATGACGTTGATATATTCGCTAAACAACACTTGCTATGCAATGCACATTGCACGTGATTCTTGCTAGAGTGGCTAGAAATGGAACAAAAAGCAATCCGCGTCAGCGGCAGCGCGGTAAACGATGCACATGTGCAAACTTAAACAAAAAATCCTATAACCAACGCAAAGATGGGCTGTCGAACTGTTTGCGTTAAAGATGTCTGTCTGCAAAAATAATATACGATTATCGAAATACAGCTACGAGTATAAGACGTATTGGGTAGGTACTTATTTGCAATGCTATTATTTATCCAGTGATTTAGTAGCTATATCAAGTTGTTTTAATAAATAAAGTTACAATGAGTAAGTAGGTAATTAATTAGTTTGATCACATCACAAGACAGACGCACGGATGTACATACCTACAACACAAGTAGGTATATTACCCCTATTATTTGTACGCTACATCATTTTATCATTCCAATAGAAAGCCTTTTACAAACAGACATTCTAAATTCTAAAATCAAATAAAAGCCAACCTTTTCACAATAGGTACAGTCCAAAGAGTCCAATTTCAACTCAATTCCCACGTCATGTCTTGTGTTCCGATGACAGCAGCAATTTGTCATCAATGACAAACGATCCCGCGGTCTCCTGTTTACCTTCAATCATGCAACCTTTGCAAGCTAAAGGCAGGTTATGGCGACTTAACTCATTGATTGCAGAAGCTCCGCGCCCACCCTTAGGGTTTTGGTCACGGGGTTATACCGGCGAACATGGCCGAACCACTGTGCACACAGTAGAGCTCCCCAGTCAGAAACGAACAAGCGCCCTATCACTACGTACCGTTCGCGCGCGCACGAAAAGTTATTCTCTTCGTCATATTCTTGTGACGATTTGTGGAGTGAAACTTGTGTAAAACTGAAAACCTTGACTAAAACTGTGACTGTGGAAACAAAGGCTTGGATTTTCTGTACAGCGTGGCGAATTTGTTTTGTTTGGTGCCGGCGTTCTGACTGCTGCTTGGTGAGTTATCAATTAGTTTACCAAATAATGTTTTTACTGTTTTTTGTAATAACATGCAATTATCTTTGAAATTATTTATGATATTGCTTTAAATTCACTTTAAAACATTCGAATGTTTACTTGCAAATTCTATTTTGCTTTTACATGCGGGTACTTCGGGATAAGTCGGTGACCGGTGTTAAATAGGTTATTTAACAACTCAGTAAAATACAAAAAGAGCATGTTTTGCGTGTTTATATCTAGGTATCGAGCCTCATCCGCTGCTCAGAACCAGTTCTCGGTCAGAAGATAGTTATTATTTTTTGTCTCGATCGAGTATCTGCGCCAGGCAGTCCCTGGGTAGGTACCGTAGGCCATACTTGGCTATACCTTGGTATCATTTCAAACTACTGCCTTACGCCCTGCTTTATTATTATATACCTATACAGCACACAAAAAAAAGTGTAATAACAACTCTTTTATTAAATTAAATACGCATGTGTGCATAGGTAGATTATTACAGGCGTAGGTTATTGGCGCGAGAGAGACGCATGATAACTAAATGATATCATTCTGATGTCAGTGTACGTTTCAATTATTGACCTGTAATAAGTTATGAAAATTTTAAAACCGGTCAAGTGCGATTTGTACACTTTTGGAGGGTTCCGTGCCATTACATTTTTTTTATTCTGTGAAAACTTGATGGTTTATTGACTTTTCTTGTTCAAAAGATGCCCACTGACAGACGCACGGATGGACATACGAACAGTAAGTATGCAGCGTATACTTTCCCTCAAGTTCTCACGCTCTGGTTACGGAACCCTAGATGAGGGAAGTAGACATTTTTCATAACAAAAGGGCCCTAGGTAGTTATTATTTAATACATGTAATTCTAGTTATACGAGTAACAAGATACATATTATAATAATATAATAATAAATAATATAAATATATTATGATAATCGGATACTCAGGATAATTTGATATGAGTAGGTAAATAATAAATAATAAAGAGAAAGACACTTTCTTAAAATCTAATCCTTACGCCATATATTACAATTAGTGGAGTCAATATAAAGTTAAAGTTACATTAATTGCACAGTCAAATGTTTCTACACGGGTGAATTATATATCATATTGACTACCCGGCTGCGAATTAACAACTTGATATCTGTTCCCGTTTTTGAGAAATAACATTTTTTTTATTTTATATTTTATACTACCTAAACAGTAATTTCACACTAGAGATTTTTTGAAGAATGGGCTATGAAGCTTACACGACTACACGGTCAGAATTTCTCCCGACAATAATATTAATTATAGATTTAATGAAAAAAACAATAACTTTGTAAGTTTTTCATGACCGAGAATATCCCACACTGAGAGAAAAGTTTACTATTGTGGTTAATAGTATTTGTTTCGATCATGTTTAATTTATCTGCCTGAGGAACTGCTATATTCGCAGAATAGCAGCATGATATTGGAAACAAACAGCAAATAATGTTCTACACAATTAATGGACACTTCTAGTTTTTTGACAGTAACTGTACAAGTTATTGAAGAATAACATACTTATTTTTCTCGCAATTATTAAATCAATTTCCAGCATAAAAAGTCAATGAAGTATGCTGTATTTCCAGGCTTCCACAGAGGCCAAGTCAAACTTTGTTTAAGATGTCAAAAAGATATCATTTTGTTATCATTCGCCCAACCGTCTCGCTCGCACCAATACATATTTCATCTAGTACGAGTGAAATGCACGCGCGAATGATATAAAATGACATCTTTTATAACAAAGTTCGAATTAGCATCAAGGTATATTAGGAAAATATACCTTATGACTTATGGCATTGCGTTAAGGTTTAATAATTCAATGCATAAAGTGTCTGTGTTTATGTGAAAAATGATAGGTGTCAATTTTTATATCTATTCACAAAACGTTTAGAATACAGGATGCACAGTCAGATATAAATAGACCCTTGAAGTCTTACAACTATCTATGATACTGGATCTCAAGCTTATTTGGTTAGTAAGTACCGTCCACCAAGTTATACTTCGAATAGCCACCCGGACAAATTCCAAAGCTAATTTCGAATTTTAAAATTTGACAATTCACGAGAAGAGTAACGTAACGTCAAAGGATATGTTTGTCCCTTTTCAACGATCCTGTCATCCGATGCTTGAGTAGAGTGAAACTAAAAGAAGCAAATGTCAGCAATTCGTAACGCTTAGTTTTTGTTAGCGTTAGCGCATCGCGACATGAGAACTAGTATGAGCCTGGCCCTCGATTACGTATAATTGCAAGGAAACTTGGGATCAAGTTATCTTAGTCAATTTAGAGCAGTTGGAATTCAACTCATTGTGAAATTTTTGAACGGTTTCTAATAATTTGTTGGATTAAGTAGTAAAAGTGTTACAGTGTGTTATATATTTGTGATCTACTCACAAGTCCCTTTCATTTGGTACCCCACATGGTATGTTTAAAAGAAAAATGGTAAAAACTTTGCGTCATAGCAACTACCCTCACCACTTTCGCGCTTGTCATCTCATATATTTGTGTTCAGGATATTATACTGAATGCACTGATACCAAATATACTCATATCCGAGACGACATGAGCGTAAATTTTTCTAGAAGACTTTTCGAGAAAAGGCCAGGCTACAATATCTTTACAGGTTGATTGATACTGAGTGTATTAACACCATGTTCACCCATATCCAAGACGATATGAACGAAAAGTAACCTAAAGCCACCCTACCAACATTTTCGTAACAATGAGAGATTATTTCTTGGAAATAATGTTATAATATAAACTCCTTGTAGAGCACCTACCTGCGAAGAGATCGTGCTGTCAAAGTTGTTAATGATTTAATATAATATTGTTAATTAACTAAAGTTTTATTAATGCATCATTTCATTTTATACACCGCGGGATTTAATAACCCGAAAGATTTAAACCACGTATTTTTGGCGACAGTACGAGTAAATAATGTTATATCAACATGGGTCCAATTATATATTTTAATTAAACTACTATTTCAGTACAAATTAAATCATATTAATTTACCGCTTCTTTGTGAACAAACCTTTATTCAGAGAGTGAGCGAGTTTAATTAATCTCAAGTAGAGAAACAGAGAGCGAGCATGACATTTCATGAATCACTCCGATATCATACGATGCACGGAGAATGCAGTGACATGTGTTCCATGGCAAGAATTGTCAAGTTATGTCTAGGATCATGTTTACGTTGAAATTATTTCAATTGATTGGCACCTCAAAATACCACAAATTGTATCAAAACTTTATTAATTACTACAACAGTAGGTACAGTGCAGTTATTATTGTTGAAACTTTGCGATAAAATCTTTTCCTTTGAGTGAGGTAACCAAAGCCATTAACCATGATTATATCCGAAAGAAATCATGCCTCTTATTGTTTTAACTCATACTACAGCTGGAAAGGGATGATTACTTGAATGACTTTTTGTTAAAATATCGATCATGCTTATCAGTACGTATTTTAAATTCTCGATGTGTTGATTTATACCGAGTAAAGTAAAATAAACAACTATGTTAAACAATTACGCTTTTTTATTAATTTAATGAATTAGGTTTTCGAAGTGTGTACCACCGTTTTCAGCACAAAGATTTAATTTTAAACGGATTTCATTATTAAGTTTACAAAAGTGTTCTTTATTTCTTCGGAAGCCGTTCGAATTTTTATTAATAATTCTTCTCCAGAGTTCACTGGTGTTGAGTATTCCTTCCTTATCTTTCAGAGTTCCCCATAGAAAAAAACCAATGGCGTTAAGTCGGGTGACCGGGCGGGCCAGGTTAGGACGTTGCTTCCACGGCCAATCCACCTCTCAGGGTATTGTTCGTCTAGCCAATTTACGAACTTCTAGGCTGAAGTGGGTCCGTCGTGCCGGAAGCACATAGTTCTTCGGGTTTCCAAATCCGTACACAAAGTGAATATCCGCTAAATGAATTTTATTTATTACAGTCAATCAAATTTAAAGATGTTATCTTGCGCATATCTTGTGTGACATGAAATATGTCATTTTATTGACATCAATTTCGTCATTTTCGTCAAACTATCAGCCAGTTATCGTAAAGGTAAATAGTTTGTACTCTCATGATTGAGAACAGAACAAAATTTCGGTAGTGAAACCTTTTTGTAGGATATCAAACTTAATTAAGTGAAACTGGCTAATAACCATGTAGTTAGTGCGTCTGCGTGTAAAATTAGTTGGTGGCTACGTCACGCATAAGGGTGTGTTAGAATTGAGATTTTTTTACTTGTGATTTGTTTTAAATAATTAATATCTCTTAAATTAAGGGTTTTTGGACTATGTGTTATATAACTTTATATACTCTAATTAGGTTCTAAAATCGTTGGTTTAAATCTTTCGGGTTATTAAATCCCGCGGTGTATATAACCCTATTACCCTTTGAATGACCTTTTTCACGTTTTCTACAGCAATGCAGTCGACTGCAGCAATTTTGAAGCGCGACATTGCTACCGACTGCATTACTGTGGTAAATGTCAAAATCGAAGTTCCTGTCTGGATTTTGGCGTCCATTAAAAATAAATAATCAAAGGAGGTCATCGATCAAATGGGCCGGAGGACAAGCCATCGTTAACTGGTAGAGAATGCCTTATGGCATTAAGTCCGCCTCTTGTACTATAAGGTGTTTCTTTTGTGCAATAAAGATTAACCACTTTATTCATAAACTTTACGGGCCTGATTTAGTTATGTTTATCCCTTACTTACAAATACATAAGTTAAAGTGACAGATAAGGACAAACGATTATTACTATTATTAGCTAATTGAGGTTTGTAGCGCGTTTATGAATAACGGGGGTTAAAGAAATAAAATAAATACAGATGATGACAGTAATTATATACGCATTTTATTACGGAAAAAGATTTAATATTGGGTGTAAATGAAACGGGAATTGGAAATATAAAATAAAATGTTATTATATTATTCATTTCCGTAAGTCAAACCATCATCTTTATTAGCATTGACATAACGCTCAACTTCGCACAAACCGTATGGTTTTTCACTAAGGAGTGATATATTCTCTTTACGCTAAACTTTATGGTGGGTAGACAAGTCTGTATACTTGTTTGGAACTAACTGCCACAGTCTGTCATAGCCATGTCATAGGCTCATAGCTGACATATGTGACGTATAGGAGATACCGCAATGCATGCATGCATTGCGCGTTTTATAGGAGCTTGGCCTGAGGTGTGTTAAGTAAGCGCGCAACGCATACCGATGAAACTGGGTAAGATAGTCATGGGAGAATTAACGGTCGACCGGATCGCGAACTCTCGGCTGTTGAAGCGGAACAATCGTCTGCCGCGAACATTGAAGTGAGACGGAGATATGGAAGTCGATAAAACGTTCTCTACAGTGAATCAGTACCCGCCATTTAGGGTAATTTAAATAGCTTGGATGATTGCTTGGATTTAATAATGGTTTTATTCCATACAATATTACATATACGTGGGAGATTTTTTGTTGTTACACTAACATGAGAAAGAGATTTGAGAAAGTGAAAAACAAACCCACTGTCCATTTTCTCGAAGCAACGAAAACATTTTCAAAACAAAAATGGTTAATAGTAATTAAATGGATTAATTTACGTGAGAGATTTTTTTGTAGGATATAGTAAATATACAGAGCTTAATTAACATGTAATTGTTATGTACACATAGTTGTTATTTTTATATAAAAAAATATTTTTAATAAAGAAAATTATTGGGAGCTGGTTTTGGTGTCAGGCTGGGAGAAAATATAAATACATAATGAGTATATGTTTGAGAACTGCATATTAAAAAATCTCGAGTGTCGGATTCATGTTTTGATATATTTTTTCTATTTTAATAATAGTTTGGATTTATTAAAACCATGTGACATATTTTGTGGAGATTTTTTTTTAAATATAGTATTTGCAACATAGGTTATCACATCTCAAAAAATCTCTAGTGTGAGAATTCATGTAGAGCTCTCATACATTATGAACTGTGCTGACCTGACTAAATTAGGTGCAACCGCTTCTAAGCCACAATCGAACATTAAGAATTGATCTCGTTTTGACATTATCCTATCGTCACTTGCCAAGAGAGCCATTTGGTTCTCATTTGAATACAAATGGAAATCAATTTGTAATGTAATGTGTTATGTTGTTTTGTAATGTAATGTGTGCGGAGTCAGGAGCCCAGCATCTGATCTTTTGTATCTAAGGTGCAACCGAGATTCGGTAAAAAAAGAGGGAGCTATAAGATAATTCAATTTTCACAGGTTTTTCCAATGCTCCCGAGCCTGTAGGATGAATTAATTACCGTCTCAGTCTCAGGGCGATCGGCTCTCGCCGGTCATTAAAATTCTGTCTTCGGTCCGATTGCCTTTACTTGAGATAACAAATCCGGTTCTGCCGTCATCTCGAGTCGATGTTAATAGAAATGAACGGGATATTTCCTATGGTTCGATACATACAAATACATATTAGTGTACTATCTTATCAGAATTACTTAAATAATATTGGTAGTTATAAGAAGGTATCTGAAACAAGCTTTTGCATTAATTATAACATTCAGGTATTTTAAAAATGGCTGGCATTTTTAATAAGCTTCAGCTTATCAGGTTTGGGTTAGTAGAAATAGGTAGAAATAAAGGTTTGGATAGTTTTAAGTTTACTTTCATCATACAACTATCGAAGAAAACAGGATAGTGTTTTATATTTTGGTGAATACTGTTTCTAGTAACACCTTGGTATTTATTTAGTTCACTATCCTAGGGGAGAATCCTAGTGACTACTGCAGTAGTATTACTGTTGCGGCATTACTGACGATGGCACTCGACGACGGGCGGGCACTGTCGCTGTCAATTTCCCTGATAAAATGAGTGACGTTTGTTCTATCACTCATTTTATCATAAAGGAAATATCAGAGTCAGTTAGCTGCCGAATATCACCTAGTGTCTAGGTGAATGCATGCTCCCCACCAGTTTGGAGAAAGTTAACCATTATGGAATCCAGCCCTTAGTAACTATTTAGAATTTCTAGATATTATCCCGCATGTGGACAGTTAGGTTAGACATACTATTTTACATTATACATATGTAGTTTATTGATCAGTAATAAACATCTACACTACAACCACCACGACATTTACAAGTACACGGGGCCACATAGATAAGCAATCAAGCAAGGAAATTATCTTCAACTTAAACAGTAAATAACATTAGCTACTAGTCTACTAGTATGCCTGCCTCCTAAGCTACCAGACATACTTACATAAATATCTACGAACCGGGCAAATATTTACATTATCGACTATCTATATTCCAATGACAGTTTAATTTATAACTGACATGTTTGTATGCTCCTGATATTCCGACAGACCTATCAAGGAAATAATGAATAATGTCTCCACAGATACCACAGGGTAAATGCCCTAGGGCACAAACAACTGAACAGTACATAATGGATCTAATCGTAGGAGCAAAACTGCAATTTGTTGTTAATTACCTAACATCGTGTGGTAAAATGGGTGCAAGAACCTGGACTAATTGCTGTCATTAAGGTAAGCTTCTAGAGTGCTCAGGTGCGCAATATTGCTTAGAACTGAACAGTGAACATTACAGTCGAATGAACACTATTCTTATATAAGCATCTTATTAAGATTTTTGCAATCACGAAATGCATTAAACATTTACGCTAACATATAAGATCTAAAAGTTCGAATAGTGGTGGATAGCAAAAAAAATATTAATTTTAATAATTAACTAGATTAAAATAGAATTGGTATCTCAGTATCGGCGAATCAGGGTTAAACCAGGAATTTAACGGTGACGGATTTGTTGGTAGATAATACTATGAGTTCTTTTGAAGCCATTAAAACTATCAATTTTTAACATGGTTGGTGACTTCATCAATGGACTACCTCTATTATTCAATATTACTTATTACATCTTATGGTATCACGCATATAAAAGATGCACTCACCATCGCGAGAGCTCATCTAGCAGATTGGATTAATGCAGATGCTTTCAAATACAGGTATCTATATTATTTATCCTTTGGGTCTGTCTTATTCTATCGTAACATCAATTTATACCCATAGTCGTAGCTAAAATATTCTACATTCCTACTTTACTTATATAAATAGTTCAGCATACGGGTTATAATGCTGATAATTCGCCACCGCGAGAGTGAAACTCTCTGATTACCACATTGACTGCCTACTATCTTCTCATACATTTGTTTCAAGTTAATTTGAACAGTAAGCCTTACATTGTAAGGTTACTTTTTGAATTACACCATCGAGCTTCAGATACGAGGATGGGAAAGTAAGAACTGGCATGCCAGAGAACTTGAAAGTTGGAACTGATATAAGTCCCGCCTGCCTTGCAAGGACATTCTTGTATGAATAATAAATGGTGACTCAATATTGGGTAGGTTCATTCATTAAATGTATAGGTACATGTAATTATAAGTTGTGATCAATGTTGTTATACACCTAATCAGTAACCTACTTAAGTTTAATTTTGCCATTCCATTCCGCACCACAATGACAAACTTAAATAAGCGCGTATGTGGAAATAAAAGATTGTTCCTCATAAATTATGAGTCAGTGTAGGATCCACTATGCTAGAAAAAATGTCAATGCGTACTTTGTTTGCATAAAGTGCAATATTTGGGTGTAAATGTAACAACAGCAATCTTCCGTCTCTTCCGCAGAACGCGGGAGCCCAGGGAGATATAAATAATGGTCTAATTGTATTGGGACCGACCATTCGTTGGCCGGGATGCAGTGCGTTGTCGTACGGAAATTGCCAGCGTGACTGTTTTTAGGTGGCTCAATGTCAAATCTAAAAACGTAGTAAAGTTAAAATATCCATACTACCAATGTTCAGTTAAAAAAGCTAGATCATAAAATAGAAGGCTAAAATAGACTCAGTCAGTAAAAAAAAAACATAGTCTGAAATAACTTTAAAATAAATTATTCTACATTTATTGGATATTTTTCGAAATTATAATATTTATTAAATTATATTTTTCGTAAATAATATTACCCTAATAAGTAATAGGCTACATAGCTATAAAACATGTAATAAATCTCTTATCTTCATCTCTTTATTTATTAGGTAGATACTTATATAGTTAGCGTACGGTGTATAGTTTACGCACCTGAAGTCAGCGCCCTAAATATATAATTAACGATCTAATTCCATTGAGAACCATTAGCTGACCGGGTTGCAATGTGTGCCGCAGAGAACCGGCCAAACGGATGTGACTGAAATAATTACACGTCATGTGAGAATCTTGTTTGTCCATTAATTTTCACAGCTGATTAAAAATGTGTGATTATGTTAATGAATTTGCTTTTCATGAAAAGGGGTTATTACTATCTTTTTGTCAGACACTTCAAGACAAGAAGATAACACATATTTCCGAGTATAAATCCTACCCACCAGAACGTGTGCTGAAAAAAGAAAGATGTTATACTTCATCCATACACCATGGGCCTAGTATTATTCTAATACATTCCCAGACATGTCTGTCTATATGTATATAGGTCAGAGACCTCTCTCATAGTTATGCCATCTGATCAGTGATCACTATCACTTTATCAGGAACTACTGTCATTGTGCTACTGCTGCATCTGCTGCTATCGTTTCAATTTACCTCTTTATAAAATTTCATAACACAGTATGGAACTTTTGTATGGACATAACCAATTTTTTTATTTACTTATAAAACTTACAATTTTTTAATTTATTTATACGGCCTTACCGTCATAAATTTTACCAAATTATACCAACGCAGAATGTTACATTAAGCGTTTCTTACGAAGCATTAAATTTAGCTGCCAAGATTGCCCATACGCAGACGATTCGTGTTTCTCTGTCTATACGCGGACTATTATAGTGAGGGTGTTAAGTGAAATGACCTTTTTTTGCTTGATTAAAGCATGAAACTTGGCACAGTTGTTCCTTATATCAAAATAAGCCGATTAAGATCGGTAGCCCGAGGGACCCCCCGCTTAAGCCCGAGAGGGGGGGGGGTCAAGTAGCGCCCCGCCCGGCTTCATTCTAAAAATTCTAACAGGCCCCGTTTAGCTAATAGGTCATATTTGGTATCAATTTCGGATAAATAAATAACGTAGAATTCATTTCTGGTATAAAAAATTGCAATTTGTTGAAAAAAAAATTAAAAAAACACAAAATATCTAATTTTTTAAGTGTAATTTTTGTTTTTTATTTATTGTCAAAATTAAACTGCTTAGTTTTTCTACATACAAAAAATATGACAATAAAGCCTATTTAATGCAGATTTTAAAAACATAACTTTTACTAACCTTTATTAAAAGGAAATTGCATAAAAAAAACTTATATCGTCTCGCGCCGGTGAATATCTTTTTACCGACATCGGCATTGATATAAACAACATCCGAAGTGCACACTCTGGAGACCGATTAAATGTATTGTTTATTGTTGTAGATTCTATTATAAAGATAGAAAAGCGTACAATTTTTTTTAATGTGTCGTTCAGTGAAAAAGGGACCTTAAAAAAATTATCACAGCCAGCCTCGTGTTTGTATAGAAGCATACTCGTAGTTAGTTAATGCCAACCACTCCATGGACTCCATGGTCCCTGTTCTCAATTAATAAGAAGTAAACTGTAAGTATTCTTTAATATACTTGCTTATTACATTATACCACACTTAAATTTTGCGTCTTGTGTATTAATACAGTTCCTTCCCCCGACACATGAATGGGTACATTTCGTCATTCACGTATATATGTCAGTTTCAACCATATTCTGGCCACAGCAGGGTAGTCAGAACAGTTTGGAAACAGTCGTCTGCTCCTTGCTTTCATTCCCAAGGAGACGGACTAGGAGCAAGTTTAAAGAGGAACTAAAGTCTGACCCCAAACATATAATCCTATCCTGATAAGGCTGCTTCTATTTCAGTAGTCGATTCATGTAAAGAATTATTTCGGGCATTTTTTAATTATTTAGCAACGGCTTTATCTGTAAGTATCACTTTACTTTGCTTTACAAGGTTATTTCACCTATCATCATATAAAGGTATAATAAAGTTTTGGCGAATGCTATTTATTTACTGCTATTGCTCCATCCTGTAGGAGCTTGAATCCTTGTATCGGCCAGGCTAAAAAGGGTCCATGCTTAGATCTCACTTTTATACACCTTATATTAAATGGGGAACCCGGGTTCAAATTCTAGAAGGCATTTATTTGTCTGTTTATCGTGAATACTTGTTCCTGAATTACCTATGGATGTTTTGAGTGTATGTATCAAATATATATGATATATATCACGTAGTACCCACATCACAAGTCTTATTGAGCTTACAGTATTACAAGGTCGATCGAGAGAATGCTTGGAATACGAGTACGACTCCTGGTTTTTCAGGGCCCGATAGAAATAAATTAGAGTTTAATTTACCATGACGGTAAGCTTCACTTATAACCACTGATCTTTTAGTGAAACTCATTTCTTTACCACTAGGTAAATCATTTTGAGACACTGTGTTGACAAAACTTCGAAGAGTTAAAAGTCCTTATTTATGCCATCGCGAAATTGTGTAGAGAAACATGTCACAAGTAATGTTCCTCGTGAGATTCCGAATAGTCCAAGAACCATGAAAAGTCCGATTCATTTAATATGATGGCCCTAGTTGCAGATGCTGTAAAACAGTCATTGCAAGGTATTGATACGCACAGTATAGACACGAACGTAGTCATAGCAGCTAGACTAGATTCATGCGTACGAATATTTCCCCAACTACAGGAATTGTGGGCTCACGTTGACACAGTGGAAAACACAATTATATCACATGACACACCATTGCATCCAGGTCAGGGAATTATATTTTAAGCTAATAAAATTATCTATTCTATAAGCTAAGTAAACTATCTTTTATTTACCCTAAAAGAGCGGAAGTCTTAGCCCTGTTTCGAGCATTCAGTGGAAAGGGGAGAAAAAGTGAATTCGAAGCATGGAATCTGTTCAGAGTTCAACCAAACCACTACAAGGATTCAAGCCCTTACAAGATGGAGCAATAGCAGTGGCTAAAAGCATTCCCCTAAAATACTAAAATGTTATTATATGATCGGTAATAAGTGCAATATTGAAGAAGGCAAGTTACACCGGGATATTGAAATGAAGAGTTGTATACCTGTTCTATGAGATTAAGTCACTGCTAAGTTATTTTATTATTAAATTCCATAATGTATACCTACTTCTAACAAAAGGGAGCCATATAAATGCCCTATTACGCGCAGTGTACCGAGGGGTTGATGTTTAGGTTCAGTTCAGACGTTAGTTCGTCGTCAAACTTGCTCAGTCCGTCAGACTTCTTGGGAATGGAAGCAAGAAGCAGACGACGGGTTCGACACTGGTCTGACACCTGCTTTGGTCAGAATATGGTTGGAACTGACCAGAAGTAAATGCAAACCGGAATAAAAAACGCGATGCAACTACATGAATGATGAAATGTACGCATTTATGTGTCTGGGGAAGGAACTGTATTACGACACAAGACGCAAAATTAAAGTGTGGTAGGGTAATTCGCCAGTGACTGGCCACTTTTAGTAACTGGCCACCCAAAACCAAAAAATCATTTTAGGCTAGCCAGTGGCCAGTTATTGAAAGGTGGCCAGTTTTTGGAACCTTATACTAAAATGAATTCTGTTTATAGGTGAATAGAATTCATTTTTAGTTTAGAGCGGCTAGTTATTAAAGCGGCCAGTTACTGGCAAATTATTCTATAATGTAATAAGTAAGTAGATTAAATAATACTTACAGTTTACTTCTTATTCATTGAGAACAGGGACCATGGAGTCCATGGAGTAGTTGGAATTAACTATGCTTCTATACAAAAGAGAGGCTCTATGATAAATTTTTCCAAGGTCCCTTTTTTCACTGAACGACACATTTTTTTTCTAATCAAATATTATGTACGCCTTTCTATCTTTAATATATGATCTACAATAATAAACAACACATTTCGTCGGTCTCCAGAGTGTGTACTTCGGATGTTGTCTATATCGATGCCTATGTCGGTAACAAGATATTCACCGGCGCGGGACGATATATGTTTTTTTAATGCAATTTCTTTTTCATAAAGGTTAGTAAAAGTTATGTTTTTAAAATCTGCATTAAATAGGCTTTATTGTCATATTTTTTGTATGTAGAAAAACCAAGCAGTTTAATTTTGACAATAAATAAAAAACAAAAATTACACTTGAAAAATTAGATTTTTTGTGTTTTTTTAATTTTTTTTTCAACAAATTGCAATTTTTTATACCAGAAATGAATTCTACGTTATTTATTTATCCGAAATTGATACCAAATATGACCTATTAGCTAAACGGGGCCTGTTAGAATTTTTAGAATGAAGCCGGGCGGGGCGCTACTTGACCCCCCCCCCCCTCTCGGGCTTAAGCGGGGGGTCCCTCGGGCTACCGATCTTAATCGGCTTATTTTGATATAAGGAACAACTGTGCCAAGTTTCATGCTTTAATCAAGCAAAAAAAGGTTCGACCTTTTTTTGTTACTTAAAACCTTAACTATTAGCGGTTTGCCGCATTTGCGTTTTTCCGCCTTGGCTGATTCCGGGATTTCTAAGCTTTTCCGTTTTATCTGGGTCGCCATTTCTGTTGTGTTAGCCTTTTATGTAAATTTATGATACTAGTAGAGTAGTCGGTAACGTAAAAGGTAGGTAACTAAATATTTTAGTGGATAAATATACCAAAAAGTAAACTGTTCTGACTAATATGGAGAAAAGTAGCATAAAATAGACCAGGTACTTTAAATATGATGCGGATGTTGCGGATTAATAAAAGGGGTAGAAACGAGCCTCCAAAAGATTAGAAATAAAACTTGCAATGATGGCCATAACCTCATGACATGACACTCACTCATAACTTAATGTATGTTATGAAGGATCGAATGCAGTGTAAGTGAGCTTTAACCATAATGAGGTGTCATTAAGAAGAAGCTTTATAAAACATTGCTGACATCAGGTTTGCTTTTGCAAGCCATCTAAATTTGATTGAGTTGAGATAGAGAGGAGATGCTGCGAAAAATACAGTGAGGTCTTTAGCACCTACGTAAGTAATACCTATCAGAAATTTGAAGTATTAGAACAAATTAAATTAATTTACAGAAAATATTTAAATTTGTTTTTAATTCAAGTAGACAGACTACTATATATATTTTTCTTAGCATATGACATTTATTTAAGTTCACATGATACTATTTAGAAGATACTACATTCTAATCATAATTTCGTCTTATAAATCGAGTGCATGCAAATTCTGTCATAAACGAGTTGCGCACGCACAGAATATTGGGTTTTAGAATTAATGTCCATTGAGCAAATGTCATTTCCCAAATTGCGTTAAGTCAGCCTAGTCATAACGGACCGGTAGAACAGGTGGCAACATCGAATGACGACGGCATATTGCTCGGCGTGCCGTATGACATTCGACCGACAGGAATTCTGTCACAATACTAGCACAATCAGTACTTTGACTTCATTTAAGTGTCACAATCAACACATGAATATGCGCGGCACTCCCTCGGAGGTAATTGCTACTACGTGTAAGGAGTGTTAGGTTAGGTTGGTTATTAAAACACACAACATCTTATCTAATTTGAAAGTCAAATTAATAAAGCTGATTATCACGCACGTTTGGTGAATACATTGACATTTTTAAATAGTGTTCTTAGTGTCATTAGAGATGACATTCAACTTAAAAAAAACGTAAGAAACAATAAAAATACCTATACAATTTACGTACACGGTGTCATTTATATTTATTTAAACTTGATTGCACAAAATATAACAACAACTGAATGCCAAATGGAATTCTCTACCAGTCAACCATAGGGTCCATAGGGCCAAACAGAGATACCTACAACCACTCATACTTACCTCCTACCTAGACCCCTCGCCAAATAAGTTGTGGTACTGATCCTAAAATTTATTTGTATTCAGTTTCGGTCATGCAGGTTATGCAGTTGCGACACGCAGCCGTGAAATCACTTGACAAAATTGAATACGTAAGCATGCCCAAATGTCGCCCCCATTTTTCTAATGCTCAAATTACTTTTGTAATTGAGGCATTATGAGATTACCATTAAGCAGTTTAAGGCTTTAATATACTTAACAGGTGAGCATATGTATTTTTTTATGGTTAATTGGCACTATTGGCAGTAATAACAACAGTATTTAGTATCCACTTTTATTGCCAATACGTATATCGCCGACGGTGGGCCTATTGTCTTATATCTATAAAACACATTAGTCGGGATTCGGTCGTAAATGAAAAACATAAAAATAAACTTATTTTCCAAGAATTAAGGTTCAATTTACAATGTCGTTGGTAAAACATGTGCGGAGGAGCACTGAACTTTGCTAAGGCTTTTCCCCACACCTGAGGTTCACTCACACAGCCATTAACTCTTAGCGTTTAGTTACTGCATGGACACATGCATATGATTATCGTCACACGTAAGCCTATTATTATCCTCAATGTTGCTAACGATGTGACCTAGCGGGTGGGTTCCTGTCGTTAGTCGTTACCTTGACAGATGACTATTTGGGGACCCAAAAACGCGATTGGGGTGCTTTTGATTTTCTAAATTACATGGAACCCTTTATGACGTTATGGATTCTTAAATATGTAGTGTTTTTGTACATTCGCCTGGGAAATTGCTTCTTCTGCTATAGGTAAAAACAATAAAAATATGAACACATCTTTTTTCATGATAGTTTGTCATAAATAGGTATAGGTATACATAGTAGCCGGAGCGTTCGGTACAATGTTTACATAAGTACCTACCTATATTAAAACTAGGTACTTTTATACGTATAAAACGTATCTCAGTTTAAAACATACATTATTAAAGGTTTGTAGCAAGTCATCAAAGTAATAACCCGTAAGATTGCTTCGTAATTGGTATTCTATCATGAGACGGCAATTATTGACTTACCTGCCGGCAATGCTCTTATTGCGTCCCGGTAAAAAAAGGGTTTCACACACATTTTACAAAGAGCCTAAGGTTTTTGTGCAAATTTATTATGGCTTGGATTTTTTCCTATGAAATTCAAGTAGGTATTTACCTATCTTCTCGCCTGGTTGTGGTTTTCAGAATAATAATTATGTCAACACATCTTAATAAAATAAAACAGTTAGCTCTTCTAAATTAAGATTGCACCTGTAGTGTCTATAATTTGTATTTACGTACTTTTTATGTACTTAGTTTATGCTGTGGAATAACTTCTTCCTGTTCTAAATTTCAGTTTTGTATGGTTATCAAAAGGAAGAAAAATATATTTAACAGACGGACCCACCGAATTCAAACTCCCTAATTCATCCATTGATTTACAGGTTAGAAAATTTCTTATGACTTATGACTAAAATCTTAACCATTATTAGCAAGAACGGCGATTATATACTTAGATGTAATTTTCTATTTGTTAATCGTCAGACACTATCCTAAAACCCCTAAAACAGTCACAAGATAAATTACTCAATTAAGTATTAGGTATCAAATTTATTGGTTCTATAACCAATAAATTTTATAATTTACAGCAAACACGAAATTTAAAACCGATTCGATTGTATCAATAAAATTAAACACAGCTTGATTAAATGCAAAGTAAACTTTATTTGAAGCACAAATTGAACCGATATGCCGATATGGAGCTGTTAATTCAACGCCACTGACTTTTACGAAGCAAAAGACCGCCATCCGACCTTACTCTTCTACAATTTCAAACTTAATCAAATCGAGATAAAATCGAATTCGGAATTGATTCCTACTGCACTTGATATTAAGTTTTGAAGTGGGAAACGGTTTACCGTGAGATATTTCTTCAGTATCTCCGTGAGAGAAAGCATTAGTTCGTTCCCCGGACGTTATTTCTGGAAAGTCAGTAGAGTTTTTACTCCGAACGGCTATTTTAAGTGTTCCTGTCACGGCAGCCATTATGGTCTCTTCTTGAGAGCGTAGGTAATTATCAAATTTGTTCCACTGTTATATATAATTAATAGTCTATGATTTCTTCTACGCTTTAATAAACCGTGTTAGGTAATAGTTTTACGTCACTTTGCATTCAATATAGTTAAACGATTACCTACCTCTTTGATGCATTTGAAAAACATACTGTCTACTTATTCTATTGCAATGTGACTTATGAGGTAAAATTTTAAGGTTTCTTTCGTGTATTTGTCTTTGTTCTTCACAAGTATATTAAGAGAGTTCTTCAAACTTTGGGACATACCCTAGGTACCTAAGCATTACATATGTGGTGTAGGTTGATGTGATAGTGATCAAATGATATTTCCGATCACGTGATGGTTTAAGTAATTATTGTAATTATTCAGTTAAATAAAAACATTTGGCGACCGCTTGGACGATATCTGGTTGAATGGATAAACCAATTAGTGGTCTTTTAATGTCTTTTTTACTTAAAAGAGAACTGTAAAAATGATAAAAGTAAGACCACCCGCCGTAAGTGCTCGCAGCACCGTACTGTAAAAAGTCGACTACGTAGGTTCGCGGTATCCTTAATTTCAAAGAAATTGCCTATCACATCGCAAGCTAGATACATCAATAAAATAAATCGAATCCAGTACCTGGACTCGGTAATAATGGTGGATAGGAGCAGGTTGGATGCAGTTTGTGGTTAATAATAATAGGCCGGGAATGGCAGGTGCATCCATGGCCGTTCTGCCCATGTCGTACAGCCTATTCACTCAAGGTAGGTAGGAGTCTACATAGTTTGGTTTATTTGTCAAATGTATATGTATGTAGGTAGGTTTAAAAAAGAGGAACGTAGAACTGTTTTCTCCGGCTGTACACCTTTTATACTAATGCGTAAATATCAGTATTATGAATTATGTATTGTCCTTGTAAATTATAAACTTTTTTGCAGAAATAGTTCGATTAACAACAATAAAGTAAATAGATACAAGACGGCTGCTGGTAGCATTGCTAAGCAGTGATCAATAATTCTATAATTAAATTGTCATAATCATAACCAGGGATCGGATACCGGTATTTTTTGTATGGGAACGGAAACGGTATTTTTTCGTTCTTTGCTAATTACCAATGATCGGAATAGGTAGTGCCATTTGGGGTCAATGACCTCAAACATTGTACTTAACATGGATAAGACTCGCGATTCAAAGACTCTTATTTTTTCACGAAAATATTTCTTGGCATGTCTTTAATAGGCTACATGACTAATTTTCATTTATGGTATCAATCTATCGAGTTTGTTTTTAGGATCAAATGTCTATATGGGAGCCATTGCATTAAAGCAACACAAAAGTCAGAAATTATAGTCAAAGTCCGACAGTCGCACTTCACTCGCAAAACGCCCCTCACAAAAGGATAAGTGAACGTGACGTCAAGGTCATTGAGATCCCATCTTGAAGTAAGGACAAAACAAGAAAATTGCGTTTTTGTCCATGAAATATTGCGTTTATGTATATAGTTGCTATACAATATTTTTTGGATAAAATGTAAGGAATCGAAAGGTACACATTTTTATCGTTTTTGGAAGTTAAACAAAAACTTAAATTTTGAAACTTTCAGGTCCTGTAACATTTCCGCATTTTATTTTAATATCCACATTATTATGATAAATTGATCATTTGCTATCTATTTTACTAGATTTTGTTATAAAATTCAACATGTGTCATTATCCCTATTGAAGTAGGTAATATGAAAACCCGGGGTGAAAAGGTATATCCATACTAAGCTTACGCACCGAAGTCCCGTGAAATGGCACTACCAATTCCGATCACTGCTAATTACTTCATTTCTAATTGGGCAATCTAATAATACGAAGTCGTAACCTAAAAACACAACTGAGTCTTACATTTCGAGTATAAAATAATTCGAAAAATATGGTTATTTCTAAGTTTTTGCAAAAAACCGGTTCCGATCCCTGATCATAACACTAAAACGATACCTACATAAATCAAGAAAATGTAATAAATACTGATGACAAGATCTTCCCTCTTCTGTTCGTACAGAACATATTAATACTTGTTACTTGTAATAATTAATTGATACATATTTGTAATGATGATTGCACTTAAATAAAGTAGGTCCACATCATGTTCAATTTTAATTAATATTGCATTTTTTTCACTTAGCTATGATGACGAAATCTTATTATAGATTGTAATAATCTTATTAAGTGAATAGGCTTTTATTTCTGGGCACCGACATTTGGTGGGAACTGTTGTTACGGAGGCATGCGCTTGGAAATGGCTCGAATGAAAGGACAAAAAACCAACTAAACGTCGTCATTTGGAGCGGCGTTAACTGATTTGTAATTCAATGTGAAATGAGGTTCGAGCCATAATTTTGGGATAGCTTAAAAAAATAATCTTTTAATTTGCGTAACACAAAATATATTTAACAAAAGCTATTATACTTGCTACCTTTATGGGAAATGGTCAAAGAGGTCAGATCAGGAAACCAGCACCAACTTTTATTATGTAGTTGGGCATGGTAAGTAGTATCAGTCAACTCTAGTGGTGTCACAATCACAGGCACTTACCCAAATATATGTATACCTAATAGTTGTGGGGGTGACAGGTAAAGTAAAGTGTACCTAACTAAAGAACCCTAGAAATCAACTGCAACTTAAGAATGTCAGGAAGTCAGGATTGAATCATATTACTTATCATCGTCTAAATAAAAATAATTCTCAGGTAAGTATATGAACGTTTTTAAATTTCTAGCACTTTTTAAGGGATAGGGAGAGGATAGAGGATACAAAATAAAGTGTCGCGAGTACAGATTTGACGTGACAATTTTCAAAAAAAAATGTGATTATTGAAAGTTTTTTGTTACATAATAAAATAAAAAAGCGGCCAAGTGCGAGTCGGACTCGCCCATGAAGGGTTCTGTATTTAGGGGATTTATGACGTATTAAAAAAAACTACTTACTAGATCTCGTTCAAACCAATTTTCGGTGGAAGTTTGCATGGTACATCATGTACATCATATATTTTTTTTAGTTTTATCATGCTCTTATTTTAGAAGTTACAGGGGGGGGGGGGGACCCACATTTTACAAATTTGGAAGTGTCTCTCGCGCAAACTATTCAGTTTAGAAAAAAATTATATTAGAAACCTCAATATCATTTTTGAAGACCTATCCATCTATACCCCACACGAAATTTGATGAAAAAAATTTTTTTGACTTTCAGTTCTAAGTATGGGGAACCCCCAAAATTTATTGTTTTTTTCTATTTTTGTGTGAAAATCTTAATGCGGTTCACAGAATACATCTACTTACCAAGTTTCAACAGTATAGTTCTTATAGTTTCGGAAAAAAGTGGCTGTGACATACGGACGGACAGACAGACGGACAGACAGACAGACATGACGAATCCATAAGGGTTCCGTTTTTTGCCATTTGGCTACGAAACCCTAAAAAGTAGGTATAGACAGACTTTTTAAAACGCCCACGTACTCTGTTAAAACAATTTATGTCAAACGAGCATAAAAATACGTGACGGCAACAAAATAAAACATTCTGGTGACTCAAAACAAAATGCCTCGGTTTTTGTGAAAAAAAGTGCACTTCGGGTATAATTGTGGAACGTTTCACAATAAATAGGCATCGTTAGAGCCGGTGCGAGGACCATTATACCAGGCCGTGAGTTCTCGTTGATTGCGCGAGCGCCGGCAAAACGATTTCATTAAAAAACAGGCTTATTAGATCTCTCAATCCGTAGCAACTATGCGTGAACGGCGATCGCTCTTAAACTGGTTCACTGAGTCTTGCACTCGTGTGTGCTTGAGAAGCAATTGCAATGATCCAGAGCGGCAACGCCGCCTTAAGAGATGTTGAGTAACCGCGAGCTGGAGGCACGCTAATTAGTGTTAAGGATAATGATGCGAGCACAATACTAATACGTATGCTAGGTACAAGTATTGTAGGGTAATCTTTGTAGCTACATCAGGTATCCAGGTTGCGGTTTACAAAGAGAGTGACGCTAATTGCGTAATTTTGGTTAGCGTTTTGCTTAGGTTTCTAATTGTCATTTATTGCGTGGAGAGACAATTCAGACAGGCAGTTCATTAAAAAGTTGCTTCTTATTTAGATCCTAAAGGTTGATGTTATGTTTACTCAGAACTGTGCTCACTTCATCATAATTAGACATAAAATTATCATAGGTTTTCAGTTTTTATTAAAATTGTAACATTACCTGTATGTTAGTCGGGTTGCAAAATCATATATTTTGACTTACTTACCTATGTATCGGTTTTCTACGCGTCCAATAAATAATAATAACCGACATTTTAGATTATTTCCACTTCAATAATCTAAGAGAAACCACTCATGTGTACAAAATAAACACCTACCTCGTTACGATAAATCTTTATGTAGGTAGTGAGTTTATTATTTATTCAGAGCCCTATTTAGCTTTCCACCAGAGTGGCAATTTTATTTTATTTATTAAATTAACGCATGGTATATATATCTTACATACATATTATGTATAAGAAAGTAAGTAACCAAGCTGGCAAGCAGGATAAATATTATGCATATTTTCTAGCTAGATTATGAAGCTAATGTTTTACAGAACACCTATTTACTCCTTTATTACTAAATAAATATTACAATTATTGTAAATATAATTATATTAGTTTTATATCTACTTAGCTATCAAGTAACTATGTGTTATTTAAATATAACATTAATAAGTCTCCTTGCAATTATTTCATCCGCCGACGCTGCATCGCACCGCGTGGGTATCGTCCTAATTATGGCTAAACAATAACATACCTAATCCAAATATAAAACTGAATATAATCACGCCACGCATGTAGTAACATACATACATAAAAGGCAACCTTGAACGGTCAAGGACCTGTGTTGCGGCACCTGTACCGTAAAATGGGGTGAGTAAGGGCAAAACTGACATTCAAACCTGGATAACATTTTATTTTTACATATGCACACTGAATGGTATAAAATAAGTGTTCCGGACGTTTGTATTTTAGTTTTTATTTTATTTTGGGTAGTTCCATTTCATAACTTTGACGATAAACAGGAAATCCCACCTCACCCCGTAGTCCCTCATAATTGGGGTGAGATGGAATTTCATACAAAGGTGATTTTGGAAGATTGTTGGAACGATGTTTTTATTATGAGTACCTATTACTATAGCTCCATTTTAAATTGGAATACATTATTTTTGTAGCAGTAGCCTTAAAATTCCATCTCACCCCCCTTTCATCCCTTCTCTCCCCATTCATAACCCAACTCTCCCCGAGAACCCTACTCACCCCATTTTACGGTACCTACCTACTTCATGTTATATGAACGCCAAGTTTCGTGATTTCTTTATGGCCTTGACGTAAAATTTATCAGTCTTGTCCTCGGAGATGCGCGAACTGTCGCTAAGATTTCAAGCTTACAGGTCACGTACAAAATGGAATGAAAGTTGTATTATTGTTAAATATTATTTTGCTTACCTACAATGAAACTGGATTTATTTATACGAAGATTTCTACGAGTAACAATATTTTTAGGGTTCCGTAGCCAAATGGCAAAAAACGGAACCCTTATAGATTCGTCATGTCTGTCTGTCTGTCTGTCTGTCTGTCTGTCCGTCTGTCTGTCCGTCCGTATGCCACAGCCACTTTCCTCCGAAACTATAAGAACTATACTGTTGAAACTTGGTAAGTAGATGTATTCTGTGAACCGCATTAAGATTTTCATACAAAAATAGAAAAAAACAATAATTTTTTGGGGTTCCCCATACTTCGAACTGAAACTCAAAAAATTTTTTTTCATCAAACCCATACGTGTGGGGTATCTATGGATAGGTCTTCAAAAATGATGTTGAGGTTTCTAATATAATTTTTTTCTAAACTGAATAGTTTGCGCGAGAGACACTTCCAAAGTGGTAAAATTCTCCCACTCCCTATCAGACAAGCGCAGACCAAATTCACATTCAAGCGCATGCTGCGCAAGTATTTCCTTGACAAACTTTCCTCTTCGTCAACTTAATGATTCACACTAGGTGTTTATATATGTATGGTATATATGTAGGTTTATTTCTATATTAAGTATATGTGTAAGTATATCAATATAGTTTATATTCATAATGATATAGTCCTGTTTTCAAATTAATATATTCTAAAAGACACTGCACCTACTTAATCTTTCTGGTTTGACCCATTGGTTGACTGGTAGAGAATGCCTTAAGGCATTAAGTCCGCCATTTGTACCTTCATGTATTGTGCAATAAAGATTAAAATAAAAAATAAATAAATAAATAAAATGTGTGTCCCCCCCCACCCCTGTAACTTCTAAAATAAGAGAATGATAAAACTAAAAAAAATATATGATGTACATTACCATGTAAACTTCCACCGAAAATTGGTTTGAACGAGATCTAGTAAGTAGTTTTTTTTTTATACGCCATCAATCGCCTAAATACGGAACCCTTCATGGGCGAGTCCGACTCGCACTTGGCCGCTTTTTTTTTATCTGATTGCCAAGTCATTATATGTATTAAAAAATAAAAGTATCTAATATTGTTACGGTTTTAACACCCCTTGGCACTGACTAAAATAACCGACTTGGTTTCACATTATAACTCAAAACTTTTTTGTAGTTATCATTATAACTCAAAGCATTGCGAGACTTGCACCTTTTTACAAGTAGGTAATGTTTTTGATGGACATTTTTATTGGAACGCTTTTTAAGATCAATTACGCATAATAATGTTAAATAACTTAATATTTAAATTGTACAGAGATACCGTATGTTTATATTTGTTATACAAAAGAATTTTAAAATTAAATAGCTGATGTTATTGAAGTCCTTACGAGTAAAAATGTACTTAAAATTAGGTATTTACACATACCTACTTACGTACATTTTTGATCATATTTTTAGTATTAAAAAACTTTGTTAACGGAACACTTACATAATTAAATAGAATACAAGTCTCAAACGGAAACCCATACTTTGCATGTGCTGTGGACGGGTGAGCTTGTAAAATACTACTTATTGCGTGGGGTTTCGGTTGTTTCCGTTGGGTAGTGAAGTGGGGGTAAAATACCCTTCTGGGCAGGGCCGTCGACCGGCAAAAAGTCTGCTCGAACTCTTCCTAATGCGTTTTAGCAAGCAAATAACAAAAATACGAATACAAGCAAATACTGAAAGCAAAAATGCCGTAAAAACTGCGGTAAAAAATAAAACAAGTTTTTATCTAAATTACTCTGTACCTACTTATACTGTATTACTTATACTGATATTATTTTATCCGCTGAAACATTTTCGGCAGGTGCTAAAAATATCGAAATAAAACATGATTTACTAAGTATTTTTTATTTTAATTCTTTCAAAATATATTCCTTTTTAATATTTAGTCGTCAGTTTTTTACTATTATTTGTAATAAAGTATTAAATATAGCATTTATATATTACTCTTATAGTAAATTGGAATATATTTAAAAGGAGCTACCAATTACATTAGAAATAAACACTGACAGTCACGGGTTGAATATTTTACATAGTCCTTATAAGGAAGTGTATAGAGTAGTAGAATAAGTACACATAGTTGTTATTGTTTGCATAGTTATCAAGATAAACATATTATCCCTCAGAGCATTCTTATACTTGAATAAATTCTTATTACGACGAGAGGGAATTGTAGCAGTTCAAATGAGCTGTCGTGGTCTTACAATAAATCTTCCACTTTATGAGCCCATCTTGAATAAAAGCTGCTTCATTTTCATAATAAATGTTTCTGATAACATTTATAACTGAAAGCAGAAATATAAAGACAAATACATATGTGCTTAGGTACCTAGTAATGTTGTAACGTTACATATACACTCTACTGATTTGTAAATGTAATGTTTAGCAATGACTTCGTCGATAAAATGAAGTTTATGTTTCTGTTTTCAAATTGGTACCTATATAATAGTTTTTTTTAACTATTTTCAACATTTTAATAATATATTTATAGCTGGTCAAGCAAATCTTAAAAAAAGGTGTAAAATTAAAATTTTCTATGGGACGATATCCCTTCGCGTCTACATTTTTCAAATTTGCCGCCTTTTTCTACTGACAAGATCTGCTTGACCAGGCGTGTCTCACTCCGCGATTTCGTCGCTTTGCTACAGGTAGCTAAAAGTACATCCGTTCGGCCCCAATTTTGGCGAAAGCCATAAGCCGCGCGTGGCGCTGTCGCCACCTAACGGCCATATCTGTGGATCGTAACAGACGCGTTTTGTTAGAGAGTGAGTCTTCTGTACTTAGTACTATTATTTATTCTGTGGCTCGACCAAGTATATAATATCATAATATATATCTATTCAGTATTTGACATGATCAATGTTGACCATAATTCATTTAAATATCAACCGTTTATTTTTATTTTATTTTTGTGTTGTTAAATTTCCCTTTTTCGGATTCACTCCGTTTGTTAAGCTGGCACAAGATAATAATTTAAATTTAGTCTAGTTTCAGTAAAGTAGCGTGCAGTGCACTACTGCGTGACACAGGTGTTGGTGAGCAGATGTCTGTGCACATGTATGGCTCGGTTTATTTTTATAACTATAATTTGGGGCGTTTTGACTAGTATTAATTGTACACACGGAACAAGGGAAAAACGAAATAAATTACGGGGTTTTAGTGAAAAACAAACAACCGTTACACAAAATAGTAAAATTGGGCCTGCTAATGCCGAACAATACAAATAAAATAAAACCAGCTAAAAGTCTCATCTTTTTCCCTTAAAGCCCGCAAGAAGAGGGACTCACCGCGCACACTTAAAATTAATTAACATTACTTACTCTCATTAATATTTATAAATTAATATTAATGTATGAAAAAGTACACTGGTTGGATAAAAGAGGTTCCCTTTTAATTATTTGTTTTCTTTCTCTATAACTTTAAGAGCCGATCTGATTGCTAGCAAGAATTCTGTATTAGTCAACCCTCAGGCCAAACAGAATTTTGAATTGGATACATAGGTACTCTCTAATTTCAATCGAAGTCAGTTCCTTTATATTCCTGTCTAACGTGGCATCAGTCCATATCATGAACAGATAGAAAGCATTTGTGTAGCTACAAAAGCTATAATAGTTTAGCTATAATAATTTTATCAAAATATAGACAAATTTTCTGAAAGCTTCCTTAAATGCTGCTCACGCAACATACTTCCCTTGACCGTAGATAACTAACTAGGTGTTCCTGTTTTCCAACTATTGTAACAGAGTTAAGCCCAACGGAAGAGTAAGCACGATAGGTAATCGGATTTCTGTCCGCTCGGGGAAGTGACCCCCACTTAATGGAAGACTGAACGAATGAGCCTTTATTTCCTCTTTGTTCGTCGGATATTACGCTGAGGCGGGAATATCTTGTTTGCATCAAAATATGGGGCTGTATTTATTTATGACAGTGAATATAAATTTAATTCATGATAAATAGTAATTTCACGTCTAACGTACCTAAATGTCCCAGTACTGGACACTGCCCCGATAGTTGCCAACTTCATAAGACAGAGGTGAGAGACGGGCTTTCAACTATTGGAATTACATAGTTTACCTTACTGATTACAACAGTGCATCACGCTACCGTAACACAAAATAAAATATACCGTATCAAAGTATTTTTCAAATGGAAGGGGATTTGACACACTTTAAAAACGTAAAGTGACATAGCTTACTGAATGTTTATGAAAATAAAACAACATTAACATAGTTTCATTAATTACAACTAATTGCAAGCTTCGGAGGTCTCCAAGGTATATTCCCCAAAATGGTATATTCAAATTGTTTAAAATAGCAAAGTTTGTGTGAGCTTGCAACACTGCACTAAAAGTACGTCACTAAAAAGAGCAAGAGTGTAATTCAAAACGTCGCAACGTCAAAATTATCCTTATAATGTACAAAAATAGGATATAAAATCCTTTAAGAGAAGAATACCTTAAGGGCTCTTCTGATTTGGAACACTTTGTTGCCTCCGAGCATTATTCTCACGCCGACCAGTCGCCACATTCAGACACGAAATCTCATTAACAATGTAATATTCATTCAGTATTTAAAAAAATATGAGTATATTGCGCCCGTGCGTTTGTCGCTGGGCTTTAAAACGGGTAAACACATGTGAGCAATATGTTTTTAGTATCATTTTTTGAGACGTAATATGGACTTGAGAATAAAGCCCCGTGAAGACAATGCCAGGTGCTAATCAAGTCCATATTCCGATGAACTAGCATAATGGAGTGCCGTCTCGAATGACAACCTACTTGCTTCAAATGGAGTTACGTAGAATGCTTGTTAATCATTATATATTGTAGTAATATTGATTTAATATCATCAAAAGAGAACTTGTAATATTGTGAAACCGTTAAATTCAAATTCCCGCATGAAATAGTTTTTGTCTGATTGGTCTTATACAAACTGACGTGAATTGTACTTTACACCAATCGTATCTTTACAGAAATCACATGAGACAAAATTTTTGATACGTAGTTTAATATAAGGTAGGTAAATGTCCTTTTTGCAATTAGCAAGTAAGTAGACTTTATTTGAAAGGGTAACATTGACAGCATGTGCCACGAAAGCGTTTTGACGTTTCAAAAAACCCGGCCAAGTGCGAGTCGGACTCGCGCACGGAGGGTTCCGCACCATCAACAAAAAATAAAGCAAAACAAGCAAAAAAACGGTCACCCATCCAAGTATGTACTGACCCCGCCCGACGTTGCTTAACTTCGGTCAAAAATCACGTTTGTTGTATGGGAGCCCCACTTAAATCTTTATTTTATTCTGTTTTTAGTATTTGCTGTTATAGCGGCAACAGAAATACATCATCTGTGAAAATTTCAACTGTCTAGCTATCACGGTTCGTGAGATACAGCCTGGTGACAGACGGACGGACGGACAGCGGAGTCTTAGTAATAGGGTCCCGTTTTTACCCTTTGGGTACGGAACCCTAAAAAGACTAACTGATTTGACTCGTTCGATATGAATCAAGAAAGATGAAAAGTTTTTCCTTGATGACCGCTAGACGGCAAAGGCTCGTTACCTACGCATAATTATTAAAATAATTGAATAGGTATACAGTTTTTTTTTTTTTGACGGAGTGGGAATGCGTCATGCACGGTGTGTGGGACTCGCCGCTCCTTCCCCTCTCCTGGCAAGAGAGGGGGAGAATTTGGCCCTACCCTCTAAACCCACTCCGGCGTTTTACCCTCTCTGCCGTTCGTGAGGACAGTTGCAGTAGCTTTACAGGTTGGTCTTATGAATATCAGATCAGATCCAACTATGGATCCTAAAAAATCGAGGAAACTTAATAATGCTGCTGTAGCCGCTGTATTGTACGATGACTCGAGACAACAACGAGTTTAAACGACCTTGATGATGAAAGAACTGCATAGTATACCAGTCGTGCTGGATTTTCCACCGTAGAAATATTATATTGTTTTATCTATAAAGAACCGGATGTCGATACAATTCCAGGAAAACTGTAGGATATCTACTGTAGGATACTGTAGTTTACCTAACTGTAAATGAATCGCTGAGAATTAACACCGCAAAAATAATAATAGGTAGGTATGTAAGTTACGAGTACAATTATGACAATGAAAATGACAACAATTATCTAATAAAACTTAAACTATATGTACCTATACGTATTATTGACGATAAATTTATTTAAACTATCTAAACGTAATATTAATATCTAAAATTACAAATTAAAATTAAAATTATAAATTAAAAAAAAAAAAAAAAAAAAGAAAGACAACGCTTCAAGTTGTACCTATACTGTCTATTATTTATAGTACAGAAAAATATGAATTTGTAATACAACCTGCACCTTTTTACTAAATCTAATCCTATTCGTGAATCGAGTTCTCATGCTTGATGTCCCACCAAACCACGATCTTCAAGATTGATGTTTATTTTGCCTGGAATGTTGAAATTCTTAAATCTAGCAACGCATAAGTTCGGTTCCATTGCGGATTTTCTTCCAAATAAAGGACTCAGATACATGTAAGCTAGCAATGTATCGTTTGATAATCCGGTTCGTCGTGAAGACGTGAGCGCAAGTGGTATCGGGAACGGCGTCGACAAAATAACTTCAGTTCCGTGCCGGGTCCTCATCCAAGTGAACGCCGCGACGTCCGTTTACTTACAATATTCAATAAAATAAATCGATAACCCATCAGTGAAAACTTATATTATTTTTTATCACGGGAGTAAAAAGTGTGTTTTATAAATTGAAGACAAAATTGGATGATGCTAAGCTGTTGCGCTCAAATTCGGAACTTGTAAGGTACTTAAATAGATATTATGTTTATTATGCATTGTTGCATCTTCCACGTTTTCAATGGATGTGACAAAATTATGTATTAAGGCGTTGTTTGTCTTACAGTAGCAGGTAATTTACATAAATAAATACACCTACGAAAGAAAATATTAACAAAACACAAAAACCCAACAAAACTGTAGAGTTCTTAAGTCTCAGATTAGGACAAATTTTACATAGGAATTTACATTTTGAATTTTATGTTTGCTTAGTCAAATAGTTTTATGCCTGACATTTATTGCTAATCAAAACACCGAATTACTCAAAACTATTTAAAAAAAAAATTTTTGAGAACTTTACAAATTTGATGTATTATTTATTTATTTAATCTTTATTGCATTTATAAAAACACACTGTACAAAAGGCGAACTTAATGCCATAAGGCATTCTCTACCAGTCAACCTTTAGGCAAAGCAGATAAGTTGTAGGCGGTGCAAAAAATATGTGGTAAGTATAGACATCACCCCGTCATCATCATCATCATCATCATCTACTTGATGACTAATATTCTGATTACCATGATTCGAAAACCATAGTGAATTAGATAGTAACGTTCAGTTCGTGCATCAACGCATTCCTTTAGATGATTCATGTTTTGAATGTGAATTGAAGGTAATAAATCTAATACAAGTGACTAGTAAAAATGAAACTGTGTTGCAACAGCATTTTACATGATTTGTAGTCATTTGTTACGAACAACTCTGTCGGAAAAAACAAATGACATTATCTAAAGCGAGGACAAGTCAAACCACGTATTTTACTAAACGTGTTCACGTCGTGCTTTTTGTTAAAAGATGCTAGAGACATGCAAACAGTAAAGACTTACTTACTTACTTAGAATACTTAGTAGGTATTCAAAAAAAGGTGCATTCCTCGTCACTGCACTAATAGTGGCGCTACATAGCAAGTTCTTAGTTACAAAGTCATATTTACTCGCAACGACTCACCTAATTCTGCTTACTTATACATATAAAATTATTTTTGCTTTCCCAAAGGGCTGAAATACTTACTATTTACATAGATGATGTTCCGATAAATAAGCGACGCTTAAAGCCTCATAAATTACATGTACCTACCTTAAGCTACCATGTACCTAGTTTAAGCCCTTGCCAAAAATCATGCATTAGGTACTCACTCAGTTTATGTAAATAACTTATTTTAACTCGTCTCTGGAAACGCTAATAATATTGGCCCTAAGTGCGTACGCGACACTGTTAGAGTTAGACCAAGCCAAGTTGGCAGTGATTTTGATAGCCCTGCTGACTGTGCAAAGGTAAGAAATGTATTCTATACAAATGATTATCTGACTTTTTGTTCGCATCTGTCATTTCCGAATGTTTAAAATGTATACTTAACTAAGTACCTTTTACGTTTATATTATACATTGTATATACTATAATGTATATATATATATAGTTGTTACCTTTACCGTTTAGACTAAGAGCCAACCTTTGGGTTTCATATTAATTATTAATGTTGTTGTGTGGGTAACTAAATCTCGTAAGGGTTAATTATGTATGACTCGCTCGTAGGTAAATAGCCTTCAATATTTCATCTGATATAGTTACCTGATTTTATGGCAGTACCAAGTTACAATCAGCATATATTATAATACTTTGTACTTCGCCTTTTCCACGAACTTTTATTTTGCCATTTCTGAACAAAAACAAATTTTATAATAAAAATGAAAATTTGGTACCTTTGTGTAATCAAATATTTGAACAGGTGTTGAATAATAATAAATTGGAGCAAATAACAATGTTACCTATTTACCTACTTACATAATATCTGATGACTTTGCCCACCAATCTTGAATACCTACCTATAGTGATGACGCACGGCATGTTGGCAAACACATTAATTTATTTTTATACTTACTAATATCCCGCTAATTGCTTATTAAGTGGCAGTATTGATTATACTGGGTATTGTTTGAAAATTTATATATGAATATACTGGTACATTACCTGCGTTACAATTAGGAATTTCCGTTTGCTGGAAAAATATTTACCTAGGGTAAGTACAATTAACCAACCCACTTGTTCCGGTTTTTATTACTATGTACTAAACTTGATAGACGAAATTCAAAATAGGTAAGCTATTCCTATTTTGCTTTTACAAATAAAATTACATAACCACCAAGAAAACACAGAAGTTAAACTCTTTGTTTTTATAGTTTTCTCATTTATTTTAGGTAAAAGCATTCTTGCACTCTTACGCTGACTAATATTTCTACGTCCTCAATGACGGACTCAGTCAACAGAACTCGATTCCTACCGGCTTGCCTTTTTTAAAGGCACCTTATTCAAGGATAAAGCACGCCAAATAAGCTCCGGTCTGCCCAACTGATGTGTTCGACATGCCGCCTTTAGATACGAGTACGTGTTACATTCTAGGTAGGTGGGCGTTTTTTTTTTTTGTTGTCCCCTACACTTTTATTTCAAATTTGGGATTTTTTATGTTATTTCTACTCAGAATCACGAGCTCTTTCTATCCTAATAGGAGAAAAAAAGTGTCCCAAAATTTCCATACATTTTTCGATCTTTCCATTGCGCGACCGCCATACAAATTTAGTCTATGAAAAATGGTGAATGGATAGAAAGAGCTCGTGATTCTGAGTAGAAATAACATAAAAAATCCCAAATTTGAAAAAAAAGTGTAGGGGACAACAAAAAAAAAACGCCCAGGTACGCGACGACAGGCTATTTTTCATACAAACTTAACAGAGCTTTTTGTAAACTTAAGCATGGTCATTGACTTGATATCAAGCCATTGCCTCTTCATACACCACACATGATGTTAACAAACACTCGTACATACATACACCTGTATTATCTCCACGGGAGCACTGAACTTTGCTCAAGGTTCATCCATTCATTCACTCCTGATTAGTTCCGGATTGTGAAAGCGGGCTAAACTCTCACACCATTATCTGCTTTGATGTGTTGTTTTTACTTAAACGACTTTTAGAGTTCCCCAGTTAAACAGACGCCCTAATGGTTTATTACTTTGTTCAATGGGCCTTAAAAAAGTAAAAAGGTTATTTAAGCAACCTGGCTTCACTGTGAAGTTGGTACAAGGGTAAACAAGTAAACATTATTTCGAGCAAGAAATATAATGTCTATATATATATGTTACCGTAAAATTGTAAACACTCGTCAGATTATAATCTCGCTAGTTAAATTATAAACTGACGGTAGGGAGATTATAAACTAACCTTTTATTTTTTTTAGGGGGGAAAATGCATTCCGCATACCACACGGGTGCGAGGGGTAACCCGAGTGGTTATGTGGGACTCCCGTCTAGGCTAATGAGGCCCACGGTATACCCACTAAAAACCCCCCATATGCCACCTCGCCGCCCTATTGGTAGGGTTACGGGAACGCTTGCGTACGCATCCGCGACCCCACCGGCGGCAGCCGCCTACGAGCGGCTCCTTCGCGAATGCCCGAAGGCCCTTCACGTTAGGCGCGCCAGATGGTTCGACGCGCCTTCCTCCTCGGCCTCCGTTCTGCACTGTAGCGGACCCCCCCGAGCCCGCCACAAGGAAGCCACGGACGCCAGAAAATTCCCCGGCGCCCGGCGACAGATCAGGTCTATGGTTCTGCCGCAAAACCACAACTCGGCTGCAGAGGATAGGGAGAACGGCACATCGTAACACCGACACTCCTCTTCCTCTGCAGCCCCACCAACGCCGCTACAGCGGAACGGCCCCGCCAAGTTCGCAGGGGACAGGGAGAGTGGCGTATCGTAATACCATCACGCCTCTTCCCCTGCGATCCCACCTCAATCAATCAATCTTTGGGTAATATGGCTCCATCGATACTGTCGATGATTTCGCCAACGTCGAAGTGGATCCCTCGTGGGATCGAATTAATATTATTTGTAATAAACTTCAGCCAGTGTACGGTATATAAAACTATAAAATTATGGCCTCTCCTCGGCCGCCGAAGATAGGGAGAACGGCTCACCGCAATACCGACACTCCTCTTCCTCGACGGTCCACATCCAACGCGTCACAAGCGGGCTTAACAAGCCCACTTGGAGCGTTCTCCTCGGGCCAACCCGCACCTCAAACAGGCCGGCCCTGGTTGCTTCTTCGCTTCACCGTGGGTGACCAAGCCACGGTTACTAAGCCCCTCCACCACGACAAGGTGAGCAACCTGCGGGGGGAGATTATAAACTAACCTAACCTAACCTACGTTAGATTATAAACTAACGGGTTCACAATCTAACGGTGTCATATATATGTCAATACAGTATGTCAGTGTATATTTGTGATTCAATATATTCATGAAAGAAACGTATGAAAGTGATATTTTATGAACTCACAACATAAGTAGTTTAAGCAATGTTTATAATAATGGATGTGGATGTTTCCTTCTGGTTGAACAATTAACCAAAGGCATTTCATGAAACCAATGAAAGTTCGTTTTCACTTGGCATCCGACACCTGCGTATAATATCCGTTGCGGTTTCCATGGACACAACGATATCGGTACTTCATTTACTTGAGCATGAGCATGTTAAATGTTAACAGTGTTTTGATTAAAAAGGAATCCTCGAGAAGATATGACTTAAAAACACGAGATTTCAATCGTAATAATACCACTGATTTAAACTTTTACGATTTTTACACATTATTTAATTGTATAACGGGACTTAATCGCGTATCTAAGTTTTAAGATTTACCTCCGACGTTAAAACTTAGATACGCGATTAAGTCCCGTTGTACAATTTAATAATACGAGTACGTAATAATACCATCAAAGTTTAACCTCTTCAAGCTTAGATATAGATGGTCAACCAAATCTTGTCAGTAAAAAAGGGCGCGAAATTCAAATTTTCTATGGGTCGATAATTCGATATCCCTTCGCGCCTACATTTTTTAAATTTGCCGCCTTTTTCTACTGTCAAGATCTGGTTGACCAAGTATAGCTTGACGATTCTCTGCACACACAACAATAACCTACAAAATAAAACATGAATTGATTTGTCCTCTCTTTTTTTTCTCTTTCTAGTTTTTAATACAAAACTGTCTTAAGACTCAAACCACCGCGAACTGGTATAGATTAAACTTCTTAGTACTAAGTAAACATCAAACAATGTGAGACTCAAAAATTTAACGATTTTTTTAAATGAATCACGTCCCTATAAAAACCCACAAAACTTCATTTGAAGAAAAGACCAAAATTCTTTTACATCTAACTCGAGATTCGTGTTATATTATCAAAGGCCGAGCAAGATGGTTTTCGAAAAAACTAAAAACAAATCGTAATTTATTGAATAACGACGCAATAGTTCATTATGGTTTTTGCAATTAAACTTCCTAATATCATGTCATGACTATGTAACGAAACAAAATGATCACGCACGCCCGTTTACATACATAAGTAACTATATAATATATTATTACGTCGTGCAAATGGCGATTTTTGTAAGCACGCGTAAGCTTGTAATGACTAATGTTATTAGGAAAGGCAGAAGCGGTATTTAAAAAAAATGTACCTATCTCCAATTGGGACGGTAATTCTACTATCATGTCCATTTGTGGTATCTTTAATATATACCTATATAATTTGCTAACGTAGTATTAATATTTTCCTTGGTTAATTTACATTACATTTTGGACAATGAGCTCTTTCGGCGGAACACCTTTATCTCCAGATAAGTTTATGACAGCTAACAAGACGAGTCTTTTATATTGTAAAATAGCCATGTTCTTACCAAGTTTCACAATTTTGAAGACAAAGAACCTAGTTAATATTTCATGTTTCTGCCTAGTTAAACAAAAAGTGTAGTGAGACTAGTGAGTTACGAAACTGAATAATCATAAAACCAGTTGACAAATGCTGCTGGTAATAACAATGCTAAATATGTGCGTTGATTTGTGTGAAACAGACGTCTTCCTGCATATTTCAATACCTATTAGAAACGCGATGCAAATTGTCACTTAGGCACCTCTTTTACATTACAGTATTACTAATAAATTGTTAGCTAACTTGTCTTGGCAATGTAAGTTGGATAAGTTAAAATTTTAAGTTCTGGAAAATATTGGCTCTTCTTAGGAATGGCAAAAAGGTTTTTGTTTTTTCTGTCCCTAGGTATATATGTATGTGATCAACAATTCACCACGTCAAACATTGCTATTAAAATAAGAAAGAATGAATAATCCCAAAGGTGTTTTCTGATAGTCCTGAAAAAAATGAGTAGCCGAGAGGAGTTTACTTGTTAGGATCTACTGTGAAGTCTGTGAACATGAGAGGTTTAGTTTAATTATTTCACTCACAGCGATAACCAGATAACTCACACTGATAAACAGATGACAAACGAAATATTAAAGTCTGTGCGGAAATAGAAGAGTCGTAGAATGTATTGGGCCCCATACATTCCACGACTCTTCTCTTTCCGCACAGACTTTATAATATATTTCATTAATATTAAAGTAAATTCATGGAATCCCACAATTCTAGAAACACGTTACATTGAAGTAGATACACAATACCCTTATGAGCGTTTAATTAAATTTTACCATAGTCTTTCAAACACTTATATAAGCTACGCACAATCTCAGTAACAAAAGCGTACGCGGCGTTGCATAGTATTAATGAACAATACAAGATCACTTACCTTCGCTTTTAGTGTGGTATTTTTCTTACCCATAAAATACGTAACTATACAGTTTCACAGCTTTTCTCTATTACGTGAACCGACGGGAATTGTTAAAAAACAACAGGCTAACTCGCTTTGAAACAAATAAAACTGGAGTTTAACTGGGTTTCTGCACATCGTAAAAAGGGAACAGATCGTAAAGTGATCGTAAGTCCTGCGAGTCAATTTGGCTCGGCGACACGAATTTTACTTTAGACGGCGCCGTAAACATTTGAGCACATTAAATGCTTTAGTTTAACACCTTTTGATAATTGAGTTTGGTATTTCATTAAAGATATCAAAGAGGTTTAAATCAAATGAAAACTTTGAAGCAAATTTCCAATCACGACTATCTGAAAATGCTCCTTTTGCAAGTAGAGCTAACCTTATGTCTTTTATACATAGTATCAGATGTACGAGTAAGTAAACGAATTTAATTCAAGATACGCTTCTTAGAAGACAAAGTTTACGACGACAACTTTCAAATGAAAACCTTCGAACCTAGCGAAATTCCCTATGGGATAGACATTGATTATTAGGATTAACTATGTAACAGAGGTTTCAATTTTATGCATATTATACTGTTCAGAATCAGAACGTATATTTTGCTAACCATACTATTTATACCTGATTTCAACCAACCGCGTTTTCTAAATAACACCAAAATCCGTATCCGTTTAAGTGGCTGGCAACGGCAGCGCGTTTCACACTTGAGGTCGAGCCACAATGTCTGACACTCAATAGAATCGCCCCTACGAGACAGGAGGTAAGAAAGAGCCCTGTTCCGCCTCGTGAAAGCCTGAGCCGGTTCCTTTCTATAGAATGCAGCCACAAAATAGCGCAGCTTTGAGACGGTTACCGCTTTCTATCTATAGAATATCCGCTCGAGTTTATAAAGTGGGAAACTTTGAAAGGAGAACCTTTGCATTGGTACCCTTTTACCTAAATGTCTTTTTAAGAGTAGACTTTGAAGACGTTTTAGCCATATATAAAACTACATATATGCGCTTGAGATTCTTATTTCAGTATGATATTATTATATTTTATTACCAGAACTACAAAGATTTAAATGAATCCTAAAGGTTAACCGGTTCATCTTCGCTAACGGCACTTGGATAAGTTTCAAGGCTACCAGGAACGGATAACTCGCATAAGTACCAAAGAATGTCGAATAAAACGCAGTTATCAACTATGCAAATATTGTTTTATCCACGTGAAACTAGTTGCCCATCTTTGACCGTTACGGCTACCATCAGTTTGTCACTGACATAAACGCCGTCGAAAACGTAATTTACTTTCTATACATCTCGCTCGTACTCGCATATTAGTGCAAACGAGATGTATAGAAAGTAAATTACGTTCTCGATAGCGTAAATGTCAGTTTTGACACTGTCAGTGACTCATGGTACGGGCTCTGTACATTATAACTAGTAAACATTTACACAATCAGGATCAAATACTTGATGAGCAAGCGCAAAATAGGACTTATCAAACTCGTATTATTTCATAGGTACCTGCTTGATATCTGCATTAAGGTACATTGTAATACCTACGATGCAACATTGCAAAGGCAGACTTTAACCACAACCTTAAAAAGTTAAAGATAGTTTGATAAAAACAATTAAGAAAACATGTCTTATTTTTTTTTTCAGTTGTACATAAGTACTTATATCGTTCGTTATCCTGCATATCATAGCACTGTAATTATGAGTATATATTTATAACTAGTGATATTGACGAGGGACCTGACCAGCAAAATTTCAAACAGAATTATGTTTTCGAAGTAACACGGAGTAAAACCCGCGCGATGGTAATTTCTTCCGTCGCAAGTTTCGCGCGGCGCGCCATATCTTTAGTCTGCTTCTAATTTCCTGGCTTCAAACGCCCTCCTAATAGACAGTTCTGTACATACCTATTTTTTTCAATGGCGATACCAATATAAAGAGTCTTATCATTTGATGGAACTAGGTGCGATTGTTTGTTTGCCTCCAGGGTAGTGACCGCGCGTAATCCACCCGAGCCCGCGGTGCGTCATAGCTAATCTTAGCTATCAAGATGTCGTCATGGCTTGACCTCCACCTGACTCACGTCTTATCCGTCTACAATCACAATTATTATTTTTTAGCCCATCTTCATTACCCGAGATTTAATTGTCTGATGGGTAATTAAGAATCAACGTGAGGCTCTCGAGTTTAATTAGATTTCCTATGCCGTTGGGCCTTTTACTTTTGGTCCTTTGTATTTTCTATTGTTTGACCCAGTTTACTTTATCTATACAGGTATATTATTCGTAGTTATACTTGTAATCAGATTACTTATCACGCTGGAATTCAATATATGCTAGAATTACTATTGAAGCGATGTTTGCAAATGTATAGTGATAAAGAATTACAAAGATAACTCATCCAATAGCATGATAATTTTTGATAACAATAATCGATAACTCTTGACCTATTTTGATCCGCGAAAACTATAATGTGGTCCTTTTATTACTATTCCCAATACAATAATTCCTATTACAATAATTTATAAGACACTGTTTCTTTACTAGCAATGCTAGCTAGGTTAGCAATGTTAAAAATTAAAACAGCAGAAAAAAATACAGTTACTTTATTTTTAAACGCGTTATGTGTTTAGTGTTATCGATAATTTCACCTCAATTAGCATAAAATCGTTTTGTGAACAATGCCGAACACGGGTTTACAGTTTAAGTGTAATAGGTAAAGTTGATAAGGTCGCGGTTCTTCGTCCCGTTACTCATGGGTCTTGTCGCGCCGTGTGTGGTGTATTTTCAAAAGAACGTTATTAGTTATTATTTTTAACGCTAGCGCATTAGGTATACAAAATAAAAGTGATGTCTCTATTTTTAGGAATTCTTCTTATAATTATCTTCTTATAATCTTTAAATTATGCGTGATTCAAACACTAAAAAAAACGAGTTTAAAACATTATTATGTTTTGTATATTTGCCTACATGGTATAAACAATATAAAACAATGATGAATCGCGGATATCTTTATATCTTTGGATAATGTAAGTCAACGTTATAATATAAAAAGAAAATACAGAGAGCCATTGACAATCAATCCAATTTTCCGGATTACATCTGTCACGCACTGTCGAAGCACGGATCGAATGGTACGAGTATCACTCTCGAATTCCGAACATCCTGTATCGCCGATCGCGACCTCAATACTAATCACTCCAAGACGTGACCCAAGTTTTAAGATAGCAGATTTTCACCTGAAATTTTAAAGTCAAATAGGATGTAGTGCTGTGGAAGAAACACAATGCATGCTAATTTTTAAGGAAAGTTAACATTCGCCAAACGTTTTTTAGCATTTGTTCTTATCGTTTTCGGGACATACATACACACAATTTACTGAATAAAGGATAGGGAGGTAAAAATCATAGGTATTGTAAAAAAATGTGTCACTCATACATTTAACACAAGGCTTTTTTTAGAGTTCACGAAGTAACAATATTAATTTACTAGGTAACTATGTAGGTCTTTCCTACATTGACATGAATCAGGTTTCAACTTCGATTATCTTAATCCAGAAGGTACTGTAATAGATGTGAAATAAAACCATGCCAGAAGTGGTATTTATTGTATCCGATGAAACGTTATTTTAGACAAAACCTATTTTTAGAGAAAATCAATAGTGGAAACTTGAACTAGGTTAGTAGTCAAATCATAGCCGACAACCCAAGAGATACAAGAGATACCGTATTAACTAAGTAATTGGGCTACAATTTATATGTAGCCATTGAGTTCCCAATATGTTACTATATTTAAAAAAATAATACCTACCACTCCCGCTCGGAAAAGCTCTCTTAATTCTTTAAAATCAGTGGGCAGTTGGATTTTATACTAGTAACTAACTTAAATGTACGTGTTAATGTAAGGTAAGGACAAAGAACAGTAAATCAATACGAGTATATGACTTTTTTAGTTTATAAAAAAATACGAGTTCTATTTAGAAGCTTATACGGCTGGACTGATTTTAATCAAATCTTCGATAATTATGTGTACTTAACTAAATAAGTTAAGTTAATTATTGGACCTAGTCGGTAAAATCACTAAGAGTACACGGATCGCTTGTGTTTTTACATACATTTAATATGTTAAAAAAATATTACCTTTTTTAACCGCCTTCAAAAAAAAAAGGAGGTTCTCAGTTTGACCCGTATGTATGTATGTATGTATGTATGTATGTATGTATGTATGTATGTATGTATGTATGTATATTTGTTCGCGATTATCTCGTGTTTGGCTGAACCGATTTTGATGCGGTTTTCAGAAAAGTGTTTCTTACATTCTGGAGAAGGTTTTAGTATACATAGATCTGAGCTGATGCTGAACCCTGGCTGTACCTAGTGGAACTCAGGTTTGGTGCAACATAGGCTCACGCTGTTTTGGTCATCCGACATGCCATGATGAGCAATTGGGAGAGCAGTACCCAAGATAGAGCTGATGCTGAACCCTGGATGTACCTAGTGGAACTCGGGATGTACCTAGTGGAACTCAGGTTTGGTGCAACATAGGCCCACGCTATTTTGGTCATCCGTCACATCTTGATGAGCACTTGGGAGAGCAGTACCCAAGATAGAGCTGATGCTGAACCCTGGCTGTTAGTGTTGAGTCGCTCACTCGTGAGGCACCTCATTTGTACCACTCATTTTGTTAATTTGTCGCAGTACTTCGTACCGCAAAAATGTCTTACTTCACTCCTCTATTCATTTTACTTGATTCTAAAATCATCTTTCTCCTAAAAGTTCTATTCTTAACTTAACCTCCAGAATTGCACTCCAATTAAATGTTACTATTTATTTATTTATAAAGGAAGTGATGAATACATAAATATGTATATACATTAAATATTTTCGTCGCCGTTGGAATTAATGGAATAGTCGACGCTGAAAATATGCTAGTACCTCACCTCATTTGAAGTAAGACATTGTAACACCTCATTTTAGAAAATGAGGTACTCATACAAACTCATTTTAAATTGATGTCCTACCCATCACTACTGGCTGTACCTAGTGGAACTCAGGTTTGGTGCAACATAGGCCAACGCTATTTTGGCCATCCGTCACATCTTGATGAGCACTTGGGAGGGCAGTACCCAAGATAGAGCTGATGCTGGACCCTGGCTGTACCTAGTGGAACTCAGGTTTGGTGCAACATAGGCCAACGCTATTTTGGCCATCCGTCACATCTTGATAAGCACTTGGGAGAGCAGTACCCAAGATAGAGCTGATGCTGAACCCTGGCTGTACCTAGTGGAACTCAGATTTGGTGCAACATAGGCCAACGCTATTTTGGCCATCCGTCGCATCTTGATGAGCAGTTGGGAGAGCAGTACCCAAGATAGAGCTGATGCTGAACCCTGGCTGTACCTAGTGGAACTCAGATTTGGTGCAACATAGGCCAACGCTATTTTGGCCATCCGTCACATCTTGATGAGCAGTTGGGAGAGCAGTACATAAATACAGTACCGGAACCGGGAATTACCGTTTCTCGCCATACAAACTCAGTACCGGGAGCATTCCCTAATAGGCCCACGCTATTTTGGTCATCTGTCACATCTTGATGAGCACTTAGGAGAGCAGTACCCAAGATAGAGCTGATGCTGAACCCTTGCTGTACCTAGTGGAACTTAGGTTTGGTGCAACATAGGCACACTTTGTTTTGGTTAACCGACTTGTCGTCGTGTGCCTATGTTGCAGAGTTCCACTAGGTGGGTCGATGAACTTTTTTCTAACTGCCTTTAAAAAAAGACGTTCTCAGTTTGACCCGTATGTATATATGTACGTATGTATGTGTGTATGTTTGTTCGTGATTATCTCGCGTTTGGCTAAACTGATTTTGATGCGATTTTCAGAAAAGTGTTTGTTACATTCTGGAGAAAGTTTTAGTGTACAGTACATGGATGGTTTGAAAAACCAATTGGACCCGGTAGGTGGCCATGCTATCGGTATACCTACCAACAAATTTATGTTGCTGAAACCGATTTAGATAAAATAGTGGGAGTGGGAGTCGGGCTCGGACTGGGACTGGGAATGGGAGTGGAAGTGGGAGCAATATACATACAAATCGTTTAGCACCAAAACGTCATATTATGTTGTGTCGCGATTATCATCGAGTTAGGCCATCACCACCATTAGTAGGTAGTTATTAGCCCAAAACTAAATGGAGAGCCTAATAAACTAGTATTTTAGCCCAAAACCTAAAATAAATGAAGTACCTACCTATCACTAAAAAGTAAAAAATAAAATAAAATAAATAAAAAATAATTAAAAAATTAAAAAAAAAAAACAAAATAAAATAACTTAATATAATTTCTTTTTTAAAAAAAAGGGAACCGCCTTCAAAAAACCAACCCACTGAAAAGTACAAAATAATTTTTACATTACACCCCTTTACGTGTCCAGTCCCTATCCCGTCGTAAAGCAAATTTTTGCCAAAAAGTAATTAATACCTAATAATAAGACAATTAATAATCATCCGGGTAATTACTTAGTTTTTGAAGGCGGTGCCAAACCAACAAAAACAGTCTTTACTACCAATCAGAAAAAAAATACGAGTACGTAGTACCTACAAGAACTAAATTAATGAGTAAATTAAGTATGTCTTTATAATGCAAGTATGTGCAGCGTTCTTCGTTGTCTAACATATCGGTTCTCAAAAATTTTGGTTTGGCACCGACTTCAAAAACTAATTAATTACCCGGATGATTATTAATTTTCTTATTATTAGGTATTAATTACTTTTTGGCAAAAATTTGCTTTACGACGGGATAGGGACTGGACACGTAAAGGGGTGTAATGTAAAAATTATCGTAGACAAATTCAATAAAACACGACTATGCCATTAACCCAACCACGTGTCAAAGGGATGCTGAAAGAAGATGAACATAATATTATTATGATCTCGTTAGTTCAGATGATGTATACAGGTATTGAAAAAGCTCCAAGCTTCTTACTTTCCCGAAATATAATAAAACTACAAAGAGGTATGCCAATAAACTAAATTAAATTTCTCACGTATTGCTTTCAACAGCATTTTGTGTAGAATCACAGAATAAATAATAGTACTAAGTACAGAAGACTCACTCTCTAACAAAACGCGTCTGTTACGATCAGCACAGATATGGCCGCTAGGTGGCGACAGCGCCACGCGCGGCTTATGGCTTTCCCCAAAATTGGGGCGGAACGGATGTACTTTTAGCTACCTGTAGCAAAGCGACGAAATCGCGGAGTGAGACACGCCTGGTAGAATATAGTTAACTTTGTGTTTGTTTTCAAGGAATATGAATAAATACCTAATAATTTCAACGATATCATTGATGCAGTAGTGGTAGTAGTAATGTTTTATTATGCTCGTTGTCGACTTCTCTTGGATGTAATAATTGAAAATTTTAATGGAATATTTAAGCTAAAAACAACTTCGGGACGCAAAACTAAGAAGTTTAGTGATTGGGCTACTGCGGGTATACGCAAAAGTAGAGATAGGCTTTATGAGCTATATGGCATGAGAGAATATAATAATATGTTAAATCGCTAAATCGTATTCACGTATCTTTAAAAAAGTTTTGTACTGCCGCAAAATCAAATTATATTAAATCTCAGCTGTTAAGATCGGATAATAAAACTAAGATGACTTGGAAAATCATTAATAGTGAAAGTGGTAAATATAAGGGAAAAAAATGTGAGTATAACCTACTTAGTAACGGTAAAGTCATAAATTCAGATTTTGCAGTGGCAACGACATTTGAAGAGTTCTTCTCAAATATAGCAAGTAACACTACTAAGGCTCTTAAGTCATCATCTGCGCAGGCTGAAGCTCTGATGTGCTCAAGTGTTAAGGAATGTAATAATATCTTCGATTTTAATACCGTTGACCCCTTTACATTAACAAAACATTTTAAAACAATTAAGAAAAAAGTACCGAAGACTTGTGGGGAACTTCTGTGAAAATTCTTGATAATGTAATAGATGTAATTTCTCCTTATTTAACATATATTTTTAACGGTTGTGTGAAACAGGGAGTGTAGACTGTAGACGGTGAAAGGGGTGCAGGGAAGAAGAGTAGCAGGAGAAAAACAAGTAAGTATGATAAATGAAAGATAGGTATAGCGGCCGCGAGGGACAGCGTCTGTGTGTGACAGTGGTCAGTTAGCAACTGAATTGGGTTCGATACAGGTACGTATGCATCTATGCATCTAGGTATGTATATATATAGTATAGCATGTCGCTCGCGCTCACCATTCAATGCGTAAGTATAGATTTATTTAATAAGAAGTATATCATCATACATAGTAGGTAAGTAAAAAAGGTATATATAGATATAAGCATAGGTAAGTATTAGTTTTAAGTTTCTTTTTCAGGTTCTGTCGTCTACAATCTCCCGCCCAGTACTGCTTCGGCAGTACTCACACTGGTAGGCGGACTATGCGAGCTGCTGGTCTCACTAACACTCGGGATTTTGTTTTTACATTTCCGATTAGCATTCACAAACCTCCAGTATGCAACAGCTGCGAAGGCGGTCGTCGCTGTATCACAAAACATATGAAGTTCCAGAATGCTAGTTGTCTCTTTCGCACTCGTTATGAAATTTGCAGACGTAGTAAAATACCATCTTGGTATGTTGAGGTGAACAAAACTCTTTAGGTCAGTGATCCAGTGTTTAAATTCAATAAAGATGGACTTTAGTAATCTTTTTCCTTTTATTATTACAGGTGCCAATACACCAAATATATCATAAATTGACGTGATGCGTAAAATTTCTCGTTTTGTCGACGTTTTCTTGAATTCCAGGATGTCTTCGGGTATGTTATTAAGAGACACATCGACTGCCAAAGTATCTTGCGACGGATCCCATAATAATCCCAAAGTTCGTTGAGTTTTATTTTCCCCATCCACCAGCAAACTTTCTCCGTTAGTACTTAATTGATCTTTAGGTAAGTGTGACAAAACATTTTTGTTGTTACTTGTCCAGCCACGTATCTCAAATCCTCCGAATTTATGCACCGTAGAAACATCATCAATAATATTTATCGCTTCGCTTTCTATGGGCAGCGAGTCTATGAAATCGTCTACGTAATGACTATGCATAATAGCTCGGACGGCGTTAGGCTTAGTTTCGATGAATTGTTGAGCATTCTTATCTCTTATAAATTGTGCAATAAATGGGCTGCAATTTCCTCCAAATAAAAGTGACGTCATAACATATTGTTTTATTGGTTGATCTTGACTGTCGCGCCATAAAAATCTCAAGGCGTGTTGATCTTCTTCTCTTATTTTAATTCTTAGAAACATGTCACGAATGTCACCCGTTATTCCTATGGGGTTTTCTCTGAATCGTAACATAATCCCATAAAGCGAGTTTAATAAATCAGGACCTTGAAGCAAATAATCATTTAGGCATTTTCCATGAGAAATACTAGCACAGTCAAAAACTAATCTCAGTTTCTTCTTTCTCGGATTATCTACTCCAAAGTGGGAAATTACCCAAATTCTATTTCCACTTTCTTCCGGTTTTACTTCTGTTTTCCGGGGAAGTCCCACTTCCCATCTGGCATTCTTTAACTTCGCCGTGTTATTTAAAATAGAAATTGCATGTTGTTCTTCTTTATTTTCCCTCTTCTTTGAAGTTACTCCGGCACTTTCCAAGTTAAAATAATGTCTCGCTGTTTCGTGTAATAACACATCTGCGTTGTAATTATCAGCGGGCTCACTGGCATCAATAAATAAAACTGCAGATTCATCAAAACAAGTTTGCTCGGCCGGTGGCAACACGGCTGATGCACATGTACTTGCAGGGGCGGCGTGCGCGCCGGCGCCGGGCAGGCCGCTGTTATCGTAGGTAAGGCGGCCGGCTTCATTGACAACAGGTGATGCGCCTAACTTGCCAGGAGCGAGCGAGAGAGAACGATGCGCGCACGCGGGAGAGTGAGACACGAGAAGGATGTCGCTTGCAGTGCGCTGCTTTGACGAGGCTTGATTTATAGGGCCGTGCACACACCATCCCAAAACAGTCAACGTAGCACAAGGTTCGTTCCGTTCACGCGAAATTATTTTTAGAGGCTTAATTAGGTGATAATAATCTTGTCCGATCAATAGTTCCGGTTTCACATCCGTATTTTGATAATAGTAGTTATTTAATTCACTTAAGTGTTCGTAGTTTTTAATGTTTATTTTAGATAACTTTTGCACCGGTATATTCAGTTCCGACATTTTTCGAGCACGTAATTCAAAACATTCATTGTCCACGTTTGATATTTTTAAGTCCACTAGTTCCGATTTGCACAAGATTTCTCCAGAGTTCCAGGCACCACGTAAATGCAAATTTTGAGTTTTTCCAGTCAACCCTACTCGATTTACCACGTTTTCCGAAATCAATGAAATTGCCGACCCGTCGTCTAAAAAGGCGTGCGTTGTGATCACGCCCTTAGGACCGTGAACATTGACACGAACAACTTTTAAAAATACTTTGTTGTTATTATCACTAACGTTCGCCACAATACTGTTCTCAGACGCGGTTTCACTTTCGGGCTGTGAGGATTGTGAGTCTTCCTCAGGCTCCACCTCCTTATCTTCAGCGATAACATCCACGGCGTTAACTTGCTTCGGGGCTTGTTTGTTGATAGGGTAATGAAGTAGTGCATGGTGTGGCTGTGCGCAGCCGTCCTTGTCGCACATCGGCGCTTGGCAGGTGTCCTTATCATGATCAGCTGATAAGCATTTAAAGCAAATCCCGTTATTTCTCACAAAGTTCCATCGCTCTTTGCGTAACGACTTTTTAAATAGCCTACAATTAAGTAGGCTGTGAGGGGATAACTTGCAAAACTTGCATTTTTCTGTTTGTTGACTTGTCGTACAAACTGCATGTTGTTTAAATCCACTTTTATCAGCACTGTAATTTATTTGCTTCATGTTTAGTAAACTGATACCAGATTCAGTAATTTTTGTAGCTTCTTCTGAGAGGAACTCTGATAATAATTCCAACTTGTTCAGCTTGATGTCGCCTTTAATTTCTTTTTGTGTATAATAATAATCAGACCACTTAGTGAGTAAGGCAGTCGGTAACTTTGATAAGACGATTGTACAAATACTGACGCCTTTTAGGTACTCATCTCGGTTGAGCGTTTTCACTGCTGCCATGAAGTTTTTAATTTTTATTGAGAATTTCACGAGGTCCCCAATATAATCTTGAGGTAATGCAGGTATCTTCTTGATATCATTCATGATTTTATTTATAATTAATTCTGGGTTTCCAAATTGCAGTTGGAGGGTTGCTATGATGGTGTCGGGCGACGAACCGCTGGTAAGTAATGCGACTACTGCTTCTCGTGCCGCGCCGACGAGGCATTTCCTCAAACGCCACATGTTTTCTTTAGTGCTGTAATTGCAGAGTTCCGTAGATTCATCAAAGGATTGTTTGAAGTTTAGCCACTCCATAGCATCACCGGAGAAGGTAGGTAGTTCTCGCGGTGTACTCAAACGACTAATTAAATTATTGTTTTGTTTGCAGGTGGAAGCTGTGAGATCCTTGAGGGCCTGTGCCAGCATAGACACGGTGGCTTCTGGGTCGTTGGCGGCAGGCGCCGGCGGGCGGCTAGTGACGTCACCCTCCTCGCGAGCCTGTTGAAGCACTTGTTGACCTTGGTCGATCCACTTCACAATTTCACTTCCATTACTCTTCTTTTCACTTGACTTCGACGACGATATGTGACTGTATTTTTCTTCCAAGGCTGCTAGATCTGCCGCTAGTTTCTTTTGAACCAATTCCGACTGTATGCGAGCTAACTCTTCAGCAGCTTTTATTTTTAAATTTTTGCGTTCATCCAATAATGTACTCTTAAACGACGGAGAATTCTTCGACTTCGAGCGATTGCTACAGCGTGAACCGGATGGGTGTTGGGGCTCTTTATCAGCCGGGTTCAAAAATATTTTTGAAGTACCCTCTCCTGGATCGGGTGCTACGTAAGTCTTGTCGAATTCCTTAACGTTTTTCTTTGAGTTTTCATCGGTAGACTCCTTAGTGAGTTGCTTCACATCACTTTCCTCCTTCTCCGCCCGTTTCATATCAAGTTCCTGCTTTTCACGTTCTTTTTTTACATTTCTGCGGGTGTTCACCATCTTGCGCGGCGGTCAGGTAATTTCCAGATCCGGCTCGAAGACCACTTTGTAGACTGTAGACGGTGAAAGGGGTGCAGGGAAGAAGAGTAGCAGGAGAAAAACAAGTAAGTATGATAAATGAAAGATAGGTATAGCGGCCGCGAGGGACAGCGTCTGTGTGTGACAGTGGTCAGTTAGCAACTGAATTGGGTTCGATACAGGTACGTATGCATCTATGCATCTAGGTATGTATATATATAGTATAGCATGTCGCTCGCGCTCACCATTCAATGCGTAAGTATAGATTTATTTAATAAGAAGTATATCATCATACATAGTAGGTAAGTAAAAAAGGTATATATAGATATAAGCATAGGTAAGTATTAGTTTTAAGTTTCTTTTTCAGGTTCTGTCGTCTACAGGGAGTGTTTCCAGACTTAATGAAAATAAGCAAAGTTGTACCTTTATAAAAATCAGGCGAAAGAAACAACGTAACAAACTTTCGCCCTATATCAATTCTGCCCGCCTTGAGTAAAGTCTTTGAAAAAATTATGCTAGAACAGTTACAGAGTTATTTTAAAGCCAATAATCTATTTCACTGCCAACAGTTTGGATTCAGGAAGGGATGTTCTACAACTGATGCTGCTTCAGAACTTATTAAATATATTTATAGCATATGGGAGAATTCTTGCGACGCAATAGGCATATTTTGCGACCTTTCAAAGGCGTTTGACTGCGTTGAACATTGTACTCTTCTATTAAAACTGAAGCACTACGGGTTGTCTGCAAATGCTTTAAAATTAATTTCATCATATCTTAGTATAGTATCTCAAACAGTAGTCATAAATAGAATACAATCTAGCGGAGCGCCTGTCAAATTAGGAGTGCCTCAAGGCTCTATTTTGGGGCCTTTTCTTTTTTTAGTTTATATTAATGATTTGCCCTCCATTGTCGAAAACTGTTGCAAAATTGTTCTATTTGCAGATGTATCATCTTTAATTTTTAAAGTGAATAGAAAAACAATTGATTACGAAAGCATAAATGATATTCTTTCGAAAGTATTAAACTGGTTTACAAAGAACAACCTGCTACTTAATGCCCTAAAAACCAAGTGCATGCGATTCACATTACCTAATGTTAAGCATGACAACAACTCAAACGGTCTCCATTCAAATGAACATTTATGTCATTTGAATGGAGACCGTTTGGAGTTAGTAGATAAAACCATATTTTTAGGTTTAACTTTGGACACTAATTTGCAGTGGAGTCCTCATATCTCGTCATTGGCTAACAAATTAAGTTCTGCAGCTTTTGCAGTTAGGAAAATAAGGCAATTGACTGACGTAGAGACGGCACGTTTAGTATATTTCAGCCAATTTCATAGTTTAATGGCATATGGAATTTTACTGTGGGGTAAGGCAGCGGATATACAAACAATATTTGTTTTACAAAAAAGAGCCATCCGATCTATTTACAAGATGGGGTCTCCAGAATCATTAAGAGATCGATTTAAAGAAATAAATATCTTAACAGCAGCATCTCAATATATTTATGAGTGTATTGTTTATGCTCTAAAGCACATAGATTCGTTTAAGAAAATGAGTAGTTCTAGACATAAGCATAAAATTGCAATGCACAAGTTTCGTGTGCGTAAAATATATAAATCTTTTTTGGGGCAATGTATATTATTCTATAACAAATTGCCCAAAGAAGTGCTTAATTTGGCAATGCCAACTTTAAAGAAATATTTAAAAACCTCCTTAATGAAAAAAGGATACTACAGTGTCGAAGAGTACCTTAACGATAAAACAGCTTGGCCTAAATGGAACCAAAATAAGAATGACTGCATGAAGCCTAGAAATGAATTATTTTTATAGAAATTAGACCTTTAAATAACTGTTTAATGTAATGTACCTAAACTTCTTCCCTTGTTTGTTTTGGAAATTATTGTGAATTCATTATAATTAATTACCTATTATTGTTAGATTTTTTGATTATTGCGCTTATAATTTTGTTTTTGACGATGCAAAATGCTGATTCAGCCATTAACTAGGTAGGTATAATTTATAATTTGTATATATTTTGATAATGCATGAAATTAAAAATTATTGTAAATATACAATGACATAACTACCATTAGGTAATCGCACTTTTGCATGTTCTAATTTAATTTTTATTTTATTTTATTATTATTATCTTTTTTTTTAGTTCAGTATTAAGTAGTAATGTATTAATTTTCCAAATTGTAATGTATTAATTCTTATTTAGACATTGACGATGCAAAAGCGATCCAACGTATCCTACTTGAATAAAGTTATTTTTATCTTTATCTTATCTTTATCTTCATATTGTAGTAGGTAGGGTAGTTATTCCTAGTTACGACTATAATGTGAGTTTGAATACCGTCAGTTTGAATACTTCGTATTGTCTTTGAAATATTTCCGTTGTCGGCGATAGTAAACTCAAACATTCATTATTATGTATTTACTTGAGAAAAACATGCCTCACTATTTCAACCCTTCCTATCATCGTATACTTAAATGCTGACTGTACCTTTACGCGTATTTGTTTCCTTTGACTTTATTGTGCTCATAAATATTGTGCACGTGTTTCAACGACCATAATGTTGTTTTACTCAAGGAAAAACGCTGTGTCGGAATACTTTTCCTAAAACGACTCGTTTTCTTACATTTTCCGTTTTCCTTTGAACACCGCACCTATTTAGATATTAGTCATGTTTCACGTCATTGCACTTAGCGCTTTGCGGCTCTTTACCCGATTTGCTCTGAAGTTACGTAAGCTTTAGCAATACTCATTTACACAATTGTATTTTATGATCAGACCTAAGAGGATGACGATTGCATTTTATTATACGCTTACAAATTTAAGTGTTTGCATACTTGTTTTTGCTGATTGTTTGCTGAGCGCCAACTCGGGCCGGCCTACGCCCCGTTGACAGTTAGTACTCATAAAGTCTCACTTTTACTGTGTTGCATGGAAATGACCGTCCCGTTTACAGTCGTAACAGAAAATTAAAATTTCTGCTTTAAATATAGTTACATTCAATAATATGAACAAAAGGCTATTTGTTGCCTACGTATTTCAGTTTCCACTACCGCTTAAAAAGAGGTTTCACGTCCACCTGTGTAATTAAGATACTTAATAAATACATTTTTTTTTATTTCTTACTCGTATGTGGAATTGTGGAGTCTAGGTTGCAACTTATACAAAAAGTTTTGTTATGATAAATATCATAGTAAATATCATCATCATCTTTCTCACGAGGTTTCAGCTTTCTGCCGACATATGTATACATATAGGTATTATCCCGTACCATATAGCACTCATTCATTCATAAGCAGTGACATTATGGGAATTGATGAATATTTTGAATATATTATATTCATAATTAGTCATTATTCGAAAATCATAACCTTATTAGGTATTATGTCAAAAAACTACAAAATTATTATTAACCTTATTTTATTTCTTATTCATAGGTTGTAACGCAAAACAGAAAACAGAAATTTAATGCGGCTCCTGCCGCCACTACCAGCAAAAATATAAGGTAAGATAGAGTTTAATTTAAGCTTTCACGATTTCCGCACATTATGTTAACCAAAGCGGAAATAACTAGATTGAAATGGGTATGACCATTCAAGAAAATTCCGAAATTTCAAAAGACAATTGCGATTTGCGAATAATATCATAAAATATCGATTTCGCACCTAATTTTTACAATAATCGAAAAGAGTCAAAATTAGGGGCATAGCTATGATTAATCAACATCAAATGATGTAAAAATATTTTCCAATAATGTCAATATCCAGAAAGGAAAATTCCCCTTCCTCTTAATAAAGTGGCCGACTATTGTAGAGGAGGCCGTCCACTCCGCCCAGTCAACCCTATCGATATTCCTTAACTTTAACGTAACCTTATTAGTAAGCACGCAGCTAAAAGTTTTGTGGGCTTTCCAATATATTAACTATACCTACCTCTAGCTCTATATGTAATCCTAATCAATATGGGTAGCATGTTTATTCGGTAAATCAAACGCCTTTGCTAAGTTTACCAGTTATAAGGTATACATTAGAGTCTCATCACTGTCCCAGTACATGTCATATTTAAACTTAAAAGGGCCGACTATGATTACCAGTCCGCCGGACGATATCGGCCTGTCAGTTAGAACACAAAGTTGACAGTTCCGAACAACTGACAGGCCGATACCGTCCGGCGGACTGTTAATCAGTGGGCCCCTTAAGACATAATCAATACAGGTGACAGGAGGATGTCGTCTATTGGGCACTAGCATGAAGAGCACTAAAACATTTACCTTAATAAAAACGTTTAAGTTACTCAACAAGAGATATATATCCATATATAACACCATTGTGAAATTATAAGTTAGGTACTAGATATGTATTTTATCGGCTTTAAGCAGCTCAAGATAAGTTGTTCGACAATTTAATTACCGCTCCTTAATTTTTTGCCTTCCTGCTTCCTTTATTCATATTCTCTTCTCTGTAAAGGTATACGAGTGACTATGTATGGTAAAACTAATTGCTGGCTATGGCCTATGACAAACCCGTTCAAACACGGATTTACATTGAAATGAGATATTCCATCGGACTAGTCATAACGTATCCTTTTTACTGAAGCAGGTGTGAGGTTGCCGAATATTAGGATGAAGACTGCAGCAGCATTACCTACTATTGCAACGTTTTAATCGCTGCAGTTATGCGTCAACAACGGGATTTTTCAAGGAAATTGATTGATAGCGATATTGCCCGCGTCAACGCTGCAGCAGTAACGTTTCAACAGAAATGCTGTTGAATTCGTCATCTAAATGTCACCTTAAGTGTAAGGCCTGAGTGGACGCTCGAAGTGGAGCATTCGGCGGGGCGTGCAGCGTGGCGTCAGACTCACAAGTGATTTGATCAGCGTGCACTAAGGCCGCTACTATACGTTTGCATTTGTTTAACATGCACGCCGCACGCCCCGCCCTGCTGCACGCTCAACTCGAGCGTCCACTCAGGCCTTACATTAAGGAAAAACCGGCCAAGGGCGAGTCGGACTCGGACGGAGGGTTCCGCACCATCAACAAAAAATAGAGCAAAACAAGCAAAAAAACGGTCACCCATCCAAGTACTGACCCCCCCCCGACGTTGCTTAACTTCGGTCAAAAATCACGTTTGTTGTATGGGAGCCCCACTTAAATCTTTATTTTATTCTGTTTTTAGTATTTGTTGTTATAGCGGCAACAGAAATACATCATCTGTGAAAATTTCAACTGTCTAGCTATCACGGTTCGTGAGATACAGCCTGGTGACAGATGGACGAACGGACGGACGGACGGACGGACGGACGGACGGACGGACGGACGGACGGAAGGACGGACGGACGGACAGCGGAGTTTTAGTAATAGGGTCCCGTTTTTACCCTTTGGGTACGGAACCCTAAAAACCTGGTTTCCCCTACGAGTGCGCGTCAGAGTTAATCGGTGGTTTTAGTAATACACATTTTAAACACAATTTATATTATCCTAAAATCGCTGCAAAGTTTGAAGCCATCTTCATACATAGTAGGTATATCTGGGAGACCGAGCTTTGCTCGGAAAACATATAAAAACTCAAAAATTCGCGTTTTGCCAGAGATAAAACCTAGCTAGATCGATTTTTCACCCCCGAAAACCCCGATATAGCAAATTTCATCGAAATCGTTAGAGCCGTTGCCGAGATCTCGGAAATAAATAAATAAATAAATATACAAGAATTGCTCGTTTAAAGGTATTAGATAGATTAGATAGATAGATATACCTACCTATATTTGAAAGTATTTTTGACAGCTATGCATTTCTCAGTAGTTACGTACAGATATATCATAATATTCATAATAAGCTACAATAAAGCATGCCATTACCATAACATTATTTGCATTGTAAATCATCTTACACGCTACTTGAGTTAATTATTCAATTTATTATCATAATTTGCATCACCGGGACCAGTTCCTAAATAGAACTTCAAGATTTGATCGAAACTGGTAAATATACATACAAATTAGTTAAACATATGTATTTTCCTCAAATAAATAAAATGTCGGGCTGGCGGAATGATAAAATAAATATAAAAAGACCAAAAAAAGTTTCTCATGCTGTTAAATTAAAAGGTCGTGATTTATTGCACGGGATGAGAATTTTACTCGTATCATTTTATATTCTAACGCGACCACGTTATTTTTCGCCATATCATCATTAAAATTACCATCAACGTTATCAAAGAACATTTTACAGACGTTGCGGTATAATTAATTATCCTTAAAATCTCGGTGCCAAAACAACCATTAACTTGTATGCGTGTATACCGGTCGTGTATTGCTATAGCTTAACAAGTGTGGGCGAGCTGTGTGTAACCTAGGAACCAAATAAATCAGTGACCTTCATTTCCTTAGAAAATATTTGATGTAGGGGATCACACTGTACTTGATGTGATTCATTCCTTTGCTCTCGGCAAGCGATTGGAGGAAGACACCTGGCCGCAACCAGTTTAGGTTTTTCCAGTATTTTTAATCGTTTGATTTTGAACCTTGACAAACATAGCATTTGGTCGTTTTTTCTACGCCGTTGTTTGCCAATATTCATCTTATGAAGGTACCTCATCGTGGAAAGATTAATTTATACGTAACTAGCCCTAGTTAATCTTGTGGTTAAAATTAATATCGTCTGTTACAGCAGATTAGTCGTTAAATAGCCTGCCGGGTAGTAACACCCGAAGCATTGAGATAAATATGTTTTCATTGGGAGTAATTTAATCGTTGCTTTAGTACACCCATATAACTTTATTACCTAGGATTCTACATAAAAGCTTAATTATCGCCCTGAGGTGCCTTTAATGTTCGAACGTTATATTTTATTAGAACAGTTTTTTTGCCAGCAGTGTACTCTAAGTAAGTACCTATCATGCATTTTATTAGGTCTCCTTAATTTATTATTTATATTAAGTAGGTATCTAAAGATAAAATTTATAGAGTACCTATCGTAACCATGGTTTTGGATATTGAATTAGGTACAGTAATTTCCAAGGGATGCAAAGAGCGCCTCGAGGGTTCACAAGTAAATGTGCAAATTCTCTAGATAGTTACAAGAATTCAATTTTCAAATAATAAAAATTTACCAAATACGCGTCACATCCGGATATTTATTTCACATTTTAGAGTTGCGTTGTTGTAACGATGTCGCATATACGAACTTTGAATATGGACGTATTGTAACCAAGCACATTAGGTACTATACTAAACATTCATGCCACGTTTAACCAACGGCTCTGTTTTCTTTGGCCCACACAGCTGTTGCTTCAAATTATGTCACCGGCGATCTGTAGCCCCACGCCGGAAATTATCTTTCGTTCACATCAAATCGATGACACTTCGATTACCCACCAAATGACATCACCTGAGCTCACTAGGAAAACATTTAGCACTCCGTGCCTCTTAAACTTCCTGTAGCCAAGATTGCGTCTCACATGTCCATCTTGGCATGTCGTTAGAGCTTCATAATGTGATAATAATACATGCTAACGATGTGATAAAGATTAACTACAAGGCTAAGTACTATCAATGTTGCACATAGTTTGAATCGCACAATATTTAATTCTTAATGGTCTAAAGTTTTGTCCAATAAGCCTTTTTGACTTGTACCAATAGGTGGAAATTCCCAAAAGGTTCTTATGTTTGGCCCAAAATGGAAATAATTGTTAAGGTAATTAGAATAAACGAAATTACTCATCAGTTTAAAAATAACTGTCAAATTAGGTATAATTGTCTGTCTGTGTGTATATAATTTCTCTCTGCTGTCTTTGCATTGTTATTGTTATCCTTTTCTTTTTCTTTGTTTTTCATCTTTTTGTCCTGTGTATGTGTGCTTTATCGAATAAATGACTTTCTATTCTATTCTATTCTATTCTTTCTATTAATAGTGAATTGTTGGAAATACGAAACCTAATTATTTAATTTTCAATTCTATTTGCCTAATAGGTATCGGATTTAGTCTTTTAAATAACATGGTTCGACAGATCCATTACGTAACAATGTCAAACAGACGGAGCCGTAAAGGATAGAATTTTCCCGCAGAAGTCACATGTGCGGAAAAAGAAGAGTCGTGGAATGTATTGGGCCCCATACATTCTACGACTCTTCTCTTTCCGCACAGACTCTAACTGGGAATTGTACTCGTAATGTCCATTTTGCGACCGACCCTTCGATAAAGGATGCGAGGCTTTTACAGTTGCCCGCATAACATCCATATTTTTATTTAAGCTTTTAAAATTCATATCTGGTTTTATATCTAGTGAACTTCTTCGTTCCTAAATGTAACTTCGTGTTTTTGTGGTGATTTTTACGGAATTTGATTCAGATTCCATGTAACAAAAGATATGCAGAATTAGAAGTAGACAACGCAAGTGCATTAAGTAATTTTACACAACACCATACTTGTTCTTGTTATATTAAAAACAGTTTATTACCTGTAATGAATTTTTACTAGCCATATTGGTAAATACAAACATAAATAATGCATTAAGCATTCAATTACTAAATTAATTCAGTTGCAATTTGAATTCCAGATTCAGATAGTGTTATTGGAACTGGATCTAATATTTTAACATTTAACCCTTTAGCGGGCAAGACTAAAAAAAATCCTCAATTCAAGCCTCATCGCCAATCTATAGCACAAAAAAAATTGTACAAGAAAAAAATACAAAAATACGATGTTATAGGGTGGTCTTTTTTGAGACCCTTGCCCTATAAAGGGTTAAAATACCTACATTAAAACTAATTTCTACCAAAATACAGGGTGCCATTTGAGTCGTGATCAGTAATATGTTTTTCTAACTCCATAAAGAACGAGCAATTTAATGCCCCTACTCTTACTAAAATCAGACAAGATTTTTTTTATTTTTTGTTTATTTTTTGTCACTTATTTTACTTTTATAAGTGGATTTAGGATATTACAACGGCTTATTAAGATATTTAAATTAGTAAATTGAATCGCCTCTTTGAATCGGAACTGTCATTGACATCAATTTTGTCATTTGTCCCAGTTAGAAATAAAATTTACTTAATTTTTCATTTGAAATATCTTACAAAGCTGTTTAAATACCTTAAAAGACTTGTAAAAGTAATATAAATGACAAAAAATAACCAAAAAAATAAAAAATAAAATTGTCTGATTTTAGTAAGAGTAGGGGCATTAAATTGCTCGTTGTTTATGGAGTTAGAAAAACATATTACTGATCACGACTCAAATGGCACCCTGTATATTTTATTTTACTTCTCATTAACATGTGATGATACAATAAAGTTATATGATTAATTCTAATACTTGTCTGTACTCTGTTGGACTTTATATCTTAAATTCCACCTATTTTATGAAAAATATAATATTAATAATTCACAATTTTATCTACCTACGTAGTAACGATTTAATCCAAAATATTTATACATCAGTGCCTACGTTTATTATATTATAACGATCAGACGGTCTAGCATGAGTTGCGTTCTCGCGCGCGACTCCATACATCAAGCGCGACTTCAAGTATGGACTCGCGCGCGAGAACGCAACTTATGCTAGACCGCCAGATTAGCTAGTTTTGACAACTTGAGATTATAATGCATGCAGATTGATACATTATAACAAGCGTCAATTTATGCATACCTACAATAAGCCCGTTGATGTAATAGATATTGCGAACTACAGGCATAAGATATGCCATCTCACGACGGCTATACGATTTAACGAATTTAGACTTTGAATTAATAATAATAAGAGCTAAAGACCTTTGTGACACAATTTGACTATGTAGGCATTTATTATAGATACTTATTTATATTAGACATTATCGCTACCATCTCGTTTCGACCCCTTATTGCGTGCAAATAAACAAGCTCATTAGCCCGCAAATATTTATATAACACAATTGTATAGAATAAATGAATTGCCTAATTGATAGTATAGTTATTAAGAAATTATATTAATCATTACCTTCAAGACCAGGGCAGCCGTTGTTTAGCTAGATTTTTTTTTATCACAGCAGTTAGAGTGATAGCTCTCCTAGATTTTCATTATTTATAAAAGCACCCCTATATATAATGGTTACATGACCGGGACCGGCTTGAAGTACATCCTCTATTGAAAGGTTGTTCAAGCACATTTGAGTACGCACGCCTCAAGCGATGTGACAACATTTCTGTGTAAAACCTATTAGCCAACCCCAAAGTACGAGTCCATAAGCGAAATTGTTCTGGAAATACTCAGAGTATGTATACGGCCGTACACGAGTTGTAAAATATGGTCATGTTAACCATGTAACTACTAGTTATATCGTAAAAGGTTCGTGACGAGTTGAGAAACATGTAGCGAGGTAAGGTCTTGAAGGTGTCCAATCGTTAAATATACATAGGTACTTACATATTATTTGCCCATTGCGTCATTACCGTACTTACTTATGTCTCAATGACGGACGGACAACTTTCCTTTAAAGCGGTTGACATAACGGCTTTTAATATTGTGTAGACTTACAGATGGTGGCATTTAATAAGGTGATGAGACATAAAACGGTAATTTTTTACGACACATTTAGGATGATGTTCTTTATGAATAATTTTATAATTTGTTTATTTCAAAATTCATCTTAAATGGAGTTATGTTTATATGTATAATATATGATATGATAAATGGATACCGTAAAATGGGGTGAGTAGGCTTCGCGGGGACAGTTGGGTTATGAATGGGGAGAGAAGGTTTGAAAGGGGGGTGAGATGGTTTTTTAAGGCTACTGCCACAAAAACTGCATGCAAATGCATTCCAATTTAAATTGGAGCTATAGTAATACTCTTAATTAAAAAAAATCGTTCCAACAATCTTCCAAAATCACCTTTGTATGAAAACCCAACTCACCCCAAATACGAGGGACTACGGGGTGAGGTGGGTTTTCCTGTTTATCGTCAAAGTTATGAAATGGAACTACCCAAAATAAAATAAAAACGAAAATACAAACTTCCGGAACACTTATTATATACACCATTCAGTTTGCATATGTAAAAATAAAATGTTATCGAGGTTTTAATGTCAGTTTTGCACCTACTCACCCCATTTTACGGTACTTCTGTGTACCTTTCTTCAACCAGAACGGTCACTTTTGACACTGACAGATCTAATAGGTAGGTACCTTTTATAACCTTTTATAAAAATCAGAATACCTACGCCTGTTACTCCATTTGGCTCCTAAAATGAGACTTTGCCTCCGACAAAAGGCACAATTTTATAGTATTTATTTAATACTAAAACTAGTAACTAAAAGTAAACGTCTTAAATCCCGAAACCCCCCTGCATTACTGATGGGAAATTCCCTGACCACCCGGACGCTGGAGGAGGCATGGACCGCAGAATGGGAAGCCCTCAGAGACCAAGCCAACCCCTTCTCTACTCTACCCCTGCGTGTACCCCCAGTAGGCTTCAAGGAACCCCGCCGGGTGTGGTCCGCTCTTAACCGCCTAAGAACAGGAGTTGGCAACTGCGGCCACCACTGGTATAAATGGGGCTGGAGCTCCTCTCCTGCCTGTAACTGCGGGCACCCAGATCAGACCATCAACCACATCATTCTGGAATGCCCCCTTACTAGATACACAGGCCAAGTAGACGATTTTAAGACCCTGTCAGATGAAGCAGTCGCGTACCTGGGAAGGGCGAAATTCTAACTAAGATTTTCTTACAACCTTAACTTTGACATTGTAATCCAGTGACATGTACATATGCCATACGATAAATAATAATAATACTAAAACTAAACCAGGTAGATGAGACAAAGAGATGTTAAAAACAGCAAAAATATAGAGTTAACCTTTGAGTCAAGTACCTACTAACCTAACATACCCAACCAGACTTTATTCGGAAACAAACCGTTAACAGCTACGAGTAATTAGTTAATGAAAATAGGTCAATTATTAAAAGAAATGGAAAATTAAACTTTTTCAATTTAAGTTTTTCAGACGAAAAATGTCATTACCCATACCATCGGGCATTCGGGACAGCTGCTAGCCTCGAGGTCAATTATCATCTGTCAATTCGTATATAAATTTAGCATTTGCAAAAAACTATTTCAATGACAAAGGACCAACAGAGTTGAGCAGTAGGTACCTATGAGGCATAAAGCATTTTAATTACATATAATTATGCTTAACGGTAATAAACAAATGCAGTTTGATGTATTACGGGTATAATTAGTAACAGGTATTCATTAATTAACTTAGTTAATCATTAGTACTATTTCTTAATTGGTAACGTCATCTTTTTTGGCCGATCCTTTGACACAACAAAAAATGCACCTATTATTGTTTGGTAGGTACAGTCACCAGCAAAAATATATGACTGTGGGCAGCCGTGCAAAAATATCTGATGCTCCATTGGAGGCATAAGTATATGACGACACTACCCCGGTAAAAATATGTGATGCTTTGTGGCCGGCAAAAACATCGTTACTCTGTATCCGCATAAATATCGGATCAGATCGCTTAAAAATATTTGATTACTCATAAAAATCAAAATTATGTGAATACTCTCATCTGGCATAAATATCTCTCCAATGTGAATGCAAATACATCGGATGGCAGACGGACCGCCTGTATATCTGACACGTTATTATGAAATATGTCATCAATCGGCAAAAACGAACCATACCTGGATAGCATAGAGCCTTACATTGTTTGAAGTTTATTATTTGAAGACATATACAATGACAAGTCGGCACTCTTTTCGTGAATTGTCAAATCACTTTATACAATTTACGGCTATATACCAAACATGTATGGTTCGTTTTTAAAGGTCGATAACATATTTGTGATTTTCCAACGTGTTAGATAAATAGGCGGTCTGTCGTCCAACCGATGTATTTGCTTTTACAGTGGAGAGATATTTATTCCAGATGAGAGTAATCACATAATTTTGAATTTTATGAGTAATCAAATATTTTTAAGCGACCCGATCCGATATTTATGCGGATACGGACTAACGATATTTTTGCTGGTCACAAAGGATCACATATTTTTACCGAGGTAGTGTCGTCATATACTTATGCCTCCAATGGAGCATCAGATATTTTTGCACGGCTGCCCATAGTCATTTATTTATGCTGGTGACTGTACATAAATACAAAACAACTGGTGACCATTACCACCAAGCAATTTGATGTTGTAACTTCAATTAAATTATAGGTATATTATAAGAAGTGTGAGATAGCTATATCATACAAATAATAGGTACCAGATAGAAAATAGCTTAGAATTAGATTGAGAACAGGCAGGTAATCAGCTCTTCATGGTTGGTTCAATGTATTGGCATTCTGAGACCTTTAGGAACTGGAAGACTTAATATTTGTACCAAAAGGTTATTATATAACGGCTGTATCTTCTTGTTACACAAATGAATTTATAGTCATTGTTTCGTTCTTTTCAGTAGTAACGCGATGGAGTGACATCCGGCGAGGATGCGGTGGTTCAAGAAGGGAGAGCCGCCGCGCCTGCTGGCCGCGACGCCCGAGCCCGAGACACGCTCGTCGCGCCGCGCCAGGATTGGTAACCTACCCCCTTACTTAGGCCCTCTTGCACCATTCTACTACCCGGGGTTAACTGGATAAACCTGGAGTTACCATGGTTACCAGTACAATTTGACATTGGGTTAAGGTTTAACCGCTAAACCCCGGGTTAGTGGGTTGGTGCAAGTGGGCCTTATAAATCTTAGATAACCTTTGTTAAATTGGGGCATTATCTATGAAAAGGGACCTAAGGGGCGTAAGCGCCATCGACAATAAGGTTATTGTCGATGGCGCTTACGCCGCACAGCGTCGCGCGACTTTGTATTTATGTCGGAGCATCGTTCATAATGGCGTACGTAAGCACCATCAACAATAAGGTCCCTTTTCATCATAGATAACGTCATAATTTTGTATCTTTCTAATAAACACAAATAGCAAAAAGACGCACGCAAGAACAAGCGATTATTAACGGCATATTAGACTTGACAGACGTTTAATGAATAAGTAACGGGATATAGACTATATAGAGTCAGTTCGGAAAGAGAAGAATCACATAATGTATCGGGTCCTTATATTCCACGACTGTTCGCTTTACGCACAGGATTAATTTTATAGTCTGTCAAGCCGGATATGTCAGTAGCAATGTAAAGCAAACTAAAGTATGGTATCCCTAGGAAACAAACAAAAAGCAGCAATGTACATCGAACAACGATGAAATGTAAACAAAACAGTTCCACAGATAAGATATAAATGACACGCGATTTTCGAATAATTCAAACGTAGTGTTGCTAACACGCGATTTTTCAAATCTGCCGCCTTTTTCTACTGACAAGATTTGCTTGAACGAGTATATCAAGAAAATTGATAGTGACAGCGACTGCCAGTGACGCCACCGCAGTAATACCGCAACATGACAACCATTTTGTCTAAGTTTGTAAAAATACCTCAAGAATACCTACTCTCTTTTAACTGTGTCATTGTCATCCTAGTAGGTCAACTTCACGATTGTCTAATAAAAAATGCAATTTTCATTGTAGATGCCATCGAGTTCAGTTAATTGCATTCCTTCGAGAATATTAGTTTCAATTCGTAATATCATAGATATTGCGTTTCTTCCAACCAGTTTACAAACCAGTAGGCGTTGAACACAATTGCTAACTTCATCCTATCCCACGGCCTATTTAATTCAAAGTCTGGACTTACAATAAGACGTATTACATGTTTCCTTTCAACCCACTCAATGTTCTAATGCTCAATAAAACTTTATTGTGTCTAGTCAAATTAATGTAAGGGCAACTGTCAAGCCTAATCAGTGTTGGTCCATATTTCTAAATATATATTGGTGTCTAGATAGACTTCGAATTGTCATACATTACATTTTGTATCTCGCAGGTTGCATAAGCATACTCGTAAAATCAAAGCTAATTTATATGCTGTGACCTTCGACTTTTATGCGATAAGCCAAATGCAATAAACATCCAGCGCGTGTCAAAATATAGCAAGATTCTCGCATAGTTTGCCCGATACGCTGTAGTAGGCTATGTATGCCTGTTTACTGGCATTTGTGGATAGTGCGTTGTATAGCTCGCACCTTTTTAATACACGGAGTGTAATTATCTTTAGTGCACAGAAAAATATTCGATCTTTCACTACGCTTCCTACATAAGTATCTACCTAATAGAAATTACATAGTTTCTACTTTCTACGTATTACTTTAAATTCTAACAAATTATTGAACTACTTTTTAACTAGGTAACTTTTTTGGTTACAGACATGTCTCCAGGACGGTTTGCCAATCGGAACAGTAGCAGCAGTTCAGTGGAAACAAATTTCTATAACCTCAGCGACCAAATAATAATTGTAGATAAATCACCGATTCCATGTCACCAAAGTGAGGACACACCTGTTGCTCGCCGAATATCCGTGCAGAACAGCTTCACTCCACCGCAAGATACATACACGAGTCGCAAAAACCGCGGGGGCTCTTTGGAAAAGGAGTACATGGTGTACCGCGAAAAACGAAATCCGCTACTAGACAAAGTGAAAAATACTAAATTGTCCTGTTTCAAGTCTATAGGACCATTGCATTATGGAGATGACGCTGCTTCGACTTCGGGCAGTGAGTGTAGCCGATTTGGACTTCCGGAAGATGTTGCTCATTGTCGATATGACGGAAACTATCCCAATAGTCACATTGAATTTGAAAACCAGAATCCCTGGGTAAGAATGCCGAACTACGATGACGACGTGTTTGTTCCTAAAGGCATTCCAACTCATGTTGATAGACATTGGAGAGATGGTAAATCATTCAATGCTAGAGGCACTAGATGCTACAGCTCAGGATCTGAATGTGATCGCTATCATCCTGTGCCTAAAGTCGGCACAAAACTTTCCAAGTCTAGTGATCAAATATTTAATGATGATTACGAAAACTTTGAGAGTGCACCTTCAAATATTCTAATCAAACCACAAAAAAAGACTGATAAATTTAAGCAAAAAGATGATAAGGACACAATCGGACCTAGTTCTTGTCTGTCAGCTAAGCTAAGAGCAATGTCAGATAGATATCTAAAGTCATCCACTAATAAGTTTTTCTCCAAACTTTATAAGCCAAAAGGTGACGAAGACGAAGTGGATGGGAGTAATGAAAATATATTAAAATCAACCAGTGCATTGAACAGGAGTCGAAAGAAACGTGGTGGCGTCAAAGCTAAATTACGGAGTTTTTCTTACGGTGCACTACCAGGTTTAGATGAATTCCAAAAAGGCAATAGCTCTGTGTTTCATGATGATGTTTACCAAGCATCATGTGATGATGAAAATGTGTTAATACAAGACTGTGAAGATGCTGACTCAGGAATTCTAGTCAACGAATCGGCAGCCTCTTCAATATTTGATAGTGATAGAATATCTTCTCGCTGTGAAAGCTCTGCGTCACATGTAAATACTTTAGTACCTTGTCACGGAAGAAGCGTATCTGGTGATCACACTTATATAAAGGCGAGAGTTTCAAGCCGGTTGAGTAGAGACAGAAACAGCGGTTCTAAAACACGGCTTAGACATAACCAAAGGGCATTATCACTGGACCGTAAAGAGATTCTAAGACGCATGCCAAATAACAGTGTATCTGAGGAACCTCATTTCTTGCAACTGACAGAAAAACAAAAAATGAGGCAAAGAGACGTTAGCCAAGGTGACGCTGGTATCCCACCGATTCCTCCTTGCAGAAAACCCACCAAATGTAATAAATCCGAAAAAGTGGAATACAAAGTGGTGCGTATCGTCCGCCGACACCCTTCTGAAGAACTAGGGATATTTATTGCAAAAACAAAACTGCCCGATGAAGGTCACGTTGGATACTTGGTAGCTCACGTAGTTCCAGGAGGACTCGCTGAAAAGTAAGTTACCTATATAATCTGTAATTAATACTTTTATTGGTAGAGTTTACTCGTGAGACTTCCAGTTTAAAAAATATTATTGCTTATTACAACTTCAAACTGACCAAAAAATTGTTCAGCAACTTTTAAAAATTATGAATCCTTTAGACTTCCTCTTTTTCATACAAAATAAATATTGCCTTCAATGTACGCTGACATCAGTGTATTTGACGTTCCTTGTCACGCTTTAAACATAACAAAATTTGCAATACATTGCGTCTTAGAATAAACTTTAAAGTGTAATAAAAATCAAAACACGAGTTATTTTCAAAAGTTGCTGAACAAATGTTGGTCTGTTTGAGGAGTACAGCGTACAGTTTAATTTATTGGTCCTGTTACAGGAAGCACCCTGTATAATATTGTTTTGTTATTTTTCAGAGAAGGGACGTTGTGTATTGGCGATGAATTACTTAACGTGAATGGGCGACGCCTTCGTGATCTTACAATGGCCGAGGCAAAAGAAGCTCTTAAATCAGGGGCCCCTGAAATCGATATTATAATAGGCAGGCAACTAGACAAAACGGCCCCTGATGTTAAACAAAGGCCATCTTCCCAAAGAAAGCCGCTAATGATGAGAGAGAGCTCAGTTGATTATGAAAATGCAGTAATTTTAGGTAAAGACAGGAGAGTCGATAAAATTGACGTCAGGATAGACCGGCGGCGGTCGCAGGACGAGTCGTGTAATCAGAGCGCGCTATCTGCAACGGACGGGGCGAGCGACGGGGCAAACACACACTCACACTTCCATAAGGGCCAGAACGCGACCTACAGCAGCATGAACAACAAGCTGCTACGCCGGCAGGTCGTCAGCTACGGTGGCGCCAACAAGGAGGGCCTCGCGCTCAGTTGTGCCGGTGACATCGTCGACGTCGACACGCCCGACGCGGCGGAACGAACCAAAGTCAAAAACAACATTGAACCGCATACACCGAACGCGGCAAACTTTTGCACGCTTCCCCGCAAGCCGAAAGCACCCACGCACAGTTACCACACGATCACGTTCGAAAAGGGCAACGGGAAGAAACCTCTCGGCTTTACCATCGTGGGAGGACGAGACTCCCCTAGAGGTCCGCTGGGGATATTCATAAAAAGCATCTTACCACAAGGACAAGCTATCGACGATGGAAGACTTCAAGCAGGTACGTTTTCAAAAATATTACACCAATATATAGGCATTTTAGGCCGCCTGTTATGATTAAACCTCGTGAAAAGAATGTAATTTGATAAGGATAAGAAGCCACACAACGTGTACACAGCGTATTATCAATAAGGCTGAAATACAGTAACCGGACCTCGCGTTGTTGACATGTTCCGTTAACTTGCAATGCACTTTGATAATGGATTGTCGGACTTAGGTATTAGACTACTGACTTCCGTTGCTGTTATTCATTTCTGCAAATTGCTTGTAATCATTCAATATAGGTAACGTAATTTTACTGAAGAAGTCGTAAATGTCAAATTGTAAATAATAATGATATAGTTACTTATCAAGTTATCATGTCCTTTAAATACGCACTACCATCCTGGTTGTCTAAGTACCTATTGCAGAAAACGTTTGGTGGTAAGATAATTGGTGTATATAGCTACTCACTCTTATTTCGGAGATAACCACAACAACAACTCATTTTGGATCTTTATGCTAGCTCAGTCAGTTGTTTTAGTGTCATGTGGCATAAGTGAAAAATAATAAAGGTAAATTATAATAAAAGTACACCTATGTTCAACTCTGTAATCTTATGTCTATCAGTCTGTCGCACGCGTTTTTCTCCGAGAACATGTAAAATAGCAAGCTAACAAAACAGACACAGGTAGGATAAGCTGAAAAAAATCATACTTGGTGCTCTTAACGTTTACATGATTAATTTCAGGAGACGAGGTGCTGGCGGTGAACGGGCAGGCGTGTCATGAGCTCGCGCACGTGGAAGCCCTGGCTCTCTTCAAAGCGGTGCGCAATGGCCCCATCGAGCTCAGGGTCTGTCGAAGAGCAAGGAATCCTCAGTTAGTATTATATCTATATTGCTTCACATAGGGACAACAACTGTAGGTCCTAAATCCAGAGTTGAATATCCCCATATCAAGTCCAAGATAGATAAGGAAGCATAACTACACTGTTTGTACAGTGCGCTACCGGCCGACAGACATGTCCGCAAGTCAGTTACATGATCGAACTATATCTGTTGGGGAATTCATTCTTCTATTACGCCATTATGGGTCGCCGGTTAGCAGTAACTAAGCTACCGCTAACATTCCTTTTACTTCTGTCTGTCTGCGGGCTCTATCTCAAGAACCGTTGTAGGTAGGTCTGTTTGAAATTTTCCTAGTGTGTTTTGCGACGAGTATTGCAGTTACTTTATTGCAACAAATAATAATAAATTAAAAATTAACTGATTATAATCGTACCCTGTAGGTATAATTATAATAATATTTATTTACATTTCTTTTACAGAACTACCAAAGCGAAGTCATGTACAGATCTTCTCAATGATGAAGAATGAATAATCACTACCAACGTTATGCTGCTGTAAATATTATTAGATTGTTACGTTAATATTAAAAATCAAATCTCAAAATAATCAGTTAAACAATTATAAACTCATATGTAAGTATATATTTATCAAGTAAAATAAGAACGCATTATGAATGTATCCAAATATTGACATTTTATTGAAATAGAGGTATTGTTGTTTTATATATTTCTACACCACGCATGCATTTCCCATAATAATCAAAATGTTTTGAGATAATATTATGTATGTTGTAAGTATGTGCCATTTATTGAAGTTAGAACTTAGATCATAACACCCATATCACTGTACACTTTCTAAAGGGCTTAGAGATAAGGGCTTGTTTTTTCTAAATCACAATTCAAACCATTTTATTTTCTTTGTAGTAATAATGCCCTTCTTCGGGATGAGTCCGAAACATTTTGCTCCTGTATCGGAGATAGAATGTAAGTTGAACTAGATGTTTATTACAAAGTTTCGAAAGCTTTAATTTCATTGTACCTACGGACCCAAAGAGGTTTAAGAATGAAAGTCCTAATAAGAGCGCTAAAAACACTTTAAAAAAATCTCGTATATACCTACTTACCTAATTTAATCCTTATTCAAAAGTTCACTCAAATCTTGAGGTGGTTTAACCCTTTTCAATTCAAAGTAAGTAAGAACTTTTCCGTTACCTATGTATCAAAACAATATATGTACTTGTAAAGCATACCATACCTAAATGTACTTTCTAAAGAGGCATGTCATGTTTTGTAAAATCGCAAAAAGTATGGCTGTGCGGGCTGCGTCGATCTATAAAAACTCGAACTTGTTTTAATATTTGCACACAAACTTTACACTTTAGACCTTTTGATGGTTACCTACATTAAAAACCCGTTTGAGTTTTTTCGTTGGTCACGTGTTTCGTAACAAAGCAATGTTTATGGCGGTCGTGTAATCCTTGTGTTTTTAATGTTTTAGATTAAGTAACTTTATCTCCTTCCGCCTTTTCATTATATTCTTAGGATGGTCGCTGACACATGTTTTGTCATGTTGTACAAGTAAGATACCTTTATTTTCTTTTTTTTTTGCGAAAAATACAAGGGATATGTACTATTGCATTCTTCGGGGGGAGCCTTTGTAAAAACATTTGCTAGAAATTTATAAAAATAACCAGGATCTTCAATGTATACTTACTTACCACTTTATATTTCTTGAATACATCTTAACTCTCGAGACAAGGGCTTTTCTTAATTCTACGATCATAGAAAGTACGTTTTTTTTCCAATCTTGACAAGTTGGCGGCTTAAAAAAATCAATCATGGTGGAGAGACTTTATATGAAAATTCCATGTAAAGTGACCCCCTTTTGATTGATTTGCCCTAGGTACCTACATTCCTCTCATAAAAAAACTTTTGAAGGGTGATAGTTTGCTTTTCAGACAAGCGTTTCTAAAAATGATGACATGTTATTGTTAATTTACAGCCTCGCGATTGTATGTAAAAATAAATGTAGGCATTAATATCTTGGCTATTATAGAAATAATTGTTAGTGATGGATGTCACTTTTAGAAATTATAATTATGTGCAATAAGACTTGATAATTGGCAGTACTATGCACTATTCAATTGTTCTGTATATAAGCCTATATTCGTGATAAGCCTGCGTAGACTAAGGTTCTAAGAGCGTAGAACAAAATAAGTTGGCACTCCAATTTCAGTCATAGGGATGTCGAAAAATAATTTACACGATTCAGGAAATAAAGCACCAGATTATTATAAAAAAACAAAGCTACTTAACCTTTTGGACGCCAATGACCGATATATCCGCACCGTAGGTTCAACGCCAAAGACCGATTAATCGGTCACAGACTACAGAGCAACATAGACCTACGTGCATATGCATAAAATTCAATTTCAGCTTTGACACTTCGGTGACGTGGCGTCAGCGTGACAGCTTTTGTTTTAGACACGGCGTCGAAAAGGTTAACCCGCAGTTATTCTTTGTCACAATTAATATTTAATTAATGGGAAAGAACTATAGAGTACATAACTTGACTGTAACTTCACTTGTTGTGTTTTTGCACATAGATGCCATACGTAGGCAGTGATAATCGTTCTGAGAAACTGATTTGACTGACCAGTCAAATACCTTATAGCATGTTTGCATTGGACATGGATTTCAATGAAGATTGAAGGTGCCAACTATACGTAGTGTCGAGTACTTTATTAGGTATGTGTTATGAATTAAAAAAAATAATTTTAAGAACATAGTAATATTTTACTACCTACCTAATGAATTACCTACGTATACACGCTTAGGGACTTTAGTCTAATTTAGCTGATCACCTTATATAGTGGACGGATGATATTATTATTATTATGACAATCAATTAAATGTTTTATTAAAATTATGATAAACTATTTTTCTTTTAAACTTACTATTAAGTACCTACACCACTGACGGTTGGTCTAGACGAGACATTATGCGGAGTAGCAAGAGATCTAAGGTCCACCACCTTGCATTTTGGAGACAAAGCAAACCGCTTGGAACAGGTGTTCCTGGGGGTGATCTGAGCTGATTTAGCCCGGTTGCCCAGAGGTCCCCCCCAGCAGGTGAGCAGGGGAGGGGGGGCAAAAGTGCCTCTGGCGCGCCTCACTCTAAATTTTATATCTGCATACATCTAGCAACTATATCAAGTTTGGTGTCTTTTTCGTATAATTCGAGGATGGAGAATTCATTTCTGTGACTAAACATTCACTCACCCATACAAAAAAATCGAGAAATTCAAAATTCCAAAAAAATCTTTACACTTTTTTTTTCGAAAATCCTCTACAAAATTAAAACTACGAGGATTTGCTCTACAAAAAAAAATACCTGTCAATAGCCTAGTTATCCTTATATATAGAATAGTAAACTTCTCAATCATTTTTCTTTTATAACTCTGTAAAAAAAATATTTATGTCGCGCGGCGTACCTGCATTGTAAGAGCAGTATGCAGCTTTTAGGATTTTTAAGTATGTTTTGATGGTTTCTTATAAGTTATTATGCTTCTTTTTGTAGATTACATTAATATATTACTTCTGGACGTGATATATATGCAAATATAAATGAAATATATAAATAATAATAATAAGTGGCAGCACAATTCCAACAAGCCCTCGAGCTTGGTTCTCTCCCACCTTCCTTAACAACTGGTGTCATCTTCCTGCTCTTCAAGTCCGGTAGAATCCGGAAGCAAAAAACTACATGGATGTCCTCAAATTATTTGCACAAAATAGCCAAGACTTGTTGGACCTACTGAAAACTACCGAAGTCTTCAGTAGTGCCATCAACATGGAGTTTGGTGTCGATAAATGTGCGGTTATACATGTAGAGCGGGGAGGGTTGTAAATTCAACAAATTTACAACTCTCTGAGATAATGGCTTTCAGATCTATCTCTGAATCAGAAACCTATAAATACCTTGGTATGTCACAGTCGCTGGGTATTGAGGACGAGGGTATTAGACGGTCGATGAAGGAGCGCTTTTTCAGTCGGCTCACAAAAGTCCTTAACAGTCTTTTGTCAGGAGGCAACAAAGTGCGTGCCTTCAACGCCTGGGTAATGCCCCTACTCACATACTCCTTTGGCATACTAAGGTGGACTCAGACCGAACTGGACGCCCTAGATCGGAGGGTCCGATCACTGCTCACCATGCATCGCATGCTACACCCACGCTCGTCAGTTATGAGATTGTACATCCCACGGAAGTGTGGAGGCCGAGGCTTCCTAAACGCCAAGGATCTCCACAACCGCCAGGTGTACAATCTCAGGAATTATTTCCTTAACAACGAGTGTGGGATGCATCGTGATGTGGTGGCAGTAGACAGGAACCTCACGCCGCTCTCCTTGGCAAACGAGAACTGGCGCAAACCTGTGGTACTAATTACTGCGGATCGCAAGGCGGCATGGGAGAGTAAGGTGCTACACGGGCGGTTCTACAAGGCCCTCACGGGACCCGATGTGGACCTGCTCGGGTCGGTGAACTGGTTACGATTCGGGGACCTCTTCGGAGAAACCGAGGGTTTTGCCTGTGCAATTGCGGACGAAGTAATGATGACGAACAACTATCGGAAATATATCCTGAAGGACGGTACGGTCGACATTTGTGGGGCATGCCGCCGTCCCGGAGAGTCAGGCATATCATTTCCGGTTGTTCTCATCTTGCTAACGGCGAGTACTTGCACAGACATAATCTCGTAGCCAGGATTATTCACCAGCAACTTGCTCTTCTATACGGTCTTGTGGACCGCGAAGTACCGTACTACAAGTATTTACCTGCGCCTGTTCTCGAGCATGGTCGTGCCACGCTCTATTGGGATCGATCTATCATCACTGACAGGACTATTGTAGCCAATAAGCCTGACATTGTGATAATAGATCGATCGCAACGTCGGGCCGTGGTCGTTGACATAACAATCCCCCATTATGAGAATCTCGTGAAGGCCGAGAAGGACAAGTCCAGTAAGTACTTGGCTCACGAGATAACCGCCATGTGGGATGTTAATTCGACGATCATTGTCCTGATAGTCGTTTCAGTGAACGGTCTAATAGCGAAAAGTCTCGACCAACATCTTGACTCGCTAGGTGGTTGGATCAAGGGCCAGAAGGCGCCAGATGCAGAAGGCGGTGATCTTGGAAACGGCGCGGATAGTCCGCCAGTTCCTCTCTCTGCGGCCCTGACCACCGGCAGCTTGGGCCTTGCCCCGCTGCTGGCGGCACCCTAGGTTAGGTTTTTTATAATGTGTTTATATGTATTTTTTATTGTTTTGTAAGTGTTTTTATATTTTACTTTTATATTCATATTATAAAAAAACCTAACTTAAGATGAAAGATAAATAAAGTGAATAATAATAAAATGCTTTATTGCACACTACAAAAGAAATGTTACAAAAGTATGAACAGGTACAAAAATGTAGGTAACAACAGGCGGACTTATCGCTAAATAGCGATCTCTTCCAGACAACCTTCAGATAGTGAGACGGCGGAAAAGATTCAAGTTAACGGAAGTTAAATAAAGATGTTGGGAACTAATACCAACGGTCCCTGAGCGCGAGCGCCGCTGCACTGCACCGCATTCACCTCCGTTTAGATTAGATACCTAATACCTACACTACATGCAAATTTAGTATAATTTTTATGTATACATAGATAAGTATCTCAAAAGACGTAGAAGATATAAGGTCACAATAACTAAATAAAAAATTGATCTGTCGTGAAACTATCCAGTAGGTAGACAACTCATTCTGCATAGGATAATCCAATATTCAGTTATATCGTACTTATTGTAAATTCCTTTATTGTTTTAAATATTTACTTTCTGTACCTACTTGCGTTATGCTGAATAATGTTTTGAAGTGAATGCGTGTCTAAACTAAATGCGTGTAGGTATACCTACTTCAGCACGGACCGCCGTGCGACACAAAACATTTTTTTAAATACAATTATTAGTCAAAAATGGTTGATAAGTTTATTATTCTATATAGTAGAATAACTGGGCTATTCACATGTATTTTTTTTTAGAGCAGATCCTCATAGTTTTAATTTTGTAGAGGATTTTCAAAAAAAAAGTGTAAAGATTTTTTTTAAATTTTGAATTTTTCGATTTTTTTGTATGGGTGAGTGAAAGTTTAGTAACAGAAATGAATTCTCCATCCTCAAATTATACGAAAAAGACACCAAACTTGATATAGTTGCTAGATGTATGCAGATATAAAATTTAGAGTGAGGCGCGCCGAAGGAACTTTTCCCCCCCCCCTCCCCTGCCCACCTGCTGGGGGGGACCTCTCGGCAACCGGGCGAAATTAGCTCAGATCACCCCCAGGAACACCTGTTCCAAGCGGTTTGCTTTGTCTCCAAAATGCAAGGTCCCCTTAGAAAACGGGATCTAAGATCTAGTACTAGAGTAACCAGAGAAAAACAAAATCTTTAATTTTGTTTATTAGACTGTTTCCACACTGCATCGCATAACTGCACTTAATCGTCGTCCTTGTTTTGTTGAACCATGTTGTACTTTACTGTCACATAATTATTTTTCCATTTTTAAGGACCCCTTACCTACACATATTCATATAAAATTCGCTTAAAAATCAATGCAATTTGATAATTACAATAGTCATGAACTCATGACTATTAGTACAATAAATAAGTTAATAATGATAATCGTCGCACTTTTTGTAGCCGCGCAAAATTAACGATGAGTTTTCTGATTAGCGCCATCTAACAGTATATATGGAGAACTAGGACGCTTATGTTGAAGCGCGTCATCTAGCAGAATTTATTGAAACTATTTTGAAATCGCGCAATCTTAATTTTATTAAACAAACAAAAATAGCTCACTCCGGCGCGTGCGGGTTTCTTAGATATTTTGACAGATGGCGCTTTTATCAAAGTTTAATAATATAGTAACTGTGAAAATTTATAGATGGCGCTTTTTTAAATGTAATAAATTATGTTGAATTCTAATGGTAGATAAAGATAGAGTATGTCGATTATATTCATTTTAGTGTTTATCTTGTTTTAATATTAGGCTGAATAAGACATTTAATTACCCATAACATAAATGAAAATTTCATCACCCAAATTCACTTGAGTAGGTACTTACCTAGTTTTGGCCGTTAAGCTTCCCAAGTGCTTACTTGACTTTTCATGGTTGCGTAACCAATAGGTAAAAAAAAAACCTTATTATAACTTAGTCTTAACTGTTTATCTGCTGCGAGCTCTAAGTATCTCTAGAATACCAATAATTACTTATGTAGGTAAGTAGTTTATATAGCTGACAATGTTCATCTTGTGTGTTTTTTCCATTTCCGTCACAACTACAAATAATAAAAATAAAATATAAGAAATAAAAAAATTAAAATATAAGTAATATTATAGGTTCATGAATATAAGAAATTTTAACAGATTCCAACCCATCCAACATTTCTTCGGTCTCAATGACGGTGCAGCCCTACCTAACCCGTCTACCTCCACCCTGCACTAGCGCCATATTTTTGTTGTTGCTCATTCTGTTTTTTTTTATAATTTTACATTTTTGATAAATAAATACATAGTAAAATTATTATTGTAAAAAAAATACCTATTAATATTAAATAATCTGAGAAGGCACCATACGAGAAACGTAACTAGGATAGGTAGGTAGGTATCAAATAAACCTACTTTTTTTTGTGTAATGATTAGGAAAGTGTCGTCAGGTTACAACTTACAATCAAACTCCTGGAATAATGTTATTAAAGAAAACTAGACACTTCACTGTACACTTTCTTTCTTCTTCCTCGCGATGTCCCGGCATTTTGGCCACACGGCTCATGGGAACCTGGAGTCCGCTTGGCAACTAATCCCAGGAATTGGCGTAGGCACTAGTTTTTACGAAAGCGACTGCCATCTGACCTTCCAACCCAGAGGGTAAACTAGGCCCCGTATTGGGATTAGTCCGGTTTGTTCACGATGTTTTCCTTCACCGAAAAGCGACTGGTAAGTATCAAATGATATTTTGTACATAAGTTCCGAAAAACTCATTGGTACGAGCCGGGGTTTGAATTTGAACCCGCGACCTCAGGATTGAAAGTCGCACGCTCTTACCGCTAGGCCACCAGCACTTTTCTCTTTGTGAGCTGTAGCTAACCCCAATTGGCGTCATTTTACAGAAATATACAAAACATCGAAATGACAAAAGAAATCTGCAAGTAAACAATGACGGGCGTCCATAGATTACGATTCCCATTCAGTCATCATCAGTTTATTTGAGAATATTGTTGATGTGCCGCCACTGAACATGAACTTTATAATATCCAATCAGAATACTCCTATTTAGGTACTTACTTTCAAAAACAATCTTAAATTTTATTATGAACCCTTAACCTTTTCGACGCCGTGTCAAACACAAAAGCTGTCACGCTGACGCCACGTCACCGAAGTGTCAAAACTGAAATTGAACTTTATGCATATGCACGTAGGTCTATGTTGCTCTGTGGTCTGTGACCGATTAATCGGTCTTTGGCGTTGAACCTACGGTGCGGATATATCGGTCATTGGCGTCCAAAAGGTTAATGGCGTATCATTATCCAAGGAAGTGCATGAGGTAAGAATCCGTGATAATCTTTCACGTCATTCCGTCACCCGATGCCAATCATAGATCCATCGACGTGAGAAACTTTCGCTTCTATTTGTATTGAAAACAATGGAATAAACGTGCATGGAAGTGAGATAGAAATTAGAAACGTCAATTGCACAAATTGTAGGGACGGAAGCGAAGGGATCAAGTCACATGAAACACACTAAGTACATGTTTGTTTCCTCAAGATTACCCTTCTTGAGAGGCGCAATTTCACATATTTTTGACGGTTTGTGAGCGTGACATCGTAACTTTCGTGAAGTAGGTAGGTAGGTGCTTAGTCGCCATCGCCATAATCATAAAATCAAACTTAAGTGTATGTCACTCATTTTAATTAAAGGACATAGATCACTAGCAGGCGTTTTTCTTAGTGCGAAAAATATCTATACTAAGATTAAACTTTGCCTTGGGTCTCTTTCAACTGCATATTAGGACCTTAGGTCGATTATTCCTCTCAAATAGTCCAGTGCCCAAAATGTTGGTTTTGTCAAATATGATTATTGTTTAAAAAATAACGTCTACTCTTAAAGTCTACCTAATTTACACGAAGATATTGAGCTTAGAATAAATTTGAAAACTCGCAATGAAAAAATTTTTTTCTACTCGTCGACTGCAATGCTTGAATTAAGACTTCGTATACCAAAGTGAAATCGTATACTTTTTTCACTATGGGACCCCAACTCAACTATAATATTCATTTCGATACTGTTTAGGCCACTATAATATTCATTTCGATACTGTTTAGGCAACTATAATATTCATTTCGATACAGTTTAGTCAACTATAATGATATTGACCAATCGAAAGCGCGGAGCAAGTACCAGGGCCTCATGAGTTACGAGAAGGTATCGTTGACCAACCGGCCGGCGGCGCGGGGCGCGGAGGCCGGGTCGCGTACGAGAATGAAGGTATCGCTGCTGCTCGCGCATCTTAGCTGTAAGTATACTTTTGGTTTTTTTACCTACATATATAATTCTTCTACTAGTTTTAAGTATTTTTTTTGTTGACTCGTAGAAAAAGTATTGTATACAATAGTGATATAATCAAGCTTTTCAATCTCGTACCTTCCTTAGGCAACTCGGCAAGCTTCGTTGCCTAAACACGGTACTCGACTGAAAAGCTCTCCATTATATCACGATTGTATAAAATACTATAAACGAAAATTCATCGTTTTACCGTTTTGTTATTAAGTAATTTATTAACAGTCGGGCCCCAACAGCTGCGTCGACGCGTTCTGAAAACTCCTATTCATTTTGTCTACTTAGCGACGTTTTGGGCGTTTATATTTCACGGTATTATTATAACGTATTTCATGTGATATACAATAAATCATACATACCTATCTATATTTTTATATATTTCTATATTTTATTATTTATTCTGTGCCAATACAGCCAATAAAATATGATTTGTAAATCTTGAAAATTGATAATAATACCACCGAGTTTTTCCTTATTTGTTTTTTTTCCATTGAATGAATTATTTTTATTCTCTTCATGTTTCAGTCAGTGAATGTGTGCACTGCAAGACCCGTACTTTACCTGAAAAAAATTAATGTATCTTATCTAATTAATATTATTTCTTAAACTACCTAAGCGTTTTTCGTCTAAAGTAAGGTTAGGCACCGCAACAATTATATAGATACGTATTAACTGACTTGAGATTTACAAAATAATGTGTGCTATAACTACTGATCTTTAAATATGTAGGTATATTAATTTCAGAACAATTTTGGGTTCATGAGTACATTAAGTTATTCTAAATTATAATCATATCTTCATCTAGGTGCTTACCTATCTCTTCAAAATCTACCCGCGTAATGTTTGTAAACATGCATTCAATGACAGGATGGCTACCCAGCGGATTCTGCATCCGCAATCTGTGTTTCATCGTAAAACTTGTACAGCGGTTAAACCTAGCATAAGTTAAAGATAATGTTCGCAAGCACACACGTCATGTCAACAGTATCTTGTTTCTTGGAAGCATCTCTTCTCGGCTTACACCATCAGCAGCCTGTACTAATATTCCCAGCGCCCCACGCTGGAGATAAGCTGTAGGTACCTGTGTAAGAGTAACTATCCGATTACACATAGCTGTTACCAGACACAACTAATATATACGTACCTAGTCCTCCACACGAACTCACATTTATAGAGACTTTGGATTGGATTTAGATTTATCGATTAGCCGAAACGTATGAAACAGTAATTTTGTGCGTGAGTAAAAAAAGAAGAATAGTTAAAGCAGATTTACCGCCTTTAATATTTACTTGTCTCTGCAGTTACGGTTCTCGAGACCCATTTATGGTGGTTCACAAAACTGAAAGAAAAGCTTGCAGTCATTCGCTAAGCGACTAAATACAGGGCCAGGCTACGCTAATGTCTCCTGTTATCGGTACGACGGAACTGTTTGCCTGATAAGCTTAAATGAATTAGTGTCAACGACACTTATTACGGCTACGGGGACCTTTTTATACCTGATACATGGTAATGATGCGCCGTAATGTAGTCGCTAGCTACTGTAGTGCTTTAATAAAGATAAAAACAGTTTTTAGACACTTGATTTAGCGTAACCCACTTAGAGGGACTATCAGTTTTGTCTTACACTAATCTAGATCTAATTCGAATTCGATTTTAGAACGCAAGCAACTATTTGAATTCCGGAGCCCTATTATTAGCCTTATACAGGGTTTATACGTATAATATGGATAATATCTGGGTGACCGAGCTTCGCTCGGAAAACATATAAAAACTCGAAAATGCGCGTTTTCCCAGAGATAAGACCTAGCTAGATCGATTTTTCGCCCCCGAAAACCCCCGTATAGCAAATTTCATCGAAATCGTTAGAGCCGTTTCCGAGATCCCCGAAATATATATATATAAATAAATAAATAAACAAGAATTGCTCGTTTAAAGGTATTAGATTAACATATTATCATCCCATAGCAGGTTTATTTCCATAAACATCGTAGCTATTTCCCCAGAGTCCGTAATGCCGGAAGTCCATACTGTGCTTTTTTTACACGAAAATACTTTTACAATGCAATGGTTCAGTGCCAGAAAACGATTTATTAGCAACTGAGGGGGTGAACAATAAGATGATTTTAAGTATAGGAAATAAACATTATTACCCTGCCTCCTCGTAAAAATATAATTAAGCGACAATTAATTGATTAAGAATCCTTCGATTAAAACTATTAACAATTATTTTCAAACCAAAGTCAAACTAACTTGGATGTTGCGTAAGCTAACATTAATTTATTTTAATTACTTAAGGTACATTATTGTATAACAATTTTCACTTATAAATTTGGAAGAAACTTAAAAAACCGAATCCGAACCGAACCGAATGGCACGTCAGGCACCTGCCGCGATAGCAGAGGACGCTGGTTCGATTCCAGCATGGGGCACTGGAGGCCTTGGTCACTTTTTCTTAGTATATGACATTTATTTAATGTTTATAAATTATATATGTAGTAGTGTGTCTACTTGAAATAAAAACAAATTAAAATATTTTCTGAAAATAATTTAATTTGTTCTGATACAATTTGGAAGAAATTTAGAATTACTTAATCACGAAACCAAGGGATACTGATTTATTGATTTTGATATTTCAGTGGCCAATTTTTTTTTGAAGATCCACATACCAACATCTAAGTAAAGAGTTTGACACAGTGAACACTTTTTGTGAAACTTTGATAAAATGTTGTTAGGAAAGTACTCGTAGGTAATATAAAATATCTAGATTTGTTCATTCTAACTACCACCTATTAGCTTTGATCCATATAAGTTTGAATCCTAGTTTAAGTAATTTCTAAGAAAAAATAAAGACCAAAGTAAATCACATAGTGTTCCGTGAACAAAGTTTTGTACGGAACACTAAAGCAGGTTTAGAATTTAGTCACAAAAGTATTACAAATAGGTAATCTACAATATTTTTCTCTGCCTTACGCGGCAAACGAGACAAAGCAGACCGTTATTAAGAAGACAGTCACGATTGACATGAACCGAGTGCGCAGATAACTTGAGTTTCTCCAGCAGGGCCACTCGCCAGTAACTGACGTTTCTTGTGCACAATGCGCACGCTAGGACCCCAACCCGTAAACCAGCAAATTTACTGTCGTATTTTATAATTTCTCACTTTAGAAAGCACAATGAAGCTGTTAATCACAGAGGTTTACCGGAAACAGGCGACCATATTATGTAAAATTTAAAACTTATGGTTAACTTATGGTTTTGAACATATGGTTTTTGAAATTCCATCTGCAGTGCTATGTATTTTTTTATACTTTAGGTGTATACGTAGGTACTAAGTACTTCTAGTAGATACATAAGAAAACACATAAGTATTACGAACGTTTTTAACTTTCGGGGACGAAAACGTTAAATAACCTATAGAACCTAAATCTGTACATGATCTATTTTTACAAATACATAAGTAACTTTATAAGATTTAGAAAATAATAATAGGTACCTACGCAAGAGCAGTGAAAGGTTTAATAATATTAACGGTCATAAGGTTGAAAAAGAATTGACTGGAACGTGAAATCTGGATATTTATTTCTGAAAGCCGAGCCCTTCTTGGAGAAAATTTATTAAGGCTGTAAGTCCACAAGTTGGTTGGAGTAAATCGACACTCAGGGCAAAGCTGTTCCGGATGCTCACCGCCGCAGGTAGACCAGTAGTCATGAACTGCCATGACGAATATTTCCATATCTCTAGCCCAAGTTAAACTAGAATGAAACTTACTAGAAATGATATTATATGACATAGTACTAATATCTATTCAAGGGATAATCAGTATCAGCACTCCAATTAGGTATGTACACATTACGAATATAGAGGCCTCTCAAGCAACCAATAGGAACACGGTCTGGTCCCTCCCGGTTCACGAGGCCCAGGCGACCCACAGAGCGAGTTCAATTTCCCGGCAAACCGACTTCACGTCCTCAATGATTCGGAGAGGCCGTTTCACCCTCGTCATTCACAATAATCCGAGAGCCCTTATGAACGAAGAGCATACTAAATGTTGTGTAAGCCAACTTTGGTTGCTTCTGGTGTAATAACGGAAATAAATATAACTTATGTATAATTCAGAATGTTGTAATATTTTCTAACATTACAATACGAGCATAAGTACATTATTGTATAACAATTTGCACTTCAGCTTACAATGAACGAGACCCCATTGTTAGTTTGTCTGAACGGTCTGCCGCAGATTTTGATGTCACCAAAATTTGTGTTATCGTAAGCGCGTTAGAGGAAGCGTTGTTTCGTAATACAATATGGGCAACATACAATGCACAATCTTGGGGGTACTATTATGTAAGCGTTCTTTCGCGATCACACATTTAGAACAACCATTTTAAGTCACCCTACGGTTTCGTCATGTGTGAATTAAGGTAGTGCGTCGTGCAACGTAGGTTGCTGGCGTTGTTGGGCCCATCAGTCTGTATAAAAACAATTTTACAGTACATATGGGGCTACTTTTCCGCACTAGTGCGTAAAATAGCACTTTTCGTGCATATGTCGAAACTTTAAAGTGCCATATGTACTGTAAAACGTTGTTCGATACACGTGCGAATAGGTAATTCGCAACTCGTGTCGATTTAAAACACTACCTTCGGTCGTGTTTTAATTTATCGCCACTCGTTTCGAATTTCCTCTTTTTCGCACTTGTATCGAAAATAACTATTTATTAGAACAACAATATTGCTTTGCTTATAAGCGATATAATAACGTGCTCTATTAAATTAATGCTGACACGTTACTTACACTTTTTTTTACATGCAATTAATTAATTAATCAAATCGCGGAGTAGCAAAGCGTATTAAATATTGTTTTAATGTTTCAAGACAACAATACGCTTTAAAATAATAACATTATAGATTTCCGCAAAGTAATACCTGGTTTAATACACTGTTTAGTCGGTGTAAAACTACACACCGTTACCTAATTACTATTTCCACTTTTCTACTCAATTAGTGATTAGATATGATATGATTGTAACACTGCTACTTGCGCTCTATCTATTCAGGTGGATCAACATTTCCTTCGTAACAGTAACTGATCAGTGATCACTTTTGCAGAACATCAAGGGAAGGAAACGCTTTTAAAAGTAGGAATGCTTACGTCAGACCTTTGCATACCTCAGTGTACTACACATTCCTCGAAGCAAAGGTTACACCACACAAGGCGTAAATAGGTACGCAACGTATGATTTACAAACACGCATGAATGCCGCCAAATTCAGGCTCCACTAATCACGAACTATTCGATAACAATTACGATGAAACAAGGCGTTGGCGTTCTTTTTGCAAATCGACTATAAACTTTAAACGTTTTGCGTTTAACAGCACTTATATAGGCAGTTAAATATTCTGGTTCTATTATCATGCATGCTCACAATAGTAATTTACAATTCATCGCAGGTTTAATCACAAGTTTAAAATGTATGTTGCCTATTTTTCAGGAGTAAATATAAAACAATTTTGTAATAATATCATACGCTTTAAAGTTTAAAATTCGTGTTTTCTGGTAGTCCTATAAAATAACTCGTTATTGTCCCTTTATTGATGCTCTTCTACTGCTACTGCGATTACACAACAAGTCCACAGTTCTATATAAGTATATAAGAATATATATTGAGAACAGCCTTCTAATGTGGTGCACTACATATCATTAAATTTTTAATTGTAACGAACAGGATATTAGTTAAGTAACAGCCGTATTTCGAGACAGCTAAAAGCCAAGGAAGTTTAGAATCGACCCCCTCATTGTGTGTCGCAAGGCTCGATTCGTCGCCGCATTGTGGAGACACAATGGCAAGCAGGTCGAGCACGGAACCCGTTAATGGGCCATGAAGACGACTCTGCAACCTGCCAACTTCACAATGCGTACACTGCCGCAGTTAGGGGCGAACAATAGGCTAGTTTCCTGTCAAGCTCAATTATTTTACATATTTATTAATATACTTACATTTGCACCAAAACTGTCGCGATTTGCAAAACAATGTACATATATATATATATACTATGAAAATATAGTCCTTTGTGGTAGGTATCATGGTAAAAAATATCAACAGTTTGTAACATAATAGGGATAGTGTTGTGCATAACGCTCATTTCGAAGCTTAAAGACTCGAACCCTTAAGACTCTCGAGGCGTAACGCCCCAAAAGCGGCAAAGACGATTTATTACATCCATACGCGTAAAATAAATAAATACTACTTACGTATACTTACGTAGTTTTAGAAACCCCTGTAGCAATAAATCATTATTCTATAAGTTCGTCCATTACTATTTTTATAAGTACATATATACCTACCTGTACTTTTATTAGGTACCTACTTGTCTAGCATAAAATTAAATAACCTAACCTGATCGCGTCATCATATCATAGCATGTTGTCCTCCCAAACCTTTTTTTTTACATTTTGTAATAAAATCCACCCATTAGGACCATGCCTAAATTGTGTAGTCAATGTTTTGGATCCAAATGAATATTTTAACTCATTAGTATACAAAAGCAGAGGCATTAATGTAGCTTGTTAAGGAATTTGATAACAGGCCGCCCGAGCTACCGCTATCTAAACTGGGCGGAGTAAATTTGCCTGTAAAAGTTTGGTTTAACAAATTGTCAGCGTGTGCTTGCCTGAGTTTCTTTAGTAACGACAAATTGTTAAATAAATCGAGATAAGAAACTTTCTGCTTGATATGGGTCGTCTTATCCGAAAAGTTTTAGAATTTTTAATGCAAACTACTTACCTTACAGGTATGCGAACTACTGTAACTACCTTACCCTGCAAGGAAAAGTGATTTATTGATAGTTTACAAAAGGGTTTGTTCTGTAGTTTCCACGATAGCCGAACGAGGATTGGGAACTACATACCCAATTTCGAAATTCTTATGTATGCAGTGTTCGTCATAATTTTTATTTCTCTAATAACGAGCAATGCAATATGGTAAAAACATATCATATCTTATTTCATACAATTCATACATCGTACGTTTAGAAAAACATATTGGTAGGAACAGGAACAGGGGTTTGACCCGCAATCTGCGGATGGAGGTGACGTGAAAATAAAACTCCCAGTGCTTTATATGACTTCATAAAGTAAAGGAAATGTTTTTTTTTATCTTTGCGCTAATGCATCTGATATGAAAGGAAGTCGTCAGTCGGCCGGCGCGGAAATTGTGTCGCATTAGGGAGACATTAGCGCTATAATAACAGGGACACCTTGCCCGCTCGCCTCAGAGCAAGATCCTTGCTGAGATATTAAAATTGTGGGAAGAGTGTCTTGTCTCTGTGGCTATTTTTAACATTTCATCCCGTCAGAAACCGGTCTATTATAATATTAAATTCTTATACTTTCGTCATAAAGCTTTTCTTTGAAACTAAAAAAGCAACAAACCTAACTCGTATGACATCGAATTAAATTTACTGTATGTTCTATATAATGTTATGTTCTTATAGGAGTACTTATACAAAAAAAACTGATTGAAGTTAAAAAAAGCTGACTAATAATTATGTAAAAGTCCTTTTCGGAATAATTCTCGTCAGCGTGTCGTTTCATCCATCTCGGAACCGCTGGGTAGGCACATACTTATAATATGCTCTTACGGGTAACTTACAGAAGAATATAAATCATTATAGTTATATATGATTTCATTAAATCAAGCAATGTCCATTACTTAATTAGAATAAGGTCATGAAAGCCCTGCACAATATTTTGTTGGATGTGACAAGATAGATTAACCTTGCCCATTCAGCTAGAACCCTATTCTCGGATGTGCATTAGACGTCTCTAAATGTCTGGTTGCGTGCGCTTTTCTAGCCAAAGCACAATCACATATGTGCGAGCATGAAACAATGATGCTAATTTAGAATTGGTATTATATTCGGTTCGAATATTCGTTTCTGAATACAGCCCTATAGGGTATTAAGCAGGGATGTTGCGAACATCCGCATCCGCAACCGCGGAACTTCCGCATTATTTTCAACATCCGCATCTGCATCCGCATCCGCATAAAATTGATGCGGAGCTTATGCGGATGCGGATGTCGAACAAGTCGGTACAGGAACGTCTTAGCGGCGGCGTAAGCCGCGTAAGTGCTAGGCAATTTCGTCATTACCTATAACGAAATCGTCTAGATCCAGAAAAGTCGGCCAAGTTACTGTTTATTAAATACATAACGCACCTATATTCTTGCTCAAATACTAAACGTTTCGGTTTTTCTTAAATAAAAAAACACTAAAAATGTAATATTTGACGTTTTCTAAGTACCTAAGCATGACATCCGCATCCGCGGATGTGAGCCATTAAATATCCGCATCCGCATCCGCATCCGCGGATGTCAAAAAATCTGCATCCGCAACATCCCTGGTATTAAGCTTGGTCGTTTAGTATAACCTTCCAACCGTCCACACCTATACAAAACGTTTAAAAGGCGAGTCGGGGTAGGAGATGACTTTGTATTTTACTCGTCCGTGACCTAAAACCAAGACAAATTGAGACTATTCGAGACACCGTAAAAACGGTTTGTTTGAAGTTCTCATGGTTTTCTAATTATACTTAAGCACTTAAATGTTAAATCTTAAGAAAAACGTTCCATATTTTGATCCCACTGGCCTGTCTGTTACAGGTGTGGGTGTTTTACTTTGTTTTTCATCTGGTTTACCGGATGGAGCTTGGGAAAGTCGTAATCATCATTAGATATCATCGCATGCGCTGCATGTACCGTAAAACGGGGTGATTGGTTTCGCGGGGAGAGTTGGGTTATGAATGGGGAGAGAAGGTTTGGGAGGGGGGGTGAGAAGGGATTTTAAGGCTACTGCTACAAAAATAATGTATTCCAATTTAAAATGGAGCTATAGTAATAGGCATAATAAAAAAAAATCGATCCAACAATCTTCCAAAATCACCTTTGTATGAAAACCCCTCTCACCCCGAATACGAGGCACTACGGGGTGAGATGGGTTTTCCTCTTTATCGTCAAAGTTATGAAATGGAACTACCCAAAATAAAATAAAAACTAAAATACAAACGTCCGGAACACTTATTATATACACCATTCAGTTTTCATATGTAAAATAAAATCTTAATCGAAGTTTGAATTTCAGTTTTGACCCTACTCACCCCATTTTACGGTATTAAACTTTTGGATCATTTTTTAGTGTTCCGTATACAAAACTTTGTTCACGGAACACTTATGGGATCCCTTCGGTCTTAAATTTTTTTTGTAGGTATTGGCCTATACTATAATAATTAAGCCTTTTTATTTCCTTAATAAAATTTGATTTACAATGGTATTGTGATTTGAGTGCATGCAATTTTATAAATTTTAGTTTAAATAATAATAAAAACAATTACAACACAAATAATATATAAAAACATTTTTATCAAGGACCTCTTCATAGAGTGAAGGCCTCCTCCATTTTTCTCCACATAGATCTGTCCTTCGCTTTATCAATCCAGTTTTTTCCTGCTGCTTTTAAAATCTCATCGAGCCATCTCTCCGCAGGTCTGCCTCTGGGTCTCTGGGCCTATACTAACTATAGGTACTCATAGTTATGTAGCTGGTTTTACGGTACCTTTTATAGTCTATCTATCAAGAACGTCTAATTCTAACTGAGATAATTAGAAGTAAGTACTTTTAAAGCAATAAAACCAAAATACCTACATCAGCTAGCGTGTACCTAATTTAGAACATTCCGTTATCAGCACTCGTAAAGTGGATTGGTTCGGGTTATCGAATTCGCGGATGCTCGCTCAAGTGTATTGGAACATTGACCTGATAAATAAAAATGGGACGCGTTCCGTATAAGTTGATTGGAATGTTTATTCAAGACACGTCCCATGTGTATTATTTTCTATACATCTATAGACATAGATAATTTCGTACTTACATATCAGATGGACCGTAACATTATTTGTGTCTGGCATATTAAATAGAAAAATCTTTTTTATTGCTCACGATTAGTAACCCCGAAAATCACAAGTTGACTTGTTTTATTCATCCTATTTTTAGTTTTTATACCAAGGACGAAAGCAATTTTTTTTATCCATGTTAGTCTGAATACAGCAAAGTCGTACTCTACACACAGCCTTAATGTCTTGAAATACTAGAACCAATTTTATGAACAATTTATGAATCTCCCTAAATTTAATAAATAGGGGGTTCCATAAGGTAGGTCCCTAGTTAGTATTTAAAATTATTCTTATTTCCAAAATGCATCTATACATAACAACTTGAAAGTGTTGTGAAAATTTCGTTAATATGCACATACCTACATACCAATTTACTTAAATTGATGTTAACATAACACAAAGGCCAAACGTATACCTACCTAAGACACAAACATATGTAAGAGCTAATTGATACCGTCGTTACTCAACGTAAATGGACGTATCGGTAAGTATTCATTTGCACTTTTTGCTGTATTTTTTCTTCAATTTGCAGCTATTATAGGGGTAAATTTATGAGTATTGCATTCCGAGGTAGCAGTGCATATCGCGGTGTCATCACCAGTGCGCGCGTAATTTACTTACATTAATACACGGCAGAAATGTAGGTAATGTGTAATTTTTTTCGACAAAATTTACTGTAAATTTTTTCCAAAATCTGTAAATATCAATAGGTGATAATTAAAAAGTAAGGGATGGTTGCCAATTATAATTATTATTACTTCTAAGAAGTAGCAGTGTGGGACATGTATACTTGGTCAACCAGATCTTGACAGTAGAAAAAGGCGGCAGAAAAATGTAGGCGCGAAGGGATATCGTCCCATAGAAAATTTGAATTACGCGCCTTTTTTACTGACAAGATTTGGTTGACCAGCTATAGTTGACCTCAGTGCCCCATAAAAAAAACAACTGTACTGTACGAGTATATAAACGTAAAAACGTAGCAACCACTAAGAAGCGACTTAAAAAAAAACAACGGGTTGCACTCAGGGAGTGCCGACAGAAGTGAAAACTCAATGACTAGTGCAAAATGCACTATGTATAATTGAGGTTAACTCCATCTATCGTCAGCGTTAATTATTTGAAACCCCTAAGCACATCACTGTTAGTACCCGAGTTATATTAATACCAGTTAGCGCGAAACACACTAGATGGCATTTAAATCAATAAAGAAAAACTCAATGACATTACATGTAACAGTTTTTCGATCAGGTCACGTGATCGTCTTACGCTGTTTCGAGTTTAACATTTTTTCCCCACCTCAAAAATTGCACAGCGCTGCTAAAGAAGTTTTCACTTCAAAAAAGGGATAAAAGTAACTCAAAATCAAGTATTATTAGGTATATAAATAATCTTATTGACCTTTCACAAACAGACTGGCATAGGTAATATTAATGATAACACCTCGTTAGGAAAATCTTTAAGCTTAGTCATTTGACTGAGCACTTTCATAAATAAAATAGGTGGCTTGTTTCGTGGAACCTTAATAATCATTTAGTCATAAAAGGTTTCCGAGCGAAATAATTTATTTAAACGATTTAATATTTCTTCATCCCTGCACTTCTACTTAATCAAGCTCTACCCTTTGCGTTTCAAGTGAGAGGTTCTCCCCGTTGGTAATAGTCTGTGACAATGACAACTTATCAACTGCGTTGCAGTGCTAAATATAAATGAGACGCAAACTATGGATGTTATATTTTTTTTGACGTGGTAACGTCTTATAAATCGATGAAAACCGGTAGCATGCACGAAAAAGTGTCACGTTGTGGACAGATCTCCATGGTAACGTATAAAAGTATGCAATTTTTCATCAATGTTTTCTTATGACGTTATCCACGCAAAATTATCGTCCGTAAACCGACTTTACAGACAACTATTTTTTGTTAGTTCACTGTAATAAGTTAGTAATGTGTGATATGAATCTCATTGAATTAGGCACAAACGCATCATAGGTAGGGGTTCATTACATAAAGGGGCACGATCCTCGGCTGAGCAGTTTATTAAAATTTGTTTCCTCGTGCACGTAGCCCTTGGGGCCCAGCCCTTGCGAAAGGATACTTTAAGATAAATACAAATATTGCGAACGTATTAAATATACGTAGTATACTAATAGAACGTACTGGAACGAGTTAAATTAAATCGACAAAAAAACTCTGTGTACTCATATAGAAATACCTAAAGTCTGGATACATCTTATGTTATAACTTTAAACGAGCAATTCTTGTATATTTATTTATTTATATGTATATATATTTCGGGGATCTCGCGGGAACGGCTCTAACGATTTATTTGCTATATGGGGGTTTTCGAGGGGCGAAAAATCGATATAGCTAGGATAGCTCTGAGAAAACGCGCATTTTTGAGTTTTTATATGTTTTCCGAGCAATGGTCTCCCAGATATGTTTAATAATGAAGGTAAAGATTTTATTGCGATACCTGGCTTAAGTTATACGAGTTATAAGTCAGGATATTAAATCACGGGTGTTCAAAATTTTATTGCTTCACCAACACCATATACCTAACAACATAATAAGTAATAAATAAAACGGCATTTACACTTTCAGTGCTAAGCTTTTAATATTCCCTATAGCTTTTTATATATAATGATGTACTTTTGTCATGCCGGTTCTAGGCAACGAAAGTGTTAAATACGTTTGGCTACAATGTTGGAAGCGTACTTGTAACGGTACTGACATTTAAATTTAACATGCTGACACAAAATACATAATTTGAGGACTCACGTTAGAACGGTCCGGGCCGAGGCATCCAACACTTCGTTTTCTATACTCGTAGAAAGCATCACATGATCACCGGACCGGTCATAGAAAACTAAATGTCGGTTGCCTCGGGTGTCATTCTGAATCCCTAACAACGTTTGTCCTAAAGTCTCTTGCCCTAACTGGTTTGTCCTAATGGGCACATGCCCTAACGGTCAATTGTCATAACGATTATTTTCCATAATTAAGGTTCTGAAAAATGGTTAGGTTTTAGAACTTTCTGCCACAAAAGTGGGTTAGGTTAGGGTTAGAACTGCGCCCCCCGCAGGTTGCTCACCTTGTCGTGGTGGAGGGGCTTAGTAACCGTGGCTTGGTCACCCACGGTGAAGCGAAGAGGCAACCAGGGCCGGCCTGTTTGAGGTGCGGGTTGGCCCGAGGAGGACGCTCCAAGTGGGCTTGTTAAGCCCGCTTGTGACGCGTTGGAGGTGGACCGTCGAGGAAGAGGAGTGTCGGTATTGAGGTGAGCCGTTCTCCCTATCTTCGGCGGCCGAGGTGGGATCGCAGGGGAAGAGGCGTGATGGTATTACGATACGCCACTCTCCCTATCCCCTGCGAACTTGGCGGGGCCGTTCCGCTGTAGCGGCGTTGGTGGGGCTGCAGAGGAAGAGGAGTGTCGGTGTTACGATGTGCCGTTCTCCCTATCCTCTGCAGCCGAGTTGTGGTATTGCGGCAGGACCATAGACCTGATCTGTCGCCGGGCGCCGGGGAATTTTCTGGCGTCCGTGGCTTCCTTGTGGCGGGCTCGGGGGGGTCCGCTACAGTGCAGAACGGAGGCCGAGGAGGAAGGCGCGCCGAACCATCTGGCGCGCCTAACGTGAAGGGCCTTCGGGCATTCGCGAAGGAGCCGCTCGTAGGCGGCTGCCGCCGGTGGGGTCGCGGATGAGCACGCAAGCGTTCCCGTAACCCCACCAATAGGGCGGCGAGGCGGCATATGGGGGGTTTTTAGTGGGTATACCGTGGGCCTCATTAGCCTAGACGGGAGTCCCACATAACCACTCGGGTCACCCCTCGCACCCGTGTGGTATGCGGAATGCATTTTCCCCCCTAATAAAAAAAAAAAAAAAAAAAGGGTTAGAACTGCGACCCTCGCAAAAAAGAAAATATGCTTAATAACATTAGGATAAGCAATCAATAATTAGGGAAACCAAAATTAGGGTTTTTAGTGTTAGGACAACTAACTGATCATTATGACAAACAATATTAGGGAATGCAATGATAGGAGAAAAGACTCTAGGGATTCAGATATAGATCCGGTTGCCTCTGCCCGGACCGTTCTAGCGTGAGTCCTCCTTACCGTTTTGTTGGAATACGATTAGGGTAGTATAAATCTATGTCATGTAAGCAGAAAAGAGTCAGCCAGCTGCTGAATATTTATATACTTAATACTCGTTTGCATACTAGCCTCACCCCGCGACCGCGTACTTCATCCACTATGGGCCCGATTCGGAATTTGAAATAGACATCTATTAGACATCACCAAGATACGATAACGATATGTTTAAGATCTAACCTGTCAAATTTGACATTTGCGCGATTCTGGAGATATTACTCTTGAACGATTTCCACAGGATATGACTTAGAGATCCAATTCACATCTAATAGATCTCTAACTCTATCTAACGTAAAATTGACATTGGTTGCCCGAATTGCGCTGCAAAAGAGGACTAGTTGATATCTAAACTATAACGTATCTAGAATGGATCTAGTACGTGTCGTCTCTTGAATATCTTGAAGTTCGAATACGGCAGTATATCATTGTGAGACACAATTTTTGGGATGGACGATTTTCAAGATTTACTTTACTTTATACTTGACTTGGTTTTGTTTATAAATATACTTATGACGATCTTTATTGGGAGAGATAATTAATTTAATATATTTTGATTTTTTTAGTATGTAATGTTTGACGATCATGATAAGAAGATAAACATAATTTTGACATTGATGCAAAATTATAGTGTAATTTTTATCGTGAAATAAAGAAATCTAAATCTAAATCTAATCGCTCTGTTCTTCATATATTCTACGAGTGTTCTGCCCACTGCCACATTTGGTAATATCTGGTAATACGTTTATTAATAAAACATATATACTTGGTCAACCAAATCTTGTCAGTAAAAAAAGGCGCGAAATTCAAATTTTCTATAGGACGATATCCCTTCGCGCCTACATTTTTCAAATATGCCTTTTTTAATAAAATATTTTCTACTGACAAGATTTGGTTGACCATCTATAACTAAATTGGCATTGACTATACAATACATTGTATACAATGGAGCAGGAATCCGTACTTACCGGCCGCGGGGGTCGAGAGTTGCGGAACGCTGCCTCTCACCGATGACCTGCTCGAAATGTCATCAGCTGTTGCCTAACCCGCGCCCTGGAACTATATCGATTAAATGTCCGAGGATCTGCTAAAGAGCAACCTTCTCTTCTTAGCTAATATTTAGTCCGACCCATTTATTCCCACGCTTTTGTGTAAGCATTTAGTTGCAAATGTTTGGTTTGTTAATTAAATAGCTACATAAACTGCTATACATATTATTGTATGTATGCCTATTCGCTACGTGCACGACTGGTGCTGCCCTCATTTTTTTTACTAGAATACTATACAAATAAATGCTTGTTTTTTTAAAACCAGCCTGCAACAAATATGAACTTTTGTTAAAAATTAAGCTCATTGCCGGAAATGTGTTACTTTCGCTAATTACCTACCGACCTACCTACCGTTAATTATTAAATCAATGGTACCAATAAAATATATTTTTAACTGATTGAACCACATACATTTTAATAATACTCAGGCTGACTGTATGCTGTAGAAAATTATAACGTGCAATGTATTGGGTCTATGCGTTTTATTTTTTAAGCAGTGTCCTTACAGCAAATTAACGGCCATAGAACGTTAGATTGGTGCAGCGAGTAATCATTTAAGAGGAAACTTTGATCCCATACAGACACGTATTTTAGTGCACCCTGTTTTAAAAATGGCATAACGTCAAGCGGTAATACTTTTAACAAAATACAAAACCTATAAAACGCTTTATTATAACCACAATAATTGCTTTAAGTAGCCCATAAGTTGATGACCTTCTAAAAACCTTCCAAGTGTGATTTTATCCAATTGGAATATAAAAAGTTAATGATCATCCTTTCACAATCAAAACCTTCTACTTCGGTACACAGCTTAACGTGTCATCGGATTTTGTATTGATATTTAAAGTACAAACATACTCTATTTCAGCCATTCTCAAAATGTGTTCCGCGGAACCCTAGGGTTCCGCGACACCCCTGCAGGGGTTCCGCAAGAATTTAGAATAATAAAATAAGCATAATTATGCTTATTAATAAAAAAATACACTTCTAAAAACTATTGTTTTATTGTAGGGTTCCATCAAGTATTTCGCTTTCCAAAAGGATTCCGTAAAAAAAAAAGATTGAGAACACTCTATTTATATACTTCGTGGTTAATAAATAAAAACCGGCCAAGTGCGAGCCCTAAAGCAAGTGGGCTTCATGGTACTAGTGCTACATCACCCATTTATTACGTTTTTTTTTTAAGATTGATCACGCTTGACCTACATATTTTCAAATTTTAGACAAAAGTTCAGGACCACAGTTTTCGAATGATTCACGGTTAGTTTTACTAGACTGCGTCGAAATCTCGGGAGCTCGAAAACAATGCAAAAGGTAATCACGGTTGATATCTCGGTCGATATGTCGGAGGCAGATCGTAAAATCGGCCATATCGAGATATTCCTAGGCATACCATGAAACGCCGCCATTTCATGATCTGACTAGCGACTACCAGCCATATCGTTCAAACATCAACGTTTGACGATTTGCCTAGCGACGTTTAGGCATATCAAATAAGTAGGGTGTGATATTCCTAGGGATATCATGAAATGCCGGCATTTCATGATCTGCCTAGCGCGACCATCAGCCATATCGTGCAAACTCAAGGGGTGATATTCCTAGGCAGATCATGAAACGCCGGCATTTCATGATCTGCCTAGCTACCACCAGCCATATCGTGCAAACCTCTATGGGTGATATTCCTAGGCAGATCATGAAACGCCGGCATTTCATGATCTGCCTAGCGACGACCAGCCATATCGTGCAAACCTCAAGGGGTGATATTCCTAGGCAGATCATGAAACGCCGGCATTTCATGATCTGCCTAGCGACGACCAGCCATATCGTGCAAACCTCAAGGGGTGATATTCCTAGGCAGATCATGAAACGCCGGCATTTCATGATCTGCCTAGCGATGACTAGCCATATCGTGCAAACCTCAAGGGGTGATATTCCTAGGCAGATCATGAAACGCCGGCATTTCATGATCTGCCTAGCTACCACCAGCCATATCGTGCAAACCTCAATGGGTGATATTCCTAGGCAGATCATGAAACGCCGGCATTTCATGATGTGCCTAGCGACGACCAGCCATATCGTGCAAACCTCAAGGGGTGATATTCCTAGGCAGATCATGAAACGCCGGCATTTCATGATGTGCCTAGCGACGACCAGCCATATCGTGCAAACCTCAAGGGGTGATATTCCTAGGCAGATAATGAAACGCCGGCATTTCATGATCTGCCTAGCGACCACCAGCCATATCGAGCAAACCTCAAGGCTCAAAAGGAACGTAAACTTGTATTAAAAGGTACGATCTGGCAACACTGGTCACTCGGACGCAGCGCCATATAGAATGCCGCCACCAGTGGCAAAAAATGCAATTATTTTACAATGCGATCGGTATGAATGAAGCTAGGAATTCGACGAATACATTGCTCCCATCGATCTGCCGAATCTTTTATAAGACAGATCGTGATATGCCTGAGTTAATTTTAGTCAGATCATGAAATGGCGGCGTTTCATGATATGCCTAGGAATATCTCATCAATTATTTTACGATGCGCCCGGTATGAAGCTAGGAATATAAACGAATACATTGGTCTGACCGATCTGCCGCCTCTTTTATAAGGCAGATCGTGATACGCCTGCGTTAATCTTAGTCAGATCATGAAATGGCGGCGTTTCATGATATGCCTAGGAATATCTCGATATGCCCGATTTTACGATCTGCCGCCGACAGATATAAGTCTAGAAGTTCAGGAGATAAGGGGTATTTTTAATAATTAAAAAAATTAAAAAAGTCAAACTAGCTGTAAACGATCATCCACTATCATCTAAAACTACGCCCGACCTCTCTGCATAAGCACCAGTTGCAATGGACTTTAAATAGCACGTGAATAATATTTTTTCTGATAGATATTAGGTAAACAAATTTCAAATTTAATTACCTTCATACAAATTAATGTTGTTGAACGTGTCTCCTAATTTCATTGAAGCGAGTCGTTGGTGCGTGCCGCCACTGCAACTTCCGCTATTTGTCTATGCGACAAGATAGGCACCAAGTTGCAGCAACAGTTAATAAACCATAGTAACAGCGTTTTGAAGCCAAGGACAAAGTTAAAACAAGATCTTTAATTGGTAATAAAAAAAAACAACGGGTTATACTCAGGGAGTGCCGGCAGTGGTGAAAACTCAATGACTATTGCAAAATGCACTACCTATGTTTATACAACCTAACCTCAATTATTTGAGGTTAACGCCATCTAGCGTTAGCGTTAATTACTTGAAACCCCTAAGCACATCACTGTTAGTACTCTAGTTATATTAATACCAGTTAGAGCGAAACTCGCTAGATGGCATTTAAATGAATAAAGAAAAACTCAATGACATTACATGTAACAGTTTTTCGATCAGGTCACGTGCAGGCGCGGCCCGCCTTAAGGAGCGCTTGTGCGGTGCACTCCCATAAATAATCAAAATGAAATTATGGTACCTATTTAATAAATTACTATTTAAGATCGATCGTAAAAAACTCAATATCTTTATTCATTATAAGTTTATAGACAGCTCACCACTACCTACACGGCGTACTCCTATAATTTCATAGAAGTCAAAGGTAACGCGCGAAGCGGAGCGCTTTGGATTGCGCTCCTATGGAAAAAGATTTAGTACATTCGATCAATAGGAAATTCAATAAGAGCGAAAGAGAAGTTTCGCCAGAGCTCCGCGCGTGAAACGGAATATTTTCTATGAGGGAAGAGGCAAAATCCGTGCGGCGCTCCGAGCCCGGTTGATCTGCGCGCGCATCCCGCGCGCCATGTTGAATATTGTTGTCACTTGTTTCTAAACAGACCTTAGTCAATTTTAAAGTATGTGCGGGAATGCAATTTTGGCTTTTTTTCATTCTAAATAATGAAACAAGAGTTTAAACAGTTAAAGCACATAATTTTTTTATTGTGAGGTGGTTAAAAATGAATGAATGTAACGTGAGAATGTGAAAAAGTTTACAAAATCGACTCGAGTTAAATTATGGACGACCTTGAACTTTCGTAGCAATGTTAGTCGAAAACAAAAACTTATATATTTTTTAAATCAGATAAATATGCAAAAACACCGTGGTTGTGTTGTGTGAATGTGATAAAAGTAACTAGATTATGTTGTTTTTCGTTTTACCTATATGTTTTGTGTTTGGCGCGGGCGCAGGCGACGGCTGTGCGGTGAGTTTGTTTGGACCGAAACAGGTGTGTTAACAATTTAACACATCTTTCCATAAAATTTAAATAAATACATTATATCCATTTGTAAAATGAACTGCAGTTGGCGTCTATCGGTCGTCAAGATATTCGTAATACCGAAAATCTATGAGAGAGTTCAATGACCGGGTGGACGGAAACCGACATCTAGGTACTTTGCGACGGTTAATTGAATGTGTAGGTTTAGTTTTTGTTTTTTATTGTGAGTGAACACCCATAATACATAGCTACCAGCCGCCTCTGGTCACGTGTCCGTCTTACGGTCACGTGATCGTCTTACGCTGTCTCGAGATTTTCCCCACATTTTTTCCCCACCTCAAAAAGTGCACAGCGCCGCTAAAGAAGTTTTCGCTTCAAAAACCTTTTACCCAGAATGTCCCTAATTTAAACTTTTTTATAATGTTTACTAAAACAGAAAAGCTTAAATGCTTACGTAGACGTTACGTTACGTAGAGGTTAGAACCTCGTCTAACTGCCCGCTGAAGTAACCATAAACAGATGGAGTTTATTTCGAGATGTCCCTTTCCTATTTATACTTAACGACCAAAATGCCCACAGGAAGGTGTAATTAATGTAACAGCATTAACAGATCGTTTTAGCGTTAAGAACGGAAGCGAAAATATCATAACAAGTATTATTTATACCTTTCATTCAGTTTTATAATGGTTTCGATATGTCTTTCAGAAATACAAATCTATAATGAGCAGATGCTTTTTATAAATAATATAAAGATAAGAACACAATTAGGTAAAAAAATGTTTACGTATGAAGGTGCACAGCTTTATAATAAATTACCGTCTGATCTGAGAGGGGCAGGCTCATTCAATGAGTTTAAAGCTAAATTATCGCAGTACATTTTAAACCACTACCCACCTTAAAAAAAAATAGTTGTGTGAGCGTGTACCTCTCGTCTCGAGCGACTTTGTATGCTACCGTAGATATAATTACTTTTACTTTATAACTCTGTTCTCGTGTAAGTGACTTGTATGTCTTTTATGAGAATAAATATCTTTAAACCTAAACCTAAATAATAATAACGACGTCATTTGTAACTATTTGTATGTATGTAATTATAATACGTTGGTTTAAAGTTAGGAGGCTAACATTTTGATATCAAATGTAATATCAAACGTGCAAAAAAGTTATATTACAGAGCAGAAAACTAAAATGAGACTATAATAATATAATTAGGTAATAAAATAGGTACATACTTATAACAATAATTATGTACCTACTCAGTCATCATCCATAAATAGGTAATAGTTATTTGTACAACAAGAGATCAAAGTTTGATATTTCTTCGAGTGCTTATTTTGAGTCCCGTGCAAGCGAAAGATTCTATACTAGATTCACGAGCGTAGAGAGTGAATCTGATTTAGAATCTTGAGCGTAGTAAGGGACTCAAAAGCGCACGAGATGTAAATAAATAACTTTGATCTCGTGTAGTTCACAAAACTTTTCACCTCAGCAGTGAGAACATATTAGAGAACCCGAAAAATTTATTCTTTCTTCATCACTTACCTCTATTCACTCATGTTTTCTTAAGATATACCAACAATTAAGTTTTCACCTCAGCAGCTCGAACAAGGGTACTTTGCTACTTAAAAACATCACTCATTTTGTCTCACTCAGTGAGCAAAATGCGATTTTGCTCACTGTTTTTAAGTAGCAAAGTATCCTTGTTCGAGCTGCTGAGGTGAAAATTATATTGTTATTGTTTCTAAGTTCAATATCCATAAAGACTACAATGGGTAACCGTAAGATAGTGAAACAACAATAAACAGCGAAATGCCGGAAAACAAGGCCTACAACTAGACGATAGTACCTATTTAATTACACAAGGCCCGGCGTAATTTTAACCGATTGTAGGAGCTAGTGCTAAAGCACCGCATTTCTGGGCATTGAACTTGATAGGGGCCTCCAGTGGGAAGCACACACTATTAAAGTTTGCAACAAACTGGCGGGTGCCTGCTTCGCACTGCGACGCCTGGCAAGGGTGGTGCCCAGGGATGTGGTGAGGTCTTGCTATTTTGCCACTGTGCACTCGATCCTCCAATACGGTGCGGAGCTGTGGGGCCGCGCTGCCGAATGGGAGCGCGTCTTCCGTATGCAGAAAAGAGCCGTCCGAGCGATTGTGCAGGTAGGACAAAGTACATCTGCAAAACCACACTTTAAGGACCTCCAGATACTCACTCTGCCCTCTGTAGTTATATACCAAGTGGCTGTCTATGTGCGATGCCACCTTAATGAATACGTGAGAGGAGCTGACGTACACGGTCGTAACTTGCGGAATGCCCACAGACTCTTGGGTGTAAAGCATAGGTTAGCCAAGTCAGCGAAACTAACCCACGTGATGGGGCCGACTGTGTACAACCGACTGCCGAGTCATGTCACGAATGCGCCGTCATTAACTAGCTTTAAAATGCCACTGAAACGATGGCTTATCGAGCACACTTTTTATAGCTTTAATGAGTTTATGGAGTACAAAATAAGTACCTAAACTTAGATTTTAATTTAATTTTATATTATGTTATTATGTAAAATGTTACAAATCCTATTTTGTAAATAATTTCTTGTAAATAATATTGTGACATATAATACGAACTATTATGAATAAATATATGAATATGAATATGAATATGAATAAATCAGTAGGTGGGCTTTTTAACAAGCTTTTATTAGGTCGACCTGTATGTAACTAACTATGTAATGGAATCTAAGGTAACTAATTTAACCACCTTCCAAGGATCGTAGCGTGATGAAAATTGGCAGCTCTATGTAGTTCTGATGACAATACAATAATATGGTATTGTCGAACTGATCTGATAATGGAGACAGGAGGTGGCCATAGGAACTCTGTGATGAAACAACGCAACCTAATTGTGTTAGGGGTTTTTAGAATTGTCTTGATGAGTATTAGTTGTCTGTCGTAAGAAAAGTACAGTCAGCGATAAAAGCTTGTACCAAAAATTAAATTTTTGCCAATAACTTATTACTTTTGAGCTCTTACACAGTAAACGACACGCTTTGGCTATCAAACCCAACATTGTGACAACGTAAATGCCTTAAATATCCAATATCGGACGTCGGCTGAGACATCATGATAAAGGCTATATTCGGAGGGCGACACTGCTGTTGATGCGAGCGATGCCAATTTCCTAAATAAATTGTGTTGTTGTCATTGCCGTATTACTGTCACAATTAGCACATTCTATTAGTAACAAATTTCATCAAGGAAATTAACACTGATGGTGACATCGCCCGCGTCTACGTTGCAGCAGTAACGCTGCAACATCAATGATGCTTCAGTCATCATGCGTATGTAACCTTAAATGTGTCAGCAGTACGTTAACGCTATAAAAAAAACGGAACAAATCCTGGGAAACATAGCTAGTTTCATATAGGTAGGTTACATGTCTCAGTGACATGTCACTCATGTCTGGTACTTAATCGAAATCGTATTCTCAAAGTTTAACGGTTATAACACTTATAATAAACGAAACTAATTGAAGTTGCGGTTTATGGTTTGAAAACCAATTGAACAATAAGGGCCACTTGCACCATTCACTAACCCGGGGTTAACCGGTTAAACCTGGAGTTACCATGGTTATCAGTACCATTTGAAAATGGGTTAACGGTTTAACATTTTAGTATATATATATATATAGATGTTGCAAGTGGCGCTAATTCGACTAAGTTTGGCATAAAAATATTTCACCTTTTAATCATTCGTTTTGATTCGTTAGTTATTATTTACAAAGCTGTCAGCAAGTAGATACTTACGAGTATATACGTGTTTTTAGTAGGTATCCACTTGAATCAAATATAGGCAAACATAAGAAATATAACTCGTAAGATTATAAGAAACTGCAATTGCATACATTTTAGCCTACAGCTCTTTTACTTACCTATTTAACCACTTATGATGTGAATCACCTCAAAAACATCCCAGAGGATAAATAAAAATATCCAATCCGTTGCTGTTATTCTATTTTGTCCCCCTTAACTTTCGAAACACGTTTGGTTCCCTGAGCATATAAAAATGCTAAGTAGAAAATGTAGGCAAGTGCCGAATGCAAATTTTATATCTTTTTATTTTTCTCTCTCTCTCTTTTGGTAACTACTTTGTATTTCAGTTAATTTGCAAACGCCAATGTTTTCCCGATATTCTAAACTTTCCGATATAAAGAAACGGGAAAATGTAATTTGTTTTTATTAACTTGCTAATTAGTACTTCATTATATAACTGCACAGTTATTTTGTAAATTTTCGAGCTAATCTCTTAAAAAAAACCTTCAGTGATATGTATCAATTTAGATGCGATTATTATTTCAACAAGCTCGTCTTATGGAAAATATTTTTATAAGTAAGAAAAACGCATACGACATGAAAGTTTTACTTATAAGTAAATAAGTAGTTTTATAAAGTATTTAGAGGCTATTTCAAGGTATTTTAAGAAAACGCTTGTACGGTAGTATCTCGGTCACCTGTCATCGATATCCTCTGGTTCGTGTTATTGACAATCTGCCTGCTGCAATTTTGCCTCGTTGGTGTTCTAAACTAATAGATATGTAATAGCTATTTGTCGGTATTACAACAGCGTTTATGAACAAATATAGATCAAAAAAGTTAGGTACCGTAAAATGGGGTGAGTAGGTTTCGCGGTGAGAGTTGGGTTATGAATGGGGAGAGAAGGGATGAAAGGGGGGTGAGATGGAATTTTAAGGCTACTGCTACAAAAATAATGTATTCCAATTTAAAATGGAGCTATAGTAATGCTCATAATAAAAAAAAATCGATCCAACAATCTTCCAAAATCACCTTTGTATGAAAACCCAGCTCACCCCAAATACGAGGGACTACGGGGTGAGGTGGGTTTTCCTGTTTATCGTCAAAGTTATGAAATGGAACTACCCAAAATAAAATAAAAACTAAAATACAAACGTCCGGAACACTTATTATATACACCATTCAGTTTGCATATGTAAAAATGAAATGTTATCGAGGTTTGAATGTCAGTTTTGACCCTACTCACCCCATTTTACGGTACGTAGTTAAAATAATTAAATTAAATAGCTAGTAGATACAAACCAATATAAAATGCTAATTATAAAATTACAAATATTAATTACTAACGACACATTTAACTTTAATATTTTTCTTGTCATTCTTTATTTTACAATAATTCGATATTACAGTATTTTACAGACTCATAGACATAGTTATGTCGTCATAGACACCACGTTTTCTGTAAAAAGCCTTGTACCAAAAAATGGTGTAAACACACCAAATACACCTACAGAATAGTTGCTTACTGAGGCTGAGCTTATACCTGAGGACCATAGAGATAATTGATAAGGAATTCTTTTTTGCTGCAACCCGGTTCTGCGTCCATATCGGAATGTTTGAGATCGTGAAATGCCACCCGACATCGCCCCAACAGGCTACTTATTTATAAACAGTTTAACACACAGTTTTACACTCCAATTGTACTATTGTACTGAGTGGTTTGGTACACGAACAGTGCTATGTATATCGACATTTAAACGTTGTGAACCGACGTTTTTGGTCGATTTGTAAATAAATACAGAACCGTTCTCACGCACCGACACACCCAACTTCAGCTTGTCAATTACTTCAACAACAGCACCATAAAAAAGAAAACCGACTTCCAAAAGAGGAAAAATAAAATATTACCCTTTATGCACTAGAAACGGTCTGAAGTCGGTGCCAAGCCTTATTAGACCTTAAAAAAACTTTTTAACAAGTATCTAGGTAGTTGTTAATAAAAACCATAAATAGGCATAACTATGTATGTACTCACATTTTTGTGTATTCTGTTGAAATGATCTATTTATTAAATCTAATAAGTATGCGCTACAAATTTTTAAGCGTAGTATTTACAATGGAGGTAAATTATAGATCATTCAAAGTACCTTTCTAAGCTGTTATGATTACTCATACTTAGTTTTAGTACTCATTCAATGACTGACGTGAAAAGATTATTCACAATCTTAGTACTAGGGATGTACCGACTAGTCGCCGACTAGTCGGGAAAGCCGACTATTCGGCCTCATTTGTAGTCGGCAATTAGTCGGCACTTTATAAGTGACAGAAAAAAGGGCTAAAAAAAATAAACACGACATATTTTCATAAGCTTTTTACCTATTTTACCCAAATTTTTATTTAGGGTGCTTACGAAAACTTTTGTTCGAAATTATTGACCTTGTGGTCGCATTTTTATGTCCGATTGTGCGGTCGCCGTATGAAATATAACCTTAGGAATTTTTTATTTAATTTTATTAGCGTTACTATATGATATGTAGCGCGACGAAAGGGTAAAACAATTGTTTTTTAGTGCATTTGAACCGAACTTAGACCAAACTAATGATCTGGCCGACTAGCCGACTAATCGGCCATCCGAGCGCCGATTAGTCGGCTAGTCGGCCAAATCAATAGTCGGTACATCACTACTTACTTAGTACCTATCCTGAGCGCAGGCTTAAGGTTGGTTTTAAGTACCTGTGATATGTATTGGCATAAATCGGCTCAGTGTTCCAGCCGCTAAGCACGGCGCCACGCTACTCCTGCAACTCCTGTTGGCGTTTTTCGAGGCATTTCTGGAATAGCGGTGCGGATGATGAACTCCTGAGTGAGGGCCCGATTCGGATTTTGTAATAGACATCTATTAGATATCTTTTAGACATCGCCAAGATACGATAACGATACGTTTAAGATCTAACCTGTCAAATTTGACATTTCCGCGATTCTGGAGATACTCTTGAACGATATCCACAAGATATTACTTAGAGATCTAATTCACATCTAATAGATATCTAACACGATCTATCGTAAAAGTGACATTGGTTGCCCGAATTGCGCTGCAAAAGAGAACTAGTTGAAATCTAAACTATAACGTATCTAGAATGGATCTAGTACGTGTCGTCTCTTGTGAATATCTTGAAGTTCGAATACGGCAGTGAGTCGTTTTGCATTCTGCGTCTATTTCAGTCGCGCCAGCCGCATGCCCAGTGACGCGTCAAACTATGTGCGTGCAAAATTTAATAAAAAGTGCAGATTATTTTGCATTCTTTATTGACATTAACATATGGCCGAATAAACTGAGGTAACATTTATAAATTATTAAGATTTACTTTGCTAACATCGCCTGCGGCAGTTCTTCGCTCCTGTGTAAACATTGACTCACGCTCGAAGCCGAACATTGGGAGCACTAGGGTAAAAGCACCAGTGGCCAGCCAGGTACCAGTGGTCAGCCTTTTGAGTCGTTTATTGGTCATAAATATCTGGTATATTCGTTTAAACAAATCGCCAGTACTCAAATAGGAGCTTTGATTCCTTATTGGTTAATACGTCACACGACAGGTGCGGTGAGGGAACGGGGGGAAGAAATATACTCGTTCATAGAGGTGCTGTTTGTCGACGAGTGCAATAGTGTCATGTCCGCCATATTTTTTACTGCACGTGGTGTTCTCTTAACAGGCAAGAAAAACTATGTTTTAATGTTAATAGTTATTGTTTTTGTTAATGACTGGTTTATTTATTAGTTTATCTATTAAATTGCATTATATTTGAATGAAAATATCAATATTTCACTTATAAATTGAGGGGGCTGGCCATTGGATAACACTTTTTTCCAAAGAATCCAGTGCCCAGCCCCCCACGGCTGACCTTTGGGTTATTCGTTTATTTCATTATTTTCGAACCAATGCGACCGTTAGGACCGTTAAATTTACATTTTCAAATTTAGTTAGGCATGCCCTAGTCAATTTAAAGTAAAACCCAGTAGTCAGCCGCATTTGAAATAACGTTTTAATGCGGCTGAGCACTGGGTTTCGCGGATCCAGTACTCAGCCATTGACCTTGCTTGGTACGTCGCCGCCAAAAATATGTCCACATTTTTAAAGCCTATCTCATTGAAATAAGGTTCAAAAGTGTATAGATATTTTTGACGTTAACTATACTTACATAACTATCATTTTGCTTTTTCCTGGTCGGTATATGACTTTGTTTATTAATGATAATTATATAGATCTGCATAGACTCGATTAATTATTTTTTACCGAATACATACCTACTAGGAACATAATTATATATTACCTGATGTACCTCGTTAATTTTTGACGGATTAATTATTAGAAAATAAATATTGCGATTCTTAGTTTGCAAAAATAGTGTTAGTTAATTAAGTAATAGGTACTTAATTAAGTAACACTATTTTTGCAAACTAAGAATCGCAATATTTATTTTCTTGTCATAAGAATTGTATTGTACCTATAAGAAAAAAAATATTAGATAAGTAAACAAGTAGGTAAGTAATAAATATACATATGCAAAAAAATTATAAACTAAAATTAAAAACTACAACTAACTACAATAACTAAAATTATAAATAAAAAATAGATATTATAACATCGTTGATTTTGATACATGCAAAAAATTATAAACTAAATTTATAAACTACAACTACAATAACGATAACAAAAATTATAAAGTAAAAATAAATATTGTAATATCGTTGATTTTGATTAAATATTAGTCATTTTGATCTAATTATTATGAATAGTTTATATAGGCTGAGTACTGGGTACACAGAGGCTGCTTACTGGATTTTGGAGGCTGACTACTGGAGAAAAGTGCCATTTTTTGTTTAAACTTAATTAGAGATATTATAAAGAGGATTGTTATTTTTTTAAATATTTTGTTTTAAAACTATGATAAACAATTGATCTAACCATGTCATTTGTTTAATTATCCGACTAATCCTGTAGAAATGCCGAACGTTCAAACTTAAAAAAGTCGTTATAAGGCTGACTACTGGTGCCTTTACCCTATATTTACTTCACCGGAAAGCTTCAATTAACTATCCCTTTACGTTCCACTATTTTACTACGTTCGGTCAAAATCAGGTACAGGGGGCCGATTTTTGAATCTCGACCATTCGATTTCGTCACTCGAAAATCAGTGGTCGTTGAAATGCTATTTTTGAAATTCTACTGATAGAATTTGAGAATCGAGTGGTATTGACCACTCGTATTCAATTCTATCAGTAGAAAGTAGGTATCCACAATTTTAGTCATATTTGTATTTTATGCCGCCAATAAAAAAAAATATATTAAAGGAATGAATTTATTCGATTCATTGTGTTTATTAGATTAGCTAGTTTTTGATTGAAATATAAATATTTTTTAAATCCTTATTATCGATAGTCAATCACTAACTACACGGTCGAATGGTGACTTTCAAAAATAAGTATTATTAGGATCATGCGAAAAAAATTGTGACAAATTTTGGTGTAGGTACGATTATTTTCGACCACTCGCTTTTAAATTCGAACGTTCGAAATTCAAAAATCGGCCCCCAGGGTGGAAAGTTTATTGCTCATCTTTTACCGCAAATATATAGTACAAGTAAATGAGAAATAGTGCCTTTGAACACCTGCTCCTGATGGTATATAACTCCTTAGTCAGCTACTAATACCCATGAATAAGCAATTGGTATTGCCATGGGGACCTGTGCTACATTTTCATCGAGTCACAGTACATATTATGTAAATATGTATACAGTTATAATCACGTTTAAAAAAAAATTAATACTGTTAAAAGAAAATAGAGCTTATAAAAGTTATCTCTGGGTACGAAACCATAATTACTTTATTTATTATTATTATACCTATCACTTAAGCGACTTATAAGTCTTATAACCCATGTGAGTTTGTGTGTGTGTAAGTCCATAAAGATTTTTTGGTATCGCTATCAATAGTTATTGTTTTAAAATGTATTATTGGCTATGTTTAGGTACTTTAGTCCGAAGACATTTAGATCTTAGGAGCATCTATAAAGGATGACTCACGTTAGACCGGGCCGTGTCCGGGCCGGTGCTTCCGGAGCTTACTTTTCTATGACAGATGGCGGTGATCACGTGATGCTTTCCATAGAAAACGAAGCTTCGGAAACTCCGGCCCGGACACGGCCCGGTCTAACGTGAGTTATCCTTAAGGTAGATGTTCGAGTCTTCGTCACTGTCCTACTACATGTCTCTTTAAACTTAATTAAGTAACATAATAAGCAATAGAGGTGAGAGCCATCAGCTATCAATTATTGGACATAACATGTTAAGCACTGGGAGGTTTAGCTTGAAACTTCGTTTCTGAAACGTTACAAATTGCCTTGAATTCCTTTAAGATAATTTTAGGCGCATTCCACAATCAGCATAAGTTAGATGATAGCCAAACAACATACATAACAGTCTTTCTATCTAAGAATGAATAAGTCAACCTGTTTTATAATAGGTACATAAATCATGTCATGTTTTCAGAGACTGTTTGATTTTTTTAGCTGACACACGGTTCGCTTCCTGTCTCTGGCGGTGGTTTTTTTTCCTCTTATTGTAGCTAAATCCAGAAACATAAATTTCCTGGACATTTCCTTAACTTCCACTCTGTTATGCAAAATTATGTTAACAATGCTTTTCTTCAAAAAAATATAACCAGCAATTTTTCTTAGCGATTTGAACTACTTTGTTTTATAATATTCTTCTGAGAGTCTTTTGTTGAGGTTGATTTTATTATACGAAGTCAGATATTTTAGATAGGTATTTGTAATAAAGATGGAACGTCGCATAAGCCCTTAACATAGTTGGTGGGTATCTACTTAAAACTAAAATATCTCACAGGACTGCTTATTATAAAACAATAGTCACTAGCTAATGTTTAATGGGTATATATTACACATACTCGTTAAGTAGTAAGTATGTATAGTTAAGCCGAACCAATTAAACTTAGGTATATTAAAATGTATCCACAAGCACCCTGCACGAACGGTCGCATCGCAGATACCTACGTACGATGATAGCTCCAATATTTGCGTTACAACCACGTATTGGCATCTAGTTAATCAGATTATATTAAAGCGACCAGTTAGACAGGATTGGCCGCGGCTTCGTGAGGTGGAATTACATCCTCGGACAAACAAATAAATAAACCTCTCGCTAAGCGATGACAGGATAGTGGCCATGATGAGTCCCACTCGAATTATTCCGACTGCTTACTTTGTCATCCTCATATCTTAGGTATTCTTTTTAATGCAAAACCAGCCCTATTGCGTTTAAAATGAGGTTTATATTAAAAAAAATTGTTGAATAAGTATAAGCGGGGTTGGAAATAAACAGTGGGTTTGCGGGTGCGAGAAACGTGATCAGAAAGGAAGATCCGTCATGCGAGCTAGTTTTAATTGCCAGACGACGCTCGAATTCGATTCTAGGGACGTTGTAATTAAATACTAACTATCTGAAACCTTATCTGTACGATCCTTAGTTTTATGTTAATAGATATTTATTAGGTTAGTTAAGTAGCATATAAGTACACGTATCATAATGACATTATGGATTGTTTTTAGGGTTCCGTAGCCAAATGGCAAAAAACGGAACCCTGATAGATTCGTCATGTCCGTCTGTCCGTCTGTCTGTCCGTCCGTATGTCACAGCCACTTTTCTCCGAAACTATAAGAACTATACTGTTGAAACTTGGTAAGTAGATGTATTCTGTGAACCGCATTAAGATTTTTACACAAAAATAGAAAAAAAAAACAATAAATTTTTGGGGTTCCCCATACTTCGAACTGAAACTCAAAAATTTTTTTTTCATCAAACCCATACGTGTGGGGTATCTATGGATAGGTCTTCAAAAATGATATTGAGGTTTCTAATATCATTTTTTTCTAAACTGAATAGTTTGCGCGAGAGACACTTCCAAAGTGGTAAAATGTGTGTCCCCCCCCCCCCCCCCTGTAACTTCTAAAATAAGAGAATGATAAAACTAAAAAAAATATATGATGTACATTACCATGTAAACTTCCACCGAAAATTGGTTTGAACGAGATCTAGTAAGTAGTTTTTTTTATACGTCATAAATCGCCTAAATACGGAACCCTTCATGGGCGAGTCCGACTCGCACTTGGCCGCTTTTTCAATTCATATTTACAACCAAGTTATATTAGTTAAGTTAAACCATTAAACTTAGCAGGGCTTATATGATAATAATATTTATTGCTTTCCCTGAATTTAGTCAGTGGCGTAGCTAGGCGTGGGCGAAGTGGGCCATCGCCCACGGCCTCGCGCCCCAAGAGGGGCCTCGCGCGAGGCCCCTTAGGGCACAGTAAAAGAAAAGGGCCTCGCAGATGCGATTTCGCCCACAGCTAGATTAGTTCAAGCTACGCCACTGAATTTAGTGATATCTAAAAACTTGAAAGTACTAAGTAAATTACAACATTGCCATAAGGTAAATTCGGTACTCCATCAGTTCTAAGTTTGCTTTTTTATCTCAAAAGACTTTTTATCTTCTTATTTTTAGATGTCAAATTTTTAACAGACTACGCCCCTTAAAAGTGTTGGATACCTACCTTTGAGTATATAGCCTAAGGAGATGTGATAACGTAAACTCTTCGAACAAATTTTTTCACCACTTTTAGCGGGGGGCAAGGTAAACACCTACAGCACACCACCAAAAGATAAGTAACTCAACAGACACAGATTTTGCTGTTGCGACAAACGCACACTACAATAAAATTCAACACATCAAAAATTACACGCACACAGAGTTTTCACATAACTATGCAGCATACATACGAATATAATAGTGATGGGTCACATCTGAAGAATGAGTTAAATCAGTTTAATGAATAAACTGAATTGTCTTATACTATTTATTATAAAATTGTAAAAGTGAAAATTCTGTACATTGAAGATATTAGGTAGCCAATAAAATGATTGTTTGTATGTATGGTTGTCTGTATTTATGTGTCTTTGTGTCTTAGCCCGCACGCACAGCTAAACTGTGGAATGAACTGTCGCCCGCGGGTTTTCCGGGTTTATAGAAAACTAGCTTTTGCCCGCGGCTTCGCACGCGCAGGAGAGTTCTTTTTAAATTTTGGACCCCCATTTCACCCCTTTAGGGGATGAATTTTGAAAAATCCTTTCTTAGTGGACCCCTAGACCTTATAAGGAACCTACTTGCCAAATTTGGACTTTCTAGTCCCAGCGGTTTGGGCTGGGCGTTGATTTAAGTCAGTCAGTCAGGTCTTTCACGTTTATATATATAGATTTGAATTTCGCGCCTTTTTTTTACTGACATTATTTGCTTGATCAGCTATATTAAACAAACTGCAGTGTTTGAATGAATGAATGATTCATTCAATCATTCAAATGTTGAGTCGCTTTTTAGGGTTCCGTAGCCAAATGGCAAAAAACGGAACCCTTATAGATTCGTCATGTCTGTCTGTCTGTCTGTCTGTCTGTCCGTCTGTCTGTCCGTCCGTATGTCACAGCCACTTTTCTCCGAAACTATAAGAACTATACTGTTGAAACTTGGTAAGTAGATGTATTCTGTGAACCGCATTAAGATTTTCACACAAAAATAGAAAAAAAACAATAAATTTTTGGGGTTCCCCATACTTCGAACTGAAACTCAAAATTTTTTTTTCATCAAACCCATACGTGTGGGGTATCTATGGATAGGTCTTCAAAAATGATACTGAGGTTTCTAATATCATTTTTTTCTAAACTGAATAGTTTGCGCGAGAGACACTTCCAAAGTGGTAAAATGTGTGTCCCCCTCCCCTAACTTCTAAAATAAGAGAATGATAAAACTAAAAAAAATATATGATGTACATTACCATGTAAACTTCCACCGAAAATTGGTTTGAACGAGATCTAGCAAGTAGTTTTTTTTTAATACGTCATAAATCGCCTAAATACGGAACCCTTCATGGGCGAGTCCGACTCGCACTTGGCCGCTTTTTGACTTTGTCACATCCCTTAAGACCGATTCGTCCCCGTACCACTGTATTCATGTTTACATTTTTCTGTCGTTTATGTATCGCAACGGTTTTTTCTTTAAATGGAGATTGTACTTCAATATACATTTAATAGTTAGTATAAATACTTATTTATGATAGGAAACGCAATCTTGTTTTAAATTTGAGCTATCAGATCACCTTTTACACGATAATACTGAACAAGTCACCATTTTTTAAGAGAAACGTCTCGCGACACGGAACGATGCAAAATGGCGGTGAAGCGACTTCAAGTAGTTTTATATAACGTGTTTGAACAGTTGACCAATGTACTTTGCCGGAGGGGGTCGCCCGTGTATCACATCTCCTTAGGCTATATGCTCAAAGATACCTACACACAAATAGGCTTAGTTAAGTTGAACGAACTTAATCAACAACGGCTATAAAGACCTGTAACTTTCTTGTTTGCCTCTAACTCTTCTTAACGTTGTTAAGGTAAACAGTATGATAAGCAATTTTGATTAAGCCACTCGACCGAAGTACAGTCGTGTAGTTTTAAGCACTGTAATCAAAGAGCTTTGCTTGGTTGGTTAATTTTAGTCTTGATATAATACCCGCGGCGAATCGAACCGACCCATCTCCAACTTGGGCAGAAAAAACGCTTTCATATGTCTGGCTGTTCTCTTCTTCATGTACATCTAAACCTATACTCGTAAAATCATGATCTTATTCTTATTCTTGTCAGCAGGTTCGATAATTAAATATTGTTTTCATGTTTGTAGTGTTTTTTTTATTTCATAATGGTAGATTCATGGTGGTTCTCGATGTCGACAGCTCGCAGAGCCACTAGTCAGTAATATTTTAGATTTTTGGTAATCACTTTCAGAGAATAGCAGAGGACGTGGACTAATAGAGTACACCACAGCCACGGCACGGCGCGAGCGACGCGCTGGCGGCGCGGCGTCGCGCCGGATCGATCCCCGCCGCCGCAATATCTGTCTGCTACGTTCACCAAACATTCTGTTTTCACTGTAACCTCGCCCCTAGCGTAGCTTGAACTTAATATCGGGTTGGGAATCCTCGTTTTTATTTGTATTTATTTTACTAGGACTTTTAATTAAAATCGGTGACGCACCGCCAGAAAAGAGCTTTTATTTTCGAATTTTTTTTTTCGGCTTTTTTTTTTATTTTATTTTATTTTTGACCGAGAGGTCATGGTAGTTAAAAAAAGAAAAATTCTGACATGAAAAATGCTCATTTTATTGCGACCATGTACCTATACCATTTTTTTTTTCTGACCTTTTTGATTAAATCTCACCCAAAACCTATGTTCTGTAATAAACTATTCGCCATCGGATATAACACTGGTCCGCCCAATTCGATGCGCCCCTTAATCTTACTGAATAACCCTGCTGCCGCCCGAAGATATGACGCCCTCTACTTTATTGGGGCGACCATACTTGAATATTAAATGTATGCTATGACCGTAGAGTTTCCATCCCTTCCGGATGCTGGAAGCCGTATTATAAGCGGTAAAATCTGCAGACAATCACTATTCTACTAAGAACAACACCTGTGCGTTATTACTAATATATACAACGCAGACAAAATCGCAGGCACAAGTTATAATACCTATATTACTAAATGTTAACGTCTCTAAAACAAATGCCGTTTTTCCATTGACAAAGTGCTTAATTTTGAGTATGCTTGCATAATTTAACTAACACCCATTTACGAGTATCTATGGAATTGACAGTTGGTTTGGTAATGTAGAAAATATATTAAATTAAAACCCTGGCCTATCTGGATTGCTCACCATTTTAATGCCTAATATATTTGTTATCTTCCCATGTAAGCACACGTAAGCTTTGAAACTTTGTAATCTTTTTACAACTTTCCTATCTTGTTCGAATCCAAAAACTCTCCATAAAAGAAACTAAATTCAATAGGAAACAATCTCAAGGCGTATAGGATAAGCCTCTTTTTTACCCTTTACAAGTTTATCTGGTAAATACATTTTCTGCGCTGTAAGTAAACAGGGGGCGGGAATGAACGCTAAATGAGGGATCAGGTGGCATCAACTGCTGCGTGGCGTAAAGACGGTCATTGATCTTTATTTTGTTTTCCCCGTTTGCCCCCCACTCGGGCCCGACGACGGCTAAACTAAACTGATAATCAGTACATTGACTGCCACTTAAGCTCAGTAAGCAATTAGCTAGGCCCATACAGACCTACAACATTGGCGAATTATAAAAGCAACATCCGCAATGACTAGTACTTTTTTATTCACATAAAAGCAATGAAAGCATTACATGCATTGACATCTGGTTTAATTACCTACACTGCAAACAAATTACTGTCAGGTCAGGTGGATATGTGTCACAGAAGTACATTGTACACAAATAATCACGTGTACATTGTACATACATTTCTCTCGACAAATTCTAACAGTTGTTGTTAGAATAATAGTCCAATCGTCCACAACAGCATTTGGAACGTTACTGGTAGTTTCGACATTTTCAAATTTGTGGTGTGAAGTTAAGATACTGTTTACTGCACTAACTATGCTTCGTCTACTAGACGTCGAGTCTCATTTATTTGCCTTATCCTTCCCTGGAGATAACTTAGTAGTGTTTCAAGGTGTTTACACTAACACATTATAAAGGGCTAACACACCTCGTGTAACATAATTCCACACGTTGTTACACTTGTTACACATCTACTTGATCTTGGTTCTAAATTAGTTAGTCACTTTATGCACCATTACTCGCTAATTACCTCTCTAAAAAGTGTGTTCTTGTTTGCATGTTATAAGCATTTTCTTTTGGCAATTTAAAAAAATATAATAAATCTGTTCTCTTCACACATGCTTATTTATAAATAACTGAAGAACGTAGTCATCTATAAATTCATCAGTCATCAAGCTTTTATCGCTGACTGTACTTTTCTTACGACAGACAACTAATACTCATCGAGACAATTCTAACAACCCCTAACACAATTAGGTCGCGTTGTTTCATCTCAGAGTTCCTATGGCCACCTCCTGTCTCCATCATCAGATCAGCTCGATGGTACCATAATATTTCATTGTCACCCGACTTACATGTGTATGCAAAATTTCAGCTCAATCGGAAACCGGGAAGTGGATCAAATTTAACTTGCAAGATTCCATTACATAGTTACATACAGGTCGACCTAATAAAAGCTTGTTAAAAAAATCTGCACTTGGGAGTGTAATAGTTTGCCTCTGTCGGCTTCAATCATATCTAAAACCACTATAAATTGTCCATCTGATAAAACTCATTCTGACCTGCCACAAGGCGTTTGCCATCTGTGTTCCCCACTACTATGGCTATTTATATTCTGTACCTACATTCCGCTGAAATGAACCATGCTACCTACTGCGCTCAACAGTGTAACAGACTAACAGATACTTAGATAGAAATGTGCTTTGTGTAGAGAAGATTGAAACATCAACTACATGGCTCCGTCTGAGTCGATACTCCCAGGAGCTAGCGGGAGCATGTTCGGGTTACACAATACTTGGTTTGTTTATTTCACATTCTACACTTTAACTAAATTTATATCTACACCTAGACTAGTCTAATAAAATTTTCATAACTCGCACGTAAAATTAAATAATCAATTCAACGAGTTTCATTATTTTAAGACCGTACATACAAGATGCCCAGACAAAAATAAAAACTATCAACATTATTCATCCCAAATCAGAACTGGGTCGAGCAAAACGACTATCGGATATTTGGCACATGTTCACACAAGGCGGGTTGAATTGAAACGACGCGTCGCAAAAAGGCAAAATGTCTGAGGAAGGAAGTAACCAAACGTGATTTCCGGAGTCGACAGTACGAGACACGTCAAGCTTCGCAACTCGATCGGATGTCTCGGCAGGGCTTCTTTATACAGTTGATAGTCATCAATTGGTAGGTGGGAGTAATCAAGGATAGATTAACAATAGAAACTATTGAGCACTTTGTGAATTAATCAGCCCTGTATTGTACATAAATATTTCTTCTGTATTTTTAGCTGATTCAGACAAAAGACGTTTTTCAAAAACATTAGGTCGAATATAAATATTTCAGGTACAGCCTACCTATACCTATAGAATGGGTAATACATAATACCATTATATAGGTACCTACATAAGTATCTGTCCACACTGTGTTGTGAAATACTACTATATACCGTAGAAATATAGGCTAATAATGATATATTGGTCTCAGACTAAGTATTTATTCCAATTTAAACATTTAAGTACCTTTTTAGTAAACAAAGTATTTGTAGTTATTATAATTTAGCGTATATAGTATTATTAGTTAACTCTAAACTTATGTTAGTTCAACTTTCATAGTCAACAACAACAACAAAACATTTACATTTTAATATTTTTTTCTTTTACTTATGTATTGTTAAAGGTGAAGGTCACCTCCTTGTGAATAGCGAGGATATTTACAATGCAATGGCCCAAAGGTGACCCAAAGCAATATTATAAATTCATAACTTGATTGTATAAAGTCTCTCAAGATTGCTAAAAGTACGAAAAATATTCCAATATTTTCTTTTTGTCCCAATCGAGTATAACAGATGAAGGCACTTTTAGCGCCACCTAATTGAATGGACGGAACGCATGTCAGTGTTTCTCGCAGCTGGATGTAATAACTACATGTACTTTATTTTACACATCTCGGGCCACAGTGCAAATATTTACCTACCTACTTAATTTTTTGGTAAACAATATTATTTCACCAAAATAATGTAATGTAAATATCTTGAGGTTAAATAGTAGGTACCTAGACAATACAGCGCCATAAAGGACCCGATGAGGTAAGTAACGCAGCACGATAGCACACGGCCCAGGTGGCTGTCTTTTTTTAACGGATTTCTAATAGTGATTACAACAGCAATTCTAACAAAGTAATATGTACTTAGTCAATTTAAATATTAAGTCAAAAACCACTTTTCATTTTGATTCGTATCAATGACCGAGAGGATAAACCTTTGAGGATTTCTTATTACTATTTATAAAATTCGGCTAAAATATACACATCTTTGCACATTTACAGCATGTAGAGTCGCATTTCAGATATATCGTGATACACTTTGGCCACTCTGATATATTTTGTGGCGACTGTACATAAACAGTTAAATATTCCAGGATGAATTTTGGTTAACATTTTGTGATGATATGCCGGAATAAAAATGTTACACATATCACCAGGAAAATATGAATCGTAACGTAAATCATACACGTAATGTTGAATGACGAGTCAAATTGTTAACAAGATATTTGAAATGATCACACGAGTGATTATAATTCTTGCTACTTCCATTCTCGAGCCCTGAGAATGTTGACTCACATTTTTTGCGAGCACATACATTATAATTGGCAATGTTAATTATTTTTATAATGTTCATTAACAACGAGCACTTTTTGAAGACTGGATTCTCAAGCAGTAAATATTAATGCAAAACCAGTAATGCGCGCTCGGTTTTAAATGGTTCAGAATTTAATATGAAATAAAATAATGAATGCTTCGTATGTCGATGAGAAGAGTCAAGATGGATAGCGTTTGGAGTATTAATGCCTATTAACAAGAGGTGGCAGTGAGTTTTGATAAAAGTTTTCAATGCGCACAGACGGCCTGACGCCCAAGGCTGGGAGCGAAGCACTGCGATCATTTATCAAAGTGAACTCCTCGCATTGGCACAGCTCCCAAACAGAATGGCGCCGCAACGGAGGAGGCTCGGCAACTTCTTAAACCTCCCACGTAATACAAAACCACTGTGACATAAAGATAACGCATTCCAGCGATCAACGTTCACCATAATGGAAATATCTCCTTAGCAGTCACGCCAATCAATATTTAACGAGTATGAATACTTGTATTGACGTTTTATAACTGCCAATCGCGCGAGAATGTAACCGGCTAAAAATAATCCTTAATGAACAAAAAGCTTTACATAATGTTGGACGAAAATATCAAATGCAGAATCGGTTTGTCATTCTCGTCATTAGCATGAGTACGTTTGCTTTCATATAGATGGAATTTCGTTTCGATAATAAAATTAATGAACGCTTGGTACTGGAGTGCCATTCCTTTTACCCGGGTACATTTGTATGTGAAAACTAAATGATTTTATTATTCCATTATCCAAATATGTACTTAAGTTATGCCGTAATACCAACGTAATAACTACTATAAATTACTTATGTATTAGTGCGATAATATAGAAGATACTCAGTATTACTCACGCACCTATTACGACGTTTGATGCATACGAGATACGAGTAGTGAGGCGTGGAAAAGTTGATTAACTTCAAGATACAAGTTTTGGTGTAAGTTTTGGACTGTGTTAATAGATGCAACTACTATGTATAAAAAAAGTAAAAGTAACAACATCATAGAGATATAAAAGGTCATCATTGTAAAAGCGCAAGAACACTTTGTCGTCTAGGCCGGTAATATTGTGCGAAAGTCCACGCATCCAGCATCAGCAGCAGCATCTCTCACTAAGACTGAAATCCGATATTTCGCATTCTACACCAATATTTTTGTACATGTTAGATAAAACTTTGCGTATTCGCAGTAATACGGCGTAGCGATGGGTATCACTTTGTATGACAAGGACGACTCGAGGACCGCTGACTATGGAAAAGGTTCCGGGAACTTTGCAGAAGCGACTTTGAATATCAAGTAATGTAACGTTGGCCGTCCTTCCGATGTGTCCTTACGTGGCTGTTGTCGAATATAAATACAATTCTAGGTACCTATCTATTTAAAAGTGACATCAATGTGGTACACTAAATCGATCGTACCTATTACCGATTTTCATGCTTTTAACACAACTTGCAGCGTTTTTTTTTGGCGTACCGCTCTAGTACCTATATCCACGTAATGCCCTCCAAACGTACTCTTATCCTGCACAGGAACCGGTACTTAGTGCTCCCATATCCTTTGCTGTCGGCAACAGGAAAGATAAATTAAAAGCCATATAGGTACAGATTTAACCCTAAAAGAAACAACAATGATCTTAAAACTATTCAATGACTAGCAGATAACAAAGGAAAGTAAACAGACCAGGTATTTATTTATGAATGAATGCATTTGTTTTTGTTTGTATTTGGGCAGTAGGTACACGAAAACAATCGCGTGCATCTTGTGAAGTATCGTCACGAAGCAGGTTCACGAGCTCGTTTACAATGTCCATCACACACTGCTTTAATGAACGCTTATGACCACTGTATAAGCAATTAGTACGACGTGTATTTTAATTTTTAAACCGCTCTTTGAACAATACTTACCTACTTAAATAGCTTTGAAGGGAAAAAATAGATAAAATGTGTATCAATTATACAAATATTGGTTTTGCATTTCACTATTTTTGCATGTAGGTACTTAATACAAATTTTCATTGAAAAGTAGACAAATAACGCTAATTAATTTACAGAAGTTTTTTTATATGCCGATCCTGATTTTTATGATATCAGTTAGTTTCTCATAATATAATAATATATTTACTTCGTGTATACCAATAATTACATCAAGGTCATTGAAGGCCGACTCAAAATGAAGCCTGGCGTCTTTTGTCGTCATCGCTAAATGAGTATAAAGAGTAATGATTACCTATAGTACCTACCAATAATATAAATCGGTGATTTATTGCTTCATTGAATTTTATACATAGATAGGTAAATGGAGATTTTTTTTTAATAAAAACTATTGATATTAAGTTACACTTACGTATTCAAGTGTAGTATTAAGCACACGAGATGTAATTTACTAAAAATCTTATCACGTCAAGAAAAAAAGCTTTATTTATACAAACATATAGTTTTAGGTGTCACCTATTTTCAGGCTAATTTCCGTTAGATGAGCTGCTTACAATCAAATTGAAATATGGATATTGTATAATGTATAATTATACTATAAAAATAAGTTCGCCACAATAGAATAAGGATTAACGGTTGAATTAGGAGAAACTTTATGTACTTATATATATAACAACTTTAATCTGACCCTATTCACGCAAATAAATAATAATTTATTTAATTTATTTATTTAATTTAGAAACTAAAACGAAATCCGAGAAAACACCGAGGGGTGGAAGCTCAGAAAACGTTTCCGGGCTGTATTCCATGCATTGACGGTACGCAAGCGAGTCGAACTAGTCCGAAGTTCTGCGTATCCATTTTAGCACGTCCTTCAACGACACATAGATGTTACGAAGCTTGAATTTTTAGTTGCTGTTTATCCTGTACCAACTGCTCTCGGTAAGCTACGGGAACACAGAGCCTGGCCCATTTTCAGTGCCCCGACCCGCGCTATTCGGCCAAATAAATGGCGCACGAAAAATTTACGTCGCCAACGTTTCCTTTATGTAGCCCTGATTTCGCCCGGCATACCAAAGTAGTTCAGCTTGTTTCGACATTTTATTTCACTTCTTTAATAAGATTCTTATATCAAGTACAAGTATAACTGTTCTTAATGAATATTGGGAAGACTGTACAGTTGTAAACACTTGGAACATTAACATAAATATTGCTTTTGTATTTTCATACAAGAAGAATATGTATGCGATGTTATACTTATTTATTCTAAAACAAGATTAAAACTGAGAAATGTTAGGTATTTTAAAACATAAACATACCTATTTGATTGCATTATGCATTTTATTATTTAGGGTGTAAGTAAAAATGCATCACGGTGAATTTAACAAGTATATTTTATACAAAATATCTTGTATACACAGCTTGACTCGAAACTGAGCTTTGCTTAAACCATCTTAAACTAAACAGGACTTTGGTTTGAAGGAAACCTAGATAGATTCCTATACAAAGTAAACATTGGTTAAATTAAGCCATTCTCGAAGACTAAATTAGAAATATTATTCAGCACACGTCCTGGAATTTATTTCAAAGAGATTTGGTAATCAAAATGAGTTCAAATATGCTTTCTTATGTTATGTGTGTCGTTGTCGCTGCTGAATCAATATTAGAGTAGAAACATAACGCGGCTGTTGTACAAACACGTTGTCCCGGCCTAATTTATATCTCCACGTGCACACGAGCCGTGGTACTTCTTGAAGTACACTCGAAGTTATATATAGTAATATTAGATTTTTTACCCAATAGAGGTAAAATGTCCGTCCATCCGTTGAACATTTATCGGTATACAAAAAACCTTTTTTAGTTAGATATGTCGTTTAGTGGGCTCTAGCTCTACTTGTTTTTTTTAATATCCGTAATAGAAAGTTTTAATTTACGCAGCATAAGTTTTCGTATCTCTATTTCATGAGAAACAACAAATAGTTACAGGAAGCACCCTGTATATATCAAAAAATAAGAATATAATATGAATTATTCAATGTCATTTATGTTTGAGCTAGCTTCATCAGAACAACCAGGAAGACTCATAGAACTGATAGATCTATCTTTATCTGAATTGGATGTGCTTAAATCTGGCACGTAGATTACAAATTCCTGCATATCACCTACTTAGTGGTCTTTTATTCGAGATACCGTAAGTACTTTTACTCAATCCTGAAAAATAAAATAGGTACATATAAATATGCATAAAATGGCAAGTATCAAGAATATTTGTCCGTTATTTTAAAGATCATGAATGACCTGCGTATTTACGAAAATGAACATATTTTGAATGAATATACTTACCGATTATGTACCGGAGACAATTTACTAAGGGGGCCTATTAAATAGGTAATTATTTAATATGAAATACAACATCAATCCCGTCAATAGCGGAAACACGTGCCGCGACTTTTAGTAAGTCGATAGTCGGCTTTTAGCCGTTTTCTCCCCGCTGACAAAACCGAACAATGTTAAATACAATTGTTCCTTGTGATTTTATGTACGGTTTTATCGTGTTTTGAAAATATTTTGTAAATAAAACTTGCGGTTTTTGTTAATAAAATATACAATGACAGAAGTTTGTTTACTTTTTACAAGACAAAGGTTTTATTGCCATATAAAATTGAAAATGTTAGTTCCCGTTTCTGCCACGACTCTTCTCTTTCCGCACAGACTCTACTGTTAAATTATTTTAATATGTTACTCAAACCAACTGTTCATAGTATGAAGAGCATCACGTCAAAGGATTTAAAACGGTTTCTTTGTTATCTGTGCTATCATAGGACGAGGTGCGTGCACGCATGTTTACCCGTTGCTTTTAATTATCCATGCATCGTAAATCTCAAGGTGCAGCATTACCTTAATGCACGTACACACATGTCATAAATACTCTTACGGAGAACCATATGCTAACAAATGTGTAAACAAAAATACTGTAGCACGGCAGTTCATTTTTTACTAAAGCAGACCTATATTTTTAGACTGTGACGGCTACACAACTATACCTCATTTAATATTGACGTGCAGTGAATGGCCCAAAATAGTCGTGCGTTTTATCTCGACTGATAACCGGCTAAAGAGGGACATCTGGTACAGACAATCTCGAGTGTTGAAACAGATGGGACTTAAAAAACAAACCATTGAACTAAAAAAAGCTCATTCCATTCCTGCAATAATGTAGGTAGTCTTTTATTTAGTAATTTGAGTATTTTGATAATCTTCTTGTTAAGTATATTATCCACTCGCGTAATAAGGGGCTCAGGTAATACAATAAATAAAATTTGTTGGTAGGTATGGTATAATACTGAATGCAACGCCGTGGGTGGCGCGAGCATAAGTGGCGAAATATGACTCACGATCCGCCGTAAGTAAATATCGGCCGGCCGGTCAGCACACACTACTCATCTCGAGCTTTTCGGCTGCTGAAATGCTACCAAATTAGGCGGAGGGGAGTTGTACTTGTAGAGGTCGTCGCTCGCCGCTGGCGTTTCGCCAACTCGGTTCCTAGTCTTCTATTATTCGAACAATTTGCACTTTAAGTCCTACCTTATTGGACGCCACTACATCCGCAAGGAGCCATTGCTATATGCAGTGCCAGCACATTTTAATTTAACTTTTGGGCATTAGTGTGAAAGTTGTATAACATAAACCCCCTGCCTACCCTGTTAGCACTTACAGTTTTGAATGATTCACGGTAAGTTTCACTAGACTAGACTAGATATCGGGAGCTTGAAAACAATACAAAAGGTAATCACGGTTCATATACCGGTCGATATAGTCGATATAAGTATACTGTCACCAATTGTTATTAAAATTCCTACAAAACTAAATACAAGAAACTATTATGCAAGATAACCATAAACAACTAACTGAAGTGGGTCAGAATACAACAACATACGAGAATATATTAGAATTGTTAATTTATCATGTCACATTTGCGATTTTAATTAGACATAAATTTTCTTGATTTATGATGTAACCTACATAACACCTTAACTTTACCTAACACATTGTGGTAAAGGCAAACAGAAAATAGAAAATGCTTTAAAGTTTAAAAAAAGACTTAAATATTTCATGACCTAACGTGACTTTTAAATAAAATACCTACAACTAATCTTGACTTTAAATTAGGTAGGTGCCCACGGTGAAAACGCGAAAATACGAGCACTTAAATCGCACAAAGTATAACTCGTCAGCTGTAGAGCATGCGTTCAATAAAATAAGATCATGATGTCGACCGCATTATCCAATCTGCGTTCATTGCGGACTGCGTGCGGGTGCGGCTGCACATTAAACATAATACTTTGCTCATGAGTCGATGAAAGCACAACGACCGCATACTTCCGCAAACTCCTATCTAACTTCCTTCTTAAAAAGCAAAAGCAAGCTTACGTAGTGAATATAAGAGTTAGTTTTTCAATGGCACAATAAAATCAAAAAGGTTTTAGAAAAGTAATAAGGTGATAATTGAAACTCGAGACCCTGATTAGCGCGAATGAACGAGCGAGCCCTCCCTGTCGACGGCCCACACTTGTGTCTAATTTTTAATTAAGTTCTTTTCACTTTGTCACGATTCCTGAATTAATTTAGACATTACCAGTTTCTTTTAATAGCGTTCACAAATTAATTAGGCTTTATTTGGACGTAGTTCTTGCTTAAATATACAAGCCATAATGATTTAACGATAATGTAATTTTAACCTAAATATACAGGATAAGTACTTTGTGTGTTTTATTTAAAAAAATGTATATCATTTTCATAAATAAAACCGGCCAAGTGCGAGTCGGACTCGCGCACGGAGGGTTCTGCACCATCAACAAAATATAGAGCAAAACAAGCAAAAAAAAAACAAGCAAATAAACGGTCACCCATCCAAGTACTGACCCCGCCCGACGTTGCTTAACTTCGGGGAGCCCCACTTAAATCTTTATTTTATTCTGTTTTTAGTATTTGTTGTTATAGCGGCAACAGAGCGGCATAGCGGCATCATCTGTGAAAATTTCAACTGTCTAGCTATCACGGTTCGTGAGATACAGCCTGGTGACAGACGGAAGGACGGACGGACGGACAGCGGAGTCTTAGTAATAGGGTCCCGTTTTTACCCTTTGGGTACGGAACCCTAAAAAAAGATTTAATGTGATTAATTTTCATTGGTACCAGTAGTAGTAGTAGGCAGTATTAGGTAGGACACGAGTAGGATCATGGGGTCTTAGGAGCGTATAGATAACGTAATGACGTTCTTTCTTTAAATTAACTCCTAGGTCCAAGGCTGTGTGTCCAGAAGGTATGTTGTGTCTTTGACTAGTAATCATAATTTGCATAATGTAGATGGGTATAATGATATGGCATAAGGAATCAGTAGTTTTTATTCAGCAAATTTCGTTAATGGTATATAAAGCATATGGCATAAGTGGTATAGGAGGGCTGTTATCTCGACTGACTGCACTAGGGAGATGAACGAATGACGACGCCAAACATACGATAGGTACGTACTTTACCACTACCTTAGTGGAGCTTTTTGCTGATATAGGATGGAGAGTTCAAATCCTTATTAAATTGTACAACGGGACTTAATCGCGTATCTAAGTTTTTAAGATTTACCTCCGACGTTTCGAGGACACGGGGACGAGGACCCGTTGTACAATTTAATAATGTGTAAAAATCGTGAAAGTTTAAATCATTTCAAATCCTACTAATCTCTTTATCTTCTCTCGGATTTCAGCCAGCCTATTATGGATAGCATTATCCATCTTTATCCACGTGATAAAATAACTGTCACTGTTTAACACCGTGGGAAAGAAAGTGACGGACACCGTTTTATCACGCTGTCACGTAGATAAGAACGACCATCATATCCGTACAGCACATTTTCCTTGATCAAAAAACAAGTAACTCCTACTTACATTGTAAATATTATAGACGGACATAGAATCCACAGCGTAAACAAATCCATTTATTAAAGTCTCAATGCAATGGACAGTTAGAATTGAAAACCTGAGACCCCATAAATGCTTACCGTTAGGTATTTAATCGCAATTTGGTTAGAAATGATGTAAATGTGGAATATGTAGATAGCGCCGAGCCTAGAATTTCTTTAGTACCCTAACCCATACTAAAGACAAATGAAATTTCGAGTTGAAGATTTTCTTCAAGGCATGAAATACCTATGTATTGTAGATGAGAAACTTATCCTCGCGTTTTAAGTTAACCTTTATCCTTTTATTATAAATCTGTTGAGATATTATTTAGGAAATACGATCGATATAGATTTTACCTAAGGGTAGGTAATTTTCTGTGCAACTTGTGATTTCAAATATTTATTTTTTTATTTATTTAGTAAATTCTGGCTCAAATTTGAGCCCTTGGGAGCTGACAGGTTAAAACTTAAATCTATCATTACAGGTTTTACCTAATGCGATTGATAAACGACACACCAATAATCAGAGTTATTGACAATATAAATAAAACTTTTAACTTAAAACTTAACTTAACTTTATTCGCATATAGTACACCCATGGAAGACTTAATTACCATCAAGGAAACTTCATTGCCCATCATTGGGTGACTTGATCAAGTGCCCCAGTATGTTGGCCACATAGTATACAGATTTTCACCATATAGGATTTGACGATGTCGAAAAACTTGTTATCAAGAATTAGGAAAAATAAGGTACTGAGGTGAGGAGTAAGGTATTTTAATATCCATGCTTGATTAGGCTACTTAAATAATATTTAGGGATCTGGTCTCTCTCTCATAAAAATAATAGTAAATATGAGTTTACAAATTTAATCCGTCGGAAATAAAATATTTTCACGCAATTTACAAGTGCCAATATGACCGATTGACCACGCTATAGACGCCAGAGCCGGCCTAGTTAAGATAAAAATTAATTGTCGATAGAAACACCAATTAAAAGTCAAATAATGTACGAAAATAGTCATCTGACTATTCGTAGCACCTATCGACCCGATATAAAAAATTTTTCGTTTAGCAATGTACGATCCGCTAGGCCCGTCATCTTGCTAGGCCCCCAGCAGGCAGCGGGGCGACGCGACGAGAGCGGACGATCAATAAATTGCGATCATCGCTCGTCGACTCGCTGCTCGCTGACATACAGACCGCGGCCATAATGCGATGCCATGTAATAGGACCTGTCTTATTAGCGCGGATGACTTGCGCCTATTGACTTTCATTCCACGGCCGTGCCTAGACAAATATCTTCCATACAATATTATGTTTGTGACGTGGTTGAAACAGTACTGTAAATGGTATTTTGTTTCCATTACGGCATATCTTGTTAAAATTAGAGATGCAAAGTTCATATTTGAATAAATTAGAAAATAAAAGTCATGGATAATTTTACTGTATAAAACGTCAGTTGAATTATCCAATCAAATGTTTTGGGGCTTGTATTTTTAGTCTAAGTACATAATTATAAATAAGAACAACCATCTACATTTACATTTACATTGTATAATATTTATGGATACTCGTGGCATAAACAGGTTCATTTTTAGTGTTCCGTACAAAACTTTGTTCACGGAACACATTTGTCTATAATACCAATTCTGCTCGACTGACGCTTTGAAAACATTTTCATAAATAGGTAAATAAATGCATAATATGGAATCACACAAATTATATTAACTCGCTCAGTCATACCATTACAATAAAACATTACCTACTTACCTACTCACGCTATGTCGTGTCTTTATAATGTACGTCTTGAACGTGAAAGAACCAGACAAAAGAACGTCATCTTTGTAATATGACATAGGTCGTCAAGAAGTTACATGAATATTCAACAAAAGCCCTGCATTAAATTTCAAATGAGCGCTACTTACCTCAAAAACATGACATTATTCAAATAGTAATACAAACAAATATATTCTAGGCGTATAATGGTCCGGGTAGGTCGTCGTTACAGGCGAGACGAGCGTTCACCACAGACGTAGAACAAAGGCCCTCGCCACGCTCCTGTTAATTCCTCGACACTTTCTCATTGCAGCTGTTAAAAAGGAAGTCACGGCCCAAGGTTCGTTGCTCCACGAACCTTAATAACACCTCAATGCTCAATTTTAATATATATGAAACCGAAAGTGGATCAATTCTCCTAAAAGAAAGTAACGTATACTAAGCGGTAGATCTGTGGAAAGCTACCAATATCAAAGCGTACTCATTTTTACATTGTTTTACTACGGCTCAGATGTAACATATAGATATGCAAATAAAATCTACGTACTTCGTAATTAAACAAGAAATGTTTCGTCCAATTCATCCATAATTTACTCTAGTACAATATTTCAACGGAAATTCACAGTTATACTGCCAAAATTCTGTTGTTAAATGGTACATGGTAAATTCATTAGGGTCTAAAAAGAACGGTAAATGAGGCAAACGTTTTAATTTTCATAATTACCAATTTATGTCACATTAAAGTCGCATTACCAGGGCGCTGCTCACCGGGAGCCCGCTCTTTATTATCGCTAACTCGCGTTATGTTACTACCTTATTTTAGCTTGATAACATTAATTAGAAATCTTTAATTAAGAAAATCTTAGAAAAGTTTATTTTAGGAAAGCTCTCTAAGGGCGACTTGCCACATTCACGGTTACCAGTAGAATTTGACACTAGGTTAACGGTTTAACCAGTTAACCTCGAGTTAGTGGGGTCGTGCAATTGGATCTGAGGATTGTTCCAAGATTCGAGTCTCTAAGTTATGTATACTTACTACCACATGAATAACTAACTTTATAACCACTGTGTACCTACCCAATACATACCTAACTTTTGATAAGTTTACATTACTGAACAAAAGATCATCGAATACCGAATATGTAATTAGGGTAATTTCGTCAGTTTCAGCTATGGTTTATATTTAACTACACCTATCATGTGATTATCACTATCACTACATAGTATAAAACAAAGTCGCTTCCCTGACTGTCTGTCTATCTGTATGCTTATCTTTAAAACTACGCAACGGATTTTGATGCGGTTTTTTTCAATAGATAGAGTTATTCAAGAGGAAGGTTTATGTATAATTTGTTAACTCATGCGAAGCCGGGGCGGGTCGCTAGTATACATATAAATCAATACAGAAACTTTGTGTTTGCGAATTACTTACATCAAGAGAAATAAATTACATGAACGCACTGATTGGGTAAATAGACCCACTTGGTATACCGATACGAGTAAATACCGACAGACAAGATAATATAATACGTCTTTTACTTTCCTCATCATAAAATTGACTGTCGATCACAGCGGAGATAAACATTTATGAACAATAAAATCAGCGGGTTGTTACGGATCATTTTGTGAAACTCTTATTGCCCTTGATGTGGTATAAACAAACAAGGGTGTTTTATGATTCTTATTTTAACGGCAATAAAAATAAATTTGTGAAGTAATTCATTTTAATAGTCACTATATTTTTCTTAATTATAAATTACGTCAAATAACAATGCCAGGGCGGTGTTAGATCAGGATGGGCCCCCTAAGCAGATAACATAAGCAATTAAAACAATGCCTAATATGTTCTCTATGAAATACTTAACATCATTTATTTACGAACAAGATATATACACTGGTATTACTAAAAGAAATTAAAAACTAGCTTAAATCTAAAATAGGCCCTTGAGGCATTGTACCAAGGATGCTGGCGACATTTCCTCACTGTATCGCAATGCTGATACGTTGTGCGAGGTAGCCGCCAGCTCTTCGGTCACCAGTTACGTCAACCAGACGCTTCGCGATTTCTGCGAACAACTTATGCGCGCTGGGACCCCATGGACCTAGAGTTTCAACTCCAAATGGTACAAAATGGTACTCTCTACCGAGGCTCTTATATTTCTTATTCTATAAAATTTAACAAAAGTATGAAATTTGAGATGGACTAGCAAACATAGTAACTAAAGAGGATTTTTTTTACGCAAAAGAAGGATTTGAAAAAACCAAACTTCCTGTTGTCGTCCAAAACAAGCTGAAGCTGTTGCCAAAGATAAGTGGTGCAACGTGCAGTTTGTTTTATTTTATTCTAAGTTGCAACAGCAAACCTTTATAATGCGAAGAACTTTTTTCGGATACAACTTTTACAGGAACATAAACTATTATTATATTTATGAATGATATAGTTAAGTGGCCAGTTCTTAACAAATTCAAAGTACTTACCGAACTTATGTGTAGGTACCTATTACAACCGAGTAGGTATCATGAATTGAAACCAATGGTTTAATGACGACTGCAATAAATGGGCATAACGACTTTAATATTACTGTGTGGAAAGTGACTTTAATGGATATTTTGCTGCGATTATAAAAATGCAACATTGCAAAGTATTATTTATGGAAGTAATACTCTAGATTTTATAGTTTCAGTTTAATATAAATTAATATAAACTTACAACCTGCATTTAGATAAATTTAATATGTAAGTAGCGAAGTAATTTCTTGTAGTCTGATAAAAGTGATAAAACTAATACGTACTTGAAATTCGATTTTTATACAGTACAGTCTATTAATGTCTTTATAGAAAAAGTAATAAATTGTACTTGTAATGCCGTCGATACTCAACATTTATTTAGCTTAACCGAATAATATATCACACAGTTAGACGGAATAGCTTACGTTAATAGTGGCTATTAATCTACATCCTAGTAACATCAAAAACATGCCATCTCATAAAATATAATCGCACTTATCATCATCCCCCTATTTGATCCACCCTCTTATTCCAAGAAGCGGTAGAACAGCTACTCTTCTTATTTTGTACACTACAAATACCTGAAGAGATCTTGTAAGGTCTTCATTAATTAACTCCGCTAATATAGCTTCTCCGATCCATTTAAGCATATCGCCTAAGTAGAGCTACCTTCAAACATGTGACGTGTAACTGTAAACCGCTCAGTCTGGTTCTGATCCTTGCCTCCATGCAGGACCATGTATTAGTGGCAACTTTTTCAACACAGGTGACAATTAACTGGCCGGGTGTTCATTGTCACTTACCGATCCCAAGCGGGTCAAACAATTAAAAAGCAAACCAGCGTATCTGGGAACATGAGCTCCATAACAGCTAAGAAGTAGCTAATCGAACTATGCATAATACCTGAACTTTAAAGGGCCGTCACAATAGACCACAGCTTGGTCGAAGTAGCACTCAAAGGCCCACAAAATCTCAATAATAATAATGCCTAATACCTAGAGGTATAAAGGAAAAAAATTCACACGGAGCGAGATTCACACAGCTAGGTTAGGTAAGCCGTCACCTAGTTGGTGGAGCGTTTGGGCCGGTGTTCCAAAAGACCTTGCGCGAGGTGTTGAATTTTCCGCTATTCCTTTTAGTTATTTTTAGGGTTCCGTATCCAAAGGGTAAAAACGGGACCCTATTACTAAGACTCCGCTGTCCGTCCGTCCGTCCGTCCGTCTGTCACCAGGCTGTATCTCACAAACCGTGATAGCTAGACAGTTCACAGATGATGTATTTCTGTTGCCGCTATAACAACAAATACTAAAAACAGAATAAAATAAAGATTTAAGTGGGGCTCCCATACAACAAACGTGATTTTTGACCGAAGTTAAGCAACGTCGGGCGGGGTCAGTACTTGGATGGGTGACCGTTTTTTTGCTTGTTTTTTTTGCTTGTTTTGCTCTATTTTTTGTTGATGGTGCGGAACCCTCCGTGCGCGAGTCCGACTCGCACTTGGCCGGTTTTTTATGATATCGTTAGCTCAAGGTTTTAGTTAGTACAGAAATATCTAGGTAATTGTAATCTTACTAACTTCTTACAGCTATGATTGAGTGTTCTACTCGCGTCTGCTCTGTAAGCGATTACAATCATACCCCTCGGTAAAGCACTAGTCGCCACCTGGGGCCCGAGGTTAATATGGCGGGCCGGAAAACTAACGATTATTATATACCATGAGAATTACCTTGTTTATATTATAAACAGGACTTTAAGTAAGAATGCCTTCTTTTTATTGCAAGTATTTAATAATTTCGTATAATTAAATGACCAAAAAGGGATAGGTATAATATTTTATTTAAATTAACCTACGTTCTTGACATTTCTACATTTAAAATTTGAACTGATAGATAACATTATTATTACATATATAACATTTGCAGAAGACATGACAATTGAATAAATTTAAATTATTATAACTAATTATTGACGTTTATAGAATCATTTGTTCAAACATTTTGAGTAGGTACCTACTTAAATGAAAAAAAAATCGGTTTCACAAAACATCGTTTCGGCCAGTTTCCTTAAAATTAACGCTACGCGCCATTCCTGCCTTCGCCATTTTAAAATGAGGGATACCTAGTAGGAGACATCTCGGATACCCCAACGCCCGCAACCGCGCTTCTGCTAAACCAGTACCCATTAGTGCGCCCTAGCCGCAAAAACAACAGGGAACGAATCGGGAATGCGCCCTCGGTCCGCTCCTGCCTGGCGGTCTAGCATGAGTTGCGTTCTCGCGCGCGAGTCCATACTTGAAGTCGCGCTAGATCAGTGGTTCCTAACCTGGGGGTAATTACCCCCGTGGGGGTAAAACTGGTATTTTACGGGGGTAATAAGCTAACCTAATATAACAATACAACAAACGTACACGTTTTATTTTTTTATTACCATTGGGAGGAGGGATAAATCGGGTTCCCTAGTTAGTCATAGGGGTGACCGGACTGAAAAGGTTAGGAACCACTGCGCTAGATGTATGGAGTCGCGCGCGAGAACGCAACTCATGCTAGACCGGCTGGGTTGCTAGACGCAATATTTTATCCTTTATCCGCGGTCATTTTCGCTATCAAAAACAAATTAAATTTTCTTGTTTATAGTATCTAATTATGATGCGATCCTAATTGGAAATATGTCTTGCTTGATGGACTGGCTTGATGTTATATTCTGAGCATGGGTAGGTAGAATCCATCCACCAAACTGGCGACAGGTTTGTAAAAAGTATATTTTATACATATATATGAATTGTCGTAGCAAGGGTAAGACATATATCAACAAATAAATAAATAATATTCTTCAGTTCAATATAAATAAGTACCTATGTATTTTTTTACTGTTTTCATCAGTCTGTTCAGTTTAGGCACTTACTTGTACAGTATGTAAGTCCAATACGGGCAATAAATTAAGCCAGATATAAGAATTTACCCGTCTAATCATTAATTAAGAAGTTTTTTAAAGTCACACTTAATATGACTCCGTAATGAATTTTTTTCACATGTACCAAGCAGCAATGTACTGCAAACATTAAGAAACAGAAGATGACATGACATTACGAGATACGAGCTTTTTATTGTAACTGCTAACAAACGTTGGCAGTTATTTAAAAAGCTCGTATCCCGTAACGTGTGGTGTATTACATTGCGGGCCGAATTATTTTGTATGGTTAAAATTTTCATTGCATTTCTAAGTAAAATGTATCTCAATATACTTTTTAGGTCTTATGCTAACCACCGTTTAAATATTCGCCCGTATTGGATTTACACACTGTATATGAACATTTGCGAAACTATTTTGACACTTTAATGCCTAAAGTTATTCTTGAGGTATCTAGACATGGGATTACAAAAAAAAACTAAAGGAGTAGGTAACTAAATCTAAAAAAACGTTAGGCAAAACCGATCATTTTAACCATACAGTTCTGGTGATATTATTTTATTGATATTAGATTTTCCTTTTTTTTTGAACCAACGAATATATTATCATATTAATACCCATTTCCCGAATACGAAACAATCAAAAACGCTGGGAAGTAAGCAACTTCTTAATTCTGGCAGTACCAGTATAATAAATGCTATAGTAGCTATATAATGCTAGGTGTAGTAAAATACCAAGTGCCTTTCCAAGGACCCTATTTACGATGAATAGCCGATGTGGAGCCGGTTCTACGGTTTAATTACGCGATCGTGGCGAGTATTGTCTCTGCGCTATACACAAATTGCTCGAGATACTCCGGGCCGGCCAGAATGTGGTTCGGAATTTGATTCGCCTAGCTTTCAAACGGGTAACTCGTTAATTGGGTGTATCTTAGCTGCCCTCAGTTATGGCTAAAGAATTCTTTGGCGAATATGGTCATGTGTAATATGAAATTATATATAATATCGCCGCTGCTGCTCAAGTTACATAAATGTGGAGATTCCATCATTTTCTTACTTTCCGGGTTTAAGATTAACTGCTTTAAAAATGATCGCACACAATACAGTCTATGAAAATATTGAGAGTGAAAAAAAAACTCGCGCCAGCTTGTATAAATCTATGTATCTGAACCTGATTACTAAATAAGTTCCAAATTGAGAGCTCACACCTAGAAGGAATCACTGACTCCCGAGTCACAGGGGCATGCCCCTATTTCACCATGCCGACATTTGTCAGTGACATATGTCGAGTGACAATTGTCAAGTGACAGGTGACAAGTGACAACTTCGTAAACTGTTTTTGTATAGAAGTGCTTATAAACATGACAGGCATTTAGTTACAATTGTCCATCTTTCATTTAATGAAAATGATTTGGTGGAACAAGAGTAGTTTTTATAAGTCGACATATTTGTCAATTTGTCGGTAATTCTTGACATGAGATCGGAGCTGTGTCTGGTTTGGGTGACAATTGTAGTGTTTTCGTTGTTAGCAAACCCCGTTATCATTGTTGCAGTTCATTGTAAATAAACGTTAGCAAAACTGTGTACCCTAAATTCGCCTTTAGGGTACAAATAAAAATGGCTTTAAATCGCTTTTAAATTTTTATGTACTAGCATTAAATCATAATTCCATTATAAATTGTAATTGTTGCCTATGAAGGCGTTTAGTAATTCAACATTTAGGATTTGGAATAAGTCTCAGTATAGTTTTCATAATTAAAAATAATTATAATGCGAAGTTGGGGACCCGTAGCGTAATTAGGTATGTTTAAGTAGGTATTGTTTTTTTAATAATTTACTTAGGCGAAGTTGGGCACTAACAGTAAAGTTAGGGTTTTGGTTAGTTAGAAAATGAATCTCCGCGAAAGCAATAGTGGTGATATTCTTATACAAGGGAATATATAAAGTACGAATAGATTCCTACTTTGACGTCACTGACTTTGCATTTGCAGAAAAAATTACTTAAAACAAACAAAAAATAATGCTTTGACGCCTTGTCAACAAATAATGTAGGTATACGCTGCATTAGATGGGGTCGGGACACAGATGGGATCTCAATCAATATCATGTTAGTGATGAGAACACGGCACATCGAAAGCAATTAACGATCTCTTGTGAAGAATTGATAAATATGTCGACTAGTAAACATTACCCTTGTTTCACAAAATAATTGTCATTAAATTTGATATGAACAATTGTACCAAACTACCTGTCATGTTTATATGAAGTTCTATACAAAACAATTTACGAAATTGTCATCTATCACCTGTCACTTGACAATTGTCACTCGACATATGTCACTGACAAATGTCGGCGTGGTGAAACAAAGGTCTGTAATTTTTTTGACAATTGTCGTACCTGTCAGCTTGGTGAAATAGGGGCGTACGGAAGGCAGAGGCTCAACCCAACACCTATTTCTATTGTTAATACATTTTATAATAAATGTAATGTAAGGTTTAAAGCAATAAAGTTTTATTTATTTATTTATTTATACACCAAAAAGGATATTAATGAGAAGCTTCCTGCCGTTCTCTCTTTGAATAAAATTGCCATGAGACTCTGTTTCTCAAATTTTGAAATTCATAATCATTTGAATCACTCCTTACATAAAATATGTGTCTACAAAATGCATTGTCATTCCTAGTTATATTCAACGAATTTTAATCTATTAAATATTACACCTTGGTCGCTGCAAGCTTTTGAAGTCATATAAAATAAATCGAAAATATATTCTTCTACTAAAATCAGAAATTACGAACGTAGAAATGAGGTAGCAAATAGAAAACCCATTGGTGTAAATTACATCCATATTAGTAAATCAAGATAGTCCGGAAACGTTCAGGTTCACACGTCGCCGCGGGGACCGCCTGGACAATGAAATAGAGAAAATATAACGCCGCGTCTTGCCTGGGCTATAACCACGAAAATCGAAGTTCGCAAATTGCAGGCATTTTTCTCTGTCACTCTTATTACGCCTTCATTGGAGTAAAAGAGAAAGATCCCGCAATTTGTGAATTTCGGTTTTCCCGGTAGCCCCTCTGAGCCCATAAGCCTTACCCTTCTCCTAAAATAACTCGGCCTTTGCCGAGCCTTGGAAGATTATTTCAAACGATCTTCTTTAGTAGCCAGTAGAGTGGGGTAAAGTTTTGAGCTTTTAGATATTTAAAGTAAGGATCAAAGTTAGAAATTGAATAATACCCGTTATCTTTTAAAATAACTTTGATTTAGAAATCTAATATATGAATAGAGTCGTAATACCTTCGTATTTAAAAGGTACCACGGCCTTTCTTAAATTGTTAATATTTTTGGTGGAATCAACTTAAAATTAGATAACTAGCCTATACGAGTACATCCCATTTTCCATTGTCTCCCCAAAACCATTTTTTCAAAAATATTTGATTTGACCACCGTGTTCCTTATTTGATTGGATAGGTATCTAGTTGATACCTTAATAACCGATTCGCCATAAAAGTTGCTCGTGATATTGGACACAAATTGTATTTATCTCGCCACTAAATAAATAAATGAATGAATGAATAACATTTATTTCAGGACAAGTCCCATATTATGTTGATGATAAATAAAGTGATATTTTATGTAGGCAAATAGTGACGAAATACTGACGATGAAGGCGAGGATGTAATTATAAAAAGCGGCCAAGTGCGAGTCGGACTCGCCCATGAAGGGTTCCGTATTTAGGCGATTTAAGACGTATAAAAAAAAACTACTTAGATCTCGTTCAAACCAATTTTCGGTGGAAGTTTACATGGTAATGTACATCATATATTTTTTTTAGTTTTATCATTCTCTTATTTTAGAAGTTACAGGGGGGGGGACACACATTTTACCACTTTGGAAGTGTCTCTCGCGCAAACTATTCAGTTTAGAAAAAAATGATATTAGAAACCTCAATATCATTTTTGAAGACCTATCCATAGATACCCCACACGTATGGGTTTGATGAAAAAAAAATTTTTGAGTTTCAGTTCGAAGTATGGGGAACCCCAAAAATTTATTGTTTTTTTTCTATTTTTGTGTGAAAATCTTAATGCGGTTCACAGAATACATCTACTTACCAAGTTTCAACAGTATAGTTCTTATAGTTTCGGAGAAAAGTGGCTGTGACATACGGACGGACAGACAGACGGACAGACAGACAGACAGACATGACGAATCTATAAGGGTTCCGTTTTTTGCCATTTGGCTACGGAACCCTAAAAAGTACCTACGATTCATATCAAGATATACATTCAATTTCAATTTGAGTCAGATCAGGATACACGTCAAAAATCGTATTAGTAATTTCCCGGATTAGTGTGAACCAAGCATTAGATCGAATTAAGTCGACGTTTCCCATAGTTCGTGAGACCGGTCGGGGAAGCGGCGACCATAGACTAGGAATCCTCTAGACTGAGTTTAGAGCAATTATTTCATGAAACCGATGCTGTCAAAAATACGGGGGTGCGAGGGGACGAGGTGAGCGAACCCCGTGCCGATGATTGGTCCGTTCAAAGACACGGACCAATTACGGCACGGGATTGACTCGAAGATGGAGTAAAATTACCGTATGTGTGGCAGAGTGGGTAGCGTTACTATGCTCAGTCTAGAGGATGTCTTGTCTGTGGCGGCGACCAATTACGAGTATATCCGAGGGCGGATGCGCCTGCGACTCTGGTAATCTACAAGCGCCATTACCTTTACGTGCCATCACAGATCGACTCCTACGTAATTCACGTAATACAGTGGGGCCTGGTTAAATGGCACCCGGTAAAAATTTGCGTTATTTATTTACTTTACACTGTTAGCTCCGGCTACTATTCGATCAGAAATTATACATTAATAATCAATCATAATGAAATAATGAAGTATACTTACTCACATTAGGTTTATGTATGTCAATTTGTATTTCGTATACCTATGTGTATGTTTATTCAATGTGGTGTGGTTATGTGTGTGTAAATGTAGGCTCCATAACGTTTTTGCAACACCTACTTTTTTGATTATTTCTCTGTTTCCTCTACCCAAAGTTTGTCTGGAATAGATCGCTCTTTAGCGATAAGACCGCCTGTTGTCTGCCTCTACATTCAATCAATTGTTCTTTTCTTTTTTATCTTGTTACTGAGGTGTGCCAATAAAGAGTATTCTATATATCTATTAGGTACCTAATGTACCTATACATATAATTGAAACCGCTACGATAAAAATTATAATGATAAATTAATTGCACCTCAATTAGTGAAATTAGACAAATTCTACAACTTCTTTCAATTAGGTATTTTTATAAATAACCATACATGATTGTATGTTACAATTAATTCGACTGACCCTTGGGATACTATTAATTCCATTTGTCCAGGTTTCACTGCAAACGCAATCTGTTGACACTAGCGCGCACTGGCTACCTTTATCCAGCCACAAATTGTCCATCTGACCAATCGAGGCAGCCGCGAGCTGCGAGAAAGTAAAAAACAATCCCCCATTAGGGCCTTATTAAGTGTCGTTTGTATAAATCGCTCTCTTTGTTTAGTGCTGTTAGCGACTATTATAGAAAAACAGCGTTAATTCCGAAGCTAGACATGGACATTACGAGGGGTGTTCAAAATATTCTCGGTATGAGAATGAAAACAAACAAGTACGAAAAGTTTGATATTTTTATTTTTCAATATACTACCCCCCTATGTTCATACACTTAAAAGATCGATCAATTATTTTTTTTAATCCCTCGTAAAAATATTTTTTATCTTTCGTGTAAAAATGCTCCTCCACTGCCGCCTTCAATGCTTCATCGTCAGAAAATTTATTTCCACGCAGATCCTTTTTAAGATTGGGGAGCAAAAAGAAGTCGCTGAGGGCTAAGTCCGGATTATACGGTGGGTGAGTAACAGTTTTAAACCCACATTCAACAATAGCTGCCTTGGCAATATGAGCAGTATGGACGGGGGCGTTGTCATGCAGAAGCAGAATACCTTTGGTTAACTTTCCTCGCCTCTTTTCTTTAATTACATCCTTTAATTGACGTAGAATGTTAGCGTAGTACTGTCCTGTGATATTTACACCTTTTTCTTTATAATCGATTAGTAATACTCCTTCACAATCCCAAAATATCGTGGCCATGACCTTGCCAGCTGAAGGGATGACCTTGAACTTCTTGGGATGAGCTGAACCCTTAATGTGCCACTGCATGGACTCTTGTTTACTCTCTGGGTCATAATGATGAACCCAGGTTTCATCTCCAGTAACTATTCTTTGCAGCACCTCATCAGGATTTTCACCGCACAGGTCAATAAAATCGGAACAACAAGCTACACGCATGTCTTTTTGAAGCCGAGTCAGCATTCGCGGAACCCATCTTGCACTTACTTTTGACATATTAAGATGGTCATGTATAATATCATGTACGGTACCAATAGAGAGATTGGTTACTTGTGCTATAGATTTTACCTTCACTCGACCATCTTCCAATATAAGTTTTTCCACTTTATCAATATTTTCTTGTGAAGTAGCTACTACAGGCCGGCCAGGTCTAGGGTCATCTTCAATACTCTCCCTTCCGCGTTTAAACTCGCTTGACCACTTTTGAATGGTAGATAAAGAAGGAGCAGACTCACGGTAAACACAATCCATTTCCTCTTTTATGGTTTTTTGATTTTTACCCTGTTTTGTCAAGAATTTTATCACGCATCGATGTTCTAATTTAGTTAACATTGTCAATTCGCACATGATGTTCATGTTTGTTCAGCAATTGCAGAAAAACAAAAGACCATCTCGGTTCGAATTATACTTTTTTTTAATGTCAATGAATAAACCTTAGCGGCCAGTAACGAAAGAAATTTTAGAAGAGGTCGTAAGATATCAATACCGAGAATATTTTGAACGCCCCTCGTATTTCTCGAGTTGTGTAGTGCCGTAATAGAGGCATTAGATTTGTAGAGCCCCCGCAGCCTGGCCTTGATTTGCTAGTTTAAAGGATGTGGAAGTCATTGGCACTGGCTCAGTATTTGCGTGATTTGTGTTATTCTTTCTCTGTGTGTGATTTTGCGATAAATGCCTTTTTTTAACTGTTAAATATTCGACTGTATGAAATAAGGCCTTGTAATCAGGTTATCGAAGGTCTCCGTTTCAGCTTGGACAAAAATGCTTTTGTATGCCAGGATATTCTCCTATACAGGTCGCATTTCTCAACCGATTCTCGTGAAATTTTGTGAGCAGGTCCAAGAATAGTTTTTTTGGAGATTACGTTTTCAGAATTTTTCATAATGGCGGAGCCATGGGGGTTCGCGTGGTCCACATATCACAGACAGAGGCACTTGTATAAATCGTCGTAAAATGAGCAATCGCTATAAGCGTGCCATACTGTCGTAAATATTAGGTACCTACAGTCGTTTTATGCACCGCTACGTCACAAATAACTTTGCTTATTATACTTATCAGGTGTGTTTGTTTGCTAATGAAGAGATTGCTCGGCTATGTTATAGTGCGGTGGCCGGTGCAACTGGAACGACCTCGAAGGCCGGCGCGCTTTGTACCCACGCGCTTGCGCGATATCCGCATAGTTCGCGCGTTCGCACCTGTTTGGTGTTGTCCCCGCGTGGCTTAAACTAGCCAAAATGTTGTAGCAACAACATTACGTTTTCTCGAAGATGCACTGCTTTTTCTTTATTGTAAAAAATTAAATACATATAAGTTCAGAATCCTATAAATAGTTCGATTTTTTAGCATTAAAAATAGGTAAACAAACTTGACGTGTCTTTTTATTGAAAAACACTTTTGAAAAATAAGTCACGGCAAATATGTAACAATTATGAATCATATACGATTATTTACATTCTCTTGCTTTCATAAGTAATAGTTATTGATATTTAAAAAGCGTTTTTCAATTAAAAGACACGTCAAGATCGCGTAGTATTTTTCTCATGCTAAAAAAACGAACTACTTAAATAGATTGAGGATATAATCGAGTAGGTATTTAAACTGTCATTCAATAGAACTTGCTAACTATGTAAACAAACCGCCATACTAAAATTGACACTGAATGTCAATTTACTAGTAACTTTTGTTTACATAGTTAGCAAGTTCTATTGAATGACAGTTTAACTATGAATGTGATTACAATTAACAACCAGCATTCGTACAACTCACAGTAGACTCAAACTCTATTGCATTTTATATGCACCTACATAAAGTCTGAAGATAAGATAATTATATACTTAGTCTAAATATTAATAAGTAAAAGTTAGGTACGGAATCCACGATAAACTACAAAGGTATGAATCCCCTTGCGGTTGTAAGGTAAACGTACACTAGTAGCTCGACATGCAAATGCCCAATAGATGACACTCTGCTGTCACCTCTATTGACAATGACTTAAGTTTTAAGATGGCATGTGCTGGGACCCGTCGAGCACCAGTACGTTTACCTTAAGGCGATAACAAAATTGGTACCCTTATCGAGCCCGGATGTTTACCACGGATGCTGCACCAAATTCACCTATTTTTTTCCTTTACATCCCTGTCCGATCTGATATATACAAATGTATATTCGAAAGTATATTGTGTTGATAAAATACTATGTACATATTCATATTTACGGCATTTATGTTGTCAACTCTACCTTTACGAATTTGCATTACTTGAGTACATAGTACATCGGTACATAAATAATGCATTTAATGTAACATTGCATGTGGATGTGTTATATTTTGTAGATGTGTAGATTTAGCGCCGGACAAACATAATAACAAAGAAATAGAAACATTGAAAATAGTTTTAAAAAGCCGGCGCCGGAACACCAGCGCTGACTTTCGGGTTAGCATTATGCTGAGGCGGGACCATTTCGTGGTAAACTATAATTTTTGTTTGAAATATACTTTTTGTAATATGTTTGTATGAAATGTAGTTTTAGTTTGCCATGAATAAACGAATTTATTCTTATTCTTATTCTAAAAAGACATACAGGTACGAATAAAAATTACCAATCCCTTATTTTGCCATGTCATATGCATACAAATAAGTGAAAGCTCATATCGTATCACAAATGCCACTCTTCACCGCAACAATACACAATCTGAATACGTTTTCTACTAAGTAGAAATATTAGAAATGTTACTATGCAAAAGTCATAGTCACTGATAGGATTGTGTAACTAGTGACTAAAGTAAATTGGAAAACGGCACGACTGCTGCTATTAATGTTTTTTCTTTACCTAGCATTAACCTTGTGTTTTTTCAAGGGTCATGGCGCTCAAGGACATTGTCTTCGCAAAAAACGTACCTACTTACATAGAGTCCGTCTAAGCCTGCACCGTCTTTGATGTCACAAAGTGTGGCAGTGCCATCGTAAACATCATATTTTCATAAGGATTTGACGTTTATGAAGGTGTCACCATAAACGTCAAATCCTTATCCTTATCTGTAATTGGCCTTTCCTAACAAATCAGAAAGAAACAAGAGAAAGTAAGTCTTACTGTTAAGAGTTAGTAGCCACCCTAGCTAAGTAGCTATTGTGATTCTTTTAAACTCAGTAATCGGGATAAGAGACATAGAGACGGACCAAGCTATTTCTGAGGAGATTTTGCAGGAACAGAGCGTGGAAGCGTTTTCTGGTCCATCTCTACGTCTATGTTACTCCGATTACTAAGTTAAAAAAAATCACAATAGCTAGGGTGACTACTAACTCTTAACAAAAAGACTTACTTTCGTTTGTTTCTTTCTGATTTGTTAGGAAAGGCCAATTACTATGTAGTGGCCAGTAACTATAGCAGTCACCCTACCAAAACATGTGACGAATGTGACATACATAGTCTAAATCAGCGGGCTCAGCACGGTTCCATTTTTATCGACTATCACTATACCCGTCACTTTCGCACATTTACATACTAGTTAGAACGTGATAGGCATGGTGACAAACGATAAAAATGCGACCGTGCTACCAGGGCAGATCAATCCCCGCGCCGTAGTGGCAATTAGCCTGATCAGCGTGATGGAGTTTAGTGAATGGGGAACGAGAGCGGAACCGCGGCTTACGGCAATAAAACTACACAAAATCGCATGATTCGTAACAAGAGTAAGTGTGTCGCGTGCGCAGACAAAGATGCTCTCAACCCGCCAATCATTCCGTTAATTGGAGAGAATCATCGTTGTAGAAAGTCCACGGCCGTCGTCGGGGCACGTCAATAATATCGAGTGCAGTGCGGTGTCAACGGACAACGCGGCCGGGAGTGCAACAAACTATGCCGGCCGGTCGTTCACGCGAACTTTTAGTACCATACTTACACAATAATGCCACACGTCCAATACCCATGGGGGACAACAATAATCGAATTTGTGAAGGGTCAATTATATACACTACACAGTCTTGACGCGGTATCGTGGTTTCAATTTTGCAAACATCAGACTTGACTATTTATTCCGTACCAATCGTAAGGCGTTGTCGATGCAAAAATCAAGAAATCGTTGATCGTTAAAATCGCAATCATAATCATTCGTAAAGTCGTGTGTCTGCGCCAATTAAATTCAACTTAAAAAACGCAAATAGGTACGTGAAAAAGCCAGCCAGAAAGGTGTCATGCAAGAAAAAATCAAAGGATTAGAAATGGTTGGCGATTGTTTCACCGAGAATGAGACAAGGATATAAGTAAAGAAACCTAAAGTGTCATTCAATAGAACTTGCTAAAGAAACCTAAAGTGTCATTCAATAGAACTTGCTAACTATGTAAACAAAAGTTACTAGTAAATTGACATTCAGTGTCAATCTTAGTATGGCGGTTTGTTTACATAGTTAGCAAGTTCTATTGAATGACACTATATGGTAAAAACAAACCACACAGTCTTTAAAAAGCAACAGCCATAGAAGGCAAACCATGAATACAAATCGATAGTCAATTATTACGTCAGTGTTACCTACTCATTATCGTGAAAGGGCAGGTGCTAGTGTGGGTAGTTGGAAGGTACAATAGCGCATAAGGTCGCTGACTCACTGGCCTCTTCCTGCGCTCGAGCCATTTTGGGAAGCGTTACGTGAGCGTCAGGAATTCAGGATGCGCCGAACAATTCAATGACAATTTATGTCATTGAATTGGAATAAAATGCTTATGAATGAGTAATGAATGTTTAGTGCCTTGCAGATTGCTTTAAAGACGCTACACCGAATGGCGAATGTTAATGAAAATATTGTCAGTTCAGTATAAAATGCTGCCTTCTTTAGGTCGCATGCGAGTTTCACTACATTGCGTTATTTGATCGGTCGGCTGAATTGATGTAACCTCAATGGTCCGCAATGTAACTCAAATCGTATACAATTTCGCGCGCCGTAAATAAGCCCTTATGAATTAATTTGTTCCTTTTGTATCGAATATTCATTTAGATACTACCCAATTCGAATATAAAGGACTAGTACCAATAAAACCACATCTCAGATAACTAAAATTCTTCCTCCTTATTTTATATCTCCATTCAATCCACTGACATAATAATTTTATCACTTCAATCAAGGGTCTCCCTAAAACTACCTCGAAACAAAAATTACATTATGATACATTTTTCCATGAAGATAATCAAAGTAAGAAATAATTATGAGTCATGACATATAGTGCCAATCATCTATAAGCACAAATCATAAGCAATGTAAACAAAGAATTCCATTCAGTCGCGTTGTATTGTCAATAAAGATATTGATGCGTGATCTTTTCTTACGTGCCCAGTCCGTGTGTAAACAATCCTGTATAATATTATGTGAAGTTGTTGACCCAGTAGTGGCAGAAATATATTGCAGCGCAATCAATAATCGACTCTAGTCCAACGTAACAGAGTTTAATCGATTAAGCAACATAGAAATACCCTGTGATAAAGTTGGAAAATGTCAGCTTCCCTTGACATCACAAACATGACCCTTCATTCGGGGTGACAAATTTGACGACGCATTCGGATTACAAAACTTTTTTTGACAGTTTTCGTCACGCAAACAAAAACTAATTATGAATGCGTGAGTTTCGAAACGTCTTATTAACTGTCTCAATACTAAATAAGTAGATAGACGTCCAAAACATACATCCGAATACCTATATAACCTATGTTTTGGGCGTTTATAAGTCAGTCGTCAGTCTAAATAATCTACGGCTTCTAGACTAATATCGAAGCATCTGTTCAGGAAGGTAATGATCTCTTGTAATGATGTTGAATTCCGCGAACCTCGCCTACTCGCATCTTATAGCTACCATGTTTTTCTAATTCGCGCTGCATAATATAATCGAACGTCAAAGGACTGGCTGTCGTAATGCGTTCGCCACTCGATTTGTCAACGTCACGGGACATCAACGCGCCTGCCAACGACATAATAAAGAAAAGAAAATAGATCGCAATGAAAATGGAAAGAAATGACGGCACGCGAGCCTGCTGAAATGTAATTTGACAACAAACCCTAACAAAGAATCATTCGTTTCGATTTTAATTCAGTTAATGTTTTCGTCGCATTTGTTTTCACAAATGAAAAAACTGAAAAAATTTAAGACTTTATAATATGTAAACGGAAACATCAGTAACTGCGAGTGTCCTACTTACTTACTTGAAATGTCAATGAGGTATTTAGATCACCATTATCGTGTTTTCATAGAACGCTCTATTGATTCAGGTGTTTTAACATCCATTTGATATGCTAAAATGGTTTTATTGGATCTAATTCTGCCAATGTTCTCGTGATCGTCGCTTGTTTCGTCTAACAACGGCAAACAAATTGTCGGAGCGAGCGGTGCCGGTGTCAGCCGCAACCCATGTGTCAATTTGTGGCTAAATGATAAGATATTGGATGGGGCTAGTTTATATGACACGCTCTGTGTAGCCAAAGATTGAGACTGCGGTGGCGGTGTCGCGAAATATACAGCGAAAGTAAAGGAGCGATAAATAAAGGAAGCCATTACTTCGTGTTGTGAGGGTATTTTTATGTAGGTAATTTATATGTATTTATTATGTGTCTTACCGCGAGTAGTAACCATAGTAAAGTATTATATATTTAAATAAGAACGCTACATTTCTGCTTATAATTTAAGCTGTTTCAAAGCGCAAATAGCATACAATTATACAGAAGATCTTATTATAAAACGCGTCATGGTAATATGTCTGTTAGATATATAAAAAAACATTCTTGGTGTTAACGTTAATCTGTAGGAATATTTCAACTTCGTATGTTTCTTTTTAAAAAATGTACCTACATTGTAGAATACTTAAAACGGTACATAGTGGTTAGATGGGCATATTTTTTCTTTATACGCCCGGCGACATTTTTCAGCTGGTTTAATTGAGCAGTGGTTCCCATACGTAAACCCTAGTTTTTTGACGGACGCCACAGGAATCCCGCTGACATACGAGCACCTGTCTCGGCTTCCCATACCCTTATTGTAGCCGAACATTCCTTCTGAGACAATAAAATAAAATAACATTCACGTTTAAACTAAGTACAATTACATTTATGCAGTCATTTTTAAACATTAATTACGAGTAAGTATATACTTAACTGTTTTAATAACTAACTATTGACAATGTTTTAACATTTCACTGGATAAATACGGAGATGTGTTGTAAGGTAGTCGTCTACAAATTTACCTGGTTTTTTAAACATACATAGGGTTACCTAATGAAAAATAGCATATACTATGTTATCTGTCTGATCATTAGGCGCTTGCTTAATAAATATCAAAACATAACTGCATATTGCAGCAATCGTAGACCACACGCATAAAGTAAGATACTTATTAGAACATGAAAAGTAATAGTATCAAAATAAGCACGAAGTATTAAAATCATGGAAGGTTCTGCACATACTAAAAATGATGGCAATTATGCAAATTATTTAAATAACATACCTATTCTTATTTGTAGCTATAAATACCTAAGAATAAGATAATGTTGTAAATTCCAAAGATGTAAAATAGTTATTTTCGATACAAGTGCGAAAAAGAGGAAATTCGAAACGAGTGGCGATAAATTAAAACACGACCGAAGGGAGTGTTTTAAATCGACACGAGTTGCGAATTACTTATTCGCACGTGTATCGAACAACGTTTTACAGTACATATGGCACTTTAAAGTTTCGACATACGCACGAAAAGTGCTATTATACGCACTAGTGCGGAAAAGTAGCCCCATATGTACTGTAAAATGTTTTACAGTACATATGGGGCTACTTTTCCGCACTAGTGCGTAAAAAACACTTTTCGTGCGTATGTCGAAACTTTAAAGTGCCATATGTACTGTAAAACATTGTTCGATACACGTGCGAATAGGTAATTCGCAACTCGTGTCGATTTAAAACACTCCCTTCGGTCGTGTTTTAATTTATCGCCACTCGCTTCGAATTTCCTCTTTTTCGCACTTGTATCGAAAATAACTATTATAGCTATTTTAGTAACGAATATATACGAGAAATGTGCTTAAATATAAAACGATGTACAAATTTTATTTATAAAAATCATTTTGTAAACTTTTCCTGACTTCTCTCATCAATTCGTAACTGGCGACTAATGGAAACAAAATTCAATTTAATCATACGGCTAATGGCTTTCGTAATACCTTTATGAACAGGGCTGTGTGTTCATTAGATAACAAGGACGACGAGATTTATAACTAAGGATATACTGCCGTATTCGAATTTCAAGATATTCACAAGAGACGACACGTACTAGATCCATTCTAGATACGTTATAGTTTAGATATCAACTAGTCCTCTTTTGCAGCGCAATTCGGGCAACCAATGTCACGTTTACGTTAGATAGAGTTAGATATCTATTAGATGTGAATTGGATCTCTAAGTCATATCCTGTGGAAATCGTTCAAGAGTATCTCCAGAATCGCGCAAATGTCAAATTTGACAGGTTAGATCTTAAACATATCGTTATCGTATCTTGGTGATGTCTAAAAGATATCTAATAGATGTCTATTTCAAAATCCGAATCGGGCCCCTACTGTCTTTGTCTTATGCTAGTAGGTATATTATGGACCCAAACCACGAGGACGTTATTTGTTTTATTTTCATTCTCCTGGTACTTTTTTTACCTTTGAATATAAGTACATACCTACTTCGTTTTTTTGCAGCAAAAGACTCCACAGAATTACCTACGCGTGCAGTTAATCAGGTTCTTAATTTGTTAATAATAATGGAATTATCTAATGTACTTATAATTTACTTCAAAATTTTACCGCAAAAAGTGTCCGATTTTAAACCACAAGCTTACTTCTGCGAGGTTCTTTCTAATGCTAAAAAAGGAATATAAAATAATTATTTTTGTATCACCAGAAAATATGCGTAACCCACAAGTAGGTAACAATATCAGTCACACTCTACTGTTCAATTGCCTAATACGAACTTGCTGTTATCTTATTAAGCCATCTGATGTTCGTACATAATTTGAGATTGTTACTGAAATGCGTGCATAGTACCTAAATTGAATTCAATTAATATTAACAAGCAAGCTTATAGTTAGCAAGTATGAGGAAACCAATTAGATTTGATCTGAGCAAACATTTACTGTCGAGCGGTTAATTTGCTTAGTTCTAGTTAACTGTTATAGCTTCCTCTAGAAATAAGAGGTTAGTTGAGAGAGAGAGAGATATGTAGGTAGTTATAATTTTCAAGTCAGCTACAGACATCTTCTTAGAACGTACTATATACTGCTAGTTACTGCTGTTTGCTGACTGAAAACACCAACTACTTACTTGGCGGATAGACAGCATCAATATCAATGGATGAAAAGATTAATCTATCTCTACAAATTCAATAACATGTCAACAAGGTAACCTAGACCTTTCTAAGGTATCACGTATTATTATAAAGGATCAAGCAACTAAGTCGGCAAATTAAATTATACACGTATTTACAATTTACGTCACTGACAACTAAGTTACAATGTGAGCAGTTGAGCACGTAAATTAAATATAAGTACGTGTAACGCAAATAACTTAAACTTTTTTCTTACTTTAACTTAAACCTTAACTAGCTTAGTATCGCTGGGGCCCAACCAGGCTGACAAAGAAGATTTTATTTTTTATTTGTTTTGGTCGCATGATGTAACATGTTAAAATATAACATTTCACCAAGTTGTAACATTCCAAAACTTGTTAGTACGTATATTTTGCAATATTGTTAGCGTTAGTAGTAACAAATGCAAATGTGTTGCAAATGTGATTACATTCCACTGCCACGTAGCATAAGAATTGTGTATAATATTAATTAAGACGTTAAATTGGCGCAGCCGAAAGCGATCTTCCTTATCTTTCTCTATAATCAGCTACTATCACATCTCAAGATACCTTGCAATAGGTAGGTTGTTTAATAATGGGAGCAAAGTTATTGTCTACCCCTCGTGTTTATATTGAGACACGAGCAAGATACTTAAATCTAGATTCTAAATAATACACTATTAAGCGTTGCGAAAGTTTTAGGTACGGGAGGTGATCTTCCAGTTCTACAAAATGTTTCATCACATCAACGCGACATTAATAGTTACTAGCTATCTAAAAAATAAAAGTCAAATCCATTCCAAAATTATGACTACTGTTCATCCCACCAACGAACGTGACGAATAAAATGCAACTTTGTGCCCTAATTTCAAAAAAGAAAGAAATGTTATTTTGTTAAATCGTATCACGCAAAAAAAATTGCTATGAGCTAAGTATGAGCGAACTGTAAGCAGAATTCAGGATTTTATATTCTTATTTAAACGAACTTGTTCGAATCCTCCTATTATTAGTCAAACGAAGACGACAGTGGAAACCTAACGTAATCATGTAGCATGCGTGCTTTTAAGAACATTGAGCACGATCCCGTAATAAACTATGATTAGGATTGTAGGTCGCATCGCAGGATATCACAGTGTTGCAAGTACACCGCCCACCTCCGCACTTGCCTCATAAGAATGGAAGCCTCTACGCAAAACCATGCCTATAAGTCGGGCAGGGCAAGCGATTATATTATTTAAGTCAATGAGTTAAGAACCTCGAAAATGCGTCGTTTAGGAACATCAAAGATAATATTGATATACAAGCTGATACTCGTACTTATGTTTCTAATTATACCTTTTACAAACTGTATGATGCCGCGTTTTCGAACCGAATTTCGATTCTCGTTTGCAATGTTTTAGCTAGAATAGAAATAAAGTTAGCGCAACTGAATGTTAACTTTACATGTTCCAAATTGTAAATTGAACCAGTGTATGTTGTAATCTAATAAACACAAAAACTTACGAAAATAAGGCTATCAAAGTTAAATGCGGACCGAAAACTCAGTTCTGGTGCCTGGTACTAAAATTCCTTAAAATTGGTTCCCGAACTAGGTCAGTAAGAAAAACTGAACAAGAACAAGAATGATTTTATGCCCATATCTGTTATTTCGATAAGCAACATTTGCAAACAATCGAAACGTTAAATTGTGATGAATTAGTGCCCTTGTAAGTACAATGACTGTATGAGATTATTGCCATTATTGGCCTATTTAATTAAGTTTAATTTTGAACAAAAATACTTTTAACTGGAGTTAATTTGCGTTCGAACTGTTATTCGCATCACATTGCGCACTCTAATTATTTTCGGCAAAAACTCAAAATTTTTGGCAATTAAACATAAGCTAAAATCACAAGTGTAGCACTGAATAATACATGAGCGAGTAACGGTTAGGTAATTTTGAAGTTAAAAATCATCTTTATGCGCTGATTTCTATCAAATTTTACACCTTACACGAGCTTCCGTACAGTTGTGAATACTTTTAAACCACGTAAAATATTTAGCATTGATAAATGTTAAATAGTACATTGCATTTACCATTACCACTATACTTAGTTGAAACAAGGATGGTACGGACAAACTGCTGATTTTGAAACAAAAATGATACCGACTAATTGTTGAGTTGTGATTGTATCTGACAAATAAAAAATAGATGATTCACAATAGTGACTACCTATTAAAAAAATTTTGATTATGAACATTTGTAATAAAAAAATCTGTTAAATAATTGACATTGTTTAAGGATAATGCTAAATAGGTAGGATACTAATAAAATGCTGACCGGCTTTTCAAGTTTTCGGTAATCTGAAATAACATCAACATGCATTCCTCGTCCAAAACAAGTGTAGGCGATATCGTTATCAGAGAGTGCGCTCGCGCACGTGTCCGCGGCGCGAAACGTGCACGCGCCGCGACAGTCCACTGCCGCCAAGCCGTTATCTGGTATTTACCTTATCGATACCGAAATTGCCTAATGTGCATTCCAGGCTGTCTTGCAAATATTATCGTGTATCAATGTAGGCACTAATATTGGCTCACATTCTTAAATGCGAATTTGTATAGGTATGTCGAATAGGCCTAAAATATATGAAGAAGAGTCAATACATTCTACGACTCATCTCTTTCCGTTCAGACTCTACATAGGTATCCTAAAATTTAATGTGAATCTTTGCGACGCGTAAAAATATCTGTTTTGACTTTAAAGTTTAAACCTGTCTGAATTTCGTAAGGTTTGCCGTAGCGACGTTTTATTTTGAAATGACCCTGATTCCGCCGAGCGGACGCATTGGAAATCATAATTATAAACGATAAGTAGTCATTTGCATTATAATGCAAGTGGGTAATTTGGACCGCTCCCGATTAACAAATACCTTTTATTTGGGAGTAATGTAACTGTATGGTATGGTGGGTACTCATCGTCTCGGAAGACGCTGTACACTTTATACCATATCGCAACGCCACGGTACGATGAATATAGCAAGTTCAGTTGGAACATTCGAATTATTGAGATAACATACATAGGCACAGGTGAACAGTATGGGAAAGTAACAAGAATATTATTTCATTGTGGCATTGTGGCCCAGCGAAACAGTCCGGCTTCAGAAACTAATGTCTCAGGCCTGCGCTGCTTCCTGCCAATCATCAGCTGACGCAAATTCGTCTCAATAATTAGGAAAAATAAAACAAATATAAAATCAATTTGACTAATCCGATCTATATTATATTGTTTAGTTAGGAGGATAAAAGAAACTATGGAGCAAGAGAAAAACTTGCAGGGAAAATACAGTTGGAGATACATAATAGTAGTTTGTGTCACATAAGGGAACAGAATGACATATTAGGGACGTGGGCGTAGTGAGGGATTCAACTGTTAACTCCCTAAATGAAAATCATTTTGCTACCATGTGACACATATAGATTGTCAAAGGACTGTCTCATTTCAAACATAGACACAGAGAATCATACTATCTTTGTCTTACACTAGTACTAGCACCTAAAAGAAAAGGATGAGTATAGTTTTCCTGGTTCTTACTGACTGACAAATTGGTTTGACCAAGTATACCTACTCCTTTTCACATCACCCATGAAGAATTTACTATATAAACAAAATAAATTCGCCATTGAAAATTATGTGATCTAGTGGATCTACCAAAGGTACTAATTTACCTACCTATTACCGAAACATGATATTTAACGACTAAACATAAATACGAGTGTATTTACATATGTGTACCTACTATAAAAAAAATAGGTACTAGAGTTAAGGCATAATCTAAATTGAACACTAGTTTACTATGTAAAATGTTGCCTATCCTGTATTAAGACGAAACAGGAGCTGAGATTTAAATATTTTAGGTAAATATACCCATCTCGCTAACGGAAGCGGCTCCTAAAACTAGTGCGATAAAGACAAGGCGAAAATTCTCAAAAATCGAGGTTTCGTACTCGACTGTTTCCTCCTCCAAAACTTAACCAATCGTAACCGAATTTGGAAATCTAAATGATTATGAAATTATCTGTGTCGGCCGTTTTGCTTTTTTGGCTAATTGATATCAGTTTTGAATATCACGCCTCTCATTGCGGCATAGTCAATTAGGCCATTTTGGCCATTTTTGAAGGGCTCTAGCGCACACACAAAAATATCAAAAAAGGCAAAACGGTCCGACACAGACATTGACAATATTAATCTGTGTTAAAATAATCATTGCTCTAGCTTCAAAACCCACGGAGGAAACAGTCGAGTACGTTTGTATGGAGAAATGACCACTCCTGTTGCCTCTTAAAGGACGCTTAAATTAACATCATCACTATAAAACCAAAGTGCAAATGAATCACTTTGTCGTGTAGTTGTAGCATGAGTAATTATTCAGACAATTAATGTGTAATAAGCTGGCATTAAATACAAGGAACTCAGATTTGTCAGGTTTGAATTCAAGGTTTGTTACCAAACATGCAAGAGCAATTAATTAATTTAATATCATACTCGGGATCCCATTTTACTAATTAACGTTAAGTCTTCTTTACATTTTAAATTTCCTTATCGGTAGGTAACAATTTGCCGTTAAGTAGGTATATGAGGAGTTTCCGTATCTTAAAAGTACTTATTTTAAAGATTATAGAAACGAGCGACCGAATTGCTGCGAGAAATTTTATAATTATATAGATTTATTTTATTGATAAGTATTTTATTCCATTCTTGTTTTAGGAATTTTCCTAAAATTATTATCTACCATTCACTTCAGCGAAAATTGTACACCCAGGTACATGATAAATAGGTACATTATTTAATACCTATGTATGATATGATAACACATTATTAGTGCATAATAATATCGGGTTAAATAGTAATATTTATTATTCTCAAAAGAAATAACCTAACATTTCACTTCATGAGACTAAAGCTATATGTTTCGTATCACTCTCCTGTCTTGTCTGTTAGTATTTTTAACAACTTTTATCTATTTATAAGTCCCAACGGCATACCACAGGCCAGATAACATATCGACGATGAGTTTAATTAAATATGTCGATTGGGTTTTGAAGACACATCAACTTGATCAACCGCATTAATTGACCACATCTATCAGAGCTAGCGCCACTTAACATGTTCCAGTTCATTTAACTCTTTAATTAAAAACTTAAGAGCTATAGTTTTCTTCAGGGTACCTACACTATTGTTTGAAAAGTTTCCTAACAACATAAATGCGTTTATAAAAATGTCAGTGATCAAAAAAGTATGCACCTGTTTGGGGCTTACCAGCTAAGTAAAGCTCAAGATTCTTATCACAACAATTTCGGCAACAGCCTAGTAACTAATGAAATGAATGAGATGCATTTATCTATGTATGCATGTATCTCGGTATGCAGTGTTATCACGGGAGTCGACGGTCTCGCGCGGCGCTGCGGCGGCCGCAGCCCGCAGTCGCGTCGCGCGCACCGTGGCCTCCGCTCCTCTCGCGCCTCCTCCCAAACCTCTTATCAAAACATTCAGCCGCCGCTCGGGATCGATCCGCGAACGCTTGATAACGTGACTGTGACTCCAGTGATACAGTGTTGTTGTGAAACATGTGATTGTCAATTGGGTGCCTTGGAATACGGGACGAATTTTTGACAGCTGACATTTGACTATTTTAAAGCTCGTATGTAAGTTATGTTTACGTTTTTAACGTGTATCTGCTTAAATGTCATTTTTAATTGGGAGTTTCCTTGATTATATATATGAATTTACTTTCGAAAAATATAGGCAGGCCGATATCAACCCGACTTTACCCTGAACTTTACCAGAACGATCGTTTTTATTTGTAAATGCCTTAAACAAAGCATATGTTTACAACAAACATACTACTGAAAGGATCTTATTAATGTAGGTATTTAACTTTAATTAAGGACCTAGGTCATATAACAATTTCTAACATTATAATGATGTTTATGCTAAATACTCGGAGTTAAACATATTGAATTAAAAAACATGTGCCCCGCTTTGTATAAATAACCGTCGCACTTAGCCGTTACGTCTAATAATAGATCACGAGTAAGGCAAAACAGATTTTAACTTTGACGGAGTGTAAAACAGACATATTCCAAGTCGATAGAGCGTCAAAAGGCGCGTGTATTTTTACTCTCGCGCTCGTTCGAGCGTCAAAGAGTTGCCGGAACACGAGAACATCTCTGGCCATTTGAATAAACAAAAATAAGTTGAACTGTACTTTTATTCGTAAATTAACTTTACTAAGCTATATTACCGACAGAGTACTTATTCAATAACAAAAAGTTACAGTTTACGCACAAGTGCACAATAATATTTACCATACAATAATAGAGCTCGTATAAAAGTCGTTACTACCTATATTGAGTCTTGATTACGTACCGAGCCCGGTCGGGAGCTAGAAAATTTTAATACCTAATACACTATATTTTATGCAACATCCCGTAGGTCCACTTCATCGACGATAGGTTCCAAATGAAAAAAAAAAGATAAAAGAGAAGTAAATATTTAAAGCCCGAGGACTGGCGAGAAATTGTATTAAAACTAAACTGTTCACAACTTTTCATAAGTCTTAATTATGTATTGAGACGGAATTATGAAGCATTGTTACATCGACAAAATTCTGCCTTGTTTCGTTTCCCTAAACATTTCGCTCTAGTTTATTTATGTAACTGCCGTATTCGAACTTCAAGATATTCACAAGAGACGACACGTACTAGATCCATTCTAGATACGTTATAGTTTAGATTTCAACTAGTTCTCTTTTGCAGCGCAATTCGGGCAACCAATGTCACTTTTACGATAGATCGTGTTAGATATCTATTAGATGTGAATTAGATCTCTAAGTAATATCTTATGGAAATCGTTCAAGAGTATCTTCAGAATCGCGGAAATGTCAAATTTGACAGGTTAGATCTCAAACATATCGTTATCGCATCTTGGCGATGTCTAAAAAATATGTACCTAATAGGTGCCGAATCGGGCCGTTAGTATTACAACAAAGTTTAATTTCCTGTAATAATAAATACTAAACAATAAGTTGGAGAAAATACTACACGTGCATAATGAGCTACTTGTAAGTAAACGATATCGTGAGCGCATCAGTGATTACTGTGCACTTTAGGAGGAGCCCTAACGACCGTGCGCTATAGCTACTGCTTCCATGATAAACACGGTAATGCCAGTGATTATCGTAGAAAGCCGCGAGTGCACTCAATGTGCGGGTTTTTTACTTAACCATAGCATCATAGATGCGTCCGCATCAAGAAAATGCAAATGATGGATGCGCTCCCGTTACAGAATCATGTAGATTTTATTTTCATTAACAAACTCATCGATTAAAAACAACAATTAAGTGTGTATTTATAAAATAACTAGTTTACTTAATATGTGTATTATTATAATTTACATACATGCAATCGCTGTCGCTCTACCAAATCATTTACGACCGTAGGAAATCCTGCAGGAAGTTGAAATTTCCTAAACTCATTCAGATTACGAATTTGTTAGGCTTCCCTTATCTATGCGCGTTTAATTACTGTATCCGACATTTCCATTACTTATACATTTATGGAACGCAATACTTACTATGTTCGAGTTATCCGCACATTACGATGTTAAGATAGGAGCTCATTGAGGGGAGCCCGATCAGTTCGCACACGGTTATTCTGATCGTTTAACGAGTACTTGCCTCCGACAAACCATTATAAGTAAAACTCCAGACTTTGTAAGTTATATTTACAAATCTCGTGATCACATTTAAGGTGGATAACGTAAGTAAAATGTTAGGTAAGTTATGGGAATAAGTCTGCAGCGCACACGCATATGTGACCTGAATGCGGCGCGATCCTCGGCCCATGAATTAATCTGGACAATTCATCAACGCGGCCTGCTTAATTAAACTGAGTCGGGACATCTTCCCGCGTTCATGCCGCAGCGCCTTAACGACAAAAACGACGCTACTTTAGTACTTTCTTGCCACAGGACAAATTAAACTCTTAAAAACCCGTTACAAGTCCATAAACTACCTCAGTGTTTTAATACCGCATTGGCATGTAAGTTTTTCAATGATGAGTACAAATAACCCTCAATATATAGACCAATAATAAAAGTTTATGACATTGTTTGTTTTGAAAATGGCATATTAGTAGTGTCACAGGTTAACTGTGCCAACGCTGTTTGAAATAAATAAGGTTAGGTCATACTTATACATAATGCAAATTAAAGCAGTCATTAGTGTGGAAAACAAGTTATATGACAGAAACGAGAATAGCGACTATAACAGAGGTTGCAAGATACCATCTTATAAAATCAATAAAATGTTAAAAAACTATACGTAAGGCGGTTATCAACACCATCAATGACATAACAGCGCATTTGCGCTCCAAACGTTCAACTGTATCTACCTATACATTTTAGTTTCATTACAGAAACTCACTCTTCGTAACAATTACAGCTACTTATTTATGTAACTAACATATCTGGTCAGCTCATTCGTAATTATTTATTTTGCTATTAACATAACATTATCGGTACCTACAGATAAGGCTGTATTATTTAATAACTTGCCATTAACGCCTACCAGTAGTCCACACGCACAAGCTAATTTGCATTGCTAGGTATACCTTGCACGTAGACGTTATTCTTGTAAATATTCAGATGCAAGGCACAAGGGAGAAACGATATTGCTGGCCAGTTTGTATTGTTTGTATATTGTCTATTCATACATGTGCTGCAGCTGCTATTAGCATTAATTATTTTAAATCTACGTAATATATTTGTATAACTATAATATATATATCAATCACACAACGACGACCAATCTAACAACATCTCAATCGATAAAAATAAAACCCTACCACAGATTAAGATGTAGTAGGACAGGACGTATCAGTAAATGGACATTCATACTGACATGATGTGTACAATCGAGCAAACTGATTTGTGATCAAAGAATATAATACTGTTTGCGATCCACCATAGAACGTTTTCAGTTTCAGAATAATTTTACTTTTTAAATCAATATAATGCCAATGATGTAGGTATCTACTAAATCTGAAAAGGTTTCACAGTTGGTCAAAGATCCAGTTTTTCTATAGCAAATGTTGGTTAGATATGGTGTTGAAAAGTGCTTATCCTTGAAGCGTTTGTGTATGTTCTTGTAAGATTAGTATTAAGTTCATTCATTTCATTTTTTTCAAACATGATGATGTTTACATTTAATAGGTTATTAACTTACCTACGCAAAATTATCACTTCCTACAAACGAGTCGTTAGAAAGAACTTCCTGCTACTCGTAATGTAAGCTAATTTTATAATATTAGGCCCCGAGCCTCCTTTGATGATATATTTATTGAAATGGATTCAGACTAAAAAGTCAAAGTCGTTTCCTGAGTCCGCTATTACGCAATAAGTGACGATTCGTGGAGATATCTTAAAATGAAATTAAAAAGATAAGTACAAATTGTGGGTGTCGGACTGGTTTGGCGTAACTCCGGAAGCGGACAGGTTCCACGGAGGCGAGATGCAAGTCTATTAATCGGCTTTTTAGGGTTCCGTAGCCAAATGGCAAAAAACGGAACCCTTATAGATTCGTCATGTCTGTCTGTCTGTCCGTCTGTCCGTCCGTATGTCACAGTCACTTTTCTCCGAAACTATAAGAACTATACTGTTGAAACTTGGTAAGTAGATGTATTCTGTGAACCGCATTAAGATTTTCACACAAAAATAGAAAAAAAACAATAAATTTTTGGGGTTCCCCATACTTTGAATTAAAACTCAAAAATTTTTTTTTCATCAAACCCATACGTGTGGGGTATTTATGGATAGGTCTTTAAAAATGATATTGAGGTTTCTAATATCATTTTTTTCTAAACTGAATAGTTTGCGCGAGAGACACTTCCAAAGTGGTAAAATGTGTGTCCCCCCCCCGTAACTTCTAAAATAACAGAATGATAAAACTAAAAAAAATATATGATGTACATTACCATGTAAACTTCCACCGAAAATTGGTTTGAACGAGATCTAGTAAGTAGTTTTTTTTTAATACGTCATAAATCGCCTAAATACGGAACCCTTCATGGGCGAGTCCGACTCGCACTTGGCCGCTTTTAATTTTCGGTTAGGCCGGTTATGTTACGAGTACCTACATAAGTATTATATGTATTATGGTTGATTCACAAGAGTAGAGGACGATTGAGCGCCAGGTTTGTCGCTCAATCCTTGCCCTCCGTTGGATTGTAGTTAATTGTGAGTCAATTTACTCCCTACGCAATTATTTTGCAAATACTTTTGGTGCATAGTTTCATCCGCCACTATTGACGCTCACTTTAGAAGTGACATTACAGACAATAATAAAATATGTCATTTTTGTTGTAATTAATTTAGGGGCTGTTCATAAATTACCTAATCTATTTGGGACGATTTTTGATCCCCCTAAAATGATGCTTCTAATGACCCCGTTTCCTCCTACGTCTTGCTACCATCATCCGATGTCCAGACCCCCCCCAAATTTGAAATGACGTAATTTATGAATAGCCCCTTAAGAGTTCCTTGACAATACAGGGTAATACAGGGTGTACATACTTTGTAACGCGATTAGATTGCGCAGAAAGTCACTGATTGGGAAATTGATCGATTTAGAGCCCTTCAGCGCCGGCTATTAATCTATTACAGAGATTAAGTAACCTGATTTCACTAAGTACGTACAAATTATGCTAGATTTGATATTACAACTACTGAAGCATCACGCAACGCTGAGGTAACTAGATTAATTCATCACTAATCGAGTTTCGACTCATTGGGTTCTGTTGACCACCGCTAGTACGTAATGTAACCACAAGTTGCATTATTACCTAATGTACCTAATATTTTAAGTGAATATTAAAAATTACTTAGATCATTCTGGGTTGTACAGAGGTGCAAAATTATAAACTTTCAGGAAAAAAATCGTGTAATGTACATATTATGTAGTATAATTTGGAGCTAATCCATTATTAATAAAAGGTACGTTCACACTTAAATTCTTTATCTAGGTACCTTGATTATAATATTTCAAAAATTTGCCTAAGCAATAATAGGTCTATGCCTAAGCACCTCTGTAAACGTTATAACTTAACGATGCACCTTACATCCTAATATAGAATAAACATGTGATGCTTAACAATTTAAAATAGGCAAAATAATGGATTTGTTGAGTCTAACTATAGAAAAATAACTTATATTCGTTATATTATTATTTATGTTGGTAATATAGATTCAATTGATAAAATGTTGGTGTTAGTAGGTATCGCGTAGGTACATTGCCAATGAATAGGTCGTTCGCCCCAGGCTTTAGCCAGAGAACATCTATGTTCACAGCATATTAAGTTTTTACAAAAGTTATGTCTATTCCGTGACCATGAAGCATGACCAATGTTATGCGTTAAAAACGCTTAATTGATGAATTCTACAGATCACACATGAATTTAAATAATCAAAATAACCTAAGGCCATGTTTTAAATTTTAAGGCAAGCCAAAAATAAAAATATTACAGTTAGGCACCTAACTCTCGTTAAAATCAAGTTTCACTTCCAAGTGTTAATTTTAAAACGTGTTTACACAAATAAAGGAAGTACTTACAAAAACACAGAACATTTATTTCTACATACAAAAAAGTGATATGGACAGTGTGTTAAAACCGTAGAAATTATGTATAGGTTGTTTATTAGACATACCTACCCTATTGTGTTTCTCCGATCGCGTCGTATTAAATTCCTCATTGCTGAGGGTCGTGTTTATTGTACAATTACCGAGAGTCAAAGGAAGAAAGGACTTCACATTATTCCTATAAGTACTGAACCTTTCAGTCAAGGGCTCCGAAAACTGTTGTGGGATTTATGAAACGACGATTTATGACCTATGAAATTCATACAGGTTTAAAAGGTTTTTTTTATAAATTTTCTGACAGGAAACAATCTCAGCGACGGTTAGGCGAGTCGGGTTTGTTTTATTACCGCCATTACTGTCTCTTAGCTTGACGCGTGTGATTTGTGGCCTAGAAGCAAAGCGTTCACTTCCGACACCGGCGGTATAACTCGCCTTATCAGCTAATCAGTCCCTATCACACGGGTGAATTCCTCCGTTCCACCGTTAATTATTACTGCTTTAATTAGCATCGAGAGAGATTCGAAAAATATAAGAGGCATTAATGCGTATTTACTAATTGAACATGACAAATGATATACTTATATATTATTACCTAAAGGCCAAAATAAAACCCATAGAAAGTTGGTATAGAACCCTAAAAAGTACCTACCTATCCAAAGAGAGATATAACCTACGAAGTTAGAATGTTCACAAGCATGTTGTATTATCAGACTTATCTCGCCTGTCTTTTGTTATTTTGTTTAAAACATAACACCACGAAACCAAACAAAGAAATTAGTTTAATCTGTCTTACAGACAATCAGATCTTTTACAATGAACCATATTGTTTACAAACAGCTTCTATCCGGCGTAGAAATTGTGGGTACCATTGTTCGATTTTTTAAAAGCATTATGTTGTAAAGTTGTTAAATTTTTATTAATGTTTAGTGGGGTACCGTAAAACGTACCCGTGTAGGACGGTACAATCATAAACAATAAAACGAAAGCGGTCAAATAAGAATATAATGAATGACCTAATACCTACATCTTGCTATAAATTTGTTCTTATAGGCCCATTCGAACGGACCTCAAGGTCCTCAAGGTACGTCCGTACGTCTGTACATGTATTGGCACAAGCGAGACGCACGATAACTAAATAACATCATTCAGGTATCATTCTAATGTCAGTGTAGGTTCGAATCGGCCTGTGAGTCGGTTTTTTCTGCCGACTGTACCTGTGCATCTCCATTGAGTGGTGCTCGCCCACTAATACACGGCGCGCGCGCCGCCCGCCCACATGGATATAAATTGTTGCGCTAACTGTACCCAGAACAAATTGCCCATGTAAAACATAAGTAATAGACCCTAACTTTTAATTTGGACATTCATTTGTGTGAAGGTGTTTTATGAAAGGAACAAATTTACAGGCACTTTAAGAGGAAGTAGTTACGTTAAATTCATATTTACCATGCTCATGCTCGAATGTAGTTTTTGTGTGCCGCAGGTATTATGAACGTAGGTATTTGTAAAAAAAAAAACTATATAATGTCAATCTTGTGATTAAATTATAATGTTTTTGGTATAAAACTAATTAACACAACATGCCGTAATTATATAATAAGCAATTTCCAATTTTTTTTTATATATTTTTAACATAACCCAAGTTTTGGGGTTTATTTTAATTTGATCTGCCTGATGGGTTATTTTACCGGGATCGGAAGTGTTAATGATTCTTAAGAAAATCATTAAAAAAGTAAAAGGTACATGTAAATAACAAACCTGAATAAAATTATCAGAATTACAAAACAACAAGAGCCTTGAAAATACCGCATAATATTATGATTATCTTACTTTATTTCAATTGCTTTATCTACCACTAAATCTGTATACAAATTACAATGAAAGTAGGCAGAGCGCCTTTTTAGGACTGAAACACTATACTAATGATCTCGTCACAGAGAAGCAGTAAGATAACTTCTTATGATCCTAAAGGACATCCCAATCGGTATCGGGATGTTCTAAACAAGATATTTCTAACCATACTACGCACTTCAAACCCAGCTGAATACATTAAATATATAAATTGTACTGAACAATTTCCAGCAAGGGAAATAACCACTCAATCGTGAAAATAATTGAAGCTCGATGGAAACACGGATATAATCAGTTGAAAAATATGAAACGGCCATTTTTGCACAATCTTGAGATTGACTAAAAAATTACTCATTCTGTATGCTTCACCTACATCAGCTGGCGCAGAATAGCCGTGTAACACCCTGTATATTCTGTATTTCATAGTGAAAGATTTTAGAAGTTCATATGTTTGTGAACATATACACAACAATGTTGCGCGAATGTTGGCATCGCTTTTACGTATTTTACTCTGTTTAGTACCTTATTACTATTTTAGCATATTATTACATGGGTAGACTGAAAGATTAAGAGACATTTTTATCTTTATTTTACTGCAGGACAGATGTTATCAAAGCAAAATATTGAGAAGAACTTATGTTAGAATATATACATAAAATGGAAAATTATATATAGCAATTATATATTTTCGCCCCCGAAAATGCCCATATAGCAAATTTCATCGAAATCGTTAGAGCCGTTTCCGAATATATATTTGTAGCCTTACACGCACGCGCACACACACACACACACACACACACACACACACACACACACACACACACACACACACACACACACACACACACACACACACACACACACACAGAGAGAGAGAGAGAGAGAGAGAGAGAGAGACACCATTTCGATTCCGGCCACCACGTGACAGGCATAGCCTAGTGTGGGGGCCACTGGACATTATGTATTATTAAAAAGGTTTTTCTTTTAATAAATATTATTATTATTCTTCTTATTCTTATATATAAATAAATAAATATATAAATAAATAAGCAAGCAACTGCTGTGTAGTTCTTATACTACGTGTTACTTAATGCATTCGTTATAACCAAGGCACCTATTTCCGCGTCTATTTCTCTTATACGCATCAATTACTTCTGACACATTTCCGCTACAGTTATCTCATAAAACATCAACTAAAGAGCATTCCCACTTTCCAAGAACCATAAGTAGGTTAAAAATCACGTGACAGAGAAAGAGCACGGCTCTGAGTTAATTGGAAACGTTCCGTACCAGTTAGATATAAAACTACGAGTTAATTAAAAATTACATATAACTACTTTTTACTACTCAAAATACTCTTCTCATCTTTTTCCGTGCCTTTTCCCATTTAATTTTACTACTCAAAATACATTGAATTACATAGGGTATAGGGTAAATAACCGTTGACAGCGAAATAAATGAATCAAATAGGTTTGGTTTCTGGAGCCTTGCTGCGTAATACTACGTAATCTATTTTGGGCTTCTCTTTGGCCTACGTTTAAGGTAGAAGTAGCTTCTGTAGACAGCAATATCACAACATAGATGTTAAAATTGCGTAAATCTCTGCGCATGGCGTCACGAGGCGTGCCGTGTCCCGCCTAATGTCAACATCTGCACTTAATTGCTGGCGAATGCCGGCCTCTCAGGCCTCTGTCGTTTTTACCGTAAACGGTGTTTGTGTTAGAGTTAGCTCGACTCCTGGCCTAACAAACACACACCAGTCACCGTGAAATTTGTTTGATATTATCTGATAACTCTGGGCAACTCATGAAAAAGAAAATACCGGCAAAATAGTCTACTTTCAAACAAATCAAATACCTACAGCGGAGTGCATGCAAACAACACCCCGCTACACGGCCACAGCTAGCCTGGATTAGCAGAGATGAGCATGCGTGGTTTAAACGTCAAACGTGTATTCCTAAATGTTCTAAGTTAATTTACTTATACTGTGTTTGTAGCCTTTGTAGGTACTAAACAAGAGTCATATAAAGCCAAAGTTATTAAGAAAACTAGTCTCGTAAATGTAAAGATCTATACTGTAAGGGTAAAAACACCAGAGCACCATTTTGAACAATATTTATTAGGGAATCACAATAATAATCAGAGTTTTGGACTTAGGTAATACGCGACGCTCATCACGCGCAAAAACCGATCTCTAGATGACAGACGTCATAGTGTTGCTCTATTCCCGACTCGTAGTGATGTCAAGACCGCTGTTTGACGATGCCGCCTTTTAGCTCGGCCATCGCCTGACCCGACCAGCGCCCCGCAGGTCACTGTCATCAGTGCAGCCACTGAAGTCTGCCACAGCCAACGCAGTCGCAGCAAGCTGGGTCTTCACCAGGTGGATGTAGCCTCCACCAGTTCAATATTCTGCGAATTGAACAAGCACCTTTTACGCTCAGCCGATATACAAGCCTTGGTCCTTTTGAGTAATTCGACTCGAGTTCCGTTGAAACGGTCTATTTCGTTATTATCAACTTACACCAAGATATTTAGTTCTATTTCAGTCGAATTGGAGTAAGGGCTTAAGCCGACTAAACCAAATGTAAGAAAACATGACCAGGCTAGGTACCAAATAATCCGTGGTATGAGAGGTGTTAGGATATGCAAGTCTGCTCAGCACTTGCTTGAAATACACAAAAGGCTTAATTCACGTGCATATGACACCAAGAGGATATAAATACCAATTAATTAATTATGCAAAATAATAAAATATTGCGATGAGCGTGACATCTAGCGGCAGGTAGATAAACCACCCCCTTTTTTTGTAACACCATTTAACATAAATTATTTTCTTGTGAATAACGTCATATAACTTTGAAGGATTTATTAGATTTTGATAAATTTCTAGCATGTATACCCATGCAGCTAACCCAAACCTTCCATTGAGCGGTGCGTTCATACTGACCGCTTAACGTAACAATGACTATTTGTGTCGTTTTAAAAGCAAAGACTTGGAACAAACTCACAATTGGCTTCTCCGTTGTAGGATGTAAGACTCCCTCGCATGCACGCACAAAAATGCGTACAACTCGTGAGAGGCTAACATGGGACACGTCTCATGCATGTGCGGAGCTGCCTAGGCTAGGACACCACTGCCCTTGTAGGCGCAACGACCGTAGAAGTCGGCCCTTCACGATAAGGTTGTCACGGAGCCCGGTGCACGCACTCGCTCCAACTGGGTATTTCGAACAGGCACTCCCTCCAACTCTACTGGATCCGGTACTTCGCCAGCGATCCCTAGAAGGTATAAGTGCAAGCAACCCTTTCAAGGTAACCTTGAGATCATCAGTCTTAAGGTCATTAAAATATCCTTTTGTAAACAAGGTCTCAAGCCAACCTCTCAAGGTCAACAACAAATAGTACGATACGATATAGATAAAACATTCATCGGTAGTAGAAATAATGGTCCTCTTAAGGATAATATCATATCACATGCAATGGTCCGCCTCTTAAAGCCTGCACTGCAGATACCAGGAACAAACTAGCCTGTTAAAGATAGTCTTGTATCACATGCAATGGTCCGCCTCTTAAGGCCTGCACTGCAGATATACCAGTAACAAAATTAGCCTATTAAGGATAATCTAAGCTCACATGCAACGGTCCGCCTTTTAAGGCCTGCATTGCAGCAAATACCAGTAACAACCATCCTCTTAAGGATAGTCTTATATCACATGCAATGGTCCACCTCTTAAGGCCTACACTGCAAATACCAGTAACAACCATCCTCTTAAGGAAAGTCTTATATCACATGCAATGGTCCGCCTCTTAAGGCCTACACTGCAAACACCAGTAACAACCATCCTCTTAAAGATAGTCTTATATGACATGCAATGGTCCGCCTCTTAAAGCCTACACTGCAAATACCAGTAAACAACCATCCTCTTAAGGATAGTCTTATATCACATGCAATGGTCCGCCGTTTAAGGCCTGCACTGCAGATATACCAGTAACAAAATTAGCCTATTAAGGATAATCTAAGCTCACATGCAACGGTCCGCCTTTTAAGGCCTGCATTGCAGCAAATACCAGTAACAACCATCCTCTTAAAGATAGTCTTATATGACATGCAATGGTCCGCCTCTTAAAGCCTACACTGCAAATACCAGTAAACAACCATCCTCTTAAGGAATGCAATGGTCCGCCTCTTAAAGCCTACACTGCAAATACCAGTAAACAACCATCCTCTTAAGGATAGTCTTATATCACATGCAATGGTCCGCTTCTTAAAGCCTACACTGCAAATACCAGTAAACAACCATCCTCTTAAGGATAGTCTTATATCACATGCAATGGTCCGCCTCTTAAAGCCTACACTGCAAATATCAGCAACAACCACCCTCTCAAGGATAGTGACAAGCAACAGGCCGCTCCTTAAAGCCTCTGTTGCGATTACCGGCGCCAGGAAGTAGCCTATTAAGGATAGCATCCCTTGCCAAGACTAAAGTAACAGCCCTTCTTAAAGAGCACATAATAATTAAAGCTCTATAGCAGACATTGAAGAGAGTAAGTAATATAAATAAAATAATCACTCAGTTCTCAATCCGAGTGTCTAATAAAATTAATCAAGCACAATGTGTTTATTTTAGTCGCCAAACCTGTTAACAAAACGCATAAGTATGACAACAGTAACCCAGTTCTAAATCTGGGATAAAACAAAATTACAACTCGATTCCAAACTCGAGAGTAAGTAATATAAATAAAATAATCACTCAGTTCTCAATCCGAGTGTCTAATAAAATTAATCAAGCACAACGTGTTTATTTTAGTTGCCAAACCTGTTAACAAAACACATAAGTATGACAACAGTAACCCAGTTCTAAATCTGGGATAAAACAAAATCACAACTCGATTCCAAACTCGAGAGTAAGTAATATAAATGAAATAATCACTCAGTTCTCAATCCGAGTGTCTAATAAAATTAATCAAGCACAATGTGTTTATTTTAGTCGGCAAACCTGTTAACAAAACACATAAGTATGACAACAGTAACCCAGTTCTAAATCTGGGATAAAACAAAATCACAACTCGATTCCAAACTCGAGAGTAAGTAATATAAATGAAATAATCACTCAGTTCTCAATCCGAGTGTCTAATAAAATTAATCAAGCACAATGTGTTTATTTTAGTCGGCAAACCTGTTAACAAAACACATAAGTATGACAACAGTAACCCAGTTCTAAATCTGGGATAAAACAAAATCACAACTCGATTCCAAACTCGAGAGTAATATAAATGAAATAATCACTCAGTTCTCAATCCGAGTGTCTAATAAAATTAATCAAGCACAATGTGTTTATTTTAGTCGGCAAACCTGTTAACAAAACACATAAGTATGACAACAGTAACCCAGTTCTAAATCTGGGATTAAACAAAATCACAACTCGATTCCAAACTCGAGAGTAAGTAATATAAATAAAATAATCACTCAGTCTAATAAAATTATATCTCAGTTCCTAATCTGAGAATATACTCGTAGTCAGTTCTTAATCTGAAAACGGTACCTGAAATAACGGCATTTTCCCTTAACATGGAAAATATAAAATAATAAGCAGATGCTACTATGCAACCAATTGTAAATCATCATGTGCAACTTGGCTTGCCTCTTCCGTGCCCCTAAATAAAGGCAACACTCTTACTATACCACCATTGAACTACAGTAGAGCCTGAACAGAAGTTCATGTTATCGAGGTTCCTCTCTTACCCAGGTTCGCCTTATCGAGGTTTCACAAATTGTATTTTTCAACCATCATGAAGTCTATATTGATAATGATCAATCAGTCAAATCATGGCACATATGCTTAAACCATAAAGCTTCCAATCCCAAGACACACATGGTTGATTTTCTCCAGCTGTGCATGTGCATTTTATGTGTAGATAACTCAACACATCATCATCCAGGTTAACTTATACCTGCACAAAACTAAATAATTTTGTTAAATGCCATGCAAGCACACATTGTAAGGTAAATGAGTTCATAACATAATAAACCACAATTTAAGCATTTTTCAAAACAATGAAATACATACTTAGTGAACCCACAAAATTTGTGGTTATTATTTATAACTTCTGATTTATGAAACCCAGAAGTAATAAAAGTGTACTGTTTTATAAGCAAACAGTACCATAACACACTACAAGTTCAGACGAAGACCGTCAATAACTTCAAACAGTAGCTCATGACATGATATTCTTCAGTCAATGTTCATTAGCAGTGAATGGGTTAAAATAGTTATTTGGAAAGCTTTAACCAAGCTATTTACCTTCGTTTAATATTCATCCATTTAACACTTAACTGACCGGTACGTTTAGAGTCCAGTAGCACTTGTATGTAAAGACATGTATATCATATAGACCGTCAATATTCATATTGACTCCTGAAAGTATTCACCTCGCTTACCATTAGCAACAACCTGCTTTACCAGTGTCATACTCAGCTTAATAAATATCTTGTTCAATATGTCCATCTCTTTGACAAGATTAAACCTTGGAAACTCCTGTAATCATACTTCATCGGTGCAAGTATTATAAAATTATGGTCAAAACTTCACCAGCAATAAAGTTTTGTTATAAGGAAATGCATCTGAAACATACTGTTAGAACACAAATGATTATCATTGTCAATACCCCCATCACTTGACAATGTCATGCCAATAACTTTCATTAGTTTGGTAAGTCTGTTTAAATATATGTCTTTGGTTCATTTTATAACATGACATTTTGTGAAAAATATTTGCAATGCAAACTTAAACCAACATCCCAATGAACAAAACAACAACCACAACATACTATAAGCTGTATGCAATTAATTTGTATAAACATTCATAAGATTTTTCATACATAGAACCAATCAATAATATGTACAGACAGAAATTTTCTCAACATCTCACATGATTTACTGCCTTATTTATCTGTATGTCTGCAGCTTAATGTTAATTGCAAAGATGCAGGAGGTTATATGTTATATGAACTGTCTTTTAAAATATTCAGTCCGAGGAGGCTCCGGAAACATGGAGTGACTACATTTGTCGCAGACACTACTAACCAGCTTGAAATAAATGTCACCTTTCGCTTATTCACAAAGCGCATTTTACTAACCACACACAGTCAATGTAACACGTACTGACCGTTAGTATATATGTACAACATGAACAAACATTTTATTTCTAAATAAATACCTCATTTTCCATGACATCGGAGATTAGTCACTTATCAACATATTTTCTCCATATAATGAATTAGTTGAACACTAGGACATATTATACCTGGCATCCATAACCAACTAATTTTGAAATATTAGCCATGTCCATCCGGGTTCATTACAGAGGCCTGACCCGATAGCCACTCTAGTGTCTTCAATGACGGTATGGTCGTTCAATTCAAGAATCATTGCTGTCAAATATCTGGAAATTACACAAACCAAAAACACACCAACAAAGCATTATGTCAGTTGCAATAAGCATGTGTAATATCATACACACACACATATGAAACAACAAGTAATTTCTCCTTATTGTTGTTGTAACCAATATTCCAGTGTTTTTGAAAACTTGTAATCTATTTTAATTTGACTGAAAGGATAAAGTATTAAATAGCACTCATTGTTAATCATGAAAGCATAATACCACCATACATATAGCATCAATCAAGGCTAAATTTACATTACCAAACTTGTTTTATATGCTTTTTACTTGAATGCAAATCTCACCACGACACAAACTTTAGAAAATGTTCATAGCATTTTGTTAATATGTCATGTAGACATACTTAATCACATTATGTTATGTATCTGAAAGCACATAGATTACAAAAATAACACAACATATAAGTGAGGCAGTGAATATTTACCACTATGGCCCCGGAGCATTGTTAGGTGTTGGATCAACACAGACTTCTTACCTGAGTTAACTTTTACCTGAGTTACTCTCAAATCCCAAGGATTTATTTTATTCATACCAATATCAAAATTCAAGAGTACCTAATGGTATCTGTCAGCTTATGTCTTGTGATCTTCTGCTGTGAATATTGTAATATACATACATGCCAGCAGCCTTATTACACTGTCAATATGTATTATTTTTGACAGTCATGATCATTGATGTACATAAACTGAAATAGGTATCTGAAAGCAAACACAAAACACACGGCAAGGCTCGATACGCCAACAGCCAATAGCCGGCACAGGTTAGTTTTTAGGTTATTCTTGTAGGTATGATTTTGACACCAATCTTGGACTTTGTATATTTAAGTCCCTAACTGATGAGTGGTGTTGGTGCATTTACTCATTACAATCAGATTAACGATCAGAACAATGAAACAAGGAAGGACTACGCGCGGTAAATTTCGTAATGTCAATTTCGACAAATTATATCGTAGTAGGCGAGGAATCACTATCGCACTTCTGAAGCTGTAAGGGTAAAAACACCAGAGCACCATTTTGAACAATATTTATTAGGGAATCACAATAATAATCAGAGTTTTGGACTTAGGTAATACGCGACGCTCATCACGCGCAAAAACCGATCTCTAGATGACAGACGTCATAGTGTTGCTCTATTCCCGACTCGTAGTGATGTCAAGACCGCTGTTTGACGATGCCGCCTTTTAATACATATGTAGTTAGGAAACATAATGCAATGTTTATGAAAGTTAGGATGAAGTATACAAATTTATTAGACGCAAGAGATGCTATAAATTTTTAATACTTATTAGGTACGTAGGTGAACATTTATGCTCTATGTAGATGTTGTAAAGTTGGTATATGTAAGAACTCGAATCTTATGAGTCTAAAGAGAACTCGACTTCATTTTTACGAGCCCGTAGCTAAAAAAAACTTTCAAGTCAATGATTAAGAACTAAAATTAAGTCTTAAAATTGAGAAAGTCATACGATACACACGCAATTCTAGACAAAATACTTATAGAACCTACATATATAGATATTAATACTTTATCATGTTTTCAATAAGAACTTTACTGCTAGAAGTAAACCTATAAAAATCAGCTCGATGGCGTATCATTTCTAGTAGGTAATGTATGTTTAGGTTTTATAGAGAACATAACTACACGTTAGTATAATTTTTCCATTATTTTGTATCTACCTACACTAAGATCAGAATCTGATAAATAATGTTATTACAAACCATAACCCTTATAGGTATAGTATTTATTCACTTCAGAGTAAAAAATTATACGCATATTCATAGCCACGTAAGTACATAGTATAATTCACTTACGCATATCATTAGGTACTATTAACAGATTCAAGAAAGTTGTTTAACATTAAGAACTATTACATCAGTATGTAAATAATGTATTTAGTTATTTATTGCCCGTAAAAGCTCAACAGCCACTAGGAATCTCTCTATTAGCATGTCACGGTGACGGCGAGTACCTATAGGCTGACATTGCCATTAGGACACAGATCACTTACTATTAAATGGGTCATGTACTTTATACAAACGACTTGCGCTAACTACGTATAAGTAGTCGCTTTCATTCTAATTTTGTATAATTATCAACCTTTAGTATTCTTAGGCAGTGCACCTCTATATTCAACACATGTATTTGTCATGATCGCTATACATTTTTGACAGCAACATACGAAAGATTAACGTGACCGGGCCACTTTTGACTAGTTATGGTCCGAGAATCCGTAAATTTAAAAATTCTTAAAAACAAAATTGATGTTACAGGGATAAACTTTAAATGTTGTACATAGTAAAATTAGGTACGTGTGATGCAACTGAGTGGTGCGATATGCAACTTCACAAGTACCTAAACTAGCCATGTCCGACGATCACAAGTCCGAGCATAGTTTGTAATGCGAAGTCTATGGGAGGTAGTAGACTACCTCCCATAGAACCATTAGGCACTCTTTCAACGCCGTCCTATTGTCCTGCGATGGATGGCGATAAACATTCTCTACGTGATGGAATTTTTATATTTCCGATCCATAGACGTTGGTTGAATTATTATAGAAATAATTTATAACTGAGCTGTTATTGAACACATAAAATAATAATCACTGTCAGCGCCGTGTTGGTTACCAAAGAACCATACATCGGAGTTTTCGGTGCGGAAATGTTTTACACTAGCCAAAAAAATAGGTAAAAACTGTAAAAACCGATGCTAATTTAACATTTCTAAGCACATTTGGAGCTTACTACCTATTTTTAATTCATAATAGTCTGGTAATGATTTTATAATTATTGTAAAATAATGACCATAAACAAAGTTATAAATACACGAAATCATTCCCACACCAAAAACTCTGATGTATGCAAAGAAAAAAAAGAATTAATAAGCGAGCCTTTATTCCCAGCTTTTGTATTCCCTGTTAGTCAACGTTCGCCTAATATTAAACGTCAACAAAACACTTCGTAATTTTAGTAGCACCTAAAAATGTTCCTAAAATTTTTCAATCCTGCCTTTTATTTTATTATTATTTCCCTGAAATCGGAGATTAAAGTGAGACATTTTATGAAATGAAATGAAAATGTTTATTTCAGGCAACTAATTAATAGCTCATAAATAAATACCTTAACACAAGCATACATATACATAAATACCTGTAGTTTACCTCGCTTGATTATTTTTATATTTGACAACGCCTCCCCAGCTCAGAATTCTCGCTTTGCTCTGCATTTAATGTACCACTCTTGTCGTTAATACCTACATAATTTTGTTCCCTATAATGCGTGTAATCTACAATTTATTCAAGTTTATTCCTCGCTTGCGAATTAAATCAAGATTGGTTTAGGAATTCAATTAGAAATAAACATAAAACCTAGACTTAGTATTATGATTACAGTAGCGCAATGATATTATTTTATATTGAAGTTATGTTTCCTGTAAGAGCTCGTATCTTTTACATCGAACGAAGCTGCACTTGACGTATAATCTGATAAATTATTTGCAGTTGCGTCCATGCCGCATCCCATGTGCAGGTGGTAAATTCAGAATAAGATAAATATTATACGTATTTCATTTCAATCGCAATACGTCCTACTCGCTCTCATAAACATATTGATGGTGGAAGAAATAAAATTGGTATCGTATTTTCAAAATCTGAATAGGCTTCCAGTCCAGTGCTCTAGCATGATGTGAGTTGAGTCATCCGAACGCTTCGCGTTTAGTACGACACATCGTATTTATGTCTAGGTTATTTATACTTAACATCAATCGTGACTTGAACATAAAGTTAAAAACTACCAACAACATATTATAGTACTCATATGTATGTAAATATTGTAAATTAAATTCTTTCAACGATATTTTAACTGTAGGCTCTATTCCAATGAATGATTTTATAAACAAACCAGGTAAGTGTGCACCTTATCTTTTTAATCTTATCGTGCATGTATCGGTTGAATTAATTACATCACTTTCTCAATGTTACGTTATAATCAACTCTCTTTAACTCAATGAAAGTTTTAAAAGAATCAGATCAAACAAAAACGGATTTCGGCAAAGCTTAACAGGAAATACCGTGAATATTTTGATATGAAATTCAATCATTGGCCGAGCTAACCGGAACTCAATACGGAACACTCATCCGCAAAAACATTACTTTTAGAATTATCCTTCCTTGTTTTTACCAAACAACATGGTATATTTTTAGAAGCAATTTGCATAGGTAGGTATATATAGCTTTTGTGCATAGATTGTAACACATTTTTAAGTGCGTTTCAGACCTATGTTCGTGATTTTTTTTTCTATCAAGCTAAAGTCAAAAACAAGATTTCAATTAATGAAGTCACTAAACAAAATGCTCAAAATTGCTAATTAATTTTTTAACAACCCTTTTGTGATCTAAAACAGCGGTACGTTTTTTTCAAAAACCCCGCTCTTGAACCTATGGCACCTTAAGTTCGAATCATGCTCGCCGCGATGAGTTCTACCATTTTTCATTAAATTGTTCCTACACCGCGGTTTTTAAACTTAATGAAATATTATTTAACAACGCACTATAATGTTTTAGAAATACCACATTTATGTTACTCTGTGCGGCCATTTAGTGCCGTGCGTTTTCAGTTCTGGCAAAAGCTGCGAATCCATTGATATAGAATAAAGAACTGGATACCCAATCAGCCGCAAAAAATGGCCCCACAAAAGTAACGTTGAAACAGATCACGCGTTACTTTTTCGTTTAGTCTTGTTTGAAACGCTCAAATGTGAAGTTGTCAACAATTACGAAATGTGCCGTTAAAATATTGTAAAAATAACAATGATAAAACAAGGAAAAATGATGGAATGTATTTCTTTCGGTTAGTTATTTGGATAGCATTACATAATTTATGTAATCTGGTGGTAATTTTATGGTTTTGAATAAATTAATTTGTTAGTACCAAAGAAGGGATGTCAAGGAACAAAAAGCTAATGAGTCGATGTGAGGTCAATATTTTTTTATATTTTTATATGGAATTCATAACATAAGGAATAATATTATGTTTAAATTCAAGATTTCCAAGAAAACCTATGCGACGTGCAAAGTGGACTGCTATTTAATTATAGCAAGAGATAGGGGTGATGCAGTTTTAAACAAAGCAAAACGGCACTTGTGTGATCGGCCCATTTCCCTGTTTCCGACAACCAATAAGGGCTTATATCGACTAACTGTAAATGCTAAACCTGTCTGAACACAGTGACAACCACAGGATTTTTTTGGGTTATTTCCACCAACTCGCTTTGGTGGTAACTAGTGGGAATTATTTTTCCCAGTAGTTACCAGTGGTAAAAGGTGGGAAAAAAATTCCTAGTAGTTGCCACTGATATCAACTTGGTGGTAACTAGTGGGAATAACCCGATTTTTTTTATAAAGTATGGACTTTATAAAAAAAATCCAATCAGCACCTAAATGTCCCCGTGCACCCGTGCGATGAGTAAATGTAGATCTAAAATACACAGTTATTTTATTTAATAAGTTGAATTTATTTCAAGGAAATTAGTATTTAAAGACGTATATACTTATTAAAAATTTAATTTGTTTGAATTTGAACCACGAATTAATTTTATTTGAACTCCCGATTAAATTAAATTTGTTTTATTTATTACTTCAATTGGTTTTTCTGTACATACCTATTAAAGTGTACCAAAGTGACTCCATTCGTTCATTATTCTCGTTTGACGTTGCTTGACGTAAATACGTTACGTTTAGTGCCATCGGACTAAATTTTTTAACAGTGTTGGTACTTATGTATGCAAATTTGACACTTAATGCTAACGACATTAAGCTCTTTTCTGTACGAAACATTTATCTTGACTCAAAATTTACGTAAGCGTTTTTATCATCAATGCAAATGGTGCGAAACGTCATTGGGATCCACATTTGTTGACGTTTTTGTTCTGCTTTGTGTGTCTATTTCTTTTATATTAAGTCAGTGTGCGAATCACATAATTTTACTTGGTCCTAAATAGCCCTAACGGGAAACGCAATAAGTAATGTCCATATACATAGCTAATTCGTAATAAGTAACTATAAGTTCTAGCCTTTAAAAGCCTTTAGAAGTTTAGAACAAGACCATAATATAATATGCATGAAAGATACAGTGGCGTGTTACATGTATTTGTATGTTTACGAATCATATGGGATGCCTGTGTATCTTACAGGCATTCCATATGATTCATATATAAAAACGTGTACATTTGAGATGTTCGCTAAGAGCAACATACAGGGCCGTCTTAAACTATGCTGGGGCCCCTGGGCACACAAGAATTTGGGGCCCTTTGGGAAAGTAAAGAAAGCTAATTAAATTAAAAAAATTCTACTATGACCTTATATTTATTATGGGTAATCAAATATACTGTTACTGTTTGTCTTTGGGGGCCCCCTGAGGATGGGCACGGGTCCCGTGTGCCCTTATGGTAAAGACGGTACTGGCAACATAGGCATCTTGGCCCTATCATTAGGTACATAAGTACTAGTCGCTATTAGCGGCGCGCGCGCACCTGTCTGGGCCGATGTCAATGGCCGTCAAACGTGCCCTAACTATAGCACGGGATATAACTAAACGTCACAGACTTACTCCCTCTGACAATGCATTATGAAGGGTTTAAGTTTAATTATTGTCCGACAGTATTTAAGAATATGAATAAATGAAAAAACTATAAAATGCTAGCTATTAATATTAGATTTCCAGTGAAATGTGTATTAAAATAAACGAATATTGTTGCATTTAGATGGTAAACATACGAGACATGCTGATGGGGCAACATTTCAGGAATGTATTGTGTAGGCACATATATGTTTGACGTTTCCAACCATCATGTACCTAAACGAAGAATAATATTTTAATCAATCAATCAATATCATTTATTTGCAAGAATACTTAATTATAGTTTAAGGGCCACTTACACCATCCCACTAACCCGAGGTAAGAGGTACATCAAACTGTTAACCCAGTGTCAAATTGAACTGGTAACCATGGTAAATAACTCCAGGTTTAAATTGTTAGTGAGATGGTGCAAGTGGCGCTAAGTGATTAAGCTCCGAGGCGCCTTTAATTACTTCTACTCTTTATTGCTTGTTTTTTCTCCTTATCCCCATAATTATTTTGTTAATATTTGTAAGTTATATACACGAGTGAGAAACCATTTTAAACTGGCATTTACGATGTCATATTAAATTCGTTTGGGAGAATGAAGACACGTTAGTGCTTGTGAGTTGTCTTATATGCGCCATCTATAGTATAATTGATCTGAGCTACATGTACAAGACGACGGTCACATCACATGTCTACTCGTACCACGAACCGCAAGTAACTTAATTGCTTGCATTGCTTATACAACGCGTTACAAAACGACATTTACCATCCGTAACTGCTAATTGTTGATTGTTAACGCAACGAGGAGATTAGGTGTTAAGTTTACTTCCCATATGGTGTGGTGTAAGAAGTGTAAGATGCCTAAAACTCCTAAGTTAAATTTTCATTCAATGTTTTATACTCGTATTATTGCTACTTACAAGACAATTTAATTCAAGATGGGTGTGAATTTTTTGTAGGTAAAGGTAAATTTTACGTAATAAGGACTTACGAATATGTAATATCAGCATTTTGTCCGAGTAGCTATCTTGTTCTACTTTTCATTTAAAATTATTTATTTCAAATACAATTGCATACCTACAGTTAAGATAATATAAACATCAATATCAATATCAGTTTAGACAGATTTATTTCTTTTCATTAGAAGTTAATAAACGCGTGCAAAAGACCGGAAATACAGTCGGCAAAATAAACGTATATAAAACGACAATAGCTAATTTATTTAAATTTATTTTAAAGCTATACTTGGTCAACCAGATCTTGACAGTAGAAAAAGGCGGCAAATTTGAAAAATGTAGGCGAGAAGGGATATCGTCCCATAGAAAATTTGAATTTCGCGCCATTTTTACTGACAAGATTTGGTTGACCAGCTATAACCATGTTTATTCCTCTGTTCTTATTTAGTACATGGATAACATACATAGTCAGTAAAACTACGCGGCATATCTTCACTCGGTTACTAGGAATCTTAAGTGGGAAGTAATCTAGGGATAATTTAAAACTATTATCCTGCCTTACGCAGTACGATTCGTGGCGTTCGTCAGCGCTGAGCGCGCGCAAGGAATTCGTCGTATTATGCAATTAGCGACCACTAATCTCAGGTAGGTAGGTACCAGTAACGATGCGTTACCGCGACGGAACGATTAAAAAATATCTGCACTTTACCTACTATTTCAAATGTGCACAAAACTTGCTTTTTCATAGAACACTGCGTTGCGTCACGACGTGCTAATATGGTTTGGAATGCAGCCTGGCTACATTTAAGTCAACCTACGGCTAGGTACTATGTATGTATGTTATTAAATAATATTGTTTAAGCTCAGCTCATGTTTACACCCCAAAGATAGCCTTTTTTCCTTAATTTTAAAGCCGATCTCAATAGACAAAACATTTTCGAAAATCAATTGATCAAAGTTTATGAAGAAATAAAGATTTCATTAATTACATGTACCTATATACCTACCTACTTATTTTTTATCGCGTTCTAAAAAAAATGTGGCCAACTGTCCTTATGTTGTTTTACACAAGAGCTTTGTGAAATTAATACCTTCACCTATTTTAAAAAACTTAATTAAACACCTTGATATCATAAATCTCATAATACAGGGTGACATTTAAGTCGTGATCAGTAATATGTTTTTCTAACTCCATAAACAACGAGCAATTTAATGCCCCTACTCTTATTAAAATCAGTCAAGGTTTTTTTATTTTTTTGTTCATATTTTGTCATTTATTTTACGTTTATAAGTGGCAATGTGGTATTTAAACAGCTTTGTAAGATATTTCAAATGAAAAATTGAGTAAATTTTATTTCTAACTGGGACAAATGACAAAATTGATGTCAATGACAGTTCCGATTCAAAGAGACGATTCAATTTACTAATTTAAATATCTTAATAAGCCGTTGTCAGATCCTAAATCCACTTATAAAAGTAAAATAAATGACAAAAAGTAAAACAAATCTTGTCTGATTTTAGCAAGAGTAGGGGTATTAAATTGCTCGTTGTTTATGGAGTTAGAAAACCATATTACTGATCACAACTCAAATGTCACCCTGTATAATTATGATCATAACACAGCATTTTCAAAAAATACTTATAGTATACAATAGGGTGTTATTGTGAAGTTGTTGGTGACTCAAATTTCGGCCTGTTGAAATTGATCGTGGAACTTGGAAAAAGCTATAGATCCAAATGACAAATCTTTGCTGGTTTTCATATCGTTAGTCCAAGGAAAAATATGATGGCAGACATAGTTACATAAATACACCGAGTTTCATGAAGTTTGCCTTATAAAAGTACGAATTTTATTAGACACAATAACAGCCTTGATAAACTTAATAGTGTAATTCAGATTTAAAATATACGAAGCTCCCTTGTAGACTTGTTGTGGTGCGGCCCTTCACTAAAAATATATTCTTCTTAAAAATGTTTAATGGTTTTAGTAATTAAAAGTTACTTCGTTATAGTGCGTCGTTAATGTTCAGATCAGGGCATACACGACCGTAGAGCACTTAATTTATTTAATTTTATTGCTTAAAATTTTATTCATGCATCTATTTTTACAGCTTATCCCTTGAATAATTTATAATCTCGCTAAGTTGATTTGTGGGCTATTAAGCCAGTCGTAGAAATTGTTATTATTGCAATTAGCATTTTAATACGCACTCTAACTAAATGTTCAATGAATAAAATTACTAAATTAAACATTTCGTCAAAGATCATGAATTATGGCACATCTGCTGAGTTTGGAAAACAAAAAAAAAACTATGACAGAAAACACTAAATAATAATAAAAAATCGAATTGAATGCTCGACACGGCGTTATTTTATGACGCACGGGACTGTTACCAGCCTAGACCGTAAATTATTGTCTCTGTATCCATTACTGGCGTCTGGTTTACGGTGCTCCAAACTTCAAAATTTCGCGGTAATCATCACCATACTAAAGACGATAAAAACATCTTAACAATGCCAATAAGTAGGTCTCGCAAAATTTTTGAACGTGGTCTTTGCAACTTTACATAATAGGTTATTTTTACTTTTATTTATTTATAATAACAAGGAAATAAAAGTACCACAATACAAGGATTTGCGAAATTGCGAATTGCTTCTAAGCTAAACTATTGTGTTAAAGTTTGCTGGTGCAACGTAAATCCACAAGAGCCCGCCACGCGCAGACACGTTCACGCTCTGTTACGTCGAGCGGATACCCCACTTACGCCGCTCGCCTACTGACCAGGACCACTCCATTTCGATGAAACCACTCGATTAGAACCTAATTAATATTTATTCAGCATTTGTACAACAAAAGTAGATGCTTTTAGGGTCAATGGTTCGGCGTAACTAAGCAAATCACATGCCTAATAAACCTTGATATCTGTGACAAGGCTATTGATTATCAAAGGCTCTGAAAAATTGATTAAATACTTAATTAGATACTTACCTATTTGCCATTACATTTGATTTCTAATTTATTAAAGAAGGACTCAACTGACATTCAATTGACATTGAAACCGACAAAATAAATATTATTAATTACTTAAATAACGCGGTTGTTTTATGCGAAACGCAGCGTCGCATATTGGCTCCTTGATTACTGCTTTTATACTGTAAATGATTTTATGAATCATACAAAGTAATGTTTAGCAATAATTTCTTAAACTAGGTTACTCAGTTTCATGCATCTGAATTAAAGCTTAATTTTACTGATGTTACCATTTCGCATATGGTGCTGTTAGTTATTATAGATTATAGTATTTTAGAATATAATAAAATTATAATAAGAACTTATGTCCTATTAAACCTTGTAACATTTGCATACTGTTTAAAACAGTCAGGAAAGGTGAAACAATATTTTACACTAACACATGTAATATTTAGCCTTTTTTTGCAAATAAATTATTGTTTGTTTGTATAAAACATTCGCGTGCTTAAAACTTCTACTGTAACTGTTGACAACGACGTAAAACATAAGAAAATACTATAAAAAATAATGGAAAAATTATAAATAGATGCCATAATTGATGCTTGCAAATATTAATTTAAGCGTTTCGCTTGGTAAATTAATGTTAGAACACTTGGTACAAAATTGAAAAGCAATAGGTAAGATTGTGTCGTGAACGTGAAAATTACCAAGCCGATATTGGTGACGGTGAGTGTACTGTCAATCGATTCGTTGCTATGAATAGTCGCATTAAAAATCTGGCAAAGGTTTTGCGTGTTAAATATACGCAATAAAAAGTGGCCAAGTGCGAGTCGGACTCGCCCATGAAGGGTTCCGTATTTAGGCGATTTATGACGTATAAAAAAAAACTACTTACTAGATCTCGTTCAAACCAATTTTCGGTGGAAGTTTACATGGTAATGTAAATCATATATTTTTTTTAGTATTATCATTCTCTTATTTTAGAAGTTACAGGGGGGGGGGGCACACATTTTACCACTTTGGAAGTGTCTCTCGCGCAAACTATTCAGTTTAGAAAAAAATGATATTAGAAACCTCAATATCATTTTTGAAGACCTATCCATAGATACCCCACACGTATGGGTTTGATGAAAAAAAAATTCTTGAGTTTCAGTTCGAAGTATGGGGAACCCCAAAAATTTATTGTTTTTTTTTTTTCTATTTTTGTGTGAAAATCTTAATGCGGTTCACAGAATACATCTACTTACCAAGTTTCAACAGTATAGTTTTTATAGTTTCGGAGAAAAGTGGCTGTGACATACGGACGGACAGACAGACGGACAGACGGACAGACGGACAGACAGACAGACAGACAGACAGACATGACGAATCTATAAGGGCTCCGTTTTTTGCCATTTGGCTACGGAACCCTAAAAACGATGTAAATACTTAGATATAAAAATCTGTTAGAAATAAGACTCGGTGCGAGTTAGTTCCACGCTTATTTTTCTGTACACGCAAGTACACCGCGAGTTATATCTGATTATTAATATTCTCATAACGGTATCAATACGTGCGTGCCTTACGTACAAAGTGATGCTCCATTGGGACAAATACCGATACACAACTCTGAATGTACTTTATTTATTATATACTTGGTTCGAAACTTGTGTTGTAACGAAATACAACATTATTTTAGCGCATCTTTTAACAAATTTTTCCAAAGCTCTACTTAAACTTGTCAAATTTTGAAAAAAATATGAAAATATAGCGTAGGTATCAGAAATTTTGTTGCACTAAATTATCAGATTATCACTTTGTTTTAGTTTATGGAATAATACTTTTTATGTTAGAACCATGGTCTAATAAAACATGGTCTTCTCTTCCCAGAGTGTCACTTGTCTACGTCACAATAACATTGCCACTTTATTTCAACATAACATGTTACATGGGTACATTATATCTATGGATAATAAGTTAATTTATTTCTTTATAATTTAATAATTTTCATTTATATGTATTTTATCTTAAATTTTACAATAACACGTCATTTTTAATTATTCATTAGCAATATCTTCCGATTCACGAAAGAAATTTCAGACGTTCGGGTAATTCTGTTTACACTACTGGCAACACAGGATAGCGCTTTCACATTTGACAATCCGCCATTTTGTCCCTGCCGACCGTCCTTGTCGAACGCGTGTTAATTGTTATTCCCTTCTCGCTCAGTGTCAGCAGTCGCAGTGTTTTCCAAACTTTTCACGTCGTAAGCTTCGTAATTAATGTTTTGTCACGAAAATGGTTGGCTGCTCTATTCGGAACTGTAAGAGTAGGAGTGAAAAGTGCAGTATAGATTTGTTTTATTTTACTATGTTTCTACATGAATAACTTAAAATTAATGCCGTTAAAATAATTTTCACTGTTGGTTAAAATTCTCCCACATTTTAAAGTTTGAGAACCTGTAAACAGCATTATGACGTAGGCAAGTGCCAGTTAGGTCATTCGCGAATCTCGGAATAGAGTACCAGGCGGAGTATATTATTATACCATGGTTAGAACCGTTTCCTCTTGGCAGTCGGTTAAGGAAACCTATAAACTTTACCCTGCTTATAAAAATCAATTATCTCATAAAAATCAACTCATTCGTTTCATCACTTCTGTAAAACATGATATGTTATGTAGGTTTTAAGACGTATAGATAAAATTTAAAAATTTAAATTAGGTATATAAAAAGCCCTTTTTCGTGGTCCCTTTTTTATGTATCACTTAACATGCTAAAACTATATAATACATAGTCACATTTTTATACGACTAAAAACTAGAAAATAATTTTGCGACCGAACAAGTCCAGCGCTTATCCGTGGTCGCTACCGTGAATCATTATAACCGTTCGCGCTGATAAATCGCACTACATTAATTTCCGTCTTTGCACATTTCTTACCCTAATTTAGTAAGGGAGTTTGGGGTTATTCCAATGCCGAAGTATTTTTGGAGTAGATAATTGATTTCATCGCTTTAATCTGGACAAAAAACTAAGATACAGTCCATATAGATTTTTTAAAATAAATAGGTATATTTAATCTTTCCGATAAACTAATACCATTTTTGTAAAAAAATTGTTTCGGTTAGGTTAGGTTCGGTTAGCAAAATTAACGTAAGAATATTCAAAATTTACATAAATTTACAAGTAGTACACATAATACATTGTGTGGTATAGTTGAAATGCGTCACTTCACGAAACGGCTGTAAGAAAATGATATAAGATTATTTTCAAAACATCATGCAAAACGTAGGCTGACATTTCAAAAATGACAATTAAATGTCAGTCTTACTCGTCGAAAATAGAACTTGTTTGAAGTACCGTATGTGGGAAATATATATCCCTTAACCTGCTAAAGGGTTAAGGCATTTGTGAAATGTATTTTCGAAACTATGAAATTTTCTGAATTACCCCAGATCACTTTACCCTGAGCACCTGTCCAGGACTGAGGCAGGTATTAATCAAATCGCGCTTAATTCATTAATGTTTCCTACGAGTATCCCTACGTAACTGGCGGCCATTAAAATTAGATTGAACGGTCGGAAGGCTATGCTGCAGCTGCGCTAAATACCCAGATCACTACTTATCTCTAGATGGAGCACACAGGGTGATTCAAGACTTTCAGGACACGTGAACAGGATTAACCCAAAGAGGCGCTTAATAATTATCAGTACATTTTCATTTATTAAATATGTAATTAACGCCGTGAGCCGCATATTATTATTATAATCAGCGTTTATTATTCCGCGCGTGTATAAAATGTGGCCAAAATATCAAGAAAAAATAACTTGGGACGGGAAGGGGTTTGAAATTAAAATGCATTTAATATTTAATGAAGAAAATCTCAATAAAAAAATGCTTATTCTAAGTTCTATTTTTTACAAAAAAGCTCGGTGTCCAGATATTGTTTTAAAATGTAATCTACATACCTCGCAACCGAGCTAGCAAATCTGTAGCAGTTGTACGTCAAGGTTATCACAACTACGCATAAACTAAAGTACAAAAAATATTTTTTCTTTGTTTTCAAACACACCAATATTTTCAAGCAATGAAAATTCCATTTTAATATTTGAAATATATGCGAAAAAAAAACCTGATTTTATAAACAAAATAACAGATACATTGAAACGCATCTAATATTGACATTGACCTGTTAATTTATATTATTTGACAGTAAATTAAACCGGGTTATATCGGAAGAGGATCAACAAGGTTCTCGATCAATTTTATTAATCTTACATACAATAAAGTTAAAGCAAAATGGTTCATCATAATCGCCAACCCTGACACAAAACTGTCATATGCTACGGTTTTGCTAGCTCCGTTGCGGGGTATGTAATCTATTGGGAGGTAATCTATGGGCTGCGCTAAATAATAACTGAGAAACTAATAGGCCCTGATCGTATTGCAATCGCCTACGATTACTTCGATAAGCAGACAAGCTCCTTGATACACTTGATGATATTTTTACGAGTATGGGAATCAGTAATTTGCATTCACTAATATTCGTGTAACAATATAAAGATAATAATAGCGATAATTGAGTGAATTGCAAAAAAATTGTACGTAGCTAAGCATAGTAGATTCGTCTTAAGCAATCTTAAGTTATTTCAATTTATTCAATATTTTATTGTCATGTACATAGTAGGTGTTATTCCATTTTGTTATGAAAATTAACCACGTAAATTGTTGAATAATTTTACGGTTTAGACTCACTTGTTTTAAATCACTCGCGCGACATGTTTCGGAGAGCCTAGGTCTCCTTTCTCAAGCACTAACAGTGCGAGTGACTTAAAACCGTAAAATTATTCAATGTTAGTATGTCTCACAACAGTTTAAATTCGATCACATAAATTGTATTGTATTGTACTTAATTTATACACATTTGAGTTTATAGCATACGACAACACACTTTCATGCTTGTAACTTAAATAGAAATTGCGTAATTGTCGTAACACAATGGAGTCAACTTAAGACTAATTACAGCTCCTTAAATAAGTTTTTTTTGCAATTCACCCAATAGTCTGATTGCACTTATTATGCCCCACAGGCTGAACTGATTTTCCTAATTAAATTTGTATTTAAATTGTTTATATCCTGAAATAAACAATAGGACAATACTCCCAAGGGATTAATAAGGGGGAAGGTAAGTGTACCTTAGCATTATTATGGGGTTGCCAATTCTGGGTTCTAAATATTTATACCTACCTACAGTAATTTGCTCCTCAGATCAAATATGGCAGAGCGACATAAAAACCAACAAAGTTCTCTCTTAACGTTTACGTCAGTGGTGGGCAAAGTACGGCCCGCGGGCCAGCTCCGGTCCGCGCAAGAATTTTATCCGTCCCGCTGCCGGTCCTTCGAAATAATTAGTATAGGTACCTATGGCTCGCGACGTCGCTGTTTCAAATCAAAATGTATTTTTTCTGCAGTTTCGGCCCTCCACGGATTTTTTGTAATTTTCTGGCCCCCCTTGAAAAAAGTTTGCCCACCACTGGTTTACGTAATTGATATTTATCCACGCTATATTTATCTCCTAATTATAAGACCTTGGACTGGTCTGAGGAATAGTTGTCAGAACAGGTTGTGGACGGCTACTGTATAATATCACCGATTATTTCTAGCAGATTCGCCACTCGCAACAATGTACGTTTACATTTTCCCAGAGAAACTTAATTTTCCCCATCAATTTTGAATTTAATCGTAACGCTTAACACAGGTTACACAAAACCTTAAAATAGTATACACCTAAACCTTCCTCAATAATCACTATATTGGTAGGTGAAAACTGCATGAAAACCCGTTTAGTAGTTTTTGAGTTTATCGCAAACATACAGATAGACGGACGCGGCGCGCGGCGGCGGACTTTGTTTTATAAGGTGTAGTGATGCATGTACAGTCGCAAAAATATCTGAACACGTCTCTATTGTCAAGGGTTTAGAGTGCGTGTTCAGATATTTTTGACCACCTCGGCCGCTCCGATATATCTGTTGATGACTGTACAATACATCCGTCTCGATAGTTTATAAGTGGCATGTCTGCCGTAACAGGTATATAATCTGGCATAGTATGAGCGTGGCGGGTCTCATGGATTTCCGGCGCTTACCGACCGCTATATTACTACGGGGCCTCATTAAGATGAGTCACTTGGACCTGTTCATTCAGTATATAATAAAACCTTAAGGCTAATTTAATCCTGGATGATACTTTACCAAGTTTCTAGAAACATAGTCAGGGGCCGATTGCATAACAACTTGTAACTAATAATATTAGCGGAAGTCTCTTTTCCATTCCTTTGATTAGAAAGAGACTTTCGCTAATATTATTAGTTACATTATTTATATTTTGTTATGTTAGTATAAAGGACTAATAAAACAAAAGAGGATTATAAAAGACAAATAAAACAATTAATATAAAGCGAATGCTGATCAGATGAGCGTTTTCCAAAAAAAAGTGTACATTTCATTCATGTCTTCAAAATATTGACTTCTTGGGCTCATTTTACTCAGAATCATTTGTACATTCACGCCTCATACATAAAAAAATGTGTCCAAAAATTTACTTTCCTGATCGTCACATTCTTGTATGATTTTTTTTTTATTTGTATGAACGTGACGCACTAGAAAAATTTTTTTCATACAAAATTTTGGGACACATTTTTTCATGTATGAGGCGTGAATGTACAAATGATTCTGAGTAAAATGAGCCCAAGAAGTCAATATTTTGAAGACATGAATGACATGTACACTTTTTTTGGAAAACGCTCAGATATGTGTAAATTTTATATATTACATGCTATACAAGCGGTTTCAAATATATAGCGTGCCAAAGACACATACATAATAAACCGAAAAAAATAAGAATAAAAGCAAAAAATATAATACCTACGTATAGCTTGACCTATCTATACTAAGTAACACGCAAACATCATTTACTGAAATATATCGTTCAATCTGTATATTTCCCTACTTTCCCTAGTACTAACCTAAAAAACACTTGTGATTCTCAGTAGAAATAAAAATCACCTAAAAATTATAAGTAGGTATAGATTAAAAAAAAAACTAGAGGCTATATTTTTTAGAACAGCCGACTAATAAGGTTTAAAAGGTAAATACGTCCCTATTCAGTTGATTCAAGCTATGCGTGAGTCCAACTACAACTATCTAGTAATCATTGTAATCAAGTAATGAGAAACAGCTACCGGTGAGAACGGATACATAAAATCCATGTCCTGCGGTTAAACAAGTTACGATTACTTATAAACATCTTATAATCATTGTAGAACAACGCAATCAAAATGCTCAGTTTGTTAATTCAAAAGAGAATTGTAATAGTCGAGATTTAAGATTTCATTGAAATATATGTCTCCTAATCATTTACCTGTGTGTGTATTGGACGGCGTTATTAGACTTATTAGGTATGATTAATTTGCGTAGGTATGTACCAGTTTTTTTGCCGTGAAGGGAAACCTGAACTATCAATATAGTTGAGAATTTGTGGAATGAGTAGGCAACTTGACTTTTAGGGATTTTTTTTAAATATCACTGTTAATAACAACCGAGTTTATCAATTTAAGGGTTCTCAGAGAAACTCATTCAGACTTGACAGACTAATCAACGCTACTCAGTAGTAAACTTAGAAATTCCCCATACTAAAAATAGCCTACGTTTTAACGATAACAGTTTAGTTCAAGCGACCGCCTGCCTGATTTCAGAGTGCTCCAAAGCTTTAACATATTTTTTTTATATTAAAAGAAAAAAAAATATGCTTCCGTCAGGAACCTCTGCAATCCGTGCATTGCTCTTAAACAATTGAGCTACGGAAGCCTTGCACTCCACACCTCGCAAGTCTTTCCGTTCCTTCCCTAATGTATACTCGCATTTGGTGTGGCATAAATCGACATCTATCGAAAGACGATTACATCTTATAACGGCACCGGAGTCTCAAGTTGTATTGAGAATAAACCAATTTTTTAACAACAAATTAAAAGACACCGTCTTTTTTCCAGAGCAGTGAGCGCGTGCGGTGCGACGCGATGTACTCGTGAACGGTCATCATGCGCCTCTTCCGAGGGCCGAAGCGCAGGGAAGTGACCGGGCCGCGAGCCGCAGCGACGCCGGCGCCGTCTCCGTGCCGAGACGCCGCTGGCGCCGGACCCCGCCCGCACGACTTCACCCTAGTCACGGCACTACCAGCTATGGTCATGGAGGACGACGTTAGGGAAATGAAGAAAGGTGCGTCATATCATCTATACTGAAATAGACCCAACTTGTCGGTAGACAAGTCAATTATTAGGTACTAGCTGTTGCCCGCGACTTCGTACGCGTGGATTTGTATATTGGTGGTTATAAATTCTACATTAGCTTAGAACATTATGCAGCAAAAGATAGCAGTAGGGACGGTTAATCATTTGTTAATTATTATACAACGCATGAGATTTGTATTTCACAACCTGGCTACAAAGTTTCGAGCCCCTAACTGAATAAAATTGTTCTCGATAATCTCGATATAATCTCTCTCAACCCCCAGAAGATTTTCAAGTCCACTATTTAATAAAACCTACTACCTAACTACCTATTTACGAAGTTTGAAGTTCCTAGCTTTAAATAAAATTTGAACCCTCTACCAACTCTCAACCCCTGTTTAAACTTTTAGGGGATGAATTCTTAAAAACGCTGAAATTACTTTTCTTGTATTGTAATAATATGCCTTTATACAACGATTCAAGTCCCGCACTCTAATAAATATTTGGGTTCCATACAAATTTTCGACCCCATTCACCACCTCGGGGGATGAATTATCAAAGACTCTGAAATTAGTTTTCTTTTCTCTTAATAAAATACCTTTTTACGAAGCTACAAGTTCCTAGCTTTAAATAAAATTATAACCTATACAATCTTTCAACCCCTTTTTAACCCTGTTATGGGATGAATTTTTAAAAACGCTGAAATAAGTTTTCTTGTGTTCTAATACTATGGCGTTGTACAGAGATTTAAGTCTCGCACTCTCAAAAATATTTGATCTCCATACAAACTTTCAACCCCTTTTTCACCTCCTCGGGGGATGAATTTTTAAAAACGCTGAATAGGTTTTTTTGTTTTTTAATAAAATACCTTTTTACGAAGTTTCAAGTTTCTAGCTTTAAATAAAATTTGAACCCTATACAAACTTTCAACCCCTTTTGGACCCTTATAGGGTATGAATTTTTAAAAACGCTGAAATTACTTTTCTCGTATTCTAATAATATGTCATTATACAAAGATTCAAGTCCCGTACTTACAAAAAATATTGACCTCTATACAAATTTTCAACCCCTTTTTCACCACCTTAAATGTTGAATTTTGAAAAACGCTAACATTAGTTTTCTTCTCTTTTAATGAAATAACTTTTTACGAAGATACAAATTCGTAGCTTAAAATAAAATTTAAACCCTATACAATCTTTCAACTTTCAACCCCTTTTTAACCCTTTTAAGGGATGAATTTTTGAAAACGCTGAAATTACTTTTCTTGAGATTTAATAATATGGCTTTATATAAAGATTCAAGTCCCGCACTCTAAAAAATATTTGATCTCCGTACAAACTTTCAACCCCTTTTTCACCACCTCGGGGGATGAATTTTTAAAAACACTGAAATTTGTTTTGTTGTTTTTTAATTTAATACCTTTTTGCGAAGTTTCAAGGTCCTATCTTAAAATAAAATTTACACCCAAGACAAAGTTTCATCCCCTTTTTTACCCCCTCAGGGGTTGAATTTCCTAAAACGTCGCAATTCCTTTTTTTGCAATCGGCTATTATGCCTTTCTAAGAAGTTTCAAAGCATTTGTAGTGGATTCAAACTTTCAACCCCTTTTTAACCTTGTTAGGGGATGAATTTTCAAAAACGCTGAAATTACTTTTCCTGTCTTATAATTATATACCCATATACAAAGTTTAAAGTCACACACTCACAAAAATATTTGATCTCCATACAAACTTTCAACCCCTTTTTCACCACCTTGTGGGATGTATTTTCGAAAACGCTGAAATTAGTTTTCTTATTTTTTAATACATTTTTACAAAGTTTCAAATTCCTAGCTTAAAATAAATCTTGAACCCCATACAACTTTTCATCCCCTTTTTAACCCTTTTAAGGGATGAATTTTTAAAAACACTGAAATTACTTTTCTTGCGTTTTAATAATATGGCTTTATACAAAGACTCAAGTCCCGCACTCTCAATAATATTTGATCTCCGTACAAACTTTCAACCCCTTTTTCACCACCTCGGGGGATGAATTTTTAAAAACGCTGAAATTAGTTTTCTTGTTTTTTAATTTAATACCTTTTTGCAAAGTTTCAAGGTCCTAGCTTAAAATAAAATTTGGACCCCAAGACAAAGTTTCATCCCCTTTCTTACCCCCTTAGGGGTTGAATTTCCTAAAACGTCGCAATTACTTTTTTTTGTAATCGGCTATTATGTCTTTCTAAGAAGTTTCAAAGCATTTGTAATGGATTCAAACTTTCAACCCCTTTTTAACCCTGTTAGGGGATGAATTTTCAAAAACGCTGAAATTACTTTTCTTGTCTTATAAAATGCCATATACAAAGTTTAAAGTCACACAACCTCAAAAATATTTGATCTCCATACAAACTTTCAACCCCTTTTTCACCACCTTGCGGGATGAATTTTCGAAAACGCTGAAATTAATTTTCTTGTTTTTTAATATAATACATTTTCACAAAGTTTCAAATTCGTAGCTTAAACTAAAACTTGAACCCTATACAACCTTTCATCCCCTTTTTAACCCCCTTAGGGGTTGAATTTTTCAAAATCGCTTCTTATCTCTTGTACACTTTACAAATGCAACCTAGTGTGCAAATTTCAACTTTCTAGTTTTTGTAGTTTCGGCTCTGCGTTGATGAATCAGTCAGTCAGTCAGTCAGTCAGTCAGTCAGTCAGGACACTTGCATTTATATATATAGATAGATAGAAGATAAAAACAAAAAGCCCGACTACTTAAAAATAATGAAACAGACTTTTTTAGTTTTATTTGTGGACTTATCTTTTGAAATGTTTTTTTTTTTCATTTGATACCCATATTTCAATGGTACGAAAACAAAAACAACCCCGCATTTTATTTGCGTGCGCCATTTTAAAAATGAATATCTTAACCTATGTCACTACCATAATTCTGACGAATTCAACCACACCTCATTATGTCAATAACCGGCCGTTTGGGCTGTAAGGCATGCCAAAGAAATTTACATACATACACATATTACGTACATACATACGCTTGATAAGTTTCTAAGTAAAGTAGGTACATAATTATGCATCAATAAAAGTTGTGACTATTTGGTTGAGATTTCGTTAAATACGTCAAATACTAGATATAGGTTGCAAGACTTGCAAGATATCCTACAGACGAGAAACTATGATAAGTAATCTGACAGATCTTTATAAAGTCGATCCTCAACGACTGGTGATCCGACTGTGACATTTTGTTACATACCAGAATATGTTTTTAATGTCTAATGAATATTAATTTATATTTTATTTACTTTCCAGTGTTCGCAACGTGGGGTCGTCGTATGGGAAAAAAGCTTGACATGCTGAGAAAACCTGACGCAAAAGAAGCTTCACAAGAACAACCTAGTAATGAAAGCTTTAATGAGGACTCCCCGAGAAGCATATCTGGCCAGTTCAAGAAAAAGCAGCAATGGAAAATGGAACGAAGCAGTTCTGAAACTACTTCCTTGAAAAGGGATAACGACACTGATTCCATTAGAAGCGGATCCCGAGACCGATCGCCTAGCCCATTCAAATCTTTCTTCCATAGAATGGGTTCAACGGGAATGTTAAACTCATCTAGGTCCCAAACACTAAATATCCATAAAACATCAGAAAACAGTTATCCGGTGGCAAGTGGACCTACGCTTTATCGAAGCTGTTCAACTTCACATCTATCTACGTATGTTAAGGCTGATGATCCATCTGATGATATTGATTTACAGAACGCTGATAATGATATTAAAAAGTCTCCTTCAAAGAACAATAATATTTTAACTGAAGATGCGTTAGTGAATTCATCAAAGGCCATTAGTTGTGATAATATCCCTAATCTTGAAGGGCAAAGTAATGGTATGTGTAAAAAACCAAACTTTCCGTACGCCTTTTTAAGGTCTAAATTATCGGTTTTACCCGAAGAAAACAGTATGGCATCACAACAACGAACGAGCAGCATAAGGCAAAGTTACTCCGAAAGAATAGATAGAAAATCACCAAAATTTCGCAAAGACAGGCTATTTCTTTCAAATTCTCGCTCCGAGGAACGATATCAAAGCAACGATAGTATATCGGTTCATGAAGACATGTTGCTTAATGCTGCCTTAAGAAATGAATACTCTGATTTCAATAGAAGTTCTATGAGAAGTATCAATGAAATCGATGGCACGTACCCCGCACGGCGACTCGAAGACGTTCACCGACGTTCGTCAATGATATCGCATAGGCCGCCTTTAGATTACGATCCAATGCTCATACCGAGAAATCGAAACAGTTTACCTGTATATGAATATGGTCCGTATTTAGGGTCCGTCAGGGACATAAAAACTGAACTTATGACATCGTCTCAAAGTATACATCTCGGGCCAGAAAGTACTGAGATTCTTCAGACTCATCGACTAAGCAACTATGTTAGTTCAAATGAGTCTGGCTATGACAGCGATGGACGTCCTACAGATGAACATAGCAACCACTCACCGCCAGGATACTCGAGTCATATATCGCCAGGTACTGTGCGAGCAGAACCAATTGATACTACTGGAGATGTAACTCACGGTAATTTTTCGAGACAATTGAGCTTAAACCATAAAATTAACGTGAGCAGAGTACATGTTCCTGCTAGACGGAGTTCTACACCATGTGCTTTATTTCCAATAGAAAATAGCATACCTTATGAATATGTAAACAATAACAGGGAACAGTTTCATAAGTATCCCAATAACCCATTACAAGTTCTAGATTATAATGATGCTAAACCACCGCCGCTGCCAAAAAAGACATTAAACAAAAAAATACCTTTTGTTTATAAAACTATCACACTTGACGAACGTGTGGAAACACGAAAAATTAAATTACTTCATTCCCAATTATTGCCAGTAGAACATTCCTCTAACCCCAATCTCAGTACTGTAATACCACCAGTGGACAATGAAGGCCCCAGTATTCCTGTACCAGAAACTGATATTTTTGGACGGGGACCATGTACAAAGCGATTCAGAAAGTTAAGATTAATAAAGTCAAGATTAGATGAAAGTCTCGGAGTTTATTTAACGCAACACAGAGTAGACTTCGATAGCAGTGGCTCTAATTTTGAGGTACGTTATATTGTGGTAAAACTAGATTTTGACGGCATAGCGCATAGGGATGGAAGACTGCGGATCGGTGATGAAATAGTTAATGTGAATGGAAAAGTTCTAAGAGGTCTATCATCACTAAAAGAAGTACAGCATATTGTTAACTCGTGTTCAACTGAAGCAAATTGCCAAGAAGGAGCACAAAAATACCAAGTTGATCTTGTTATGGCCCATGATGAAATTACTCCAGTAACATTAAGTCGGATAATAAACAGACATACTAGCGATCAAAATGTGATAGCGCCTTCGACATCTAACGTTCCACCTGATATAATTTCGGAAACCGTTCATAAACCCACGGCTTCAAATCAAATAACGATTGAAACTCATTTTCCTAGTGAAAACCAATTTTATAGTAATTATGGAAGTGGTACCAATAGCACTACCAATAATTTCCAGCATAGTACGCGACGACGAAACAATAGTCCTTCAATTCAACTAAATCAAAAGAGTGATGACGAAAAATTATTAGAGAGGGCTTATCCGGCACCATCAGCCACACTGCAAAATATTACAAATATCGAAATATCAATGAGATCTTCACCAACACCAAGAAACAGACATTCAAATAATTATAGACCTATTTCTCTTCACAATTCAAGGCCACCTCCTATGGTCGAGCAGTATTCAACAAGTAATGAGAACACAACAAATGAGATAAAGGAAAAGTCACCCCATTACATAAAACATGTCCCAAGATTATACCAAAACCGATCATTTGAAAGCATTCCTGAGCAACTTCTGAGAAGTAGTAACAGAAGCCGGTTTTTCAATAGGGTTGGTTCCCAACGCTGCTCTCCAAGCCATGGTCATGTGTCTCGACAGCAAGAACACGCATTAATGCAGAATGAGGGACACCAAAGTGGTATTTATTCGAACAATTCTTTGCACATCGCAGAATTCTGGAAAGGACATGGTCATAAAAGTTTAGGATTTAGTATTGTTGGAGGGACCGATTCCCCGAAAGGACAAATGGGAATTTTCGTGAAAACTGTCTTTCCTAACGGACAAGCTGCTGATAAGGGGACTATCTTTGAAGGTAATTATAGTGACAATAATAACATAACATAACAAATATTAAACTTTTGTTTAGTACTATATACATACATAGAAAATGTTTGATTAGTTTTACGAAACTATTTTCTTATACTTGGAACCTATTCGTTAAAATTATAAGTAGATCACTATAGAGTTAATGACGTTTACGAACCATACTGTTTGTAGAGATTCCTATAAGCTCATCCATCTGCCACGAAATTTCTACTCGATACTTTAAAGTGCTCATATTTTTGCATTACAGGTGACGAGATCTTGTCAGTCAATAATGTGCCAACCCGTGGACTGAGCCATGCAGGGGCCATATCGCTTTTCAAACAAGTTAAAGAAGGAAAAATTGAACTGACGCTTTCAAGAAGAAGGTAATGATGAATTTTGATCTTTTTGAGAATATATATTCGTACGTCATATGTTCATCAAAAAACTTAAATGTGGCGCTATTTCATTTTAAAAGCCGTTTTGTTTTAAAGGCCCGCTTACGTATCGTGCTTTGTATCAATATGAATGACAAATTATACTCGTAGATAAACGGCTGTAAAAGTTAAGAACAAGAGCTGCATTGTAAAAGTTAAGAGCGCGAACCATAAACAATGTTATCTACCATGTATTCCGTTTTTCAAATCAACATTTTAACCTGACAAGAGTTGAAGAAAGGTTTACAAAAAAACTAATTTATGGTTTGAAATTTTTTTCAGAGCACCTAGGTCAAGATCTGTGGAACCTCTGGGTAATTTCCGCTGCGACAATCTAAAGGAGTGAATATTTGGCAGATGAATTAGAACCGCGATAAAAACAAAGTTTGTAGAAATTTTGATTAATAGTGTGCAATACTTTTTTTTTATAACAACTAACTGGAGTCACGTAGAAATACAGTTTTCTGCAATAACATTCAAATAGTATTCAGAAGAATGTATTTTATAATAATTGCGTTCAACGCATAGTATTGTACACAAGACGCTAAATGTTATAACAACTATAACAATCATTGTACTGTAATATTATCAATGACTGTTTTCATACAGAGTTGAATCTACTTTTGCGACGTAGTCGCTATACTATATGTACTATATAGTTATTTATTATGTTTAAACCTATATTTACTTAATCTATAAGTCTCTTGTTAAACGTTAAAAAAATCAGTTTCTACTTTCCAACGAAACACGTATTAAGTATAACTGCGATGTGTATGATGTCCGTGTAAGCTTTTATGTAGATATGCATAGTTTAGTAAATAGATTTTATAATTATCATTTTATATTATACATGTTACGGAATGTTGATTGTAAATAATGTTGAATTCATACAGCATTAATGCAAAGTATTGTTATAGGGCTAAATAAGCCGAAGACCTACAATAAGACTGTATTTATGTGTATCGTTTATGAAAAACTACTAGAGAATTTCGTAATTTGTATATGTAATTTTTTCGTTATATTGTTTTGTTAGGCAAGCTAGATCTCGTTGAAACCTAACCATGATAGTAAGAATGAATTTGTAGCTGTTGTGATAGATAATGGGCGTTTAGTGTATCTATGCCAAGAGCACTATGATTTATGATTCGTGGATGTTCGTTGATTTGCTTTGTATCTATCAGGAGCCTTTGTATTTTAAATAATGTATACCTACCTACTAACGTGACATGTACTCGATATTTCTTATTATAGACTGATCTTTTTAATTTGAGTAGGCACCTTAAATACTACCAAAGTTAGACATAATCTCACAACTATAACAGACTTATAATATAAGTTTTTATTGTGCAAAGTACATTTCATTCGTAGCCTCACTCTATCATAGATTCCATGTAAGCTGACAAAGTGTGGAACTGTCACAATAAATGTCATATTTTCGTAGAAATTTGAAAAGTGCGTACAGAGTCATCTTGGTCTGACTCTAGTAAAATGTATGAATGACTTTAACCTTTTCGCCGCCATTGACTTGATATAAAGTCTATATTTACACACACCAAACGCCACTAATTGATATATTATATTATTATACGGGTTGTTTACGAGCAATTTGTGGCTTGGCGTTGATGACACTTTATTACCTCACTGACGTGGCGGCGAAATGGTTAATTAAAAAAAAACTAAGATGAAAGTTGGCAAATATAGGCACAATGAAAACTAAGGACACTTAACTTCTGAATTTTGTATAAGAGGTACTACATATTATATCGTCTAAATTTTAGTCACGTCAGCTGACCATATTAAACGTGACAGTCAAATTCTAAACTACTCATGTTGACATGTTATTACTACAATATTGGAGTTGGAATTTAGATAGTTATCTACACAAAGTTAGTTTTTTATTTACGAGAAAATACACCGATAACTTGACCTGTTAATTAATAAATTAAGTTTTTTTTCGAGACGAGAATAAACTACGATACGAGACTAAACTGATGACGATATCAGATTTTTTAAATGAAATGTATAATCTATGAAAAAATGTAGGCCAAACTTAGTGTAAAAATCAACCTAATACGACGATGCTTCCATCCATATACAACGTGCTTTTAAACGTAGGTTTAATAAATCTGTAGGTAACGATTTGTTTTATTTACAGTTTTTACACAAAACACCGATTAGCTCCGTCCAATTAAATTGTTAAAATGTCAATTGTTCAAATAAGTATATACCTATCCACACCCTTATTGTAATTCAGATACAGTTTGAAGCTTTAAGGAGAGCTCTAGTAAAACTGGTTGTAACACTTGTAACTATTAATAGTAAAACACCACCGCACTATGCTCTTCAAGCGTAATTGCGCATAAGTACCTGTTTGAAGCAAAATGTATAATTACATTGCGCAGGCTATTGCAAAATAGCCAGCCAAAGTAATATTGCTGAAACTTTATGCCTATCCTGTGGTTTCGATGAACTAGTGCTGGTGCATCATATACTTCTAAATTTTTCTTGACTAAATGTGCCGTCTCCTGACGACTGGGTGTCAACATTTGCCAGTTTAAACTACCACATATCAGCTTAGACCAACCTGGCTCTTAACCCGACTTGACTATCGAAAGGAGGTCTAAAGGGCTAATCATGGAATAAATTCAACATGAAATAAGTTAGACGATTTTATAATGCACCATTTACTAACTAAAATCTTCGCCAGACCACGATAGTGGCCGTAGAGTAAAGTCAAACCAGGTATTTTGCGAAACGTTGCCAATAGATAAATAAGAACCTGTCAAACAATCTAACTGATCCAATTGTTATGTAATATTTACTACATACCGTGTACAGTATTGATTTGTAATACTAATAACTTTTCAGTAAACAACATTTGTAAAGAATTTAAATGATTATATACATATGGCTTCATTCCTATCAAAATAAAACAATTCGAAATAATTCTGACAATATTATTTATCAAAACGTATAAATTATATAAAATGAACAGTTTCCATTACCGTTTCTACAACCTTATTAAGAGCCGCATAAATTATTATTACAATATCATTTCAAAAGGGTAAAATTCTCATAATATATCTTTATTTCATTACATGTACCTTTCTTACAGATAGGCCACCCATATTTATGGGGCTCTTACAAAAAAATAAGCAAAAATGACATTCAGCATTTCTTCCTTAATTTTTGTGGTTTTCGTGAGAAGCGAGGCTGACAGGAATACTGTATTTCAGTAGGGCAATGTGTTTTACCAGACGCGTCTGTTGTTTATTTAATATCACACAGTATGGCAACTCCGCGTAGTACCCAGTGGTCGGGGTTTTTGATCGTCGGCAGCCATAGTGGCGTGATGAATGTCAGTCCGGTACGTACTGGCTTCTTGTATACGGGACACTGTAATATGCACGGGAAAATGTAATGCAAAACCTTATGGCCGCCTAAATATTCGTTCGGCATCATCTTTCCTTAATAAATACTTAATATCTGGGTGACCGAGCTTCGCTTGGAAAACATAAAAAAAACTCGAAAATGCGCGTTTTCCCAGAGATAAGACCTAGCTAGATCGATTTTTCGCCCCCAAAAACCCCCATATAGCAAATTTCAATGAAATCGTTAGAGCCGTTTCCGAGATCCCCGAAATATATATATATAAACAAGAATTGATCGTTTAAAGGTATTAGATTACAAAGGAAAATGATAAAGTCATACACAATGTGACCGTATAAGTAAATCCCCCAGATTCACAAATACAAATAGGTATGGACATAAAGTTATTCAACGCTATCTAGTTAGAAAGCAAGGTTTTAATTCATTTAAACCTAACCTTTTTAAGTTAATAACATACCTATTACCTATCCTTTCACGGACTCTAGAAGTATAATTATGTAATGTGCAATTGTACTTGAAAAATGCATTGAAAACTTATTAACTATATTAGAGCTGCTTACCGTATATAATTTGGGGTCCTTTGGGGCAGTAGAATTAATCGCATATACATGTGTTACTGGCAGGGCTGTGTAGAGAACTTTGAGCGTAGACTCACAAAGACGGAGATTCCGTCGGTCCCAGCTCGCCCCGTCTAGAAACAGGCCGTGGACATACACACCTTCCTAAAAGACGAACGCCCCATATTAAATAAAATTAAAGCACAGATCAGCGCTAAGGTATTAAAGTTTGGTTTTCAGTCAAAAGTTTTACTACCTATATAAAAATTAGAACAGTACCTACTACGAGTACGAGTTAAATCGAATTGCTGAGTCAGGACACCATAACTAAACATAATTGTTAAGTTATGGTGTCCTGACAATGCTTATCTCTTTTATTAATATAAAAGAGATAAACATTGAGTATCAACCAATTAAAAATATTACTTACAGGTGGAGGAGCTTTCACATCTTCTAAAATAAACTTGGTGACATCGTTATGCAGAGCGACCATGTCCAAAGCCCAACCTTTGTGGGCCCTAGTCACTTCTTGTCTCATCGCCGTAAGAAAGCCTGTTAAACAATTAAAACTTTACATCACACTATTTTACCTAGTAGATAAATGACCTCCACTTCCAGCAATTTAAAGTTTATTATCATTATAAGAGCATCCAAATATGAAAATAAATATTAAATTGTCTGCACCCGATGTATATAAACGTGTAAAACGTGCGTCCTGTGCTGTGGGCATATAAAACAATGAGGTTAGAAATCCGCAGAAGTGATCTTTCTTTGGACTCGGCATATCTACTTAACGACACACCTATATGTTTATTTAAACGATTGTGGCGCTATCTGCATTAAGCTCTGCGCCTTTATTCATTTTCAAACCTTGCGGATTGAAGAATCCAGTCATCCAAAAAGAGTTCGGCCTTGCTACGAAGCACCAAGCCGAGAACTGAATGTTGCGCTCCAAAAACTCCGTAAACCAGAAACCGAGAGTGGACGACGACCATGAACTTCTCAGCCAGATCACTGGCACCTTCGCGTCGTAAATGCTGTCTAGAGAATTGCGCAGCGCCTGAGCAAATAGGGTTACAATACAATACAAATCCTCTTTATTGCACAACCTTAATATAACAGAGAGACACACATAATATAGGGTTACTGCGGTGAAGGCAGACAACAAAAAGTCTTTAACTTTCAATGTTAAAGGACACTGTTAACATAAGAAATAACCATATCGGTATCATGAATGAAAGTATATATACGTACATACATAATTATGTTTTATAAAACTTGAACTTCAGTTTCTTTTTTGAAATAAAAAAAAAATGACAGCTAACCTCTTGTTTTAAATTGAATTAAGTATAAATGACATAAAATGTGACATACTATTTTACCTCATTCATAATAATAGTGCCGTCAATAGCCAGGAGTAAATCTTTTAAAGTAGTTCGCACCAAGCCGATAACTTTTTGCATTCGGTCGATTTCTTGTCGAAGGAAAATGACCATTGAATTATACTGGCCCATTATCCTTAACCTGTGAAACAACGTTTTTATCAAATTATCACGAAAATAGAATTCAGCATTTTGGCTAGTAAAAAAGTGTTTAATAAGAAATATTTTCACTAAACCCAGAATGGAAAGTTGTAAATAAAGTATGTCAATTATTTGACCACACTCTGAACTTCTTTGTTAGGTACTTATTTGGAATAGGCGGGCAAAGTAACGTTAGCAGGCAGGATGGACTTTTAACTCTTTTAAGTCATTATTTTTGTATGATAAATATACAGAGTGCTTCCTGTAACAGGAGCAATAAATTAAACTAAAGGCTGTACTCCTCAAACTGACCAACATTTGTTCAGCAACTTTTAAAAATTTAGACTTCCTCTTTTTCATACAAAATAAATATTGCCTTCAATGTACGCTGACATCGGTGTGTTTGACGTTGCTTGTCACGCTTTAATCATAACAAAATTTGCAATACATTGCGTCTTAGAATAAACTTTAAAGTGTAATAAAAATCGAAACATGAGTTGTTTTCAAAAGTTGTTGAACAAATGTTGGTCAGTTTGAGGAGTACAGCCTACAGTTTAATTTATTGCTCCTGTTACAGGAAGCACCCTGTATAATAGCATTTAAATTAGCTAACAACAGCTAGTATTTTCCTAACGTTAGTGTAAAAAAAAAGGTTTCACTGGGCAGCAATGTTCGAACTGTAAAAGATAGGTACATACAAAAATATGGACTGAGGAAAGAACGTAAAGTATCAGATAAAATCGGCACAGATACCTTTCTTTTACTTGGAAAGGATCGAAATTCGGGGGAATCTTTTCCAGCATTTCTTTGGATTGTCTGTACACTGATGCTTCCCGGGATTCCCCGCCACCGCCACCCGATTCTTTGGGTTGAATAGACAAAATTGTATCCAGGAGATTCTGAGTCTTGCTTCGTTGGTAACTATAATGATTGCATTCAATAAAATATTAGTAAGATATGTGAAGCAAAAACTTCTAACGTAAAATAGGTACATTAAAATTACAGGTCTAAAAATCAACTTTTAGCGGTTACTAAAAAACACGCCAGCAGAAAATACTCTCTCTTCTCCACTCGCTTCCCTCCGCTGGATGGAAGCCTAAGTGTAACGCCTGAGTGGACGCTCGAGTTGGGCATGCAGCGGGGCGGGGCGTGCGGCGTGCACGCTGCTCACATCACTTGTGAGCCCGACGCCACGCTGCACGCCCCGCCGAACGCTCCGCTTCGAGCGTCCACTCAGTGACTCAGGCCTCACACTAAGTCATAATTACGTAATATCAGCGTTTGTATGCAGTCCATATGCTTGGGGCGGATCAACCGTCTTCATCTTTTCAATCTCCTCGAGGTATTCCGGAATATTCTTAAACTTCATGATTCCATAGCCCTTGTAGAACTGGAAATCTTCAGTGAAGAGTTGGTCGGTGAACCAGACGCGGCAGAAGGTAACAAGGAGACGATTGTCATAGTCGTCAGTCACTCGACCGCCATATTGCACCGCTGATACCATATACCTAAAATATTTTACATTAAATAGTAACTCCTTAAAATGAAGAATAAATTTTGCCTGTAAAAAAATAAGTGAGTCACTCGACATCTCTGTTTCATAAAAATCATAAATAATAACTGACAAGAGTCAATTGGCCTTTGCGTCTATTGCAGACGATTTATGGTGCAAATCGGAGAGACAATGACCTCTCCAGACTTAACACCGCCTGGGACGGAATTAAGGAAACGCAGGGATGCCCAGCACCTGCATTACCCTCTCGGCTTCACTGTCTTAACCCACAGGAAAGGCGAGCCAATACGTGTGGAGGCAGGTTGGCTGCAGGAATCTGCCGCTTATTTCAGGTTGGACCCTACTCGCGCCTTACGGTAACTCCATACTGGGATTTAATTTGCAAGAGAAACAAACAAGACAAAAACAAGACACAACAAGACAAGACAAACAAGACAAAACAAGACAAGAGTAAACTTTTTATAATAATCATAATCACTCCATAGTAGCATAATCAAAAAGTAATCGTTTGTTCTACACTTACCGCACTGTTGTCCAACTAATATATTCGCCTTGTTCCAACCCATCTAAGTGATTTTGTACAAACATGCAAGATGCCAACCAATCCGCTGAATTGAACTCATAAGGTATGTTCCAACCGAGGGGGCCGAATTTACGTCTCTCTTGCACTACGGTATGTAAGAACGATATGGTGTAGATTAAGGGCAAATAGTAGGGGCTGTCACTGTAGTCGAGGAAATCCTGACTCATAGAGTCATATGTTCTCATTAGACCGGCCTTGATACCTGTTAGGAGAAATTAAAATAAAATCTTTGTTGGGTATGGTCGAAGAAATTAACAAAGACCTTGTATAATCCAGTAAAATTTTAGAATTTTGTAATGCGGCTCTTCTGTGTCAAATCCGGTAGTTCTGATTTTTCGCAGAGTTATTTATGATGTTGGCCCAATTAATAATCCAAGTTTGTGACCTCGAGCGCCGAACGCCACTTTGTCAAAAATCGAAAAAAACCGCGAAAATTTCGGTTTTCTTTTAGATTTTGATAGTACCTTCCTTAGATGTTTTTAACTAAATTTGCTACAATACAAGATTAGAACTGTCTCTGTAGATTGAACAGTTTCCGACATAAAGGCTTTCAAAATTTAGATTCTTTTTTAAATTGAGCTCGTAAGCTTTTTTTTAGTTTTGGGCGATTCCAACCCTAAAGGACTAGTTTTTGATAGTACCTTCCTTAGACGTTTTTAAAGAAGGCTAAATTTTGTACAATACGAGATTAGAACTGTTTCTGTAGATTGAACAGTTTCCGAGATAAAGGATTTCAAAATTTGGATTCTTTTGAAATTGAGCTCGTAAGCTAAGTTTGTGCAATGAGTATGCACTTTTGACTCAGGCGATGCCGCTTGGCACGATTGTTCCTAAGGTCAAACAAAGCTGATTTGGCCCAAAAGCTACGAGATCGTACCGTGCCTACCGCCCAAAAAGGGAGGGCAAAGGTCGGATGCCCAGGTCCAATCTTTGCTATATTTCTTCCTACTCTTAGGAGCTAGGGCACGTTATATATCATTTTCATATAATTTAGGGATGAAAACATTATATTCATACTTTTAAAACGCCAAGTGTTTTTTTAAAGATTTTTAACTTTTGACTTTGGCCATAATTACATTTCTATGGAAATCGTCACTCAATCCGCTTCATATTTTTACAAAAAAATGTATGAATGCCTGCTTTGAAGTGATACTTTATAGAATAAGGAAGCCCTAAATTATATGAAAATCATATATAACTTGCACTAGTTGCTAAGAGCAGGAAGAAATATAGCTAAGATTGGACCTGGGAATCCGACCCTTTCCCCTCCCTTTTTGGGGGATAGGCACGGTACGATCTCGTAGCTACTGGGCCAAATCAGCTTTGTTTGACCTTAGGAACAATCGTGCCAAGCGGCATCGCCCGAGTCAAAAGTGCATACTCACTGCACTCACTTAGCTTACGAGCTCAATTTCAAAAGAATCCAAATTTTGAAATCCTTTATCTCGGAAACTGTTCAATCTACAGAAACAGTTCTAATCTCGTATTGTACAAAATTTAGCCTTCTTTAAAAACGTCTAAGGAAGGTACTATCAAAAACTAGTCCTTTAGGGTTGGAATCGCCCAAAACTAAAAAAAACCGAAATTTTCGCGGTTTTTTCGATTTTTGACAAAGTTGCGTTCGGCGCTCGAGGTCACAACTTGGATTATTCATTGGATCAACATCATAAATAAGTCTGCAAAAAATCAGAACTAATGGATTTGACGCAAACGCTAAATGTATAAAATTACTGTATTAGTAATGAATAAGAACGATATAAGTAATTTCGGATCAACATCAGCATCAGTGACCCTCTACTTAACGAAACGTACCTGATGGAGGTTCGCAAGTGTATTTAATAGACATTTGCAATAATGTAATCGGAAACTTGGGATGAACTTCAGTGGTAATCCACAATCTGAAAATGTACAACAAATAAATAAATATCATAGCATCCTTTTACAGTATTTTACAAACATAAAAGTAAGGTTTTTACTAAATATTTCATAATTAATATTTATTTATAAAATAAATACCTGAAAATCTCATTAACCTTCTCCGGTTCCTTTTCTAACTCGGCAAACTGCTCCATAACTTCTACCATGTATTCCAGGCCCAAATGGCAGTTTTGTAATAAAACCCACATTCCCTGAAATAATACATAAGTGTCTTTAAAAAATATTGGTCCACGGGTTTGGCACTCGTGGGTGCCGGCTGCCCGGCGCATCTATACTAAAATGATGTTTAAAGATTGGAGCACACCAAAAAGCTCGGCACCAGACCAGCGGCGCACCAATTCATGCCCTGACGTCAACTAGCCATTACCATTCGTCAAGCACGTAACGGAGCAAACTCAACGCCTCAGACATGGGCCATTTTATTTAAAGTTGTCCCCTACACTTTTTTTTTAATTGGATTTTTTATTTTATTTCTACTCAGAATCATGAGCTCTTTTAATCTTAATAGGAGAGAAAAAGTGTCCCAAGATTTCCATACATTTTTCGATCTTTCCATTCCGAAACCGCCATACAAAGTCTATGAAAAATGGTAACGCAATGGGAAAAAACCTTGGGACACTTTTTTTCTCCTATTAGGATAGAAAGAGCTCGTGATTCTGAGTAGAAATAACATAGAAATTAGAAATTCACAAATTAAAAAAAAAGTGTAGGGGACAACTTTAAATAAAATGGCCCACATGTAGGCACGACTACGGCTGTTTAACATCGCGCTTGCAGCGGGTCGGGGCGACAGCGCATGACAGCGATAGGCGGAAACCACGGGCGGTAATCGCGCCGATCCTGCGCCGATGGCGAGACGCAAGCGCGATGATAACCAGTTGGAAGCGCCGTTACTGCGAGTTGTCAACGCACCGCTTAGCTTGTGGCAATGCTGTCCCGATGCCGATATGGTGTGTGCTGCAGTATGAAGTTTCGTAGTAAGAATACTGAGCGGGTCGGGTTGAGGCGGCGCTGCACGCTGGTCTGGTGCCGAGCTCTTTGGTGAGCTCCAACCTTTAGGGCATATACTATAAGCTTTGATAAATTTAGGGACATTACGAGTACGCTCAATGTTTGATACAACCTGAGCATGAAATGGAAACGCTCTCTCCCAGACTCTTAACAATTGAAATGTATTGTACCTAACTGGCAATTACATAACAACAGGTCAAGTTTACCTCCTTTAAGGCGCGATCAATCAACTTCCTAGCATGAACCTCCTGTCCTTGGCCCATGGATATCGCGGAACAGACGCACTCCAGTCGCTTAGCTGTTACCTCAATGTTCGGCGTGGGGTCTGAACCCATCGCCAAAAAGCCTATCAATGGAACCAGGGGTCGAGATTCCAGAACCATATGCTGAAATCGTAGAACTTCATTACAGCATCACGTTGTTTTTACAAAACCAAATGACCAAAAGGGTATAGCCGGGTAAGCATGGCCAAACTGCCCTTAGCGAAAAAAACAATTTCCTTTTACTGGATTATTAACCTATGTATATGTAGTGCTTTCACCAAATATTAAGCCTCAAATGCTTCAGATTTAAAAAAAAAATGCAAAAAAAGAAAAATCATTTTTATTTTATTACAGCCAAATTACTAATCCGATTTCTTTGTAATTTGGGTATGTTGTATATACAATTAAGGTCGCTTTCTGAAAAAATTAATATTGAATTATCTCTTAAAATAATAGTAAAAAATGTAGATGAAAATTTTCAGAAAAATAAAAAAAATACATGCGAGATAGCGACAGTTATCAAATTTACATATTTCATGTAGAATTTAATAATGTTTAACATATATTTTTTTCAAAAATTAAAATCGGGATTAACAGTGTTAAAAACTCGAATTTGTAACATCCCATAATACCTTCTCTTCATACAAAATAACTTGTACGTTATACTAGAAAGTTATATTCCCAACGCAATTTGAATTTAGAACGCGACTTATTTCGCTGAGCGCGGACCTTAAACTCCGTGGCTGTATGCGGCTAGGGCGAACGGCATTCAGAGATTTAAAAAGCGGCCAAGTGCGAGTCGGACTCGCCCATGAAGGGTTCCGTATTTAGGCGATTTATGACGTATAAAAAAAAAACTACTTACTAGATCTCGTTCAAACCAATTTTCGGTGGAAGTTTACATGGTAATGTACATCATATATTTTTTTTAGTTTTATCATTCTCTTATTTTAGAAGTTACAGGGGGCCACACACATTTTACCACTTTGGAAGTGTCTCTCGCGCAAACTATTCAGTTTAGAAAAAAATGATATTAGAAACCTCAATATCATTTTTGAAGACCTATCCATAGATACCCCACACGTATGGGTTTGATGAAAAAAAAATTTTTGAGTTTCAGTTCGAAGTATGGGGAACCCCAAAAATTTACTGTTTTTTTTCTATTTTTGTGTGAAAATCTTAATGCGGTTCACAGAATACATCTACTTACCAAGTTTCAACAGTATAGTTCTGATAGTTTCGGAGAAAAGTGGCTGTGACATACGGACAGACAGACAGACAGACATGACGAATCTATAAGGGTTACGTTTTTTGCCATTTGGCTACGGAACCCTAAAAAAAGCGCGGGAACAGGAAAACAGGCACGAATTTTATACAGAGCGTTAACGATTGAAAAATGTCTGTTCCTTTGATGAATAAAATACGTCACATTCTAAATTCAAATTCGTAAAGACTGCGTTCACAATATACTTCATTCGTTTATGACTACTTAGCTTTGCTTGTATGAAGAGAGAGTATTATGGGATGTTACAAATTCGAGTTTTTCACACTGTTAATCCCGATTTTAATTTTTGAAAAAAATATATGTTAAACATTATTAAATTCTACATAAAATATGTAAATTTGGTAACTGTCGCTATCTCGCACGTATTTTTTTTATTTTTCTGAAATTTTTCATCTCAATTTTTTACTATTATTTTAAGAGATACTTCAATATTATTTTTTTCAGAAAGCGACCTTAATTGTATATACAACATACCCAAATTACAAAGAAATCGGATTAGTACTTTGGCTGTAATAAAATAAAAATGATTTTTCTTTTTTTGCATTTTTTTTTTAAATCTGAAGCATTTGAGGCTTAATATTTGGTGAAAGCACTACTTATATATAGGTTAATAATCCAGTAAAAGGAAATTGTGTTTTTCGCTAAGGGCAGTTTGGCCATGCTTACCCGGCTATACCCTTTCTTGCCGAACTTCAGAGACTAAAAATTTTACATAATCTGGTGTCACGTTAGAAATGATCTTTACAGTACATATGGTCCTATTTTCCCGCACAAGTGCGTAAAATAGCACTTTTCGTGCGATGTCAAAAGTTTAACCTTTTGGACGTCAATGGCCGATATATCCGCACCGTAGGTTCAACGCCAAAGACCGATTAATCGGTCACAGACCACAGAGCAACATCGACCTACGTTCATATACATAAAGTTCAACTTCAGTTTTGACACTTCAATGATGTGGCGTCTGAGTGACAGCTTTTGTGTTTGACACGGCGTGGGAAAGGTTAAAGGGCCATATGTACGTACTGTAAAACGTACGATACACGTGCGAATAGGTAATTCGCAACTCGTGTCGATTTAAAACACTCCCTTCGGTCGTGTTTTAATTTATCGCCACTCGTTTCGAATTTCCTCTTTTCCGCACTTGTATCGTAAATAACAATTTTTAAATACCTCGTAATTAACAATTACAGCTTCTGAATATCTTTGACCCATTGAAGATACAACATATTTTCTAAAATAGGAAAAACATATTTGCATTAGTTAGACAAAACGTAATGTATTGTCGATTAATAAAATAATATAATCATGATAATTATTATGTAGATTAAAAGAATACTTACAAACTTTGGGCGAGAGTCCTGTCGGGGCTCCAGGACCGCACTACTAACAGCTTTCGGAAAACATCTAGTGTATGATACCCGTCGGGCAAAGTTTCTTCTTCAGGGGCCTCTTTATCGAACCTGTTTAACACACATCACCAATCACGATATTTAACGCCTTTACTGACAAGTTTTAATTTCTAAGCTGCTGGTAAAAGGATTTTTTCCGCATAGTAAACACAAGGATTCAATTCCATGGCCACAATTGTTTGTAAGTCGCATAATATCGGTATCTGGACTAGCCCATTTGGCTACTGGGACCACTTTCTTAAATGTCTACCTAATAACTTAAAAGAACCGAAACTATACGTAGAAGCTCATAATAAAATAAATATTAACCAATTTTTCCATCCTTTTTCGTTGTTCGTGATTTGGTTTAATATATTAGTGAATTGACGTAGACCAGTGAGATACACTAAATTCAACCATGACATATCCGTTATCCACTTAAATGGCTTCGGAGGACATGCATTGAGATCCAACGCGGCGCCACCTATGATAGTATTTAAAAAGCTATTGTTTAAACCGTCAACGGAGAGTGTTAATGGATATAAAGAACCGGAATGGTAACCAAACCGTAACCATTCCGGTTAAATGTAACATTTTTCCACACCGTACGTGCAAAGAAATGATTAAAAAGCGATTTTGAGGAGTTTTTTTTACTAAGTAAATAAAAGTTAGTAGTAGGTTATATTTATAACATAATGGAGTGTTCATAATATTTGGTAGAAAAAAATCGACATAATGAATTACCTTTTATGAGTGTCTGAAACTCGACAAATGATACATATTCTCTTTGCATGTCTATTTTGAGCGTCAACAGCAACGTAAACAAATATTTATGCGTTTCATAAAATCCTCTGGATATATACTTGAAGACGTCAAATGTCTGTAAAACCAATTCAAAATATGAAGTATGGATTCACGGACTGACCTTACTTAACAAAGCATACAAAAAAATTACCAGGTAATCAATAATAAACCCAATTCTTCTCTGCGTTATAGGACTAGGCTGCGATTTCTCCATGGATATATCAAATCGTTCTAGGAACTGAGCCAGCGAGGTTTGATACATATTGCAAACAAGAGACATGTTGCATATAAGGAAATACAAGACGGAACCTCGGGTTGCCACTGGCCGGAATTCTTCTCGAGCGAAGTTTATTTTTATCTCAGTCTCTTTTGCTATATCAAGTTTTTCTTTTACCTAGGATCATAAGGAATAATAATTGCATATTAATGTATTGATTACAAGCTATAAATATAATCACTGTTCTTTATTTAAATAAATAGATTAATAATAATATAAGGACAGCTTGTGGCGAGCTGTTGGGGAGTAACGACCCCACGGACCCGAGTGCTCCAGAGAGTCGGTCAAGGTCTCCGTCTCCGGCGTGTCTTCGTTGGTCGGAGTGGACCCCAAGGGGACCCGCAGGACTCTCAGCTCTGGCTTACCTTCATTGGCCGTCCAGAGGGGAGTCGTAAGAGCTATATGCTCCAGGGGTGGAAGTGAAAGATACATAAGACGCGAGTTGGCACAGTGGCTGTTAACAGCCACTGGGTAGAAAGCGGCGCACACCTCTCGACACCCCTGGGCTGCTCACACCGATGTTGTCCCTGGTCGTCTTTACGACGGCCGTTTCAGGGGCCTATCTAGTTAGCGGCGAGTCACCACCTGCCTCGATAACGTGTACTAACAGTGTTATGGCAGGTGTCCGACATCTTTGCAATAACCCAGTCTCATTGTCCACCCAAACTCCAATCCATAGACCGGAATACTGTTCACTTTTTCTACAATAGTTCCAATGCTTGCTGAGACCGGTTCATGGGTGTTTATTGTTGCACCTAGGAACGGGTCCCAGCTGGCGTTCTACATGATATTAAAGCTCTCCAAAGGGCTCTACGTGTTGGATCTATATCCCCACGCAAGCCTATCTAAATACCGGGATTTATAGGCCCGTGAAGTCCAAAGTGGAGTAACAATAATATATGTCAAACTTAAATAGGATCACAATAAATATTTTCAATACAGCAACAAATGCTTTACATCTACATAACATGCCAATGCGATGCAACGATGTACAGACTGTAGTCAATACAGTTTTTAATTTTTATGCTTACATTGTAACTATTGTTGTTCGTGAATACATTTGTATACTAACATTATCAACAGCTGCAACAGTTGAGTGTCTAGGTAATAAATAAAATAAAGAATACCTACATAGATAGACAATAAAATGTAATTTACCTCAGTAGCTGTAGACTTGGTAACATTGAGCACTTGAATTAGTGTTACATCTTCAACCAATGATCCCTGAATAGTGGTCAGTTTGTGCAAGAGGTTTGCCTCTAACTCTTGCATTTTCCTCCTGTTCGCAGTCACGTCCATGATCAACTGCGTACGTTCTGCTTCCATTTCTGCCTTTTCAGTTAAAATCACTCGACCTAGTAGCTGGTCCTCCAAACCTACATAAATTAAGTTTATTAAATATTTTCCTAAATAGACTTCATTTACAATACCAAACGAGACTTAGCTAATATCCATTGGCTGTTTACATTTACCACATATTGGTAAATGGAGTTTATATTTTCATATAACATAGGTAATGAGTTCTAAAGCCACGTGAAGCAAGTGCGCCTTTTCTAAAAATACAAGGTGATGAACAGTCAGTTACCTTGCATGGTTACAGTGAAATCTATAATGGAGGTTCTCGCTGACACTTCAGGAGTGTAGGCAGGGTTAGGAAGTTTTGTCGTGATGTATATCTTATGTCCGGCTGTCACGTCTATCTCCTTGTCTCCTAGTTTTACCTAAATCAAGTTTTAATTTATTACTAACAAGAAAATTTAAAACATTAAAAAACCCGACAGTGTATTATATTATTATTACATGTAACAATTTTAACTAACAAGTAAATTTAAAACAAAAACCCGACAGTGTATATTCTACTACATGTAGGTAACAATTTTAACTCGTTATACTTAGCTCATAAACAGTCACTTCAAATGAAAAATGGTTTGAGAAACTTAAAGATACTCGACAAAGTACGTCAGGAAAAAACTGTAAAAGATAATTGAAGATGGATGGATTCAACGATCCCATATAATTGTAACCAAATCAATGTATCAATCGATATCATAAATGTAAATCGGTAGGTTAATCGCGCTCACATAAATGCACTCTGAAGCTATCGTTAATAGGACATTAATATAATTTTCCTCTCACCTTATAAGATGAACCTATTTTGATGTAATTTTTTTCAAGAATGTTATCTAAAGCTGGATCCAGTTCTTCTGCAACATCTTCAATCAACATTGGTCTTCCCAATGATACGCAATCTTCTACGTGGTTCCTAAAATATTTGTATCATTTTTTTTTGTGTATTAGGTATGTATACTTACATCATATTAATTGGCAAGTTTGTTTAGAGAAGATGTATAAAATCGACAAATTAGACATTAGACATAAACTGTAAAAAATCATTATTGACGAAAGTGGGATCTAACGTTAAACGTAAGTAAGTAACAAAATCTGTTATTTTTTCGATTTCTAACTCCCTCATTCAACGGTTCCGGAACTTCCAGAAATAGTTATTTGTACAACAAGAGATCAAAGTTTGATATTTCTTCGAGTGCTTATTTTGAGTCCCGTGCAAGCGAAAGATTCTATACTATGTATCTAATTTAGAATCTTGAGCGTAGTAAGGGACTCAAAAGCGCGCGAGATGTAAATAACTTTGATCTCGTGTAGTTCACAAAACTTTTCACCTCAGCAGTGTGAACATATTAGAGAACCCGAAAAATGTATTCCTTCTTCATCACTTACCTCTATTCTCATGTTTTCTTAAGATTCTTAAGATATACCAACAATTAAATTTTCACCTCAGCAGCTCGAACAAGGGTACTTTGCTACTTAAAAACAGTGAGCAAAATCGCATTTTGCTCATTTTGTCTCACTCAGTGAGCAAAATGCGATTTTGCTCACTGTTATTAAGTAGCAAAGTACCCTTGTTCGAGCTGCTGAGGTGAAAATATTATTTTTGGCGCACCTGAAATACTTATGATTAAGCGTCGTGACAATGAGATCGTTGAATTTTTCCATATTTTTGATCCAGTTCTTTCCCTGAGTTTGCGGGTCAATCAGTAAAGGAAAGCGCGCCGCCTTTGTGACGATTATGCCATTTTGAATTGATAAATCATCCGTTGGCAGACCGCATAAGTTCCATTCGCCAATCTGTCAAGGAAAGCACATTGTACTTAACTCTTAAAAAGGTATACGTAAAAAATTAACTTCAAAAACGGTATATCTAATATAATAGATTTCATTAAATTGTATAAAATCTTACCGTAGCAGTATCTGTGAGTTGTTCCGTAATGTTTAAATTAATAGATACGGGTATTTTTCTTCTAATCAACTCGTTCAACCAATTCCTTATTAAAAGTTGTCGAAACTCTTGATTGAATGGACCCGAGTACGACAAAAATCTGTAAATCAAATATAAATTGCGATTACATATTCATTTGTGTTTTTTTTTGTAACTCGAGTACATAACTTTTGACGACCAGTCTGGCCTAGTGGGCAGTGACCCTGCCTATGAAGCCGTTGTATTTTGAGCACAGATATTTTGATTTTAATTCCTGGGTTTTCCTATGTACTTATGTATTTATAATAGATAATTATGATATTTATGATATGTATCGTTGTTTGAGTAGTACAACACAAGCTTTATTGAGCTAACTGTGGGCCTTAGTCAATTTGTGTAAGAATGTCCAATATTTAATCATTTATTTATTAATTTCTACGTTTTATACTGTTTCACAGTACGCCTATTTATTTTTAACATGATTACTCAAGTAAAATAGCACAAACCCGCATAAGAGAACTATATCTCCAATGAGCCGCTCAATTTCCGACTTGAACAGAGCGGACTGTTCAGTCCACCGGACCCTCTCTCCGCTCAGCCCATTGATCAGGCAGGTAGCCACGTCCATCTTCTCCTGGCATTTGGCAGCGTCGTCCAACACGGCTTGCTTCAATGTCATAGCTTCATCGAATTGCCGCTGGACACCAGCTAACTCACGCTGTATTTTAAAAAGGTGTCACATTTACATCCGTACTCCATATTGATATCATAGATACTCGTATGATAAAATGATGCTTTTGTGATTAAACAGAACATAATAGCACACATAACATTTTATCCAGTAAATGTTTCATAAGAGTGTGCAATGGGTGGAAGATTGAATAAAATATTTTTGTACACGGTGGGTCAATCTAAATCCAGTCTGTGAACATCAGGCCAATTCGAATTTGCGCCTGACATCAAAACGATATCTGAATGATGTCATGTCAGTTATACTTGTCGCGTTAAATGATGGTCCCTATGGCAGTTCCTTCAAATTTCTTTTAGGTGGGTTTAAGTAATAGGGATCAACATTCGACGCGTGAGGTATAGTTAAATAGCAGTAGCCTTGTAGCCTTCCAAAAATTATGAATATGAATGAATGATTTATAATTTAATTCGCGCGTGCGTCTCTCTCGCGCTAATATACTATAAGTGTACGGAGTACGGACAAGTCCCAGCGAAATGGATGAATTTTGAAGGCCCGCAAAATAACAGTGATAATGATAGTACCTCCTTCGCTGCTAATAGAGCCTCTGCGGTGTCGAGCTCTCTCTTTGCAGCTTGGTATTTCCCCTGCATTACAGCCAAATTAGCTTTTAAGGGTAAGACGTCTTTGTTCACAGAGTAAAACTGAGCCATGGCAATAGTCCACGAAATTAAACCAGCAACGTTGCCGCAAGCAACTTTAGCCGCTTCAAACGTGTACTGACTGAAAAAATCATAAAAAAGTTATACACAAAATTAGTTATCGCATAAACATCGCATCGTATCGCATAGTTATCGCTTTACTAAGGACTCGGTCTCTCGTTGATACCGTACGCTGCGTATAGCGTCACATTACTTCCTCTGTGAGCGGAACAGGCTCCGTCCGGAGTCCGCTTAAATCGCAATGGTGAAATGGATACAAGTGCTTCCACTGAATACGAGTAAGAGTGGAATTCCATTTTACTCCGGTCCGATCAGTCCGTTACCTCCGTCAAAGGACCAGAATAGCCCTCTCTAGGCAAGTCTATCAATTCGGTAACCCAATCAATTTGGTTACCCAATTATATGGTAACCTTATTAAAACGTCGCCCATCTACTCAGCGGCGACTCGTGAGAGTCAGAATGGCGGGTGTATGTTAATAAAATTAAACAAAAAGCATACCATATTTTAGTACCTAATTTGTACTATTTGGTACCTCATATAAAAAAATTAGTACCTCACGGTATTTAAAGTTATCAGCAAAAAACGTTACACCCGCCAACCTGACAGTCAGAATGGCGGGTGTATTTTATTATGCTATGATCCCGCGATTATTGATAAATTCTATAAAAGCCAAATTTTAGTACCTTTTTAGTACTTTCATATTCAATTATAAATTGAGCCATTTTATTTGTGGTTTCCGAGTTATACTCATTTTACACTTTGCATTGCTATTAAAAAAATTCAGGCGCTTTAATTTTTCACCGTATCGATATCGTTTTTAAGAAAAAACGCTACGCTACAACTATTTTTATTACGCCAGGATTTAGTACCTTTCATGATTAATCTGTTACCCTTTCACGGTTAATCTGTTAGGTTCAATTAACTATGAAAATTACGTCTTACAAATGGCCAGGCGCCATGTCAAAGGATTCTTCCTAAGAAATTCCGCTCTTCATTGTGGCCTCATCTGTAGTGCGAACGATTTTAGTTTAGCTGACCGATTTTAGTCAACTAAAATACTCGCCACTCGACTAATATAGTCCGAACTAGGCTATAGTGTTTTTTTTTTCAAAAAACTGTTTAAGGCATAGTATGTAGGTACATGTACAGGCATAGGCTATCAGACTTTGGAACGTTCTCCCACTCTCTATCAGGTAAGCGCAGACCAAATTCACATTCAAGCGTACCTATGCTGCGCAAGCATTTCCTTGACAAACTTTCTTCTTCGTCAACTTAATGATTCACACTAGCTAGGTATACAGGTTGGCCAAAAAATAAGTGCATTTCCGTTGCCAGGGAGGTATATTAAGTATAGATATTAGATTAATAACCTATCGGTGTTTGACTGTTTTATATCGACTACTTTTTCAAATGTCGTTATTTTATCTAAATAAAAACGTGCAAGCCGTGTTTGTGCAAGATTTTCGTAATGTACCATTATAAATTTCATTACTGAACCCTATTAGCGCCTTTTGTGTCTTTAATTTTCCTTTAGAGCGGATGGAAATAAGTAAATCTAAATAACGAAACTTAAAACCGAAATCAGGATCAAAATGGATGGAAATATATTTCTTATGCTCTGATAGAACGTTGTTCTAAAAGGTGTTGATGATACGTTTCTGCACTACGTACTACGTAGAGCATGTTACGTTAAGTTGCAAATAAGACTATGTTAAAATTTTAACGATAAGCAATTGAAATTTGAGTTTAAATGGATTTGTTATACAATTTTCATTCTGATATTTAACTCCCCATTCCATAAATAACGATACTTTTGCCTAAATTGTGAGGTAATTGTAATAAGTACCCTCAAGATTTAATATATAATTTTATACTTAGTCATGTTTTAATAAAACACGTATTTTACTTTCCTCGTATTCGAAATGAAAAGTAGAGTGTTTAACTCGAGTGAAAGGCATCATATCAGCCTCGGACTATTGGCGCTCTCACTGCGTTCGAGCACCAAACTACCTCGGCAGAAATGAGTGCCTTTCATCCCTTGGTTAACAATCTACTAGTAACACACCTTTGTTTTTATCATGAAATGGTGTTAAAAAAATACCGCTAAACATGTGCATCCTTAAAAAAGTTCAACAATAATTATTATTTTAAGTCGAGTGTGAAAATTATAATTTCTTGTAAAGATTAATAGAGTCTGTGCGGAAAGAGAAGAGTCGTGAAATGTATGGGCTGCCTTGAAAATAAAAATGAAAAAAATATTTATACTCGTATAAATATGCCTTACATTCCACGACTCTTCTGCACACACTCTATCGACTGGTCATATGATCAATATGATTATCATAATCCTGACTTACCATAATCATAATTGCATATAAAAGTGCCAAAACGCCGAGCATGACGTGCATGCCTATTTCTGTAAATTTAATTAATGTATAATACTTAGTGAACAAAAGCCACTAATAATTACAGCATTCGTTTATTTAATTTGATTTCAAATTGTTTAAGTATTTTCCTCGCGTTGGTGTGGAAAGAAATTGTGTTTCATTTGGTAGCAAAGTTTTTTTAAGCCTCATGCGTTGTAGTTGAAACCCTCGCTACTTTCAAGATTCCTGTACTTTAGAACCACGCGCTACGCTCATGGTTCTATTTTTGAAACTTTCACTTACTCGTGTATCAATATTAGCACGAGGATATTAAACAACAACTTTGCCCCTTGTAAAACAATTGCACATTAATGTGCCCAATAATAGGGCAGACATTAACGAAATAGAAATTGCTCAGGACGGATAGTTAGTGTATTATTATAAATATTATTATTTTGTATCTCCTTGGATATCACGGGCCTATAATCCCGGTTTTTTGATAGGCTTGCGTGGGGACACAGATCCAACACGTAGAGGCCCCTTGGAGAGCTTTTATGTCATGTAGAACGCCTGCTGGAACCCGTTCACAGGTGCAACAATAGACAGAGGCATTGGGACTATTGTAGAAAAAGAGAACAGTATACCGATCTATGGATTGAAGTTTGGGTGGACTATGAGACTGGGTTATTACAAAGACGTACGGACACCTGCCATAACAATGTGTTCACAAGTTATCGAGGCAGGTGGGGACTTGCCGCGCACTAGATGGGCCTATTATTTTTATTATTATAAGCCTATACAATTACAGTGTCCCACTGCTGGGCAAAGGCCTCCCCCCCTCGATCTCCACTCTTCTTATTTGATTAATCACCATGTACCTACTTAAGAGTAGGTATTATGTACACAATTACATGCACAACGAAGAGCGGAATTTCTTCTTAGGAAGAATCCTTTGACATGGCGCCTGGCCATTTGTAAGACGTAATTTTCATAGTTAATTGAACCTAACAGATTACCCGTGAAAGGGTAACAGATTAATCATGAAAGGTACTAAATCCTGGCGTAATAAAAATAGTTGTAGCGTAGCGTTTTTTCTTAAAAACGATATCAATACGGTGAAAAATTAAAGCGCCTGAATTTTTTTAATAGCAATGCAAAATGTAAAATGAGTATAACTCGGAAACCACAAATAAAATGGCTCAATTTATAATTGAATATGAAAGTACTAAAAAGGTACTAAAATTTGGCTTTTATAGAATTTATCAATAATCGCGGGATCATAGCGTAATAAAATACACCCGCCATTCTGACTGTCAGGTTGGCGGGTGTAACGTTTTTTGCTGATAACTTTAAATACCGTGAGGTACTAATTTTTGTATATGAGGTACCAAATAGTACAAATTAGGTACTAAAATATGGTATGCTTTTTGTTTATTTTTGTTTACATACACCCGCCATCCTGACTCTCACGGCGACTCACCACCTGCCTCAATAACGTGTACTGACATTGTTATGGCAGGTGTCCGGACTTGTCAGCAATAGCCCAATCTTTTGACCAGGCAAAATTCAACACCGTACATAACAGCAAACTTCTCCAAACGGCCTCTACGTATTGGATCTGTATCCCCACTCACGCCTATCAAATAACCGGGGATGTATATACCCGAGACTTTGTAAGAGATACAAATAATAATAAAATGCAATTAAATGCCCCGATCTCTTGGATAGTTGAAAGTTATTCATTCATTATCAGTCGAAGAGACAATGGTCCGAGTTTATTATGATTTTGATTAAAACAGCAACTTACGGGTATTGGAAATATGGTTGCAACAAGTCCACCATTTCAGCATTGATTTCATCTTTTGGGTAAAATTTCAAGTTATTCAAAAATCTTGAATCAGCCATGACCTACACACACAAATAATAAATGAGATAGAGGAACTTATTACGTTGCGATAATGTTAAGGAATGGGAAGTTGTATCGGCAACGTTACCTTCAATGATTCAGCCCAAGAGGCAGACAAAAAGTTTTTCTCAGGATCTGGCTTGATAGGATCAATTTTCTTTCTGAACAGTATAATTACTGCGTCCATAATAAGTGTGATGAGGAACGGTGGTTTGCCCAGTTTTCTTACAGTAGCAATGTCACCGGCATTAATAGTCTGTAAAACAAGATTGATATTTCTCTGCAATACGGCAAACGGCAATATAGCCAGCCTAACTTGCATAACATTGTTTGCAAAGTAGCAAGCGAAAAAGCGAAAGCGAAGCGAAAGGGGCGTTTATGGCGTCAACCGCGGAAGCTGAATATGCTGATTTAATTCCAACCTGAGGCACTGGAGGCCGTGGTATCATCTTTTAGCAAACAGTAGCCATGGTCAAAATAGACCACGTCCAAAGGATAGATTTAAGGGTCTCGGAATTACCAGTAATGCAGCCTCGGCAGCTTCGAGCGCGGGTCGTGCGGCTGCAAGTTTTTCTTCCGCGATGGCAGTCTCTGCTGCTATTACGGCCACGAGCTTCACGGCGCGATCTTTTACTTCCAACACCTCTGTTTTTACTACTTCGGCTGCCGCTTGTGAAACTGCTACGGCTTGTAGCACCTATGGCAATCACTCTCAATCATGATTTGAAAAAACCTCAACAGATTAGTTATTTGTTACCGGTGTTGTTTAGAAAATGGACTTATCCATCGTCATTTCATTACCTATTTCGACGCATAAGTATGTGTGGCAAACTGACGGCAATGTTTATTGTATCGAATTATATTGCATATCGGAAGTCGATAAATAAGAAGTCTATGTCAATTCAAAATGCCACGAAACGTAAACTCCGGCCTCTGATCATAAGGTTAATAGAATAGAAGTAACAACTACGCCATATTCATATTTACCTCCTCTGCTTTAGCGGTAGCTTCTTCAATCTCTATACCTTTGAGTTCCAATTCTTTCTTCAGTATATCTACGCTTGCAGCTGCTTCTACCAGTTTGTCGAGACCTGTTGTCATTCTGTAATCAAAATATAATTTGATCAGCTACTTCGGGCGAGACTCGAACTGGCGACTACAGGACATCAGCCTGCCTAGCGAATGTTTCCATCATATCTTTCAAAGCGAAAGTTTTAGAACTGACTAATGATATCGACTGTGTAAGATAAAATGATAAGTATTAAGCATTTTAGGTATTAATAAATGAGAAAATGGTTCAAGTAAGAGGAAAGTTATTGAATAATACGGAAGAGGCAAATTATACTCTGAGAATAAATCAAATTCCAAAAAATCTCAAACCTCCTAGCCATTTCTGCGATATTTTCGTGCTTCTCTTTATACAGCACCTTGTAGCCTTCCAAAAACGATAAATATGATTTTGGAGTAACGTGTGCCTGTCTTCTAAATCTGTCATAGTACATAACGCACGCATCGGCTACGTCATCTTGAACCATGCCCATAATCTCAATAAGCATAGTTTTGGTTTCTGGAGCACAGACGACCTGCATTCAAAAGTAGTTCAATTTAATGATAATTGATAATATTGGGAAAAGTAAGTTTTTTCTAACAATCGCTATCAATAGTTTCATTTCTTAATTTAACAAAACTATTAACACGCGAAAAAATACCCGTTGGCCTCTTTCAAAGTGGTACGGTGCGGCCTACCTTGGCTGGTGTATCCTACCGGCTGCGCCAATGTTCGATGAATAAAATATCGAGATCCATAGCAGACTGGTTTATTTCCAAATGTGCAACTACCGACATACTTGTAAGTCTACCCTACGTAACAAATAGGTACCTATTTAGGTAACTAAGCATTCTAGTACTTTTTGTACCGAGACTGACTGAAACAGCAAGAATCGTTCGTACGTTTCCGTGAAAATACGATGGAAAACAATTATGCACTACATCTGTAATTAGAATACCGGTGTCTTTGAGAAGGTAACCTAATTTAAGCATAGAAATGTACCCTTGAAATTAACGGAAATAAAAAAACACTGTAAACTCACCTTAAGCGACGTTAGATTGTAAATTAACACGTTCACAATCTTACGGTGTCATATACATACATTGCAAGTTCAATAAAAACTTGTAAAATTTAACAAATATCTATTGAACTCCAATCTATAGCAGCAACTTCTTCTGAGTGATAAAGTGATTACCTATGATACTTGAATTAAGTATTTTGTGACATAACTAACATGGAACTCTCTCAGGAAATGGTCAGCCACTTCAATGAGCGCTTGTTTTGGCCATTTCTGGAACCAATCCATCACTGATCCAGAAATCAATCCAGGGAACTTCATCGCTCTGCTTCTAAATTTCTCACCCACCTAAAATTAAAAACATTCATCATTAAAAGCTACAGAGAGAATCATACCATCTTTGTCTTACACTAGTACTAGCACCCAAAAGAAACGGATGAGTATAGTTTTCTTGGTTCTTACTGACTGACAAATTGGTTTGACCACTATACTTCTAAGAATTTATAAAGTAAGTTTTGGACAAATATTATAAATTTGAATGCTTACCGGAGAGAAGCACAACACTACGTGTAGATTAGCTCTAGATCTCATAATGAAATATTCATATAACACGTCAGGCACTGGAATTCTTCTTGGTGCATATTTTTTCATGATGGGAGTCAAATCGTTTAAAATTTCATCTGTAATAAATATCAGTTCGATTAAGCAGAATATTTTTGTTCTGTATCTCGATTACTAGTCAATGTAGGAAATAAGTGGCAGTGGTAGTAGGAAATAAAGTAAGTTTTAAAATATTTACCCATTTCATCCTTTGCAAACAGATTAGCAATTTCTCCTGAGCTCAGAATATTATTAAGGAACTCTAAGAACTGTTCGTCCTTTATGTCATTATCAGTAAATATGAACGAAATGCCCTTTCCTTGTAAACCAGCGACACGATATAAATATTTAATGTCGTCCATAAAGTTGCTCACGTTGTATGATCTAAAATGATGGAAGTATAGGTACGTAAAATGAAATTATTGATGGCCATAATATAACGTTCCCAGTCCAGTAAGATAAATAAAATTCTCACAAATTACAATGGTATAAATACCATCAGTGTATGTATCTAATGCATGTGTCCGATGAAAATTTTCAGTTGAAACACGCTGCACACTGCTGCTACCTACCAAAACTTAGCAATCGCAAAATTTTAATAACGCATATACCTACATATACAGACTTCAACATTTGGCTCTTGTTATAATCAGTCAGAGGATCAAGGTGTAGCTTTTTCTACTATTACTATTCGAAAACCGTGTGAATGAGAAGTTTTACAACCCCGGTCAGTTTAGATGTATCCACACTGCGTATAGCCAAGGAAGTTTGAATCTTGTTTTATTTTCAATTGGGTTGAATTTCGTTTGTTCGAAAATTTTACGAGACAAATGAAATGACAAAGGTACCTACTTTGTTTTTAATTAAGGTTGACATTCCATCGAAACTGAGTGTACATCCTAATGTACATTGGGCGGTAAGAGCTTAACTAAAGTGGAGCAACATTGCAACATTAGCTAACTAACCTAGATATCTATTGTTGTACAGTGTTGCTCCACAAAAGTTAACTACGGAGTAGCTGCTGCACCTTTCATTTTGCTGATATTATAGTTTAGATAGTCGTCTAATCTCATGCTTTATTGCATAAATCGCGGGAACTTAATTATATATGTATCGACCAACCAGAAAGAGGCCTGTTTTAACAATTCACATTTTAATTATAATGTAGGTAACATACCTGGTTAAGGTTATCTGATAGAATGAAAAATTTGCAATGAATGAAGCCAATTTCGTCAAACTTTGCTTGCCAGACCCACCAACTCCCACAAGAAGGGCGTTCCCTCTAAAAATTATTATTAAATTAAAATTAAACTTTCAATTTGTACAAAAATTACAAACTAAGAGAAACAATTAAGCATAGAATTATGAATACGAGTATTATGGTTTTTCATTCAACTTGTATCTTTACCGCACAGGTTAATGATGCCCCGAAGCCCACAAGTATAGGCCCATTTGACAATTTAATGAAATGTAGTGGGTACACGGTACACTAAGCGGAACCCACACCATACCATAGGACACATATAAACAAAGCAACCACCATGTTAATAAAGAATATTGAGAGTTAACGGAATCTAAAATGTGTAAAAATGTCTGCCTAATAAACAGCATAAAATTTTATCTCCAGTACGCCCTCTGCACGATGGGCCCTCATAAAATGCAAGACAACTCTAATTTAGATAAGATACACATGAGGACTTATAATAATGGCATGATTATGAAAATAGTGAAGTTGTTTACAGTTATTGATGATATTGAGAAAATACCTTGGTGTATTTATGATCCTCGAAACTATAAATAAGTGAACCATCGCATCAAGGAAAAACACCAGATCCAAAGAAGATCCTCTAATTTGTTCGTTATATAGATCTTGGAAACTTGCCAACTTCATAAGAACAAATTCCCATCTATAACAACATAGAGGATAGTAATAAACAACAATCACGACTTACAAAAGCCGTAATTATTAATTACTTTGATCAGGAAATAATGTCACTTTATTGTTATCTTTAATCCTAATTTTGAAACGCCTGCGCTGCGACATACTTAGAGAGTTTCAAAATGTCCAGTTTCAGTTCAAAAAGTACTGAGGTTGTCTGACATAGCATGACAAATACGAACGTTTTCGGGAAAATGCGATGGTAAAGTATTATGTACTACATCTGTATCACGTGCACTGCGATGCGATACCCATCATTAGAATATAATACAATAAAAAAAACTAACGACGGCAATTCTTCGTAAACCTTGGGCGCTTCAAAACTGAACTCTTCGTCTTCATCTCCGGTGGGATCGGCAGGCTCCCGCAGGAAGTTGACGAAATATGTGTTCCCTTCGGGAAAGTCGGCCACATATTCTGGCAATTCCCTAGTTGCAGTTTTCCAAAAGTTCTGTACAAACCAGTCTTTATCGTCGAATGTTGTGAATCTGTAATATGCAATATGTATGTTTCTGTAACTATATGGTATACGCTATGAGGTTTATTTTTTAATCGTTGGTGATGGTGATCCTATAACATTATTGCTACATTATACTTGAGTATTCCAAAGAAATGGGTTAGTGTAATGTAGGTCTAAAGTAAGAGTTCAGAGTGTTCACAAATACACATTTAATGTTTACCTGTCAGAAATTATTCGTAGACACTCGTGGAACCACAGTTTTAAAGCAGTATTAATAGATTGCAGCTCTTCTTTTTTAATAAAGAGAATGCCTTCCCAAATTCGAGACAAATCACGAAGATTGAACACGTAGTGGAACTTTGCTGGAGTTGGGAGCATTTTGGCCTAGAAAATCAGAAAGTTTTCCAGATATTTGTCATACATTTTTTATACCGTTAACAAAATATGATTCTGAGTAAAAATAACAAATACCTACATTTTCTGAAATTCTAAAATAGAATGGATGGAAAAAAATGTACCTATTACTATTTTTTAGAACGGTCCGTCATAGCAGGAAAAGGCTTTTTAGGAAAGCTTCAGCAAGCAATATCAAAAATAAATAACTGGATCGATAAATATTTTTTCTACTCCAGCACTTAAATGTGTCAATTAAATGACTGACAGTGATATCTAAAGCAATGTCATTTGAATGCTTTGTCTATAGGCTCATAAGATGACTGCTAGCAGTCATCTTATGAGTATAATACAACTGCTTTATTTTTTTTAAAGATACAAGTTCCGATCATCTTGATTGAAAGAGGTATGTTTTCATTTACAATAATAACTCTTTTTTTTTTTTAATAATAACTCAATTTTTTTTAAATAATAACTCTTTTTTTTTAATAATAACTCTTTTTTTTTTAATAATAACTCTTTTTTTTAAATAATAACTCTTTTTTTTTAATAATAACATTTAATCAATGAACATAATTACAGTATACACGATTACTTAGGTACTTACTTTTAAAATTAACACATTCAGTGCCAGCGCTTCCTACGCGCTACGAGCGTAGCCGATAACATGAGAAAAACCATATGTAGCGAAAAACGACTACGGATAGTGCACCCGCCTGGCGGGTTGCTGGCAGTGAATGCTTTAAATCTAGTGCGCACTGTGACGTGCAGAATAGAAGGCATTTAAGAAGTTAATTATATCATTTTAGATTTTTATAGCTACGATAATCTTCGTGTAATATAATATTGTACACGCAAGTATGTAACTAATGTTTTCTAGTCAGAAGTATTTACTAGTGACTAGTATTAAGTCCATGTTGTTTATATTTATTTCGTAGTTCCTTCCTTCATCAGTTTAACTATAAGGATGGAATGGAATTGAAGTATTTTTAAATATAATCGTTGTTCATACATTAAGGTTGACTACATATAGTTCCTGGTACATACAACGTCACTTTCCAACAAATTAGTCGTGTCAGCAGGTATAAAATACTTATTTTTCTACTCCAGCACTTAAATGTGTCAATTAAATGACTGACAGTGATATCTAAAGCAATGTCATTTGAATGCTTTGTCTATAGGCTCATAAGATGACTGCTAGCAGTCATCTTATGAGTATAATACAACTGCTTTATTTTTTTTAAAGATACAAGTTCTGATCATCTTGATTGAAAGAGGTATGTTTTCATTTACAATAATAACTCTTTTTTTTTTTAAATAATAACTCAATTTTTTTTAAATAATAACTCTTTTTTTTAATAATAACTCTTTTTTTTTAATAATACCTCTTTTTTTTTTGCTGCAGCTGTCATAGAAAAAGTAATGTATGCAACAGCTCATAATTGGTTCTTAAAATTCTCGGGTCTTTTTTTACAAAACTCGACTACGTCTCGTTTTGTAACTTCGACCCTTGAATTTTAAGAACCCTTATTATATCACTGTTGCATAAACTACTATATTATTGCCGCACAGCAGCATTTTGCTTATTGATAATGAAAATCAGATTAAAATACTTTTATTACCTTTGTCTGCTGCCAGATTACGCGCGTTACAGGCACAAGCTTTGGCATAAACTCTACAAGTTTCTTGTCGAAACGAGTCTTGCAGAAATATCCAGCACTGATGGTTTCTGATTATGCAATAAAAGACGTGTTTATAGTGACATGCAAAATTAATCACTACACCTTATAAAACAAACTCCCCCGCCGCGTCTGTTTGTGTTTTTGGATGTTCGCGATAAACTCAAAAACTACTGAACGGATTTTCATGCGGTTTTCACTTATTTATAGAACGATTCTGGAAGAAGGTTTGTGTATAATTTGTTAACCCGTGCGAAACCGGGGCGGGTCGCTAGTTTAATATATAATGAAAACAGTGACTTACCGAATATCTTATCCATCGATACATCGCTTGGTAATGTACAATTGAACACGTTAAATTGTCTCTTTAGTCGAGGCGGGATGTCATTTCGACCGCCACCTGTGAAAACAGGTATTATACTTAGGGACACTAACTCGGGGTTAACCGTTAAACCCGGAGACACCAGTATAATTTAACCCTGTGTTAAAGGTTAACTCCGAGTTAGTGGCTAACTCTGGGTGATGCAAGTGGTCCTTAATGTAGTTTGCCCAACATACAATTTTGTGTGCGGCGGTCATGATTGGTGATCAAAACAAGCATTTATAAATATAATCACTCGTGTCCAGTATCATCACATTGGGTACACAGCGACCTTTTCTGCCTAAACTTTTACCTGGATGAATCATTGCACCAAACATTTGTATATCAGCTATAATTATGAATTCTCCAGGTTTTTCCAAAGAATAGAAACCACCACACTCCATCATTTGACGTACTATTTCATTGGTGACCTGTGAATGCAAGAAACAAATGTCTGTTATTTGTTTGACGTAATTAATCGTAATCGTGGGCAAAAATTGATATACATATCATGTTTTTTTTAACCTTTTAACCACCAGTAATTTTTGATCGAGCGGGCTCGTGTCGCCACCGACAGTAATTGTACCACGCAGAGTAAGGTTGGCATAGTTACGGGAGTTATAAATGTGCTGTAAAAACCAAATCAGATCTTTGTCTTATTTATCAGACTGTGGCGAAATGAGCTGGATATGTAATGTCTTATATATCAGACTCTGGCGGTTAAAGGGTTAAAAGCCTGCTTTAGTGACCCACTGCTAGGACTCGACTCTGTCGTTGGTTACGTATTGTGTCCACCATTCTGGGTAGAACGCGTCTAAGTCGTCCCGCCACCTTCTTTTCGGAAATACGAGTAGGTATCATCTTAAAATATATTTTTCTCAATAAGTACCGGCACGATATACTTTGCTGGTTAGTTTAGACTTGTGACTTTACACCTCTACTACCATAGAGAAAAAAATACATAGAGTGCTCACTCCATACATCAGTTTTAATACCAAAAAGACTATTAGCATCTAGCATCGAGTAGCGGAACTATCAGTACCGCTACTTGACAATAGATGTAGCACCGACCGGAAAGTCTTATGCTGTTGAGATAAGACTTTCCGGCCGGTGCTACATCTATTGTCAAGTAGCAGTACTGATAGTTCCGCTACTCGATGGTAGATGTGGACACTGAAATTAATAGTCTGAACTGATGTATGGAGTGAGCACTCTATGTATTTCTTTCTCTATGCTACTACTAATCAATGGCTCTTTGGCATTGCACACATGAATCACTAGGAACAAAAGCATTGGTGTCAAGACAGAAAGTAAGTGATAACTATAATTGATTTTACCTGATCACCCCATTCGTTTACAACGGGCATATTGATGTCGTCCACGAAGACAGTCATAGCTCTGTTGCCGGGAGGGCCGTACGTCATTCCTACTCTCTTCTCCACATAAGACTCTATAATCCTCTGTTTTAAAACAAAAAGCAGTTATTATTGCACCTATTGTTAGCATATCCATAGGGATCATCATTCAACGCGCGAGGAATAAGTTAAATTTACGTCCTATTATTTATCTTTTGAAGTTGTTTCAACGAATAATCTAACACGAGTACGAAATTCTAGTCTGTCCGGACGCGGACTGTTCTAGCGTGCGTTATCCTTAATGGAGGGTCCCGTGCCTTCATACGATATGAAAAAGCCATAAAAACAAAAGGGCCTACTTACCTTTCTAGTTATTGGACGCCCAGTTCAGTTAGTGAGGGTGGGCGCACATTTTTTTGGACTAAAGAAGAAATGTTAACTTCTGAACTTCCGTTTTTGCGGTTTGGCTACGGAACCCTAATTGATCTAATTAACATGAAATACAAACATGTACCTGAAACATATTTGGTGTAGTCGCAGAAGAAAAGTTTATCATTTTGAAAAGTTTGACCTCATTGTCGTATTTCGCCATATAACTCTTCAACATTACTGTCTTAGCAGTTCCCTGTTCACCTATCAGCAATACAGCCTTATTCTGTTTAGCAATCGTATCGATCAAGAATGAAATACAGACGTTATCGACGTTAGGGACTAAAATTGAAGCATATTCAGGCACGCTGTCAGTCGGGTAAATATAATCTTCAACGATTTCGGACCTAAAAAGGACGTATGAATAAAGTATAGCAACAACTGTGCTTTTACAGCGGATTATATTTTAATGTCCTTTGAACTTGAAAAATCGTCGTTAATGCATTCATGTATCGTATGTATTGCACCAACTTCGTAAAATGACGCTGTAGCAAACGCATAGAGCAATTGAAATAAGCTAACCAATGTTGCCATTGTCCAGCTGGATTGACCATGAACTCGAATGGCATAACCCATTCCTTCGCTTTGCCACCCGGATAGTCCATTTTAACAGGTAGTTTAGTGAAAAACTCGGCCATTTTCGTGCGAGCGTCCAGTTCTAATACGGCCCCCAACGACCACATCATGGAAAAGATAAAGAGACGTTCCAAATGTCGATCCGTGTGACTTTCTGAAAGTGAGTTATATTATGAGTATGAGCTATGTTAATTCTCCAGTAAACTGGTTATAGTCATATTTTTGTACAACTCGTAAAAACTCGTTTCGTTCGAGTTGCCGGCCTAACTTTATTAAAAATAATCAATAGCAAAACTTACTTCCACTAGGAATCTCAATAGTAAGCAGTCCAGTAAGTACATCGATGCATTGCCTGTTTAAAATATAATCAAGCGTTACATATTACTGTAGGTACTTGTAATTGACTCAGTTATTTAAATAAAAAATTATAAGATTCTATAGATGGCATACAATATTTATATCAATAACCGGTTATCTAAAAAAAAATCTTAAATACTTTAAGTAGCACAAATGTACTACCGGATATAAATGGCTTCGAGTAATTTCATTTTGGCGGGTAGCTTCTGTTGTACAAATGCATGAACGTCGTCGTAAATCTTATTAAACGCGTTACGCAAAGAATCAGCTTCTTTTGGAGTCCTTTTCTTTAGCCAACCCTAAAATAATTACGGATTTTTTATTATGTTATTGTACAGGCAGCAGTAAGAATATATATATTGAATCCAGTGTGTATATTTTAGATATTTTTGACAATCGAGTCACTTCTACTGTGTATTGATTTCCGTCTGCTCTGTTAAATGTGTAAGTATTAAACAAATATTATAAATTTCATGTGCTCTAAGCCTCGATAATATATTACTTCACAAGTGGGGTCTGGCCGTCAAAAATCATATCGTAACCTAATAGTGCTCATAGAATGTATAATTTAACTTAGTTTGTTTCGGCCAGCTTACTCGACTTACTCGTACTACACAGTTTTATAGAGGTAGTAACGTACCCTAAGAAAAGTACCTACACAGTGGAAAATGACATGTCAAGGAGTTGTCACTTTAAACGGCTCCTCTACACCATTAGCAATGATGTTCCATTACAGAATGGGCGACAATTGCATCGTGTGGGCACGCGCACAGTCATGGCCACCACTTCCTTTGATACTTGCCCGAAAACCGACAGAATGGCGATTACGCCCCATCATCGCCGTTCATGGGCCACAGTATGCCATTAAGCCCTCCAGACGATCGGAATCACCTGTAATTGCCCATCATGGCCAATGGTGTAGAGGAGCCTAAAGGGTTGAGACTATAAACAAATAATATATAACCTCTAATATCGGCTGCCATTTTAACACAGATGACGACAAGAATACCATCCCCATTCGGCTAACTGTGGCCGGCGAGGCATTGTCGACATTGTCTGGCTCAAACACCAATTTGCTATTGGACGCCATGGATATACGATCACCATTGGCTAGAGTTAGAGTCTTGTTGTCATCCAACACGGAGTTCAAATTTTCAATCCACACAGCGTCAACAGGACCATCTAAACAATATTAGTTTTTTACAACATTAATTGTTGGTGCATGCATTCAAAATTCAGACAAAAGTTTCAGAAGATTTGACATTACTTACAAGTAGATCTCTAAAGTTCGGTGTATTAAGACTAGATACCTGATTAATGATTATCTTGGGCTCGACTTACCTAAGACAATCCACGTGGTATCTGACTTCTTTACTTTCAACGCTCGTCTCCATAAAGTAGAAAAGATACCGTCTGTCCAGTCATTAGTCGCGACATCTAGACGTCCGAACATTTGAGGAGCAGTTATAGCCTAAAATTATGAACAATTTATAAACTTAAAACTTCAAACTTCAACATTTATTCAGCAAAAATGTACCGATTTGTAATTGATTTGCATTTTTAAAATTTTTCGGTTACTTACAGCAAGTAGAAGTAACATCTTATTAATCTATGACTAAATTATCAATAACAGATTTATCGATGTTTCTCAAACACTTCTTTTTGCCACAAGTTTACTATTATAAAAAAAAGTAAATAATGACAACTATTTTTACAAAAAATCTACATAATCACCTTCGGATTCATCCGATTCTCTCTATGCGGTTTCCCAACCACAGTTAACGCTGCCATTAAACTGTGAATACAAGTAGTCTTGCCAGACCCAGTCGGGCCCATGGTCATCAGACCGTGCCGCACGAGGGAAGTCTCGTACAACTGAATTATCTTCAAGTTCCAGTCGGGGTGATTCACTAAGCCTGTGCGTTCGGTCACCACAGTTATAGCACGCTGCATTTCTCTATAACGTGACAAAAACATTAGTGACGTGAACGGCATAGTACGAGTATTATGAACCGGCGTAGATCAATAACTGTTCTCGTCATCATATCAGCCAGGATAAGTGACACTGGTGAACTATGACCTACATCAATGATCTCCACAGCGACCTGCCTAAGTTACCCTCATCCGCCAGTTGCTCGTGGTCTTGGTGATAAAAATTCTTTCTTAATTTCACAGTTAGTCACCTTTGCACTGTTTGAGTGAGTTTCATTCCCGGAAACAAATCCTCAATCAAAGATACGAACAGTGGTTCATCCTCGTCTACTAGTTTTGACACATTCATTTCCCTGTAAAAAAAGTTTTGTCATGATGTTATCTTTCCAATGTTTCAACAGCCTAATGTTTATATTTATTAATTAGTACCAGGAAGGCGGGTCAGAGGTTGATTTACACTAGTATTTGAGCTTTTTGCTTATTGATAAAATTGCGAACGAACTCGTCTTTAGTCGAGTAAAATTTAATGACAAGTGTTGTGTGGATAATATTTCTTACTTTAATACTCTCATCATAATGTTCTCTTCAGTACTGTCGGGGTTAGCACGTTTCTGAGCACCCATAGTCCTCAACACGGATAGAATATTGCGAAGTCCGAAGTCATAATGCACCTGTTTGGACAACTGTTCTTCGCACAGCTTGTATAATGTGAAGAATTTGCGTGCTACAAGTAAACACGAATTTAATCATAATTGTACTAATTAAGTAGTAGAGCAAGTGCTTATGAATTATGAGGAATAGACAATAAAGACTATTCTTCAAACCTTATTACGTACGTTCTTATCTTAGTGAATGTGAATGTGAGTGAATGTACCAGATTGAGATTACAGCCCATTTATATCTACAAAAAAGCTTGCTGCACTGTATTTATGCTCGATGGCAGTGATAAGGTAGTTGTAGCCAGGTTAACAAAGCACAGCGAAGTAATCCCAATATTAGACCACTGTGTTGAATGATCAGATAATGTGACAGTCTTTTATGTGAAACTGCTTAAACTAATTCTCAGGAAGTTAAGAAAGCAAGCAGCAAGCAAAAATGGCAGACTTTGAACTCTAAAAAGCAACCAAATAAATGCTCAGCTGAGGAGTAATAACGGTTGCTTTTAAAATACCGTCATCCTTAAGATGTAAAACATTCACCATTCACCTAATAAAATGTTTTCTTTGAAACCGCAACTAGCCAATTTGACGCGAATGATAATCTGTCTGTCGGGCACCATCATGGCTACGGAACGGAACTGGATCTTCAAATTTTCAGGGAGTTCCTGTCTTCCGGCGTAACCAGGGTTCATCGTGATGATAAATGCAAATTCTGGGTTTAGGCTCACTGTATCGCCATCACTAAAAATTGACATAGTTACAAGTAAGTAATTTATAAGTTCCATAATGTTATCGGACATCTCACAAAACCGTAATAATAAAAATGTAAAAATGTAACCGTTTTAAAGGAACTAAGGATGCAACGGATACTATGGATCGGAGACGAATACCTGAATAAGAAGAATTCCTTCTTTTCCTTCCTTGCAGTAAGGCAAATGTAAATTTGCTGCGCTGCTACAGAGAGTACAGGTAATTCAATACGATTGAATTCATCGAAGCAGCCCCATGTCCCGGACTGTGCCAGGCCTTTATAAATACGACCTAAACCTGAAAGATGGGGTAATTTAATTTAAAATATTTGATTTTTAGTTCGTCTAGATTTCTTTAGTTCTTAAATAATAATCTTACTTAAATAATACTTTCAACATTCTTCACTCACACTGGGTCATGTACTTAGTACCTATGTATGTAGCCTACGTTCACCCTAATATAGGCCTACAGTTGGATTAATGTAGGCTTATGCTAACCATGACATGACCAAGAAATTTCGCAAACGTCATTTTAATAAAGTTATTCAGAAAAACCAGACAGAATTCAGACTCCTTAATTACCTTCGCCCAAAAAGTTACCTCTAAAGTCCATCTGATCCGAGCAGTTAAACACGATGACTAGTTTGCCTAGAGTCCGAGCCATGTCCTTGGTGGTTTCAGTCTTGCCAGTACCAGCAGGCCCGGCCGGAGCTCCACCCATATTCATTCCAATAGCTTGAGAGAGTGTTATGTAGCATCGATCCGTTAGAGGTGTGATTACCAGCCGCTCGGTGATGCCCAAATACTCGTTCTGTGCGTAATAATGTTACAAAATACAGGGTTTAGCTGACTAATTTTGTGCATGACGCATCAACTCCAGTTGCTTTTGTTTTGTGATTTAAAAGTTTTTCTTCACACAGACAAAGGCCAATATTGCTCCCGCGGGAGTTTTTTTAAATTAGGTAATACAATATACATATAACTAAAAGATAGCATTGAAGAACATCGTACAGATTCAGTAAGATATCACCTGGTACAAAAAGATGACATCTGTGATGCACACAAGACAGTCGTCTGTATCTTCAAAGTAGTAGAACCGAGCCTGTTTTTGCCATTCAAAGTCCCCTGGTGATTTTATCCTCAGCTTCACAAGATCATCGAAGATGTCTCTGTAACGTAAAAATAAGAATTCAATTAAATAAATGAACTTTAACCGCAATCAATACTTTTGTTTACTCTTACCTCTGATGTACATGGATTGTAATCATGGTCTCTATCTGGGTTCTTTCCAAAGGAAGAAGATCTTTAACAGTATAATCGATTAAGCCATTTAGTAAATCGAGGAATTTCTGGTTGGTAAGACGCATTATAAAGCGATCTGCTCTAGCTTTCTTAAGTGCATATTCAGCGTCACTTGTCCATAGGATTTGCATGCCTAAGAGACCTGCCTAAAACGCCAAATTAACATGTCATTTAATCGAGCGATGCTAAAACAATGCTATTTATTTTACAAATTTTAAAGTCTAAGTATAAGGTTAATTATGTTTGTACCTGCCCTGGAAATGTCCAAAATCCGACTAAAAAATCAAATTCTGGATCTCCAGCCAAGGTTTGTGAAATACTTGCAATCACATTTCGAACGGTATCTTTCATAGTGTCTAGTAAGACATTTAACCAATTCTGAAAATTTTAATGCTATATAACTGTGTTAGACTACAATACCCACTGCATTGATCCACATTCCAACATAGAACCAGTACGGATATGATGGTCGTTCTTGTCTACGTGACAGCGTGATAAAACGGTGTCCGTCACTTTCTTTCCCACGGTGTTAAACAGTGACAGTTATTTTATCACGTGGATAAAGATGGATAAAGCTATCCATAATAGGCTGGCTGCTTAATCCATGATACTTTATCATGTGACATTTCCTTTTCTCTAGGGATTGTCGATTGTAAAAATAATTAGGTAACTTTACCTCAACACCACCCATGCAGACAACTGGTCTTTCCAATGGTATTTTTTCTCCGTTATCAGAATTCATATTGACAATCCTTTCCTTGTCATCGAAGTCAACCGTGTTGAGTGCGTCGAAAATACTGGGCAAATGCGGCTAAGCAACAAATTCATAGTTACATTTTCGTAGATCACAGAAAAAGCCTGGTCATTGATTCATTTATGAGGCCATGAACATCACAGTCATCAGGTTTTCGATGCGGTAAGCGTTAAAATGCAGCTAACATACCTGAATCGAATGAGGATCTGAAGCCTGACCAAGAATTTCTAGCAGCACTGGATCTGAGACGAAGAAGAACCGTGGGAAAATAAGTCTCTTTGTTTCAAGATATCCTGTAAGAGACTTTTGACAAGCCTCTAGTTGTTCCAGCAAATGTGGCAAAAGCTGTTTTAAACTGTCATCCGATGTGCAAGTCTCAACGCAGTTTACAATGTCTCGAGCACGGTACATTATCTTAACGTAAGTCTTGTCGATTGTCTAAAATTAAGATTATTACTTTTAAATCTTTTAATGACATTTTTTTTTACTAGCCGAGTGTGAAAAAGCGAAAGTGTAGAAAAGCTAATGAGACCTGAATACAATGTTACCAGAACTCGTCCAATGTAAACTTACCGCAAATCGCTTAGCCTCTGCAGGCAGTTGCTTAGATATATCGCCTCCCACGAACACAGCCTCCAGATACATCCACAAGTTCTGTACTATCAGCCACCTTTCGAGAATTTCGCTGGTGCTTACCAGTTTGTTAATCCATAATATAATATCTTTTTTAAATGGAGCGTTGTATCTATATGAATTTATAATGTTTTTTAGTAGACACATTGATTTATTTGAGAATAAGACTGTAATGAGGAGTAGCAACACAGCAATAGTATATGTTTGTAAAAAAAAATATATGGTAAGTATACAATATTTTGCCAAGTCGTTTTGTTCGATGCACTGTTCCTTACTTCTCTATGTGTACTGTAAAACATCTGAATTTGCGTTGTACAGTCAGTAGCAGCAGTTGCTAAGCGGGCGAGGTGTTCAAAATTCGCCCGCTTATCAATTACTGCTGCTGACTGTACTGGAAAATTTTTGGGAAAAAAACAGCTAATAAACTTACCAATATTCATAAAATTGTAACCTGTCAAGTGTCTAAATATCTCGATTAGAGCTTATTTATTAAATTGTTTAGTATTTTCTAGAATTCCTAGGAGGCTTACAACACAATTTGCGACATTCAAAAACGTACCGATTTGACGCCAAGGAGTTCAATACCATCAAACTGTCTTCAAGCATCGTAATAATGTCTAAGGTATCTTGAGCCTTTATTAGTAAGTCTCCACGATTCTTGAAAGGTGCAAATGTTAAATCAACAACAGCCCAATCAACTATGACTTGTTTCAGTTTCGATTCAATGTCTTTCTCTTTCACTGAACTTATGCAGATATCCTAAAATAAACCAAAATGCGTACAAACACGATCATATGGTTATTTAATAGTTTATTTATGCGGTAATTAGTTAGTAAGTTTAAATATTACCTCGACATCTTCTTTGTATTTCAATAACGGTGCTTCCATTACGTTAGCCAATGTAAACGTTTCTGATTCCACATCCAAAACACAACCTAAAAATACGAAAGATAGATGGCTAAATCCATTAAACCAAATTTTTAATATTAAAATTAAACACATTATTAAACGATAAGTATAGGTACCCTGTTTCATAAACTTACCTAAGTCTTCCGATTTCGTAACATGTTCGTGTGCCTACCAAGAAGTGCCTCTCAATCTAGACCGTGAATTTTCGTGTAAACCCACTAGGGTTAGGGAGTAGGTACTAACCTACTTACTACACTTCAATTACATATTACATACGAATACTACGTACGAGTAGAAGGTAAGACTAGGGAATAGTGGCCTACGTTACTACGTAAATTTACCTAATAGTTTCTCCAGTCTCTTCCAATGGCGATCTTTCATGGACTTTTCAGCCATCAATTCTAGCAGTGGACAAGTCTGATTGAAGTCGTCAATCTTATTTTTCAATTCAATAAATGCAGGCCAGTCTTTCATCGCTTTCGGCAGCATACGACACCTTAACAGACACGTTCAACGTTAGAAGCTCGCTAATAAATACAATAACTACCTATATATTACTAATCGATGATGTTTATTAACTGGTAAAGAAATACTTATTTCTACATATAGTGAGCTACAAAATTGCATGGACACATCATGAATAGTGTGTGTTGGTTTTATTGTTTAAAATTCTAAAAGTAATAAAACAAATAATAAAAAGCCTTAAAATAAAAATTACAAACTAAAATTCAAAACTAGAATTAAAAACTAAGCATAAAAATAATCTATACATAAAAAATTTGGCCCAAATCGCCGTCCATTGGCAGCGTGCCCAGAAGGCTAGCAGCATTGCCACGTTGTATGGCAATGCTGATCCGCTGTGCTAGATATGACCCAGCCCTCTGGTCACGCGTCAATCCCACCAACCTGTGGCTACATTCTTTAAAAACCCATCATGAATTAATTCATTCATAGAGTAGCCATTATTTCGTTCTTACCTCTTGTCGAACTCTCCCAATTGATTAATTATGGTCTCGATATCAATTGCTATCCACGGAGTCTCAAAGTATCCATCGATGGAATTCATTACGGCTAAATATAAACTATACCTGTAATTTAATATTTTAAATCTTGTGATGTTTGTTATTTTTAATTTTAACATTTTTGAGCAAGCAAGCATATATCGTCTCTCGAGAGACGAAATAAAGATGACAAGTCATGATAAGTAAATGATAAAAAACACAAATTAGGAAGAAGTATTATAATTGTAGAACTATTCCAAGTGTTTACACATGAATGTAAAAAATAATAACGTTCTTTTTATTATTTCATTTCAATAAACCAATTTGTTCACATCAATGGACAAGCGATGTAAAAGAGAAACATTGCGAAAAAACTCTTACAGTTTATTAAGTAAGTTGAATTGTTTTTTCTTTTCGTGTAGGATGGGGTAATCCTTTACTTCCATGCCAAACAGCTTTTCACCACTGGAATACATTTCAAATCTTCTCCAAAGCTCATCAAATCTCGATTGAAACAATATGACTCTGAAAAATATTATGATTTGTACTTTTGCAGTTTTGAATTTGGAACCTTCTTTTATTCCACTATAGTTCAATAGTACATTATTGTCGAGGTTCGGAAGTAGCTACTTGCTGGCTGAGGATTCGTTTTAAACGGACGACCTTGGGAGTCATATATAGTGCTTTTCTCAAAAATGGTGCAAGAAATAGAAATATTTTACAGAACTTACAGAAGCAACGTTCTAACTTTCACAGAAAAATACAACCATTAAAAAAATTTGCTTGCCGCCTTTAAAAAAAAAAGAAGTGTATTTTTCTGCTGAAAATACGCCAACCTATTTGAGACACCTAAATAGTCGCGGTACCAACATTTAGCCTGTAACAGACGATCGCACCGCACCGCGACCTTGGAGCGTCGCACCCATAAGTGAGAGCGAGAAACAGATATCTTTCTCCCTCTCACTTATGGGTGAAACAGATATCTCTTTCTCGCTCTCACTTATGGGTGAAACAGATATCTCTTTCTCGCTCTCACTTATGGGTGCGACGCTCCAAGGTCGCGGTGCGGTGCGATAGTCTGTTATAGGCTTTATAATAATAAGTGCTGATCATCTGTTTGGCTGTTTAAGGGACCTATGCCTTCATTTGATATGGCCATTTAAAGTTTTAAAAAGTTTGGAACTCGTTAAATAATGGAATTTGTATGCGACATTGCAGTCCCGAAATCGAGACTGCAATGTTTTTAACTTTTTAATTTTTTGAATGACCATAAACTACGCACTTCGCGACCTATTTTTTAACCGGCAACGTCGACTTTGCCGTCCATTTTTGAGAAAAATACGATTTCAGTTTGTCCTTTAAAAGGTTATGGGGATTTAAGAGAACTCGGACGTACTCGAGACATTGCGAGCTCGAAGCAGTTATTAAAGTTGTTACAATTTTGATTACTACTTACTTTGCACCACGACACGACCACGGATAAGATGATAACAATTATTCAGTATAGGGTAATTTTATGTAATAATAATAAGACGAAAGACGAATTAAGATGAAAAATAAATAAAGAGAATAATGATATTATAACCATATTGAGTGCGATAGGTAATACTAATGATGCGCAAAATATGACTCCTAGAAAACCCTGATAATAATTTACTTTTCACCTCAGCAGCTCGAACAAGGGTACTTTGCTACTTAAAAAACAGTGAGCAAAATCGCATTTTGCTCACTGATAAGACAAAATGAGCAAAAAGCGATTTTGCTCACTCAGTGAGCAAAATGCGATTTTGCTCACTGTTTTTAAGTAGCAAAGTACCCTTGTTTGAGCTGCTGAGGTGAAAACTTAATTGTTGGTATATCTTAAGAAAACATGAGTGAATAAGTAAGTGATGAAGAAGGAATACATTTTTCGGGTTCTCTAATATGTTCTCACTGCTGAGGTGAAAAGTTTTGTGAACTACACGAGATCAAAGTTATTTACATCTCGTGCGCTTTTGAGTCCCTTACTACGCTCAAGATTCTAAATTAGATTCACTCGCTACGCTCGTGAATCTATTATAGAATCTTTCGCGTGCACGGGACTCAAAATAAGCACTCGAAGAAATATCAAACTTTGATCTCTTGTTGTACAAATAACTATTGTTGCGTTAGTAAGGGACGGTATGATTTGTAATATATAGCTGTCAAACTTCTTTTTTTAGGCACTGAAATTGCTACATTTATTTTTTATTGTGTTATATATAGGTTGTTTATATAACAACGCGTCTACAATAAAAATCAACCTGTCACTAGCTTCCCGCGCTGTTAATCCCGGAGTCATAGGTCCAAAGGCGTCGTAATCAGCGTCAAACTTGAGCACTTCTTGCATGAAGGTTGCTACGCCAGAGGTTAACTCCTTCTGCAGTGGACCTTGCATATCGACTATTCTTTGTTGTACTGAAGCAGCCTGGATCAAAAGAATGTGCCGTTGTATTTTTTACCATCAAATCATGTATTATAAAGAATTAGAATCATAAATCGAAAAGGTGGTAAGTACTAAGTAGATTAGCTAAATTTAAGATGACTAGTATAAAACGCCAAGTCAAATCGTGAGGTTTAATAGATCACAACATACAGAACACGCACATAAGTGAAAATTCGTAAGTTATTTGCTTCATGTACATAATTCGACTTTTCCAATTTAAAGTCATATTGTTTTAATTTTGCTACATTGTAACAGAAAAAAAAAACAAGAAATTGTTAATAATGTTATACATAACACTGTTTATATTAATAGCATTTCTAATCGGTTCGAGATTTAACGCAATCATTCTAATTTAGTTTCAAAACATTATACTCTATCATCATAATTGTACTTACAGTCTCTAACATATTTGTAAATGCATAGCGCAGCCCGTCAACCATATCAGAATCTTCTTTGGAAATGTCAATATTAAATTGATGGAATGTCGCGTAACTTTCTTCAATTAAATCCAGTTCCATGTCCATGCTGTAAATAAAACAGAGGTGACAAAAGTACTGAACTGTTGGCAGAACTTTTCCCAGAAGCTTAAACTTAAATAATAGGCGCGTGAATAACTTATTTTCAACGAGATTTTAGATTAGTGATAAAATTCAGATTGGATTATGGTTTTAATACCGCCCGGAGTTATCTTCTGCCTTTTATGAGCATCCAAACAATAAATGTATTACGATGTGGTGTAAAATATATGAAAAAATGATAGAACGTAGATCGGAATACAGTGTTTTAATATAGGACCAAACGTTTAAATTATTAGACACTAGCTGTTGCCCGCGACTTCGTACGCGTGGATTTGTATATTGGTGGTTATATATTCTACATTAGCTTAGAACATTATGCAGCAAGAGATTGCGGTAGGACGGTTAATCATTTCTTAATTATTAATATTATACGACGCATGAGACTTGTCTTTCACAACCTACGAAGTTTCAAGCCCCTAACTTTACCTAACTACCTATTTACGAAGTTTCAAGTTCCTAGCTTTAAATAAAATTTGCACCCTAAGACGAACTTTCATCCCCTTTTTAACCCCCTTAGGGGTTGAATTTCCAAAAACGTTGCAATTCGTTTTTTTGTAATCGGCTATTATGCCTTTCTAAGAAGTTTCAAAGCATTTGTAATGGATTCAAACATTCAACCCCTGTTTAAACCTGTTAGGGGATGAATTATACAAAACGCTGAAATTACTTTCCCTGTATTTTAATAATATCCCGAAATACAAAGATTCAAGACCCGCGTTCGAAAAAATGTTTGATATCCATACAAACTTTCAACCCCTTTTTCACCACTTTAGGGGATGAATATTCAATAACGCTGAAATTAGTTTTCTTGTATTTTAATAACATATATATTTACGAAGTTTCAAGTTCCTAGCTTAAAATAAAATTTGAACTCCATACCAAATTTCGACCCCTTTTTAACCCTGTTAGGGGATTTACAAAACGCTGAATAACTTTTCCTGTCTTCTAATAATATCCCCAAATACAAAGATTCAAGTCCCGCACTCTCAAAAATATTTGATATCCGTACAAATTTTCAACCCCATGTTTTACCACCTTGGGGGATGAATTTTTAAAAACGCTGAAATTTGTTTTCTTGTATCTTAATTCAATACCTTTTTGCAAAGTTTCAAGTTCCTAGCTTAAAATAAAATTTGCACCCTAAGACGAACTTTAATCCCCTTTTTAACCCCCTTAGGGGTTGAATTTCCAAAAACGTTGCAATTACTTTTTTTTGTTATCGGCTATTATGCCTTTCTAAGAAGTTTCAAAGCATTTGTAATGGATTCAAACTTTCAACCCCTGTTTAACCCTGTTAGGGGATGAATTTTACAAAACGCTGAAATTACTTTTCCTGTATTTTAATAATATCCCGAAATACAAAGATTCAAGTCCCGCGTTCGAAAAAATGTTTGATATCCATACAAACTTTCAACCCCTTTTTCACCACTTTAGGGGATGAATATTCAAAAACGCTGAAATTAGTTTTCTTGTATTTTAATTACATATATTTTTAAGAAGTTTCAAGTTCCTAGCTTAAAATAAAATTTGAACGCCATAAAAACTTTCAACCCCTTTTTAACCCTGTTAGGGGATGAATTTTACCAAACGCTGAAATAACTTTTCCTGTCTTCTAATAATATCCCCAAATACAAAGATTCAAGTCCCGCACTCTCAAAAATATTTGATATCCGTACAAATTTTCAACCCCATGTTTTACCACCTTGGGGGATGAATTTTTAAAAACGCTGAAATTTGTTTTCTTGTATCTTAATTCAATACCTTTTTGCAAAGTTTCAAGTTCCTAGCTTAAAATAAAATTTGCACCCTAAAACGAACTTTAATCCCCTTTTTAACCCCCTTAGGGGTTGAATTTCCAAAAACGTTGCAATTACTTTTTTTTGTTATCGGCTATTATGCCTTTCTAAGAAGTTTCAAAGCATTTGTAATGGATTCAAATTTTCAACCCCTGTTTAACCCTGTTAGGGGATGAATTTTCAAAAACGCTGAAATTACTTCTCCCGTCTTATAATAATATCCCCATATACAAAGTTTCAAGTCCAACACTCACAAAAATATTTGATCTCCTTATAAACTTTCAACCCCTTTTTCACCACCTTGGGGGATGAATTTTCGAAAACGCAGAAATTAGTTTTCTTGTTTTTTAATATAGTACATTTTTACAAAGTTTCAATTTCCTAGCTCAAAATAAAACTTGAACCCCATACAAACTTTCATCCCCTTTTTTACCCCCTTAGAGGTTGAATTACCTAAAACGTCGCAATTACTTTTTTTTGTCATCGGCTATTATGCCTTTCTAAGAAGTTTCAAAGCATTTGTAATGGATTCAAACTTTCAACCCCTTTTTAACCCTGTTAGGGGATGAATTTTCAAAAACGCTGAAATTACTTTTCCCGTCTTATAATAATATCCCCATATACAAAGTTTCAAGTCCAACACTCATAAAAATATTTGATCTCCATATAAACTTTCAACCCCTTTTTCACCACCTTGGGGGATGAATTTTTGAAAACGCAGAAATTAGTTTTCTTGTTTTTTAATATAGTACATTTTTACAAAGTTTCAATTTCCTAGCTCAAAATAAAATTTGAACCCCATACAAACTTTCATCCCCTTTTTAACCCCCTTAGGGGTTGAATTTCTCAAAATCGCTCCTTAGCTCTTATACATTTTATAAATGCAACCTAGTGTCCAAATTTCAACTTTCTAGCATTTGTAGTTTCGGCTCTACGTTGATGAGTCAGTCAGTCAGTCAGTCAGTCAGTCAATCAGTCAGGACACGTGCATTTATATATATAGATATATATAGATTAGTGATAGCCTGATAGGCAGTATCACTAAAAATGTAAACATCCATAAAATACTTACTCAATAAACGCTTCTCGAATCATTGCGAGGCACAGCATCGCGACGCGAACGTCATCCAAATCCTTAATCTTTTTGGCCATTGCCTTCATTCGGTCGTTGATGAACTGCATCATTTTAAGTACGCGCTCCTTATAGGCCACACTCAGCAGTTTGCCCAAAATCCTCTTCCATTCAATAGATTCAACATGTAAACCCAACTTGACATTATCTGTACCATAGAACAAGTTAATTTAAATTAACTCAGCACAATAGAGCAAAAGTAGTATTTGCTGTAAGTGCGAATTTTGACTAATTTGAGTCACGAGCAAGTGAAAAACTCCGTAAAAGAAGGCACTAAATGCAAGTAAAACTTCGATCTCTGACACATACAACTTTCCACATAAGCAGTATATTTCAAAAGGAAAAAAATACATAGCAACTAATATGATTTTGACAAATACCAGTGTTAATTTGTATAGATCCAATAATATGCCTCTCTGGCAAGTTGTTCACTTCTTCCGTCTGTCCTTCGTACTTCTTCAACATGTCTCTGATGATGACGTTCAAGGGGTTAGAATCTACAAATTCTTGGACTTGCTGCACTCTATCCTCCGCCCACAAGTAAGAATATCTACCGTAACCCTGAAATTGGTACGTACAATAAAATTCTACAGGTTTTTCTTACGGTCATATAAGAAATTAAGCTCTTGCAAGTCGAACCTACAATTTTTATTGTTAAGTTTAAGCGGTTTAAAAATACTCTACAAAAAGATATTAAGATAATAATTTTCTATTAATCTTTTTGATTCCCTGCATCTGTATTATACTAACCAGAGGGACATAAGCCAATCAAATTAGATTTTGTCGGAAAATTTATTCATACCTTCATTTGGTCCTAAATGCTTGTTATCCGTGCATAAATGTTTGCTCTTTTTCCGTTTTAAGCCGGGAATTAATTCCTCAAAACACTATTTTTGAATCTAATTTGATTGGCTTACTATGGAACGCACACTCAACAAATGTATGGCGTCCGCGTCGTGGCCGAGCCGACACATTGACATCATTTTTATTGTTAAGCAGGCAGTTTTACCTTTAGTAACTTTTCAATGTCAGGTTTATACATATACATCATCCCTTGTAAAGCCATAACAGCACGAACAACATCTTTATGCTCGGACACCATACGGAAGTAACTTTTGATTCCACCAGTCATTGATGATTTTGATGAACCTATAAAAATCGGCATACTTACATATACATACATGTATGTTTTTATTGAGAGAAAAGAACACTATTTCTTATTTAAGGTATATGATTTTCTTTTATGAATTAAATATACTTCGAGGGGCATATGTTGGAACATGTAGGTAGTGCGACATGACGATTACATATAAGACCATAACCAAAAGAATTTTAGTATACAGGCGAATTGTCAAAGTAACTTTTGTAGCCACAGTAAATTTACTGCCATCTTTGTTTTTATGGCGCTATCTAAAGATATCAAATCAAATGAAATCAAAATACAATTAACACATATCAGTGAAAAAACAAGGATCAAAGTCAAATTCTGCGTTCTGTAAGTTTAAATCATGTGTCGAAAAATGGCAGTAAATTTACTGTGGCTACAAAAATTACTTTGACAATCCGCATCTATGCTAAATTTTCTTTGCCATAGGTAACGGAAGAAAAATAAATAAAAACCGAGGCGTAGGAAACTCAAATGATGGAAATATAATAAACAAAATAGCTACTCGTGCCACAAAAGCCAGGCTCTTAAATTTAGGACATCCTTTACCTCAACGAATGATAGTGAAACCTACCACCGATGCTACTTTTAGATAGCATTGATACTGATTTTCCAGAAGTAAACGCGACTCCACCTTCTTTCAGTATTAGTTCTTGTTGACTCCATTGAAAAACGTTTCTGTGAGTGTCCATGATGCAATTTAACACGACCTGAAAGTATATACTTTCTGCAAAAAAATATCCTTTTCTTTCCTAGTTTTTACATTGCAACGATTTTAAATTCCAAAAACAGCAAATTCAATAAGATTGCGTTATGTATTATCACCGAGTTCCCACGGCGACCTTCGGTATCCATCAATCAGATCAGTCCAATCAGATGGATTTTATCGTAATATTGCTCTAGTTCTTCACTTTATTTCGACTCAAACGGTCAAACAAGTGATCGAAATATGTTTGCATAATTTGGAAACAACTTACATACCTATCGTTCTTTATTACATACGAACATTGCAAATAAAATAAAAGCTCGTAAGCAACATTTCAGTATTATCTCTCTCTCTTCCAAGCTATTTATCCTACATGGTGTTGGGGTCAGCTTTCCGTGTCTCTCGCTTCCACTTCGCCCTATTCTCGACGTCGCTTTCGGATACTTTGCACTCAATCATATCGTCGCTATACTTACTCAACCTCATATCTGCAACAATCATTTGATGGAAATGTCGCTTTTCTTTCATTCGGAATACGGGTGTTTTTGTCATCAAATGAGTGTTGCAGATACGAGGTTGAGTAAGTATAGCGGCGATATCTTTTGGCACTACGTCCTTCCATCTTTTTTTTCGGTTTACCTCTGCCTCTTTTACCGGGGATGGAAAGTCGTAGTGCTAAATTTCCAACGTAGTCTGGTGGTCTCCTCTTTAGGTGGCCATATCATCACAGCCTACTCTCCTGCATTTTGTCGGCGACATTTCAGTATATAAGTGGAAAATTAGATATAATATGACTTATGAATTTAAAAGCTAATACCGACTATGATTTGGGATTTTTTTAGCAAAAATTAAGATTACTTGAGAGAAAGCAGACTGTATCTCTTCTAATGTTGGTGTAATTAAAATACGAGGTATTTGTAAATACATCATTGTCTTCATTAGTGGTTTCAGTTTCTTTTGTTCTTCTGGATCAGTTGTCATCGTTAAGAAACTGAAAATAGAAATATATTAGTTCGTGAAGGTACCTACTACATATTTCGAAAAGGGATTCTGTGCGACTTAAATAGCTAACATTGTCAAAGCTTTTCATATTACTACACATACGTAGGGGTAAACATTTATACGAGTAAATTGCAACAATGTTACCTAGAGACGGAAGCTCTGCGTCTCAGCATATCAAGACTCGTCCGAGTGCATTTAATAAGTGCTTCAAAGCACTTTGTAGCAAAATATGCAAATAGTTCGTTACATTCATTTATTGCGTGCTGAGGTTCAAAACGATCTGGATTTTCTATCTCCAAGAAAGCTGCAATAACAGACATTCGACATTTATTGTAATCTTAATCCATCTATCAACGTTAGAGGCCCTCTATCAAATCATACAGCGCAATTAGATACAATACATGTTAATTAAAATTATGCCTGTCAGCTTTCTAGCAGCTCGTTTTCGCGGGATTTGCCCTAATATTCGTATTGCATCTCTTTCCTTTATATGTCAAAAGAAAGCAACGCAAACCCAACCCACGAAATAAATGTCTACTAACCAGCGTCTTCTGGAAATACTCTTGTAGCTGAAGTAACTTGTTTCAAGGCTTTATCCGGATCAAGCCTACAAGTTATAGTAATAGGTACTTTATCAATAAATTAATTCATCGTAACTATTCTACAATTATTTTTGTATTAAGCAGAAACATCTGCGAAATGCTATTAATCTTTAAAAATTTACTGTCTTGGTTAAGACTTGAACTCACGACACTGGATTGCTAGCCCTTTGCTCTGCCATCTGAGCTACCAAGACCTCTCCCAAGGACAGCCATTATTTCCACCATATGTGCCTAGGTAGGCGCCCGAGCGACATCTACCGTTACACTTCTAAACCACTTTAAAATTTATTCTACAGCTTTCTGTACAAGTTGAAAATATAATGATAAATAGCCATGGAAAAGCTACTGAATTGATTACTGATGTGACTTTTGTATTTAGCATCAAAATATTCCGTTTCCAAAATGAAAATGTTCGTTTATTTTAAGTATTTTTTACACTGGACTGTACTGTACATACCTAAGCAAGGTATGTACAGTACAGTCCAGTGTAAAAAATACTATTTTATAGCTATTTTATTTCGTTAGCATTAAAAAAGGACTTACCATTTATTCTTTAGATCTTTTATTGCTTGGCTAGGAACACTGTCCAGAAATTTGTTGATAAGTTCAATCACAGCTGTTTCTGCAGTCCATGATTTGTGTTGCAACTCCGTCGCTGTCAGAAAAAATATGTAGAGTGCAATTTTAATCACTGTTCTGAAGTATATTTCGATTCATAATGTATACAAATTTAATTAAAAATATCTATGCTAAGGCGCCTATTTCACCACGCTGACGATTGGTTAATGAGATGGCTCTACAGAGCCCTAACTTGATTTGGCTTGTACTTTCAAACTATAGATAGAGGAAAAATGTTTTCAGGTAAATACAAATTAAATACCAATTGGGTACTAACGACTACACGAGGAGTGTAATAAAAATGCCTAAACGAAATATGGGGTTGCCAGAGAGCATAAAGCATAGACTAGGAATCCTCTAGACGGAGTTTAGAGCAATTATTTCATGAAGCCGCGATGCTGCCAAGAATACTGGGGTGCGGAGGACGAGGTGAGCGAGTCCCGTGCCGTGATTGGTCCGTTCAAAGACACGGACGTCACACAAAGACACTTTGACTCGAAAATGGAGTAAAACTACCGTATATTTGTGGCAGAGGGGGTAGCGCTACTATGCTCAGTCTGGAGTATGTCTTTTCTGTGCCATAAAGTCTATAATTTTTCTTACCAATATCATCACGTCTCGTCAGGTTATCTTCGTAGAACACATTTGGGTCAACCGCTTGTTCAGGCAATAATACCAATAAGGTCTTGGCGATGGATTGCAAAATAGCATCAATTCGAGCTTCTTTGATATCTATCACCTTAAAAAAATTAAAAACAATGGTGTTTTGAGGTACATTCCTATAACATTTTATGAGATGGCTCATTTATGGGATTAAAATACAATGTTTTATTCCATAGTTGTGACATCTGAATAATGTAAGACAAATTTTATGCAATTCACTAAAGGCTCAAATCAGAGACCAGCAAATATTTTCGATGCGTTGCGCAGATAATAACTGTTTGCTGAAGTATTTTTATACTGTGGTGTGGTAGAAACCTCAAGAAGATTTAGTTTGTAGATAGATAGCTTAATGTTTTTAGGGTTCCGTACCTCAAAAGGAAAAAACGGAACCCTAATAGGATCACTCGTCTGTCTGTCTGTCCGTTTTTATCAGCATCTTTCGTATCTGCCACTAAAGACATTATTTTAGTGTGATTTTAGTTAAGTACATTTATACCTATTATATACATATCACGGCCGGCTTCGCACGGGTAGTTCAACCAATTTACACAAAACCATTACAAATTATACACCTAAACCTTCATCCAAAATTATTCTATTGACAGGTGAAAATCGCATGAAAATCAGTTCAGTAGTTTTTGAGTTTATCGCGAAGACACAGACAGACAGACGCCGCAGGGGACTTTGTTTTATAATATGTATTGGCGAGTAACATAGGCATTGGGCCGAAGAATATTTGGGAGGATTAATAGGTACATTAAAAGGTTAAATACCTCTTTAACAAACAAATCGACTTCATTAAGCACGGCTTCAATGGCACTACAGTACGCTGGTATCTCGAGAGATGTCCAAGTGATGGTAGAGAGGCCGGGCTGGAAAGCTTTTTCCAACTTCACAAGCTGCGCTCGAAGCAATGGCAGATATAGTTTTGGCATACTCCTGTATATGTTCGGACATTTTTATACTATGGCTATAATTTATCCATAAGATCACTAATCTGTGTTAAATTAGTGACCTTAAATGGGCGTTTTCTAAAATAAATATCGAAAACCTGATTCTTTCAAATCTGGACATTCTTGGGCTCATTCTACTCAGAATCGACAGCACTCTCTATCCTTTCATTAAAAAAAGATGTCCCAAAATGTCCATTCCATTACGTCACGTTTTATTATGAGAAAATTTTTCACTTGTATGGACGTGACGTAGTGGACTGTACTATTTTCATACTAATTTTTGGGACAAGTTTTTTTATCATTAAGATTGTATATGCTAGTGATTCTGAGTTGAAAGAACCCAAAAACACCAGGATCTGTGAGAATCGGGTTTTAAATATTTATTTTAGAAAACGCCCAAATATGAGATTGGTAAACATTAGCCTAAATTAATATTTTATTGTTGATTTTTATACATTATGCAATTGCCTACAATAATTAATAGGTTATTCAAGATAATGTTACAAAAGCTAAAGGATCATAGGATGAACAAAAAGCTTACTTTCTAATTTTGTTATTTCGCTCCACTAAATACATCATTTTTTCGAAATTCTCTAATATTTGATCTTTACAATATGCGACGACCTGCGCGGAATCTGGTACACCTAAAATTATTGTTAATATTACCAAGGTTGATATCACATAGTATAACCTCTAGTCACCCAGAGACCTATAAAAAGGTCTCCTGTTCCATTCTAATTTGAACTTTGTGTTGACAAAATAAAATTTAATTTTGCTTGGCAAGGTTTGACGTGGGCGGCTAGTGGATAATTATACTATGTAATTGCATAGAGAAAAAAACACATAGAGTGCTCACTCCATACATCAGTTTTAGTACCAAAAAGACTATTAGCATCTAGCATTGAGTAGCGGAACTATCAGTACTTCTACTTGACAATAGATGTCGCCACCGACCGGAAAGTCTTATGCTGTTGAGATAGGACTTTCCGGTCGTTGCTACATCTATTGTCAAGTAGCAGTACTGATAGTTCCGCTACTCGATGCTAGATGTAGACACTGAAATTAATAGTCTGAACTGATGTATGGAGTGAGCACTCTATGTATTTTTTTCTCTATGGTAATTGTTACTTTTACCACTTTGAGGGTCGGTTGCACCAAACTGTTTGTCATTGTTAAAGAGTTCGCTAAATTTTATTATATGGAAAGTTTCATAGTAAACCGCCGCAGCGCGCCGGGCGACGTTGTTCAGTCTTTAAAATGCGGATGGTGCAACTGGCACTTAGTGTATTTAACCCTTTAACCGCCAGAGTCTGATATACACCGTGTTTTTTTTGATTTCCGTTAATTTCAAGGGTGCATTCCTGAGCTTAAATTAAGTAACTTTCTCAAAGACACCAATATTCTAATTAACTCCATTTCGGAGATAATCAATAATTTATTTTTTTCCTATAAGGCCTCTACAAGCGTGTACACTTGCCTTAGGGCCGGTTTACATATTGATTAGTGTTTAGAATGAGTTCATACATTTCCTACTAAACTTAAGTACAATCTCGGTCGATCGATGTTCGAAATGACATTGATATGTCACAGATTTCAATTGTTTGGTTGAGTTTAATGTAATGCCCGTGTTAAAACAACGCTATGTGCTACATTTAATTACTTTTTAAACTTATTTTTTTTTGTATAAAAACCAAAAAAAAAAAAATTGTTTTTGAAAATTTGAATATGCCATTTAGTTCTCTTAAACGTACTTAACCAAACCCCGAAGTTAACGGAATTCAATAAAAACACGGTGTATAAGACACTACATATCCAGCTCATTTCGCCACAGTCTGATAAATAAGACAAAGATCTGATTTGGTTTTTTCTGCACATTTATAACTCCCGTAACTATGCCAACCTTACTCTGCGTGGTACAATTACTGTCGGTGGCGACACGAGCACGCTCGATCAAAAATTGCTGGCGGTTAAAAGGTTAATTAAATTACATATACATACTTAGTCCTAATTGCCACATATATTCGACCTCTCTGATACATTCGGGGATATAAATATTGAAATTAACAATATACAAATTTGTCGTCGGGTGCCTTATGAGAAGTGGCGCTATCAGGCCCAGTCTGACCTGTAATAAAAAGGAGTACCTAGGTATTATATTTTTCTATACTAGTGGTTCCTAACCTGGGGGTAAAACTGGCATTTTACGGGGATAATAAGCTAACCTAATATAACAATACAACAAACGTACACGTTTTATTTTTTATTACCATTGGGAGGAAGGGTAAAATCAGGTTCCCTAGTTAGTCATAGGAGTGACCGGACTGAAAAGGTTAGGAACCACTGTTCTATACTCAATTATATTATAAGGTAAATTTGGTTTTCGTATACATAGGTAAGTTTTGATAATAGACAATAGTCTATTACGATACAAGTACGAAAAGTAAGAAATGCGCAACGAGTGGCAATAAATTAATATACGACCGAAGGGAGTGTTTTAAATTGACACGAGTTGCGAATTATTAAATATTCGCACGTTTATCGTACAACGTTCTACAGTACATATGAAGCTAAATTTTCGACATCGGCACGTAAAGTGCTAATTTCCGCGCTAGGGAGGTAAAATAGCACCTTATGTAGTGTAACTGAGTGAGTTTCAAGTGAAATCTTTCAATACAAATAGTGGTAAGTGCAATGCAGTGACTTATATTTATCTTATTTTTATTTTGACGAGAAATTCAAACATAACAGTAACACATGGAACTAAAGTAAGTAGGTAATTATTCTTAACCCACCTGACCGACATTTTCAGCCCAAGCTTTGTGGTAAATTAACTCGAATTCAGTAAACACTATGTACATGACATTAAAAAGTTTTATACATCTCTGCGTGTTCTGGAATGAAACAATTATATATCTTACTATCTGAATAACTACTACTAAACTATACATAAAAGCGAATACCTATTTAATAATATACAGCAAGACCTTTTTAATTATATAAGTATACATACGCAATATAAATATTCAAGTTTGATAGCTACTAATAAGTATGATATTCGATGGTCGGATTCGGACATCGGTAGAACACAACATTTTGATTGATCAAAAATAACTCTTCACAAAATAAAAGATATAAGGATTGAATACCATATGTGTTATAATCTCATCTTGCTTCTTGAACTCTGCCATCGGACCTTGAATATTTTTATCATAGAACCTTATCCACATAATCCTTCCGGACACGGGGGGCATGTTCCAAGGTACGTCCGGGTCCTCTCTCTCCTCATTATACCTACCAAAACGATTCAATCAGACACCAGACAAGATGTGAAAGAAATTTATCTGGGTGTCTGGCGACTTTCGGGCGGACGAATATTTCGCTCAGCGGCTAACGCTACGGCTTACGTAGGCGGACAACGCGCGAACGCGGAGCGGCGCGGCGCGGCGCGGCGAGGATGAAACAAACCGTTGATACGTATAGGTAGTAGGTCCTACTCGTACGTGAGCGATTTAGACGTGAATGCCGCGCGGCGGCCGCGCGGCGTTCGCGCGTTGTTCGCCTACGTAAGACGTAGCGTTAGTCTGAGGGCCTACCGCGAACCACGTTCGACGTGTTGGCTCTCTGTCGCACTTGTAAATTTGTACGTAAGTGTGACAGGGAGACAACACATCGAACGTGGTTCGCGGTAGGCCCTCTGGCAATCCAGCGGGGAAACGCAGCAAGCGTTCTGGGGACGATGCCCCAGGCAACTTTAGGTTTTTAATGTTTCATATTTATCTTGTAAATTTACTTTCAATACTTAACCATTAAAAACTTCGACGGCACGAATCAAATGATTTTATTTTAATTATATATATGCAATATACACATTAGGCGTAATCACAAAACTAAGTGCTGCAAAAAACTGCAAATAGCGCACAATAGGTAGCAAAAATCATTGATTGAATGTGGCTACTCTAGTTGTCAACAGTTTACGTTTGACAGTTTCCACAAAACAGTGCCATCTTCTTCAGCTGTCAAACTCTGTTCTCTTAGACTACATACCCATCTTATAGAATCAATGAATCTTTGCTTGAAGCAATAACCAGCTGACTTGGCTGCCTACAACCTATGGGCCATTACAGCCGAACAATAAATGATATGTATTTGATTTGATTATAATAAAATAAGAAAATAGTGGGGCTTGCTGCAATCAATTATTGTACCTGTCACGTAATGATTCAATCTCGGAAGTAAACTTGCTTATCAAATCATAGTATTGATCTTCAAGATACAAGCAACCCAACTTGAGATTCTCGAATCGTTTCAGCAAATGGAGAGCTATTTCAGTAGTGGGACACTTGTTGACGCTCTAAAAAATAAATGTTTTTCATCATTGTTTCAATCAAGCTCTAGAAAATTAAATGTTTTCGTTCTAATTCCAATCAACCTTCTTGTTATAAATAAGGTATACAAAGTAACATTATAGGTACTATAAGATAGTTATGTCAGGTACTTACATTTATCATAAAGTTTTCTAATAACACTTCTTGATTAGCAACAGCGTCTTTATAGGTCTTGTAATCCTTGTCGAAATCAGGTCGTCTGAAATTTAGGTAAAACATAAATATCTACGTAACAAGTAGGTACTCCATGTCAGTTTCATGTCGTATTTCAAAAACCGTAAAAATAGAAGTAGGTACCTACCTATGATCCAGTGCGTCATAGGTTTTTGACGATATAGATTTAAAGAATTTATTAAACAATGACGCATGTTCTTCGATGCCCTCTAAAGTGGTCTTGTTTAAGATATAGTAGGTAATATAAGTTTGGAACAAATCTATAATCTGTAAACAATATTAAATTAGTATTAGAATACCAAACGTCACTATGTAAATTATATTTTCTATTATTTCAAATACACCTTGATAAGTCTTCTCCTGAAAGTCTCGAATTTTCCGAATATGTACATTTCAGAGCAACCGAAAGGTTTTTCGTCCGCTGCCTCTTGCATTTCTTTTTGTGTCTCATCGTAACATTCACGGTAAAAGCTGTATAAACCCAGACAAAACTGAAAAGCGACAAAATAATCAAAATTACATCTAAATATCTATTGGATCACATATTTTTGAAGCATAGGAGCTTAAGAATGAGTTCTAAAAGTTTTTAGAAACCGTCTTAGAGTGGCAAATACTTGCTACCAAACCTTTATATAGGTACCTTATTATTTTGTTCAAATCTTACCAATGCCTTACTGATAAAGTTTAGTTTATCTTGATTCCAAATAGTCTTTTTTCCGTTTTTGGTCAAATAATTCATGCACATATTGAGTATTTGATTGGTGACTTTGACCAGCAATGTTGATATTTGTTTAGTGGTGTTGTAATAACGAGATGTAGCATAAACCATGCGCACGGTGTATAAAAGTCCAGGTATATATTGTTCCATAGTATGTGGATCACATCTGGAAGAAAAAAATGTATACGAGTACTTAAAGTAAGTAAAGCAAAATCAATCAGATACATTTACATCAATTTACTCTTACTATTAAGCTTACATACATTTAATAAACACATTTAATACATGTAATCGTCTGTTCAGGCTTTTAAATAAAACAAAATGTTGATAATCGTTTATCTGCCATTATGTCATTTGTGTTTGTTAGAAAGAGATATAGCTTAACACAGGTTAGCTAAGGTTCATGAACAAGGCGGGTAGGGATTCATTGAAATCATAAAACAACATATGAGAACTCTTCTTCTTACCGATATAACGGCTCGCAATACTTTTCCAAAGCATATAAATATTTAACGTTATCAAACGCTTCATTATAATAATCGGTAACTTGGTTGTCCAGTAATCTCCATTTCTGTAAATTATTTAACGTTATCAAATTATTTCTACTTACTACTTAAAAGGTCTACCGTAACAGAGGCGATTAGTAATAATTACCTACATACGAAATACGGGGACGGCAAATAGCGAATAAGACCAAGGAAGACCGTGACAACAAAATAATAAGAAATGAAGAGTGACAGACTTTGACCAAACAAGATAACGAAAAAAACGAAAAAGTAAAGAACAAAGTGACGAATACAGAATGATACGAAATAATCATAAAACGAATGAGAGAGACGATACCCTAGTTTTAGTCCTATAACTTAGATACCTTCTACTACAAAATCATCGCTCATCGTCTTTACCAACCGGTTAAGATTGTCTTGGGTTGACCTTTAAATAAAAATTAAATAACAATTTTCTCGATAGATAGATGCACATTTAAAAGTTAAAAAAACAAAAGTTAATAAGTACCTTTATAAGTTTGGATTTAGCCCGGATAAGTGTATGTATATACATCTGGCATAAGTCACTTTTGATATGTTCTATGATAGAAGTGAACGTAGTAAGTTGGCGTCTCCAATGGTCCAGTTCAGCCAAAGGACCAATGTTGGACGGTTCTCTTCTTAGCTGCTGGCTTTGTACTAAGACCTTAAAGTAACACCCAAATACAATATGTTAATTCAAAAGGCCTGATCTTAATACCACGATTTTTAGAGTTCCTTACAAAACTGTTCACGGAACACTTATGGGATCACTTCGGTTTTTAACCCTTTAAACCAATATTTTTTAAAGCAATAATTTAATAGTTTGCAAGCACGTACGATCAAGATTTTTTTTTAATTAATTTTAAGCGAAAATTATTTTTTATTTTTGTATTGTCGTTTCCAAGTTCCACAAGCAATATGATATTGATGGAAAAAAATGGTAAAAATTGTACCTACGTCGCACTGACTTAATATAAAAGAAATAGACACACAAAGCAGAACAAAAACATCAACAAATGTGGATCCCAATCCCAATGACGTTTCGCATCATTTGCATTGATGATAAAAACGCTTACGTAAATTTTGAGTCAAGATAAATGTTTCGTACATAAAAGAGCTTAATGTCGTAAGCGTTAAGTGTCAAATTTGCAAACAGAGGTACCAACACTGTTAAAAAATTTAGTCCGATGGCACTAACGTAACGTGACCATTGTATTTACGTCAAACTAAAATAATGAACGAATGGAGTCGCTTGGTATACTTTAATATAATTTTACAGATAAATCAAAATAAGAAATAAAACAAATTTATATTCTTCCTTAAACTATCGCGGTTATTACTCATTATAACTAACGTACACAGGTTCTTGGTATGGTTTAATTTTATCGGGAACCCTTAAAGGATCACTCGTGTGTCTGTCTGTCCGTCCGTCTGTCACAGCCTATTTTCTCCGAAACTATTGGACCAATTAAGTTGAAATTTGGCACACATATGTAAGTTTGTGACCCAAAGATGGACGTGTAACGTAAATAAATGAATTTTAAATATGGAGGCCATTTTTGGGGGGTAAATGATAAAATTAAAAAATAAAGTTTTTCAAACTATATCGTGTTACATATCAAATGAAAGAGCTCATTGTAAGAATCTAATTTTTTCCACTCTGCACGTCGCATAGGTTTTCTTGGAAATCTTGAATTTAAACATAATAATATTCCTTATGAATTCTATATAAAAATTTAAAAAAATATAGACCTCACATCGACTCATTGGATTTTTGTTCCTTGACAGGGATTCTTTGGTACTAACAAAATAATTTATTCAAAACCGTGAAATTACCACCAGATTACATAAATTCTGTAATGCTATCAAAAGAACTAACCGAAAGAAATAAATTCCATCCTTTTTCCTTTTTTTATCGTTGTTATTTTTGCATATTTTTACTGCACATTTCGTCATTTTTGACAACTTCACATTTGAGCGTTCCAAACAAGACTAAACGAAAAAGTAACGCGTGATCTGTTTTCACGTTACTTTTGCGGGGCCATTTTTTGCGGCTGATTGGGTATCCAGTTCTTTATTCTACATCAATGCTACGTCGTAATTTAGCAGCTTTGACTTACCATAGTAATCTGTTTCATCCACTGTTTCACGAAAGTACAAATTTCTTCCAAGACGTAAGTTTTCGTAATAGCAACTTTCATTTTCTCTGCACTGGACAGATGTTCCTCATATAACACCTCATTTACCTTAAATCTCGTGCAGCAATCCAAGTCGATTTTTGTCTCTGGTCAAAATGAGTTATTTTTCAAGTTTATGACAAAATTAAATGTAAAACAGCTAGATAGTCATTGTGCATTAGGTGCACAACCAAAATAATTATAATCTTCCAAAACTCAATGAGGTTCCTTGAGCTCCGCTTTCACAGTTTGGCTACAATTATTTTATAGTTACCAGGGTAACTTTAAGGTATTTTAGGCTTTAAGGTAAGGTATAATTTAATGTATTTAAATAAATTAAAATAAATAAATATTTTTTAAGGTATTTTAATACTCACTTGCTAAATAATCAAAGAACAAGTTCATCTTAGACAAGTACGTTTTTATTATATCATCGCTCTTAGGATTTGGGGGGTTGATATCGCCCCACGCCTTACACGCCTGCAGAGCGGGCACATACGCGCTTGTCAACATCTTGTATACTCCGGACACTACGTTTTCACTCTCTTGGTCCATGTCAATAAAGACCAAGTAATAATCCTGTAACCCAACACCTTTGATACTAGAGAACAAATTATTTTAAATATACCTCATTCGGCCATATTCTGCTGGCCAATTATATTTCAAGATTATATTGGTACTATAGGAACAAGGATGTGTTGCAATGTATTTGGCAACTTTGACTGTCGCCTCTATTAAATGCGAACTGTATAGTCAGCCGTAGATAAATTTGATGGAAAATCTGTCACAAATGCAAATATCTGAAACCTCGCCATCAGACCAGCGTCGCCGCCGCCCCAAGTCGGCTCACCGTCAACTAGGCGTTAAGGGTTATTCCCACTAGTTACCACCAAGTTGTTATTTTTTTCCACTGGTAACAACTTGGTGGTAACTACTGGGAATAACCCGGCGTTAACCTCATTTCCCGTTGTATTTTGTTTCCTACAAATAAGTAATACCCACAGAGCGGGACCGGTTGAGACGGTGCCGTTCCGGTGCCGAGTTTTTAGGTGTGCTAAACCTTTAACTAGAGAGTAGATACCTACATGAAGATGATTAGATTAGATGATTTATTTCATGAAAGACAATTACCTACATAATAAGTTTGCATTGATGTCAAAAATATAAGAATATCTATCATGATCGTGAAAATAAAAATGAAAATGATAACAATACTAATGAAATAAAATCATAACTCCATGAAGGATTGTCAACACAATTAAAATAAAAGTAAGTAGATAGGTAATTGGTAGGATGAGATTATTTATAATCTCTAATCGTCTCCATTCAACAGACCAGCAGTGGTAAGTAATGACATAGATAATCACACTCACACTGGAATCTTTCGCCTCATGCAAACACGCCATTCATTACAAACTATTCAGGCAAAAATATCATGAAATATGCTTTCAGGCACTTACGTCGGCAACATTTTTAGTCTCAATGACTTTGTTTTTAATCCTATACATAGCGATACATCGTCCGCAAGTGCCAATAGACGAAGCGTCTGAAATGTATGTTCGCTCCATCCTGCCTCTTTGGTTAGGCACAAATCGGCCGGATTCTGAAAAAATAAGTACGTATATGATTATAGCCTCTGCACTTAGTCTTTCAGTGATAAAAAAATGCCATTTTTTTTAAGTAAGTACCATCAAAACTTTGTAAGTAGCTATGGTGAATGAAGTAAACATATAAGCGTGTGCAGAAAGAATTTGAGCACATAGGTATTAAAAGAAAGATTGATTGTCAACTTAATGTTGATGTTGAAGATTGATTGTTAACTGTATGGTTAATAGTTACACTATTGTCTTAGGTCACCTGTAAAGATAGTTGTAAGTGTGGAAATAAAAATAAAAAAAATAATAAAATAAATTAACTTACCTTCTCTACTTAAGTAGAGTTTTTTCTATTTTAAATATGTTCGGTTTTCCTCTCGTAATATTTGTTTATAAAACGTTCAAGATATTATGTCAAAAATTACCCATTTTTACTGGTGGTAACAAGGCATCGCAGAGAACTATACAGTTGCGGCCACCTTCAGCGACTGCACTGTCCAACAAATCAATATGAATATCCGCATCGTAGACACCTTCCTGAAATTAAACAACAACTGTTGAAACAAATTGTGCCATGATTACCATCTACATATGTACACAGTACTGCAATAAATCATTCTTATTCTTATTCTTAACCCTTAAATGCATAATGTTGCCAAATGTCTACAAAGCATAAGACAGCTCACAGATTAAGGGTTAAACAAATTCTATTTGTTCATGTATATTATTTCAATAGTAAAACTAATAAAATTTCCGAATTATAACATAAATTTACGCAGTATTTTAATTTATAAAAATTACATTTGTTTATAGACGAAATGTCGGAAAACTTGGAAAAACCTGGAAGTTGATGATTTTTAGTATGTGATTTTGGGCAGATTTTTTGGGGTTTGTAATTATTTTATATTTACAAACTTTATCATAGGAACATCATAAATAGTGTACCTTTCAGATGGCAGTTAAGATTTTTCCTATATCCTTTACTAATAGCTATATATTTCCAAAAATATGATTTAGCCTATGCAACTTTTAACACTGATTTCGCAGTGAAAATCGATGATATAATTTTTTTTACAATTTTTCCTAGAAACGGCAAACAATTATGTGATACATATATTAATTACGGGCAAAAAGAAAAAATCATGCATTTAAGGGTTAAAACTTTTCACTAGAGCAGCCGCACCGTAGTTTGCTTTTCAGACTTAGAAATGTTACGCTCTTTTGAACCCTTTTCGTAGTTTGACAACTAATAGTTAACCGGAGAAAGGATTTTCTAAAGTAATTACGTTTTTGATGTTCAATAGCATATCGGTAGTGGTAGAGTATTCGAAGATACCCTGAAAAAAGGTACCGTACCTTTTTTCAGGGTATCTTCGAATACTCTCTCTCAAGGGATTTCATTACTGTACCATTTCGTACATTGTCATAATGAGAGATACCTAGCGGCTTTCATAATGTTATCCATGGTCTATACCATGATGTTATCGTAACAAGACTAACAAGTACTCTACTCAATGGTACAGTCAAGTGTAAAAATATGGGTGCACAGTGCACACATCATACCTACTCAAAGATATGTCCCATAGCTCTTAATGTCCGCGAATTAAAAACTATTGCAAATATATTTGTAATAGCTACTACCTAGGTACCTCTTAAAATTTGATATGGGTGTCCATTGTCACTTCAAGAATAAAAAAAGAAAAGAAGAAGAAATACGAATGTAGATAAGAGTGAGTAAAGAAATACATTAAGAAAAAACTAACCAGTACATAATCTGCCTTTCTATTCAAAATAGCGCCTGCCATCTCGAGTAAAAACCTGTGCTGAGTCTTCAGGCTTCCCACGCGATTGTTACGCGCCTCCTTTGCCTTAGCCTACAAAAGTAAAAGTCAATTCAGAACTATATCTAAATTAACTAGACAAATAAAACAAACCAGTCTAATCAGAAAGTTTATTTACTTGCTTCTCTTTATAAGACTCTTGGCCTAGTGCCAAAGTGCTCATAGAAACTTTGCTTCTCTTCTGGATGTCTTTCAGCCGTGATCCGACGTCAAGGATAGCCTCAAGCGCGGTTCGGTCCACTTCAACCCGTTCCTGAGTGGCCTGTGATTGCGGAAACATGGAAGCTTTGCGGTGGGCAATGTGTGTTAGACTTTCAATTTTCTCCGCAGTTTTCTCAATGTCTTCCGCTCTTTGTTTGTCATCACTGGTTGCCGGGCCTTCGGCAGGCGGAGCTTCCGCACCACCAGCCTCGTCTGCCATGGCTTTAAGAAAATCAATTCAATTAAATAATACAATATGCACAAACAGCCTCTCTGTTATAATTGATTGACGTAAGTATCAAACATTCACATAAAAACTGTAGTTCGAAATTGAGGTCAATTTCAAATTTAAATATCGAATATTTCTACCATAGACATTTTCTGCTTTGTAAATGTTTTTTCCGTTTCCTATAATGGCATCACTAGACGGGCGTCCCGGACCGTGATTTTGGTCTGGTCTGCATCATGGTCTACATATTTCTTTCTTGCTCTGTGTAAGGGGTTGTCATGAATCTAGTATTTTAACTGGACCTGGCATGAGGGGTGGGGGAAATTACCGAACGGGATAGTCTTATGTAGCTTTCAGTAAGAGTAGCAGCGAAAGCACTATTATTGTGTGTCCTTGTCACAGTCTCACATTTTTTTTATTCCCCATCGTAAATTTAGTACTGTATTATGGTGCGCAACAAATAAATTCGACCAATCATAGTGTCGCATTGCCTTTGTTTTGTCCCTCACGGAGGCACGCGTATACCACTTCTATAGGATCCTACATGGATCCTACCTTCTTTGAGTGTTGTTGTTTTTGGTATCTAAGCGAAGTGGTCAGCGAGTTCCTTTACCCATAAAGTAGGGTAAATATTAAAAGTTTAGAGTTAAGAGATTGAGAGAGAAATTACTTCTTCTTTTTTATAATTCCTGTCACAATTATTTTTCATTTATCTTAAACTAACGTTCGTACTTATTTGCAATTTTTACTTGACCTTACTTTTTTTATTATTAAGTAACCAAATTAATCTAAAATGTCAGTACTACGTACTGCTCTCCATTATGACGAATATACATGCAAAGGCTGGTTATACGTTAAACGTGCAAAATTAGTTCATAAAGCTAGTTTTACATAACAACTATTTTCTAGTAAAGATAAAGCTACGCGATAAAGCTACGCCGGCTCTAACCCTACACCTCTGACCCGAGAAGATTTAATTATCTCCTAAATTGTAGGAGGAGGAATGGGACCGGCAAGAAACTCTTCGGGACAAATATATTCAAAACTATCGCGAGTGAGGTGAGTAACTATCGCGGTCACCGAAGACAATATTATATTTATGAAATTTAGGTGCTAAAATAAATCATATACAACCGTACAAATTTCACAACCTAGAAACGGTACGACACTTACTTTGAGCATGACCAGTATAATAAATTAAGGTCAATTTATTGACAACAATCAACAATTGCGTACAACGTAGTAGGTATGTTAAATGTAATAAACGCATAAACCAAGACCAAGACGATAATATGCTTAAAAAAATGTGGCTTTTCGATACGTAAGTAATTCGGGTTTCCTCGATTAGTACTTCTTTAGTTTCCTTTACTTTTCTGGTTCGAGCTCATATCTATTTATTTATGATATATATTGAGTATTTATTTATTTTATTTAGGTTAATCGTTACTTATGTTTTGTTTTATTCGTTTCCTCAAAGGTTAACTGGAAGAGATCCCATACAGGGATAAGTTCGCCTTTGTTGTATTTAATTTACTCTGTAACTATGTTTCTCGTGTTTTTATTTCCATGTGCAATAAAGTATATACATACATACATACATAATACGTAATATACCTACAATACGCTCTTTATATGTTTTTCTACTCCAGCACTTAAATGTGTCAATTAAATGACTGACAGTGATATCTAAAGCAATGTCATTTGAATGCTTTGTCTATAGGCTCATAAGATGACTGCTAGCAGTCATCTTATGAGTATAATACAACTGCTTTATTTTTTTTAAAGATACTAGTTCCGATCATCTTGATTGAAAGAGGTATGTTTTCATTTACAATAATAACTCTTTTTTTTTTTAAATAATAACTCTTTTTTTTTAAATAATAACTCAATTTTTTTTAAATAATAACTCTTTTTTTTTAATAATCTCTTTTTTTTTAATAATAACTCTCTTTTTTTTTTTTTTTTTTTTTTTTTTCTTTTTTTTTTTTTGCTGCAGCTGTCATAGAAAAAGTAATGTATGCAACAGCTCATAATTGGTTCTTAAAATTCTCGGGTCTTTTTTTACAAAACTCGACTACGTCTCGTTTTGTAACTTCGACCCTTGAATTTTAAGAACCCTTATTATATCACTGTTGCATAAACTACTATAGTTAACCAATTTAAATAGTTTTATATAGTTATATTCATTATTTTAATGTGTCACTTATTAGACAATTTTAGTCAGTGCTTTTAATACAAAGTATTGTATTCATTATTTTAGTAATAAAAAACGAAGTTCAAGTAGAGAACAAATCACATTATAATTATTATTAAAAAATATGTATTTGTGTTTTAAGTAGTCACACATCCTATACATAAATTATACTTTGGTCACTTATTCTTTGGTACATGACATCTATAGTGTGTCAAAGGTCTGTTTGATTTCAAACATAGAGAGAATCATACTATCTTTGTCTAACACTAGTACTAGCACCCAAAAGAAAAGGATGCGTATAATTTTTTTTGTTCCTATTTACTGACAAGATTTGGTTGACCCTGTATAGTTCAGTTTATAAAAGAGGAAGTTTTTATGTGCTCCCGCGGAAGATTTTTTTAATGACTTTAGTGCTGCCATCTGTTTTTTCTGCGTCATTTCTTTACCTAGTTTGACAGTGAATATAAATATAAAATCTTTGAAATCATCATATTACCTACTACTCGTTGATTAATTGCTGTGTATATTTATCATATTTTTACGGTATAAAAAATGTATAATATAACGACGATTCATGTTATGCAGAATTAAAAGTCTGTGGCAGTCAATCTGGTACAAGCGGCCACAAGTAGGGCAGATGAGATATTATGAACGTCTTGGTACACGACTACACGTCTAGTGAACATTCAACATAGCGTCTGGCCAGACGGTGTTAACGAAAGTGGTCAATCTAGTCACAATATTGAATTGCTGTGAAATCATTATTTATTTATATAGGTTAATACTAAGTAGTGAAAATGTTTGATAAACATTTATCTGTGATATTTACGATATTCATGTGTTTTTATGTTAATCAGTGTGAGTCGTTGTTTCACTTGTTTATCTAACTGTTTGAGGTTTTGTGGAGTTGAGCAAAAGTGCAAAATATAAGTCAATAAGGTTGAAAACTTAAATACCCACTTGTAATTGATATCAATGCGAACTAAATGATTCTTGTTAAATTAAGAGTTTATAATAACATTTAATAACACATATTAATGTTTTGTCACTATGTTTTTAGTCACTACCTATATTATTTTTTGTTGTTATTACATCAAAAACAACAATGAAATTAAATCTTTTTTTTTTCATCCAAAAGTTATTTCTCCGTTACTGCTTATTGCAGAGAAGCTAAAGTAAATAGTCTTGAAATTTTACTATCGCTACTATACCTAGCTAATATTTCCTACTTTGGCTGACCAAATAAGAAACACTACAAACAATACTTTGTTTTACTGGTGAGCTGGTTTATTGTGGACGTTGTGGTGTGTGACCATTGTGTGAATTAATGACATTGCTGATTCGATTTCGGTGACATAAATATGGTTTTATTAACTACTCATATTAATTTTCTTTGATGATCGAATAAATCATACCCGTAGGTTAATTATAGACACACTGATTTATAAGGTTGGTAATTAAAAAATAATCAGGAATAGGTATATGTTTGGTACATAAGTCTTAGGTGAAATTTGTAACTAGGAAGGTAATCATCGTAAAAAAAAAACACAACTCAGTTCTTTTTTTATCATAACTACTTTTGAAGTTGAAATTAAATTTTAACAGAAATTTATTGTCACCCTACCAGTGATTTTGTATAAAAAGTTTAAGGGAGTTAAAAAACTTACCAGTTGATTTATATTTCCAGGTCTGGAGATTGATAAGTCACGACGATACAATCAAAACTCGGATTTTCTGCTACATGAAGCTACAGGGTCATTACAATATCAAGGGCAGACACAGACAAACTCAGACAAACGAGATTATGTAGCCCCTTCATTTTCATCACAATCTCCATCCAGTACTTCACATCAAACTACTGCTAATACTGCAACATCGCCAAAAAGAGACTTTGTTAATCCCACTGGAAAGAGAGATTACGTATCGCCATCTACATTTTCAACACAATCACTCGGAACTTCGCAACACACCACAGCAAAACCATCAAGCACAGCTCCTAGAAGAGACTTCGTTAACCCGAAATTCACAACTCCAAAGCCTTTAGATAATTCTCAACATCATCAAAAACGACCTGGACAAGTGCAAGACCTAGTAAACTTTTTTGATAGTAAAAGCAATAACGGAGTTGTAACACCAAAGCCACCATCTTACAGCTCCATCTTGCAAGGAACAACTAAACAAGGCTCCACTGTAACGGTCTGGGGAGGTACGAAAGTAAATCAGCCTGTTACAGATGCTACACCGAAACTGCCTCCAGGACAAACGACCAAAAGTTACAGTTCTATTTTGTCAGGGTCTAATGCTCAAAGTACTTTAAAGCCCTCAACGAAACCTTCATTTTCAATATCAAGAGTTACGTCACCAACGCCAAGACCGGTGTCTCCACAATTGCCAAGTGCAATTTTAAATAACAATAAAAATAATAACCAACCCAGTAGTTCCAATGGTCCAAGTGATGCCGAACTTCAATCGTTAAGTGAAGAGCTTTTGAGGAAGGATACTAATAATGCGGCAAAGTATGTAACTATTAATTATCAAGAAAAAACAACATCCCAATCAACAGAAGATAAGGCGCCACTGCCGTAAGTATTATTGTGTAGTTATTCTATGTTTACATATTTACATATTTTCATTTCTATTTATAAATTATTGATAGCTAGATATAATATATAGCATCTTTATTTTTACGATTTATTACCATTATGGTAATCATTTTAAATTAAATTCAAATTAAGTATATTAAACTTTTTAAAGAAGTGCTCTTTGTCACTTCTCTTATCTTTCCATTACGTAATTTAATTAAATTATACATTATAGCATGTCCGTCATATTCGAATCATTCGGATGATGAATGACTTGTTTACCTACAATATTTTTCCACAGATTACTAACAGTTTCACAAGCAGCCTGGAACATTCCGACAATTCAAAAATTTGTACCTCTATTAGATAATTACGAAAGGGATACTCTTGTTAATGAATATGTTACTCCACAGGTTAGTTAAAATGTTGCTTAAATTAAGCTTAATTTACAAAGTAATATCCAAGATATAAAATATTTAATTTACAAAAATATGAATTTGTTGGCCTTTGTCACCAAATTACGAATACACTATTTTAAGCACTAATCGTACTTGTTCTTATCGACTTTTCTTTGTAATTTACTGACCGAGAAATGGATTTATGAAAAAAATTAAATAAATAAAAGATAAATATTTACAGTAGTTATATAGCTACTTTTATAAGTATATGTTAATACAGTTGGTCAAACCAATTTGTCAGTCAGTAAGAACCAGGAAAATTATACTCATCCATTTCTTTTGGGTGCTAGCTAGTACTACTGTAAGACAAAGATAGTATGATTCTCTCTGTCTATGTTTGAAATGAGACAGTCCTTTGACAAACTATATATAGTAATTATTATTATTAGTAATTTATAAAAAAGTAGTTAAAGATGTAAGTACTCTCCTTTCAGGAAAGAAACGAAGAAAATGCTTTTATGGACGTTATCATGTCTACTACCGTCATACGTCACATGATGAACTTCTTGAAGGAAAAAGGTGAGATTTTTTTAGATCTAGTCCTATTTAGATTTTTTACGACCTATATTATGTCAATTTCATTTAAATCGTGTACACAAAAAAGTGTTAACTGAGTTAATAATGTGAATTCTATTGTTGTTTAAATAAGTAAAGGTACCTACGTTTTATTTTTATCCGTATTATGAAATTTTGATATTCCACTAAATAGGTATGAAGATTAACAATACTCATTTTGTGTTTTAAGGATATGTTACACCGGATCCAAGACAGCAGCGTGATTTTCTAAAGCAGTTGTGGTTTGGATTGTATTCAAGAGGTAAAGGAAAAATAAGCAGTTCAGGATTTGAACATATTTTTGTTTCTGAATTAAGGAACGGAGAAGTTTTGGGTAAGTACAATCATATGATGGTATATACATACATATTTAGGCGTATTTAGACTTAATATGAAAGACGGTGTACCTACAAGTTTAAATCGTAGAATGTATTGGATCCCACTCTCTTCTCTTTCCGCACAGACTCTACCTACACTAAATAGAATTTCTTGTTTTTCACAAGATTTCTTGCGAACGCGCTCTGAGCCTCTGACAATGATGAACCCAAAAAATATTCTGATATGTAAGAAACAGGAGTCCGAGTTTTATTGGACAACGATCAGTTGTTAAAACGTAGCACTGGTTTATTTATTATATTGTTTGTACAGGACTGCATAACTGGATTTATTTTGCTAAAGAAGAGGCAGCAAACAGGGTCAACTATTTGGGATACCTTAAATACTTGCCCATTGGTGACGTGAGTAAAATAAATATTTATATAGGTATTTTAACCAGTTAATGCAGACATCGGTGAATGGATGGATGTATAATTGCTGAATGCCATTTCTATCCTCGCATTTTACTTTTGTTAATTTTTTTTTACTAAATTAAATTAAGAATTTACAATAACATAACCCTTTGAATGTATTCAGTATTTATAGCTGGTCAAGCAAATCTTGTCAGTAAATAAAGGCGCGAAATTCAAATTTTCTATGGGACGATATACCTTCACGCCTACATTTTCCAAATTTGCCACCTTTTTTACTGACAAGATCTGCTTGACCAAGTATAACAAGACAACCAGCCAAAATAGTAATGCACAATTTTATACACTATGCTAGTTACTATACGACTACACTATAGTTATTTTATATTTACAGAAAGGAGCTGTAATGAAACTCCACTTTAACCAGAATGGTGCTGACAAACCTGTTGATACTATGTTCGTTGGAACATCGCCGGAACTGGAAGTAGCACTGTACACTATTTGTTTTGTTACTCGTGCTGATAATGACTGCAGGCTGAAGCTGGCCAATAAAGATGTCCAAATAATATCTCACACATTCCGCTATCGTAGCAAAAATTTAATTGGTAGTGCTTATCCTCAAATCTAAGGCCTAATAAATATTGTAAGCATGTTATAAAGTATTGTAAGCATTGTAAGGGATTATTTTGACTCATTTTATAAATAAAAATAAATTTACTTGTTATATGAGATTTGTTTAACATTATATTGTAATTTTTTTATAGCTATAGTAATCCTAATTTTTTTTTGATAAAACTAAAAAATAAGGATACAAATTACAAATTAAATTAGATACAACTAAAGCTTGTAATTTTGGTTTTTCATTAAATATTTTAGTGGCTGTTAATGTTGTCAAATTTTGTATCATTTCATCCCCGTTGTTTAGGTTAAGAAGTAAGACTACCTAGTTGACTACAATATTATAAGGATGAGGTGGACTTTCTCCCGAGTAGGAGATAGAACTATATACATATGTCGTCTTAAAATAGCCAAAATTATGCGGCGGAATGATACCTAGATGTAAACAACCTCATACATATATGAAGCCTTAAATGTACCTACCACAAACTACTAAGAAGATACTACGTACTACCTACTCATTATTCGTAATTGTGTGCAGTGTTGTTGTGTGTTTGAAGAATTTGAATTGACTATCCGTGGCTGCGAGGCGGCATAAAGGAAGAATAGCACAGATAAAGCAATGCAATACACAAACACATATATAATATATGTATTTCGAATTTCGTGAATTTTTCTACTTTTTAATTTGTTTGACCGTTAACCTGTTATCAAGTAGACAAGGACTATAAAATAACGTTAGACCGATGTAAGTTGGCAGCGATTTTAATAGCACAGACTGTGCAAGTGTTTTTTTAAACATAAAACTTCCATGAAATTGTGACGTTTAAAATCACACGCATATGCACACGTACTACTATGAAAGAGTGATAGTGAGACAATAGTGTTTAATTTTGTTTTCTGCAAATGATTGTCATTTTAGCAAAGCCCCCACTTAAGTAGTTTTTGACCTTCAATATAAATAACAATAAAACAGAATTAAAAAGAAATGGATCGGGTAGAAAATTGGGACTTTTTACTTTGCTTACGGTATCCCTAAACAATGCTGTCAAGTGTCAATGTCAAAATTTCATGTACCTACTTATGTTGTTAATAAAATAATAAAACAAAAATTTTAGGCGCGGGAAACTCGCTTTATTTACATATATTCGTTAATAAAATGCGTCGTAATTGGAGGGGCCGATACAGAAATAATTGGTACCGTCCTCGCAATCAGGGCAGTTCAAATAATACTGATAACCGAAGTTTGAACAATTCTTGTAATACAACTCGACCAAGCACTTCGGCCGTGTCTAGGGCACCGGCAAATCAGCTGCCGATTATTGTACCTATATATGCTGGAAATAATGTGTGGAGTCTATACTTCCCTTCACGAGGCAAGTTTTATCAATCAAACACTTACCTACTGTAATTACGAACTTCTTATTCTCCCTGCAAGAAATTTTAAGTTTGTAGTTACAGTATTATTATATTCAGAGTTTGTGTTTTTAGATCAATCTGACCCAGAAATCAATGACCACATCAAATGTTTCAAAGTGTTCATAGAAGAGAATAGGAACATGTTTGATTTGGAGAAAATTGACCAAACTCGGAGCACTCCTTTAGATATTCAAACTTTATTGAGTGATAAACAATTCATCAGCGGGTGGTCAACATTTCATTCTGACCTATCTGAGAAGCCTGATGTTACTTTGCCTTTACTGGAATACTGTCTACATGAGGTATATAATTTCACATATTTTAATCTAACTTTTATTTTAAGTGTGAATACCTGGTGCCTACTTCACAAACTTGACAATCAACACTGACTTTCCTGTGCATTTCTGGAGCAGTTAGTAACAACGGTAATATAGTGTCAATTTTTAACAAACTTATTGGATCAGCAATGTATGGTGAATTGTCAATGTCAGGCAACAGTGTGTCAGCATGGTGAAACTAGGGTCTGATTACATTATTGGCTCGGAGCAGTAACTGAGGATGCAACCGGGATAAATGCTAAAACAGAGAGAGGACGAGTAAAAACCTGAATACAATTTTTATTTATTCTAGTAGGTACAGGCAAGGACCGGAAAACCCCTCTTTACGCTTAATCCTATCCATTCGGTAACCCAATCAATTCGGTTACCGTATCATTCGGTAACCCTATCATACTGTTACCTGATTGTAACGGTAAGCTTATTGAAACGGTAACCTTAACCTTTAACCGAGTTAATCTCAAAACTCCATCGCGTTAGGGTTTTTGTTAGGGGTTTTTAACCGGTTTTTATTCAGTTATGGTAACCTTTATTATCGGTTGCTTATTGGTTTGCTACATTCGTATTTAGTGATGTGCCGTCAGTCAAATACCTACTAAAAGAAAAAGTTAATTTATTAATAGAACTAATAGTTTATTTTGTTATTTTTGTATTTTTTTTAAATTTTGCTTATTTTAATGTTTTTGTTTATTTTAATGTTTTTGTTTATTTTGCTTAATTTGTCTATTTTTTTATTTTGTTTATTTTACTTATTTCATTTATTTTATTTGTTATTAATTTTGTTAATTTTATTTTTATAATTTATTTTGATTATTTTGTTTATTTTTTTATATATTTTATATTTTATTAATTTTATTAATTTTATTAATTTTATTTATTTTATTTATTTTATTTATTTTATTTATTTTATTTATTTTATTTATTTTATTTATTTTATTTATTTTATTTATTTTATTTATTTTATTTATTTTATTTATTGTATTTATTGTATTTATTGTATTTATTTTATTTATTTTATTTATTTTATTTATTTTATTTATTTTATTTATTTTATTTATTTTATTTATTTTATTTATTTTATTTATTTTATTTATTTTATTTATTTTATTTATTTTATTTATTTTATTTATTTTATTTATTTTATTTATTTTATTTATTTTATTTATTTTATTTATTTTATTTATTTTATTTATTTTATTTATTTTATTTATTTTATTTATTTTATTTATTTTATTTATTTTATTTATTTTATTTATTTTATTTATTTTATTTATTTTATTTATTTTATTTATTTTATTTATTTTATTTATTTTATTTATTTTATTTATTTTATTTATTTTATTTATTTTATTTATTTTATTTATTTTATTTATTTTATTTATTTTATTTATTTTATTTATTTTATTTATTTTATTTATTTTATTTATTTTATTTATTTTATTTATTTTATTTATTTTATTTATTTTATTTATTTTATTTATTTTATTTTTTTTATTTATTTTATTTATTTTATTTATTTGCACTGAACTTAAAGCAGAGATTAACTAAGGAATTACTCAACGTTAAATTATTTATTATTAAATATAAAATAACGTTATAACGTTGAGTAATTCCTTTGATTTATTTTATTTATTTTATTTATTTTATTTATTATATTTATTTTATTTATTTAATCTATTTTATCTATTTTATCTATTTTAATTATTTTATTTATTTTATTTATTTTATTTTATTTATTTATTTTATTTATTTTACTTATTTTAATTATTTTACTTATTTTACTTATTTTACTTATTTTACTTATTTTACTTATTTTACTTATTTTACTTATTTTACTTATTTTACTTGTTTTACTTGTTTTACTTGTTTTACTTATTTTACTTATTTTACTTATTTTACTTATTTTACTTATTTTACTTATTTTACTTATTTTACTTATTTTACTTATTTTACTTATTTTACTTATTTTACTTATTTTACTTATTTTACTTATTTTACTTATTTTACTTATTTTACTTATTTTACTTATTTTATTTATCTTGTTTATCTTGTTTATCTTGTTTATCTTGTTTATCTTGTTTATCTTGTTTATTTTGTTTATTTTATTTATTTTATTTGTTTTATCTATTTTATTTGTTTTATTTATTTTAGAAACTTACAAAATTAAAAGTAGTAGTATGTAACTACAAAAGTTAAATTAATTCAGAATAACATTCTAATTGAATAAAACGTTATTTAGTATAATCCTACATCTGGAATAAATATTCCGTTTTGTCTTTTTCATTTAAAATAAAAGTGTCATGATTTATTCACTTTCATTTTATTCTAAAATAACGAGTGCAAGAATTATTCTTATTCAAATCGCTTGGAATAAGAATTACATTTCTGTTTTTATTCTTAATCTTATTCAAGTTATTTTTTGCCCAACTCTGCTCTAGATTACTCTCGTGTTGTTGAAGGTGACTATTGAACAAAATCTGCAAAATATCTTTCATGTATGAAGTCAATTATTTGCACTTCCTAGTACCTAATAACATGAAGATAATAAATATACCTACACAGGCGAAGCAACATGCGTATTTAAATCGAAACGCTGCGCTCCGCTGGCACGCGCTACAACGCAAGTGCACCGAATGTTTAAAGGTCGTGGTATTTTCTATTGTATTAGGATATTTAGGATTAAGCAGAATGCGGTGAGAGTCATAGTGACAACAATAAAGCCTTATTATTGTACTACACTACAGTATTGTTATCAGTGCTCTGCCGTGTCATGACTAATTGATGTAATTGTAGATACATGAGTTAGTGGTAACAAGGTTAACTGGCATTTATTTGGTCATATTATACGTCATATTATATGTAGTACAATGTATATAGATAGTAAAATGAATTTCACCCCTCTTTTCAATGGTCGTTTTTTGTTTATTATTCCTACCAGCCTTGAGGTCTTACGTATGCTATCTCTTTCACACCTACGGAAAGTGAATGAGATAGTAAATTACTGCAGGTAAGAAAAGAGTCCTACGCTTATCACTATAATTAAATAGATTTGCAGAAAGTTGCAGGCGTGTTGCCACTTGAGACCGTCATTTATTACTCATTGGCAATAACAATAGGATTAAGTCGTGGCGTGGTGAATTCTTTGTCAGCATTTGCTAAACACGTGCGGCAAGCGTTGTGTCAAACGATATTAATACCTGTTAATTTCCGTCTAAATAATACATGCAAATTTTAAATATCAGAGCTTTTAAAAACACAATAAGTCTTGGTAGTAACTCGGATACTGAAACCACATACTATAGTTCATTTTTTTTAGCATTAGAAATAAGGTAAACAATCTTGATGTCTCTTTTAATTGAAAAGCACATTTTAAAAATAAGTTACGGTAAATATGTAACAATTATGAATCTAATACGATCTTTTATAGTCTTCTGCTTTCATAAGTAATAGTTATGGTTATAAAAAAGTGTTTTTCAATTAAAAGACATGTCAAAATCGCTTACCTTCTTTCAAGTTCTTTCTAATGCTAAAAAAAACGAACTATAAACATAATTCGAAAACAGAAAAAAATCATGAGTATTTTCCCCATTTGTTCCTGCCCAACGTGATCGCCGCGATACATGAGGCGGGGACATATGGGAATGATTTAAATGAAGCGCTTATTCCCATCTGTGCCCGGCGGGGAGAAATAGGAATACACCATATCGAGCCATTCCTTATCCTACCTTTAAAAACATCTTTTTTAGGGTTCCGTACACAAAGGGTATAAACGGGACCCTATTACTAAGACTCCTTTGTCCGTCTGTCTGTCACCAGGCTGTATCTCATGAACCGTGATAGCTAGGCAGTTGAAATTTTCACAAATAATTAATTTCTGTTGCTACTAAAAACAGCATATAATAAATATCTAAGTGGGGCTCCCATACAACAAACGTGATTTATTTGCTGGTTTTTGCGTAATGGTGCGGAACCCTTCCTGCGCGAGTCAGACTCGCACTTGGCCGGTTTTTTATTTTTTACATTAATTTAGGCACAGTGAGCCATTGAAGAGTTTCGCTATCCACCATCCGTTCAGAGCACCTGAATGAATTGTACCTGATGATTTAGTTATCACATTAAAATAAATACGGGTATCGTTCAATACCAAGACTATGCGGCAGTAAATTAAATTTGTAAGATTTTATTGCATAAAATCAGGTATAAATTAGTCAAGAAACATAATAGTTTCTTGTCTAATTTACTTCTATCTATACGTAACGCCTACACGGCACGCAAACTACATGTTTAATCCAGGAATATTATTTAGAATATAAAATCATGATTATATTTATTTGATTAAGAATGAGATTATTCTTATTCAATTTTTTCACATACGAATTATTTCCGATCAAAATTATTTGAATAATTTAGACAGGAATAAAATCAACATGATTTTATTCTTAGGAATTCTTATTTAAATAATGATTTTATTCTTGAATGCCCAACACTGCTTACTAAGTATGTATGTATCTATTTAATTTAATCAAAACTATTTCACCTACCAATGTTATAGATACCCAATGAATATGTATAATGAATTCTGCCCTAGTAGCACGGTCGCATTTTTATCGTTTATCACCATGCCTGTCACGTTCTAACAAGTATGTAAGTGCGAAAGTGACGGGCATAGTGATAGTCGATAAAAATGGAACCGTGCTGAGCCCCCTGGTATTAATGAAAGATTTGTAGTATTAAAATAAGTTTATAACTGCTATAGATATATATTTTCTGAACGCTGCATTAAGCGGTACAAGGTAAATTACGACTTAGCTCATACAACTCACCGCATCTGAAAACTAAAGTCTATTTTTTATTCGGTAGACTAAAATGACATTTCATAGTATGAACATCATGTGTCATTTCATTTCATACTATGAAATGTCATTTTAGTCTACCGAATAAAAAAATAGACTTTAATTGCTTATTATAAAATAAGCTCATAATAACTAGTACATATGTCATTTGTTAACAATGGTAAAATATCTACCACAATCCGCTAGCGCATGTATCTTTATCACAAAGTGATTTTTTTTTAAATCACTTAAGATAAATTATACCTAACTAGGTACCAGTAAAATTACTAGTTAGGTGAAAAAATTTCTTTAAATCAGTCTTTAATCTGTAGGTACCAAGTGTGAACCCGAAAATAGAAATGATAATCTAAGTAGCATAAAATATAACTAAATAATAGCAGACATTACTAGTATATGATGTTGTTTACTTGCAACCCCTTTTCTAAAAATTTCTAAACTAGAATTGCTCCGAAATTAACAAAAACAATAGGAACACACAGGTATAAAGATAAACAAAGGAATGGCCGCGCTGCGGCTGACGCTCGAAAATAATACTGTAATCGCTCACTTATGTTTTCAATTTTAGCTTAAGGACTCAAAGTACAATATTGTTTGAATTGACAATAAGCGAAGTTACCGGCAAAAAAACTTGTTTGTGCTGGAGGCTTCATAGACCGCCCATGCCAACCACGGTTATTCAATAATAAGTCGAATTTAAGTCTGCGTAAAGATTACAATCGTTTGAACTGGTTGAAAACCTTATTATGAGGTAACAGAATAGACTGGGTTTTTATTTCGGTTACCGGTAACAGGGGTTAACTCGATCTGATACGGTTACCGAATCAAAGTGTTACCTTATCAGACGGTTACCGTTATGGTAGGGGTTTTTATAACCACTTCTAAAATAACCCTATAAAAAACCCCGGTTAAGGTAACCGGTTCCGGTCCCTGGGTACAGGAAGCTGGAACTGCGATTACAATCAATGTACACTTAAGTTTAATCTTAAATATTAGCTAACAAAAGAAAAAAATACTGTTTTTTTATTTTACTATTTTATTCAACTTTCAGGCACTCAAGTGTGAGACAAAGATAAAAGTAAGAATTCTAAACCACCAGCCTGTTGTACCTATTGCCAACTTGAAGGTCAACTACTTTGGTAAATATAACACTCATTTAAATAAAACTGAGACATATAAAAGCTTTATTGAGATACATTGCATACTATTCACATTTACTAAAACTACTATTTTCAAATTGTGTTCTAAAGAACCTTGAGACCCTATTTTGGGAGATCTGCTAAAGATTTAGGGTAAAAGGCTATATTAAGATTGATGATATGATGATAGATGTAATATGTCACATAGTATGTTCATTACAAGCTATATAATAAAGATATCAAAATAATTCCACATAAAAAGAAAATCCGAGTCAAGCATACACACACACACACAGAAAACCCTAGACTAGGTGGTAGGTCCGTAGTCTAAGGGCTCTGAGATTTACACTTAGCAGAAATCGGGCCATTGTGCTTATTCAAGCGCATCAAACAATTTTATGAGATGCCATATAATTTGTTTAAGGCAAGCTGGTTACCATCAAAGGCACAGTCATAAGGGTTGGCAGCGTCGGGTTGACATGTACTAGCATGGCGTTTGAATGCTCCAGTTGTCATGCTGTGCAAGCGATGGTTCAGCCACAGGGAGTATTTACAGGTGAAACATTCTTCTTGGAAATTAATTCATTCGTCATTTATTTCTGCTATTTAAAAGTTTCTGGAAGGGGAAATTAACCCCTTACTGCATGTAATATAAAATACTTTTTTAAATTTGAACTTTAATAGCTGTCAATAGAGTTGAATATCATATCCGCCATATATGGCTCTGTATGTGGTATTAAGGGGTTAATTGATTTGTTGGAATACAACAGTGAAGAAGCATCTATTAATTAAACATTATTCCTCGTAGTTTGGACCACTGATTTATCTCACTATTTCAGAAGAAAACTTTTATTTTGATGCCACTATTGTAAAATAAATATTATGAATTTCAGCGCCCAGTTTCTGCCAGAGTTGTAGAAGTGGTACAAAATTTGAACCATTGCAGTCATCACCTTTCACCATCACTACGGATTGGCAGGTGGCAAAAATACAGGAAATACAATCACAGGTAATCTTTGTACAATACCCGGCAATAAATATTGCACATTGGTCTTTGGTAAAGAGAATATTGGAGACAAGAGAGAAAGAACATCGCTCTACGAAGCCGAAATTCCGATGTGCAATATTTATCGCCGGGTACTGTACTAAATTTACTATTAGGGCCAGTTGCATTAACATCACTCAACAGAGTATTATGAAAATTCCAATACAATAAAATTTAGCGGGTGACAGACAGTTTGGTGCAACCGACCCTTAATCTCCAATGTAATCTACGACGATTTATCTGATTAGACTTTATTTTAACCCTTAAATGCATAGTGATGCATTTATACACACAACATAAACATCAAATGTTATGCATTATTAAACAAATTCTATTTGTTCTTGTATATTATTTCAATAGTAAAACTAATAAATTTTCCGAATTATTACATAAATTTACGCAGTATTTTAATTTATAAAAGTTACATTTGTTTATAGACGAAATGTCGGAAAACTTGGAAAAACCTGGAAGTTGATGATTTTTAGTATGTGATTTTGGGCAGATTTTTCGGGGTTTGTAATTATTTTATATTTAAAAACTTTATCATAGGTATATCACAAATAGTGTACCTTTCTAATGGTAGTAAAAAATTTCATATATCTATTACTGAAAATTACATATTTACATAAATATGTAGTGTGTGTGGTATGCCTCACCCACACACAAGCATAGCCTTAACATATATAAGTGCATGTAAGTGTTATTTAAGTCATTATACGTCTATACTCGAAGCTAGTTTTCCTTTAACGCCCAACCTCACATGGCGACCCTGCCAGTGCGGCCTTGTGCTGCACTGGCGGCGCGCCGCGCCAGCCAGTAGACGTCGAGAAGAAGAGTAAAAATTTAACATAAGTGATATAAAGGACATAATGATGTGCAAAATACAATAACAAAAAAAAAAATATTAACATTCACAGTGAATAAGTTTGGCGGACTTTTATTTTTTTATTGGTGTTATTAAAATTAGTGACTACGGACGCATTAAATAGTAAGGAAAAAGTGATCGCCGTGGGCTTAAACCAAACCGTATGAAAAAGTGACTGAAAATAGGTACATTTCTAACTAGTGAATATTTTGACGATGATAACGTGGCTTAAAATAGAATCAAAAAAATTTAATAATCAATTCAAAAAAGCGAGAAGCATTTACGATTGTTGCAGCCGGGAGTTGATGGTGTCCTTGGCCTTGGATGGCGCCGGGAGGGCCAGAGACCCGTTAATTTGATAGTGTTGATTGGTAGATTGCTTGCGCCGTATGAAAAACAATAAAGTGACATTGTGAAGTTTATGTAGTGCCTTGCCGTGCAAAAGAGACATTTAATTGCCCATTGTATATGCTTTTTTTTTTGTCTTTACCTCAGTGGTTAGTATTATTTGTTTTTTTTTTAACCTTGTATTGTAATAGAATTGCGTATGTTGGGTTTTTTATGTCACTATGGGATAAATAACTGTTGTGGTAAGTAGGTAAAACTATGCCGTTTGATGGCGAAACAATATATTGTTTAAAGATTGGTTAACATTTTTTTTCCTAAAAGAGATCTTAACTATGAACTTATTTTTCATTATAGACTTAATTATTTTAATTACATACATATATTGCATTAAATTTAATTCAATTTCATATCATAGTTACGTGACATACTTTTATCCCTTACAAATATGGCACGAGGCGGCGGCGCGTGTATTCCTTATAGAGAATGGCATGCGTCGTCTGTTATTACATCTCAAATTTCGTAGTCTTTGTACACTTATTTAGAGCATTGAAGTTTATTGTAATCAAATTTAATTTAAAGAATTAGTAGTAGACGCCTAAAATATTCAGTTTTCAGATTTAAAAATATAAAAGTATGTCACAATATATTCCCACTTTTAACCATATATACAATTAATGCTTAACTTTCATAGATAGATATAAATTAAATTTATTTTGACTTCGAATTTGAAATGGTTTTTCAATGATAGTAGGTAATTAATATTGTAACGGTTTAGACATATTTGTATACACGGATTAGACATATTTAACAAACAAAATAATGACGAAGTATTATAATTATGAGTGGTATTGTAAAGAAGATCAGTGTTATTGTAGGTATGGGCTTGTTTAAGAAAAGAATTAACGTTGGTTTTTAAAGAGCGCAAGTTTCGTATAAATGTTAGTAAATGAATGTTTGTGGAAGTTTAAGAAAGGTAAGGAATGTGAAATAATGGTTAGCATGGTTGTCGATTGTATTATTAGTAAAATGGAATTTGTATTTTATTGGAAAAGTGATAAAATATTGATGTATAGGAAAACTTAAACACGTAAGTTTTTCAAAGGACGATTAGCCTGATCAACTAAGAGTTGCTGAAATTCTTATATGTTAAAGTTTTCATAGTATGTGAGTTAAGTGATTGCATTTGAGTGTTGTTTTTTTTTTGTTGTTGAGAGGAAAGAAATGGAAGTAAATAATTGACAAATAAAAATGCCTATCGCATCTTCGGTGGCCCGAGAGGCGGCCTTGAGCGATACGGTATAGCAAGGGTACGCCAGGATACAAGGCAGGCACGGAATCCTTGGCGTCTGACCATGATTCGATCGAGTATCAATCGTGGAGACCCTTGGACACTTGGAAGGTTATGATGTAAGGATGTGTTAAAAGAACTGCCTGTATGAGTATAATAATAGTATGTGTGCGCGCTTTAAATTAAATTTCCTTGTATCCTGAGCAAATAAATAAATAATTATAGTAAGGTCGGCCGACCACGAATGTAAAAGCGTTGCGTACCCTTGATCCTTGATTTCAGTGAAGCATAAAAGATGCCACTATAAATGAATAAATAAAATAAAATAAACAAAGAAAATATATTTAAATAAATGACGTCATAAAAGTAAATGAAAAAAAAAAGATTAAGACTTGCAAGTAAAATAAAAAATATAATTGTGATCATGACATGAATTATGGACAATGCATACTAAATAAACTATGAATACAGAGTCTCTGAATGAATATGGATATATCCAGAACATATTATCCTAATATATTATATAGATTTTAATATTCTGTATTTTAAGTTTTTTTTTTCTCTATAAGTTGAAATGTTAATTAAGAGTTTATTTACTTAATCTAATTTGGTTCATCGAATCGCATTCATATTAATATGTAAGTAGGTAATTCAATACAATATTAGTGTAAGTTTATCATTAATTCCTGTTAAAGATATTTCACCAGTTCTTCAGTAGGTGTTGTGTGTAACCATTTTTTTTCATCCAAAATAAATTAAAAATGTTATTTTGTTACAGTTACATTTTTTTGTTATAAATCACTTTTTATATTTTGTTTGGTTTTTAGAAAGCAAATTTTTTTTTATACGTAAAGTTTTGTGAAATTAGTGTTTTTTTATTTATTTTAACAATTGTGTTTTTACTTAAGTTGTTTTTTTTATGTGAAATTTTTATTAATCCACAATTCTTTGGTTTGTTTTCGTAAAACATTTATTCAAGGTTCATTTATGCATTTTTACTTTCGCTGCTAAAATTGTTTTAATAAACTACCTACTTTATAATAAATATTAGTATAAAAAAAAGATTAAATTTAAAGAAGATTAATCTTTTTTTTTTTTCTTCAAGGGGGGAGGTGTAGTGTGTGTGGCATGCCTCACCCACACACAAGCATAGCCTTAACATATATAAGTGCATGTAAGTGTTATTTAAGTCATTATACGTCTATACTCGAAGCTAGTTGTTTTCCTTTAACGCCCAACCTCACAAATATGATTAAGCCAATTCAACTTCTAACACTGATTTCGCAGTGAAAATCGAAGTTATATTTTTTTTACTATTTTTCCTAGAATCGGCAAACAATTATGTGATACATATATTAATTTCGGGCTAAAAAAAAAAGTCATGCATTTAAGGGTTAAAGCCGCAAGGTACAAATTCTAAAAAATCTTTATATTGTCCAGATCGCTTCCGGAACGATTCCAAGAAGTGTGGAGATAGAACTGAAAGGAGACCTCGTTGGTACTGCGTGTCCAGGCGATGTCCTCTCAGTCACTGGAATAGTGCAAGTACATAATATCATATAATTCTTATTTATGTGCTATTCTCAACCAAAAGGGTACTTATTGTCGGTTGTCAATAAGGCACTATTTCCATATAGCTTCAATTTGGCTTCAACCTTATCGACAACCGACAATGTGGTACCTTTTGGTTGAAAATGTCACATAACACATATTATGCACCAATAGGCCTCTTAAGAAGACTGAGCTCGTCATCTTTGAGACATAAACTTTCAAAGGTGTCCCTCTGTGAACCAAGGTTGTTGATAAAGGTACAGGCTCAAATTAATGAGCACATTGCTCGCATAACTGTTCCTTCCTGTGACAGCGTGGGAAGGTCAATGATCTGATGAAGATCGTATGAAAAGACGTTGTATTGTGACGTTTATCAGATCCAGGCCTGTAGTGCATACCGGACGCGTGTGCGCGTGCACGTTGTAATATACAGATCCTTATGAGAGCCGGCACACCGCGCGTGCATACGCAGCCGATGTGCTCTGGCCTGTATGGACATATCTATCCCCGCCTAAGTCACGTGTCACGTGGGGCGAATTCACCCGGCAGTTTGTAGTATAATTAAATTTTTTTCTTTTGTCAGGTACGAGGTGAAAGCAAAGGTGGCGAAGATAAGAGAGCCGCTCGACTCTTACAACTATACATAGAAGCAGTTTCAATACACAGCCAACGAAATCTTAGCAATCCGACACTCTCGTTTACTTTGAAAGATTATTATGCTATTCAGGTAACCGATTATTACACACATTATACACAATGATCGCAATTTCACCGTATGTCCTAAAAATATTCCACTGAGTTTCGAAAATATATATACCTACCTACATTTTTTGTCCTAAATTCGTATTTATTCCACCCAGAATAAAGATACATTTAAACCTGCCAAATTTAATCAAAATGTAACGGAAATAATCTATAAAAAATAAAAATCGGCGCATAGTGGGCAGAACCCCACAAAGAAATAAATAATGGATAATCACATTAATTTAAAAGTGTTGATTTGATATGTAGGGACACTTGAGAACAACAGCTCGATAACGCCCCAAAGCTCACTCACCCAGAAGTCATTGATCTAAAGCTTGAATCCATATTATATTTATCTGTATAACAGTGTAACTTCTCAAATATTTTTTGTTAAAGTTATACTTGTAGTGTAAATGTACGTGCACTTATATTATATAGTACCTATTTAGCACAGTTACAATTTAAGGAAACTGTAGGTCTTGTGGGAGTTAACTATTTATGTACAGATTTTTGTATATGACCGTTTGTTTCTCAATAAAAAAAAAAAAAAAAAAATCAGGAAATCCACGCATCAGAAGACGTGTTTCGCCTGCTAGTCCACTCGCTGTGCCCGGCCATATTCGGGCACGAGGCGGTGAAGGCGGGGCTCGTGCTCGGGCTCATGGGGGGCACGGAGCTGGACGACGGCCCGCGCTCCAACCCCCACGTGCTGGTGGTCGGGGACCCCGGCTTGGGGAAGTCGCAGTTACTGCAAGCGGCTGCCCATGCTGCCCCGAGAGGTAAAAACCGGCCAAGTGCGAGTCGGACTCGCGCACAGAGGGTTCCGCACCATCAACAAAAAATAGAGCAAAAAAATCGTGTTTGTCGTATTGGAGCCCCCCTTAAATATTTATTTTATTTTATTTTTAGTATTTGTTGTTATAGCGGCAACAGAGATACATCATTTGTGAAAATTTCAACTGTCTAGCTATCGCGGTTCATGAGATACAGCCTGGTGACAGACGGACGGACGGACAGCGAAGTCTTAGTAATAGGGTCCCGTTTTTTACCCTTTGGGTACGGAACCCTAAAAACACCTTATAGTCCTAGTTTTAAGGTCCTTGTCAAATATTTATATTGTATTTGAAGAACTGTTGTTGTTGAATCGAGTAATACAATACATACAGTATAGTCCGGTCAGTACAGTCGGCAGCAGAAGTTGCTAAGCGGGCGAAGTGTTCAAAATTACCATGACACGCTGTTATTCTCTTAACAATAAAGTTGCGTCAAGATCATTTTGAACTCCTCGCCCGCTTAGCAACTTCTACTGTTTACTGTACGACTTCGCATATAACAACCAACCGTTTATAGCGACGTATAGTATAGTATAGTAAGTGAAGACACGTGTTTGGTTTTAGTACGAGCTACTATGATTTAATTATGAAAATAAATGATTTCCAATTTGGTGTTCAAATGAAAAAAAAAAGGTTATAATACATATATTTAAACTTATATTGTTTTACTCAGGTGTATACGTGTGCGGTGCATCGGCCTCCGCGGGCGGTTTAACTGTGTCCTTAGGACGGGAAGCGGGAGGCGACTTCGCATTGGAAGCCGGGGCTTTGGTGCTAGCGGATAAAGGAGTTTGCTGTGTCGACGAACTGGATAAGGTATGTGCTGAATATTGCTTCACTCAGGTGTATACGTGTACGGTGCTTCGGCCTCCGTGGGCGGTTTAACTGTGTCCTTAGGACGAGAAGCGGGAGGGGACTTCGCTTTGGAAGCCGGGGCTTTGGTGCTAGCGGATAAAGGAGTTTGCTGTGTCGACGAACTGGATAAAGTAAGTGTTGAATATTGCTTAACTCATGTGTCTACATGTACGGTGCTTCGGCCTCCGCTGACGGTTTGACCGTGGCCTTAGGACACGAAGCGGGAGGCAACTTCGCGTTAGAAACCGGTACTTTGATGTTAGCGAATAAAGTAATTGGCTGAGTTGATAAACCGTATATGGTATGTGTATTGATCATGAATCTAGTATATAACTGGATCTGGCATGAGGGGTGGGGGAAATGATCGAACGGGATAGTCTTATGTATCTTTCAGTAGGAGTGGTAGCGAAAGCGCTATTATTGTTTGTCCTTGTCACAGTCTCACTTATTTTTTATTCCCTACCGTAAATTTAGTATGTATGTATTATGGTGGGCAACAAATAAATTCCACCAATCATAGTGTCGCATTGCCTATGTTTTGTCCCTCACGGAGGCACGCGTATACCACTTCTATAGGATCCTACCTTCTATGGTATTGATTCAAGAATGGGCGCAATAAGAAGAGACACTGTACCTACAGGTCGTGCGTAGATACGTACGTAGTGCATGAAGGTACATCTTTAACTGTAATCTTGCATCTCGTTGTCACTAGGGTTAAAGATAAGCACAGCCACCAATAAACTATTCTTGTATCGATAACGTTTTATTGTAAAGACATATGTACGTAGTGCATGAAGGTTCATTTTTTACTGTAATCGTGCATCTCGTTGTCACTATAGGGTTAAAGAAAAGTACGGTAAATATTTTTGTACCGATAACGTTTTATTGTAGATTTATCTCTGAAATAAATGCATTTAATTACAGATGACAGCACACCACAGCAGTCTTTTAGAAGCCATGGAGCAAAGACGCGTCAGCGTGGCCAAGGGTGGCGTCGTGTGCAGCCTGGCCGCGCGGGCCACCGTACTCGCCGCCGCCAACCCCACCGGTGGCAGCTACAACAAGTACGTTATTTGCAGCGATATGGTTTTTTTCTCAAAAATAGACGGCAAAGTCGACGTTGCTGGTTAAAAAATAGGTCACGAAGTGCGTAGTTTATGGTCATTCAAAAAATTAAAAAGTTAAAAACATTGCAGTCTCGATTTCGGGACTGCAATGTTGCATACTAATTCCATTATTTAACGAGTTCCAAACTTTTTAAAACTTTAAATGGCCATATCAAATGAAGGCATAGGTCCATTATACAGCCAAACAGATGATCAGCACTTATTATTATAATGTTGGTACCGCGACTATTTAGGTGTCTCAAATACGTTGGCGTATTTTCAGCAGAAAAATACACTTCTTTTTTTTTTTAATGGCGGCAAGCAAATCTTTATAATGGTTTTACTTTTTTCTGTGAAAATTAGAACGTTGCTTCTGTAAAATATTTCTATTTCTTGCACCATTTTTGAGAAAAGCACTATATATGACTCGGCTGAAAGGCTACTTGCTGGCTTCGGATTCAATTAAACGGACTCCCAAGGTCGTCCGTTTAAAACGAATCCTCAGCCTGCAAGTAGCTACTTCCGAACCTCGACAATAATGTACTATTATGCAAAACCGGACTTCCGAAACTTGCAAGAGGCAAAAACTCTGTAGTTGAATGTGATAAAGACAAACCTGTGGGCCGCAGGCCTGATGGTGAGTTACGAAGGGCAGCAAAGGCTGAAGTCCTAGCAGCAGCTACCAGAAGTACGTTGTTGCACCGATATGGTTTTTAGGGTTCCGTAGCCAAATGGCAAAAAATGGAACCCTTATAGATTCGTCATGTCTGTCTGTCTGTCTGTCTGTCTGTCTGTCCGTCTGTCTGTCCGTCTGTCCGTCCGTATGTCACAGTCACTTTTCTCCGAAACTATAAGAACTATACTGTTGAAACTTGGTAAGTAGATGTATTCTGTGAACCGCATTAAGATTTTCACACAAAAATAACAATAAATTTTTGGGGTTCCCCATACTTAGAACTGAAACTCAAAATTTTTTTTTTCATCAAACCCATACGTGTGGGGTATCTATGGATAGGTCTTCAAAAATGATATTGAGGTTTGTAATATCATTTTTTTCTAAACTGAATAGTTTGCGCGAGAGACACTTCCAAAGTGGTAAAATGTGTGTCGTCCCCCCGTCCCCCCCCCCCCCCCCTGTAACTTCTAAAATAACAGAATGATAAAACTAAAAAAAATATATGATGTACATTACCATGTAAACTTCCACCGAAAATTGGTTTGAACGAGATCTAGTAAGTAGTTTTTATTTAATACGTCATAAATCGCCTAAATACGGAACCCTTCATGGGCGAGTCCGACTCGCACTTGGCCGCTTTTTTTTATGTAAAATTACTTTGAAGAACCCGCTTTCAGCTGTGGTAAAGTTGACCGTATTAAGGTGACGGTAGAGGTGGGTAAATTTTCAGATTCTGTCAATTTACCCCATTTCACACACAAGCGCACTTCACGCACACTACCTCACTTTACTGGGACAGGTCACTGACCCATCAAGTTTTTTTTTAAGATAGCGTTTTGAGTTTAGTGGCCTCCTTTTAGGAAAAGCGTTCCATTGAAAGAAGAAAGAGAAACAATACATTTAATCTTGCTTTCCTTGTCTGTTCATGTCACACGTGACGTATTTAAATTCTAATAATTCATTTGGTTGTTGACAATTTTCTACATTATGGCTTTGTCGAGATACGCGTTTTCTAAAATTAAACCGAATAAAACCAGATGTCATTAAGTCAGATGTAAAATTTTATTTACTACTCTATACGACTTTTCATAAGGCTCAAAATCAATTAAATGAGAATTTAAATAAATAAAGTTCCGGCAGGGTGCAAAATTTAATTAAGGCGGACAAAATAAAATTTGAAAATATATGGAAACAGTGTTGGCTAATGTACCCCTAATATCTTACACTACTTACTATTAAATTAATACAATTAAAATAAAAAATATTATACCGGTATTCCACCGGTATTATTTCAGTGCTGAAGCGATTATCTTCGATCGTAGCCTTGATAATGTAGGTGTTGATAGTTACTTACGGCGGTAGGAGCGGCAATGAACCCCGTGCAGAGTAGAACGTGAGGTGCGTTGGGATAAGTGCATATATCTACTTATAATTCTTTGGCTGGTTGGTAACCCTCTATATTTTATTTTTTATTTTACTGTTATTAGGTTAAGGGAGTTTTAGGGAGTGAAAAAAAAATGATTTTCGTTTTATGCGCTCGCGTGATTGCCGATGGATTATAATTAGACAAAAGAACTTGTTTTCCACGCATCGAATGTAGATCCCTATGACACTTCCTCCAAGTCTTCTCCAATAATGTTTATACCGTATTTTAATTACCTACCTTAAATGTTACATTTCTAAATATTTTTTTTGTGCTATACATACTTCAAAAAAATCGCTGGAGGCCTAGCGGTAAGAGCGTGCGAATTGCAATTCCGGCTCGTACCAATGAGTTTTTCGGAACTTATGTACGAAATATCATTTGATATTTACCAGTTGCTTTTCGGTGAAGGAAAACATCGTGAGAAAACCGGACTAAACCCAATAAGAGCCTAGTTTACCCCCTATGGGTTGGAAGGTCAGATGGCAGTCGCTTTCATAAAAATTAGTGCCCACGCCAATTTATGGGATTAATTGCCAAGCGGACCCCAGGCTCCCATGAGCCGTGTCAAAATGCCGGGACAACGCGAGGAAGATGATGATGATGTGACACATACTTCCAAAAAAATCTACAAATATTTTACGTGACAACTGCTTATAAGTAAATATTATGTAGGTACACTTATAAAGTATAAAGTAGAAAATATCTTATAGGTACATAATATAAAAACCGATCATGTACGAGTAGGATTCACCATGGGTTCCACAGTTACACATTTTTATTGCATATTTTTTGTTTAAGACCAACTCACCTATTATAGGACATAGGTCTTCCATTAATCTTTTGGCGTTGAACTATTTTTTGTATATGTATTTATGTAATACAATTCTGAGTTAGGTTATGGTACATTTTTGCTCACCTACTTATAGTTATGTATTATATCTGATATGTGAGATACCAAACCTGATACCAAAAATCGCCGCAAAGTTAAAAGTTCATTTATTTACGTTACTCATCTTCGGATCACCGACTTACTACTTCCTTACTTGACATATGTGTACTAAATTTCAATTGAACTAGTCCAGTAGTTACGGTGAAAATTGGCTTTAACAAAATGGCAGACACACGAGTGATCTTATAAGGGAGATTATTTTCCTTGAGTGAATGGTATGCATTTACCCCAATGCACCTCACGTTCCACGCGGCGCGGCGTAATCTGGCCCCTATTTCACCACGGTGACAGGTACGACAAAAACATCACTGTTATTGACGCCATAGGCATCCATGGACTACAGTTACCGCTAACACTGATTTAAACTTTCACGATTTTTACACATTATTAAATTGTACAACGGAACCGCAAAACGTTCAAGCGGATAAACAAGACCAAGTGCGGGTAGTTCGAAAAACTCGCGCGGTTAGAAGATGCTGATATCAACTTAAGCCAGTCTTCTCCGAGACCACGGGGACAACGCCGTCCTCGAAACGTCGGAGGTAAATCTTAAAACTTAGATACGCGATTAAGTCCCGTTGTACAATTTAATAATACAGTTACCGCTTACCATCGGGCGGGCCGTATTCGTGTTTGCCACCGTCATTGTACCTATTATTAAAAAAAACTTTATTATATCGGATAAAACAGACATTTCTCTCGCGAAAAAATCTTGTGACAATTGTCACAAGATTTTTCAAAGAATTTTCGGTAAGTCTTGACAGGAAATGAGTTCTGTGTCGCAATTTCGATACAGTTGCCGTGTTTCTTGTGACAATTGTCATTAGCTTCGCAAAATAAGAATTTTTTAGTGGCAATATAATGGAGTTTATTTATTTATTAAAATGTTGGTGGCAAACAAGCACATCGCCCGTCCGATGGTAAGCGGTTACCGTAGCCTATGGAGGCCTGTGACGTCAGCAACAGTGATGTCGACAACTGTCGCACCTGTCACCGTGGTCGTAGTGAAATAGGGGCCAGTAAGTACCTAATAATCGCAGTGGTCTTAAGTGTCGCAGACCCTACTGGCGCTTAAGTCCTTTATGACAATTTCTGCCTATTTAAAATTGTTCAAAAAAAAAGAAACCGAATAATTATATCGGACTACCGAATTTTCACGAGAATCAGTTGAGAAATGTGATATGCAAAGGAGAAGAATTCGGACATACGAAAGCATTTTTGCCCAATTTGAAACGGAGACCTTCGCCAACGCTCGGTCAATGATGGTTTAGGTACAGCTAGCTGCAGAGAAAAGGTACCACCCCTGCATACAATTATCTATCTGGTCGTACCTTTTCTCTGCAGCTGACTGTACACCTATAAAAATGGTTGTCCCTGCTGTAATTTTATACCGGTACCGTACTTTGTATTTCAACCGGTATAGTTTTACCTTCAAAACGAACCGGTATTGATAAATAATAACGGTACCATACCGCTTATACCGTAAAGAAAGCATGATGCAGTCTCTGCTTTGCACAATTATTGTGTGGACAAAATTCTTATAATCACCGAAACATACATACCTACGCACATAATGTCATTGAAATAAAACATTGTTATTTTATAGTAAATTTATATAATACTCGATATATACACATAACAATAACCAGACCGCAGCGGTATTAGCCTGTAAGCTTCATCTCTTGTCTCCAAATCCGCAAAAACTAGTTAGTACTAAATGCTGGTCTTGCTGTTATTTTATTCTTGAAGATTATGGCTTGTTTCTTGATTATTGAGAACGGCACGTAATCGCACACATATAGACGGAACGAACGGCAACAAAGTAGGTGTAGACACTAAGACTTTCAGGTATTAAACGAATTACGCTTCGTATTAATAGGTAAGTAATATTTAATAGTAGTTTATGCAACAGTGATATAATAAGGGTTCTTAAAATTCAAGGGTCGAAGTTACAAAACGAGACGTAGTCGAGTTTTGTAAAAAAAGACCCGAGAATTTTAAGAACCAATTATGAGCTGTTGCATACATTACTTTTTCTATGACAGCTGCAGCAAAAAAAAAAAAAAAAAAAAAGACCCTAGAATTTTAAGAACCAATTATGAGCTGTTGCATACATTACTTTTTCTATGACAGCTGCAGCAAAAAAAGAGTTATTATTAAAAAAAAAGAGTTATTATTTAAAAAAAATTTAGTTATTATTTAAAAAAAAAAAGAGTTATTATTGTAAATGAAAACATACCTCTTTCAATCAAGATGATCGGAACTTGTATCTTTAAAAAAAATAAAGCAGTTGTATTATACTCATAAGATGACTGCTAGCAGTCATCTTATGAGCCTATAGACAAAGCATTCAAATGACATTGCTTTAGATATCACTGTCAGTCATTTAATTGACACATTTAAGTGCTGGAGTAGAAAAATGAATATATAATATTCTCTAACGTAAATACAAGATTACAATTGACATAAAATGTCATTGACGTACAGAAGTCATATACTTTTTTTTAATGACGCAAAATTGATACCAGCATAATGAAAATCAATCCCAATCAGTAAAAAGAGTCTTTAAACTTTTTTCATTTTAAGCGGGTTTTGAAGGAACAAGTTACTTAAATTCAATTGTAATCGTATTGTTTTAGGATAGTTTACTGCTGTTTTCGATCGTTACGACCTGTAAATAACAACAAATCAAATTTTAAATAAATTTATTTACCCTGTTTTTTGAAATACAATTTATCTACTGGTATACATTTTCGTATGCGTATATGATGAAATGTCTAAATAATGTCAAAAACGAGCTACGACGAAGTACACGTCTGCTTCGATCCAAGGCCAGCGGCCATCTGACTCGAAGAAGAATTTTGAGTGATGTCGTCAATGTATGGAAATTGTACGAAAGTTTACATTTGGGATTGAATTTCTGTGTTGTATTTGTGAGTAAAAATATAAGTAGATAATAATTTGCTAGTTTAGTTATCTAGCTTTCAAAATCACACAACAACTCAATTACTGTTAAAGACAAAACTGTAATGCGTGTTGCTCAAACGGAACTCCATATTTTGATTTTTGGATACTTTTAGTGTCGATTTGTAGAGAATTACAGCAAATAAAAAATATTATGCCGTGAAGAGCCGGTACACGGCTTCTTCGTGAACAAATTTACGTATAATTTAATGCAGTTATTAAACATTTCTTGAACAAATTGATTGCACAAAGTGAGCTCTAAATCGAAAACGTCATATACCGTCCCCTTAAAGGCGAGCCAGAGGTCCGCAGGCCCGACGGTGGTAAAAACGTAACTTGACCTAAAATTTTTAGATATACAATAATAATATGGTTTACAGGGCCAAGACTGTTGCTGAAAATTTGAAGCTAAATTCTGCTCTGTTGTCAAGATTCGACCTCGTGTTTATACTGCTGGATCAACCTGATGAGGTGAGTTGCTCTTATCAATGAGGAACCTATTTCTGGCTTACCATCAGAGAGGGCTGTTCCGTATGCTTCGTGTACAATAAAGACTATAGGGATGATGACACATGTTGAATTTTATAACAAAATCTAGTAAAATAGATAGCAAATGAGCAATTTATCACAATATTGTGGTTATTAAAAATATATACACCAATATTGTATTATTTCCATATAATACAAAAATACAGCACCTGAAAGTTTCAAAATTTAAGTTTTTTTTTAACTTTCAATAGGTAACTAAATAAGTAAGGATACCATTCGATTCCTCACATTTTATCCAAAAAAAGATTGTACAACAACTATATACATAAACGCAATATTTCACCGACAAAAATGCAATTTTCTTGTTTTGTTCATACTACAAGATGCGATCTCAGTGACCTTGACGTCATGTTCATATAGCGTTTTGTTCAGGGCGTTTCGCGAGTGAAGTACGACGGTCGGACTTTGACTATCATTTCTGACTTTTGTATTGCTTTAATGCAATGGGTCCCATTTGATCCTAAAAACAAACATGGTTGATTGATACCATAAATGAAAATTTGTCATCTAGCCTATTCTATCAGAATTTGTGTTGGAATTTCAGATAAAAAGGTCCTTATTGCACTTGAAGCATAAGTGTCCTAAAAGCCACATAAAAATGTTTTCTAATATAATATCAACATATGTTTAACATGCAAGTAATTCTAAAAAAATCATACAGTGCATCTAAGGACGAACAGGTGGTATTATCGCGAGAGATATTTATTTACCTAATTAATATTTTCCTAGATCTTTCTCAGTTGAAATGTTTATTTTTTTAGAAAATTGACGCCATGCTGTCAGAACACGTACTAGCAATGCATTCTGGGCATAAACGACAAGCGAAGAATGTACTGAATACGACCATCAATACGAGCCAAAGTGACAATGATGCCTCTCTAAGGTAAGAAGGATCCAACGTATTTCATACTTGTTTCAACGTATTTACCTATAACGCGTTCGATGTGCATTACAAATATCAAACATAAGTATATATTACATACATAAGTTCCAAGAAACTAATTGGTTCGATCCGGGATTCGAACCCATGACCTCAGTTTTGGAAGCCGTACGTAACATAGTAAAAGTAGAATTTTATGTAGGTAGGTAAGTAGGTAGGTACCTACATTATTTAACTTGAAAAGGGCAAATTTTGACAGGGAAATTAAAATGGAATATGTTGTAATAAAATTCCTAGATTAATTCCCGCGCTCTTATCAAAAAATTAACAAAGCTCATTTTCCACATTAACACTTACTTAATGTGACTAATATTGCAATTATCCAGCTAACAACTGATTCCACTTAATTAATTTCAGTTAATTGCTAATTTCTTCAATTTCACACGATAGGTACCTAGTGTTAATTCGAAGACATTATTTTTTAATTATAACTTCCATAAAACTTTTAATCAATCCGATTCAGCGTGGCATGACAGCGTTAACTTAGTTACATTTTTTAAATTTACAAATAGTATATATAGTTTGCCAAAGGAATGTCTCATTTCAAACATAGAGATAATCATACTATCTTTGTCTTACACTAGTACTAGCGCCCAAAAGAATAGGTGTATAGTTTTTTTTGGTTCTTATTTGCTGACAAATTGGTTTGACCAACTATAACTTACTTTTCAGCAAACGGTTACGTCTAAGGCCCGGCGAAGTAATCGACACGCTGCCTCTCGCCCTGCTGCGCAAGTACATCGCCTACGCGCGGAGATACGTCCACCCGAGGCTAAGCAACGACGCAGCAAACGTACTGCAGGAGTTCTATCTGGAGTTGCGTCATAATCACCAAGACGACGGCACGCCTATCACTACCAGGCAGCTTGAAGCCTGCATTAGGTTGACGCAGGTACACATTTATTTTAAAAAGAACTTAGCTCGACTTAGGCCCGCTTGCACCATCCCACTAAACCGGGGATAAGCGGTTAAGTTAACTCAGTGTCAAATTTTACTGGTAACTATGGTAGCTCCAGGTTTAACCGATTAACCCCGGGCTATTCGAGACATTTGAGTGATACGAGTGGCGTTTAGTGCATTTTTTTCGTAACTATGCTAAATGACAAGATGATTTTCATATCCGGAACAAAAACTGACAACTAGTAACTAAAGTCGTCATTACTAGTGTCATAGAAGGTAGCATCCTATAGAAGTGGTCTACGCGTGCCTCCGTGAGGGACAAAACATAAATTCGACCAATCATAGCGTCGCATTGCGGCATTGGTTGTTACGGCGGGCAACAAATAAATTCGACCAATCATCCATACTAATTTATGGTGGGTAAAAAAAATGTGAGACTGACAAGGACAAACAATAATAGCGCTTTCGCTGCTACTCCTACTGAAAGATACATAAGACTATCCCGTTCTGTCAGTTATCCCCACCACTCATGCCCAGTCCAGTTTAATACTAGATTCATGAGTCTTGCCCACCGCGCCATGGACAACTATAGGTGTTGACGGACGCTGTCAAAGTACACGTAACCTTCACACTTTCAAATAAGATTTACATTAGCTCGCTTGCGCCCGGGACCTTGGCGTGTCAGTGACGTTTTTGTTTATTTTATAACGTACAGCGTTCAAAGTCGCCATCAGGTCAGATATATTGGAGTGGCCAAGGTACACAAAAATATTTTCGAGGCTTTGTTCAGATTCGTGAATATCTCGCTCTTATATATCTGATGGCGACGTTCCTAATTGCATTAGGTATATTATTGGCATTCAATTATTCAGAATCAGGCAAAACTTCAACCACACACCACACCATAGTCAACCAAATAACTTTAGTTATTTTTTTAGGCGCGAGCTAGGGCCGGCCTAAGAGAAGATGCTACGGTCCAAGATGCCAATGACGTCATCAGCTTATTGAAACACAGTCTCATAGACACGTTCAGTGACGAGTTTGGAAATATACAACTGTCCCGCTCAATAAATGGATCGGGTGTCAGCTCTAGAAATAAAGTAAGTACATGTTTATTTTAATGTTTATTACAAAAAGATAACAATTAACATCTGATTAAATACTGAAGGTACCTATTTGTTTATTAACCATAAAACTACATGCACTTATTTAAAAAAAATACAACCTTTATAGGAACATGAACACAACATAATGTTCGACAGTTTTGTGACATTTATATACCATACAATCACGAAAATTTAGATAATTTGCTAGTTTCTTACTAAAGTCAATAGCCACTTTTTAACGATGAATTAGCATATTTTGTCTAATTGTATATTACTACCATAGTTCACACTGTTAACTAATTAATGGTCAGTTAAGGCTTGTTGATACAATAGATTTAAACTTCTTGAGGGCCAGACTCCTAGGTCATTTTAATAAGCGTTTATTTTTTATTACAGTTGAAGAAATTTCTGGATGCGTTGACAAGACGCGCGCACCAGTTAGGCAAAAACGTGTTCACTCGACAGGAAATGATACAAGTGCACCGGGCGGCTGCGGTCGCAGGGGACCCAAACGATCTCATAGAGGCTATGCATACACACTCCTATTTATTACTTAAGGGCTCTAACTTGTATCAGTTGATTTCCTTATTCTAACACTGTAAGTTGTTACAGATAATTTAAACGAAAATAAAATTGTTACTTAAAAAATAGTTTAATTTTATGAGCCCAGAGAGAGTAGGTCACACATACGTGCCAGAATCTCGAAATTTTAGTCTTACCACAGCATAAGTATTTACGTTAAAACACATCTTACGGACGCTCAAAAGGGACCATGAATTAGTTTTGATTTAAAAAAATAAATAAACTGTCTATGATCTAATACAATTACTCGTAAATCATCTAGTATTTTTGTCATGTGCCTCTTGCGACTCCGCTAGTTATTCTGCTACGTTGCACATTACACGCCCTAGTCCTTCTCATTAGATTTTTTGCATAATGTTGCGTGCTTCAAATTCGAACTTTCATAATCAATATATGTTCTGGAAGGGACGTTTTGAAGTGCTATAGAAACATGACAACAACTGTACATCGCTAAAGTTACTATCACAGAGTTCCATGACGAAGGTTGAAGGAAACATGCAAAAAATATATTGGCTACCTTACTACCCGCAAATAAGTAAAAGTTCGATATAGCCGACATTATCAATAGAGGAGTGCAGGCCATAGCTAGAAATCGTATCTCCATTTCATCTGTTCGTAACACTTCTCTCTTGAACCATTTATATGTTTCAGTTGTTGCAGCAGATTTACCCAGTTGTTCTAATGTGATGCCTATAAAATTAAGTGCAGACCAAACAAATATGTCCCAGACAGTGCCGTGCCAGAAAAAGATAAATATAAATGTGAAAAATGATGCAGTCAATCTGAGGATTGTCCCTGGTAAATTTATGTATCTTGGTATTACGCTGAGGCTGGGTTTGTAGATGTATCTGAAAGTGAAATAATAAGTGTTTTCATAAACAGCTTGGCTAGCCATGATTATTTCGGTATTACATTGTATAATGGTCCCACTAGCTATCTATCATTAAGTACACAGTATTTTAACTCTTTATAAAACATCAGCACAGCTTTATAAAACACAAGCGACAGTATCACGCGGCGAGATTGACTACCGTTCCTTTTCTATTAACTTAGAAAAAGACGGGTAGTGTATCTCACCGCGAGATACTGTCGCGCCAATCATGTGCTAGCCCGGCTGGGTGTCAGAAATTAATTATGCAAAGTTGGACCCTATCACTGTAAAATAAAGTTCAAAATCATGTGGGAAATATATTCCCTCTGCCTTATTAGGTATTATTAAGCAAATACTATGGGCACTCCATTATTGCTAGGTTGTCAAGTGATAACATATAACAATCCACTTAAAGTAGCAGCAGGTTTTAAATGGTATATAAGAGAATTTTAAATTTAACACCTTCAGTGCCGAAAACCCGACTACCCGGTATTTTATGATTACTTTCCCAGGCCGGACGACCCGATAGTCGGGATCGCGGTACCTACTACAGTTTTATATGACGAAATTTTTGTGGCCTGGCGCGGATGTCTTGTTTGGCTGGGTAGCAATGAATGTGTTAATGATTCAGAAGGTAGTTGAATGCTTACTTTATCAAAAATTTGTACAGTCCAACATCGAAATATCTCCACATGTGTGAATACACGTGTACCCTGGCTATACACCTTGGGTTCGGCGGGGCTTCTATATGGTCGAGCCGCGCGAATGCCGATGTGGTGCCGTAGAATATGACGTACTTCATGTGGAACTCCAGGCCCATCCATAGCCCTCCGCCGCATAAAGCCATTGTTGGTAGGTCTGTTATTGCCTGAAAATAGAAATATGTAAGTAACAGGGAAATCAGATGGTCTCTCTTACTATATTATCTAATACTTTTAATTGTAAACAATAGTTAAATAATGTTTATGGGGAAATCACCATGCAAAAGGCCTGAATAGGCCTTCATAATACATAGGCATGATATAAGGTCAGTGATGACTGATGAGGGATGACCATAATCTTGAATTAAGAGTGGCAAAATTATTAGAAAATCCGATACATTAAAGTAGGTGCCTACAAGTAGTGTGTACATATTTAGTATTCAGTATATTTATTGCATCTTCATGTTGTTTTTTACAAGGTGTTAAGGTATTTCATTTGGATCATGGTATTTCATTTCATCTGGATCAAACATGAACCCTAGTTTAGTTTTTAGTAAGAGAATGCTTAATTACCTTACTAGCCATCCAATTGTAGTATGGCTGTAAATTGAGTTTATAACGTAAATATTTTATGTCTAATAACTAATTAAGGGTTGTAAATGCGGAAATGGATAAAATACTGCCAAATCTTTTTTTTTTAATATTGTTCATAAAAATCTAGGAACACTAGTAGTAGCAAGCTTTCCAGAAATAGTCAAAGTAGTAATACATTTCTAAATTATATTACTTCTCATTAGCGACCTGTCCTGTAAACTTTGTTTTATAAAGGATTTAAAAACAGAAAATATTATTTTGGTAAGCAGGCATACAAAACATTACAATAAAACAAAAAAAAATACATAGTCTTACCTCTATTTCATTCTGCATGGCATAAAAATAAATATAATGGAAAGCTAGATCCAGTAGAAAAGTATATATTGAAAATAGAATCATGTCCCATATGAATCTCTTCATTCTCTTTGTTATATCATTGCTCTTAACATGTAAGCTTTTTTCAAAATTCTCATATAGCACTATAGGTCCAGTATGCATAAGGGGCAAGTAAAATATGTAACTTAACATGTTGGTCACAACATCAATTTTAGTGGCATTCAGTTTATGTTTCATGTCTATGTAATCAATGCAGAAACTGATGCATCTGAGCTCAATCCAGGAAGTGCAGACTAGTGTCAAGTATATCTCTTCATCATAAAAATGTTCAGCATCAAATATATCCCAGAAGAAGTTTTTGTATTTCATAACATTAAAGCAGAATAGTAAACCAATACTAAGCGTCCATAGAATGGTTTTTCCACCGCCATAGAAGATTACTGCTAGGTATATTATCGGTTGAAAAACAACAAGGGTCATTTGTTTAATGCCTGTATATGCTAGCATGTAAATAATACTTGATAATATATACCAATATTTCAAGTATTTCATATTAAATGTGCGGACCATTTCAGATATGACAAATTGAAATATCAGGTAGTACCATGATCTTTGAAAGAAATATTTCCAGCAGCTCCACTCAAGGTCTGAAACATCCTTGTGCCTGGACAGAAAGCTCCAGCCATCCACCAGATCTGGCCATTTAGGTTTCTCATTATTACCAAACAATTCTGAAACAATTTATGAATAAATCAAGCTATTTTATTGAGGCATTAACAAGAAAAAAAACGGAAACGTAGTCAGTAGTCAATTCATAGTTCATGATCAGCAACACTAGCTTCGTCAAGGGGACGCAAGATCCAAAATTATTAATAAAGTTGGTATTGTATATTATGTACACTTTTTATTGTATAGTATCTTATTATTTTTTATATGCAAGATCCAAAATTATGAATAAAGTTGGTATTGTATATGTACACTTATTATTGTATAGTATCTTATTATTTTTTATAACTAGAGACAAATATATTATCATCAGCACTCTTTAACTATAAATTTACAAAACAGTATCTTATAGTCTGTGTTTGTGCCAAAATTTAAGGTATTTAGAAAACAAAAATATATTATTGAAATTACTAAAGTGTAATATTGATAGTATAATCAATATAATAATATATTACCACTCTGAACCTGAAATAACTTAAACAAAGAAAATAAGTTAGCAAAAATCCATAAACTGAAGTAAAAGTATAACTCCACCGAATTCAATTTGCTTGTCATTTTTTTTTAAGATATGTAGCATTATTAAATAGATATCACAGTTCTATATGAGACGTACATAGTGTACATTTTCTATTTATTATTTACTTTCACATTTTTAAATTTATCCGGTTTTGTGTTGATAGTAATTTTGACAACTTGACAAGTTGAGTTTGGTCGAGTATGACGTTTCGGATATCAATGAATGGAAAGAATGATTACGAATGAGATTCGGTCGTCTCGACTCGACCGAGAAAAGAGCAATATCGATGAATCGTAGTTCCATTTTATAATCGAAATCGAATTGACAAATTTCGCGGTTTCTAATTAATTATTGTTTCAACATGTTTAACGCTTGATATACTAATGAAACATTAATAACCAATAGCTAAGGTGTTTATTACATTAGGCTTTATCACATGCAATGTGAATTGTGATTTTAGCTTCCTATAACGGCTGTTACAAAATATTTACCTACATCAAAAAAATAGGGATATTCCACAGACTGGGATATTCTTTGGTGGGGGTTCCACCTTAAAAGTATGGACGGTTGAAAATGTAACGCGCCTGACCCGAGCATTTTTTTAATGATTTTGTATTATAATTTTTATGTACTTAAAGACTTGACCAATAATATATGATCATTGTCAAGACTCAAGAGGGCGCTGTTATTTTCATATATAGGGTGACAGTTCAGTATAGTATACAAAAATTAGTTCCAGTGAAATTCCGGAACATGGCGCGTGATCATAAATTCCTGGTCAGGCTTTATTATGATATGAAACTAAGTCCATATATTTCGTGATGGTTCCATAGTAAGAATAGCTTAGTTTGATCTGCAAAATATGGCTAAAGGTTTCTGCTCACCTGCAACAAATCGCATGCAATTGTTGATTTGCGGCTTTTGACCAATCAATTGAATTATTTTAACCTGTTTAGCCGCCAATGTATTTATGGGCCATCATGCGACGTGAGGTGAGGGGTCAAACACTACGGATAGGTATATGATTTGTTGTTCAGGTTTGTAGAGGACTAGAGTGTTAAATTAAAGCTTAGAAATAAATTATAAGTGGTAAAAATAACTGTCTCGGACGAGGCTCGAACTCGTGACTCTGGATCACTAGCCCATCGCTCTGCCAACTGAGCTACCGAGACTTAACTGGATGACAGCGAATATTTCCACCATATCACTCATAGGCGCCTCAGGGAGCCTAGCGCCAACTACCTTAAGAGTATATGAGTGACATGGTGGAAATATTCGGTCAAAGTCTCGGTAGCTCAGATGGCAGTGCGATAGGTTAGTGATCAAAAGTCGCGAGTTCGTAGTAATAATACACGAGTAATACAAATTTAATTTAGGGTTGAATTAATTCAGTTCGGCGACTAGAGTTCTTAAATTCGTCATTTACCGAGTGCCGAGACTGCCGAGTCAGTTAATCGATTACCTACTAACGGCAAATTTTGATAATAGAAATTTATTCGATACTAGCGACCCGCCCCGGCTTCGCACGGGTTAACAAATTATACATAAACACCAACATAAACCTTCCTCTTGAATCACTCTATGTATTAAAAAAAAACAACGGGTTGCACTCCGGGAGTGCCGACAGAAGTGAAAACTCAATGACTAGTCCAAAATGTCTGCAGCACTATGTATAATTGATCCATCCTCCTTTCTATTGAAAAACTTTAGTTGCGAAATTGCTGGTCGCTGGTTGCTGGTGAGCTTGTTTAAAATTCGAAATTCAAATTTGTAGCATTAAGTTTAAAATTCGAATAGAAATTGTAAAGTTACCGACTGCAAAATGCCTGCGCACGCTTTTGCTTCCCAATACCACCTCGGTCACACATAAGCCCATACCTGAGTACTAATAAACTCTTAAACATGAATAATCGACGCATTCTACATTTTGCCACGCTCCTCTTTGGTGTCTGTAACAGTAAAAGGCCGGTGTACTTATTTGAGAAATTGACCATCTATCAACATATCAGACGTGGTATCAGACTACTTTGCCCAAGACACAGAACTGCTGCATTCCGTGGCAGCTTTCGTTATGCTGCCACGAAGTGCTGGAATAATATTCCGCCACCAATTCGACAGAGCAGTACCATTGGTTCCTTTAAATCGAAACTAAAAGCGTACCTAATGGACCAATAAAGTTTTGCTGCCTGAACCCCTATATTTAAAAATACAGATTATTGCCTATATTGTACTTTAGTTACTCACCAGTTAGGTTATGTATATTTATATATAATATAATTTTGATATATATTTATTTATAATAGTATTAAATATTATTTGTTCCCGTCGTCCACAACGTGTCCTGCACTGCATGCTGTCCCGCACACTCCGCTGGCTCCACAGAAAACCAGCGCCGTTGGCCACGCTAGTCGTGCCAGCTGCATTGTTGAGTGGAGACCATTTCGGCTTCACATCTCTATACTATATCCGCTGATTTGTTTATCTTTGCCTTGTATCTGCAATATGTGTTTTGTTTGTATTGATGTGTTGTCTGAATAAATGATTTCTATTCTATTCTATTCTATTCAGACCTCGCATCTAAATATATTTGGTCATGATATTTTGAGTTTTATTCACCAGTAGTAGAGTTCACTTTTATTAGCGATTTCATCAAGATGTAGCTTTATTGAATTATGTCATTGAGTTTTTCTTTATTGATTTAAATGCCATCTAAATGAGTGGCCATCTAAACATTACGGTCATGTGATCGCCTTACGGTTACGTGATCGCCTTACGCTGTCTCGAGTTTATCATTTTCTCCCCACCTCAAAAAGTGCCCAGCGCCGCTAAAGAAGTTTTCACTTCAAAAAGTGGCTGTGACATACGGACGGACAGACAGACAGACAGACATGACGAATCCATAAGGGTTCCGTTTTTTGCCATTGACTACGGAACCCTAAAAACAACGAGTTGCACTCCGGGAGTGCCGGGAGTATCGGTTGACCCATCCACTTTTCTATTGAAAAACTTTAGTTCCGAAATTGCTGGTCAGTGAGCTTGTTTAAAATTCGAAATTCAAGTTTGTGGCGTTAATTGTTTAAAATTCGAATAGAAATTGTAAAGTTGCCTTGCAGACCTCGCATCTAAATATATTTGGTCATGATATTTTGAGTTTTATTCACCAGTACTAGACTTCACTTTTATTAGCGATTTCATCAAGATGTAGCTTTATTTAATTATATTTGATTGATATAAAGTTAGAATGTAACTGTGAGATCCTCGTATTTCAGCCCGTACAAGAGTAGAACCTTTTTCATGTAATGTCATTGAGTTTTTCTTTATTGATTTAAATGACATCTAAATGAGTGGCCATCTAAATCTTACGGTCACGTGATCGCCTTACGCTGTCTAGAGTTTATCATTTTTTCCCCACCTCAAAAAGTGCCCAGCGCCGCTAAAGAAGTTTTCACTTCAAAAACCGTATCAAAATCCATTGCATAGTTTTAAAGATAGAGAATATCAAAATAGTGTTCGCGTGTGATTTTGCTACTACATACTTCGAGTACTTCGCTATTATCGAGTTGATTCGAGTTGCACAGAAACTAATAAAATTCTGGTTGTTCTAGTTGACTCGTCTGTACGGTGATTCGAGTTATTCGAATTAGACAACTCGACTCGCCCATCCTCACTCCCTCGTTGGGGACTCGGAGATTCATTCAGTTCATTCTTCATCTGAATCATCTGCTTCATCAGTTCATTCCATTCACCATTGAGCGGGTAGTCGCGTTGCGTGCTAGACACGTTTCTAAATTCGATATAATTATGCAACGATTTTCATTTATGTTTTTAATTTTTCTAGAATAATAAGAAGTAATAATTCTTGAGATTATGTGTTAAGTGATACTAATTAAAACTCATTCACATACAGTCGAATTATTTTAATAGGAACAACAATGAAATAACATTGTTTTCTGAATGTAGTCAGTGTTTTAGATAAACATTATTAGCAAACATGAGTTTCCTTTCTATATTCGGTGTAATTAAAAGAATAAACTTCAAGTTATCTCACACTGTGGCAAAGAAATGTGACGTTCGGTGTACTCGAGAGTTTTCAACGCGCGAATTGCTGAAGGAAGCATATTGTCGCACGAAATTGAAATGCCGATGTGAGTATCTTATTATAGAATTCCAAAATTAAACTTGATTGTCATAGTCATTGCATATTACATATTACACACGTTTATATTCATACGTATGTTCGTGAAACGACGCAATTTTCTGAACTCTCTTTTGTTTTGATTAGACTGAAAAAGTACAAGTGAATGGGTTGAACATTTTTTTTGTTTTACTTTTTGTATGTATAAACTGAATAAAACACGTAACATAAGGGAAATTAAATAAGACTAAACAGAAATATATACAATTATACACTAACTTAACCTATAAATATACAGTCTTAACTCTTAACTGTGTAATTATGGATTACATGTGATTGATCTCATTAATGATAAGATAACCAAAACAAGGAAGTTAAAAAAAGGTTTTTTGTTCAGTTAGTAACAAATGTTTAATGTTACCTTTTAGCCAAGAAGCTACCTCAAGATGTGAATCCACAGGGTGTGTTCGCTTGCAATGAGCTGGATATGTCAGAAGTGCAGGTGTATGGATTTGACTATGACTACACTCTAGCACATTACAAACCTACCCTGGAGCATTTACTCTACAATCTCGGCAGAGATTTATTGCTGGAAAAATATAAGGTTAGAAGATATCATCATAAATAAAGTGGAATCAATTAAAAATTCTTTATTTCAAACCCGCAGCGATGCATATTTGTTAGTAACATTTTACTATGTTAGTGACCTATGTCTACTTAGAGTTAGACCTACTAATCGGTGAATCAACTTTTAGAACACTGATTTCTGTGTCCCTAGACTCCCTAGCAAAGAAAAATCGATTTTTCAAAAACCATGTTGATATTTATAATTTTTCGTTTACGCGGGCATTATTAGATACGTAAATATTTAATTAACACAATAAATTAACAACTTGATCAAATAAAAGTTACATTTTGTACGGTAACACAGTAGAAAAAGGCAAAAATGGTGTCCCTGATTTTTGTATGGGAGATAACTTTTTTTCTCCTGCATTACCATACAAAATGTAACTTTTATGTGATCAAGTTGTTAATTTAAATGTGTTCTTAAATACTTATGGATCTAATAATGCCCGTGTAAACAAAGTAAAAATCAGGCGCGGATCCACCGTTGTGGGCACGATGGGCATGCCCACAACCCTAAATAGTATGTCCTATCGATTCTCCGACTAAAACTACGCCGATTTTTCGCAGACGCTTTGGCAGAGGAACCTTTCACTGAATTTCATTACGTAGTTGGCATAATACTTATTGATATGCGAATTAACTTTACAAGAGTGATTGTTTGGTACTTATTAACTGTCACAATTACCCGAGTAACCATTGGTTGAAACACAGTAGGTATTGTGATCTATTGGTACCTATGAATTAGAAATTCTCGTAAGTTAATGTTAGCTGACAACAGAGTCCTAATTATTTGCAAGCATAAAGATTTTTTACTAACAGGGGCAATTATTTTTAGCTTATGGGGTGTTAGAAATCTTAAAAATTCACAAATATGAGTACAATTTCCTAAATTAATAACGCCAGCTTTTAATTTACAGGTGTACTTATTTAATCAATCAATCAATCAATCAATAATTTTATTTCGTCATCATAGGTGTAAATACATTAGTACAGGTGTTAGGGTGTTTTTTCAATGCAGCAGCTATGATGTACCTTTCCCTTTCCCCCTTTGCCTTTAGGAGTTATTTTTCCGCGTAGTTAGCGTTGCATTTATTTTTATATTTATCTATGTATGAAATGGTTATATGAATCAATGTTGTAAGTAACGCAATTGCTAAATCACTAATTTACCTGTAACTTTAGTACTTTTAGTAGTCTAGTCTACAAGCTCAAAATGATGAAAAATAGAGATACTGCACCCAAAAATACGTGTGATACCCACTGTGATACCTGATTCGATTCGGAATAATGTCTAGAAAATGTATTCGAAGCGCACATCAAAAATTGCTAATAATTATAAACATGAAAAAATACATAGGTAAGTTACTTTATCCATTCAGTTACATGGGTGTCCATTTGGAAATGTCCCCTTGTTTTCAAAAATATTTATTATTGTTTATTTAATGTTTAAAAGCTAAAATATTTAATTTTTTTTGACAATTATCACATGTTTTGTTAATTCTAATGATTGTTATTCGTCACATGGCAGTAATACCAATAACTATTTAATAAACCTAAAAATAAGGTACGATTTTGGGGCACCTCGTAACCAAACAACCTGAAGTTCCCTTTTATGAAAAATGTTTGTTCTTAATCGGTCAATGATGATTGTTTTTAGTTTGTTTATTAACAGTTCTAAGCTTTGAACATAAAAACATTTGCTTCAAGTATGTCCTTTATTTACTACATCAAAAACCATTTGTAACCAAACGGACCACAAAAAACCTCTCTCATCCTATTAAATATTAATTTTAACTGCTTTATCCTAAAAATATGACGATTCTCTTTAGTGTTTGGTAAACTAGAATATATTTACTCATAGAATTACATGAAAAAGTACCAAATAATCCAAAATATATTTTCAACTCGTCAATTGAGTCATGGTACAACTTTAAATAGAAATGTCAGGTATGGTAGGTATTTCATTTTTGGCCAGTACATTCTCATAAACTAATTTAAGATCTTGGAGGATATAATCAAACGGAGACGCCATGTCTGTAATTTTCTGTACAAAACAGTCTGCCGATTTTTGCGGGGGAGGGGAACGTCAAATGTATGCGTAACGTAAAAATAGCCATGTCAGATAAACGTCAGTCCATACATTGTGTATGACCGTTGGCCGCCTATTTTCGACAGAGGGGAAAGCCTGTTAATGGCTACTCCGTTTAGTTGTATCCTCCAAGTTTAAGATATGAAGACAAAAGAGGAGGAAATCCCCATTAAAAAAAAATTAGCTCTAGGTTAGGTACTTACTCTTTATAGTTTTCATTTAACACTAATAATAGCCCTCCGCGCGTCATTTTCAGGATGCGCACGCGGCGTGATAAGGTAAAATGTTTTTTAAGGGATTAAATATTCATTTAAAAATTTGGAAAAAATAATGGTATATGGTGTATTTTAAACATGTCAATGCAGGTTACTATTAGAAATTTCTAGACATTGTTCCGAATTCAATGAGGCATCACACGTATCTCTAGGAGTAGTATCTCTACTTTCCACCACCCTGAACTTGTCGAATAGACTATCTACTTTACGAAATCTTGAAAAAAACCGGCCAAGTGCGAATCGCACTCGCGCACGAAGAGTTCCGTACCATTACACGAGAAACGAAAAAAAAAATCACGACTAAAAGTTCCATAAACGAGAAGATTACTCTGCCAAATGAAGTTCTTACAATAATTGTTCTGCTAATAAACTCAAAAGCGAATTGAACGGTATGTGAACTAAAACTAGAAAATGTCGTCTAAAAGTTAGACGTTCGGCGAAATGTAGTCTGTGAATCGATAATCTGCGAAAAATTGCTCGGACAATCATTAGTCACATTGTTTAAGGCGTTTTGCACTTCCCTCTACACCTGCAATCTGTGGGCGCAGTATACGCGACGGGCATATAGGGCCCTTAGGGTCCAGTACAATAATGCGTTCCGGGTGCTGATGGGGCTGCCTCGTTTTTGTAGCGCATCAGGGATGTTGGCGACGGCGCGCGTGGATTGTTTCTATACTACCATGCGTGCGCGCGCAGCATCCCTGGTGCGCCGTGTGCGTGGCAGTCCCAACACCATCCTACGAATGATAGCGGACAGGGTTGACTGTCCCTACTTGTCGCACTGTGAGGGATTGCATTCCCCCATCAGTGTTGTGTTGTTTTAAATGTTTGTACCTACTAACCCCCTAGCTTGTAAGCTCTATTAATAAAAATGTGTCCATGTGTTACACGAAATAAAAATATATATATTCATTCATTCATTAGGTATCCCCCTAATAGACTTGTGACGTCATCACGGTCTATTGAGATCGGGATGGTCGTTCAAGAGTCATGATACTCATGATTGTTCATGAGCGAGTTCGACACCTAATACTCTGACTTGTAGGTACTTGAAGATTTTTGGGTTGCTGTGACCACAACCTTTTTTGAGGGCTGGATCCGCGCCTGGTAAAAATATCGACATGGTTTTTGAAAAATCAATTTTGGTTGGTAGGGAGTCTAGGGGCACGAAATGAAGTGTTCTAAAAGTTGATTCACCCATGACTGTGGTCTTTTATTGAGCAACAGAAGCTTCCTAAAATTAAAGGTGCTTTTTGAAATATAATTATGTTTGGGCACAAATTGTTTGTACAATCACCATCAGATAAGGTCATTGCGCTAGTTTTCATCCACTTGACAAATGAAAATTTCAATTTTTTTTTCAGTATCCAGCAGAAATTTTAAAACTAGAGTATAAACCAAATTTTGCTGTAAGAGGTCTTCATTATGACATTGAAAAAGGCCTGCTACTGAAGTTGGATTCGTTCCTCCAAATACAATTTGGAGCGGTTTACCGAGGGCTGACCCCTGTGTCTACAGAAGAGGTCCTCAAGATATACAAGAATAGGATTATTCCAATAGCCTATGTGGAAGGTGACATGAGGGCCCACAAAGTAAGTTGTTTTTTTAATACCTTTTTAGCTACTGCATTAGGAATATAGGTATTGAGATTTTATACAAATAAAGGTTGCGTTCGCAACAACATATTTTAAAAATAAATGCCCGATTTCTACTTGGAGATTTATATAAATATTTAAAAAGCGGCCAAGTGCGAGTCGGACTCGCCCATGAAGGGTTCCGTATTTAGGGGATTTATGACGTATTAAAAAAAAATAGTTCCTAGATCTCGTTCGGTGGAAGTTTGCATGGTAATGTACATCACATATTTTTTTTAGTTTTATCATTCTCATATTTTAGAAGTTACAGGGGGGGGACACATTTTACCACTTTGGAAGTGTCTCTCGCGCAAACTATTCAGTTTAGAAAAAAATGATATTAGAAAGAAACCTCAATATCATTTTTGAAGACCTATCCATAGATGCCCCACACGTATAGGTTTGATAAAAAAAAAAATTGAGTTTCTGTTCGAAGTATGGGGAACCCCCAAACTTTCTTGTTTTTTTTTCTATTTTTGTATGAAAATCTTAATGCGGTTCACAGAATACATCTACGTACCAAGTTTCAACAGTATAGTTCTTATAGTTTCGGAAAAAAGTGGCTGTGACATACGGACAGACAGACAGACAGACATGACGAATCCATAAGGGCTCCGTTTTTTGCCATTTGGCTACGGAACCCTAAAAACATCAGTATGAAGTCATGTTAATAAAAAGTAAACATTGAAAAAAAATCTGGTGCCCCCAGCCCCCTTTAACAGGCATCAGAAATTACTACGCAAAATTGAACCTTATTGCTTTGAAATTAAGTTCAAAATCATTAAGTATCTGAAGAGTGCAGACATATGCCATACGATACGATAAATAAATTGATGGATCAGTCAGTCAGTCATTTATTGCTCTCATATGTGCAGCTAGGAAGCCTGTAATGTTAGGGCACTGCAAATTACAAATCTTAGATTAGATAGTCTACTAAACTCTACTATCACGCTTTGTAAGAAGGGAGTCATAAAAAAATTTAAAGCTCTAACAGACGGGCGTACCGTCGCGACCTTGGTACGGTTTGAGGGGTGTTCGAGTCAAAGGTAGTTCGCCGTACGTACGTTAAGGGTTTAGGTATTAATAAAAGCGAAAAAGAGATGAGCTGACCAGACCAAGGTCGCATTCCGGCAGGCCCGTCTGTTAGCACTATTCGTTAAAGCGAAATAAATGCTTTAATAAATGACGGTACCCTATTAAGGTAAGCGAAAGTGAATAGGTACATAACAAAAGAAATTCCTAATCCTAAGAATGATTAGCATATCCATACTATATTATGATTATGCATGTGATTCTATTGATAACTTCATAAACAACATGCGTGATACTGAACAAAAGATATATCCCAGTTGAAATGCTTACACATAAGCATGTAGCATTCAACATGTGAATGTTCATAGACACAGTGGAGCAATCAATGGCACTTGTAAGCAATCATTCATTTGTGCACACCCTTTGGGCGCTATTCTGTATTGTTTATTGATGACTTGTGAAATAGCCATAATAATTTGACATTGGCCGTATGTTATGTATTCAACTTTACAAATAATGGGGTTGGCCGGTCGAAGTATTTTACAGATGGCGCCAGCATAGCTTGCCCTGTCAATCGCCGGAATTGTGTCAAATTCTTGTTTCCTTTTATATTTTTTTGTTTGGATGCCAGGCCCTTAAGTCAAATCTCATAGAACAACACTAGTCTATGCTAAAGTCCATACAAATTATCATCATAAAATAATTAAACCTTAGATTAAATGAAAAATTCCGGGTAGATCAAATTGTGCATTTCAAACAGCAAAATCGTAGTAACAAAGGTTATCATATGGTCGCCATGTCAAGTTTTATTATAAAATCAAGTCGAATTGAGCCCTCGCCGTGTGTGACATGACACTGATGTATGATTGTAAATAACTGCTACTGCTTCCATATTGGACAATCTTTCTATAAAACTGTAACGGCTTAGATAACATAATAGATAGTCTAATCTAGCAGGCACTGATTAAATGACAAATTACTGAACCAATATACTAAACGATAGAAGATAATATTGTAGTTTCATCTTAATATTTTACTTTACATCATCACGCTTAACGGCCTGGCCACGACATTGTGCAACTGGCTTCGGCTAAGGCGAAAACTATAGGTGGGAACGAAAGGTCCGATCGCTGTGTCTCGCTCCAACCTATGGTTATCGCCTTAGCCGAAGCCAGTCGCGCAATGTCGTGGCCAGGCCATAATACCAGTGTCAGCCATTGGAAAACCAAGGAAAACTAGGGTATGCCGGGTGGCGAGTAAGAATCCAATACCCAAACTACAATTTTGCGTGGCGCCCTCTTAAGGATAATGGATTACCCATACTCGGACGGTAGTATAGTAATCACCGTTTATTCAGGCACCGCGCGTTACCTTAATTAGTTCAAAATAACTAATAACGACTAGATATCATTAGATAAAACTAGTATTTAGACAGCTGCAACTTTAAAAATAAAACACGATCATTTTGTTACATGCAGCAGCTATAAAGAGATTTGTTTACATTTTCAGGCCAACAGGGCGAAGATGGTGCATCTAGCTGACTTGTTTTCCGTGCCAGAAATGGGACTTCTATGCAACGTGGCTGAATATTTCATTAGGAACCATATTGATTACCATCCCGAGATCCTCTTCTTAGATGTTAAGGTGAGTCTTTAGTTTGTTTCTTTAAAGCATGTTTTATAGTCGTTGATGCCTTTTTCTACCAACATAATTGGTTTAGCAATTTAACCCTTAAACCGACAAGGGAATATATATTATTATTTCAATACTGTTTTGTATTACATATTTGAAATTTTGGATTGAATGTGAAACTAATACTAATAATCTGCAATTAATATTTTAATTGCAGATTATTATTATAGCCGTTAAAATGATATAAAAGTGTAAAAGTAACTAATATAAGAGACGATGTAACCTTTGACACAATATACCTAGATGTTTTAATCGCATCATAAAACAGTACCTAGTCGTTAACTTCTCTCGTATCGTTGCTATCAGGTCTATAGTGTAACATAAATCATTACACCTGCAGGTGTCTTAATAGGTCATTGTAGTTTTTTATCAGGGTTTACAATGTAGGTACTTACTGCAGAAATGCTTTCAGGCTATATTATAACAAAGGTATATACTACCTTAACGTTTACATTTTTACAAGTTGGTCGGTTAAAACCATTTGGTTTATACGCACGAATTCCTAACTTATTTTTTATTTTGTTTCGCGATAGGGCAAGGTCAAACAACCTTGCCCTATCGCTCAATTACGTATTTCCAAATTTAGAATAATTTCGATCATATGTTACCTACTTCTTAACACTAAGGGAATACGAAATGGCTAAAGAGGCAAGATCCCCCCACAACATACAAGTGGCCACAATAAAAGTTTGATAGTGAAAGAGTCTGCTAGTCTCTGCCATATCACTTCACCTAAAATAAGTATAATTGCTGTTTCCAGAACTCTGTACAAAGCTGTCACCCTGTAATGCACAAGATAGTGGCACAGAACGTGGAAGAATACATCAGGCCCAACCCAGACCTCAGAAAGTACTTCCAGATGTTGCAGCAAGCTGATAAGAAACTGTTCCTGGTTACAAACAGTCCGTACCACTTTGTGTGAGTTGAATAATCACTACATAGTATAAAACAAAGTCGCTTCCCGCTGTCTGTCTGTCTGTATGTATGCTTAGATCTTTAAAACTACGCAACGGATTTTGATGCGGTTTTTTTTATAGATAGAGTGATTCAAGAGGAAGGTTTATGTATAATTTGTTAACCCGTGCGAAGCCGGGGCGGGTCGCTAGTTGATTATATAAATTACCTATGGTTCTCTACTCTACTCTGCATTTAATTGTAGGTAAATGAACGTTTGAAAACACTTGTGTACCTCTACAATACGATTTATTTAATTCGTATAGTGAAGCTCGTAAAAAGTAGTGCCTGAGTATATGTGAGCCTTGGCTACTTTTTTGTTTTCGGCATCTATTTATAAATTCGCAATTAACGACATATATTTGCATATAAAAATAGCACAACAGGTTTGTCACTGAACATCGAACGTCTCAAGCTTGTATTTCGCGATCAATAAAAATATTTAATACAAAAGTACTTAATCTGTCAGACAGTTAACGTTTCGCGCTTGAACCAATAACGACGAGAATAGATATGCGAATAGTTGATTCTGGAAAATAAAGAATTGATGGCTCTTGTCCTGTCCTGTTCTGTTAATGAAGTTATGAACTATAGTTTGTTTTTTTAGAAAGAAGGTAAGCGATCTTGACATGTATTTTTATTAAAAATCACCATTGAAAATAAGTCATAGCAAATATGTTAGAATTATAAATCATATACGATTTTTTACATTTTTTTGCTTTCATAAGTAATACAAACTAATTTTTTTACAGCGTTTTTCAATAGTTTTTAATAAATAGACACGTCAAGATTGTTTACCTTCTTTCTAATGCTAAAAAAACTAACTCTAAAGTGCTCTTTTCCACAGCAATGCGGGCATGGAAATGCTGGTGGGCCTGGACTGGCGGGAGTTCTTCGACGTGGTGATCGTGAACGCGAACAAGCCCAAATTCTTCACGGAGGTGTCGCGCCCTATCCGCGTGTTCGACAAGAACGCTAACACGCACATCTGGGAGAAGGTCACTTCATTAGAGAAAGGCATCATTTATTATGAGGTAACAATTCTCTTGGAATATTTTGTGACCTGTCTAAAGCTTTCGATTGCGTGGAGTATGGAACCACAATGCGAAAATTAGAGCATATTGAGCTGTGTAACAATGCATGAATTCTAATGTCCTTAAACAAACCGATAAAACACAAAGTTGGTTTTAATTAGTCCCAGTCAAGAGGAACTTTTACTACCAAAAATGGGAGCGCTACAGGGCTCCGTCTTAGGTCCCTTTCTGTAAAGGTGTTTTACCTGGACAAACCGAAGTTGTTCACGGAGATTTCTCTTCTAAATCGTTCGATTGCTTATATTATGAAACCCGTATGCGAAAATTTAAAGCTTTATCAATGTATGAATCCTTATTGTGCACTGACAATCCAACCTCTAGACTGAGCTTAGGCCAATTTTTTCATGAAACCGATGCCGCCAAAAATACGGGGGTGCGGGGGGACGAGGTGAGCGAATCCCGTGTCGTGATTGGTCCGTTCAAAGACACGGACCAATCACGGCACGGGATTGACTCGAAGACTACGCTACCGTATGTGTGGCAGAGGCGGTAACGCGACTATGCTATGTCTAGAGGTTCGATTGTCTGTGTTATTGTGTCGTAACATATCTATAAAATATTTTTTTTTTTGTATTGTAGGGCACAGTGAAGCAACTACAAGACCTAACGGGCTGGAGCGGGCACCAGGTGCTGTACTTCGGCGACCACCCGTACAGCGACCTCGCCGACGTCACCCTCGAGCACGGCTGGCGGACCGGCGCCATCATCAACGAACTCACGGTCAGTTCTTACACCAATTGGACGACCGGTCTGGCCTAGTGGGTAGTGACCCTGCCTGCTAAGCCGATGGTCCTGGGTTCGAATCCCGGTAAGGGCATTTATTTGTGTGATAAACACTAATATTTGTTCCGGAGTCATGGATGTTTTCTATGTATATAAGTATGTATTTATCTATATAAGTATGTATATCGTCGCCTAGCACCCATAGTACAAGCTTTGCTTAGTTTGGGGCTAGGTTAAGATAGGCTGTGTAAGATGACCCCCAATATTTATCTATTATTTATTTTAATATGGTCATCAGAAATCAGAAATGATTATTTGTAAAACGTAGCTACACATACAGTTTGAACACTATGTTTTGCCGTTTGTGTGTTCCCTTGGCCCCAACGCAAATCTTAGTAACCCCTTGCTTCCCTTGGTTAGCTAAGATAATCAAAGTTAAATTTTCAACTTCAAAAATCATGGTCCTGTTTTAGACGGCAAATATCTACTAACTGTGAGCTGCGGGCTTGGAGTTTTGGCCGATGGGTGTTTAGTAGGTACCGGCGGTTCTGCGGCCCGCTCATTGAAGTGGTTGTTTAAAGGCGGGGTTTCACCAGTGCGGCACAAGCATATTCAGTACAAAAATGCATGTGCCACACAGTGCCGCACACTGGTGGAATCCCGCCTTAACTTATCAGAACCGTAACATGTTTTGGTCATCATCATTAACTTAAGAGTTATTCTCTTGTCTGTGGTGTATCTTCCAGCATTCCTTATCTTGCGCCAGCTCTTTAACTTTTTGATACGACACGACCCCTACTTTTTCTTTCACTAAAAAGCTGCGTCTGGGTTTTCCTCTACCCCGCTTGCATGTTTTAGTAGTAGTAATAATATAATAATAATAATAATGTGAGACTATAAACGTCCCACTGCTGGGCACAGGCCTCCTCTCATGCGCGAGAGGGCTTGGGCTATAGTCCCCACGCTAGCCCAATGCGGATTGGGGACTTCACATACACCTTTGAATTTCTTCGCAGATGTATGCAGGTTTCCTCACGATGTTTTCCTTCACCGAAAAGCTAGTGGTAAATATCAAATGATATTTCGTACATAAGTTCCGAAAAACTCATTGGTACGAGCCAGGATTTGAACCCGCGACCTCCAGATTGAAAGTCGGGCGTCATATCCACTCGGCCACCACCGCTTACTAGTAGTAGTAGTTAAAAAAATTTTGCATCCAGATATATTTTATAACATATATGCTAACTGTTTTCCAGCACGAGATAAACACGCTGAACACGCCGCAGTTCAAGCAGAACGCGAACTGGCTGCAGATGCTCACGCAGCTCATCGAGGACCACCAGGACTACACGGAGCCCGAGGCGGTCGAGGTGCTTGCACAGTGGATGGCCGAGAGGGACTTCCTCAGGTATGATAAAGATAAAGATAAAAGATAGTTTATTCAAGTAGGCATAATTACAATGCGCTTATGAAAGCTAGGTAGACCGGCTCCAACCCTACACCTCTGCCCCGAGAAGATTTAAATCCCTCCTCAATTGGAGGAGGGTATCCCAATGTCCCATATTGGCACTCATATTGGCAACAAATTCGGCGGGACACATCTTTTCAAAAAAAATAATATACATCTTATAATTAACATGCATTACGAGAAAATAAGGAAAAAAAAAATACAATTTGATATGATCACTTTTAATCTTTAAAACCTTTTTTGATATTCACCAGTTGCTTTTCGGTGAAGGAAAACATGGTGAGGAAACCGGACTAATACCAATAAGGCCTAGTTTCCCCTCTGGGTTGGAAGGTCAGATGGTAGTCGCTTTCGTAAAAACTAGAGCCTACGTCAGTTCTTGGGATTAGTTGTCAAGCGGACCCCAGGCTCCACAGCCGTGGCAAAAATGCCGGGATAACGCGAGGAAGAAGAGGATAACTTTTAAAACCGGCCAAGAGCATGTCGGGACATGCTCAGTGTACCCTACCCTAGTTGCCCGCCCGTCACATTCGACTTTCGGATCGATTATTTCTAAAAATATCCACTTTTTAAGTTCACCCCACACCATAAGGTTGGAACGAAAAAAAAAATCCTGCACACATTACGTGTACTGGAGGTACCCAATTTATCGGCGTTTTGCGGCCATACTAAATTGCAGATTTCTAGAAATAATGATACTAGCTAAGCTACGAACGGACATAGAGATCCTAGTTGTCCACGGAACCCTATAAAACAAATATAATTTGGTAAGTATTGCCGTCACTACAAAAGGCGTCAACATTAAAACAAATGAATGGTCAACATTCCGCATGTACATATAGTCCGTCAACCAAATCTTGTCAGTAGCAATGTAAAGCAAACTAAAGTAGGGCAACACTCAAAGAGCAGTATTGCGCTAAGAAAAGCAGCAATGTACATCGAACCAACAGTTTTTTTTTTCCGCTGAGCGCGCCCTGCGTACGTCAATTCAAATTGTCACTCGCGGTTTATTGAAAAAAATTGAAACATGGACGGACAATTTAAAAGCGATGTTAAAACAATGTTAATCAAAATGATGAACAAATTTGAAGATATCAAAAACAACTCCCTATAGTAGTGCTTATATTCTCTTTGTTCCCTATCTGTCTTCTAAGTTTACTAAAATAAAATCATATCAAAATGCAGATAATTCCTTAATTAGATAGTGCATATATTTGTTATTTACAATATAATATGCCACTTGTTAATGTAAATTAGTGTACTGTTCTGGATGAATATGACATACCTGTGTAATTTTTTTGATTGGTATATATTGTACAATATACATATTAAAAATAAAACAACTGATATTTGGGTGTTTATTTAATTTAAAGGTAAATAAGATAAGGGTCACTTTTCGACTTGGTTGCGTTGTACACGTACATAAACCGCCATAGGTAAGTATTGTCTGAAAAGATACTACCTACTACGAACGCCTTATATTGGGCAAGATTTAATCCTGCAACAAACATGTATGGATTAGGTAGATATTGCGAAAGAACGGCGATATAATCAAGGCTCTTAATACTGTTTAAAAGGTTTACCTTTGTAAATAGTCACAACTGATTGCTGAAAATATTAGACATGTGGGCCTATGGACGGTTTCCAGGACACAATTTATGGTCTTGTTGGATAGATTTAGGCATACGTTTTAATTTTATTAATGCCTTTTAACCCTAAAACAAAAAAACTGAACATAATCTTAAAAGTTCGAAAGAGTTCTTCCAGTACTTGTTTGTTTGTTTCAGTAATGTTTACCATCAACGAGCATGATTGTACATTGTAGGCCCCTTAGCTTTGCTTATTCTTATTTAATGTATTGGTATTTAATGGTGACAGCAGAAATATCTCTTGAAACAGAAACGATTCAGAATGAAAACCAAATGAAAACAAATAAGGTGACGGCTGTCGTTCACGATCCACATTCCACAGATAAAACACAGATGACACGCGTTTTGGAATTATTTGAACACAGTGTTGCTAACCCGCGATTTTTCAAATTTGCCGCCTTTTACTACTGACAAGATTTGGTTGACGGACTTTAATTTGATTAGTGCGCCTTTTCTTACGACGTGACGAAAACAGTTGGCCAGACTAACTGCCAAATTCAAAATTAGTCTGATTCGTTTGTTTTTAATGTTTGAAAAGTCTCGTCATCGACTTGTTGACTCAATAACGGTCATAATGTACAAGACCCCATGTGCATGACGCTAGCAAACGTTACAAAACGCCATGCGGGCTTTTATCTGTGCTCTACCGAAAGTGGCTTTCTCGCCACCTGCGTACGTAAATGTACCTATTGGATATTTATTTCTATAGTAAAAATACCGATATTTACCGCAATGCTTAAAAATAAAAATTTGTAACACATATTATTATAGATAGTCGGCGTCAACTCTTTTGAATTGCAGTTGGTTTTGCAACGCAAGTGACTGTAGCATATGACGCTTTATCCATATCTGTAGTGTATCGTGTTTATTTATTCAAAATTATTTATCTGTTCCCAATTGGCTATTAATATCAATAACGCTTGTGTGTTTGCCTTTCACGCTCCCGCATTGTAGGAAATGTTGTGACGGTTCCAGGAATGAGATCAAAGCTGTGTTCAACGCCCAGTTCGGCAGCGTGTTCCGAACTTACCACAACCCCACGTACTTCTCGAGGAGGTTGTTCCGTTTCGCGGATATCTACACGTCTAATATAAGGAATCTGCTCAACTACTCGTTAACGCACACGTTTTATCCTCGCCGCGGCGTCATGCCACACGAATATGGATCCTATTTCGTTTAGATTAATAAGGTGTAAAGTCGGGCTCGACATTAGATGGACCTTAGTTCTATTTTACAGTAAGATAAAATGACACATTTTGATAGTCAATTTATAAAGTTACTAGATGCAGTACCTTGCGACTTTTGGGCTCGACTACTGTATATGAGACGTTCTCAGGTAAAAAGTACCACTTTGTCGTCTGTCAATAATTTACTTCTATGAGAGATTCGGATTAGTAATTTAATATCGTGTGGGTTATCTTGTAAATGGGAGACTGCATTTTATTGAAAATAACATAAAAATATAAATATACACATATTTACAAGTAAAAAATGGGCACTATGGCTGCGCCGGATGATAGGGTGCCCACAAGGCTGGTGACATTGCCGCACTGTATCGCGATGCCAATTGGCCTAATGACAGTAACAAAGTATCATGGAAATAATGGTTTCAAAGAAACATATATGTTAATATGGTTCTAAAAAATGGCCCAATCTCAGTTTAAACATTAGGATGATTAATATATTCAATAAAATAAAAGTGCAATATTCTCCAATCAGCCATTTTGACTGAAACGCCAATCAGAAGCGAGCCAAGGAGTGACGTCATCAATCCATTACGAATTTCTTAGAGCAGCATAGACAACCTCATTGACCGTAATTCATACATCCTCACCAAAGAGTTTGGAGGTTCATAAAAAATATTATTTCGCCACTATACATTTATTACGTCCAAAAAATATTATTACACGATGTAAAGTAAATATTTATTTGTAATTAAATAACTAAAATGCTAAATAATACGATAATTCACCAAAAAACTTTTTTTAATTATTTGGCTGAATGGAACTATCATTGCCATGTTGGCTGTCGTAACCAGAAAAAATGAAAAATTAAAAAGTTAAACCGGCGCTTGGTGATTTTCACTCAGAATTTGCATGTATCTAAATAATTCATCTTAAATTGCAACCGTGTGAGAGTTTTTGTATAAAAGGAGTTATTGTGATTAATGTTTGTAATGTATTTATCATCCCTAATCATAATTATATGGTGCTGAATTAACAATATCATTCGGATTCAAGGGAAAATTCGTAACTGTAAGTATGTAAACAATGTCTATCACCCTTCCACCAACTAATTAATGACGTCACAAATGGCTTGCGAGGCGTTTTCGCGCGAGGTTTAAACTAGCTATAAAAAATGCAATTATTTATGTTAAATCTCATGAGTATAGCTGAAATATTGTGTTTTTCGGAACCAGTACAAGTGTACCGTCAATAATAAAAGGGATTTCAAAATTTTTCATCAGGCCAATTCGCTGGGCAAGATTTTATCTTCTAATTATATTTTTATCCAGACTTATTGTCAACATCAAAGTTCACCTTTTACCTGAACGCGACACCATTTAATTATATACTTAATTTAAGCGTACTACTATCAGTGCAAATATGATGAATCTGTAAATATGTATAGTTATTCTTATTTGTAAATACACCGAGTCGATGACTTTTAAATGTTTTTGAATAAAATTGTACCAACAAAGTTTTATCTATTCGTTAATGTTATTACAAAGCTTTTTATTATTTTACCTTATATGTAGATTGTATTGCATTTTAGAAGAACTTAATGTTAACAGCATTTTTGCTTAGTTTTTTAGAATTAAAAAATAAGCACCAAAAGCAAATCGAGTCCAATATGTATTTGTCAATATTTTTACATATCAACGTTTGCCGTTGTCGGTCTAGTCTAGTTAATTTCACATATATCAGCTTTGGTAGGTGAATCTTGCATTATAATTAACTCTTTAATGCCAATGACAGTATTTTATTTTCACTCCCGTTGATTCATTTTGAAAATTGTATTTAATCAATGAACATAATTACAGTGTACACGATTACTTAGGTACTTACTTTTAAAATTAACACATTCAGTGCCAGCGCTTCCTACGCGCTACGAGCGTAGCCGATAACATGGGAAAAACCGTATGTAGTGAAAAGCGACTACGGATAGTGCACCCGCCTGGCGGGTTGCTGGCAGTGAATGCTTTAAATCTAGTGCGCACTGTGACGTGGAGAATAGAAGGCATTTAGAAAGTTAATTATAACCTTTTAGATTTTTGTAGCCACGATAATCTACGTGTAATACTTATGATATTGTACACGCAAGTATGTAACTAATGTTTTCTAGTCAGAAGTATTTACTAGTGACTAGTATTAAGTTCATGTTGTTTATATTTATTCCCTTTCGTTCCTTCATCAGTTTAACTATAAGGATGGAATGGAATTGAAGTATTTTTAATATAATATAATCGTTGTTCATACATTAAGGTTGACTACATATAGTTCCTGGTACGTACAACGTCACTTTCCAACAAATTAGTCGTGTCAGCAGGTATAAAATACTTATTTTTCTACTCCAGCACTTAAATGTGTCAATTAAATGACTGACAGTGATATCTAAAGCAATGTCATTTGAATGCTTTGTCTATAGGCTCATAAGATGACTGCTAGCAGTCATCTTATGAGTATAATACAACTGCTTTATTTTTTTTAAAGATACAAGTTCTGATCATCTTGATTGAAAGAGGTATGTTTTCATTTACAATAATAACTCTTTTTTTTTAAATAATAACTCAATTTTTTTTAAATAATAACTCTTTTTTTTAATAATAACTCTTTTTTTTAATAATAACTCTTTTTTTTTTGCTGCAGCTGTCATAGAAAAAGTAATGTATGCAACAGCTCATAATTGGTTCTTAAAATTCTCGGGTCTTTTTTTACAAAACTCGACTACGTCTCGTTTTGTAACTTCGACCCTTGAATTTTAAGAACCCTTATTATATCACTGTTGCATAAACTACTATTTAGACATTTATGTATGTAGAAAACTCCGTTTTTATCGGAATCAGTAACGAACAGCTGACATCAAAATCGATCTATCAAAGGAATGTTAAAATTATACAAGTCTCTGTTTTTCTTGAAAGCGAATCCATTTTATTGAAATCGTTGAAGCCGCTTTCAAAAACTCCACTTAATTATATTTATTTAAATAATGCTCGTTAAAGGTCGGTTAATATCTACAGACATTGAGGGTGCCAGACACGTGTCGTGGCAGACAAAATAATAGTTTTCTATCAATCTGCCTGTCAGCATCTGCGCGGCCATGTAACGACACTGTATAGAATATAATTTTGTCTGCCACGGCACGTGTCTGGCACGCTCAATGTCTGTAGAAATAAACCTACCTTAAAATAGTATAGAATAAACTTTTATATTCTCAATAAGTACCCTTTATAAAATCGAATAAATCAACCAGTTAACTAATGAATTAACCTACTTTTCCGTGAGAAAAGATCTCTGTCCTACCCAGAGCGCACACCGCAAAATCAAAAAAAAATCGATTTTCGCAGTAGGCCCTCTGCAGTGGGATGTATTGTATATAACTTAATAATCACTAATGATGTAGGTATCTGTAATATTGCATTGTTGAATGCATTTTTAGTGCAATATTTATAGTTGTTACTTATGAGAAAACCCTAAAGGGCCTTGAACATCACTGTTAAGTATTTTTGACTATTGTTTTTTAGATTATTATACTCTTCTTGATAATTGTAGTTCGTACGAATATTGTTGATGCATTTTATAAGAGATTTTGTTTTTGTGAAGGTATTTGTAACAATTTCAGGCGAAAGGTAGGTACGATACTGTCGGTTTTCGATATAAATTCATACAAAATATGTTTTATATGTAGATACCGATTACCGACAGCCAGTTTACCTTTTGCTTGAAAGAGGCACATTTATAGTTTGTTTTTTTAGCATTAGAAAGAAGGTAAGCGATCTTGACATGTCTTTTAATAGAAAAACGCTTTTTAAAAATCAGTAACTTATACTTATGAAAGCAGAAGAATATAAATGATCGTATTAGATTTATAATTGTTACATATTTGCCGTGACTTATTTTTAAAACATGTTTTTCAATGAAAAGCCCCTTTGTTTTTGATTGTTTACCTTTTTTCTAATGCAAAAAAAAACGAACTTTAGTAGTAGGTATAATTCTGGGAGATTACTTCACGCATTAATGACCATCGTCAATATAATTTTGAACACCTCGCCCGCTTAGCAAATATTGCTGCTGACTGTAGGTACGACATGTGATATACGACAGTGTAAAATTTTAGAAAAATTAATGCAAATGACAATATGGTGTTTGAGTGACTAGTCCAATCAGCTATATTATTCCACAAAAGTGAAGTAGAAGACAGTACATTTATTTGATTATATATGAATAACAACATGAAATCCATCAACTTTTGTTGTAAAGTCTTATTCATAATATAAGTTACTAGCATAACTTCCAGTAGTAATATTATGTATGTGATAAAAACGCCCGCAGAAGACCCTACTATTATCACTAAATAGATGTAGTAAAGTAATAAGCTATTTTCTACTGTCAGTCTGTCATGTATGCGTGAAGTTACTATAATATATCGTAAGTCAGTGTTACGTACTATAATATATCGTTAAGTAGGTACATCGTGGGGTTGACCAGACTTGAACCATAGCTTCCGAGGTTTGTATAATGTATAAAAGTTTTAACATCTTTATCTTTAGACAATCCTGTCCTAGACAAAATAGGATGTCATATGACTATAAATGTCATTTGTTGGGTATTAACAAACAAGTGAACGATGGTAAAATTAAAAGCTTTATTTATTAACTTGTAGTTCCCAATACCACCAGTGACCTATTTTATAAAGCTACAAGTTACACTTTACAAGCGGAAGTCTCGTTCTAACACATAGGGTTAGAAAGAGACCTCCGCTTGTAAATTGTAACTTGTAGCTTTATAAAATAGGCCACAGGAATACATGGTTAAAGTTGGTCGGCATGTTTGCGCCCACGCTGTTTAAAAGAAAATTCTCAATTTTTCTATGGCTGTCATCATAAAATCATCATAGACTAGACTATAAATGTGACGTTCCACGGTAAAAGGTACCTTATGGCCGCTGGCGCTTACGTCGCATAGCGCCGCAATAATATTGGAGCGGCGTTAATAATAGCGTAAGCGCCAACCGCCATAAGGTACCTTTACCCGTGGGACGTCACAAATGTATACGACATATGTAAATGCGACTCTTACAGCCATATTCGAACTTTAAGATACCTACGTCATCTATTAGATATCTAAACTAAACCATCTAAACGATATGGATCGGATATTTCAGTGTCAAACAAGTGTCAAAAGTGATGTATTTCTTTGAAGAAACGTCACTTTTTATACTTGTTTGACACTGACATATTTGACGTATCTTAAAGTTCGAATATGGCTGTTAGTTATTGTGCCATAGGTATAGACAATAATGTATAAATCTATGTCGTAAAGTTGCATTGATTATGAAATCATCACGTTGTTTGTCATTAACAATATCGCAATTAAAAGCATATTCATATGAGATTTGTTTGTTTTAATTATATCTTTTGAGCGAATTGCACTTTTGACTGAGTTTATCCAGAGTTTATCACATGAGTTACCCAACCTGACCTTTAGATAGTAAACGTCAATCAATTGTGTACCTTGTTCTTATAAAATAAGGCACATAATGCAATGAAGCACGCCTGTGACAGGGTTATTGGGGGTAGATAACAAAATAAATCGTTGTATAACGTCTATAAATTATATTTTGTAAACAGTTCTAGGTAAATATTAAATATTTTTTTAAGAGTATTATTGTCACGTACACAATATCCTATTCGCTAAGCTTAGCTATAGTTCATTTATTTATACCCAACTTTATAAACCGTATCTTGATTTCGACCATGAGTATGAACTAATAGACGTTTGTAGGTTTTTGTCATTTCACTTGGGTAGTGTAATGCGGCCTTAAGAGTATCTGCAATAAAGACTATCACTTAGAAGACTGGGTACGCGGTGTCTATAAGCTTGATGTTTTCAGACTTGAGAGTCTTGGTCTGAATGGTGAACTGCACGTTGTTGTAACGCAGCCTGCACTGTCCGTCCGGGCGCGCCATGAAGCAGAGGGTATACAGGGCCGTCTCGAGCTCGGGGGAGGTTCCCACGAACATGGTCACTTCGGGAGCATCCTTCGTTTCACTGAGGATGGAGTGCTGCTTCAGAATTAGTCCTTTCTGAAAGATTACATGGGAAATATAAAAAAATGCTGAAAAATTGTTTTATGTCTTGGTACCGTTTCCGAGACCGGCATCGAGGCTGCGTTAATCGTCTCCTAAGGGAGCCTAGCCATGATAACAATCGTTGATAGTAAAGTCCAATCGAAACAAACAATGTCACGTGACTTTTCGTAGAATACTGTTACTATCATCCTGATACATTTTTACTTTTCACCTGGCTAGGCCCCAACCAAGGGCTACTAGGCAGGTTTTCTATAAATATAACAATAGAAATAACACAGTCTACCAGATATTATTATCGGCCTTATCGGCAAGCGCTGTAGGTATTTGATAAATGGCACATTAAGAGTCATGATACATATTAAACAATAAAAAATTGAACCGGTATCCACTCACCCCAGCCAAGTCAAGTTTGGAGACGTAGCCTAGGTAGTTGGCTTTGTGATCTTGTTCTCGCTTAGCAAAGAACAACCAACTATGCAGACCTGTAAAAAGGAAAATGTATAAAATTTAACAAAAAAATAATAGCCAAGTTTATAAATAGAGTTAGACCAAGAAAAGTGCAGCGATTTTGATAGCCCACGCAGTGCAAGTGTTATTTACACGTCATAAATTCATAGAAGTTTGACGTTTAAAATGACACTTTCACTGCGTGGGCTATCAAAATCGCTGCACACTTTTCTCGGTCTGACTCTATTAGAATTGAATATAATAGCTTTTTCACTTCTCATGCTCAAAAAGTGCACATTTTGCGTAGACGACATAAAGTTGCTTATTATGTTCTAGAGCATAAAGTAAAATCATCTATTGCGACCTTTATTGACCTATATAACAATAAAGTCCAAAATCTGCCATACAAACTGCCAGCCTTGCAGGCGCGCCCGCGCCCGACCGGCGCGCTCCCGCCCGGCGTGTCTCGCGCCCCCGACCGGCCCGAATAAAATTTTCTTTAGTCTTGAATAAATACGGGAAAATAACCTAAAATATTGGATATTTTTGTATGTATATTTTCCTCGCAATCGAAGTGAAAAGCAGAGTGTACAACAAGGGCATAAATATCCATTTTTTCCCTCGTCTACTATTTTGACCAAAAAATTGCCTCGGGTAAAAATGGGTCACTTTATGCCCTTGTTGTACAATCTACTATTCCAGCTGCCTACATTTCTTCTGACTTATAAGGACCACACGGACAAAGTGCAAAAATTATTGGCGTGCTACATTGCAATGCTACATTGTAGGTTTATTCATATAAGGTACAAAAAAAACCGGCCAAGTGCGAGTCGGACTCGCTCACGGAGGGTTCCGCACCATCAACAAAAAATAGAGCAAAAAAATCGTGTTTGTTGTATGGGAGCCCCACTTAAATCTTATTTTATTCTGTTTTTTGTATTTGTTGTTATAGCGGCAACAGAAATACATCATCTGTGAAAATTTTAACTGTCTAGCTATCACGGTTCGTGAGATACAGCCTGGTGACAGACGGACGGACGGACGGACAGCGGAGTCTTAGTAATAGGGTCCCGTTTTTACCCTTTGGGTACGGAACCCTAAAAAACACTTATCTATAAAATAAAACTGAAAACTAGATATGTGTATACACTAGCACACTAAGTACCTACCTTAATGTATGGTAATAACGTTGTCCATACATATTTTTAGCACTTTGTCCCTGCTCGTTATCTAAATAGTTGCAAAAACGTCCATTGTTTTCGATCGAGCGTAGACTGTACTGTTTATAGTACATAGGTACACAACACACATATATTGCAGTAGGTACAATACAAAACCTACACATATGCATCAGATTATTGCAACAGCGCATAGATCATACGTACCTAATACATCATTGGACTTGAGTTCAGCCATGAAGATGTTCTCGAAGGCACAGCTGCACTTGCACAGGCCGGTCCAGTGGCGCGCGTACTTGGTGAACCAAATCTTCTTCAACAAGTTTACTTGTTCCGGGTATTCATTCAGCTGAGTCAAACCTGCGTTAACATTGACATTGGTACAGTAAAGTAGGTGAACGTAATTCAGCTTAAGCACGATTCATAGCAACGCAAAAACTATGAAATTTATGAACGGAATGCGTCGAAATCGAAGTGTATGTTGGTTCTTCCTAATCTCAAAGATGCATAATTTAGCGTATGCTTTGTTTCGTGCTCAGTGGGCCTATGATGTTCGCGTGATCAGGCAAAGATAAAACAAGCATACCTACCTCACTTTCTGACAGTCGTTGACAGAATGAAAGTGCCGGGATGAACTTGTGTTGATCGTTTGGCAATCGCAAAGTTAAAACTCCTTATGATGGACGATATCAGAGACTGTTTCTCAATTTCGTACGTTAATATAAGGTAAGGAAGTTTTCTCTATTAAAAAAAACTCATAACAATAGTCATGCTTTCGGGGGAACCGCACTTCACTCAATATTTTTTCAAAGTAGATAAGTGCTCGGACGAGACTGAAAGCGGGTGTACTGTTGAGAATATTTTAACTGTACATTAGGTCCGCAAATACTTAATCAAGCGGAAGTATGCATGCAGTACAGGCGCTGCGTTTATAATACAGAATGCACTAACCTTTGCTTACTAGGAAGGACATAAGACTTCTAATAGGTCCGGTAGCTAAAATAGTGTTGATGTAAGTAGTTTGCTCGGACTCTTCCTGCGAAATGACATCACTCATGTTAAGTTTCCTCAATTGGCGTGACACTTGAAACTAGTAAACAGATATACGGTGAAGACGTACATTACATAGTAATTTGTAAAGTAAATTATACTCACATTAGGGGTGACGAACTCTGGCCTAATGACATTCTTGTGGTAGTTGTCGAAAAGAGCGACGAATGGTTTGATAGTTGGTCCGTTCCAAACGTTATCATTAACAGCTAGGAGGCTATAAACACATTGAAAATCAATATCTATAGTAGATTGTTAACCAAGGGATGAAAGGCACTCATTTCTGCCGAGGTAGTTTGGAGCTCGAACGCAGTGAGAACGCCAATAGTCCGAGGCTGAAATGATGCCTTTCACCCGAGTTAAACACTCTACTTTTCATTTCGAATACGAGGAAAGTAAAATGCATGGGTTTTGTTAAAAACATGACTAAGTTTAAAATTTAATAGTATATCTTGAGGGTACTTTCAATTATCAATTTAGGCCAAAGTATCGTTAATGGAATGAGGAGTTAAATATCAGAATGGAAATTGTATAACAAATCCATTTAAACTGAAATTTCAGTTGCTTATCGTAATAAACTTCATAAAATCGTACTTGGAACGTAAAATGCTCTAGTGCAGAAACATCATTTTCTGCACACCTTTTATAACAACAATGACCCTCTTTCAGAGCATGAGAAATGAAAAATTGTTTACAAAACATCATGTCTAATAGAAGGCAGAAGCGTTGCGTTGAAGACTTACTTAGCTGGTGCCTTATCGTCCTTAGACATGGGGCTGGTTTGGCCCTGCAGGTTCACTTGGATGTAGTTGAATGCGTTATTGATATCTGCGTTGAACATCTCTTCGCTGACTCGTACCAAGTCTTCATCGGTCGTGGAGTCCTGCACTGTTTTGAGAAGGTCTTCATAGCTCTTTGTTTTGGCATAATCCACTACACCGCCGACAACAGTGCCGATTTGTTGAAGAGTGTTTTGGGCGCTGTTTCCGTCACTAGAAGTCGCCTGGTTTTTGATGAGATTGGGAAGTATATTGTTGAAGATTTGACCGGCGGCGGAGGCTAGGTCGTCGGCTTGGCTAGCCGCCAGGCAGGCGAGGAGGACTATGGCACACTTCATGTTGGTCCAGTACGTGGTGTCGAATACAGTCACGGCGCACTAGTGATCTCTGAGCTGCGCCCGCTCCGCGCCGATGTGCGCGACCTCTGGGGTGACGTCATCCTTATGGCTTGTTCATCGTAACGGTTATCGATCGCTCTCCACGGGACCAATGTAAGCCCTACCACCGATTATACAGAGATATTGTTAATCACGGGGTCATTTTACACTTGGGAGGTGCTGACAATTGGAATAAAATGTTTTTTGAATAGATGTTGTGTGGAACATAACATAGCATTAGATACAGCATGTTATTGATATTCAACCGGCGGATTTCCAGTTTTTGCGCCATTTGCGGTGATTGCCCTGAATACCTAATGCGAAGCTACTTCCACGTCCTCTGAAACAACTCTGACCTTAGTATTAATATTATGTTGCTATCAGTAACAACCCTGATTGCTCATCACATCTCGACGTGCTAATGACGTATTGAAGTTGGATGGGAAACGTACCACCTATTGGTTCGCATTCGCAAGCGCTTTGTTTGCAAAAGCGAGGCGTTATCAAATGTATTAAGAGCGTAACAATCGTTTCGTCGCTAAATGCATGCTCGTTTGTAAAGTAGGTATCTAGAGTAGATATCTATGTGGAATATTCGTTCTAATTTCAAAAATATGTATATATACTTACATACTGACTGACATAGGTACCTAATTATATACAGGATCAACAGTTATTTACGATAAAAGTGCGGAAAGTAAGAAATTCGCAACGAGGTGGCGATAAATTAAAACACGACCGAAGGGAGTGTTTGACCACTATAGTTAGGTATGTATTTTACCGCTATAGTTATGTATTAGGTATGTACTTAAATACTTTCAACTCATTAATTGTCTTATGTACAAAGAATCATACAGTCACAAACATGCTTTACAAAATAGGGTTCCGATTGTCACCGTTTGCGTAAGTACGCTAAACTTTTAAAGCATTTTAATAAATTAAATAACTAAATAATAACCCTATTTTACATTCCCGTCATGGTTAGCTGATAATTAGAGAGATTAGTTTAGAAACGAAGAATACTTATACGGTTGAAAGTAGGCATCAGCCTGTATGGTTAATGGCAGTATACCTACCTAATTAAATATTTCCTCACACGTGCTAGGGCTTCGCAGGCGACGTAACTACTTAAGAACTAAATGTAATAAAGGTATATAAAGGTATTTAAAAAAAGGTTTTTAGGTTATTCTGGATTGAAGCGCTGGTGGCCTATTAGCGGTAAGAGCGTGCGACTTGCAATCCGGAGGTCGCGGGTTCGAACCCCGGCTCGTACCAATGAGTTTTTCGGAACTTATGCACGAAATTTCAATATCATTTGATATTTACCAGTCGCTTTTCGGTGAAGGAAAACATCGTGAGGAAACCGGACTAATCCCAATACGGGCCTAGTTTACCCTCTGGGTTGGAAGGTCAGATGGCAGTCGCTTTCGTAAAAACTAGTGCCCATGCCAATTACTGGGATTAGTTGCCAAGCGGACCCCAGGCTCCCATGAGCCGTGGCAAAATGCCGGGACAACGCGAGGAAGATGATGAGATGATGAGGTTATTCTTGACTTCAGATGTTAGTTAACAGGGTAAATAGGAAAGGAAAAAAAAACTTTGCAGAACAAATGCAAAGTTAACTAATATGGCGTATAGCAGCCAAGCTACGCTACTGTCGTACACATAGCCATTATATGTTATGTGTGGTAATGCTCAGAGAAGTTTTTAAAGGAAACGTTACTACAGTTTTATGCCAAGGCATCTATAGAGCACGAATTCCACTACATACTTCCTTATTTTAGAATACATTTGAGAAATATACATCTTGAAAAAATACCTAAGCTGTTATATCTGGCTAACTTTTTTTCTTCGCATAATTATGTACCATACCATTAAATTTAAATGCACTTAATTACGTATTGAAAGCCATCTACCGTGGTCCGTGAGTGTAAAACATTAATAGCAAATTATACATATTGTTTTGTAATTATAGCAAACATATATATATCTCTTAATGTATTAGTTAATAATTCCTATCTCCAATTAGTAGTAACAGTGGTAGACTGGTAGTTGTTAATCTCGCTACAGTTTCTCCCGCCACGTGTGCTCGATTGTTTAGGCAATGTGTAAAAGAAAGCAGAGAAGAGACATCGTCACCATACGGTCGCAGGCGAGCGCACAGCCGCAATGCACACTCGCGTGCGCTGGCGCGAGGCGGGAATATCTATCTTACTTATGTATTATGCATCATCTGCCTGCATCCACTGTTACAACTGTACACTCACCGCTCACAATTCTCTATTAGGACAATCATTACTATAGAATATAGATGATACGATATATAATTTCTTAGCAGATTTGAGTACGTTCAAGCCATTCTGTTATTCCAGTAACCGACTGGTTTTATGGAGATAAAGATTATTTAATTACGGGCATGTTTCTTAGAAGCAATAACTTTGACACGATTTTGCGATATTGATGCGCGTTTTCTCTCGATTTACTTGATTGGTTTGTAGTTTTCTCACATTTCTATTAGGATAAGCTTTACTTTGGAGCTATCTTCACAATTTAACGACTGCCTACCATTTACTTTTGCAAATTTTACTATCCATTAGAACTTAGAACTTGTCCATAAAATTAAGTGGCCAAGACTAAGTAGGTACGTTTAGACAGGCAAGTAAATCGTGAAAGTCAATTTAGCGACATCCTTTTTTGATCGTAATATTTAATTTTCTTATAACTTAAGGAAAATCGTCTTTATATCACAAATAGGTATTTCTTGGAAACTGATATTTAAAGAACATAAATATAATACTTACTTGTTTACCTACTTGAACCCAAACAAACAAATCTGTAACGAACAATGTTAGGTATTAAGAAATTTGCATGAGGAGCAATCATTCGATTAAATTTGCACCTTATTGTCTTACTGTTAAGGGTCTAATTGATTCAGGAAACTGTTATCGTATGAGGTCAGCTATCAAGAGAGGTCGACCGGCATCGGCACGCCAGCTTGCCAGTGCGTCGTGAGATCACTCCTTAACCTCGACGAGCGAATCGTGCCCGTCCAAATTTGCTATTCGATAAAATATAGGCTCAGTCTGCATATTAAGTTAGGACATACCACAAGTGCCACGCTAAATACGATGAAGGCCGTAGTATTTGCCTTGCTGTTGGTCCTCTGTTACGTGGAATGTAAGTGTTTATTTTTGTATCATCACTCGTACCCACCTCGTATGTACCTATGCCCCATATTGTTGTTTGAAGTTTGAACATTGAAGTACCTACATGTCTACGTATCCAAAATGCATGATCTGATTTTTAAAATATCTGCTTGCGAAACAAGTGTACAACATTATTTGCGTACAGGTTATATTTTTGGTAGGTTGTTAAAGGAAATCTTTAAGTATATGAATTTAACCTCAATGCTTATTGTTAATTTCCTGTTATCATGAGCTTAATGTATTGGCACCTACCTATTAGTGCATATTTCTGTTTATATGCGTGATTTTAACTTAGAACTAAATGCCAATGTCTCATTTGGAGATCAACTCGCTCGTAATCATATACATATTATAGCGGGCGAGACGTGCTGCGAATAAATCCTTGAAGCATCTTTTAGTGCGAAACGTGTTATAAGCATGGTTATATGTATTAAGTATATAATAATCATAATCATTTAATCGTCGCAATCCATGGTATTACTATAAATACCTATAGGACAATACCTATAGTAATTACTGTAATTAGATACATACCTACTCGGTAGGACAATGCATTAGTACTACATAATCACCTCTAGCCTCTGCCTTAACCTTTTACCAATCTTTGTTTTTAATTACAGGTAAAAAGACGTATGCCCCCCTCGACAAACATGCCAACGTAGATTTTATTAATATGGAGGGAGGTGGGATCAAGCCAGCGCCGCGGCCGGGCGGCGCGGCGACCCCTCCGTCTAAACCTCAACCAATACCCGTGGTTCAACCCGCCCCAACTCCCCAGCAACCACCAGTACCCAAATCAGCTCAAGCTCCCCAACCAGCACCGACTGCAGGAAAACCAGCACCAGCCGTCACCATCAAACCAGCTCAACCAGCCGTCACGCCCGCTCAACCGAAAACACCAAATCAAATCAAACCGGTCCCCGTAAATCCGTCGCCAGTGGCCAACCCCATCACGACCCCTGGACCCGGCAATGTCAAGGATTTGGTCAACTTTTACAACAGCCAAGGCAAAGGCAGCCCCATCCGTCCCTACAGTTACAGCCAGGCTGTTAAACAGGGATAACTGTGATAAGATTTATATGTAAAACCATTGCAGAACGATCTAAATATAGCATTTATTAAGTACTAACTTATTGCATTTTTTTACATTGCACGACACCACTTTCCTTTTAGACTTAATTACTTATTTACCTACAAGGAGGTTAAATACCTGTATGTACCTAGAAAAGTAAAGTAATTAAAAACCTTGTTGTACACCTGGAAACTAGTGGAAACTTACCATATGTACGAAACGTAAAATACCTCTATTTTGCCTATAATACTACTGAATATAAAATAAATATAGGTAGGTACCTACATGCAAGATTTTCAGATTTTGTATTCATATTTATTGAAGACCTAAGGTAGTATTGGAGTTTTCGTACTTCGAAAAATGTACGTAGGTACCTATTTAAGTATTTATATTATATATATATAATATGTGTATGTATTTAATTATGTATATATTATAGCGACCTCTACTAGCCCAAACTATAAGCCGAAACAAGAGACTTTAGTAATATCTACTTAGGTAATACTCTAAGAAAAGCTAAAATTGCTATGGGAATAAATGTGTAAGTACCTAGGCAAACTTCTAAAAACAAAGGTCGTAATTTGTTTTTGATTTTATTTTAGACTACATCTCCACCTCCTAAGATTACGTAATTTATGGATGATCCCTACAGTGAAACTTCTATTCTGCGGTTATTGTGAGATCTCAGATCGAATGGTTTCATCTAGGCAAAGCCATTTGTAATTTTGTTTGCTTGTATGAATTGAATAGGGTCAGCGTACGCCCGCGGTCAAGCAACAAAAATATTTTATACCTACCTAATGCTGAATAAAACCTACATTCATAATTAAATAATGTAACTAAGACGAGGTTGGAACTATATATTTAGTAGGGAACATAGTTTAAATTTATTAAGACGGGTTATTTATGATAGGTAGTTAACTTTGATAGTTAACAGAGAAAACGACAACAGTCTTGATATGTCTAGAAGCTACATAAAAAGATGCATTAGGACGTAAACAATGCATGGCTTTAAAATTTATTCAGCCAGTGAAAGTGTAGCACAAGTTCACAAGATAGCACGGGCAATGGACTCGGTACGCGTCCTTTACAATATAACAGACTACTTAATAGTTATCTTTGACAGTCAGTTCCTTACAAATTCATAGATTTCAATGGCGAAAACTGGCCTTTTGCAAATTTGATGCATGCCGCTTAGAGTCCATTCTATTCTTGTCATGTCGTCTTTCTTTGTGGTCAATAGACTAGTCAATTTACTTGCATTATTTGTATCTATAGAAATAGCTTACCACGAATAGATATGCGGCTTTTTGGTATTCTTTTCAAATAAGGTAGTTCTCACGCAATTAATTCTGATTCAGGACTTCGGAGCACCTCCAGATACCTAAAAGTGGGTTAAACACATTTAAAAAAAAGGTCACTTCTGTGGACAATATAATAAAAGTTAACGACTCTGATACCTACATACATAGGTATCCTATTTTTAAGGTTCCGTACCTCAAAAGGAATAAACGGAACCCTTATAGGATCACTCGTGCGTCTGTCTGTCCGTCTGTCACAGCCTTTTTTGTCCGAAACTACTGGATCAATTAAGTTGAATTTTGGCACACATATGTAAGTTTATGACCCAAAGACGTACGTGTAACGTAAACAAATTAATTTTAAATATGGAGGCCACTTTTGGGGGGTAAATGAGCAAATTAAAAAATAAAGTTTTTCAAGCTATATCGTGTTACATATCAAATAAAAGAGCTCATTGTAAGAATCTAAAATATTTTTTTTTTATAATTTTATGATAAAATGTTTAGCAGTTATTCAAGAAAATAGGTAAAAAATGACCATTCCCCCCCCCCCCTTTATCTCCGAAACTACTGGGTCTAAAATTTTGAAAAAATACACAAAATAGTTCTCTACCTATAGATGATAGAAAAACCTATTAGAAATGTGCAGTCAAGCGTGAGTCGGACTTAATTACTTAGTAGATATTTTACTCACGTTTCACATAAAAAATACATTGTTAAAAATACGCGAATCCGACTCGCACTTGGCCGGTTTTTATTATTTGAGTCTCAAGTAGGTACCTACTTACTGAAACAATAAAAGCGGCCAAGTGCGAGTCGGACTCGCCCATGAAGGGTTCCGTATTTAGGCGATTTATGACGTATATAAAAAAAACTACTTACTAGATCTCGTTCAAACCAATTTTCGGTGGAAGTTTACATGGTAATGTACATCATATATTTTTTTTAGTTTTATCATTCTCTTATTTTAGAAGTTACAGGGGGGGGACACACATTTTACCACTTTGGAAGTGTCTCTCGCGCAAATTATTCAGTTTAGAAAAAAATGATATTAGAAACCTCAATATCATTTTTGAAGACCTATCCATAGATACCCCACACGTATGGGTTTGATGAAAAAAAAAATTTTGAGTTTCAGTTCGAAGTATGGGGAACCCCAAACATTTATTGTTTTTTTTCTATTTTTGTGTAAAAATCTTAATGCGGTTCACAGAATACATCTACTTACCAAGTTTCAACAGTATAGTTCTTATAGTTTCGGAGAAAAGTGGCTGTGACATACGGACGGACAGACAGATGGACAGACGGACAGACGGACAGACAGACAGACATGACGAATCTATAAGGGTTCCGTTTTTTGCCATTTGGCTACGGAACCCTAAAAATGTATCCCGCCTGTAAAGTTGCCGATGAGGATAACCAGTACTGTAGACTAGTACAAGTAATATTAGTAACAAGGTGTGTAAATGCTATACCTATAGTATAAAGTCTGTTTAAATAATCTGAAAGCTATCAGAAGAGTTTTCTCCCATTTCAATATCTATGTTATCGTCAACTAACGTAAACTATTTACTTATATTATTAAATTGTACAACGGGACTTATTTACTTATATGTTTTCATAAACTACTAGGTACTGTAGTACGTAAACGTGCACTTTGAGGGCTGCGCAAAATGTGCCACTTTCACTCTCAGCTGAATCATACGGGCCATTACTGCAGGACCCCTCGGTTACGCGCGTGGTCTGGGACATTGTGCAACACCTTGTCCGCATTTTAACAATAACAATGACTCATCGAGGCTACGATATAATTAAGAACACTTCAGTACCTATCCGAAATAATCTACCGCCACCGCCAGTCTAATATGTATTAGAAAGCTTTTACAATAATCTCTCAGTTTAATAGAAGCGTAGAATCACGCAGGCAGGCTTTTATATAACGTAATTTTTAATAGCCTAAACTTTCTTAACAAGTCGCACGTGTAAATGGAACATAACTTTATGTTTATGTGCGTTTGTGTTTTAATAATGTTATGCTTGTAATTTAGGAGATCTATCTAAAAAAATAAACTATAACAATGTATTTGAAGAAGATAGTTACATGGCTTCCCAAGCTTGCGTGAGCGCTTCTGTAGCGCTTGGGAATAATGACGGCCACTCCGAAGTGACATCTCATCTGCACACAATGAAATCATTTTGTGGCTTGATACACACTCGTACTTCTAAGCGAAAGTAGCATTTCATATGGTAGATAGGTATGTGAAAATGCAATTTCATTCAATTCAATTAGTGATTTAAGAGAGAAATATGTAACAAACTGAGTTTTGAGCAATTACTTAAATGATAATACATATATTCGGCTACCTATTATGTAGGTTTATAGCGTGCAAGTCGTTTAAAGACCGGATCTAATAGGGGAAGCGTCAAGAAGAGTTCAAATGTTGCTTATTTAAAAACGACTTTAAGTTTTCAATATTTATAATAAGAGTAAGTTTTTATGAGTAATAAAAATGTTATATCACCGCTGCGGGTGTCGCAGGGGTTCTCCCAACATCCGCCCCACTCTCGCTTTCCTTGAGTTCTTTAGTGAGTCCGTGTTATGAAATGCACCGACGTCACCCAGATCCGCCCTCATTCTTTGCGCGTGCGTACGATGACGTTATTGAATAATACAGCGGCGCCTGACCCATTCAAACTCTTTATTTGGCGCATTACATAAGGATCTATTACGAATAGGTGTACTCTAAATAGGCACGCTAAAATTTGAGTACTTACGGCCTGATTCTAATTTTAATTAACGTCAAAAATTAGATCAGAGATTAGAGATTAGATTTCATCAAACAAAAACGTCACCACTGAGAGTTTCCAATCGTATCGAGATCAAATTATAACGTTTATTAAAATTAGAATCAGGCCGTTTAATCACTAAGTTCCATAGAACGAATATTTATTTAGTCCGAATGTGAACTCATTTTCACAAGGAATTTACTGTTTCACGGAACAAACGGGAAGTACAACTATAGTAATGTAAGCAACGAGAGTATATTTAAAAGTCATGTTCACACGAACTCTCTAGGTTTAACAAAAGTTGAGATGAAAGCGACAAATATAATTTGCATAGTCTACAAATATTGGCTGCTCGAGAGATGTTCTGTAACCGCACAGTGGCATGAACATGTTTAGGTATCGATTAGTTCAAAATTTGCATTATAAATATGGCGTCATAACTTTTACTCTGTATTGCAATAGTCTCTAGCCGTATTTTTACTTTGCTTAGGTATGTGGTTGTTGTATTCATTTGTCATAAATTTGCAACACTAACGATAAGACCCGGAATAATCCTCTTATGCAAATGACGACAGATCTGAGGTAAGTGACTAAGCAGATCCGAATTTGTGCCTTGTTCCGTTTTAAGAAAGTTGTGACACGGTATTGTTATGCAAACCGGACCTGCCGTTGTTGGAGGACGCTATTACTCTAACGCCCGCAGACACGCATTTAGGTACGCTAGAAAAGGGTGTGATCTGTGTCGCTATTCACAAAGCTATACGTAGAAATTAGATATTATATTCGAAACGGTAGTAAAGTCGGGTTCTATATGTGCAAGAGAGTACCTAAGCACTTGAAGATACTTAACTTGCAGGATACTTACTTCAACATTTGTATTTTGAAGCTTACCGACTGAACAGATACAGAACGTGTACATAGGGATATACAAATCCATAAGATACAAATCTAGGGGTAAAAATATTGTAACGACAAATTCGATACACTGGCTTGGGTTTTACTAGTTCTATGTAACACTTAGGGTCGGTTGTACCAAACTATTTTTCATCGTTAAAGACTTCGCTAAATTTTATTGTATGGAAAGTTTCATAGTAAACCGCCGCGGCGCGCCGGGTGACGTTGATCAGTCTGTCAAGTGCGGATGGTGCAACTGGGCGTTTTTTTTTGTTGTCTCCTACACCTTTTTTCGAATTTGGGATTTTGTATGTTATTTCTACTCAGAATCACGAGCTCTATCTATCCTAATAGGAAAAAAAAGTGTCCCAAAATTTTCATACATTTTTCGTTTTTCGATTTTTCCATTCCGCGACCGCCATACAAAGTCTATGAAAAATGGTGACGTAATGGAAATAAAAACCTTAGGATACTTTTTTTCTCCTATTAGGATAGACAGAGCTCGTGATTCTGAGTAGAAATAATATAAAAAATCCCAAATTTGAAAAAAAAGTGTAGGGGACAACAAAAACAAAAAAGCGGCCAAGTGCGAGTCGGACTCGCTCATGAAGGGTTCCGTATTTAGGCGATTTATGACGTATAAAAAAAACTACTTACTAGATCTCGTTCAAACCAATTTTCGGTGGAAGTTTACATGGTAATGTACATCATATATTTTTTTTAGTTTTATCATTCTCTTATTTTAGAAGTTACAGGGGGGGGGACACACATTTTACCACTTTGGAAGTGTCTCTCGCGCAAACTATTCAGTTTAGAAAAAAATGATATTAGAAACCTCAATATCATTTTTGAAGACCTATCCATAGATACCCCACACGTATGGGTTTGATGAAAAAAAAAATTTTGAGTTTCAGTTCGAAGTATGGGGAACCCCAAAAATTTATTGTTTTTTTTTCTATTTTTGTGTGAAAATCTTAATGCGGTTCACAGAATACATCTACTTACCAAGTTTCAACAGTATAGTTCTTATAGTTTCGGAGAAAAGTGGCTGTGACATACGGACGGACAGACAGACGGACAGACGGACAGACGGACAGACAGACAGACAGACAGACAGACATGACGAATCTATAAGGGTTCTGTTTTTTGCCATTTGGCTACGGAACCCTAAAAACGCCCAACTGGCACTTAGGCGCGCGGCGTAGCGTAAGTCGTTTTATGAATCTCCTGTTGCAATCTAACGTGGTCCTCTGCTATTGTTTAAACAGGTTCATTAGAGAAACTGTTTCTGTAAATAATAATATATATGCATATCTAGTTATCCATGAGCTGAAAGTTTTGTTAAGAAGTAGCATTAGCACCTATAGGTACTAAGTATATGTCAATAAGCTACTAAGGTACTAAACTGTGAGTAGAAAATCGATGATATGATTTTATTTAAAGTTATTTGTACAAAAGAAAAACTTAATGGACAAAAGGCGACCTTAATGCCAGGAGGCATTCTCTCAGCCAACCTTAGGGCAAAACAGTATATGTTGTAAGGACGGTAAACACATTGATGAAGGTCGATCTTTGACTAGGGTTAAATAATCCTAAACGCTTGAAAACGGGCAGAGTATAACATAATCAATTAATAATTATATAAAATTATAATTGTGTATTTAAATTTACTGCTTATTTGTATTTAATAAAAGTCTTGCGATGGAGATGAGGTTACATCACATGATGATGCTAAAGCTCAGGGCTTGTAGAAAGTTTATTTTTAATTAAATTTGTTAATTACTGCTAGGGCTGGGCGCAGGCGTAGCCGTGACATTGTTATGTGGCGCGAGCGCCGACGGCGTTACAGTTATACTATATCAGTATTTTAACTTCAAATCACTTCATTCTTGCAGGCCACTTGCATAGGAATATCATCTAATAGTTCGAAGAGAGTTCGTATTGATAGGCTATTTAATGTCTCTAACTAGCCTCTGCCCGCTACATCCTCCGTAGAATGTGATCAGGGGGCCTAGCCAAGATACCAATCGTTTGCGCTACACAACTAAAAGCTTTCTGTCTCTCTATCACTCTTACGTATTAGTGCGATAGAGCCAGATAGCGTTTCGTTGTCGTAGCGCAACCGATTGGCACCTTGGCTAGGCACTTGGCTTGGCTTGGCACCCTGAACATAGTATTTACGCTGAGTGTCCTTGAGTCAAAATACTGGTTTGTTCTTCTCACTGTAGTGGCGCGCTCGCACAAATATGAAATTGGCGGAGAGAGTGAAATTGAATAAATTGCCCATTGTGCGGTGCACGAATTTGGTAAGTATTACTTTCTTTCCCCAGCATGTGCGGGTGAATGATCTGATATAATACGAGATTAGTGCGTACGCCACGTAACAATGCCTTTTATTTCACTTAGGCACCTGCTTAATGTCTAGACTTACGTAACTTACTTGAACACGAAAAGTACTTTAAGTTTAATTACCTTTTCAAAGTTTTCAGTGTCGGTAAGCGAATACATAGGTTACGTAATGCTAACTTTATAGTCATATGCAATTTAAAGATTGCGAATAGGTACTAGCTACGTTTTTAGAGTCTGGCTACTGAAATATTACGCAAATTTATGGCGGGAAATTCAAAATATCTTGGACTGGCCACACTTTGTGTATTAGGAATTATAGTTTTGATACTAGAAAATATTGTATGGATGCGAGACATGGCCCGTCAAAAAGACATAACCAGTAGACTCCAGTGTCTGCGGCGAATCGTAGGAGTCTACTGGCTACGGACCATGTCCAATATTAAATTATGAGAGTTGACCCTTGAAATCATGAAATGGTACCCCTAAAAGGTTGAAAACGAGGTTGAACTTTCTTAACTAACTTCTAGGTCGCGGGTGGAGACTAATACAATCAAGAAGAATAAATACGCATTGGTTTTATACGAACTGCTAACTAAATTGAAGTTATTAAGAACCGCTCGTGATATCGCTATCGCGTGTCTCCATCGACTGATTACCGAAATTAAATAATAACAGTTGATTAACTGTTATTATTTAATTTCGGTTTATTAAGTCATTACCTACACAAACAGATGATGCGGTAAATAACGAGCTCTCATTAACACGATTTGAATAGGGCCACATAGCATACATTGGGGCATAGTTCAGCACTTTAGGCTTGCGCAAAATGGGAATGTACAGTCGACTACAAAGAGATGTATTCACTTTTTCACTTTATTACAATGCTGTAAGGTGAAAAAGTGGATACATCTCTTTGTAGTCGACTGGACTAGGGTTTGCTCCCGGGAAATAAGTACCGGAACCGAAAGTACCGGGATTTCCCGGGATTTAGAGCCAAGTAATGAACCGGGATTTCAAAATTAAAATCCCGGTACTTTCGGGATTTTCGGGACTAATATTTTCGGTAAAATATTTGACTGTTTTCTGTTACATGCTGCATGAAATATCATGTTTTTTAAAGAAATATGTTCTATCTATCTAAGACTGACGCTAATACCTACTTTTACGGCTGACCATAATATTAAAATCAAAACAAAAACAAAACATAAGTGTTTTTACGATAAAAAAAAACGATTAATTAGTTATTTGTATATTTAGTATACAAATAACTGATTAATCATTCGGTACGAGAAAATAATATAGAGAAATTTTGTAGATAGTAAAAATATGACATGTAGATTAGGATTAAACCAAAATTATATTATTTAGTAGTATAGTACGCAGAGGCAGTCCATATCACAATTACGTAATGTAGGCAATGATTGTGTTGCTTATATAAAGACACATATTATCGTAAAAAAGAAGTGTGTGTACCTTCACTATGGTACTTTTTATATTGTGCCAATGTTTAGAGAAAGATTCGTGGTCGTTTTACGCTTATTTTACTGAAAATTAAGATAAACACTGTTTTTTGATGGCAGTCCCGAAAGTACCGAAAATACCGGGAAATCCCGGTTCCAATTTTGCCCAGTACCGAAAATCCCGGTTCTTTTAAAAAGTATCGGTTCTGCAATCCCTAGCCTGCAGTCCTGCACTCGTTGAAGTCTTTTATAAGAAGCGTAAGTGTAGGCTTCGTTTACGAGATACTAAATTGTTAAAGTTAAGTGTATACAGTTGTACTGATTATAGTTAACTGAAAAGCTATAAAAACAGTGTTTAATGGGCCGCTTATAGTAGCAGGTCTTTACACTAGTACCTACCATCATATAACTTTCGTTGACAGAAATAATTGGAATTATTTCCCAGTAGATAGTAGAGCGAATGTTCGTTTGCATTTGACTTAGATATCTAAATATGTGTGTTGCAAAATTGCCCTGATGCCCATTAAAATTAAATTGCTATCCCTATTGCAATTTGATGTTTATGAATTAACCCATAAGGAGATGAACTGTAAAAAAATAGTAATTAGGCGTTTCTAAATTTATTACGCAATGGTTTTAAAATATGAATAAATGAATGAAATCTTTATTTCAGGCAACTAGTGGCCCATACATAAATACCTTAAATACTAGCATACATATTATAAAAATATAAACTAAACACTAAAAAACACATTATGATTGCGATGCAATACGCAACCCCGCAGCCTATAGATACAACTTGAACATTAATTTACCGACTCCTAAAGTTAAAAGAAGGTATAGGTACCTAAGTTAAAACCCGGCTGTTTTAAATAGGTGCTTTTCTAGAAAAAGACTATTTTTCTAAAACAACAAGAAATTTATGTTTTTTTCGTTTTTGTCTGTTACCTTCCGTGATTATTTCTCACTTGGTGGTCTCATCGAAAGATCAGCGCTGGAAGTCGCCAGCAACATGCTGAGACGGGACCATTTCGTGACACTTTATTTTCACTATGTTCTTTTTATGCTTGTCTATTGTCTGTGTGTTTACGAATAAAAACTATATTCTATTCTATTATATCATGAAATGACTACTTATCAAGACCACAGATCGTAATAGGTTCAGCCACGCGTTCATTAGGATCATTCTCAGTAGATCCATTGACTAGATCCATCATGTATCTACTGAGATATTTTTTTCTCGATTGATCTGCTGTTTAATAAAATGGATCTAATGAGAAAATGTAGTCTTAATAGATATATTAATATATTAATCCTCAACTTAACTAGACGGAGCCCCGCTTCGCGGGGCTCCTATTTCTGGGCGGTTTGCCCTTCGGGCACGTGAAGCTACCTAACGAACCTAACCTACCTACCTACCTACGCTTTTTTCCCCAAAGTGTAATGTTTTCACGAATATCACACTAAATCCATAGGTAGGTAGGTTAATAGGTTCGTTAGGTAGCTTCAGATGCCCGAAGGGCAAACCGCCCATAAATAGGAGCCCCGCGAAGCGGGGCTCCGTCTAGTTAAGTTGAGAACTCAACATTTTGAGAATTTTCTGGTTAACGGATTTAGCGAGAAAAGTACTATTCAGTAGATCCACATTGTTCAAAATTGGATCAATTGAGAAAAAAATATCTCAGTAGATACATGATGGATCTGGTCAATGGATCTACTGAGAATGATCCGTTGATTAACTTTGATATATCTACCGCATGCAGCCAATTGATTCAACAAAACGCTCATTAAAATCTGCGTCAACAAATCTCTCTATTACAAAACATCAGCCCACGATGATGACATCAAAGGACTCCATATCCGCGGCGATCCGGGATAGGATCCGCAGCGGCGAACTTTCTCGCGTATATAACGCAGGTGACGCCGCGCCCGCGACCAGTGTACTCGCACCAGGCAGCGCGCGCGCCCCGTGACGCCCGCGCAATCGAAAGTGATATACTGTGACATTGGATCAGTGTGTGTGAACTGGAGCAGTCATCGGTAGCGAGTGTTATCCTGAAACTGTTCCCGGCTGGATCTGCCTGCTGCCAAAAGGTAGATTTGGATTTGTGTGGTTCATTGTGAATTTGTGTGTGAGTGTGAAAAAACGGATTTACTCAATGGAAATGGTTTAGATAATTTTATTTCAGAACACAATAAGGAGATAATTAATAAAAAAAAATCAAAGACATCGAAAAGGAAACGGGAAAAGGATAAACAAATTCGCAGCCGGCGCATAGTCAATTTTTGTATTTATTTATTTAAAATACAATTCGTAATTTTTATTGTGTAAAAAATAATAGTCTGTTATTTTGCTTAGGTAAAATATAAAAATAAGAAGTGAAGGATTAGGTATAGGTATTTCATTTTTTATTTACACGCAATGACGTCACATGCGTCAAGATCCGTCGTACTTATTTTTACATCTTGTTTGCTTCATTTGTATATCAAACAGTGAAATAAACATTTATCATAATTATGTAAAAATAAATAAATTAAACACCTAGTGACTCAAAAACTTAGGTATGTAATTAAAATGGTCTCACGTCTAGTCTGGGGCTACTAAATAATTATCTACCTATTAACTGTAAACTGTAAAGATAATAAAACTACTGGTAGAGAATAAGTCCGCCATTTGTACATTATGTTTGTATTTTTTGCAATACATAAATAAATAAAACTAATAAATAAATAATATAAAATAAATAAAGGAATAAATATCTCATTAGATTTACACATAATCACAACGAATATCTAGTATATCAGCGTAATTAAATGTCAAATCCGACCGAGCACCGGGGCGCCCGATGGTAGAAAGTTGCATAATTTTACTTTCACTTGCACAACCGAAATATCTTTCGCGCGGATATCGCTGTTTGAAATGCATTTGCATTTGCTTACCGTTTATACTACTATCGGCTTTTTGCACACATATTTTACAGGAATATGACACTTATTCAGTGGTTGGATAGGATTAGTACTGCTTGCAAGTAAAGGTTTGCCTGAAGAAGCGACATGTGGTATAACAGCCGGTGGAAAGTAGGTCAGCCGTCACACACCTCGCATTTTATAGGTTTACCTGCAGGGGTTATTTTTATTGCTTAGATATGTTTACGTGTATGTGCCTAAATAATAGCAGTCAACTAGCCATTACTGTTTGAATAAATAGCACTTTAGTACAATATTATTTACTATCCATCAAACGAATAAAAGTTCTAATACTTTTTAACTTTATCAAAATTGTCTAGTTACTGGGTGTTTCAAAAGCATTAAAGTTTTGATACGTCATACGCACGATAACAAGTATCAATGAAGCCATGCGATTTGCCTGTGCTTCCATTACTTAAATATCTTTTCCATATAACTGAGTAGGTACCTACCCTAGAAAAACTTGGACTTTACCATAGAGAAAAAAATACATAGATTGCTCACTCCATACATCAGTTTTAGTACCAAAAAGACTATTAGCATCTAGTATCGAGTAGCGGAACTATCAGTACTGCTACTTGACAATAGATGTAGCACCGACCGGAAAGTCTTATGCTGTTGAAATAAGACTTTCCGGTCGGTGCTACATCTATTGTCAAGTAGCAGTACTGATAGTTCCGCTACTCGATGCTAGATGTAGACACTGAAATTAATAGTCTAACTGATGTATGGAGTGAGCACTCTTGTCTTACTATATTTCTCTATGACTTTACTAATAATGTATTTATACGACTAAATCGTTGTTAAATGCAAAGGTGGTGCGTGCGTGTTTTCACTGTCATTTGCGCAGCACAAAATTCCCCAAAAAGTAATACATAGGTACATGGGGTGGACAGGAAGTCCGGCTCCGGTCATCAGTGGGCTTCGGCAGACTTTCTTAACCAGCCACACGCTTTAATCCAAAGTTACATTAATTTTCACTTTGTTTTTATTTTAATCATAATCATAAGTACCTAATCAGTCATGGTGTGCAAATGGCTAGGTATCCAAATTCATGAGAACTATGTACCTACACATAAATATCCATACAAAATAGTACATTGAATACAATGGTAAACATAAACTTAAATCTCCAAGATGACTTTTATCACTCCTGTGAGTTAGAGTCTGTGCGGAAAGAGAAGAGTCGTGGAATGTATGGAGCCCAATACATTCCACGACTCTTCTCTTTCCGAACAGACTTTATATGGGATGATTGAGGTGCAAACATTTAGTGCGCCTTTAATTAACAAGGGAGTAAAAATAATATTACATCGTATAAGTTCAAGTAGCTATCTATAAGATCGAAGCATTTAGCAAATTAAGTAAAATCGAAAGCGAACTACAAAGTGTAGGTAGCTATGTAAGGTAGTGTTTCAGCTTAACCTTATCTTTGGCGGATGTGGTGAGTACCTACAACATGTTGTGCATGCACACACTATTACTGAAGTGGCGGTATTGCGAAATCCACGTTCTGGCGGGCTTCCCATTCCATTGTTTGGATGCATTTGGGTTTTGTAAGTGGACGTCACGCACTGCGACCTGCCATCTTGAGGGATTGTTTATGGGTTGTGCAACTTGCAACGCAATGCAACTTGCAAAAGATAACAATTTAATTTCAGTTGAAGTTGCTAGTTGCATGTAATGCATTGACGTATAATATCTAAGGACGGGCTAATGGGGCACTAAAAATGTACTAGTTCAGCGGTGTTACTCACGAATTCCAGCCAATCGTGCAGTCTAACGCAACTAGTTGCGACCAATAGCGCGCGTAATGCGAACTCGTCAACCAAGCGCGCGCGTGATGCGAACTCATCAACCAATCGCGTTGTAGCGATTTCACACCGCTGTACTGGCCCCTGTCATGCCTCATTATTATTGCCTGTGAAGCCAGTCCCTAGATATCTATGTCAATGATGTAATGTCGTTTTTAGTTTATTTATGCGAAAAGTTTTTATGTTTTATATTTACGACAGGTTGTGTTCAAGCACGTACAGTCAACATCAATATTAGCGGATGATGCAACGAACCAAGAGTACCTATCTGCCATCCTGTAAGACTTTTCCAAATAAAGATATACAGGGTGCTTCCTGTAACAGGAGCAATAAATTAAACTAAAGGTTGTATTCCTCAAACTGACCAACATTTGCTCAGCAACTTTTAAAAATTATGAATCCTTTAGATTTTCTCTTTTTCATACAAAATAAATATTGCCTTCAATGTATGCTGACATCAGTGTGTTTGACGTTGCTTGTCACGCTTTAAACATAACAAAATTTGCAATACATTGCGTCTTAGAATAAACTTTAAACTGTAATAAAATCAAAACATGAGTTATTTTCAAAAGTTGCTGAACAAATGTTGGTCAGTTTGAGGAGTACAGCCTACAGTTTAATTGATTGCTCCTGTTACAGGAAGCACCCTGTATATGTATCATTATTAAATATCTCAAAAATATTGAATATCGAGTAAATCGCGGATACTAAATATATTATAGTTTTTTTAGAGGACATAGAGATAAATAGTGAGAATGTCCACGTTTTTTTGTATTAATCAGTACCGTTAGTATTAATGGTCAATTTTAAAATAAGTTTTTGGCAAAAATTTAATTTTTGGTACAAGCTTTTATCGCTGACTGTACTTACGACAGATAACTAATACTCATCGAGACAATTCTAAAAACCCCTAACACAATTAGGTTGCGTTGTTTCATCACAGAGTTCCTATGGCCACCTCCTGTCTCCATCATGAGATCAGTTCGACAGTACCATATTGTTGTATTGTCATCAGAACTACATACAGCTGCCAATTTTCATGCCGCTACGATCCTTGGAAGATGGTTAAATTAGTTACCTTAGATTCCATTACATTTTAGTTACATACAGGTCGACCTAATAAAAGCTTGTTAATGAATGCTGACTTTTGAGTTTAGCTAGTGCAAATAGTAAATTGTTAACCAAGGGTGGAAAATGAACCATTTCACCCGAGATATTTTGGCGCTCGAACGAAGAGAGGGCGCCAATAGTTCGAGGGTGAGATGGTTACTTTTACCCGAGTTAAACACTCTACTTTTCATTTCGACTATGAGGAAAGTCAAACACGAGAAATGTAGGTTTATTATTGGTATGTAAGTAAGTTTTTCAAGTTCACTTGATGCTTTGTATTCATCAGTTCATCACTGATTTAAGCATAGAGTAGGTAATTGCTCCAAAGTGTGGGGTTGTAATGATTTAGACATTTCACTGAAATAAGCCAAAAATACGTTTTCACCTCAGCAGCTCGAACAAGGGTACTTTGATTCTTAAAAACAGTGAGCAAAATGCGATTTTGCTCACTGAGTGAGACAAAATGACATTCAAGTGACCTTTATAGTCAAATGTCATTTCAACATGCGGGGTCTAATAAAAGTTCGAAATACTTGGGTTCTATTATCTCTGTCCCTTTCACACTGTTAGCAAAAAGAAACAGACAAAAAAAAGTTAAAACGACATTCAACAGTATATTCACGGTTTATAATAGACCCCCGAAAAACTTCAGACCGCATCGTTCCAAACCACGTACGAGTATGAATTCTTAATAATTAATAAATAAAAATAAAGTTTAAGATTTAATAAAAACTGATAAAATACTATATTTTAGGTATTTTATTGTACAATTAAAATATCGAACTCAAAAAATACACAGATCATCACGCAAAATTAATTATTTTACTTTTAAGAATTTCTACCATAGTTGACAAATAGTACGTAACCGCAATTCGGACCGTATCTTACAAAGATTTTTTTTTTCAAAAAAGTTGTCGATTGAAGTGTCAGTTAATGTTTGTTATTTCTATTTTATTTTAATGGAATTTATTATTACGTTTTGTTTTTGTGTTCCATTGCGGTAATTAAACTTAATTGTTTGTATATCTTAAGAAAACATGAGTGCAGGTATTAAGTGATGAACAAGGATTACATTTTTCAAGTTGTCTAATAGGTATGTTCTCACTGCGCTGAGGTGAAAAATGTTGTGTACTACACGAGATCAAAGTTATTTACATCTCGTGCGCTTTTGAGTCCCTTACTACGCTCAAGATTCTAAATTAGATTCACTCGCTACGCTCGTGAATCTATTATAGAATCTTTCGCTTGCACGGGACTCAAAATAAGCACTCGAAGAAATATCAAACTTTGATCACTTGTTGTACAAATAACTATTTCCGACAGCGACTTCACTTTTTTAACGCTTCTCCAATTCATGACGTGCTCGTATGCCTTTAGGTATCTTTGTTTTGAAGATGCAGGTAAAAGATTATCAACCACTGTTTTTGCTTCTTCTTTAACAGATTCAGGAGTTAATTCAATGTTTAAGTCACTCGAATCACTTGAAATATCCATTTTGAACCAGAGCAAGTAATGTCTCAACAGTTTATTTAGGTACCAATACCTATTCCCGCCTTTTCCTAATTAGATTTTTTTTCTATTTTATGAAAATAAAAATGTTCCTACTGCCAAAATATTTATTATTGTGTATAAAAATTATACTACTTGTATTTAATATTTAAATGTATAAAATAAACATAAATATTTGTTAATAAATTAATATATACTTGGTCAACCAGATAGAGTAGAAAAAGGCGGCAAATTTGAAAAATGTAGGCGCTAAGGGATATCGTCCCATAGAAAATTTGAATTTCGCGCCTTCTTTTACTGACAATATTTGGTTGACCATCTATAAATGACAATGAATGTTTATTAAAATATTATCATTACATCATTCATTCATTCAATTTCATTTTTTTTAAGGCGCGTATACATTAAGGCTGTTTCAGACACATCCCAATTTCGTCAACGGCGTCAATTTAATATGAGAACTTTTAACTGAATAATATGGCATATAAGGCTGTTAGCCGTTGCTCGAAGTAAAAATTAAAAAAAAATTACTTTCCACCCTAGGGTGGGAAATGCAATTTTCCACCCGGTTATCAGCCTATGAAAGGTGAACTTTCCGAACAGGAGAGATGAAAAAAAAATTAAGTACTACCCACGAACACAAAGGTGACGTTCGGATGGCAACTCTAGCGGCATTACTGTTGAAACATTACTGCTGCGACCTTGACACGGGCGCCGTCACTATCAGTATCTTTATAAAAATATAGCTGGTCAACCAAATCTTGTCAGTAAAAAAAGGCGCGAAATTCAAATTTTCTATGGGACGATATCCCTTCGCGCCTACATTTTTCTAATTTGCCGCCTTTTTTTACTGTCAAGATCTGCTTGACCAGCTATAAATTAGCGGCGTTCGTAGACGCATTACTGCTCTTTTTTTTCAAGGAAATCGACAGAAATGCAGCCGCAGTAACCATCCGAACGTCACATTTAGGCTTAAAAATTTTAAAAAATATTGTAAACTACGTATGTGTAAACATTATAGTTTGGGTGTACGTCGGAAACTCTCAAAGATCAATGTTATGATAATGTCAAAACGGTGATTCGAGAAAATATCGGCGAGAAAGTTAATGTCGCCTCGAAAATGACTTTATCGAGGATTTGCTGAAATGTATCGTGTTGACGCTAAAATAATATATTCATATAAATTATTTTGATACATATATTATTCTTGGTTTTTACTAAGTTTTATTTTAATGATTAATGTAGTTAGTTACATTGTTATAAGTATTTTTCCTTTGTATTAAAATTGAATTAGGTACATAATAATCTAAAACATTTGGTATCAACATAAGGTCAAGAAATATATTAAAATTATATTATATTATATTAAAATTTAAGTTAATTAAGTTAAGAGGCTCAAGTTATTTAGGTGACAAGCACCTAAATAAAGTATCTTCACAATTTTTAGTACAAACACCAACTTAAATCAGCATATTTGTTATTCGCATTATGCGAAGATCATTCTAATGTTATACGCAAATTCCATTATGTAGATATATTCGCTATATTGATTTTAGTAAATTAAGCGAGAAAGTAAACAACGGGATTGAGGTCAAATTTATTTTTATTTACATAGCAGGTAATTCAAGCAGGCCTGTACGAAAATATTTTTATAGGGTCACTTTTACTCACTCGTTCATTTAGTTGGTATACGTAATACTTATAACTTATTGATTGTTACTTTCTCTCTCTTAGTGTGATGCAGCTGATAAACCTGGGGTCTGACAAGCCGTAAAATTACCTAAAATGTTGAGCTTAAAGGTTATCTGAATATGTTATGGGGTTTCTGGTCCGTGGGTTTTTTATCTTACTGTTTATCTTTCAATAAAGTTTACCATGTTGTATTTTGCCAAAGTAATGGAAACAATATAACAAGTACATTCTTACATTTAATTAAGTATTATAGAAGAAATAAATTATTTAAATTGGACCGTTTTCATAAAATTATAATAATTTCTTAGATAGATTATCAAATACAATCTATTTATGCTTGTTAATTGTAAAAAGTTAGTTTGCCATTGTAAATCTGGAAGTATATTAAGTCATTACATTAATATAAATACTCTACTTTTATTGCAAAGTTGCCATACAACTGTTAAATTAACACAACATTCAACTAAATATAGGTTTAAAGGTTCATTTCTTATACATATAATTATGATTTTAATAATGAATTATAAAAAATATTGTTAGATTAGACATTGTCCTAAAACACTTCTTAGTAGTTCACCAGCAACACATCACACGTAGTACGGTTGTAAAGCAGATTGAATGTTTACGAGATATTTTCGAATGTAACGGAAACCCCGCGGTGAAAGCATTAATGAGTATGTCCAGTTTTAATTTCCGCTAAGACGAGTTAAATCTTAAAACACTCGCACAACAACTTGGCTACCTATTTGAAGCACGTTTTGTTTACAAAATGGCATTGGGAGTTAAGATACGTTTATAGGAAGCTTTTTGAACGGAAGGGGTTTGCTCTAGGTATAGGTAGCAAATAAGAGACGTCCGATCAATTAGGTACCAGGTCCCAGTTTCTTTGACCCTATTTATGAAATAGGTATAAAAAACTAATATGAATTAACTAAAAATTACGATCAATTGATCAGCATTGCACGTAATTTAAAAATTGTTATATGTATTGTTAATTGCGACACTAATGTTATGTCAGAGTGGATATATAAATACTGCACAGAAACATAGATTTATCGTTGTTTTTGTTATTCTAAGGAGTAATATTCTTCCATTATATTTAAATAACAATAACATTCCGGGCCAAGCACTACACGATTTGAGCCAGGAGGCATCTCCGTCGGCACTGACTCGACTCGGCATCATGGGCGCGCCTCGCAGAGGAAAGCGAGTCAGTGTGTCAGCCGAGGCGCTCCTTCAATAACACCTGATTAACGCACACCCTCTGCAAATTATCCCATTGTTGTCACTATACCACATGCCATGCTATACCTGTTATCTGAATGGCTCTTGATTGAGATGTTACGATGCGTATTTATTTGTTTTTTTTTGAAGTGAAAACTTCTTTAGCGGCGCTGGGCACTTTTTAGGTGGGGAAAAAATGATAAACTCGAGACGGCGTAAGGCGATCACGTGACCGTAAGGTTTAGATGGCCACTCATTTAGATGGCATTATAATCAATAAAGAAAAACTCAATGACATTACATGAAAAAGGTTCTAATCTTGTACGGGCTGAAATACGAGGATCTCACAGTTACGTTCTAACTTTATATCACTCAAATATAAAAGCTACATCTTGATGAAATCGCTAATAAAAGTGAACTCTAGTACTGGTGAATAAAACTCAAAATATTATGACCAAATATATTTAGATGCGAGGTCTGCAAGGCAACTTTACAATTTCTATTCGAATTTTAAACAATTTTGAATTTCGAATTTTAAACAAGCTCACTGACCAGCAATTTCGGAACTAAAGTTTTTTAATAGAAAGGAGGATAGGTCATTTATACATAGTGCTGCAGACATTTTGGACTCGTCATTGAGTTTTCACTTCTGTCGGCATACCCGGAGTGCAACCCGTTGTTTTTTTTTTGTAAAAACGAAGACCCGAAACGTACAACTTGATGATGAACATGGAGGTCGCAATAATAAATCGTATCATTCGTTTAGCTTAAGAAACTGGATCAGTCACTCGTATTGAATAAATATCAAGATAATCTTGTACGCGTATACAGAGTGGCATAGGAAGCGGGTTAGTTAGCACTGGTTCCGTCGCTCCTGTCGACATAAACAGCACTTAATTGAGCTAGCGCATATATTGGAGCGAAAAATATCGCTTTAAGCGAACGACTGACGTATTTATGACCATTGAGTGAAAACAAGTTAATCCTACACCGACAGCCCTGCGAGCGATTTCATTCCACTATTTAGGAGTAGGTGCTTTATAATAATATCAGTAATGATGCTGATCGACTAGATTATAAGGTATTGATGAATATAGCTTACGAGACAGATAATTAGCGGGTTTTAACCGTGGTACTACGGCTTTTGTACCACGGGGGACCACGGGTAATTTTTTTCCCCGTATTTTCCCCGTAGACCCCACTGCTCCAGTTTTAAGTTATCGTTTTGATTACGAAACTTTCCGTGAGCCCACGGGTCATTCCTCGAAAAAAAAAATTCCCCGTAGTCCCACTGCAATAGATATGTCATGCATCTTTTCGCCATCGAATCGCTTTGTGTCTCTCTATCACTCTTCCATATTAGTGTGACAGTGACAGTTGCGTTTCGTTCTCTACGGAGCGTTAGCGATTGGCATGTTGGCTACGGGGCCGAGTAGGTAATTGGAGACCGCTGTTTTGTCGGGGACTGCTTGGACTTGTTGACCAATCTATAGCTCTTTTCTCATACTTATACATTTTAACTAACGAAAATACGGACACACGGTATCTTCTCATGCTAAGTCATGATTATGTCGGGGCGAATTAACTGGACGATCAAAAAGTAGATTGGGCCCTAAGATTTTTAGTGTCCAGACCATGAAAGCAGTCGTGATATCATATCATTATGAAATGTAAGAGTTTTATGATATTATACTTAATTACAAGAAGTAAAAGCAGCTTGTTTTCTGCTACAGATTATCGTTTCGCCAATCTTTAACAAAATTAATGTTTGATTTCATCAGTATTGCTTAATTATCTGTCATGATTTTCAACATTTCCGTCTTGTAAAAGTAGAGCCATGTTGTATCGGACGCCTGATCTCGCCAAAACGAGCAAGACTAAGTTTTATCTTAATTACTGCGTTGACAATAAAGTGTGAAATGAGTGTTGTCGGAATTATCTGCGATGGCATCGCGGTATTGTCTCGAGGAGGCACCATTCGGAAGTGGAGCTTTCTTTTCTTTTGCTTGGGAAATAAGTCAAGCAATATTATCTGCTGTGGGTAAACACGGTCAAGTGCGCTGTGGTATCTAGCAAACATCTGCTGCAATGTACAGAAAAATCACCGTGAAACCATATCTCGGAAACGGAAGAACTAAGGATGCATTTATGGAAAATAGTAAAATTCATGGCAAATTTCCAATAGATAATCATTATGTGAGGTTGAAAGTCGAGTAGATAGAGGTGACCTCTATTACAAATATAGAAAGTGACGTAACATTTTATCAGTGGTCTCATGGAGCATACACGACGGAATGCGGTTGTGCGAAGAACGGCCAACTTTCCACTGATGATTGTTTTGATCAGCTCGAAAGCCCGCTGGCGCCGTTAAAATGTGTATTTGGCTGTAAACGATTTATCACGTAACTATTCATTTGAACACCGATATATTCAACTAATTACTCTAATAGTTATAAATTAATTTATATTTGTATAAGAGTTGTTACTGACACGGATGGTTTAATGAAGCGGTGGAATCTAGCAAAGTATCCATATCGGGATAAATTGATTTTGGCATTGATGGTATCTATGAGATCCTTCCATGGGATTAAATGATTATATAGTTAATTATAATCGTAGGAAGAGTTAGGGCTCATTTAGGACTCGCATGCAAGTTTCATTACATTACGGTATTTGATCGGTCAGCCTAATTGTTGTATCCTCAATGGTCCGCAATGTAACTAATTACTAAAATCGCATGCGAGTTCGCGCGCCAATGTTTAATTTTGTTTTCACCTCAGCAGCTCGAACAAGGGTACTTTGCTACTTAAAAACAGTGAGCAAAATCGCATTTTGCTCACTGTTTTTAAGTAGCAAAGTACCCTTGTTCGATCTGCTGAGGTGAAAACTTAATTGTTGGTATATCTTAAGAAAACATGAGTGAATAGAGGTAAGTGACGAACAAGGAATACATTTTTCGGGTTCTCTAATATGTTCTCACTGCTGAGGTGAAAAGTTTTGTGAACTACACGAGATCAAAGTTATTTTATTATTTACATCTCGTGCGCTTTTGAGTCCCTTACTACGCTCAAGATTCTAAATTAGATTCACTCGCTACGCTCGTGAATCTAGTATAGAATCTTTCGCTTGCACGGGACTCAAAATAAGCACTCGAAGAAATATCAAACTTTGATCTCTTGTTGTACAAATAACTATTTAATAATGGTATAAAGTACCAGCCCTTAGAATGTCGTTATGTGTCAATCTAGTTTAGGTAAGTACTTCCTGTTCACTGGCATAACCAGAGAAAGTGTCACTGTATATCACTTTAACTACGTTATTGGCGAGTGATAAAGAGATTGTCGTGTGTGTAAACAAGCCGCGCCCGCATGCTGCGCCCGCGTTGAATTATCCGCAAAGCTCTCCCAGCTTTGCCGATAGCGCCCTCATGAGCTCCCAATCACGGCGCAGTCGTACGGGGAAAATTAACGATTTCACTTTTGTTGGACTCGGATCGTCTATTGGCGACACTTGAAAGCTACACACACGTCGAGAAACGTTTGAGAACATATTCTCTGAGTGGTTGAGACCAGTCATACGCCAAGCTCGACAGACGCTATCACTCACAAATGTATCCACAATTCCACATTCCACGCAGCTCCAAAGATGGTTCTTGTGCGAACTAACGTCCTGCACTAAAGGGAAAAGTGTACACTATTAGGCTCAGCACTCATAATAAGTTAAAAACCGAAAGTATTTAATATAATTAGTCTAAAATGAATTGTGGACATCATGCGTGTTTGTAAATTTTATGAATATTTTAGCATCGGATTGGAGAAAGTATCTCAAATTATTGTGATCCAATTATGATGCGAAGTTTGTGTCACGGTGTATGAGTTTACTCCACGGCAGCACGACGAAGTGTAGTAATTATGTTGAGCTGTAAGCACCAGCCGCATAGTAAGTGAGAACTTAAGCTGGTTGTTCGATCATTAAAACGCGAAAAGTATCAACTCTTATTAACAAAAATATAAACACTTATTCTGTACAATTTATCTTTTAGATTTAGACGAATGGTTAGGTATTAGTTACATATTTGTAAATGGGCATTTTTTTTTGTTGTCCCCTACACTTTTTTTCAAATTTGGGATTTTTTATGTTATTTCTACTCAGAATCACGAGGTCTTTCTATCGTAATAGGAGAAAAAAGTGTCCTAAGGTTTTTATTTCCATTACGTCACCATTTGTATGGCGGTCGCGGAATGGAAAGATCGAAAAATGTATGGAAATTTTGGGACACTATTAGGATAGAAAGAGCTCGTGATTCTGAATAGTAATAACATAAGAAATCCCAAATTTGAAAAAAAAGTGTAGGGGACAACAAAAAAAAACGCCCAAATCTGAATGCGTGCCTTTGAACCTAAATAGTTATATCCAGATATCGTTAGGGTGTTGGTTGTATTACGAGACCAGTTCAATATATCTCTCAGTAATTTATAAAGAGGTGACAAGTAGTTAAGATATCAATGATCAACTTCGTTACAGCTACGTATCTCCATCTCCACAGAGCTATTCGGCTTATCGTCTCTACATCGGCCTGAATGGGCCTATCGCGCCGGTATAACTAGTCAGCGCGACAGACGTAGGGCTTGCTAAGCCGAACTAGTGCATTATTTATGGGTACGATTTCTCGCAGATCGTTTCGAGATTTCACTACTTTCATCTTGCATTACGAGTATACACGAGCTACCGTCCAGGCTTCGAGCAATTCGCATTTTTACATCCACCTAATCCGGACTTAGGTACTTAATTATTGCTGGTTCGTATAAAGACGATTTACATTTGGAGCTCAACTAGGTCGTCCTACATGTTCACGGTTATAGTCCCAGTACTCGTAATGAAATGCATGCATAATTGAAGAATAATTATTAAGTTGGTTTTTGATCATGCCATATTTTTATGATAAATGTTTGTGATTGAGTAAGTATACCTACAATAAATAAGATAGTTTTATAACTATTAGGCTGCCATGCTCTTCGGCACGTTTAATTTCAAATAATCAAGATGCATGTAGTACCTACGTAAATCAATGTACTTAGAAGTAAGAAGTGGTGCTAATGAGTAGTGGAACTAAAGGTTGTAGCATCCACTATAATAGAAAACAATTATACCAACATAACCAACAAAAAATAACGGCCATGTTTTACAACATCGCTGTTCTCTAAACACCCTTAAAAGATGGTAAGATTAGGCGCTGCTGGCAGTAAAATTTTCATTATCTTAAATAACTTTCACTTGTAGTTTCCGCAATTATGCAGAGCGCCAGCGCGAGGAGGCTTATCAGGAAAACGCATTGTCTGCGGCCCCATTGTTCCAAGGACGATTTCACTATTCTGCGCGACACCTCTGTCGGCTCTGTCACATTACTATACCGTTACTTAATATAACTTATCTATTATGACACATCAACTTGCGAAACAATAGGAGTTGTCATGGGGGATACGGATCAGGATATATCCGGCTAATTTGGATTACGCTAAACCTTATGAATGAATACCTTGACAATTTGAATGGCTACTTTTGTTAAGACCTTACATAAATAACGGCTATAATTTAAGGTAAATATAAACAGAAGTGAAGCATTTGTCTTCTCTCTTTTCTCGGTTCGATAGAATAGATATACCTATGCATTACTTAGTAATACAAACAAGCATCAATTTAATTAAACCACCAAAATTATATTTTTAAGCATAAGCAATTAAGCATAGAACAATACTTATTTAATAGGTACCTACTTACCTAGGTATCTAATGGTTGACTTCAAGTCAATCGCTTAGGTATTATATTTAGGGGCCTTGTAAGAAGTAGGCACTATGCCAATAAACTGTATATTGTTCTCGATGTCATACTATTTGCGAGTACGTGTGGACAATGCAGAGGTTGTAATGGGGACGAAGTTGTTTTGTTTTATTCATGTACCGCAGAAAAGAGGGAGAGTAGGTTACGCGAAGTACCATCACCATGACCAATTGTTGTTGTGTTTTCGTCACTTTAATAATTCTTGGATAGTTGTATGCCTTATATCATGTTTATTAATGGTATGTGATTTGTAAATCATATGAGGCCTAGCCAAGATTAATGTACCGGTTAATGAATATCTGTATGTTTCTGTTACAGGTTATAGAGCTCACAGGACATCACAAATATATGCCGCTAAGATAAGCAATTTTGTAAGTACCTATTACTATTTAATTTATTTTTCACCTCAGCAGCTCGAACAAGGGTACTTTGCTACTTAAAAACAGTGAGCAAAATCGCATTCAATATGTTCTCATTGCAGAGGTGAAAAGTTTTGTGAACTACACGAGATCAAAGTTATTTACATCTCGTGTGCTTTTGAGTCCCTTACTACGCTCAAGATTCTAAATTACTATAGAATCTTTCGCTTGCACGGGACTCAAAATAAGCAATCGAAGAAATATCAAACTTTGATCTCTTGTTGTACAAATAACTATTATTACTCATATATAAAATGAGCGTCAAGTTAACCGATCGCTCTCCAAAACTGGAATCTACGCTCCTACGCTCCAAAACTGGAATAACTGCAGTAGGTAAGCCTGATGACCTGTGGGCCAAAACAGCTACCCGTTGGGTTCCACAAATTGTAATGCGTCACGGTAGACCTTTGTCGGAGATTGCGGGACGAGCTTGATGTCTTTGACAGAGACTGGTGAGATACTTCCGAGGATAGGGATACGATACGTGGAGGAATAAAAGGGATGCTTAGTCCAGCAGTGGGACAATATGGGTGTCGAGGACGAAATAGGTTTTATATGATTATACCTTTTTGTCTATTAATATTTGTCACGTTTTTTATAAAATACTTTTGTTTTTTAGTTGTCAGTAAAATGCTCTGTGTGAATGCCGGCTTTTTCGTTGCTCCCGTATTTTAGCTATCGAATTGTGTAAATTGTCCTGGATTCCGGGACATTTTGGTCCTTCGCGGAACATGATCACGCGTTCTAAAACGAAACAGCTGAGCACACCAGCAAAAAGTGCTGGCAAGACGCGCTCGGACTCAGGAGCGTTGGCTGCGGGTGGGGCCGGCCGGTCCTCGAGATTGGACACCGTTTCGGCCGGTGCCACTGTTATGCCCGCACCCCACGTTTTCAAAGGTCCCGAGGAGCCCGGAGCGTCGGCTGCGGGTGGGTCCGGTCAGCCCACAAAGTTGGACACCGTTACGACCGGTACCACTGATACGCCCGCACCCTACGTCTCCAAAGGCCCCGAGGCCCCCGAGACGCCTCGCCAGTGTCGTGTAAATAGTGCGGAACACATTAATCTTGTTTCTCCCAGTAACAGGTCGCGTGTGTCGTCTTCTCGTTCATCAGCCACAATAAAGGCACTGAGGTTGAACGAGAAGGCCCAATTGGCGCGTCGCAGCCTGGAGCGTGAACAGCAGCTATTTGAACGTGAGCAGGCGCTACTGCAACTACAACGCGACCAGGAGGTCGCACGCCAGCGGCTTGACTTCGAACGTAAGCTCTTCGAACAAGCTAAGCAAGTGGAAGAGCTCGAAATAGAGGCAAGACTGGCAACCCAAGAAGTGGATGGACGATCCAACACTCATACGGTCAGTCAATCTTATTCACGTACTGCATCGTGGGTCCGCGACGTCAGCCATAGTGGCCCTCGTCCCGCTGACAACAACGCCGATGCGGCCCTAATAAATATCCCGCCTACGGGCGCAGACTCTACTACGGTTCACGTTCGCGAGAGAAACTTAGGTTTAGAACCTTGTTATATACAACAAAATAATGTAAACAACTGTATCAACCCATATTTCTCTCAAGAACGAGATACCACACGTCAAAAGCCTAACACAAATGATATGATTGCGTCGCATCGCAATCATGATAATTCAGTGGTACGTCATAATCCTGAAAATCATGAAATGCATCGCGATGTCTACAGAAAACCTGTGACATTTCAAATACCAATAAATGACAATTCAAATTTATTGCAAACCTCTACGAGCAATAATAATAAGGTATTGACATCAATGCCGTTGCTTGACAACTCAAATAACAAAGAATGTCAGTTGCCGTCAAATCGGCCCGAGCCTTATTTTATTTCTCAAAGGTGCTCGCATAAATTACAGCTTACTCCTTTTAGCGGTAAGACAACAGAATGGTTAATGCTTAAACGTATTTACCGCGATACTCAACATTTGTTTACGCCTACAGAGAATCTTGTGCGTTTGAGCGGTGCGCTGCGCGGCCAGGCCCTGGAGAGTGTGTCGTCGTTGCTGTACACGGCGGAGCGGCCCGAGCAAGTGCTCGACGTGCTGGAGCAGACGTTCGCGCTCCCTGAAATGATCGTGCTACACGAGATTACTCTCGTGCGGAACCTCCCAAAGCTAAGCTTTGATCAAAAAGACCTTAACAACATTGCTTGTAGATTGCGCAATTGTATAGCAGTAATTAGAAACTTAGATCAGATAGAGCATATTTATTCGGTAGAGCTGTTTCATAGTGTGTTAGCCAAACTGACACCGATATTGTACAGTCAGTGGAAAGAATTTGCGTACAAAAGTGACCGATCTGTGCCTAAAATTCAATTACTGTCTGAGTTTCTTGATATTGAGGCTATAAAACACAATCGTTACGGTTTAGTACCTGATTACGCCCGACGACCTGGCACTGTTATGCCTGATTTAGGTAGGCGGTCTGGCACATTTATGCCAGAGTTAGGTAGGCAAACCGGCACCTTTACTTCAGGTTTAGGTAGGCGAAATGGTGCCATTATTTCAGAGTCAGGTAGGCGACATGGTACAGTCGGCAACAATAATTTTGGACACAAACCTACACAAAGTGAAAACATACATGTGACATCTGTCCGTAACACAAATAGCGAACTATGTCGTTACTGTAACAATAAACATAAACTTACGGAGTGTGAGGAATTTAAGTCGCTAACTTTAGATGACAAATGGATTTGGTTGCGTGAAGCAAAGATATGTTCTAAGTGTCTGGTATCTAAATCACATCGGTGGAAGTCATGCAGAATCGGTCGATGTGGTGTCGACGGGTGCGAGCGTTTTCATCACCCATTGCTACATTCAGCAGCGACGCCTCACGTAGTCAATGCTGCCAGAGAGTCTCCGTCTTCCTCCTACGATGTTATTGAACACAAAAACATTGATAAAACTGTTACAATTTCTAACGTCACTGGATCACACTCAAACGATGAAATGTCAAGTCCAGAATCTCAAGTGTTTTTAAGAGTCATTCCGGTTGAAATAAGTGGACCTCATGGAAAATATGACACATATGCGTTACTTGATGATGGTTCCATGTCAACTATGATCGACTGGGAGGTGGCACGCCACATTGGAGCGACTGGCCCCATGCAGTCAATCAAAGTTGACGGAGCCTGTGGTATGTCAGTACACAGACCCATCCAACATGTTAGCTTTTCTATAAAAGGTAAACAATGTTCTGAAACATTCACGGTTAACAACGCTAAGGCCGTAAACTCGTTGTCACTGTTCACACAAACTGTCAACCAAGGCGACATTACGAAATATTCACACTTGGCTGATTTAGCGGACGTTCTTTCAATATCGGAAGCTACACCTAAAGTCTTGCTTGGTGCAGAACATTGGTACCTCACTATCTGCCGCGAGCTTAGGGAAGGTGCCCAAACCGATCCGATTGCCACACGTACAGTTTTAGGTTGGGTATTACACGGCAAATCCAACATTTGGTCTAAACCCGTCTATTTTATAAATCACATTTCAAGCAAAAATAGTGCTAGTGACACCACCATGGACGAACTTGTGAAAGATTATTTTCGCCTTGATGCCATAGGTATTTCTAAGTCTGAAAATGTGTACTCTAATGAAGATAAACACGCTTTAGAGGTTTTAGAATCCACGGCCAAACGTTTGCCATCAGGTAGGTTCGAAGCAGGTCTATTATGGCGTAATGATATTCCAAACACACCTGACAGTTATCCTCAAGCGCTTTCAAGGTTCTACGGTTTGGAAAGGCGCATGGCTCGAGAGTCTAACCTCAAAAAAGATTATTGTGCCTTTATCGATAACATGATGTCAAAAGGTTACACTGAAGAGTGTCCAAAGGAAACATACCATGATAAAATAAACACAAGCGTTACACACAAATGTTTACGTTGGTATTTACCCCATTTTCCTGTAATACACCCTCAAAAACGAAAACTGCGCGTAGTCCATGACGCAGCCGCAAAGACTTCGGGAGTCAGTTTGAATTCACTCCTGCTCCCGGGGCCTGATCTGCTGCAATCACTGCTACACATATTGTTCCGTTTTCGTGAAGGTCATGTTGCAATGACAGCTGACGTGAAAGAAATGTTTCCACAAATTAGGATTAGGCAGGAAGATCGTGACGCTTTACGTTTTCTTTGGAGAAATGACCCTCACTGTCAATTAAAAGAATACAGAATGACTTCCGTTATCTTCGGTGCTGTATGCAGCCCCTGTACTGCTTTATACATAAAAAATCGTAACGCTCAGGAATTGCAAAGGTCTTACCCGGCCGCCGCAAAGGCTATTGTTCGTGATCATTACATGGATGATTATTTAGGAAGTCTTGACAGTGTCCAAGAAGCTGCGCAACTTGCAGCTGACATAGTAACAGTTCACAAAGCGGCAGGCATGGAGATGCGTGGTTGGGTCTCTAACGTACCCGCTGCACTTGCGGCGGTACCAGAAAACTTACGAGCTCCTGTAGTTGAAGATATACATGTAGGGCCTGAAGCTTTTGTTAGAACTTTAGGACTTATATGGCATCCAAAGAGCGATACCTTTAGTTTTCGTACTGGTTCTCCCATACCTGACCAAGGCAAATTAACAAAACGAAAGGTTATTGTCTTATCTGATGTGCGTGTACGACCCCCTCGGTCTCTTGACTCCTCTGGTTATTCAAGGTCGTATTTTATTCCAGCAGGCATGGCGAACTGGTATTGATTGGGACACTGAGCTGCAATCACATGCCGTTCAAAAGTGGCGAGCTTGGTCTCAACAACTTGCTACGATTACATGCATCAAAATTCCGCGCTGGTACAGATGTGGGTTTCCAGATGATATCATTCGTGACAGACAGCTCCATATGTTTGCAGACGCCAGCGAGGAGGCATACGCGTGCGTCGCATATTGGCGCTTTACATTAACGAGCGGTTCCGTAAAGCTGTCTCTCATTGGTGGAAAGGCCCGACTGAGTCCTTTGAAACCTACGTCTATACCACGACTTGAACTCCAAGCTAGCCTGATAGCCTCCCGCTTCGCCAATACGGTATGCATCGGTCACGATATAAAACCCGATGCGATCTACTTTTGGTCTGATTCGACCACAGTACTCAGTTGGATCCGTAGTGATGCACGGACATTCAAACCATTTGTCGCGAACCGTGTAGGCGAAATCACCGAAATCACCAAAGTTACCAACTGGAAATACGTCCCAAGTGGTTTGAATGTAGCGGATGACGCGACTAGATTAAAAGATCGTGACGTCGATTTATCACGGTGGTTCTCTGGACCGGATTTCTTGTTACTGCCGCTCAGCGAATGGCCCAAAGAACCATCGACACCTGAAACTACATCCGTCTTGGAGGAGTTAAAATCCTCTAAAACGCATGTAGGACTCGTCAATCTGGACAAACCTTCATCGGTTGTGCCAGATCCCTCACGTTTTAGTGAATGGTTGCGCCTGGTTCGTACAACTGCACGTATATTTCAGTGCATCGATAAGTTCCGTTCCCTTTTGGCACATGACAATCCAAATTCCAAAACCAAAACTAACCCTTCTTCTAAGCTTCCACCACTGTCCGCCGTAGAGATGCAGAAGGCCGAAATTGCCATTTTTCGTCAGACGCAGATCGATTTTTTCGGCGAAGAATTTGCCTTGCTTCGAGAAGCTAAGCCCTTGCCCAAGTCGAGCAAATTGAATCCTCTCTGCCCGATTATTGATGAAGATGGCCTCCTCAGACTGGACAGTCGTATAAAGCACATGAAGAACGTTGACTATGCCACTACATCACCCATTATTCTTGATGGCCGTCACCCAGCTGTTCGTCTACTCATAAGGCACTACCACGTCGAAGCTGCACACGCCTTCAACGAGCTGGTGATTAACGAACTTAAACAAAGATTTTGGATACTTCGATGCCGTAGCGAAGTGCGCATGGTTGCCCGAAAATGTGCCTACTGTTTAAAGCGAAAGGCAACGCCCCACATCCCACCAACTGGCGACATACCAGATGTGCGCCTAGAGCACCACAAACGTCCATTCACAAACACCGGACTAGATTATTTCGGCCCGGTAGAAGTAACAATCGGCCGACGTCGGGAAAAGCGATGGATAGCCCTATTTACGTGCATGACTACGCGAGCAGTGCACCTGGAAATTGTAGCAAGTCTATCAGCAAATTCTGCAATAATGAGCATACGTCGCTTTACTGCACGTCGAGGACTTCCGAATAAGATACTTTCCGATAACGGAACATCCTTTGTTGGAGCCAACAGACAGCTGTGCGAATTTTACAGCGACGCCGTGCAAGACTTTGCTGCCAATAAACACATAGAATGGTGCTTCATTCCTCCGGCGTCACCATTCATGGGTGGTTGTTGGGAGAGACTTGTTAAGACAGTTAAGACAGCACTCCTTGTGACTCTAAAAGAAAGGGCTCCCAGAGAGGAACTACTCCATACTCTTCTCCTAGAGGCAGAGGCGCTACTAAACTCGCGGCCATTAACCTACGTTACTGAGAACAGAGAGTATGAAAGCCTGACTCCGTCCCATTTCTTGATAGGTACCTCTTCACCGCAGCAGCTACCGGCCGTTTTAGACGATGGTGTATTTTCGTCAAGAAAGGAGTGGCAAAAGGTTCTACGACTGTCCGAACACTTTTGGACCAGGTGGCTTAAAGAATACCTGCCCAGTCTAAAGCCGAGAAGAAACGACGGAAGGCAGTGTCACAATTTAAAATTAGACGACGTTGTCCTCGTAGTTGACCCTGACCTGCCTAGAGGTGTCTGGCCTATAGGCCGTATAGTGGAAGTGTTCCCGGGCAGAGATGGAATTGTAAGAGTGGCTGACGTGGCGACCAAAGGGGGCATATTAAGGAGGCCCGCCAGAAAGCTAGCTCGACTGAACGAAGAATTTGTGTAGCTTTGCTACACGGGGGGGATGATGTCGAGGACGAAATAGGTTTTATATGATTATACCTTTTTGTCTATTAATATTTGTCACGTTTTTTATAAAATACTTTTGTTTTTTAGTTGTCAGTAAAATGCTCTGTGTGAATGCCGGCTTTTTCGTTGCTCCCGTATTTTAGCTATCGAATTGTGTAAATTGTCCTGGATTCCGGGACAATGGGCTCATAATAAATAAATAATAAATATCTTAGAAAGCGATCATACCGGTCGCAATTTAGTGAAATTTTTATTCAAGTACACGTAATTTTTAAATTTTAGTAAATTACATAACATTGTCGTTTAGCATGTAACGTTGTGTAAGTGTGGAACGGAAGGCAGCCATTAGATTGATATACCTGGTTTGCTCGGTTAATTATTCTTACCGAAATGTGTATCGGCTTTCTCCGCGATCTGTGGGTTACGCAACGCGGCGGCGGCGGCGGCCGCGCTGCGCGAGTGAAAGTACCGAAGGACCATGACCTTCCCAGCCTCCGCTTTGTTTTTGCTACACGATTAGGGTTACCAGATGACAGGAATTTTCCTGACATGTCAGGAATTTTGGCCTTTTGTCAGGAATGGGGACGGAACACGAAAATGTCAGGATTTTTTGAATTGATAGACTTTTTTTATAAAGTACCTTTTTATTCATCTGCCTCGCGTTGTCCCGGCATTTTGCCACGGCTCATGGGAGCCTGGGGTCCGCTTGGCAACCAATTCCAGGAATTGGCGTGGGCACTAGTAATAAAGTACCTTTTTATGAACTTAAATTAATACAATAAATAAATTTAATAAAACATAACGCGGCTATCGGCTCAATCGGGTGGCCATCGCTAACGGCTAGCGTCGTCAAAAATAGAAATGTCAGGAAAAATATTCGGAAATCAGGAATTTTGTCAGGAAATTCTAAATTTGTATCTGGTAACCCTATACACGATACATGAGGTACATTACATGATGTACGAGTTTGATACGTCTCACTTTGTGTAACATTAACATTAACATATGTTATTCAAATTATATCCGTTACCTTTTAGTTTAAGTAGTTTGAGTTTAGTGAATTAGTGTTTATCTATATATGTACATACTTATTCAATTTATGAAATAAATTAGTTTCTTATTGTGACAGTGATAATGTTAGATGAGCTAGGAGAAATTATAAAATTAATCTTTATCATTGAGTACCTACTAGTTTAGGATTACTCCAAATAGTCCAAATTAAATAGTCCTAAGCTCATTAGGAACAATCTTTTTTTCCTGATTGGTAATCTTGGTGCTATAAAAAGTCCCAATTTGTCTGTTCCGAAACTTTACGTTTAACTATGAACTTTTATTGGGTGTGGAATTTTGTTTAACACAAACAAACCTAAATTCAACGGAAATCTTGAAAAAAAAAACTCACGTATCACCAAAGTTCACTTAGCTAATACCCGGACTACGGAATCCTAAAAATAGGGTATTGACATATTTAGAAGGTAACTCTCATTTACAAGATAACAACAGTACGAAACATGCTGTCAGACATAATGCGCAACAATGTCCTATTTCGTGATCATTCAACTCTGACGCAATTGATGTTCGATTCTCATCATCGTAAGTATTTGATGATCAGTTGGAGCGTGAGCTCGTGTGCCTACACCAGCGGTTCTCAATCTTTTTTTTTGACGGAACCCTTTTGGAAAGCGAAATACTTGATGGAACCCTACAATAAAACAATAGTTTTTAGAAGTGTATTTTTTTATTAATAAGCATAATAATTATGCTAATTTTATTATTCTAAATTCTTGCGGAACACACTTTGAGAATGGCTGGCCTACACGGTCTCAGGTCTCAATCGGAAAAATTAGAGAGAAAGCCGTAAATGGGCGTTTGATGACTGAATCAAAAAGATCCGTGTCATCGTCCTTAAAGACTTCGACACACCAAAAGCTGGTGTAGCGCGCCTTTGCATAATTTAGGTATATCCTTGTCATAAAGAATTTTGTATCGTAGAAAATAGATGAATATGAAAATTTCTTCTAAAAATGCGCAATTTTGTTTTTGAGGGAATTCATCGATTACTGTTTTATTCTTTTGTTAAAACTTACATCAGATTAAAATTCAAAAACATGATATCCGCGGTCTCGAGCACTCAAATCCATCTCGCTCACGTTTACACTCAGTGAGAGTGAGAGAAGAAAACGAACCTACGGGGCCTTAAGCCTTTCCTAACCTTCAGTGGACCTATATTTGAGCCGAAAAAGTGACTGGTGACGTGTCAAACATGTGGCTAAAAGTACAGCTTTAGGTACATTTGATACATGTGGCGAAGTGGCACTTTCTGAATCAAAAAGGTTCTTGGGTCCCTGTAAGAAAAGGTTAGAAAAAGTTTTCGGGGAACTATAGGTTAATTTTTCTACGGGTAGGGGCAAGCAACCTAACGAATATGTCAGAATATTTCCCGCATTCAATCCGCTCTGGGGCCGATTTTTGAATTTCGATCGCTCGATTTCGTCATTCGAAAATCGGTGGAAAACGGCGAAATGCTGATTTTTGAAATACGAACGATATAGAATTTTGGAATCTAGTGGTATTGACCACTCGTTTTCAATTGTACTTCTAGAATTTACATGCCTAGTAGTGGAGATATTACTGAACGAAATCGAGCGGTCGAATTTCAAAAATCGGCCGGTGATCACGTCCGCGTCTCAAAAGCGCCGCATACGCATCAAGTACGCCGATGTCTTAAGAGGCAACATGAGTGGTCATTTCTCCATACAAACGTACTCCACTGTTTCCTCCGTGGGTTTTGAAGCTAGAGCAATGATTTTTTCAACACAGATCATTATTGTCAATATCTGTGTCGGACCGTTTTGCTTTTTTTGATATTTTTGTTTTTTAAGGCGCTAGAGCCCTTCAAAAATGAACAAAATGGCCTAATTGACTATGCCGCAATGAGAGGCGTGGTATTCAAAACTGATATCAATTAGCCAAAAAAGCAAAACGGTCCGACACAGATAATTTCATAATCATTTAATAAATTTGGTTACGATTGGTTAAGTTTTGGAGGAGGAAACAGTCGAGTACGACCCTCGATTTTTGAGATATTTACGAAGGATTTTTCGCCTTGTCCTTATCGCACTGGTTTTAGGAGCCGCTACCGTTAGCGAGACGGGTATATTTACCTAAAATATTTAAATATCAGCTCCTGTTTCGTCTTAATCGGTATCCGCATTGTAGTCCACGTGGCTTGGCGCATCAATTATCTCACGATTGTTGCGCAACGAGGGAGCGACGCCCTCGTCCTTGAGACAGTGGGCCGACTTTCTCTTCCGCCGAACGCAAGCGCCATGAAGCCTTGGACTCCGGGGGTCACGGGGAACAATAGATCCCAGATTTTGTTAGTTATAGAACGACGAGATAAGACCGTTGATGACCAATTAGTTATGCTGACGGAATTGTGAAAGGTATTGTCAGCTGCTTTTCAACAGGCAGGCACTATAAAAAACCATCTGTACATTATAACTTTAACTTTTCTGGATAAAAAAATCTAATTAAGAATACAAATGTACAGAAAATGATCGTGCAGCGTTAAGAATTTTTACACGATTTGAAAATTTTACATTACAAGGATTATTCTTACTTAGATTACACTATATATATTTTCGTAATCACATGTACAACACCAATACCGTAAAATGGGGTGAGTAGGGTCAAAACTGAAATTCAAACCTCGATAACATTTTATTATGCGTATTACTATAGCTCCATTTTAAATTGGAATACATTATTTTTGTAGCAGTAGCCTTAAAATCCCTTCTCACCCCCCTCTCAAACCTACTCTCCCCATTCATAAGCCACCTCTCCTTGCGAAACCTACTCACCCCGTTTTACGGTACTCGATAAAACATTTCATGTTCATTTATAGATATCCAATTATGCATTGTAAAAGCTAGTTTAGAAGTTATTTTAAATAAATTAAACAAACAGTAAGGCCGCGTTTAAAGTCAATTAACCTAAACGTGTAGGTAGGCATATAGGCAAGTGGTTCGCGAAAGCCCGGATAAGTAACGGATTGACACGTCAAGACATTATCCATGCACGACGGGCACGGCTCCCGCACTGGGTCACCGGGGCGCAAACGCATGGATTCTGGACAGACAAATATTTATGTGCTCATTCCGTTTAAGTGGTTTTATTTTCAACCTTTGGAGCTTTTCACGAAATGATGATTTTGATTTCCTTTATAAGAAGAGACTCGAAAATGTATAGAAAATAATGACACCAATCAATTTACCTATAATATAATGTATTTAGAGTAAAATCTAATAGCTAATAAAAACCACGCGTTGTATATGGAAGACGCGCTAGAGTTCGTCGAGTAGAGATTTTATATCGTCTACTTTCTTCTAATAAAACGCGAATAAGTAATTACGATAATATATAACATGTTTATTATTAATCTAAAATTCACTAAAAATAGGTAGGTATGTTTAAGCCGCTGGAAATTCTGTAATACCTTTATAAGTATCTCTACTTAACTTAATTAATTTTAAAATGTAAGAAAGCTTGCAAAGCGGACTGATTATTGAAATTGCGCGACATAGCTCAGCTTGGTGATTATCATTTCTAATAAGTGTCGCAGGGCCGAGTTATGCGATACGGGTATCGGTTGCCGAGGAAAGTTACGGAGCCTAGGAAGGTTTCTCTGTGGAAGTTCCGGTTGGGAATGGAAGTCCGGAACGCCCACGCTGCGCGAGAGCCTGTGGTGAGAATACGTTGCAGAATTTATCTAAAGATCTACCTAAACATTTTGATGAGTATGTGCCTACAATCAAATCAGGGTTGTAATATTGTATACCTAATTGCATATTGTAGGTATAGATTTTTATGACCGAAACTTACGTCCGTCGTTATATTATGGTGGAGTTGTGTGAATTCAGAATGTTATCTGCTCACGTAAAATCTACTAAAAACGTATCCTGGTGTCTGCAATGAAACTTCGACGATCGCACATTATATCAGACTTAGAAATTCTATGCTTCAGTGACGCTGCAAGTTTTATATGGTACAATCGAAATGGTCTGAAGATGGATATGGGAACCGAGGGTGGCGGTATTACGTAACTCTGTTCTTATCCTTTGTTTAATATCGACATAATCATATTGTACAACTTGAATTATATTTAGTTATCTATTACTTATATAATATCTGGGTGACAGAGCTTCGCTCAGAAAACATAAAAAAATCGAAAATGCGCGTTTTTCCAGAGATAAGACCTAGCTAGATCGATTTTTCGCCCCCAAAAACCCCCATATAGCAAATTTCATCGAAATCGTTAGAGCCGTTTCCGAGATCCCCGATATATATATATATATATATATATATATAAATAAATAAACAAGAATTGCTCGTTTAAAGGTATTAGATAAGTGGTTGAGTACTACCATAGAGAAAAAAATACATAGATTGCTCACTCCATACATCAGTTTTAGTACCAAAAAGACTAATAGCATCTAGCATCGAGTAGCGGAACTATCAGTATACATATATATATATCGGGGATATATATATATATATATATATATATATATACATATATATATAAATAAACAAGAATTGCTCGTTTAAAGGTATTAGATAAGTGGTTGAGTACTACCATAGAGAAAAAAATACATAGATTGCTCACTCCATACATCAGTTTTAGTACCAAAAAGACTAATAGCATCTAGCATCGAGTAGCGGAACTATCAGTACTGCTACTTGACAATAGATGTAGAACCGACCGGAAAGTCTTATGCTGTTGAGATAAGACTTTCCGGTCGATGCTACATCTATTGTCAAGTAGCAGTACTGATAGTTCCGCTACTCGATGCTAGATGTAGACACTGAAATTAATAGTCTAACTGATGTATGGAGTGAGCACTCTTGTCTTACTATATTTCTCTATGGTACTACAGTACACACATAGATCGTATTCTTATATCGATAATGAGCGCAGCGCGTATAGCCCTACTTGTTTTTTGATCCACTGCCACAAGTTTATGTAAATGAAGCAATTTTCTCAGAAAACCGGGCCAATTTCTTCGAGATACGGAAGTTTCTCGACTTACTAGCATAAAGCTGACATCGGCGCCTGATTGCATCCGAGTTAATTCAACGACGACCTGCCGGGCGACTCGATGAGTCAACTAGGAATATAAATCTAGTGGAATTCTCTCAATTCAGGCCAACAACAACACGTTTGATGCGCCGCGTGCCACACACTGAATAAATGAATAGGTACATTTTGAAAACAATATCTGTTTTGTTAGAGTGTGCTAAATTATACGACGATTACGTAGGTAGACGATACCTATCGTTATAGGAGCGACATAAGATATTCATAAAAGACGGAAGGTCGTTTTGGTTTGTTTTTATTGTCGTCCGTGTTAAACAGCTCCAGCTGCTAATTAAAAAAAAAACGTATGACGTACGCAAATTGTTTATTGGTTTAGAAGGTACCTACCAAGGGTAGCATTAAACATAGCCGTATGATATTATTCTACGAAACCCGTAGGAAAAGGTGCCGAAATAACATATTATTAAAAATCTATGATTACCGCGACCTACACTAGCTAACGTTTAAAGTATTAAACCTGCACTATCAAATAAAAGTAAAACTCGAAACGATTCGACGCTCTACTTGCACCGACCGGATTCAACATCGTCATCAAACGGTCGTATTATCTATTTTTGATATCATAATTTTTAAATAGGTGGTCAGATCTTTTCAAGTCTATTAAACGGCTACTTTCTACCTTTTGTTTCTGTGGTATGTTTATTGGAATGTATAATTTAGATATCAAGTTACGACAAATAAAACACTATCATATCTGAACGATCATACGGTCTGTTAACTTTATATCACAGAAGAAAAAATGAAACGATTTATTTTTATAGGCTTCTGCGTTTCTTTTATTGTTAAAAAATGTTTGATATGCATTTTCTTAAATTTTGCTGATACAAATTAATTCTTAACTACTCGTAGGTACATAGCATAAGGTTTACTGCATAACCATAATGTATTGTAATTCACTTATTATAGGAAGTTTTTGGAAGTTTTATTCATAAACTAAGATAGAGGACGGCTACTTTACTATAATAATAAAGAGCATTGTAGCTAAGTAGGTATCTATGCAATTTTGCAGCCCGCTGTACCACTGCTATTATATCCATTTCACGAAAACTTTCATGTGATAGCAACATTTTACTACCTTTAACCGCCAGATATGACAGCTACTTGGTTGATTGAGATATGCCTGCTGGAGCCGATGTGCGTATCTAGCGCGCACAGATCGGCACAGCGATACGCCGGGACTTGACGCGCCAGCAGGTTCATAAGCCAAACAATGCTTGTCATATTCAAATACTTAACCTCGATTGGGGTTAGATATTTAGAAAGGTGTTAAATATTAAAGCCGGCGAAACATAAAATGAATCTCCCGTACAATCTCTTAATTTTACATGTCGCTCAAAAGATGTTTCCCTCGTAATTTTAACTTTATTAAAATGGTCTTGGATTATTTTTTTTCAATTTAATGTTTTAAATAACTATGTACTTCTAATACATATAAGTAGTATGCATAATTCAGGCTAAGTTAGTAATTATTGTTTAAAATATTCTCGTTTTTATCAACAGTATCTACTTAAAAATCGCGTCACAACTTTTTCACCCGATTACCGCATTGTTAAGCAGTCGGCCAAGAAGGTCAAGTCTCGGTGTGATGCAATAAATGAAAGATCGGCTAATTGTAACAAGTCGCCGGCTCGCCAGTTGTTCGGAACTGTCAACTTTTTGTTCTAACTGACGGGCCAATACCGTCCGGCGGACTGGTAATCAGTGGGCCCCTTTATTCTTCCTACTAGCTTCTAATAGTACGCATAATTTACGCTAAGTTAGTAATTATTGTTTAAAATATTCTCGTTTTTATCAACAGTAGCTATAATCTACTTAAAAATCGCGTTACAACTTTTTCACCCGATTACCGCATTGTTAAGCAGTCGGCCAAGAAGGTCAAGTCTCGGTGTGATGCAATAAATGAAAGATTGGCTAATTGTAACAAGTCGCCGGCTCGTCGCCGCGCCGATAGTGCCCGTGCCCGCTCAATTGCCTGCACAATCGCGAGGGTAACGAAAGTTTCCGGATTTCATACGCCTCGAATGCCAAGTGCTGCGAAGAAAGCAGCTGGCCAGCTTCCTCGACGCACCATCTCAAATACTGTCATCTCCCTCCGCCAAGCCAGGAGGCTGCGAGCGAGAAAGAGACTATATATGCTTAAAAGAGAAAGTGGGCCATGTTACGTTTCTCGGTACCATTAACACGGGCATTGAACGTAAACGTCAACGAATAGAATCTCTATGCTAGACTAAAATAAGTCCTATTAGGCAGAATTGGAGTCTGTTTTAGTCTATGTCATAGTTTGCCTATGGGCTAGGATGCCGTCGAGGCTCGTTCAGCGCGCCATTGATACTGCATGCAGCGGCAGAAATCTGCGGATTTCGGAGAGCAACGAACTGGCGGGCAGGAGGTGAAAGTGTTGCGTGGCGTAACCTTGAGCCCAGGCTGCTCTTCATCGAATCACCTAATAGATACGTCACACTACATTGTGCGAATCGCTAGATAATTACAATATGAGGTATGATGCAGGATTATCCAAATTGGTAGTTGGCTATGACAAAAAGTGAAGTGATTATATATTGCGCAATTTCCACATGTTTCTAAGTTAATGACATAAGCAGTATTCTTTTGTGGTTTCAGATATGTGTAGAAACCAAACAATATTTTACTTACAATCTAACCCTAGGTATGCATATTTCCACTGAAGTATAGTGGAATTTTGTCTAATTGTTTTTTTAATCATAATCATATGTGATAAATGATAATATAATGCAACTGAACTATACCTATGACAACATTATCGCCACATGTCTCTATCTCTAGGGGAGAGTGGGTCACAGTGAATTACTTTTTTTTCTAAGAGTTGTAGTTGCGTCATTTAAACTTCATATTGTATTATTTTATTATCTAAGCTTAGAGTATTAATCTAACTCTTAAACCTTTTTAAGAAAAAAAAACTGTAAGGAAAGTTAGTAATAAAATAAGATAAAATTTAAACAAAAGTGGAGAAAAATTCACTGTTACCCACGTGCGGGTAACAGTGGATCACCGTCCGATGAAACGAATTGATAAGAGCTGCTGCATTGTTTGAGCATTTATCCATTGAAATATATTAAGTTTTATCATATATCTGCAAAATTTTGATCATATCCTTTGATCATAATTTTTCATAGTGTGCGATGATTTTTTATCTTATTTTTTGCATACTGGCTACAACTTAAAGAACAGGGATATCGCTCTTTGCGTGGAGATTTATATTAGTTTTGTGCTTTTATTATCATGTTTTTTTTCTAAAAGAAAACTTTTAATTTTCACATCCGATTTTCCTTTGATCCACTGTGACCCAATTTCATATGATCCACTCTTCCCCATTGATGGTAGTTGTATAAAAAATCACTCAAAAATTTATTAGTTTGGTTTATGGGTAAAATAAGGTATTAAATCGATTTTTCATACATTAAAACCATATTCACAACAATGAAAGAATTTGTAATGACAAGCCATAAAGAAAACGTCTCTTTTAAAATCGTGTAAAAAAATAGTTTAACAGCTTCTTGGTAGGTATGCTTATTTCTGCGAATTTTAATTCTGAAGGAGAGGTGGTATCTAGTTAGGCAAACTGAGGGGCGTAAAAGCGGTAACGTCGTGAATAAGTAACATTAGTAAAGTTATTGTTAAAGACCCACTGTTACCCGTTACCCACTGTTACCCACTCTCCCCTACGCACAAATTAGTACATGAGAACGTGAGCATTGACCCAATAAGTGAAAACGATCTGTTTCTGTGAATTGAGTAAATGCACAATGAAACACAATAACAAAAGAACCATCAATAGATACTTGATAGTCTTTTTATTTGACATCGAAAGCTAGTTAGCGACAATCATATAGCATTACATACATAGCTTGTTTTACTTGCACATCTAATTACACTATAGTATAGTTAATAACAACTCCCGATTATAATTTCTATATCGTTATATGTATTAGGTACCTAAGTATATGTTTTAAATGTTGTTCTTTACGGGATAATTAACGCTACCCCACGTTTTTTTTATAATAAGTAAGTACCTACCTAGTCTTTATTTAACATTATGTGCGAGTTCGATGTATACCCTGATAAGGCTTTTGATTGCTTGATCAATTGACTTCAATTCTATGCTCCTGAACATGTATTTATGTATGTTCCAATCTTTTTTTTCATATCATTTCTGACTAGCAAAGAAAGCTATAGTACAATATAATACAAGACTGTTGTACCTACCGATAATTTGACAAGATAATCACATCGAGCTTCATCAGTAAAGTCATTAATTTAGAGTTCAATTTCAATCATTCCGTTTGCCAAAATATTGACGTCAACGAGTTAAATCTAATTCTACAATGTTAATAATATTGACTAATCGTTACGCTAAATTGCGCGCTTGTCAATGATGGAGCATTTAATGGGAGCATAATTACCGAGTGTGCAGACTTACATCTGCCAAGTCACTTTCGGCACATCTTTTCGGATATACCTGGTTTGCTCGGTTAATTATTCTTACCGAAATGTGTATCGGCTTTCTCCGCGATCTGTGGGTTACGCAACGCGGCGGCGGCGGCGGCCGCGCTGCGCGAGTGAAAGTACCGAAGGACCATGACCTTCCCAGCCTCCGCTTTGTTTTTGCTACACGATTAGGGTTACCAGATGACAGGAATTTTCCTGACATGTCAGGAATTTTGGCCTTTTGTCAGGAATGGGGACGGAACACGAAAATGTCAGGATTTTTTGAATTGATAGACTTTTTTTATAAAGTACCTTTTTATTCATCTTCCTCGCGTTGTCCCGGCATTTTGCCACGGCTCATGGGAGCCTGGGGTCCGCTTGGCAACCAATTCCAGGAATTGGCGTGGGCACTAGTAATAAAGTACCTTTTTATGAACTTAAATTAATACAATAAATAAATTTAATAAAACATAACGCGGCTATCGGCTCAATCGGGTGGCCATCGCTAACGGCTAGCGTCGTCAAAAATAGAAATGTCAGGAAAAATATTCGGAAATCAGGAATTTTGTCAGGAAATTCTAAATTTGTATCTGGTAACCCTATACACGATACATGAGGTACATTACATGATGTACGAGTTTGATACGTCTCACTTTGTGTAACATTAACATTAACATATGTTATTCAAATTATATCCGTTACCTTTTAGTTTAAGTAGTTTGAGTTTAGTGAATTAGTGTTTATCTATATATGTACATACTTATTCAATTTATGAAATAAATTAGTTTCTTATTGTGACAGTGATAATGTTAGATGAGCTAGGAGGTGTTATGAGAGAAATTATAAAATTAATCTTTATCATTGAGTACCTACTAGTTTAGGATTACTCCAAATAGTCCAAATTAAATAGTCCTAAGCTCATTAGGAACAATCTTTTTTTCCTGATTGGTAATCTTGGTGCTATAAAAAGTCCCAATTTGTCTGTTCCGAAACTTTACGTTTAACTATGAACTTTTATTGGGTGTGGAATTTTGTTTAACACAAACAAACCTAAATTCAACGGAAATCTTGAAAAAAAAAACTCACGTATCACCAAAGTTCACTTAGCTAATACCCGGACTACGGAATCCTAAAAATAGGGTATTGACATATTTAGAAGGTAACTCTCATTTACAAGATAACAACAGTACGAAACATGCTGTCAGACATAATGCGCAACAATGTCCTATTTCGTGATCATTCAACTCTGACGCAATTGATGTTCGATTCTCATCATCGTAAGTATTTGATGATCAGTTGGAGCGTGAGCTCGTGTGCCTACACCAGCGGTTCTCAATCTTTTTTTTTGACGGAACCCTTTTGGAAAGCGAAATACTTGATGGAACCCTACAATAAAACAATAGTTTTTAGAAGTGTATTTTTTTATTAATAAGCATAATAATTATGCTAATTTTATTATTCTAAATTCTTGCGGAACACACTTTGAGAATGGCTGGCCTACACGGTCTCAGGTCTCAATCGGAAAAATTAGAGAGAAAGCCGTAAATGGGCGTTTGATGACTGAATCAAAAAGATCCGTGTCATCGTCCTTAAAGACTTCGACACACCAAAAGCTGGTGTAGCGCGCCTTTGCATAATTTAGGTATATCCTTGTCATAAAGAATTTTGTATCGTAGAAAATAGATGAATATGAAAATTTCTTCTAAAAATGCGCAATTTTGTTTTTGAGGGAATTCATCGATTACTGTTTTATTCTTTTGTTAAAACTTACATCAGATTAAAATTCAAAAACATGATATCCGCGGTCTCGAGCACTCAAATCCATCTCGCTCACGTTTACACTCAGTGAGAGTGAGAGAAGAAAACGAACCTACGGGGCCTTAAGCCTTTCCTAACCTTCAGTGGACCTATATTTGAGCCGAAAAAGTGACTGGTGACGTGTCAAACATGTGGCTAAAAGTACAGCTTTAGGTACATTTGATACATGTGGCGAAGTGGCACTTTCTGAATCAAAAAGGTTCTTGGGTCCCTGTAAGAAAAGGTTAGAAAAAGTTTTCGGGGAACTATAGGTTAATTTTTCTACGGGTAGGGGCAAGCAACCTAACGAATATGTCAGAATATTTCCCGCATTCAATCCGCTCTGGGGCCGATTTTTGAATTTCGATCGCTCGATTTCGTCATTCGAAAATCGGTGGAAAACGGCGAAATGCTGATTTTTGAAATACGAACGATATAGAATTTTGGAATCTAGTGGTATTGACCACTCGTTTTCAATTGTACTTCTAGAATTTACATGCCTAGTAGTGGAGATATTACTGAACGAAATCGAGCGGTCGAATTTCAAAAATCGGCCGGTGATCACGTCCGCGTCTCAAAAGCGCCGCATACGCATCAAGTACGCCGATGTCTTAAGAGGCAACATGAGTGGTCATTTCTCCATACAAACGTACTCCACTGTTTCCTCCGTGGGTTTTGAAGCTAGAGCAATGATTTTTTCAACACAGATCATTATTGTCAATATCTGTGTCGGACCGTTTTGCTTTTTTTGATATTTTTGTTTTTTAAGGCGCTAGAGCCCTTCAAAAATGAACAAAATGGCCTAATTGACTATGCCGCAATGAGAGGCGTGGTATTCAAAACTGATATCAATTAGCCAAAAAAGCAAAACGGTCCGACACAGATAATTTCATAATCATTTAATAAATTTGGTTACGATTGGTTAAGTTTTGGAGGAGGAAACAGTCGAGTACGACCCTCGATTTTTGAGATATTTACGAAGGATTTTTCGCCTTGTCCTTATCGCACTGGTTTTAGGAGCCGCTACCGTTAGCGAGACGGGTATATTTACCTAAAATATTTAAATATCAGCTCCTGTTTCGTCTTAATCGGTATCCGCATTGTAGTCCACGTGGCTTGGCGCATCAATTATCTCACGATTGTTGCGCAACGAGGGAGCGACGCCCTCGTCCTTGAGACAGTGGGCCGACTTTCTCTTCCGCCGAACGCAAGCGCCATGAAGCCTTGGACTCCGGGGGTCACGGGGAACAATAGATCCCAGATTTTGTTAGTTATAGAACGACGAGATAAGACCGTTGATGACCAATTAGTTATGCTGACGGAATTGTGAAAGGTATTGTCAGCTGCTTTTCAACAGGCAGGCACTATAAAAAACCATCTGTACATTATAACTTTAACTTTTCTGGATAAAAAAATCTAATTAAGAATACAAATGTACAGAAAATGATCGTGCAGCGTTAAGAATTTTTACACGATTTGAAAATTTTACATTACAAGGATTATTCTTACTTAGATTACACTATATATATTTTCGTAATCACATGTACAACACCAATACCGTAAAATGGGGTGAGTAGGGTCAAAACTGAAATTCAAACCTCGATAACATTTTATTATGCGTATTACTATAGCTCCATTTTAAATTGGAATACATTATTTTTGTAGCAGTAGCCTTAAAATCCCTTCTCACCCCCCTCTCAAACCTACTCTCCCCATTCATAAGCCACCTCTCCTTGCGAAACCTACTCACCCCGTTTTACGGTACTCGATAAAACATTTCATGTTCATTTATAGATATCCAATTATGCATTGTAAAAGCTAGTTTAGAAGTTATTTTAAATAAATTAAACAAACAGTAAGGCCGCGTTTAAAGTCAATTAACCTAAACGTGTAGGTAGGCATATAGGCAAGTGGTTCGCGAAAGCCCGGATAAGTAACGGATTGACACGTCAAGACATTATCCATGCACGACGGGCACGGCTCCCGCACTGGGTCACCGGGGCGCAAACGCATGGATTCTGGACAGACAAATATTTATGTGCTCATTCCGTTTAAGTGGTTTTATTTTCAACCTTTGGAGCTTTTCACGAAATGATGATTTTGATTTCCTTTATAAGAAGAGACTCGAAAATGTATAGAAAATAATGACACCAATCAATTTACCTATAATATAATGTATTTAGAGTAAAATCTAATAGCTAATAAAAACCACGCGTTGTATATGGAAGACGCGCTAGAGTTCGTCGAGTAGAGATTTTATATCGTCTACTTTCTTCTAATAAAACGCGAATAAGTAATTACGATAATATATAACATGTTTATTATTAATCTAAAATTCACTAAAAATAGGTAGGTATGTTTAAGCCGCTGGAAATTCTGTAATACCTTTATAAGTATCTCTACTTAACTTAATTAATTTTAAAATGTAAGAAAGCTTGCAAAGCGGACTGATTATTGAAATTGCGCGACATAGCTCAGCTTGGTGATTATCATTTCTAATAAGTGTCGCAGGGCCGAGTTATGCGATACGGGTATCGGTTGCCGAGGAAAGTTACGGAGCCTAGGAAGGTTTCTCTGTGGAAGTTCCGGTTGGGAATGGAAGTCCGGAACGCCCACGCTGCGCGAGAGCCTGTGGTGAGAATACGTTGCAGAATTTATCTAAAGATCTACCTAAACATTTTGATGAGTATGTGCCTACAATCAAATCAGGGTTGTAATATTGTATACCTAATTGCATATTGTAGGTATAGATTTTTATGACCGAAACTTACGTCCGTCGTTATATTATGGTGGAGTTGTGTGAATTCAGAATGTTATCTGCTCACGTAAAATCTACTAAAAACGTATCCTGGTGTCTGCAATGAAACTTCGACGATCGCACATTATATCAGACTTAGAAATTCTATGCTTCAGTGACGCTGCAAGTTTTATATGGTACAATCGAAATGGTCTGAAGATGGATATGGGAACCGAGGGTGGCGGTATTACGTAACTCTGTTCTTATCCTTTGTTTAATATCGACATAATCATATTGTACAACTTGAATTATATTTAGTTATCTATTACTTATATAATATCTGGGTGACAGAGCTTCGCTCAGAAAACATAAAAAAATCGAAAATGCGCGTTTTTCCAGAGATAAGACCTAGCTAGATCGATTTTTCGCCCCCAAAAACCCCCATATAGCAAATTTCATCGAAATCGTTAGAGCCGTTTCCGAGATCCCCGATATATATATATATATATATATATATAAATAAATAAACAAGAATTGCTCGTTTAAAGGTATTAGATAAGTGGTTGAGTACTACCATAGAGAAAAAAATACATAGATTGCTCACTCCATACATCAGTTTTAGTACCAAAAAGACTAATAGCATCTAGCATCGAGTAGCGGAACTATCAGTATACATATATATATATCGGGGATATATATATATATATATATATATATATATATATATACATATATATATAAATAAACAAGAATTGCTCGTTTAAAGGTATTAGATAAGTGGTTGAGTACTACCATAGAGAAAAAAATACATAGATTGCTCACTCCATACATCAGTTTTAGTACCAAAAAGACTAATAGCATCTAGCATCGAGTAGCGGAACTATCAGTACTGCTACTTGACAATAGATGTAGAACCGACCGGAAAGTCTTATGCTGTTGAGATAAGACTTTCCGGTCGATGCTACATCTATTGTCAAGTAGCAGTACTGATAGTTCCGCTACTCGATGCTAGATGTAGACACTGAAATTAATAGTCTAACTGATGTATGGAGTGAGCACTCTTGTCTTACTATATTTCTCTATGGTACTACAGTACACACATAGATCGTATTCTTATATCGATAATGAGCGCAGCGCGTATAGCCCTACTTGTTTTTTGATCCACTGCCACAAGTTTATGTAAATGAAGCAATTTTCTCAGAAAACCGGGCCAATTTCTTCGAGATACGGAAGTTTCTCGACTTACTAGCATAAAGCTGACATCGGCGCCTGATTGCATCCGAGTTAATTCAACGACGACCTGCCGGGCGACTCGATGAGTCAACTAGGAATATAAATCTAGTGGAATTCTCTCAATTCAGGCCAACAACAACACGTTTGATGCGCCGCGTGCCACACACTGAATAAATGAATAGGTACATTTTGAAAACAATATCTGTTTTGTTAGAGTGTGCTAAATTATACGACGATTACGTAGGTAGACGATACCTATCGTTATAGGAGCGACATAAGATATTCATAAAAGACGGAAGGTCGTTTTGGTTTGTTTTTATTGTCGTCCGTGTTAAACAGCTCCAGCTGCTAATTAAAAAAAAAACGTATGACGTACGCAAATTGTTTATTGGTTTAGAAGGTACCTACCAAGGGTAGCATTAAACATAGCCGTATGATATTATTCTACGAAACCCGTAGGAAAAGGTGCCGAAATAACATATTATTAAAAATCTATGATTACCGCGACCTACACTAGCTAACGTTTAAAGTATTAAACCTGCACTATCAAATAAAAGTAAAACTCGAAACGATTCGACGCTCTACTTGCACCGACCGGATTCAACATCGTCATCAAACGGTCGTATTATCTATTTTTGATATCATAATTTTTAAATAGGTGGTCAGATCTTTTCAAGTCTATTAAACGGCTACTTTCTACCTTTTGTTTCTGTGGTATGTTTATTGGAATGTATAATTTAGATATCAAGTTACGACAAATAAAACACTATCATATCTGAACGATCATACGGTCTGTTAACTTTATATCACAGAAGAAAAAATGAAACGATTTATTTTTATAGGCTTCTGCGTTTCTTTTATTGTTAAAAAATGTTTGATATGCATTTTCTTAAATTTTGCTGATACAAATTAATTCTTAACTACTCGTAGGTACATAGCATAAGGTTTACTGCATAACCATAATGTATTGTAATTCACTTATTATAGGAAGTTTTTGGAAGTTTTATTCATAAACTAAGATAGAGGACGGCTACTTTACTATAATAATAAAGAGCATTGTAGCTAAGTAGGTATCTATGCAATTTTGCAGCCCGCTGTACCACTGCTATTATATCCATTTCACGAAAACTTTCATGTGATAGCAACATTTTACTACCTTTAACCGCCAGATATGACAGCTACTTGGTTGATTGAGATATGCCTGCTGGAGCCGATGTGCGTATCTAGCGCGCACAGATCGGCACAGCGATACGCCGGGACTTGACGCGCCAGCAGGTTCATAAGCCAAACAATGCTTGTCATATTCAAATACTTAACCTCGATTGGGGTTAGATATTTAGAAAGGTGTTAAATATTAAAGCCGGCGAAACATAAAATGAATCTCCCGTACAATCTCTTAATTTTACATGTCGCTCAAAAGATGTTTCCCTCGTAATTTTAACTTTATTAAAATGGTCTTGGATTATTTTTTTTCAATTTAATGTTTTAAATAACTATGTACTTCTAATACATATAAGTAGTATGCATAATTCAGGCTAAGTTAGTAATTATTGTTTAAAATATTCTCGTTTTTATCAACAGTATCTACTTAAAAATCGCGTCACAACTTTTTCACCCGATTACCGCATTGTTAAGCAGTCGGCCAAGAAGGTCAAGTCTCGGTGTGATGCAATAAATGAAAGATCGGCTAATTGTAACAAGTCGCCGGCTCGCCAGTTGTTCGGAACTGTCAACTTTTTGTTCTAACTGACGGGCCAATACCGTCCGGCGGACTGGTAATCAGTGGGCCCCTTTATTCTTCCTACTAGCTTCTAATAGTACGCATAATTTACGCTAAGTTAGTAATTATTGTTTAAAATATTCTCGTTTTTATCAACAGTAGCTATAATCTACTTAAAAATCGCGTTACAACTTTTTCACCCGATTACCGCATTGTTAAGCAGTCGGCCAAGAAGGTCAAGTCTCGGTGTGATGCAATAAATGAAAGATTGGCTAATTGTAACAAGTCGCCGGCTCGTCGCCGCGCCGATAGTGCCCGTGCCCGCTCAATTGCCTGCACAATCGCGAGGGTAACGAAAGTTTCCGGATTTCGTACGCCTCGAATGCCAAGTGCTGCGAAGAAAGCAGCTGGCCAGCTTCCTCGACGCACCATCTCAAATACTGTCATCTCCCTCCGCCAAGCCAGGAGGCTGCGAGCGAGAAAGAGACTATATATGCTTAAAAGAGAAAGTGGGCCATGTTACGTTTCTCGGTACCATTAACACGGGCATTGAACGTAAACGTCAACGAATAGAATCTCTATGCTAGACTAAAATAAGTCCTATTAGGCAGAATTGGAGTCTGTTTTAGTCTATGTCATAGTTTGCCTATGGGCTAGGATGCCGTCGAGGCTCGTTCAGCGCGCCATTGATACTGCATGCAGCGGCAGAAATCTGCGGATTTCGGAGAGCAACGAACTGGCGGGCAGGAGGTGAAAGTGTTGCGTGGCGTAACCTTGAGCCCAGGCTGCTCTTCATCGAATCACCTAATAGATACGTCACACTACATTGTGCGAATCGCTAGATAATTACAATATGAGGTATGATGCAGGATTATCCAAATTGGTAGTTGGCTATGACAAAAAGTGAAGTGATTATATATTGCGCAATTTCCACATGTTTCTAAGTTAATGACATAAGCAGTATTCTTTTGTGGTTTCAGATATGTGTAGAAACCAAACAATATTTTACTTACAATCTAACCCTAGGTATGCATATTTCCACTGAAGTATAGTGGAATTTTGTCTAATTGTTTTTTTAATCATAATCATATGTGATAAATGATAATATAATGCAACTGAACTATACCTATGACAACATTATCGCCACATGTCTCTATCTCTAGGGGAGAGTGGGTCACAGTGAATTACTTTTTTTTCTAAGAGTTGTAGTTGCGTCATTTAAACTTCATATTGTATTATTTTATTATCTAAGCTTAGAGTATTAATCTAACTCTTAAACCTTTTTAAGAAAAAAAAACTGTAAGGAAAGTTAGTAATAAAATAAGATAAAATTTAAACAAAAGTGGAGAAAAATTCACTGTTACCCACGTGCGGGTAACAGTGGATCACCGTCCGATGAAACGAATTGATAAGAGCTGCTGCATTGTTTGAGCATTTATCCATTGAAATATATTAAGTTTTATCATATATCTGCAAAATTTTGATCATATCCTTTGATCATAATTTTTCATAGTGTGCGATGATTTTTTATCTTATTTTTTGCATACTGGCTACAACTTAAAGAACAGGGATATCGCTCTTTGCGTGGAGATTTATATTAGTTTTGTGCTTTTATTATCATGTTTTTTTTCTAAAAGAAAACTTTTAATTTTCACATCCGATTTTCCTTTGATCCACTGTGACCCAATTTCATATGATCCACTCTTCCCCATTGATGGTAGTTGTATAAAAAATCACTCAAAAATTTATTAGTTTGGTTTATGGGTAAAATAAGGTATTAAATCGATTTTTCATACATTAAAACCATATTCACAACAATGAAAGAATTTGTAATGACAAGCCATAAAGAAAACGTCTCTTTTAAAATCGTGTAAAAAAATAGTTTAACAGCTTCTTGGTAGGTATGCTTATTTCTGCGAATTTTAATTCTGAAGGAGAGGTGGTATCTAGTTAGGCAAACTGAGGGGCGTAAAAGCGGTAACGTCGTGAATAAGTAACATTAGTAAAGTTATTGTTAAAGACCCACTGTTACCCGTTACCCACTGTTACCCACTCTCCCCTACGCACAAATTAGTACATGAGAACGTGAGCATTGACCCAATAAGTGAAAACGATCTGTTTCTGTGAATTGAGTAAATGCACAATGAAACACAATAACAAAAGAACCATCAATAGATACTTGATAGTCTTTTTATTTGACATCGAAAGCTAGTTAGCGACAATCATATAGCATTACATACATAGCTTGTTTTACTTGCACATCTAATTACACTATAGTATAGTTAATAACAACTCCCGATTATAATTTCTATATCGTTATATGTATTAGGTACCTAAGTATATGTTTTAAATGTTGTTCTTTACGGGATAATTAACGCTACCCCACGTTTTTTTTATAATAAGTAAGTACCTACCTAGTCTTTATTTAACATTATGTGCGAGTTCGATGTATACCCTGATAAGGCTTTTGATTGCTTGATCAATTGACTTCAATTCTATGCTCCTGAACATGTATTTATGTATGTTCCAATCTTTTTTTTCATATCATTTCTGACTAGCAAAGAAAGCTATAGTACAATATAATACAAGACTGTTGTACCTACCGATAATTTGACAAGATAATCACATCGAGCTTCATCAGTAAAGTCATTAATTTAGAGTTCAATTTCAATCATTCCGTTTGCCAAAATATTGACGTCAACGAGTTAAATCTAATTCTACAATGTTAATAATATTGACTAATCGTTACGCTAAATTGCGCGCTTGTCAATGATGGAGCATTTAATGGGAGCATAATTACCGAGTGTGCAGACTTACATCTGCCAAGTCACTTTCGGCTCTGATTAACGACTCGGGTACTCGAGTGCTGGGACTTTTAATTGGCTGGTAACGAGCTGAAAGTTTTTCTAAATTAATGCATGGGAATGCCCAAGAAGGTTTTCTCATTTATTCTTTCGACGGTCGTTAGAAAGTGAGCGTGATGCGAATGTACACGAAACGTGGTTTCTTTGCGAATCTGCGTGCCCTTCATTGCATAGATTAGGATCTTAGACATGTGCGCAATTAGTAGTAGAAGAAAACGGTATATCTTCATGTACTTAATGGAGGACATATCTCTTATTGTTCTAGTAGATTTATTAAACAGATGGATAGAGTTAGGATATCTAGTTAGACTAGGGGTTATTCATAGGCATGTGGGGATCAAAATAAGGAAGTAGGATATCTATTATCTATCAAGTTTTTCTTAAAAGTTAAGTACCTTTTAAGAAATACTTGATTTGAAGTATATATACTTGTAGTTCTATTGGTTACGTTGGTGTGCCATCATAATCACCTACCTTTTTCGGCTACGGTAATAACCATGAACGGAAGCATTAAGTATTGACATCTTCGTATAGCTACGAGTACCTCATATAATTGCATTCATCTAATTTCGACAAACTTTTTTTAGTGTTGATTTAAACAAAGATTACCTGTCTGTATTATATCATTTATATCCCATTCATCACAAAACTTTGCGTGGGTCCAAAACTGACTCACACACCTACCTATATTGAAATGTCAATGAACGGATGTGTGTTACGTAAGATCATTCATTACAGGCAGGCCGTAACGTAGACGCCGTGGTTCTTTTTTGGGCACTAATGGACGAAACCATTATAATAATAGTGAGTAAAATTCGTTACACGGCAATATTTCCTTTTTTAAGCACGAATGCGTAATGTACCGTGAGATTAATGTGGATCTTTCATTCTTCGGAATTATTTAATACAGTAAATTTTTAAAACATAAAAAAGTTGCGTCAGCTATTACTTGTGTGACTACATTTATTTAAACTTTGTCCATATTATACTAAGGCCTTTGCCCAGCAGTGGGACACTGTATAGGCTTATAATAAAAATAAAAATAGTAAGTTTTAAATATAATCTACCGATGAGAAGTATGAAACTTTAAAATATTTTTTTTTAAATATGAGTTTGAGCCGAAATGACAAAACACTTGCAAGTCCATTATTTTTTCATGTTCTCCAACTTATAATCAAACCTGTAATTAACTAGCAATTTGCTTGAACAAAACAGAAGTTAGAGGGTTTGGTCACTTTTCAGGACTTTGGAGGACGATTTCTCCTAATGAGTAGGTTGAGTTTGGGCAGCTAAAAAGAATACGTGTGTTATTTTAGACTACTCTATAACATATATAAAAATAACTCAAATCGGAGCCGGACAGTTGGGTACCTTTCTTTGTAAGTACGATACATTGGCTATACTGTGTATTTATGTGTATGATTATTGATTATGTAGAGTTGATCCTGCTCAATTCGCCTAAATAACTCTGTATTAGGGGAGATGCGTGTATAATGATCCCTTAAAGTGAAATGATCCCCCCTCTTATCTGAGCAACTACTGATGCCATCTATCTAAATATGCATTAAACGTCTTCCCCGTGTGACCCCGCCAGTTGCCTCGTAAAGTGTCATGGCGGTATGAGCACGTAGCGTGATTTTATTAGAAAATAATTAAAACATATACGTCTAATCTACGGTAGCCTATTTTCCGAATTCCATTACTTTTAGCATGTTGCGTTTTATTCAATTTATGTTTCACTGTCGGATCTTAATGATGTTTATCTATACTTTAAGGATGTTTATACTGAAGCAAGTTGAATTTGAAAGTTATATTTTTGTCGATATTTCAAATTTGGTGTTTGAGGTCAAATGATCCCTTTTCGTAGGCGTAAAATGATCCCTGGAATCATTTTACCCCCTAAGTAATTTACTATGAGCATTTCCTGTACAGGCCATAACATATCATGTCGCGAATTTATGTGCGCAAAGGCACTTACTTCCGAAAAAATTACCTTAGGAAGAAGTACTAAGGGCTCTTAATGCGATTAAATTATGGATTGCCTTTTCAAATAGCAAGCAAAATCTGTGCCACTGACGGCGTTAAAAATAAGGCCAAAAAAAAAAATAGCACTCATCTTTTGAAAATAAAGAAACGCTGGAATCGACTGACTTAAATGATTAAAACGAAGAAATCTTGATATTATACAAAGGAATCATCTGTGATTATTTTAACTCTACCCTAGGGATCGTTTTATACATACCTATGTATAAAATGATCCTTTACTAAACCTTTAGAAAACATAACATTATTTAAATATATAAAAAAAAAACACGAGAAATAAGTATGCAGTTACTTAGTTAAGTAAATGGACTATTCATAAAGACCTAAATCTTGTGTTTTGGTCTCCAACTGTGAACACAGTGAAGTTTCTCCCTTAAGGGGATCATTATACCCACATCTCCCCTACTGTTTCAAATGGGTCGAACGAAATTTTAAGTTATTAGCAAGAGTATGGGTATTTGGTGCACTTGTAACATGACATATGCAACAGTGTGTACACAGTACAACATATATTATGAAGAAATGGTACACTGCACAACTCTACAACTGTGCATTGCTCGCACAGAACATATTAAAGAGGTTAGAATGGCTATCGCGCGCAGTTGGTATCGGAACCGGTGTCGCCGCTCGTTCCTCTCCACATTTACTGACACTCGCGCAACGGTAGTAAAAAACTTGTGTGCGTGGTGAATGGATACGCCTCCTTTAGACAGATTTGATGTCTGGCTTCTTAATCTGAAGGTTATTGTGGCGCAAAAGGCATGTTTACTTCGTTTTTCGGTCAGCGCGGGCGAGAGGCATGCGAGCGTTTGCTCAAAACCGGCGGCGACACGTACCCTGCTCGCATCGCCATTCTAACTTGTTCTGTGATTGCTCGCTACTTTTTCTTAGGAATCTGCAAATTTGTTAATTGTAGTTAGGGTTGCCAGATCGAAAGCCGCTATTATCGGGAAAAAATATCAATTTTTCGGGATTTAGGGCCTTAAGTCGGGAAAAAAAAAAACCTATCAATTAAATTAATTGTATTAAAAACAACGATATTTTACATTATTGGCACTACGTCAGCTGCTCTGCCCACTCTCGCTACGCGCGCCCCGCGCGCGCGCTGTCGGGCTCGACGCGGGTCGCTTGCTCGCTCGACAACAGTTCGGAACTTGAAATTATTGTTTTATAACGTGAAGCTGTTTTTCGGGACAATTTTCACTTCGTCGGGAATCGGGAACACATGCTAAAAATCGGGAGAATCCCGCCGAATCCCGACCATCTGGCAACCCTAATTGTAGTAGTAGTAGCCGCACTAGCCGTAGCAATAGAATGCCGTTGAAGTCCAGCTATTTCTGTATAACCGGTACTCCGATAAGTCGAACGGAACATATCTACATCCGAACTGGTGACGCAGATGATAGCATGCGCCATATGTACCCATAATGGGTAATTAAAACTGGACATCAGATAAAAACACATGATTCTCGACATGTTTGCGAATACTTACCTACATATGAAAACTTGGTCCAGATTTCAGATAGACAGACCAATTTAAGATAACTAGCGACCCGCCCCGGGTTAACAAATTATACATAAACCTTCCTCTTGAATCACTCTATTTATTAAAAAAAAAACCGCATCAAAATCCGTTGCGTAGTTTTAAAGATCTAAGCATACAGACAGACAGACAGTCAGACAGACAGATAGCGGGAAGCGACTTTGTTTTATACTATGTAGTGATAGTGATAAAATGCAACCGTAGAGTAACTAAACTTAAGGAGTTTAGCGCGCATCTTTTTTTGCGACGGACGGTACAGTGGCAGAGGTTTTCAAAAATATATTTTGATGATACCTTTTCGTTTTATGAATAATGTAGAACTTTTTTTGGAAAATTGTATTTTCATCAACAAATCAAGCATTTGCATTAAAAAAGGCGCCATTGTCATTTGATGATGTGCAACTGCTGATGGAGACTTGAACGGAATTCCTCAATGATTTTTAGTAGTTTAATTTACAAATCCAGCATTATGGTCAAATGGAACAACTGATGAACACCAGAATGGCACATACCACACACCTCTTCGACAAATATTTTGTATCATAAGTAATTGGTTGGGCAACGCTTGGACATGGCATGAGCAGATGTGAATTGTGACTTACCGCTTTGACCTATTAAAGATCGCACGTGTTCTTGGCGTCATCGTTTACCGGTGACCCACCGGATCAGAGGGCCTACCGCGAACCACGTTCGACATGTTGCCTCCCTGTCACACGCTGTTACGCACGAATTTACAAGTGCGATAGAGAGGCAACACAGGGTATATCGGGCGGAACATGTCGGAACTACGCGGGGTGTAGATGATAAGATACGCGGAGCGTGCCGCGGTTGCACGCGTAATTGCTTTACGTGACTCTGCTTTCTCGCCCACTTCGTTATGCTGTTAGGTACGCTTTTGGACATCGTCTTAAATGCAATGGAGCATCATATATAAAATATGATCTTTAGAAACGTGATTCATTTTAGTTCCATTGAAGTGCGTAGGGAAAAGGTGTGTCTAAAGTGTAACAATGTGACTATAAAGATCTTATTTTTAGGAATAAGTTGAAATCCCATGAAAACTTTACTTTTCAAGATACTGATACTAATTTAAATTATTGACTATTTAAACTAGTGGCTCTGTGAGCTGTAGACCTCGCGATAAGCTTAGAATGTCAGGTAGCTATGCATTAGTAGGTATATGGCTATGATTAAATATTTTCACCACACCATCTATCTGGTAAAGGCTGTCTTGTTTGTACAAATACTGATAGCAAAGTTGCATTTTATTCACATGTGAGGCAATGTGATTTTAAATGATAAATATTTAATAACATTAATGTGGATTTGATTTTGTTTGATATCTTATAGTTAATATTTTCTTCGGGTTGGTGTGAAGAAAAATGTTGTGTTTCACTCGGAGGCAAATTTTGTTTACTTAGCCCTCGTGCTTTGAAACCCTCGCAACGCTCAAGATTCCATTTTTCGAACCAATCGCTACGCTCATGGTTAAATTTTGGAACCTTTCGCTGCTCGGTTATCAATGTCGGAGGCAGATCGTAAAATCGGCCATATCGAGATATTCCTAGGCATACCATGAAACGCCGCCATTTCATGATCTGACTAGTGACTACCAGCCATATCGTTCAAACATCAACGTTTGACGATTTGCCTAGCGACGTTTAGGCATATCAAATAAGTAGGGTGTGATATTCCTAGGCATATCATGAAACGCCGGCATTTAATGATCTGCCTAGCGCGACCATCAGCCATATCGTGAAAACTCAAGGGGTGATATTCCTAGGCAGATCATGAAACGCCGGCATTTCATGATCTGCCTAGCGACAACCAGCCATATCGTGCAAACCTTAATGGGCGATATTCCTAGGCAGATCATGAAACGCCGGCATTTCATGATCTGCCTAGCGACGACCAGGTATATCGTGCAAACCTCAAGGGGTGATATTCCTAGGCAGATCATGAAACGCCGGCATTTCATGATCTGCCTAGCGACGACCAGCCATATCGTGCAAACCTCAAGGGGTGATATTCCTAGGCAGATCATGAAACGCCGGCATTTCATGATCTGCCTAGCGCGACCACCAGCCATATCGTGCAAACCTCAATGGGTGATATTCCTAGGCAGATCATGAAACGCCGGCATTTCATGATCTGCCTAGCGATGACCAGCCATATCGTGCAAACCTCAAGGGGTGATATTCCTAGGCAGATCATGAAACGCCGGCATTTCATGATCTGCCTAGCGACGACCAGCCATATCGTGCAAACCTTAAGGGGTGATATTTCTAGGCAGATCATGAAACGCCGGCATTTCATGATCTGCCTAGCGCGACCACCAGCCATATCGTGCAAACCTCAATGGGTGATATTCCTAGGCAGATCATGAAAGGCCGGCATTTCATGATCTGCCTAGCGACCACCAGCCATATCGTGCAAACCTCAAGGGGTGATATTCCTAGGCAGATCATGAAACGCCGGCATTTCATGATCTGCCTAGCGACCACCAGCCATATCGTGCAAACCTCAAGGGGTGATATTCCTAGGCAGATCATGAAACGCCGGCATTTCATGATCTGCCTAGCGCGACCACCAGCCATATCGTGCAAACCTCAATGGGTGATATTCCTAGGCAGATTATGAAACGCCGGCATTTCATGATCTGCCTAGCGACGACCAGCCATATCGTGCAAACCTCAAGGGGTGATATTCCTAGGCAGATCATGAAACGCCGGCATTTCATGATCTGCCTAGCGACGACCAGCCATATCGTGCAAACCTCAATGGGTGATATTCCTAGGCAGATCATGAAACGCCGGCATTTCATGATCTGCCTAGCGCGACCATCAGCCATATCGTGCAAACCACAATGGGTGATATTCCTAGGCAGATCATGAAACGCCGGCATTTCATGATCTGCCTAGCGACCGCCAGCCATATCGAGCAAACCTCAAGGCTCAAAAGGAACGTAAACTTGTATTAAAAGGTTCGATCTGGCAACACTGGACTCGGACGCAGCGCCATATAGAATGCAGCGCCACCAGTGGCAAAAAATGCAATTATTTTACGATGCGATCGGTATGAATGAAGCTAGGAATTAGGAATTCGACGAATACATTGCTCCCATCGATCTGCCGAATCTTTTATAAGACAGATCGTGATATGCCTGAGTTAATTTTAGTCAGATCATGAAATGGCGGTGTTTCATGATATGCCTAGGAATATCTCATCAATTATTTTACGATGCGCCCGGTATGAAGCTAGGAATATCAACGAATACATTGGTCTGACCGATCTGCCGCCTCTTTTATAAGGCAGATCGTGATACGCCTGGGTTAATTTTAGTCAAAACATGAAATGGCGGCGTTTCATGATATGCCTAGGAATATCTCGATATGCCCGATTTTACGATCTGCCGCCGACATCAATATTAGCACGAGTGGTTAAACAACAACTTAGCCCCCTTGTAAAACAAATAATGATTTATATAGACTGTCACAGTTAATGATAATTGCAGCGAGGAAAATACCTATATCATTAAATTGAAATTATTGCAAAAACCGCATGCATTGGATGCGATGTCGATTGTCGTTCGCATAAAATTGCAGATAGCCGTAAATAGAAAACGAAAGTGACTAACAAAGTTTCGATTCACGTCAGTTTTTGTCGATCATCTCGTGTGAAACCTGCGCACTGGTTTTATGTTGATATTATTTATGTGTTTAACAGTACTAAGACTTTATTCTAGCACAGTTAAAGTTTAATTTTCAATTAATAAAATAACTGACGGCCGGTATTTGCACCTTTGATTTATTTAATTTCAATTAAGTTTTATACCAAAAATATGGGACTAAAAAGAGTGACGCTAGCCTATTAGACGAATTGAAGACCTATACCAGTAGGTCATTAGTCAGATAATGTAAACATTAAATCGACATTTCTGTTTCAGATACACGTACTCTTTCACCATCTTTAATTCTCGCTGGCATTCGAAAACAAGAATAAGACAATCTAAAAGTCATCGTTAAACGTATTTAACCATCTAACATTATCTGAATGATCTTTTAATTCGGCTTCAACAGTTTCAAATTGCCAACGTGTCCAGCGATTTTTAAACGTCAACTTTGTAATTAATAATTGAGTAGTTAGTCAGAAATGTAATGAAAATTTAGTGCAGCTTTCACTGTAAGTACGAAGACGTTGATCAACGAGCATAAATCAGACAATAATCTCTAGGCTTTATATCCATGTCGGAACAACCCGACCAGTATAAATTTGACCTACGACCAAGAATGTCTGTTACAAAACTTAAAATCAACTTATACTAGGACGGGCCTAGACAATAAAGACAAGGTGTTTTAAAAATAAAATAGCTGCTCCTTTAGTCAACGACTGATGTCTATGAATCTATATATATCTGTCAGAATCATTAGAGATTTTAGCTATAGGTACGTACGTAGATAGTAATAGGCAACCCGCAGGCCTAGACCAACAGCAATTTAATAGGATTTTAAGTAGTAGGTATGTAGCTCTACTCAAAGAGTCGCATAGATTGGTCTACTAGACCAGTCAATACAATACAGACATTATAATTGATTATTTGAAAACAATTATCTGATAATGCTCAACTCATCAATCAGTTAAATAATTGGTTCCGTTATCGAAAGTTATCTACATGATGCGTGTGAATGTGAATTGAATACCTACTCGTTAAAATTGTTTAAAATTAATTACTGTGAATTGTAATGCACTTAACATGAATGATGATGAGAAAAAAACACTTACAGCTTTATTAGAATTTATAAAAAAATCGGAAAACTACAATTTTTTTGTAGCATAATAATGAAAACTGAAAGCATAATAATGTGATAAATAATGTACGTACAATTTATGTAGGTAAAATGATAAGTGTATTTTAATCAATATGACAGTACCTACCTAACACCAATCTAGATAAAGATCATAATTCCAAATTTGAAGCAAATCGCTTAGCAAAATCAATACATAAAAAAATTACAGTTCAAGGAACCACACAATAAGGGACTGTCATAAGAGGGGCTCACAAAAAATACAGACTCCATTAAATGCAAGGGCCGATTTTCTATCCACTCACTGCTTTTGGCAACTGTAGTTGCCAGCTGTCACCCTTGTATAAGGTCATTGACTATATGTAACTACAAATACATAGGCCTATTTTGTATTAGATTATATTGAAAAATTATAAGAATGCACAAAACACGCACAAAAGAAACATCAAACAGGTAGTCATCAAAGCCGCAGAGAAGCCCGTGTTGCGGTGGCCGCACTCTGAGATATCTGAGTATACTATTATCAATATTATCATGTACTACTTATGGTTATGATTTTGGTTGGGCGCTGGCCCACATTGGTCGCCTTTCTTGCCGAAGCGCCTAATTGAGCACGCCGGCACCTGCTATCGAGTCTATTATTATAATATCGCCGCAGATTAGAAGAAAATAGAAAATGCCCGAGGGCCCGCTTTCTTGCAGTAACTGGTGCTACAGCCTAGTTACACTTCCAACCACCTGGGTAGAGCCACAAAAAATACAAACAGACAATCCTCATCGTATTAAAGTCTCTTGATTCGGATGCCTAATGACTAATAATTTTGCGCAAACGTTACGCTTACGCGTCTCCGTTACGGCGTGGATGTCGGTTCGTTTTTGCACCGCACGTGCATATTATTCAATTACTAAATAATCTAGAAAGTTAGACATTAATCATGCGTTACTAACGAATGGTTAATGGCAGTAATCGTTATCATTTCTGGTTAATATAATTATTTATGGTAAAATTGGTAGCTTGTTGTAATGTCATATCGTGTAAGAGCATGTGTGTTCACGTTGGTTGTCTCATATCAAGAGATGAGACTTTCTAACTAGCGATCGAGTGTCTGGGGTGAAATCGGCACGCCTCGCGACAACATTATAGTCGCGCTGTACAAGGACTGCTAGCACTCATGGGAAAATGCTTTCCCCAAAACCTGATTGCTGGCAGTTTACAAAAACTTGACTGCTGGTGAAGGCAAAGAGGAATTGCTTACCTGCAACAGCGAGAGATCTTTGGGTTGTAATTGTAAATCTGCGATAAATGAGAGATTAATCATAAATCTTAAATTAATTCATTTACACGTATTTATGAAAATAGGTATTTAAATTGCCGACGTAAGAAAGCTAAAGCAAAAAAAATACCTATCTTATACCTAAACGAGCGATTCTTGTATGTATGTTATGTAATTCTTGTATATATTTCGGGGATCTCGGAAACGGCTCTAACGATTTCGATGAAATTTGCTATACGGGGGTTTTCCGGGGCAAAAATCGATCTAGCTGGGTCTTATCTCTGAGAAAACGCGCATTTTTGAGTTTTTATGTCTCCCAGAGATTTATTCATTATAGTATTTGCAACATGCCCAATGTACCTACGTTTTCACACCCTTCCTATAATAGCTAAGGTCAGTTCTAGGATAAGTATTGAAAAACATTATGAATAAGGTACAGGTTTTCATCCGAATTACGGTATGTAACGTAAAAACACGGCGACACTCATTGTCTCGATCAGTATTTATTTATGTTAAAAACGCCGCCACGTAGGTAATGAAGTAATAAAGTGTCATCAACGCAAAGCCTAAAATTGCACGTAAACAACCCGTATAACATATCAAATCGTGGCGTGTGTGGCACGAAATGTCCTGACTTTATATCAAGTCAATGGTGGCGAAAAGGTTTAAAGGAATTAAATCATAAATCATAAATCATTTATTTTTCGTGATAAACTAGTTAAACATACAAAAGACACTATAACACTTATTAAGGCCTATGAACGCTTATAATTGTTGGCGATCGATGATGTATCTTCTATACTGTCCAAGTACCTTTAATGCCATTGATAGCGTAGGTATGCGTGACATTTTTGTATATACAAATGGAGGTCAAAAGGTTAACTGGACATCTATTCCCACAATAATAGTAATTAATAATAAACGATACGTTTGGAATTGTATGCAAGCGTGTTTTAGATTGTATGCACTCCCTTGCACTAGAGCGTAACCAAATTTACAAATGCGACACTCTCAAAATTATTTAATTACCTAATTGTTTCTGTATTACTACATAATTTAGCGTCTTTATTAGGGTATGAAAATAATAACAATTATTAACATAATAAGCAATTGGTCCAGTGCCTATTATTATTATATTATACAAACTCGCCCACGCAACCCCGTGAGCCTATCATGCAAATAATTGCGACCTTGCACAAGGTGAAGGCCGCTGGCGCAACGGGAGCGGCCGCACAGAGAAACATGCAGGCAGTGCATCCGGCGGGCTGCACTCGGTCAGTGGGTCACCCCACCCTCGTGGTGGCGGTGGGAGTTGGAGGGGCTAGCGGGCGGGCTCCAGTCGATGCCGGCATGGTAGCGCGCGCGCTCCGCTAGCGCCCCCGGCGACATGTGCGCCATAGGCTAGTGCTTCTCTTGAACGTGTTCCGTTGGTTACAGGCGCTGAACGCCCCTGGACTGAGACTATGAAGAGGACCCGGTTACTGCTCGCTATCGCGACGCTCCTATTACAGGTTAGTGTTATGTTTTTTTTTTACATTTAATCGCTAAATGGTGTTTTTTGAAAGTTTTCAATTTCTTTTAAACAAAATTAGTTTGTCAACGACTTAAAAAATTTAATTCAATAATAATTGTGGTAAAAAATTACTGACCTAATTGTATAAAAATACGCAAATAAAGCTCTAATTGACTAATTGTCTATTTCGTGGAGTAGAATTTTAACTTAACTTTTCTCTTGCTCCAGATTTTTATATTTTTATCAATGCAGATTAAAGATAAATCGAATTTGTGAAAAATCAAAAGTTTATTTTGCCATGTATCCAAACATACATCTCTATATGTGTATGTATAAATGAATAAAGTTGTTTTCAATTTTAGAAACCTACTCGTTAATCTCCATAATAACGGAAGACCCGCTTTCAATAAATCATAATTAGCAAAAACTTTATTTAGTATGTATACGATTTTCTAAAAAGCTCAGTGAGCAATGTCCAGAGGCCATCAAGCGGTCTATCAGAGCACGCTCCTGCGTATACCGTTCAGTCCAATATGTTCGCGGGATAATGGAGCAACATAACCGTCCACTAACGTTTCTTCACACTTGAAACTGCGCCGGTATCATTCCTGATTGCGATTTTGTAGGAAAACTCCTCCGTTGTTAGATTTAGAAAATTATGAACACGATGTTTGTGGTAATGGTAATGTAACACTAAAATCTGTAGTTGATCAGTTCAAGGTGTGTTTGGATATCTTGGAGCAGTTTCTCTCTTTCTCTTTCTACGATAGTTCTTTTATTTTTGATAGTAACAAAACAAAATATCTTGCATATTATGATAATAATTGTCGTACTTATGATAACTGAATTTTGTGCCATTGAAATAATTCTTAAGTCAAAGGAACATTATGCAAATAGTTAAAAACAAAAAACTACCTAGTCAATCCTAGGTATGTCAGTTAAAAAGTGAATTAGTTAGTGGATTATGCTACGGAAAACTGTTCGGATGTGTTCATTTAGTTTCAATAGCAATATCATTAAGTTTCGATGCCGTTTATAAAATATTGGTGCTAGATTGTTCGTTACGTTACTTTAAAAAACCAAGTGTCTGACTGATCGTAGACGGTCTATTACTGTTAGCACTTCTGGTGGTTCTCATTGCACTTAGCGCGGCGTGTGCGCAGATCGAGTATTCCGATTGCCCAACGACGGTTGGAAACCTCGAGGTTCATACTATAACCTATGAATCATGTAGAGCGAACTTATACCGGTGGTAAGAATTGCTTGCACTCGCCAGGCGGTTGCAATACCAGGCACGTTCTAGGCATGCTTGCATTATTCAGCTTTTTCTGTTCGCGTTCTCAACAAGTGGGCTAATGATTCCGTTAGCACATCCACAAAACGACGGACCATTGGATACTAACTGCATAGCCCGTAGTTTATCAGTGCTGGATGGAATCAACCTGTGAAAACTGTATTACGTTTTAAAAGAAATTAATTGATCGAACTGATACGGTATTAGAACTGCCCTCAAAATAGAATTAATAAAATCTTTAAAACTATGTGAAAACTATGAAACCAAAAATAATTTAGAATTGTACTTAATCATTTATCAACTCATTTTCATTTGAGCTAAGTCGTGCTTGTAAAAGTCCGAAAAACGTACATAATACATGTTGTATTTATTTCGGAACATCCCGGGTTTATCAATGATAAAACCTATTACTTATAGATAATAGAAACTCGTCTTAAAGGAAACATCACACGGAATAACCGCTATCTCGCAACACGCGGTTTTGGATAGTAAACGGTATAGTACAATATATTTGCATAAGACCGCTTCCCGCGCTCGCTGAAAAGCATTGAGTCGTTCACCGCCAAAACGTATTTTACATTGATCACTTTCACTAGTTTCGCAGCTTTGTACGTAAATGACGTAACCCGTCGTGCGGGCGATTTCATTTTTGACTGCAGTCCATTATAATACGGGTTGGCAAGTGATGTTGTTAGCCGATCGTAATAGCAACAGATAACTATTACGTCTTACCGGCGTCGTGATCGGGTCATCAAGCGATTCGCTTCAGTCGACAACAAGTTCATTTTCAGTATTTTTTAATCGATTTTTTATATCGTGCGTCTACGGCTAAAGTAAAAAAACGGTTATAGGAAATGAAAATCTCTTCTTTATTTGTGTGTTATTTCTCCAGGTCTATAAATAACTATTATTCGCTAATATCTTAAGCTCGCTTATCTTTTCTGAAAGTTGAAACTAAGTAAATACATAAAATTGTCAATAACAGAACATTTGCAACTTCGCAATAGAAAGCAATTTGTCATAGAAAGTGCAAACGGATGATCACTTTCGTTTGTCGGTGTATTTCAGCAATCCATAATATCACAATAGCCTATTAGGTGCTTTGATTTATCTACTGGCCGTACAAAAGATGCTGCATTATGCGGTAGGTAGTTTGTTTTATATTCATCTGTGAAATTGATTGTGATACATTGGTCATGCACTCAAAATGCATAACAATTGGAGATATACTAGATAATAGAGCTCTCTATTAATCAATCATGTTTAAAAACCAATTGTAACAAACATGTGCATGTCTGCTTCGCAAGTGACCGATTGTCGTTATCTATCTATCTATCTAATACCTTTAAACGAGCAATTCTTGTTTATTTATTTATTTATTTATATATATTTCGGGGATCTCGGAAACGGCTCTAACGATTTCGATGAAATTTGGTATATAGGGGTTTTCGGGGGCGAAAAATCGATCTAGCTAGGTCTTATCTCTGGGAAAACGCGCATTTCCGAGTTATTATATTCACCCAGATATTGTCTTTTGTATGAGGGCTGGAAGCGCGCGAGGAAGATATTCACTTCGGTTAAAATGTCGTTTAAAATTAATAATTTTACATGGAATACCTATTCGAAAGTTGAGGCAAATTACCATACAAAACCAATAAACTTGTGTCATAATAAAGAAACTTGACGAAGTACCTAATCAGCGCACAGAATTAGGAATTAGAATGTAATTTTATTGAAACAAACGCTAATAACTAAGTTCATCGCTTCGGTATCAATCAAAATAATTGTAGCTTCTGTTTATAATTGTTTTACATCAAAATATTATTATTTATCAATTTTGATAACACGGAAAAATTCCAAAATTGGGTGAAGTAGACACAGTAGTAATAATACATATCAATTGCACATATATACACTCATGGACAAAATTAGAGGAATGCAAAAAAATATGATTAATTAAGTAGGTACGATAAATTTTCATGCAAGATTTGGTTCAGTTTTTTTAAATATTCTAATAGAGACTTCAACATTTAAGTAATCCTGTATTTAGTATCAAAATGCGACCTTTGTAAAAATGACAATATGAATATATTTGTCCTTTTTTATTGTGAGACCGTGTACCACATTATTACAATCTATAAATTGTAAATACAGATGTCAATCACAATGAAAAAATCAACGATGACCAACTCTGGCCAACGTGGGACATCCGTATAATTTACAATTTATAGATTCAAAATTAATATGTTGCAAGTGTCACAAGCAACGTCAAATCCCAATTGAAGTACCTCTCAAACGAATGCTTTCACGCCGCGGGCCGCAGGGAAAGTACTCACGACCGGCCCTACGAGGGTTCAAGTTCATGTTCACGCGCAGTATGCGCACAGTCAAGATAATATGCGGTTACAAATCTCAATTACCACGATAACTCTGGCGTACTTTTACGACCAGTTTTCGGCAACGAAATACCTTCTATCGTTGCATCAATCTTACCAATTAAGCACCTAATACAATCATGTAAAATATTTTCATCGCTCGTTTAGTTTTGATTTTATGATTTTAATTACTAACTACGATGTACGTAATTTATGAGTAGGAACACTTTAATTTAGATGGAAAGCGCTTTGCCTCGCGGCGTAAGGCCTTTAACGAGTATATATGTACATTGCATTCGCGAGGCGGTCTGTTTAATTGTATATCTTTAAACGATAAAGTACCTACTGAATATCTTTCAACCAGAACCCGATAGAACGGGATCTTTGAATCAACGAATTCACTAGAAAAAATCCTCAAGATTGTGCATTAAATTTTTGACAACCGTATTGTGATCTAATAAAGCGCTACGATTTTTCAAAATCTCCGCTGGTTGAACCTACAGCACCTGCAAATTGCTCAGTACATTTTTACCACTATTACAAGTATTGTTTTGAATATTCCGATTCAAAGCGTTCTCAAACTTTTCTTACAACATGTCTTTGCATTGTGTGTCACAATAAAATAGCAATCCGAACGCACGATCACGCATTAACCTAAGTCGAAGCGGGTATTTAAAAGAATCAGCATGCCATCGCATCTCATAGTGTCGTACGCACCTGAAACACACTTCCCACGTCCTCTGCTCGGGAAATTAGATGTATTACGCGAACAATGTTAGCCATGCGGGTCGACGAGTAGTGGGAACGATTAAAAAGTAGCTATAGCATTACCTACATCTAGTAATGGGACATAATAACTTTCAGTTCGTGTAAATGGGCCATAGGCTAAAATTTAGAGAGGTAGTTTGACATTTCTCAGCAGACAGGAGCTTAGCCATCATACTTTACAATCAGATACTTTAAGTTTCGCGGACAGGCGAAGGGCATTTTATTTATTTACGGTGTCGTTTTCATGTTCTCAACCCTGCAATATATTTGTTGTAATAATGAATAGAAAAACCTGGAAATTTTAATATTTTTTTCGTTACGATCCGAGCGACTTTTTCTGGATAATTAGGTTTTTAACGGTTCATGAATCATGAACGAAATATAAAAAAAAATCGGTGTCAACTCCGTTAAAATCGATTTGACGTATCGATTCATTTTATCGGTGTCAAGCAAAAATGCGCGAAGTTATGTTGGTATCCAACTGTTATGGCATCGACCTTGTTGGAGTCGCAAACGGCTGTGAACACAAACAAAATCCGGTCCTATGATTTTGAGAAAATCTCGTTTGTTTGAGCAACTTTCTTACTACGTACAAATATTTGTGGTAAGAATATTGATGTATGCTGTTGCATAACTTCAATGTATAAAATGTTGTACTTACTACACTATACTATTTTTTATCTGATAACACTTCTCACTCTAGAAGACAAGTATAAACATGTAACTTATTAGCAGTGACAATATTAGAAAAAGGTGCGACAAATCAACAATAAAAGTTTTTGCTTCAATAGGCACTAATCATATATGTACAGTTGACTCTCGTTAATTCGAAACTCAAATGACTTTTAAAATACATATTACGAATTATCGAAAGTTGAAATATCAAATGGTTCGAAATTTTTGAGAAAAAAAATATGAAAGTTCGAATTATTGAGTAGGTAGGTTCAAATACTAATTAACTGAAACTTTTTTACTATACCTATACATACAGAAAAGGTTAGTTTCGGAAGAAGTCTGAAACATGTGTTTACTTCAATGCACATTGCTGAGACTGATCTGAAAATTATTTTGCAACATCACTTGTCTTCCCACCTACCTCCACTTTTTTGATTAACTCCTTCTTTCAGCAATCGTCAAGCATTTATACGTTTTAGGACTCGTAACTAACACTAACTTTTAATATGTACACATAACCAACGAAACAGTGCAACGACGAACTTGAACTTGTCTCAAAATGTGAGGTCTATTATTACCTCTGTGAGGTCTGCAATCTGATAACTTCGAATTGTAGAGTGTTTGACGCCTATGAGTTCGAATTAACGCGTCGTTTTGTTACTTAGCGTTGATTATTTTTGTTCGTATTACCAAGAGCTTAAAAATGTATTGATTTATTTCGAAATATAAAGAGATATTCTAGGGAACTCGTGATAACTTCGAATTATAGAAAGGTTCGAATTATCGCAGGTTTAAATTAACAAGAGTCGACTGTATACCTATCTGACTATACAATAGTCCCACAAAACAGTATTGACAGTTAGACTCTGGACTGGTACAGTCAGCTGCAGAGAAAAGGTACCATCCCTGCATAGAAGTTTGTATGCAGGCGTGGTACCTTTTCTCTGCAGCTGACTGTACATTAGTGTGGCTAATACTTAAAATCGTTTAATTCGGTTATACATAAATATAACGTGAACCTACATAAAAAACCGTTTCCCACAAGTAATGAGCCAAACCCTGATATCTAAAGGTTGAATCATATATAAATACCAGCCGCTGTTTGCCAAATGAAGCTCATGTTTGGGGGAAGCGGATGTGGTTTACGTCGGATCTCATACTTTCACCTGCGCGGCGGCGGCGGCGCAGCTCGCCGAGTCGCCGCGCGCGCACCTGTCCCGCGCGAGCCCACTAATTACTCCCATCTATTGCGATTAAAATGATAACTAGGTACTCTCATGCTACACGGGTTAATCAAAGATAAATAATTGTTCAGATTAAATACATTAAGTGGCAAAGCTAACGATTACTAATATACAATCATGATTTGCTGAACAACTGGAACTATAAAACAAATGACGCGGATTTACTACCATTAAGAAATTCAATTACATTTTTATGTCGTTTTCCAATAATAATGCTTTACAGTTAGAACTTCAGCCTAAGTATTACTTTAACAGTAACCGGCCATCCAGATAATTGATAGCGTGATTACGAGTGTTAATTGCATCATAAGCACTTAGGTACTATTAGTTAATGATCAATTTAAGTGATACTTCACTTGTGATAGTTACACAGCACGGGCACTAAATATCTGACAACCTTCGATCGGAAGTGAAAGCCCTTAAATATTATGAGCCTGTACGTAGAGGGCTGTCAAAGAAAGCTCTAGTTGTTAAAGAGCCGCGCATGTTTTATAGGTCCGGTGTTTTCTTCCGCAACTGACAATCTCGATCAGTAGGCAATTTCTAACCGGTTTAGAAAACGCGAGCGTACGCATCGCCCGCGCCCAGCCGCCGCGCCGCCAGCGCTGGTAGCTATTCTTGTGCGCCGGTCAAGCCAGCACCCAGCTCTCGCCCCATATACATCTCCACTTCCACATACTGGAATTAAGGCCTTAAAACGCTTACTGCAACCTAGAGCTTGTTCTCTCGACATACAAAACCAACGCGAAATCTACAGCCTCAGCTGGTTCCTGTTAAATAGTAACTCCGTTGCAGAAACATTCTTAGAATGACAATAGCTACTTGCAGCTGCAAACGGGAGCTCAAACGTGGAACAATACGGCAAAAATCGTGAAAGCATCTTCGGAACTCATCTAAGTAGTATGATTGCTTTGATTAATATTATAATTGGTCCCGCGAGCTATCCATCAGTGTAGAAAGTCGGAAAGAACGCCGTCGCTCGCGGGACGAGCGCCCGCGCACGCGTCGCGTGGCGCAACTAGAGTGCGACGACAACGCGCCCGCGGAATGTGCTCTACCAATGCAATTACCACAATCAAACCATATAAAACTACTGCTAATTAATTTTATATAAGTATTATTTTTAGAAATATAAATTTAACACTTTCAATTTCTCTTAATTTCAGGATGCAAGATGCGAAACAGCGGTGGACTCTGCTTCGTTGCCGCTGGAGCACCGCGCGGGCGGCGGCTATGGCCCGCCTCTACCCCAGTCACACTCCGACGACCCGTGGCCCTTAGCGACGCCGGATAGCCCAAAGATCAAACATTTGCAAGTGCAGTGCGAAAAAACTCATATGCGAGTTAATATTGAATTCGATCGTCCATTCTATGGGATGATCTTCTCTAAAGGTTTTTATAGCGACCCTAGTTGTATGCATCTAAAACCTGGCACAGGACACCTCAGTGCCACGTTTGAAATCTTCTTGAACAGCTGTGGCATGTCTAGCTCTGCAAACCACAACGTTGCTACTTACGGAAGTCCGACTCCGAGCGGATCCTACGTTGAAAATACGATTATTGTCCAGTACGATCCCTACGTCCAAGAAGTTTGGGATCAGGCAAGAAAATTACGATGCACCTGGTATGACTTCTATGAAAAAGCAGTCACATTCAGACCCTTCCAAGTGGATATGTTGCATGCAGTCACGGCGAACTTTCTTGGCGACAACCTGCAGTGCTGGATGCAGATACAAGTCGGCAAAGGACCCTGGGCTTCTGAGGTGTCAGGCATAGTGAAAATAGGACAAACTATGACAATGGTGCTGGCAATAAAAGACGACGAAAACAAATTCGACATGCTTGTACGAAACTGTGTCGCGCACGACGGCAAGCGAGCACCTATACAACTTGTAGATCAATACGGCTGCGTAGTAAGACCTAAAATAATGAGCAAATTCCAAAAAATAAAGAACTTTGGACCTTCAGCATCAGTCGTATCCTTCGCATACTTCCAAGCATTTAAATTCCCAGATTCAATGAACGTACACTTCCAGTGTGTCATCCAGGTATGTAGGTACAACTGCCCTGAACCTAAATGTGGTGGTCTTGGAGCTGATTACGGTGTACCACTACTAGGTGGCAACTCTCTCAGCGCTGGGGAATACGGAGCGCCAAACTCACCTCATGCTGAATATGGACCTCCACCACCGTCGCCGCATGGCGAGTACGGAGTACCTCCGGCGTTCCCCGACCCACGACACCCCGCAGACGCAACCGGCTCCTTCTCAGAAAAACGTGACGATGCTGTTCCACCCCCTCAGGCACAAGTCTCTTCTACACCTAATGCACCTAGCCCATCTTCCCCTGCGCCGTCGCGAGATGAGGACGAAGTGAATCTACCACCCCCACCACCACCGGGCCGTCGCGGCGTATACAACACAGTCAAGAGGAAAGACGAAGCTCATGGTAATCTCGCAACTCTAGGAGGACGACCACGATCAGTAGAAGATTTGCCAGAAAGATTAGTGGGCGCGAGACGGCGGAGAGAAACATCAACGCATTCACGCATTTACAAGCGTGACGCTCAAGAAATGACAGATGTAAACACAAGTCGTACAATTCAGGTTGTAGCACCGGGTGACGTTAATTTCGCATTGAATAACGCAGCGGGTAACGAAACAGTAGTTATTCAATCTCCCGCGAGCGATCCGGAGACGATCTGCATGTCGGTTCCGTCGTTTGTGGCGGGTCTGGTGATGCTGCTGCTGGTGCTGGTGGTGGCGTCACTGGTGGCTGCCTTCCTGTTCGTGCGCGTGCGTGCGCTGGATCGGAAGGGCGCGCACGGCGCCGCCGCGTACTACGAGACGGATTATGTGAAGCACGCCAACTAGCTGGTCAGTGTGTCGGTGTGTGTGTGACGCGAGGACGTTCCATAAACTCTTCTCGGATCCAAAGAGCGTGCGTGCTTCGGCCCCGGCCGGACGGCGCCGCGGCTGTCGCGGTCGCGATCGAAGCCCGGTGACGTGTGACTTATTTATTTAGTTATTTAATGAGCGTGATGTCTTTGTTCGACTGTTTTGTAAATTATTTTATTCGTGTGAAACGCACTCTGTACTGCCTTATACCTATAGTCGATACGTCTGTTGTAATTTTGTAAAGAGTCGTAAGTAAGGAAAATAGTCCTTAAGTTGTATACCAATTAAAGTGTCGTGTGGAAAGTTTGTGTGTGTTTTACATTTTATGGCTCCTCTACACGATGGGCCAGCGCCGGCCACTCCAAGGGACGCATTTATGCGTTACAAGGAGCAAGTGATATTGCTATCTCATTCTACCGCATGGCTGCGTCCCTTGGAGTGGCCGGCGCTGGCCCATTGTGTAAAGGAGCCATAACTGAGTGTTCATTGTACCCTAAAAGTAGTTAACAAACTGGTAGCCCTAGAAAAAGTATTGTATCTCATCAGCATGAGATAATATTACATAACAATTTAACACTATCCTGGCAACCATGGAAAGAAATATTTTTACTAAGCATTTAATTTTAGTTACTTGTAAGTATGACTATTTTAAACACTACTACAAATATAACTGAAATAGGTGTCATAAATGCAGCAATGATTAGGTACCTGTGGTTGCAATTACCTATAGACTAGCCTTATAAGTAGTTTCGCCATTTTCGTCTGCCTGTCCGTGGCTTGGCTCACTGACCGAAATCCAATAATGGAGTAAAATATATTTAAAAAATGGATACTTCAATTTAAACTCAAAAAAGAAAATTTGAAAATTATCAAAGTTTCAAATTTTTGGCGAAAGGAAAATTTTGTGTTTGCTACGAAGATGCTGCTATTAGAAGTACCTAAAAATAGAATTCGACAAGGACAGTGTTTAAAACCCTCATTTTGTCTCGTTTTTATTTGAAAAGTTCATAGTTTTAATCGTTTTAAGTAGCTTTACAAGAACTCCGGCTTGCCAAAACATTCCAGTTTTTAGGGTTCCGTACCCAAAGGGTAAAAACACTAAAAACAGGACCCTATTACTAAGACTCCGCTGTCCGTCCGTCCGTCCTTCCGTCTGTCACCAGGCTGTATCTCACGAACCGTGATAGCTAGACAGTTGAAATTTTCACAGATGATGTATTTCTGTTGCCGCTATAACAACAAATATTAAAAACAGAATAAAATAAAGATTTAAGTGGGGCTCCCATACAACAAACGTGATTTTTGACCGAAGTTAAGCAACGTCGGGCGGGGTCAGTACTTGGATGGGTGACCGTTTTTTTGTTTGTTTTGCTCTATTTTTGTTGATGGTGCGGAACCCTCCGTGCGCGAGTCCGACTCGCACTTGGCCGGTTTTTATGTTATCAGATGTCAAAGTTGACCCGGGGAAACAAATTTTCGTTAGTATACCATGAATAGTTTAGAAGGAAAGGAAAAACTTTCATCTTGTAAATGGATTTAGATTCCCATACAAAAATATGAGAAGTATCCGAAATTTTACCTCGTGGGCAATTCGCAATTTTGCAACGTATCCGACGGTAGGTACATCAGTATTCGTATCACTTTTTTCGTCGGTTCGCCCTCTAGTACTTGTCACCACTTAAATCTAGTTTCGCGAGATTTAGTTAGACTCCCCACATCTTTCTAATTAGTACTTAATATGGATGGGGTATCTCGGGGCAGACCAGTGCCCCCGCCAAATCGATGCTGATTTACGCGACCTATACTTCGTTTTTTTTTTAGCATTAGAAATTTGGTAAACAATCTTGATGTGTCTTTTAATTGAAAAACACATTTTAAAAATAAGTTACGGTAAATATGTAACAATTATGAATCTAATACGATCTTTTATAGTCTTCTGCTGTCATAAGTAATAGTTATTGATTTTTAAAAAGTGTTTTTCAATTAAAAGACATGTCAAAATCGCTTACCTTCTTTCAAGTTCTTTCTAATGCTAAAAAAACGAACTATACGACTTGACAGGTACATAGCCATCATAGCTGCGCAGTGTCATCGATCATCTGATCATATCCTCATGTAAAGTCTATTTTTTTATTCCGTAGACTAAAATGACATTTCATAGTATGAACATCATGTGTCATTTCATACAATGAAATGTCATTTTAGTCTACCGAATAAAAAAATAGACTTTAGGTAAATAACCAACAAAACAGCTCGGTCGTTTAATATTTGTGATGCAGCATGTCCGTGCCAACTATAAGTATAAGGTAACGTATCTGAAAACGTGCGTGGATGTAATGGCGCAAAAGTGTGAGAAAAGAAATAGATACATTGTGTTAAATAAGTATCACACAAAGAAATACAATAATGGAGTTCTCACGTTTTAGTTAAAATATAGTTCGCGTCACCGACGCCAGTCAGAAGACCATGATCTTCACATAATAATTGTATTTAATTTCAGAATTTAATGAAATACGGGGAGTAATTATTTAATTTATTAATATATTTTACATGTATTATTAATAATATTTTAGAATACTTAACAACAAAATAAAAATGAATATAAATACTATACGCACCTTCCCGATTTATATTTTTCTTTTAAACAAACGTCATTCTCTTACGCACCTTTACTCGTATAACTACGATTAGGTAGTAGGTACGACTTTAATGGGCCTATACGAACACTACTTGTGGAGATTGGCGTACAAATTAAACTTTGTATCTAATTTACGGACGGATTACCGTCACCCTTAGTACACGAACCTTACCTCCACGGCATTTTCTTAGGTGTGGATTTTATTCTTTTTTTCCGAGACCCCGCCAAACACATTACTGATGATTGCGACTCCTGTCCGCATGGATTCTTATACAGCATTCTCAATCTCTTGTCATTCTTATTTCCTATTAAATCTATTAAATCCTGGAACAAATAGCGAATACGTTTAATCTATTTCTATAAAGAGTTGACTACACTTAATGTTACTGTATGAATCGAACGTGTCTACAATCGATTTTCACGTCCACACTGCTTAATAAAGAAGCAAAGGTTCCTTGGAAATCTGGTTCTAAGAATTGGTGTTACTAAATTTCATTTTTCATATTAAAAATCAATTTTCAAACCCAAAAAGAAAACTGGCCTTAAATATATGTTTATTACAAAGGAATAAGGTGCAAACGTGTAAGGTGAGGTGTAAATGCGCCTACCTTTAATACAATACAATACGAATACTCTTTATTGCTCTCAACAGAAGTAGAGGTAAACAACATGTGGTCAAATATATATATATATATATATTAATGGCCCTTACACGGCCAGCGCATTTCGCCCCCCCTCACCTTAAACATATCTTTGACGACGACTGTATCTAACCAATATTAGCAAAAGTAAAAATTATAGTCATATGCTGATAATGACAAATTAAATAGCTAATGCTTACCTTAGAGAATAACGAACTTGTATCTTCCAATAGCAATTTATTTTCATTATGAATGGGGATGGTACGCCTGCTGGTTTTTGTATCATGACACGGCAGTGTTGGCTCCTTTATTGGTGATTTAGTTTGATTTTCGGGTTTCGTGTATTCATTAAAAACTCGAAGGAACCACATCTGCGGAAACATAAACCCGAATCAATAGGTGAACCTATTTGACTCCGCGGAAAGGCAGGTCACGACGAGGCTAGCATAATTTTGAAAATTTATGACAAAAATCGTCATAACCACTAACGACCGGTCACTCAAATAAGTACTCGTAGTCGTAATAAACGATAATAATTACATGATAAGTACCTCATCACTAGAAAGTGCCGGTGATACATTTCTTGAGACAGGTTGACTTCCTCGTGGCGATGCAATAGGATGTTCGGGGGGCACGAGACATTTAGCGTGGAGGGGAGCTGGTAATAAACGAGCACCATGATGCGAGAAAGGAGACTTTTTCCTAAAATGTGATGGAGATATCGCAGTACTAGCATGGTCATATGTCGAATTTCTGCTAGGTAATTTCAAGGCAGAAAAGGGACTCTCAGCAACCAGAGACGGTGGTACGTCGCCGGCTGGTGAGATGCTTGTGGTATAGATAGGCGAGTCGTTGGAAACAGCACAATCTCGTGTGGGAAATTTATGTGGGAATTTAGGCTCGGGCGCGGGCCAGCGCGGAAAATTAGCATTCTTGTTGTTAGAAGGCGGTTTAGATGGAGTAAATTTGGTAACAGGAAGTCGAGGGATGGGGACAGTTTGGTCCTTAGCTAAGACGCAGGCGGTGCAACACGGGCGCGCAACACGCCTTGGAGGTGGAACTGATGATGAGGGAATCTGCGTCGATCTATGTGTTCTCGCACTTTTTCTTTTTTTTCGATTGCTGCTCGCATACTAAAACAATATTTAAGTAAGCAATAATCATGTTTGAACATCCATCAATTTTTCATCAATATTGGCGGAACCCGTGTTGGCGGAATTCGTGTACAGTTTTTTTGTTGTCGTTGTATAGTAACACTCGTTGTAATTCTGTATTATAGAGGACCAACGGACATGTCTTATTGATAAAGGTTTCCTTTAAATATGTAGATTAAAAAAAAACATCCATAATTTGAGTTTCTGTACTACTACTACTAGCCATACCTTTTTTTCATTATTCGGGAGGTTTTGTGGATATAATTTAATAGTGGACAACAGTGATGGTGAACGCGAAGGCATATGCACCCTCCGGCCAGGTGGTCGCGTCCTCATATCTTCCAGCATCTATAAATTTATAAGCAATTGTTTATCCACTACCTAAAGGTTGTCTGGAAGAGATCGCTCTTAAGCGATAAGGCCGCCTGTTGTTTACATCTGTCTTCATTGTGTTTCCATATACATTTATTCTGAGGTTGTGCAATAAAGAGAATTTGTGTTGTATTGTTATGTTTTCGTCTAGTCAGTCAATTTTTTTGAGGTTCTCGCGTTTGTACAAATATAATGTTTTAGTTCAAAAATCACTGATATTGAATGCTTATACTAATAATGGTCATCATCTTATCTTAATCCAACTTACATATTTTACCTACCATTCAATCAGAATAGAAAAAACGGTTATTAGATCAAGAAATTCTAAAATGACAACATACATTTAATCAATTGAACCTATGGCATTAAGAAACTACTTTACGTTATGTATTTATTACTAGTAATTTACGTTACATAATTTGTGTTCCGCTTCCATTCTGTCCGTTCTGCTGCGTAGTGGTTAATCTGATGGCAGGTTTGTGCCAAAGGCGTTACTCGTTGTGGGGGCGCCTCCTGAATGATAAGCTGTATTTAGTATTGATTGATTGGGTTAAAGTCGGTTAGATTCACGTGTAAACATAAATGCCACTATGCTAAGTACTTTAACACTTGTAGCACAAGTCAGGGAAATATGTAAATTTGGTATATTAGGTACTTTTACCTGTTTTGGTAATGTCCGGGTGTTTGGTTGATATGTTTGTTTCGGAGGTGGTGATGATCCCCGCTGGGGCGGATTCTGGGTAAGAGGTGGTATTTATTAAAGGTATCGGGTAGTCCAATGCATCAGTATCATTCAAAATACCAATTACAGTTCGAGTCACCAAAACTTGCGTAAATAAAATACAATTGGTAAACAAATAACATCAGATCTAATATCGAGTAAGTCATTTTACAGCCGCAGTCAAGTTTTCCTTTAACTTCACTGTGGCTGTGTGTGGGAATTAACCAGCATTTTATATGCATAAATGGATTTTCCCGATCCCGTGCTGCTTCGCAAAAATGTCTTAGGAGACCTCTCTAACTCATTCTAACTCATGTATGATAATGTAAAAATAACTAGTTGAGGAGTAAATTACAGTTGAAGAAATGTCACTGTTGACCTAACAGATCATATCTATTTGATTACAAAAAAATACTATCTTAATAGGTAGACCTGTAATTTGGTAAATACAATACCCGTTTCGATGAATTTGGGACGGTCCGTTGATAAGTTTTACCGGTTTGTGTCAACGGTGGTGCTGGCGGTCTCTGCACGGGCGTTTTCTGAACGGGTGGCTGCTTCCACTAGCCATCGGAAAATCGAAAAGATCCGTATGAAAAAAGATGATAATATAAACACATTGCGGATGACATATGTGACAAAATGCATTTTAATTTGACGAAGCCTGAGGTGGATGAGCTTTCTGTATGATGACGAAGCCTGCGCTGTGGATCCTATGCTACCTATGCTGTTATTATTGTGTATTAACAATATAATATAAACTACAAGCAAAAAAACATTTCCATACATGTTTGATAAAAGTTATTTTTTCGTTTTTTTGTATAAGTACCTAACTAGTATACCTACAGTACACTGCTTACCTGTTTTGATGATTCGTGTACATTCCGTGGATAGTTTATAGCGAGTGTGGGTGGTGAGTGTTCACGGGCGGTGACTTTCCGAACGGGTGGCTGCCTCTTATCTTCGGGTAACTAAAATCATGGAATATTCAAGTACCGAACTTCTACAGTTATAAACAGAAGTAGCCAGCGAGATGTCCACAATAATCTGAACACAACTTTATTGTTAAAATAATATAGTGTGTTGGTCATGTTCACTTATAATGAAACATACTGTACAGCAGTGGCGGCGCGTCAAACATATCCATAGGCAAGCCGGGTCTAATTTGGCTTACATTATTTCCTTTAGAACTCTGCTCAAACGTCCAAAAACAGGCAAGCCGGTGGGAATCGGCTTTTATGGACGCGCCGCCACTGCTGTACAGATACATCTAGTTCTAGGTACTTCTGATTGGCTGAAAACGAATAGGTAGGTACTATGTAAGGGCATATTGTAAGGGGACGAGTAGTAGGTAATCACTGCTCTACACTAGAAAGCTGTCGCTTCAAAGCCTGGCAATTGCTACGGCGCAGCACTAACGGACCCGGAGTCTCAAGTTGCATTGAGAATTCACCAGAAACAATCTGGGAGGCTTCCGTAGCTCAGTTGATTAAGAGCGATTGGAACGGTTTCCAAAAGTTAAAGGTGTAACCTGCAACCTTTCCTTGACTTGAGTCCTGCCGGACTCTGTAGATTTTTAAATTTTTCCTTGAATATAAAATTATTAGTATCGCAGTCTTCGATCGATACCTACTACTTTTCGAGCCTGTCTGCTGCTTGATTTATCTGCTTGATTGGTTTTGTGGTTACGTACATATCGTACCTGCAGTAATTTACGAAGATTGGTCGGACTTGTTGGGCAGATTCGCAAGGGCTGCTTGGGACGCGGCGCTTTCGATGCATCGGGCCGCGTTAGCGAGTAGGCTCTGGAGATCGCGGCCGGCCGGCGGAGAGTCTAAAAACTCCTCATTATTAGGGCTCATTTAGACGGTGCGAGAACTCGCATGCGAGTTTTATTACATTGCGTTTGTGGATCGGTCGGCTGAATTGTTGTAACCTCAATGGTCCGTAATGTAACTAAAATCGTATACGAGTTCGTGCACCGTCTAAATGAGCCCTTAGGTGGGTGACAATCTAACGATCATAATTATGAATTCCATGAACGCGACCCAGTTAGCTCGAGTAGCTCGGATCGCACGCGGTAAGTACGTCCACACTGAATACTTTATCATTCGTAAGCAAAACAAATGTACTATAGGTACCTACACAAACTATGATCATTTTGCTCTATAAAAGCCTTTAAACCGGAAGTGATATGTACCTTCTAATAACGATTTCGAGTATAATATTAGCAGTGACCAAAACATTGCTAAGCTATTATGGATGGTCACTTAATAAATTCAGATATTTCGTGACCATAGAGATTTTTCCATTCAAAAAGATAGGTGCCATATTAATAAATATGCACCAATATAGGCCTGTCAATACCTGAATTGATTAAGTGTCATTAATAGTCATTATTCAGGCGCTGAATTTCTGAATAAATTCAGCTCGTGTGTGATGCGCCCACAGACAAGACATCCTCTAGCTAAACAGTAACGCTACCCCCTCTGCCACTTATACGGTAGTTTTACTCCATCTTCGGGTTAATCCCGTGCCGTGATTGGTCCGTGTCTTTGAATGGACCAATCACGGCACGGGATTCGCTCACCTCGTCCCCCCGCACCCCCGTATTTTTGGCAGCATCGGTTTCATGAAATAATTGCTCTAAACTCCGTCTAGAGGATTCCTAGTCTATGGATGCGCCTTAAATTGTACGATCGTCAACTAAACGACATAATATAGGTAGGTAGGTAACTAAGATGAGATTAAAATTAAGATGGTTAAGATTGGTTGATACTATATTAGGTAACAGGTACCTATATGTCAGATATTGAAACATTCTTTAATTTCAAGAGCAGTACCTACCTATACTTAAAAAGAGGCACCAACCTGATTTTTGTTAAATAACTACTGAATAAATCATTTTTAATTAAAAAAAAATTTAAAGAGTGGTATCCACGGACGGAGCAAATAGGCCCGTACATCAGAGGCAGCACCTGGGTCTAGCTGGGCGTGGCCGTCCCTCCGGGGCTCCAGCTCGCTGTAGCCGTTCTCGTTCAGAGCGCCACCTGTGTGGAGCTTTAACTTGTTCTTCACTAGGTGCGGTTTTATCTCCTCGAACCAAACGTCACAAAGCTGAAGGACAAACAGAAGCCATTAGTATTTTAAGAATATTTTGTGACAGATGTTCAATTTGGTAACTAAAATTAGGCTATGTACCTACCTACGCTCAAATGCTTGGTTTATTGTCAGGTGATAATTTCATCCGCATTAGCCTATCTGCTACTGCTACGATAACGTAGAAAAAACAACGAAAGGTTATCCTCTTATCCTCAAAACAACAAGACGCCTGATACTTCGTTTGTAGCAATCATAAGCATTACATTATTCCTGTCTTACACTTACCCCTAGTAAAGCATTTTCCAAATCGTAGCGGATATTTCTCGGTATTTTCGACGTGCCCTTATTTCCACCATTTCCCTTAACATTGTTGGTCACATAGTCGGCTGGGACCTTTCTCGAGGGCTCACTTATCTTCGGCGGTCGGCGGTTCCGCGTCTGGGGCATCGCACTGATCAATGCGCCAACGTCAAGAGGCAAAATACAACGACATACACGCACTCGAACGGAATAATAGTTAAGTACTTTCTTAAAAACACATGATTAAATTGCTATAAAAGGAAAGTGTCAATACGGCACCTTCAAATGTTTCTGGGTTTTTTTTAATAATTTTTGACAAGTTTGCACAGATATAGGCGATGTTTGAGTATTGAAAACTTTTTATATCCGCACTGCGCTAAGAAAAAATGGATAGTCTGTGCGGAAAGAGAAGAGCAAAGAGTAAGTAAAGTATTGGAGAAGAGTCGTGGAATGTATTGTCGGAAGCAGCCGGTGTTGCTCGAAGATTGAGCTCCATACAATACAGTATGCTATTGCTATGATTTTTTTCTATGCCTCATCAAAATCATAAATAGTGAATAGTGGGTAGGTGTTATTTTTGTGTAAAGGCCAGTCCAGACGAGATGATAAAATCAACCGATTTGATCAGAAAAGAAATTGGCGTCACTCTCCAATTTCTTGCGTCCTCCATTTTATCGGTCATAATCGGCGGTCGAAATCGACGAGCCAAATTGGCGTTTGCGGACGCAAACGCACCACTACTGACCACGAGTACTTTACTCTTTGCGCACCTCCACCACCTGATTTGATCAGACAATTTAGTCAGATATTGGCGAAAAATTGTTCCCGTCTGACCTTAAAAGTTTTCTGTGAAGCGGTAGTTCTAAATTATATTGACAGCGGCGTCGTTGTGGTGGCGCTTGGGTATTTATTTCGACTAAGCAAATAAAATGAATGCACGAAACTGGAAAACAGCCGTGTGCGCAAGCGGATCTATTTTACTAGGTGGAGTTGCGATTAAACTTTTAAAAATTAGCAACGTGTTCAGCAGTAGAAGAAATCACGATATTCCCGTCAACGAAGTGTTGCTGTACGGAGCCAACGATGAAGTGCAGACGAAGCAAATTGGTTTGAACAACCTGTTCTGTATTTATTACGTGATAGTACACGCAAACTGCTCAATTGATGTGTGCTTGCCCGATCTAGAGAGTGACACTATAGCGAAGTGTCTCATCGGAGCACAGAAGAACAAAGTGAAGGTTCGCCTTATAGTGCACAGCAACAGCGACTTTGATATGCCGAAGCTGATTAAACATGGGATAGCAGTGAAGAATATTACGTCAAACGAGCCATTAGAACACGAATATATTTTGGTGGACGCCGACGCAGAGACGGAAGGAGCTGTGGCGGTTATGGGATCCCTGGACTACGAGACAGCGCGGGTCAACTGCAACAGAGACGCAACTCTGCTCACCTCCGAACCATCTGTCGTTAAGACTTTGAAGAGAGAGTTTAACAGAGTATGGAATTCCACTGACAGCAAAACTAGATGTGAAAACATTCCTACAGGCAAAAGTACCGACCACAGCAACATATTGAACTAAAGATCTACAGATGATCAGTTATGTTTACGTGTCCTCAATGTTACCTATTCCTATTATATTTATTATACCTAGGTACTGTTGTTAAATAATAAACCTGTTTTATGTTATCTTGTTAAGTTAAGGAATATATAAGGTATGGAAACAATTTATAAATATTAATTAGATTACAAATAAAAAGTCATAGATTAACACAAAATATTTAGATTTTATTTTATTTCCCTAATGACGAGATAATAATGGTAAGAAAATGTGAAAATTATTGAGAATTTCATCATACTATCTCTACATCATTTTCTTTGTACTTGAGTGCTGTATTAGCCTATTACATCATATATACATTATCCGATTTCCAACATTGATATATTAGGTATAAAAAAGGGAGGTATATATATTTATACTGGATCTTAAGCTTGGAGTTCGTCATTTACAGCAGTATTAATATAATCGAATTTAAACTGTTGTGAGACATGCTAACATTAAATAATTTTACGGTTTAGACTCACTTGTTTTGCGCGAGTGACTTAAAACAAGTGAGTCTAAACCGTAAAATTATTCAAAGTATTAATATATACATGTTATGCGACATTTTACAAACTTGGAGAATAAAATAATTCAAAACATTTGCAGTAATAAATGATGTATGGCTATCGTATTTTTCTACAAGAAATAACCTAATTTTTAATTTAAGTGCACAAGGATAATATTTCAATGTTGAAAACATTATTTGCAACTTTTATAGCTAGTGACGCATTATCACAGTTCCTATAATACGGTGCATCAAATCAAAAGACGTCGTGCACTTTGGTCTTAGCTCAGGCATGGAATAGCCGGCTAGTACGGCTACCAAAAAAAGACAGAATCAACTACATCGCACATTCAAGCTCATTAACAAACAAAAGCAGCAAGAACAACTATTATAAAATATAGTCTAGCTATCATTTATAATCCAGATGCGAGGCCTTCCACACATTACCTAGATTTGTTTATATTTTAATTTGACGTCGTTAAACAAGCTATAGAATGTAACGAACGCGTGTCTGACGTGCCTACAGATTCTTTTACCACAGTAAAATGATTATTTTTTTATTAATTGTCATGTCGCTCGTAGAATTGCCATTTAATGAGCAATAAAAGTATCGCAATCTGTAGGCGAGGAAGCGGGAAGAGTTTTTTTTTTAAATAGTGCCGATACGTTTTAAGGTTCCATAATAAATACCTACGTAAGAAACTTTGAAAAAGTTACTGAAGATAATCTATAGATTTCTAAGAAATGAATCTTCTATTGCAAATAGAATTAAAAACTAGTCATACATTTACGTGTACATATAAATAAAATACCTTATTTCCATAGTCAATTTTGTAAGTATTTTGTCCCATCACAGGACTGAATTGATATATCAGTACGTACCAAGTACGTACGTAATCAGGTTGGATTACTGGAGGACTCCTGTAAGTTGGATTGTATATACCCCGATATACCAATCCGGCGAATACATTTATTAGCACAAGTGCCTAAAATGCCCAATTGCTTATAAAATAAGTCCACAGAAATTAGGTATAATGTTTTGAAATCATTACCATTTACATTTATAAAGACACCAAAAGTTGAATTCACTATAATGTTCCATATATTGAAAAAATCTTTGATTTATGGAAAACTCTTTAAATACATTAGTAAATTCATTCAGAAATATTACATAATTGAATAAGAGCCGCAGTTGCGTAACATCTTACACACAATCAATGCAACACCTAAAGCTGGTTATACCAAACAGGGTGACTACTTACATATAATTATTTACAACTTACTAGTGGAACTAAAGATTCGCTTAGATAAAGTTAGATACCTACTATACAGATTTAATTGAAGTTGGCAGCATCTTTGTATTTACATTAGTAACATTCTACAATTGTGATCCAGCGAGAACCAGTATTTGCAACAATTATTTTCATGTATCTTTATGATTTGTGTAAAATGTCACTTACTAAAATTAGTTAACTCACTGTACCATTTTGATGTGCTCGTATCAAGAGTAAGAAAGAGTAGATAAACTGATTGCAATTCGGACGTGTATTTCATGAGTTTGATTATGATGATGAGCGTGACTTAAAAATCTTAAAATTGCCTTAATAAAAAAATCTAATTATTGCATGTTGTAATAAATTAATAATAATAAAACGAATTATTTGGCGTAATCGACTAATCGTCTTAGCGCCACCAAATATATGTCGCGGAATAACCATTATTGAATAAATTAGGTATCATATATTTTTTTGCCATTTTGCACATTACTCATTTCAGATTTCAGTCGATAGCATTAAAGAACTATTGCAAATAATCTACCAAACTGGAAACACTATAAATACTAGTGTCCGACCGAAGGTTCGGTTTCGGTTTCGGTTTCGGCCAGTTTCGGCCAAAAAATCATGTTTCGGCCGTAGTTTCGGTTTCGGCCAAAAAACGGCCGAACCTTTCGGCCGGGCCGAAACATACGCAATGGTACTTCGTTCTATGAAACTAAACTATGTGACAAAGACCAAAAGTTGTGGAACAAGTAGGACAACAATATTAATACATATACAGATTTTTATGTATACAGAAATTAATCGGTTTATTATTAAACACAATTCTACTAATGATGAACGGTCGACGCAGTCTTAAGAGGCTGTCAATACCTAAAACGCGCACACTGTCTAATTGTATCGTAGGTAGTAAATGAGATAGCACTGTCGCATGTTACTGGGCCTGGGCAAGGGAATAATAAGAAAACTCATCATCTTCCTCGCGTTATCCCGGCATTTTGGCCACGGCTCATGAGAGCATGGAGTCCACTTGACAACTAATCCCAAGAATTGGCGTCGGCACTAGTTTTTACGAAAGCCACTGCCATCTGACTGACATTAGAACCGTTTAATGGTGATTTTAAGACCAATCTTTGTAATTATTTTCTATCGAGCCGATGTCGTTCAATCATGTATCGAGTGCGACGGTCTTAAAATATAATAAATATTAATATAGGTATAAATAAAATTTTTGCTTTACTAAATCAAATAGTTGTTCTTAAAAGAGGCTACCTGCGGTTTTCATCGATTTATGACAAGTTTTGAATCGTATCTCCTACTTTTGCACTACAGATAGATTTTTATAAGACAAACGGCTATCGGTTCTTCAATCTTTATCTCCACTATTGTCTACCGGATTTTGAAAGAAATTGATAGTATTTTATGATTTTTTTAAACATTGTCTAAAAGAACACTTTTTTTGTATCTAGATTGCTGTGAAGGAAACGAATTCTACATATTTGGGTTTGTCTTTGACGTGTCGTAAAACGTGTCTAGGGTTTTAATTTTAAACGAATTAACACAAAAGTTATGGCCAGAAAATCAGTTTTTTGGCCTTAAATTGTTCAACTTTGATGCCAAATATCTCGAAGACAATGAACTTTGAAGTAAATGTGGAATACTATATCTTAAAGCCGTTGCTGTTAATATGATAAGCTACAAAAAACATAAGAAAACTAAGGGATTCAGATCGAAGGTCATTGGCGTGGCGGAGCCCCTTAAGTAACATCAATTTCAAGGACATTGGGTGTTGACAGCCCCTTAATATGAGTTTAAAAGCGGTTTTATGACATTTTTTCCACGATTTTAACAAGTCTTCAAAAGTTTCGGTTTCGGTTTCGGTTTCGGCCGAAACTAGAGCCAAAGCCGAACATTCGGTTTCGGTTTCGGTTTCGGCAAAAAAACATGTTTCGGTCGGACACTAATAAATACATAGGTACAAATTAAATCAAAAGTAGCAGAACATACTCAGTTTTGATTCTTGTAGTAATTTGAAATACATACAATTTAAAGTTTCTGCTTTTTCTGAATAAAATTTCACACCAACATTACAATTTAGCCGAACTGAACGAGTGTCTCCCCTATAAACTTATTTTCAATGATAAATTATAAAATAGTACGCCACGTTTGTGTTTACAGGCAGCTTCAGTTCTGTAGGTTTAGCACAGGAGTGGCGCGACAGTATCTCGCCCGCGAGATAGACTACCCGTCTTTTTCTAACTGTATTAATTAGGGAAGGACGGGTAGTTATCTCGCGGTCGAGATACTGTCGCGCCACTCCTGTGCTAGGCCTACTGACAAGTCAAGTCACGGACATCTTGGAGGATGCTGACTGCTGAAATAGTTCATTCGTAAATGTCTTATATAGAAACTTACTTTTAACTTCAAGGTGCAACATATTTTAGTTAAAATAGCTATTTTACAAAGAATAAAGTATTTTGGTTTGTTACATTTTAAAGGAAACACTAAAATATGGTACATGCTGGAGTTAAAAAGTTTATTTTTTATATAATTATGATATTCATATCGTTTTCATTTATAGTTTGGCAAGCCATTTACCTCAGTAAAAAAGGCAGCAAATTAAAAAAATGTCGACGCGAAGGGTTGTCCTCCCACACAAAACTTGAGTTTCGCACTTTTTTCTACTGACAAATCGGGTTTGCCAGTGTATATGTATTTAATTCCAACAAACCTGCACCTTCAATCCCAGATGCTCGCGAGCAACGCGACCATCACAAACTCCGAGACGAGCAGCAAGCGTGCCAGCGCGCACATAAGTACAGGGTGGCCAAATAAGAGGTATACACTTTATTTCTGAAATTTTATTCTATAAAACATAAAAAATATTAAGTATTCCTTGTTAAATATAATATGTACGGTCAGCAATTACACATGGAAAATAATGTCAGACAAATGTCCACCTCTAGCAGCATGGCAGATGCGAACCCTTTTCATTTTTCACACATTTCTGGCGTTATCTCAGCGACAGTGTTTCGAATATTTTGTTTTAATTGCTGAAGGTTCGTTGGCCTATTAGCATAGACACGTCCCTTTAGATAGCCCCACAGAAAAAAGTCAGGAGCTGTTAAATCAGGCGATCTTGGGGGCCAGTCAATGTCACCGTTTCTCGAAATTAATCGACCGGGAAACGTTATTTTTAATGTTTCTATTGTTTTTAATGATTAAAACACGTTGTTCCGTCGTAAAACGCTCCATTATAAATTTGCCGTATCTACACAAACTAATTTTCATGCAATAACTGTCATATTTACCGCCAAAATAAAATGGCGGCAAAAAAAAGTTGTATACCTCTAAGTTGGCCACCCTGTACAAGGGAGGGCCACTCCTAATCGCACTCGGCGGACAGCGGATGTCATACGTCGACCTCGACGTCGCTGTTGGCGTCGAGCGCGGGCTCGGAGCGCGGCGACTCGTGGCTGTCGGGCGAGACCGCGTACTCGGCCGGCGAACTCGCCTCATCGCCGTCCGACGCGGGCAGCTCCTCGTCCATCATTATCGTCGCCGGTAACGAGGCTGACACTTCTTGCAATTGACTTGTGTATACTGGAATAATGAACGGTGAAGTTGTATTGTAATTACAGATGTGCAAGTTGCGGAAAAATTCCATAAAATTATGTAAATTCTTGGAAATTTCATGAAACTTTCACTAGGAAAATGGGAAATTTAAATTTAAAATGGGAAAGTTTCAATTCTCATACAAAAATGTAAGAAATTTTCCGAATTTTTCCTACGTTAAATTTCCGAAACATTTCGCAATTTTGGAAAGTTTCCTTAGGCACATCAGTAATTGTAATCTTAGCTTTTGAGGAGGTAACATAATGTGGTGTAAATAATGATACGCGCCAAAAAGGGAAGGTTTATTTAACCTTCCTAACATAACCTTCGGGGTATATAACACTGATATTTTTAGAATAAGCCATGTAGGATTCTGATGTTTCACAGCATACATGAAATTATGACATGGTTAATTTTGTAAATGAGCTAAATGAAGATTAATATCCTTAATGTTCTAATTACTCCTGATGTAGTTAGAACTGAATACTTTGTATATATATATATATATATTATTTATATATAGATTATATGTTTATGTAGTTAGTAAACAGCGGTATGTTTATGTATACGTATATGTATATGTGTATATAGGTTTATATATGTATAAGTATGTTTATAGTTTATGCGTATTTATGAGTAGGTAGTACTGGTTTTCTCTTTATTTATTGCTCTCGCCTTCCTTTATGTGTATCCAAAATTCTTATATTGCTATTTGTCCATATTAAATTGTCTTTCACCTGTTAGTGTTTGATCCTTTCGCATTTTCTCAAAGGTTAGCTGGAAGAGATCCCTTTTAGGGATAAGTTCGCCTTTGTACATAACATTCTTATTTTTGTTTTGTTTTTGTCCGTTTTATGTAAACCTGTTTATGTGCAATAAAGTGACATACATACATACATACATTAATATCTATAGGCTAGAAACGGCTTTGGACAGAGTAGTGTGGTGGTCTTTGGTGTCGGAGGCCAAGATCTACTTCGGGTTGTTGCGCCACGGCAGTAAGTAAGTAAGGTACATTCCGTATATTTATTAAAAGTAGCAAGTTGTTTTCACATTTTATAAAGAAAGGCTGGTCTTCTTTTTTAATTAAATTTCAAATTGTATGTGCAATTCGTAGCATATTAATTTTTATTTGTAACATACCCTTAATATTAGATGGTTTGAGGTCCGTATTGAAACTGAGGCTCTCCTCCATGGCTTCCATCGTGAGGGTGTCGGGGTCCAGGCTGTCCATGGAGCCGGAGCAGGACGGGGAGCTGTCCGAGTTCATGTTCAACTGCAGCGTGTCTAACTGAGGTATGTGTGGTCTCACCTGAAATTCATACAAGTTAAACTGTTTAGACAACAACGGTTTTACTCACTTGAATTTTTAGTCGCTATTGATGACATATTTCGGGCCCTTCAGGGGTCCTTCCTCAGGCTCGAGTGCTCGCGGCGGCTGCAATTCGTGCCAAGAAGGGCCCGAAACATGTAAGTGAGTGAAACCGTTGTCGTCTAAACAGTTTAAAATATGTCTCATGAAAGTTTAATATCGGTTCATAGAAGTTATCTAGTTACAGTTTACAGAATAACTTGCCAGTTTCCTTATTAGTAAGTAGTTTTGTCCTGATTAGTAAAGGCTTATTTATGATTCAACTAAACAAGCATTTTAATTATTCCATAAAAACACAACCCTAATATAGAGACTTCAAGACTTATCTTATCATTAGATCATCATTAGATTAGATCAAGGTTCCTCAAACAAGTCACACAGCAGAAATCAAAGTTCCAAACATTAAAACCAAAATTAATATTAGCAAATGATTACCTTCATCCCATCTGGCCTATGCGGGTTCCGGCAACCTTTACACTTGCACTCGGTGCATGGCTTGCTCTCCACATAGCACGGACACCTCTGCCCGCAGCATGTTAGTTTGCCAGGCGTAGCCGTTGCGTTGCCACATCTGCAACCTTTCCGTTTGCTACTCGCCGAGCTGCGGGTGCGGTTTGATGGCTTCTTAAACCCTAATTGATTTGACTGCAATGATAAAACACTAACAATTACAATAACTCTGCGAAAATAAAACTTCAAAACATCATGACAAAATAAAATACAGTAATTTTATTGTAAATAAAGATTACAATAAAAGCAAGATCAAAGCATAAAAGATAAAATTATAAGGATAGACATCCAATAACTAGACATTTATATATACCAACAACTATGACAACCAAATAAAATTTGTTCAATTGTTCTAAAATTTTTGTTTATTCACCTTACTTTCCCTAGGGGCTGGTTCACTTGGGGAAGATGAATCTGTTTCATCAACCGCTTTTCTCTTAATAGTAATTTTATTGCCAGAGCCAGCATACATCACAGAGTAAAGAGGAGACCCATTGGACATTGCTCTGGAATTTGGGGAGTCCTTACTGGAGGATCTTGTTTCTGTATTACTAGATGTGGAGGCTGCCTGTGTTTGTGTGGAAGCAGAGTTTGTGTAGACACAGGGAAGGATGCTGTAGGCGGACTTGGACAGGCCCGCCGTGCTCTTGTAGTCGTCGGCAAAACCCGCGCCCTCTTGTATCAAGTCGATAAGCCCCGAACTCGCTACTGTGCCCCCGTTCACGCCTGCCGCCACCTCGTCCTCCTCCAACAGACTCTTGTAAACGTCCGTACCCATAAAATATTCACACAACTTCTTGTAACACTGTAGCAGAATCCGTAACTGCAAATTTTCTGCATAATTATCGTAATCCTTACACCAACTACAAGACGGTTTTAATTTCTTTCTCCCGCCTTTACACTTTTTACACACGTGATGCTGACACCCCGAACTGGTCGGCGTGTAAGGTTCTTTAAGCAAATTACCGCAAACTGTACAGGACAAAGATTGCCGCAAGTATGGAACTAAACGAAACAAATCCGTCCACGAAGACTTATCCGCCGCGTCGGCTAGTATTATGAGACGGCACGTAGAAACGTATAGACTGGTAGCATTCATCTTCATTTATTGTATTTTTGCGGTAATAAGCAAAAACAAATAAAGAAAATTGATTGTTTACAACGAAAACTCTAACACAGGTTGTACAGTGCCGAGCGATGCGCTTCTGTGGTGTCTAATTTGACAGCTGGATGACATTTGTCAAATAGCAAGCTATTTGAGTTAAATAGAATGACGCTAAAAATAAAAACTCACGAACGAAAAATGTTTAAAATCATACATAAAACATTTAGTATTTTTACACATATAATCAATTGAGTTTTAAAAGTACATTTCATACGTTTCATACTTAAGAAAATAACATAAACAGTCATAACGTTAAGTTTACTTTATCAACGTTTTATAAATTATACCGAATAGTGTTTATTATTGACCTTTCTCAATATTTGGCAAACCCACTTTGTCAGTAGAAAAAAGCGCGAAATTTAAATTTTATATGGGAGGACAACCCTTTCACCTACCTTGTTTACAATTTGAATATCACTAAAAGAAGGTATGTTTAAGCTGAAATTTACTTAATTAGGGCCTATACAGACGGACTACAACCCGAGTGCAATTTGTGCCTAATGGGAACTGCACGTCGACTGCACGCCAACTGCAACGTCGGCATAATGGCAAAGAGAATTTGCACTCTTTGATAATGGTTAGTCCTGGGTTAGTCACTTAGTTAAGTAAGTACTTGCTTACTACTTAGGTAGGTACCTAACATTTGTAATCTTAAAATACAATCAAGAACATTTTAGTCACAGGTCAGAAAACTGGATACCTACCTACCTACATTAAGTATAAGAACTGTAATTTTGATTTGCGTTTCTAATTGTATTTCATAGGTAACCTACCTACTCAGTTTTCCTAAGAAAGAAACCTATTAGCGGTTTGTTGTACAGATAGATTACTTAATTATACCTATATGCTCATTAACGACATGAACAATTCTCATAAAATACGTTTCTTATCACACTGTTGACACCAAATCAGAACAAAGATGTCATTACTTATCGAGCGCAAGAACTCTAATAAACACAATTGTTTAACCAATCGGGGCATTTAGATATGACTGTCTACCTATTCGGTATCTGGCCCAAATGAGTGAATACTTATAGTGTTTATTGTCTCACGAGTTTCGTCGCGCGTTAGCGGGTCTGATAAAAGATACGGCAGCAGTATCAGTCGCTCTGCCGAGTATTGTACACCTCCGCGCCTTGGTAAACTCCAAGAGCATGGACTAATTGAATCAATTGAGCGAGTCCCTCCGCCTGAGCTGATTGCGTTCGGGGCTGCGAGCGTGCCTTCCAGTGTTGTGCTCAATGTGATATTTCTGTGCCGTTAAACAGTGCTTTGGAGTTTGTGAAGTTTCGAAAGAGTGTGGAGTTCATAATGTACAGGTAATTTGTATATTATTCAGATCAGCGATTGGCCGGGATTATGTTTTGTTAAACAGGATTCATGTGTAGGTAACTATTGTGCAATACCACAGTTGGTTGAGAAGTTCTTAATTTCGCCAACTTCTTCCAGACGTAGAGTGGAAATTGTCTACATACGAGAGGAATTAATGGTGTGAACTTGAAAACGGACATTATTTTACACATGATATCACTAAGGTACCTTACTAATCACCTATATCTCAAGATATATACCTACAGCTAGGTAACTATTTCAGTAAATAGGTACATAGGTAACAGCTGTTCTATTTAATTCATTTAAAATTAGCGTAAATTAAGGAGCGGATTTAGACATTTTTTTAAACAACCGCGGTTTAACTTGTGCTCAGAGTAGCAGTAGTAGATCTACAAGAAGGTTTGTTACCGATGAACTATTAAGTTATGGCTCGTAGAATGTTATTGTACCTAAACGCGTTACAGGACATCATCTACCAACTTTTTCGATGCGGCGAACGCGAATTATTAATCCACTACACTCACGAGCAACTAAATTACCCGTTTTCGTGGCTCTACAGTCTACACTCTAGTGCTACTAACTTACGGATATGAGGAGCGACAAAATTAGCAACCTATTTTTTCCATTTATTGTACAGTTGACGTCAAAGATAAGTTTTACATTTTTCGCCTTAATACAAATAAGTAAGGGGCAAAAGTGTTAACATAGCTTTGACGTCGACTTTGTACTCTACATAATAAAATTAAAGGATGATTAAAGGAATTAAATTGCTGACATCAGTTTATTATTATTTTAACTTAAAATATTTAGGCATAGAGGCACCTCATCGTTTCTTAATGATGCAATTAAGAAAGAAGCAATTATTAAAATGGCTGTTAATGTAGTGACGTACTAAGAATCTATTATACCTACCTATTTAAACAAATTTAAATTATAACTGTAGTTATAGCCGATAGGACCCTCGATAAGTTACGGATTCTTCATTAAATACTTGTCCGTAAATAAGAACAAAAAACTATACTCATCCCTTTCTTTTGGGTGCTAGTACTAGCGTAAGACAGTATGATTCCCTCTGTCTATGGTTAAATGAGACAGTCCCTGGCCAAACTATTAGTAGGTCCCTGAGAAGCAACATTCAAACCTGCACATTCAAACTTAAAAAATCTGTTCATCCTCGTGGGAGCCTGGGGTCCGCTTGGCAACTAATCCGAGTAATTGGCGTGGGCACTAGTTTTTACGAAAGCGACTGCCATCTGAACCTTCCAACCCAGAGGGTAAACTAGGCCCGTATTGGGATTAGTCCGGTTTCCTCACGATGTTTTCCTTCACCGAAAAGCGACTGGTAAATATTAAACGATATTTCGTACTAAGTTCCGAAAAACTCATTGGTACGAGCCGGGGTTCGAACCCGCGACCTCCGGATTGCAAGTCGCACGCTCTTACCGCTAGGCCACCAGCGCTTCAAACTTAAAAAAATCTGTTATTGATATAGATATACATAATACATAAATACTTAAATACATAAAATACCCTTACCGGGATTCGAACCTGGGATCTTCTGCGCCGGGAACGCAGTTCGAGCGCCAATAGTCAGAGAATTAAATGGTGCCTTTCACTTGAGTTAAACACTTCACTTTTCATTTCGAATACGAGGAAACTAAAAATACAAATGTGCATTTAAAAATACCGCTAAGAATAAGTATAAACTTCAGGGCTATAACCGCGAAAATCGCGAATTGCGGGCATCTGTCTCTGTCTCTCTAATCACGCCTTCATTGGAGTAAAAGAGAAAGATCCCCGCAATTTGCGAAAATCAGTTTTCGCGGTAGCCCCTTTGTAGTATTTCTTGAGGGTAGGTACTTTCAATTAACAATTTAGGTAAAAATATCATTATTATTGGATCGAATGGGTAGTTCATAACGGGCCTTTTTTGAAGTTGGTTAATTATCAGAATGGAAACTGTAGGTACAAAAATTCAGCATACCTAGTAGTTAAAAACTTTATAACATGTTGTTTATTTCCTTAGGAATACATAGATATCACACTTTCATGGCATTGATTCATGCAAAGAAAATATGAATCAAATAATCTTATCAGCGTATTCTTAGATAAATTAGGTAAAAATGTATGAATTACATCTATGATCTAGATAATAACAATTCTTAATATATTTTTCACTTTTTTCATATTAAAACTAACTGTAAAGGTACATACCTATCAACAAGTTATACCTAACTTGTAATTAGCATCAACAATTGAAAAACTGGACACAAAGAAAGTATACCCGGCCCCATCCCGAAGGATAAAAAATAGAAATCATATTGCGGCTCGTTTCTCGATAAATTATTCTTAAGAACACTCCTTATAATAAGGGACGCAATCAGCGTTTACGCCACGAAGCGTCTCTTTATTGTATTTGTGATATGGTTAATATTGGTGTAAGCACCAAGTGCACTAAGGTCCCTTCTTACATGGAACTACACATATCTAAAGATTCTAAAGGATAGATCGATCGTATTTCGATTAGTCCCATCGCGCTGGGCGCGGGCGCATCATAAAGATCAATCAGACAATTGGGACCGCCACGCATGATGCACAGCTTATGTATTCACTCAGCATTTTATCATCCTGTGTTCGCCTTAACTTGACTCCGAGATCTTTGACAACTATTCGTAATCAGAGATCAGTTTAGACTGGTTCCACTGAGGCAATATGCTCAGTAAGCGCTCTAAATAGCAGCGCAGGAGTGGATCTGACAATGCGCAGCTTCCGTTTGATTGGTTCAGTAACTTTATTCCAGAATACCACAGGGTGTGCGTCATTTTCGATCAATTTCTATTTTGTATAGGTTTTTCTATTGGGTTTTGTGAGTTTTAGATCGAGAATATTTTGTTTACTATGTATATTTAATAAATTAATATAAAACATAAAATTATTTCACATCAAACTTATAGAAAAAAGGATTAGGCAATAAGGGTCACAAACAAAAATTGGCCATAACAAGTAGCTGGTATTGTGCCCAAATAATGCCCAATATGTTTCTAGTCTAATTCTAAGATAAATTACAAAATAAAACCTAAAGTTGCCTGGGGCATCGTCCCCAGGACGCTTGCTGCGTTTCTCCGCTGTATTGCCAGACAGCCGCTGAGCGAAATATTCGCCCGCCCGAAAGTCGCCAGACACCCAGACAAGTTTATTTGAAATTTCTTTCACAGCTTGTCTGGTGTCTGATGACCATGGTCCAAAAGTTTCGACTGCAAGCGCCCCAAATATGTATTTGTCTTTTAAAATGCATATTTGCGGCGGTTGTTAAGTTGGGCGTCTTCTGCTACCGTCCCCGGTTTCCGAGCCGAGCACTGGACATGGGATGGGGCCAAGGTGTCCACGCAGGTCACATCCCACGCCAAGGGTCGCCCCAAAAACCAAGGCACAATCCATCGGGTCGCTTCCCATCTGCCGCTGACAAGCCAACTGGTTCGAGGGTTGCCGGTATGTTCACTGTGCCGAGAGCTCTGCGGATCAGCGTGCCTACCGCGAACCACGTTCGACGTGTTACCTCCCTGTCACACTTACGTACGAATTTACAAGTGCGACAGAGAGGCAACACGTCGAACGTGGTTCGCGGTAGGCGCTCAGATCATTAAGCGCCGAGTGCCTAAAATTTCGGCCCGCACTCGACTGGCAGTATAGTCCATGGCGTCTAACATTCCCAACATTCATTAGCTACAGCACAGTTATACCTGGATTTTCAACAGATTTTACTGTTTAATTAGGCACTTGAAATAAGAAATGGTTTGATATATGTATAGAAATAGAACTAACCAAGGAAAAAAAAATATGAAAGAAAGATGGAAGAAAGTACAAAATAGAATTTCATATCTTAGACTTAGACGGAGAATACAAGACAAGTACCTACTTTCATAATACTGTGTCCCTATTATCAAATGGGTACTTGATAAGACAAAGAAACATACTCAGATTAAACATTATTGTTCTGATAGTTCCAAGTACATCTGTCGCAAAATTATCCTAGAAGTAATTGGTCAAGAGCCACCAATTAAACTGGATTAAATTGACCTTAACAATTAACCGACAACTGAGACAATCCCTGGAAGTCTTAGTAATACTCGGCAAGGGCTTACTCAGAGTTCAATTTGAAGATCCTTGAATATTGCGATTATTTTGAAGATTAAACTACGATAACTTTGATAAGAACTAGTGGGTTTTAGTTTAACAATCGGTTTGGCAATTGAAGGCTAAGATATGAGAAAACACAAAAATGAGTTAGATAACTAATCAATACAACACCTAGGTACCTACTAATTAATGATTACTCTTTAAGTAGGTATCCTAGATCAAGCTTGTCTGTAAAAGGAAGTTGAGTTTGAGAAAACCCGACTGATTGCATAAATAATGCAAGGCTCGGAAAGATGCCCGTCAATCTGAAAATAAAACCCTGTTCCGTACAACCACAGAAAAGGGGTTGGTCTGTGCGTACAACAGAGACATATGTCAACGATTAATTTATTAATATGCCCCAATGACGTCCGTAGACTGTAAATAAAACTCATTTTTCTACTCCAGCACTTAAATGTGTCAATTAAATGACTGACAGTGATATCTAAAGCAATGTCATTTGAATGATTTGTCTATAGGCTCATAAGATGACTGCTAGCAGTCATCTTATGAGTATAATACAACTGCTTTATTTTTTTTAAAGATACCTACAAGTTCCGATCATCTTGATTGAAAGAGGTATGTTTTCATTTACAATAACTCTTTTTTTTTTTAAATAATAACTCAATTTTTTTTAAATAATAACTCTTTTTTTTTAATAATAACTCTTTTTTTTTTTTTTTTGCTGCAGCTGTCATAGAAAAAGTAATGTATGCAACAGCTCATAATTGGTTCTTAAAATTCTCGGGTCTTTTTTTAACCGCCTTCAAAAAAAAAGGAGGTTCTCAGTTTGACCCGTATGTATGTATGTATGTATGTATGTATGTATGTATGTATATTTGTTCGCGATTATCTCGCGTTTGGCTGAACCGATTTTGATGCGGTTTTCAGAAAACTGTTTCTTACATTCTGGAGAAGGTTTTAGTATACATAGATCTGAGCTGATGCTGAACCCTGGTTGTACCTAGTGGAACTCAGGTTTGGTGCAACATAGGCTCACGCTGTTTTGGTCATCCGACACGCCTTGATGAGCACTTGGGAGAGCAGTAACCAAGATAGAGCTGATGCTGAACCCTGGATGTACCTAGTGGAACTCGGGATGTACCTAGTGGAACTCAGGTTTGGTGCAACATAGGCCCACGCTATTTTGGTCATCCATCACATCATGATCAGCACTTGGGAGAGCAGTACCCAAGATAGAGCTGATGCTGAACCCTTGCTGTACCTAGTGGAACTCAGGTTTGGTGCAACGTAGGCCAACGCTATTTTGGTCATCCGTCACATCTTGATGAGCACTTGGGAGAGCAGTACCCAAGATAGAGCTGATGCTGAACCCTTGCTGTACCTAGTGGAACTCAGGTTTGGTGCAACATAGGCCAACGCTCTTTTGGTCATCCGTCACATCTTGATGAGCACTTGGGAGAGCAGTACCCAAGATAGAGCTGATGCTGAACCCTTGCTGTACCTAGTGGAACTCAGGTTTGGTGCAACATCGGCATACTTTGTTTTGGTTAACCGACTTGTCGTCGTGTGCCTATGTTGCAGAGTTCCACTAGGTGGGTCGATGAACTTTTTTCTAACTGCCTTTAAAAAAAGGACGTTCTCAGTTTGACCCGTATGTATGTGTGTATGTTTGTTCGTGATTATCTCGCGTTTGGCTGAACCGATTTTGATTCGGTTTTCAGAAAAGTGTTTGTTACATTCTGGAGAAGGTTTTAGTGTACAGTAGGTACATGGATGGTTTGAAAAACCAATTGGACCCGGTAGGTGGCCATGCTATAATTTATGTTGCTGAATCCGATTTAGATAAAATAGTGGGAGTGGGAGTCGGACTCGGACTCGGACTGGGACCGGGAATGGGAGTGGGAGTGGGAGCAATATACTTACAAATCGTTTAGCACCAAAACGTCATATTATGTTGTGTCGCGATTATCATCGAGTTAGGCCATCACCAACATTGGTAGGTAGTTACTAACCCAAAACTAAATGGAGAGCCTAACAAACTAGTATTTTAGCCTAAAACCTAAAATAAATGACGTACCTACCTATCACTAAAAAGTATAAAATAAAATAAAATAAATAAAAAATAATTGAGAAATTAAAGATAAACAAAAATAAAACCAAAATAAAATAACTTAATATAATATCTTTTTTAAAAAAAGGGAACCGCCTTCAAAAAACCAACCCACTGAAAAGTACAAAATAATTTTTATATGGCACCCCTTTTCGTGTCCAGTCCCTATCCCGTCGTAAAGCAAATTTTTGCCAAAAAGTAATTAATACCTAATAATAAGAAAATTAATAACCATTCGGGTAATTACTTAGTTTTTGAAGGCGGTGCCAAACCAACAAAAACAGTATTTACTACCAATCAGAAAAAAAATACGAGTACGTAGTACCTACAAGAACTAAATTAATGAGTAAACTAAGTATGTCTTTATAATGCAAGTAAGTGCAGCGTTCTTTGTTGTCTAAAATATCGGTTCTCAAAAATTTTGGTTTGGCACCGACTTCAAAAACTAATTAATTACCCGGATGATTATTAATTTTCTTATTATTAGGTATTAATTACTTTTTGGCAAAAATTTGCTTTACGACGGGATAGGGACTGGACACGAAAAGGGGTGCCATATAAAAATTATTTTGTACTTTTCAGTGGGTTGGTTTTTTGAAGGCGGTTCCCTTTTTTTAAAAAAGATATTATTTACAAAACTCGACTACGTCTCGTTTTGTAACTTCGACCCTTGAATTTTAAGAACCCTTATTATATCACTGTTGCATAAACTACTATTATTATATAATAAGTGGTATAAAACGAAAACTAACTAGAATTAAAACAACTAAAACTAAAAATTAAAAATGCCTAGACTGTAAATGTAAACTTGTAAAGGAACATTTTCGACTCATAAATGGGTCCTAAATTATGGTTAGATATGTTTTCAAAGTGACGGACGTTTTTTCGAGATTTGTTCCGAGCCTTGCATACTTAGACATAATTATTACTTTAAGGTCCGTCAAATCGGCTATAAAAAGTTCCAAAGAAACAAGACATACCTACCTACATAAATATACCTACCTCATTCGGAAATCTCTTGATCATTAACCGGGTTAGGTACTTACATATGTTAGTTAACTTCACATCTAACCAGTGATTTACGATTTACGTAGGTAAATCACACTGCCTATTTTCTATAAGGGCCGTCATATTATTGACATATCTTGAGCTGTTATTAACACTTTGTCATTATCAATGTTAGTATGTCTCACAACAGTTTAAATTCGATGTCATTAACACTATTCGAATTTGATAAAATGACCTTCTGTAATGTTAAAAATCTAGATAAGATTAGAGAGAATTCAGTGTCTTCAGTGTATAAAACATGGTGTACCTAAATAAGCACATCATGAATCGTCCTGCTGCCGAAACCGCCAAGTCCAAACTTTATCACTTTAAACAGTTTAAACAATCCTTATCAATCTAAACACACTGACGAAATGAAGTGCCATCTTTTGAAAAGTACTTAATAAGTTTAACACATCGCTGCAATAGTAGGTCATGGGCAAGTGATTGATCTAAATAAGGCAATTTCAGTTTATCGCAAACGATAATTATTGATCAATATTTACTATTACTTAAAACATAGTTGTATGTAATACAAACTAAAATACTTAATTTAATCCGGATAGGAAATTTAATTACAAATTTTCTTGAATTATCAATTTAATTTTCTCAGAAAGCGTACCTAAAATGTCGTGATCGCCTTTGGTGTATGCCTACCTACCGCTACCCTATCTACTTCGGAGAAGTACCTAATACATAACTTAATTTAACATGTCCTATCAGTCATGTTACGGCTCTACAATTGGAGCTTAGTCGTAGGCGAAGAATACATAGATCTACCTATCGAATGAATCTAATTCTTTGGGGAAATTCATTTTGTAGCATTTCATACAGTACATAAGCATTAAATACCGCCTAACTACCTATACCATTGTAGACAATCATTTTACTAATAATTTATAGGTAAATTTCAGCAAAATATAGGTTCCTACACCAATGACACCCCATCTACATATATTGGTAGGTAATACCACTAATACCCCGTTCCGAACTTTCTCAGTCGTCCAGTTGTTTTATGATGCCTTCCTAGTTGCAACCGGAAATTTTGTGTAAAAAAAAATAGTACACATTATTATGGTGTTCGGCATTGAGTCATGCATATGTGTAGGTATACTTCGATATAAATCTAGGCAGTAAAACCATAATGCAACTGTCGTCAACAACAACAAAGCAAGTGTCACTGCGGAGAAGCGACGGGGACAGGTATTCACATAAGGACACTTGTCTATCATGGAAGCATACACCATGTGAACCAGACCCTCAGATTTGCAGGACCCGTATGTAACCGTAGATTGGAATAACTGGTACATACAGCGCAGCGAAGAACTGGCTCGTTTTAACATTTGTACTGGTCACGAGGATGCCACTCATTACCCCACACCACATTATTATTGCATTACTTAAACCGTCTAATTTGATATTAATTTCGCGACCATTATTTTCATTATCTCTGCTGACATAACATTAAGAATAACTAAGCTATTTTACAATGTCACCGCTCAACGTGACGGAAAATTATAGGTGCGGCGAGTAATACGCACCGTGAATGATATTTTTCAGGGAACTGTTTCCGTCTCTCTGTTATTCGTCATCATTGTTCAAAAATGCTGTTGTCAAAATTTAGGCAGATGCGTACTTTATTATTATCTTTGTGAATCATGATTTCGAGTTTAGTTAGATTTAGGAAGAACATAATAAGTAGATAGCGACATGATCAGTCATACCTTCATACTTTGGTATTCGAAATGCTACAGTATGTCAGAACCCCTAGTGTAAATTGCATTCGATAGGGTACCTATAATACATAGCATCAGAGTTAATTCAAACAATTATCCAATGTCACTAAAAATATTGAATTGCACCGCAAAACTGAATGGTAGAGAAGTGGTAGGTAAAAATTTGCTAATTAAATAAATAATGTAAGTATAAATTCACCTGTGAATTCGCTGTACCTCCCTATTTGTACCTACGTGCTACATGTATGCCTACAAATATTTCAGACTTCTTAAATATTTACTACTTCGAGTCTGAAATGCACCTTATTTAAATGATAAACAACTATAGAATAAGCAAGTGGGTATTTACGTATGTATACTGATTTACTTTATCTCTTATCACTCTTATCAGTTCTTGTGAAAGAAAAATCTAATCGCATATATCCTACTTATATTTTTTCACCTCAGCAGCTCGAACAAGGGTACTTTGCTACTTAAAAACAGTGAGCAAAATCGCATTTTGCTCATTTTGTCTCACTCAGTGAGCAAAATGCGATTTTGCTCACTGTTTTTAAGTAGCAAAGTACCCTTATTCGAGCTGCTGAGGTGAAAACTTAATTGTCGGTATATCTTAAGAAAACATGAGTGAATAGAGTTAACTGATGAAGAAGGAATACATTTTTCGGGTTCTCTAATATGTTCTCACTGCTGAGGTGAAAAGTTTTGTGAACTACACGAGATCAAAGTTATTTACATCTCGTGCGCTTTTGAGTCCCTTACTACGCTCAAGATTCTAAATTAGATTCACTCGCTACGCTCGTGAATCTAGTATAGAATCTTTCGCTTGCACGGGACTCAAAATAAGCACTTGAAGAAATATCAAACTTTGATCTCTTGTTGTACAAATAACTATTGACCCCCATTTACACATCGTGTAGGTAGTACCTACTAAATAGGTACCTATATACTTAGTACATATATTGAACATCGTGTATAACGTAAAATTAACACGGTTAATAATGTTCTAGATAGTTAACTTGTACAAGTTGTACATATTAGGAAAACAATAGATCAGTCTATTCTCGCATACCTATTCGTATGTACCCTAATATTATTAGGTGTAGTAAAAATTCTTAATTTCTACAAGTATTATAAATGTGAAAGTAACTGTGGCTGTCTGTCTGTTACCTCTTCACGCTTAAACCGCTGAACCGATTAAGATAAAATTTGGTATGGATGGAGATAGTTTGAAGCTCGGGGAAGGACATAGGTACCTAGGGTAGTTTTTAGGGTTCCGTACCCAAAGAGTAAAAACGGGACCCTATTAGTAGGACTCCGCGGTCCGTCTGTTGTCACCAGGCTGTACCACCACTCATGAACCGTGATAGCTAGACAGTTGTAATTTTCACAGGTGATGTATATTTCTGTTGCCGCTAAATATAACAACAAATACTAAAAACAAAATAAAATAAATATTTAAGTGGGGCTCCCATACAACAAACATGATTTATTTTGCCGTTTTTTGCGTAATGGTACGGAACCCTTAGTGCGCGAGTCCGACTCGCAGTTGGCCGGTTTTTTATCAATCATCATCATCATTCGAGGCAAACGAAGTAGCAAATAAATAAAATAGTCGTAAATGATTTCTTATTTTCTATTATGTCTATTCATTCTAAATTATAAAGCTAGGGTTTCTACAAAATATGTTAAGATTGTTAAAGTAACCTACTACCTTTCACATGTTCCCGCGAACTATCAACAAGGACAATGATGCGTTCAATGAGTCAAGTCTTACCGAGTATTTACTTGTGTAGGGTCACGTATGATAACCCCAGCCAAGAACACATCTATGTAGGCATGGGTGCGTTACTGTGGAGGGTAGAGTACTGTGGAGTGCGACCCTACGACCTCCGTCTTACAGATATAATATAAGTCCCTTACCTACTTATTACCTCTCTATAATGAACAATCCCATTTAAATGATGGAAACGATGATATATTAGAACATAGCAGCAAAGCCAATAATAATATAATGCGTATTTTTTACAGATGAATAATGATAGGGCAACCATTAATCATGCCTTAAAATGGCAATTAAACCTATGTACCCATCATAATTAAACTAATTTGGAAGGAAAAAGGGGAAGAGAATTAACAGAAAACGCTTAGAAATAAATATTACTTATTTTCAGAACAACCTGCACTTTTCTGACGCTGGCTGCCTTGTTGCACTTCAAGGCAATAGCAACGGACACCAGCGTCGAGATACAAGAGCTGAACGGGCTGGTGCAGCCGAAGCGGTGTTCTTACGAGTACGCACACGGCTACTATGGAGCCTCCTGCGCCAACTTGGAGCTGGACAGTGTTCCCAACCTTAAAGGAAGCATAGAGGTAAGCTGTCTTACTCTTAATCACCTTAGAGCCAGTTGGCATGGAATGTGTTATATCTTAATTAGGTACCTCGACCCGAACCTTACGTATTATCATCAAAATGGCGAAATTATACACTTGGAAAATTTTAGGAAACTTCTCATATTTTTGTGTAGGAATCGAAATTTTTCATTTCCAAAAAGAAAGTGGACAGTGTGGACACAGAAGTGTTTCCTCTTTGTCACTTTGCTGAAATTTCCGAGATTTTTTCAATTGTTTAGAAACTTTCAGCAATTTGCACATCTTTAAGTGTCTTACATTTTTCGCGTAGGTACAAATTCATGAACGTAAGTTTTTATGCCGTATACCTACCTACGTCTAAAATGCGCACTTAAAATAGAATGTGAAGGTGTTCTTTTAATGAGTAACTACTTACAACATCTTAGATCTTAACTCGTATTTTTGTTGCAGGTCATCGACTTCAGAGGAAACAGAATAGGGCTACTAAAAAAAGAGACATTCGCCGTGTACACAGGCCTAATATTGCTCTACCTCCCCGATAACTACATGTTTGGCATCGAAGAAAATGCTCTATCCACGTTAACTTCCTTAGTGAGCCTGGATTTATCAGGCAACAGAATCCAAACACTACCAAACTCTATTTTCCAACTACCCTCGTTAAAAAAATTACAGCTTAACGGTAATCCGTTGATGCAAATGGATGGACAGTTTAATGCTCTCTCTAGGCCAATAAAGGCACCTTTACAATATTTAGACATGTCCGGCTGTTCGCTAGCAAAAATATGGAACTGGGGTATCCTACCTCAACTAACTTTCTACAATATTTCACACAACCCTCTCGCAGACCTGGAAATGTCTCACTTCGTGGACATGTGCAAATTGATGAAGGTTGATTTGACGAAGTCTGTTGACAGAGTAAGGCTGTGTGACCTGAAACCGACAATCGCGTGGCTGAAACGGAAACGTGTAGACTACTTACTATTGGATGACTCGCACGTGAGGCTGGCGTCTTTAGGTTGGTATGCCGTTTAATTATTTATAGATTAAGTTAGTTACCTAGATCACGGTTAGCCAACTTACAATAAAAATAAAGTAGGTACCTTTACATAGTTAAACCAAACTGTATGTCAAAGGTAATAGTAATAGTTACACTTTATTGCCAGTACTTAATAAATAATACCTACTCCTCTTACGTAAATTTGTAAACTCATCTTACCTACGTTGCTGGTGTCTTGGTGCAGTTGAACAAACATGCCCTCATTTTTACAACTTATCGAGAAAGAATTGTTTAACTATGCCGGGACCTAGATAGATACTTTAGTTTATAATATTTACACATTGAATTTTAATTACAGAGTTCGCGTCGTGTCCAGAGAGCGCAATTTCGAATGATCTCAACCACACACACAACTTGTGTCTGGCAGCTTACAGGGTATGTTTATTTATTTCTTCTTTTGTTTTGTGTTTTACAATAAATTATAATACCTACCTAAGGTTTTATTTCGCTGTAGAATAGGTATCCCAAAAAACAACCAACTTAATATGTCAGAATACACAGGTGGCCTACTCAGGGCCCAGGATGTCAATCGTTTGCGCCGTAGCGATAGAACCGCCAACATGGAAGAGTATCTGAGAGAGATTACCGTTTCGTTCGCTACGGCGCAAACGATTGGCATCTTGGCTAGACACCCTGCTGTGAGGTGGAAAACGTCGTCATCGATTTAAATAATGTTTCTACATCAGACCTTCCGTGGGTGACTTTCTATGTTACTATATTCCTATACTTATCCCTACAACAGTGGAACACAGGCGTTCCATTAAATGGAATTTTGTGACAGAGCCATTTCTTTAACTTCTAGGTCTAGATTTACTTGGTCCCATTCTATACCCAATGAATACGAGTATCTATTAGAACATATGTTTATCATTATATCCAGGAGCCAGTCCCCGAGTCCCGGCCAGGCCGACGCACGTGGGCGAAGGTGTGCGGCGGCCTCGCAGGCTTCCTTGTGGGCTTCATGCTACTCCTGTACGTGTTCCACCGCTACAACGTGGCCAAGACCAAGCGGGCCAGCGAGAAGAAGCCCCTGCCCAAACAAGGCGACAAGCGCGCGTCAGAGTTGCTTTTAAATGATGCGTCGTCCGCCTAGTTGATGTCGTCCAGTCTCGCCGGCCAATCGCCAGTTAACTAAGGCCCCCTTCACCCACTTGCACCATCCCGCTAAGGGCCACCCCACATCTGGCGTTTTTCGGGCGTCGGCGTCGGTCAGCGCTATGGAAAATGACGTCGCTGCGCAGTTGCGTCGACGTTGCGTCGAGCAGGGGGCCGATTTTTGAAATTCGACCGCTCGATTTCGTGTATTTCGTTCAGTAATATCACCACTCGATTCTAAATTTCTATCACTCGTATTTCAAAAACCGGCCAAGTGCGAGTCGGACTCGCGCACGGAGGGTTCCGCACCATCAACAAAAAATAGAGCAAAACAAGCAAAAAAACGGTCACCCATCCAAGTACTGACCCCGCCCGACGTTGCTTAACTTCAGTCAAAAATCACGTTTGTTGTATGGGAGCCCCACTTAAATCTTTATTTTATTCTGTTTTTAGTATTTGTTGTTATAGCGGCAACAGAAATACATCATCTGTGAAAATTTCAACTGTCTAGCTATCACGGTTCGTGAGATACAGCCTGGTGACAGACGGACGGACGGACGGACGGACAGCGGAGTCTTAGTAATAGGGTCTCGTTTTTACCCTTTGGGTACGGAACCCTAAAAATTTACATTTCGCCGTTTTCCACCGATTTTCGAGTGACGAAATCGAGTGATCGAAATTCAAAAATCGGCCCCCTGGGCCATAGAGTTGTAGACGCCGACGCTCGAAAGACGCTAGATGTGGGGTGGCCCTAACCCAGGCTTAAACTGTGCACCGTTAACCCAGTGTCAAATTGTACTGGTAACCATGGTAACTCCAGGTTTAACCGGTTAACCTCGGGTTAGCGGAACGGAATGGTGCAAGTGGACCTAAGGATATAAATTCATATTAAATTAGCTAAGGCGCGTCTGGAGTAGTTATGTTTCATGTAGGTGCCATATTCTTGTTTTATCCCGTTAACCATAAAAATGGACTATAGACCCAGATAGCCTACCTACTGGATAATGAGTGAGAGTAGCTAGTTAAAAGAGTTTTATTCCTCTGCCAGGATTGGCTGTTCAGATTCTAGCATTGACGGGTATAAGTTGGTTCATAATTGCGAAATCATATAACGTTAGTGCTGCATCCATGAATGAATACTGGGATTTTTTTATATTGATGTTATGAATGGTTAATCATTATTAGGTATATTGATTGTGCAAGAATAATGTTTATATCAATTAAGTACCTACACTAGGTGGCACTGAAAGCGTGAAGATTTTAACAAATTTAAATTTTGGAAATAGATCATTGAATTTGTTCGAATCTTGGTACCTACTTCTAAATTATTATTGTTTCGACTAATCTGCTGGATCAACCAAATCTTGTCAGTAGTAAACGGCGGCAAATTTGAAAAATCGCGGGTTAGCAACACTGTGTTCGAATAATTTCAAAATCGCGTGTCATCTGTGTGTTATCTATGGAATGTGGATCGTGAATGACAGCCATCATCTTATTGTTTACATTCTGAATCGTTTCTATTTCAAGAGAAATTTCTGCTGTCACCATTAAATACCAAGATTATGCATGACCTCAAGCAAAGCTAAGGTGCCTACAATGTACAATCATGCTCGTTGACGGTAAACATTACTAAAATTTGAGGTTATGATAATTCACTCGAACTGACGTATGAAGGGCGGAAAAATAAACACGTTTTGGTTTGATGTACATTGCTGCTTTTCTTAGCGCAATTCTGCTCTTTGAGTGTTACATGGTGTTACCCTACTTTAATTTGCAGTACATTGCTACTGACAAAATTTGCTTGACGCACTATATGTCGTTTCTTAGCAAGATAGATACATAATACATTGTACCTAATTTTCATTACTAAAACAAAGTAGGTACCAAATGCCAACTTACAAAATTGATTCAAGTGAATGCTTTAGTCTTACGTAAGTGCCATTGTCATTCATTAAATAATCATTCCGTTACCATTTATAAGTTAACGGCCTAATGTAGGAGAAGGCTTTAAAAGTCTGATTAGAGTAACAAGCATTTAATAAAGGCAAAAAACATAAATCAAATAGGTACATGTGAAAATAGCACATTAGCGCCTAGTGCCACCATCTAAGGAGGTGTGTTATAAACTAGAATTATCAAGAACATATTTAATCAGTCAGTTTTATAACACGTTTTTACTTAATACGACGGCGTGCAGCCTACATATTAGGTAATTAATTGCTTCTTTGGACAAATTTATCAAAGGCAGCTAAATATGTTGCCGTAGTTTTTCAATTGTCATTTAGTCCAGTATTTTTAAAAGACGTTAGGGAATCATTTTGCCAAAGATGTTTTGTAGCATAATACCTGTTATACTATAAGTATTTTTTTATAAAAATGTGTATAAACTAAGGTACATTTTATCCATATTTTATGTCATTCTAAAGGGATAGATGATTCATGTATTTTTGTGTAATATACCCGCTTTATGGCTTTATGTAGTCTTCCTATATTATTACATTATAGACAGAAAGAACACAAATTTATTAACTAACTTCAAAAGTTTTTGTTACTTTGCAGTGATAGATATAACACTGTGATACAGTTACTTATTTAATAAAAAAATAAATGATACATGTTCTGTCTTTTGATCAATTCAGAAATATGTCATTATACAGGCGATCAGAGGGATTATTTATTATATGTGATATTTATTTAAATATGTGTGATGTGTATGTGTATAAATATCGTTTTAAAAACTAGTAGATATGGTATAGTAAAAGAAACACGTAAGTATGTCATCAAAAAACATTTATATTTAAATGAAATATAACCGAACTAAATAGTTAAAGTCACAAAATTAAAATACATATAAGCATTCGATTCCTTGCTGATTGCATCGAAATTTCTCGAAGTCATTTCCATCACATTTAAAAATAATGTAATCGAATGTTTTAACATCAACTAAGTCGCAAACGTTGACCCCACGGTTGGCAAGTCCAAGCCTCCTCTTCAACTTCAGCAAGGTCTTGCCTTGAATGCCAGCCTAGGGTTATTTTCGTTGAGTGTTGTCCAGATTTGGGGAAATTTTCAATGGTCTCAAGTGTCTTTTTTCTCACTATCGTTTACGGATTTTGCTGCGGTCGGCTGGATTTCCTTCTCCTTTGCAAGCCGTTGTTTGCTAAATTTACCCATGCCAGGCTGATAAATGACGCGGCTTGGGCGATCCTGAAAAAAAAAATACACCATCATGAGATGAATGCAGTTGCAGTGCTATTTGCAATCTATTAGCTGAAATCTAAAATTAGTCTTAAGTGTCCCTTATTCACTCTCACGACTGGTCGAACCGCTATGTTCGCTAAGTCACTTAGACTGAATCAAAAAACCGTGTTACAGCAAGTTTCTTATAGGCGCGCGTTCTGTCATTAAGTAATTTACAAACTTACCTTATTTCTAATGCGTCTTTCGGTGCGCCGGTCGGTACTTTCGCTTTTCTCCTTTTCTTCAGACCCCTCTCTGTCTGTCGATTTGCCCCTGTCGTCCAACGAATTTTGTCGCTTCAAGGCAGAATCATCATTATTTAGTCCTTCACCAGAATCCACGCTGCTTCTCCTAACTTTTGCTACAGCTGTAGGTTCGTCATTGGTCTTGCTACACTCATCAGTAGCTTCTTCGGAATCTTTGCGGAATTTTACCTCTTCTAATTTAGTTTTCTTCTCCATTCCGTCTATAATCCTGGACAAATCATCCGTTTTGACTTGTGGCAACTGTGTAAATGGTTTGATATCATCATGATTCAGTGATCTATATTTACCATCTGAAAGAGAACTTTTCCCGGTAAATGATTGTTTATCTGCCTTGATAGCTTCGGTTGGTTTAGTCCTTTCTTTGCGGGTGTCACTATATTTTTTACTCTTCTGTTCTTTGACACCATCTTTAGGTTTATCATTCTTGATAGATTTATCAATTTTGCTTTTATCTGATTCATCATCATCATCATCTTTTTTGTCAGAATCGTGTCTTTTCTTCTTGTCTGTCGCAAGACCCATTCCAGATTTACGCTGTTCCCTAAAGGTTTTAGATTCATAGACAGTTCCCTCCTTACTATCTGGTTTGCCTTGTTCTTCTCTAGGTTTAGACGATTTGTCTTTTTCCCACTCCCTAGGTTTGATCTTCTTAATTTCATTTTCGCCAGAGTCATCTTCCTATAAAAGAAAGCAGGAATTAAAATCGTTTGTGCAATTGAAACATTTATAAGGCTAATCTAAATGATACATTTACGACATGAGACTAGAATAATGATAAATAAATTATAAAATCATGTGGAACTTACATGGTATGCACATACAAAATCAGCACTAAGCAATAAAGAATGAAAAACTACAACAAACGAAATAAAATGGTAAGTAAACCAACGAAAAACCTTAAAACATGTATCACCACCACTCTTTGAACTACCTTCTTGCAATTCCTTTTTATCACAATATTTACTAGAGGTTAAAGTAAAAGTATTATGGGTTTTCATAGACAAGGCAGGAAAATGGCTATCCCAGTCCGAGTCGGTACTAATAAATTCATCAGAACCTTGGGACTTTTTTATTAATTCTGTTTTGGCTGGTGCACATTTCACTTTAGATTTATGGTAGATTCTTTGTTCGCCAAACCAAAACTGGTGGTTCGGTTTGTCATTATAGTCACAATTATATTGAAGTCCTTCATCTTCTGATAGATCACCAGGTGTCTAAAGAAAAAGTACAGTTATTTTAACATTTGCTTCATTTATACTGTTTGTACAGGTATCAATTAAATGTATGTTTGCAAAGTAAGTGTTTGTAATTCGCAGTTTAACTTAAAAGTTATTAAGAGCAGGTGCTTAACAAGTAACAATTCATTGATATTGTTTTGTTTTTAAAATAATGACAAAATGATACAACATTATAAACAATATTAAAACTGGAAGCAGCAACAGGCGGCCAATAAAAAGTAAGTAACAAACAGCAATTTATCAAGTCCATTTGGGCCAATTGACTTCATGAGATGTCATGAATGGTAAATGCTATTAATAATTATGAAACAATCATTATGAGTGTAACTAAACACTTAAGAGTAAAGTTCAGATTATAAATCATTTATTAATCTTATTAACATCTATAATAATCACTTCCAATCCAATATGCATTATCCTAGTCTCAATTATTACTCAGCCATACTTCTGATTCGTGAGGTACCTACAATATTCTACAACCTTTAGTATATATCAACCCCGTAAACAAGAAAAAAAAGTTTGTTTCATACATTTTAGCCAATTCATTCTCAAAGTGGTGTATGGGTTAGATAATTTTTTTGGGTTTTTCCCAATTCTCAAACTAAGAGCTGTTCAGGAATACTGACCTAGTAAAAATGAATACTTAAATTCATTTTGTGATATGGTTAAAGGTCTCTGCCCACTACACCGTATCATACCATGACCGTAGTAGGAACGTGTCAGGCAAAAAAATATTCTTTGTATTAAAAAGTATGAGACTATGCCCACTAGCCCGTTCCGTCACCGACCATACCCGTAGCGTACCATGCACGGACCGTTAAAAATTGTCGGCGAGGATATTTTTCTCAAACATGCAATGAAATGTCGTCGCTCCGGGCGTTATATCAGGCTTCGAAGTATCACGTTTAGGGCGGAGCAACTCCAGAGAACTGTAAAGGAATTTCATACGAAATTGAAGGCCTAGGCCGGGAAGTAATTTTTTTTTTAATTCTAATGTAAACATGGGGTCTGTGTCCATGAACAGACTAAACAGCCGAATTATATATTTTTTTTATATTTTTGGTGAATGAATGGTTATATCGGACCAAAATATCCGTGTTAACGCCTGTTATACACGAACCTACTGATATTAAGAATACGAATCTGTATGATTCAATGTGTTGATGAATAAATTTAAAATTTTGTCTATACGTGAGTCACCAGAGACCATAGACAATATTTAAAATCCTCTGCATTTATTTTATTTATAGAAATTGAGATTCTTATTATCAGATTGTGTATAATGGCCCTAATAAGGTCTATTCGAACACTACACACGCGAAATACGGACGAATTCCGTAAAAAAAAAAACAATTATGGCGGGATTGGAAGGAAAATTAAAAAACTTTTGTTGTGAACTTGGATTTTTAATATAAAGACTAAATTTATTTTTTTGAGTGGTGTATTTTTTTATTTCATTGCATGTTTGAGAAAAGCACTATACATGCCTAGCCGTGAAAAGGTCTTGCCGGCTTCGTATCACTATCCGGCCTCCCTACGGTCGGCCGTCTATACCTACTCACCCGGCAAGCCCTTCTTTCCCGGCGTCTGCAGTAATGTACTATTGCCGGTGCCGAAACGCTCCGAGCACGGCACGCAACATTGCCGGAACGATGCGTGCAACGATGCGTGCAGGCGGCGAAACGATGAGCATACGAGTTATATCCGCGTATGGTGACCGTTCTAAGCCCGTTATAAACGCGTTGCCGTATCTGTTGCTCGCTCTTGCCAGTATGATAACTATTCGCTCGCTCTTTCTGACGAGTCTGACTCTCGCGAATAAACCGCGGGTACTAAGGGGATGAAACGCGGATGAAACAATATGGACACGGTGTAGTGGGCATGGTAGTCCGTGTCGCGTTACATTCCGTGCCTGATACGTTCATAGCACGGTCATGGTATAATACGGTGTAGTGGGCAGATACCTTAAGGGTTAAAACTCTACTGTATCCTGTCATTATGTGGACAGAGTTACGCTGTGACGTCCATACGTTTATGAGCGGGGAAACCGAAGCCCATTTCGATAAACAACGCTATCTGATCGCGTGGGTTACATAGGACGATATTTACACGCTTGCTCTCATGAAATGCCGCGGCACCAGTTCATTAATTAGCTAGATCTGGATGCCGTTGATGACTCTGCCCAATGTCTTAGTGTAAGGCCTGAGTGGACGCTCGAAGCAGAGCATTCGGCGGGGCGTGCAGCGTGGCGTCGGGGTCAGGAGTAATTTGAGCAGCGTGCTCTAAGGCCGCTCCTATACGTTTGCATTTGTTTAACATGCACGCCGCACGCCCCGCCCCGCTGCACGCCCAACTCGAGCGTCCACTCAGGCCCTTACACTTACAAATTGTCAGTTAATATTGTGGACGATGGAATGGAACCTACAGGTTAAATAAATGAATAAATGTGTGTACCTTGATGGCTGGCTCCTTGGTTTTCCTCTCGATCCTCATCTTGCGCTTGTCGTTCTCGCGACGGCGGCGCTCGTCTCGCCCGCGCTTGTCCTGCTTGCGCGCTGCCAGGTATTCCAGCAGTGGGGTTGATTGGACTTTCTTATCATTGCCTGCAATAAAATAATTCAAGTATAGTTACAACTTATTAAGATGTCCAAATATTACTTAAGAGGTATTCTTGTTGCTAACGTAGAAACATTAAAAAAACTATCTTATACCTTTAAACAAGCAATTGCTTGTAAATAATAAATATTTGCTAAAAACCTATTTTTTGTTACATTTTCACTCCTTTAAGGTGAACATTTACTGGCTCAAGAAAATGTTATATTCTTACCATCGGTAATAGGATATGAATATTCTAGTTTCGGCTGGTTTTCTACCTCCGGCTCCTTGGTCAAGCTCTCCAGAAACTCTTGGTACACAGGGTCACTCTCTATGGTACCACATTTCGGGTCCTTCTTCTTCTTTTTCTTTGGAATTCTCTGGAACGGTGCATACTCAACTATTCCAACATACTCCATACCTGAAAATATTACATATAAGATAATATTTTTATCACAACCACAATCATATGGATGAAACACTTATAATAATGTAGATAATTTTGTAAATTAAATAAAATTAATACATGTGACATTCTCAGGCAGAAGGTAGAACCTACCAGGTTGGCAACAAGGAAGAACTATAATTGCATCTTAATGATAGTTGACAATAATACTTTGCCTATACGGAATACATAATTATGGAGTTTTTTTATATATAAATTGCTTTTGCTCCTCTGCCAATGTCGAGGTGTGGACTTTTGACTTGTGACAAGAGAATGTTCGGTTAAAGCTTGATTATGTACGACTAATACGAACTAAATACCATGTGGATAACACTAATTACCAACCTTTATCATCAACAAAGACATATTCATCAAATTTATCCCTAAACAGGTAAATATCTTCCACATTAACGAAGTTTATATAAGCTCTGGAATAAACATTATTCCCCAACGACGGATCTGGCTTAGCAAAGTAGAAATGGTCGTGTTCCGGTATGGGCGACACTTGTTCTAGAAACTGTTCTTCGGTCATCGTTGGAGGCAATCGACGAAGGATAATCTGCAATTGAATGAAAGCGTTACAAACCCTGTATTTCTTTTCATTAAGTAGATGGTAAAATGTTTACATTAAACACAAATATGGTCCAAAAAAAATTACTTTGGTTAGGGGCCGTTGTGATCTGGTTTTCTTGTCCTTAGATTTATTAATAAATGTTTTGCTGCCTGTCTCAGCCTGCGCGTCCTTAACATGTTGATCCTCGGTCATTGTTTACGTTTTATTAACGTGTTTATTTTAAAGTTTCATCATTTTGTAATAGTACTCGAATCGACGCAAGTCTTTTTAGTGACTTTTGTGACGTTTGTCGTTGTGACATTTATGACGACTTATGAAACTTGAAGGTCTTGAAGGCAGTGTATGGCAACACTATTTCTATGAGTCGCCAGCTTATTATTTCCTTTGGTGGGATGAATGACATACATATTATAGATGGTCAAGCAGATCTTGTCAGTAGAAAAAGGCGGCAAATTTGAAAAATGTAGGCGCGAAGGTATATCGTCCCATAGATAATTTGAATTTCGCGCCTGTTTTTACTGACAAGATTTGGTTGACCAGCTATATAAATCTAATATTTTATATAACTGGATCAGGCATGAGGGGTGGGGGAAAACGACCGAACGGGATAGTCTTCTGTATCTTTCAGTAGGAGTAGCAGCGAAAGCGCTATTATTGTTTGTCCTTGTCACAGTCTCACACAGACGGATATCTCTTTCTCGCTCTCACTTATGGTTGCGACGCTCCAAAGTCGCGTGCGGTGGGATAGTGTGTTATCACTTTAAGGCAAAACATGCTTCCATTCAGAGAAGTTCATTAAAAAAAAAAATAGTGTCAGTGTCAGTGGTGTCAGTCAGTTCTCTGTCACTGTCAGTGTTACTCAATAGTCGGAATTGCAGGTTATAATATTATAATTGCATTTATATTATATTTTTGGGTTTTTATTTGCTTATAATAATACAGATAAGTTGAATACGTGCTACATCTGCCGCTACAGAAATGTTTGGTTTGGCCAGATTGTCAAGAAATTGGAAACATTCTAACTTACTGACCCAACGCTCCAGATTATTTAGCACTATCGACTCAAAAAATGTCGATCAAAATCAGGAGGGAATACCTGATATTTCCGAAAAGGGTGGTTTTGCTAAGGCGTTTGAAAAACAGTCGCAAATTCTAGATACACAGGAACCTGCAGTCAACCACTCATTCCCATCTCTACTAAGGAATTCTAAGTTTATGGATGTAAGTTATGAATTCATCTGAAACCTTAATATTAAGCTCCTATAACTTCTGTTTTTACGTGTTATTAGTTTGAAAATATTTTGATTCGTTTTGTTTCAGTTAGGAGATCCGTCTGGCAAACTGGTCATAGGCAAAATATTTCATGTTGTGGAAGATGATTTATACATAGACTTTGGTTGGAAATTCCACTGTGTGTGTACCCGCCCTACGAATAGAGGTGACGAATACGTCCGGGGAGCGAGAGTAAGGATTCAGATAAAGGACTTGGAGCTATCGTCTCGTTTCCTCGGATCAAGCACGGACCTCACACTGCTGGAAGCTGACTGCAAGCTGCTAGGTTTAGTTTCTACGCCCTCACGAGCTACAGTTACTGAGAAACAGCAGTGAGGTAAGTAATCATCAGTCACAGGCTTAGAACCAACAACTAATGTGTATTTTTGATATAGTTGAGTAGATTATCTGTTTCTGAACTTTATGATGTATTTAATGAGAAATTAATGTAGTATTTATTTCTTATGCTAAAGCAGTTTAAGGAGTTTAAAAAAAAATTGTTGCTTGTTTTAAGAATGTTAAATATTTTGAATTCATTACTTATTTTTTAATAAACTCATTAGTATGTAATATCCAAAATTGGTATAAACATTTATCAAAGCTCTATTATTGACTGTAAGTCTGTGTGGTTTACTTATTCTGTAAATATAGTGTAGATAATTCTTACTTGTACAATAAATGTAATTTTAATAGTATATTGCTTAATTCAAATTTGGTAAGTACCCTGATATAATCCTGTTCCTCATGAGTCTGAAATCCTATTGGTGAGTAGGCACATCATTTTGGCTGTGTTTGAAAGCATGAGATGAGAGTCATCTCTAATTATAGATTTGACAGTTGATCAAAAAGTAAAGGAGTACATATTGGGCTGAGATTGTTCACATTTTTGCCACGGTGTGTGTTGTTGTCATTTCTAGACAACTATCAAGCACTCCTCACGCTGCCTTGTATTTTACAAGCCTATAAAATAAACATGACAAAACATAACATTAGGGGGGTTAAATGAAAAATCTGCACAATATTATAAATAAAAATAAGTTTTCAATTAGTTAAACTCAACAATTTATTTAATTGACAGTACATATTTGTACAACATTAAATAACACAGAAAACAATTCAAGAAGTTCATAATTTAAATTGCTCTGAACTATCTACCATAACTTTAAATTATTGTCTTAATCTGAGATAGGACTTTAATATATTATTATATAATAGGTATAGATACTACAAAGCTTAATCTGTAAATTTCGAATAAATATCCAATCTGGCCAAGTACCTCTTAAATGTAAACAGCTTTACAACAGTAAATGGAATGTTTAATATGTCAATATAATTTTGTAAATATTTATATAAGTACTTAAACATTTTGCATCTGTAATTGATCCTAAAGTTTTTTTGCCCTATATAGTCGAGGCAGCTTTCGAAATAAAAATGCATTTACTAAACTGCTTTATACAACGATTTTTCTACTTACAATTACTTTTTTTAAATAGCTTACATAATCCCTTGCCTATAATATCGTTTCTATTCGTGAGATCGACGGCAATCGCAATAAGGTATCGAGATCCTTTTACTGTACTTTATCGCCGTTTCTGGAGACGATCTCCTGAATGCTCGGGTCTTTGACTGCATCGTTGGCATCTGGATGGGCTTCGAGGATCTCTGCGACAGAGGCGCCCGGGGTCTCCTTGCCCTTGGGGTTCGCGCGCTCCCATTCCTTAAGGTACTGGACGACGGCGGCGTGACCGAAGGTCTCCGCCTCGTTGAGAGGGCGGCTGCCCCAGCGGTCGCGAGGGTCCTGGTTCACGTTGCATTGCGCCAATAGGAAATCTACGCAAGCCAGGTGGCCCTCCGCGGCGGCAAGATGGAGCGCCGTGCGACCGTCGTAGTCGGACAGCGTCATGTCCATGCCGGAGAGGTGGTGCCTAACAAACAAAGGGGACAATTGTATGTAATGTTCAGGTAAAAATTAATTCTCAAGCAGTTTAATTTGCTCTGTGAACTATGTACCTACCTATTATATGAATATCTACTTTTTATAGAGGTGAGTTCTTTAAATCAATTTGACTTTTTCATTTCTACTCTTGCCACTAAAGCGGTAATTCTACTTCAATGTCATACTCCTGCGGTGAAAAATCTAAAGCGTTTTCTACAACAGATGAACAGCCTACATTTTCTAGAACTTTCCTTGATCAGTTTCGCCATTAATACGTGGTAGATACCTATTACGGCCAAAAATTTAAAGCAAAAGGATTCCGGCCCTTTCAAAAGGTAAATGTCAGTTTGATCATCTAAATTTTGATATACAAAATGATAACTAAATTTGTGGCGGTCCTGTAAGGCGCCATTGTACCTAATGCATTTATAACGCAAATAAATATAAAATTTGTAAATTATGTGCCAATTACTCTCGCGTAATATCTAAATAACAATGATAACGACCAATGGCTAATGGTTAAGCTTTTCGTGTTCAAATACCAAGTACGATGCCGTGCATCATTATTACTTGTTTTTAAATAGGTTAAGTTGAAGACCCCGCCGACTCGGATGGGTTAGACTCTGACTCCTCGGACGAACTACAGGCAAATGTTACAAGAAATGTACCACTTCTTTATGATTATACAGAATAATTGGAATCGGTTTTGAATAATTACCTCCTGAGTGCACTTAAGTCTCCGCTGGCAGCTGAGAATAGAAGGTTGACAATGCTGAGACCAGTAGATTCAAATTTGTAGCGCCTAGGATCCTTTTTGTGGCTCGCATAGCGGATATTGTCGTATTTGTGGAAGTTGAAACGTTCTATCAATTGCTGAAAGAAAATCATAAACATTGACAAGATCTTCTAATATTATATTTGCATGCATCATAATCAAAAGAAAAAAGTGCTGACGTACGTCACAGAACTGAAGTCCTCTGCAACTGTTGCCCAGAGGGTCAAGTGGTGGTGACCAGGTGCAGATTCCCATAACATTGGGCACAACTATGAGCATAGCCCCTGACACTCCTGACTTTGCCGGCAGGCCCACTTTGAAAGCAAACTGGCCCGAGTAGTCGTACATGCCACAACTGTGCATGAGGGACAACACGTTGCGGACGGAGTCTGGCCGAAGGACCTTCTCGTCAGTGATAGGGCAGATGCCACCGTTTGCTAATGTCGCCGCCATAATCGCCATTATGTCGCAGTTGGCCTCCATAGAGCAGCACTGAAACAGCCGTACATAATACTTGACTAATTACCGAAAGTTATTTTGAGTGTAGCGGATGTAAGATAAGCGCATTTGAGTATTGAATGACAATAGTTGTGCCAGTATACCGACCTGAAAATAGAAATCCATGCACTCGCGCAGATTAGTTTTTTCGGGATAACATTTGTGCTCGCGCATGTAGAAGCCGAGCGCATAGTTGCGGTCGGCGGCCTCGCGCTCCGACAGAAATACTGCGTTGTTGAAGCCCAAGGGCTCGTTCCCCGAGAGCCTGCTGAAGAACGACATTACATAATCGAACTTCTCAGCGAGGGTCATCTCGGGTTTTTCCAATTGCTTCAGTAGAGAGCATACTAATATTGCGCCAGCGTTGATCATAGGGTTATGAGGTTTCACTGTAAACAAACAAGGAAAATAAGTCGTGTCGCGATTTGTTTATTTATCTATTAATGTGATTGGATCGGCAAATAAACGTAGGTGTAAATTGTTGTACGCACTGTTGTAGTCCAAGACGAGCTCATTGAAGTTGCGACCGCTTGGCTCCGTGCCAACGTACTTGTGTACCACGTCGGGGCCCAGCGTGTCGAGCGCCATGGCGTATGTGAGCGGCTTGCTGCACGACTGAAGCGTGAATGGCACCGTCACGTCACCTAGATAAAATTAGACAGCATTATTTAATTTCACCAAGTCCGGGAAAACAAGATTTGCCAAATCACAATATAATTACTTAATTACTGAATTAAAAATATTTAGCAACAAACTTCAATTAATTAGATCGGATCTACATAGATATACGACCCGCCCCGGTTTCGCACGGGTTAACATATTATACATAAACATGATGCCTCTTGAATCACTCTATTAAAAAAACCGCATCAAAATCCGTTGCGTAGTTTTAAAGATCTAAGCATACATAGGAACAGACAGACAGCGGAAAGCGACTTTGTTTTGTACTATGTCGTGATGAAGGTCTTTGTAAGTCAGTTTAAAAAATCGTCTGTATGATGTTAAAGCCATACCTATAAAGCCCTTTTTTCTAAATCAGATAAAGATAAATTTCGATAGACACACATAATTTAGACGTCTTTCAAATGGTGGATGGCCTAGAAACAATACCTATAGAAAATCTTTGGCCGTCAATAGTGCAAACGCTGACTCCCCAACTCTCCGTGCTCGCCCGAGCAAGCTGAGGTATGTAACTCGCCACTTTGCCATCTGTATTACTCTTAGCCGCCCAGTACATTTCTTCTATGTCCTTGATAAAATCTTGGAAATCCGGAATAACAAATTGGCTACGAAATGCTCTCGTTATGAGAACGATATTTGGCGCTATAACTTCTTTGAATGCTTTCCTGTCTAGTTTAAGGGTCTCGGGTGAACCTCCTTCGTAGTTTGATTCTTTATGGGCTTTGTACAAGTTGTGCATAACTTCCTTAACGCGAGGATCATTCTTTCTAATACCGGTTGTTCTCAAGGCCTGCAAAAAGAATTATAGTTTATTTTATTTATTATAGGGAGGTAGGTACATAGAACATGCTAAAAAAGTGGTAGGTAAGTGGGCGTTTTTTTTGTTGTTGTCCCAAACACTTTTTTTAAATTTGTATTTTTTTTAGTTATTTCTACTCAGAATCACGAGCTCTTTCTATCCTAATAGGAGAAAAAAAGTGTCCTAAGGTTTTTATTAGTGTCCGACCGAAACATGTTTTTTTGCCGAAACCGAAACCGAAACCGAATGTTCGGCTTTGGCTCTAGTTTCGGCCGAAACCGAAACCGAAACCGAAACTTTTGTAGACTTGTTAAAATCGTTGAAAAAATGTCATAAAACCGCTTTTACACACATATTATGGGGCTGTCAACACCCAATGTCCTTGAAATTGATGTTACTTAAGCAGTTTTTTATGAAAATTACTAGAGTTAGACCAAGATAATTCTGCAACGATTTTGATAAGTTGATAACACACGCAGTGCAAGTGTTATTTTAAACGTCAAAACTTTTATGAAATTATGACGAAGGTATAAATAACATTTGCACTAGTTGCACTGCGTATGCTATCAAAATCATTGCAGAATTTTCTTGGTCTAACTCTATTCATTTACCAGTCAAGCTAACATGTAGAATTGTAGACACAGGGTCAACCAAAAACGCGAGCGCAGCGAGCGCGAAATTTTTTGTTAACAATATCGCAAGGCCGGGTACCGATCTTCACCTGGGCCGAAAAGTCCGAAGTGCCCCATTGAGGCGAACTTTCATGCGAAGTCAAAGCCGTGCTTAAGGCTTCAGGATAAGTAGTTGAGCACAGACTCCAACCAATGTCCATTGTATTCAAAAGCGAGACCGCAGGCCGAGCATGGCGCAGCGAGGCCAAAGGCTAAGCTGAAGTAGAGGACATGTGGAACACAAACCAATGGTAAATTGAGGTAAAAAGTGAGGCTAGTTTTCTTATTATTATCTTGCCCAGGGCCCAGTAACATGCGACAGTGCTATCTCATTCACTTATAGGTATTGACAGCCTCTTATGACTGCGTCAACCGTCCAGTGGCGCCCTCATTAGTGGAATTGTGTTTTATAATAAACCAATTAATGTCTGTACCTAATATACATGAATCAGTATATGTAGGTATTCATATTGTTGTCCTACTTATTCCCCAACTTTTGGTCTTTGTCCGAAGTACCATTTCATAAGTTTCGGCCCGGCCGAAAGGTTCGGCCGTTTTTTGGCCGAAACCGAAACTACAGCCGAAACATGATTTTTTGGCCGAAACTGGCCGAAACCGAAACCGAAACCGAACCTTCGGTCGGACACTAGTTTTTATTTCCATTCCGTCACCATTTTTCATAGACTTTGTATGGTGGTCGCGTAATGGAAAGATCGAAAAATGTATGGAAATTTTGGGACACTTTTTCTCTCCTATTAGGATAGAAAGAGCTCGTGATTCTGAGTAGAAATAACATAAAAAAATCCCAAATTTAAAAAAAAAATGTGTTTGGGACAACAAAAAAAAACGCCCAAGTAGGAAGTGAATTAAGAGAATATAAGTACTCACGGCCAAAAACTTTCCAACGGGAAGGAGACCTGTGTCTTCATTCTTGAACATATCAAACAAGACATCATCTGCGTTTTTATGTGATCCCTCTGCTACCCTGTACAACAAACAGAACAATATGTAAACTGAATCGTCTGATAGCAAAAAAAAAGCTAGTGTACCTACTAATTGCGCAAACAACAATATAAAGGAAAGTGACGGTGGGCGTAAACATCTGCCAAAACAGCTCTAATGTGGGTGCTTACGAATTTGGCAAATACCACGGTCATGTATTTGAAAGTGCTCGATAACAGACCGTCACGCGCGAGCTCGTTTTAGGTTTGACGTCAGTGGTAGGTAGGTGTGGCTGCCACGTAGGACCCAACTCCTTATTTTTAGCTGTTTGCCTATTCTCGATGTCACATCTATCACATTATCACGAAGAATAAATAAAAAATAAGTAGTAGTACCTACTATGCAAACACATGGAAAAACACAAATTTAGCTGAAAATCACATGCATACCTAGGTACACTTGTAGTTGGTAAATGAAGGATCTTTAATTCCATATAGTTTCAATTGCAATATTATCATTTAGAATCAAGATTTATTGATATCCATATTGTAGCATTCGTATAGTTGAATTTCGACTATCTATTTATTCAATATAATATTGTGTGACATTGTATCTAAAACTTATTTAAAGCAACAAATAAAACTATAAACATGCTATCAAATTAACCACCAACCGGCAAAAACAGATACTAAAATAGACACAATAATGTATTACTGATCCTTGGTATGTCTAAAACCTAATTATCAGTAACTTTTGCATTGACATCCATAAAACGAATACTTATCAAAGTTAATTTTCTGTGGTATTGACATGCTTAACAATAACCATTAATTCGAAATTAATCTACATCTGCCCGCGACTTCGTCTGCGAGGAATGACGATTGATAAAAACTACCATATAACCTTCCCCGGTCCTCAAACTACCATAGGTACCAATTTTCAAATAAATCGGTTCAGCGGTTTAAGCGGGAACAGGTGAGACAGACACACAGAATAACTTTCGCATTTATAATATTAGTAGGACGTAGTTAACTAGTTACGTAGGTATTGAACGAACTTTTTTTACTCTATCAACCCAAGCAGAAAAGTTGACCTGCCACAAAGATAATTCTTAGCCTGCCATTAGCTCCACCAAGCTCTACTAATATACCTATAGAATAACGGTTTGTCTTAAGGCCTGTGTACACCGGCTTGCGTGTGCGTGACGTGCACGTGCGCGTGCGCTAAAATGTTGGAGTCGCACACGCACACGTCACGCAAGCGGTGTGCCGTCTCTCATAAGGATCTGTATACTACAACGCTGCACGCGCACGTGCACGTCACGCACACGCAGCCGGTGTGTACAGGCCTTTATCACAACGTGCAGTGGCACACACAGTATCTAAAATTCTCTTTTGTCCTTATCCCAAATACCTGACAACCTTTCATTTTCACATGATTTTATAATTAAAATTAATTTAGTAAATAGCTTAAAAACGTCTTGAGTATTTTTAAGTAGCGCAGCCAATTTAATCTACGCGCTGAAGATGGTTTGCACACTGGGCAGTTGTAAATTAGGTGTATGTGATGCTGAGATGACATAAAACATATATGTACATAAAAAACTATTTAATCGTTAAATAAAACCAGCCTACACAAGCATGCAAAATCAAACTATCAATCAGGATGCCGGGTTTGTACTCACGACGAGGAATCGAGGTTATGCACGAACGAATACTGTCTGCTCCTTGCATGAAAACAATAGAACACCTTGAGTAAATTGTTAGTAGATATACAGACACACTTGCGACATTCATTGGTACTTACTTTAGAAATGCTATCTAAATATTTATCTATGTGCAATTGCACTTCTGCTGTAGCGAACATAGTCACTGATATCTGAGACTAATTACTTTCCTAATGGACATTAGTTGACTGAGGTATAGAGAAAGATTGTCATCAATCATCTTTGTTAATAAAAATCTGAAACTATAATGCATTTCGGGATGATAATTCATCAAGAAATATAAAAATTCAAATACCTAGATAAAAAACGAAAGAGATCAATCATGGTTATTGAAAATGAAATTTACACATAGGTATGTATTTGTATTTAGGCAAGTTGCGGTTAGTATTGAATTATTATTAGATTTACGAAACTTCCAGGTTATTTTCTATTTACGTAACCATTATGCTGTGCGAGTAATTGGTACAAAATGTCAGGGGTGAATTGAAGCTCTCGTGGCGCCGGCCAGTTCAATACAGATCAATAGGAGTTGATGTGGGTCATTACAAACAATTTATTCCCAATAACTGTCGCTGAAGATGTACGTAATATGTGGAGTGCGAAGCTTTGCTTATTTACAACACCTATAATGCAGCTATGGTGCGATATATCAGTCTTCCACCGTCTATAAATAATTGTTTCACCGTGAACTTTCGCTTAAAATAAACTGTAACTTACCTCATATCTATAGATTGAGCCGCATAAAAATTGGGTGCTGAGTTTCGCCATTTCTGCAACAATTTAGGCAAGTCTTTAATACATATACATGCGCTAAAAGCCAAAAAGTTATGATATGAAACAATAGATAATTATCCCGATCACCATGGTAGTGAATGTTTTTCCAATTCTTATGACTGATGAATCCCAGTGACCTACTAAGCGGCGTATTTAACACAAGGTGTCAATGTCACAGTGATACGATACGGAAGCGATTTAAAGCAAAGGGGACACTCACATCGGGTCTGTCTATAATGTAGACGGGTATTACTTGACTGTATTCGCGACAGCATCCACAAGAGCGCTGGAGGAGAGGCCTGGCCGCGGCCGCGAGCCGGCGGAGCGGGCGGCTGCTCATGGTGATGAACGGGGAGGGACAGGACAACCCTAAACCACCAACCAGTCTATAAAGTGTTCGCACTGGCGCCGTAACGCGACGTCCTAACGCGCAAGCGCCAACTGACGGAGGAAACGGTGGGCTCTCGTCTCGGTATCAGGTCTTGTTTACCTGTGACGTGTCGTAGATAGGTATTACCCGCGTGTCACGTTCATTATCACTATGTACGTTATCTTCAGATTTATAATGCAGAACTCAATTAGACGTAACGTCCCTCGTTTCTTGATTTGCCATGATTATAACGAATCTTATCTTAAGCACCTCTACTTTTATACCTATTTACAAGCGTCTATAGACTTCGAATATTTTAGTAATCATCTTAGCTAGGGAAAACTAAAATCAGTTGTAAGTAGTTTTTTCTTATGATCATACTAGATTTCAACCCGTATAGTAACGGCACCAGTCATGGGACATTTAAGAGGAAATTTGGAGTATTTGTGATATTTCCCTGATACATGTAAAAGTTCTACCGCTTAGCTTGTTAAAAGATGAATATCCTATCCTTCTTTCATGTATCAGGCGTGTTGTATCAAAGATACTGCAGTTAGTTTCCACATAATTAATAAATTAAAAGTATGTTTTTTTTCTCCAGTCATGGACACCAAAGCTCCAGTAATGGAACCTCGGTAATGGACGTGGATCCAGTAATGGGCCCCCTATAATGGGCATACCCTATCAGTATAAGATATTGGAATAGGGAATAAGTTTTTGGCAAAAAACTAGTTATTAGTCATTTTTGTCACCCGATTGCATTGTCATCCGATTTGCATACGTATCCAAAATTTCAACTCAAATGCCATTTCCAAGATTTGAACCACACTAACTAATACAGGGTGGATTTTCTTTTTGGGTCAGTGAGGGCAGCTACCAGATTCCGTGCTGCTACGAGAAAACGGTCTTAGAAGACCTTCCCTCGATTTCAAATTAATGAAGATTGGCTTTTACAGATTTTGGAAAAAACATACAGGGTGCGAGGAAAAGGTAATATTTGACAAACTTTTTTTTTGATGCCAATCGATCCCATTCCTATTGAGGATCAAAAGCTTGTATGGAACTAAAAAAAAAATTCCGGCTAGAAAAGCCACAAATCGAGGAAAACTTTTCGCATACAATTTGTATGAAAATGAAAACTTATATTTTTCACATGCTATTTTTGTATGCCAATCGATTCCATTCCTATCCAGTATCAATAGTTTTTTTGGGGTCAAAATTAAATTTCACATTTTCTCCATAGTAAATGTACCTATGGAAAAAGTTTTTATTAATTTGTGGCTTTTTAGTACATTATCGTAAGTTGACCTATTGATTTGTGGCTTTTCTAGCCGGAATTTTTTTTTCTCCAATATGCTCGGAAATGTTCACCTTATTGTAACAAAAATAGTACGGGAAGTTCTACGTTATTGTCAAACTCTAATTTAAAAAAATCAAACTATCGCTGTCCTGTTCTAGCGGACGGGAATGAAAAAAACACTACAGTAATAACTTATTACTGTAGTGTTTTTTACTTTTTAAAAATAAAAAACGCAAACAGCCAATTATTATAGCCGCGAGCCGCGTCTACACGACCCGATCAGCTATCATTTCAAGCTATAGGATAGAGTGAGATAGTAAGATAAACGACCTTACTTGTCTCGTTCTTACAAGACCGTTGTGCTCGTGTATGATCGTGAGAATACTGCTTAATAAAATCAAAGATTATTTTTATATTTTTTTAAGGATCTCATCCGTGTACATAAAGTTTATATAGTTTGTCAAAGGACTTTCTCATTTCAAACATAGACAGAGAGAATCATACTATATTTGTCTTACACTAGTACTAGCACCCAAAAGAAAAGGATGGGTATAGTTTTCCTGGTTCTTACTGACTGACAAATTGGTTTGACTAACTATTACACACAATTATATTGAATGAACGAATATTGAATGGTACTGAATGGCAGAATAAGTTTGTGCCCTAAACTTTTAAAAAATAATTTTAGAGGGAAATTGTTTTTGACATTTTTGATGTGAAGGTTCGATTTGAGTGATGCTTGATGCTTAAATAATTATTATTTTACCTTATTTCCTCGCATGTTTGGAGAAAAGCACTATATATGCCTCGGCAGGAATAGCAATTCGTGGATTCGTCTTCTTTGTCGGACTCCGCTTCGCGTCGTCCGACAAAATCGAAACTCATCCACGAATTGCCCTTTCCCGGCCTCTGCAATAATGTACTATTTAGTTCCATACAAGCTTTTGATCCTCAATAGGAATGGGATCGATTGGCATCAAAAAAAAGATTGTCAAAAATTACCTTTTTCTCGCACCCTGTATGTTTTTTCCAAAATCTGTAAAAGCCAATCTTCATTAATTTGAAATCGAGGGAAGGTTTTCTAAGACCGTTTTCTCGTCGCAGCATCTGGTAGCTGCCCTCACTGACCCAAAAAGAAAATCCACCCTGTATACAAACTAACAGGGCAAGTTAAATAAAATTTTGTAAAAACGATATTAATTTATCCGAAGTCCGAGAAGACCTCCTGACATAGTTCGTACGAGTAACTACATTATACTTCTGTATTGTTTAAACATGAAATTACGCCATGGCAAGCATCATTATGTAAATTATCCCATCATAGGAGGTATGCAGTTTTACAGCTCCTATAATGGGATTGGGCAAAATACCTCTATTTTTTATACATCTCTAGAGTCACAACATAATGTGTTGTATACCTTATCTCATGGCAAATGCAATTAACAAAACACATTCTAGTTTACACCAAGTAATAATTAATTACAATTTAATATATGAACTCACCTCTCTTAGCGAAGTTGTTAAGAATTCTTACTGGTTATTTTTTCCAGTGACACGACAACTTTTGGGTTGGCGCCAATTTCTTAAAAATTAACCGAAATTAATAAAAAGTAAAACTTAAACAGCTCTATGACTCTTATTTATGGTAAAATATTGCCAGTGTTTATAAACTACTTTTACATACTTATTTTAGAGGATTTGTGGTTTTATGTCCCATTACCGGTTCCACGTCCATTATAGGGTCCATTACGTTAATATATTAGATATCTGTAGATACCGAAATAGATGTAGGTACCTAAGTAGGTACCTACATCTATTTCGGAAGAATCTTTTATTTAATAAATATATGTACATAGTTAAGTAACTATGTACATATATTTATTAAATAAAAGATTCTGATTACCTGTGTCCGAATTAAATGGAATTTACCTACTTATTTACGTCTTCTTCATAAAAACAAATTGACCAACGAATGGCTATAAACTGAAATAGATGTCATATTTATCTACTAAAGAAAAAGTGACGAAGTGGTGGAATTTCAGTACTATAATTTATATATAGTAATAGTAGTGTGACTTCCTTACATAGTGAAAAAACCGGCCAAGTGCAAGTCGGACTCGCACACGGAGGGTTCCGCACCATCAACAAAAAATTGAGCAAAATCGTGTTTGTTGTATGGGAGACCCTCTTAAATATTTATTTTATTTTATTTTTAGTATTTGTTGTTAACAGAGATACATCATTTGTGAAAATTTCAACTGTCTAGCTATCGCGGTTCATGAGATACAGCCTGGTAACAGACGGACGGACGGACGGACGGACAGCGAAGTCTTAGTAATAGGGTCCCGTTTTTTACCCTTTGGGTACGGAACCCTAAAAAACGCTAGTGGCCTGGCCTAGCGGTAAGAGCGTGTGACTTTCAATTCAGAGGTCACGAGGTAAACCCCGACTCGTACCAATAAGTTTTTCGGAACTTATGTACGAAATATCATTTGATTTACCATCAGTCGCTTTTCGGTGAAGGAAAACATCGTGAGGAAACCGGACTAATCCCAATAAGGCCTAGTTTACCCTCTGGGATGGAAAGTCAGATGGAAGTCGCTTTCGTTAAAACTAGTGCCTACGTCTATTCTTGGGATTAGTTGCCAAGCGGACCCCATGCAGGCTCCCGTGAGCCTTATAAATAAAAATAAAATAACTAAATTAATTTGACTTTATGTATAAATAATTAAATTTTATGTAAGTACCTACCTCTTTATTATGTAGTATGTACTTACTTTAAAACATTTAACCTTAAAAATGCAGACACAAAGTGTACCCATGTAAGTAAAAAGTGACGGCTTCGGTTATTATGTACTTTGGTAACTGCTGCTGTCGTGTATGGGTAGGTATGTAAACATTAATAAACGCAAAACACAAACAGTCTTGACTCTTGACAGGCAGACTAGCTGAGGATTTTGGCATATCTAAAGTCTATTTTTTTATTCGGTAGACTGAAATGACAGTTAATAGTATGAAATGACATTTCATGTTCATACTATTAACTGTCATTTCAGTCTACGGAATAAAAAAATAGACTTTAATAATAATATCTGGGAGACCGAGCTTTGCTCGAAAAACATATAAATTAGCGTTTTCCTAGAGATAAGACCTAGCTAAATCGATTTTTGGCCCCCGAAAACCCCCATATACCAAATTTCATCGAAATCGTTAGAGCCGTTTCCGAGATCCCCGAAATATATATATAATATACTAGGTACACTACTGCGGGTGGTAACGTGCTACTATTTTCCGGAAATCGTAATTTCCAGGTTGCGATTTTTGTACATTAAAATAAGAAAAGTTATCCGAATTATGCGAATGCCTAGAAAACCTATCAGGAAAATAAGCAATTAAAAATAGATATAATATAAGTACCAATGGTTCGAAATGCTTTGGGGAAAGGAAGTTCTTGAAAAAATATAAAGTGGTAAATTATGCAAATGGAAAAGAGTTTGACAAATCACCATTCTTCCTCTCTACTACTATTCCTTTTAGCAGTTATGTGTGACAAATATGGTATTTATTTTCAAACACCCGCGATACAGATAAATTATTAAAATTGGGAACTTCTACGGATTCACAGATGCATTAAATACTAATTTATTATACTGAATAACGTTTTGCAATGTACCTACCTAATTAAACAAAACTGCCTACAGGAAGGATACTTAGTAAGCGAGGTTTGACTAGTATGAGATATACGAGCTATTATAGCGTTATCAAAGTGGTAAGTGTGATGAAATCATAGTGAAACAGAATAATCACCTCAAAATCATTGCCATAATCCATAACGAAATCGTCGTAACCCCCGCCGGATAAAGTCCGCATAACAATATGAACAGTCCGACGGCGGACGGGCGCGAGCTCCCGAGGCAACCGACGCCAACCGCGTATTCGCACGACACACTCGCGAAACTGAGACATAATTCTCTCCTGCTTGTCGTATATAAATACTCGTACTTACTACCGGGAGTAGTGCCACTGGAACCGCATTATATTTAGTTCCACGGCGACGGGTTGTGACAGCGGTATCATAGAAATATCTCATTCAAAGTGTTTGCTTCACTTTGTCATCATTCGCTTCGTACAAGGCAAACAAGACAATCCTGCGCTGCAGCTGCAATCCGCCCGTCAGTCCACCTTATTGTGCTTGTTTCCAAGGTCTTTTATATGGCATGACTATTCAAGAACTCTACTTTTCCAGCGGTCATAGGTTTTCGAAGTGTGCCCTGAAACCTGACCACTTTTTAGGGTTCCGTAGCCAAATGGCAAAAAACGGAACCCTTATAGATTCGTCATGTCTGTCTGTCTGTCTGTCTGTCTGTCTGTCTATCCGTCTGTCTGTCCGTCCGTATGTCACAGCCACTTTTCTCCGAAACTATAAGAACTATACTGTTGAAACTTGGTAAGTAGATGTATTCTGTGAACCGCATTAAGATTTTCACACAAAAATAGAAAAAAAATACTTCGAACTGAAACTCAAAAAAATTTTTTTCATCAAACCCATACGTGTGGGGTATCTATGGATAGGTCTTCAAAAATGATATTAAGGTTTCTAATATCATTTTTTTTTAAACTGAATAGTTTGCGCGAGAGACACTTCCAAAGTGGTAAAATGTGTGTCCCCCCCCTGTAACTTCTAAAATAAGAGAATGATAAAACTAAAAAAAATATATGATGTACATTACCATGTAAACTTCCACCGAAAATTGGTTTGAACGAGATCTAGTAAGTAGTTTTTTTTTTATACGTCATAAATCGCCTAAATACGGAACCCTTCATGGGCGAGTCCGACTCGCACTTGGCCGCTTTTTAATTATGGCGATAATTTTTTTGTTACATTTTTAAACTTTTTCTATGTAAATAATTAGTTCTTGCAGGATTTTCATTGGAAGGATTAGCATTGAGATGGCTTCTCTAGTTCCTCAATAGCTGCTTCATATCTCTACGAACGGTTTTCGCTACACGGTGGGAAAGCCATATACAGACTACGGGGCTTAGAATAGAATAGAATATAATTTATTCGTAAGCACAGACAATACATAATATGAAAGAAAACACAAAATAAGATTAAAGTGCCACGAAATGGCCTCATCTCAGCATCTTGTAGCACCCCATTTGTACGCACCATTGTTTTGGAACAAGAGGTCTATTCGAATAGTAAAAATAGTAATTTGTTGTTATCAAACGGTACGGCTATGATCTGTCAACTGACAGACACATACAATGAAATCGGGTAATTTTCTATGGATATTTCTTGCTAATGTAAAAAAACTATAATGATTCCAAAGCCTTACCTACTTACCGATACCTTAGCGAAACCTAAGTCATAATGGAATCCGTACGGCAGAGTGGTTTTAACCTTTGGGTTTTCATGTTTATATTTTTAGTTCATTGAGTAGCCCATTTAGAGCCTAGGTTTCACATACTCTGTTTATAGTTTCTTCAGGTTTGTATTCGTAGCCATCATCGTGTCAGGTTAAATGCCGGTAGCCTAAAGGGAATCTGGGTCTGAAATAGGTTTGAAGATATGATACAGGTAGGTAGAGTCTCGGCGGAGTAAGAGTTTATCCTCGAGAATTGTTATGATTTGGCTAGATATGGTTCAGTAAAGCAAAAACCTAGCAGATTTTAACAGAATAACTTCTAAACGTAATATTGGATACATATCTGACCGCTGAAACATGGGAAATACCTACAGTGTAAGCATAATGAAAGCATTTAGTTAGGTACTTCATTCATTAATTTATTACCTACAAACAGAGACCCCGTATTATTTCATTAAAAATTCTTAAGAAATTGCTTTTTGTTTCTAAATGTAATGTTGTTAATTGTTATTAATTTATTTTTCTACATGCAGTCTATTGTGCGTCCCACTGTTGGGCAAAGGTCTTTCTTTTTTTTCTGCCACTCGTTTGGTGCATGCTCTCACCAGTCGCTACAAAATGCACGGAAATCGTCCCGCCATTTAATATTTAGTTGCTTATCACTGTATTGCGGCAGACTTCCTTTTCGTAAAGTTGACGTAGACGGGACCCTTGTTCCTCAAGATAAGGTCCCCGATGAAGCTGAGGTCCTCCGGGCGGGTGACCGGCTGCAACTCGAACTTCCGCAACACTTCCGCCAGCACTAACTTCATCTCGAGCAGGGCAAACTTTTGACCTGTGTAATTAAGAACTTCGCATAAATAAATAAATCGGTGCTAAAAGCTAATTTAATGTCTCAAAACCAAAAGTTAATAGCAGTAGAAAAGGGCAGGAAAGCGTTTAATTACGTCAACGAACCTCAGCGCTAAGAACGGTGTGTAGGGTAGGTACCAATTAGAGTTCGTCTAAGCTAACTCTGCACCGATTTCAACGTGACATTTCCATTATGTCACGCCATATTTTTTATAGGAATAGTCGTTTATGGTCGCACGTCCACATTCTGTCACTGCAATTAGTCTGCAAAATTTCCTTCTCTCGGCTCTATGTCGATAAAACACACCTACTTTTCACAGATTCTTCGACACTTGGATACTTATGATGAATTTGTGTATGTAAGTTATAATTATTTTTTCGGTCACAAGTAGGTACCTACATTACCTACGTGTTTTGTTTTTTTCGTAAATATATTCATTAATCATTATTCATTTGGATGAAGAATACCAGCTATACCTCATCGAATCTTCTAAATTTATACCTGTGACCCAGCGAATGCCGTTATTTACATACCAAGAAAATAGTGTTCTAGTTGGTGGGAGCTTAATTAATATCCAGTATTTATTTACCTATACAGTTCCTAGGTCCCGCGCTAAAGGGTATGTATGCGTAGGGGTGTCTCCGGGCGCAATGTTCTGGCAAGAATCGGTCGGGGTCGAACCGGGTCGGGTCCGGGTAGAGGTCCTCGCGGTGGTGCAGGTCGTAGATGGAGATGTGGCATGCCACTCCAGCGGGGACATCGTATTTGTTGCCTGGAAATGATATTTCGTAAATTAGAACGACTGAAATTTCAGACGAGTTCAATTTACTTAAATCGACAAATATGCATTTGATAATGACAAAGTGTGAAATTGACAATATTATTTTACTAGAAATTTGAAAATTCTTAAAGAAAAAATATGGTGGCACTTCCACAACTTTAAGTAATTTATCAACTTACTCAATCGAACATCTTCAGTCAATTGACGGCTAATAAAATGCACGGGAGGATAGATCCGTAGCGATTCCTTGATGCAGCGGTCTAGGTACGGCAACTTGTTAATATCTTCCATGGTAATAGCGCGGTCCGAGTCGCCAAACAACTCTTTAATTTCGGCTACAGCTTTATTCTGAAAAATATTGTAAGTGAATGCATCTAGTCTTGATTTTTATGGTTGCTAGCATAAAATTGACAAAAGATATGTTTAATACAGTGTGTTCTATCGACGTTTAGCAATTGGTAGGTACCTACTCTGTTTGGCAAAAATCCTAAAAACGTAATATGTGTTGTTTTAGGTTCAGACTGAATAGAAATCGTTGTTTTGTAATAGGTGGTGATCTTTCTTTACGATTTCGGGGTTGGTCTTATATAAAAAATTGATCATTATGACTTATGACCTATATTATATTATAGTAGGTACTTATGGCTAAACGTTAACACACATCCTGTTTAAAAGTACCTGTATGTCCCTATTATTAGCTAGTGCCATCACGCAAAATGTCAATCCAGAAGCAGTCGTGTCGTGGCCCTGTAAAGGAGTTTAGCTTCAACGGTTGTTTGAACCTTATGTCGACATAGGTACACATAAATACAAAGTTATATCTATTTAGTTATACCACAGATTATATAATAGTTCTTAGTTTTGTGAGATGTAGGTACACCTCGTGTCACACTGTTTGCACAGTTTAACAATGAATGCATGACTCTACCATCATTCCGAGAATTTCTGAAAAACTTGTTCGGAAAAAAAAAATGGGTATGACATCGAACCTGCACACAAAATTTTGAGAGAATCGGTAGAGCAATGCGACCAGAGGAGTAGATAGACTATCTGTCCGAAATAGGTCTTAAAAAAGTAAAATTTAAGCGAGTAAATAAATAATAATATTTCTGTCGTGTATTGTATTTTGTGTGTTTATATCATGTAATCATTTTGTTGGAATGTTATGTGCCTAATTTTAAGCCTTTAATCATTGTTATTAATAAATTGTAATGAATTAATGTAATTGGTCCAACGAATAAAAACTGACTCTGCATGTAACACCCACGACTTGGTGAGAGAGAAGAGAGTTCTACTCACTCAAGCAAGCAACACGCTTTAACACTCTCGGGGCCTTATTCGACATGCCACTTTTGACGTCGCATGTTGAAGTTCATTTGAATCTGAACAATCATGGGTTGTCGAATAGGTAAAGTGTGTCACCTGTCAGTGAATCTCATGTAAACAAATCATTTCATCGCTAGACTTGGTTGTCTATTGGTATGGCCGCCATGTTTGGATTTATGACATTTAAAAGGGGATTCTATGGCATAGAGTAAACTGCATTTCTATTTTCTATAGTTTTTTGATTCCCCTACTCGACGCAAGATGGAGTTAACATTCAAATTTCGATCTTGGCGTTATAAAAATAAACCGCAAGAACATGACATGCAGTTGCGTTGGTGTAGATCTATCATGAAAACGAATATATGACAATTGTCCAGAATTAAAAAAAACTTGACAATAAACATACAGCAATACATATACCACTAAATGTCAAAAAGAAAACAGCTTTAGTATAATTACTAGGTAACAAATTATATTTTAAACCAATCGTCGTGGGTCCTAACCCCGGCTCTTAGCAATGAACTTCTTGTAACTTGTGTGAAAAATATCATTTGATATTACACCAATTACTTTATGGTGAAGTAAAATATCATGAGTCATGAGGAAGACGGAGTAGCCAGTAGCCACAATAAGCTATATTTTTGTCCTCTGGGTTAGATGGCAGTGAAACAGTGAGAGATAGTGAAGAATGCGGCAAAATAAGCATTTATTGTGTTGTTAGTAGTTAGTAGACTAGTTTTTTTTCTAAAAATGAAAATTGACGCAACAGCAAGCTCATAGCCCTCTATGAGCCAGTCTGTTAGGTGCAGGCTTAAGGGCTAATCCCGGGGGAAGCGGAGCGTCGGCGACTAGCTGGTGCATCTGCTTATTAACCTCTTCTCACTTTTACCTCAGGTCCTTTGATTAATAAATTAAGGTAAATTCGTAAGAACTAGTGCCTGTGTCATATTCTAAATTGGACGCTATGCCTAATTAGTTGTTATAAATTAAATAAAATAATTATTTATTTAATTAAATTTATAACAACGCAACGTGGGGTTATTCACGATGAATTTTAATGGCTTATATAAGACAGCGGTCGTATATTGCCTCAGAAATTTGGATTTTCTCAGTTTGAATGAACAGCAAACTGGAGACATTGAGATTAATTTTAAACTTATTATTTTAGGTGTTCGTAAGAAATAAGGTATTGACAGACATTGACGGAAAATCGCGAAAACCCGGTCAGGTGCGTCGGACCACGCAAAACGGAGGAGGATTCCATACTTACTTCTTCTACCATGTATCCATATGCCAAAATAGCAACAAAAAAGCCGAACAAAAATACCGTTTCTTCGCAGCACTAGATTTCAGTCCTTTTTTTAGAAAAGTAATATGTTTAGGTACATAATATATATGTAAGTAATTTTGTTATGTGAAACTTATATGTTGTGTTACGAGACTTACGAGTAGGTAACTTTAAACTTTAACAGCCTAACAGATCCCAATAAGGCCTAGTTTACCCTCTGGGTTGGAAGGTCAGATGGCAGTTGCTTTCGGAAAAACTAGTGCCTACGCCAATCCTTGGGATTAATTGTCAAGCTAACAATAGGTTCTCATGATCCGTGACACAATCGAGATAACGCGAGGAAGAATAACTTTGTCACAAGAATATTTGGCCAAATATAAATCCTTATTTTAATACTCTCGTGTATTTGACCTACCTACTCGTATTTAATCGTATTTTGCCACCTAGTAGCCTCGAATTGGTTGTTATATGTAGCTTTCCATAAATTAAAGGTCCTTATGCTTCAATAAGGACGTTTTCATGGGGTCCCGTTGTTTCCCATAAAGTTTTAAGTCAATGTATTGTTTGTCATATTATCATTACTCATAAAACTGAAACCGTTAACATTTCAAGATTTTAGTTAGGTTATCCTATAGATAGGTTAGGTTAGGTTAGATTTGTTTTATGGCAATCCTGAAAAGTGACGCGTTTCTGAACCAAAGGAATTATGACTAACGAAAATTCGAGCAAACAATACATTATGGCTTAAAACTATTTGGGAAACAATAGAGACTCCGTTTTCACCTGAAGTTGCAATAGAAATTGGAAAGCCACATTTTTTCAAGCTTTTACTTAGTTTCATCTGTCCCGTTGGTTGTCTGTCTGTTCCAATGTGGTTCCAATCAAATCATGCAAATTAAATCCCAACAAAAACATAAATGTGAAATGAGAGCCAAGTTCAATATTAAGAATATGTGTCGTTGTTGACTCGCCGACAAAAGAATTGAGATCTATATGGGTGCCAAGTTCTGTGCTGTGTAGAAAATCCTGAAATTATAAAGGATTTGTCTTGGCTAGTTTTTAACAATAAACCAAGTTTTTGAAAAACTAACAGAAAAAGCCCGACCTACTAGCTGTTGCCCGCGACTTCGTACGCGTGGATTTGTATATTGGTGGTTATATATTCTACATTAGCTTAGAACATTATGCAGCAAGAGATTGCGGTAGGACGGTTAATCATTTCTTAATTATTAATATTATACGACGCATGAGACTTGTCTTTCACAACCTACGAAGTTTCAAGCCCCTAACTGAATAAAATTGTCCTCGATGTAATCCCTCTAAACCCCCTTAGAAGATTTTCATGTCCTCTATTTAATAAAACCTACTACCTAACTACCTATTTACGAAGTTTCAAGTTCCTAGCTTTAAATAAAATTTGCACCCTAAGACGAACTTTAATCCCCTTTTTAACCCCCTTAGGGGTTGAATTTCCAAAAACGTTACAATTACTTTTTTTTGTTATCGGCTGTTATGCCTTTCTAAGAAGTTTCAAAGCATTTGTAATGGATTCAAACTTTCAACCCCTGTTTAACCCTGTTAGGGGATGAATTTTACAAAACGCTGAAATTACTTTTCCTGTATTTTAATAATATCCCCAAATACAAAGATTCAATTCCCGCGTTCGAAAAAATGTTTGATATCCATACAAACTTTCAACCCCTTTTTCACCACTTTAGGGGATGAATATTCAAAAACGCTGAAATTAGTTTTCTTGTATTTTAATACCATATATTTTTACGACGTTTCAAGTTCCTAGCTTAAAATAAAATTTGAACGCCATACAAACTTTCAACCCCTGTTTAACCCTGTTAGGGGATGAATTTTACCAAACGCTGAAATAACTTTTCCTGTCTTCTAATAATATCCCCAAATACAAAGATTTAAGTCCCGCACTCTCATAAATATTTGATATCCGTACAAATTTTTAACCCCATGTTTTACCACCTTGGGGGATGAATTTTTAAGAACGCTGAAATTTGTTTTTTTTGTATCTTAATTTAATACCTATTTGCAAAGTTCCAAGTTCATAGCTTAAAATAAAATTTGCACCCTAAGACGAACTTTCATCCCCTTTTTAACCCCCTTAGGGGTTGAATTTACAAAAACGTTGCAATCACTTTTTTTTGTTATCGGCTATTATGCCTTTCTAAGAAGTTTCAAAGCATTTGTAATGGATTCAAACTTTCAACCCCTGTTTAACCCTGTTAGGGGATGAATTTTACAAAACGGTGAAATTACTTTTCCTGTATTTTAATAATATCCCCAAATACAAAGATTCAAGTCCCGCACTCTCAAAAATATTTGATCTCCGTACAAATTTTCAACCCCTTTTTTACCACCTTGGGGGATGAATTTTTAAAAACGCTGAAATTAGTTTTCTTGTTTTTTAATTTAATACCTTTTTACGAAGTTTCAAGGTCCTAGCTTAAAATAAAATTTGCACCCCAGGACAAAGTTTCATCGCCTTTTTTACCCCCTTAGAGGTTGAATTAACTAAAACGTCGCAATTACTTTTTTTTGTCATCGGCTATTATGCCTTTCTAAGAAGTTTCAAAGCATTTGTAATGGATTCAAACTTTCAACCCCTTTTTAACCCTGTTAGGGGATGAATTTTCAAAAACGCTGAAATTGCTTTTCCTGTCTTATAATAATATCCCCATATACAAAGTTTCAAGTCCAACACTCACAAAAATATTTGATCTCCATACAAACTTTCAACCCCTTTTTCACCACCTTGGGGGATGAATTTTCGAAAACGCAGAAATTAGTTTTCTTATTTTTTAATTTAATACCTTTTTACGAAGTTTCAAGGTCCTAGCTTAAAATAAAATTTGCACCCCAGGACAAAGTTTCATCCCCTTTTTTACCCCCTTAGAGGTTGAATTACCTAAAACGTCGCAATTACTTTTTTTTGTCATCGGCTATTATGCCTTTCTAAGAAGTTTCAAAGCATTTGTAATGGATTGTTAGGGGATGAATTTTCAAAAACGCTGAAATTACTTTTCCCGTTTTATAATAATATCCCCATATACAAAGTTTCAAGTCCAACACTCACAAAAATATTTGATCTCCATATAAACTTTCAACCCCTTTTTCACCACCTTGGGGGATGAATTTTCGAAAACGCAGAAATTAATTTTCTTGTTTTTTAATATAGTACATTTTTACAAAGTTTCAATTTCCTAGCTCAAAATAAAACTTGAACCCCATACAAACTTTCATCCCCTTTTTAACCCCCTTAGGGGTTGAATTTCTCAAAATCGCTCCTTAGCTCTTATACGTTTTATAAATGCAACCTAGTGTCCAAATTTCAACTTTCTAGCATTTGTAGTTTCGGCTCTACGTTGATGAGTCAGTCAGTCAGTCAGTCAGTCAATCAGTCAGGACACGTGCATTTATATATATAGATAGATATGCCTATACTTAAAAACTAGCCAAGACAAATCCTTTATAATTTCAGGATTTTCTATTATTTTATAATTATTTTGAACAAGCTAAGGGACTTGAATACATGTGCCAAATTTCATGTGTGTAGGTTAAGTAGGTTTCAAGTTGTGAAGGGGTCAAAAGTAGCTCGAAATGGTTCGTGTAATATTACACACGGTTGCTGCGTCGCCAGTTCCTTTTTCTTTGAACTTGGCTGGACACGCTACCGCGTGTCTAGATTTGACCCACTTCTCGGGTGTTCAATGAAGCTGAAAATTTACATAAGTACATAATATGTAATATGGGTGACAATACAATATTTTTATGGTTACCATCGATGATGATACAGACAGTGGTCTTTTAAGTCTTTTTAACTTTGTGATAAAACAACGCAACTTAATTATATTTGAAAATATTTAAAGAAAAATACAGTCAGAAATTCGAAATTTTGTTATCTAACCTCTCTATCACTCTTGCATATTCGAGCGATAAAGAGGCAAATAGCTGAGTTTCGATTTTCGCACTTCCCGATAGGCCCCTTTGTAAACATTGATGTGTCTATGTCAAATTATTAATTGTCTGTGAAAACTTGTTAAAAAAAAGTTTAAAGCAAAGGCGTAGGCAAAGAGTAGTATAATATGTATATATATATCTGGTCAACCAAATCTTGTCAGTAAAAAAAGGCACGAAATTCAAATCTTCCATGGGACGATATCCCTTCGCGCCTACATTTTTCAAAATTGCCGCCTTTTTCTACTGTCAAGATCTGGTTGACCAAGTATACCTATATAGCGCTGGCGGTACACCGAGAAATTCAGTAAAATGCTGCAAATGATGTTAAAGGTATGAAAATCGGTACGATTGATCTTTAGAACATTTGAAACAAACCCGAAGCACCAACAAATAAAAAAAAAACGAGAGGAGTTATGACGTCATCTTTTTTTTGTAAAGAATAAAAAAATATTGTTTAAAAACCTATCGTGTTTGGTATTAAACGAAAGGGCTTTCTGAGCCGATTCCAAACATATATCACATCATTACATTTCAGTAAATTTTTTTTTAATTATAATATAAATAATTTTCAAAACATACCAATTAAGTTTGGGTTTCTCCAGATACAATACGGTAAAAAATTTTTTTGTAAAATATACCTCTAATCTTATACCTAATATCCTCATATCTAACCCTAATAAAGCAATTTTGAAATTATATACATTTAGGTTTTTTTTAATTTTTCAATTTTACATAGTCTATGAATCTCTCAATTAAATATTTAAAAAGAAAGCATAAAATTAATATATAACGGTTTTTTTCAGAAAGTCGCTTATATCTGGGAATCTATAAGTCGTAGTAAAAATTGTCTATGTAATAATTAAGAAAGAATTAACCGAAAAAACTCACCTTTAACGTCCCCCCTTTCCCGAGTTCTCCACCCTCCACTCATCTGAACTTTTTCTTACTTAAAGCTTAGATATTACCAAAGGAACATGTAATAGTATTTTTCTCAAAAATGGACGGCAAAGTCGACGTTGCCGGTTAAAAAATAGGTCGCGAAGTGCGTAGTTTATGGTCATTCAAAAAATTAAAAAGTTAAAAACATTGCAGTCTCGATTTCGGGACTGCAATGTCGCATACAAATTCCATTATTTAACGAGTTCCAAACTTTTTAAAACTTCAAATGGCCATATCAAATGAAGGCATAGGTCCCTTAAACAGCCAAACAGATGATCAGTACTTATTATTATAAAGCCTATAACAGACTATCGCACCGCACCGCGACCTTGGAGCGTCGCACCCATAAGTGAGAGCGAGAAAGAGATATCTGTTTCTGTTACAGGCTTAATGTTGGTACCGCGACTATTTAGGTGTCTCAAATAGTTTGGCGTATTTTCAGCAGAAAAATACACTTCTTTTTTTTTTAAAGGCGGCAAGCTAATTTTTTTAATGGTTGTACTTTTTTCTGTGAAAATTAATGGAAAATTAGAACGTTGCTTCTGTAAGTTCTGTAAAATATTTCTATTTCTTGCACCATTTTTGAGAAAAGCACTATATATGACTCGGCTGGAAGGCTACTTGCTGGCTTCGGATTCAATTAAACGGACTCCCAAGGTCGTCCGTTTAAAACGAATCCTCAGCCTGCAAGTAGCTACTTCCGAACCTCGACAATAATGTACTATTATGCAACTGTTGTTTAAGAGAGGTCAAAAAAGGCGAGTGGCGTGAGTAACAATAACAACAAACAACAACCGACTCAGTTAAACAACGTTGCATACAATACTTTTTCTACGACCAAGCACTTTGAAATGCAATGAAATAATAATAAAAATGGATGATGATGATTGTTTCATGTCCTAATGTGATAGGTTGTTCAGTGCGTGGGATTCTTAAGGGGAACAAAAATTTTATTATTTTGCGCTACGACGCACGGTTTAGGAGATACAGCCCTATAAATATTTTTCTTCCTCTTTTTCTTTTTTTTTCTTTTTTTGTGTTTTTTAAATCTTACTTAGGAATTCCTTAAAGGGGAACGAAAATTTGATTATTTTTGCGCTACGACGCACGGTTTAGGAGATACAGCATTATAAAGTTTTTTTTTGTTTTTTTTTTATCTCTTTTTTGTTTTTTTTTTTATATTAATTAGGGTTTCTTACAGAGGAATGAACATTTTAATATTTTTGCGCTACGAGGGGCGTTCAAAATATTCTCGGTATTGATATCTTACGACCTCTTCTAAAATTTCTTTCGTTACTGGCCGCTAAGGTTTATTCATTGACATTAAAAAAAAGTATAATTCGAACCGAGATAGTCTTTTGTTTTTCTGCAATTGCTGAACAAACATGAACATCATGTGCGAATTGACAATGTTAACTAAATTAGAACATCGATGCGTGATAAAATTCTTGACAAAACAGGGTAAAAATCAAAAAACCATAAAAGAGGAAATGGATTGTGTTTACCGTGAGTCTGCTCCTTCTTTATCTACCATTCAAAAGTGGTCAAGCGAGTTTAAACGCGGAAGGGAGAGTATTGAAGATGACCCTAGACCTGGCCGGCCTGTAGTAGCTACTTCACAAGAAAATATTGATAAAGTGGAAAAACTTATATTGGAAGATGGTCGAGTGAAGGTAAAATCTATAGCACAAGTAACCAATCTCTCTATTGGTACCGTACATGATATTATACATGACCATCTTAATATGTCAAAAGTAAGTGCAAGATGGGTTCCGCGAATGCTGACTCGGCTTCAAAAAGACATGCGTGTAGCTTGTTGTTCCGATTTTATTGACCTGTGCGGTGAAAATCCTGATGAGGTGCTGCAAAGAATAGTTACTGGAGATGAAACCTGGGTTCATCATTATGACCCAGAGAGTAAACAAGAGTCCATGCAGTGGCACATTAAGGGTTCAGCTCATCCCAAGAAGTTCAAGGTCATCCCTTCAGCTGGCAAGGTCATGGCCACGATATTTTGGGATTGTGAAGGAGTATTACTAATCGATTATAAAGAAAAAGGTGTAAATATCACAGGACAGTACTACGCTAACATTCTATGTCAATTAAAGGATGTAATTAAAGAAAAGAGGCGAGGAAAGTTAACCAAAGGTATTCTGCTTCTGCATGACAACGCCCCCGTCCATACTGCTCATATTGCCAAGGCAGCTATTGTTGAATGTGGGTTTAAAACTGTTACTCACCCACCGTATAGTCCGGACTTAGCCCCCAGCGACTTCTTTTTGCTCCCCAATCTTAAAAAGGATCTGCGTGGAAATAAATTTTCTGACGATGAAGCATTGAAGGCGGCAGTGGAGGAGCATTTTTACACGAAAGATAAAAAATATTTTTACGAGGGAATAAAAAAAATAATTGATCGATCTTTTAAGTGTATAAACATAGGGGGGGAGTATATTGAAAAATAAAAATATCAAACTTTTCGTACTTGTTTGTTTTCATTCTCATACCGAGAATATTTTGAATACCCCTCGTACGACGCACGGTTTAGGAGATACAACCCTATAAAAAAAATCTTTTTTTTTTGTTTTTCGTGTTTTCTAAATATTACTTAAGAGTTTCAAAGGGGAACGAAAATTTGATTATTTTTGTGCTACGACGCACGGTTTAGGAGATACAGCCCTATAAAGATGAAAATAATCGTACCATTAACCAAAACATGTCTATGGTTTACTCATCTGTCAGAAATGACAATTAAAATTAGGTTGGAAACAATGTATTCCATACAATATTTTTTAAGTGGTGATTACACGAAGTATCGTAAAAGTGCCAAAAAGATACTGCGTGTATGCACAAATATTTTTTTGGGGAATAGATTAAAGACTTGTCTTGATAACTATAAGTTAGGGGTTTAAAGGTGTGTGCACGACCCTTTAAATGACAAATAAAAGTACGGGAGTAGAAAAACCAAGTTTCAATACTCTTATTTTACCCGAATGACATTATTACTCGTATTGAGTAATTCGGCAAGGCTATTATTACACTTTGTAAAATTGAAAAATTAAAAAAAAAACCTAAATGTAAATATTTTCAAAGTTGCTTTATTAGGGTTAGATATGAGGATATTAGGGATAATTTGAGGTATATTTTACAAAAAAAAAATTATGATATTGTATCTGGAGAAGCCCAAACTTGGTATGTTTTGAAAACTATTTTTATTATAATTTAAACAAAATGACTGAAATGTAACTATGTGATAGCATTGGCTCAGAAAGCCCTTTCGTTTAATACCATACACGATAGGTTTCTAAACATTTTTTTTTTATTTCATACAAAAAAACATGACGTCATAACTCCTCTCTTTTTTTTTATTTGTTGGTGCTTCGGGTCAAATTGTTTCAAATGTCCTAAAGATCAATCGTACCGATTTTCAGACCTTTAACACCATTTGCAGCATTATACTGATTTTCGCGGTGTACCGCCAGCGCTAGAAGTGGGCAGCAAAGAGTAGTATAATATATAGGACAGTCGGCAGTCAACGTTTGTTCCTAATAAATATAACATTGATGAATCAAGGCGGTTTGTTTAAAGAGGGCCTGCCGCGAAACCAATTTCGTTATCTGCCACCATTAAATTTCGCTCGTATATGCAAGAGTGATAGAGAGGCAGATAACGACATTTCCCCCATCCCCCTTTGGATGGTTCTTGTTTGAGTTATAATGTCACTGTATTGAGGACTCAACCTTTCCATTTTTAAAGTGTTTTTATATAGACATGACACTGGCTACTGTAGTAAATGCCAAAAAAGAAAAAAAAACGCTGTTATAGTAACGAAAATAATAAACACGTCAATCGGAATAAACAACGTAATATCCAAGAAAAAATGGCAAAATAGTATATGATAAATATGTAAAACATCATTAATTATCGAATTAAGATTACATACAACTTTGTGTAAAAAAAATTGAGGCAATTATACAGCCCGATTATACGGGTTACATCTTGAAAAAGATGATTATCTTGGAAAGAAGAGTAAATATACATAGGTGAACATAATGGTGAACAAAGGTATAGTAAAATAGGTAGGGACATAATTCAGGGTTTGCTTGTCTGGTCCACGAATGCTGTACCTATCACGACCACGGCACGGCCGTCTCCTGCTAACTTTTCGCTATAATAGTAAAATCATAGGTCTAATACCTATGATTTTAATATTATAGCGAACAATATTTCATGTTCATGATCTCGAATTTAAGACTTTAGCTTAGATTTATGGCGTGCGGCCTAGCGCGCGTTGCCTCTATGAGGAGCTGTCAAAGCGTTTTATATCTGTATGCTTTTGATGATGCGGATCAGCATTGTTATCCAGCGGGGCAAGCGGCCAGCCTGCAGAAGGGCACCCTACCGCACTTGGTAGGTCACTACACTCACTACCAGGATTTAGGGCTAATAATTTATTTATAAGTTTTTAATACCTTTAAACGAGCAATTCTTGTATATTTATTTATTTATTTATATGTACCTATATATATTTCGGGGATCTCGGGAACGGCTCTAAACGGATTTAGATGAAATTTGCTATATGGAGGTTTACGGGGGCGCAAAATCGATCTTGCTAGGTTTTATCTATGTTTTTATCTATGTGCCGGACAGGTACGTGGGGCGCAGGCGGCGGCCGCGACTGCTGGCCGAGTCGCGCGGGCGCACCAACCTGCTAGGTCTGGCGCCACTGACGCGCGCTATTCGGACCCTCAATATAATAGCGGAAAATATTGACATATTCTCATGCTCTTTGACTGAATTCACAATATCAACATTAAATATATTATGTTATAGACGTAATGGCTTACTTTAGATATGTATGGTTAATAGTTACACTATTGTCTTAGGTTTACCTGTAAAGATAGTTGTAAGTGTGGAAAAAAATAAATAAAATAAAAATCTCTGGGAAAACGCGCATTTTTGGGTTATTATATGTTTCCCGAGCAAAACTCGGTCTCCCAGACATTAAGTTTTTAATTTAAGTGTTTTTATCATGTTTCATATTTAAACTTACAGATGTGAATCGCCAGCAGAGTTTTTGGAGAGGTGTGGTTTTCTTATTTCCTGTTACCAACCTTAAACACCATACCTACTTAAATATCAGAAAATAATAAAGTGAAGAAAATTAAATAAAGTTGAATGCTTAAAAACTTTAATGTTTTATTAAAATTAAACGAAAAAAGAAGTGTAAACTGAAATAGATCTATTTTTTTTATTTGTAGTTGAATAACATATATGTATTTAGTCTCCTTTAATTAAAAATCATCTCTGAGTAGATACATATTAAACAATAGGTACTTTTAGGTCTTGGTAGTAATGTTAGGTCTTATGACCTACTGTATTTGACTATATTACTTACCAAGACCGGAGCCTGACCTGTCAGTCACCAACTATTTTGATGCTCTTTGTAGGTAGCATCAAAATAGTTGGTGACTGACAAAGTTACCAAGTTACTAAGGTAGTAGGTATATAGTAGGTAGCAGTAGCGCAATATTTAGTCAAAATATTTTGACTAATTTAGATTATTTTTATGCCAAAAAAGTAATACAAGCTATTCATGTTCCACTCATCATCATGTTCGGACTTTTCTGAATATGTGGTTTACGAAATGTGTTAAGGTACAACTTGTGGTTTATTAACGTGGTTTAGAAATAGGCAGCTTGAGTTGGGAGAGGTGATGAGTAAATTGTTTCATTTTTTTACAATTTTGAGCGTTTATAGGAGAATGTGTGGAGCAAGCATTATTTGACGTGTAGGTGTGGGTTCAACAAAAAGATCGCTTGTCAATAAGGCATTCTTGCTGTTAAAATTCAATTATTAATAGCCTTTATCGACCATCAGCAATGTAGTCCCTTTTTGATTGATGGAAATTGTCACGTAAGTTCCACTACTCGCCGCCGCATCGCCTACAGCGCATTCGTTGGTCTATCGCTCACAAGATGTCATTAATTCATGTAAACTTACGTACTGAAAAAAAAAAGTTTTACTCTTTGCTATAAATTACCCTTTCGCACGTCAAAAACTCCAAGATGGTGCCGAAGGTCATAGAGAACCAAGTCTACCTTTGGAATCATTACTTGTCAAAATTTGACATTAGCAATCCACAGTTAGGTGACAACCAAACCAAACCATTATAAACCTTAAAGTAATAATAAAACAAAGTTGTTTTTTGTTAAATTATTGTTTGTACCAAATGAACTTCAGCACTTGATGAACTTCAAATGAACTTCAGCAGTTGAATTTCAAATGACGCGAAATCTGACAGTTGCACATGTCGAATAGGGGCCCAGTATTATTAAACTTAAATATATGTTTTTATTTCACATAAACATATCGCGGTAATGGTGGTATTGGCGGTACGGTAAAGCGGACTTCGAGGTATCCTGGCCGGCGCGTTCCAGAGTGCGGTTTCTTCACTTCGCAGAACAAACATAAATAAAATCTAATACAGTCCACGCTCGACACTATTTAACTGTATATATAGATAGGCTCCACACTCACTCGGTTAGTAAACAATAGTTACACCTATATAAAGAATTAAAAGAATCATCGACACATTTCCACCGAACATATCCAAGAATCATCTCAACACTCAAGTCGGTCGGCGCTTCTGTAAAGTTAGGAGCTAAGATGACACCTGTTTATTAACTTATAACCACTTTATTCGCGTTATAGTTGTTCGTAGAATTAGATAATCAGATCATATAATCATATATTTGTTATTTACGTAAGCAATTTAATTTTCTTACCTCAAACATGAAAGTATCGACTTCTTCTTGTATGCCTGCACTATCTATCAGTTTATCTTTTTCAGCAGATATTAATAAATCTAGCATAGCTACTTTTTTCTTCTTTTTCATATAAATATCGTCATATTCTTCGGGTTCTTTAATTGTATCTAAGTTGATATTATTTTCAAGCATCACCTTTCTTTGGTCTATGACAGTTTTAGTAAAATTTCTAATTATTCTCAAAAGTTTTTTCTGCTCTCTGCCTAACGACGTAAAATTGAAAATGAAGTCTGAATACAAATATATCCTCGCAAGACGGTTGCTGAAAATATGACCGATTCTGTATATCGTGTCTTTGTAAGACCTGGCGGCATTGGTTTCCTGTTCATTTAATCGCGTCCCCATCGCGGTTTCTGTAAAATAATTTCGGGCGCTTAAATATTAAGCAGGTTTTAGTTTAATGGATGTCTAAAGTCTATTTTTTTATTCGGTAGACTGAAATGACAGTTCATAGTATGAACATGAAATGTTATTTCATACTATGAAATGTCATTTTAGTCTACCGAATAAAAAAATAGACTATAGGTGACTTTTCACCATTGAAAAGAACCTTACAAACAAACTAGTAATAAAATAATGTGCAGGCGTCCAAGAAATTAGGATACTCCCGTTCTACAGGGCTAGTGACCGATAAGACCAATAAACAGTTCGGCCGATAAGATCGATACACATAAATTGTCTAAATTGGTGTCAAACTGTAAATAAATGCCTACCTACAGCTTTACTGTTCTGTTATACTATAGGTACCCTATGGTACCAAATTTAATCAATAAAACAACAAACAGACATGAGACAAACAAGCCACCGCATTCATAATAGGTACATATAATAATACAAACAGCGCACTTTCCACAACATCACGCCATTCGTTGATTATTTGAGCCACTCTGCCATAGGTTATGACTTATGAGCTTATGAAATGCAGTTCCAGCTTTTACTTTCCAAAGTAGCAGTGGAATTACTATTGTAAAGTGGTTTGTTTTCACACACAGGTACCTACCACAAATGGAGCTAAGTGTGAACTCGGATATGACGGGCACCACGTCGACGGGCCGCTCCGAGGCCGCCTCAAGAACAGTCAAGAGCCTCTGCGCGTTCTCCTGCAGAATTGCGCTGAACTGCTGCAGTATATTGAAGTGAAAGGTAGGTGTCAGGATTTTACGACGAGTTTGCCATTTTTCACCTAAAAAGTTAATAAATAGGGATCTCCAATGAAAACATTAAGGTAAGGTTCCTAACCTACTTACATGTGTAAAAACATGTAAGTAGATACCTAACTACTGGTACTACCTTACGTATGTGATTTAAGAAAGCTAAACGTTTTCTACGTAGTTTCCGCTATGGCCCCTTATTATTAGTTATGTAACTCACTTATGTATCAAACCGAGAAGTACATAAAATTGTTCTGAATATTTGCATACCAATATCCAATATTGACGTACAAACAGCAACACTCCTAACTGTATATCAGTGGACCTTATTACAAAAGGCATAAGGTCCACCGATGTACAGTTAACAGTGTGGGCGATGGTATACATTATCATACCATGCTGCACGTTAACCTGCAAGGGATGGCGTAGCACTATTTTTATAATTTGTGATTATAATAAAATATGCAAACTTTCTCTATGATTTTACGAGTTTGCCTAAACTCTGAATGATTAAACGCGAGGATTACTCTTGTCTAAATTCTCCACATTTAAGGTACCCACAGAAAATCATAAACCTACATATTATTTGGTATTAAAATAGATGTTACGTGAATCTGAGACATTTAAAAAACTCACTGCTGTGTGCTTCCGGTAAATGTAAACTAGTCCATTATTAATTGAGAGACCCTGGGGACACTATGCAGAGATTGCGGTCTGGGCTTATTATTTATTTGTAATACCAGAATATGTGGTCAAAGTTAATAATTATTCGCGCCTGCACTGCATGACTAATATATAGTAAAGGGTAGACATTAAATGTACATTAATGTCCTTCATTACCTCAATTAAATTCAAGTCACTCACAAAATTTCAATTTAATTACCGTACATATGTGAATAAAGTAAGTATGTATATGAATCAATGATCGGTGCAGACAAAATATTATATAGGTACTCACCATTACTTAGAAGGAGCCCGTCCTGAAGCCATGGTTTCAATAAATGATATATAATACCTTTTTCACTATGCTTCATGGTTGACATGATTATCTGTAAACAAGTTGTAAATAACAACTTTGGGAACAAATCAATTTATTTTGAATAGTTTTTAGTTGTATAGATGGCAGCACCATCTCTCTCGTTATATCGTAATCCCGTTTTCAGTAAATATGTCCCCCCCTCCTATTTTCTAAATAAACTAAACACCTAAATATTTAAAATTTGTCACCAGGGCCAACATATTTTATAGGCATGTATATAACTATTGAATGAAAACCCCTTACGCTATATATGCCAAAAAAACTATTTACTTATGCAAAAAATGCCTTTCATCAATTTCGAAAGGAGCTGATACTCTTCAAACTGCTGGATCAATATCTACTTATCAAACAAAACTAAGAACCACCGCAAGGAAATTCGTTTTCACGTATAAAAACCGCACCGAAATTTGCCCATGCCTTGGAGAGCTACAATGCCACAGACAAACAGACATTGGCGTCAAACATATAACACCCCTTTTTTGCGTCGTGGGTTAAAAAGACGTACTTCAATGTCTTCAATAGTCCCCGTTCAAAGCTGCCTATTGTGACGGACGGGTAACTACGCAATCCTACACTGAGCATGACCCGACATTGTCTTGGCCGGGTTTTTAGTTCTAATGATTTTGATTTTGATTACCTCTATATCTTCTGGATTATAGATAGTCACTGCCCCTAACGGGTAACACCAAAATCTGTGAATTCCATTAAATTTCTTTGCGAAGCCTCGTTGTAAGTCCATTAATTTATCTGTTAAAGAATGTAAGATCTCAATGATTAAGAAAATTCAGTTAATGTTGTATACTCCTGTATTTACATTCTGAGAACTGTATTATTTTGTACACACCTGGTGGAACCAAAATTTCAAGCGCGTTTCCGATTATAAATGCATACTCGTGGCCAGGTATTTTTCTTAGCGCCCTTGCTACACTATTGTAATTAAATAACACATGAATAACGCACAGTAAAATCGCAGTCGATAATAAATAAATTAACATTTTAGACGAGTACACCAGCCACGGCTTACAATTAACTAAATCAGTGTTCATGTGTTGATATCACGTTGTGATTGTTTCTCGTATGAATAGCGATGTGTTAGTGTAGATATGGCCGCCCTCTACAGATGTAGTAAACATAATTGTTTACTTCTTAGTTTATAAACATATATGTATATAGGTATATTGATTCGTTTTGTCCATTCAAGTTTTGGAAATCTTTAAAAATGGCATAGCCATGTTTTTTAGCTTTATGCTGAGCTCGCGAGGTGTATAGCTTAATAGAGCCACTAGTTTTAATTCTACTTATAACCATTTTGATTCTATACAAATATTTTCCTATCATTATTAATAATATATAAATACAAATAAATTATTAATTAGCATTAAGTATGTAAATAAAATGTAGGAATTAATTCATATAAACAAAACATTTATGATAGAGTTATTTGACCCTAGCGCCTCCATATTTTCGGAATGTGTTTAATCTAAATACATTTACAAAAAATAAATGTATGATGTAATTATGATTGAGGTTTGGCAGTTGAGTTCTTGAATTAAGAACAAATTTAACTTTTTTGTTTAAATGGGTATGTCTGACTAAAAAGTTGTATATATTTGCCATCAATGAAATCTTGATCAGATTAGCCTCGGTCTACCCTAATGTAAATATATACAAAATTTAAGAAATCATGTAAACTTGTCAACCTTTTTTTAGGGGCTGTTCCTCTAACCTTGAATAATACATGCACCTTAAGTTAAACCTCATCTTGAAGTATTCTGTCCTTGACCTTGGTCAATGTTTGACTTAAGTAGCAAAAAGAAAAAAGTGAAGACTGCTACGTGACAACTATCCAATTTTATAAATCGACAAATCTTAAGGCCAAAATTATAAGGCGACAAGTTGTATTGCAAAGTTTGATGAACTATCTGTAACATCTCCGTTTACTCAATGTGACTAAATAATAAACTTTAAATAAATGTCATATACTAAGAAAAAGTGACTAAGGCCTCCACCAAGCCGAATGGCACAGGCACCTGCCGCGATAGCAGAGGACGCTCGTTCGATTCCAGCCTGGGGCACTGGAGGCCTTGGTCACTTTTTCTTAGTATCATATACTTTATTATATTTATTTAAAGTTTATAATTTATATAGTAGTGTGTCTACTTCAAATAAATACAAATTAAAATATTTTCTGAAAATAATTTAATTTGTTCTAATACAGTGACTAAATAAGTCATTTATTTGATTTAAACATAACTCTTTTACCTTGACTATGTGATAGATGTGATAGAAGTTAAATAACTTTTGGTATTCATTAATATTTATAAACATTTGAACAGAAACTTTGAGAAAGAGCACACTTAATTATTGAGGTTCCGTTATTTCAATTATAGAGGCCTTTTGGTGCCAAGGGACCGGGATCGGAACTTTAATTGCAATTATTGAGGTTTCCCTGGTTTATACAGGTCCCAACCAACCCGATTTCACTGTAATTGAAAATTCAAGATAAAATGTTTTTCGATTCGTATTTAATCGATTTTAATGAACAAATTAATCATTTAGACGCGTATCACTGTGTCGCGGCAGACTTCCTTTTCGTAAAGTTGACGTAGACGGGACCCTTGTTCCTCAAGATAAGGTCCCCGATGAAGCTGAGGTCCTCCGGGCGGGTGACCGGCTGCAACTCGAACTTCCGCAACACTTCCGCCAGCACTAACTTCATCTCGAGCAGGGCAAACTTTTGACCTGTGAAATTAAGAACTTCGCATAAATAAATAAATCGGTGCTAAAAGCTAATTTAATGTCTCAAAACCAAAAGTTAATAGCAGTAGAAAAGGGCAGGAAAGCGTTTAATTACGTCAACGAACCTCAGCGCTAAGAACGGTGTGTAGGGTAGGTACCAATTAGAGTTCGTCTAAGCTAACTCTGCACCGATTTCAACGTGACATTTCCATTATGTCACGCCATATTTTTTATAGGAATAGTCGTTTATGGTCGCACGTCCACATTCTGTCACTGCAATCAGTCTGCAAAATTTGCTACTCTCGGCTATATGTCGATAAAACATAGGTACCTACTTTTCACCGATTCTTCGACTAACTTGGATACTTATGATGAATTGGTGTATGTAAATTATATTTCGTCAACTAGAAATAGAACTAGAAATAGAATGAAAATGAAATGAAGAATACCAGCTATACTTACATACCTATTTTATCAATTACATATAAATGAGACTGTAAACCACGTGTAACCACTGTAAGTACCTAATCGAATCTTCTAAATTTATACCTGTGACTCAGCGAATGCCGTTATTTACATACCTACATGTTTGGTTTTGTACAGTTGTCATTGATACGGTTATCAAATAAAGAAAATATTTTTTTAGTTGGTGGAAGCTTAATAAGTAATAACCAGCATTTATTTACCTATACAGTTCCTAGGTCCCGCGCTAAAGGGTATGTACGCGTAGGGGTGTCTCCGGGCGCAATGTTCTGGCAAGAATCGGTCGGGGTCGAACCGGGTCGGGTCCGGGTAGAGGTCCTCGCGGTGGTGCAGGTCGTAGATGGAGATGTGGCATGCCACTCCAGCGGGGACATCGTATTTGTTGCCTGGAAATGATATTTCGTAAATTAACACGACTGAAAATTCAGACGAGTTCAATTTACTTCAATCTACAAATATGCATTTGATAATGACAAAGTGTGAAATTGTCAATATTATTTTACTAGAAATATGAAAATTCTTAGAAAATTTTATGTTGGCACTTCCACAACTTTAAGTAATTTATCAACTTACTCAATCGAACATCTTCAGTCAATTGACGGCTAATAAAATGCACGGGAGGATAGATCCGTAGCGATTCCTTGATGCAGCGGTCTAGAAACGGCAACTTGTTAATATCTTCCATGGTAATAGCGCGGTCCGAGTCGCCAAACAACTCTTTCAGTTCTGCTACAGCTTTGTTCTGAAAAATAACGTACCTATACATTCTAATTTTATGGGATCAGTAGGTACACTACTAAAAATAAATTACAAACGAATTATGATTATATGTACAGTGTGTTTAATTAATTAACATTTAAAAATTGGTACACTGTTTGGCAAATCTTTTAATATATTAACTCACATTTATAGACGGGTCTAACGCGAAATTTATTCAATTACCTTTATTTACCGACGTTTCGACACAGCGTTTCACTGGTCGTGGTCGCGGCTAGCTGAATAAATTTCGCGTTAGACTCGTCTATAAATGTGAGTTAATATGTGTTCAAAACGCGAAAGTTTTAAATATTAAACTTTTAATCATTAAGAACACATTTTACATATGTTTTTTTAATCATTAGAAGACGATGTTTTTTTCTATAGGGCAGACAATCTTGGCTCGCGTTTCCGGATCTGGTCATGTACCCATTAAAAGTTGTTCATTATGACGTATATTAGTATCACCTCGCAAAGTGTAGCTCAAAGTTGAAGCACATTCTTTTTATAAGTACCTGTATGTCCCTATTATTAGCTAGCGCCATCATGCAAAATGTCAATCCCGAAGCAGTCGTGTCGTGTCCCTGTAAATGAGTTTAGTGTTGAAACTGTTGCTTAATGGTCCAAATCGGTTAACATGGGAGCTTTTAACATTCCTCTATCGGCAATAAAAGTCATAGAGTTATATAATCAGTTCATATAGTTATTAATTGTAATTTTATTTTTTATAGTTATGTACGTAATTTATATTTTTTTACCTCAAACATAAATGTATCGACTTCTTCTTGTATGCCTGCACTATCAATCAGTTTATCTTTTTTAGCAGATATTAATAAATCTAGCATAGCTACTTTTTTCTTCTTGCTCATAAAAAAAATGTCGTCATATTCTTCGCCGTCTTTTATTGCATCTGAATTAATATTATTTTCAAGCATCACCTTTTTTTGGTCTATGACAGTTTTAGTAAAATTTCTGACTATTTTCAAAAGATTTTTCTGCTCTCTGCCTAACGACGTATAATTAAAAATAAAGTCCGAAAACAAATATATCCTCGCAAAACGTTTGCTGAAAATTTGACCAATTTTGTATATCGTGTCTTTGTAAGACCTGGCGGCATTGGTTTCCTGTTCATTTAATTGCGTCCCCATTGCGGTTTCTGTAAAAAAGTTAGTCGGGATAAAGTTAAATGGATGTGCAATAGAATTATACAAACAAGCTTATACAAACAAATAAATCCTGGCGCTGCTGGACGGCGGCACCCTAGGTTAGTTTTTATATAATATGTTTATGTATTTTGTATTAAATTTGTATAATTTTTCTGTAAGTATTTTACTTTTATATCCATAAAAATCTAGCCTAAGATGCAAAATAAAACCAAGAGAATAACGTGCAGACGTCCAAAGAAATTAGGATACTTTGGGCTTCACAGTGTTAGGGACCGCGATAAGACCACTTACCTAATATCTGACCTTTAAGACGAATAGTCTTATTTTTTAGGGTTCCGTACCCAAAGGGTAAAAACGGGGCCCTATTACTAAGACTCCATTGTCCGTCTGTCAGGTTGAACTACTAGACAGTTGAAATTTCTACAGATGATGTTGCCGCTACAACAACAAATCATACTAAAAAGTACGGAACCCTCGGTGGCGAGTCTAACTAGGACTTGTCGGGTTTTATTTATATTAGGTTTTTTTTATACCTATACGAAGTGAAGCTAGTTTTAGTTACCTACTCGTAATAACCTTGGACAATATTTGTTTGTGCTCTAAACTTTAAAACTCCGAAACTATACGTCAAATTATTAAATAAATAATATGTTTAAATCGTATTTCTATTAATTAAATGGTCCATTTAAAAATAAATTGATGTACTAAACTTCCAAACATTTTACGTGACATGACTGTCATAGGAACAGGAACCATCATTCAACGCGAGAGACTACAGGCGGTTTAGGCTCATAGGTACTATTAATAGAATTTTACTTGCTGTCAAACTGTAAATAAATAGAGTTTCAGGGACTTGTATTGTTATATCCTATGGCAGTAACTTTATTCAAAATAATAATAAACAGACAAAAAAGAAACCGTATTCTTAATATTAAATAGTAGCAACATTTTGCCACAAACAGCACAGCCATCACTCTCATTTATTGAGTATCTGAGCCATTGCAACAGGTTATGCGTTAGGCATTATTTGCAGCTTCAGGTTTTAAATCCTGATGAAGTAGCAATAAATTAAATTACTATTGCTACCTACCACAAATGGAGCTAAGTGTGAACTCGGATATGACGGGCACCACGTCGACGGGCCGCTCCGAGGCCGCCTCAAGAACAGTCAAGAGCCTCTGCGCGTTCTCCTGCAGAATTATGCTGAACTGCTGCAGTATATTGAAGTGAAAGGTGGGTGTCAGGATTTTACGACGAGTTTGCCATTTTTCACCTGCAAAGTAAAAATAATTAATTATAGTAGAAAAAATAGAATAGAAAACATACTTTATTTAGCGTAAATTATGTATGTGTAAAGTACACATACAAAAAAACTACTGGGTTGAATAACAATGGCGATGGTAGGGTAAATTAGGGATAAAAACCGGCAATTATATTTACATGTTAATTTCTTAAACTTAGGTACCTATGTTAATTATGTACTTCAAGAACATCAATTAAATTCAACACAATCACAAAAACTCTACTGAATTCTCGTACCATCACGCTCCTAGATTGTTGAGCCATTTAGGGTCCTAGCTAAATCGGTTGTTCAATACCTACGCTATGAATGTCCAATTTAGTTAGAGCCTTACATGGCTCAACAATCACGGAGTGTGACAGTACAGTCGCCATCAGATATATCGGAGCGGCCAAGGCGCTCACAAATATCTGAACACGCCTCTATTGTCAAGGTGTTAGAGTGCGTGTTCAGATATTTTTGAGCACCTCGGCCGCTCCGAATGCTCCGATATATCTGAAGGCGACTGTACCTATACCTATTTATACCTACGTGAATTATATGAAACAATGAACGGAATTGTACTATGGAAAAAGAAATTACCGTTACTTAGCAGCAGCCCTTCCTGTAGCCATGGTTTCAATAAATGATATAAAATGCTTTTTTCACTATGTTTCATGGTTGACATAATTATCTGCAAACAAGATATAAATAAAATACTGAAGCATCGGTTCTTAGTTTATTATACTTGAAATTTCTATGAGATTACACTAAAAGACATCTTCTTTCAAATATAAAAAATGTTGAAATCAGTTTACCTGATAAATAATAATCTATGAAAACCTAACATACCTGTGCTTACATCGCGCGAATTCAGATATAGATATAGATTATTAATTACCTCTATATCTTCTGGATTATAGATGGTCACTGCCCCTAACGGGTAACACCAAAATCTGTAAATTCCATGAAATCTCTTTGCAAAGTCTCGCCCTAAGTCCATTAATTTATCTGTAAATGAATTGAGGAGCACAATGATTACGAAAGTTAGGTTACTGTTATGTACTTTCTTATTTTTTTATTCTGAAAACTTTATTGTTTTATACTCACCTGGTGGAACTATTACTTCAAGCGCGTTTCCAATTATAAAAGCATCCTTCGGGCCTGGAATTTTTCTTAATGCCCTTGCTACACCATTGTAATTAAATAACACATGAATAACGCAAAGTATAATCGCAGTCGATAATAAATAAATTAACATTTTAGACGAGTACCTACACCAGCCGCGGCTCACAATTAACTAAATCAAAGTGTTCATGTGTTGATATCACGTTAAGGGGCCCACTGATTACCAGTCCGCCGGACGGTAACGGCCTGTCAGTTAGAACAAAAAGTTTGACATTTCCGAACAACTGACAGGCCGATACCGTCCGGTGGACTGTTAATCAGTGGGCCCCTTTAGGATTGTTGTTCGGGTGAATAGGGTTGGCCTATGTGTAAAACTGTAGTCATGGGGGTCCTAAAAATACATACTTACATACCTAACTGATTATAGGTATTATATTCTTAGCTAAGAAACATACATAATATGTATTATATTCCACATTATGAAACTATTGTAGTTCACCGCGTAAAATACATTTTGTGACCGTAAAGGACCTTACCTATAGCATCCTAGGTGGTGTGCAGTTTCCCAGGAGGTGTGCATAAGTTTTGGGAGCCTTGGGATATATTTTTTTCCTTGGATTGCCAAACCACTCGAAATAGATTTTACAGTACATATGGGGCTACTTTTCCGCACTAGTGCGTAAAATAGCACTTTTCGTGCGTATGTCGAAACTTTAGAGTGCCATATGTACTGTAAAACGTTGTTCGATACACGTGCGAATAGATAATTCGCAACTCGTGTCGAATTAAAACACTCCCTTCGGTCGTGTTTTAATTTATCGCCACTCGTTTCGAATTTCCTCTTTTTCGCACTTGTATCGAAAATAACTATTATGTTATGTATCGAAAGAAAATTAAATTCTAAGGTTTACTTACGTGTATTTTATTTCATTTTGTACATTTTGAAATAATACAACTTCGTGCTCATGTCTAACTCGATTTTTATTATCTTTACATTGTATAGTATCGGTAGACATATTTATATATTATATAGGTACTTAGGTAGGTACTTTCACATGCGTGCTGGAATGCCTACCTACTTATAATTAAGTCTCATATTAATCAATCATCAAGGTTGAATTCAAGGATGTCTATTTTCAAATTTAACATAAATGTGTTCAACTGGTCGCAATATGAAGTCTGTGATGAACACGATATTCTGAGGAGTGGACACTGGCAGCAGCCTGTAGTTCCTCAGTATTGCGGATAATGCGAACTTCATCTCATTCATTGCGAACTTTTGACCTAAAACAGAAATAAAAACGTTTATAACGTTAAATATAAACTTTTTTTATTCATTCTGGACTTTACGGGAAAATTGAGACAATACTGCGTTTTTTGCCCTTGATGTATGAAATTCATACATCAGGGGCATATGAATACGCAGGCGTTTACCTATGCAGTTTCTGGGCCCAGCGCTGAAAGGGATGAAAGCGTAGGGATGCCACGTGGGCGGCTGCAGGAACCGCTCGGGCCGGAACTCGAGCGCCTCCACGAACTGGTCGCTGCGCCGCTGCAGCTCCCACAGCAGAATGGCGCAGTCCGAGCCCGCCGGCACTTCGTTTCCGCCAGTATCTGTGGACAAAGTCCAGTTTTAAGCCTGATTCACAATTACCGAACGCACCGTGTTAATGAATTACTGACGAGACACTTACGTAAAATGTTTCGCAGCTTTATTGTCAAAAAGTATCGCTCACATGATTTTGACGGTTATCACAGTTTCTTGGATATATGATACGAGGGCTGTTTGATAAGTACCCGTTTTCCAAATGTATTAATATCACGGGCCGAAAATATGTATACAATCGTTTTAAGCCATTTTTCAGAGGTGGGAAAATTTAAAAAAAAAAACAGCATTCTTTTGTTTTTTTCTCATTTGACAGCGATTCAGTGAAAGCGTGAACTTAAAATTGTGAAAATGGAGAAAGAGCAGTATCGGTCTGTAATTAGATTCTTGTTTTTGGAAGGAAAAACATGTGATGAAATAAAAGTAAGAATGCAAGCGGTTTACCATGAATGTGCTCCTTCTATGACAACCGTCAGATACTGGTTTAACGAGTTTAAGCGGGGGAGAACAATCGTCTTTGATGAGGATCGCCCAGGCCGCCCAATTGAGGTGACTACTGACGATATGGTTAAGAAAATTTAAAATATCGTTTTAGCCGACCGCCGAATTGAACTTCGAGAAATCGTTGATGCTGTAAATGTTCCAATCGAGCGGGTACAAAACATATTAGAAGAAAAATTGGGTATGAAGACAGTATCGGCGAGGTGGGTGCCGCGTTTACTCACGGAGGAGCAAAAACGGAACCGACTGACTACTTCGGAGCAGTGTTTGGCCGTGTTCAAACGTAACCCGAAGGAGTTTCTGCGTCGTTTCGTGACCGTGGACGAAACGTGGGTCACCACTACACCCCGGAAATGAAAGGGCAGTCGAAGCAGTGGATTTTACCGGATGAACCTGCGCGAAAGATAGCAAAAATCGTTCCATCGGCTGGAAAGGTCATGGCGATCGTTTTTTGGGATTCGCAGGGTATTATACATATTGAGTTCTTAGAAAAGGGGAAAACGATAACAGGGCAGTACTATGCCAATTTATTGGATGAATTTGAGGCTGTGTTGAAGGACAAACGACCCCATTTAAAAAATAAAAAAGTACTGTTTCATCACGACAACGCACCAGCTCATTCGTCTAGAGTTGTGATGGCTAAATTAACACAATTACGCTACGCCCTATTGCCTCACCCCCCGTATTCTCCAGATTTGACCCCATGCGATTTATTTTTGTTTCCCAACCTGAAAAAATGGCTCGGTGGTAAGCCATTTGGATCAAATGACGAAGTCATTGCCGCCACAGAGGCCTATTTTAATGACTTTCCGAAATCATACTTTTTGGATGGTTTATTGAAGCTTGAATATAGGTGGAACAAGTGTATAGAGTTAAAAGGAGACTATGAAGAAAAATAAATGCATATAAACAAAAACAACTGATATTTTTTTTCATAAACGGGTACTTATCAAACAGCCCTCGTATATATGTAAGTACAAAACATGCGTCGAGCGGCCCTCGTGTCTTTCTAAAACTCCCAATTATAATAATGCTACGTAGGTACCTAATTGTTTACGAGAGGGAAAAAATTAAACTTAATATTACTATTGTTTGTACGGTCGAAGATATTAATTTATTAACCATTTGGTACCTTGTCACAGTGACAATCAATATGAAAGTCGCTAGAGACCTCATAAAATTGTCACTGTGACAAGGTACAAAATGGGTCCGAAATTAAAATCTTTGACTGTACTTCTATAGCATGAAGAGTAGGTTAGTTAGTCGTGATGTAAACCTGCTGGTACTGAACTAGCCCTTGAAATACAATATAATTCTGTCAGTCGCCAAGTCATATACATACATACTTACTTACTTAAATACATATCTCTGGTACCTGTCTACCGAATACTTAGTTTTGGACGTTGGACAAGCAAACAGGATAACAGTGGTTATCTGTAGTACCTAAATATTTGCATCGCATATAAACAAGTTTAAATCTTATCAACGACGTATTAATGTCACACGGGTTAATCATATTAGTGCTGGTTGTTAGTATATTATTAATATTATTATTCAACGTTTTCACTCGTCTCAAGTTTTATAATTGAAGATCAAAGTAAGCTTCTGCAAAATGATAAAATATAATTAAATTAAATACCCCCAACGATGTGAAACAGGTCACCCGATTTTGATAAAACACGTCTAAACAGTTAGAACACAAAGTTGACAGTTCCGAACAACTGACAGGCCGATACCGTCCGGCGGACTGTTAATCAGTGGGCCCCTTAAGAACCACCGGTAACCGGTAAAACTATGACGTAATGCAAGTAGGTAATATCACTACATAGTATAAAACAAAGTCACTTCCCGCTGTCTGTCTGTTTGTCTGTATGTATGCTTAGATCTTTAAAACTTTACGCAACGGATTTTGATGCGGTTTTTAGGGTTCCGTACCCAAAGGGTAAAAAACGCGACCCTATTACTAAGACTTCGCTGTCGTCCGTCCGTCCGTCCGTCCATCCGTCCGTTCGTCCGTCTGTCACCAGGCTGTATCTCATGAACCGCGATAGCTTGACAGTTGAAATTTTCACAAATGATGTATCTCTGTTTCCGCTATAATAACAAATACTATAAATAAAATAAAATAAATATTTAAGGGGGGCTCCCATACAACAAACACGATTTTTTTGGTCTATTTTTTGTTGATGGTGCGGAACCCTTCGTGCGCGAGTCCGACTCGCACTTGGCCGGTTTTTTTTAATAGATAGAGTGATTCAAGAGGAAGGTTTATGTATAATTTGTTAACCCGTGCGAAGCCGGGGCGGGTCGCTAGTAAAAACTTAAAAGTAATGTATCGTCGCGAAAAAAAAAAAACAAAAAGTACCGCAACGAACAAAAAAAACACTGTAAGTGTAAGCATAATAGGGACAATAGCACCCTATAACTATAAGTGTTGTTGACTGTATATATATATTATAATAATGACCTGGAAAGAAATAGGTACACGTTTTTTTTACAGTTCGTTTATTTCAATATGGTAAAAGGTTCCAACATGAAGGTTGAACACTTGCCCAATAAAGAAAACATAAGTAATTTTTACGACATTTAATGTTTACTTACTCAATTTGAAAGGCTGATCGAGCTTCCTCATAATGAAGTGTACCGGAGGGTAGAGCCGCAGGGACTCTTTGATGCAGCATTCCAGATATTTCATTTGGGACAAATCCGACATCGTTGTTTGTTGGTCGGGAGTTTTAAATATTTGATTGCATTCTTCAAAGGCTTTGTCCTGAATAAATGAAGATAATTCAATTGTAAAAGTATTCACTTAGTAGCTTCTTCCTTTGAGGAAAATATTGAAACTACATACATTAATTCCCACATCTAGTTATAATATATTTTTATGCCGTACATGTAAAATTCTGTTACTTTTACTTTTAATCTTTAAAAGAAAAAAACCGGACTTCTCTAACTACTATCATCAGAACTCAGAAAGCGTGACAAAAATGTGGCTTAAAAACTTAACATGCTTAACAAAAATAACGAAGAGGACAAATCGCCAAACGTGAACTTGTGTGTCGTTGAAGAGTTCCATTCTGATCATCATCAGCAGTTCCACTTCCTGAAATGTCACGTTTTTGAATGTATATGCTTGATTTGTTGATAAAAACACAAATATCACTAGGTATATGTATGCCTTTAAGATTTGAGTTCCCTCGATTCCTCATGGATTCCATCATCAGAACTTAGTTTTGAAAAAACGGGACCAATCTGTATGCATATACATACAAACAAAAAAAGAATTTTCAAAATCGGTCCAGTAATGACGGATATATCGAGTAACAAACATAAAAAAAGAAAAGAAAAAACATACAACCGAATTGATAACCTCCTCCTTTTGAGATTTGGAAGTCGGTTAAAAAATAAAATAAAATACAATCGCTGCGTGTTCTTGAGATTGACTTGTCAAGCGGGTTTTTTTTAGTGTGTCGTGTTTTTTACTACTTCTATATCAAACTTATCTTAGGTACGAGATACATGTTTTTGTATTCAGTAGTAGTAGTAGTAGTAAAACACTTTATTGTACAAAAAGAAACATAAAACATGAAAAAACACACATTATTTGTACAAAGGTGAACTTATCCCGTTCAGGGATCTCTTCCAGTTAACATTTGTGCAATTGAGGGAGAATTGGAGAACGGTAGATATCAAAGCTGTAGGTACTAAACGATTTTTTTTTTAATTGTTTTGTATTGTATTAACAACTTTGGGAACAAACCAAATATTTTTTATCAAATATTTTCATTTGTGTTTTTAAGTTGTGTGTATTTTTATATTTTTCGTAAATAATATTTTTTTGCTCTAATATAGGTGCAAGAAGTGATTTGAAAAGATTTAGACTTATAACAACACTAGCTTTTGCCCGCGGCTTCGCACGCACAGGAGAGTTTTTTTTTAATTTTGGACCCCCATTGCACCCATTTAGAGGATGAATTTTGAAAAATCCTTTCTTAGTGGACCCCTACACCTTATAAGGAACCTACTTGCCAAATTTGGACTTTATAGTCCCAGCGGTTTGGGCTGTGCGTTGATTTAAGTCAGTCAGTCAGGTCTTTCACGTTTATATATATTGTTCACAAGGCACCTACAATCTACATGATTAGATAATAGGTACTGAATTTCGTAATATCCGCTTATACCACTTATTAGGTATACCTACCTGTGCATCCGGATAACAAGCCAATAACATCAAAGTAAACTGAAGAGCTGTTGCGGTAGTATCATGACCCTGAAAATAAAACAAAATATAAAGACCTCCTTACTGTGACTTTAAGACAATAAATATTTTATTTCTAGTTATACCTCAAACATGAACGTGTCTACTTCCTCTCCAATTCCATTTGCATCAATAATACCTTCTCTTTCGGCCTGCAGTAAAAGATCAAGCATCGCCAGTCTTTTTTTCCCCGCCACGGATATTACTTGCTCATCGGTGTCATTCGCTACTTCGAGGAGCATATCTTTGATATTATTAGACTCTCTCCTTTTATCGATGACGCTGTCTCTGAAGGAGCGCATCAAGTCCAGGACCTTCTGCTGCTTGCGTCCGAGCTGAGTCCAAGGGAAGATGAGGTCGGGGTATAGCCACACTCTCTGTGCTCTGTGAACGGCATACACTCCTAGTTTTATAATAGCGTCCTTGTAGCTGCGCCCGACGCTGCTGGTCTCACTGTCCAACTTGGTTCCCATGGCAGTCTCTAAAATGAACCAACAAAATAAATCAATAAAGACCTATATCTGTGCAAAGTTACCCAAATACTTTGCCCGCCATAAAAAAAAACCAAATTAGTGGATTAAATGGTGTTTAAAAAAATACAGGTAGGGAGAGTGGGCAACAGTGAGTCACGGGTAACGGTGGAACTTTTGCAATAACTTTACTAATATTACTTGTGGGTCCAGGACTAAGCGCTCACAACGTTACCGCTTTTACGCCCCTCTAAACGGCAAACCTTAACTAGATCAGAGACATATTATTTTACCTTTAGAACTAAAATTCGCAGTAATTGGCATCGGCTACCAATTAGGTTGCTGTCAAACTATTTTTTAAACGATTTTCAAAAGAATCGTTTTCTTTATAGCTTGTGATTACAAAATCTTTCATTATTGTAAATATGATTTTAATATAAGTATGAAAAATAGATTTATTATCTTTTTGTTTTAAAATTAAGTATTTATCATATAGATCGTTTTATACTAGGTATTTTTTCGGATAAGTGAAATTAAGTTGCTAGTTTATGTTTATTTTTATTAAAATGTGTCTAATTTTAAGCTTAATCTTAGCTTAAATATACATAACACGTTTTTGCCAAAAATATCATTAGTGGTACCAGGTTTTAAAACTGACGCTATTTTTTTACCACCGGCAGCTAATACTCATCGAGACAATTCTAAAAAGCGGCCAAGTGCGAGTCGGACTCGCCCATGAAGGGTTCCGTATTTAGGCGATTTATGACGTATAAAAAAAAACTACTTACTAGATCTCGTTCAAACCAATTTTCGGTGGAAGTTTACATGGTAATGTACATCATATATTTTTTTTAGTTTTATCATTCTCTTATTTTAGAAGTTACAGGGGGGGGGACACACATTTTACCACTTTGGAAGTGTCTCTCGCGCAAACTATTCAGTTTAGAAAAAAATGATATTAGAAACCTCAATATCATTTTTGAAGACCTATCCTAGATACCCCACACGTATGGGTTTGATGAAAAAAAATTTTTTGAGTTTCAGTTCGAAGTATGGGGAACCCCAAAAATTTATTGTTTTTTTTCTATGTTTGTGTGAAAATCTTAATGCGGTTCACAGAATACATCTACTTACCAAGTTTCAACAGTATAGTTCTTATAGTTTCGGAGAAAAGTGGCTGTGACATACGGACGGACAGACAGACGGACAGACGGACAGACAGACAGACAGACATGACGAATCTATAAGGGTTCCGTTTTTTGCCATTTGGCTACGGAACCCTAAAAACCACAAACACAATAGGGTGCGTTGTTTCATCATAGAGTTTCTATAGCCACCTCCTGTCGCCATCATTAGATCAGCTCCATCCATGCCATCATAATATTGCAGTGACACCCGACATGTGTAGTGTGCAAATTTTCGGCTCAATCGGAAATCGGAAAGTGGCTCAAATTTAGCTTCTAAGATTTAACCCGCACTATTAACTAACAAACCAACTAAACTAACATAAAAAGTATGTAAGTATTCGTCGGTTAAAATGTGCAGCTTATATTTTTTTATTAGCAATAATAATATTAAACGTTAGCAAGTTAAATACTTAATTTATTTAATGCTAAGTCATTAAACGCTAATTTATAATCTGACTTGAATTTTTAGTCGCTATTGGCGGCATGTTTCGGGCCCTTCGGGGGTCCTTCCTCAGGCTCGAGTGCTCGCGGCGACTGCAACTCGTGCACTGATCGCGCCGCCCGCCTCGCCGCTCGTTGCGCGCGCGCTGACAGGGCGGGGGCGCGGTGCACTCCGCATACGGAGTTGTCAGGTGAAGGTTTGGTAGGGCGGCTGTATCGACTGACGTCCAGCACACTGCACTCACTATGTCCACGCGATCGTCACAACGCACTTCCCGCTTAATGCCAGGTATTACAGGTTTCCATGCAGGTGGCAGCATCCAGCCTCCGTTCCGATTGAAGTTAGGACGTGAGTGAAACCGTTGTCGTATTAACAGTTTAAAATATGTCTCACATTAATTTATAATCTAATCAAACTCAAACCCAAATAGTCATAATCTAATCTTAAAAATATATTTTTGGCTAATGTAAGGACTTACCACATATAGAGTGCAGCGTGAATTCAGTAATAAAGGTAGAAACATCGGTTTTATCTTTTTTGACCTCAGTAGCAAGTTGTTTTACTAATTTTCGTGAGTTTTCTTCTAGTATCGTATTAAAATGGCGTAAAATATTGAAATGAAAAGTCGGCGTCAGAATTTTCCGGCGCTGTTGCCATTTTTCTCCTGTAACATACCTTCATGTACAGTAAGCTGCAGAGATAACTGACACCCCGCATAGAAATATGTATGTTTGCAGGGCGGTCAGTTATCTCAGCAGCTTACTGTACATGTCACTCTTGTTTTAGATACGCGTTTATATATATAATGAAAAAATATAAAAAACGAAAAATTTACCATCGCTTAACAGCAGCCCTTCCTTCAGCCATGGCTCTATAAATCCATACAGAAAACCTTTTTTGTTGTATTTCGTGCCAGCAATAATCGCCTGTAAAGACAAAAAAAATCGTTTAACAATGTGATGTGTGCTTAATTATTTTTCATCGTATTTTCACGGAAAGGTACGAACGTGTCTTGCTATTTCAGTTAGTCTCGGTACAAAAAGTACTGAGGTTGGATTATAATAGCTAAAATAATAAAGGTAAATTGTAGCTGTCACGTGGTACCATAAATCTGTAGGGCTAAGATGGCCGACTCTTTATCATTTGTCATCATGGCTGTCACGTTCGAACAAATATGTAAGTGCGAAAGTGACGCATAGCATGACAGGTGATAAAAATGCGACCATGATAGCTGGTCTGGTCAGACACGGGAACCTGCCAACACAGGATTTGGCCGACCACTTTTTATTTACTGGCGATTTGAAGGCTTATTACAGAGTCGAGGACTACTTGACAGATAAACATGCATGGTCCAAACCAGAAACTGTAACAAAAACTAGTAGCAATTAAAAACATTGTATTATGGTAGGGGATTTTTGTGTTTACTCGAGCGCGTCAGATTAAGATATGAATGATATCTTGCTACCCCGTGTAGTCTACCTTTACCCATTTTAGCCATCTATGTTGAGACCTTGGTTGGTGGGGGGTTGGTAGGGGGTTCAACAAATTGTTAAGCAGATTGTGGATTTGGTCATATTAGTCCAAATTAACGCTATAATTGTGCTATTACTAAATCTGATAATTATTTGCACGCATTTCCTTAATCTGACGGTTACAATGTAAAAATTAGGCGTCAAACTTGTGTTCGTCAGATTAAGAAAATGCCTACAAAAAAGTGTTATATTAAGTTATAAAAAAAATATAGCATTAAAGTGGACAAAAACGATCAAACCCACAAACTGCTTAACGATTTTTTAACCCTCCACCAACCTCCCGAAATTTAAAAAAAATTGTAGACGCTTTCCGGCTCTCTGGAAAAAAAACTTTATATAACTTTTTTTTCTTCTTATCATCTAATAGGTATTTCGATTCCAAGAGGTCTGTATGACGCTCGAGTTAATCCCAATTTAGCATCGTGGGCTCCCCTATACTTATGTTATATTATGTTACCTATACTATATTATGTGTAGAGTTATAGGTGACACAGCTCAGGAAAGAAAGCACATCAAATATTTTATGTTGGTAATTCATAACAATCAATCAGATTGATAATTACATATATCAAACATATTAATGTTTTCCCATTTCTTTATTTCTAACTTTATTTCTTTTCCTTTTGTAAAATTTTGATGTTTTCTGAAAGAGCTACCGTGTATTTGTATGATTTCATGTAGGTACATAATGTATATTTTTTAAATTAAATTTCTATTGAACTTTGAATATCTTACGCATTCGTAATCTAAACTAGCAATGACCGTTGTTTTTGCAAATATCACTGCATTTTTTATTGTTTTCCGTTTAAAAACAGCTGGTAGAGCTACATATTTTTAAACCTTCTACTTTGTTTTGTATTTTATGTGCTAGAGTGAGAGTGACATACATACATGGCATGTAATATACAAGCAGCAAATAATACAAAGTTTAACAAATCTATGTGCTAAGTCCGATATAAAATGTATGTTTAGGTAATTATTTGACTTTAGGAAAAGAATACTTTAATTGTATAAATTTAATAGGATTTTTTTCCTAAATGTAGTTTTTCTCTTTTTTAGGGTTCCGTACCTCAAAAGGAAAAAGCGGCCAAGTGCGAGTCGGACTCGCCCATGAAGGGTTCCGTATTTAGGCGATTTATGAAAAAAAAAAACTACTTACTAGATCTCGTTCAAACCAATTTTCGGTGGAAGTTTACATGGTAATGTACATCATATATTTTTTTTAGTTTTATCATTCTCTTATTTTAGAAGTTACAGGGGGGGGGACACACATTTTACCACTTTGGAAGTGTCTCTCGCGCAAACTATTCAGTTTAGAAAAAAATGATATTAGAAACCTCAATATCATTTTTGAAGACCTATCCATAGATACCCCACACGTATGGGTTTGATGAAAAAAATTTTTTTGAGTTTCAGTTCGAAGTATGGGGAACCCCAAAAATTTATTGTTTTTTTTCTATGTTTGTGTGAAAATCTTAATGCGGTTCACAGAATACATCTACTTACCAAGTTTCAACAGTATAGTTCTTATAGTTTCGGAGAAAAGTGGCTGTGACATACGGACGGACAGACAGACGGACAGACGGACAGACAGACAGACAGACATGACGAATCTATAAGGGTTCCGTTTTTTGCCATTTGGCTACGGAACCCTAAAAACGGAACCCTTATTTATAGGATCACTCGTGCGTCTGTCTGGCTGTTTCTCCGTCTGTCACAGCCTATTTTCTCGGAAACTAATGGACGAATTAAGTTGAAATTTCGTACACACGTGTAAATTAGTGACAATGAACATGTAACGTAAACAAATTAGTTTTAAAGATGGGGCCCACTTTTGGGGGCACTTTTTTATAAATTTAAAATACACATCTCTTCTTTGTCCTACCCTTATCCCAGTTTATCTGGGGTCGGGTCTTCCCGTACATTTGCGCCAAAGAATTCTATTTCGGGTTGTCTGTGGGTTAATGTTCTGCTTCTGGATCTCTCTTTGCACGTTAGACCACCATGTAGAAGATGGCCTGCCCCGTCCCTTCGGCTGTTCTGGGAGGTTGAGGACCCGTTTTATGGTTTAAAATACACATATTAGAAGTTATTTAAGAAAATAACCAATAAATGAAAATCTCCCCCCCCCCCTATATCTCCTAAACAACTAGGTCTAAAATGTTGAAAAAAATACACAAAATAGTTCTTTACCTATAGACAGGAAAACCTAGAAATGTGCAGTCAAGCGTGAGTCGGACTTAATGTACTTGGCCGTTTTTTTATCATTCAATAGGTATAACTAAACGCACCTCGGTATCTTCAGGATTGCATATTACAATAAATTTCCTGGATGCAAGTTTTAATTTAAAAAACTGCTTATACTGACTGCCCAGCTTCCTAAAGTAATAAAACAGTGTAACTGAAAGAAAAAAGATACTTAATACGAGCTTAAAAAAATAACAATAATTAGTAAAACATAAAAATACTACATTGTACAAACCAGGATCCATCAGAAAGTCCAAAGCATTTTCAAAAATATAAATTCCCGGCGGGCCTGGAATTTTCTCAAACTGTTCATCGCTTCGTATCCACTTATTAACATAATATAGGGCAATAGCCAGTCCCACTAAATACAACCACACCATCACTATAACTATTATAATGTACTGTCTCGTCGCGCTCCGATCTTACAATACATCCTTTACCGGGAAGGACTGGCTGATATACACACATGCACCTCGATAAGATTCTTGTACTTTGCACGTGGCACGCGGCCCTAAGGAATGATAATTATTATTATTTATTATCTATCATCAAAGAATTGTTGTCACTTACTTCATTGCATACCACGTTTACACAAACACGAACAATTTGTTGACACTAAACATGCCGACTCTGAACGTGGCTAAATAAATATATTCAAATTCAAATTAAAATAATTTATTTCAGAACAAAAATTAAAAATATATTTATATCTGGTTTAAATTGGGTTTAAAAAAGTTTTCATGCTCCCAAATATTTCAAAAGTAAAGGCCCTTTCATATACGTACAGGTACAGGCGTGTACCACACAAAAGCCATTTGCGCACCAATTTTCTGGCCATTATTTTTCTGGTCTATATATTTATTTAAGCGTATGGCGTATTAATATTGTAGGCAATATAATCATGCTACTAGTATAACTAATTATAAGTCGACATCCAGGCTACGCAGCCAATCGATCGCATCAGGTATCAGATTGGTGTAGAGGTCCTCCGGGCTGCCCTGGAAACGTCTCTTTGGGCACCGTTCTACAATGTGCTGGGTAGTTTGATCTTCAACGCCGCAGTCACATAACGGGCTCTCTTTCCATCCCCATTTGTGTTGCATATGATTGCACCTGCCATGACCTGTGCGGATTCTGTTGAGGCGGCACCAGTATTTTCTCTGCAGTGAGAAGCCCTTCGGCTTCTGAGTAGGGTTTTGGGTACTTATGTGGTGACCAGCCGCCTCCGCCCATTCTTCTTTCCACGCCTGCTCCAACTGAAATCCGCCAGTCCTCAGTTTTCTACCTGCTTCGCTTGTAGGTCGGCGCGATTTAAGTCGCTGCGGCGGTGGGTTAGTGAACTCTTGGTAGACAGGTAGATCGGACTATGGTCTATATATAATCGTTTATTCACCCAAAATATAGTACAAATTGACATCTTACAAATGAACTACATGTTCAAATAAAAAATATTCAGTTTGTATATAAACGTTACGTTGTGGATATCAACGCAGGCTTCGTCAGGTGGCCACCAATGCAAATCAGCAGCATGTTTCGTCCAAAACAAACCAATGATGATATGTGTATATAAGTCACTGCATTCTCCAGCATATTTACATATTATCCAACTAGCCTCCGCCCGCCACTTCGTTCGCGTAGAAATGGCTCAACAAGTTTTGTGGCCTTAACGGTACTCGACTGAAAAGCTCTCCATTAAGTGTAATATCACTATTGTATACAATACTTTTTCTACGAATTAACGAAAATAATATTTTTAACTAGTACCTAGAATTTGTGTTTTTCTTGTTTGTTTTTTATTCTTTTTTGTGTTTTTAGGGTTCCGTATTTATTATTATAGTTAAAAAGGGGACTTAAAGGGGAACGAAAATTCCCCTTCCTATATAAAAAGGTATATCGTTGGCTGCGTACCTACAACACAATACTTCTTATCGTGGGGCTTAGCCATTTTGTGTTAGAGTAAAAAGTGTAGTATTTATGCTTGTAATGTAGTACATGATATTTACCTACTAATAGCCCCCGTTTAGCCTATTCTGACAGAATGGTAACTATAGAACCATACACTGAGCATGGCCCGACACTTCGGTGATTTTTTTTCTGTTTTACTTTCGTATCCTTAGTTTAAAAACCCTAACCCAAGAAGACAAATAAATAAAGGAAATCAAAAAACATCCAACCTAATTGATATCCTCCTCGATTTGAAATATTAAAGTCGGTTAAAAATGAACGGACAAACAAAACCCAATGGTTTTACCCAAATTTAAATTTTCTATGGGACGATATCCCTTCGCGCCTACATTATTCAAATTTGCCGCCTTTTTCTACTGCCAAGATCTGGTTGACCAAGTATATTAAACCAGTATTATTGTTCCTATGTAAATTATTGCAAATGGTATGATGATGACTAGGTTAATGCAGTGAGTCTGCGATCAATTCAATTAGCCACCATTATAGGATATTTATGGGGGTTAATTATGACAGTCGGCAATTATGTAGGTACAGGTACATGTAATGACATGCTATAAAGTACTTACTATGTACCTACTTAATGTTTTTATTACGCCGTTAAGTAGGTAGATACTTGTTTTATACATATTATGGTATTATTATAATTTCCGGGTTTTCTTTTCGGCGGTTATTTATACGAGCATTTTTTCTATTGTGCAATATTAAAGAACTTTTTTTTAACTATAAAACATCTCAATATCTTTATTCTATTAAATTTACATAATAACACACACAAATACAGTAGGCCGTCACATAAACTAACCACATAATATGTACCACCTGTATAACAGGTTTTTGTTTGTGACATGCAGCGATAATATGATTTTATGGTTTTAATAAAATAAAGATACACCTAATAACAATAAAGCAGTTTCCTTAAAAAATTTAGATGTGGCCATATTGCGGGCACTATACGATCGGTACCTAAGAACTTATAATATTCACGATAAGTATGGAGTATATGGACATATACAACAGTTCCTCAGATACCAAAGCTCTTTTAAAAACATCCGTCATCCGTCTATGTGTCATATGTCATATCATAATATAACAAGCATAGATGGTAGTATTTCTAATAACAAGGCAAGGAGCTAAATGAATCCTCCAAAACAAGCTTTGCCTAAAAGGTAAATGTAATGATTCAAGTAATGTCCATGACCTGTGGCTCAATCTGGTCTTTATCACTTGTTTATATATTATTGTCTTCGTCATATGTTTTGATTATGCGAAGATGCGCTTATGCACTTTTATTATACGACAGTACCTACAGTCAATGCACCCATATATCTCATTGTGTTTACTGGACAGGACCAGATACATGCATGTTCAACAGTCAAATGAACGAATTTGCATAAAATGTGTCCAATGATACTCGTAGTTTTTTTAACCTCATACGTACGAGGGGTATTCAAAATATTCTCGGTATGAGAATGAAAACAAACAAGTACGAAAAGTTTGATATTTTTATTTTTTAATATACTCCCCCCCTATGTTCATACACTTAAAAGATCGATCAATTATTTTTTTTAATCCCTCGTAAAAATATTTTTTATCTTTCGTGTAAAAATGCTCCTCCACTGCCGCCTTCAATGCTTCATCGTCAGAAAATTTATTTCCACGCAGATCCTTTTTAAGATTGGGGAGCAAAAAGAAGTCGCTGGGGGCTAAGTCCGGACTATACGGTGGGTGAGTAACAGTTTTAAACCCACGTTCAACAATAGCTGCCTTGGCAATATGAGCAGTATGGACGGGGGCGTTGTCATGCAGAAGCAGAATACCTTTGGTTAACTTTCCTCGCCTCTTTTCTTTAATTACATCCTTTAATTGACGTAGAATGTTAGCGTAGTACTGTCCTGTGATATTTACACCTTTTTCTTTATAATCGATTAGTAATACTCCTTCACAATCCCAAAATATCGTGGCCATGACCTTGCCAGCTGAAGGGATGACCTTCAACTTCTTGGGATGAGCTGAACCCTTAATGTGCCACTGCATGGACTCTTGTTTACTCTCTGGGTCATAATGATGAACCCAGGTTTCATCTCCAGTAACTATTCTTTGCAGCACCTCATCAGGATTTTCACCGCACAGGTCAATAAAATCGGAACAACAAGCTACACGCATGTCTTTTTGAAGCCGAGTCAGCATTCGCGGAACCCATCTTGCACTTACTTTTGACATATTAAGATGGTCATGTATAATATCATGTACGGTACCAATAGAGAGATTGGTTACTTGTGCTATAGATTTTACCTTCACTCGACCATCTTCCAATATAAGTTTTTCCACTTTATCAATATTTTCTTGTGAAGTAGCTACTACAGGCCGGCCAGGTCTAGGGTCATCTTCAATACTCTCCCTTCCGCGTTTAAACTCGCTTGACCACTTTTGAATGGTAGATAAAGAAGGAGCAGACTCACGGTAAACACAATCCATTTCCTCTTTTATGGTTTTTTGATTTTTACCCTGTTTTGTCAAGAATTTTATCACGCATCGATGTTCTAATTTAGTTAACATTGTCAATTCGCACAGGATGTTCATGTTTGTTCAGCAATTGCAGAAAAACAAAAGACTATCTCGGTTCGAATTATACTTTTTTTTAATGTCAATGAATAAACCTTAGCGGCCAGTAACGAAAGAAATTTTAGAAGAGGTCGTAAGATATCAATACCGAGAATATTTTGAACGCCCCTCGTATCTCTGTCTCATTTTGTAGCTACTGGGGCGGGAGCATACACCAAACCGTGATGAAGGGCGGAAGAAAGGGGAGGTCTATACCAAGCACTGAGAAACATAATAAAACATTAAAATTAAGCTTTTCACTATTTCGGACGCAGTTAGGGTTTAAGGATATTTTGGTGTCCAATATGAAGTTGATATGAAGAAACAATCTTAATGGCTTATGCAAGTTCGCAACGGTGCGACAGTGCTATCTCATTTACTCCGATACAAATAGACAGTCAGTCAGGCATCGACAGCCTCTTACTTGGTTATCGCCTTAGACCGCGCAATGTCGTGGCCCAGCCTAGGGCGCTTGCAACTCTAGTAGAGATAGAGATACACGCACGTGCACATGCACTCTCTAGATCGCAAATCTATGGCTGTGTGACTCAACGCCTCTACTTACAAGAAATCATAAACATCACACTTTGAGGAAAATACATAAAAATGGTTTTTGCCTTTAAACAGGTTAGGTTTTGTCATATAGGTAATGCAGAATAGGCGCGAACAATCTGAAAGATTTTATTAGATACACGTCCTGATGGTATTCGAGTAAAAACTTGGAGGATATAATCAAACGGAGACGCCATGTCTGTAATTTTCTGTACAAAACAGTCTGCCGATTTTTGCGGGGGAGGGGAATGTATGGGATCCAGTACATTATTCTACTCTACGACTCTTCTCTTTCCGCACAGACTCTGTATGTTAATATTTTGTATAAATTGTATATATAATTAAAACTTCTTGAACTCAAAATCTGGTTGGTTTCATCCATATTTCATCTGTAGGTACCAAAGTGACAATGACATTCTACATGTGCAAAATGTCACAACACAAAAGTGCCTTCAAATAATTTATAGTTTTTTAACAAACATCCCTCCATGTGAAATAAATAATATGAAGACGCGGAGCAAGGAGCAAGCTGAATCCACCCAAAATACAGAACATGAAACCATACCTCCGGGCTAACAAAACATTAATGGTTCAAGTAAAGTTCACGACCGGTTCAGTTTGTTGTTTATTTATCACTTTTTATAAGTCATCTTTTAATATAATAAATTAATAACCCAAACATTTATAGCGACAGTTTTTTTTGTCTCGGGCCCTGACTCCTAAAGGTAAAACGTGTACCTACATATTACCTAAGTGCAAACTCGGTACAAATAAAAATAATAAGGTATTGTTATTATTTATTAACATTACGGACAGGGATCAGTTGCGGTATTATTTCTCCGGGAACCTACCATCTTACAAATAACTAAATAAAGAATTATTTTTATGACCTTTATAAAAAATCACAGGGAAAAAAGGAAAACGAAATTAAATAGCTTCGTGTTGTCTACAGGTATGTTTTCTGCCACGCCACCGGTAAGTACCTAGTGAATTCAAATACCTGTGTTAATTTCAGCAGCTGCGTTCCGCGTCTCGGCTGGGCCGCCTGCGCCTGCTTGCGGGGGAGTTCGCCGCCGACGTGTGTTCCATGTGGCGCTACAGCGCGCCTTTCCCCACCTTCCTCAAGATCGTTGGCACGCTCGTCATGTGCCTACTGTTCATGATGCCTATTCTCTACCCGCTCTTTGTTATTATGATCACATACTTTTCATTTGAAGGACTATTTCTCAGGTATTTTTTCTGTAGTGGTGTTATTGTTACTTATATTAGTTGTGAAGAATTATTCGAATCTAAATTATGGTGGAATCACACTGGGTTATCTGCCGCATGAAAATAATGACGGTTAAAATATAGCCAATTCAGACTTTGATTCAGAGACCGCATTAGGTAAATAAACGACCCATAATTACATATCTACAACATTTACTTGAATGTTATTGAACATACAATCATATAATGTATTATCTAATGAATTATGCTGGTTCACTCTGATAAATAGGGTTGGAACTTGGAACATTAAACAAGGAGATAATAAGCATAAGCATATAAACAATTATAAAGTACGAAATGTAATACCGTTCCTTAATTTGTAACTATCGTTCTGATCCCAAAAGTAGGTAATACATTCACTCGCCCCAATATGGTAGAGTAGTAGTACATATCTAATACCTACGAATAATTGGAGCCCAAACTTGATAGATTTTGCAGCTATCGAAGGATCCACTATTCACCACCTCAGCATGCAACATATCAGCTCGATGGTAGAGTTAGACCAAGAAAAGTCTGCAGCGATTTTGATAGCCTACGCAGTGAAAGTGTTATTTACACGTCGTAAATTCATAGAATAGAATAGAATAGAATAGAATAAAATTTATTCAGGACGCTTATACAACAACATTTTACAAAAACATGTCACAAAAACGGTTTAAAACGTCACTGAAAAGGTTTCCACTCAGCTTGAGAAGTTTTGACGTTTAAAATGACACTTGCACTGCGTGGGCTATCAAAATCGCTGCAGACTTTTCTTGGTCTGACTCTATCAATGTATTATATGGTTATATATGAAACACTTGAAAAGTTCCATATCGCTTACAATATCGATTAGCAAAATTTTATTTGTATTTACTTAGGTATTTAAATATTACATTGTTATTTAGTTCTGTATTTAGTTAGTTACCTAAAGTTATTGGTGTAAGCAATTAAGCATATTATGCACGAAATTATTGCCATTAGATTTTATCCAGGCGCTGTACTTCTCTAACTGCTGGAATTAAGTCCACGCAGACGAAGTCGCGGCCGCAAAAGCTAGTAGGCCATATTAAGCAACTACCTATTCAATTTATTAGCGCATCACATACACATTTGGCTCGGTATGGTCTTTACGCAAATAAAACTGCATCTAGTTATTTTAAATTTGTACATGCAACTCTACCTTTACAATTTATCTATTAAGGTTAACGGTACCAGAGAAAAAAAATACTATAGGATAAGAATCGTAATGAAAGTTATTGTTTCCCCAACAAAATACTTAACACCAGGTGTCATTTTTGTCAGTTGGTGGCTGGTGCAACCGTGGCGGTTCACACTGTTGCACATCGGACAGCGTGCGCTGGGGCTGGTGTTCCGGGTGCAGCGTGCGCGCGAAGTGTGGAAGGTGCGCGAGGTGCTCACGCGCGCCATCCTGCTCGCACACTCCCTCGCCACTTCCATCGACTACCTCTGTGTCATGCAGGGGCTCCTGGACGAGGCATAGACACCGCAAGTCACGAGACATGTCAAAGGGACGCGAGGTGCTCAGGCGCGCACTACTGCTGGCAGACTCGTCGACACCTCCGTGTTATCCCTGCTTCATGCAGACCTTGGCCGACCGCAACTCGCGAGACATGTGGATGTGGAAGGTGCGCAAGTTGCGTCCTCTCGCCCTCGTTCGTCGTAACCTCTGCTTCTTTGGCAAGTGGAAGATAAATAGGCGTAAGACGGACATTGACGAACCAAGTTATTTCAAGCAACTAGCCAGTACCTATGACATAGTTACATGTGACTTTGTAGGATTAATAGTGAATAATTAGATTACAATACAATTAAAGTTCTTACATAATCCGCTGAACCAAATATTACACTCAACTAAATGCACTGACAGTGTAGGAAGTATGGGTGGAATGGGTAAATCAAAATATATTTAAACATAAAATTACAAAAGTCTGTTTTGATGATTTACTAAAACTGTAAAATAAAGGTAAGATGTAATAGAATTCCCTAATCATAGTAATCATTTTAATAAAACCAAGCAACAAGCACCTGTTTGCATAGATGTAGCTGAATTTAAATACTCAAGGCATAATATTCACAATCGGCTAACAGTTAAGGGTCCATTAGATCCATACTTGCGATCGGACCCGACGTCGGGCCCGAGGTAAAACGGAAGCAACAAATATCAGCACATCGTTGTACATCCCAAGTTAGTTGTATTTGTTTTGTATTCTACGGCACCAGTGTGTTTGTTACCATGTAATTGTAACCTACCGATCTAGATAGTTATTATTGAAATCCGCTGAATAGTTTAGGCAGCGAAGAAACATAGATTTCATATTATTATGGTCGGCCATGAGAGGGGCCGCGTTATTAAATTTTATATGACATAATAAGTAAAGATTTAGACACGGTCTGTACAGTAGAATTTAGCAGCATTTACTCACTGTATCGTAATACTTATTCATTCAAGTCCTTACCCGTGGAAACATAACTTTTATCTACAACTACTCAGAACCAACCTGATAATTCGCATCCGGGGGTTCAACATTTTGACGTTATCTGTGTAAGATGCTTGAAGATAAGTTGACACTTAAGATTACCGTTACCTTTCGGCCTCGGAGAAGAACTTGGTGGACAATGTCTCGCATCGCAGTAACACGCCGGGGTCCGTCGATGCCACACGAAGCCATGGCGTTGGCATCAATATTCGGAATATTGGCGCTCTGTCACTTGTGAGTATTAAATAATTTACCTATGTTTTCAAATCCCTTCCTACTACTCAGTGTGTAATTATCGAACATTGCACAAAGCTGCAGTTAACGCGAGTTACTCACGAAATAACGCAAACAAGTTCTTATCGGTAAAGATCGATCATTGGTCGATTTGAACCCCGGTGATTACCTACCTAGATGTTAGCTACCGAGAAATTATGGCTGCGCATGCGACTAGGAACCAAATTAACGTTAGGTAATAGGTAGTTAGACATAATGTCATATACTCACACCAGCATATGTTATATTTTTGTATGTAACATGTATTTTTTGGTAGAGAATGAATTCAAATCAAATATCGCATCATGAGCGCCTCATATAGCCATCCTTAATAGCGCGTGATTCTTTTACGAATGAGTTGATTATGTATATACTCGTAAGTAGGTACTTATTATGATTGGGATTCTTTAGACTCTTATTTAGGTACACTTTGTATCCATTTACACTTACACGTCTGTACAGGGCCGGATTTCCACCTAGGCCCACAAGGCCCGGGCTTAGGGGCCCAGGCCCCCTAGCAATAGTTTTGAGATGGAGAATAATAATAATAAATTCCTAGTGCCTAAATCCGGGCCTGCGTCTGTAAAGAGGTCCCGTTGGTTGGTCCATGAACCTGCAAATGTTAACCCTAACGGCTCGGCCACGACATTGAGCGACTTGCGACGGCGGCAGCGATAACCATAGGTTAGAGCGAGACACAGCGGTCGGACCTTTCGTTCCCACCTATGATTGTCGCTGCCGCCGTCGCCAGTCGCGTAAAGTCGTGGCCGAACCGTAAAGTTCCTAAAAAAAGACGCTTATCTAGAGAGATTTCGTTCGTTGACCCGCCCGTTCCTATTCCTATCTCTATCGCTCGCGCGTCATTCTATTGCTGTCTCGCCCAAGATGTGCGAATGTGCGACCGGGATAGCAATTAATGACAATGCGGCTAAGTATCAGGATAGCAGAGCATATGAGAACACCTATTCCTATCTCTGCCCCGCTATCTATATATTCTCATATGCTCATTGCAGAGTAGGTACTTACCTACTGATGAACTCTGCATTGATGTCTTGCGATACTTAGAGATAGGAACAGGCGGGTCCAATGTACAAAGTTCCTTGTGCTAAGAGTCCTTTCTTTATTATAACATTTATAACCGTTCATTTTTCACAGGCCACATGTATCTAATAGTTTACTGTGGGTACAGTGAGCTGCAAAAATGCATGGACACATTATGAATAGAATAGAAGAGGGTTGTACCTTATCATAGTTAATATTTATTATCATGATTCTGAGTAAAATATATTTCTCTTGTCTTATACACAATTTATGTCTGTTATAATAGTGGAGCGGCTCATATAAAATTTCCTGATGGGTTCACGTTTGGCGTGGCCACAGCGGCTCACCAGATTGAAGGCGCCTGGAATGTTAGCGGTGAGAAAACATCCTTGTAATTTATCTATAAACATTTTCTTATTATAATCTTATAGTCGGGGGGTTTTTTAAATTTTTATTTGTACAAATTCGCTCCGGATTTATAAGTACCTATGGCATTAAGGTGACGGTAGAGGTGGGTAAATTTTCAGATTCTGTCAATTTACCCCATTTCACACACAAGCGCACTTCACGCACACTACCTCACTTTACTGGGACAGGTCATTGACCCATCAAGTTTTTTTAAGATTGCGTTTTGAGTTTAGTGTTAACCACTGACCTCTTTTGAGGAACAGAAACTGTAAAAACGTTCCATTGAAAGAAGAAAGAGAAACAATACATTAAATCTTGCTCTCCTTGTCTGTTCATGTCACACGTGACGTATTTAAATTCTAATTTAATTCATTTGATTGTTAACTATTTTCTGCATATTATGGCTTTGTCGAGATACGCGTTTTGTAAAGTTAAACCGAATAAACCCAGATGTCATTAAGTCAGATGTAAAATGTTATTTACTACTCTATACGGTTATTCATAAGGCGAAAAATCAATTCAATTAAAAATTTAAATAAATAAAGTTTCGGCAGGGTGGAAATTTAATTAAGGCCGACAAAATAAAATTTAATAATATATGTCGGCTGATGTACCCCTAAGATCTTTACAGATTTACTTGTACGAGTATCCTATATTCGCTATTTATTTGCTATTAAATTTATAAAATTAAAATAAATAATTAAATATTATACTGGCATTCCACCGCTATTATTTCAGTGCTGAACTGATTATCTTCGATCGTAGCCTTGATGATGTAGTTGTACTTACACTTACGGCGGTAGGAGCGGCAATGAACCCCGCGCAGCGTAGAACGAGAGGTGCGTTGGGATAAGTGCATATACATATAATTCTTCGTGCGTCTGTCTGTCTGTCCGTCCGTCTGTCACAGTCTATTTTCTCCGAAACTACTGGACCAATTCAGTTGAAATTTGGCACACATATGTAAATTTGGCACACAAATGTAAATTTGTGACCGAAAGATGGACGTGTAACGTAAATAAAATGTATTTTAGAGAATTTGAAATACGGTAGCCATTTTTGGGGGGGGTAAATGAAAAAATTAAAAAATATGTTTTTTAAACTATATAGTGTTACATATCAAATAAAAGAGCTCATTGTAAGAATCTCAAACATAACTTTTTTTATAATTTTAGGATTAATAGTTCAGCAGTTATTCATGAAAATAGCCAAAAAATGATCATTCTCCGCCCACTTTCTCCGAAACAACTGGATCTAAAATTTTGAAAAAAATACACAAAGTAGTTCTTTACCTATATATGTCAGGAAAATCTATAAGAAATGTGCAGTCAAGCGTGAGACGGACTTAATATACGGAACCCTTAGAATGCGAGTCCGACTCGCACTTGTTTTTGTTTAGCTCTTATTAGGTTTAAGGAGTTTTATGAGTGAAAAAAGAAGTTTTTTGTTTTATGTGCCCGCGTTATTGCCGATCGATTGTGTTTTAAACGATAATTAGACAAAAAAACTTGTTTTTCACCCAACGAATATAGATCCCCATGACACATCTTCCAAGTCGCCTTTGGATAGGCTTAATTTTAAAAATAATTGAAATAATGTTCTATATCATTCATACTTGCAAAAAAAGACTAAAAATAATTTACGTGACCAATGTTTATTATTAGTAAATATCTTACAATTTAATATCTGATATATCACACGATACAAAAAAATGGCCGCAAAGTTAAAAGTTTATTTATTTACGTTACTAGTCCATCTTTGGATCACCGACTCTTTGTCATATGTGAAAAATGTGTACCAAATTTCAATTGAATTAGTCTATTAGGGGCAGACACACGAGTGATCTTAAAAGGGATTTTTTTCTTGAATGATTTGTATGTACTTACCCCAACGCACCTCACGTTCCACGCGGCGCAGCGTAATCAGTAAGTACCTAATAATTAGTGTCCGACCGAAACACAAATTTCTGTATATATAAATATTGTTGTCCTACTTGCTCGCCAACTTTTGGTCTTTGTCACATAGTTTAGTTTCATAATACGAAGTACTATTTCGTATGTTTCGGCCAGGCCGAAAGATTCGGCCGTTTGTTGGCCGAAACCGAAACTACGGCCGAAACATGATTTTATGGCCGAAACCGAAACCGAAACCGAATCTTCGGTCGGACACTACGAATAATCACAATGGTCTTAAGTACCACAGACCCTACTGTCGCTTAAGTCCTTTATGACAATCTCTGCCTATTAGAACTTATAAAAAAAAAAGAAACCGAGTAATTATATCCAACTACCGAACCTGCTTACAAATTTTCTCGAGATATTTGAGAAATGTGATATGCAAAGGAGAACATTCGAACAAACGAAAGTATTTTTGCCCAAGCTGAAACGGAGACCTTCGCCTACGCTCGGTCAGTGATGGTTTAGGTACAGTCAGCTGCAGGTCACCCCTGCATAGAAGATTGTATGCAGGGGTGGTACCTTTTCTCTGCAGCTGACTGTACTGTACACCTATAAAAAATTGTTGTACCTGCTGCAATTTTATACCGGTACCGTACTTTATATTTCAACAGGTATAGTACCTTCAAAACGAAGCGGTATTGATAAATAATAACGGTACCGTACCGCCTATAAATAATAATAATAATTCAGCCTATATACAGGGTGGTCCAAACCTTGACGTCCAAAAATTTTTTTTTAGATTCCTCACGTCGTGGGCTATCAGAATATACCCCATGTATGTTAGCCGATTTTTCGTAGTTATCGAGTTATGATTTTTTTTTACTTTTAACTTTTCATATGAAATTCCGGGGTTCCCATACAGAGTGGCTAAAAAATAACTGCATTTCCGTTGCCAGGGAGGTTTTGGGATTATACTGAGCAACTTTTACAATGGGGCCAACCCCGAAACCGCGAAAAAAAATTACCCTTCCATAGAAAATGGACTAGCCAAAATGTATAAAAAGCCAATTTTTTTTTCGCGATTTCGGGGTTGGTCCCATAATAAAAGTTGCTTAGTATAATCCCAACACCTCCCTGGCAACGGAATGCAGTTATTTTTCAGCCACTCTGTATGGGAACCCCGGAATTTCATAGGAATAAGAATAAGAATAGAATAAGAATAAGAATTGTTTATTGCCACATACATGAACATAAAATAGAGTTAGAATTACTTACATAATAAAATAAAACAGTTGTTATCATATACAAAACAAAAGTGAGAAGATCTTTGTATTAGGCAAAGGGTTCCAGTCTCAGCGTGTGCCGGGCCTAGGTGCCCGGCGCTGGTTTTCAGACCGGTCCCAGACTAAGGACGGTCGGAGAATATTACCTACATAGGAAAAGTTAAAAGCTTAAAAAATCATAACTTGAAAACTACGAAAAATCGGCTAACATACATATAGGGTACATTATGATAGCCCACGATTTTTGGACGTCACGGTTTGGACCACCCTGTATAGACAATAATCTCAACGCTAGCCCAATGCGGATTGGGGACTTCACACACAGCTTTGAATTTCTTCGCAAATGTATGCACTACGAGTATGCAGGTTTCCTCACGATGTTTCCTCCTTCACCGAAAAGCTAGTGGTAAATATCAAATGATATTTCGTACATAAGTTCCGAAAAACTCATTGGTACGAGCCAGGATACCAATGAGTTTTTCCTTACCGCTTATACCGTAAAGAAATAATGCAGTCTCTGCTTTGCACGATTATTGTGTGGACATAATTCTTATAATCACCGAAACATACATACCTCTACGCACAGAATGTCATTGAAATAAAACATTGTTTTTTATAGTAAATTAATATAACATTCGATTTATACACATAACAATAAGCAGGCCAGGCCGCAGCGATATTGGCCTGTAAGCTTCATCTCGGTCTCCAAATCCGCAAAACTCGCTGGTACTAAATGCTGGTCTTGCCGTTATTAATTATCTTGATTCTTGAAGATTATCAGAACAGCACGTTACGTAATCGCATACATAGACGGAACGAACGTCAACAAAGTAGGTGTAGACACTGCAAGTCTTTAGGTATTAAACGAATTACGCTTCGTATTAATAGATGAGTAATATTTAAATGAACATATAATATTCTCTAACATAAATACAAGATTACAATTAATTGACATCAAAAGTCATTGACGTACAGAAGTCATATACATTTTTATAATGACGCAAAATTGATACCAGCATAATGAAAATCAATCCCAATCAGTAAAACGAGTCTTTAAACTTTTTTCATTTTAAGCGGGTTTTGAAGGAACAAGTTACTTAAATTCGATTGTAATCGTATTGTTTTAGGATAATTTACTGCTGTTTTCGACCGTTACGACCCGTAAATAACAACAACTCACATTTAAAATTTGACTGGAGCTCGACGTGATTATATTTATTTACCCTATTTTATGAAATACAATTTATCTACTGGTATACATTTTCGTATGCGTATATGATGAAATGTCTTTATTAATGTCAAAAACGAGCTATGACGATGTACACGTCTGCTTCGATGCAAGGCCAACGGCCATCTGACTCGAAGAAGAGTTTTGAGTGATGTCGTCAATGTATGGAAATTATACGAAAGTTTACATTTGGGATTGAATTTCTGTGTTGTATTTGTGAGTAAAAATATAAGTAGATAATAATCTGGTAGTTTAGTTATCTAGCCTTCAAAATCCCACAACAACTCAATTACTGTCAAAGACAAAACTGTAATGCGTCTTGCTCAAACGGAACTCCATATTTTGATTTTTGGACACTTTTAGTGTCGATTTGTAGAGAATTACAGGAAATAAAAAAAAATATGGCGTGAAGAGCCGGTACACGGCTTCTTCGTGAACAGATTTGCGTATAATTTAATGCAGTTATTAATCATTCATTGAACAAATTGATTGCACAAAGTGAGGTCTAAATCGAAAACGTCATATACCGTCCCCTTAAGTACTTAATCTAGGAATTGCCAGGTGACATTGTGTATATGCTTGCAACATAAACACTCAATCAATATTTACTTATCTACATGTACCTAGTTCATATTATCAATTGATAAACAGTCCAAAAGTTGTTGACTACGAGTATTGCTCAATCCACGTCTCGGTTATAGGTAAGTTCCAAAACGATTAGATAATATATGAATGTTGTTATACCTACAAATACACATTTAATACCTATCTACTGGATTTCAGAGGGCCTAGCCTAGATGCCCATCGTTAGCGCCGTAGTGAACGAAACGGTAATATCTCTCACTCACTTTTCCATATTAGTGCGACAGAGAAACATTAGCGTATCGTTCGTTACGGCTTCAAATATTGAAATCTTGGCCAGGCCCACTTCTGATAAATATAGAACTATGTATTTCGGCAAGTGAGAATTCTGTTCACAGAATAATTTCGAAATAAAAGCCATTGAGCGCGCAATTGACATTAGATAAAGATAGTTTATTATTTAAGTAAGCATATTACAAATTACAATGCGCTTATGAACGTCAAATGAAGCTACAAACGGCTCTCACCTCTGCCTTGCGAACATTTAATTAGGTAGTTCTAGTGCTGCCCTCGCGCGCGTATGTAGATTTAGGTACGCTACGACTTTAGCTGCTTCGACGTAGGTAGCACGTACCGCTGCACTATGGAAATAATGAACTTATTTATTAATAAATATTCAAAGATCATCAAAATTTGTATGAATGTCCAGGCAAGTCGGAGAACGTGTGGGACCGGCTATCCCACACCCGGCCGGAGATGATCGCAGACGGGACCAACGGCGACATCGCCTGCGACTCTTACCACCGCTACCTCGAAGACGTGGAGGAGCTGGCGTACCTCGGCGTGGACTTCTACCGGCTCTCCCTGTCCTGGGCTCGTATCCTGCCCACCGGCCGCGTCGACCACATCAATGAAGACGGCGTGCGTTACTACAATGATCTTCTCGACGCTTTGGCGCAGAAGAATATCGAGCCATTGGTAATTTATAGGTTATTTATGTGCAGGTTACTTTTTAATTGATGGCGGACGGGACTGTGTCTCCGGTACGCCGAATATTGGAGAAGCTAGTATACTTAAGTTCAATATGAATTTCTAGCGCGTTTCACTGTCGCAATCGCATTTTCTATGGATGTTAAGTACGCCAAGTGCTGACTGCAAAAGACGTTAAATTGAACCCAGTAGTCGAAATGTATAAAATATTTAATAAGTAGGTACCTAAGGTACTTAAATTAAATAAACTAAGTAACATATGTTTATATCCAACCTAATGTTCCATAAAGAAAGTACCAACCAATCCAAAAGTGTATTTTTTTACAGGTAACATTATTTCACTGGGATCTTCCCCAAACTCTTCAAGACCTCGGCGGCTGGGCCAACCCCAAAATGATTGACTATTTCCGCGACTACGCCGACGTGTGCTTCAGGCTATTCGGCGGCAAAATCAAGTCCTGGATCACCTTCAACGAGCCCTACGAAATCTGCGAAGATGCGTACGGAGATGAGAAGAAGGCCCCTGCCATCGACAGCCACGGCGTCGGCTGCTATCTCTGCAGTGACACAGTTCTCAAGGCTCACGCTGAAGCGTACCATCTGTATAACGAAACGTACAGGCCTGTGCAAGACGGAAGGATAATGATCTCTATTAACGCTATTTGGTACGAGCCAATCGATCCAGAGAACGCGGAACTTGTTGCGCTTGCTGAAGTTGCCAATCAGTTTAAAGTAAGTGAACAAGTACCTAATGTATTTCATACACAGAGCTGGTGGCTGCTCTAATACATCAGGTCATCAGGTCCCTCCGCTTTGTCTTTTTCAAGCCTTGTTAAAGCATTTGTTTTTGAAAACTCCAAAATCCCTTTTCATTGTGAGCAACTGATTGTTCATTAAAATTTTAGGTACCTCTATACCTACTTATTTATGGGCCATAATAAGGTAAAAAGATGATAATATTCCTTTTGCATCAAGGTACCGAATGAGCGTTCCTTCATCAACTGCGCTTCTAGATATTTTCTGATGCAATAATAAACCTTAGGTACACCCGCTCAATATGTTGTTCTTGTATTTACAGTTCGGCTGGTTCGCACACCCGATCTTCACAGTAGAAGGCGGCTACCCTGCTGTAATGGTCAACAACGTAGCTCGACAAAGCGAAGCCGAAGGCTTGCCGAAGTCTCGCTTGGAACAATTCGACGACTACTGGATCAACAGAATCAAGGGAACTTCGGATTTCCTCGGCATCAACCACTACACAACTCACATCATAACGGCAGCGGGCGTTGACCCTATCGCCAAGTCGCCCTCTTGGCTGAAGGATATCGGAGCAGTTACTACTATGGAAGTAGGAGAAGACTCTGCTTCCGAATGGCTTAGGGTAAATCAGTTTAAAATTATCTTTCTAGGTTCTTGATACTCCACAATGAAATACGAGTAGGTAATAATCTGACACCTAATACTTAATTACTACCACACATTATCGAAAAAGAATTTTCGCGCTCAGACATTATACCATTTGTATCTATTTTATTGAATATTTAGTTATGTGTGATAATTATAAAAACTTATACATATATGTATACATTTCAGGTGGTGCCTAAAGGCTTCGCCAATCTGCTGCGCTGGTGCAAGAGCAGCTACAACAACCCACCGATCTACATTACGGAGAACGGTGTCTCAGACCGCGGCACTTTGGAAGACTACGGTCGCATCAAGTTTTTCAATGTGAGTTTATCTTACTAATCTGAGTGTTAAAGTCCATACTTTCGCCATCATCGCTGGCATCTTAGCTATAAGTTAAAGAAAAAAAAACTCCTTGGTATGTATTTCGTTTATTTTAGCATTAGAAAAAAGGTAAACAATCTTGACGTGTCTTTTTATTGAAAAACCCAATGTTGTATACTTAAGTATTTGGCGTGACTTTTTCAAAAGTGTTTTTCAATAAAAAAACACACATCAAGATCGCTTCCCTTCTTTCTAATGCTATAATAAACGAAGAATAGGCATAAAATAAATGGTAATTGGAATCTACTTAATGTGTACAAAGTTTAACCTCTGTTTAGGATTATCTATCGGCAATATTGGAAGTAATCTACGAGGATGGCGTCAATGTGTTGGGCTACACAGCTTGGACACTGATGGACAACTTTGAATGGCGTGCTGGATTCTCGTAAGTGTCATTAAATGTATTTCAAGCCTGGTTTGACCAAACTGAAATATGCAGTTATGCACTTAATCTGCTGGGAATGCATCATATTTAATTGTACGGGTTAAGCTATCCGAGCCGGTAGTAACGTATTTCTACCCACTTTGTAACCATAACTACTGTTTTGTATTTGTACTTAATAATGACTTATTTATTTTACATTGTCTGCACGTTAGTCCTAAGATATAATTATAAAAATTGTATTCTCAAGTAAGCGAATTTTGTAAATTCTTATTGAGAATAAAGTTCTTAAACCATATCTTAGATTAACGTACCATCACGCTCCGCGATTGTTGCGTCATTTAGGGTCCTAGCTAAATAGGTTGTTCAATACTAACGCTATAGAATTTCCAACTTAGCAAGAACCCCAAATGGCATAACAATCCCGTGTGGGTGTGGTGACTGTATGAAGCTATATTGCAACCTACTGAGAAATAATAGTACCATTTATTTATTTAATATTCAAGTAAATAGGTACCTAGGTATAGCTCAAACACATTGAAACATGCACTTTAACGTCTTGATATTAAGGGGATTGTTCAGATATATAATTTGAGGGGTAATTTCTGTATCTTAAAGAAGAATGTAAGCTACGAATATGTGATAAAAGTCCATCAACCCCACTCATCTGACCTTACTTAGAAAATGTATTTTATAACTTGTTTTCCAGACCATTACCAATTATAATGAACTTTTCAAAATTACGTGCATCCTTATTTGGTTCCTGTTTTGTTGAATTTCTTATAAAAAAAATAAACCCTGTTTTTATTTTTTTAGGGAGCGTTTCGGTTTCTACTACGTGGACATCACAGACCCGGCACGGCCGCGGACGCCTAAACTATCGGTGGAATACTATCGCCAGCTCACTGCCACACGAGAGCTCCCGCAGGACGACCGCTTCAAGGACCCCGCTGTAAGGCTTGCTTGTTCACACTCTCATCTATGTGTACCTAATGCCCACTGTGTGAAGGTTTGTGTCGGACGTCGGTGGAGTACCTACTAACGCCAGCCACACAAGGTTTGTGTCGCTGAATACCATTGCCAGCTCACGAGAGCTCCCGCAGGACGACCGCTTCAAGGATCCCGAATGCTTGTTCACATTCTCATCTACTTTTGTAATGCCCACTGTGTGACGGTTTGCTTTATGTCGCTGGGGTACTTAACTAAACAAGACCATAAATTAAAACTGATATCTGGCACCATTTATGATTCAATGCTTTTAAAGCAAAGCTAGGTACTTTATTTTATTTATTTATTTGTGTAAATATGTGTATGTATTAAGTTTTACTATATTTCCACAGACGCGGATGGGCTGATAAATCCTTGGGTGCCTTTTTGTAATATAAGTATGTACCTATAAATATATATACCTAATACAAATATTTAAATGTATTGGTAAGCATTGAACTAATTTTAATGTCAAACATTAATTATTGCTGTTTTGTGGTTTCGCAGATTTACAAAACCGAGTTATAGGACTCCCACACTACAAGACTAGTCGCAAATAAAAGGAATTATATGTATTAAAACAAATATTTATTTAATTCATATAAGAATATCTAATTATCTACAATGAAATTATTGTAAATTAATTTTCTAACCATAAATTTCATTGTCGTAACATAGATACACGAAACATAACTTACTACAAAGAAAACTCGCATCCGCGGTCAGCCAGTAAGAGATATATTATGTATTAACATTATGACGGCTACACCTACTTAAGAAATAAACGATTATGAAATATAATATTGTTCTGAATATTATTCTGTGTACATAAAAGCGGGAACCGTTAGCTGTATGGAATGTTGATGTGGCTCCGGCATGAGCGCCGTCGAGTCCCGGAGGATCACATACATAAAAACTATAGTAGACGTACATAGATACATATTTCAAAAATACACGGTGGCTCGGTTTTGACTGCTGAATTATATAAGACCAAGTCTCCAGAACCTGTGGCGCCGTGCGGCACCATCTGTTCAGCTGCCAAAGCCGGTAGCCACGATTTATTTTGTGAATGTGACATCTACTATTAGTTATTTGTATATGTTGGTCTTGGTTATTAAAGACGGCCGCGAGCGGCAGTTCGCAGAGTCATACAGGCGCCAGCCACGAACAAACACTGCAACACTTAGGTAATGGAAGACATGTGAACGCGAGGGTGGCATGTGGTAGACCTACCCTTTATCTCACGAAATTTAAAAGCTACAATTTGCTATCAATTATAAATCTTTACCTAATAGATTATATTTTATACGATTTATTTTCTAAAATGTAGTCGAGTAACTTCTAAAATTTCATGAGACAATCAGATAGTTACACGTGTATGATTCCACCGCCACGCAATAGTAAGTGTAAGGCCTGAGTGGACGCTCGAGTTAGGCGTGCAGCGGGGCGGGGCGTGCGGCGTACATGTTAAACAAATGCAAGCGTATAGGAGCGGCCTTAGTGCACGCTGCTCAAAACACTTGGGAGCTCGACGCCACGCTGCACGCCCCGCCGAACGCTCCGCTTCGAGCGTCCACTCAGGCCTTACACTAAGTGTTGACGTGTGTTCAAACATTGCACACGTACCTAAATATCTGTGAGATGACATATTGACATCGTGTCTAGCGCCAGCATTACAATATAAACGACACTGTCAATTGTTTTACTTTTGCTCTGTCGAAGTGATTATAATGTAAGAATTTGTATAGCGAATACAGAATAATGAACCGAAGAATATGAGCATAGTATATGTGGGGCGCGAGTTTACAGAACACGACATACTTAACCTTTTCAGCGCCATTTCAAACACCGAGTCTCTATGACTCTATAATGTACTGACTGGTTTCCTGATATGTCTCGCCTCTGGCCGCGAAAAGGCTAAATACGTCGATCACAGAACACAACATTAAATGTACCATAAACCCAGCACCGTTACGTCTACTTACAATACTTACACAGATGCTTATAGAAACCGAAGATTACATTAAGTCTTATAAGATTAATAATAGTACGTCACTAATATGGCAAAGTTTTCAATGTAGCGTTTCATATTAAAGTCCTAATTTATTGTCGCACATTCAATCGAGTTAGGTATATTAAATTTCATAAAAAAATCTAAAGACTAGGTGGGCTAAAACACAATTTTTCCGTTCTGACCAAACTTCATTAGGAAGAGATAGAAAAATAATTATAATAAAAGACGATAATACTTAAGTATGTAGCGGTAAATGATAATCTTTTAACGATCATAGTTGTCTCGGCGTCGAGTGGATGCGTATTTCGTTTACTGTCCACTGTTGGCCGTCCAGCACTGACACATGACAAGGCACTAACAGCGCGGCCCTCTTCATTTATTCCCTTATGTTAATTAGCTAGCTGCACCCATACACATCATAGTTTAAAATCTAAACAAATTTTATTTATAAAAGTGTATATTGAAATTTAGCCAGCTATTCTTATCTAGTTAACGATTAAGCTATATAACTATAGATACTTATGCGTACCTATTTATAATCTCGATAATACACAAGGACGGTGTAAGTAGGTAGGCGAAACGAGATACTTCCCACTATAAGTAGATCTGTCCGATTAATGACGTCGACGTCACATCAAAAACTGCACTTGTAAATATTTTTATATTACCTAATACATACCACAATAAATATATTTTAATAAAGGCACAACAAGGCACTGTTTCATCGAGATGTTATCACAATTTTAATAATTAAAAGTAGATTAAACTTTATCCAATTTATTTTTACCTACTTAGTCAAAGAAAGGATAGGATTTCCATTAGTCTTAAAGCTAAAGATTATTGGAAACCTAGCTTACTATTAGTATTGCAACACTGCTACTTTCGACGAAGAAAGAAGGCTTGCATCGAAACTACGAGTCAATAGAGTCCTCAGCCGCGCGCGAGCACTACACAAGTGACGAGGCTTTACATAGTGACTAGCCATTATTACAGTCATGGCCTACCACTTAAGGTTACCTACTTGGCAATTTCCATAGCTCTACATTTTGCACTTAATCAAAATGGACACTATACAGTATACATTCTATAATACTTAACGCAGAAATCGAAATCGAAATAAGCAATGCCGAATGCCCTTTCACTGTTAAGTATACATGTAGTACAGCGATTATACAGAGCGTAATTCTATCTCGTTTGAATAAATGCAGAGACTTCAAAAAAACAATACTGTATTACTTACACGTGAGAGTCATACCGGGCTATACCGTACCAACATAACCATAGTCACACGACATAAACACTTCATACACACGCAACTAGTAAATGTCTGCAATGTACACGATATACATTTGGTATCGGTCGGGGCTCCCCGCCGGCCCTAGAGCCAGGTAAGCACGTTGTCGGCCTTGCTCGGCGTCGAGTTGATTAGCGACTGCACGTCATCCAACAATATGTCTGCCGTGAATTCTCCCATCTGAAATTGCAGTTTGGTTATATCAGTAAAATGAATCACTGTCGGTAAGTGTAAGGCCTGAGTGGACGCTCTAGTTGGGCGTGCAGCGGGGCGGGGCGTGCGGCGTGCATGTTAAACAAATGCAACCGTATAGGAGCGGCCTTAGTGCACGCTGCTCAAATCCCTTGTGAGCCCGACGCCACGCTGCACGCCCCGCCGAACGCTCCGCTTCGAGCGTCCACTCAGGCCTTACACTAAGAAGTTCATAACTACATACGCATAAATAATGAGATAATAAACACATTATAACGAATCACACCACTCAATATTATTCAATTGCCACTATCATCTACCGTTATTTTGTTAACATACTTCCAGCTTGAAAAACTCCGACTTAAAGAATTGGGACAGATTTGACAGTACGAGTAGACTTACAACCGGGCATTCTTAAAAGGGGTAGGTACGTACAGAAAGCTGCAAAATAGCTTGGACACATTATGAATTGAATCATTCATAAAAAGACCATGCAATTTTGCGGCAGGGTATACATTCTACCATAATTAACCTTTTCAACGCTTTTCGTCCCATGCTAAAATGTGGCTTATACGCCAAATGGTTGCAATATGAAGAGCGAAAATAAACCTTATCTGTCAGCAGGAAAATTGCTTTGACAGCGTCCGTAATAGCCTTTTTAGTGGCTGTTGGCGTCATGGGCACGACGGCACTCGACCACTTTAGTGGCTCTTGGCGTTGAAAAGGTTAAGTTGGAAACAAATTATCGGACGCGGCTGACGGACGCGGCTGACGCGCGCGACATAAAAGTGTGCACAGTCAGGAACATCCAGCGCGCCAGATTTCTGTCGGATGTCCGAAGGCTCAAGGTTACGTCCACGGCTTACCTCCGATAGTTTGCACAGTTCAGTGTATATTCATTATCTAGATACCTATAAGTCGCGTCCGTCAGCCGCGTCCGATAATTTGTTTCCAGCTTTATTCAATCATGTTTCGTCGGGGCGCACCTGTAAAGTGTTGAGGTCATCCGTAGAGTCGAGGTTGTCGGCGAGCGTGATGTCGGTGTCGAGGCTGGTGCCGGCCTCGCTGCTACAGTCCATGCGGTCGTCCATGGCCAGGAAGTCCTCGGGCGCGTACGACGGCACCGCCATGCCGAGCCCGCTGTCGGCCGACTCTTGCCGCTGGTGCTCGCTCAGCCCCGACAGGAACGGGTCCATTGCCGGCTCGCCCCCCGCCGGGCTCACGCTCGACGTCAGCGACGACACGATGGACGACGACGCTTGCCGCGCCATTAGCTCTTGCTGGAAGGTTAAAGTGAACGTGTGAATCGCAGTTGATGGCTACAAGACCGATTACAACATTTTTAGGGTTCCGTAGCCAAATGGCAAAAAACGGAACCCTTATAGATTCGTCATGTCTGTCTGTCTGTCCGTCTGTCTGTCCGTCCGTATGTCACAGCCACTTTTCTCCGAAACTATAAGAACTATACTGTTGAAACTTGGTAAGTAGATGTATTCTGTGAACCGCATTAAGATTTTCAGACAAAAATAGAAAAAAAACAATAAATTTTTGGGGTTCCCCATACTTCGAACTGAAACTCAAAAATTTTTTTTTCATCAAACCCATACGTGTGGGGTATCTATGGATAGGTCTTCAAAAATGATATTGAGGTTTCTAATGTCATTTTTTTCTAAACTGAATAGTTTGCGCGAGAGACACTTCCAAAGTGGTAAAATGTGTGTCCCCCCCCTGTAACTTCAAAAATAAGAGAATGATAAAACTAAAAAAAATATATGATGTACATTACCATGTAAACTTCCACCGAAAATTGGTTTGAACGAGATCTAGTAAGTAGTTTTTTTTTAATACGTCATAAATCGCCTAAATACGGAACCCTTCATGGGCGAGTCCGACTCGCACTTGGCCGCTTTTTAACCTTTCCCTCAATCAAGGGAAGCTAGAGCTCTGTACAGTATGGTGATGGTGGGCATCCGAAGAAGAAAATAAGGATCTGTTTAGCTTTTAAAAGGTTTATTGTAAGAGCATTTCTTGATGTGTATTATTGAGCGGCATCGTCTTTTAGACGAAGCTCGTTAAATAAAGATTAAAAAAAAAAAAAACATTTTTAACAAGCTTTTATTAGGTCGACCTGTATGTAACTATGTAATGGAATCTAAGGTGACTAATTTAACCATCTTCCAAGGATCGTAGCGTCATGAAAATTGACAGCTGTATGTAGTTCTGATGACAATACAATAATATGGTACTGTCGAACTGATCTGATGATGGAGACTGGAGGTGGCCATAGGAACTCTGTGATGAAACAACGCAACCTAATTGTGTTAGGAGTTTTTAGAATTGTCTCGATGAGTATAAGTTGTCTGTCGTAAGAAAAGTACAGTCAGTGATAAAAGTTTGTAACCAAAAATAAAATTTTTGCCAAAAACTTATTACAAATTGATTTGTAAACATTGATGTTTGTAAAAATGTGCTGAATAAGTACTATGATATCCGGTACACAAAGACGTTATTTGTAAAGCAAAGAAAAAAATAAAAAAGCAAACCAAATCCCACCATCATAATATTTTTATTTATGTTAATCTGCATGATGATATCCGGGATAAAAAGTATAGGTACTATATCCTTCCCCGTGGCCCAAACTATCTTCATACCAAACTTCCTCTATATAGTAAACTGTCCACATACGGGGTGTATGTTGACAGTTTATATAAGGTAAACGGTTTAAAGCGCTAAAGATGTAACAAGAGTATAGGATAGCTATCCCTACCAGACATGCAGCTGCCTCGACCGTGGAACGCGTAGGTACCTGTAATCTGATCTCATGCTGCCGCTGCTTGAGCCGCTCCCGCTCGAGCTGTAGCGACTGGAGGCGCATCTTCTGCTGCAGCGTGGCGTTGTTCAGCCAGCCGCCGCCCGCCGCGCCCGCGCCCGCCGCCGGCGTGCGCTGCAGGTGCTGGGCTGGGAACAAACAAACGGACTTTTACTTCAATGGAAAACATCATCGCCTAGAACGAGCGAGACTAGATGTTGCTGATCAGGAAATTCTGAAAGTTGTGATTGCCTTAGCTCAGCTATGCTGGCATTAAATTCAACGGACATATATAGAAAACAATAAAAAGAAAGTAACCAGCGATAACTTTGGTTTTAATGTGACTGGGACTGACTGGGTTTTTTTCATAAGGCCCAAGTTTTACTTACGTAAGTAGGGACACAGCTATACTAGAGAATGCAATGAGAGATGAATATCGTTATCTCATTCTAACAAATAGCTTTGTCCCTACTTACGCAAGTAAAACTTACAAGTGTATCTCGGGCCTAAGATCCGTTGTTTTCCTTTTGCAATAAAAATGTTATCACATGGGGAAACTTGAAACGAGATATAAATAAGAAATCGACTTTCGTCGACCCATAAGTAGAGCCTGGAAGAAATTAGTAAAAGGGTACAGTCCGACCACGCTAACTCGCCAATCAGTGCTTATTGTGATATGGTTAACTGTCAACAATCTAGCTCGCAAAAACTTACACTATATTCGGCTAACACCAGACTGAGGAATAAAACCTGCTTGCGTTGATCGATATCATAATCTGCACGCTAACAACTTACACAGTAAATGCAAGATCAACTTACGTATTCTAGGATCGAACCAGGAAGTAGTGCGGGCAGCATGATTGATGAAGTAGATCTCCCCCTCCGGCGTCGCTGCCTGCTCCCAGCCATCGGGCAGCGGTCCCAGGTCTGTCGTGTTACTACTTGTACTCTTCGCTGCTGAAATCAATCAGACGTACTCAATCAGTGAAAATCAAAAATACATGAATGATCCTCTCAACAGCGACTAGTTGCAAGGTAGAGATATAGTCTAAGACGTACGCGCACGTGATCGGTAATCAGGTGGACGCCGGGAAGGTCGCGAGCTCGTTCCAAGAAAACGACGGCGCCAGACGAACGCCCGCGCAGCTCCGCTGGCGCACTCGCCAAGTGAATCAGCCACACACAATACTAGGTAGACTACCTCACGTAGACTGCGCGTTATGAAGCGCTTATGAACACCACACATAGGCGCTCTAAAACTTTTAAACTTATAAAATACTACGCCTAGAGCAACATAGCATACTAATTTACCTTCATCTTACTCGACTAATGATATTCACACCTGTACAGCTCTTAAACGTGGAAGTGAAATGTGGAAAGGTGGTGGTAGTCGAAGGTGAAAGCGGTTCCTTGCGCTCCCGTTCACGGTGAGTTTGAGTCGTCTTTTATGCTACATCTAATAAAAGAGTGATCTGTACAATACAACGTGCCGCAGTAGTCCGGTTGGACTACTCATCTTGCAAAGGTTTACACTCATTCATACTTCGGCGCACAGTGGACATAAAGTGTCACCATTTATTAATAGACCAAGCTGTTCTGATTTACATGCGTGGTATAAATACAGAGGGATAGGTATTAATAACGGGATGAGTCCGCCACTAAAATTATCTGCCTATCCTTATGGGTTTACCCTGGTCGGGTTTTGTTGTTTTGTTTTTGTTTGTCACCCATTATTTTTAGAGGTAAATTTAATTGCTGCTAAAAATATAAAAATCGCTCTAACTAATTGTATACTAATTTAAACTTGCGCGATTTATATTTTGTACTGAGCGGTATATAGGAACCGCTACGGACCATATGGTCGCGTACGGCTAGACTTATTTTCTTACCACTTAGATTCATCCCACTAAAGGTGCTATGTGTATGTTTTTATGTTTCAAGTTAAGTGTATGTTTTTAGTTAATTTAATTGTGTTGTGTTGTGTGAATGTAAGTACGCATGCATGCGCTCACCCGAACAATGTTAACTTACTTCTAATTCTCATGTAAGTGAATTGTACAATTCTTATTCTCCCAACACGCTCCGGCTCTCGATTTGCCTCCGTTTAGGTATCCCGGTGTGTGACCCTCATCGTTGCCCCTACGGTGCGGACGTAGACCAGTTAGGTCACCACGGTCTTTCCTGCCAGAGGAGCGCTGGCCGCTTCTCCAGGCATGCCGTCCTTAACGACATCATCCGTCGGTCTCTTGCATCGGTCAATGTGCCTGCTCTATTGGAGCCGACCGGCATATTGAGAAGTGACGGCAAGAGACCTGACGGGATGTCTTTGATTCCGTGGAGTATGGGACGGGTGCTAGTGTGGGATGCAACCTGCGTAGACACGCTGGCCCCGTCACATCTCCACGGAACCTCTGTGAGGGCGGCAGCTGCTGCAGAGGCGGCCGAAAATGCAAAGGTGGGGAAATATCGCGGTCTCGGTGCCGAATACAGGTTTATTCCTTTCGGCGTCGAGACACTGGGTCCGTGGGGTCCTGGCGCTCTGAGTCTCTTTGGAGACCTTTCAAAGAGACTCAGGGACGCAACTGGGGACCCAAAAGCTGGCAGTTACCTCGCTCGACGCTTCAGTCTGGCAGTTCAGCGGGGTAACGCAGCCAGCATCTTGGGGACCTTGCCGCAGGGGCCGTTTTTAGATTTAGGTTAGTTTTATTTTAGAATAGTTTTTAGTTTGTATTTAGTTTAATTGTAATTTAAAGTTGTTTTTATTTATTGTTTTTTTTTTGTCATGTTTGTCATGTTTTGTTCAATAAAGAGAAGTTTTTTTATATTTATTTAAAAAAAAATCTCATGAGAAAATAAAATTCTTTAAACCCAAAAACAGAATAATACCTACTTAGTTCAATTAACTAAAAATATCACCTCGGCGCTCGGCGCCGGATAGTAGGGTACCCAGAAGGCTGGTGGCATGCAGGGCCGGATCTAGGGTGGCGAGTGGAGCGGCCACTCTAGGCGCCGGATGGCAAGGGGGGCGCCAAAATGGCAAATGAGAAAAAAAAGAGTTTTAAATGACGCGAGTGTGGCGGGGGCTCAAAATACGCTTGAAAACTTCAACGAAGGGCACCAAAACCCGATTTCGCTCTACCCTGATTAAGGGCTCGGGCCGGCACTGGTGGCATGTATAGAGGTGAATCCGTAAATACTAGAGCCAGTGCAGTTAATATTTGTGAAATCCGACGTAAACCACACTTTGTTATTATAAAGGCCTAAGCAATTAAAGTGGTAGGAAAGCAAGGTTCATATTAGGTGCATCACAACATACTTACTATTTTTACAGATGGATGAATGATTTTTTTTTTCAACACACTTGCTCGTAACGTGGAACTTATTGAATTTAACGATTGAACCGCTTATAAGCTCATAATCTGAAATATTCAGCGGCGGCGGCAGGCAGTATGACAGATGCAGGACTTTTACTATAATAATTCAAGTTTGATTAATGTGTAAAATTCGTTTTTTTCCTCGCAAGTGTGATGAAAAACGTCGTATGAAACGCGTGTGCATTGGTCATTACACACATTGGCTTTCTTATTACAATAGGTATCGCTTCGTGTGTAGTGACCATCGTAACACACTTGTATCACAATGTATACTATTATAAATACTCGTAAGTAATAATGACACGCATCTCACGCATCAGTTTAGTGTTGTTCAATAAATAAAATGAGAGATTTTCTTGTCTTGTTAACCACATTGATACAATAAACCAGCGGTCGGCAACCCGCGGCCCGTGAACCTGTCATTTGCGGCCCGCGAGCCTCCCTGGCTATTTTGTATGTAATATTGACAAACGACAATGTCTGATAAAGTCATAAATATTAACAGAGTGCGGCCCGTGTCAACTTCGTTAACTATACTATGTGGCCCTTGGCTGCTAAAAGATTGCCGACCACTGCAATAAACTAACCATTATGTATCATATAAAATAAACCATTAATAATTACTAATAAATTATATAAATTAATTTGCTTTAATGTACATACTTAGATAAAATAGGTACTCGGGTAAGAACCTAACTGTAAGTACCTATCTAAATATCAGTTTTTTTTTTAATTCTGAAAAATTTTCCGTGACTAATCATGGTAGGTATATATTTTAGAGAATGTATAATTATTAAATTATATAGGTACTTTAACACATTCACTAATGATGATATCAATTGTAAATTTTCAAGAAATATGTATTATGCGTTCATGTCTAAAATATTCCAAGTGTAAACATAGGGTACAGGTTCAGTACTATCGCGACTTCGATTAGAAAGGAATCCGCAATGAAAACACATTATTTGAGTTGAGAGACGATCTACTTAGATAGAGAGTTTGTGGAGATGAGGTAATAGGAGAGATAAGGTAAGACGGAGCACCGGCTCGGCTGACACTTGCTCGGCGCGGCGGCGCCACGGGCAAACACGGCAGCGGCCACGAACGTGACTACAGCACGTACCGAACTGTAGCTATCACAGGAATGCGTAAATAAGTGTGTACGTACGTACACGTGACGAGACGCCCTAAACAGCCTGACTCAAACTTAACGTACCTATGTAACGTACTAACACTATACACGGTGTAAAAAACAAATCTCTTTTCAAAATTATAAATCACTTTGATTGAGAGACAAAGAAGATACCTAGTGGTGACATTGTGGACGCGGTTCGCGGTTGATGTGTCGCAACGCGCAAGCGCTGAAAGCCGCTAGCGCCTGCCGGCCGCGCCCGCGCCGCCGGTCGGTCGCCTCTCAACACGACACCGATGTATTTTCCGAACACCTTTCATCGCTCGTCTCACATCGACCGACGGAAACAACGCGTTAATACCCGTCATAAAATCAGTTTTAGAATCCAGGTTATTTACTTGTTTTTATTTCAGTTCCATGATAATTTTAAACGCGGCTCTGTGGCCAATTAGAACACGTGAAAACGAGATCAAGAGAAACGTTCGCTTTTGTTAGACTTGTAAACTACCTACGTAAGAACATAAAACCGAGAAATTCATGTTAGTATGGTAGCCTGAACGTTTCATTGTTACAGGAAACGTTGAGTTGCTAAGAAATTGATTAGTTGTTTGTCTAGGTATTTATTATTATTGGGGTTTTGTGGGCCTTTGAGTGCCGCTTCGACCAAGCTGTGATCTACGAGGGGTATTCAAAATATTCTCGGTATGAGAATGAAAACAAACAAGTACGAAAAGTTTGATATTTTTATTTTTCAATATACTCCCCCCCTATGTCCATACACTTAAAAGATCGATCAATTTTTTTTTTAATCCCTCGTAAAAATATTTTTTATCTTTCGTGTAAAAATGCTCCTCCACTGCCGCCTTCAATGCTTCATCGTCAGAAAATTTATTTCCACGCAGATCCTTTTTAAGATTGGGGAGCAAAAAGAAGTCGCTGGGGGCTAAGTCCGGACTATACGGTGGGTGAGTAACAGTTTTAAACCCACGTTCAACAATAGCTGCCTTGGCAATATGAGCAGTATGGACGGGGGCGTTGTCATGCAGAAGCAGAATACCTTTGGTTAACTTTCCTCGCCTCTTTTCTTTAATTACATCCTTTAATTGACGTAGAATGTTAGCGTAGTACTGTCCTGTGATATTTACACCTTTTTCTTTATAATCGATTAGTAATACTCCTTCACAATCCCAAAATATCGTGGCCATGACCTTGCCAGCTGAAGGGATGACCTTCAACTTCTTGGGATGAGCTGAACCCTTAATGTGCCACTGCATGGACTCTTGTTTACTCTCTGGGTCATAATGATGAACCCAGGTTTCATCTCCAGTAACTATTCTTTGCAGCACCTCATCAGGATTTTCACCGCACAGGTCAATAAAATCGGAACAACAAGCTACACGCATGTCTTTTTGAAGCCGAGTCAGCATTCGCGGAACCCATCTTGCACTTACTTTTGACATATTAAGATGGTCATGTATAATATCATGTACGGTACCAATAGAGAGATTGGTTACTTGTGCTATAGATTTTACCTTCACTCGACCATCTTCCAATATAAGTTTTTCCACTTTATCAATATTTTCTTGTGAAGTAGCTACTACAGGCCGGCCAGGTCTAGGGTCATCTTCAATACTCTCCCTTCCGTGTTTAAACTCGCTTGACCACTTTTGAATGGTAGATAAAGAAGGAGCAGACTCACGGTAAACACAATCCATTTCCTCTTTTATGGTTTTTTGATTTTTACCCTGTTTTGTCAAGAATTTTATCACGCATCGATGTTCTAATTTAGTTAACATTGTCAATTCGCACAGGATGTTCATGTTTGTTCAGCAATTGCAGAAAAACAAAAGACTATCTCGGTTCGAATTATACTTTTTTTTAATGTCAATGAATAAACCTTAGCGGCCAGTAACGAAAGAAATTTTAGAAGAGGTCGTAAGATATCAATACCGAGAATATTTTGAACGCCCCTCGTATTGTGACGGCCCTTTAAAGTTCACTACTAATGCCCGTTGAATCCAGGAAATTCCAGATTATTTAGGCCGTAATGCTTGTACCTCATAGGGTTCCATTCCAGTATGTGTCGCCCTATTAGGTAGCTACTTCTTTTGGACATTAGTGGTCCGCAGGAACAGAGTCTAGGTATAATAAAAGTCTAAAATAAATAATTGACATGCTGTTGTCAGCCAATGTGAAATATTAAAAAAAAAGTTATTAAACTTTTTGAGGTAGCCGAAAAAATTTAAAGAATCTAGTTGTTGCTTGAGAAGGTACTACTCGTACCACGTTAGGTACTCACGTTACAGCGTCACGGTCACGATGAAAGGAAAATAAATGAAAATGAAAATTAAAGCTCCAATTTATCTTCACAGTTCCAAATCAGTTTTTTATACGAGTATGTTAAATTAAAATTAACTATAAACTAGCGGTCGGCAACCCGCGGCCCGTGAACCTGATATCACTTGCGGCCCGCGAGTCTCCTTGGCTATTTTGTATGTAATATTGACACACGACAATGTCAAGTCTAGTCATAAATATTAACAAAGTGCGGCCCGCGTCAACTTCGTTAACTACTATGTGGCTCTTGGCTGCTAAAAGGTTGCCGACTGCTGCTCTAAACCATTAAAAGCCATAAATATATAAAAAACGGGCTTTAATGCCCCCACATCCATAAATTTTGAGAAAATCAGAATTATATTCAGATCCTCCTTTGCGGTTTTCTGCTACCATAAGGCATTTTTATGTAGGTATACCTATACAAAAACGTTTGAAACTAAGGAAGGTTTACCTATAACATAACTATGGTGTATTCAATAATGAAGTTGTAAATACTTTAAAGTAAAGTTACCTGGTGCAGGCGCGGCGGGCACTGTCTGAGCAGTCTGCGGTGCCGGCGTCGCGAGGAGGGTCTCTGCGCTCTGGTGCTGAACACCCGCGGTGACGTTCTGCGCTGCCAAGGACTTTCGCGGGTCCTCCCATGTTGTCGTCTTTGTTATATGGCTGGAGAAGAACAGAAGGAACTCGTTAGAAATCTAGCTAACAGTAACCATTTATATGAGCAACTTTGGGGACCAGTCAAATCGGTTTTATCAAATATTCCAAAGTCGCCGCGTAGTCTTTCTAAAATGGCATATCTACTTAGGGCATACTGATAATTCCTGGAACTTGCCACTTAGAAAACGAAAATTAAAAAAACATATACAGGGTTTGAAAAAGGAACTCTCTGGCAGTATATTACTTTTTAATTTGTGAGACTGTCATTTGTTTTTTCATCGTGACGTTGGGTTGAAATTCGTGTGTCGTTGTTGCAATGAAGTTAAGTCGTGAAAATTTTCGAAGCATGATTTTTTACGATTTTCGATGTGGTTTAAGCTCAGCAAGAAAGTTGTCAAAGACTTCAATTAGCATTTGGCGATGAAGCCCCATCTCGTAGCTGTTTATTCGTGGTTTAGTGAGTTTAGACGAGGACGTGACCATCTCCATGACGATGAACGTGAGGGCCGGCCGGCGACAGCGGTTACCGATTGTAATATTGATACTGTACGACAACTAATTGAAACTGACAAAAAAATTACCTGTCTGCAAATTCGTACTACCTTAGGCATCGGAATGAGTCAGGTTCAAAAGATACTGCATTTGCACCTTAAGGTTCGGAAACTTTGTACGCGATGGATACCGCACGATTTGACGGAAGACCAGAAAGGACTGCGTGTAGAGTGGTGCCGTAAAATGACAAAAAAATTTGACGGCGGACAATCAACGGCTGTATATAATATCGTGACAGGTGACGAAACCTGGGTTTACTGTTTTGAACCAGAAAGGAAAAGTCAATCGGCGCAGTGGGTCTTTCCTTTTGATGACTTGCCGACGAAAGTTAAAAAAAGTCGAAGCACTGGTAAGAAAATGGTTGCTTCTTTTTTCGGAAAATCAGGGCATTACACCACTATACCGCTTGAACACCAAAAGACAGTAACTGCAGATTGGTATGTAAACACGTGCTTGCCTAGAGTGTTTGACAAAGTTCGTGAAAAGCGTCCCCGTAGCAAAATAGTCCTCCACCACGACAACGCGTCGGCACATTCCGCCAAGGTAACGAATGCGTATTTGAAGGCCTCAAATGTGGAATTAATGACTCATCCGCCATATAGCCCCGATCTCGCACCATGTCATTTTTTTTATTTCCAAAAATTAAAGATAAACTCAGAGGTTTACGATTTACAAGCCCGGAACTGGCAGTGAATGCTTTCCACGAAGCCATCGAAGAGGTCCCTAAGGAAGACTGGACCCACTGCTTTTCACAATGGTTCCAGCGAATGCAAAAGTGTGTAAATAGTGAGGGTATATACTTCGAAAAACAATAAATATGTCATAAGGATAATAAGTCGTTTCATTTATCAGAATCCAGAAACTTTCAGTATGACCCACGTATTGTCGGGAAATTGGGGCCCGTGGCGAGGTGGCCTAGGGGTTCATGGTGATAAGAGGGAAGAATAGCTACTGACAAATAGGCACTTTTTTTTCATAGAATTTCCATTTCGGGGGATAACGGTTTCCACTAACTAAATCTTAACAAATCACTTTTGATGTCGATTGCTTCAGCATAATATATTCTAGGTTTATAGGTTTCACTTTAAAAACATTTTTTTTTTCATTGAGTCATAAACATACTAAAAAATCATGGAGAATGGAAAATGTTTTCGTCACTTTTCCTTTTGGTAATACATTATAATGACATCGACTTCATCAGGTTCTCATTTATGTGAATTCACTTGAAAGCTCCTAAAAAATGAGTCAATCGTTATCAATGTGATCATTATCATCGTTCGTCTCGCCTTACGTTAACTATCGCGTTTTCTCAGCCGAGAGGTTACCTAATTACAGGTATAGGTACATTGAGATAAGGCGTGTCAGGTGAGTGGGTACTGTGGGGCAATTGATACATTTTAATCTAAAAGAACCTCTACGAAAGTATGCGAGTCTAGATGATCTAAGTATTCTATGATTTTAGTGGGTTTGTTTCTTTCGTGTTTTTTACCGTGACGTCCAAACTTCCAAGCCGATAATGGAAAATGATGCCAATATTTCAAAATTAAACAAAATCAAAGTTTTGTAACCACAAAACTAAGTGTTGTTTGTGTGTGTGTGTAAGTATTGTGTTTTGTTGTTGTTGTTCGTAAGACACGCTTAAATTTTTAGACTTTCACCAACCTAGCTTGGACTCACGACTAGTCCAAGCTAGGTAAGTAAGCACCTTAATTTAAATTGAATGTTTCGCTGTAAAAAAGAGATCTTGATATAATATAGTTATCGTTATATTTTTATCAATCTAGAATTCCTTAACGTATTTCGTAGGTACGACACCTGCGAAAGTGCGAAACTGACAGGCTTGGCGGTAGCTAATATTTTCTTTCTACAATTAGGTTGTTTTACCTAACTTTTATATTAGACAGGATGTTAAATAAGCATAGAATCAAATTAAATTACCAGTTTATGCAGCAGGGTTTTTCACGTAGAAAAGCGGAAAAAATTATGAATTTTAAATTGTATATGTTTTTTAATCTATATTATTTAAGGAGTAAAGAAATAAAAACAAAAAAATCTAAGTATACTGTTCCTGTATTAAGTACCCCGTAAGGAGACTATTGTTACATACTAAAGTTTTGGTTTTTATTGTGAATTTCATAATTTAAAAAATATTTAATCTTAATACCATTCCAATTAGCTGACCAAGGGCGGGTTTAAATTCAGCAAGCTGTACCCGCACCTTTTTCATTACTTACACAATTTGTTGCACAATGTTTAGATAAATACTTACCTACTTACTTCATGTACCTAAGATGGACTAATTACCTACCTAACCCTTATATTATACCTAAGAACTGATGTAAAAAGTAATGAAATAAATGCATTTGTATTTGTATTTGTATAAGTATATAGTTTGATTTTAAAACGTAATAAATAAAGAATTGCGTTGGAAAGTGTGTGGGTGTACCTACCTACACCGGTCGCAAATCAATTTGAACGGTATGGTAATGAACTTGGCCGATATCGTTATCAGCTGTTTCCCGTTACTTGCCAGAAACAAAACTCCTAATAGGTAAGGTACCCAAAGCTTGAATAACTCATATTCTTGAATAATAAACTTGTTACATAAAAAAGTCGAAAGGTATTTGATAAAACAATATCACATTAATTAAAATAAACTTAATAACAAATATTCAGTTTACTTGTAAAATTGCACATGAAATGCCTGATTCACGCGGCTATGTAGGTGGTACTGTAAATGAAGCGTATCAGATCCACATCGTTGATTTTTAAATAGTTACCCATGTTATCCTATCTGCTACCTTAATTATTCCATTAACCTAAGTATGAAAAAAACATTTATATTATAATTATTTAATGAACGCAAGTAATAGTTCATATTATAGTTGTGCAGCATGCAAGATTCACGTGTGTTCTTCATAGTTCCCAGCTGCCTGCCATAAAAGGTTACCCATTGGTAAGGTGATAACGTGTGCAGGTGGTGGGGCACAGGTGTACTGTGGCTTTGGCGCATCAGCATAAACAATTATATGTATATACCTGCAGACGTAAAGATATTCCTAACAATAATTACTGAATTTACTGATAAACACGATTTACTGGTTGTGTATAAAAATAAAATGGCCGTTATTGAAATGTATTTTATGTATCATTTAATTTTTCAGTCTCACGTCTCACCTGCATAGGTAATAACTACAATGCATGAGTTGTATTGAATATGACCAAAATAACTCTTCACTACCTATTGTTGTATAATATATGTACTTATCTTAAACGCCTTTTATTGGAAAATGTGCTTGATTGTCGAAGTCTTTGATGTCCATGGCTTAGTTAAGACCAACTACTACTAAGAACTCGCTTGACCATGCAAGACGACTCTTAAATTATCACCAGGACTACTTATGTCTATTTTTTTGTATAAGTAATTTAACCTTTTCGACGCCGTGTCAAACACAAAAGCTGTCTCTCAGACGCCACGTCACCGAAGTGTCAAAACTTAAATTGAACTTTATGCATATGTAATTATAGCCTGACCAGTAATATATGATAATTGTCAAGAGGGCGCTGTTATTCTCATGTATAGGGTGACAATTCAGTGTAGTATGAAAAAATTAGTTCCAGTGAAATTCCGCAACATGGCGCACCCTCAATAGATCCTGGTTCACCTATATGTACCTAGGTTTATGTTGCTCTGTGGTCTATGACCGATTAATACGTCTTTGGCGTTGGACCTGCGGTGCGTATATATCGGTCATTGGCGTCCAAAAGGTTAACTCTACATAGCTCAGTGGTTAGATGTAGGTACTTACTGTTTGCATTGCAGCACGGTTCACGTCTCACGGCGGGGAGGAATTTCCAATATTCATGTAGGTCCCTGGCCTACTGTTTAATAATCAAAAGTACCTTTTCCACGAGAAAACATTACAAACTTAAGTGAATATTTGTTATTTATTTTCATATTGTCAATTTACTTACGAGTACGTTCCGAATGATGTGTAATCCGACACATAACATGTGATCCGATGTCAATTTCCCTGACAAAGGTTTACGTAAGTAAAGCCAATTCTTTTAGTTACGGAAGAATATGTAGTCGTGATGGTGTCTACAAGTACAATGCCAACTTATATAAGTTATAATTCTTTTGTTTTGTTTGTTACGATGCTACGTGTATAAGGTGTATATATGTAAGATTGTTAGGAGTATAGCTTTAAGTCATAATAATAAGAATTAGGTAACGGTCTAACGGTTAATACAACACAACACCTAATAATAGATAAATCGAACAAATAAAATATCATCCCATTTTAGATAAATTAGATTTCCCATTGATTCAAACATTTTAAACTAACAAGATTTCGCCTTCATAAACGGAAACTTAATCGCGTGCACTTACTTTTATGTTTTCACAAAGTCAAGAAGTATAGTGACAGAACAAACATTATTTAAGATCCAAGATTTGTAAATCTTAATTAAAAAAAATAATTAAAAAATTAAAATTAAACAAAAATAAAACCAAAATAAAATAACTTAATATAATATCTTTTTTTAAAAAAGGGAACCGCCTTCAAAAAACCAACCCACTGAAAAGTACAAAATAATTTTTATATGGCACCCCTTTACGTGTCCAGTCCCTATCCCGTCGTAAAGCAAATTTTTGCCAAAAAGTAATTAATACCTAATAATAAGAAAATTAATAATCATCCGGGTAATTACTTAGTTTTTGAAGTCGGTGCCAAACCAAAATTTTTGAAGACATACTTAGTTTACTCATTAATTTAGTTCTTGTAGGTACTACGTACACGAATTTTATTTCTGATTGGTAGTAAAGACTGTTTTTGTTGGTTTGGCACCGCCTTCAAAAACTAAGTAATTACCCGGATGATTATTAATTTTCTTATTATTAGGTATTATTTACTTTTTGGCAAAAATTTGCTTTACGACGGGATAGGGACTGGACACGTAAAGGGGTGCCATATAAAAATTATTTTGTACTTTTCAGTGGGTTGGTTTTTTGAAGGCGGTTCCCTTTTTTTAAAAAAGATATTATATTAAGTTATTTTATTTTGGTTTTATTTTTGTTTAATTTTAATTTTTTAATTATTTTTTATTAATTTTATTTTATTTCTTACTTTTTAGTGATAGGTACTATAGGTAGGGTACTTCATTTATTTTAGGTTTTGGGCTAAAATACTAGTTTGTTAGGCTCTCCATTTAGTTTTGGGCTAGTAACTACCTACTAATGTTGGTGATGGCCTAACTTGATGATAATCGCGACACAACATAATATGACGTTTTGATGCTAAACGATTTGTATGTATATTGCTCCCACGCCCACTCCCATTCCCAGTCCCAGTCCGAGTCCGACTCCCAGTCCCACTCCCACTATTTTATCTAAATCGGTTTCAGCCACATAAATTTGTTGGTACTGTTGGTAGGTATACCGATAGCATGGCCACCTACCGGGTCCAATTGGTTTTTCAAACCATCCATGTACTGTACACTAAAACCTTCTCCGGAATGTAACAAACACTTTTCTGAAAACCGCATCAAAATCGGTTCAGCCAAACGCGAGATAATCACGAACAAACATCCACACATACATACGTACATACGGGTCAAACTGAGAACGTCCTTTTTTTAAAGGCAGTTAGAAAAAAGTTCATCGACCCACCTAGTGGAACTCTGCAACATAGGCACACGACGACAAGTCGGTTAACCAAAACAAAGTGTGCCTATGTTGCGCCAAACCTAAGTTCCACTTGGTACAGCAAGGGTTCAGCATCAGCTCTATCTTGGGTACTGCTCTCCCAAGTGCTCATCAAGATGTGACAGATGCCCAAAATAGCGTTGGCCTATGTTGCACCAAACCTGAGTTCCACTAGATACAGCAAGGGTTCAGCATCAGCTCTATCTTGTGTACTGCTCTCCCAAGTGCTCATCAAGATGTGACGGATGACCAAAATAGCGTGGGCCTATGTTGCACCAAACCTGAGTTCCACTAGGTACAGCCAGGGTTCAGCATCAGCTCTATTTCGGGTACTGTTCTCCCGAGTGCTCATCAAGATGTGACGGATGACCTAAATAGCGTGGGCCTATGTTGCACCAACCCTGAGTCCCATTAGGTACCTACAGCCAGGGTTCAGCATTAGCTCTATCTTGGGTACTGCTCTCCCAAGTGCTCATCAAGATGTGACGGATGCCCAAAATAGCGTTGGCCTATGTTGCACCAAACCTGAGTTCCATTAGGTAGAGCCAGGGTTCAGCATCAGCTCTATCTTGTGTACTGCTCTCCCAAGTGCTGATCATGATGTGATAGATGACCAAAATAGCGTGGGCCTATGTTGCACCAAACCTGAGTTCCACTAAGTACAGCCAGGGTTCAGCATCAGCTCTATTTTGGGTACTGCTCTCCCAAGTGCTCATCAAGATGTGGAGGATGACCAAAATAGCATGGGCCTAAGTTGCACCAAACCTGAGTTCCACTAGGTACAGCCAGGGTTCAGCGTCAGCTCTATCTTGGGTACTGCTCTCCCAAGTGCTCATCAAGGTGTGACGGATGGCCAAAATAGCGTTGGCCTATGTTGCACCAAACCTGAGTTCCACTAAGTACAGCCAGGGTTCAGCATCAGCTCTATCTTGGGTACTGCTCTCCCAAGTGCTCATCAAGATGTGACGGATGACCCAAATAGCATGGGCCTATGTTGCACCAAACCTGAGTTCCACTAGGTACAGCCAGGGTTCAGCGTCAGCTCTATCTTGGGTACTGCTCTCCCAAGTGCTCATCAAGGTGTGACGGATGGCCAAAATAGCGTTGGCCTATGTTGCACCAAACCTGAGTTCCACTAGGTACAGCCAGGGTTCAGCATCAGCTCTATCTTGGGTACTGCTCTCCCAAGTGCTCATCAAGATGTGACGGATGACCCAAATAGCGTGGGCCTATGTTGCACCAAACCTGAGTTCCACTAGGTACATCCCGAGTTCCACTAGGTACATCCAGGGTTCAGCATCAGCTCTATCTTGGGTACTGCTCTCCCAAGTGCTCATCAAGGCGTGTCGGATGACCAAAACAGCGTGAGCCTATGTTGCACCAAACCCGAGTTCCACTAGGTACAGCCAGGGTTCAGCATCAGCTCAGATCCATGTATACTAAAACCTTCTCCAGAATATAAGAAACACTTTTCTGAAAACCTCATCAAAATCGGTTCAGCCAAACGCGAGATAATCGCGAACAAATATACATACATACATACATACGGGTCAAACTGAGAACCTTCTTTTTTAATTTGAAGGCGGTTAAAAATATACCTACATTAAATATCTACATTAAAAGGTAAATGTTTACCACATGAACTTAGCTAACATAATTACATAGAACACGGTGCAGCCGTACAAATACAAACAAATTAGTTCTAACTCATTCATTTAAGTATATCATACATGCGGCAATGCGGGTGCGTCCATTGATTTGATTTGGTCTTATTCACTTCAGGAAAAATTACACAATTGTACTGGAGAAATCAAAACTCGTCCGGCGGCGATGTGTAGCGTGTAAGTAGCTTGGTAAAAAAGAGTAGAAATTAAAAAGCGGCCAAGTGCGAGTCGGACTCGCCCATGAAAGGTTCCGTATTCAGGGGATTTATGACGTATTAAAAAAACTACTTACTAGATCTCGTTCAAACCAATTTTCGGTGGAAGTTTGCATGGTAATGTACATCATATATTTTTTTTAGTTTTATCATTCTCTTATTTTAGAAGTTACAGGGGGGGGGGACACATTTTACCTCTTTGGAAGTGTCTCTCGCGCAAACTATTCAGGTTAGAAAAAAATGATATTAGAGACCTCAATATCATTTTTGAAGACCTATCCATAGATACCCCACACGTATGGGTTTGATGACAGACAGACGGACAGACAGACGGACAGACGGACGGACAGACAGACAGACATGACGAATCTATAAGGGTTCCGTTTTTTGCCATTTGGCTACGGAACCCTAAAAAGTGACAACACTGTAGTGTCGTCCCGTTTTCTTATATAAATTGGTTTGAAAGGGACGACACTACAATGTTGCCACTTTTTAGTTTCTACTCTTTTTTGCCAAGCTGTAAGAAAGCTATAGCTGGTCAACCAAATCTTGTCAGTAAAAAAAGGCGCGAAATTCAAATTTTCTATGGGACGATATCCCTTCGCGCCTACATTTTTCAAATTTGCCGCCTTTTTCTACTGTCAAGATCTGGTTGACCAAGTATAATCTAGAATAATAATGTTTAATTAAAGCGATCAAGTCATCGTCATAGAGCAGCGGTTCTTAATCTTTTTTTTTGACGGAACCCTTTTGGAAAGCGAAATACTTGATGGAACCCTACAATACGGTGGCGGCATAGTAAAAATTTTCGAGGCGACTAAAGCATAGTGTTCTAAATTCTTGCGGAACCCCTGCAGGGGTGTCGCGGAACCCTAGGGTTCCGCGGAACACTTAGAGTATGGCTGTCATAGAGTATATCACATGTATTATGATACATTCTTTACAGCTTGAGAGGGCGGCAACGGTAAAGCCCATATCATTATCGCTTCCTAAATGCAAGTGAATCTATGTACCTACATTAAGATTTACTTCGAGATCTGTAACAACTACGCGTACGCTATTAAAGTACGCTATGGAGAACTAACTTATACTGGACAGTCTGCAATCGAGAAACGAGGGGAATAGTAGCAGAGACGTGTGTAATTACACCGGCATCACTTACATTAAATGCATCACAATATTGAGACGGTTGTATATGGAGATATATGTGCATCTCTGTCGCTCAGAGCAATGACTACGTCGTCACAAACTTAGCAAGCTGCAGCGTCTTGATGGTAAAACAATGTATCTTGACTTGCAGCGTTTGTACTTATGGTTTATGGTAACATCGATCATTTAGATTTTCGTAGTCCGTAGTGTTTAAATTTAACTAACAACCATTTTACCAAGGAGTTAATAGGAAACAATCGTCGTCGTCTCTATAGCGCCTGGTGTAAATATATAAGCAATAGTGCTTAGTGTATTTAGTGTATAGATATAGATCTATGCCAAGTAATAGGTAAATTATAGTATTTTATGCAACCGTTGTTTAAGAGGGGTCAAAAAAGGCGAGTGGCGTGAGTAACAATTTGAGGCGAAGCCGAAAATTGTTAATAAAAACGCCACGAGTATTTTTGACTCAGTTAAACAACGTTGCATACAATACTTTTTCTACGACCAAGCACTTACTTTGAAAAAAAAATTGTAAATTTAACAAATATTTTTCATTCAATAAAAATAATACTTAAAACAAGTGGAATCATATAGGACAGCTAAGATACGCGACCCGGCCACCGCGCCCCGCGCCCCACGGCTTGTTTCTACTAGTTAGTACTCATCTGTCAGAGATGACAATTAAAATTAGGTTGGCAACAATGTATTTCATACAATATTTTTTAAGTGGTGATTACACGAAGTATCGTAAAAGTACCAAAAAGATACTGCGTGTATGCACAAATACTTTTTTGGGGAATAGACTAAAGACTTGTCTTGACAACTATAATATAGGGGTTTAAAGGTGTGTGTACGACCTATTAAATGACAAATAAAAGTACGGGAGTAGAAAAAAACATTATTGATACAAACAAAGGAACAAAGTACGAAAGTTAACTTATCCTTATCAGAGATAACCTTTATAGTCATTAAGAGGAATACAATAATAATAAGACATTTACTTACTTATAGTACCCAATATGAAGTAGGTATAGTATTTATTCATAGATCCAGTCAAATTATTATGCAGGTAAACATTAAAATATCACACTGCAAGTAAGGCTACGGAGTCTAACAAAGTCGCTAGTTTTAACAAAAACTGCATCTTTATAATAAAATACTAAATTTTATAAATAAAATATAACATATACCTATAGTATTTTTATTTAAGAAATAGGTTTCTGTTTTGTACGCATTTGTAAAGAAATATTTTTAATACTTTACCATTGTACTTACACAACTTATATATGTATATAGGTAGGTACATAGTTAATATAGAACCTATAGAACATTTTAACACATTCAGTGCCAGCACGAGCTTCGCGCTACGAGCGTAGCCGATATAACACGGGAAAAACCGTATGTAGCGAAAAGCGCCTACAAACAGTGAACTCCCCTAGCGAGTCGCTGGCAGTTAATGTGTTAACAAAATTCATTAAATTCTGATGCATCTCTTCTTCCTCGCGTTGTCCCGGCATATGGGAGCTCATGGGAGCCTGGGGTCCGCTTGGCAACTAATCCCAGGAATTGGCGTAGGCACTAGTTTTTACGAAAGCGACTGCCATCTGACCTTCCAACCCAGAGGCTAAACTAGGCCCGGCCCGTATTATATTGGGTAAATTCTGATGCATAAAAGTTGAATTTCTTATGCCCACGAAAAACGGTTTTTGAGATTGGTGAAAAGCGTCTGTTTTTCAGATAGAGTGTTTTGTTGCAACACGGCAGGCAGAGCGGCGGAGATGGCTCCGGTTGCATAACACCGTTAACTGCGCGGCTTCGCAGTTTGTACACAATCGCATTATTTACTCACACCCTTCGCAAAACACGTAATCGGGTTCCTTGGAAACGCATTGAAACAGGCACTTCAGGGAATATTGTAAGGCTTTCTGTAGATCTTACTTTCAAATTTTCTCCCATTCACACATAAATGGCTAAACGGATTTAAAACAAAAATATTTAATATGTAACCTGCAATAAGAGGTGGCTGCAATAATAAAGGGAGTAATTTTTTTAATTAATTATACATATATGAACCCTAACTATATATTACCTACTTATGTGTAGCTCTAAAAATAAATCTACAGAAATTATAGCATGACTGGCTTTTATTTTGAAATTCAAGCCTTCATATTTTAATGCAAGTTTACAGCGCGCCATTATGTTACTAACTAAGGAGTATTTCTTAATGAAAAAAATCTACATTCAGTATCTACCTTCAGACGTCTAACTTGCAAAATGTTCTCCGAAGCTTCTTAAACATTTCACAGTAATTGAAAAAGTTTAAATTTTGGAAAATTTTTCAATGTTCATCGATAAGCCTTTTTAGCAACAGTTACGAATCAAAGAAAATACCGAAATTTTCGCGGTTTCTTTTTTTTTTCGATTTTTGACAAAGTTTCGTTCGGCGCTCGAGATCACAAATTTGGATTATTCATTGAGTCAACATCATAACGTGGTAAACTATGTATTTATTTTATGTTTAACTTTCTCTGTTTGTTGTGTACTTGTGTATGTTATAGTTTATCACGAATAAATGCGATTATTATGATTATGATTATAAACAAGTCAGCAAAAAATCAGAACTACCGAATTTGACGCCAACGAACCCCGTTACAAAAAACCACAAAGTTACTGGATTAAATAGTATAATTTGCTAAGTAACAGCATGGTGTGGATCCATACGGTTAAATAAATAGGTACTTAAATAGTAACAAGAGTCACTCTACAGTCTTTACACACAACACTACTACTCTCTACTGTCTACTGGAACAAGAACTTACGTTTAACTAAAGGCAGGGCACTTATCCCACGTACGCAACGTATGCAATGCATTATGACAATCTGAACCCTGAAAGTTGTATGCTTAGAAACATACTTGTCATGCGTTACGTTGCGTATGAAAAGTATGTTTCTTAAGCATACAAATTTTAGGGTGCAGATGTCATAATGCATTGCATACGTTGCGTACGTGGGATAAGTGTGTCCCGAGCTTAACGCTCTACGACGTGTTGTCCATCATAGGGCCGATACAGACGGACCGACTGCAATTTATGTGGGAACTGCACGCCATATTTCTATCATAGGCATATAATAGCAATTGCGTTGGAAATTGTTCTCGAACGAAGCCACCGATGCTGAAAGCAATCCTAGTTACCTAACCACTAACTCATATCATGTACCTAAACTTTTTCCTCAGCCACGGCCACTCTGGTCTGGAGCCCACGTAAACCCTGACCGCAACGAAGTACGCTTCGTCATAGAGAAATATAGTAAGACAAGAGTGCATACATCAGTTTTGATACCAAAAAGACTATTCTTTTCAGTGTCTACATCTAGCATCGAGTAGCGGAATATCAGTATTTGATCAGTACTTGACAGTAGATGTAGCAGCGACCGGAAAGTCTAAATGCTCAACAACATAAGACTTTCCGGTCGGTGTTACATCCATTGTCAAGTAGCAGTACTGATAATTCCGCTACTCGATGCTAGATGTAGACACTGAAATTCTATGTATTTTTTTCTCTATGGCTTGGTAAACAGAATGGCTGGTTATTATGACGTATCCGGCGAATCGCCTCGTGCTTCAATTAATCAGAAAATAACGTTGGCACTGTTCCTCCTTTCCGACGTAATGTTAACGTTAAAATAATCAAAATAGCGAGTAGCACACCCATTCAGCCAGCGGAGCCGAGCGTGCATTATCTATGTGTAGGTAATGTTAGGTAATGAGTCAGGCACGTAATTATACCATGGAAACGAAGATCTTACGTTTGTTATTAGAAGTAAGCATTTCATGTTTTTTTTTTTGTTACATTGTTCAAAAATAGTGGTAGTGCACAAAAACGAATCCCTAGATAGAAATATGGTTTTTAATAAAGAACCGTCCACGTACTGTCGACACTTACTTTAATAAGAAGCAGTTCAAAATATTTTTTGTGGAAAGTATTTATTTACCTATTAGGCTTTAATTTATTTATTTTAGCATATTTTTTACCAAACCTATACACCGACTATTTTTAATTATGACAATTAATGAAATGGAAATACCCAGGAAAAATAAACCATGACATATATGACATGACAATAAACATTCGTACCTACCTACGCTTGTACGGTAAAATTGAAATAATAATATTAACTCTCCCTGGGTTTTCCTCTGAGTCACAAATCGGTTTGACACGTGCATATTGCATGGTGACCACAAGGAGAGAAAACTGCATTAAATATGTAATAATTTGTCTTCAGTCGCAACCCGCAATTAGTAACACAAAACATAATAATAGAATGTATGGCACGTACCTATACACCCCCAGCGTTTTATTCAACCAACGTGGTCCTCAGGGCCACCTAAGGTTAATACCTATAGCTACTGGTCTCCGCCTACTGGTGCTGTAAGAGGTGTACTCGTGGCTATGCTGGTGGTACTGGTGGTGTATAACGGTGCAGTATATAATTTGACACATTACATGTATTGAGCTTATCAATAAAAAATTTGGCAATAGTTATTTGTACAACAAGTGATCAAAGTTTGATATTTCTTCGAGTGCTTATTTTGAGTCCCGTGCAAGCGAAAGATTCTATAATAGATTCACGAGCGTAGCGAGTGAATCTAATTTAGAATCTTGAGCGTAGTAAGGGACTCAAAAGCGCACGAGATGTAAATAACTTTGATCTCGTGTAGTACACAACATTTTTCACCTCAGCGCAGTGAGAACATACCTATTAGACAACTTGAAAAATGTAATCCTTCTTCATCACTTAATACCTGCACTCATGTTTTCTTAAGATATAGGTACAAACAATTAAGTTTAATTACCGCAATGGAACACAAAAACAAAACGTAATAATAAATTCCAGTAAAATAATATAGAAATAACAAACATTAACTGACACTTCAATCGCCAACTTTGACAACAAAAAAAATATTTGTAAGATACGGTCCGAATTGCGCATACGTACTATTTGTCAACTATGGTAGAAATTCTTAAAAGTAAAATAATTAATTTTGCGTGATGATCTGTGTATTTTTTGAGTTCGTTATTTTAATTGTACAATAAAATACCTAAAATATAGTATTTTATCAGTTTTTATGAAATCTTAAACTTTATTTGTATTTATTAATTATTAAGAATTCATACTCACGTACGTCGTTTGGAACGATGCGGTCTGAAGTTTTTCGGGGGTTTATTATAAACCGTGAATATACTGTTGAATGTCGTTTTAACTTTTTTTTGTCTGTTTCTTTTTGCTAACAGTGTGAAAGGGACAGAGATAATAGAACCCAAGTATTTCGAACTTTTATTAGACCCCGCATGTTGAAATGACATTTGACTATAAAGGTCACTTGAATGTCATTTTGTCTCACTCAGTGAGCAAAATCGCATTTTGCTCACTGTTTTTAAGAATCAAAGTACCCTTGCTCGAGCTGCTGAGGTGAAAAATAACATTAAGTAATTACATCGATCCGATTAATCTCCGATCCGTCGTTCCTAAGATGGCGCTGGTGGTCGCCGGAAACGCGTCATGTCGGACGCACATCCTGTAGCTGGTACGCAATCTTCCCGCTTTTACACTTCACTTGTAGGTACCAGTATAGTTATAGGTATGTAGCCTATATACTTACTTTACTCTTTGGTATGTAGGTACAACAGTAGCAAAACACTGAGCAACTAGCATCCTAATAAATCAGTACTGGGTTCTGGGGAGTTGATTAGGGTTACGCACTGATTGCTTACTTGTAACATTTAAACCCACAAATGACGTAACATCGCTTACCTTATCAAGCAGTAAAAATTCACATGATACTATAGGATAAATAAAAGGTACTTTATCTATTTAAATTATCGAAGTTACATGTATTGCTACATTTTCCTTGTTACAGTCATTTTTACTCATTGTTTTTACGTAGGTACATGTTACATCGACAATTTAATAAGAAGTTACTTAGGTACTTCTTATTTATTTTTATTTAAATGAATATTAATGAGATATGAATCCATTACAACTGCGTCAATTTATAAAGACATTATACCAATAATACGCTTGCATTATCACAATGATTATAAACATGTGTTAGTTTAGTGCGTCGAGAACTTCGTGTAAGTAAGTACCAACGTTAGCAAAGTAATGGATAACTGTACCAATTCTGGGCATGACTCATTCATTCACATGTCCGCTTGCCTAGACGCAATGCTAGAGTATTATTTGTTTATTTAATGGTACGAACGCAGAACCACGGATTCAATGAAATAACGTCAGAGTAACTTTTGCTGCCTCTCCATGTTACATTATAACATTATATTGAACACGTACGTAAATACGTTATTTATTTTTATAGACGTGCCACTTATATAGACAATGTTATTATCAGATTTTTGGTAGGTACATATCTACGTACATATATACAAAGTGATGAATATACAATTATACAGTACCTATTACTAGAACCTATTTTAGTCCCAGATAATAATTTTACATAAAAAATTGAAGTGTTACCCTAAAGATTATACTTTACCTACTTATTGTCTCAAAAAAAAAAGAAATGTAACCTGACAAGATTGAATGATGCAGGTGTATATTCTATGTAAGCGACACTTCCTCGCTTCCTTGGGAGTAGGTTTTGCAGCAAGAGCAACATGGCGGAGACGGCGTTCTAATTTTGAATCTCGGACGAGTCGGCGCTCGCGTACGTAAATAAACGTACACACGAATAATAATCAGTAGGTAATACTATACACGTAGCTATTCAGTCGACTAAACACTACTTCCATACAAAATCAAAACACCGTGTCGACACAGAACATTATTGAAAGTAAAAAGTTTTCAACTTTATTACAGCCTACATTTTACATCCATCCCTCAAACAGAGTCGCTGCCAACTTAGTTTGGTCTAACTCTCTCCTCCGGCTCGAAGGACCACTTTGACAGTTTAATGACTGGTTAGATCATTTTCCCAAAATCATAATTTACCTGTAGCATAATTTCTATTCGCATTTTTTCCTATTCTTAATTTACACCAGACGCATTCATTCCTAGGTTAAATTTTTCTCATAATTAATACTTTCCAAGTCGTTTTATTCGCATTCTTTTTATTTCTTAGGCGATAATATTACCATGGTCCCACCGCACTGTTTCTTTTCAAAAAACATTTAGTTTACAACTTAGCTAGGCGGGGCTCCTATTTCTGGGCGGTTTGCCCTTCGGGCATCTGAAGCTACCTAACGAACCTAACCTATTAATTTAGTGTGACGTCCATGAAAACATTACACTTTGGGGAAAAAAGTGTAGGTAGGTTAGGTTCGTTAGGTAGCTTCAGACGCCCGAAGGGCAAACCGCCCAGAAATAGGAGCCCCGCCTAGCTAAGTTGTAAACTAAATTTTATGTTTTTTGAAAAGAAACGGTGCGGTGGGACCATGGTAATATTATCGCCTAAGAAATAAAAAGAATGCGAATAAAACGACTTGGAAAGTATTAATTATGAGAAAAATGTAACCTAGGAATTAATGCGTCTGGTGTAAATGAAGAATAGGAAAAAATGCAAATAGAAATTATGCTACAGGTAAATTATGATTTTAGGAAAATGATCTAACCAGTCAGTTTAATATACAGAGTGCTTCCTGTAACAGGAGCAATAAATTAAACTGTAGGCTGTACTCCTCAAACTGACCAACATTTGTTCAGCAACTTTTGGAAATAACTCAGGTTTTGATTTTTATTACACTTTAAAGTTTATTCTAAGACGCAATGTATTGCAAATTTTGTTATGTTAAAAGCGTGACAAACAACGTCAAACACACTGATGTCAGCGTACATTGAAGGCAATATTTATTTTGTATGAAAAAGACGAAGTCTAAAGGATTCATAATTTTTAAAAGTTGCTGAACAAATCTTGGTCAGTTTGAGGAGTACAGCCTACAGTTTAATTTATTGCTCCTGTTACAGGAAGCACCCTGTATACATTTTACGATGAACTTATGTTATCTAGTTTGCGTTAGTAAGAGCGCCATCTTATGTGAAATTTGGTCATCAAATTAAACACTTAGCGCGCGGGGGAATTTGTTTTTTAATGTGTTATTTGTAGTGATTCTTAAAGGCATTACCCATTTTGTCCTATCAATCTGTTATTTAAATAATAAAGCTAAATACTGAAACTAAACATCAGTCACACGGGGATTTCAGACTTAACCCTAAACTTGGCAGTGTGCATTCTTATGCACGTTACACTTTCTAAAAATCTACGCAAAAAGTTAACAGCTTCATATTATTTTGGTATTGGTAAAAAATTGTTTTATGTCGCTGGCATCACTGATTTTGAGTGTAGCACGCAAAATGGCAGGCCGCGAAACTGCGTCTACGCATCGTATGGGAACAGTGGTACTTTTTAGTGTTCTCCTTTTAGATTTCGGTCTATTTATAATTGTTACATAAAAACTGAATGTATATTCTATACAATAACGTATTTTTATTAGTCATTGCATTATTGTTATAGATATTAGCATGAACTCGTTTTATTCTATGTATCTACAAATGCACACCGCCAGCTTCTCTACTAACAACATGCTTTTTTAAATGTATCTTTAAAGAAACACTGCCAGGTTCACTGTAAGGTGAGTTATGTATATTTAAAGATTCATTGCCAGGTTGAGGTTGCAGAATATTTACTGGCTTACTAAGAAATTATTAGGATTTTAGGACAAATAACGATATTCTATTTATTAAAAGTATTTAACTATATTACTCAAGTGCCACAAATATTACCTACAGATAAGGCTACATCAACAAAATAAAGCTCGCAATCTGGTTGCTCTTGTTCCTCACCCCGGGGTCAGATCAGAAATAGACCGCATCAGTTGCCTTCATCTTTACCATCTTCTCTAGAGAACCTAAACTTGTTATCAGACAGCGATCATGAAACAACAGATAGCGACCTCAGCCCAGCGACCACTGCTAGCCATGACCAGCATGCCACCACCATCATCGCCAAATCATAACATTTCCAGTACATTCAGAGTGAGTCTCCAACTACGAGACAAACAGTAAGCCTCTCTGAACAAGCAAATGCGAATGCCCCAACATCATCCCATAATCCTATACCATCGCAATTTTCAGGTTTATCATCCTACATCCTACTCTGCAGTTTCAGTGTTCCTTCCCTTGCAGTAGCTACTCGATCAAAAAAACTAAAACTATAATTGTGACTAAAAAGAAGCCAGTCCAATCAAAACCTCTTACACTGTATTGGAAATGTAGCGATTTACCGGAATTGCGCCAGTCAAAATTGAGCAGAAGTTTTCGAAAGGCCACTAGTCACAGAAAATATGTAAAAAATAAGCCAAATAAAAAGTAGCTGTTGCAGGGGAAGGAGCACTGAAGCTGAATGATAAACCTGAAAATGGCAATGGTATAGGATTATGGGATGGTGTTGAGGCATTCGCATTTGCTTGTTCAGACAGGCTTACTGTTTGTCTTGTAGTAGAAGACTCACTCTGAAGATGTACTAGCAATGTTACCTGATTTAGCGATGGTGATGGTGGCATGCTGGTCATGGATAGCAGTGGTCGCTGGGCTGGGGTCGCTATCTGTTGTTTTATGATCGCTGTCTGATAACAAGTCTAAGTTCTCTAGAGAAGATGGTAAAGATGAAGGCAACTGCTGCTGTCTATTTCTGATCTGACCCCGGGGTGAGGAACAAGAGCAACCAGATTGCGAGCTCTATTTTGTTGATGTAGCCTTATCTGTAATATCTGTGGCACTTGAGTAATATAGTGAAATAGTTTTAATTAAAATGAATATCGTAATTTGTCCTAAAATCCTAATAATTTCTTATTAAGACAGTAAATATTCTGCATCCTCAACCTGGCAATAAATCTTTAACCTTTTAACCGCCATATACTGATATATAAGACATAAAAAATCGGGCTCATTTCGCCGCTGTCTAATAAATAAGACAAAACTTCGTGTAACTTCATACCCCCCGACGACACGAGCACGCTCGATGACGTATTCTATGGCGGTTAAAAGGTTAAAGATATATAACTCATCTTACAGTGAACCTGGCAATGTCTCTCCAAGGATACATACCTAATTAAATGTTAATTTGTGCATACTTGGCAGAGTGCATTTAAAGATACTTTGTATAAATAAAAAACTAAAAGACTAAGATTTTTTTTATTATTTTTGTACCCTTAAGTCAACCCTTAATATACCTTTTTTTAGGATAAAAACACTAAATACGAGCAAAAAAATCCTGCCAAGTTTAGGGTTAATGTATGTACTTATTTCGTCAAAATTATACCCAATCTCTACTTCTCATTCTCAGGTCGGGCTGGTCAACCGGGAAACGTTTTGCGCCTAACTGCAAAGTGTATACCTGCCTGCCAATCCGGGGTTATTAATTTTATTGCGTTTGTGAACCTAAAAATACCTTCCTTACATATACTATGGCCTACATTTTTGAAATTAACCCTAAACCCTAATCACATTAAACGCTTATAAAACACTGCGCGGTCAAGCAAGTAAATACTTAATACTTACTGGAAATACTGGAACATTAAAACTAGACGAGTACTGATATTTATTATTTTATACACATGTATGAGGAAGTCCGAAATCTCTAGGACATTCGGGCTCATTACGACAGTATTATGCTTAATGAACAAAAGATAATGGTGGTCACGATACCAGTAAGTGCATGCGCACTAGAGAAACTGGCTGTAGGTAGCTGGGGTGTTATTCAATTGCTTATCTACTGAGCGACGGTGAGTACTCCGAAGAACCAGTTTAAATACGCTCTCCAACTAGCCATAGTTGTAATGGATGTCGAGGTTACAGTTACAAAGAGTACCGAGTACCCTATAAGATATTGGAATTGGAATACACGGCCTGCCTACAGACGTCGCCGGGCGCTGCGCCCGCGCCACCGGTCGGCCTTGCCGCCCTCCCGTATTACCCAGAGGTTAACAACGAGTTTTTTTCTCATTGAACTTTAGAAAGTAACTAGATCTGATTCGTGTTGTATTGATATACAACACCGAACAAATACGCATTAGGAATGTATGACAATTAGAGTTTATATCCAACACTCAAGATTTTAAAGGAGTTGATAATTTTCAATTTGTGTCTACGTTTATAACTTGATGGCGGTGACTTACTTAATTCATAGAAGAGTGAAACAGGATAATGTTTATACCAAGACCATATTTACGATTGACTCATTAATAATGTGAAGTCGTAAAGTCACGTTGACTTTATTCATTCATGAAAAACCAATTTAGAAAATACTTAACCGACTTAACCGTTAAATCTAGAATAGTTCGAGTCGTGACACTAAACTTAAGAAACTAAATATAGCCAAATATAGTTAGTAGTAAAAGATACGCTACGCTATAGACACGTATCCGGGTCGTCGGCACTGCGCCTTATCGAAGTTATCGATGACTCTTTCAAAACTGCCAGCGATTCCCAGAACGAAGACATTGCCAACGCATAATAAAGGACTGGTTTGGAGGTCGTTTGACTACTATAAAAAAATACCACTAGACTATTCTTAAAACGAGTAATTTCCAGTTATATTAAAATTCATGATAATATACTCGTATCTAATCTTTATTCACGACCATCAATATGAATCAGTAGTGGTAAAAAAAAAATATTTTTGTTCTTGCCCTAAAAACTGCTTGAGAAGAAAGAGAAAATTGTGAAAACTGCAATTAATTATAAGTACCTAAGTAATTCCTAAAATACAATGCAACAATAAATGCTCATAAAGATCAATTTTAGCAACCAGTATGTAAGTACGAGAGAAATCTGTGTAGGAAGGAAAATGCGTCAATCTCATGCGAGTAACGGAAGCCACCGTGATTGCGCGGTCAACCGTCAATGGATTCTTGCTTTGAATAAACCTATATCTTGTCAAAAATAACAAATACCTACCTAAAGGGGTCCACTGATTAACAGTCCGCCGGATAACAGATATCAGCCTGTCAGTTAGAACAAAATTTTGACAGTTCCGAACAACTGACAGGCCGATATCGTCCGGCGGACTGGTAATCAGTGGGCCCCTGGAAAAATTTAAATATGTTCATCATTGTCATGAACTAGCGTTGCCTAGCCAATGTTTTGCTGAAGGTGGACCGTTTAACTTAAATGTACTTAGCTACGTAGTCGCAAAAAGGTTAAGAATGACGAAATTTCTAGGTATTAAATTAAAAATGAATCTACGTATTTAGTATCTTTAAATCAAATCTACTGTAAGATTCCAATACACTTCTAATAATACCTAGGTACATACATCTGAAACAGTATTGTGTAGTTATTAGGTGTGGCTGAGTCAGAAGGCGTCATGTGATGGGAGTTGGTGCCCTATAATTAGATGTTAATGAGAGAAAAAGGTCCCGGGTACGTTTGCCACTTTGCCTGGTGCTTCTGCTAAGCTTAAAACTTAGGCGCTCCTCCAACTTATAACAGGTTATTTTATACATTAGGTAGTAGGTAAATAAAATCCAAGAAAATATACCTACAAATAAAACTAACTGACAGTACAAATCTACAAACTGAAGAAGGCTTAGTTTAACTAAAAATATTAAGTAGGAGGTAGGTAGCATATAAAAAACCGGCCAAGTGCGAGTCGGACTCGCGCACGGAGGGTTCCGCACCATCAACAAAAAATAGAGCAGCAAAACAAGCAAAAAAACGGTCACCCATCCAAGTACTGACCCGCCCGACGTTGCTTAACTTCGGTCAAAAATCACGTTTGTTGTATGGGAGCCCCACTTAAATCTTTATTTTATTCTGTTTTTAGTATTTGTTGTTATAGCGGCAACAGAAATACATCATCTGTGAAAATTTCAACTGTCTAGCTATCACGGTTCGTAAGATACAGCCTGGTGACAGACGGACGGACGGACGGACGGACAGCGGAGTCTTAGTAATAGGGTCCCGTTTTTAACCTTTGGGTACGGAACCCTAAAAAATGGGTTGAGCTCATCTCCAGACTGCGCACCCCATAATAGAAAGGCCGGCAGCATTGACCTACGCTGCTGCCAAGAAGTTACTGACAGGAATTAGCCCAAAAAGTTGATGCCTGTTATAAATATTTGAAAATTAAATATCTAATACGGCTTGAATATTTATCTCCAAAACAATATGCGAACGTGTCGTTTAGGAAAGGGCCAACTTTAAATCTAGTCGAAGCTAAGCGCGAGCGAATCCTAACAGAAATAGCTTGTACAGGACAACTGCAACAAGTGAATTCACAATCGAGGATTTGACACGAATAGCCAAACACAGCAGTGGCAGTTAGGTCCCAGGCTGTCATTCCCGATATCCGAACACATCACGTCCGCCATACCATTATAGATGTGATTATATTTAACTGTAGCAAATATAGGTGATCAGAGATCAAATGTATTCTGGTTTGTTTGAGGCAATGAGAATAACAGGCCCGGATAGAGCGCCCATTTGCCGGCAGGAAGTGCTAATGGTAGCGGACACTTGCCGTGCCGCTGAATCCGAACCGGAAGGAGTCCGGAACCAAACAGTTAACATACACCCGACATGTGACCAAACAGTGTGTTCAAAAAATTATAAAGGTTAATCATGGGTTGAATAATTAATGGAAGGATAACAGTAAAATAAAAACTGAAACACGTCGCAGAGCGCGAAATAAACAATAATGGGTAATTTCTTGTGTCGCCAAACATTTAAAAATTAGTTTAGACGTATAAATGTCGGATTTATTTTTATTTAATACATAGTAGTTATTTTGAAACACTCTTTCGCTTCGCGGCTATCAATTTTAGCACGAATTCTAGAGAGCACGAAGAGGAAGAGACTAACAATTTTGCCCGCTTGTAAAACAAATGACTAAAACAAATGATATGTAATACGCTGCCCTAAGAGCCTTTGATCCGTCTCATTCCGTGGTGCAACAGGCACAGTCAAGAGAAAACAGCGCAGCGCTATGCTACCGTCCTGTAGAGGCTCGGACTTTGGACCCGATTGTGTTTGTACCCATCCCGGTCGCTCCCACAGGCGCCGCCTACCTGCATCCTGCTCTTCCTTGCTGGATCGTCATTACATGACTGCTCGATTAATATCGAAGATGTCGGTTTTTGCTTCCACCTGACGCGCTTCACTTTTTTCCTATGCTTACCTAATCTTCTAGATGCAAGGAAAACGTTGTTTGAAGGGCTAACCGATTTCATTTTTCTATTATTTAAACTAGAGAAGACAAGATTTTTTTTGCATTAAACAATTTTAGCTATTTCTCTGTTTTTATACAAAAAAGACGAAGTTTATATGAATAAGAAAAAACCGACCAAGTGCGAGTCGGACTCGCGCACGGTTCCGCACCATCAACAAAAAATACAGCAAAAAAATCGTGTTTGTTGTACGGGAGCCCACCTTTAATATTTGTTTTATTTTATTTTTAGTATTTCTTGTTATAGCGGCAACAGAGATACATCATTTGTGAAAATTTCAACTGTCTAGCTATCGCGGTTCATGAGATACAGCCTGGTGACAGACGGACGGACGGACGGACGGACAGCGAAGTCTTAGTAATAGATGCTCGTGAAGTTGACCACCCCATATCGTTTGCCCGCAAATTAGTGATAGGGTCTCGTTTTTTACCCTTTGGGTACGGAACCCTAAAAATGAGGGTTTAAATAGGGTTTAAATAGTCGAATATTCTTTGAGAGAAAACATGGTCGAATATTCGGTATTCGGAAAAAAACTCTTTTCGTGACAAACCTATGCAATTATTGTGTTGGTTTTTAGGGTTTCTAGTTGACTACGGCGACTGTGTCGCCATGTCCGGCTGTCTGTCCGTCCGCAGCTTTGCTTCGTGATCGTTAGTGCTAGAAAGCTGCAATTTGGTATGGATACATAAATCACGCATGGCGACAGAATGGAAAAATAACAACAAAAATAACTCCGATTTTTTTTATGAAAAAATCGTAAAACAAGAACCTAATAAATACTTTCCATGAAAACTATAGCAAAATGATAGCAAACATGATTGATCCAGCCGTTTTTGAGTTATTGCAAAGTCTTCTCTTCTTAGTAAAAAGCCGTACAAAGCGCTGCGCTGCGAAGATTTAGGCTATTCTGATAGAATGGTATAACTACGGAACCCTACAATGAGCATGGCCAGACATGCTTTTGCCCGATTTTTTATGTCATTATTACGAAAATTTATTAAACTGAAAGCTTGGCTATCAAATCGTACAATAATTGAAAACTTGATATAAAGAAATCAACAATAGGTAGGTATATGAGAACAGAAGTACCGACACTAGCAACCATCCAATCCACGACCGACATTTAAAAGTAATATTTTGGGTCCAAATAACGACAACCGATGAATTTATGGCCACAGGAAATTGATCTCGCATATACATATGTATATTCGTCTTTTTTTTTTGCTGACACGCAACCTCGAGGCTATCAGCTTTGGTACCTGGCAGCTAAATGGTTCTAGGGTCCTTGAACTTTCGTTGAAGTTCATCCTCCCCTACATCAACCCGCCAGGTAGTGTGGAGTAAATATTATTACCTAAGCTGGGGAGCCCGCGATGCTATGTGTAGTTATTATAGAGACCAATTGGAATCGAAAGATTAAGTGAAAGGAAGAAAAAAATGTTATATAAAGATTTCTTTTACAGCGAGCAGGAAAGCGTCTACAGATTTTGTAAAAATTCGGGGGGTTGGTACTGTTGGTAGAGAGTTAAAAAAATCATTACGTAGATTGTGGTTTTGGTCATTTTGGTTCAAGTTAATGCTATAATTTTTCTATAACTTATTCTGCCAGGTATTTGTACGAACTTCCTTAATCTGACGATCACAAGTTCGACGCCCGATTTTCACATTGTAACCGTAAGATTGAGAAAATGCGTACAAATAATGGTCAGATTTAGTAATAGTACAATTTTAGCATTAATTTGGACTAAATGACCAAATCTACAATCTGCTTAAGGATTCCGCGGGGTAGTGAGATATCACTCATAAGGCTCGTTAACTAAAAAAACCCCCAATGGGCTCCCCAATCACTACTCTACTATTAGTGTAATTTTTAAACACAATACGTTCTTGAATAAAAATCCAAACTTAATTTACAATGAAATCATGATGAAAGAGAAGTAAATTAAGATTTAAAGGGCACACCGTAGTTATATATGTATATCGTGTCGTCATATGAAAATTCAATTCTGAAAGCTTTACTCTCTTAAGAGACCTTTCGCTTAGGTGCCTCTATGTATTTCATAAGTTGTTAAACACGTTGTATTGTATACCGCATGACATTATTTCATTACCTAATCAAAGAGCATGGTACAGTTGCGAAATGCTGGGAACGCAGGCGGAGCACCCGCCTCTGAATCGCAAAATGTCAGATGATTTACTTTCGCCCTACAGCGATTGTTTTCATCAAGGCCGTGACACCGGATTGCGATACGATAGACAAACGAGAAGATTGACATCTGTAAACTTCGAACTGTCAGGAATTCAAAAACCACTTTACCAACCGTAATATTACCTATCTGTCGAAAGCTCAACGAGTACGCACGTCGCACATTTCTTAAATGGCGAATCTATGTTTTTTAAACTTTTCGGTTCTTGAATATTTGTACCAACCTATAACAAGAAACTTATTTATTTCAAAAACAACAAATGAGCATAAATAGTCTATATTATCATACAATTTATAACCGAGGTATAAAAAGCAAACTGTAAGACTCGCATCCTCTTTGTTATTGCTGGCAAAACTATGGATCGGGCAACGCAATCCCGGCTATCGGAGGTTACTGAATGATTGTAGAAGGCAGACTAGTCGAATGCTCAGGTAAACCACACCTCGAGATCCGTAATAATCACCTGCGTTCAGAGGAAACCTATGATGCACTTTTGTTGGTTCACGTGAGCATTCGATCGCCTGCACTCCGATAGCGATTGGATAACATAACATCCCTGGTTCCGAGAAACGCGGCGAGCCCGCTCAAAGGCTGGGGCGGAGTCGAGAAAAAAATCAATCCCTTTGTTACTAACAACTCAGGTGTACACCGAAATAAAATAAAACAAGTCCGACACGAACTGGCAGTGCCCAGGGCGGCGCTAAGCGCACTGCACTTATCGATATCAGCTGCAGTAAATCTTTTTGAGACGTTTCACTAACAACTCCATGGTGTTTTATTACGGTTTCATTTTTAACACAAGTGTTCAATACATAAGGAACCTTATTGCAATGTCACTAAATTAACAGGAGATTTCAGTCCGAGTACTGCAAATGCAATCATCGGGTGTAAATCGACTCGGAAGTTTTAATTACATGTAGGTATTTACTCGTACATAATATAACACAATATTTATAACTAGCTTAATGCCAATGGAATTAATGCATGATTGATCATAATACGTATAGTGAAGTGACTACATATTTACATTACCTAATTGTGTACACTATACTAATAGTTTGAACAATAAAAAAGACTTAAATAAAATGAAAACCTTAGAACAAGTCGACACTCCTTTATCTCCCATATCCCATACACGTAGGTAGGTACCTACACGACATGATAAATGATGATGTTGACGTACAATAATGAAACTAGTTTTTTAACCATCGACACGAAGGCGTACGTCTCCTAGCGAAGGATGAGGATGCTATTGCAGGGGCGCGAGAGGCGAGCTCGCGCTTCCAAGAAGTTAGAACACCGCAGACGCAGCCTCCGTGTAGGGTTACCGATCCCGATTATCGATTATTCAATTGGAAAATGATATTGATCTGAATATGAAACTACTTATCAAAAGCAATTTAATCACAAAATGTTAGGTGTGTACACATAATATACATTCATTATGAAAGTTGGATTAAACAAAATTACCGATATCAGAACATCTAAATAATCAGTCAAACCGAAAATCGGCTATCAAAATCAAAATACGGATTTCGGCAGTCGCCTTAAGAACACAGAGTAGCTGTTGATGTATCATCTGGATGGATTGATCGTCCTTACAATTAAACATTGTGATAAATGTTGATACGGGTTATTGGTAACCCTGCGGCCGGCAGCCGCGGCAACATCAGACGATGCGCGCTCGTTAACGACTCCCGAGGTGAAAACGAACGGCGAATGCACTTTAAACAGACTCAATTAAATTTTAACAAAAATGTAGCTTATTTTATCGAGATTGAAGTATACAATTATACAATTAACTTTTTCATTGGGAGGGGCACTTGTATGAAGATATGTAACTAATTTACATAATTACAAACACAAAATTAACTGATACTTCAGAAGAAGTGATGAAAGAGGATATGTAAAACAGAATTTAAAAAAACTAGAAGAGGTGGATCACTTCAGTCGCCATCCAGACCGAAACATCATTTAGAATTTTAGAAAATACATATTAGATGCTTACATATTAATTAAACGGGTAGGTACTGGTAGGTACGTAGAGTAGTGTGTGAATAAACTGAATAACAAAGTAGTCGTATCCCACAGTGGAATATATTAGGTAGTACTGCAACATTCAGTAGCTCAGTTTTTCATTACCATATCTCTTAGTTATATCGTTCTACGAGGTGTTCGTAGAATCAATTGTTACAGTTATGAAGGGATCCCTAACCTAACCTCGCGTAACCGTGGCGTCGTCGGGTCGCACCATGCCGAAATAACCGTGTTCAATGGGCAGCGTGCGCGTGCGGCGCGGGGGCGGCGGCCGCGTCGCGGCGCTCGCGCCAAAATTAGACGTAAACACGAGGCGCCGGCGCGCGGCGCGGCGCTCTGACCCTCCAAGCGAGCGCACAACAAGACTGAAGACAGATCGACCGAACTGCTGTTTTTCCATACAAAAGAAATCAAAGTCTTGGTCTGATCTTCAACTCTTTCATTCTCACCATACCAAAATTGAAACAATGTTTGATAAGCTCGCTTTGAAGTGTATCGATTTGATAAAATTGATCCAAATTAGTCATTAGTCAAACGAGGCGCCGGAGCATATGGCGGCTGCGGCCCCGCGGCGCCTCGATGCTCTTATTCTGTCCATATAAAATTGAAAACTTATCTTTATCAATGCCAATGAGTTTGGAGGAGTTTCCCGTTTATTTATTTTGTGGATACCGATACTCGTATCACATCTCATATTCTCATATTAAAAATATTTCGTACAATAATTTTATTCTTCATTTATGTATTACTTATCTGTGAAGTCACTGTTTCGAACAAATGACAGCAGTTGAGAAAAAGCGTTGATATTTTGGTGCATAATTATTATCAAAAAAAAGATAACACGGCTGGCTAGTAGAACGACTTCTTTATTCTATGTAGCTCTTTATATCATCAAAATTTATCAAAATTACCCATTAGACCTCTAATCAACTAACCTAACCTTTAAATCCTCTCAGTAGTAAGTGTAGTCATTGTGATTAGTGTCTGGAAGTTTCCGTCAAATATTTTTTACATTAAAACAAATTTTATATTTTGGATAGATTCTTAATTCTTATCCATATCGCTGTTTCATAGTGAAAAGAAAACCCCAATCCCCAAAGTCGGAACGTTGGAACCCGCAGAAAGATTTTTTAGTGTAATCATGTCAATTTATATTATTAATATAGCATGTATGTACTACGTGAATACACCGATAAAAAACACTGCATACGTATACCTACGTGTAAACACTATAAATTTATGAATATTCTATAAAGAAAGGTGTTTCACGTTAGTGACCACCTAACAAACATGGTACCGCGCTGCGATATCGTACGGTATGAGTAATAGGGCTTGTGTCATGGCGTAGGTATAATAAGAATATAGTAGCTATGAGCTAAGTTAAGTATACCTAGATTATAGATAGAATAGTTGCCACTGAACCTAGACAAGATCGCCAATGAAAAACAGTATCGATCACAATGCAGTAATAAAATACCCTTAACTAAAAAAAGCTTGTGTTAAAAAACTCAAGTTAAAGTAAACAAAGTGCCTACTAAAATTAAGGAAAGGGGGTGTTACTTAATATAAGAACACCATGACAACACGAAGTACTTGCGCATATATGCGCCAATATATTCTAGGGAATGACGCGACCAGCAGGCCCTAAGGCGCCTGTAAATGTATGTCTACACTTAACCCCTTTTGATCCTACAATTAAGCATACAGCGATACTCTCGGTACGCCATTCTGTGCCTCTGTTGACAAGTTGGATTTTAATCTGTATGTAGCTGTAAATACAGCCTATAAATGAGACAAACAAAAATTTCGTTAAGTAACCTACCTATGTTAAGGAATTCTTAACAAGTTGATTTGAACCATATAGTGTCGTGTTTTTCTAGCTACAAAAACGTTGTGGTAACAAGTAGGTGGGCGTTTTTTTTTGTTGTCATCTAGACTTTTTTTTCAAATTTGGAATCTTTTATGTTATTTCTACTCAGAATCACGAGCTCTTTCTATCCTAATAGGAGAAAAAAAAGTGTCCCAAAATTTCCATACATTTTTCGATCTTTCCATTCCGCGACCGGCATACAAAGTTTATGAAAAATGGTGACGTAATGGAAATAAAAACCTTAGGACACTTTTTTTCTCCTATTAGGATAGAAAAGAGCTCGTGATTCTGAATAGAAATAACATAAAAAATCCCAAATTTGAAAAAAAAGTGTAGGGAACAACAAAAAAAAAACGCCCAGGTACTGTAATGAATTTGTATATACATATGTGTGGTAATTCATATGTAGGTACTGTGTCTGTAGAGGTTTTGTTCAAAACAATCTAATCAAACTGGCGAAACCTTTGGATAATGTAGGTAGTAGGTACTGTAATAAAAATTGCTATGCTACAGAGGTCGTAACCTGACTGACCTATAGGTAGAATAGTATAGGTAAGGATCGTGTTATAGGTATTTTCTAGGGTCATAGCAAGAAATGTAAACTAACTGAACTTAAACATAAAACCATATTGTTCCTAGATAATGTGATTGTCGGAGATTCTCAAGTAAACAATAACTATGAAAGTTGTTTCTGAAGACGGTCCTTTGTACTACTATAACAGTACACGTAGAGGTGGTTCAACCGGTGTGGTCTGGATGAATGCTCCGTCTCTCTCTTTATCGCGGCACTGTCCTGACCACGGCACATAATATTAAAGCACATTAATACCGATGACACAGGCCGCCGAGACGAGACCCATCTGTGTCTACAAGAGAGTATAGTGCACACACAGCGAACAAAGATCTGCCCTTGAAAAAGCCGTGGCTATAAGTCTACAGTTTATTATGTATGTTATACTTAACGCAGTACATTATGCATTCTGTAAATTCTGTTTCAAATATTGTAACTATTTTAAGTGTTTCAGTCACAAGAAAGAAATAACAGACGAGTTCTCGAAACTTCGCTTTCGATCCCGTTTCGATCCCACCGAATATATAAATAATATGGTTACACACGATTGATTTTCAAGTACAAAAATATTTTTAAGGCTGTCTCCATTAAAACATAGGCATTTCCCAATACACAAACCATATTCTTATGAATTTATATAACCAATTGATTTTAGTAGTAAAATGAATAATGCTAGCGTCTAATCATCATTAGACGAATTTCCCAAAATGATCAACTGTCCCAACATTGGATCGATTTCTCGGACCATCCCCCCGTCGTGCTAAGTTTCTGATCGGCGATAAAGACACCGTCTAGGAGCCAACATCCAGTAATCAGAGCGTGGAAACTGAGGTACTTTGTTATTGTGGCTGTACTGTTGAAATATCAACTCTATCGTTAAACTAATAAGGTTTATTTTAAATTTATTGTTATTGTAACAACACAAGGATGTAGATGTCGCAGGGAGATTTTAACATGATTATTGAAAAGAAAAGTACCAGAACCTATACAGTTCCTGCCCAATTTTATTGCATTGATTGACTACTTATGTAATATTATATTCCTTACACACGTCATGGAAACTGAGGTACTTTGTTATTGTGGCTGTACTGTTGAAATATCAACTCTATCGTTAAACTAATAAGGTTTATTTTAAATTTATTGTTATTGTAACAACACAAGGATGTAGATGTCGCAGGGAGATTTTAACATGATTATTGAAGAGAAAAGTACCAGTACCTATACTATACAGTTCCTGCCCAATTTTATTGCATTGATTGACTACTTATGTAATATTATATTCCTTACACACGTCATTTACCTACATACATCGGATAATATATTGTGTTTTTCGTGTACCGCACAAAACTTTGTTCGCGGTACACTTATGGGATCACTTCGGTCTTGCAAATCAGTTAAATGTGTTTATGATAGGATATAGGAGGCAAACGAGCAGACGAATCGCTGATGGTAAGCGATTACCGCGTCGCCCATGTACACCCGAGAGGGATTGTAACTGTTGTAAGTGCGTTGCTGGCCTTTAAGATGGAAGAACGCTCTTTTAATTTCATTGAGTATGAATTACCGATAACGGAAGGATATAATGACTGCGAAAAAGTCAGAACGCTATTCGTGATTTCGGCTGATGATGAATGAGACAACCCTTAATAATCAAATAATAATAATTTGATCAAGATATGTCATATAATAAGTTAAACCGCCTATTTGTATTCGCACTAAGCACACTTAATAACAGAATATGTATAAACATATATATAAAAACTTTTAATATATCACTAACAATGAACAAACAGTCTATTTGTTGCACAATCGGTACGATTAATGTGCAAATTAATTAATGTAATGCTCAGTTTGACGCAATACTTGTAATGGAGCAGTATCAGAATAATACCTGCCTTTTGCGCTTGCGCATCGCATGTCTCCGGTTCCACCCCGGGAGTCCCCGAACACAATCCGGTATCATGTACTGCAATAATATGTTACTCTTCGAAGGCCGCAAAAATATGTGACACGCTCTTATGGCTGTACAAATAAGATCGTTATGTATGTATTATGTACCATATTATTGCAGGTGACTGTACTAAGGCATAGTGTAATATATAGGCAGATTCTGATTTTAATAACAGGTTATGAATGAGATCAGATCCATAACTAATCCAGATACAATTTATAATTTATAACCTATTATTAAAATCAGAATACGCCTGATAGTTTCATAAATGGAGCGAGTACGCCTAACGTATAAATACAAGTGAATCGCATTGATAATGGATAGGAAAGTGACAAGTGACACTTGTTAAACCCGTCTCTACTTAAAAATTTGACATTTACTGGTTTCCTCGATATCTGTTTACGACATTACGACTGACAAAATAATGTTAAGTACAAACAAATAACAGCTGCTTCTCGTAGTTGAATCAATCCTTTCCGCTAAGTAAGAGAAAGTAAGCACATTATTTTGTTCTAAAACGAAAATAGTATTCGCAGAGTGCCGTTAGCCCCAGCTACCTGTCGCGACGTCGCTCACGGCTCACTTCTCAGAAGGCGTACAGCGATAGTGGACTGTATTTTAATGTTATCGCTGTGAACGCACTTCACTCGACGATAAGTCCACTTGTTGTGCATGTGACTCCGCGCTTTACTCAGAAGCTGTCGTGAGGTTTTAGCTAATTAGGCTCGTCTTTACTTGCGCATACTCTCTTTACTTTCTATGAATCCTGACAACTGTGTCCATTATTACCTGTCGTATATGTTATTCATTATGACCTAACTAGTCCTAATGAGCAGCTACAGTTAACCGTTAAATTCAAATATACAGCTGTATGATCAACGCACTACTTGAATATAATCTACAATATGCTATATTAAGTATACATATGTAGTGGTTCGAATCGAACCGGACTGCTAGACAAGCCGCTCGGTTGGCTCTAACGAGCACAGGCCGCGAACGGCCTTGCCAAAGACGTCCGAGCGAGAGGCTATTCCTTTCTCCATACAAACATGTACCGGGCCTACCTGCCACATGCGCAACTGTCCGGCCAAAGATACTTTACCGTTAATGCGCAGCTGTTTTAATTAACATAAGTTCTATTAATCGTTTTAATTTCAGATTATTGAAGACATTCTCAGGACTTTTTGTGTCTAAACAAAACCCAGTTGAATGAACTTCTGAGACTAAGGAGACAAGGAACGTTCCTGGTTGTAACTACCTGATCAGCTATCATGGTCGTATTTTTATCACCTGTCATGCCATGCGTCACTTTCGCACTTACATATTCGTTAGAACGTGACAGGCATGGTGACAAATTATAAAGAGTCGGCCATCTTAGCCCTACAGGAGAAAACGACACTAACAACATGCCTACGACTTAACGAAGCTGCTAGTCTCTACATCTCATATTATAAACTTCTATATAATATATACGTACGATACCTATGTATATATGATGTAGAAGAAGATAAATAAGCAGCTTACAAAAGCAGGTACAACTTACACTTGACAGTTTTTTTTCTGAGCTGTTTAACATTATTTTGTATTCCATACAAGAAGTTCCTCTGTTTTAGAATTCAAAGGACATCGCCATAAAAGGATATATTGCATGAAGTTCAATCAGCAGTCAGTGTTCATTTCGAATTTAAATTTTTAAACAACGAAAAACATGATTTAGGCGTGATTATATGTATGTATGTATATGTAATATATGAAAAACATGTAGAATATTTTCGTATGCTACCTGGTTAAATATCAATATTACTTCAATTAAGGATAATTGAACATTTCGATTTAAATATCCAGTAGTAACAGAAAAATGAATAAAAGAAGAATAAGTATGTCGCTATTGCCTCCTTATTGGTACCTATGTAAGGTATTGTGAGGTTCAAATGAGAAGCTAACTGTTAAGCAGACTTTTTGTTTGGCGTCCCATTCCTACTAAATCGTGTGCTAGCGTTGAATGCAAAACAAAATAACGGAATGACAAATAATGTTCTTAGAAGGACCGCATGACCGCAAACTACCTTACATTTGTAATTTTGTATAGGTAGTTTAGATTGCTGGTACCTAAAATAAAGACTTGTCTTATATATCTAGGATCTACTGAAGAATCAAAGAAAATGAACAATGTTTAAAATTGAAAACGTCTCTAAAACTTCATTATTGTATACTACAGTTACTACACATTGGTTATGGGCTATTTTTGAATTTTTCCCATTCCTATCTTACCTATATTTGAAGTCAGTGCTCCTGGTTTTTCCCATACTATTCGGTCATGTTCTCTTTATTAGCACTATTACTTAGCAGTTTTTATTTTTCGATTTTGACCACATTCGTCGTAACTGTCGTAAGGCCCAAGATACACTTGTAAGTTTTACTTACGTTAAGCCCGTTTCTACACTTGTAAGTTTTACTTACGTAAGTAGGGACACAGCTATACTACAGAATGAGAGATGAATATCGTTATCTCATTCTAACAAATAGCTTTGTCCCTACTTACGTAAGTAAAACTTACAAGTGTAGAAACGGGCTAATACTACAGAATGAGAGATTACATGACATTACTTCATTCTAACAAATAGCTTTGTCCCTACTTACGTAAGTAAAACTTACAAGTGTATCTCGAGATTCTCGTGCCTAAGACCATAATCGGCAGGCAACACAGAAAATGATTAAAACCCCTAAAATAAACAGCAACCGCCACGAGAATAATTGGATTTGTAACAATTTAAACATAATACCTATTAGGATTTTCAGATCAGCAGTTGGTCCTAATCGCAACCAGATAGAACGCTCGGTGTGGATTGAATACAACGTCGATAAAAGTGAAAATTGGTACGAGGGCGTTTTCTAAAATAAATATTGAAAACCCGATTCTCCCAGATCCTGGTGTTTTTGGGTTCTTTCAACTCAGAATCACTAGCATATTCAATCCTGATGATAAAAAAAATTGTCCCAAAATTTTGTATGAAAATTGTACATTCCACTCCGTCACGTTACATACAAGTGAAAAAATTTCTCATACTAAAAACGTGACGTAATGGTATGGACATTTTGGGACATCTTTTTTTAATGGTAGGATGGTGAGTGCTGTCGATTCTGAGTATAATGAGCCCAAGAATGTCCAGATTTGAAAGAATCGGGTTTTCGATATTTATTTTAGAAAAAGCCCACGAACAAAAGTGAGAAGCATTTCAGGTCAAGATTCGTCCGATACCTGGGTGCTACCCGTCCTGCTGAAGTTACCGGACGTAGAGCCGCATTGGGCGTCCGCCAAGGCAATTTGCATCGCTACCCGCTTCGGAACATCGCCAAGTCTAGCCGAACAAAACCACTGAGAATTACCACTCCATTCCAATAATAATTAAAGCAAATATTTCTCAGGCGAGACGCACGACGACGGACGTTATGGAGCTTATAAAGCATCGCCTCGGCCCGCAATTAAGAAACGATGCGCACCACGTCTATTTATTTACTGACGCGGAAGAAACGCCCCGCTTGCAATGGCCCATCGCGAGCTCCTCGCAGTCGCAGTGCCAAGCGCACGACTGCCGCCAGTCTAAATTAAATACCTATGATATTCAAAATATCAATATTTTCAGGGAGCTTATGAAGTGCGTCGGCGCAATTTACTTGCGGGTCTTCCGCGTTGGCAAACCGGGTATACGCTAATGAACCGATGCGAGGTATTAATCATGGGCGCCCAGTGCGAGCAACACTGTTTCACGACTTTCATCTGATTGGTTCAGTGTTTTAATATCCAATCCATCACTTCATAACATTTAGTTACATTAATTATACAGGCTGCTTCCTGTAACAGGAGCAATAAATTAAACCAAAGGCTGTACTCCTCAAACTGACCAACATTTGTTCAGCAACTTTTAAAAATTATGAATCCTTTAGACTTCCACTTTTTCATACAAAATAAATATTGCCTTCAATGTACGCTGACATCAGTGTGTTTGACGTTGCTTGTCACGCTTTAAACATAACAAAATTTGCAATACATTGCGTCTTAGAATAAACTTTAAAGTGTAATCAAAACATGAGTTATTTTGAAAAGTTGCTGAACAAATGTTGGTCAGTTTGAGGAGTACAACCTACGGTTTAATTTATTGCTCCTGTTACAGGAAGCACCCTGTATAAAATCTAATTACAAATTAGGTGCCTTTTTAGGGTTCCGTACCTGAAAAGGAAAAAACGGAACCCTTAGAGGACCACTTTTCTATCCTTCCGTCTGTCTGTCAAGTCGAGTTGAAATTAAAACCATATAAGTACTCAGGTCTACAATCCCTAGAAGCTGTGAAAAGAATCAAACTTCAAAGTTAACGTAAAAAAAAGATACGGCCGTTTATGCCGCACAAAATGTAAGTAAATTTCAGGGAATCAAAATTGATAGGTACTTCCGTTCACCTAGAACTATGAAATTTGGCAAGTAGGTAATATTGTCTTACACTACAAATACAAGGAAAAATCAGAAAGTCGTAATTTTGTAAAAAAATATTAGTTAAATTTGTACGGAACCCTCGGTGGGCGAGTCCGAATCGCACCTGCCCGGTTTTTTATTTATTGTATTTGAAAACTACAGATATAATATTTTTTCGGTGGCCCTGTCCTGTCCATAAACGGCATGTTCTTATTAAAATTAAATTTAATTTGCCTATGAAAAGGATACCGGATAGCAGTGTTGGCCGAAAGTTAATGCAAATTAAAAATGCTGGCCATTAACCATTATAAATTGAATCGTAAACTATAATCGTCCGATACGGTTTAAGGTTCAATTTATAATGGTTAATGGCCAACATTTTCAATTCGCATTAACTTTCGGCCAACACTGCCGGATAGCAGGTAATATATTTTACAGTACATATGGGGCTACTTTTCCGCACTAGTGCGTAAAATAGCACTTTTCGTGCGTATGTCTAAACTTTAAAGTGCCATATGTACTGTAAAACGTTGTTCGATACACGTGCGAAAATAACTATATGAATTGAGTAGGCGCGTATTGTATTTTCTCCACTTGTCTGATCGTTTTATACATTGTATGTTCTCATTGGCTCATTACATTCAAACGCCTTACTAGAATGTTTAATATGTATGTGCGTATGTAAATATGTAACCATTACTAATTACACGCCTATTCCAGCGGGCTCAGCACGGTTTGATTTTTATCGACTACATATCACTATGCCCGTCACTTTCGCACTTACATACCTACTTGTTAGAACGTGACAGGCATGGTGACAAACGATAAAAATGCGACCGTGCTGCTAGGGCAGGAGGCTATCATCATGCTATAGTCTTTCAATGACATCAAGAACCATTCAGTTTCTTCATATTCCTAGAGAGATTAAGGGATTAAAGATTTTTTCAGTTCCTAGAGGGTCTTATGAATAGTTCCATCTCCTAATGGCGTTATTCATAAAAGCAATACAGGTCTCAATTAAATATGAATAGTTTGTCTTAATCTGTCATTTTCACTTATATGTATTTGTAAGAAAGGGATAACACATACATTAACTAGGTACTTGAGGCTCGTAAAGTAAGTAAATATTCTTTATTGCATCAATATTATAAAAAAGTTTATTATGTAAAGTTTTATGAATAAGTTGGAAAGTCTATTTGCAAACTTAAGTGAATTATAAGTAAATTAATTATGTAGGTTACTGATCTGGAAACTAGGATGCCAGTCTTTATAGCAGTCGCTGACTGGCTGAGGATGTAACCAAGTAGGTATAAATATGTATCTGAATTTATTCCGGGGCGGGGACCCGATGGTCAGGCTCTGAATTTTTTCAAATTCAGCTCGTGTTTGGTGCGCCTTAAATCAAAAAATGCATTACAATTTTTTTTCCATAATTGTCTATCATTATCAATTGTGTGAATAGTGAATCATCATTTAGTGTTATCAGGTTATCACCTCATTTGTTATACGCACTCTACAACCCTACGATCGCGATAAGATACTCGTATCATTGTCATGGTGGGGGGGTTTATCACCTTCTTTCGATGGATGTTTTCAATCATATATATTTCAAATCGGAGATTACGATTTAAAAGAATCAATTCATTTATTTATTACATATTTAAAATTAAAATTACAGAAGAGAAATCCATATTTGAATGCTCTCCACAACCGACTTCAATTTTCCATTCCGCGAACCGCAGAAGGCCCTAATTTTCGAGAAGGTCTTCTTCAGAGGGTCTACCTCAGGAACTACATTATCCCTGAAGGATATCGTTCGTTTTATATTTGGTAAAAATAATTATTAGTTCTTAAACTGAATCTTGTATTTCGGTTTTTTGAAAATTTCTGAATTTTAATAACTGTTGCATGTTGTCGATTCGTGAGGTGCAAAAAATGCGAAGACTTAGGTGACAAAGCAATGTTTTGGCACCATCGAGCTTGTCTGATAATGAATACCAAAGGTGGCTTTAGGGAATCGGTAATAAAGTAACGCAACCACATTCATATTGGGTCTGTTAAATTAGAGTTGTCTCTATAGCTATCGAAAGAAAAGTACAGTCGGTGATAAAATGGTATCAAAAATTAAATTTTTGCTAAATAAACTTATTGGATTGTAACTTATACCGCCAACGTTAGAGTACCGTAAAAGACTGCAGACGTGGTTCGTGGAAGAGTGCAAAGGCTACCTTTGTTATACTTCGGGTTTTGCCTCCGTCGTGCGTTGGGATAACTTGGGATTAACATGTGCAAGGCGCCGACACGTGGGGGTGACAGTGGAGGTTTATTTACTGTGCTCAGTCGGAATAATTACAAATACCTACCTACCACTTGTATCTAGCAGCATATGATGTAGAAGCTTTTAATTATTGTTAAAAGTGGCTTGTAGTGATAGCCGCAGTCTCATACCTATAGTATAGAGTACCTAGTTTGTTGACGCAACTATTAACCTAAAATTCTGAATTTGTGACCAGTATTCTTTTGACAGAACAGCAATAACCGAACCAAAAACAAATTGTAATCTACCCTCGTGTGATCAATTAACAATCTGCCGCACGGAAAGCAAAACAAAGTAGGTTGTACCTAAAATAAACGTGGGAAAACAAAGTTATCATACCCACACCTTTCAAATCAACACCGCCAAGGTGAAAATGTCATTTACCAAGCTCTAGATAAACCGTATGAAATGAGATCATATAGGATATACATAGATATCCGGGATGGATAACGGGTGCCGCCGTACCTAAGACTGAGCATTCATAAAAAAAAAACACGAATACAAACCAGGTGCTTCGGAGTGAACGAACCATAATCTAAAGTTTAATGACCATATGGCTGATTATACGTGGAAACTATGTCAAAGAGTTAAACAAACAAGGGTATTCAACGGTGATAAGTGTCGAGTTTCTATCGAAGCCAACAGTACATTAGTTAGTACATTTATAACTAAAAATTAACAGTTAATAAATAAAGTAGATGTTCTAAAAGGTATGTACGTTAAGATAGGGATAGTTTTTAAATTGCGTATGTAGGTGTGTCAGTAGCCTCTTCAACAACATAGTCAATCCTTTCATCTGAGAAAGATGCAAATAACAAAAAAAACTTACTTGAGATAATATATCTGTCCTTCAGGAGTGCGCGCCTGTTCCCATCCAGATGGCAAAGGGCCTAGTTCATCTGGGATGTGTGAGCCGACGTCATATGATCTTTGTTTTGAATGCTGGTGGTGTAGAGGGGGTTGTTGAGTCTGTTGGCCGGCCGCATACGTCTGTTGCAGGCTTGCTGGCGACGAGTGCGCCCTAGAGTGCGACACTGGTGTCGCTCCTGTCGCCGACGACGACCCGAACGCCGAGTCGGCCGAGTTCTCTCGCGAGTGAGACACAGACGGTGACTTGGAACCGGTCGACGGCGGGTTAAAGAACGACTTTGGAAGCTGTCGCATACGCAGAGGCACCTGTAGCGGTCGTTTCGAGTCTGGTTTAAGCACTGTGTCAAACAATGACTGTAGAACCGAGTCCGAATCCTGGTCCACGCGCAGGACCAGGTTCGATTTCTGTTCACTATCAGAATTTAGAGCCATGGTGTGTGCCGGAACGAATGTATCTCGAAACCGACTTGGCCCACCGTTGTGACACAACACTAGCACGCGAACGGGTCGGCGGAGCGCCACCCGACGTACTTGTGGATTAGCGCTCGCTGCGCGACTGACGCACGCTCGGGCGCCCCCTGCCCCGCGCCTCCTGCCCACGCGCACCCGCGCCACACCGCGCCGCCGCCTGCGCAACCCGCAGACCGGTCTTTGAGAACGATGCCCCGCACCCCCCTTTGCTTGTCTACCTTCTTGGCTACCTTACTATCCTCTTTGCTTGCATGCAATGCAATGCCATTTTGTAATTCTGCATTTTAATCACTGCTGCTAATGCCTTCGCTTCCTTCAGCGCGTGTCTAATTTAACTATCTACGTATCTCTCTAATCTCGCTACAATAAAGATATCAGGGACGACGTAAAAGTAAATGAATTTTCCAAGTATTAAAGGTGTATGAGAGAGAGTAAAAAGTGTTAAAACTCATTAATCTCATCTCATTATACATAAACGAAATTATAACAGCAAAAGTTGCCAGGCTTTGTCCACATCCTCGTTTTCTCAAGTTATCACGGTAAAATAGGCAACAAAAGAAAACTAACTCAAGACGAGTGAATACTATGGTATGGTATGTTTAGAGAGAAGACTATCGGTACGTACCGAAGGGTTGGTTGGTAGGATTACCAGATTCGCGTTTTAAAAATCCGGCCATGTGCGAGTCGGACTCGCGCACGAAGGGTTCCGTACCATTACGCAAAAAACGGCAAATAATTCACGTTTGTTGTATTATGAGAGGGAGCCCGACTTAAATATTTATTTAATTTTGTTTTTAGCGCCTATTATTTTTATACCGACAACAGAAATACATCATTTGTGACAATTTCAACTTTCTATTTCTACCTATCACGGTTCACGAGTTACAGCCTGGTGACAGACAGACAGACAGACGAACGGACAGCGGAGTCATAATAGGATCCCGTTTTTACCCTTGGCTACGAAAGAGCAGAGTCATAGAATGTGTTGGTTTCTTTAAATTCCACGAAGTACCAAGTAAGTGGTGATATTACGGTCCGACAGTCTCTGCGACCGATGCTTTGGATTCGAACCGGTCTTTAACATAAGCGGCAGACGCCGTCACTCCTTGGCCATAGTGAACGATGAACCATGATGGAAACCATACTAATTATTATAATTAACAATACCTATGCCGCTTCTTTAACCATATATTTATGATATAAGCGATAAGTACCTAATTTTTTTAAATATATTGAACTTGTACCAGTATACGACTGCATATGCTCAAATATACTTACTATGTAATCCATTCGAACGCACATCCATAATTAGTAAATCTTCCATTTAATATCTTCGTATACCCGATACGAATTAGTATGTACTTCAAAAACTAAAAAACAAAAAAAAAATGTACTTACTAAGTGGGAAAAAATGTAAGGGTAGGTATAATTGCGCTAGTTTTCGTCCAGCTCTAGTTTTCGGCCACTTGACGAAATTTGAGTGAAAGCCTAATATTGGTGCACAAATTTGGACTTATTGCAATCGTTAATGTCTAAATAATATACTTGCCTATATATATCTAAAAAAATGATATTTGGGCGTTTTCTAAAATAAATATCGAAAACCTGATACTTTCAAATCTGGACATTCTTGGGCTCATTCTACTCAGAATCGACAGCATTCTCCATCCTTCCATTAAAAAAAGATGTCCCAAAATGTCCATTCCATTACGTCACGTTTTATTATGAGAAATTTTTTCACTTGTATGGACGTGACGTAGTGGAAAACAAATTTTTGGGACCAGTTTTTTTATCATCAGGTTTGAATATGCTAGTGATTCTGAGTTGAAAGAACCCAAAAACACCAGAATCTGTGAGAATCGGGTTTTCAATATTTATTTTAGAAAACGCCCATTTCGCAAGAAGAAAATTAAAAATTAACCATTTTATTTACGAAACTAGAGCATGGACGGAAACTAGCGCAATGACCCTATGTGGCGTCGCGCAATACTTTACACCGACCCCCTCTTGTCAAACCATGACGAACCTTATGAAACTCCTCCGCCCCCTAAACTTCTACAATAGAAATTTTTGTTCTGATGTAATCATAACAATTCTCTTTGGTCATAACATTAGCAAGATAGTTTCAAGCAGTCGGAAACACTTAGAAACCTATACCTAGCGCATGCAATATAGCTCAAGTAACAGTAAGCTAAGAAATGTAATTTGTTTCATTGGTCACCTCATTACATCACTAAATCACTATTTAATACTATCTTGATGTGCCATCATGTGATTTAAAAATGCACCTTTTAATAAACACAATATAGTTATTTTCGATACAAGTGCGAAAAAGAGGAAATTCGAAACGAGTGGCGATAAATTAAAACACGACCGAAGGGAGTGTTTTAAATCGACACGAGTTGCGAATTACCTATTCGCACGTGTATCGAACAACGTTTTACAGTACATATGGCACTTTAAAGTTTCGACATACGCACGTAAAGTGCTATTTTACGCACTAGTGCGGAAAAGTAGCCCCATATGTACTGTAAAGTAATATGTATACACCTACATCTTAGGTAAGTACTTTAAAATATAATTATTGAAAGTCAAAGCTAAAGCGAAAGCAATTAGTAGGTATTTAGTATAAAGTACTTAGGTAATAAATAGATTGGTAGGCAACAGTAGGAATAATCGTGTAGACGATTATTTGACTAAAAAAATGAAGACATGAACCAGCACGTATTAAATTATAACCTACCTTTTTCAAAATACCAGTACAGGAGTAGGTATTTAATGTATGAATATGTAGATTGTTCGTTATATCGGGCTGGTAAATAACAAGCACATTATCAAAATAACATATTTTTTTTTTTTTTTTTGTATGAATGGCTTTTGCTGCCAGGGCACTTTGCCAACGTCAAGTTTAGTTATAATATAAGGACAAACTCAGGAGTGCACCTAATATGATTTAGCCCAGAATTTTGAATTTAGAGAATTATACACTTAAAAAAAATAGTTTTAATAATATAACATTAGCAATAAACATATATAGCTGTACATACATACGAAATATTTATAGACTTATATTATTTTTATCAATAAAATATGCCAACAGTTTTAATACATTGGGTTCAGAACTAGCCAGAAGGGATTTGACATTACAGGGGAGGCAGACTTTGAATCTTATCAAGAGATCGTATAAGGAAAGACGGTTCAACGGACATTCGAAAAATATATGTTCAATTGTGCCTACACCATACCCACATTGGCATTCTGGGCTACCTTTTACATTAATCCTAAATAGAAACTCCGGAGAGCACACATGACCCAGCCTAAGGCGAATCAGAACACTTGTTACTTTTTTTTTTGAACCTATGTTTATAAAACCAAGGTTTACGATAAATATTTTTTTTTTAATTTGAAAGAATTGTATTATTATTATAATTATTTAAAATACTACGCGAATTCCATTGCACTGCCGTACACATCTTGAAGTCTTTTGTTAAGCAATACACACAGGGATTCTATTTTGGGAGCAGCGTGGTACGGTAAATTGTCTAAACTAAGGAGCATCAGCAAGGTAGTTAAAAGTGAATCAAGGATTTTGTCATCTAGTTGAGCTTTCCCGCGGAAAGAATTTTGGGGTTGACGGATAGTCGGAGGAGAGAAAGAGCTGGCACTGTCAGAGTGATTCTCTAGGTCTGCGTTCGGCTTTTCGCGGAGAGCGCAACCATTTACAGGATCAGGGATTCTGTAACTATTTATTAATGCTTGATGGGCTACCTTGTCATATCCCGGTTGAAGAGGAGCTCTGGGTTTCCTGGTGATAGTAACGGTTTTCTTGTAGGATGATGGAGTAGCAGATTCAGCAATTTCAGCGTAGGATCGTTTTGATGAGGGGAAGAGATGAGAGGCTTCACTGAATGATATGGCCTCCTCCGACATAGCAGCTTTGATTTTATGTTGACGGTTGTATTCTGGGCATTTTTTATCGTCAGCTGAATGGGCACCAGAGCAGAAAAGGCAAACTGCATCATTAAATGAAGAACACTGGGAGCTTAAATGTGGCTGGCTGCATTTTGAGCAGCGGGGCTGAGATCTGCAGTGAGCCATAATATGACCATATCTGCAGCATTGCCGGCATTGGATTACCGGCAAATTATATTTTTCGGTAAGAAAAGAGTTGTGGAAAAGGTACACTCTCTGGGGAATTTTTTGTCCATCGATTGTTACGACTACTGTTTCCGTGGAAACCCATTCATGGCCTTCACCCACCTTCTTTTTAGCGTTGAGTCGCCTCGCCTTTATAATATTTCCAAATCCATCGGGCGTTTTCATACCCGTCACTAATTCTTCGATGGCCAGATCTTTGGGCACATGTCGAATGATAAACAATCTTGCCACGTTGAAAGTCGGGATAAACGCAAGGTAACGAGAGTTATCTTTATTAACTATTTCTACGAACCTGTTAGCAGAAAGACCGTTAACAAAGTCAAGGCTTAACCGATTCCTGCCCACCTTACGGATTCCCCCCTCAAGCAAACCTTTAACATTAATAGAGCACAAATATTGCCCAAATTTCACGGGGTGAAGTGAAACGTCATGTGTATTATCGGGAGATAGATCCGACTTCATTTGCACGTGAATCACATACGGACCGACGTCCGATTGGGTGTAGCACTGCCTACCAATGGGGGGTGATGCTGATGCTTGAATCTTCGAAGATTGACCTACTTTTGTTTTTTTAGGAATGTCAGACGAGATATCTTTTAAATTAATCGCGGATCTTTTGAGGGAAGACGATTTGGCCATTACGTATTCTTCTTCCATATCAGGAGAGATTGATGCTTCGCGGTCTGCCGCCGGAGGACTTCGCGGGGAGTTTGACTCCAACGCAAGATTAATGGCCGCCATGGCCGGCCCGGGTGATGGGTTAGAAGAACCCATCACTCTGCCGGCCATATGAGAATAATCTGAACCCAACAAAATGTAATAAATATATAATAATTGGACAAATAAATAAATAAAATAATATTTGCATAAAATCCGCCCCTAGAATTAATAAATATAAAAATTTGGGCCGAAAAGATTTTAAACGTCACTACCCTTCCCGCACTCCAAAATCGAATCTCAAAATAACCAAAGAGCATATAATCACTACGTTCTAAGAGACGGAACTCCATAGTACGTAATTATTTGACAGTACTTGTCAAACGGTTTGGTTTGACGTTTATCGTCGGAGTTCCATTCATACCAACATAATGAAAAGTTTTTTTTCTGGGATTTTATGGCCTGGTTACGAGACCTTTAAGCCAAATGACAATTAGTTTATGGAAAGTAGTGCTGCGAAAAATCAATAATAGTGAGTTCTCGAAACGATAATAACCGACATGACAGAAAGTAGTGCTGCGAAAAATCGATAATAGTGACTTCCTAAACCGATAAAAACCGTCCGCTTGATAATCCTACTCCTCTCCTACTCATACATTTTTTTTATCGTAGAAAATAAAACACCAGTGAGTTTATAACAAAGTTTATTAATTTCTTAAGTTGATACTTGGTATATACATATTTGTTCTTATTGCACAATTTGAATACTGAATGTACAAATAATTATGCTGTACCTATATTTTTACACACTGAACTGTACAAAATATATTCAGGTAGAATTTAAAAACGGATACACTGTGCTCGTTACAAAATCAAATATTTTGGTCTAAAGATTTTTTACCCAATCTTAGAATTTAATATATTTAAATAGGATAAGGTAAACAAAAATATAACTGTAGGAGGGAAGTAGGAACTAACCGAATTATATATACCTAACACACTTAAGAATCGAAATTATATATGCCTAGGTAGGTAACTTTAAGCCGGATCTGCTGTGGACTGTGTGATGTGACCCTTATTAACCCCTGACACAGAATGGCTACATAAGTACAATCACCAAGTTAATACGAATAAAACAAAAGGCACGTATTTAACTGGTCAACTAATTAATCGAATTTGGGTAGGTAGGGCAAGCAATAAGAAGTTATAGAGGGAAAAGCTAGGAACACAATTTTTGACTCCGTAACTTTGTTTGGACTAGTTAGGAGGTGAACATATCAAAAGTCCCCGGCCGTAGCCGCGGTGCTGGGGGGGTAGAGGGGGCAAAAAAGGTCTCATTTTTCGGTTTTTCACTTATATCTTGGAAACTTTGCGTCTTAGCGAAATGACTACTAAGAAACACCAAAAGCTGATAAAATTTGTTACAAGTTTTATTCAGTCAAGTTTTTCGATATCTTGAATAGTTTTTGAGATATCCGCTCTTGAAAGTTTTTTCTTAGGAATGGTGGTGGACCACCCAACAAAAATAAAATTCAGCACCCCCGATTTATACGAAAATGATACCAAACATGGCCTAACAGCTTCACTGATGTAGATATCAAGATAAAATTAAAATCCCTGAATAAACTTTCAAGAGCGGGTATCTCAAAAACTATTCAAGATATCGAAAAACTTGACTGGATAAAGCTTGTAACTAATTTTACAAGCTTTCGGTTTGTCTTAGTATTCATGTCGCTAAGACGCAAAGTTTCCAAGACATTCCAAGATATCAATGAAAAATCGAAAAATCCGACCTTCTTACCCCCCTCTACCCCCCAGCACTGGGGCTACAGCCGGGGACTTTTGATATGTTCACCTCCTAACTAGTCCAAACAAAGTTACGGAGTCAAAAATTGTGTTCCTAGCATTTCCCTCTACAACGTTTTTTGAGCATTCATTTCCTGACCTACGTTTAAAACAATAGAAATGGGTACTAAAATTAATAGTTAGGCAACAAAAACGGAGCCTTAAAATATATAATATGAGACAACATTTTAATACCATTACAGCTTTTGTTTATTTTTAGGCAGGTACCAAATATTTATTTGCAACTGAATTATTATATTGGAGACTATTTATGAAGCACATTTTGAAAAGAAAACAGGATCGTGTAGTGACCAGACAAAATATTTTAAAAGAACTTAATTTTTTAATTAATAGATAGCCGTTTTCTTTTTAAAATGTGCTTCATAAATGGTCTCCAATATAATAATTCAGTTGCCAAATAAATATTTGGTACCTGCTTAAAAATAAACAAAAGCTGCAACGGCATTAAATGTTGTCTCATATTGATATATTTTAAGGCTCAGTTTTTGTTGCCAATCTATTAATTTTAGTACCCATTTCTATTTTTTTAAACTACTCAAATTCAATTAATTAGTTGACCGGTTAAATACGTGCCATGAATAAGTATTGTGATACAGCGAGGACTTATTACTTTAATGCTCATTGTTTTAGTTTAGATTATGTCACTGTTATTGTCTTGTGTTTTTTAAATAAATATATAAATATACCTATGTGACAATCTTTTTGTGAATAAAATGTACCTAATATCTTGACATGTAAAATATGTTCATTTTCAACAAGATACAAATAATCCTATAACTGTGTTCTAAGTAGTTTTCGTTATGGCAGTTATGAATTAGGCTTACTATTTATATCCTACTTCCCTCTGTACTCCTAGCTATGGTTTTAAGATGGCAAAAAGCTGAATAAAGTAAAGTCGATTACACTTTCTGGAGCTTCTTCAGCAATTCATTCTTCGTTGTAGTGTAATCTGTAACAAGTCCAAATTAATTTTAAAGAAACTCCGTAGAAATCTTTGGTCTCGTAAATGCATTATTCGTACAATGCAAACATAATACTACATCCGCGGAAAAATTAAAAGATGTATGAGAACCTTTTACCAAGTGGATGAAATTAGGTTTGTTTTAAGCAATGGTATGTATTATGCAGGCTAATATTAAAAAGTATTATTTGGTACCATTCCGCCGTATACATCCTTTAAACCGAAGATGAGATAATAATATGCTGTGCATAAATATGAACTTTGGAATTAATGCTTCAAACTACTGAGAGATAAACTTATTTTTAGGGTTCCGTACCCAAAGGGTAAAACGGGACCCTAGGGTTCCGTACCCAAAGGGTAAAACGGGACCCTAGGGTTCCGTACCCAAAGGGTAAAACGGCACCCTATATTACTAAGACTTCGCTGTCCGTCCGTCCGTCTGTCTGTCACCAGGCTGTATCTCACGAACCGTGATAGCTAGACAGTTGAAATTTTCACAGATGATGTATTTCTGTTGCCGCTATAACAACAAATATTAAAAACAGAATAAAATAAAGATTTAAATGGGGCAATAAAATTAAAGATTAAGTTGTATGGGACAACAAAGTTAAGCAACGTCGGACGTCGCGTGGTCAGTACTTGGATGGGTGACCGTTTTTTTTTGCTTTTTACCCTTCGTGCGCGAGTCCGACTCGCACTTGCCCGGTTTTTTAATATGAGTAACAAAACCGTATTGACTTACCAGCCTTTTCTTCGTTTTTCGATTATCAGAAGCAAGAACTAGAGTATCCCTAGATCCAACAGGTAGTTCGTCAGCAAGGCCCCTGCGTTTCGCTGGTATTGAAGCTGAAATTAAATAATCCGCATAATTATAGAGGTATTATTATACGAGCGTAGTAGGTACCTACGCGCCGTGTCGCGTACTACCTACGCAGCGCGTGCATTAAGGACGCGGCGCTGGGCCATCGTGAACGTGACCTCTGCTTGCCTCTGTTATTAGTACCTACCTACTTAAAAATGGAGACCTACAAGTATATGCTCTAGGAACCACGGACCGGAAGACGCAGCGTGGGAAGGTCCTCTACAAGATGGAGTTGCATGGGGTCGGCGTGTGCCCGGCCGCTGTGGAGATCGTTGAGGGAGGCCTTTGTCCATCAGTGAACGTTTTTCAGCTGATATGATGATGATGGAGCTTTCGGAAACCCGTCGCGCGAGTGACTAAAAATACGTAAAGGCTCTACCCATCCATGCAGTATCATACTATGACCGTGCTGTCGTGAACGTATCAAGCATGGAATGTAACGCGATACGGACTAAAAATATAATAATTTTTTTATAAGTTGATTTCAGCCTACCTTTAGTTCAGTCTTGGGTATTTTTGTTAAACTACCTAAATCAATTTCATTAATTTGGTAGGTACCATATATCAAGCTGAACTGATGATAAGAAGTGGATACCTATATGAACTCTTTGGTAGTCAGTAGTGACAGTAGTAAACCAAAACTTTGATCTAGATGAGTCCAAAACTTTAGGAGGGTGAATTACAGTCAGCAATTAGCTTTCCGGCGATGGTAAACTTCATGAGGTACCAGGTACATCCGCGGAAAAATCCAAAATAGGTAGCATTGGAGCCGATTAACTAATTTGAGCCACTTTCGGATTTCCGATTGAGTTGAAATTTTGGATACGTATGCAAATCGGATGACAATGCAATATTATGATAACATTGACCTGATCTCATGATGGAGACAGGAGGTGGCCATGTGAACTCTGTGATAAACGCCACCTAATTGTGTTTGGGCTTGTTAGAATTGTCTCGATGAGTATTAGTCGGCTGTGGAAAGACAAATACATTCTTACATAAAAGCTTATACCAAAAATAACTAATAACTAGTTTTTTGCCAAATACTTATTCCCTATTCCAATATCTTATACTGATAGGGTATGTCCATTCTAGGGGGCCTATTACTGGATTCACGTCCATTACCGGGGTTCCATTACTGGAGCTTTGGTGTCGATGACTGGAGAAAAAACCTAGTTTTAATTTGTTAAGTATGTGGAAACTAATTGCAGTATCTTTGATACAACACGCCTGAATCAGGAAAGACTGATAGGACATTCATCTTTTAACACGCTAAGCGGTAGAACTTTTACATGTATCAGGGAAATATCACAAATACTCAAAATTATATTTTCATTATTTACTTGAGGAACGAACGTGCGCACACAAGCGAGCGACGTGAAGTACTGCCGAAATGAACGATCGCCATCCATACGCAACGATAAAACTGTGCAAACGCATCGACAACGATTTTTCTGATATAAAGCCCTTGCTACACGGTCGCCGACAAGCCCCCAGACCGCGTGGCCTTGGCCGGTCCCGGACCGTGTAGAGAGTTGTTACCAACAAAATTTGACCAAAACTGACTAAGGACATACCAAGGTCAGACGGTTAGAAGGCTTGTCGGCGACCGTGTAGCAAGCCTTTAATTTGCAACTGCCACCGATCAACGATAATCGACAACGATTTGTCATACACACGGCAGATAAAACTGCGCAAATCGGACTGCACAGTTTTATCGCTACGATTTATCGTTACGTGTGTGGCCTGCATTAAATGTCCCATGATGGTTGCCTTTACTATACTACTTTACTATTACTATAATAAAATAAATAAGTAGTATGTGAGTAGGTAAAAGATAACTGGCCTTAACGTCCATCGATCTTGAGGTAACTCGGAACCGAACGAATGTGGCTTCGGAAGTATTTGTGTGTCCGACGTGGTATACGATCCCCATCAAGGCACACCAAGAGAAAAACTTCAGCAGCCAATACTTCAGTTTAAAATCAGGAGACAAGGGCTGCAACAAGACGCGCTAGTAAAAAAGTGACAACATTTCTTACTTTTTTTGTTTTGGTCTTGAATTACGTTTTGCAGTTAAGAGCATAAAAGTAAAATTTTCTTCTAAGACTAAGGTCTTTTCTTTGATTGATAGGTGATTTTCTTCTAATCGGTCTCAACAGCCAAACAGTTAAAACTTATTGCACAATTTTACTGAGCAATAAAATTGTGTAGATGACAAAACTTGTTATATTATTTTATTTTTGCTACAATTTATTTGAAATCCGTATTTTCCGTCATTAAATTTAGTAAATCACATAAAATAGGAATCGATTATCGTTCAAAAATGCTCCGAAATGTTTGACTTGGCAGAAAACCAAGCGTCAGAAACTCTGATCACATGTTGAAAATAAAAAAAAAGTTAGTTGGCGGGAATTGGATATGTATTATGTTCTTTCGCTTTACGACAATTTCATGGTGTAAATTGCCGTGAAAAATATAATTTATTTTCCTCGCAATCGTAGTGAAAAGCAGAGTGTACAACAAGGGCTATAAATGTCCATTTTTACAATTTTATGCCCTTTCATTTTTATAATTTTATGTCACTTTTATGCCCTTGTTGTACAATCTACTATTACCAACTATATTTGTCTGGTTGAACGAATGGTTTCCTTATATACACGGTGTAACATGAGGAAACCGAATAATTTTAACCACGCATTTCTGAGGTCAAAAGAAGGAAAGAATGTAACACGAGTTTAGGTCAATTTCGCCAAAAAAAATTTTTTTTGGTTTGTTTTTTAAAATTTTTGAATGTATTTGTACATAAATAATAAATCTTATTGGTAAATTTGTTACTTAAATTGATTTTTACATGTTTTTTTTCGTAAAACCTTCTTTTTGCAAAGTGTTACTTGTCACTTTTTGACATCTATCAATAAAGATATCGTCGGTGTACTTCCAAAACATGATAACTGACAAAATGGTCAAAAATGAGTTGTTTATATAGTTTTGTTCACATTTTATTGTTTTAAATATATATGTGATTTTTTTTTTATGTTTATTATTTACAAAGTTATAGAGTGTAAAAAAGTACTAACAGACAGGAAATTAAATATAGTGTACACGTAAAAAATAATAAGGGTATTTAAAACAACATATCTCGTAAAACTGGTCATGCAAAATATATAAAGTAACGTTAACATGTTTTGTCTGAATGTAGTTATAATTACCGTTATTAGTGTAGTTATTAATTAGAACCTAGTTAGAGTAACTGGTAAAATATCATAACATTATTCATTATTATTTACCTATAGGCATTTATTTCAATACACGATCTATTATACAACTAAATAATATTAAATTCACTTAAGACTGATTTAAGTATGCTCGGTAAACGCTAACAATATCAGTATCATAATTTTTTGAAGTAATTTAGTTAATAAGGAGTGTATTGTCATATGATTCTTCAATAAAGGAGAGAAAAGTAATATTAGAATCACTTATAACTGTTTACATGTAAATAATTACACGTTGCATGTAATTTATTACTTTTTATTTCTACGTTAGTGTTTAGAATTTGCTTATAATATCGTGTGAACTAGTATTTTTTATCACTGTCTTTTTTTTAAATTATATATAATTATTTTTATATGATTATAAACAAATACACCAAAATCAGTTCATTTTTTATACAGGTAAAACATGATAACTAACACATGCCATGTTTTTGTCGGCCAATATTTTATATTTTTCGGTTTAAAAATATCACTTTTATCAATTAATAGACAATTTTAATATCCAAAAATTTTAAGTGTGAAAGTAAATTAGTCAAAACGGGTTTCTAAATTCCCTTATTTGAGGACCAAACTTTCAACTCGCGATTTCTCGAAACTATGTTTCAGGTAGTTATCATGTTTTAGAAGTATACCGACGATATTTAGACTACGTCCCATAGCAGCAACATCACCATCAAAAAGGCCTTTTACATTATGTAACAACAAAAACTTGTTTATTTTGAAATTAATATTATCTCTGAATCTAGGCGTTTTTAAAAAAAAGTTTATAGGACATTTTTGTTTCTAAATATGATCAGGAATACGCTGTTAAAATTATTCGGTTTACTCATGTTACACCGTGTATGGTCTATTAATTTATATGCAGGATTTAAAATGTTAGAGCATCGGAATAAAATGGGATTTCATACGATTACTTTATCCCTAGGAGTAAAATGTTACTTTGAAAACCCATTTTGTTCAGCTGCGATTTTTTTTTATTTGGAAGCTTAAAAACCGGTCAAGTGCGAGTCGGACAAGGGTTCCGTACATTACGTCCGACTCATGCTTGACTGCACATTTCAGGTTTTCCTGTCATCTATAGGTAAAGAACTATTTTAACCAACTTCAATTTCATAGAAGGAGGAGGTTCTGTATTCGGTTGTGGCTATTTTTTTTCTATGTAGGTACGTTCACCGATTACTCCGACATCCGTAGTCCGATTTGAGTAAGTAATTCTTTTTTTTGTCTTAAAGTAAATTTTTTGTCCTTTTTAAAATAAATTATTGATAGCTTTAGGGCGTGTTGCCATGTTGAGTTTCCCCTCAACGACGACAACACGACCATGTGCACTCCTCATTTACCCGGGCTTGTGACCGGCTCCTTTGTGGACCACGGATGATCCGCAATGGAGGCTGAGTTTCCTTCTTGAGTTCGCTATAAATATAGTAGTTGGGGACATTTCCCTCCACCTCCTCATGGTCTTTGCTGGCTCGCGCCGTACATACCGAATCGCGGGAGCCGTATTGGGTACTTGCTGCTTCGGCTCATTTCCCCAAACTCTACGTTGCTTCGTGTCTCCCTACAAATCAATTCTTTTAGTGTCCCAGGCCTGAAGCCGAGGGCAGGTAGCCGCCGCGGTCGCATCTCTGGACGCCTCCGCTCGATTGAAGCTCCGCAGACTTATGGCCCGTCTTGCCGCGCTTACCGCAGCAACTGAAAACAGAATATCCTTTAAAAATTATATTAACATTATAACCTGAATATAGATGTCATGATTTAAAGATAAAATTAACCTGTTACTCTTTTTTTTTCAGTTTTTATGGGTACCTGGAAAGCCTTATGTATGCGTGGCTATTTGGCTTTGCCTTGCTGTTGTGCCATTTTAATAGCATCCGATAACGCTTCTTCTCGGGATGCCAAACTTTGATTAAGTCGTTGACATTGGCGTCGTATAAATAGGTGGGCCATAGTGGAGAAGATGTTGTCGAAAACAAAGGTCTTGTGTAACGCGCAATCGAACCATGTGGTGTCACATCCGGTATTGAATAAAGTCACAGCATAAACAAATACGTCTATTCTATGGAGACTTGTGCAAATATCGGTTTCCATTATTTCCGTAGCACGTTTTACTAGACAACATAAATTCTTTGAGGGGTATGTTAGGGATTGTTTTTCGCCCCACCACTCTCTTAGACGTATATAACTGTACGTGTCATCATTTTTTATGTCGTCTAGATCTGGGGTGACAGTCAAAGTGTTGCGGCATTGGTCGCATTCGTGCACTTTGGTAATTCGTGACGCTAAATAACCGCTGACGTATACAACTGATTGGTTCTCTATAGATACTAATTCCTCTTCGATTTCGTTAGTTTCCGGCCCTTCCGGTAGACTTAACACGGGGATTTCCTCGTCGCTTAAATCATCACCATTCTCAGCATCAATGGAGGCTTGTGGATTTTCAGTCGATTGAGGATTCTCACTCGAGGAAGGTTTCGACTCATGAGATCCAAACACCAAATTGTGAAAGTCTGTCAGCAGCATATTCCTATCTTTTTGACAGTTTGATCCTGCACTATGGGGGGCCGTCAGCCCAGTGACAACTGCAGTCTTCAGGGCTGCCATAAAATGTGTGCAAGTAGGGTTGCTATTTGTTGGACTCTGTTGTCGTATTACGCCAAATAAGTTCTCCAGAGAATCTTGGTTTAACTGGCGTAAGTTTAAGTATTTGAATCCCATTGCTCTGGTTTTCAGCCAAATCCCTCTTAGAGATTGTAATGACATCAAGTAACCTTGGATACACTTAACGTTTGTGGCGACAGTTCCAAATGTATTAAGAAATTTGGCTGTTTTTAACTTTCCTTCAAGTGCCGCCCACTCTTCCAAATGAGTCGTTTTTTGCGAAACATTTTGTCGCAAACCTTTTTTTATGTCTTCTGCGGATGATGGTCCATTGGTAAAGTCAAACAACCGGTCAAGTTCCTGTACCACTTCAGCGGTTTCTAACAGCTCAGCAGCTTGTCTTTCATCCCTTTCAGCTTGGGACAGCAGTTTTAGGACAGCGGCTACTGTGTTGCTCAACATTTGGGCAGCATATTTAACTCTCATTTTTGCCCTGTATTTCGGGAAGACATGCACAGGACTGACCTTTGATAAATATAGGAAGTTTCTATTTTTTTCCTCGACCAACCTGAGGTGAGACCACTTTGCCTTTTTTCCATTCCAAGACAAAACTCCATTGTTCAGAAAATTGTTTCGCAGCGATTTAAACAGATGTGGTATATCATATAGAGTAAATATTTCCTCCCCATCTAAAAAGAATGAGTTTTGTAACACGCTTGAAGGTACGGAAAATTTTTTCAACAATTTTATGGCGCCCATATTTGTAGGTCCTTGATCACAGACCGTAGCCAGTACCTTGTGCCCAGTAGCATTTACGGCAGTTATTATCTCTTTTATCAGTACCGACAATTTTTCAGTGGAAATAGTTCCTTTCACAAAGTAAAATGCTATAGGTTGCTTGAATTTTCGGTATATTCCTTGGAGCATAAATACCAAAGCATGGTCAGCAATATCACTTGATCTTTCAGTAGATCCAAAATCTCGGAAACCTTCTACATTTCCGGTAGATGAATTATATAGGAGCCTTGGTTTTAACGCGATTTCATCAAATAATAAGGCACAAACTTTTTCTTTTTCGTTTTTATGTTGGCCTGCCATTACTAAATGATCTAAAACCGATTTGTTGAGCCCTGGTTCCATAGGTATTTTTTTTAAGACGTTTTGCAACGTTTTGACGCTCGGTAGAGGAATAATATGCCTCAAATATCTATATGTTTTGGCAGATCTTTTCAGAATCGCCAAGCAAGAAATTTTGTTTTTTGTGGTCCACCGTCGTCCAGTTGGCTTCCGGGATTGGTTTTTGCTGGCTCGCCCATGAAGAGTTCCGTGACAGCAAGTAACATAATAAAATTGGGGTTTACGGTTTATGTTATGACGTATTAAAAAAAACTACTTACCAAATCTTGTTCAAACCAATTTTCGATGGAAATTTGCATGGTAATGTACATCATACATTTTTTTTAGGTTTATCATTCTCTTTATTTTAGAAGTTACAGGGGGGGACACACACATTTTACCACTTTGGAAGTGTCTCTCGCGCAAACTATTTAGAGTTTAGAAGAAAATGATATTAGAAACCTCAATCATTTTTGAAGACCTATCCATAGATACCCCACATGGTCGTATGGGTTTGATGAAAAAAAAAATTTTGGGTTTCAGTTCTATGTATGGGGAACCCTAAAAATTTAATGTCTTTTTTCTATTTTTGTATGAAAATCTTAATGCGGTTCACAGAATACATCTACTCACCAAGTTTCAACAGTATAGTGCTTATACTTTCGGAAAAAAGTGGCTGTGACATACGGACGGACAGACAGACAGACAGACATGAGGGGTCATCCATTAATTACGTCACACGTTTAGGGGGAGGGAGGGGGTCAAGAAAATGTGACATATTGTGACATGGGGGAGGGGGGGAGACAAACTTTGTGACGTCACTTTAACTTCATCAGTAACCGAAAATTGATGTAAATTATTTAGTTCGCTGTATATTTAAATAACAAGTTTTTAAAACGAAAATAGTTTTTAATCGTTTAATTTTCTTTCCTAAGCAGTTTTGGGTTATAAAATTACTAATATTTATATCGTCAGAAATATTTTGATAAAATATACTTGTTAACTCACATTATAGACGGGTCTAACGCGAATTATATTCAATTACCTTTATTTACCGACGTTTCGACACAGGTTTCACTGGTCCTGTGTGTGGTGGACCTGTGTCGAAACGTCGGTAAATAAAGGTAATTGAATATAATTCGCGTTAGACCCGTCTATAATGTGAGTTAATATGTATTCAAAACGCGAAAGTTTAAAATATACTTGGTCAAGCAGATCTTGTCAGTAGAAAAAGGCGCGAAATTCAAATTTTCTATGGGACGATATCCCTTCGCGCCTACATTTTTCAAATTTGCCGCCTTTTTCTACTGACAAGATCTGCTTGACCAAGTTAGTATATTAAAATAATACTTAGGTACTTACTTAATTCTATTTGGCGATTTCGTAGAAAAAATGTGACGTCACACTAGGGGTGGAGGGGTTTGCCAAATGTGACCAAGTGTGACAAGGGGGGGGGGAGTCAAAAAACATAGAAATTGGTGTGACGTAATTAATGGATGACCCCTGACGAATCTATAAGGGTTCCGTTTTTTTGCCATTTGACTACGGAACCCTAAAAAACACAACCGAATTGATAACCTCCTCCTTTTGAGATTTGAAAGTCGGTTAAAAAAGGTACCTTTATCCGGTTGAATGCCTAATAGTCCAGATTGCAGACAAGCTTGGCTAGTACTGGTAGATGCAGCAGCTGATGAAGTTTGTGCTGGAACCCAAAAAAATACATACCTACATTAAATTATCTAAAGAAATTTCACACGTTAAAATAAGTTTCAAAAAGAAATTACAATCATAGGTAGGTAGGTACATAATACATTAGTTAGTACCATCACTTATTTTTATTTGTCAGTCCTAGTAGGCGGAGGCGGTAAACCAAGTGTAAATATGTAGGTATGTACATTACTTTGAACTTATTCTTATCTGTTTTAGGCCCCCCCCACATCTAGCGTCCTTCGAGCGTCGGCGTCTGTCGGCGTCTGGTCAGCGCTATGGAAAATGACGTCGCTGCGCAGTTGCGTCGACGCTGCGTCGACGTTGCATCGAGCAGCGGCCATAGAATTGTAGAAGCCGACGCTCGAAAGACGCCAGATGTGGGGGGGCCCTTATACCGATCTATTTGACCTACTTATAGCTGATACTAATAACCTGCTTGAAGACATGCATATCGGCGTCCGCGTGAGAGCAAATCTCACTTATCTAGTAGGAGTAGTAGGTACCTAGTAAAGAGTCCTCAAGTAAACTATTACAAAGCAGTCAGAGCATGCGAAGACCATCAACTATGAGTTTCTCCAGACACGTCCTGCCTCGCACAGACAAACTGTGGAATGAACTGTCGCGTGTGGTATTTTCGGACCGTTACAACCTTCAAACTTTCAATAAAAGAGGCCTGCAATGAAATTACAACCCCTATGGTGTTGCGGGTATCCATGGACAACGGTAATCTCTTACCATCACGGTGACTCGTGTGCTCGTTTGCCTCCTATGTCATATAAAAACACATGTTCCAAATTTTATTAAAATACCCATAATCTTATAGTTTTGGAGTAAAATGACTGTGACATACGGACGAACAGACGGCCATGACGAAACTATGAGGGTTTCTTTTTTGCCATTTTGGCTACGGAACCCTAAAAATGTTCACAAATCGGAATATAGGTTTCGAATAGCAACGTGATCTTGAGATCTGTGTGAAAATACTTTTAAAACAAAACTAGCATATAATTACCATTTTCACTGGTATTAACAAAGTACAAAAAAATTCACTTCCACTTAACTTGTAGAGGAGATGTTCCTAGTTGACTACGGAATCCTAAAAAGGGTACAATACAATACCAAGTAACTAAAAAACCGGGCAAGTGCGAGTCGGATTCGCGCACGAAGGGTTCCGTACCATAATGCAAAAAAACGGCAAAAAAAAACGGTCACCCATCCAAGTACTGACCCCGCCCGACGCTGCTTTACTTCGGTCAAAAATCACGTTTGTTGTATGGGAGCCCCACTTAAATCTTTATTTTATTCTGTTTTTAGTATTTGTTGTTATAGCGGCAACAGAAATACACCATCTGTGAAAATTTCAACTGTCTAGCTATCACGGTTCGTGAGATACAGCCCGGTGACAGACGGACGGACGGACGGACGGACGGACAGCGAAGTCTTAGTAATATAGGATCCCGTTTTACCCTTTGGGTACGGAACCCTAAAAAGCGGCCAAGTGCGAGCCGGACTCGCGCATGAAGGGTTCCGTAACAGCAAGTAACATAATAAAATAGCGGTTCACGATCTATGACGATTAAACAAAAAACTACTTACTAGATCTCGTTCAAACCAATTTTCGGTGGAAGTTTGCATGGTAATGTACATCATATATTTGTTTTAGTTTTATCATTCTCTTTATTTTAGAAGTTACAGGGGGGGACCACTTTGGAAGTGTCTCTCGCGCATTCGCATTACATTAGAAACCTCAATATCATTTTTGAAGACCTATCCATAGATACCCCACACGTATGGGTTTGATGAAAATAAGTATGGGGGACCTCCAAAATTTATCGTTTTTTTTCTATTTTTGTGTAAAAATCTTAATGCGGTTCACATAATACATCTACTTACCAAGTTTCAACAGTATAGTTCTTATAGTTTCGGGAAAAAGTAGCTGTCACATACACGGACAGACAGACGGACAGACAGACGAACAGACAGACGGACAGCCAGACGGACAGACATGACGAATCCATAAGGGTTCCGTTTTTTGCCATTTGGCTACGGAACCCTAAAAAGATCTCTCCAAAACTCCATCACACCTTTACTTAAAAATGCCCAGTCGAGGAAATCAGCTATGTACTCTATTTTAATCTACGTCACTCAGTTTTATAGTAAGAAAACTATGAAACTTTCCATGCTTACTATAAAACTTTGCGAACGTTTTAATGATGACAGAATCTTTGGTGCAACCAAACCTAAATATGACTACCTAATTTTCTTGCCAGTTCGCAGACAATTCGCATATGTACTCAATAGGAAATAATAAACAAATAATTCAACAAGTAAATGAGGATGTTACTTAATATATAATACGCTTACCTTTATCCGGTTGAATGCCTAATAATCCAGATTGCAGACAAGCTTGGCTAGTACTGGTAGATGCAGCATCTGATGAAGTTTGTGCTGGAACCCAAAAAAATACATAACTACATTATCTAAAGACATTTCACATGTTATAAAAATAAAATAAAATTTGTTTATTGCAGACTTCTTCATAACGGTCCATACATGTTAGTACTTAATACTTACTATCTTAATAAGGAACTAAAATAAATTATTGTTATTAGAAATTATTCAACAAGTAACATCCTCATAATAATATGCTTACCTTTATCCGGTTGAATGCCTAATAGTCCAGATTGCAGACAAGCTTGGCTAGTACTGGTAGATGCAGCAGCTGATGAAGTTTGTGCTGGAACCAAAAAAAAAATACATAAATACATTATCTAAAGGCATTTCACATGATATAAAAATAAAATAAAATTTGTTTATTTCAGACTTCTTCATAACGGTCCATACATACGGTACTTAATACCTACTATCTTAATAAGGAACTAAAATAAATTATTGTTATTAGAAATAATTCAACAAGTAACATCCTCATAATAATATGCTTACCTTTATCCGGTTGAATGCCTAATAGTCCATATTGCAGACAAGCTTGGCTAGTACTGGTAGATGCAGCAGCTGATGAAGTTTGTGCTGGAACCCAAAAAAAATACATAACTACATTATCTAAAGACATTTCTCATGTTATAAAAATAATATAAAATTTGTTTATTGCAGACTTCTTCATAACGGTCCATACATGTTAGTACTTAATACTTACCACAGATCATATAATACTAGTACAGATACCCAATCCCATACTAAAAACGCGCACCGTCCTAAGTAGCAAATACTTGTAGGCAATTTTTTAGTTCACAGTAACAAACTAGATGGCGCACGGAGCCCCTCGGAGCTAATAAAACTCTTACGACAAACATGCGTTGAAATGGCGTCAAAACACCTCTCGCGCGACATCTGTTGTAGCTTTCACGGACTAAACCTACACATCACATTCATTTTTAAGGTCAATCATTACTAGATGGCGTCTCAGCCATCGGCGACAAAATTGAAATTTATTTACATATCATAATTTACGATTATGAAATCAATTTGACTTTTTAATTTTTTTGTTAATTTTTTTGTATTGTAAATAGAAGTTTGAATGGGTACCTACTTTAGTATAGGCGAAGGCGTCAAAGTTTCGTTACAAATCACAGGTCGTATTCTTATCGCTTACCTTGCTTCGGCAAATCAGCACGACAAGCGTTCGGGTAAACCAGCATAACTGTGACTTTGAGATACACAATAATAATGCATAATCAAAGAGGACTCTTATGCTGGTTTGAAGGTATCTAGTAGGTACCTATGCTTCACATTAGGGCAGAAAGAACACGGCATTGCGGTATGATCTGTTTTAATAAAATAATTCTTGGAGCTAAGCGTTGCATTGCCGCGTGCCGTCCACATGGCCTTGAGAGGCCCAAAGCCCAAGGTCGCGCCGACGAAACAATCTATTTTTAACGTCCGTTAAATAAAATCGAAAGTAATAACTTGAAAAAATATGCGCATATTAAAATCTAAATATATATGTGACGTTATCTATGAAAATGGATCTTATTGTCGATGGCGCTTACGCCATTATTGACGATGTTCAGATATAAATAAAAGGCCACGCGACGCCGTGCGGCGTAAGCGCCATCGACAATAAGGTCCCTTTTCATAGATAATGCCCCATATTAGTACCTAGAGATATAGATATAATACTACGCGGTATTTTCTTAGATTTATTATGAAATAAAAAACCGGCCAAGTGCGAGTCGGACTCGCGCACGGAGGGTTCCGCACCATAAACAAATATCGAGTCGAGCCAAAACAAGCAAAAAAACGGTCACCCATCCAAGTACTGACCCCGCCCGACGTTGCTTAACTTCGGTCAAAAATCACGTTTGTTGTATGGGAGCCCCACTTAAATCTTTATTTTATTCTATTTTTAGTATTTGTTGTTATAGCGGCAACAGAAATACATCATCTGTGAAAATTTCAACTGTCTAGCTATCACGGTTCGTGAGATATAGCCTGGTGACAGACAGACGGACGGACGGACGGACAGCGGAGTCTTAGTAATAGGGTCCCGTTTTTACCCTTTGGGTACGGAACCCTAAAAAGACCATGTATATAGGAAAGGAAGGAGTAGGTATTTTGTAAGGATCACAGATCATATGTGACGTTATCCATGAAAAGGGACCTTATTGTCGATGGCGCCTACATCGTTATCAACGATGCTCCGGTATAAATACAATGCCGCGCCACGCCGTGCGTCGTAAGCGCCATCGACAATAAGGTCCCTTTTCATAGATAATGCCCCATAAAATACTAGTACTTACATAGTACATGCAGATACCCAATCCGCCAATCCCATACTAAAAAAGCGCACCGTCCTAAGTAGCATATGTGACGTTATCTATGAAAAGGGACCTTATTGTCGATGGCGCTTACGCCGTTATTAACGATGCTCTGATATAAATACAATGCCGCGCGACGCTGTGCGGCGTAATCGCCATCGACAATAAGGTCCCTTTTCATAGATAATGCCCCATATATGTACGTTGCTTTGCGTGTTTTACATTCTATTTCGTAATATTGCAATAAAAAATGTGTGTAACGTTTTTTTTGCCATGCTTTTAAATTAATAAATAAACTAATTGTATTTCCGATTTATTCATTTTTTTATTTAACTACTAAAAGTTTTGTAGCTTATTCGCTACGGCTATCATGAGTTGGCATTTGACGTTTAGGTACGCTAGCGACTGCATGAAGTCGATCGCAGTCTATCTCGCTCGCACTCGCATTGATGTATTGGTGCGATCGAGTTCACGCAGTCGGTGGCGTAAAAGTCAAATGTCAATTAATGGTAGCCGTACTTGTCCTATCATGTACAGTCAGCAGCAATAGTTGCTAAGCGGGCGAGGTGTTCAAAATAATCTTGACGCGACTTTATTGTTAAGTGAATAAGAGCGCGTCAAGGTAATTATGAACGCCTCGCCCGCTTAGCAACTTCTGCTGCTGACTGTACCTAAGAAAATATATATACAAAACGGATTAGTTATTAAAAATGTTACTCGAGCGCGCCAGCTATTGATAGTGTCAGTCGCGCACCAAGTCTCAGAAATAAAAAAGAGGAGGGAAAATAATAAGGGTATGCCGGTTTCCATGGTCAGGGTGTTTAACCCGTAAGTAGCAGGTCCACAACGTTACAAAAAAAGTTACCTTGAATTACCTACTCGATCGATTTTTTTATATTGAAAATAAAGTGTTATTTATTTATATAATGAGACAGATATTTGTTCTTGAGTTATGGATATTTTCTGTGTATTTAAGTATTAATTGTATATTACACATTTGTATCGTTAGTCAATTTGTGTAAGAATGTCCCTATAATATTTATTTATTTATTAAACATTTATTTCATGTTAAAAATTTACATTCTCGTACAAACGGCAGTAACACGATTTATTTTGTAGTATTTTAAAATACAAAAAGGAAATATTTGCACTAAAAACAAATATTTACAGCCGGGCTAGCCCATGATAGGCACGACAGTATCTCGCGGCGAGATATATTGCCCGTCCCTCTTTTATTAACATGGTTAGAACTGTTAGAAGTTTCAAACCGTGCATGCTGTCCCTGTCGCTCCTATTAGAAAGAAGAAGAGGACGGCACGAATGACTGTGGCGTTCAGCGTTCACGCCTATGTACCTAGTTGTATGGTAGTTTTCGTAAGCACACAGACGCACCTTACAATTAGTACTTAATCCGAGTGTGCGTGTGCACGTCGCTGTGCGGCCTTGAGACGCTGGAGCGATTGAGGACATAAGTACTCGTATTAAATTAAAAATAAATACAAACCTATAGATATAACACACCGTATTGTCAATTCAAGTTTGCAAACGCGCACTGTGTTCAGTTTAGAAGCGAAACATCGACTTTTGACCAGTCATGGCGGTCATGACCTTGCATTGGAAATACGAACACCTAGGTAGCATTTTTTTCAAGGATAACTCACATGTCACACCGTGGCCAGTCCATGACCAAATCATGACCACCCTCATACTTCCCGTCGTAGTCATGAGTGCAGTCATTGTCGGAGTTTGTCCGTCAACAAAAATTCGACTAGGCAGGCCCCGCGACCCGCGAACACCGAATATTGCAAATTTTGGGCTCTTTTACTCACATTAAGTTGTAATTCGAGTGACAGAGATAGTTGCATGAGTCATACCAAGCATATTTTATTAGTGTTATTTTAAACATCAAACTTCTATTAGATTATGTAATTAAAAGAACACTTGCATAGTCTGTGTTATCAAAATCGCTGTCAATTTAGTTTGTTCTACCTCATGAAGTTTACAAACTTCGATTTTCGCGGTTTAAGCCGATCATCGTTTACAACAAGGAAATTAATAAACTGTAGACCTCGCGAGCATAGCTTAAAACTGAATAAAAAATATATGGGTACGCCGTTTAGAATTATTTAGAAAAACTAAATTAACAAAAAGTTTATAAAAGATTGGAAAAATGAAACGAATACGTTTAACCCGTGCTTTGCACAAATAATAATACATACTACAATAATATAAGTGTAAAAATTTACAAAAAGTTAGCAGCGCACTTTACTGGGGTTCGAACTTGGAACCTCCATGCATCAAAGCAACTGTTTGCAAACTGCGCCATGATAGCACTTAGCCAATTTGACGAAATTTGGCTACTTATATTCGAGTAAAAACCTACATACATATCTAAATACCGCCTATACAACATTTCTACATTTTTGCCAAGCACTGTAAATATATCTGAAAAAGAAAAGAAATGCTCTTATAATATTGATACGACTACATATTTGTTTCCGCAATTTTGAAATAATCACATTAAAAAAAAAACTATTTTATCCTAGAATCTGGTCACAAAATTTGATGAGAATCGGTTGAGAATTAAACCGAGGAGAACGTTCTCCTCAAACGAAATTTGGCGCGAGTTAAAACGGAGACCTTCGCAAACGCGTCGGTCAATAAAGGAGTAAAATGTGCGTTTGACTTGGACATCAAGCGAAATAAAAACTTGCATTGTGTTTAAAAACAAAGCATTCATTTCTTTTGAAAAACATCGGCTTACGAGTTTTTTTAATTTATATTTTAACGTCAGGCCTACTTTTAAAAAAATAGGTACTCATTTAGAGTAGGCCTGTTTATTGACCGATCTATTTTTTTTACATTATGTACTAAATTTCGTAATTCATAACTCAAATGTAATTATTCTAAATCAAACTCCACATATTAGAACCGTGGTGGCTCCATCTAGTGAGAATATTCAATATTACTTCGACAGCTCCACATAACTGTCCTGCGCTGTTGTTCATAACGTAGTCAGTCGCGATATAATTGTGATTTCAAATTTCGAAAATGAATGCATTGAATTCGTGTTGTTATTAATGTTTGTATTTCATTTATAATGTTTTTAATTTATGACACTTTAAATGTCTCTTAATACATCTTAATCTGTAAGATAAAAATTTCGTTATCGCCGATTGTGACATATAGCGCCATCTATGATATCGATTTAAAAAGAATTATACGGCCTTCGGAATGGGAGGGCATGATACTTACTATCTTAATAAGGAACTAAAATAAATTATTGTTATTAGAAATTATTCAACAAGTAACATCCTCATAATAATACGCTTACCTTTATCCGGTTGAATATTTTTATAAGTTATTAATTTTAATTTACAATATTATAATATATCTATTTGGCTGGAGCCAGGCATATACACTACTAATAATAACTACATACACCATTGAGTGTACCCTGGTCCGGTGCACGAGAAGCTGACTATCAAGCCTGTCAGCTATAACTGCCGGGAGACTGTTGCGGCTGTCCCGCAGGCGCCGCAGCACGTATAATAAGTTTAAAAAAGATATTACAAACATACCTGGTAGTGGTAAGTGAAAGGTACATATTACATTACCATCACTTATCACTTTTATTTGTCAGTTGTAGTCGGCTGTTAACCAAGTAGAGTATGTACCTATACTACTTCCATACTATAGCTGTAAAACTGTGGCCTTTTTCCAGTGATAGAAACATTTCTGTCACGTATATGGGACTCTTTTTATCACTAATATATATAAGTAGTCGCATATATGTGATAGAAATGAAATTTATTTGTTGCTGTGCTGGACCTATCCACTGTTTTAAAGGATAATTAATAAATATGTTAACTAATAAAAAGTTACCTCGTCTACTTGCTACATGTTGAGGGAATCCTCTTAATTGATGGTCTGTCAGTGGAGGTGCGGCAAGATTTAATTTTGGATATGCTCTTTTTTTTAGCTTATTTCCTGTCTTCCCAAAGTCTCTCCGGTCAAAGTGGTCACCACAAACATGACGTAGCTCATGCAACTTCTCTATGGGGACATGAATCAGATCTTCTTTTCCAACCAGTCTAAGCCAAGTTTTACACCTGTAAACCAATAATTTAAGTACTTTAGAAAGGTAGCTAAATATGAAAATGAATTACATCAAAGCTTTTGTAGTAGGTAAGTAATTAAACTTCATATAGGAACAGACTACGGTCTATGATGTCACCCTAGAAAGTCTAAACCAAAGTTCTATGGGCGAGCAGTACGTGCTTGCTCCTCCTATTTGAATCCCTTGCGGCATTACGGAGTGAAGGATTCGAACCGGCTTCTCAGTCGGCCTTCAGCTTACGCGGCTAACAAATCAAAATGTTTAATAAAGTAATTTGATTTATTCCCTAGTTGTATTTAGGAACTTGTTGACTTACCGCAGTTCATCCTTGGGAAATTTGGCAAAGAAGCCTCCTCTGAAAATTTCTCTCACGCCGCATATCTCACAATATCGGCTTTTTCCGACCATTTTCACACACACAACAATCCAATGTAGGATTTCAAATTTTTGCAAAATGGTCGACTGACACTCGTATGTACGCATTAATGTCAAGTTCCGGTTCCGGTCCGGTATGTTGTCGCCTTGCGAACTTTATCGCCACATATTTTTTGTCAATAAGGGAGTTTCCAGAGACTGAAAATAACATATTTAAACCACCGACAAACTTCCGAACTACGTCACTGAAAAAAATGAAATTAAGGGTACGTTCGAAAAACATGATTATGATATAATCACATTTTTTGTTTAATAATTATAAGCAACAATTTAAATATGGTTTACAATGAGCTATGGTAATGGAACTAATTTATGTAAAATTATAACTTATTCTTAGCTTTAGCTAGGTAAATTTAATCAGTGTTTTTTTTAATGCATTGTGTAAAGAGTCGGACGTATAGAAATAATCTCATGATTTCTGAACGTCACTTACATGTCACTTGCAAAACTTTGGAGGTACGTTTCAAAACAAATACATTACGAAATATTGACTGCAGAAATGCTACACAATCAAATAAAAAGTTCGTCTAAAGCTAATAACAGACTATCGGACCGGACCGCAACCTTGGAGCGTCGCACCCATAAGTAAGAGCGAGAAACATATATATACTTAAGGGTGCGACGCTCAAGGTCGCGGTCCGGTCCGATAGTCTAAGGGCCTACCGCGAACCACGTTCGACGTGTTACCTCCCTGTCACACTTACGTACGAATTTACAACGGAGAGGCAACACGTCTAACGTGGTTCGCGGTAGACCCTCTGTTACTACTATAACTGCCTCTGCAAACGTCTCGATAATCGCATGCGATTTGATCGATCCATGTGTTTCGTTGCGTTGCTCCTACCAACAGATTTTATTTAGTTATTATTATTAGAGTTTAGAAATGAGCTTTTATAATAAATGAAACAAAAAAAGATAAAATTTTAGAGGTATTCGGAAAGAGAAGAGTCTATTGAAATTGAAAATGGTTGGAAAAGTGGTGAAATGATACTCCAAAATAAGATCTTTAGATCTTGTATCGCTCTAAACTATTGTATCTCACTAGGTTGAGTTAATATAGTTGGTCAAACCAATTTGTCAGTCACAGTCAGTAAGAACCAGGTAAACTATACTTGGTCAACCAGATCTTGACAGTAGAAAAAGGCGGCAAATTTGAAAAATGTAGGCGCGAAGGGATATCGTCCCATAGAAAATTTAAATTTCGAGCTTTTTTTTAGTGACAAGATTTGGTTGACCAGCTATATAATACTCATTACTCATCCTTTCCTTTTGGGTGCTAGTACTAGTGTAAGACAAAGATAGTATGATTCTCTGTCTATGTTTGTAATGAGACAATCCTTTGACAAACTATAAATGCCACCGTCTTTAGAGCCCTTAATAATGTGGCGGTGGTTAGCAGTTTTGGAGCATAACCTGGTTTGACATTTGACAGTTGCTAAATTGACAGACTGACAGCCGTCACGTCGGCAGTGACAGTAGCATGGTCGCAAAGTCACAAACAAACGAAAACAAGGGCCCGCTTCGAGTTTGCGCGGTGTCGTTTTGCTGTTATAGTAGTTTGAAAATGTCAATAATAGCGATAATGAAGTATACAAAACTCAACATCGCTATCTCTCAACGCGCATGCGTCTTTACGCATTGGGATATAACGTGGAAAAATCATTACAGTGCATGGAAAGCCCTGCATAGCTCGGCCGTTCGCTCGACATTTTGGCGTAAAAGATGGCCTTAACCTTACACGAAAGCTTTGAAAGGTGTTGCCGACTATGTGCGGAGGAGCAAGAAGTGACTATAATGATATTCAGCGCAGAAGCCGAAGCTATGCTTCTGCAGAACAAATTGAACAAGTACTTGTTAATTGAGGTAAGTTTTGTTGAATTTAGCTGGCTGAAACAACTGTTCTTGCATTCGAATTAAAAAGAAAATGGTATTGTTCATTAAAAAAACCAGCCAGTCACCATTATGTATATTTTAATTTGAAGTGTGCATTATTTTGTATCTACCTCTGCTGTGGTTATTAGTATCACTCATAAGAAGGCCTACAACAACAACATCAATTGATCCCATGCCCCATTGAATGTGTTAAAGTTAAATAATCTGTTTTATTTTAAATATTTTTATACATATTATTTTGTTGTGACCAATCTCTGTATCAATATTTTATAACATTATTGTGCTATAAAGAACAAAAAAACAAACCAATTAATCTGCCATATACACTATCCTCTTAAGTCCTTGCCTACTTGTACAAATTAAATTCAAGTTTTGAACTTGCATAGAAATAAAAGACAGTAGCACAAAAATTTCCCTAGGTCCTATGAAGCTATATACTGTACATATATTCCATATATGTATAATACTTGTCTTTCCTCGGTCCTTACCATATACCAAATACCTCTTTTTCTCTATACCAAATTTCATCTAAATCAGTTCAGCAGTTTAAATGTGAAGAGTAACAAACAGACAGGTAGACTAGATAGAGTTACTTTTGCATTTATAATATTATATCACAATATACAAATACAAATTTCTTTATTAACCAAGTAGAGCTAGCAAGATTGACAAAAGTAGGTAATTATACATGTATAATACACATGTTACATTACAGGATTAACAGTAGCCCTCACACTAGGTCAAGCCTGTGTCGTGAGGACTGTAGTGAGACAGTAATATTTAGCAGGAATTAACAAAACAATTAGCAAGAATTTTATTTGACAATGTTTTTATTCACAGGTAGATGAGGAAGACAAACTGCCTAAAAATATTTGCATCAGATGTAGTGAGACAGTAATATTTAGCAGGAATTAACAAAACAATTAGCAAGAATTTTATTTGACAATGTTTTTTTCACAGGTAGATGAGGAAGACAAACTGCCTAAAAATATTTGCATCAGATGCTGTTCCAAATTGCAAACTGTCTGTGAGTTCATTGACACGGCCCGCAAGGCGCAGGAGGTGCTGCTCAACCAAAGCATCATACTGGACCAATTCGACCCCCCCAGCTCCCAGAATTGTATGGTGCAACCTATAACTGAAATAAAATCAGAAGTTGAATACTCCGATGATGAAAACCACATCACTGAAATGGAAATTAGTGTCGATCCAATGATGATTCTTCAGAATTCTGACAGTTTATTGTCTCCTAATGTAGAAGAGAGTACAGAAGATAAATGTAATGATCAAGAAGAAGACATAACACACCTGCACAGTGTAGATGGTGAGAATGTAACTATCAAATTAATCAAAAAAGGTGATGCACCTACAGACCAGTCCGGACCAGGTTTAAAGAAAAAGAAAATTAAACCATTCCCATGTATTACATGCAAAAGAAGTTTTTACACAGAGTTGGCTTTGAAGAATCACTCTTGGATACATTTCAATGAGGAAAGGGTAAACAAGAAATTTAAATGTGGCACTTGTGAGGAGAGCTTCGACTACAAGTGTGATTTAATTGTGCATTTGAAGAAACACCGAACAAACGGGATGTGCACAATATGTGGTAGATGGTAAGTGCCTAAATACATAAGATAGAAATGCCTTAGATGCCTAAATAGTTCCAAACTTTTGACAGTGCCATTATAAACTAAGCTATTTTTGGCCAGAGGTCAAGCGCTCATCATTTTCATTGCGTTGTCCCAGCTTTTTGCCATGGCTCATGGGAGCCTGGGGTCCGCTTGGCAGCTAATCCTAAGAATTGGCGTAAGCACTAGTTTTTGTGAAAGCGACGCCATTTAACCTTCCAATCCAGACTAGTAAACTAGCCCTTATTGGGATTAGTCTGGTTTCTTCACAATGTTTTCTACAAAACTTCTTTTTGTACGAGCTGGGATTTTAGGGGATTGTAAGTCACACATCTTTACCACTAGGCCACCAGAGGTAACTGCTATGTAATGTAAATGTAGTATGTATTAAAAATATATTTTCCTCAGTTTCAGAACAGACAGAACTTTAGCAGCACACATGACTGTCCACATGGCGTCTAGTAAAGCATACACTTGTAAAGTATGTGGAAGGTCATACAATACACGGAGTAACTTGAAAACACACAGCATCACGCATAGCAGCGAGAGGCCATATCATTGTCACCTCTGTAAGAAAAGTTTCAAGAGAAATCAGGATTTAAAGGTAAAACAATGATTCTAACATTCCATGATGTAATAAGAGAACGAATTCACTTCAATGAAATTTAATTCAATTGCAATAGAGTTGTACTTATTTGTTTTGTTTCATTCTTATTTTCCTACATCATTGCAACTTGCAAGGCATTGATACAAATAACTGCCAGTTTATCTTGTATGGTGGGAGACTTTAGTTAGAGGTTACTATATTGAAAAAACCACACGAAACATACAATTACACCAGCTTTTATTTAACACTGCTTTCTCATAACTATCTAAAAACTTGAAAAATATTTTAGTTGCGATCATATTCTAGTCTATTTTTTATTCGGTAAACTAAAATGACATTTCATAGTATGAACATAAAATGTCATTTCATAATAATAATTTCATTGATTTGTTATTTTAATTTTGTAAGAGCGGTTCTTATAAAATCCTATTCAATTACCAATTTAATTACAGTTCCACATCAATCAACACACTGGAGCGAAGCCGTACAAATGTCCATTTTGTGATAAAAGCTTTGCAAGCTCCGGGAACTGCTACTCTCATAGAAGTCGGATGCATCCTGGGCGTCGGGTCGATGCCAAGGTTGGTATAGTCCTTTACGGATGATTGATTGCTTTAACACATTCACTGCCACCGACGCACATGTGCGTCGACCGTCATACCAGTTTGTTCCTAGGCCACGCCCCCTGGTAGTGAATGCGTTAAGAAGGGTCCAAAGTATGTACGACATACTTATCTAAATTCAGTTATTAATATCTGGGTGACCGAGCTTCGCTCGGAAAACATATAAAAACTCGAAAATGCGCGTTTTCCCAGAGATAAGACCTAGCTAGAACGATTTTTCGCCCCCGAAAACCCCCATATACCAAATTTCATCGAAATCGTTAGAGCCGTTTCCGAGATCCCCGAAATATATATATATATATAAATAAATAAATAAATAAATAAACAAACAAGAATTGCTCGTTTAAAGGTATTAGATAGTGCAATCAGGCCGCGGTCTGGAAGGTCGTTCGTACATTTGACCGAGTCAGTAGTGATCTGTCATGTATGAATGGCCTTGACTTGCCGCTCGCCACTCCGCCGGTCCCATACATCCAGGGTCCAGGGCTATAACCGCGAAAATCGAAGTTCGCAAATTGCGGGCCCTCTAATTACGCCTGCATTGGGGTCACATTGGAGTAAAAGAGAAAGATCCCCGCAATTTGCGGTTTTCGCGGTAGGCCCCCAGGCAACGGCTTTACACTAAAGGGGCCCACTGATTAACAGTCTGCCGGACGGTATCGACCTGTCAGTTAAAAAGTTGAGAGTTCCGAACAACTGACAGGCCGATTCCGTCCGGCGGACTGTTAATCATCAGTGGGTCCCTTAATAATGTCGGTCGGCTAGCATTTCATGCTTTAATTCGTCGACCGCATTATTCGAATGAACCAATATGATATACAGCACCCTCTATCTGCATATATAGAACATGTCTTGTCCGTCTTCTGTTTGTTGGTGGTCAAAAATTGCCGAAAAAATATGACTTGGATGTTTTAATAACATAACTTCCGTGAGACAAAGACATAGTAAATATATTAAAAACGGGTCACTCACGTATTTTAAGTCGAAAAACGCTCGACATGTTTCACTTCGTACCGAGAAGTGTCATCAGGAGCTTGCGTCTGCGCCGGTCCGTCACCGTAAACGCAAGCTCCTGATGACACTTCTCGGTACGAAGTGAAACATGTCGAGCGTTTTTCGACTTAAAATACGTGAGTGACCCGTTTTTAATATATTTACTATGACTTGGATGTTGATGTTACGAACAATCTCTAGAAAAACTTGAAAAATAAAGCAAACTTTTATATATAAATCGCAGGTTCGGAGACGCATGGCAGCGTCCCTGGAGACGGGCGCGGGCCGCGCCGCCGCGCTGCACCCACGCCCCATCGCGCCCAAGCCGGCGCCGGCGCCCGCGCAGCTGACCTCCGTCAAGGGCATCTTCAAGTACCAGTGCAGCCTCTGCAACCATAGCTTTATGAGGAGAGACAATTACACGGTATGTTGACATTAACCTTTTGGACGCCAATGACCGAAATATCCGCACCGTAGGTTCAACGCCAAAGACCGATTAATCGGTCACAGACCACAGAGCGACATCGACTTACGTTCATATACATAAAGTTCAACTTCAGTTTTGGCACTTCAATGATGTGGCGTCTGAGTGACAGCTTTTGTGTTTGACACGGCGTGGAAAAGGCTAAGGTAAATGAACTACCGCCTGCGGTACGGATACGACGTCTAAACCTAGAGGTTCGTTTCCTGCTTGTGCTAGTGGCGCCCCCCTACGCAAAGTTTTGCGTAATATACCCTATTTATCAAGTACTAAACACCAAATTTATCAACAGTAAAGAATTAATTTAATTAATTTCGTGTTAATTTGTTCCAGTATCACATGTATCAGCATACGGGTGAAAAGCCATTCCAGTGCACGTTCTGCCAGGGCACGTTTGTGACGAGGACAGGACTGTTACTGCATCACGACAAGGAGCATCCTGATAGCGATCGGCCCCTTGCGCTGCTGTCCAAGAATGTGCTATTAAAGTAATGCTAGTAGTCGATATACAAGAGGCGCCCCCTGTCTATGTAGAAGTAACACTTTGGTGGACCTTAATACCTTGAAATAGGATTGAATAATGTTCTGTCTGCTTGTCGACGCTAGTGTAGGTTGATTCGCCAAAGATAATTAGCGTGAAAAAAGGGTTAATGTAATTTCAACCTTAGCAATCAGATTTAAGGTTGAAATTAGATTGATTGGTCTTTCGGGAAGTGACTCGTCCAACCTGAAAAAGGGTTAAACAGATGATTTATTGGTGAAATTCTGTAGTATCAAACTGTGTATGTGTGTATAATAATTTCTACTTGTTCATTACTTTTTGTGACCTTTTGATATATTCACGTCAGCTTTGTTGGATCGACCTGCAACTGTAACGAACTTAAATTCAGTTGTTAATTATCAATTACTTGAATTACGAAAATTCCTTTAAGCAACTACAATCTACATAGACGAGAGGCTCTTCTTATTTTTTTACTTAACATTTAACTGTATTGAACAAGTATTTATTAGCTTTATTCCTAATTACATATTCCATACGAGTCAGCCTTTTGGCAGCATTTGGATTTCTGTGATTAAACACTACACCGCAATAATTAGTCATTTAAATTGCATGCTAGTCATCGGAAAGCATGATAATTTCGTGTCCCCACATGCTGTTCCCACTGGTAACCCAACCCAACAGTCTTATTCCAACGCACTGGGAATAACCAACAGTTCTATTTCTGTTAGTGTTAATAAAAATTTACGTATTAAGTCGTTGATAATTTTGATAAAGTAGAACTGGTTTTCTACAATTGCTAAGCAGCCGCTAGTGCCATAACATATCAGATAATCATATGGTTCCAGCCGGGAACCAATTACTTGTAGGTAGTCTAATAAAAATGTTACAACAAAATGATTATTACAATTCAAGTTTAAACTCATGCTAGAAATTCCCAAATTGAATAAGAATATCATGGAGAGCCATATTTTGCAAGTTGGCTTTTAAGTGTTCCTGGCCCATTAAAAAATCTTTTCACTTTCTTTCCATATTACTGTGTAAATATAACTACACCCAGTTGTACATTTTGGCATTTAGAATCTCAGAATTGAAGAAGATAATAACTTTATAGGAAAATACCTAAAGTATGGACCTACTTACATATTTTTTTCCTATGTTTTTTTTGTTACTGTATTATACTGATGCTGTGTCAGTTATTTCCATAAATAGGTAGTTTCAGATTAAATACCTACACCTGAATTTAATGTTACATTCAGATGTTAAGTAACAATTTACCCCTGTCATAGTTTATTTTCTTACCTGTGTTAGCAGATCGTATATATAAAAAAATACCTACCTAGTGTCCTAGTACCTTAAACTACCTAGTCAAATAAACCATGAATAAACCCGTACAAAAATGGTCCCCCCACATTATGTCACCTAGCTAATGTGTGAATGAATATAATTAAATATGCATTTGTTTATTGCTTTGCTGTTGATTTTATATACTTGTGAGCCAAGGCAAAAAACGCAGTTTATACGTGTAGGAAAGTACGTCCATGAATAATCTGTGAAACTATGATTAATTTAAATAGTAAGATTTTACAATATTTTAAGCAACGAAAAATAAAAATAAAATACAAACAATTTTAGTGTTTTATATTTAAGAACCTAAGTGACCTATTGAAGGTAGCTAAAAAATAATGTTAGTTATCAAATAACTCCACAATTTTACCTACCTACCTACCTACTACCACTACTACTTCAGCGGCAACAAGAAATTTCCTACTTGGCCTATTTGATAAAATAAATAAGCTACGACATCCTACAGCCGGTGCGATGATACAATCATGTGTCCTTCATGGAAGCAATGTACTAGGTTCCTAAAGGTTTCAATGAAATTAAAATATATTAACATTATGTAGCTTTGGTCAAATTATATTAGTTAGTCTGTGCGGAAAGAGAAGAGTCGTGAAATGTATGGGAACCAATACATTCCACGACTCTTCTCATTCCGCAAAGGCTATATGTAATTATAAAATAGTAATTTATTCACTAGTGTGCAAGTCAAGTAGCCTCTAAAGTGCTCTAGAGTCTAGACTCAGTCAGTCAGTTCAGTAGTATAGTACATATTAGCAGTCATAGGAAGTTTGTGAAATTGTGACAACAGTGACCTTTCAAACGACCTCCAAACTCCATATCGGTGACGTCAGAGTCGTGAGACGTTTTTTTAAACGCTTTGCTGTTTTTGTCTTGGGAATTTATTGAAAGGTATAGTGATGATTTTTATTATTTAAATTGGTCACATAACATTTAACGTTGTTTAATCGAATTCAAATTTTGTTTTAGTAAATCGGTCAGTAGAAAATCTCTTGATTTTGATAATATTTTTTTAGTTTTCCGCTGTCGACACTTTGGGAAACATGTTCCAAGAAAACAAAATTCTTAAAAACGACTCATGTTGTAGTCAATAGAAAATGAATGCGCATGCGTATATTTTCCGTCAAATAGTGTTTGGCGCGCTGGCTGATAAGCACAGGCGGTTGATCACGATGAAATTATTTTTTTTAGTTGCACGACAGATATCTTACATTCCTCACGTGCCTGAGCGGTTTAATTTAATCTTCTTCATTTGCAAGTTGTAACGAAAATGAGTAGTGTCGAATTGGCCAATAATAGAAGAATGGCACGACAGAATGGGATCGTCCAACCTTTACTTACTGGTAAGTTAAATAAACATTAAATTGGAGCGAATTTTAAATGTGAATGATTAAAGTTTCTATGGACTATAACTTTCTTCATATACTTTATAAATAAACACAATAACGGGAGTTTTGTTAATCTATCTAGGTTAGAAAGAATGTTGTTATTTACAGCGAACATTACAATTTATTTATTTTAGCATCTATTTAATCTATTACGTTCTATTATTTTCATCTATTACATTGATGAAATTTGTTTATTCTCTCTCAGGTAAGATTTCTAAATACTTTTGTAGATGTGATTGTAGAACATGATATTTCATAAATATGAAATATATTGAAATACTATTACAATTTTAATTGTTTTGCCAGTACATGGTACATTAAGTGTTTAAGAAATGTAGTTTATAGGTAAGTATATTCATAATTTCAAGTGATGCTAAGAATATCTTCAGAGAGGTGATTTAGTTACTCAATAAAAATAATTAATTTTGATATCAAAGCCCTTAAGTAGTGAAATAAGTAGGTACTTACATGTTAAAATAAAATTAATGTTAAAGTAAAATGTTATGTGGTGCAATAATTTTCTTAATAAAGGCAACTAATTAAACAATCTAAGTAATAGGTATAAAGCATACATTATTAAAGTTAAATCTTATTAAACGTCATATCACAAATCAGAGAAATTGAAAAGAGCGAATGAGTTACCCTTTATAAATAGAATGAGTTACCTATGCCAAATAAAATTTTAATTAAATACAATGGTATTTAATTAAAATTTTATTTGGCATAATTCAACTCAACATAATGATGTTGAGTTGAATTTTCTTTGTGTAGTATTTAAGATGTTAGTGAAAATGCTAATTAATTAATATTTTTTACAGGTTTAAATTTATACAAAGTATGTCAAGCATGTTTGGGGGGTTTCGTTTGATGAATGACTTTGTGTTTCAATGTTAAATAAATAAATAATGAATTACTTACTACATCTTACAAGGTTGTTTCTTCATTGTGTAGGTACTTTTGAAAGTGAATTTAATTTTTTGAGTTAGCTTGTAACCAGCCAGACATTTGTTAACACTTTCACTCCGGCATCAATCTTTTTGACCCGTTGCGGTATGGTTAATTGCGATATTAACTAATACCATAGCAAATTTATTAATAAGATGTGCCTCTGATATCATACATTACCTGTTTGATACACTGGCTACACTAGAGATGTAATGAGAGTTATGAAAATTTGATACTGTTGGTACCAAATTTCTTACTTTTTTATGTGATCAATATTTCATTACCATAATTAATATACTATGATATTATTAGCATAATTTAATTACAAAAAAGTATTGTTCTTGTTCTAGATCTTTACCAAATCACCATGGCCTATGCTTACTGGAAGTCCGACAAAATAAATGATGTGGCAGTATTTGATTTATTTTTCCGCAACAATCCATTCCAAGGAGAATTTACCATATTTGCTGGACTAGAGGAGTGTCTCAAGTTTTTGGAGAATTTTCATTATTCTGATAGTGGTAAGTATGTTTTAGTTTTTTAACTTGTAATGTCCAATATGTTTTAGTATAAGTCCCAAGTCTATAAAGTCACAGACATTGGAACATCAAGGTGCCAATTACTAAATAGCTTGATATATTCTCAAGGTTTTAGAGTGCATGTTGAGATATATTTGAACACCTTGTTCATTGGAGATATTTACCAAGGTGTATGTATTTCCAGAAACAGGACCTAATAATTTAAATTTTGTTAACTAGACCCCAAACTAAGATTAATTTTTCAGTCAGGTTAGTATTTAGAATACACTTATGTTTTTTTTTTTAATTTATTTTTTTACTTATTAATAACAGAGATGTATGAATTTGAAAAAAAAACCCTATATTACAGTAGCTGTTTTGACCAAAATTTGTTATATTAATTATACATTTTTGTTTGTATGTAGAAAAATATATTTTTTGCAGATATTGAATATTTGATGGCGACTCTTCCTGAGAATATTGAGCCAGAGTTTTATGCATATTTGAGGGATCTAACATGCAAGGATATCAAGCTGAGTGCTATTGAAGAAGGATCTGTAGTTTTCCCCAGGTTTGTACTGAAAGAAAATTATTTGTTGTGTAAATCAAATTTAATGTACTTTTGTTGCTTTTTTCTTTTATTAAATTTAATAGGTGATTTAATTTTATTGTGACTTAATAGCTTAAACAGAGGTTTTTACACTAACTACTTACTACTACTTATAGGGTTTAGAAATGTCTAGGTACTTAATATTTATAATTCTATTCCTAATTATTAATATTTTCACACCAAAACATAAAAATTCCAAAATATTTTTATTAGGGATGTACCGACTAGTCGCCGACTATCCGGCCACATTTGTAGTCGGCGACTAGACGGCAAAAATGGCCGATTAGTCGGCCTCATAGACTAGGAATCCTCTAGACTGAGTTTAGAGCAATTATTTCATGAAACCGATGCTGCCAAAAATACGGGGGTGCGGGGGGGACAGGGTGAGCGAATCCCGTGCCGTGATTGGTCCGTTCAAAGACACGGACCAATCACGGCACGGGATTGACTCGAAGATGGAGTAAAACTACCGTATAAGTGGCAGAGGGAGTAGCGTTACTATGCTCAGTCTAGAGGATGTCTTGTCTGTGAGTCGGCCTATTATTAATTATAGAAAACAGGACATAAATAAAATAAGAAGCCAATATTAATCTAATGTTACATGCCCATTTTATTCAAATACGTATTTAGGGTAAAAAAGTGGCCAAGTGCGAGTCGGACTCGCCCGTGAAGGGTTCCGTATTTAGGCGATTTATGACGTATAAAAAAAAACTACTTACTAGATCTCGTTCAAACCAATTTTCGGTGGAAGTTTACATGGTAATGTACATCATATATTTTTTTTAGTTTTATCATTCTCTTATTTTAGAAGTTACAGGGGGGGGGGACACACATTTTACCACTTTGGAAGTGTCTCTCGCGCAAACTATTCAGTTTAAAAAAAAATTATATTAGAAACCTCAATATCATTTTTGAAGACCTATCCATAGATACCCCACACGTATGGGTTTGATGAAAAAAAAATTTTTGAGATTCAGTTCGAAGTATGGGGAACCCCAAAAATTTATTGTTTTTTTTCTATTTTTGTGTGAAAATCTTAATGCGGTTCACAGAATACATCTACTTACCAAGTTTCAACAGTATAGTTCTTATAGTTTCGGAGAAAAGTGGCTGTGACATACGGACGGACAGACAGACGGACAGACGGACAGACAGACAGACAGACATGACGAATCTATAAGGGTTCCGTTTTTTGCCATTTGGCTACGGAACCCTAAAAATGAGCTTCTGTTCATAATAAATTCATGTGTAGGTAATTATGTGGGTGTATCGTAGCAGTAGCCCAGAACACCTTTCAGTTGATATTGAAAGTGCGACGACGCAAGGAGCAAAAAAAATGTTTTTCTAATGCATCCAAACTTGAAAAAAGCTACTGCAGTTGCCATACGAATGTAATCTTTATCGGAAATTGACGATTATGAAATTTATGAACTTAGCCGACTAGCCGACTAGTCGGCCGACTAATCGGCCATCCGAGCGCATCACTAATTTTTATTAAAGTGCTGTTTACTTTACTTGTTAAGGGATTTTTAGTTATTATTTTTTTTAATTGTATCTTATTTTGCAGAGTGCCCCTATTAAGAGTTGAAGGACCTCTAATTATTACCCAGTTGTTGGAGACGACCTTATTAACCCTGGTTAACTTTGCAAGGTAAGTAATTTATTCAACTAAGACTGTCTTAAAATCCATTACAAAGTTATAGGTACTTATGAACATGTTTTTTTATCAACTATAGGACGATTGAAGGTAGGTACAACTTGAGGACAAACCAGTGTCAATGAGACTTGTCAATCATCATCATCATATCAGTTTCTTGTTGCCCACTTTTGAGCATGGGCATGTCTTCTTGTTTGCCACTTATCTTGGTTACTATACCTTACATATATTTAAAAAAAGGCTTGAGTTTTAGTGTGATAATTATATGTACCTTAGTTGCCTGCAAATGCTTCATGCCTGATAATGTACCGGGTGTTTTTTCAACCCTTCGGCAAATTTCGCGAGACGATTATAGTAGGTATATATCATACTGACAATGTTTGACTGTGGGCCAAATTCCGCAACCGCGAAATAATGGTTCCCACATAAAAATCCTACCAAAATCAGCCAATATGCATGAAATACCTAATATTTTTCTTGTTTTTGGGGTTGGTCCCATAGTAATAGTTACTCAGTATGACCTAAATATTCACCTCACAAAATATGGTTAGTGTTGAAAAAACAACCTGTTTGGCCTGCATAATATATGACTTGTATCCTATATATGGAGAGCGGAGCGGATGCTGAATTCCTAGGATACAAACAATCTGTTATCAACAAAGCCTACATTGTATATTAATTATATTATGAATACCTAGTCGTATTAGGGTTGCGACTGACACTTTTTATCAGTTGTCAGGCTTGGTTAGGTTAGATAATTACATTAATTACAGAGATCGGAGTAGGCACTCCAACTCTTGGATTAATAACAAGTGTGGGTAGGTACTTAGGTTTTAACGTCCGTTTTTCCGCATTTAATGTAGGTCGGAGAAAAAAACCATGGCATCGTCTGTAACACCCTCTCATCTTAGCAAATGTCCCGAATTCAAATGAGACCGAGATCCTATTTGACAACCCTTATAACTCTTTTCAAGAGGAGTTCCAGAAACAAAAACAATTTTTATTCAAGTAGGTTATCTAATTATTCGGGCGAAATACATTCGGAATACCCATCCATGCACTTAAGTCACTTTAAATACAAAGTCCTAGTTATGGACGTCATGGTTTACATCCCATCTACTAATCGACTAGTAGATGAGATGATGAGGATATATAAACGTCTGTATTTATCTAATCACATCATCATATCTTATAGTACTGTTATTAGACGTTTTATCTGTCCTTGAAAAGATTTTAGTTGTTTTTGCATAGCGCAGTCAGTACTATAATGAATTCTCCAAAACCCCTGTTCCTTGGGCCCTTTCCTGACATCCAGCACGCAGTATTCCTTCCAGACGGGCTTGAAATCAAGGGAGTGAGGCACACCCTCGCTTTAACGCCATTCACGTAGCGGTACTAATATCGCACCGACTCCTATTATACCTTATACCTATTCAGATTCATATTTATTTACATAATTTATGGGTTAATTCATTTAATCAAAGCTAGCTTGAGGCTAGAAGGCAGAGTTGCATAGCTTGATATAAATCACTAGTGTCGTAGGTACATAACAAGAGAGCAACATGTATCGTACCAATAAGTCATTTGAAGTTTTGAATAGCTATGAACCAATTTCTAGGACATAGAGCAAATATCAATAGAGTGGAATAGGCTGAGTAGAGTAAGTAGAGTTAGCTGGAACAGGTAACCCAATACCTAACCTAACTAGGTTCTTTCTATATTTTAGTACCTATGTTGTGTTAGAAGAGAAGAGGTCCCTAATGAGAACTGAAACCGCACAAATTATATTTTAATCAGAATATAATTTAAATATATACCACAAATACATAATTACTAATGAATGGTGCATGTAATTTTTTTAATTACTTATTTGTATTTTTTCTACTTATAATTACAACTGCAGAACCATTCTTGTTAGTTAAGTACATAATAATATTTATCAAGAACCTATAGGCATTTTCTCAGACTAACTTAACCATTCTAAATCAACAGTGAGCAAAAAAATCTCATTGTCTGGGTAGGTATTGTCAGTTTGCAATCAACTTTTGTTTTATGGACGTCGTGCAAATACCGTAGAGCGGTGTTGAATATGTAGGTATCTTATTATCTAGTACTTAGGTACTTTTAGCACACAAAGTCATACAGTGATGTTTATTAACCGAAAGTTAAACTATACCTACTGGCCATAACTACGTTAGGGGCGGATTTGGTTGATGCATGTCACAACAGGATATTAATCTCCAGTAGCTTTCCTTATTTTTTGGAAATAAAAGATACCTACACCTTTTGTAATTGATATCGCTAGCAAACCCATTTATTCAAAAGAATAAAGTTATTTGCGTAAAATATCTACGCCTAAAAGGCGCCATGAACTATACGATTTTCTTTCATTTTTAAAGTAATGGTTTTACAAGTAGGTACTTGAAGTGAAACTCTCTATGAAAATTTGATAAATGGATAATTTCATGCCAGCAGTAGGTATACATTTATTTCTACTAGGTATAGGCAGACAATTACATTATTTATTTCGACGTATGGAGGAGACAGTAGGAGTTACATAAAAAATATAGATATATTCTCTCTTCATCTTCACTCTAGAAGTCTAGACAGACAATAGATAGTAAAGTGCCAATATTTTGTACCTAACTGCTTAGTGGAGATGCGTAGTAGACGGGTAATTATGCTGTGAGAGTGGCTGTGAGTAAACAGGGGCGCAATCAGTTTGGCCCCTAGTCCTGGGTCATGACTTTCGCCATTTTCAATAACTCACTTGTAATATTTGTAAATAGACTAGACTGGTCAGACAGATTAGGACGAATGTTGTGAATTTACATACCTACATATTACATTTTTGACCTACCCCAAGGATCTCTGCAACGAACGATCCAACGTTGTCATCCTTCAACGATTTTTTGCCCATTTCGTCGTTTTGACCAAGGCGTCTGTGTACCTAGTTGAGCACCTTCCTACTTTGTGGTATTTAGAAAAATGTAAAAACTCAGTTGATAATTTTGTATATTTTCAGCTTGATGGCGACAAACGCCGCTCGGTATCGGATGGTGGCCGGGAAAAACGTTTCTTTACTAGAATTCGGACTAAGAAGAGCGCAAGGCCCCGACGGAGGCCTATCCGCTTCTAAATATGCATATATCGGTCAGTAAATCACTTCCTTTTTATTCCTAATTTGTGGTGAACAAGCGTACGGGTGTCGCTAACGGTGCGCGACCATCATATCATAGACGATAGAATCTATAGATAACTTCTGACAAAAGTCCACTGTGTTGTGTTGGTACTTAGCTAACGGCCGAGCAGAAGCGGAATGTCAGTTTCATTGTTAAAATGCCCGGCTATCATTATGAATAAAGTACATGAATATTACTAATAATGACTTAGGTACATTGAACGTAATTGTGATGAGCACTATCGGAAATTAAACGAAAAGCTACCATTTTCAAAGGAGATTGTTAGGTGTATAATAGCATAGATTAACTTGCTTTATTATACATATTATTGATTATATTAGCGTGTTTCCGCACCGTCGGCGGACGGTGCCTGGCACCGCGCGGGCCACCTTGTGCGATATCTACCCCTCTTTGGTTCGAAGAAGCCTCAAATATCGAATAGACTTCGCAACTGTTAATCTTTTTAATCATGCAAGTTTCAAGGGCAAGAACACTTTTCGTATTACTCATGTCAAACTTTAATCGACTTTAACAGTTTTTCTTTAGGAATTTTAAGGTAAGGCACTAAGTTTCATGTTTTCGCAATGATTAATTAAAGTTCAAACACGAACATAACTGTGAGCTGAGCCGCGGTTGACATGCAACAATCTTAAAGATAAACTATCTAATGTTTACAGCATTTGCAGTAAATTATACTATCTCTGTAGTGACTGTAGTAGGTATGTTGAGTTTGAAGACTCATCACTGCACCTTATAAAACTAAGTCCCCCGCCGCGTCTGACTGTATGTTCGCGATAAACTCAAAAACTACTGAATGGATTTTCATGCAGTTGTCACCAATCAATTGAGTGATTCTTGAGGAAGGTTTAGGTGTATAATTTGTTAAGATTTTGTGTAACCCGTGCGAAGCCGAGGAGAGGAGTTATGAATATAATGTAGCTTCGAGTAGGTAAAACGCCAGAGTCACAGACAAAATCGAATGATCTAGCTTCGCAACAGAAACTACCTACACTCTAAATAAACAGAATAACTGAACCATTAGATACGTCACTCGAATATCTAAATATCAAGAAAGCACTCGCAAGTACGTATTGACAGTACTATTTATACAAGATCAAAATAACATTATCGTTATTTTCAGGTGGTTTTGACGGAACTAGCAACGTGCTGGCTGGCAAGATGTTTAACATCCCCGTGAAAGGGACGCACGCCCACTCATTCGTGACGTCATTCAGCACTCTATCCGACGTCTCCTCAGTTGTACTGCGTCACGCAGAGACAGATAAACAGTGCAATCTGCTAGATCTCGCCACGGAATGGCGCAAACGCGTCTCACCAATCATGGACGTGTCCACAGAAGAGGCGAGCGACGGTGAACTAGCCGCGCTCATATCCTATGCCCTTGCCTTTCCGTCAGGATTTCTGGCTTTAGTGGATACGTATGATGTCAAGAGGTATAACTTTCAAGGCTTACCCTCACGACACAGGCAGCATATGAATGGGCATTCTGGATACAATAGCAACTGTGGATCCAATGGTTCTAGAATACAAAACTCACATAGTACATATGGATATAGCACGGTCGAACGCACACTGAGGTAAAGATGCAATAAGTCAACCCATATTGACATTTGGTGTCTCATATTAAACTTGTAATTTTTGTTTTTCATTGTTCGTTCTGTCATGATTTTATATAAGTTTTGTGGTCTTATAATACCTATAAGTTGTATTACCTATGTTGTTTATACCGGTCTGGGGCCAGGATTCGCCACATTCATTTTACATTTACCTACTCATCGGGTTGGGCATGACACACACGGGGCGACTCAAGCGTTTCGACTGCGTACGAAACCGGAGGTTCGTAACTAGTTGCGATTGAAGACTTTTTCCATTTAAGAATCTGCTTACCTACTTAGTTCTAAAACACAGTTTATGAAATAATGGATCCTTATTGCGTAAACTGTGTAGTTAATGTAGTAAATTAATTGGTATTTTAGATAGGTACTTAAACAGGAGAGCCGCGACAAAAGGTATCTCGCCTGAGAGATAGATTATGCGTCCCTTTTTATACAGTTAAAAAAGACGGGTTGATACTGTCGCGCTGCTTCTGTGCTAGCCATACTGTGTCGATAAGAATTCTTTAGGGGAAATTTACGGTCGCAATTCGTTCAGTGCGATGACGTAATATGTATAATCGATCGCAACTGGTTTCGTACGCGGCCGAAACGGACCAAAGCACACCTAACATCACGGGTCTCCCAGCTCATCGACTCTACTTACAATCCGAGCCGTAGTTACGAGTATTATTTCGCTTTTTCAGTGAAGCGTATATGGACGGCGCTTCATGTTCAAACCGAATGTAAATATAGAGAACACCGACGAGGACTTTACATTTTGCTTCAGTGTGACGTATTGGTCCAGAGATAACACTAGGGCAGTTGTAGTCATTGGGCACAGTTGCATTGTATAGGGGTATGCACACGTTCACAGTAATCGACTTTTATTATTGCATGTAGATATTCTGGTATTTCATCTGACACACATTTATATTAGAAGCGTTTATTTTTAGTTCATTGGCAGTTATAGCAGTTATTTAATAGATTTTTAGTTACAAAGTATTTAACAATAAGTAGATGAAGTAAAGTTAAATTATAAGTTAGCTATTTTAGGTAAGTAATGTATGCTGATGTAGTTTTGGAATAGGTTAAGGGCATCTCGTTAGGATAACGGGTGGACACATTGACAGCATTATTCTTAGTTTAAATATTAAAGATAAAAATGTGTTTTTTTCATCCGGCGAAACGTGGCATGTACTTAAATTGAAATCACATATACTTAATAAAATAGGTGATATGTTTTGTGGCGAAGCTTTAAGAAAATTTTAACGCTTTTCCCACAATTGTACTTTCAGCGTGCCGAAGGTGTTAAGAGAATGCATGCGTCGAATATTCAGTAAGGGGTTATCTACACAAGTTTTGATTTAATATATAATAGGTACCTAACTCACGTTTGAAGCGGAATATAACTCGAAATTATGCTTTAAACCGTTTCGATATAGCTTTTGCTATTTTTATAAATTTTACCCTCCAATGACTGGCGGTAACGACGCAATTGCTCGTGATTAAAAAGCTCGAAATGGTTCAAAACATGTTTCTCGACCTATATCGACTACAAAAGGTGACTGATCAGACCTGCTAACCTAACATGAGTTGGGTTCTCGCGCGCGACTCATAAATTTTGCTCGACTTCAAGAGAACGCAACTCATGTTAGACGGTCAGTTTATTAATAAATTTAATACATTTATTTAAGTATCACGCGAATTTTATACTTAACATTTTTAGTTACATTACGGTTTATAGTACATTATTTGGGTTTCATTTTTATTGATGACTCCTAAGGGCGTGATTACACTGAATTGATTTCCGCATGAAATATAAATAATCGTCAGAACAGGGCTTTTGGCATATCGCTGAATGCATATGTCGAGTCAGTGTATAGGTACAAGCCCTAACATAACCAATAGGTAGTCTTTCATATAAAATCCGGATTAAGTTTAAATATAACTGGGTTTCCATCCGATTTGCATGACACTCTTATGTGATACATATCGTAATTTTATTACACAAATGATCATGATAAGAAGTTTACGATAGTTTAACACACATATATATATATTCAACGGCGCTCTGTAAAGTCATAAAATATGATGTCAATGTTTGCCACCCGGGCTAACTTAATACATGATTTCCACCCTGTAGGTAGTAAAACCTTTTGAGCGTCACTCAAGCGTTCATGCCCGTTTCACAAACATGAAAAAAATAATTGTGCCTTAGTAAAAATAATTTAACAAGATTAAAATAAATCTGATATCTCACGGGCAAATGCGTAGAAAAATGATACCTAATTAAACTAAATAAAGTTTATTTATTACGTAGTTATACATGTATATTATTCGGGACTCGAAGTGGCAAAGTTTCTAAAAACGGATTTTTATAACAATTAGAACTCATTGGCGCTCAAAAGGTTGAGACAGAATCTCCGCACCAACTAGTCAAATATCGGGATCGGGTTGAAGTTGATTGTATTTTAGAGCTAATATGTTCTTCAACAGGAGTGGACTTCTAAACTTTTGTGCCGTGGCACTAGCGCTAAACGATTGCGGGTACCGCGCGGTCGGTATCCGCATAGACAGCGGGGACTTGGCATACCTCTCCGTGCTAGCCCGGGACACGTTTGCCAAGGTCGGCGATGTGCTCAAGTTGCCATGGTTTTCCACACTGACTATCGTAGCTTCTAACGACATAAATGAGGATACTATACTGAGTTTGAATGAACAAGGTCACAAAATCGACTGTTTCGGCATTGGAACGCATTTGGGTAAGGTTAACTTCGTTTATGAGAAGACTTTCTTCACATTTTTGATGTATATGTTCGAATCAGACAAAGTATTTATTGACACCCAGTTTAGAATCAGTCCTAAAATTCGTACAGGTATTTTATCATGTAAATAATACGTATTGATGATGTCAATTCTGTTTACAGTGACTTGTCAACGCCAGCCCGCACTCGGATGCGTCTACAAACTGGTGGAAATCAATGGTCAGCCAAGAATTAAGCTGAGTCAAGATGTAGGCAAAGTTACGATTCCAGGTCACAAAGAGGTAAATTATTGTATTTAATTATTCTGTACTACTAAGCTAGCAAAACCCTTTTGGGATTTGGAAAACGGCTCTTGCGGTTCCGACGTAAACTACGAATTTACCTGTAACTACGCAAATGTATAAGGTAGTTTTCTATAGATAAATTGTTGCACAATGGCTATGAAACCGATTTACGGAAAACATACACTGAAAACAAGACATACCTACCTACATAAAGATCATGAACTCATTGTGACTTCACATAATACATCTTTATTTTATAAATATAACTGATTACTTAGTCCATTATCACTCACTCTTTTGGGATAAATTGTTTTGTCTTTTTAATCGACGGTTAAGGATGACTCACGCTAGAACGGTCCGGGCTGAGGCAACCGACGCTTCATTTTCTATGTCAGGAGACCCGCCCGTGAGCATGTGATGCTTTCTATATGACGGCGGCAGATCGTAAAATCGGGCATATCATAAAACGCCGCCATTTCATGACCTGACTAGCGACTACCAGCCTATAGAAAACGAAGATGCCTCGGCCCGACTCCGGGCCGTTCTAACGTGAGTCATCGGCCTTTAGCCATTCAGATATTAGAATCAATCTTTGAAAACGTCACTATATAGGTGTTTCATAGGTCCTAACTCTAACCTTGTACTCATGTATACTTGAGTCATAAATGCATTTTAGTATTACTTAATATGTATACCTATACCTACGCCCTACGGTGATGTAATGGTAACCGATCCAACCAGCGGTCGACAGCTTACAAAGACAAGGAAGGACATTTGATAGGTTACTGTTTTGCCTTTTGCGGTTGTTGTGTAACTTAGTGAGGATATGTATTGTTAAGATTTAATTATTTACTCATTTGTCAACTTTACATAATAGAACTATTGCAAATCTATAACCGACTATAGGCTGTGCTATAGGTATGTAATCTACTCATTTCTTGTGTTATGCGAGATTTCGGGCATTTTACTAATCCAATCAAGGTTCCACTATAAATTTTGTAACAGACTGATATCAAAATGTAGTATAGTTATTACAGAGCGAATAGCTTAGTTCAATAAGTATACGGTTAGAATATTTTTTATTGGCGCAATTTCACACAGATTAAATAAATAAGCACGTTAGCACGGTACTTAATCGAAGCCGTTCACGCCAATTACATTCATACCAGGGATGTTGCGGATGCAGATTTTTTGACATCCGCGGATGCGGATGCGGATGCGGATTTTTAAAGGCTCACATCCGCGGATGCGGATGCGGATGCGGATGTCAAGATTAGGTACTTAGAAAACGTCAAATATTACATTTTTAGTATTTTTTTTATTAAAAAAACCAAACGTTTAGTATTTGAGCAAGAATATAGGTGCGTTATATTTAATAAACAGTAACTTCGCCGACTTTTCTGGATCTAGACGATTTCGTTATAGGTAATGACGAAATTACCTAGCACTTACGCCGCCGCTAAGACGTTCCTGTACCGACTTGTTCAACATCCGCATCCGCATAAGCTCCGCATCGATTTTATGCGGATGCGGATGCGGATGCGGATGTTGAAAATAATGCGGATGTTCCGCGGTTGCGGATGCGGATGCGGATGTTCGCAACATCCCTGATTCATACGTATTAATTGATTGTAGGCTTTTTGCTAGTCTCATTAAAGAATTATCTAGACTAGTACTTATCCGCAATTTGTAAATCTACACTTGCGAATATTTTGAAACTACTGGTTAGGCGTATCTTTGACCTGAATAATCTATACGCTCCGACGTCATACGTCAGACCTTGTAACCGATAAATTATTCCATATTTAATCGTTATCTCTTAAGTTCATGGCCAAGCTGGGAGTATTTATTTGATGAACATTTTTCAATATTAAAAAAGTTCATATGAACTAGGCAAATTCGACGTGATCGATGCATAATTGCCTTGAATTCCGGTCAACTATCGATTGACACTTGGAATCCACAAACTGTTAAATAGAGAATCATCTAACAGGATGCTAAATAGATAACAAAAGTAAAACAATGATTTAGGTATCCTTCTCATGAAACCCTTCATTTTATTTATTATTAGTAGGTATCTAACTAATCTACATGCTGAATCATGATTATTTAATAGGTATACAGTCAGCAGCCAAAGTTACTAAGCGGGCGTGGTGTTCAAAATTACCTCGACACACTCTTATTCTCTTAACAATAAAGTCGTGTAAAGAACATTTTGAACACCTCACCCGTTTAGCAACTTCTGCTGCTAACTGTATATAGAATAGATGCACATCACACACAAACTTTTCTCGAAGTATTGAGCACCTGTTTATCTTTTTCATTGACAACAAACACTCATTACCAACTACACACTGGCACAACGACCTTCTCAGTGAAAAAGGCGGAAAAAAAGCGCGAATAGTTCACTTCCCATTGAACATTTTAATTTGGGCCTTTTTCTACTGACAAAAGTTGGGTGTGTTTCAGTATTCTTACAACAAATGAGGAGTGTCTTTTCAAAAGGGTTTATTTTTTCTGGGAATCTATTTCTAAATTGGACCTTAAGTTTTCTTGAGCAAGGTTCTTTCTAGAAGTACCGCTAAGAAAAAAATAAACCCTTTTGAAAAGACACTCCTCAAATACAATTTGGACACCCTAACGATTGGCGTCTCGATGAGATTGTAGGTCTACACCGTACCATAGAGAAATATAGTAAGACAAGAGTGCTCATTCCATACATCAGTTTTGGTACCAAAAGGACTATTATTTTCACAGTCTTGACACCGACAGGAAAGTCTTATGTTGTTGAGCATTAGACTTTCCGGTCGGTGCTACGTCTACTGTCAAGTAGCAGTACTGATATTCCGCTACTCGATGCTAGATGTTGACTGAAAATAATAGTCTTTTTGGTACCAAAACTGATGTATGGAGTGAGCAATCTATTTATGTCTTTTTTTCTCTATGACCGTACAAAGAAAACTTGTACCAAAAGTAGAATGTTGAACAATAGTTTTGTATGATCATAGAGAAAAAAATACATAGAGTGCTCACTCCATACAGCAGTTCAGACTATTAATTTCAGTGTCTACATCTAGCATCGAGTAGCGGAACTATCAGTACTGCTACTTGACAATAGATGTAGCATCCACCGGAAAGTCTTATCTCAACATCATAAGACTTTCCGGTCGGTGCTACATCTATTGTCAAGTAGCAGTACTGATAGTTCCGCTACTCGATGCTAGATGCTAATAGTCTTTTTGGTACTAAAACTTATGTATGGAGTGAGCACTCTATGTATTTTTTTCTCTATGGTATGATCAACAGGCATACAGACTGTTCGGGGCGGACGGGCACGCGCTCATCGACCTGCTCCAGCGCTCCTCGGAGCCGCCGCCCGCGGTCGGACAGAAGGTGCTCTGCCGGCATCCCTTCCAGGAGTCCAAACGGGCCTACGTCATACCGAGCAAAGTCGAACACCTTTATAAGGTACACTTATTATTCTCTTTATTTATTTCTCTTCTCTAAGTTAGGGTTTTTTACAATATGAATATAAAAGTAAAATATAAAAACACTTACAAAACAATAAAACCGGCCAAGTGCGAGTCGGACTCGCGCACGGAGGGTTCCGCACCATCAACAAAAAATAGAGCAAAACAAGCAAAAAAACGGTCACCCATCCAAGTACTGACCCCGCCCGACGTTGCTTAACTTCGGTCAAAAATCACGTTTATTGTATGGGAGCCCCACTTAAATCTTTATTTTATTCTGTTTTTATTAGTATGTGTTGTTATAGCGGCAACAGAAATACATCATCTGTGAAAATTTCAACTGTCTAGCTATCACGGTTCGTGAGATACAGCTTGGTGACAGACGGACGGACGGACGGACAGCGGAGTCTTAGTAATAGGGTCCCGTTTTTACCCTTTGGGTACGGAACCCTAAAAGCCTAACCTAGGATGCCGCCGGCAGCGGGGCAGGGCCCAAGCTACAGGTACACTTTATTGTTAAACGACTGTCTTAGGGGTTGTGCACAAATCACGCGTGGCTCCTTTTTGACCCTCCCCCATGGTGTTATTTGGTGAGGTGTTTGGCTTGATCAAGGCCACGCGCTCCAAAATTTCGTAAAATAAACTCGCTATTTAGAAGTGCGGAGTCTTCACTCCATTCCAAATTTATGTCGAAACCGAGAAAAAGTATCTACTCATGTGGTAATAAACTTTGATAAAAATATGTGAGGTCTCCTTATAACAAGGTCTCCTTATCTTGCAATCTTTCAGGCAATGAACTTATAATTTGCATATTGTAATATACAATTTCCTATATAGGTACATATATTATCTTCTTCATTACCTATTGTAAACATAATGATAAGCAGCCAATGTATTTTTAGTTTGTTTTTTTATTGACGGTTATTGCAGTAGGTATGATTATGTAAATGAACGTCGTAAATAAAAGTTCCCTTTTTAAGTGAGCGATTGCATTACTACTTTTAAATATGATATTGATAAACGTATTATAAAGTAAACTGGCAATAAAAATAAATATCATGGGGCAGTTTTGTTACAACAATCGTTACCTGTAAGCTCAATAAAACTTGTGTTGTAGGTTCTAGACACTAATGTAAATCATCATCATCTTCCTCACGTTTTCCCGACATTTTGCCACGGCTCATGGGAGCCTGGGGTCCGCTTGGCAACTAATCCCAGGAATTGGCGTGAGCACTAGTTTTTACGAAAGCGACTGCCATCTGACCTTCCAACCCAGAGGGTAAACTAGGCCCGTATTGGGATTAGTCCGGTTATAAATAATATATATAAAAACTTAAATAAATAGGAAACAATCATAATTCGGGCGCAAATATACGTGCTCATCGCAAAAATAAATGCCCTTATCGGGATTTGAACAAATGGAGGGTAAAAGGGTTACATCAGCGAACTAGAATCTACCAGAACCAGCATACATATGTACATTATATATACCAGGGGCGTCTGAAAAGTTCGCGGCCTTAGATTTTTTTAAAGAGGGTATTAAAGTAAATGTTAATCAATAATCGTTAATGATCGTTAGTAATGGCGGCAATATTTAACCTGCCAAAGAGGCGGGGAAAAAGTAGCATTTAAAAAAAAAATCTAGCTTAGGCCGCGAATATTTCAGCCACCCTATATATGGTTGCCAGAACAGATACCTGTGTCTTTCACCTCCACGTTATCGCATACAAATGTAGAATCCGTCACTGGGTTATAAACATTTCTACCGTGGGCTTTCACTACCTGATTGTGGATTTAGTTGTTTGTAATATGTATTAATATAAAATATTATGTTTCCAGGTGTGCTGGAAAGACGGCAGGGTCTGCTACCCGCCGAAGCCGTTGTCAGAGGTACGCCAGCGCGTGCAGGCGTCTCTGCGGACGCTCAGACAGGACATCAAGCGGAATTTGAACCCTACCCCATACAAGGTAAAGCTTATTTTTACACAAAATGGATCGACTGAGAAGTGCAAAGTATTCGCCATAATTGTTAGACAGGTTAACTCGACACAGGGCGCTGTTAATTCGCGTACTGCATTGAATATAATGATTTACTTAAAATGTCATTAGATAAAATAATAAAAAAAACTCAGGACGGGCCTTACGGGCACTAAAAATGGTACTAGTTCAGCGGTGTCACTCACGAATTCGAGCCAATCGTGCAGTCTAACTAGTTGCGACCAATCGCGCGCGTGATACGAACTCATCAACCAATCGCGTTGTAGCGGTGTCATAGCGGTACTGGCCCTATTTATGCCCCATTCTTATTGCCCGTAAGGCCAGTCCTGAGATATACGTCAATGAAAAAAACCGGTCAAGTGCGAGTCGGACTCGCGCACGGAGGGTTCCGCACCATCAACAAGAAATAGAGCAAAACAAGCAACAAAAAAAAGCAAGCAAAAAAAACGGTCACCCATCCAAGTACTGACCCCGCCCGACGTTGCTTAACTTCGGTCAAAAATCACGTTTGTTGTATGGGAGCCCCACTTAAATCTTTATTTTATTCTGTTTTTAGTATTTGTTGTTCTAGCGGCAACAGAAATACATTATCTGTGAAAATTTCAACTGTCTAGCTATCACGGTTCGTGAGATACAGCCTGGTGACAGACGGACGGACAGCGGAGTTTTAGTAATAGGGTCCCGTTTTTACCCTTTGGGTACGGAACCCTAAAAAACGGATTAACTTATCTTTATAGGCGCACCTGCCTTCTGATGTGTTATCACTTGACACTATAACTGCATGAATTATAGGTATATTGTATAAGTTTTCTATATATACATTACGCAAGTCACTGACCACGCATGTTTGTAATCGTCAGGTGGCGGTGAGCGATGACCTCTACAACTTCATTCACGACTTGTGGCTGCAGAACGCGCCTATCGGGGAGCTCTCCTGAAATTAGCACTTATCTTACCCACTCATGATCACCAATGTTGCATGTTTTCTATCTCAATATTTACCCATTTGGTAAGCTAACTTTGCTTGATTTTTCGTGCGGCCATTAGAGCACTATTTAAAGAAAAAATATTAACCCCCTCAACTCCTACCGTCGCGATATCTGGTTGGCAGAACAGCTGCCTCTGTCTGTCTCCCTCACGCATACGAAATGTAGAAGCGCTGGGAGATGAGGAATTGATAATAAATATACTTAGCGTAAGATCACTATTGTATTTAATCAAGAGATACTAGTCACGTAAAATTAGTAAAAATTCAAAATCAAAGAAACCTTGCAATATGTTTAAACATAAATATAATAACATCAATAACAATCAACCAGTGTATTTATAAGCAATCTACAAAAACACTTTTACAAGATTTGTTATATTTATATGGATGGTAAGCATAAGAATAGTCATGAAAATATTTGCTAACAGATATAATATATGCTTTAGATCGTAAGTAGTAATAATACCACGAAAAGTTACATAAATGTAATATGGATTACAGCCGAGAGAAAGGTTTTAAACCCTGTAGACCTGTAGTCATTGGTAGGATATAACAGTACTCTGAGTCTGAAGTGTTTATTTTCCAATTTAAAGGAACACAATGTACAAAACATGTATTTATATTTTATTCCACATAGTTATGTAGGCAACTCCATTTCCAAAATAGTGAGTAAATCACTAAGTAACTTATTTTTTTACTCTATGTGTTTTTTGAAATACGTTCACAATTATGTAGGTCACAAGTGTCACAACCAGCTATGTTTTGTTCGCACGTGCGGCATAAATACACCCGAATTAGTACTTGGGCGTTTTTTTTTTTAAGTTGTCCCCTACACTTTTTTTTCAAATTTGGGATTTTTTATGTTATTTCTACTCAGAATCACGAGCTCTTTCTATCCTAATAGGAGAAAAAAAGTATCCCAAAATTTACATACATTTTTCGATCTTTCCATTCCGCGACCGCCATACAAAGTCTATGAAAGATGGTGACGGAATGGAAATAAAAACCTTAGGACACTTTTTTTCTCCTATTAGGATAGAAAGAGCTCGTGATTCTGAGTAGAAATAACATAAAAAAATCTCAAATCTGAAGAAAAAAGTGTAGGGGACAACTTAAAAAAAAATGCCCACTTTATGAAGTGCATTAATTTATTGATTAATCACTAAATACATTTTACATATTTTTCAAGTGCAAGCATATATTGTATGATATTATTTTATACCTATATTTTTATATGGTTGATGGAACTTAGTGAGTAGGATGCTAAATATAGAACAAAACACTCATACACCATGAACATAAAATGTCACCCTAAACATGAATTCATCAGGACCAGGATGCATACACGTTACATCTACTTCTAAATGGACAAATAAATTAAATAGTGATTTATACCACATAATAAAAAATAGTATTTCACACTCACACCGACAAACAAAACCGACATTAGGCAGCATAAGATGGTTAATTATGCTTGTTCTCCGATCTATGAAGTATTCCTGTGATCGTGGCGTAAAACAGCATAGATTGATTGATATACCGCTGGCCATACCTTTGTGATAAGCTTAATACAGAGTGCATAGCTTGTTTTATTTGTTTCGAATTTGTTATGAAATCTAATAATTCATTTTCCCAGGATACAATAAATTAAGTACCATTTTGTTTGACGTAAAAGTCAAGCAATAAACACTTATTGTGAATTTAGTCAATCAATGGGAGTACCTATATGTATTTTTTTTATGAACAACGAAATTAATTTAATTATCTGCTGTATCCTAGACTAAAAAGTAAAGTTAGATAATTATACTAAATACAACTTGTCAGGCCCCAAATTAATAATGATTGGAATCTATTAAGATAAAATTACTTAATTACTTTTACAGCGTACGGCAAATATCCCAGGAAGTTTTAGAAATTTGTTATTATAGCTACCTATTTATTGCTTGTGTTGTGATGAATTAAATTAAGTGGTATGTATACCTAGTAATTAACGAATAAGTAGTGGTAACCACCTGCTACAATTCAAATATATATCTAGTTTCTTATGATGTCACTTAAATTATAAAGAAATAGAACAAATGAGTACAATAGGTAATCTGTATTTCCAATGCATGAACACTATTCTGTCAGATAAGTAATAAATAAGGACAGGTAGTCTCAATATACAGAACGTTGCGATCTTCCTTACTGATGATGACAGCACACGTTTTGGCTTCTGCTTTTATTACAACACTTCAAACACTCACATAATATTTCTAGATAGGGTTCTTCTAGTGCGGGTCGAACTCGCGCGCGAAGTGTTCCGTACCATTACGCAAAAAAACGATCATGAGTTACATCGGAGTCTTAGTAATAATAAAGTCCCGTGTTTACCCTTTGATACGGAACCCTAAAAACCATACAAAATATACATGTGACTAAGGTCACAAGTGTCACAACTGACCTGCTAGCATGAGTTGAGTGTGTTCTTGCACGCCACTCCATAATGTCTGTCATCGTTAAAGAGTTCGCTCAATTATATTGTATGGAAAGTATCATAGTAAACCGCCGCGCCGGGTGACGTTGATCAGTCTGTCAAGTGTGGATCGTGCTGGCACTTAGATGTACTTATGGACTAGTGCGCGAGAATGCAACTCATACTAGCCGTCTGAGGAACACAACTTTTAACTAGGAAATCCCTGGACACAGAAATTGGACACTCACGTAATTTTATCTATTTATTTTATCGAATTACGTGAGTTTGGTATCAATGTTATCATGATAAAAATTAGAACACAACTTTGTATATATACAGACGGCTTTACAGTCTTTATTAATTACTTGTCTCTTATTTGTATGAACCATAGCAATAAAGGAATGCACTGGCCTATATCAAGAACATAATTTCTGTGCCTTCAAACAAAGCATTATAATGTAAGTGAACAATGCACACATTTTTATGAATTATTGTAAGCTATAAATGTTGTAATAGAGATATCTATTTAGTTTTGTTAAATACAGAATAGTATGAATTTTATTATGTTTGTGTTTTAATTAACTACTTACACCCCTTTTTACTTATTCAAAATAGATCTATGAAAATGTCGGCGTCAGCTAGAGATGACTTACGAATATTTTATACAATATTTTCATTTCATACAAAGTTAAAATCTACCCTGTCAAGCCATTTCCGTCAGTAGAAAAGAGCAGCAAATTTAAAAATTTAGGCGCGAAAAGCTATCGTCCCATAGAAAATTTGAATTTCGCGCCTATTTCTACTGAGAAACCTGTTTGACCGGCTACCTATATTTTTTAACCCGTGGAGCCCACCCCACGCCACCCCAGAATTACCGTAGTATGGAACTCCTATACTAGTTGATTTTAATAGTTATTTGTACAACAAGAGATCAAAGTTTGATATTTCTTCGCGTGCTTATTTTGAGTCCCGTGCAAGCGAAAGATTCTATAATTTAGAATCTTGAGCGTAGTAAGGTACTCAAAAGCGCACGAGATGTAAATAACTTTGATCTCGTGTAGTACACAACATTTTTCACCTGAGTAGTGAGAACATACCCATTAGACAACTTGAAAAATGTAATCCTTCTTCATCACTTAATACCTGCACTCATGTTTTCTTAAGATATACAAACAATTAAGTTTAATTACCGCAATGGAACACAAAAACAAAACGTAATAATAAATTTCAGTAAAATAATATGGAAATAACAAACATCAACTGACACTTCAATCGACAACTTTTTTTTGTAAAAAACAAAAACTTTGTAAGATACTATACTTGGTCAACCAGATCTTGACAGTAGAAAAAGGCGGCAAATTTGAAAAATGTAGACCAATGTAGACGCGAAGGGATTTCGTCTTTTTTTACTGACAAGATTTGGTTGACCAGCTTTATTATAGAATCTTTCGCTTGCACGGGACTCAAAATAAGCGCTCGAAGAAATATCAAACTTTGATTTCTTGTTGTACAAATAACTATTGTCTGTTTATTTTTGCTAACAGTGTGAAAGGGACAAAGAATAGAACCCAAGTATTTCGAACTTGTATTATTAGACCCCGCATGTTGAAATGACATTTGACTATAAAGGTCACTTGAATGTCATTCTCACTCAGTGAGCAAAATCGCATTTTGCTCACTGTTTTTAAGAATCAAAGGACCCTTGTTCGAGCTGCTGAGGTGAAAAAGAAATTAGCCCCTATTCGCACGGCAGCTTTTTTAACGCGCGTTAAAAAAGCGCTTGAATCTGTCCACACTCTAAATTCGATTTAACGACCAAGGCTTAAGCTTTAGTTTCCTCCGAAAGCGGTGCCGTCATATAGCGGCCGTCTCCATACAAATACTACGACATTCATATTTAGCCGTATTATTTAGTATGGAGACGGCCGCTATATGACGGCACCGCTATCCTAGGAAAACCGATCAGAGGGCCTACCGCGAACCACGTTCGACGTGTTGCCTCTCTGTCGCACTTGTAAATTCGTACGTAAGTGTGACAGGGAGGCAACACGTCGAACGTGGTTCGCGGTAGGCCCTAAAGTAAAGTCGAAAATCCAACAACGCTTGATAAAAAGCGCCACCGCTGTCGTGTGAATAAATACACATGTATCCATTTGTGTCATTCAAACGCTTTTTTAACGCACGTTGAAAAAGCTGCCGTGGAATGGGGGCTTAAATATTTTCCCCTTAGAAGGTAGGATCCTATAGAAGTGGTATACGCGTGCCTCCGTGAGGGACAAAACAGGCAATGCGACAGTATGATTGGTCGAATTTATAAGTATAGCTGGTCAACCAAATCTTGTCAGTAAAAAAAGGCGCGAAATTCAAATTTTCTATGGGACGAGATCCCTTCGCGCCTACATTTTTCAAATTTGCCGCGTTTTTCTACTGTCAAGATCTGGTTGACCAAGTATAGTTATCCTAAGGCCCCCTCCAGACTATGTGCGTGAATCGCGGCGAGAAGCCGCAAACGCGAAACGCGAGTGTGGAGTCGATTTCGCTATTTGAGAAAATCGAATCCACACTCGCGTTCGCGCCTTTGCGCCGCGATTCGCGCACGAGTGTGGACCCCTCCACTTATCCAACTCACTCACTGTAATCAGTTCCGTTTTTCCTTTTGTGCAAACAGAATCCTATTTTTTATAAGTAATATATTTATACATCTCAATATTCTCAATCAGCGTGAAATATGTACTTATTATTTACCAGGAAATAAAAAATATACATGTTTTTTGTCACTAATGGCTTTTAATAGTTATTTGTACAACAAGAGATCAAAGTTTGATATTTCTTCGAGTGCTTATTTTGAGTCCCGTGCAAGCGAAAGATTCTATACTACTAATTTAGAATCTTGAGCGTAGTAAGGGACTCAAAAGCGCACGAGATGTAAGTAACTTTGATCTCGTGTAGTTCACAAAACTTTTCACCTCAGCAGTGAGAACATATTATAGAACCCGAAAAATATATTCCTTCTTCATCACTTATCTCTATTCACTCATGTTTTCTTAAGATATACCAACAATTAAATGTTCACCTTAGCAGCTCGAACAAGGGTACTTTGCTACTTAAAAACAGTGAGCAAAATAGCATTTTGCTCATTTTGTCTCACTCAGTGAGCAAAATGCGATTTTGCTCACTGTTTTTAAGTAGCAAAGTACCCTTGTTCGAGCTGCTGAGGTGAAAAAGATGATTCATGGGTAGAATCCGTGCGGAAAGAGAAGAGCCGTAGATTGGATTGGATCCCATACATTTCACAACTCTTTTCTTTCTTTCTTTCTATATTATACTACTCTTTGCTTTAGCGTCAACTAGCCTCTGCGCTGCGAAACGTACCTAACGAAACGGAACGGAACGCCGAACGGCAACGGGCAAACGCCAAACGGTATCTGACAACTAACCTCAAGACTGATTTTTTATCGTTTTATATACCTACGCGTATCTAGTGGTAAAAGTGGTTTCTACCTCATAAAAGCCGATAGCAGAGACCGGTGACGCGTAAGTGTTTTCTAAATCTTATATGTTACTTATTTCATCCAGATTTTCGTTGCGTTTACTTACTGTTACGTGTAACCTTATTGTGCATTTACCGATTTGTTCTATTTTTATTCTAGTAAGCCACAACAAGTGTTAACCATTTGTGGTGTTTATAAAATTCGCTTTATTTATATTGTATTGCCAAATAGTGTTTCACTCGGTAACTTCAAGAATTTTTACGTCTAAACCTTATTAATTAAAATGATATTTAATCCGGCCGCTCACACTGTAGTACAAATAGTACAATGAACTTCGTATTAACATAAGTAAAACAACAATTTTACGAACTTTTCTGTCGATAATTTCCTGTCTTTGTGTAGCTAGTTATGGGAGTCATTAGATATAAATAATAAATATTAGGGGACATCTTACACAGGTCAACCTAGCCCCAAACTAAGCAAAGGGCTATGCTAGAGTATGGGTGCTACGCAACTATATACATACTTAATATACTTATATACATAGAAAACACCCGTAACAAATATATAACCACATAATAACCACACTCAGGAACAAATATTTGTGTTCATCACACAAATAAATGCCCTTAATGGGATTTAAACCTCAGGCCTCATCAAAGTATACATTTGGTGGTGGTTTATCATGGGCGGCAGTATTGCCAGAACCTTAAGGAAGCCAGCAAAGCAAAATAGTTGGTCAAAAATGAACAGCAAAGTCTCAATGACACACTTTTATATGGCACAATTTTTTGAAGTGAAAACTTCTTTAGCGGCACTGAGCACTTTTTGAGGTGGGGAAAAAAGGATAAACTCGAGACAGCGTAAGGCGACCGTAAGGGGCGTAAGGGGCGTAAGGCGATCACGTGACCGTAAGCCCCGAAAGGTCCCCGAAAACTCATAATTTAAATGGCATTTAAATTAATAAAGAAAAACTCAATGTTATTTGACATTTATGTTGCGGACTCCTTTTCAAGACTCTTTACCTCATCATCATCACAATTTTAAGAGCCTGGCTCTTGTCGGTGGAGTAATCGCCATTCTGTTCTTCTCTCGGCCAGCTCAAAACTCTTTACCTATGTTCAAATAATTTGACGTTGTCATGGCAGTATGTAAATAAACATGTCAATGAAAAAGTGTGATCTTATTTGAGAATGATAATAATATATAATAAATAAATAAAATACCTCCAAATGTATTGTGTGAGGTGAGTTTTCACTTCTATCGGCACTCCCGGAGTGCAACCATTGTTGCTTGTTTTTTTTCAGGATTTTTAGGACTTTAAAGAGGCAATGAAGCTAGAATTGTGTATTTATTTTAATCTTGACCGTTAAAGGTTTAAAGAAAACACAGGCCTCATGTCATCACGAGAGGGATTGAGAAAACAAAATAATGTCAAATTGTTTAGGGTTCCGTACCCAAAAGGTAAAAACGGGACCCTATTACTAAGAATTTGTCCGTGTGTCTGGCACCAGGCTGTAACTCGCGAACCGTGATAGCTATATAGACAGTTGAAATTTTCACAGATGATGTATTTCTGTTGCCGCTATAACAACAAATACTAAAAACAAAATAAATTAAATATTTAGTAATGGTACGGAACCCTTCGTGCGCGAGTCCGACTCGCACTTGGCCGGTTTTCTAAGTTTATTTAGTTCATGTCAGTTTTGCCTCTGCCTATAACTCTTTATTATTATACAGATTATACTACTAGCGACCCGCCCCGGCTTCGCACGGGTTAACAAATTATACATAAACCTTCCTCTTGAATCTACCTATTAAAAAAAAGCGGCCAAGTGCGAGTCGGACTCGCCCATGAAGGGTTCCGTATTTAGGCGATTTATGACGTATTAAAAAAAAACTACCTACTTACTAGATCTCGTTCAAACCAATTTTCGGTGGAAGTTTACACGGTAATGTACATCATATATTTTTTTTAGTTTTATCATTCTGTTATTTTAGAAGTTACAGGGGGGGGGGGGGACACACATTTTACCACTTTGGAAGTGTCTCTCGCGCAAACTATTCAGTTTAGAAAAAAATGATATTAGAAACCTCAATATCATTTTTGAAGACCTATCCATAGATACCCCACATGTATAGGTTTGATGAAAAAAAAAATTTTGAGTTTCAGTTCTAAGTATAGGGAACCCCAAAAATTTATTGTTTTTTTTCTATTTTTGTGTGAAAATCTTAATGCGGTTCACAGAATACATCTACTTACCAAGTTTCAACAGTATAGTTCTTATAGTTTCGGAGAAAAGTGACTGTGACATACACGGACAGACAGACAGACATGACGAATCTATAAGGGTTCCGTTTTTTGCCATTTGGCTACGGAACCCTAAAAAACCGCATCAAAATCCGTTGAGTAGTTTTAAAGATCTAAGCATACAGACAGACAGCGGGAAGCGACTTTGTTTTATACTATGTAGTGATGTCAGTTTTGCTGAACCAATCGCTGCCTAAAACTCTTTATTATTATATTTATTATACTAGGTACTTAGGTATTGTAAGTTTTTGCAAGTAACGCTGCTATGCGTTGGTCGAAACACGTGTGTATCGGACCGTATCTATGTGTCTCATTTGGCTGTATTTTTAGAGATTCTCTGTTTTTTAATAGGACTAAGCATAAGATAATTATTTTTACAATGACATCTTGTAGTTAAAACTTTTAGCCAAGCCTGGGAAAAAATGGAACTTAATTATTAATGTTGTCTACAAACTTGCAGCGAAACGCAAGACAGCGCGTTGTAGTGCCCAATTTCTTCTTTAGAAACCGAAATTCATCAAATAAAGATTAAAAGTTATTTCGGAAATAACAAAGATCCACGAATATAGTTGTGCCGTTCTCTGTTTTGTATGGAGATGCATGTTAATAATAGGTAGGTAACGATTTTAATTTTGGGTAGGAATATAACGTTTGTGTAATTAAATATAGAATTGTAAAAGGGCTATTAGGTACCAAGGAAATCTAAAAGTGTAAAATTGATTACAATAACTCCTCTGCATCGGGCGGGGCTCGTAGATGGAACATAATTAATTATGTTACATACTCGTATTATGCCAGAGTATATGGCATTTTCATGATATGATGCGAATTATTTTTATTTCTGTTCGCAAGTCTACAAGCCTTCTTCAGCTTACTGTGGGACTTGGTCATTCTGTGTATTATTTATATTTATACGTGTATAGGTGACATGGAGAGTGATGAGAAGCAATTGGTGAGGAATAGTGAGGATGTAATGTACACGCATCCCACTTGCGCCCAGCGGCGCCTCATTATCCGCAGCCGCCGAATGCTCAACTAGACTAGAGCGATTGCGTTTAGTGTTTATTACTTATTGTGTGGTTGTGCCTAAGGGACATTCATGTTCCCGGGAATAATCCCTATGGCCATGTTCCATGTTCATAGTCTTCGAGATATTTGGCATCAAACTTGAACAATTTTAAACCAAAAACTGGTTTTCGGCCCATAACTTTTGTGTTAATTAGTTTAAAATTAAAATCCTCGACCAGTTTTTAGAGACGTCCAAGATGAATCCAAATATGTAGATTTCGTATATATAAGATCCTTCACAGAAAACTAGATACGAATTAAGTGGGCTGGACGACACGAGTGACTCGCAAAAGTGGCGACCCTATAGAGATCTGAAAGGGTAAAATATGCGTCAGAGACAACATGATTCACATTCGGTTCTGTTAGGCAGTGCGACTTCTATACCAAATACGTTTACCTATTCTTTGGCTTAGGCCCACACATGAGCTGAAATTGCTAGATCTTCAGCACCGGACTCTTTACGGTCATGGAATAAATTCAGATATTATTTATGGCATCTGTTTTTTACGTGGAAAATAAATGGACATGGACAATATCTGAATTTATTCTGTGACCATAGAGATCCCGATTTTCTGATAATTTCAGGCCATGTGTGATGCACATCATACTGGTCTACGAGGCAGTGGTCGCTAAACGTTTGTGAATATCAGCCCTTATATTGTCAATAGTCATCTTGCCATTACAGCCACTGCCACGCCTCGGCATTCCAAATAGCTATTGCACTTTTCTATACATGTGTTCTAATTTTCCTTGTCGATATATTTATTTAAGTTATAGGTATTTGATACGTTTTATGTGGCTTTACCTATACTGAATTGAGCTTCAAACTCAATCACTACAGTGTTCAGTAAGAATGGTTATGATGAATTACAGGATATAATTCTTTAGTGCTGTAAAATTTTTCGGGATTTTCGATAGGATAGGATATTGAATTTACTCTGTTTAAATTAAACTTTTGAATACAATGTAGTGTTTTGATCTGTAGCGCAGGCAAAAAAGGCCACCTTAACATTTGTAACTAGGTACATTGACATTGGTTCTTCTACACATTCTGCACGCAATTCTTTGGCAGGCGATTGAAATTGACGAATAGATCAGTCAAATCTTACAAAAAAATCTCCTAAAAAAACATTGCGTGATGTAGTTCTATATTTTTGTGTATGTTGTTTGGAGTCCTTGGAGGAATGTGACGCTATGTTTTGCAAGCAAAAAAAAGTTGTGCTCCCTTCGTAATTTGCAAAAAACTGCAAAGATTTCGGACTTTTTTTCAGTTTTTGCACTTTTATTATAAAACTATGGGTTTTTGGTCAAAGCTTGCTATGTAATGTTGAAAGAACATTGGAACACCCTTTACAGCGCCATATGTCAAATCGAAACCTTTGGTGGTTTGGCACCGCCTTCAAAAACTAAGTAATTACCCGGATGATTATTAATTTTCTTATTATTAGGTATTAATTACTTTTTGGCAAAAATTTGCTTTACGCCGTGGGATAGGGACTGGACACGTAAAGGGGTGCCATATAAAAATTATTTTGTACTTTTCAGTGGGTTGGTTTTTTGAAGGCGGTTCCCTTTTTTTAAAAAAGATATTATATTTACCTAATTCGTTTTGAATTATTGCGATGTCACTTATTATGTAGACAGTACCTACCTATGTTAAATTTATAAAATAACACCCCTCTGATTGCTTTGAGAGTAACACAAATTATTTCTTTCGACTGTGTTTTTGTACATTATATTTTATCACGTAATATCTTTGTTCGACATGTAAGTAGATTCGGAGATTTCGGAGTCACGTCTACGTTTTGTGAGCTTTTGGGTAATTGAAAGTTACGAGTATGTACACTCAAACTGTGTGCCTGTGCGTAAGGTATGTAAGGTACTTTTGTGTAGGTTTTGTGGGGTAGAGTGCTGCTACTCAAGTCATAAACCATTTTGTCTCGACTCGGGATTTATTTCTAGTGTAACTTGATACCGACATTTGTAGTAGGTTTGCGCAAAAGGAGGTTAGAGATATGCTGGTTCGGCTTTATTGAAGCAGTCGGTGTTTATGGGTAACAAGGCTGGGGTCCCTCGGGTTGCGCGGGACGGCGCGGGTGGCTGATGCGCCCGGCCGCGGCGCATCGGCCCTGCGTCAGTCCGCCAGTCGCACGCCGCCGAGCGCTCGGCCGGCCGCCGACAAAACAACCCCTTCTATATTAACTACATACTTACATCGTGCGGAAAACGCTGAAATCACTGGTTGTAAAGATTATTAATGAATGACACGGATTAAGAAAATATTACTATATTGTTATGTTTGACTATTTTAATAGATCGTCTCTATTTGTTGAAAATAAGTTCTTTAACAATTGTTACTGTTTATATTTTAATTATGTTTAAAAGTTGCTGTGCGCGACCGAAAAAGATACCCAAAAGTAAATCAAAACCCGAAAAGATAGACACGATGTCTGAATTCGAAGTTGCTGATGCAAACCAAAAGTTGGGGGAGGAAGTTAGTGAGTCGAAAGATGAGGCTGTGCCAAAACCTTGTAACGATAAAATCGTACAAGAAAAAGTTAGCTCAGATGCTCCCGGAAAAGATATATGTATTCCTGAGAGTACAAATGACGTAAGTGAAATTGAAACATCTGATGAAGTTGACACAAATCCAGGCGATGATTCCACTGATGATGTTATCAATGATGATATTTTGGCCCAAGTGTACAAAAGGGAATTAATGAAAAAAAGATATTCGGTGGATATCAAGAAAAGCCGCATGGATTTCAAAAGGTTCTCGGTTGATTACCGTCGAGATACGGCTATGTTAGAGGAATTGGCGCGCCTTGAGCAAAAATTAGCGCAGACGAATTTTGATATGCGGCCTGGCGGCCGACGTAAGTCTACTGGGATACTTAAAACGAGTGTTAGCACCGGAAGTGGGGACCACAAGTCTTTTCAAGAGCCAAGCTCTGATGACGATGACGTCTTTGAAAAGGGTATAGCTGAGTCTACCGAGGGGCCGTCTGAGCCTCCTGCGACGCCAGTGGGACGGGACGAGCTGGCTATGCGGAGACACCGATTCTTCTCTGACCTGGTCTGCGCCGCGCGCGCAGCCGTCGAGCACCGCGTTCGTTTCGACCCTCTAGGGCCTGTAGTTGCTGAACCCGGTGAGTTGGTTGTCAAGTACGACACATGTTCCCAGGGATCGGATACCGGTATTTTTTGTATGGGAACGGAAACGGTATTTTTTCGTTCTTTGCTAATTACTTCATTTCTAATTGGGCAATCTAATAATACGAAGTCGTAACCTACAAACACAACTGAGTGCTACATTTCGAGTATAAAATAATTCGAAAAATATGGTTATTTCTATGTTTTTGCAAAAAACCGGTTCCGATCCCTGCATGTTCCTGCCCCACGGATTTTTTGCCGACGACAGATTGCCGTGTCAAACCCCTGACAAAGCGATATTAAGATAAAATGAAAGTAGGTTACCTAGTGATTTTCTTACTGCTCAGCAACTTCTATGCGGGGTATTGTAATATTTGTAATCTGTGCATATACCTAAAATACGTTGACAAATAATTTTTAGGAATATGTTTCTTGTTATTATCTTCAAAATATTCATCCTTGGCTTTCATACACAAACACTAGCATTTGTTAAAATTCAACAACAAGTCAACAATATGCACACTAATATCCGATATCAATCATTCCAGAAATAGGTGTGAAAATGTTGATGTCTTACCTAAATCGTTTTGTTTCCTTTGGAGATGTTTGTAATATCTTAACTTTTGGGGTGGGAGAAAAATCAATCGTCTTGGCCGGTGCCCAACAAAACTATAGGTACTTTATAAGTAATGCCTCTATTCAAGTTCCACCATTCCAAAGGGAAGACCTACTTGTAGGTTATTTTATTTTAATGTTTTTTTTTATCGTCAGCTCCAAACCTGTTTTGTATCTGGTCCACGATTAACATAATCCTGATGAGAATTATTCAGCAGTCGTGACGTAATTTTTTTCAAAAGTGTTAGTAGTAGGCGAAAAAAATGTTGACTTTCGTTTTTTGCGTAAAATGTTCCGTAATCTAATCCAAGTTTGTTTACATGAATTTCACATGAAAATGTTTTTGGTGGGATTGAAGAGTACTGGTAATTGAAGAGTGAAACCTCTCACGTGCTAGGATAATTTGAAGTAAATATTATCTTTCATTTGAGGCAACATGGCATGTTTCGGCGCAATGTTGAAACATTTTAGCATTAATTATTTATAATTTAGGCAATTTAGAGCATTGTTAGACCAGGCTATCAGCGTAGTGAAATAGGGACCTGGTGGATTTAAGTAGGTAGAAGGGTTGATGTTGTACGATAAACGTGCGGTGCGAATAGGTAATTCGCAACTCGTGTCGATTTAAAACACTGCCTTCAGTCGTGTTTTAATTTATCACCACTCGTTGCAAATTTCTTACTTTCCGCATTTGTATCGTAAATAACCATTGTCATTGGCATTTCCTCTAGTTAGAGAAAAATAGATTTTGGAGACCAATTCTGTGTGATTTTAAGACAACGCGTGAAATAGCGCAATTGACTTCTATAGTGGCGGAGGTAACAATACAAAATACAATTTTATGGAAAAAATATATTTCATAATTCATAAAAGAGCAATGCTGTAGCAATTTTACAGCCGGCTTATTTTTTACCGGTTTCATTTTATACAACAAACATTTAACGTCGCTAGCGGCAAAAACAAACAGTACAAGTAATTAATTTGAGTGCATATTAGCGAGTTCAGACTTTATAAAACTATTAGTTGTTTACCGTTACTGTGTGCGGATACGGGTTTACAATTTACATCGGTTTCCATCAGTTGGCTTGATAATATTTAACGTGCCTCTATCACGGCATGTATTTAGCGTCAACAATGCAAATCTAAATTGTATTTTATAATTTAAACTCAATCCGATTATCAGACCGTCAGCGTCCGCGTTGCGACACAGAATAACTAATAGTACTACCGGTTGCGATCTAACCAAACTATTTAGACTATGTAGAGCGAGTGATCGCAACTATCGCGAATACCTTCTCAAAATGTTATCGATTGTACATTTAAGAATAAGTTTGGCCGAATTTTACGTTTTTTTGCTTAGTTATATTTTAAAGAAGATGTAAACGTATTAATCTGTACTGTACCTACTTGCCATATGGAATGCCTCCTTCAATTTATTACCGCCTATTAAAGACATCACATGTTTGTTGTTAATAAAATTGTACTCTTAATTATTTGCCACCGACTCCATGCCTCTTGAACATAATTGAATGTTGTTCACAAGCTGCCGACAGTTTAAAGAAGTGATGTTAATAATAAATAATAGAAATATGTGGTCACTTGGTCAGCTTTATTTGCTAATAAAGCGTTATTAGTAAACCAAAGAGTTATTGATATTATACAAGAGACGTAGTCTTCCTAGAAGAAAATTGTGCGAAAGAGTTTGACAGTTGAAGCAGCCGCTGTACGGCACCATATATTTGATGGTAACTTAATTGTCAAACGTAAACTTCTGACAGTCAAAGTTACCGCATAATGTAAGAAGTACATTATGTGGTACATTTGACTGTCAGAAGTTGTATAAACATGTTATATTTAGTACCTTTACTGAATATTTTTAACGAACATCACATTATTTGTAGGTATAAGAATCTCGTTAGAGGAAAACTTACTCATGCCTGTACATATTTGGCAAATAATGTAATTACATTTATTTAATAATGTTTCAGGCATTTAATATTTACGAATCGTTGCTATGTGATTTACAACCATGTTTATATGCCTTTATGTGGACGGCCCTCCACTTTTTGGGTGTATGTATAAATTAACTTGGTAAACGAATCTTCTACCAACAAAGATTCTGAAGCCGTGCTTTAGGTTAAATTACAAGTCGCAAACACATTTAATTGCATATCTTTTATATCAAGTTTGGGACCGCCGAGGGCTTTATTGTACATATAGGCGTATGTTATGCGCATATTATGTCTGAACAGGACTGGGGTGTTACATGCGCGGTGCCGATATAAATAGGAAGTCTACCCTTCTTTGAAAACTCTCTAACCGCAGTCTCTCGGGAAAACCGGTTCACTGGTGAAACTTCTCTCAAAAAACTGGACAGAAACCTAATAATAGGGATATGACATTTCAGTTTAACCTCAGGCGGTCTAGCATGAGTTGCGTTCTCGCGCGCGACTCCATACATCTGGCGCGACTTCAAGCTTTATTATTCCGAGACTTCAAGTATGGACTCGCGCGCGAGAACGCAACTCATGCTAGACCGCCTGACCGGTTATATGGATCATGAAAGTAAAGAAAAAAATTACAAAGAAATAAGGGAATATATGTATAATACAAGCAAGCTTTTTATCTTCTTTTAAGTATGTCTTATACCATTGTGAATAAATATTGTGATACATACCCACATACAAGACAGGATCGATACCTGTATATAAAAGGGTGGGATCATAAGAACGGCCCATTCTTTGGTTGTGAGTGTGAAGGCATTTTGTTGGAGAGCCCTCAAGTGTTAAGTCATGATATATTGGTTGTTACTGACACCATGATTACATTTTTCGTCTTCTCTGCTTTTGTTTTGATAAATAATTCGCGGCTTTTGTAGACTCGTATGTTGTCACTGAGAAGAACGCGCGTGTCATAGAAAAGTCAAATATTTACGTCAGTAAAGGTAGGTACTTAAGTGACCAACATATTCCCAGCTCCTTACGCTGTAGACGAGTAAACTATGTTATTATGCCCGTAGGGACAAGGGTACGGTAAAGTTCACTCGAAATGGCTTTTACGTTAATAACAAAAATGTTACGACTTACGCGTTTTCTTTTCCAATAAAAACCTCCCTATCAAAACATTGGTGCTGAAAGTTTCCACATAAATTGTTTATAGTGAAACGAGCTACGATAATAGCAACTAAATTATTAGAAATAGAGTTGAGTTTCTCTTCTAGAAATGTGATAAACTGCTGGACATATACGTTGTGTGACTTTTGTCTTGTTTTTAGGGTTCTGTACATCAAAAGGAAAAAACGGAACCGTTATAGGATCACTTTGTTGTCCAACCGTCCGTCCTTCCGCCTGTCTGTCAAGACCCTTTATCTCGGGAACGCGTGGAGGTATCGAGTTGAAATTCAAACTTAGGTAACTATAGGTACTCAGGTCTACAGCCCCTTGAAGCTGTGAAAAATCGAACTTCTAGTCGTGGTTGCTTTTTTCGGCGAGCGATTAGTGCAATACTCCAGAAATCACCACTCGCCAGCTCCATTGGTCATCGTCCTTCGCACAGAAAATATTAATATTTTAAACTGTATTTTAATGCTCATATTTTTATTCCTTCGGAATCTTCGGATAAATATAATCGGTCAATTGTATGTGGTTATATGTATTATCCGCCTATTGCTATGACGTGCGTTGGAGAGTATCCTTTATTTAGTTTATATATTATCTTGTACTATTTGACAGGTTTTGTCTATTAAGTATTCTCATAACGGTGTATTTGCCTTATTGATTCTCGGCCAATGTCATTTCTTATGCAGTCGATATGGCTCATACTGATTATTACGTGTCCTACGTCACCGCATGAGTCATTGGCATGTTTCGAGCGAGTACAGTACGGACTTGACGAAGTGCCGGCAGCCGGTCTCCGTATAGTATCACGGCATCCGCTCGGCGACTACACTCCAGCCAGTGTTCCGAGTCGCACGCGCATCGCTAGTGATTATATCAGAAAAACAAACCGCCAGTGTTCTAATATTGTGGTGTGACTGTGCCTTTTATTCGGATTTGTAATAAACGGTAAGAAATAAGAAGCTTGGTTGTCAGAAACATAACGTGCGTTTATTGTGTTAATTTCTGCATCACTGTAGAGGTAACGGTCCTCCAGAGCCTAATGTAATAAATAAGGAACATATACGGTTTAAAATACACTCGTTATTTTCCTGTCGGTTGCTGTAGGTAATGGCTGTCCATTTAACCGTGTAACTGCGGTTTAATGTTACTTGTTTATGACCTCGTTGTTATAGACATGGGATGGTCCGATAATACGCCTCGGTAACGCCGGTAACGTGACGTTTGCGAGCTTTGGCACTGTTTTCAGCCACCCATCACTGATATTATTTATGTGCATGATTTCATACATTATGAGTGATGGATTAGTATTATCACTACTTTAGACAGCTGCATAATATAATTTAATAACAATGTTCACACAGATTATAGTTGGATGAATTCAAATTAAGAACCACCGTAGTTTTCCTAGCACAACTTACTACAAGTCCTACACTGAAAAGTTCTATCATATCAATTCCATATCATATAGTCTAAGTTTTGAAATGTACAATTCATGTGGAATACTAAAGAGTTTATCCAAGATGAGCATGACATATTTTTACGACATATTTCGATTGCATTCGATTATTTATTATTTTTATTCACATGACTATAATTGAAATTAGATTTCCCACCTGACTCGCCCTCCTCGCACTGCTAATAGGAAAATTTAAGAGTAAGTAATTAGGTTCTAATAACATATCAGCATTTTATTTTACTTTGCCATTCTCTATTCATTGAGACAAGTTCCATAGAGTTAATTGGGACTTATTAAAATTGCGACTTACCTCGTGCTACTGCAACAAAGCACACTGTTATTCTCTTTTTTCTTAATTTCTTTCAATCTTCATTACATGCAATTTTAATTATGAATGGGCTTACTTTGCCTATTGCATCATAAATCATAAGTGTGTTATTTGTATGTACATACCTATAGTATAATACATATGTAGTAGTATATCTTATGTTAATGATGTCTATATCGAAATATCTATACGTATGTCTCAAAGTACCTAATCTAATTTCTGATGAATTTTGCTCATTCAAACATTGCAATGACTGTGGGCTTTAAGAACTTGATCGCCTCATTTCATCTGGTTTTAGATACAAGGTCGGGAACATGTGAATGAAGTTGATGACTGATGAATCACATTGCACACACATGCCAAAATATCATCCACGTAAATTGGTCATAATGACAACCAATTATATAAAGAGCACTATTATCTATTCTCTGTCATTACCATTAGTAGTGTCTTGATACAAAGAGTGTGTACTCTGATTACGCTTTGGTAAGCGTGTTCGTTAACAAAGACTAGTGTATAGAAGTGCTTGTTTGAAATTTTGCTAGCGAGGTAAAGGGCTCTTTTAAAGGAGGTAAAAAAGTTCTTGTAGGGTTGATACTTCTTAGGCAAATAACAGGCTATTACAATAATATGTTAAATATAGTATAAATCGTTTCGAATACCTACTTTAAAAGGAAAATGAGTGGTTTTCCTTTTGTGTTTTGTGTAGTGTACGAAGTGGACACGGTTGGGCGACCAACGGCTCTGTAGTTTAAATACAGGATCTCATTCTGTTGGCTATTGTTGGTGTATCTACTGATGTGTAAATTTTCGATACAGTATTGTTAATATATACTACCGTACGTAACAATGTTAACATACGTAGTTTCATTTAAGGTAATTTATGTATGTTTTTATTAAACGTAACCAGCGTAGGTACTTGTTGGTTTGATTGATCTGCCTTAAGTTTCAACAGACGGATCTGTCGTATTACTAATCTTTAAAATGCACAGTATTTTTTGCATAAAACATATTTACAAGCAATAAGCATATCAAGAGTTAAGACTATTCCTGTTTTGTAGTGTATTCTAACTTTCTTTTATACTTAATTCATCAAACCACACGTGAGTGAATTAAACCAGGAATGCTATCATCATTCGCTGAGAAAACTTTTGACAGGGCTTAAGTTAAAAGTAGAGAAAGGGTTTAATTGTTTTTTGTTTGTTACGCCCTGCGGCTTTGAAAACGGGCGTTATTTCTAGCTAGCTGTTATTTATTAAAATGCGCTTTAGAGTCACATTTGTGGGCCGACTTGAATGCTTTATTCTGACCTGGCACGGATCCCATCTCATGCGTAAATATAAACGTGAATACTGAAAAGCAACATTGAAAACATTCATGTTCCAGTGTGCTTCGTTTTTTATCTGCATAAATTGATACAAACAAACCACTGCACAAACGTTTCAATGTTCCTTAATTTAGATGTTAAATCTTATTGAAAACTGATTCTATAAGTGATTAAGTAATTGGTCGTATAATGTGTCAGTGCTTGTTGCTAGGCCTACATGAATAAAGTATATTTTGAGTTAAATAATCATAGTTTTATATCAAAAATGTACTACTCATGAGAAATACAGTGTTTGAATGTCGAAAAGTAACTTTTATTTTAGGTATTCATAGAGTAATTAAAATTTCTGCTGTATTTACGGGTTAAAACTTTTGCCGCAAAATTTCCAACTGGAAGTCGTTAAAAGTGTAGAGTTACCTACAGAAGGGTGCGCTTCTTAAAAGGTGTCTCTTGTCCCAGTATTTTAACGTATATGGAACAGGCTAAGAGGCTCTTACTCATTTGCGTGGCCTTGCCAACCCTTAGCCTGCCGCCATAACCGCGGCCTCCTCGAGAACTAGCGCCTGTAGCTTGTTAGTCGACCGCCGGTTTACAAATTACCAGTATACTTTACAGTCGCGATTGATACGCAAATCTGTGACACATATGGCATATTTAGTTTGCACATTAAATCGCAATTAAATTCGGGTGCGCGAATGGGGATTTTCCCATCTACGTTTAGCAAGTAGTAAAATAAAATGCCGCGCTGACCCCGAAATTTAATGGGAGAGAGAATGACGTTGATGATGAGTAAGTCTCGCCATAAAGAAAGATGGAAGGAGAAGTATATTAAGTAAATTTTATGTATATCTACTTCATATATCTTACTGGGTGTGAGGGAGGCGAGACCGGGAATATAAAAACAGGTATTGCTTAAGATTATTGAAAGTAATGGTCATCGTCGTTAATAAATACCCACAAGAGTGCTTACGAATTATCGTAACAAATCAGCGTCGAAGCAGTTCGTAGGTATGCTTAAAAACGTTAACTTTGAGAGAGTTACCTAACATGGGGCAACCTTACATATATGGCCAGCTTCACGGTACACGGCATACCCAATGACATCGGCGGCACAACAGATGGTTTTTTCAATCTGTTAATTCTCAATCCCGCATGTATAGTTGCTTGTTAGAAAGCAACAGGAGTACACGAGTCTTTGCTGATGCTGACTCTTTAAATTTCTTAATAATACTTAGCCTTTACTCAAAATAAAGACCCTTTGCGCTACTTTATCTTTTAACCATTGGGTGTGGCTTTTCTTTCAACTTTTCCATCGTAGTTAAGCCTTTAACACAAAGGTCCTTTCTATTACGTTCATTCAGGATAAAAAATACAGCGAATTTTTGTTCAATCTTTCGCTTATTATATACCTACGATTTACGGTTTGCCGTCGAGCTAACGGTTACTATTTAGCGCTTTGTGGTCGCTGGGCCAGTGAAATTATTCAACCCACTGGGTGTCATTTAATGATGCAGCAGGGTTGTGGCTCGCGCATTGCTTTGAGAGATGAATAATTCGCGAATTCAGTAGGTTTAGAGTGAAGTACCTTCTTAATAGGTACCTATTCGATCTTGATCTTAAAAGAACACATGTAAGTGTTTAGTATTTCCATCTTCAGAAAGTATTTTTTTCTTTTAATCTACCAAAATTAAAATCTGCTTAAGAATACGATACGCGACTCGAATTTCCACGACGGTGTTAATACCCAGTATTAACGAACACAACTTGGCTAACATCTATCTACATTGAGATTGATTGTATCTACATTGAGATTTCTGGCAGCGTTCGTCTGGATTAATCGCTGGGATACGACGACTTTTTTTTCCTGTTCGTTGATAAGAATGTCGCATTTCCTCCCTCTTTGGCATTTGGAATTGATATATATGTACGATTTATTTTGTTCGGTCGCTTCTATCTCTATTGTAAGTAGGAATAGATTATGTATTGAGGTTACGTTTAAAATAGCCCTCTCAACTGGAATCTAAATTTAACCGTTACTCATCAGCTGACTGAGAATTTGTTATGATTATAGAGTGCAAGGTCTGCCCTCCTAGTGAGTTTATGTTGTTGGAGACTGTTTTAAAATGTGTAGGTATGCCCCCGGTCCCTTAAGAGCAGCTCGTATAACAACGTTCGAACGTGAGGTCATGCTTTTAATTCCGAGATTAATTTGAAATGGCAATGAATAAATTATCTGGGGGCACGGTAGTGCCCCCGCCAAGACGAGCAAAGCGAAGCGCAAGGGCACTGCCTACCTTTTCTCGAAGCGCTTCGTCGTTTTTTTGAACCCTCTTAACTTGGGTTTGGATTATACCAGATAAACAAAACTTTCGGGATATGATGTCAATAGTGGGCTTATTAAGCATAAAAATTTTCAATTGCATAGCTCTTATACTTTAGATTTTATTAATGTCTAAAAAACCCCGATTTCGTCACTGACTCACTCACTGTTGATCATCAAAACCTCTAGGGTACTTCCTGAAGTCCTAGGAAGCTGAAATTTGGTATGTGAGATAGTATTAGTCCACAAACAACAAAATAATTCAAAAACTTGAAATTATTAGCCCCTAAGGAGGTGAAAAGGGGGGTGGAATTTTGTATGGGGAATCAATAACCGCGGAACCGATTTAGTTGAAATTTGGTATGTAGATATTGTTATGGGGAAGGATATAAAATAGTTTCAACCCCAAAATCACCCCGTAAGGGTGAAAAGGGGTGGAAAAAGGCGTTAGGGGAAAAGGGAGTTGAAGTTTGTATGGGGAATCAGTAAAAAGCAGATTGTATATAAAAATACGTATTTCAGGATTTTTAATAGTAAATCACCCGCAACCTTTTAAATCAGAAAATTGTCATAAGCAACTTACAAAAAGATGTGAAATCCCACCAAAAACATTTTCATGTAAAATGTTGCCAAGATGAAACCATAAGGCTCGCACTGACAAAAAGTTATCAGATCTCTTGTAGAGCCAAGCTTCTAACTCTACAGGCCCTACCTTCACAGACTCTACACCTTAGTCAAAATATGTGGCTTGGCCGTTTCATTATTACAAGAACTATTTTATAATAAAAAATAATGAATAGTGAATACATTTTTCACCTTACGCCCATGTGACGAAACGGCCAAGCCACATATTTTGACTAAGGTGTAGAGTCTGTGAAGGTAGGGCCTGTAGAGTTAGAAGCTTGGCTCTACAAGAGATCTGATAACTTTTTGTCAGTGCGAGCCTTATGGTTTCGTCTTGGCAACATTTTACATGAAAATGTTTTTGGTGGGATATCTCTTTCATACAGCGTGACCCGTATTTATTGCTCTTGAGTGTAGCTGGCTGAAACGAAACCAACCAGTAGTCTGTTATTTGCACTTATTTGTCTCTGTTAATGAGTTACTCGTGTAACTCGTGTAGTGTAGGTACCTTAATTAACCTTCTGAACGCCAAACTGCACATCCATTTGCCGTGCCACTGACGCCACGGGGGTAAAATTTAGTTTTGTGAATAAATAATGCCAACCTAAAAGTGGGGTGTTTTTCAGTAGATTTTCATCAAAATACGATCGACGTCAAATGCCGTCTTTGGCATCGTTGTCACGATTTTGCGTTGACGTCATATGCCGTCTGTGGCGTTCAAAAGGTTAAAACAAACTATAAGAGATGAACTTCCGCTATGTTTCGATGTTTGAGGCAACACGTGAAAGTCGTGTCGTTTCTGATAGGTTCAGGTAAACCGCTGTATGCAGTAGGTATCCTGTTACCTACATATTCATAGTAGAGTACTGAACTTTCCATGTGCGTGCACTTCCAGTCCGTGTGCTCAATTATTGTGTTGTATTATCCGTGGCTCAGCTCAGTGACCATTAGCACTAGAAAGCGGTATTTTGGAATGGATATTTTATGATAATCAGGCTGACAAAGAGCAATAAAAACGAAAAACTTATTGGGAATTTCCATACGAAGTAACCTAAGCTACTGCTCTTGAGTGTATAAGTGCTAGCTGATAACCGTACAATCAATCAAATACACCTGCAGACTCGTTTCTAGACTACATCGATGAGTGAAAGAACACATTTACATTTTAATCGCCATTAGTGAGTCATTAAGACGAGAACTCTGACTTGATATTCGAGACGACAAGGATTTTACTCGTAGAACAGGAAAGTCTAACTTCTTAAAGCATTTATCATTCAAAACACATTAACTCTTTTGCTGTAGAGTAGTTAATATGAAAAATTCTTATTTATATTTAACTGGCATTAGGTTAATGACCGTTTTGTGGAAGTGTAAATAATATTCGCATCTGGCAAATATTTTTGTTATCATAATGAGACTGGCTTGATTCCTGCTATAACATAACTGGTATGGCTATATACATAGTATGTTACACATAGTAAACCACATTTGATCGTTTAGGAAACTAAACCAATAAGGAAAATAGACTTTCCATATTCCGATCTTAACGGCCATGTTGAATGATTAAAACATTACGTAATATTTTTTACAGTACATATGGTCCTATTTTCCCGCACTAGTGCGTAAAATAGCACTTCGTGCGATGTCAAAAGTTTAAAGGGGCATATGTACTGTAAAACGTTGTACGATACACGTGCGAATAGGTAAGTCGCAACTCGTGTCGATTTAAAACACTCCCTTCGGTCGTGTTTTAATTTATCGCCACTCGTTTCGAATTTCCTCTTTTCCGCACTTGTATCGTAAATAACTATTGTAGACCAAGCTATTTTAACTTGGTATTAATTGTAAAGTGTCGGCGATTAAATTAAGGATCGTCGAAAAGGGTCAAAGGCTAAGGTACCGTGTGATGTGAGGCACAAGCCCAGGGTGCAAAGGCTCTTGTATAAATTAAACTTGTCGTTAAGCCACACTCAGCACGGGTAACTTTGTTACGTATCTACATTTAACAACGAAAACCTTTTCAATTCTAAAGGTCTACGACATCAGTCCTTTCTAAGTATTATTTCTGCACGAGTAGCAGATTTTGTAATTTTACTCGTTAGGTATTTTATGTTTGAATGATCGATATTCAATATGGACTTTTTCGAGTATCATGTCAGAAAGATGAAAGCCATTGAAAGCTGTGTTTGTTATACTCGTATTTGAATATCTTTAACATACTGTTCAAAATGTCCAATGAAAGTTCAAACAATATTATCAACACATAACGATCATTTTTTTCAATACTGTTTTCCAAAATAAACATGTCATTTATTTCGACATGTTGTTATCTCTGTAACTCATGATAATGACTTACTGGTAATATTTTTATCAATCCTATCTTTTGTGAATTGTCGATAATAGCGAGCAAGCAACCAATCAGATCTTTCAAAGTCAGGTTCACAGCTGGCTTTTACACGTTCTACACTTCATATTCGTAGAAGTGGTCGAGTTTTGCGGGTGTATTTGCGTCTTTGTAATTTGCGTACCAGTGTGTTAACGTTCTTTGCGAGTGAACAATGGCGGAAGGCCAAGGACCTAGTATACGAAGAGATATGAGACATTTAATAGAAATATTTGAAGCACGGAACAATATCTCCGGGGAAGATGACATCGCGGATACTGTCAATACAATCTTAGATGATATGATTGGTATGTTTAGATGTATATATGTGTAGTACATTCTTTTAGAAATTATTCCTATTTTGGTCCACGGTGGTATTTTTTTCAGATATCTGTCTTTGACATTCTGTTATATTTTATAATGATAATTCTGTTATTTTATTTTGCAATATAGCCACATGTAAAGAGTACCTACACTTTATCTACATTAGAGAATAATGTTCCCGTTCGGTTAACCTGGTTCACGAGACGCCTTAGTTAGTGCACATAAAAATACATGGTGTTCAAGCAAACTTTTATACGCCTTATAAAGGTAAAATTTATTACACCAGTAAGTTGTACACTTGTGGGATACATAGTATTATACGTATTATGTTGATTTTCATTGATATTGAATAGGTACAAACTTCCCAAAGTGTATGTCTCTTTAAAACTTTGTACATTGCCAGTACCTATTAAGTAAATATATGAGATACCTGTCTCGTCTAATAAAAAGGAAAGTTGTTGCATAAAATTATCTTTATTGTAATTACAAATGTCGCAATAATTTGCAATTTACTGCTGTAAAGTTAAATTTGGGAAAGAGGGCATAATGTTTCACTTAACCATCGTAAAGGCTATCTTTATACGTCTAAAACTGATGAGAAGTTTGCATTTTATCCACAAGAGTGGCAAAGTAATGAAAATCTTGAGTTGTTTTCTCATGTGGGCTGGTAGAAATGACTTTTAAGGGATATTTTGAATGGTAAGTAACTATTTAATAATGTTGTTGTGGTGAAAAATGTTGTGATTCACTCCGGAGCAAAAATAACATCCTGTATAAACTCTATCTCTATTTTGTTTGAAAATCTCTGGAGAGTTAATAAAATTAATTTGAATTCCTTCTTAGTAAAAGGAATTTAATAATATGACATAATGTTAAGCACTCTGGATATGAGTATCTGGAAATATGGGTAGGTACTTTCCGAAAATTGGTTCGAGGTTCTACCCTAGGGTTGGGTTTTATATTTGATTGTGTCATAGGTATCTAACTATCTACTTTGTCTATTTAGAGTCTATATAACAGATATTTACTTGGGCTTGGTTAGTGACATCTTACTGACGCGATTGTGATGTGAGTCACGATGTGATGATAAAGCTCTTGAGTCATCGACAAGAAGAACACGCCCATGAACACTACTAAATCTTTTTAATAGTTAGCAATTATGAAGTTTACATTCCTGATTATGTTTAATTACCTCCTATCACTATATACATATACAGTGTTGTTTTTGTAATTGGGACACTGAGTGGAAATACTAAACTACAGATATCGATACAGGAAAACTGCTTAATAAGAAATACATCATCTATTTTTGTGACAACAATATCGGTATGATTATTTAAAACTTTGATAGAGCTTATCTTTTGAAAAAAAAAATACACGTACTTGTAATGTGGATCGGTCCAGTTTCGTCCAGAAATCATTTTACTGTACGAACTTAAGGAAAACAATCGGAGCAGGAAAAGTACCATAATCCTCCACACACACGTAATGCCCTTACGAGATAAAATAATCCAATTTAGTGGTAAATAAAATAGCGTTAGCACGCTATTTGTAGTTACTATACTATAAAGTTTTAAGTGTCATCGTTTTTTGACAGGCGGTGAATCCGAGGCAACAGCTGCAACCCACAGCCCCGCAGCAGACCTCGAGGCTTTGATCGAGCGGCTGGAGCGAGTGACCTCGCGCCTGGAACGCCTGCCGCTGCTGCTGCCGCCGTCGCCGCCCGCCACCCCCGCGACCCCGGCGTCGCCCGCCCCTTCCCCCGCACAGCAGGACGAGCCTGAGCTCATCCCTACTGACAATATGAGTATTAGCGGGTTCCAGGACATTATACAGGTATGTCAGGCCATTAAACGCTTCTGAGATTATTCTAGATTTTTCATCAAGCGTACCTACCGTACGCAATAAGTTTACATCCATATATTTACCTCAGCTCAGACACTTTCCTGGATATACTATATTAGGTATCCATACAAAAATCTAAGATGTTGATTGTTACAACTAAATATAAGGGTTGGAAAAACGAGAACCAGTCGCAGCTTCAGCCTATTTTACGTTTAGGCCGTAATGAAGAAAGGATTTTTTAGTTTTGATCCACATATTTGCCTAATAACTTCAAATAAAGATTTTATTACAAATCTAATGTGCCTACACGAAGAATTACGAGTATCGAGTCAATTTTTGCAAATAATGCTTCCAAATCTTCCAAGTAACATTGTAAATAATTAATACATTATCATAAAATAGGTAACGCCTCTGCCGATTGAAAGTTGATTGTATATTTTGCGTACGTACATTACTATTATGTACTCGTACGTACGGTACGTCTTACTGATGGTTCCGCGTAATTTCGGAAGGATGTCATAATTCACCAGTGCCTTTATCCGTAAACATAATACCTACGTACTTTGTTATACCCACAGAACATATTAAAGAGGTTAGAACGGCTATCGCGCGCAGTTAGTATCGGAACCGGTGTCGCCGCTCGTTCCTTTCCACATTTCCACATTTCTCGTGCAACGGTAGTAAAAACTTGTGTGCCTGGTGAATGGATACGCCTCCTTTAGACAGATTTGATGTCTGGCTTCTTAATCTGAACGTTATTGTGGCGCAAAAGGCATGTTTACGTTTTTCGGTCAGCGCGGGCGAGTACTAGCATGCGAGCGTTTGCTCATAACCGGCGGCGACACGTACCCTGCTCGCATCGCCATTCTACTTGTTCTGTGGTTATACCCATATGACCACAAAGCTTATCCGTAACCTTCTACGCAACACGTGTATGTTTATTTATTCATGAATGTCATGGCCTTTCCATTTCGGGAATAGGTACACCAAATTTTCCTTGTTACCCAGTAGCTGTTATCTTTATAGCTATAATACTTAAATCCTATGTAATATTAAAGAAAGATCCTTCGTCTGCTAGAAAATGTCAATGTAAAATCCCTTGCCATTCAGCTGCAAAGTTTCCTCTAACAAATTATGTATTAGGTAGCAGCGAGCGAGCATTGAGAGCGGTACGAGTACCTAAGTTAAATATTTAGCATTACCTCGGGATCGCAAACATGGTTCAATGATTCACTCGAAATAAAGGATAAAATTCAGGCTTACATTTTATTGAGTGAGCTCTTCTCGGTGCGATGTTCGAATGATTGAGTAGAGCAATTAATCACAGCTCTGTTATGACAGCGATTGGCGCCGCCACGCTTGCAGGGAGTATCGAGGCTTGCCAATATCCGTAGCTAAACTGAAATTAATTATCCTTGTCAAGGGACTGGTCAAATGTCCATTTATGTATGGACACAAAATGGACGTAAGTGCCTTGTACTTACGCTTTTTTTGTAATATGAATATGGTGAAGAACGCAGAAAGTGCAACAGACTCTCAATATGAATTTATTATGTTGAATGTTTTCCATAATAAAATTCAGAGATCAATAATTTCATCGAAATAAATCAGCGGAGTAGGTGAATTTAAATTCGAACGAGGATATTTTTTATTGAGTGAGCTATCAACGCTGCGGTGCGGTGTTCGAATGATTAAATTGAGCAATTAGACTCGGCTTGGCGGCACGGGCGATAGATAGGAATCGATTGCAGGAAATTCTGAGGCTCTTCCGAATCCGTAGCAGCCGTAGCAGGCTCCGATTCGGAAATAAGTTATCGGTTTTGATTAAATGTCAATAAGTTTATTTTCCTAGATTTCATTTAGCGCATTGAATTATACAGGATGGCCCATTTAGATCGGTCAGTATGGGAAAGTCTGAAACTATAAGAAAAATGTGCAAATTACATTAAAAGTTGTAAGTTGTGTTTGAAGCACTGGCCACACCGCTGTTCAAAAGACGTTGACGCAGCAAAATATATGACAAAAAACATCTCTGCGTATTTGCTGCGTCGAGTTCCGGTGTAATCGGACCTTAAATTTAAAATCTCAATGAAAATTACCGCAGTTAAGAGCACATTTCCCTGTCCTGTCATTAAAAGTCAAGATCAATTAAATAATACATTTCGTCGTTGATAAGGGTTCAAAGCTATTTAAACTGTCGTTATAAATTGTTCTAAAGATTGTCATTGAGTTTAATGGCAAGCAGCAGTAACGAGCGAGGGTTTAAGTGATTTAATTGACATAGATTAGCCCCGCACCTGATGCCAAAATTTGGTTTCCGTTAACTTGCTGAGCGGGATTATAACCATGGATTATAATGGCGATTGTTGTTTAGCTTCTACATGCTATTTTAATGATGACCTTAGTCATACAAAGCCTAAAAACTACCTATTATACTTAATTTAATCTTTGCTAAAAACTACTAACAACACATATTTACCCCTACAACTAAATACCTATGTACCTCGTGCGATTAGTCATCGTCTTTCTTAATGCGATTTCACAAATACGATTTCTAGGTATCTTTAAAGCAATGGTGCATGCATTATATAATTTCACACACATGACTTTTAATGTTAAATAAATGAAATGAAATGAAATTGCTGAACCAATAAATTTCATCTTAATCCCTGTCGGCATTTGCTATCAGCCGGTCTAGCATGAGTTGTGTTCTCGCGCGCGACTCCATACATCAAGCGCGACTTCAAGTATGTACGCGAGAACGCAACTCATGCTAGACCGCCAGGTGAGACCACTTCGCTGGTCGGTCTCTAATAAAAATATTGCTCTATTTGTCTGCTTTACATTAACATGTGGTCAGAAAATGATGCTTTATGTTTCAGAAAAGGAAATTGCTTTTTATTTTTGCCCAGCTTCATTTTCAGTTATGCTTCAAAATCAACATTCGTATTCCTAACGCCCGACACTGGTTTTAATTTCGTGTTCTAAAATTGTTGTGAGTTCCGGACCAAAAATGTTACTTCAAACAGTTTAATTAAACAGATCAAATCCATTAACAGGATCAAAACAACAAATTAAAACCAGAACTGGGCTCCTAAATATACCATTGTAGTCGTAACAATACGGCTTGAAATCTTTAGTTGCGATGAGGCGCGATGTTCCCAAAACTGTGTTTACAGTTTTCAACTGGCATTTTTCCTCAATTATTTCCTCTTCAATGCTTTCATTGGTGAAGCGCTGTAATTGAGTTCTTTTAATCCATTAAAACACGTTGAAAGATGGAAGGTAAAACTCCTATAATATCGAAAAAGTAAAGAAAACGGTCAGGTACGGTTGAATGTACCTTCAACCGATGTTACCTGAAGATCTGGGGGCACGGCAGTGCCCCCGCCAAGTCGAGCAAAACAAAGAGGCACGGCCGTACCATCCTTTTCTCGAAGCGATTCAGGCCATTTTCGACGTCCTGTAATTTTGTGCTGGCTGAAGCTAGAACCCTGAATTTTCAGTGACATATAGGGCTTAACATGCTTTAGATTCTCAAAAACATTAAATCTGAACTAGTAGTTTAAGAATTATTGTACGTCAAAGTTCCTTAGTTTCGACACTGACACACTCATGCACTCACTCACCGATCATCATACTCGATCTCATACTTTTAGCATACCCACAAGGTTCAAATTTTAAACATAAGTAGATTTCAGCTTATCAAGCCATAGAAAACCTAAAAATATTGCAATATCAATCACGTTTTAAAGATCTAAGAAATTGGCCAAGTCATTATACGTATTACAAATTAAAGATATCTTATTGATACGGTTTTAACACCCCCTGGCACTGATTAAAATAACCGACTTGATTTCACATTACCTACATCTCAAAACTTTTTTGTAGTAAAAGCGATGCGAGACTTGCACCTTTTTACATGTAATGTTGCTGTTTAATGTTTTTGATGGGATATAAGTAGTCTGAAGGTGTAAGTAGTTGGTACCTCTCCAGGAATAATTTAAGGGGTGTCCTGGAGCTTGACTTAACCTCGACTTGAATTTTAATTCCAATTTCACGCTATCGGCACCGTTGACACTCGCGTCTTACTTACTCGTACCTACACAGGTAAGCCTTACTGAATGTTGACGAAAACTCAAAGGTAAACAAGTATACATTTTATTTTTTTCTGAAATACTTGCAATGGTTTAATTCTCTTATAACAGGGTCTTAAGTATTTTCACTTTGGCAAGTCATGTCCAGACTTCGGAATTTCGAGAGCGAAATTAAATGACGTGTAGGGAGTTCTTATATTGATAAACTAAATTATCGTTGTCCCTTGTACTAGTGGTCGTTGCAAGTTTTACTTGTACATATATTACAATTAGGTATTAACATTAAACAAAATAATTCTTAAGTTTGTTTTTTGTTTTCTTATTTATTTTAAAAGGATTTTTTTAAAGTTAAATCATTTAGAATTTAGATTTAGAAGACCGTTGCCCTGCATCTTGCCTCTCCGAAGGTGAACAGTATTATAATCGCTATAAATATTCTCAATTGACGCAGGGTCCGCTTCGGGCGTATTTGGAGCTGTCCAAACAGATCGGCGGAGATGTCGCCACTCACGCCAACCTCGTCGGAAATGCTTTTCAGTAAGTTATTATCGGTATTCATTCCAAATTCAAACAATAACTTTGACATTGTTGTTTTAAAGACTTTGATTGTCTACTAAACAAGAACTCTCCAAAGTCCATCAAAGTTGTAGCGCAATTTTTATGCGTAATTTTATTCCAGGGCTCAAATGCGCTACATTCAGCTAGCTGGCTCCCGCAGCAAACCATCGCAGAGCGAAGAGATGCAACTGCTGGCTCCTACCAGCGAACAGATATCTGCCATCCAAGCATACCGTGAGAAGAACCGCGCGTCGAAGCTGTTCAACCACCTCTCGGCCATCTCCGAGAGCATTCCCGCGCTGGGTTGGGTGGCGATCGTGCCCACGCCGGCGCCGTACGTGAAGGAAATGAACGACGCCGGGCAGTTCTACACGAACCGAGTGCTCAAAGAGTGGAAGGACAAGGATCAGAAGCACGTGCAGTGGTGCCGCGCCTGGGGGCAGCTGCTCTCCGAGCTGCAGGCCTACGTCAAACAGTACCACACCACCGGGCTTGTCTGGTCGGGTAAGTTAAATGCTATACATTACAGTTCAGAACGAAATCATATCTTACTTGTCGCTGCAGCAGCTTAACCGTACCTACAAATTACAAAAGATCGCATAACGTTGCCACTTTCTAGGTATGTTTTTTTTTTTTATGATAAACTGATCGGCGATTGGCTCTAGACACACCTGATGGAAAGTGAAGACAGAGCCTAAGATGGAGCTCACCGGTTCAGTAATAGCCTATTCACTCTAGCTTTAAAGAGACCGAGGTCATATTTCTCAGGGAATACGGATGACGGGAGCGCATTCCATTCCTTAGCCGTCCTTACCAAAAATGACGAGGCAAATCGTTTTGTGCGGACAAATGGGATGTTAACCACGAACGGGTGCATTCGCTCCCCGCGCCTGGACGTCCGATGATGGAAAGGGGAAGGTGGAATCAGGTCATGCAGCTCTTGTGCGCATTCTCCAGAATGTATCCGATAGAACACCGATAGACATGCGACTCGTCGGCGATGATCGAGGCTCTGTAACTTTGATTTGACAGCTGGGTCATCGCCTAAAAGTCTATGAGCCCGGCGCTCTATTGAGTCCAGGGCCGCCAGCTGATACTTGGCGGAACCGTCCCAAAGGTGGCAGCAGTATTCCATGCACGAGCGGACCTGTGCTTGGTATAGGGAGAGAAGCTGATTCGGCGTGAAGTACCGCCTCACCTTAAATAGGACACCAAGTTTCTTGGCAGCAGTTTTAGCCCTGGACTCAATAGTCGACCCGAAGTTTAGGTTGGGTTTTAGACTTAGACTATGTAATATAGAGTTCCTTCCTGAATGTGAGTAACATTCCTATGAATATATAGTACTGACGGCGAGGGTGCCTCATTGTCATTTGTCCCTTAATCTGTGTTCCAAGCGAATCTGCATATAGTATAAAGCAAAAATTCATTACACGTTTCTGTTGACCGTAAATATTGGCCGTAGAACAATGATGTCAACGAGAACCGCGTATGACGTAAGTATCCCTATTATTATAAAAATAGATGGGCAATATATGTATTTTTCAAGAGTAGAGTAATATTATGTAATCAATCAGAAATTGGCAAGACAACTGCCATTAGCTTATATACAAACATGAGGGTAGACAAGGCCTCCGCGTTAAGGTTTTATCGTCCCATTATGCGCGGCTTATCCACTCTAGAGTTACACAAAAGATGTTGTGATATCTTGATGTCCCATTCGTTGCGTGCCTCACGATCTAATCCCAATAGTGTTGGTACTTAAATACAGATACGTAATATCGTAGTCTCTTGACTTGAGTTTACTATCTTTCAGCGTAGGTTATATTATAACTGTAAGTAATATTGAATAATTTTACGGTTTAGACTGACTTGTTTTAAGTCACAACAGTAGAGTAGTTGTTAGTATGTCTCACAACAGTTTAAATTCGATTGTAAGTAATAATGTTAGGTCTAGCAAGTTTGTTATCTTTATAAATATGGTTATACCCATTAAATGTAATACACATTTATGGGATCATCTGAGTATCTGTCCAGACATGTGGTCTACTCATAGACCGTTTAAAACGAACGTGGCTATTTCGAATATAGGTAATAATTTACCTTAATGTAGCCAAGAATGCTTTTTGTTTTAGACTCTAGATTTTCAAAATAGAATAGATAATTGTATCACTACTTTTATAAATAAGTCGCAGTGAAATATTCACATGAGAAGTATTGTCGGGTCTTTATACGGTGACGATACTCTGCTGCTAATTTATTATTCAGTGAACAATCGTTGGTTTGTAGAGGCCGCACAATTTGCTAGCTCTATAATAGAGCGGATCAATAATTGATCCGTTAAGACAAAAGCATTGGTTTCATTTTGTGAAACTAGACAATTACTGCCTTTATTTTTATCTAACCCATTGCCCGCGTAAAATTTGCGGTAATTATTCTCGATACCCACCCTGTTTCCTCCTATAATTTAATTATTTGATACGATAGCTTTTGCGGTCGCTTGGTGTACATTTCCCTTCGTAGCCAAATTTAACTTTTCCCTCTGACCTCATCTATATTCAAAGACGTATCGATGGTATTAAATTGTCTTCTATGTATAATTTTCAATAGAAAGTTTGTCGTAATTAATATTAGTTGTAAAACAAGTTCACTGAAAACAAATTACAATATGAGTACAAATACACAACATAGAATTTCATCACTACACAGTATAAAACAAAGTCGCTTCCCGCTGTCTGTCTGTATGTATGCTTAGATCTTTAAAACTACGCAACGGATTTTGATGCGGTTTTTTAATAGACAGAGTGATTCAAGAGGAAGGTTTATGTATAATTTGTTAACCCGTGCGAAGCCGGGGTGGGTCGCTAGTTATACGAACATTCGCCCTGTAAGGACTAAAATTGTATATAAAAGAAATTATAGTAGGTATGTTGAGTCGCGTGTGTTCTCTGTATGTGCTGAAATGCCTTCAAATTTTAAGCAGCAATGTGTTATAAAGGGCGGGCGTAACGTTACCGGCTCTCTAGATTTAGGAGTACTCTAGAGCAGGGGTCTCCAAACTTTTTTACCGGGGGGCCATAATGCACCTCCACAAACTTTCACGCGGGCCACCATCGGTTTTATTTTTGCGCCGGGAAAATCGGCGATCCTAAGGCGAAGGCCCACTGTCGACCACAGTGGGCTGTCGCGTTAGCTATCCGCGGGCCGGATTTGGCTCGCGGGCCGGGGTTTGGAGACCCCTGCTCTAGAGATATAAAATGTAAAGTTTATAATGTCAATGTACAAACGCTAGTTTAGTTACGGAAAAAAGGCGGTAAAATTGAAAACTTTATCATTTAAGTATTTGAAGTAAATAAACAGATATAGTTAAAATGGCTGGTACTCGTACCTAGAAATACGTATGCCGCAGTATACACACAACCTACCAGTTTAGTAGCGTTATCGCATGTATACTCACTGTAAAATTAATTACCTACCATAATTAATAACCTAATGTATGCTTGTAGCGCCGGGCGAGGCGTTATTATTAGTCCGATTAAGAAGGAAATTATATTACAATACAGTTTCTAACAGCGATATATTCGACTTGACTATATGACTTTCATATTTGTGTAGATAGTTGTTTGAGTCTTTTCTCCCCGATCGAGAAATAGCCAAGCTCGACTGTTTATATTTTATCGACTACACGCAGTCACGGTCCGTTCGGATCCGTATAAAAATGCCATTACATGTTGACAGCACAGTAAGCTCCACTTGTGCTAAAAAATAACGGACCAGGTTATTCAAGCGCTCAGATTATGTTGCCGCCTATTTCGAGTGCAAATGAGTTGTATTATGTGTTTCTTTTTCTTCAGGAGTCCGTCAGATTCCAGGTGCTTGTAGGTTCCATAGACAACAACTTAAAATATGTATGTCAGAAAAAAACCGGCCAAGTGCGAGTCGGACCCGCGCACGGAGGGTTCCGCACCATCAACAAAAAATAGAGCAAAAGAAGCAAAAAAAAGCGGCCAAGTGCGAGTCGGACTCGCCCATGAAGGGTTCCGTATTTAGGCGATTTATGACGTATAAAAAAAAACTACTTACTAGATCTCGTTCAAACCAATTTTCGGTGGAAGTTTACATGGTAATGTACATCATATATTTTTTTTAGTTTTATCATTCTCTTATTTTAGAAGTTACAGGGGGGGGGGACACACATTTTACCACTTTGGAAGTGTCTCTCGCGCAAACTATTCAGTTTAGAAAAAAATGATATTAGGAACCTCAATATCATTTTTCAAGACCTATCCATAGATACCCCACACGTATGGGTTTGATGAAAAAAAAATTTTTGAGTTTCAGTTCGAAGTATGGGGAACCCCAAAAATTTATTGTTTTTTTTCTATTTTTGTGTGAAAATCTTAATGCGGTTCACAGAATACATCTACTTACCAAGTTTCAACAGTATAGTTCTTATAGTTTCGGAGATAAGTGGCTGTGACATACGGACGGACAGACAGACGGACAGACGGACAGACGGACAGACAGACAGACATGACGAATCTATAAGGGTTCCGTTTTTTGCCATTCGGCTACGGAACCCTAAAAACGGTCACCCATCCAAGTACTGACCCCGCCCGACGTTGCTTAACTTCGGTCAAAAATCACGTTTGTTGTATGGGAGCCCCACTTAAATCTTTATTTTATTCTGTTTTTAGTATTTGTTGTTATAGCGGCAACAGAAATACATCATCTGTGAAAATTTCAACTGTCTAGCTATCACGGTTCGTGAGATACAGCCTGGTGACAGACGGACGGACAGTGGAGTCTTAGTAATACGGTCCCGTTTTTACCCTTTGGGTACGGAACCCTAAAAACCGGCTACAGTAAGCTGCATCATGGAACCATTATTGTCGCCAGAGCCTAATATTCGACTTATTGTCGACACAGGTAAGGGTGCGGGCGCGCCGCCGCCGCCGCCCGGGGGCATGCCGCCGCCGCCGCCCGTGCTGCCCGCCGCAGACTTCGCCAACCTGTCCGTGGACGACCGCAGCGCGCTCTTCGCCGAGATCAACCAGGGCGAGAACATCACTAGCAGTCAGTACATATTTGTATTTTGTAACCTTAAAGCCCTTGCTACACGGTCGCCGACAAGCCTTCTAACCGTCTGTCCTTGGTCTGACCTTGGTCAGTTTTGGTCAAATTTTGTTGGAAACAACTGTCCACACGGTCCGTCCAGACCAAGGCCACGCGGTCTGAGGGGCTTGTCGGCGACCGTGTAGCAAGGGCTTAAACCTAGAGTGACCTTGGACCGCCAAACTGTTGGTTGGTCACCTTGGCATGTCCTTTACTGCGGCGCTAGTTGAACTACAGATTAGGCTGAAACGTTGGAATACCGTCATTTCTGCCCTGCATTTATGCTATATATTATAAAAAATTACAATTTCTGTAAATTTAATGTTCTAAAGCAATTTTAGACAATAACACAGCACGGGCACGAGCTGCATTGTGACTGAATAATGAACGCGGTGTTTTATTGGATTGCCTCTCTGAAATGCCAACGCTTTTAAGCAACGGAAAATGAAATTCAGGAAATTCACGCATGATAAGATATATCAAAAATGGATGCGCTCTAGTACGATTCACGAATTCGTTTAATATTGATGAATATTTTGCATTTAATCGTGACCATATATTTACTTACGCAATCATATAACTATCTAATATTTATAATAAGAGTGTCATAACAAATATAATAGATAAAGAGATTACTTATAAATAAGTATTTGAGTTTGAGATAGTCGTGTGTTTTGAACTAATATTAAACAAGTTTTACATACCTATTTCTAGAACAATCCAAAGTCCAATCGTATAACCTAAGTCAAGAAAATTAAAAAAATCTTCGTAAAAGATGAAACCTATGTTATATATCCTCCTAAGTCCCGAGTTCCTTTTAAAAGGACATATTCAAATCAAATTTTAAACTATAATTGAATAAAAGAAGGTTACAAATTCAAAACTGCAAATCGGACTCTGGGTCTTAGGAGGCTATGTATACTACGAACAAGCTTGGTGGCCTATACCCTATGTATAGGCCACCAAGCTTGTTCGTTAGCCAGCGCGGGTTCAGTTCCGGTATTTTACGACAGTTGTTACATCAAAGGAGTCTTAGTTTTCTCCGTCGTTGCGCAACTAGCTCCCGGATGGTCTTGGGAATGGGCCGCGTGTGTTGTTTCGTTATTAACTTCTTACACTTAGTTGCTAAAGTAACAATGTTCGGGATTAGTCTTTGATCGCTTGTTCTGTCAGATTGCTACATTTGTACTGCCATAATGTAATGTAAATTCGATTACAATTCTTACAAGTCGGAAATTATGGCCTATTTTTTTTGGTTTTGTATTAAATTTATTTTTAATTAATTAAGATTATATTTTTTATACTCTTAACCCCTCGTATGCTTAGACACGGATCCGTGCGTGGGAATTTTAATCTATTGTTGTAAATGTCAAGGTCACTTTTTCAATGATCAAATTTGACAGGCAGGATACGAGGGGTTAATATATCTTTTTAGGTTTTTCAACCCACATACGTCATATACACTTATGGCCCATAAGTGTATATGACGTAACCCATAAGTTATGGGTTAAAAAAATGTGACATAAGACTACAATTCAGCAGCAGATTCAATTGTTGATGCAGACAAACTGCTCAAAATTATATACTCCAACATCTACTTTAGTGCTCGCATTCCGAGAGAGCGCATAGTTTTGTTGTTATAAGACATTAAGTACACAGTTTATTGTAGTATTTGTAATACATGTAAGATTGCGTTTACTACGGATCTACCACCGCACACACACACACACCTGACCTCTCTGCATACTTTGTATTCAGAATGTGGAGAAGGGTCAGCTCTGCAGCTTACTGTACCTACAATCGAAATAGCACAGTATAACAAAGAGTACTAGCATACAGTATGGACGCTCCCTGCCTCCCGTTGAAAGTGCCGCCCACCCGCTGAGACCCGCTCTCGGTTACCTCACAGTTACCCTACAATGTCTTATCTCACTCACACAAGCATGGTACGCGTTCACCTACACGAGCTTAGGCTGTGTGCGTAGGAACGCGTTTGTTTCATATATTTGATCGCCAGTGTCCGAGGTGTGGAAATAGCATGTAGGGCATACGTAACGTCATAGAGAAAAAAATACATAGAGTGCTCACTCCATACATCAGTTCAGACTATTAATTTCAGTGCCTACATCTAGCATCGAGTAGCGGAACTATCAGTACTGCTACTTGACAATAGATGTAGCACCGACCGGAAAGTCTTATATCAACAGTATAAGACTTTCCGGTCGGTGGCGACATCTATTGTCAAGTAGCAGTACTGATAGTTCCGCTACTCGATGCTAGATGCTAATAGTCTTTTTGGTACTAAAACTGATGTATGGAGTGAGCACTCTATGTATTTTTTTCTCCATGGTAACGTACTGGTTTGTTCAGGCCTCCGCAAGGTGACATCGGAGATGCAGACGCACAAGAACCCGTCGCTGCGGCAGGGCCCGGCGCCGTTCAAGGCGGCCTCGCACGCGCCCAGCAAGGCGCTGCCCGCGCCCGGCGCCGGCACCCTGGACAAGCCGCCCGTCTTCGCGCGCGACGGCAAGAAGTGGCTCATTGTGAGTATAAATAATAAATAAATAAATAGATATTATAGGACATTATTACACAAATTGACTAAGCCCCACGGTAAGCTCAAGAAAGCTTGTGTTGTGGGTACTCAGACAACGATATATATAATTTACAAATACTTAAATACATAGAAAACAACCATGACTCAGGAACAAATATCTGTGCACATCACACAAATAAATGCCCTTACTGGGATTCGAACCCAGGACCGCGGCTTCACAGGCAGGGTCACTACCCATTAGGCCAGACCGGTCGGTCAGTATTTACACATGCTTGGTTATTTTCAAATCGAAGGAAATCGATGTCATTTTCACTTATTCGCTAGGTGCACGACTGGTGCTGCCCTCATTTTGGCGGACTTTCTACGTTAAATCTTATGGAGTAAAATTAGTTCAAGCGGCTGCCGCTAGTACTGATGGCGGACATTCCATAAGATTACCTGTGTTTGTGACGATCAGCGCCACTTCCCCCTCCACCGACTTCGCACCTTGCCAATAATCAGATGAAATTGCACAATTAGAGGTCTTCGGAACATCATCTAAATTTTATTATGACGTAGTCAATAGTTTAAAGGTCCACAAAAAAAGTTTGTAACCCCTAATAGCCAATCGATTGTGGTCAATTGATGAGTTATATCCTCAATTGCGTTCTAGAGCTTACTATGGAATATCATCCTATCTTACGCCTACCAAGATCAGCCCAGCGAGATACTTAGCACATCAGAGAAAATCGCAGCCCTTTGTATGTAATATTAAAATATCTCTCCAATTGTTGTACCCTTTCTATCCAAAACTGTCTCGTTCTCATGTGATTCAGTCATTTCAGGGAAAGGAGAATAGTAGTGTGAATAGTCGGGTTTAATTTGTTAATAGTCAAATCATTTTCAGTCGTATTAAGCAAACGAATAGGTATCTTTCCATTATTAGGTTTCACTAATGCACTAGCCATAAACAATCCGGGTTGAATCTCATTGACACAACCAGATTCTAAATAAGACTACTCTTTATTCATAAGATCATTGATTATATAGCATTGAAATACACGTATATAAGCATGTATAGTTCTATACACTACAATAAATACGTGGCATTACCAATCGGCATGTGTGTTTAATAACATGCTAGCTTGAAGTGCTCACAACATATATTCAACTATATATTGTGTACACAATACCTATATTGTTCAATCATATGTACACAGTTATAAGGAGGCTGTCTTTAGGTATATGAACCCTGCAATTTAACCTCTCACTCTCGTATATCGAACATGGATCCGGAGTCAGAAATTAAGTTTAATCATAGAGCAAAAAAATACATAGAGTGCTCACTCCATACATCAGTTATAGTACCAAAAAGACTATTAGCATCTAGCATCGAGTAGCGGAACTATCAGTACTGCTACTTGACAATAGATGTAGCACCGACCGGAAATTCTTATGCTGTTGAGATAAGACTTTCCGGTCGGTGCTACATCTATTGTCAAGTAGCAGTACTGATAGTTCCGCTACTCGATGCTAGATGCAGACACTGAAATTAATAGTCTGAACTGATGTATGGAGTGAGCACTCTTACTATATTTCTCTATGGTTTAATGTAAGCAAATCAAATTAATAACTTCTCTCACCGAACGTGTTGCAACTTGTCTGAACAGGAATACCAGAAGGGTAACGCCAACCTGGTAGTGGAGAACGCGGAGATGAACAACGTGGTGTACATGTTCCGGTGCCGCGACTCGGCGCTCACGGTGCGCGGCAAAGTGAACGGCGTGGTGCTCGACTCGTGCACCAAGTGCGCCGTCGTGTTCGACAACCTCGTGTCCAGCGTCGAGTTCGTCAACTGCCAGTCCGTGCAGATGCAGGTCAGTGAACAACGGTATCTATGTCACCGTAAAATTGTAAACAGATATAAGGGGTCTAATCATTTTATTAAAACAACGGCATGTGTGATCAAACGGCATGTGTGAACGGCGTGGTGCTCGACTCGTGCACCAAGTGCGCCGTCGTGTTCGACAACCTCGTGTCCAGCGTCGAGTTCGTCAACTGCCAGTCCGTGCAGATGCAGGTCGGTGAACAACGGTATCTATGTCACCGTAAAATTGTAAACAGATATAAGGGGTCTAATCATTTTATTAAAACAACGGCATGTGTGATCAAACGGCATGTGTGAACGGCGTGGTGCTTGACTCGTGCACCAAGTGCGCCGTCGTGTTCGACAACCTCGTGTCCAGCGTCGAGTTCGTCAACTGTCAGTCCGTGCAGATGCAGGTCAGTGAACAACGGTATCTATGTCACCGTAAAATTGTAAACAGATATAAGGGGTCTAATCATTTTATTAAAACAACGGCATGTGTGATCAAACGGCATGTGTGAACGGCATGTGTGAACGGCGTGGTGCTCGACTCGTGCACCAAGTGCGCCGTCGTGTTCGACAACCTCGTGTCCAGCGTCGAGTTCGTCAACTGCCAGTCCGTGCAGATGCAGGTCAGTGAACAACGGTATCTATGTCACCGTAAAATTGTAAACAGATATAAGGGGTCTAATCATTTTATTAAAACAACGGCATGTGTGATCAAACGGCATGTGTGAACGGCGTGGTGCTCGACTCGTGCACCAAGTGCGCCGTCGTGTTCGACAACCTCGTGTCCAGCGTCGAGTTCGTCAACTGCCAGTCCGTGCAGATGCAGGTCGGTGAACAACGGTATCTATGTCACCGTAAAATTGTAAACAGATATAAGGGGTCTAATCATTTTATTAAAACAACGGCATGTGTGATCAAACGGCATGTGTGAACGGCGTGGTGCTCGACTCGTGCACCAAGTGCGCCGTCGTGTTCGACAACCTCGTGTCCAGCGTCGAGTTCGTCAACTGCCAGTCCGTGCAGATGCAGGTCAGTGAACAACGGTATAGACAACAGTCTCGTTTTGGGACCAAAAATGCTCGAAAAGACTAATATACATACTCGTAAGACAAAACACGGAAGGCGATTACACTATAACGGCTGCAGAACTACCTATGTATAGTTTGTAGCTTTCTAATAGAGCCCGAAGGCTAATCCTATTGTCTATTGTTAAGTAAAACCACTCGTGCCACGTGCCACAACCACCTGCATAAAAAATCGGTACTTCGGTTACTGAGTGCCGGCGAGTTGAACGCTATAGAACCAGTCTAAAATGTGTCATCGAGATGCGTAACAAAGGCGCGTTATCGGAGAGCGCACCTACACTGGTTTTTTGAGCGTTGGACTAGCCCGCGCTCAGGTGCCAAATAGAATAATTAGGACCCTTTTTTGCAGGTAAGTAGCACGTGCGGTTTTACTGAACAATAGACAATAGGATAAGCTTTCGGGCTCTACTAGAAAGCTACAAACTATAATAGCAGAAATAAGATAAAATTACAAGCCATAACAAATCATTAGCAAAATAATTAGGACACGGGCTCATTCCATTAACTTTTGGAGCAATATTTCTTCAATAACCTATTTTATGTCAGACATGCATCTGACGCGCAAACATACGTAGACTCGTACGTAGATGTAGAGGCATGTATGGTTGCTGTAAATTAGTTTCAAAATTGACATAAGTAGGTATACCTATTTGCCTTCAGTTTTATGTATAGCAATATCAATGTTACATGTAAAGTGTCATTCAATAGAACTTGCTATGTAAACAAACCGCCATACTAAAATTGACACTGAATGTCAATTTACTAGTAACTTTTGTTTACATAGTTAGCAAGTTCTATTGAATGACACTTTAGGTACCTGGCTGCATATATAAAAGTTGATCGATGCCATCATGTCATTGACACACCCACTAACTCCACTGTGCCCGCAATTATATATCGAGCTGACACGTAATTGGAACCTCCGAAAAAAATAATTTAATTTGATCGCGTTATGATGTCATACTAAACTCCCGAGAGCCATATAGTCATGTGACTATATGGCTCTTGGGAGTTTAGTGAAATTACATTGTTTTGAGTATGTTAATACGAGAGTTTTGTAAAATTAGTATTTCTCTGTAATTTCAAGAACCAATGCATTGTTAAAATTAAAAATGTGAACCAGCATGTCAAGATGTAGGAGTGAACTCAGCTTGCAGATTGCTTGCACAAACACTAATGAGTTATTTCGTTACGAGGTCAGGTAGTGTTGTTTTAGTGCTGATGTGACCACAAGTCTTGTCAGTGCTAATGATGTCGCTCCGTGTCCAGATCCAGATGCTTTTTTTATATGTTCGTCGCACAGGTAGGTTTTTCATTAAAGTGATCGCTTATAAATAATAGATTAGACAATGTGAATATATTTTCCTTGATGAAGCATAAATGAAGATGAGTCTAGTGCAGGGGTCTCCAAAACTTGTGACCCGAAGATCAGAGATCGCAGCCAGGCTTTCGGCTCCTCCTTCCTTTTTGCGGGTTAAGCGAGTTTGTGGGCTGTAGTTTAGAGGCTTTTCAAAACTTTCATACCTTGGCGTGCAAGTAAAATAGCATATAAAGAAAACCTTCAATAATAAAATTTTTCTACTCCCGTACTTTTATTTGTTATTTAAAGAGTCGTGCACACACCTTTAAAACCCTACTTTATAGTTGTCAAGACAAGTCTTTAGTCTATTCCCCAAAAAAGAATTTGTGCATACACGCAGTATCTTTTTGGCGATTTTACGATACTTCGTGTAATGACCACTTAAAGAATAATGAATGAAATACAGTGTTGCCAACCTTATTTTAAAGTCATCTCTGATAAATAAGTGAACCATAGACATGTTTTTTTTTAATTTCATTCATTCATTCATTCTTTTCCCGCCAGTCCCCTCCATTTTTGCTACTTCTTGAATTAAAAATATTTGTTAATTTACAATTTTATTTCAAAGTAAAAGTGCTTGGTCGTAGAAAAAGTATTGTATGCAACGTTGTTTAACTGAGTCAAAAAATACTCGTGGCGTCTTTATTAAAAATTTTCGGCTTCGCCTCAAATTGTTACTCACGCCACTCGCCTTTTTTGACCTCTCTTAAACAACGATTGCATAAAATACTATTAATGTCGTAAAAATTAAATCGCGATCAAGTCGTTAGAGGAATCGTTGTGGTCGAGAGTGAGGTCCTGCAGGGCGAGCAGCTGGCTGCTAGTCTCCTCGAGCAGGCGCGGCAGCGGCGGCCGCTCGTACGGCGCGCCGAGCGCTTCGCACCTCGACTCTTGCTCCTCATACACCGACGTTTCGGTCTCCTGGAAATTATTTATTTATTTTTATTTCCACACTTTTTTTTTTTAATACACATACCAATAAAAATTTTTTTTTTTAATAATTAATTTTGCGTGGTGATCTGTGTATTTTTTGAGTTCATTATTTTAATTAAAGCAGGTATATATTTATTTATATAATATTTGTGTATATATATATATATATATATATATATATATATTATATATATATATATATATATATGTATATTTGAAAGAGATCAGTTTTATTTGTAATATATGATTAAATTAATTAATTAAAGTTAATTACAAAAAACACACCTTAAAAAAATATATAAACTTACAACTATCTTTACAGGTAAACCTAAGACAATAGTGTAACTATTAACCATACATATCTAAAGTAAGCCATTACGTCTATAACATAATATATTTAATGTTGATATTGTGAATTCAGTCAAAGAGCATGGGAATATGTCAATATTTTCCGCTATTATATTGAGGGTTCGAATAGCGCGCGTCAGTGGCGCCAGACCTAGCAGGTTGGTGCTTATTATGCTTCGTTTAGTTTGAATATTAGATATGGGAAAATCTGGAGCATTTCGAAGTATTGGGTCAAAGGTTATTCGGCGTCTTTCTGAATTGAAAGCACGTTAGAGGGTCGTTCATTAAACTTTAAGATTGGTTTTAATCTACTATTGTAAAATCTGATAAATATCTTTTATCGAGTTTCAAGAAAGTGAGAGTCTATTGTTTTTAAGTAGTACAAGTAGGTTAGTATCGATTATATGTTAAACGTGTTGTCTATCTAAAGTATCTAATCCTCTTCAACAACATGCCGTAAAAATATTTACCTCGTAGCAGTTTCCGTAATATTGTTCGTCGTACTCGTGGCATGGGTAGTCATCTGAACATTCCGTTATTCCAGGCTCCTGAAACAATACATACTTAGTTACAATCACACTCACACCAAGTTGCTCACGAAGCTTATCTATTTAGCTTGTCCAAAGTATGCAAGAAGTGTGTAACTTGGGTACTGAATAAGGATGCGCTGCGCATTTGATGCCACGTTGAACTGTTACGCAAAATTTTCTCTTTGATTTGATCCATAGTTAATGAGATATCCTATAGGTATTTATGCTTGTAATGACCTGGTAATCGTTCTTGTAAGGCCCAGGCTGCCGCCGGTTGGGTTAGTTTAGTTAGCTTAATAATAGATTCTACTTGTACCTAATAGTAGTTTTTAAAAGGGTGGTCACTGTCAGGGTTATACCGTGCTAAGTCGTGCTGCGGCGAGGTATTGACCAGGGATGTTGCGAATATCCACATCCGCAACCGCGTAACTTCCGCAATATTTTCAACATCCGCATCTGCATCCGCATCCGCATAAAATCGATGCGGATTTAATGCGGATGCGGATGTGGAACAGGTCGGTACAGGAACGTCTTAGCATCGGCGTAAGTGCTAGACTGCTAGGTAATTTAGTCATTAGCCAAAAAAAAACCTATTATAAATTAGCAGTCAAGCGTGAGTGGGACTTAATGTACGGAACCCTTGGAACGCGAGTCCGACTCGCACTTGGCCGGTTTTTTGAAATAAAAATTACTAAAATGTAATATTTGACGTTTTTTATGTACCTGTCTTGACATCCGCATCCGCATCCGCGGATGTGAGGCTTTAAAAATCCGCATCCGCATCCACGGATGTCAAAAAATCGGCATCCGCAACATCCCTGGTATTGACATATAACTTAGTGGTTGTACTGTACCCGATAGTAGTTCTTGTAAGGGCCGGGGTGGTCCCAGTCGGGGCTGTACTGTTCGACCGCGAGGTCGGTGTCGGAGTGGACCGGCCGCGGGGTGCTGATTGTCTCACTCGTCTCGTCCCGGTCTTGCCGCACCATGTATTGGTGGTCCTTCATTACCATGTGGAGGGCCTTTTGCCAGCTCTCCAACATCTTCTTGATGTTTGACATCTGAAATATAATAAAATATTACAGTATCATTTTTTACGCGGCCCGTATTATGAATATATTGTTTTTCATAGAAGCGAGCTCGCTTAGGCACTTAACGCGATGTAAATATCACTTCACACAATAGAAAGCCTTAAAGCCGATACTTCTTTGCTCTGTTGCCCTTAAATGCATGATTTTTTCTTTTTGCCCGAAATTAATATATGTATCATATAAATCTTTGCTGGTTCTAGGAAAAATAGTAAAAAAAATATAACATCGATTTTCGCTGCGAAATCAGTGTTAAAGTTGCATAGGCTAAATCATATTTATGTAAATATATAATTATTAGTAAGATATATAGGAAAAATCTTACTGCCATCAGAAAAGGTACACTATTTGTGATATTCTTATGATAAAGTTTTTAAATATAAAATAATTACAAACCCCGAAAAATCGACCCTAAATCACACACTAAAAATCATCAACTTCCGGTTTTTCCAAGTTTTCCCACATTTCGTCTTAAAACAAATGTAATTTTTATAAATTAAAATATTGCGTAAATTTAAGTAAAAATTCAGAAAATTGATTAGATTAACTATTGAAATAATATACAGGAACAAATGGAATTTGTCTAATTATGCATAAAATTTTATGTTTATTTTGTGTACGCTGCATCGTACACCATGCATTTAAGGGTTAAACTTGACATGTTGGCTAGCCTTTCGCATCAGACGAAGCTTTAGATTTTGAGGTTTTCTATTCGTTTACAACTTTAGTGCTAATCGCGACAACATTTACCTTTTTCTTTAACAAAGCGTGTCGGCTACATCGACGGATTCGCTTCTGCTTGATGTAGTGCTTGAGATACGCTACTTTGTAGACGTTGGTCACTTCAATGATTTTGATGCGACAGTCCTTTTCGACTTCCGCTTCGCTCACCGACGAGTATTCGCTCTTCACGGAGACGGGCTCCTCTCTGGAGTCCTCTACGCTCTCGTTTGTTCTGTCTGCTAATCCATTCTTATTGAATGCCAGGAGTTCAACTGAGTAAAGTTGTTGTATCATCATAGTGTCGTTAGGTTGGCCTAAAAGTCTCGATCGAGAATTCCAAGTTAAAAGCATTAAAGTAGTAGACAATCCAGTCAAAAACGAGTCTTACCCCCCTTATTCATAAACGCACGACAAGCCTCATCCCTTTTACACATGTACTTATAAGTCCAAATAGCAGATTAAGACAAACGATTATTATCAATTTGAGGCTTGTAGTACGAGACTCGTTTTTGACTGATTTGTTTACAACTTTAATGCTTTAAACTTGAAATTCTCGATCGAGACTTTTAGGCTGAGCCGAGGCTTGTAACATGAACTAGCATGTATGTATTTAGCTTTATCACTACATAAATAACTAATAATACTTACTAAAATTTTGACGTTTGCTAATATTTATTTGTAATTTATCGTCATCCAAGTCTAGTATAGGTAGTTTGAGAGTAGGTCGTGTAACATTTTATCGTGTGGTTGTCAGTTGAAAAGATTCACAAAACAACAAAAGTTACTCAAGTTAAGGTCTTGATCGCTGGTATGATGTCCCAAGGGGTGAGGCCTCTCGACGGTGAAGGTGTCGAGCAGCTTGCGCAGCGCGTGGTCGCCGTCGAGGAGCGCCTGCACGCGCTGGCGCATGTCGCGCAGGCGCGCCGCCTCGCGCTCCTGCAGCGCCAGCAGCTCCGTGCACTCCGCCTCGCTAATCATCTGCTTCGTCTTCACCATCGCGATCTGTTCGGTTTATTGCAGCGGCGCTTTAAAATACCGGTAAATCCGGTTGGGCTTTTGCGAAACCGACCAGGAAACTGCCAAAAGCTTTTTCACGGAAAAACTTATGTACTTAATGTTTATGACCTTGTAGGCCATAATTTTGTTCGGGGGGACGCGATGCTTTGAAGCTTTAGTAAAAAAACTAATCGACAACGGGAATCGCGACCCAAGAACAATTCTTTTCACAACTAAGAGGGTCGTGTATTGTAAAATATTGTAGTTTTTCGCGATATTTGGGCATACTTGATATAGTAGCACATACAGCACTACCTACTATACTTAATTCATAACATGTTTGCACTTAACCTATAGAAAAACGTTTTTGTTAGATTGAATGTCCTTATAAAGAACAATCCCAAAAATAACAACCCCTAACCTAACCCAGCACTCATACTTCGCTACGGAACATTATACCTCTAAAACTAAATCTTCGAGTTCTATTTGTTTTATCTTCAGACGTTCTCTCGAAGTACGGTACACACTGCTCACAAACTTGTACAGATATACTCCGGATGGTAAATATTTCATGCTAAACATTAACTGCAATATAATAGGTAAAATTAAATTACTGAACTCTTTGCATCCAAATAGTGATGCGCTACATATCTAAGTGAAATATCCCGCGAAGAATAAGAAACTTACTGCGTTATAAACAGTTAACTTTATATATAATTTGTAGAACGATGTAATACAAAATTGTAAAAAGGGTATTCCGTAATTATTTAGTACATGGTCCCAGTAGTTATCATGTGCCACCTGGGGCGGCTGCGCCAACGCTCGCTTGTCGTTGAACAGCCTGCTAGTGTACAGCGCGAGCAACACTGACATGACCATTATTACTAAACGTTTCGTGATTATCATCACTGTAACTCGTCTCTTATCCATGCATATCAATTATTGATGTGAAAGTGGAAAAATACCAATGTAAACAATATCGTCTGAAACTGTGGCTGACAATGACATGGCGCTGTCACGGCACGACTTCTGTGCACAGTTCTATCTTTGAATTATTAATTAAATGTCAAGAGCATCTGAAAAGTTTAGATGTGGTTGTTTATTATTTTAATGCACGACTGTTGACTTCTAAACTTCTTTAGATATTATTTTTATTCATAATATATTAATTTTATGTTGTTTCCGTATAGGCCCGTGCATGAACTATAGGCGGCAGTACAGGAGCTGTCAGATTTTTGGCGCGAGGCGTAAATGTGTCGTTTATGCTTCCGATGTAGCTCACAAGATGGCAGAACCTAATATGCACAAGGAAACATACCGACGAGAACGGTAGATGGTAGCACTTGCTTTGGCAATGTACCTACATGTGCACATATGTTTCCGATTCAGGCCACAAGGTGGCAGACCCTCCAACGCGCACGGTCCCTATTTGACGAAAGCGAGACCAATCTTTTTTGGAAATAATAATAAGAATTTAATGAAGTCAACTGCTACGAATTTGAAAATAAAGACAAAACAAAATGCTATTATTCCCGTCGAACGTTGCGTCGCTAATAACATAAACAATAATCCCATTCATGAACGATCAACTATTATTAGAATCGTGTTGATTGTTTGTACAGTAATGAATGATCTTCGTTGATCGACAGGTACTGGGCAAGGTGCCGACCATCTCCGTGGACAAGACGGACGGCTGCCAGATCTACCTCTCCAAGGACGCGCTCGACGTCGAGATCGTCAGCTCCAAGTCCTCCGAGATGAACGTGCTCGTGCCCAAGGGCAACGGCGACTACGTAAGTGATCTGATTCCTTAGAAATTACTTCAATAAAAGGGAGGAGGATTTATTTGCTAAACTTTTTTATAACTTTCTTTTTATTAGGTATTTAATTGCTGAAGTGTTATCACATGATAAACCTTGAACTCGTCATACGCGTGTTGAAGACTGGTGACCTGTGACGTATTTTCAGACATTAAACTTATCTGAGCCTGATAATTTGTGTAAATTTTACCAAATATAAGCTTATGCTCTAAGCATGATTTTGTAAAATAACTTGCATTACGGAATTATTTTTTACTTGAAATATAATAATGGTATTTGAATTGTAAGTTACTATTATAACTTTCAGTCTTATCATAATAGGTATAGATTAAGACTGAGAAGAGCTTAAACTGACGACAGTTGCTGCGCCACACGAGTGGCGCAGTTTTTTTTTTTCAAATAGTTTCATCGTACGCGGATCCGCGTTCGGCATACTAGCGCTAAAGGACTAATTTATTCTTATTAAACGGTATTGAAATTTGTGGAACTGTGGAACTGATGGAAATATTTTGTTGCAGGTGGAGTGGCCCGTGCCGGAGCAATTCAAGACGGTGGTGACCAAGAGCGGCGGGCTGTCCACCACGCCCGTCGAGAGCAAGGGCTAAGCGCCGCCCATGCCCGGGAACATTCCCACCAGACCCCGCAACCGGTCTCAGGGCCTTGCTCTCCGGTTGATGCCATTTGATTCTCTTTACCTTTCAATATGACGCCGCTAAAGCATCAACTAGAAACCGAGGCCTAACAGTCGTGGCTCATTTGCCAGCCGTTACTGTAAACGTTGATTATTTCAAATGATTATTATCTTTTGACGTCTCGTTTTTTTGAAATCGCATTATTTCGTAGTGTTTTTTTACTACTTTAAATCCTATGATTATTATTATTCAATTTATAAATACAAATTTGCATTTTAATTTATTCGTATTAGTGTTATCCTGACGTAAAAGTGCCACGGCTTGGACTAGCCGTTAGCGGGGTTTGATTACCATACACGATTAGTGCGCTCAAAGCCGGGTCTACCAAATACACGTTCATTTGGTTTATTAACATAATTACTTTGCACGGTCTAGTTGTAACTTCTAACACACTAGTTCGTATCGAAATTGTATCCAAAGCACAAAATGTTCTCGGGCACCACATTATCTACGTGTCCAATCTGATTTTGCCAATGTGAATTCGTTCTCCCTACATTTCCTAGTATTTAAATGTATATCTTACGTGACGTAGCAATCATTGTAACTCGTATTTACTGGCCTTTTGAGATGTATCAGAATGATGTTCCTTGATATATATTTTTTAATAAAGAATCAGTAATGTGCATGGCGAGGGAGTACCGCTTGGTACGGGATTTAGTTAAGTTATATAAGGCGTGTGACTGTATCGAGTTTGGAGTTAGGAATGCTTTTATTGGTCTCGACTTTTGCTGTCACTAGCAGTGACTCTATAACCCCGACAAGTCTCGCAAAATGCTACAATTTACTTATCAACGTTTGAGTAATCGAGTTCTCTCTAGCGGTTTACTGAGATTTTCTAATTTGAGACGATTATAATTTATTGGTATTATAATTTTTAATTTCTTTCAAGTAAGTATTATATAAATGTAGGCAATAATGAATCAGTATATTCTATTCCGTTTTTATTATGAATGTGACATTTCTATTAAGAATAAAAACTATTGATAATGCCACCATTTTGAACATATGAATAATGATAATTTGTAATACAAACGTTTGCATTTTGTTAATTTATTTGTCGAGAGATTAAACTAAGTTTTAAGGAAATGTGTATTTCATTTTGATATCGTCTCCCTATCATCAACCCTGAAACCAAATAAAACAAAAAAATATAGTGATTTCAATGAATAGATTTTTATTCCAGCCATGGTTTACATCGTCCATTTGAATGGTGACGTTGTTATTCAAACGGAAAAGGTCGTCCATGAATTTCAAATAAATAGTTTTAAATTTAAGCTGTCACGAAGTGGTTAACAAAACAACAGTTCGGGTACTAAATAATGCTAATATCTATATTTACAAAGCGTACCCGCGTTCTAAATAAATATGGCATAGTCAAAGATATCAGCAGAGATTTGAGACGGGAAACACGGACTGAACTTAGTCGAAAATCGGGTTTTCACAATTTAAACCTAATTGACATTTTATCGTACACTACGTTTACTTAAGTACATCTAATTAACATATCAGTCGCATTTAAGAAAGTAACTACATAGTACTGGCTTATAAGTAGCTAGATCGCCCTAGTGTTGTCAGTCGGGATCGAGCGCGCTGGAGTTGAGTCTGCTGGCGCACTGCCACTCGTCGCTGCCGTCCGAGCATTCTAGGAAGCCGTTGCACACGCTCGAGGCAGGCAAGCACTCTCCGAGCGGGCAGCGGTGCCCCCTGCACGTGTCCAGCTTCACGGATCTGTTCTCGGCCGCTTCTAAGTCGTAGTAGAAGTCCTCGGAGTCCGTGTCGGCGGTGGTGTCGTTGAGCGAGTGCGCCGCGATGACGCTGTCGATCCAGTCGATGTAGTGCGACACCTTGGTGTACACGCCGGGCCGGTTGGCGCGCGCGCACCCGTACCCGTTGCTCGTCACGCCGTAGATGTACCATTTGTTATCCGCTTCCTGAAATGTACGAGCAGTTTTAAATTTCTCCTCTGAAACATCAACAACTGAGTTGTATTAGACATTAGACGTTACAAGGTTGAAGAAATTATAATGAATCAGTTTTGCCAGCTGAACTATAGACGGATCTACACGGCCAAATATGTTGTGTCGTACCTAACTGGCTGTCAAACTTATAGTTCAATATCTAGTTTCCGTGAAATACCTATCCTACAATACAACACCCGAGCAATGCCGTCTAGTTCCGCTTTCCCACAATATGTTCAGTAAGTATGTACCTATTCATATTCAAATTGACTGAGTTGGAGAAGAAATAAATAAGTTTGCTTTTATCATTATAATGATAATTTAGGGGGTATATACTTGGGTCAAGGAGGTAGTATCCCCTAAGAAGAGATCTTGATTATGTTGAGTGTCGAGGGTTTATTTACGACAACTAAATAACTAGTTTGGCTATGGGCAACACAGTTGACCACTGATAGCGTAACAGTAGGTAATCTATAGACTAACGATAGTAACGATGTTTGCCGAAGGAGTGCGTGTGGTAGAATGCCCCAGGTATCTCGTCTGCTTCTTTCATACCTCCCGAAGGGAGGTATGAGATGCCTTTCCATCCCTTCTGGGGATTTTTGGCGGTGTCGAATCGCCGCCCGTGACTACGGGCGGGTCTATTTAGTGCCCTTTTTCTAAGGGCGGGGGCTTCATGGCCATAGCTAGCACGACAACTAAATAACTAGTTTGGCTATGGGCAACACAGTTGACCACTGATAGCGTAACAGTAGGTAATCTATAGACTAACGATAGTAACGATGTTTGCCGAAGGAGTGCGTGTGGTAGAATGCCCCAGGTAGCCGTATCCTTTACTATTTTATGCGAACATGTGCATCCCCACTATGTCCTGGTAACGGTACGCTGTACGGTACCAAGAGCTTCCCACGCAACTAAACTACGCTAAATTACACAATAATAAAATACAATGATTCTGCCGTTAGGCTCGGTAAAACGCAAGGATAATAGCTAGACCCTAATAAACTAATACAATAACGTTACAGGAACTTAACGAATACAAAGGCGTGTAGCGGTCGGAGCTTAGGTATGCGTTGCAATAATAATAAAGTGCACTTTTATGGCCAGACAATATTTGCCGTTAAGGGACCGGCCTACAAGACATAACTGTTACTTATTTTTAGCTTTACTATAAAAAATATTCTAACATTTTATTTTACTTATTAATACTATTCTGTACATATATATTCTAATGCTACATATGTAGTGGACGGACACGTCGGCTACAATAATATGCGCTATCAAAAACTTCCTCCTCAAACGGGGAAAATTGGAATTCGTTTTCCTTATTATAAAGTTTAGGTACGGCTCCCAAACCCTCCATTGGCTATTATATGTAGGTATAACATGTACCTACTTATTTTGCGACTTCGTTTAGATACCTACTTTTTTGTGAACATCTGGTGAATTAGCCTGCAGCTTAATTGGTTATAAACGAGAGTTCTATCGGTGTAACTGGAAATAAACTTGGTCGATAATGGGACATTTCACGGTTATTTTAATTTAAATGGAAACTCTCATTTCATCAGGTAGGTTTGGTTGTCTTCAATTTATTAGAATTTGGATTAGAAGAAAGGAACCTCTTTGCGATTTTCTATTTTCATCCGTCGTTTTTGACAAAGCGGTACATGTAAGAATTTGGAAATAAAATAATTGGTGTGGGCCGCATGTAACTTGTAGCGACGCGACGAAATTGAGAAATGAGCTACGCCCACGTCTGGCCAATCTAAACCGTACTCGTAGGTACAGTACCTAAGTAACACTTAAGTCTAAATTTACGTTTACTAGTTAGCGTAAATTTAGCGGTTTTTTGGATGTAGCTACATAGCTACGCTGTCTGAAAGCATGAAAGGATCGTGTATTTTGGCGATTAAGTACTACAGGCTTTGCATAGAACATTTTTCGATACCTACCTATTATTATTATTGGGGTGGTACTGGGCCTTTGAGTGTCACTGTCACGTCGACCAGGTATTGATCTATTGTGACGGCCCTTTAAAGTTCATACTAATGCCCGCTGCATCCAGAAAATTACAGATGTTTTGGGCCGTAACGTTCTGTACCTCATAGGGTTGCAATACATGCCGCTCTAAGTAGGTATTTCTTTTTGACATTAATGGTACTACCTACCTAACAACGTAACCGTGCGTGCGGCAGCGGCCAACGTATCTAAAGGGGCCCACTGATTACCAGTCCGCCGGACGATATTAGGCTGTCAGTTGTTCGGAGCTGTCGACTTTTTGTTCTAACTGACAGGCCGATATCGTCCGGCGGACTGTTAATCAGTGGGCCCATTAACAACATAAATGTTCGAAAAGGTACCTACTCATAGCGCGATGCCATATATTTAAATTCTAGAATACTCGTTACACTGGCGCCCAACGTCGGGTAACGTCCCCACTATCTAGTACCTGAGCTATATAAGGTTTAGGTATAAGTCGCAGGGTTTGCAGCCGATTTATATTTTGATGTAGATACCCATCACAGACAAGACATCATCTAGACTGAGCATAGTAACGCTACCCCCTCTGCCACTATATACGGTAGTTTTACTCCATCTTCGAGTCAAAGTGTCAGAATCTCGTGCCGTGATTGGTCCGTGTCTTTGAACGGACCAATCACGGCACGGGATTCGCTCACCTCGTCCCCCCGCACCCTCGTATTTTTGGCAGTATCGGTTTCATGAAATAATTGCTCTAAACTCTGTCTAGAGGATTCCTAGTCTATGATACCCATATACCTATAAAACAAAAAAAAGCGGCCAAGTGCGACTCGGACTCGCCCATGAAGGGTTCCGTATTTAGGCGATTTATGACGTATAAAAAAAAAAACTACTTACTAGATCTCGTTCAAACCAATTTTCGGTGGAAGTTTACATGGTAATGTACATCATATATTTTTTTTAGTTTTATCATTCTCTTATTTTAGAAGTTACAGGGGGGGGGAGGGGGACACATTTTACCACTTTGGAAGTGTCTCTCGCGCAAACTATTCAGTTTAGAAAAAAATGATATTAGAAACCTCAATATCAGTTTTGAAGACCTATCCATAGATACCCCACACGTATGGGTTTGATGAAAAAAAAATTTTTGAGTTTCAGTTCGAAGTATGGGGAACGCCAAAAATGTATTGTTTTTTTTTTCTATTTTTGTGTGAAAATCTTAATGCGGTTTACAGAATACATCTACTTACCAAGTTTCAACAGTATAGTTCTTATAGTTTCGGAGAAAAGTGGCTGTGACATACGAACGGACAGACAGACGGACAGACGGACAGACGGACAGACAGACAGACATGACGAATCTATAAGGGTTTCGTTTTTTGCCATTTGGCTACGGAACCCTAATAAATGAGTGATTGCAAAGATGACCTGGCACATGAGCGGGCCGCCCGAGTCGCCGAGGCAGGCGTCGCGGCCGCCGCGCTCGTAGCCGGCGCAGAACATGTCGTCGGTGACGCGGTACAGCGGCAGCGCGGCCGTGCGCCGCCGGCACTCCGCCGTCGAGATCACGGGCAGCTCCACCTCCTGCAGGGTGTCCGCTGCAACAATACACTCAGATAATTATTAAACATTTCACTTCTCATGCTCAAAAAGTGCACCTTTATGTCGTGCGTAGACGACATAAAATCGCACTTTATGCTCTAGAGCCTAAAAGTAAAATTTTCTTCTAAGACTAAGGTAATCGGTGTCAACAGCCAAACAGTTAAAACATATTGCACAATTTTACTGAGCAATAAAATTGTGTAGATGACAAAACTTGTTATATTATTTTATTTTTGCTACAATTTATTAGAAATCCGTATTTTCTGTCATTAAATTTAGTAAATCACATAAAATAGGAGTCGCTTATCGTTCAAAAATGCTCCGAAATGTTTGACTTGGCAGAAAACCAAGCGTCTGAAACTCTGATCACATGTTGAAAATTAAAAAAAAAAGTTAGTTGGCGGGAATTGGTTATGTATTATGTTCTTGCGCTTTACGACAATTTCGTGGTGTAAATTGCCGTGAAAAATAGAATTTCTTTCCTCGCAATCGAAGTGAAAAGCAGAGTGTACAACAAAGGCATAAATGTCCATTTTTACCCTCGTCTACTATTTTGGTCTTGGCTTAGCTCAGACCAAAAAATTGCCTCGGATAAAAATGGGTCACTTAAATTTATGCCCTTGTTGTACAATCTACTATTTAATATTGCCAAAACTCGACTCGAAGAAAACTTACTCCTCAAACCCCTGGATTAGACAGACCCCTGGTCAACTGAGCATAAATCATTGTAAATGAGCTCTAGAATAACCCATATCAGGGAACATAAATATGTAGAATTCATTAACAATCACAATGTTCATGGTATACTTTTTCTTCAAACAAAAGATAGGTAGGTACCTACCTAGCTTTGATTAATCAAGGTACTTACCTATTTTAACAACCTATGATTCTATAAAAGCCAAACACCTTACACCTAGGGTTTTTCAAGTGAACATTACAGCCAAAATGGATAATAATCGAGCCTATAGAAAGCACAGAAAGATATATCGGTCGATTCTCATTTGTAGACAGAGTACAAATGTGGTAATAAATATATGTGACGTCCCACGGGTAAAGGTACCTTATGGCCGTTGGCCCTTACGCTATTGTTAACGCCGCTCTGCCGCCGCGCGCTATTATTATTGCGGCGCTATGCGACGTAAGCGCCAACTGCCATAAGGTACCTTTTGCCGTAGAACGTCACATATAAGTAATTCGCCTTTTATTATACGCCAGCGCCAATTGATGCCAACGAACGAAGTGCCGGGATGAAAAACGTGCGGGATTACGTACGACTCATTTCGACCCGCATATTATATGTGTGGAAGTAACGTGCTAAACGTACATGTATACCTATACCTACACACCTATTATATATCTACTTAATATTTATGAATATTATATGATGTTATGATATAACTGCAGGCATGTATGTGTACATTATGTTATAGATAAATAATATCACTACAGATAAGATTATGCTAAAAGAACAAACACGTAATTGTACTTAAATATTATAATATTCAATACGTTAAATGTGATTGTCGGATGTATTAGTTAGGTAATCGGCATCTAATATCTAAGCAGTGGACAGTACGGCACGGAGTTTCATTTTTTGCCATCAGGTATATCGGAGGAGTTCACAAACATCTGGAAAAAGCCCCTATTATCGAGACGTTTAAGGTACCTATACACTATGTATATGTTTGATCTATTCTAGGTATTGCAAACCGGTAAAAAATGTTTATAATTATTAATTATCGGTAAATAGGTAAATTACCACATGTACATGACTATTACAAAAATTGCTCGTACTATAATTTCAGGCGTTATCGATCGTAAAAAAATAAATTGCCATAATTTAGATCAACTTTTCTTGAAATCTATCTGGATATAAATAAATACAAAATATATATTAGTAAAAAATAGAAGTGGCCCATGAGGGGATCGAACCCGCGACCTTCGCGTTATTAGCACGACGCTCTAACCAACTGAGCTAATGGGCCAACGAGCATGTCAGCGAAATTACAGGAAAGCTTCTATCACATAATAAATAAACCGGCAGTGAAGTAGATGTGTCGAGTTTTTAAAAGCTGTGTATAGGACTAAAACTAATTCATCTGTTTTTTAGGGTTCCGTAAAACAGAAACCTTATAGGATCACTTGGTTGTAAGTCCGTCCGTCCGTCAGTCCGTCAGTCTGTCTGTTAAGGCCCTTTATATTTCGGAAACGCGAGGAGTTGAAATTAAAACGATATACTCAGGTCTACAGTCACTTGAAACTGTGAAAATATTCTAAGTTAACGTAAAAAAGATACGGTCGTTTACGGCGCAAAAACGTATACTTTGATGGGAATCAAAATTTAAAGGGTAGGTACTTCCAGTTGACCTAGAACTATGAAATTTGGCAAGTAATATCGTCTTACACTATAGGTATGTAGGACGTAGGTAACCTATATCGTTGCCGCCATAGTGATCGTTAGTAGGTATTAATCTCAAATTTGTTGTCAACTGCCAACGTGCCGACCCTAAATTATTCTGCAAAGGACGCCCCGTGAAGTGTTTTCCTGTTTCATTTACATTAAGCCCTGGCCTTGAACTCAAGTAACTTATTAAATGGGTCTTATGTTAAATTACAAAAGCAGTACCTAAGTAAACATCTGCTAAATTGGCACGCGCCCGCTTTTAACAAGAAAATAAAGTGATTATTTTGCAAGAGCCTTAAAGTAGGTATATTCGTTCGTTTCGTGGGTCGTTCCTTCCCTATACATATTTATACTTCCCTATGCATATTGTTGACATGTAATATTTTAACAATATTATCAATAAATGAGTATGAGTATATTGAGGTGATATAGGCGTAAGTAGGCAAGCGTGACTCACGGAAGACGCGCTCGTGCTCGTAGAGCTGCCCCCAGCCGAGCACGGTGCAGTGTTGTCCCTGGGGCGGGGCGCGGCGCGGCGGCGGCAGGCAGGCGGGGCGCAGGCGCGCGTGCAGCGCGAGGCGCGCCACGCGCAGCAGCGCCACGTCGTTGCGGAACCCGCGCGCCGCGTAGCGCGGGTGCAGCACCACCGACACCACGCGCGCCGCCTGCTCCCAGGGGCCGCGCGGCCACGCGCCGCGCCGCAGCGCGCCCAGCCGCGCCACCCAGTGTGCCTCTGTCGCTCTGCGATTACAGATTCGATCGCTAGACCCCGGACTTTTGACGCAATGACGTCACAATAGGGTAGTTTGGGGAGTAAATGAAACGGTGTTAATTATTACGGCTGTGTTAATAAAAATTTAATAATCAGGCATTCACGATATAAATCATCTATAAGTTAATACAAATAAATCCAAGGAACCGTTATAACTCCTGCTTTGATAAAAGCAAACTTTTATTCAAACAAATATGTACCAATAACATCTATCGAGGTGGAAAGAAGCTTTTCCTTTTTGAAAGGGATAATATTCTGATAGAAGACGTAGACTCACCGTAAACTTTTGATTTGTTACGGAGAGTCAGTTACCGAAAGAACAACGTCCATATCGGTATATTAATCAATTGACAATTAACTTATAGGTAATAATCATACCGTAGATGTCTGATTAACACAAGCGTATTAATTAACACCGCTCCATTTACTCCCCAGCCAGACTACCCTATTGTGACGTCATTGCGACAAAAGTCCGAGGTCTACTGATCGCGCACCTGATTACGAGCAAAGTTTAAAAAAATTTAAAGTTAGTTAGAACTTGCTCTAAATATGCGCGTCGCTGTGTTTCGTGAAAATTATAAAACGCACATGGTTAACTGGGAGACAATGCTATTAAGCATTAAGTCCGCATGTGGTCCAATTACGGTCATAAATTACACTTACAAAATACTATAGTCACCGTTCACCCACATGTTAAAGCACACGAGCTAGGGTAAACTCACTGATAGAAGCAATGGCTGGCGGAGAGCAGCCACTCGGCGGTGATGAGCGTGGCGCCGCACTGGAAGTCGCCGTCGCGGTAGAGCGCCGCCTGCCACGGCCACGCGCCCGCCGCCGCGCCGCCGCCGCCCACCACCCTGCCCCAACGCACGCGACTGTTACGTACAAACACAGACAAGACATCCTATGGAACCTTTCACACGACTGCACACCAGTACTCTCCAATTGTCCGTTCCCGGACACTCCTTAATAATCTTTTATCTTTTGCACCTGACTGCGACTTGTTTGCCGACCAAAGTCGTAAACTTTTTAAAGATTTTTTACGGTTCTGCGAATCAAAAATGCAATAGGTAGCTTAGTAATCGCTTTATTATTACTTACTTAATTTTACTACTTAATTTTACAGTGCATTGGTGTTAGCTGTAATGCTGTAAAATTTGATTTCAATAAATATCAATATCAATATCCTCTAGACTGAGCATAATAGTAACGCTACCCCCTCTGCCACTTATACGGTAGTTTTACTCCATCTTCGAGTCAATCCCGTGCCGTGATTGGTCCGTGTCTTTGAACGGACCAATCACGGCACGGGATTCGCTCACCTCGTCCCCCCGCACCCCCGTATTTTTGGCAGCATCGGTTTCATGAAATAATTGCTCTAAACTCAGTCTAGAGGATTCCTAGTCTATGCGTACAAATTATAAGTTGCTCCTATTTGTCTCCACCACACTCCCAAAGCAACAGAAAGGTATGTTTGCTCATCTGTTTCTATTGGTAACGGGTATTTGGGTCCTTTTTATACTGTCATTTTAAGACTCAAATCTTTAACGTTCACGAGACATCACGATACCCCAGATCTCTCTTCAAGTTTTCGCCTGAGAGAAACTTGGAAATTAAAAACTGTTCCTGGATAACGATATTAACCTTTTGGACGCCAATGACCGATATAACCGGCTCCGTAGGTTCAACGCCAAAGACCGATTAATCGATCACAGACCACAGAGCAACATAGACCTACGTGCATATGCATAAAGTTCAATTTCAGTTTTAGCACTTCGGTGTCGTGGCGTTAGCGGGACAGCTTTTGTGTTTGACACGGCGTCGAAAAGGTTAACGATCCATCAGTCACATCAGTGGAAACAATTTTTTTATGGTTTTATTGAAAATAATATTATCTTCTTAGATATCTTTTGAAAGAGGTCATCATATACTTGTTTGAGTAAGTACCTAGGTCTTACACTTTTTATTACGGGTTGTTAAAAACTAAGGAAAATATAAAATTACATGCCAAAACGTACAACTAAGAAATATAAATCTTAATCCAGGTAAAGTGCAGAATTTTATTTCAATAGGTACAATTTCGTATTTTGTAATAATTATCCACTTGTTATACAGTTACAAATAATATGAATGCCGCTAAGGATCTCACATTACTGTCGCAGTAATAAGGTTTACCTCACGAACAAACTGCGGCATCAGCTCACCTGGGCTGCTGGGCGTCAGCGTGCGGCCGCACGCCGCACTCGAGCGCGCCGCAGCGCACACGCAGCGCGCGGCGCTTCTTGCACGAGGCGCGCCGGAACGTGAGCCGCGCGTCGCGCGCGCGCGCGTCGTGCCACACCTCCCAGTACCCCGCGCGCGCCGCGCGGCCCTCGCGAGCCTCGCGCGCGTAGCCCACGGACCTGCCGCGTCGATGTTGGTCAGTGAGAGGTCAGAGACTGAATCCCGGAACTTAAAATTGCTTCTAATCCTATATTCATATCATTATTTTCAGGCAAAGAGGTACAGAGTATTTAAGCAGCATAAGTATGTACAATTTTAATAATCTTAAACATTGCAAATCATTTTGGCGTCACAATAGTTTCGAACTGTTCTACTTTCGATGTAAAATTCAGTCAAGTTGCCACAGAACCACCGAAATACCCTCCGGCTAGAAGTCCACGCTAGCGATAATTTCCAGCATGCAGCGTCCGCCGAACGAACGATTGTGTATAGGTACTTTACACAAGCCCAAGAAAACTAAAGCTGCAGGATGCTGTGCGGTTGGTGCACGGCCTCCGTGAAGCTCTCCCACAGCCGGCCCAGGCCCACACGTCACGTGACCTGCAGACTATAACGTTACTAACTGGAAGGTCATGGCGCGGCAGACGGCTCGGCCAAGGTCGGGCAGCTGTAGCGTGCTTTGCGCTTCGTGCACGGCCTCCGCGAAGCTCTCCACACACAGCCGGCCCAGGCCCACACGTCACGTGACCTGCAGACTATAGCGGTACTAACTGGAAGGTCATGGCGCGGCAGACGGCTCGGCCGAGGTCGGGCAGCTGCAGCGTGCTTTGCGCTTCGTGCACGGCCTCCGCGAAGCTCTCCACGCACAGCCGGCCCCAAACACCGCGTTTTCGCACCATCACGTATCCTGCAAAACGTTCACACTGAGGCAGGATTCAAGATATAGTTCAGGCCGTTGTAGGAGGAGGGTTGTACATCGTGGGTCCAAAAGTCGTCAACATGGGAATGGCTAAACAAGACGACCTTAATATAAATATAATTCGGGATAATCATAAAGGACTTGACCATCAAATTTGTTTTCGAACCATGTATTTTCGATACTGAGATATTCGTATTTCGGACAACAGTAAGCTTCTATCAATCAACCATCATTCAAGCAGTCAATGGAATCAGTGAGTTACTTCTTAGACACTGTTGTTACTTTTCATCAGGAGAGACTAGGCTCAATCGCTGATCACTTGATCAGTTAAGAATAATAAAGAAAAAAAAAACTCTTTTTATATTTTGTGTGTATTTAGTATTTTGAATAAGGCCCGTATTTCCCCCTACCTTCCTCGTTATAGGGCACGACCTCGTTGTCGACCTGGTCGGCGAGCGCCACGCAGCTCTTCTCATCGTCGCCGAGCGGGCAGTCGGGCACGCCGTCGCACACGCGAAGCTGCTCCACGCACTGCTTCGCGTTCGCACACACGTACTGGTCTTCGGTACACCATTCTGTAAGTAAAACCCAAGTTACATAGCCCTGCAAGATTATTTGAAAACTCTCATATAAAAACCAATATTTCGAGACACTTCACCTGCTGGGAAATTTTCTTTGCTGCTAACATCGGCTGAGAAGATGATCAACATCATTCTGAGCGAGTCTTTCAAGTACCTATTGTTTGGTTTGCAAGATCCCATTGTAATGTCGTACAATAGGATCTTGTTTCGGAATACCTACTTAATCTTGTGGTAGATTTTCTTTAGTGATCCAGCATTTGATGTGCTTCAAACGTCCAAGCATCGTCCGACGAGTAGAGAAACACGAGTGAACCCATTCTTACCGCATCTGTTCTCGTCAGAATAGTCCCAGCAGTCGACGACGCCGTCGCAGATCTTGGCGTCGGCAAAGTCTGCACGCAAGTAGTCGGCGCAGGAGCAAGCGCGCTCGTCCTCGCCGCCCGGGCAGTCCAGCAGGCGGTTGCATCGAGATGTCAGAGGCAGGCAAGCGCCGCTCGAGCAGCGGAATGACGTGCTGTTGTCGCATTCCTCTGGTAATGCAATCAAATCATTGTCAAAATCGTTGTTCCATTTTGGAACATTATTCACTTACAAGACTCAAAATGTATGCAAAGGTGTGCTTTATAAATCCACATAATGGAATGAGGACTGTGACCTGACCTTCTCTAACTTTTTGAGTAATGTCGATTAACATTACTACAGATTTTGGGAAAAGAGTACAGTTAGGACCAAATTGAGATTTTTGATTTAAAAAAACATTATACTTAAATCCCTATCGACTCCATTTCTATCCAGAATCAAAAGGTTCTTCGAGACCAACCTATGATAAGAAACTATATTTTTTTTGTACTAGATAGGCAGAAAGAAAGATTGAAATTTTTAAGATATAAAATGATTCAGACTGGTGAAACACGTCCAGTGTTCATAAGTTAGGAAAGGCCAAGCCGGAAACAGCTAGATTACAGAGAAATAAATAATCATACCTGTTTTAACGACATCTTTTGTTATTTCTTTCTCTGAATATAATTTGTTGCAGTTCTTTTCAGGAATAGGCTTTTCTATGATGTTTACTTCTTGTTTAGAAGGTGGAATCTTACTGAATGTCTTAGTCAAAATTTTAAAACCCGCCTGATTTAAAGTGTAACTAGACGGTATAGCTTTGGTAGATATCACTCCACCTGGAGTTCGAAATAAAGTATTATTCTGAGCATCTGAAATAGTCGCCAAATTAGCTAGTTGTTTTAGTTTGTCAATAGTAAGAGTATTTGTTTGATTAGTGGGTATTTCCAAAACGACATCGGGTTCCAAGGCTAGTTCGTATGCCGGAAGGTCTAGAGTTTTATTTGCCTGTTTGCTACTAACACTTCCAGTAACATGGTATGAAACTCTATATGTGCCTTCGGGTACGTATGTGCCATTTTTCTTCTTAACTTGAATAGAACCTCCTAATTCATCACTCGCTTTAGGAAATCGGTTACTGCCAGTGACCATGTCCGGTGAACTGGCGACAGGTATACTGTCACTGACTTTTGTTAATATATCCTCCTCGTCAGGTTTGACTTCTTCGTCCTTAGATATCAATTCAAGTTTAGGTGTCACGTAATCGTATTTATCATTTATACTCCTTTTTGTAGTTCTTTCCGTAACCGTCTGAAATTTTATGTTGCTACGAAAAAAACTACGCTCATTTTCCTTGGTTGGAGATTGAACCCGTATTAACGGCCTCGGTCGTAGAGGACGGTTAACGCCAAGATTAGATTTGGCGGGTAGTAGAGTGATCACTCGTGTTGTTGTTGCTTCGACTTCATCCTCGGGCACAAGTTCAACTGATCCAGTCATTTTAATGTGAGTCTGGCGCTCTTCATTTTCAGATTCCTCCAATTCTTTTACAGGTTTTTCAGTCGTGCTTTGTGTGTATCGTTTTATAATTTCTGTCAGATTTTTAAGAATTGATACTTTTCCCGAGAACTTTGGTGTTGTATTTGGAAATGAAGCGTCATTTTTAGTAATAATAGCTTGCAACGTATCATTATAATATTTCTCCGGTAAGTGTTTATTGAATGTGCCATTATCATTGGTTGAGGTATTTACCAATTCCCAGGTATGATGAGGGGTCTCTGTGCTTGGTATAATCGAAACTTTGTTATTCGGTCGCCTTGTGGAGTTTTCTGTTTCGTCGTGACCATCAGCTGCTTTCGTAGTACTGCTAGATGACATGTCTCTAGAGGACATGGTTGACATGGTGCTTGTTGAAGTCGAAGTGGTAGTCATTGTCGAAGTACTGCTTGTAGTGACATCTTGTTTCTTAAGAATTGACGCGCCTTCTATTGAGACTTTTTCAGTGCTGTTATCTTGTTGCTCAAATTGTACCACGTTTAGTGTTACAGACGTTGTTTTTTCCTTGGGAGGCCTTTCCACTGGTTTTCCATCATCGTCATCCCCACTTATTTCTTCTGATTCCACTACTGTACTGATTTTATCGACAGGAATGGGATGAGCTTTCGGAAAACTAGATCCTAATGTTTCCATATCTTTCAGTGGTGGCGCAAACGTAGGAAGGGTAAAACTGGTGTAAACAGGACTTGGTACGTATACTTCTGCACCTAAATTAGGATCGACACTTAATAGACCTGGGGGCTTAAATGTAACTTTCTCTCTATTTTTTACTGTAGGGATAGGACTTAAAAAACTTTCTAGAACCGATGTATCTTCTACTACTTCAGCGACACCGATCCTGTCTTCGGCATTGGGTTCAATGGGTTCTATAGGATGCTCCTCGGTTACCACAGGCACGTTGCTGGTGGACTCGTAGTATGGCCTGGTGATTGGCCGCCACGGTTCATTATCAACAACATGTGGTACAGTAAAAAGGGTATCGATTTTAGGGATATCTTTGTATTGATTTTCATTAGTAAGGAGGTCCAGTAATATTTGTGAAACATTATTCGTGTTTATCTCGAGAGGAGTAGATGGTGTGGTAATGGAAGATGACGCCGCCGAACTCCTCGTAGTTCTTTCGGAATCCGTTTGTGTGGTAGGATCTGTTTTTGGCTTTACGTTCAAGGTAGACATAATCGTAAATGGTCGAGCCTTTGGTGTACTTGTAGGAACTCTTCTTGTTGTGGATGGTCTAAATGTAGACGGTCTAATGTAGGGAGGTTTTGTCGAGGGTGCTTTAGTCGTAGTTGTTGCTTTCGTTGTAGTCGTTGTCTTAATATTTGGTTTTTCATCGTTTCTTGGTGGACTAGAGTTTTGTTTATTTTCGGTAATATCAGCTTCAGTCTTTGTGATCTGAAAAGTACCTTGAACTACAGGCAAATTTTCTGTGTCAATGTCTGGCTCATCGGGATCTTTCTTTTTATTGGGTATACTTGGTTTCACTGTGGTTTTACGGACAACACCTACTCTCGTTTGCAGAGTCTTATCTTTACTACTAAGCGGAGGAGGTGATTTTGAACTACTTATTGCCATGGTGTCATTCAAAGCCTCCTTGACGTAAGATTCAGATTGGTATGTGTGGATTAGATCCCTCTTTATAACTATGCTAGACGTATCTATTTTAATTTGTCCAAAAGCTGGATTCTTCGAATTCAAGTCTTGAACCAAAATATTTTTCAGAGTTTCTTCTATATTTGAGACAGAACTGAAAAAAAGAAAACGGAGTTAAAAAATGGGGTTGCATTAGGGCTTGAAATTGAACAGTCACCTTGTTGAACGTGGTAAACCTCCGTACCTTGGTATTTTTCTCCTGTCAAGGTAGAGTCTGAAGTGCACGTCGAGCCGGCGGTCGCCGAAGCCGGTGACGAGGGCGCCGGCGAAGGCCTGGCGTAGTGGGGACGGCGCGGCGTACGCTTGCCGCAGCGCGGCGCCGTAGCGGCGCTGCCGCTCGCGCCACGCGGGGCTGCCCGCCGAGCCGCCGTACACGTCGCCGCGGGTCACGCGTAGCGTGCCCTCGAACGCCATTATAGCTGAAATGGTATGACACCATTAATTTATTTGAAAGCAACCATACCATTGAAAGCCTTATATGTTTGACACTATATGTATTTAATTAAACTATGTATATTGCGACATCCGATTTAGATCGTCAATCATAATCCAATTTAGCCGAATATGAAATAGGTATCAAAAACTAGCTATAATAAGCTAAAACTAGGTATAGCTTATAATTATAATGTTATAATTAGAATAAACTCTTCTCTTGGCCAGGTAACCGAATTGGTACTTTATTAAAGTATAAGTTCACCTACATTTCTCATTATCACCATCATACTGATGTGAGATGTGACTCTAGGAGTAGTTGAGCTAAATGATAATAACGGGAGAAGTTTAATAAGAACTCCTAACATTTTAGCTGAGTACTCAAGGCTATGCTTTCTAGCTAGTTTTGTAGTAGGTATTGTTACTCACGTTCCCCATTATCAGGCCTCAAGGCACCCATGTAGAAGGCCAGCGCCGCGACGGCGAGCACCGCCACGGCCGCCAGCAGCGCCCCGCCCACTAACGCCGCCGAGCACAACTTGCCGCTCCCGCCGCGGGACCCGCTGCCGCTGCCGAGCCCACGCCCGTACCCTCCGCCCGCGAACCGGTATTCACTCTGTTAACAACATCAGAAAGATTACAGACGTTAGAAAATATTTTGGAAAGCAGGTGGCAATCAATCAAGCTTTTATTGACGCTTCTTGCACGTAAATAAGTTTAGTCAGTCATCAAACATAGAGGAGATTCTAAAGAGTACAAACTCGAATCGGGGGGTAATACCACCAAGTTGTTAGGTACCACTACACTGATTTAAACTTTCACGATTTTTACACATTATTAAATTGTACAACGGGACTTAATCGAGTATCTAAGTTTTAAGATTTACCTCCGACGTTTCGAGGACGGCGTTACCACTACCACCACCACCCACCACTACCACTAGTAAACAATAAACAACTGGGATTCTTTCCCCACTTGTCCCCAGTGGTAACAAGTTAACAACTGAGAAATAAAACCCAAAAGTAACCACCAAGTCCACCAACCCAACTTTGGTGGTAACTCGTGGGAATTTTTACTTCCAGTTGTTACCACCAAAATATTTTAATGTTAAATACTTTTATATGTCATACATCATAACATGTGTCGCTGTATAAAATTTTGCTGAAGTGGACACCGAAAAATGGATCCACACCGTTCTTCGTTTAAACCAGTCACGTAGCAAATAAGTACCTACTACGTACCGTATATATTACGTGAAAAATTTGTGTGAATATTAGATGTGAAATACTTGAGTGCAAAAGGCATGACATACATTAAGTCAAGTATTGCCTTGACACAATGTTGAAATCATTGGGCATTTGCTGGACATCATGTGCGCTGGGAACTGCCCACGGGCAACGCCAAATAACCCGCACCTTTTACCTTCCGTCGATTGATTCCGCGTGACTCGTATATCAAAACCGATGAAACACAAATATAATAGATGTAATATCTTGGGTTCTAAGCGTTGCTTAGAGAGTTGAAGTGTAATTTAAGAAAATGTGAGAAACCACAACCCCACTTAACCCACTATAATGATCAGTGATCGTTAATTTTCCAGCAATTTTGGTGCAGCATAGTAAAAATAAAGGATTTTCTTCAATTTTTTTCTAGGGAGAGGATTGGTTACGGTTAATATTACTGTTATTAACCCTAATTATCTATTCCACATAGAGTAGGGCATACAGATGCTTTTAACCAACAATGCTGCACCAAAATTGCTGGAAAATTAACGCTCACTGATAATGATATGATTGATATGGTACGGTGATTATTGCAAAAATTAAGGCCCAAATTATACAGCCCAGCGCACTAAAATGGTACCTACTTATAAAATAACGAATTTATGAAGAAGAGTTAGCTAGGACGCAATGCGAAAAAATATATATAGGTATAATTAATGTCCTCGTCAACTTGCTTGATTAATGATTAACTAATAGTAAAGTATTATTGTACGCATTTATGTAATAAATTGCTTATTGATTTAGTACAGGCGTTAGTTTCCCCATGATGTAAATTAATTTAAATTAGTTATAATATAGCAGTTAATAATTGTCAAGTTGCTATAGGTATATTATTATGTATATTATTGTTCACTTATTGTATACACACATATTGTACTTATCTAGGTACACATTTTTTGTATAAATAAAAACGTACAATTTATAGTGTAATAAACATCCTGGTGTGTCCATGTAATTTTCTCGAACATTCTTATAAGTAGTTGAAACTCAAAACAGCCGAGAGCAAAACCGATTATGACGACGGATAAGACACCAACATATTTTGGCAATAAACTCAGCCTTCGACATCAATCTATAATTAAAACGTATGTTTCAAAATTTTACGTGAAGGTAGCACGTCATTTAGAAGAACATGAACAGAATTTTGATGAGGTAAAATTTTTGGCCAGAGGTTTTTATGGTCCCAGTAATTATACCGTGGAAGCGGCGACCATTACAAAAGGGTTGGCATATTTACAAACGCAAGAATGACGAAAGTCCGACTTGGAGAAATGATCAACAAACAAGGCGGAGTAATTTCTTCTTGTGAAGTATGCTTTGTAGAAAAGTAAAAACGCGCAAAATGTTTTTTATCCCCGGACCCCGAGTAACAAAGAAGGAGGACAAAATGATGATGACATGGAGGCTCTTTTTTTGTTCTTGCAGATAGGTAGGTCCTTAAATACTCATAATATATCGTAGGTATACTTCTAAAACATGATAACTAACTGAAACATAGTTTCGAGAAAACGCGAGCCCTTAAATGTGTGAATTTAGAAACGCGTTTTTACTAATTTAGTTCTAGATATGACATTTTTGAGATGTTAAAATTGCCTTAAATTGATAAAATTGATATTTTCAATTTGAAAAATGTAAAATATTGGCCGATAAAAAAATGGGATGTGTTAGTTATCATGTTTTGCCTGTATACAAAATGGAGTAACATTAATGTATTACGTAAAAAATATATAAAAATGTATATTTATATAATTGAAAATAATGAGAAAGATAATAAATATCCTTTTACCCGGGATTATAAGCAAATTATAAAAACTTAATATTATCTAGTTGTAAACTACACAATGTTTTGAAAGAAATGTGTACAAGTAAATAGTGATAAATAATGTTATAGTGTTTTACCAGATGCTGTAACTAGGTTCTTAATTATTTACATTAAGGCAAAAAATGTAAAGGTTACTTTATATATTTTACGTGACCAGTTTTATGAAATATGTAGATTTAAGTAAGTACCCTTATTATTTTTTACGTGCACATTATATTTTATTTCTTGTCTGTTATTACGTTTTTACACTGTATAACTTTCTAAATAATAACAACAAATAAAAAAATGCCACATATATATTTAAAACATCAAAATTTGAACAAAACTGTATATATAACTCATTTTTGACCATTTTGTCAGTTATCATGTTTTGGAAGTATACCGACGATATGTAGTTTCACGGTAAATCGCCTTAGTAGGTAGGTATACCTACATACAAAATCTACTTACTCTACCTAGTAAAATTCTAGTTAGTATCATGACAGATTTTATATATTTAAACTCCGGAGTACTTGTGATCCAATTGTTTCGATTCAGGCGAACAGCGCAATTATAATTATTACTTATTTAATTTAGCGACTACTGGCACATCCGGAGCCGAGGGTAATTACCTCTCTTTAAATGACGAGTTGCGCAATGAGGTCGTTGAACCCGACCAATTACATGTGTATTTAATTGATTATAACAATTAAGTCTCATCAGTGTTACTTACTAAATATAAACTTTGTTTTTTAAATAAATAAATAAAGGTAATTTTCGTTATTAATAATAATTTATTCAAAATATTTTTTTCATTTGTTTTTCAATTAGGTAATACCTACGATACAAATATTGAGTGGTTAAATAATGAATAAACTAAAATTCAAAAAGAAAAAGCAAAACGAAGGTTCCACCGAGATTTGAACTCGGATCGCTGGATTCAGAGTCCAGAGTGCTAACCATTACACCATGGAACCGTTAAGAGAGCGTGCGAATTTAGTGTTCACGTTATCTCGTCTATATGCGATGCTTTGCTTATGTTGTAACACTGCTAAACTTGGCCAGTGGCTTTGATTTAGAAAAAAAAACATGAACGAGAAATAGGTACAATATACGCAGTCGTACGTATATTAAATATAGATGGTCAAGAAAATCTTGTCAGTAGAAAAAGGCGCGAAATTCAAATTTTCTATGGGACGATATCCCTTCGCGTCTACATTTTTCAAATTTGCCGCCTTTTTCTACTGACAAGATCTGCTTGACCATCTATAAAAACACATTTAACTGATTTGCAAGACCGATGTGATCCCATAAGGGTACCGCGTACAAAGTTTTGTGCGGTACACTAATAAAAATCATGGGTGAGTGAAATTACTAGCACCAACTGGCACTTCTTTGAATGCAAATGATTGATTTACAAAAACCCAATGATTTATAACTCAAGATAGGTTATAGGCGTTCCAAAATTGAAGCGCTTACCTTGTGACAAATTGGACAAGTTGCCTTTAGTCGCGGCTGGACAAGCGAAAAATGTGCACGTGCTAACGAGCTCACCGAAAGAAAAAGAGACGACCTTATGTTTAACAACGAGTGTGACAAAGATGGATGGAATGAGAAAATTTATCAAAAATAACAGATTTCTTCGTAGACACAGAAATAAATATGGAAGTATTTTTTGTGTTCCTCAAGTATGAGTATGGTTATATAATATCATTGCAAAAACCGCTATATTTATGCCTATAAGATTTGACGGTACTCTTCAACAAAAAAAATCCAAGTCGGTTCACAATTTACGATGTAAGTTACAAAAAAACGGTCGAGTTGAACTTCCTGCTTTTTTTTTAAGTCAGTTAAAAGGTACCTATTTAATATTTCTTACCCTACATTGCAATCGATAATTTTTACTTTGGTCGATAATTTTTAGTAGGTAGGTTTGGTTAGGTTAGATAATATGAAATTATCATATTTATCGATGGAAGACGCCACGGCGACCGTGGACCCATTCCAACGTGGCTGCGGTAATTACGAGCTTGCACGTGGTACGTATATATTGTTGTACATAATGCTCCAATGTCTACCATCACCATCAATGCCTGTATCACTTTAGCAAAAGAGACGATTATATTTTAAGAACTGGTACGCAATATCGGAACAGAAATATTGTCATAAGCATAATCCTATATATAAATCATGCCACCTCTTAGATACATATAACGGCATCTAATGAGTTCACGAAGAGATTTGAAATTCCTAAAAGTAATCTGCAGCGGTAATATAACAATTAAAATAGGTAAATATATCACAAAGTATGATGACGTTCAGTTATGTTGGGTCAGCGCACTAATACAATTAATGATAATGACCCATCGACAAATCCCGCCCATCACGTCCAACAATGACGACGAGGAACGCAACTTTGCGAAGATACTAATTGAATTTAGATAACCAGTATACGTATATGATGGTCGTTTGTTCTTGACGTTCTTATCTATGTGACAGTGTGATAAAAACGGTGTTCGTCACTTTCAAAGTCTAAAAAGCGATGGGTATACCTATTTATCACGTGGAAAAAGCCATACATCATACGCCTGCAGTCCATAATTGATTATGTCTCTGTTAGTAGCACTTAAGGTACCTACGCGTAATCGAGTGCTATATAGCTACTCGTACTCTAGCTAGCACTAGTGTATAGTGCAGTGTTTAGCACTCGTACTAATTTCACGCACACTTACCCCGCGATGACCGACAAACGTTCGTCCGACTTATTGTCGTTGTCGTTTGCAAATTAAAAGATGCCAGCATTAGGTCGCTATAATAGTAATAGGTACTCGTACGTGTGAAGTAGGTCTTTCGAACCATTGTTTAAGCCTATCATCATTTTTCATGTAGTTGTACATATATGAAAATTACAAAAAAATCAAATGGCTAGTATATATGCTATGGGATACCTAATTACTGCTGCGTTTCGTTAATTATCCCGTTAAGTACATGCGGTTAGTGCCGCCCGCCCTATATTTATGTAGGTAGCACAGATTTTTATGTACTATATAATTATATATAATTATACCACCGATGTCTACCGTCTCCAATTCTCCGCAATTGCTCAAAGGTTAACTGGAAGAGATCCCTTAAAGGGATAAGTTCGCCTTTGTACTAATAACGAATGTTATTTTTCCTGTGTTGTTCTGATTTTTGTACAATAGAGTGTTTTACTACTACTACTACTTATTATCTAGTATGCGCTGTGCTTCATGCATTTCTGCCACTTTCATTTAGTATTTTAGTCAATTAATCACGACTTTTAAACGATTAAATCATGCGACAAATTTGTAAAAAATTAAGTAGTTGACTTACTGAACCCTATGAATAGACGTGAAGTTCAGATATAAAATTACAATAGTTTTATTACCTAACAGACACGAGAATCAAGCGTACCACGTTACTAAAATACTTTTACAGACATATGGGGCTATTTTTCCGCACTAGTGCGTAAAATAGCACTTTTCGTTTTCGCAATTCGCAACTCGTGTCGATTTAAAACACTCCCTTCGGTCGTGTTTTAATTTATCGCCACTCGTTTCGAATTTCCTCTATTTCGCACTTGTATCGACAATAACTATAATCTAACCATCATTCTAAAGCCATATGAATTCCATTCAAAACAGATGATCATGAACTAGAATATCCAGTTTTATAGATGAATAATAACACACTGGCACTTGGTGATTATTACTATGCAACTACCCTTGCGGCATCTATTTCAAGATGCACATACATAAGTGGGCTGCATGGTGCACGGAGGAGACCGGGCGACCTTGCGCGGATGCGACCTCACAACTCTGAGGTGCGCCCGTGCCCGCCTAACCGATGCTGACGGTGACTGATCATCGATAAATCAATATGGGATTATTGCCAAATGTGTCCATCATACTGACGTACCTACATCTCAATCAACAATAATCTTCTGAAGTAAGTCTTTCTTAATGTTAAACAAAATGAAGGTACCTAAGTACTCTTGTCATCATTCATCTTTATCACTTAACTAATTTATTATTTTTTATCAACTTTAAAACATATTTTAAAAGGTTAAATATTATTAAAACCACAGAACTAACGTTCGCCCGTGCTTAGGCCGTGCCGCGCCGGTGGCCGAAAAAATCATGAACGCGTAACCACCTCAATTAGAAGATTTATGAAAACCATCAATGAACAATGCGACGTATGCGTGCTGTGCCGGTCAGTTTTCGGCAATTAATCAATATTTGTTGAGATAATTGCTGGGCAAGGTTCCTCAGACGCGGTGTGCAGGTCATGGCTGTATGACGCTAATAGTTTAAACACGTGAACTAATTTGTTAGTCATGGTCTCATGGTAAATTGATGAGGATGCGTTGAGAGGACGCCATACCGGCCGACGTGTCTTCATATGCCGATACAATCGTGAGTTGTATTAATTACGATTTATTAAGTACCTACTGACATAACAATGATAAGCGTATTATCTGGGTTTTATTAATTATTACCGACTGCGATTGTATAATGCAGAAATTACAATAATGCCCGCATAATGGGCTGCGTACTGCGCGTGCGCAGTAGTAGTCGTCAGTGTCCTCGTGGACGTTTAATTTACCTCATTCTCCTTGTTTTAATGGTCCTCAATTACGTAACCAGTCTCTCGGAAACAACGGCCTGAGATTTGCACCCACTCGTTCACAACGAACAGACGGACAGGCAGACATCACGGGGCTCGCGGCAGATTGTTGGTAATAAAGCTTATTAGTTATTATCTGCCTATTGTACCTACACAATGCAGGAAGACTTTTTTGTTGGAAATCCTTCAATGTTGGCACCGCTGCAATTACGAAGGCACTTTAAAACAAGAAGTTTCAACTAAGTGGGTTGTTTGCCATAATTATGTAGAATTATTAATGTTGTAAGTACTCATATTATTTAATGTTCAATTTTACTAACTTTTCAAAATGTTTGGATTACTTTGGTTCTTTAAGATCATCAGTTATTGTACAACTAATATTTATATGAATCACGGCATTCATGGCGGCCCAAGGATCTCGCAATAAAGACAGTAATCTCGGCGTAATAGCTCGCGTCCGTGAATATAGCCTACATACCATCAAGGGTGACAAAAAAACTTGACTGTGAACACCTAAACGTCTCTAATAAATCATTAATAAAAAAAATGACGGACACCACAACTAGAGTAGAGGCTTTGAACTGTATCAAGGCTAATCTCTACAAATTGAGTTTCAAGCTATAGAATCTATAGATACCTATATTATATAGGAAGCGGTTGATTAGAATAAAAAAAATGTTTATTAATAAAATATTGAATCACGTATGAAACGTTAATTGAATTCTAACGAACGAGCTTACTCTTGTTTCGTTAGTTTGATAAAGCTTTTTGCAGATTGGATTTTTTTGGCTTAATCTCTTTATTGAAATATAACTTTATACCCGTGATGCGTTAGATAATCTGTATAAATTAATGATGAACACCACAATAACGCACGCCGGTTATTTACCGAGTACCTATCCGTGAACAATAAGTACACCAGCATTTTATGGGAGTAAATTTTATTCTATTCTATTCTATTCTATTCTAAAATATCGATGAAGTGTGGGAGCGCAGATTGCTAGATGACTAAGCACATGGCTGTGCTGAGATGTCAATGACTGATTGATGTGTGTTGCCAATGTGTGTGACCAATGGAGACCGGACACTGGAAATATTTTAATTCCTTCAAAAAAGGAGGTTCTCAATTTAGCTAATTTAATACAGCATGATTTTAGAAGATAAATTTCAGAAGGAATTGATGGAACTCTGCAAATACCACTGGCAAGTATCTATTTGAAGTCCATCATCTCTTCTCGTAAGCTTTGACGTCCGAGTTGGAACTACCTATTCGGAACGCTGAAAGTTGGTTTGAACATTTGAACAATGCTTAATTCAATATTGTTATAGCTAGATCAATCGAACGAATAAAAATATTATCAACTATAAGTAGGTACCTATTTATATGAATTTTATTTGGTTGCCTACTTATGTAGGTATTAGGTGGTGTATCTAGGTAGAACAGTATAGTATGCATATTATTAGACCGTAGTTTGACTTCTGAACATAATTTTCCAAAATGACTGGAAAGGAAAAATCCAGTGAGGAAAACGGGTATTATACGTTTGTATGGAGAAGAGGTAGTGCGGTCGTCCCCATTTCTCCTAATAAGTGTCTTATTTACATAGCACAGATGATGTATGTTGTATGTAGGTAAATCACATGGGGATCATACAGTTTAAGGTAGAACCGTTTCGCACCCAAAAATAAATTCAATAGTTATGGAAGTCAACGCACAATGCGGATGCTACCTAAGTATGGAATGTGTGGCTAAAGATAGCGCTGATTGCGGCGGCAACGCGCAGATAGAGTGGCATTCCTCCGACACATTACCAATCACTTCACTTTTATGGACAACAACCGCACCGACGCGGCTCATCATCTCGATTAGATTAACTTCAATACCGCCTGATGGCAGAAATGTATCAAAGGCTATTTCTTTTCAACGTGCGTGACTGCTTATTACGTCAAACCGACGCCACATATATCTTTGTCGATGTAGGTGTTACCCCTATCGTATACACGATGTGTAGCACGGCTGATGTCGAATCAAGTGTTCACCGGGCACGAGTGTGTCGCATAACGGTCCGACACGAGTGACGCTGCGTGATACGATTAACACTTAACGAATGTGCCAAACTAACAAGGAAAACGAACTACAGATCGACTACGATACGCTATGTCAAATTTATGTACTTATCTGTTTTCTTCAATATCTAAATAACTATCGACAATAATAATATTTTAGAATACTTTATTGGGGAACATCACAATACTTACTAAATACAGTAGCTAAATAATTTATTTTACTATATATTTGACTATTCAAATTTGATTATTAATTCATAATACCTATGTATTATGAATTAATTTATCCTGGGTATGGTAATGTAATGACCTCATGTTTAAGCCATAAGCCATAACCAAAACACAACTTTAATTAAGTACCTACCTACCTAAGTCAGTACTCAATTGAACCTGTCATGGATAATACGTTTCCTGTGAATTGACGAAACCTTCGTTTTGAATATTTTATTTATCACTTATTCAACCATTATAATGATCATTATACATATTAGAAAGTAAAAAAACGTACGGAGTAACTAGCAAGAATATTAACTGTATAACCATTTCGGTTCATAATTTTCACAGATATATAAATTACAAATAAGGACCCAAATGAGTTGTACAGAATGAAACATATCTCAAAAAATTTAGTAGGCGTGGCGGAGCGAGGGTCAATAATTTCTCCATTCCATACTCGAGGCACCGTTATCTGGTCACAATAGAAAACATATCAACTCAGCTTCTATTATTATATCATTAGTGATTGCTTTTTATAATTGGGGCAGGTATAGTTAAGGTACATACAAATATGTACCTATCTAATAACGCAAATAACTTGCCCGACATACTTATTTTCAGTAGTAGTAAGTTTCCTAAAAACATTTACTACTTCAAAGGGCCAATCATTGGGTCGTTTACCCTTGCATATTATATACCTACACTTATCGACATCGTGTTACTATTCTAATGGATTTATGGCGTTATTCATAGAGTCTGGCTACTGAAATATTACACACACATTTGGCGGGAAATTAAAAAATCTTGGGCTGGTCACACGTTGTGTAGTAGGAATTATAGTTTTGATACTAGAAAACATTTTTGATTTTCTGTGCTCACATAAAGTAGCTAAGGAAATAAGTTAAATATACGGTGACGTGCACTCAAAGTCAGCTCACACAATTCTACCACTATGTAAAGTACAGTCAACGATAAACACATAATATGTTTACACTTTCTCACCATATACCATTGTAACGAGGCGAAAAATTAAATGTAGGGTAAATAGACCTAGCTCGATAATACCGTAATATTAATCCATCACCAAAAAATTTACATAAGTACTATGCCAAATATGCTAAATGCTAAATATCAAAATATTTTTAGAGCACCAACCTCCTAATTTGTTTACATTTGTTTAGGACTTGTAAACACTGCAGTTTTTTGTTATACAACGCTACACGTCGACTTCGCATATTGTCGTAATTATTTACCAGCTTAAATAATAGTTTGCGGACCTCAATCGGTATAGACATTTATTAATATTATTTAAAATAAACCCTCTATAAACCGCAAACAATTTGAATGAATGACATAAATTAACAACTAACTTTTAGCTTTTTTTTTATCATAGACAATTGGTGATACAACAAGGAGAAATCTGTCAACAATTTTTGGCTAGCCAGACTCTAAACGCCTGTTAAGTCTAACAAGCCCTTGATAATCATTTGTCCTTATTTGTCATTTTGACATTTGTGTGTGTTAGAAAGGGACAACATTTAAAAAAAGGTTTGCTAAGTTTTATGAATAAAGGGGTTAGTATTTATACTTGGTCAACCAGATCTTGACAGTAGAAAAAAGGCGGCAAATTTGAAAATAGTAGGCGCGAAGGGATATCGTCCCATAGAAAATTTGAATTTCGCGCCTTTTTTACTGACAAGATTTGGTTGACCAGCTTTAATTTAATTACGGATATATGGAAGCTCAGATATATCGGATGAATAATAATTTATATTATTTACATATGATATGACTGATATGAGTCATAGTTATACTTAATAGGTATAGCGTGTTTTTGCATACCTGTATAAATCTGTCAATTTGATTAATTTGCATTGCTTTGCACTGCTTTTATTGTCTACCGTGAAAATAGTAACAACAATAGGATATATTAATTAACAACGTATCGTCATTACTTTGAAAATCTTTAGCTTTAAGTAGTTCTTCATCATGAGAGACAAAATAAAAATACTATTAGTTAATATGAAACTTAATAACTCTACTAGGAGTTGGTCTGTGACTCTACATGTCGCTGGACACCACTTGTCTTTATCAGTTGACATAATTATATCAACATGACATGTACCTAATGAATTTATACGACAAAGTATTAAAAGTGTTGGCACCTACAGTGAATTGTGATATCGAATGTGCGTTTTAACCGTTATACTTTCCGCCTCTGCTTAGTGCTTATCCCGTAAATGGAGATCGTATCGAATATAAACAAAACTAAACTAACACCTATTAATAGCATACAAAAACTAAATACACGCTATAAGTACAATGCGTTACTTATAACAATGAATAGCTCTTCAACTTTCTCCTCCAGTCTTCTTATTATGGTTCCTGCGAGACACCCACGCACGAATCACGTCCAAACATTATTATAAACCTCATTATACTTATAGGTCTGTTTAGAGGCGAGTGGACCGTGACCACGTCTGTGGGTCAAGGACTCGGTCAGTTACCCTGTGCCGAAGCCGTCTGCCCGTTGAAATACTTCTTTTTTGGGCCCTCTTTATGGAGATTTCGTGAATTCATTACGTGGAACTACAATGCGCGTATAAAATGGACAAGGTAGGCTTAATTGATACAATCCTTGTAAACCTTATCTATGGTTCTAAAATAATTGAAGTCACTTTTAACTCATCGAAACTGAAATATGAGAGATAAGAAAAGATATTAACGTCATATTTTCAAAGGAATTTCCACATTGTCACTGCTAAGTGTTCGGAGTTAGCTTGTTCTATTCTAGGTAGCTACGTAGTTCCTAAGGGTATCCTAGAATTCCTAGATTCAACGACAAATAATCGTAAATTTAGTATTTTACACAAGTACCTACACACTGTTTTTAGTCGCTTTTATAGTATGTAATTATAGTTATTAGCAATGATATTATATAACCATAGATAGGTTATACTCATACTTGAGGAGCACAAAAAATACTTCCATATTTATTTCTGTGCCTACGAAGAAATCTGTCATTTTTGATTAATTTTCTCATTCCATCCAACTTAGTCACACTCGTTGTTAAACATAAGGTCGTCTCTTTCTCTTTCGGTGTGCGGGAGCTCGTTAGCACGTGCACATTTCTCGCTTGTCCAGCCGCGTCTAAAGGCAACTTGTCCAATTTGTCACAAGTTAAGCGCTTCCATTTTGGAACGCCTATAACCTATCTTGAGTTATAAATCATTGGTTATTAGTCGCTACTTGGACTGAAACTCAATACTTCTCGACTCTATCGTTTCCACAATAGGTTAAAGCCTCCGTTAAAATGCCTCCTCCGGATGTGTGAAATACGTGAGCATTATTATACCTCGCGGATGCGTTTCGCTAAAGGAAACGGTTTCCGATAAAGCGCCATATCAAGCGACAAATGTCTTGAATTCAGAAAATTGAGGTCATGATCACGGCCGAATGTCTCAAGGGTGGCGTCATTTGGGTTTGGGTCTCATTTCAAAACACGTAGGTAGTTACTGAAAATATGTTACGGCTCCTTGTGCTTTTCTTGAATTTGGTGAAAGATATGGTATTGAAATGTTATTATATTTTTACGTGGAAAAAACTATACTTTTGAAATATGTTTGTCGTCAAGAGCTTTTAGGTAATGTATTTTTTTAATAATCAGAACAAATTAAACTTTCTATGAATATATTTTAATTTGTGTTTTTAATAATCAGCCTAATAAATAATTTCAACGTGTAATATAACGATCAGCCATTACACTTTTAGATTGTTTAATTCGTAAAGCTTGTGTTCGTTATAAATTAAACAATTCAATTAAAAACCAATTATAAATCAAAGCCTCTGATATTATTCCAATGAGTTAGTACCTATCTAGTAACAAAAATGTAAACCCCGTGATTACTCACAATAAAGACTGTAAACTGTATTGAACTGCACGTGCACAACCGGAGGGCAGCTCCTCACCATAAGATAATCGATTGTATTACCATTTAAGTCTAATTAATCGGTATCGCATTGTTTAAGAATTATGTATAATTACATAGTCTTCTCACAACTAGGAGGTAATCTCAGCAACCTTGATAACTGCTTTGTGCCTACCACTATTATGGTCATATGCATGATCCCATAATAAGCGTACACCTATCAACTGTTAGTCTTCTGTTACATATGCCAGTATAAGTTAATTATTAATTATGTTCGAAGTTACTTGTATTGGCGTGTATATGTCGGCGGCCGATCGTAAGATCAGGCAGATCGTAATGTTCCTGTGTAATGTTTTGACGATAGTGACATTAAACCAATATATAGGTAGGATAGGTTCGTTAGTTTGCTTTAGATGCCCGTAGGGCAAACTGCCCAGAAATAGGAGCCCCGTGTAGCGTCGACTCAGGGAACGGGTCAAAGATTTTCACGTTTCACAATATGCCTAGGAATTTCACGATATGCCTGATCTTACGATCGGCCGCCGACATATATACTTGACTCAAATTAAGAGAGTTATTCGAAATAAAATAAAACATTTGCTCTATAGTCTTATCGCAATGAATATTTAAAAAATTTGAAGCACTTGCGCAAATGTTGCAATTAAGTACATTACTGGCATAGTTTCTTACTAAAGTTTTGTATTAAACTTAACTTTTTCACAGTTAAAGATCGAGGATAATAATTATAAATTAACATACTCGTTTATGTCCCACAATTATTTTGAGAGGATAAATACAAAAGGGTGATGTCTTGTGTGAACAGATTTTTGGTGTAATTTTCCCTAGATCTATCGCGTACGACGATTTTTTACTAAAAATCCCAGAGCATGGAAAAGAGAAAGTCACTCATGTAAAACAATAGTTACTACCTATCTACAAAAAACGGTGTTTGCAGTTTAACTTCAACGAAATGTGTAGGTAAAGTAGCTAGGTGTATTCAATGTATATATGTAGGGTCGACTACAAAGAGATGTATCCACTTTTTCACCTTATTACAAGGCAGTAAGGTGAAAAAGTGGATACATCTCTTTGTAGTCGACTGTACACAGGTATATAATATGTATAACATGAATATAACAATAATAATACAAAAGGTTTGAGGAACGGTTAATCAGCATGACGAAGAGTGGCGAGCAACGAACTCTTGCGGGTCGCTCGGTGCCGGGGTGGTGCCGGGATTTGCCTATTATATTAGGTACTCACTTTCACACTTTTTCACAAAATTCTGTCGTGCCTCCGATTATCGTCGTTGCCTTCTTTCGCGCAATAATAACCTAAAACTTCGTAATACAGATGCGGTAAATTCTCCGTATTTATTGATATGTAGGTAGATATTACAATTTTAAGTATTTTTATTGATAATCTTTTGTTTTATCTAATTTTCACCTAATCCGCTGTATAACTTAAACAACTGCCATAATACTTAGGTATTGATTAGGATGCAATTATGAAACCAAATCCTTACAAATAAAACCACGATTGAAATTCATTTACTTATTGCCATTGCAGCAAAACACTTTCGTTTACTTTCTACCGCAAATGAAATAAACAGTAGGTGTCACGAAACCATCTGGAAAATATATTTTTTGTTACCCCAACAGCCGAGGAGAAAGGTGACCGCCTGGACCCAGTGACCTACTCGCGGAGTCTACTTTCCTTATATGAAGTCTATTGTCTCATTCCTAAATATTATATGTTTTTGATAATTGTAAATATTCGCTGATAAGATACTAACAAATAGTTATTCTCATAAATTATCCTTGGATATGTTAATATATTTTAACTGTCGCTCAATGAATTGTTTTTTTTTACCCTCACTTACCTACTAATTAATATAAACTAACTCAGTAAGGAACCATCTCTAATAAATATGAGAAGGAAATATAATTTAGAAATCTGGGACGAAGTTTCGTTGCCATTCCTAGGTTGCCTAGAATATCTTAGTTTAACATCGCAAGAGTTGGCTTACAGTTTAATGGTGTGGAGATGAAGGTTTTAATTAGAGTCCAGTCGAGCCCCGCGGTATAAATAGCCGGGATGCTGCAGGACAGGTTGTCAGGTAGTCCTAGTTACACCCGGCTTGGCTTGAAATAAAACTAATAAGCTTAAGTAAACTTCGTCTGGAGGCGTAAATATATAAAGAATATTCCATGTTTCAACAATACCGGCAAGTTCAAGTTTTATTTCGCTAAGTTTCATAGGTCGTTCAGTAGAAAAAGTGAGCTTCAACAAATGGAGGTGAACAATATGGCGCCGACGTAGAGTCAATTAGGTTTTACTGGCGGCCTAAGTACAATTAATGTGACATTTAGTTAGTCAGCTATTTAGTTTTACAACTTGGAGTCAGTTGTGTAGGGATTTATATTAGGTACAACTTTTCGGCCATTCTCACGACTGCAGACATATTTGAAGAGAACGACCGTTGTATTAATGCACGTTATACTTAACGTAGACACTTCTAATAGTTTTGTGATGAAACATATTTGCGTCTGATATTGGATTTTCATACTTCAGTTTCCTGATGACCGCTAATTAACCGACCGTTAAGTTAATAATTAGTGGTTAATTAACTATCAATTATAAATTAAAACTTTTTAAACCGACCTCAAAAAAGTAGAAGTTCTTTTCTATACAGTTTTTCGATTTCTCGAAGATATACATAGCTGGATCGATTCGGACCTTTTTTTTTTATATGATTTTAAACTTCACTGTTAAGGCAGATTGTCTCTTTATGATGATTTATTATGTTGTGAATATATTTCAGGATACGTTTCCTAAGTATTTTTATATTTACCTTATTTAAAAGTAACTGTAACAACAACCTATTTTTATACTTCAATGGGGTTATCATCTGTTAGCATTCATTGTCGTTCACTGATTCAAATTACACGCTTAAAGTGTGGGCGGTTTACGAGAATGTGTTGACCCGATTCGCGGTGCTCTTGCTAGGCCGGTCTGGGATTCTATTTCCGTCGCTTACAGAGCACTTACCTCGGGCAACACCTCTATAAGTATGATCTTGATATGCGTATCAGCTATGCGTAATCGGAGATCACACTTAGACAAGTCCCGCAGATGTGAGTGCTTGGCAAGCAGTAGGAGGGCCGCGCGGGCGCCGGCTATTGCACTGAAGATCGCACCGGCCCAAGTGCAAGGCGAACCTCTCCACGTAACTCCGCGTTACGACAACTAAATGCCGACACGATTTATACTTTTTACACGTTTTTTGCGCTCAACGTGGCTTGAGCTTGCTGATATTTAAACGGAATGTTGTGCTCCTTTTACGTAATCTTGCTCTAGTGTTATCGAATTGTGTGAAATACTGTTAATTAAACTACTTATTATGTTCAACAACTAAAGAAATGCAAGTGATTGAATAGGATGCTAGTAAATAATTTTTACGCTAATATTGTCAACAATTCCAACTTCATCTTGTTTCTTAATCATACAAAAACGCTACATTTAGATCGCTTCTGCTTAAAAAGGTATATACTTAATTATATTTGACGGGTCTGTATTGTTTCCCAAAAAGTCTTAAGTCATATGTATTGTTACTTTAAATACTTTAAATGTAGCTATATACGCAAAGGAGAGATACGTACCTACTTATTCTATTCTTTTTTTTGTGTAAAAAATATTATTATTGTAGTTGGATGCAAATTTTAAAATTATCCGAGTCGTGACTATTTACAGGGATCGAAAAGAAAAAGCCAACATGCATAAATCGAAATGCATGTACACTGTGCAGTCGGTGCACGTTGCGCTGGCGATTCAATATAGATAAGGATTGGGGATGTAACATAAATGAACGCGTTTATCTCGTTTTCTCTATTCGAACATGGGTGTTCCGAGCGAGCTGAATACCAACGGCAAAAACGTAGAGCCTGGTAATTTAATAATGCTTGCCATGTCAGTGGATGACGGTTCCCACATAGGTGGAATTAGCAGACAAAATTAATGTCCCACGACCGTCGGGGCCTGCGCTTCAAGGAACTGGTTTATGAATTCAGCATCTTTTAAATCGCTCCCAAATCGACTAACTCCAATTAGACATGTTATTTCAATTAGTTTTAATTAAATTTCAACATTAGTCGACTATGTTCAATAGGTAGAATATAATATGTATGGTGTTTCGAATATTTCGATACAAACAGATCTTACATGATCTTATCCGCCTTGCAATTAAATTTGCAAACCATGTCACATCCACATCTGATAAATAAACAACAACATACGTGGTATGAAAATAAATGAAGAAAATTAAAACTCTCTGGTTTAGCAAGGGACGCCATAAATGCCATAAACCTCTTACATTTGAATACCTAACTGTGGTTGCGATGTGGGTTAGGTCAGGTTATCGCGTCATTTGTTTTGATAAACGCGCGGTTACCGTGCGACCACCAGATGCTTCAGCTTTTACTCTGATCTGTAGTTTATACAGATTTTCATAGCATATATCACTAACATGTATAAAACAAAATCGCTTCCCGCTGTCCCTATGTATGCTTAGATCTTTAAAACTGCGCAACGGATTTTGATGCGGTTTTTTTAATAGATAGTGGTTCAAGAGGAAGGTTTATGTATAATTTGTTAACCCCTGCGAAGCCGAGGCGGGTCGCTAGTAATACATATAATAATGTCAGGTGTCATATTACTAAACAAACGTTGTAAAAATAACAAATAATTTACTTACACATTATTCCCCGCTGCAAATGATAATTCGTGAGAGCCATTTGTATGGAAATTTCCTTAGAAGTCAAGATCATTGACACAAAAATACCGCTTAGAGCTAACCGTTGTGCGACTCCTGACCCCTCCGCCATCAGCCTTTCGGACAATGCGCATGCGATTTTTTTCACAATGGTCTTAGTATACTATATCTGTAACTATCGCTTAAAAGTTTCCTCGTTAGAGTTTGTGCGGAAAGAGAAGAGTCGTAGAATGTATTGGATCCCATACATTTCACGACTCTTCTCTTTCCGCACATATTCTAGTCGTTAGTATAGCAAATGAGAAATTTACGATCGTGAGCGCTTAGTTCAGACTCGGTCAATAAAGGCCGACCTATTGAAATTAGAGTTATACCTATTCATTAAAACAAAGAGTGTCTCGGACAAAATACTTTCTCTAAATAAGAGAATTCTTTTACTATCTAAGTGGGTTAAATTGTTAAAGAAAAGCCCCTCGACGGTAAACCTCAATTGTTATTAAATTAGCCGAAAAGGAAAAAGGTCAAATTTATGACTCGCCCTCTGAAACTTGTTTTTTCGGTTTTACGAGTAAATATATTATGTATATTGCTCAAGCTACTTGATTATAAAATACTATCAATATCAGTCAGTACCTTCTAATTAAGATAAAAAAGATTGCTTATTAATAAATTACAAAGCAGCATTTTTTGCCAATCTTGCGTTGTACGTCGAGGATAATCGCGAAAAAATTAAATCTATTATTATAGCTAGTTAGGTACAGCCGAATATAATTATTGTTAATCTTCAAGAAGTGGTTACATAATAGGTAAACTATCTTTAGTAGCGCGTGTCTTCACGGTCAGATGAGTGCGATGCTCGTTTACACCGATATCAGTGTTCGTGGTGGCTGCGCACACGACTAAGGAGGTAATTAAGTGAGCTCACGGAAGTCCATTCATCATTATTCATTAGCAGCATCACTTAGCCCGAGCCACGTTTCCTGGGTTTTTCAGAAGCAAAGCAGATGAGTTCACGCGTGCGGCGCGGCTGCGCTCGGCGGCGCACGCTCTGCCATATTCATACGACCGACCGAAGCGCATCTTACATCACTAATTTTATTGTTACACCCTCTTGTTACACTTACATACACTATAGGTACATCGTAAACATGGTTCGCGGAATCATCGTTCGACGCGCTCTACGATCTTATTAACATACCTAACGGTGCAGTACTGTTTTAGCATTCCAGGCAATCATAATTCGATATGTTAACATATAGAGTCGCGTATTTATCTTTAAATGAATTTAAATATATGCCTTTGGCTTTATGGAGAATCAGCGATCAAGGTACCAGTGATGATCACCGTCAAGGCACATTAAGGAACGGTGGAACTGGAACCTGGAATAACAGCGGTGACCACGCCGCGCCGGCAGCGACACCACGTCGGATAATGACTGCTCGAATTGCGGCGATGTAGATCACTGGAGCATGAGATCAGTCACTTGTTTTATTTTTTCCACTTAATCGATTCTCGATGAGTTATAGCTATACCTCACCTCGATTGCATCGGAAACCACCGTAAGCAATTTTTGTCGTAATCTAACAACGTCTCAAACAAATGTAAAATTTTGGTTGAAAATATTGACACCTCTGACACAGATAAAGGTTGAAAGAGTTGCTTAATCTGGGAAATAGATAAAAAACTTCTCAATAAAACATAAACAAGTGAATACCGATGCCGTTATATTTTGACAGCGACGAGCTAAAAGAAACAACAAGGCCCGGCCCGCTGTCACAATACAGTAGGTATTTAAATTAACTTTGATAGATCCACAAAGAGAGAAAGTAGCAGAACAACACGAACATTTATTTCAAAAACAAATAACATAAGTCTTAAGCGATAAGACCGCCTGTTGTCTGCCTCTCATTAATCAATAGTTTTCTTTAAGCTGTATCTTTTACTGAGGTGTGCCAATAAAGAGTAGGTATTTCTTTCTATCTATGTATGTATGAGCTTGACTGTTTTCATCGTCGCTGCAGTTAAACACACAACAATTATTGCCTGGTTCGTAATTTATATTAAGTAAAGCTATTTAAAAGAAAAACGAGCCTAACTAACCATAGCTTGTCCCAATGAATAGTGTAACAGGGATATTGAAATGAAGAATGCAGAGGTGATTTGATCCCGTGGAGATCAAGCGAAATAACGGTCGGCGGCGGCGAGTGAACGACACCGTGCGATTTGCGCCGGCGCATCTCATCGATGAACGTATTAATTCATTAAACTTATACCAATTATCGATCTATTGATAACATTTTATACATACATTGATTAATGAGGTGTAGAACAAAACTACTCGAGCTCGACCGACGCGTCGTTAAATAACTTAATTATAATGCAGGCTGTCTACGCGTTGTTGTATCGAGGTAGGCAGTTTTATTATCTACGTCACAGATCATATTCTACGTAAACACTACATGTCAGTTTTTATTTTCAGTGCTTTTACCAGTATGCAATAATAACTAGGCTTAGCTATAGTACTAGAATAAATATGTTTATATACATTCTCAAACTTCAACATAGTTTCTGAATAATTAACCTTTCCGGGATTCGAACGTCACCAACAGCTTCCAATACTTTCATGTAGAAAAAAATATATGAATCATAATCCTATTAATTAAAGTACGCGTTAGATCAGATTCTTGTGTACATTTTTAATTTGCATAGCCTCTTAAATAATTGCACATAACATCAAACATATATGCTAGTCATGCTACCTATTCTAGCGTCTAGCGTGTAGGTTTTGGTTATCTATAGGTACACTACACTGTATGTACAGTTCAAACATTCAATAAATAGGTGAAGGCAATATGATATTAGTTCGTAAAATGAACATGTATACTAGGAAGAAACTTCCATCAGTTATTGTTAGGCCATTCATTTATTAGGTAAGACTATTTAGGGGGAGAGGGGGTCGATCATATCTTATTTTTTCTTACATAGGGGAGGGAGGGAGTCAAAAACTAGCAAAAATCGTGTTACGCAATAGGTAAATGAATAGCTAGCGCCTTACACGTTAAACTAACGTCGTTAGAAGTAGCTGTACGTTTCATTTTGCGTCCTCCCTTTCGTGTCTTCCGCGAAAATAAGTTTAATTGTACATCTTTATTATACAATCACGAAACTACTTAAAAATGAAGATATACTATTTTTTAACAGTGACAGCTGTGCATTCATACATAAATATAATGCGTGATTTACGGGTTTGTATGAACAAGGTAACGTATTTTGACGTCCTTATTCATTGTGGGAGGATTAAATTTACGTAGGTATACAGCCGCCGTCGGTTGTGTTGATGAGGCTGTTCAGGCATAAACCATATTATAAAATAAATTTATAGCTCAAGCACTGAGGAAAAGGCAATCGATTCCCAGAGCACAAGGAGACAGTTGGAAGTTTCTCGGGGTACGTTTTTTTCTTGCCGGTATAAAACAACCATATAATAAAATATATATATTTATTTATTACAAAGAGATAAAACAGAAGCATACAAGTGAAGAACAATGTAGACAGAAATACATAACTTTAAAGATTAGGATGTTTCCTTGAGCATATCTCACCGAGAACATAAGTTGTATTTAGAATTTAAACCTAGCAATTATTATAGTGTCATAAATAAATATAAATAATATAGGTATGTATGTCATAGATATGCTATATGGTACAGTCAGCAGCAGAAGTTGCTAAGCAGGCGAGGTGTTCAAAATTATCTTGACGCGACTTTATTGTTGAGCATGTCAACGTAATTTTGAACACCTCGCCCGCTTAGCAACTTCTGCTGCTGACTGTAGATAAGCAAAACATGTGATTTTTACGAGCAATCGGCCAGCAAGCTCTTCAGATTTATCAAGTCGTAGCTTTCAAAAATAAAACTACCTACCTATTCTTCGTACCGTATTGTCTTATATTTTTATTTATTAAAATCATAAAGATAATTAATAACAAACTTACAATAAAAAGTAACCTAAAATTAAAACTACCTACAAAACTGAAACTAATACCTAAAAAATAAATATAAATAAGTTTTATAAATACTTAGATACATAAGTATATTTGTGAAATAATTTTATAGTTTTAATGTAAAATTATTCCTTTATATTCTAGACATTTGTATTTTTGTTTGTTTTTTTATGGTTTTCATTGACATTTGTATATATTATATATTAGGTACTGTTTAGACTTTTTAATTTAGTGTATGTCATGTATTTTTTACTTTAATTTTTATTTTGTATTGCATATTTTGACATTAAAGATATTGAATTGAATTGAATAGAAGTTAGAATCAATCAAAATAATACTCAAACGCAATAATAGAATTTGGAGCGTACAATAATAGTATTTTATGCAACCGTTGTTTAAGAGAGGTCAAAAAAGGCGAGTGGCGTGAGTAACAATTTGAGGCGAAGCCGAAAATCTATACATCTAATAAAGCTGAAGAGGGTCGAAAGTCTGTACATGGAAGATATTCGAAAAAAAGTTGGTTGGGGATACTTAGAATCGATAACAGAACACGTTCTAACAGTTTTTAGAATTTTTGTCTGTTTGTCTGTTTGTCTGTTTATCTGTTTATCTGTTTGTCTGTTTATTTGACCGCGCATCACGTGAAAACGGCTGAACGGATTTTGATGCAAACTTTACTAATCTGTCAAGAAACTGCCTGGCCCTATTTTAGGCTAGAAAAATTCAACCCCTAAAAGGGGGGGTGGCCACTACACTCAATTAAGTTATGTTTGCACCTGAATCTTATGGCGCTAACTTAAGAAAGTGGTGCACACTTTTTTTTTGTGAATGTACTTTGTAAAAAAAACAACATTTTTCTTAGTCAATGTCAAACGTCTTTGCAAATACATATTAAATCACATTTATAGACGGGTCTATCGCGGGTTTATTGACAATAATTAACATTATGTGAAGTGGGTGGTTTGAAAATATGATGTCTACCCCAAACTTTTTCATACACTTTTCGTCGGGTAGTTGCACAAATCTCTGTTTTGAAATTTTGTTGGGACATCAGTTAGCCGCGACCATGACCAGTGAAACCTGTGTCGAAACGTCGGTAAATAAAGGTAATAAAATAAATTTCGAGATAGGCCCGTCTATAAATGTGAGTTAATATGTGTTCGAAACGCGAAAATTTTTAAATAGGTATTAAGTAATTGTAAATGTCAAACAATTTGGGACTTGCATTTTAAACGCGTTACCATACCTATCCGAAAAAAACGAATTTTTCGCGAAATTCTCGCAACGTATTGAGGTTACAAGGTAGCACGGTCTCAGGAATCTGAGGAAGAATCGGAGACGTTCACGCAGTGCGAAGAACGGTTGACCGCTCAGCGGATTCGCACGACAGACGCGCTCGACGGTAAGTACTGCGGTGCATCAGCGGGTACTGGAGAGTCCAGCACACACATTAACCTACATTAATACTATTGTTCTGTGTTTAAGCACTGACAGCCTGGACGCTTCGGGCCTTCCTCCCTACGCGGAGCTCGGCCTTCGGCCTTCGCACTTAGACAGTTATACTATTGTTCTGTGATTAAGCACTGACATCCAGGACGCTTCGGGCCTTCGGCCCTACGCGGAGCTCGGCCTTCGGCTTTCGCATTAGATATCCACACCAAAATTCAACCATTGCGGCGGTGTCCCTGACATAGCCTCTCTCAATTTTTTCCATCAAAAAAATTCGCGCTCGCTACGCTCGCGTTTTTAACTTTTAAGGTTAAGCCTACTTTGATAAAGGTGGCATTCTGGGCATCCTACCGAGCGACTACTACTACGACGGACACTTCGGGCCTTCGGCTCTAAGCGGAGCTCGGCCTTCGGCTTTCGCATTTAGACACTGATACCATTGTTCTGTGATTAAGCACTGACATCCTGGACGCTTCGGGCCTTCGGCCCTACATGGAGCTCGGCCTTCGGCTTTCGCATTAGATATCCACACCAAAATTTCACGTAAACCACTGCGACTATGTCCCTGACATAGCCTCTCTAATTTTTTTTCTATCAAAAAAAATTCGCGCTCGCTACGCTCGCGTTTTTAATACAATTTTAAAGGTTAAGCCTAATCTGATAAAGATGGCATTCTGGGCACCCTACCGAGCGACTACTACTACGACTTAAGCACTGACATCCTGGACGCTTCGGGCCTTTGGCCCTACGCGGAGCTCGGCCTTCGGCTTTCGCATTAGATATCCACACCAAAATTTCACGTAAACCACTGCGGCTATGTCCCTGACATAGCCTCTCTAATTTTTTTTCTATCAAAAAAAATTCGCGCTCGCTACGCTCGCGTTTTTAATACGATTTTAAAGGTTAAGCCTAATTTGATAAAGGTGGCATTCTGGGCACCCTATCGAGCGACTACTACTACGACTTAAACACTTACATCCTGGACGCTTCGGGCCTTTGGCCCTACGTGGAGCTCGGCCTTCGGCCTTCGCATTTAGACACTGATACTATTGTTCTGTGCTTAAGTACTGACAGCCTGGACGCTTCGGGCCTTCGGCCCTACATGGAGCTCGGCCTTCGGCTTTCGCATTAGATATCCACACCAACGTTTCACGTAAACCATTGCGGCTGTGTCCCTGACAACATTACTCCCATCTCTCAATTTTTTTTCTATAAAAAAAAATTCGCGCTCGCTGCGCTCGCGTTTTTAATACGATTTTAAGGGTTAAGCCCTACTTTAATAAAGATGGCATTCTGGGCACCCTACCAAGCGACTACGACTTAGGCCAATTTATAATTACATTTTTTACACTGTTAAAAGTAATCCCCGGTACATACATATATGTAGATACTAGCTGTTGCCCGCGACTTCGTACGCGTGGATTTGTATATTGGTGGTTATATATTCTACATTAGCTTAGAACATTGTGCAGCAAGTGATTGCGGTAGGACGGTTAATCATTTGTTAATTATTAATATTATACAACGCATGAGACTTTGTCTTTCACAACCTACGAAGTTTCAAGCCCCTAACTGAATAAAATTGTCCTCGATATAATCCCTCTAAACCCCCTTAGAAGATTTTCATGTCCTCTATTTAATAAAACCTACTACCTAACTACCTATTTACGAAGTTTGAAGTTCCTAGCTTTTAATAAAATTTGAACCCTATACAAACTTTCAACCCCTTTTTAATCATTTTAGGGGATGATTTTTTAAAAGCTGAAATTATTTTTCTTGTATTCTAATAATATGCCTTTATACAACGATTCAAGTCCCGCACTCAAAAAAATGTTTGGCCTCCAAACAAATTTTCAACCCCTTTTTCACCACCTCGGGGGATGAATTATCAAAATCTCTGAAATTAGTTTTCTTCTCTTTTGATAAAATACATTTTTACGAAGTTTCAAGTTTGTAGCTTTAAATAAAATTTGAACCCTATACAAACTTTCAACCCCCTGTTTTAACCCTGTTAGAGGATGAATTTTACAAAACGCTAAAATAACTTTTCATGTCTTCTAATAATATCCTCAAATAGAAAGATTCAAGTCACGCGTTCGAAAAAATGTTTAATATCCATACAAACTTCCAACCCCTTTTTCACCACCTTAGGGGATGAATTTTCAAAAACGCTGAAATTGGTTTTCTTGTATCTTAATTTAATACCTTTTTGCAAAGTTTCAAGTTCCTAGCTTAAAATAAAATTTGCACCCTAAGACGAACTTTCATCCTCTTTTATCCCCCTTAGGGGTTGAATTTCCAAAAACGTAGCAATTACTTTTTTTTGTAATCGGCTATTATGCCTTTCTAAGAAGTTTCAAAGCATTTGTAATGGATTAAAACTTTCAACCCCTTTTTAACCCTGTTGGGGGATGAATTTTACAAAACGCTGAAATTATTTTTCCTGTATTTTAATAATATCCCGAAATACAAAGATTCAAGTCCCGCGTTCGAAAAAATGTTTGATATCCATACAAACTTTCAACCCCCTTTTTACCACCTTAGGGGATGATAATTCAAAAACGCTGAAATTAGTTTTCTTGTATTTTAATAACATATATTTTTACGAAGTTTCCAGTTCCTAACTTAAAATAAAATTTGAACTCCATACAAACTTTCAACCCCCTTTTAACCCTGTTAGGGGATGAATTTTACAAAACGCTGAAATAACTTTTCCTGTCTTCTAATAATATACCAAAATACAAAGATTCAAGTCCCGCACTCTCAAAAATATTTGATCTCCGTACAAACTTTCAACCCCGTTTTTACCACCTCGGCGGATGAAGTTTTAAAAACGCTGAAATTAGTTTTCTTGTTTTTTTAATTAATTACCTTTTTACGATGTTTTAAAGTCCTAGCTTAAAATAAAATTTGCACCCCAGGACAAAGTTTCATCCCCTTTTTTACCCCCTTAGGGGTTGAATTACCTGAAACGTCGCAAGTCCTGTTTTTTGTCATCGGCTATTATGTCTTTCTAAGAAGTTTCAAAGCATTTGTAATGGATTCAAACTATCAACCCCTTTTTAACCCTGTTAGGGGATGAATTTTCAAAAACGCTGAAATTACTTTTCCCGTCTTATAATAATATCCCCATATACAAAGTTTCAAGTCCAACACTCACAAAAATATTTGATCTCCATACAAACTTTCAACCCCTTTTTCACCACCTTGGGGGATGAATTTTCAAAAACGCTGAAATAACTTTTCCCGTCTTATAATAATATCCCCATATACAAAGTTTCAAGTCCAACACTCTCAAAAATATTTGATCTCCATACAAACTTTCAACCCCTTTTTCACCACCTTGGGGGATGAATTTTCGAAAACGCAGAAATTAGTTTTCTTGTTTTTTAATTTAGTACCTTTTTACGAAGTTTCAAGGTCCTAGCTTAAAATAAAATTTGCACCCCAGGACAAAGTTTCATCCCCTTTTTTACCCCCTTAGGGGTTGAATTACCTGAAACGTCGCAAGTCCTGTTTTTTGTCATCGGCTATTATGTCTTTCTAAGAAGTTTCAAAGCATTTGTAATGGATTCAAACTATCAACCCCTTTTTAACCCTGTTAGGGGATGAATTTTCAAAAACGCTGAAATTACTTTTCCCGTCTTATAATAATATCCCCATATACAAAGTTTCAAGTCCAACACTCACAAAAATATTTGATCTCCATACAAATTTTCAACCCCTTTTTCACCACCTTGGGGGATGAATTTTCAAAAACGCTGAAATTACTTTTCCCGTCTTATAATAATATCCCCATGTACAAAGTTTCAAGTCCAACACTCTCAAAAATATTTGATCTCCATACAAACTTTCAACCCCTTTTTCACCACCTTGGGGTATGAATTTTCGAAAACGCAGAAATCAGTTTTCTTGTTTTTTAATTTAGTACCTTTTTACGAAGTTTCAAGGTCCTAGCTTAAAATAAAATTTGCACCCCAGGACAAAGTTTCATCCCCTTTTTTACCCCCTTAGGGGTTGAATTACCTGAAACGTCGCAAGTCCTGTTTTTTGTCATCGGCTATTATGTCTTTCTAAGAAGTTTCAAAGCATTTGTAATGGATTCAAACTATCAACCCCTTTTTAACCCTGTTAGGGGATGAATTTTCAAAAACGCTGAAATTACTTTTCCCGTCTTATAATAATATCCCCATATACAAAGTTTCAAGTCCAACACTCACAAAAATATTTGATCTCCATACAAATTTTCAACCCCTTTTTCACCACCTTGGGGGATGAATTTTCAAAAACGCTGAAATTACTTTTCCCGTCTTATAATAATATCCCCATGTACAAAGTTTCAAGTCCAACACTCTCAAAAATATTTGATCTCCATACAAACTTTCAACCCCTTTTTCACCACCTTGGGGGATGAATTTTCGAAAACGCAGAAATTAGTTTTCTTGTTTTTTAATTTAGTACCTTTTTACGAAGTTTCAAGGTCCTAGCTTAAAATAAAATTTGCACCCCAGGACAAAGTTTCATCCCCTTTTTTACCCCCTTAGGGGTTGAATTACCTAAAACGTCGCAATTCCTTTTTTTTGTCATCGGCTATTATGTCTTTCTAAGAAGTTTCAAAGCATTTGTAATGGGTTCAAACTTTCAACCCCTTTTTAACCCTGTTAGGGGATGAATTTTCAAAAACGCTGAAATTACTTTTCCCGTCTTATAATAATATCTCCATATACAAAGTTTCAAGTCTAACACTCCCAAAAATATTTGATATCCATACAAACTTTCAACCCCTTTTTCACCACCTTGGGGGATGAATTTTCGAAAACGTAGAAATTAGTTTACTTGTTTTTTAATATAGTATATTTTTACAAAGTTTCAAATTCCTAGCTTAAAATAAAACTTGCACCCCATACAACCTTTCATCCCCTTTTTAACCCCCTTAGGGGTTGAATTTTTCAAAATCGCTTCTTATCTCTTGTACACTTTATAAATTCAACCTAGTGTGCAAATTTCAACTTTCTAGCTTTTGTAGTTTCGGCTCTGCGTTGATGAATCAGTCAGTCAGTCAGTCAGTCAGTCAGTCAGGACACTTGCATTTATATATATAGATTTAGTTGTGCATACATAAACATAACTGTAAATAAAGTGTAAATACTCGGCCTCAAGTTTTTGATATTTATAATATTCTCCTTTCCTGTAATCTTACTTCTAACTAATATAATATTAGACCTAAATTCGAAAGTTTGTTAGGAAGTATGGATTTCTATGTGTATAAATCTTAATTTTTCATGCTCAGAATGATTTGACTGGAGGACAGAATTGGATGATATTTGCTATGGACATGTTTTGGATAGGTACACTCAAGAACGTAAAAATACAAAAGTAGTACTGTATTGTCCGTTATACACCTTTTTTTTTTTTTTTAAGAGGGGAAATGCTTTAAGCATACCACCCGGCGCGGGGACGGGCCGGGATGGTTATGTAGGACTCCCTGTTGTGAGCTAATGAGACCCCAGGTTTACCCACTAAAACCCCTCTGTTGCCGCCTCGCTGCTATAAGGCGAGGTCCCAGGAACGCCGAAGTACTCTTCCGCAACCTCACCAGCGGCCGTCCGGACTCGGACCCGACTCTTGGGGAAATCACCCCTTCACCTCATTGGGCGCGTTGGCTACACATCGCGCCCGCCCACGCAGGGGTCCGTTATACACCTACTATAACTCTGTGTCGTTTAAATCACGTCTAATATTGGAATAAGGGCGAAAAAAACTATTGGTTTTGGAGTGTAGTTTTGTTTAGTGGTAAGTACCTACCTAATTGTAAAATATTTTATCTGGACTTCAGTCCGCTAATCGTATCCATCTGTCAACTTTACTTCAAGTTCCGCCTCCAGGGGAGAGAAAGAGAAATTAGGGATGAATTAGCTTACTGACACAGACCGAATTCCACGCGGGCGGAGCCGCGGGCACAGCTAGTTGTTAATAAAGACGCCACGAGTATTTTTTGACTCAGTTAAACAACGTTGCATACAATACTTTAACTACGACCAAGCACATACTTTGAAATAGAATTGTAAATTTAACAAATATTTTTAATTCAAGAAGTAGCAAAATGGAGGGTAAGGGCGGGAAAAAAATGAATGAATAAATGAAATTAAAAAAAAAACATGTCTATGGTTCACTTATTTGCAGAGATCGGACAGATTGGCGTCATTGCTCGCAATAATGTGGACATGACTCCAAATTTGATTAAATAATTAATCATTTTATTAATTTTTTACCTGAGATTTAATTATGTTCCCTAGTCAATAAATAGCACTTAAATATATTTTTGATATAAAAAAATAAGTACCTACAGACAATTTGGAAAACATACTAATTATTTTTTTAAATAAATTTACATTATAAGAACTCTTTGTGTTATTTATTGATTAGGAATCAAAATTAAACCTCAGGTAAGAAATTAATTAAATGATTAATTATTTAATCAATTTTGGAGTCATGTCCACATTATTGCGAGCAATGTCGCAAATTTGTCCGATCTCTGCTTATTTGTCAGAGATGACATTTAAAATAAGGTTGGCAACACTGTATTTCATTCAATATTTTTTCTACTCCCGTACTTTTATTTGTCATTTAAAGGGTCGTGCACACACCTTTAAAACCCTACCTTATAGTTGTCAAGACAAGTCTTTAGTCTATGCCCCAAAAAAGAATTTGTGCATACACGCAGTATCTTTTTGGGAATTTTACGATACTTCGTGTAATGACCACTTAAAAAATATTGAATAAAATACAGTGTTGCCAACCTTATTTTTAATGTCATCTCTGACAAATAAGTAAACCATAGACAGGTTTTTTCTTAATTTCATTCATTCATTCATTTCCCGCCCGTACCCTCCATTTTTGCTACTTCTTGAATTAAAAATATTTGTTAAATTTACAATTTTATTTCAAAGTAAGTGCTTGGTCGTAGAAAAAGTATTGTATGCAACGTTGTTTAACCGAGTCAAAAAATACTCGTGGCGTCTATTAACAATTTTCGGCTTTGCCTCAAATTGTTACTCACGCCACTCGCCTTTTTTGACCCCTCTTAAACAACGGTTGCATAAAATACTATTTTAAGTGGTCATTACACGAAGTATCGTAAAACCGCCAAAAAGATACTGCGTGTATGCACAAATTCTTTTTTGGGGAATGGACTAAAGACTTGTCTTGACAACTATAAGATAGGGGTTTAAAGGTGTGTGCACGACCCTTTAAATGACAAATAAAATTAATTATTTAATCAATTTTGGAGTCATGTCCACATTATTGCGAGCAATGTCGCAAATTTGTCCGATCTCTGCTTATTTGTCAGAGATGACATTTAAAATAAGGTTGGCAACACTGTATTTCATTCAATATTTTTTCTACTCCCGTACTTTTATTTGTCATTTAAAGGGTCGTGCACACACCTTTAAACCCCTATCTTATAGTTGTCAAGACAAGTCTTTAGTCTATTCCCCAAAAAAGTATTTGTGCATACACGCAGTATCTTTTTGGCACTTTTACGATACTTCGTGTAATCACCACTTAAAAAATATTGTATGGAATACATTGTTGCCAACCTAACTTTAATTGTCATTTCTGACAGATGAGTGAACCATAGACATGTTTTGGTTAATCATCATCATCATCATCATCAATTTTCATCTTTATAGGGCTGTATCTCCTAAACCGTGCGTCGTAGCGCAAAACATAATCAAATTTTCGTTCCCCTTTGGAACCCGTAAGTAATATTTAAAAACACAAAAAAAAAATAAAAAAAATAAAGAAAAATGTTTATGGGTTGTATCTCCTAAACCGTGCCTCGTAACGCAAAAATAATAAAATGTTCATTCCTCTGTAAGAAACTCCTAATTAATATTAAAAAAAAAAAAAAAAAAAAAAACAAAACAAAAAAAAACTTTATAATGCTGTATCTCCTAAACCGTACGTCGTAGCGCAAAAATAATCAAATTTTCGTTTCCCTTTGAAACTCGTAAGTAATATTTAAAAAACACGAAAAACAAAAAAAAAATAAAAAAAATAAAGAAAAATGTTTATGGGTTGTATCTCCTAAACCGTGCCTCGTAACGCAAAAATAATAAAATGTTCATTCCTCTGTAAGAAACCCCTAATTAATCTTCTTCCTCGCGTTTTCCCGGCATTTTTGCCACGGCTCATGGGAGCCTGGGGTCCGCTTGACAACTAATCCCATGATTTGACGTAGGCACTAGTTTTTACGAAAGCGACTGCCATCTGACCTTCCAACCCAGAGGGGAAACTAGGCCTTATTGGGATTAGTCCGGTTTCCTCACGATGTTTTCCTTCACCGAAAAGCAACTGGTAAATATCAAATGATATTTCGTACATAAGTTCCGAAAAACTCATTGGTACGAGCCGGGGTTTGAACCCGCGACCTCCGGATTGAAAGTCGCACGCTCTTACCGCTAGGCCACCAGCGCTATTAATATTAAAAACCCCTAATTAATATTTAAAAAAATAAAAATAAAAAAGAAATAAAAAAACAAAACAAAAAAAAAACTTTATAATGCTGTATCTCCTAAACCGTACATCTTAGCGCAAAAATAATCAAATTTTCGTTCCCCTTTAAGGAACCCCTAAGTAATACTTAAAAAACACAAAAAAAGAAAAAAAATAAGAAAAATATTTATAGGGTTGTATCTCCTATACCTATACCGTGCGTCGTAGCGCAAAAATAGTAAAATTTTCGTTCCCCTTAAGAATCCTACGCACTGAACAACCTATCACATTAGGACATGAAACAATCATCATCATCCATTTTTATTATTATTTCATTGCATTTCAAAGTAAGTGCTTGGTCGTAGAAAAAGTATTGTATGCAACGTTGTTTAACTGAGTCAAAAAATACTCGTGGCGTCTTTATTAACAATTTTCGGCTTCGCCTCAAACTGTTACTCACGCCACTCGCCTTTTTTGACCCCTTTTAAACAACGGTTGCATAAAATACTATTTGACAACAGACTTAAAAAAACTTAAGTTTGATTAAATTTGTTTGCAGCTAAGAGAGGTTAAAAAAAACCCGGGAAACCATTAATACTCGTACACATTCATCATAAGAATCGCGCCTTTTTAGTCTTCTTAGCCAGAAATTATGCACAGAATACAATAGCCATTCTCGCAGAATTTATACCCTGCAAATACTTAGAATACAAAGCGTCAAGTTAATTAAAATTAAGTACATGTTTAACTGCGAATCACACGAAATAGTGTTATTAGCTAATTACATATACATACTCGTATATGTTTTAATAATCTTAACGTTCCCGAAAATATTAAGTGTTAGTTATTAAAATGTTTACTAATAGTTCTTTAGGCTCCTCAATTCTTCATCAATGCGTCGTTCTGTATTTTACTTACAACTCAATTGGTACCAATATCCAGTGCCGGCCCGAGCCCTTGATCAGGGTAGAGCGAAATCGGGTTTTGGCGCCCTTCGTTGAAGTTTTCAAGCTTATTTTCCACCCCTCTCCACTCGCGTCTTTTAAACCCCCTTGGCCATCCGGCGCCTAGAGCGGCCGCTCCACTCGCTCTACCCTCTACCCTAGATCCGGCCCTGCCAATATTCACCGGCTTCACTACATAGTATAAAACAAAGTCGCTTCCCGCTGTCTGTCTGTATGTATGCTTAGATCTTTAAAACCACGCAACGGATTTTGATGCTGTTTTTTTAATAGATAGAGTGATTCAAGCGGAAGGTTTATGTATAATTTCTTAAGGCGAGGTCGCTAGTAGCTAGTAACAGAGAAATGATCAAGTTATCCTAAAGGCGTTAAAAAAAACAGACCAAAGGCAAAATACCTTCTTGCCACGGCCCATCCCGTCCCATCCGGTTGCCATAACGCTATATTTATTAAATATGTGTATTAAATATGGGTAAAGGTAACAACAATCTCAAAAAAATTAAAACATTTTAATAAAGTCAAAAAAGTTATGCCATAAAAGTGACTCACTTTTAATCAATAGCCTTCCAAAAAGCGCGAAGGATTCGCACTTAATATTTATAATTTTCCAGCGCCTATAGATATGACAACTGTTACTCTATTAAGATGTTAGTGAACGATTTGATACCATTTTAACGATCATTGTCAGGTACCGTTGACCGCGTAACGGGAACGGCCCACCGGCCCTAAGCCGCGTGAAGCGCTCCGATCAACTGATATCATTCCTAAACTATTTATACGGACGCTCCCAAGATCGCTTCATTCATAAACCAGAGAGAAAATGATAAAGACTGCTTACCGCTATACAAAGCGTTCTTTTCTTCTTAGTGAATTTTCGTTGCCCTATAATTTTTATCTATTCCAGCACTTCTCTTTGTCAATGACTGCTAGTGATATCTATAAATCAATTTCATTTGAAACACGGCGCGAGGGGCGCGGTGGCGCTTGTCTACAGAATCATAATACAACTGCTTAGCATCATCATCATCTTATGAATATTCATACAATACAGTACAACTGTTGTATTTTTTAAATGCTAACTTCTAGGCTAGGCTAACTTCGATTTCATTTATCATTTCGATTCGTTATAGGTGTTTGCTGCTGTATTTGAAAAAATATAATTTTAACGGTACCTACACATAATTGAATTTTAAGAACCCTTATTATGTATGTATGTATACATATGTATACATATGTATGGTACATATGTACCCACCCTGCGGGCTCAGCACGGTTCCATTTTTATCGACTATCACGACGCATGCCCGTCACTTTCGCACTTACATACTTGTTAGAACGTGACAGGCATGGTGATAAACGATAAAAACGCGACCGTGCTACTAGAGCTGTTGCACAAAATACTAATTCTGACCATTTAATATACCTAACAGCACTTAGTCTAATTAACATTACTGAAGTTTTATAGTTAGCATGATGGTGGTGGGTGGTAAAGATATTGGTGATGTTAATTCTTTTATCTGTACCTACTGCAGTACGGCATGTAAAAATACCTACACATAAGTATTAGGTAATAGGAATTTATATGAAAACAATACCCGAGAATAAAACTACCCCAATAAAAGGTACAAGATTTTGTATAATATGATATAACAGTATTTTTTTTGTTATTTCTGACCTAAATAAAGGTCTTGCGAACAATGCCTTCCAACCATCGTGGAAAATGTTCAGTTATACGCGTATATCTACGTACCTATTACGCATTTGACGGTTATCTTTGAACGAAATCGCTTATAAATGACTATGTGATAATATCTACGTATTTAATTTGTTTACAGTTTAACCTATCAAGTTATCATAGGTAATCAAATGGATAGCTACATTAATCTAGATAAAATATGTGTCGACGAAGATATTAGTAATAATCTAATAAAATGCGCGTAGATAGATGACACTTACCATTAACCGTAAAACCTTTACATACCTACCTAAAAATTCTAAACACTAAAAGTTTCCGACTCGCGGCTTGAAGGAAGAACTTGAGACGACTCAAGCATGAAAGACGTGAAACAGTATATATTAATTATACATAATATATATGTAGTAAAGTCTGCGACTACTTTTAGCTGACCAAGTCGATGAAGCTTTGCGAATTTTGCGATAGGAATCAATTCCACTTTTGTAGTTTGCGTACATTTGCGCTCGTGGCTTACTCGCGCTAATAGTGTTAAGAAAGAAAAATAGAGCAAAAATAAATTACCTGTGGGCGCAGCGTGGTGGGTCTGGAGTACATGTCATGGTGGTAGAAGCTGGTGGGCGAGAGAGGCGGCCGGTACTTCTTGTGGCCGTAGCCCATTGTGTCCATCGTGTGCATCCTGTATGTGCTCTTCACATCTGTGGTTCCTTACTCGCCAGTGGACAACATTGTAACTGTAACAACAGAAGTAAAAATAACTCCCTTATTCATAAAGCTTACCAGATCTCTTTCTAACAAACACAAGTGTCAATATGACGGATAAGGACAAACGATTAACGGCTTGTTAGATTTAACAGACGTTTATGAATAACGATATATGGTCGTCTTCATATTGGATGAGCAACCGCACAATGCTTCAGTTTGTGAGTAGTACAACGCTGTATACGTACCTACATGACCGCCCAACGACCGTATATACAAAATGTACTCAAGTTTAATAACACTTGCAAGTACCAATGCGAAGGTATAAAAGCCAAATCAGTGATAATAAAAACTCGTTGCCTCATTTAAGAATGTAGGCGTTTTCGATACTGCACTCAGCAGGTGGCAATATTAGTATACATTACATACAATAGGTAGTTGGCAGCCTTAACGGTACTGTAAATAAATTGTACTGTTAATAATATTTATCGGATCTGACGTTTCTCGACTATGGCAGAATCAAAAGGAATCAACTTTCCTGTATGGTTTATATTTGTATCAAGTTTGTATCTTTTGGGTGTTCCACTGCTGAAATTGAGAACGAAACCAAACTACTGAAACAATTTAGGTTTTTTATTGTATTTTATTTTATTGTTATTTTAGCAATCTATGTTTGTGTGTTTCACTGTAGCTACAAATCAAAACTACTGAGCCGATACTTATGAATGGGGTGTCAACTGATGTAATTTTACAATTCGTCTAACTGGGGCCCATTTCTCGAACGGTATTAGACTAATATTACGGGGGTAATTTGAGAAGTAACTTGTTTCGCCTACGTATAGATGGCGTTGGCGTCAACTCTGTATGTATTGATTTAGTTTAGTAATTAAACATATTTAATATGTGGCGTCATGTCATTTTTGGCAGGAATTTGACATTTGACAGTAGTTCAAACAAAACTGGTCTGAGTTACGCGGGAAAATGGAGAAAATTGGAATTCGTGGAGTTTTTCAGTTCTTTTTTTGGAAGGCAAAACTGTGAAACAAATCCATAAAAGGATTTTACCTACGTTGGGTAGTTCGTGTCCTTCCTAGGGAACGATTTGACTTTGCGTAAATGAGTTTAAGCGAGGCAGGACATACATAGTAAACATTTAGTAATTAAATCAACATCGGTGTGTTAAATTATATAAGTTAAAAATTATTTGAATATTTAGGGTATTAGATACTCACCCAGATACCTATTATTTTGTATGGTGGTACAAAAAGCTAGAGCAAATCGATTGCTACTTTCTTACCTTGTAGTCGCATTACATAAACTCATAGTTCATATTGTTTCCTTCATATTAAAACTAGGATTATGCGTATTTACGATCCTATTGTTATTTATATTGGTTTTTGAAAAGGAATAATGCCCCGGGCGTTCACTTGATGTACAGCGACGGGCTGCGATGTGAGCTGCATAACTAAACACCCTCTGCCATTACAAAACCCCTCAGTTATACACATTCTGATCTAACTACTTCAACGATTGGACTATTAAAAATACGCGTATTCCTTGTCTTCCCTTTGCAAAATATGCTTGGAAATAATTTAAGTATAAATAAGTCAAATCTGTAAATTTTCCCCGCCGCGCCGGAAATTTCACCGCCATTATATTATTTTTTTAATAAAAAAAATTAAACAAAAAATTAAAAAAAGTTCCGATTTAAATTCCTGGAGATACTATCCGGTTTTGACAGGAAACTTGAAAAAAATGCCATTAAAGTACGGAAGAAGAAAATGATTATAGTTTTTTTTTACATATATGACAACCTCTAAGCGGCCAGTATTTATTATTGTATAAACTTTGTTAAGACGACTATACACTTCCGTACCGGATCTGATTTGGAGAAAAGTTGAAATTTCGGAATACAAAACAAGAATACATGAAAAAAAATCAGAGATAATATTTTTGTGGTTGCTGTTGTGTTACACTACTCTAAAGAGAATTAAATCACTACGTTTTACACTACTCTTTGTGTTGTAGTCATTGAGTTAACCATGGCCACTCAGGGCACTGATCAACCAAATCTTGTCAGTAAAAAAAGGCGCGAAATTCAAATTTTCTATGGGACGACATCCCGTCGCGCCTACATTTTTCAAATTTGCCGCCTTTTTCTACTGTCAAGATCTGGTTGACCAAGTATAAGTATTATGCGTTAGAGGGAGCAAGCGTCATTGTATTTTCGTTCTACCGCATATCTACATACAGAATAATTGCTAAACGTAAATAAAAGCTTTATACCTAAATATATAGGCCCTGTACTTTAATGACCGAGTTCTACACATTGAATATAAATAAATATAGGTATGTATAGTGTGTCAAAGGGCTGTCACATTTTAAACATAGACAGAGAGAATCATACTACATAATAATATATTTGTCTTACACTAGTAGTAGCACTCGAAAGAAAAGGATGAGTATAGTTTTTATTGTTTACTGACAAATTGGTTTGACCAACTATATCTTATAAAAAAATGCTTACGCTCTGATAAGTCTGCTCATGTCAGTATTGTCAGTCAGTGGCAAGTCAGTGGTTCTGCCTACACGTTTAGAGAGTAATAATAATAACTAATTTAACGACTCATATTTTCATATATATTATTATTTACGTTACTTAACTGCTCATTCAACTTTATGGTGGTATTCAGTTGTTGTCGTCTATATTCTAATACAGTTTAGTGCAAAGAACTAAAGTGCGGTTATTCAAATGAGCTTATAAGTTTCCGATAAAAATACTACAGAAGTTTCATTTAATGATACCAGTTTTTGTTGGAGCGGTCGCTAGAGTAACGGGATCGAGTCTCGGGTACACTTTTAATCCTATATCCGTGTCTTCTACACTTGTGTTTACATAAGAACCGGCTCCGGGCCTACTGTTAGGGGGTCATGGGATATAACAATTCGTTTTGACCGGTCAAACACCCGTGCATCTATCAGCTGTGCCCATTATATACCTTAATTGTGTTGATGAAGGCTGGAAAATGAGGTATGTGTTATTTAACCATAAGAACGAGGAGATATTTGTTATATTACATGACCGAAGTTTGGAGCACTTAGAAGCCTAAATACCCTAGCCTAGCCATCCCTACCTGAGAAGCTAGTGGTCCTGGGATCAAATCCCAGTACGGGTATATACATACCTACTTATTTAAAGGTATACCAACCAATGTTTGTTACCAACGTCTAATCTAAAGTATCTGTGCCCTTCACTTAGGTACATCGCAAAAAACACCTATTACTTACCTACTCGTAAAAAGAGGCCAATGATTAACATTCATGATCGCACCAGCTTTGTAGTTATGTGTTACCTAGGTACAGTGCCGGCCCAAGCCTTTGATCAGGGTAGAGCGAAATCGGGTTTTGGCGCCCTTCGTTGAAGTTTTTAAGCGTATTTTCCACCGCTCCACTAACTCTACCCTAGATCCGGCCCTGTATACCTATTTCTTGAAAACTTAAAAGGTACTCGTATATTCAAAGTGTCTTGAATTTTCGCTTATCCAAATTTAATTATCATACGAATCGTTTACTTTATTAAATATGTAAATAAATGTACAATATTTGTGAATTGGTTCCCTATAACGGCTTTATCGATTTTGGCTAAATTCACTAATCGAACATATTAGGTTTCATGTCCCTCGCCTCCTCGGTCGCGCAGATATTTTACTCCCTAATGTTCATGCATATTGAAGTGTATAGTCACCTGCAATAATATGTGACTCTTCGAAGACCGCAAAAATATGTGACTTGCTCTTATGGCTCTATAAATAAGATCGTGTTAGATATTTTTGCCGCGTTCGAAGAGTAACATATTATTGCAGGTAACTGTACTTTCCTGCCATGCCCATTGCCCCATTGGCATAATCACAATCAGTGCATTGACAACATGACTTCCTTATATCATCTCCACCTGTTAATTACTCAATGACATCATGAACTAGTTATGCCATTTGTCTAAAGTCCTGACAGTTAACACTTTTTGTCTATTGTCATACATATATTATCTACCGTGTTTTGTTTTTGCCTGATGAGGCATGAGCAGATATTGAATACTCATTGACAATACGATGCCCGACCTCAGCTCAGGGCCAGCCGTTGCAAACGCCCAGAGACCGAACGATGAATAGGTTTTTTACCATCCCATGTTATGATACAATTTTCGTGTTCTTATTTTTTCTCAACCGCAAAAACATTTGGCGTGCAAAACTTAATTGTTGATTTGTATCGGGAAGTGGATGTTTTAGTCATCATATTCCAATCAGTGTCTCCTTTTTGATTAAGAATATAGTGGACGACCGCTTCTCGATAAACGTAGACCTCAACTTCCTCAGTCAATTCCTCATTTTTCCTACTTTTGTATGTAGGTAGAAGCAGAGTCACGTCCCATTATCTACTCTAGATGCCTTAGGCCCGATTTATATATGTTGATTGGTGGTAAATACCACTAAACTCGCACTTAACACTAATCTATGTATAAATCGGGCCTTAGGTTACTTTTTATTCTACGTATAAAATGCTTCAATCAGGTCTACTACTTTTGGCTCTCTAAACTACACTTTTCACTAATATTATCATTATTTATCATTAAACAAATCTAGGCTTTACTCACGTTGAATTTAAAATGAAGTGAATAGTAGGTACCGTTAGAGAAAATACGCATTAAGTTAGATGTAACTTTCGATAAAGAAACCAATTAGAAATACATAATTATATTCGGCTATACAACTGCGGCTCTTGTATCAAAGCTTACGACTCTACCTTACTGGCCCGATTTTAAGAGCCCGTTAACGATTTTAGAGCGAAAATGTAAAATTGATAGATTTAGTCGTTGAAATTGTACACCTTTTGTTACGTAATATCTAAATAAAAACCGGCCAAGTGCGAGTCGGACTCGCGCACGGAGGGTTCCGCACCATCAACAAAAAATAGAGCATAACAAGCAAAAAAACGGTCACCCATCCAAGTACTGACCCCGCCCGACGTTGCTTAACTTCGGTCAAAAATCACGTTTGTTGTATGGGAGCCCCACTTAAATCTTTATTTTATTCTGTTTTTAGTATTTGTTGTTATAGCGGCAACAGTAATACATCATCTGTAAAAATTTCAACTGTCTAGCTATCACGGTTCGTGAGATACAGCCTGGTGACAGACGGACGGACGGACGGACGGACAGCGGAGTCTTAGTAATAGGGTCCCGTTTTTACCCTTTGGGTACGGAACCCTAAAAAGTATTGGTTTATATTAGCACGTCTTCTCATCTTGCCTTTTAATAATGAGGTCCCGAGCGTGCGTCACCGGCAATATATGACGAGAAGGGGCAGTTTTTAAAAATTCATTAAAAAAATATTGTGGTAAATTATACAAAACTAGCTGTTGCCCGCGACTTTGTACGCGTGGATTTGTATATTGGTGGTTATATATTTCTACATTAGCTTAGAACATTGTGCAGCAAGTGATTGCGGTAGGACGGTTAATCATTTTTTAATTATTAATATTATACAACGCATGAGACTTTGTCTTTCACAACCTACGAAGTTTCAAGCCCCTAACTGAATAAAATTATCCTCGATATAATCCCTCTAAACCCCCTTAGAAGATTTTCATGTCCTCTATTTAATAAAACCTACTACCTAACTAACCTATTTACGAAGTTTGAAGTTCCTAGCTTTAAATAAAATTTGAACCCTATACAAACTTTCAACCCCTTTTTAATCATTTTAGGGGATGATTTTTTAAAAGCTGAAATTATTTTTCTTGTATTCTAATAATATGCCTTTATACAACGATTCAAGTCCCGCACTCAAAAAAATGTTTGGCCTCCAAACAAATTTTCAACCCCTTTTTCACCACCTCGGCGGATGAATTATCAAAATCTCTGAAATTAGTTTTCTTCTCTTTTGATAAAATACATTTTTACAAAGTTTCAAGTTTGTAGCTTTAAATAAAATTTGAACCCTATACAAACTTTCAACCCCCTGTTTTAACCCTGTTAGGGGATTAATTTTACAAAACGCTAAAATAACTTTTCCTGTCTTCTAATAATATCCCCAAATAGAAAGATTCAAGTCGAGCGTTCGAAAAAATGTTTGATATCCATACAAACTTCCAACCCCTTTTTCACCACCTTAGGGGATGAATTTTCGAAAACGCTGAAATTAGTTTTCTTATATCTTAATTTAATACCTTTTTGCAAAGTTTCAAGTTCCTAGCTTAAAATAAAATTTGCACCCTAAGACGAACTTTCATCCTCTTTTTATCCCCCTTAGGGGTTGAATTTCCAAAAAATAGCAATTACTTTCTTGTAATCGGCTATTATGCCTTTCTAAGAAGTTTCAAAGCATTTGTAATGGATTAAAACTTTCAACCCCTTTTTAATCCTGTTGGGGGATGAATTTTACAAAACGCTGAAATTATTTTTCCTGTATTTTAATAATATCCCGAAATACAAAGATTCAAGTCCCGCGTTCGAAAAAATGTTTGATATCCATACAAATTTTCAACCCCTTTTTCACCACCTTGGGGGATGAATTTTCGAAAACGCAGAAATTAGTTTTCTTGTTTTTTAATTTAATACCTTTTTACGAAGTTTCAAGGTCCTAGCTTAAAATAAAATTTGCACCCGAGGACAAAGTTTCATCCCCTTTTTTACCCCCTTAGGGGTTGTATTACCTAAAACGTCGCAATTCCTTTTTTTTGTCATCGGCTATTATGTCTTTCTAAGAAGTTTCAAAGCATTTGTAATGGGTTCAAACTTTCAACCCCTTTTTAACCCTGTTAGGGGATGAATTTTCAAAAACGCTGAAATTGCTTTTCCCGTCTTATAATAATATCCCCATATACAAAGTTTCAAGTCCAACACTCACAAAAATATTTGATCTCCATACAAACTTTCAACCCCTTTTTCACCACCTTGGGGGATGAATTTTCGAAAACGCAGAAATTAGTTTTCTTGTTTTTTAATATAGTACATTTTTACAAAGTTTCAAATTCCTAGCTTAAAATAAAACTTGCACCCCATACAACCTTTCATCCCCTTTTTAACCCCCTTAGGGGTTGAATTTCTCAAAATCGCTTCTTAGCTCTTATACATTTTATAAATGCAACCTAGTGTCCAAATTTCAACTTTCTAGCGTTTGTAGTTTCGGCTCTGCGTTGATGAGTCAGTCAGTCAGTCAGTCAGTCAGTCAATCAGTCAGGACACGTGCATTTATATATATAGATGACGTATAAGGACAGTTTCAGGAAATGTCGTGGAATTGTTTAAGTATCAAAATTATGCTGAAATTAAGTCGATTTTCACGAAAAATTGTCACTTGTTTTGAAGTAATTTCTGGTGGTCTTACCAGTAACTCTTACCAGTATATAACAAAAATGTAGTCTATAAAAGTTGGAGTACAGGATATGTGTAATACAAAATTACCATTTTTAGCAGTCCAAACCTTACGAAATTTACAAATAAGATCGACAAAATCGGTGCTTTACGCGCGTTTACCTAAACGTCCATCAGAAAAAAAAACATTACTAATTTAGTGAGTCTGTTTTAAAAAAAAATATTTGTAATAGTGCAAGATAAGAAGACGTGCTAATAGATAGTACTTGTTATTTCTATTACGTAACAAAAGGTGTACAATTTCATCGACTAAATACATCAAATTTACATTTCTGCGACTAAAATCGATACCGGCCTCTTAAGCAGAAGCTTAAGCAGGGCTCTATATGTATTAGTTAGTAAGTTTTTTTTGTGGCAATAAAATATTTGAAGTTTGAAGTTTGAAATATCTCTTACAATACAACGGCAGGAATAAAAGCAAATTGCTTTACAATAGCAAAGTTATGTTCCAGTTTACAATAGGTATCTAACGTGAACAGTTTCCAGAGGTCGTAACACGAGTTACGCGTCGTTAACACGTAGAACACGTTGCCTCACCTGGAGGCCTTGCCGGTGCATCGCAGTTACCTGTTACAGTTGACTCATAGACCATGAGCACCGTGGGAAATAATTGCTGCTTATCAGTAAGGTTTTGCGTTTACATGTTTTGAGCTTTACTTTCATGTCACATCTTGCTTGCAGCTTGGTTACATTTGCTTGTCGCTATTGCTTGTGGGATTTAAAAAGATGTCGAGATTCGTAAAAGCTTAAGCCTTCATTCAAAAGCTTACGAGTACTTATAAACAGACTCACTATGGGATCCAGAGATACCGAGACATATGACGCTATTATCTACAACAAATCAAATTAGCCAGCCACGAAAGCTGAAGAAGGAAAGCGTTGGTTTAAATCCAACTTCTGTCAATTCATTATCTATAGCATTTAATTCCTGTAGAGACGATTAACTAGCATAAGATAAGCAACTCCAACGCACAGCGAACGTATTTATTTTACTTACAAATATATATAGCTATTTGATGCATTGATTTTAGGGCTTGCAATTCGAATATTCGAATATTCGAATTTGTCGAATATTCGACCTGTTTTGATATTCGAATATTCGGCCGCTCAGGTTTCGAATATTCGAATATTTTTTATTACTATAAAAAAATCTATGTCATCCGCTGTAGTTACAGTTTCTGTGTGTTTTACGGGTATTTACAGTGAATGAGGAACGGTAGGTACCCAAATACGAAGGAAATAATATTTTCACCTCAGCAGCTCGAACAAGGGTACTTTGCTACTTAAAAACAGTGAGCAAAATCGCATTTTGCTCACTGAGTGAGACAAAATGAGCAAAATGCGAATTTGCTCACTCAGTGAGCAAAACGCGATTTTAGCAGCAAAGTACCCTTGTTCGAGCTGCTGAGGTGAAAATTTAATTGTTGGTATATCTTAAGAAAACATGAGTGAATAGAGGTAGGTAAGTGATGAAGAAGGAATACATTTTTCGGGTTCTCTGATATGTTCTCACTGCTGAGGTGAAAAATGTTGTGTACTACACAAGATCAAAGTTATTTACATCTCGTGCGCTTTTGAGTCCCTTACTACGCTCAAGATTCTAAATTAGATTCACTCGCTACGCTCGTGAATCTATTATAGAATCTTTCGCTTGCACGGGACTCAAAATAAGCACTCGAAGAAATATCAAACTTTGATCTCTTGTTGTACAAATAACTATTTTACTGTATTCCTCTCGATAGACTTCGTGAATATTCAGTGAAACCTAACTCAATTTAAAAGAAAACGAAATCAAAAAGTATGTTATTTTTACGGTGCGTAAGTTTTAAGTTAAAGGGTCATTCTGTTTATTCAGTACAAGCGTACGTTAAGCGAATTTTTGAAGTCTAAACCTTGCCACTTATCGCAATTCTCAAATTTAATCATACCAAACCTGCCCAACTTGGTAATCTAACCATGCACCTTTAGCTGACGAATAATCCACCCAGTACTCAACTAACCTTTTCCCTTAAATATTCCAATATTATATAATTAGCCGACCATTAGGAATAATAACTTGCCAAAACAAATAAAGTCAATAAAGATTCAAAATACAATGAAATTAAAGGCCTTTTTACAGGCCTCTGAGGGCTCTGAGTTATTACAAGTTAATTTAAATTTTAAATAAATTACATACCTAGGTGTTTGGATGGTTAAAGTTATATTATTTCACGCAACGACGCATTTATAATAAGTTATATCTAGAAATATTAAATACGTCTAATTTTGGCGTTTTACTTGTTTTTATAACTGTGGGCATCTTATAAATAGTAGGATGATAAAATCTAGTAAATTAAGTGGATTTCTGCCAAATATCCTTAGTTTTAGCAATATGTGAAAAAAGCTTTTTCACCTCAGTAGCTCGAACAAGGGTACTTTGCTACTTAAAAACAGTGAGCAAAATCACATTTTGCTCACTGAGTGAGACAAAATGAGCAAAATGCGATTTTGCTCACTCAGTGAGCAAAATGCGATTTTGCTCACGGTTTTTAAGTAGCAAAGTACCCTTGTTCGAGCTGCTGAGGTGAAAATTTAATTGTTGGTATATCTTAAGAAAACATGAGTGAATAGAGGTAAGTGATGAAGAAGGAATACATTTTTCGGGTTCTCTAATATGTTCTCAATGCTGAGGTGAAAAATGTTGTGTACTACACGAGATCAAAGTTATTTACATCTCGTGCGCTTTTGAGTCCCTTACTACGCTCAAGATTCTAAATTAGATTCACTCGCTACGCTCGTGAATCTATTATAGAATCTTTCGCTTGCACGGGACTCAAAATAAGCACTCAAAGAAATATCAAACTTTGATCTCTTGTTGTACAAATAACTATTGAATAAAACGATAATAAACCGATTTCTCGTTCCTTTTCTTATTTTTTATAATATTCGAATAATTATTCGAATATTCGAATACGTCGTCAGAAAAAGTCGAATATTCGAATATCTAAAAGTTTCGAATATTTGCAAGCCCTAATTGATTTGCCTGCTTAGTTTTAATGGCTTTCTTATTTTAAAGATTGGTACTACCGAATCGTAGGTATTTGAGATTATCGGTCGATGTAAATGTAGGAGCGCGATCTACCTCGCTGTCCATTCTAATACGAAACTAGCTTCTCTCAGAAAAATCGATTCCTTAAATATAAAATAATATAAATAATAGGCATGGCTCATCTCCACGGGCCATATAGCCATCAGCGATAATTCTACCGTTAAATCTTTCCAGTTTTGTGAGCAAATCTCCGTGATTCGCATACTCTTAACCAATTGCTTTTAAAGAACCCTGCAGAGCGTAGCAAAAATAACAAGAAAAGCCAAGAAGCTCGAGTAATTACTAACAGTTAGGTATGATCCATGTAACTACCGCGAAATTAAAAAGGATTTTTCACCCATAACAGCAAAATACTCACTGTAGAACAGCAAAAAATGTGTTTATTTGAAATTATTTGAATGTTCCGTCCTTAAATAGTGACATTGTACTATGTACCTACATACTCCATACCTATTAGGTACTTACCTAACATTGTGTGTAGGTGGATAAATATTTGCGTCGTTCCGGATAGTCTTATAGCGTCATCAAAAGTATGTGAGAATTGCGTCGGTACCTATTGGTAAACAAACCCGCAAAGTTCAACGTTTCCAAGTTGCAGCGCGGTTCGCTGCAGCCTGCCCAATGTCAATGTCACCTTTCCACTCCGGCGCACGTGGCCGCTGCGCCCGCGCGGCTCGAGCGCCACTTGTTCACAGTTCAAGGATCCATGTAGATTCACACTGCAGCCAATTTGGGCAAATTGGCTGCAGTGTGTATCGATCGAGTTTGCGTCGGTTTTACGCTTTATGATTTATGTTCCAACTTCCTGAATGATTAATAAGGGAGAAACGTCATCATTTGGCATATAATTAAAATAAAATGTTGAATAATAAATATAATAATGCTACAAGTCGTGCTTGGGGTATTAGTAGTGAAATAATGTACAGTCAGCATCAAAATTAGCGTATGTATGATGAAAGACTATGCGATAAAAGTATCTATTCTCTGATAGTTTAACATAAAAAGAGATAGGGTATCTATAAGTATATAAGGTGCTAACAAATTAGCTACCGATATTTTAGGGGATGGTACTTTACATTACAACAATTAACTTTTTAATAGAAATTAAGAAAACATTTCATATAATTTTCTTGTTTTCTTTTACCGAACAAAAAATAAATTACCTATGTATAATTCTATCTAAAAATAATTAAAAATAATGTGCATTTAACTGACAAGGTGTTTAACACGGTCATGTCAACAATGATTTGTCTTAAATGACATTGTCAATGTGTCATTTGATTGAGTCTGTGTGGAAACAGAAGAGTCGTGAAATGTATGGGGCCCAATACATTCCACGACTCTTCTCTTTCCGAACAGACTCTATCAACGTGATGTGGCCACAGGTTCTAGAATCTGTTACAATGAGGTCTCATTTAATCATCTCATTAAGCTCTACTACTCATAAATGTGTGCAACCGTGTTTTTTTTATAAGTATCTGATATTTGTGTAGGTACACGTAGGTATCTGCATGTTTTACAATTTGGATATTTTGCAAAGCTTTACATGGTGACATAATGATCTTTTTATGACAACGACCTTATTGTGTTTGGCGCAGGTCCTTTAAGCGATACCCGTTTAAAAATGTTTGTTATAAGTTATTTTGAATAAAAAAAAAGAAATTCTCGTGTAAGTGAATATTATGTATTCTTATGAGAAATAAATAACTTTTAATCCTAAAGCTAATGATGAAGTTTAATATATGTAAGTATATAATAAAATAGTTATACTGCTTGCAGTGCTTGTTAATATGTACCAACATCGGATTTAGGAAACTCTCCGCTTTGTCATTCTGCATTCGAACTGCATTGTTGTATAATGCATAGGTACTACTGTTGTGATGTACTACTTGCCTCAATACCTACAAAATCTCTTTGGCCGGGTGTCAAGAAGCAGGTTGTTTAGTCCTAAAATGTCCTAAATCCTTAATAGGCGTATTAGTAAATCTGGGTGAGATAACGTAAAAGTCGGAATTCGGCCGAGTACGGTACATGCTCGTGCGACGCGCAAGGCAAAACGTTAACGCATACAGACAGTGGAGGCATCAGGCAACAATAGAGCTAATTGCTTTAATATTGTACGATAGGGGCGTCTTAGACAATCACTGCTTAACTAAGTACACGCGGGCTAATGACAAAAAACATTTTGATTGCGAATACGCGTTCGTTGTGAGTCATTACAGATTTTAATTACTAATAGCTGTTCAACAACAAAACATACTCGTAGTAGGTATGCATCGTGGGAGCTCGGCGTCTTATGTTCAGTCATCAATGTCATTATATTTATAGTTAAGTACATTGATCTATTTATGCAAAATTAATTACGCATTAGTAACACAACTACAAGGTCTACAACTTTACATCACTCTACTACCAATGCGTAGAGTAGATACCTTATCTGCAAAGCGTGTAGTGTCTGACATAACCATGATTAAACTTTAAATAGCATATCAATAACCCAATTGATAGGTATTGGATAATCTAAACAACGTAACCAGCATGTAGAATTAGCCGTCAGTTGCTAACTATTACGTTTCCTCGAAAGATCCAACGATTATCTCAATCAAGCATCGTATAAAAAACAAATAAATTACATAATTTTAATGCTTAAAACACATCTTAGATCACCGTGAAGTAGCCGTTGTTCGTGTGTATGCATGCGTTTCCTGCTGCCGAGACGTTCGTGTCACGCTCGTCCTCCGGTGAAGAGCCAGGGTGGATCCGTGAGGTGCACTGGCCTCGGGGTGACGTCATTCCAATTATTCGTTTACCTGCGTTTGTTATCAATAGGAAGAACAATTTCATAGATAAAAGATTATATTTAAACACCATATCGTTTCTTTAAACGATTCAAGCTAAATTGCAGCAGATTCATCTTGGCGATAGTACTGATATCAGTTTTGTTTCACATTTGTATTAGTGATAAGCTGATAAGTAATAGTTATGGTCATCGTCATATTCGTCATTGGTCAGCCTAACTTGCACCTCACCTCAGTTACCTCAGTAGTTACCTACTGTAGGCACAATATTAGGTTGTGTCTAAAAATGTATATGCAATACTCGTCAATACAAAATATTTTATTTATTTATTATATAGACATGTTTTATAAAATCACTGTTGTGGTCACGAGAGTAAGTGTCAAGTAACCGCTCTATGGACCATTTTCTAAAAATAATGATGTCATTTCTGGGATGCGGACCACTTAATTTGAAGATAACACATCTAAAGCGGGTTGAGATGAATCTCAGTAAACGCATTTACTGTTATCTTAAAAGCATCCGAGTAACCTGTGCTGTGCGCGTCAAATTTCATGTTCTGGAGCCAAACACTAAATTGGCATTAGATACGCTATTGCGGATCACGACTTCTATTTTTTTATCCTGACGGTGGAGTAACCTCTGTATAAAAATTACTTCACATTCACAATTATTATATAAGGCGATTTAAGGTCATTTTGAAAGGAAAAATACACTATAAAAGTGCGGATAATTCCGAAAAGGGACTAATTACAACGCAATATGAACATTTTGTCAAGCCCTAGCGTAAAGTAACAGGTTATGTTTTTACACAAAATATTGCAATTATAGACTAATATGATAAAATATTAGCACAGAAAGGAAGAAAAACTTATAATGAACTTTATAAACCGGCTTCTTACACTTTTTACGCTGTTAATTTGACAAAATATCGTTATGAAAATTTCGCTCGGAATATCATAAATCCTCTGAAATGAGTATTTGCTTGGATTATTTGGCACTGTAACACTGAAATCCGGAACACTACAAGACACCATCTTCACTGAATTACTTTATTTAATACTTTTCGTCATAATCCGTGTATGTTTTTCAATTTAAAAATGACCGTGATACGCTCTTGGCCGTCTGCGGCCGTCATCAAACTCAAAAGTGGTCACGTTTTCTCATTGGTAGTCTGACTCTTTCGCACTCATGGGATGTTCATATACTTGATGGCTTCCCTTTCGCACACTTCAGCTGTCTGTCAAGCGCGAGCGCGAAAATTCTAGGTCTGTGAATTTCCCTATACTCCTAAAGAGTTTATTTAATATCAAAATCAGCATAATAAATAAATAATCCATATGACCGGTTTTTACTGTTCCAAGCTTGTGAAAAAGTATTTCTTTTTTTTTTTGTAAATACTGCCTTTAATATAAGTTCATATTGCGAAACTTTAGGTCATAACTCATCATTGATTACAAACATGTTCACATTCACCGAACACACCCATAACAGTGTACCCGGCAAGTCGACAATAATGTGGAGGCAGTGCGTGCACCTAGCGGGACCCCGGTGACACACTTACCCAGGCGCGGGTAATGCATGCGGAGTAATAAGCATTATCTCACCGCTCCCATGTCAGCATTCGTGCATAGTATCATTTACCAACCGTGATGTTATGTCTTGTGTGTTATTATCTGGCTAAGTGGCTACACTTGCAATTTTGGCATATTGATTTGACATCTGGCCAATTATTTTAATGAAACGGGATTTAATTGGAGTGTAAATATTAATTTATTTATGTACAGTCACCTGCAATAATATTATTATGTTAGTCTTCTAAGGCCGCAAAAATATGTGATTCGCTTTTATGTGAGCCTGCGAAATATTTGCAAAAATTTATATAAACAACTTGTTTCCGGTGTTTTAACCGTGGTACGTGGTAAGTGAGTCTACGGGGAAAAGAAATTACCCGTGGTCCCCTGTGGTACAAAAGCCGTGGTACCACGGTTAAAACCCGTTGTTTCCTAGTAAGTACGAAATATTATCGAGATACATCAATTTATTTCGTCAATAAAATTGCAATTTACAATTTTGTTGAGGAATAACTTTGTAATTTCAAACAATGATATTTTATTCTACGGCAAAAGCTTGTTCCGGTTATTACTGAACATGGAAATTTTATACTTACACAAAGTGGCCTGTTGTCACTGTTATTGCTGAGCGTAAGTATAGGTACCTATTTTATATTATGTTTCTAAAGTCTTTACAAAAAAATTGTATGTTCACTAACATAGCTAGTGTAAGTATAGTTTGAGGTAGGTAGCAGGTACTTGGATTCCAATTACACAATTAACAGCTCTTATTGGTATTCTATCCGTTAAGTGACACTGCTGTGATGCTGTTATGTTGTTCACATTCGCACCACTATGACGTCTATGACGAATCTACTATGCTATGTCATGTGGAATTTAACATTCGAAGGTTTACAGCTACGTTTGAATACGTAGGTCCACGCATCGCCGTCGGTGCTTAATCAACCTGTTCATTACAACCTAACGGAATGTTCTTGGTGCTCAAACTTTTATAAAACGCATGTGACAAATTACTCTTAATATGCAGATAAACGAGTTTTCAGAACTACGCATCAAGTTTTTCATTTTGACATCGCTCATGTTTTCGAAGCTTTTAAGCGGTTCAGACACCATTCAGTAATATAGGTAAATACATAATGATTAATGAAATTATTATTGACAGTTCGTTTATTAGCAATGAAAAGCCATATTCGGAAAATGTTGCAGAAATGCCAATGTTTTCATATCTGATAACGTTACAGTTACATTGCAATTTACATATTTACTTGTAACCCTGATTTAAACTTTCACGATTTTTACACATTATTAAATTATACAACGGGACTTAATCGCGTATCTAAGTTTTAAGATTTACCTCCGACGTTTCGAGGACGGCGTTGTCCCCGTGGTCTCGGAGAAGACTGGCTTAAGTTGAGCTCAGCATCGTCTAACCGCGCGAGTTTTTCGAACTACCCGCACTTGGTCTTGTTTATCCGCTTGAACGTTTTGCGCACTAGGGATGTCACTCTGTCGACACACAAAACTAACGATATTCGATTTATCGACTGTCGATATTCGTCTACGCTTACATTTACTAATGACTGGATTCCATGTGGATGAGATCTTGAAACCCTTGTCCCGATTGAAATTACTACGGGGACAACGCCGTCCTCGAAACGTCGAAGGTAAATCTTAAAACTTAGATACGCGATTAAGTCCCGTTGTATAATTTACTTGTAACCGTCAATACCGGTCTTAAAATTTGGAGAGAAGCGAACGATTCGAATCAAAATCAAATATGTACACTGAAAATGAAATTATGCTAGCACTTTTAAATATATACATGATTGTTCTTGTTGTTATGTATGTGTGGCATCTCTCCGCCGTGCATTACCTACCAGACATAATAACCAATTTTCCGCACCCTTAACCATTTTAAGGGACAAATGTTACACAACTTAATTATGTTCAACTATTTATGTATTTTGGAGTTTAAAATAAATGTTGACAATGTGACAATTCGTTGTAGAATTTTACGTAGCAGGCAATCTGTCATTATAGAAAGGTTTTATTGTAACGTACAGTGTATATTATTATAACATACAGTGATTTTATTGATATTGATATACATATTTTGGCACAGATAAGACATTAGTTCAAAATTTTCAAATATGGAAAACACTGACACGAGTAAATATGCTGCTGCATTTTGCACTTACATGATAAGTAACGGACTTGTATAATTTTGGAATACCGACGTCAAGGCACCGTCTCGTGACTCAGTACTCAACACTATCCAATTTACAAAACCGTTATCTTGCTAAAATGTGTTAAGTTAATACGAGTACGAGTATAGTTCAATTTCAGCGCCCGCCCAGTTCATTGGGTAATGCTCGTTGATGTCTTTTGCATGCGAAATTAAAACTGTGTTTCTGTAGTTGACTTTCAACGATTGTATTATACTTATGGCCTAGAAATAAGTATAAAAAGTTTTAAGCTTATGTATTTTGGTCATAAATGTCATAATATAAAGCTTAATTAAAAATGTTTACCTTTGTATTCACGTAAAAGCACAGCACCTCACGTTTACCGCAACTTCATTCAAACGTAACGTCTCAACCAATCACTTCACTCCGACAGTTCCGTTACCTACTCGTAAAACAATCGTGATCTAGTTAAATCGTTTTCAGTCAGAAATAATAGTCCTGTTCGGAAATCAAATCTGGGATATCTGCGCATGGAACCGCGCAGCCGCGCACCACTACGGACTCGTTCGATGTGCGCCCGAGTAGCACTTGAGCGTTGAACTGGCGTGACAACCCTGCCCAGGCAAGAAGGCTTTCCGCTCGCACAAGCGTTATGTAAACTCGTTGTCTTCAAATTATGTCGGTTAATGCGATACACCTATATAGAAGTAAAGTAATTGTAGCGCAAAAGATGAATGCGGGCAATGGACAGCAAACCGCAAAAGCAGTTCGGAAACTGTGCTGTGGTCGCCGGCGGCGCGAGATAGCTTAATTGATCGTTCGATGATCGATATCTTCTAGACATACGGTTACCATGTATTAGGTATAGTCGTAGTTGCTAGCACAGTCTGCTGATACGTGATCCATGATGATACGAGTTAACATATGTAAATAAATTATTATAAAAAATAAAGAGGACTATAAAAGCTATCGATTTGACCCCCATATATTTTCCAGGAGAGCAAAATTTACTTGATATGCATTAAATTCCTGATAAAATAACACGAGTATGCCAAATGCCAGTTTGGCATAACGCAGTAGCGAAAAAATATATAAAGGTTAATACCTAATAATTGCTAATAATGTTGACAGCTTAACGTTGCTTATCAATTGTTAATTTTACAATAGGCGAAAAAAGTTAGTAAAACGAGCAAAACTACACCATATTCCTATGTATTATACAGATGAGTATAACTGCAAGAGTAATGAGACCCGGTCGCATTATACAAATTGAAATTTCCATACACAGTGACCCGTTTTTATTGCTCTTGAGTGCAGGTCTTTGGATCCATAAAATGACTAAAACCCTTGACGCGAACGCGCAAGTATAAAAAATAAAATCCAAAGGCTAAGTCCATTTACATATAGCTAGGTATAGGTAATAATTATGATTGTGCGGGTATAGAATTATAGTTTGCTGTCGATGCAGGAGGGAGCGTACTCGTAATGGCGACGACGTCCTGTGCATATCCTAGAGCCTGCGCCCGCGCGGCCGCCGGGCGTCGAACCCGGGACCCCGCGGCCGATAGGCTGCGCGCATACCGACGCATCTCGATCACAATAGCTAATTCATCACTTAACTCAGACACCCAATTCCGGGATTTGGTCAGTTATATTATAAAATTTATAGAGATTCATAGTTAACTAGTTTTGCCATGAATAATGTAACTAGCCATTTTGTATAGATTAAATTTAATACTTACAACGAAAAATATCCTTTATTATATTGTGAAATTTTTCGTGAACTTTTCTAACATGTACTTGTACGGTGGGAATTACTTCTCGTTTCAAACTAATAAAATCATGAAAGAAAGGGAATCGCCCTACACAGTACATGTGTAAAGTGGAGGTGATTATATTTAACCTTGAAAATAATATAGGTTCCTGAAAATGTTATATCTCTTCTTAGATTTTTAAAAACATAATCCTGTATCTTACGTCTACTTTATAAAAAATGTACTATCTCGTTCGTATCACTTTCGATGTAGGTACAAAATAACCTTACACATAAACCTTAAAATGCACACTTAAAACACTCCATAATTATTTTAGCGTCCATACAATAGTACCTACTCTAATTTATTCGACACAATGCAGGAGTGTGAAACGCTCTTTACACGTTAAAGCCGTTAAACCACGGCTAAACCTTTATTTCCAATAGCAAAAGGCAATGCGGGCATTGCGGGCGTTACATCACATAAAAGTCACGGCTACAGGAAATCCATATTTTACTCCGAACGAACAAACTCACCGCATGTTTCTTTTTCTAATAGCTAGGTACTTTGACAAGAACCTTTATAAGCAAATTTAGCAGGTAGGTAGTACGAGTACAATTTTCTTAGGTATTTTTTGGGTAGGTAAGTAATGTCTTTGATATCGCCTAAAGTACAAAATTCAAAATGTGTAATACGTATATAAAAATCATTCTCAATAAAAAATAAACCGTATTGAACACCTTATTATTATAAATTACTTACAATGATAAACTTATATGTTGTAGGTATTTATTGGTGAAAACCTCATCGCTTTCTGATTTTCAACAGTGCGAGCTGGGGCTGCCCTGAGCCCTCTAGCCTATTACTTATTCTGCGCTCTAGCGCAGCGATCTTGAGGCTAGATGAGCAAACAGTAACCAGATATACAGGCAAATTTTTCATATAGGTAGGTATTAGTCAGTAGGTATTAAAACCTGTTACCTATTTCCATGATCATCTTAAGGTCTACATTCACCTTAAAATATCATATATTTCAAATATTAATTCATATATTTTGAGGTAAATTAATCGCACATAGAAGAAAGTTGAGAAAGTAACTTTATTGAACGTATAAATTAAAGTAATCCCTTTATGTAAATAAAAGTCTGTCAAGTGATATCTATACTTAAGTAGGTATATGTATCATCTATAGTTTTTCACTCGCCATACGGCATAAAGAGCACCACATAGGTGCTTAGATGGGAAAATGTAGGAACTAAAATTGAGCAAATTATAAAATAAACTTAGTAATTTTATAAGTTTACTCGTAATTTTCCTATAGGTATATTATATATATCAACCTTTAGGCCCGATTCAAAAAAGAACTTTAAGAGTACCTAGAGATTATAAGTACATTTGTTTTAAATTATATATATACAATATATATTCTTATTATATATATATATATATATATATATATATATATATATATATATATATATATATATATATACTACTACTATTAACTATTAAATTCTGTCAAATCACGCCTACGTATACGTATATTATATGTACTATATCGCATTTAACTCGTTGTTAGGCACCAACGGTATAAACTATTAACTATATGTAAACCAGGCAAATAAAATTGAGCAAATTGATACTTAAAAGTTTACTTATAAATAAAAAATCCTAGGTATATTTCAAGTACATGAAATACTTTAGGCCCGATTCAATAAGAACTTACGAGTACAATAGTAGATGCATGTATCGACGTACCTAAAACTACTTACATCCTTACCTACATCCGTTATATAAAGCCTATTGTAAGTTCTGTCAAATCACGCCTATGTAGGTACATATACGTATCGTTTTTAACTCTTCACTAGAGAATAATTACATAAAGCCTGTAACTTCAAAGTCGTCACTGCAGAGTTTCAGATCAACTTAGTTTAGCTTTTAGTGACAGAGTTGAATTTGTACTTCAATTAACTCACATTTTGCGAGTAGGTATTTGGCCATTTAAAGCTAAGAATATTATTTACAAAGAGTACAGCAACCACCATAACTTTTCTTCAGTTGCTTTCAACTTCTTACTGACCGGGTGATACGAATTTATTGAATTTTGTTATTCTTGCTCATAATGTGTTGAAATGGCATCTAAGATAAACTGGAAGGTCCTTGGATTTATCCAACTTAGTCCAGAGGGTAGCTCCCAAGTCTCCATCGAATCCAAACTTCTGGCTTGTCTTCCTACTGTCCTCTCCAGGAAATAGTCATCGTATTCATGGTCGTAGTCCGGAATAATAGGGTTGAATTTCGCATAGTAAATGGCGGAGAAGCACGCGTACAATAGAAGAGCAGCAGTGAACAGCTGAAACAAAAAAGGCGACTCCTAATATTTTCTTCTTTACATAAAAAAATAACAAAAGCCTTCGAGGATGCAGTAGTTTACTGCCTGCCGTGTCCGAGTATTACGATAAGTATGACCTCCTAACACGAAGCAAAAACAATGTCACAGAACAATCAAACAGATGACAAATTGCTCGAGTCTATTAAGACGACTCGCAGTGACCTTAAGAACAATATACGTAGCTTGTTTTAAAGCTGAAGCAATTCAGACTATGAATATGAATAATCACACGAAGTACATATCCGTATAGGATAGGTATACCCTAGTTGCGACATTTTCAGTACCTTATACAAAAATGTTGCAATGCCGTCAGTTCCCTACTTAAAATTCTACGGAAAACTCAGTGCAAACATTGCTACGACTTACCTAAACAAAATTAGTAGGTAAGCTAGTCTATGTTAAATATAGCATAGGCAAGGTTTCCGTCGCAGAATCCTTGGCGGCCATCGCGGCGCCGATGCTTGACGAGGTACGACCGTCCCATGCCGGACAAACATCGAAACTATGTCAATGTTATGACTACTCGCCGTTCCTCGTTACCTTTTTGCCCGGCACGTAACTACGTAGGTAATCGTCATTTTTTCACACAAAGTAATTAACAATAATATTTTCTCGCTAGGTTGCGCTACGGTGATCTTGAGGTCGAAACGATGACTAAATAAGCGAGTTCATTCAAATTTAAATACCTACTTACCTTAATATGTAAGATTTCATCTGTATTGTCTAACTCTTTTATTACACGAAGGGACAGCCAATTTTTTTTTTCCATTACTATATGATTCCTATGCGTAGGTAATGTCAATTTCCCTTGTCTCTGGTAATGTCATCATTCTCTTGCCCTTGTCCCATTCACTTGGGGTCGGCGCAGCATGTCTTTCTCTTCCATACCTCTCTGTCATCCGTCATCTCATCATTCACTTGTGTTCGTTTCATATCATCGTTTCGTCTCGTCTCACACAGTCCATCCACCTTTTCCGCGTAACGCATTGTTTATGCGTAGGTACTTATTATTTTATTATCAATAGCCTATATGGTGTGGTGTCCTACTACTGGGCAAAGACCTCCCCCTCGATCTTCATCCGTCTCGGTTTTGAGCAATTTCTGGCCAGTCGTTTAGATATGCATCCAGGGGCCCGTTTCTCAAAAGCTTGTAACTTGTAATACAGGTGAAAGTCCCTTTCTAACAAAAGCTGTCAAAAAGTGACATCCGCTTGTATTACAAGTTACAAGCTTTTGAGAAACGGGCCCCTGGTCATCCCACCATCTGGGCCTGGGCCGTCCCATCTCGCGGCACCCGTGGCTATTTTGGCCCACCTCTGTGGGTGCATGCGGCAGATATGGCCGACCCAGTAATGTAAATAAATAATAATAAATAAATATTATAGGACTTTCATACACAAATTGACTAAGCCCCACAGTAAGCTCAAGAAGGCTTGTGTTGTGGTTACTCAGACAACGATATATATAATATACAAATACTTAAATACATAGAAAACAACCATGACTCAGGAACAGATATCTGTGCTCATCACACAAATAAATGCCCTTACTGGGATTCGAACCCAGGACCGCGGCTTCACAGGCAGGGTCACTACCCACTAGGCCAGACCGGTCGTCAAATGTAATGTAAATGTAATAGGTAATTGATTGTCTCACCTGGAAGACACTCCAGAACTTGAAGGAGCCCTCGTTGATGATCCAGTCGTAATAGCCGGCCCAGGGGTCGGTGTAGCGGCCCTGCTTCATGGGCTTGGGGGTGGTGGTGGTGGTTGTCTCGTCGTGGTGAAACTCGTCGTAGTAGTCTTCGAAGCCACGTCCGCTCTCACTCGATGTCACATTTACTCTTCTCCGCCGTTGCTGGAATTGTTATTAAGTTTTATATGAACATGTTTTAAAGAAGGTAACGTAGAAGATTGTATAGTTTTTATATTGAATGATTACGCTTTTTTTTACAAAGAATAATGCCATGAAAAAATTGCAAGGGCAGACTCTAAGCATGACCTTACTAGGTTAAAGTTGGCTCGATAGAAAAATTCAAGAAAATATGTCTACTATACATTTAATTTCAATTGTGTATTATTATATAGTTACAGCAATATAATTTTAGTATAAAATAGCTGGTGATATCGCCAAGGGATTTGACAAGCAAAAATTTAAACAGAAGTATACCTAACTTTCAGAGTTATCGAATTTTCCGTCGCAAGTTTCACGCGTTGCGCCACATATTTTGTTCCCTTCTAATTTCCTGGCTTTACGCCCCCTCTTAAAGCTACGTATGTAGGTACTGTGTGTTTACTTACACTTTCGAGATTTTAAGATAAATTAATTGTCCGTCAAGAAGTTGTTTTCTTTTAATATTTTAAACATAAGTCTATGTTTAAACGGGTACGGTGATAGCTGACATCTCCATACAATTTATATTTATAACAATTATAACCTTAAGGGCCACTTGCACTATTTACTTACCCGGGGTTAACCGGTTAAACCTGGAGTTACCATGGTTACCAGTAAGATTTGACACTGGGTTAAGAGGCCGGTATCGATTTTAGTCTCAAAAATGTAAAATTGATAGATTTAGTCGATGAAATTGTACACCTTTTGTTACGTAATAGAAATAACAAGTACTGGTATCTATTAGCACGTCTTCTTATCTTGCATTTGTACAGATCATTTTTTTGAAAACTGACTCACTAAATTAGTAATGATTTTTTTTTCTGATCGACGTTTAGGTAAACGCGCGTAAAGCACTGATTTAGTCGATCTTATTTGTAAATTTCGTAAAGTTTGGACTGCTAAAAATAGTAATTTTATATTACACATATCCTGTACTCCAACTTGCATAGACTACATTTTTGTTATATGATATGGAACAAGAGTAAATGAAAGTTAGACAAAATCAATTTTCACCAGAAATTACTTCAAAACAAGTGAACATTTTTCGTGAAAACAGACTTAATTTCAACGTAATTTTGATACTTAAATAATCTACAACATTTCCTGAAACTGTTCTTATACATATTTTTTTATAATTTATAACTATAATTTTTTGATGAATTTTTAAAAACTGCCCCTTTTCGTCATATATTGCCGGTGACGCACGCTCGGGACCTTATTATTAAAAGGCAAGATGAGAAGACGTGTTAATAGAAACCAATACTTGTTATTTAGATATTTCGTAACAAAAGGAGTACAATTTCAACGACTAAATCTATCAATTTTACATTTTGGCTCTAAAATCGTTAACGGAGCCTTAACGGTTTAACCGGCTAACCCCGGGTTAGTGGGATGGTGCAAGTGGCGCTAAAACGCAAAATGATAAGATGCTGTCATCTTATCTGTCACCGTACCTATATGAAAAATACTAGTATTTTCAAGTTAGGCAGTGTTTGGCATAAAAGGCTTTGTTAAGGAAGTTTACGGCACTTTGATAGAGAATTACTATTCGGCTTTCACAAATACGATCAAGTTAAATACGAACTTACGATACTAGTATTAGTAGGTACTAAAAGTCATGCTAATCTAATCTATCTAATACCTTTAAACGAGCAATTCTTGTTTATTTATTTATTTATATATATATTTCGGCGATCTCGGAAACGGCTCTAACGATTTCGATGAAATTTGGTATATGGAACCCCCATTCAGGGGCAAAAAATCGATCTAGCTAGGTCTTCTCTGGGAAAACGCTCATTTTTGAATTTTTATATGTTTACCGAGCAAAGCTTGGTTTCCCAGATATTTTAATGTTTATGCGTAATGCAAGTGCACACAATCCTATTGTTTCATCCTCCATAACGTACTTTATATACCTTTAGACAAGTTTCATCGAACTTTGCTCGTTTATTTAAAGTAGGCGTTTCTTCTTTGTTGTGTGAAAATGGAAAACGAACGCATAAAAAAATGTGCAAATGATGGTTATTACGTCTGTTTTTCGTTTTCGTAGACACCTATAGACGCTCCAAATAATTATGTAAAACAATAGTCCTCCATGTCGTATCTATCTTAGAATTAGTGAAGCTAATAAACTTCGAGGAAGAAAATATTTATATCATAATGCTCGTTGGTCATGTACAGTCGCCATCAGATATATCGGAGCGGCCAAGGTGTTCACAATATCTGAACACGCACTCTGACGCCCTGACGTGTTCAGATATTTGTGAGCGCCTTAGCCGCTCGGATATATCTGATGGCGACTGTACACCCAGCCGATAAATATTGCGAGTTACTTTCTGTCACGAATTAGTCTCAAAAATCCCGTTGAGCATTTCAGTGTACACGTAGTTAATTAACAGTCGTGTGTCAACGATAGGCAGTCGCGATGGAATCCACAAACAGGGGCTGAAGCATTTAGCGCCGGCGCCCGGTCACCCAGTTCAGCGACACCGTTAGTGACCCAGTTTGAGAGCCTTGTGGCTGAAATACTTTGTGACATGTCAAATACTACCTACTCCTACACTATACTAGTATAGTGTAGGAGTAGGTAGATAGAGGGACTAGCTCAAATGTTATTGAGAATTAGTATTTTTAGTTAATACTTTTACTGTTGAGTGTACATTCAAAAATAGAAAATACTGGTAATCTCGTGCCGCGACTGATTTTTTTTTTTAATTTTTAATATAATGAAGAATTTTTTTAAGAAGGCATTTGCAGTTTCCAGCATCTTATAAATACGCGGATCCGAAACTATAAATTCCTTCTAATTTGACAATAACAAATGTTTTAAACCTCTAACCAATAATGTTATCTTTGAACTTTCATCATAATTAAAAAAGCGGGCATAACCTAGTTACCGTGGTACATATATTGTTCACGCACAAAATCGAGTGCGTAATGGTAGGATCCATGCCGCCCTGCTGGAATCGCAGTCGTAGTCAGGTTATCAGGATTGTACCATTATTGCGCTCGCCATCCAGGGCAGTACGCAATGCTATCAAGATTAACTATGCGGGCGCGGGGCGCCATGCCGCCCAGCTGAATACCTATAGGGGACGAAGTCAGGGGGGTAATATAACTTACCATTAGAGCCGTGTTGTTTTTGGGCTTAGCAAGCGCGCGCTGCTTGTTAATATTGCGCACAACATCCAGAGCAGTGCGTAGTGCCGTCAAGATAAACTCCGAGGGCGCCATGCCGCCCGAGTTGATTACGGTGCCGCCCGGGTTGACCACGGTACCGCCCGGGTTGACCACGGTGCCGCCCGAGTTGACCACGGTGCCGCGCGGGGGATCCGCGGGTGGAGACGAAGTTAACTCGTCGGGGTCGTAGCGGTCGTATGAAGATCTGGAAATTTGCATATTTATATTACTGCGGTAAATTATTTGCGATTCATTTCCAGCAGCGAAAAAATCACTTTTCACACACTTACATACTTAGTCCATAAGATTCTTTCAGGCCAGATTGTTTAACGCGGGTGAACGGGAACACACACTAAATGTATCTAAAATCTAACTATTTTACTGTGATAGTCTCACATAGTATCTACCTATTGACTAACATCACATCCACAAGTGCCACAAGCCACAACATATGGAAATAACATATCCCATATCAATCATTCTTTGCGACACTTTGCCAAATGCTAATATTTTGATTAAAGATTTCACATTTCTATACCTATTACTTATACTCGTAAATAACAAAAATAACATTGTACTCACCGCAAAGGTATGTATTTGTATTTGGTGTAGGGCGGGGTGTGCGGCGTAGCGCTGTCGTAGCGCGCGGCGCCCACGCCGGCCGCCCACAGCGCCAGCGCCGCTGCCGCCCACATGATTATACTCGGTACTATTAACGCTTTACGCACCATTTTCTTTAAATTCACTACTTGAAACTCTCAAAAAATTACAAAATATCAAATCTTAATTAGAACACCAATCAGATTTTATGGTACTTTACTAACTTTTACTTTTTGTGTCCAGGATGTGTTCGGAAGTAAGTTCAAGAACCGACTGACTGATTTGAAATGTCGCGCTCCGGTTAGACACGGAAAGAGTTTCTGAAATATGAATTCAGCAAACAGTGAAAACGTGTTGCTCTCAAGTGGAGTGCTTATTTAATTTACAAGTTTGACTGCGACGTAAATTAACATGAAATGTTAGTTGCTCTAAACTAAAGATCGTTGTTATACTGTTGAGCGTTATATTAAATCATCATCATCATCATATGAACTACGTTAATATTAATGCAATCATTATCTGAAGAGAAAATAAATATTAACAAAACAAGTAAATAATCTTAATACAGATCATTAAATTCATTAGGTACCTATCATTTTTAGTACCTATCTTTTAGTAGATGCCGTAAAAATATTCGTAACGAAAGCATCGTTTTTTGACATTTTTACAGCATTATTTTATTAAACTTTGGGATGTCTTTCTTTTTGTTATTTTATTTTAGGAAATAAAAGAGCGACGGTCGCAGTTTTAATATAGGTCCATATGAGGAACCACCGTCGACGTGCCTCAATTAACGCCAGTAATAGTAATAATTTACGACGGGCACGGCGTTGCCCACGTTGCCCGTGTGACCCGCCTAGGATTTGTTCTATTTCGCGCCTAGTAACTCTTGCTCCACTTTATGCGAACTTGGTTATCCGTTCAATTTATAAAGAAGAGCTAAACTGTTAGTTATCGCCGTTTAGAGTTAAAGAGGTGGCCGAAATTATGCCTATGAGCGGCGCGCTCATTCTTTCTTCCGTGCCTATGAGGCATGGCAACTTGGCAAGTGATGGGGCACGCATACTTTATTGACTATTGCGGAGTTTTCTTAGCTAATTTAAAGCTTTAAATGCTAATTATTAAATATTAACATACTTACCAAAACGTTCATTCATTTAATAATGTTTAACGCCCGGCACTGAAAAGTGGTTAGAAAGGTTATTTTAATGATTTTACAAAAATATTTGACACGCTCTTATGGCTCTACAAATAAGATCGTGTCAGATATTTTTGCGGCCTTCACTGTGTAACATATTATTGCAGGTGACTGTACATATGGTGCTACTTTCCCGAACTACTGCGGGAAATACCACTTTCCGTGTGTATATGTCGAAAGTTTAAAGTTCCATATGTACTGTAAAACGTTGTATGATACACGTGCGAATAGGTAATTCACAACTCGTGTCGATTTAAAACATTTCCTCTTTTCCGCACTTGTATCGTAAATAACATATTTCATCACACTTGCGCAGTAAGCGTGCTATTTCACGCAGGTGCAGCGGTAGCTAAAGTCCATTTCACTCCCACGGGAGTTATATCTTTTTTTAAATGATGTCACTAACTCATACGAACCTTAATAACTCATACGGTTCATATACCTAATTACCTGTCATACGAAAATCTGTCCATCTCATTGAAAGGACTCGTTATAACTGTTATTACGTGGAAATTAACAGCATTAGTCAGGACAATTTATTATCACGTCCAATCTAATTGTCATGTGTGCTTTATATGTTAGGTCGCGGAGAGAGTCTTTGCTGTTTTGTAATAACACTAACAATTTGTTCCTAATTTGTGTACCTACCCCAAGTTTACTCACGTACAGTTGCCGGCCTATGAAGCCGATGGTCCTGGGTTCAAATCCCGGTAAGGGCATTTATTTGTGTGATCAGCATGGATATTTGTTCCTGAGTCATGGGTGTATTCTATGTATGTCGCGGACTTCCGCGATGCATATATTACATGTAGCAACACATCTAACAAAACTTTACTTGTCTATGGTAAGCAAAGCACACTTCCATTTTTCGCTCGCATGAAGTTTCAATTTTGTTTGTGAACTTATTTGCTATAGAAAGTGTTTGATAATAAAGTGGTTCTAACGAATGCTGGATGCCAACTTCGCACAGCCAGAGCATCGTCGTTTCAAAGCTAAGTATATGTATTTAAAAGAGAACGTGTAGTCCCATGCCCATGTTTCCATATATTTATTAATTTATCAGTGTTCAGTATATGTCGAGATTTTGCATAATATAATTATGGGCGGAGGTGTGCTTGAATGTGTCAGGTCAAGTCGGAGATGCGTCTGCCGACTTGAGCCTTGCCTTCTTATATAAATCGTGGTACGCCCAGCGTCCAATAATCCATTTGCGAATGGTAATGATGGTATACTTACACATAGGCTTGAGGTGCTTAGTTGCGACTAGAGCACGTACCCTTCATGAGGGATAATGGACATAACAAGCACACTCCTAACTTAATGCCAATGTATCTGGTTGCGATCAGGTTACATGTACTTTAAGACTGTGGATCAGGTTATGGTTTGCGGCTAGTTTTGGACTGAGCCCTGAACACCCCTCATCTGGTGTGCCAACTGATCAATATATAGATGTATCTGGTTGCGATCAGGTTACATGTACTTTAAGACTGTGGATCAGGTTATGGTTTGCGGCTAGTTTTGGACTGAGCCCTGAACACCCCTCATCTGGTGTGCCAACTGATCAATATATAGATGTATCTGGTTGCGATCAGGTTCCATGTACTTTAAGACTGTGGATCAGGTTATGGTTTGCGGCTAGTTTTGGACTGAGCCCTAAACACCCCTCATCTGGTGTGCCAACTGATCAATATATAGATGTATCTGGTTGCGATCAGGTTACATATACTTTATGACTGTGGATCTGACTATGGTTAGCGGCTAGTTTTAGACTGAGCCCTGAACACCCCTCATCTGGTGTGCCAGCAGATCAAGATATAGATGTGACTGGTTGCGATCAGGTCACCGCACCCCTTATCTGGTGCAAGGCTTATTTACTGAGATATAGATGTGACTGGTTGCGATCAGGTCACCGCACCCCTTATCTGGTGCAAGGCTTATTTTCTGTGATATAGATGTGACTGGTTGCGATCAGGTCACCGCACCCCTTATCTGGTGCAAAGGTTTACTTTCTAAGACATAGAGAATTGTGACTATAAGGACAGACAGACATGCATACCTATATATGTATATTTGAGTCCTGTGGGACAATGTGGAATCTTACTATGAATATAAATGTCTTGTTGTCTATCCCTATATAATATGATACAAGTTAGGGATAATTTAGTGACCAATGGTCATAAATCTATTTTTTACACAGGTGGTGGCATATGATCAAGTTAGAGCTGGCAGCTACACTTTGAGCTCATGAACAGAGAGAAACACTGCAATCACATCACCATAATAAGGTATGAACTGCATTATCCATAGAACAACCGACCTCTCTCCTAATAATATAAGCGAAGCAGAACAGAGTTCTTTAAGAAACAAGTATACATGTCAAGTTGATAGTAAACTCATGTTTCATTTAATAAGGTCTTAGAATCTTTAAGTAACTTGAATTCAGGCAATCAATTTATCTTAGCATTTTGTATTAACGTCGATACAATGTATTATATACAGTGTGGAAAGATAAGTCGGGCCCTGGAGGGAAACTACCTTAAATTTTATACGTACTTAATGAAGACATTCCTCTATTTTTAAAAAGAAACAAAACTGCATTCAAAGTATTTCTCTTTTTTCTTCAATTAGGCTTGTCAAAAAAAAATCTTGAGTACTAAATATTACATTTTATGGATACTTTGTACGACAGACGAGCTTAAGACCTAATGTTTCTTGGAGAAATGTTATCATTAACATTAACTGTATCGACTAGTAGAATAAAATTGCGAGTTTTTATTTTTTGGAATTTTTAGTCGGTTCGAGTCCCGGGCGAGGCAAGCGAGTTTTAGAAAATCTTTGAATGCAGTTTTGTTTCTTTTTAAAAATAAAGGAATGTCTCCTTGAAGTAAAATGAGCCAGCTTAAGGATTTAAGGTAGTTTTCCTCCAGGGCCCGACTTATCTTTCCACACCTGTATAGCGGCTATATCGTTGTCTATCTATCCACAACACAAGCCTAAGGGCCAGTTGCACCAACCACAATTAATAGACTGATCAACGTCACGCAGCAAAGATGTATTAAACTTCACAAACAATAAAAAATTGCGAACTATTTAACGGTGACAGACTGTTTGGTGCAACCGAGTCTTATTGTCCAATAAACCCTTATTCTTGTAGTGTGGGACTTAGTCAATTTGTGGGGTTCCGTAGCTCAAAAGGAAAAAATGGAACCCTTATTTATAGGATCACTCGTGCGTCGGTCTGTCTGCTGTCTGTCCGACCATCCCCCCCCCCCTTTATCTCCGAAACTACTTGGTCTAAAATTTTTAACAAAAAAAGAAAATCGTTCTTTACTTATAGATGACAGGAAAACCTATTAGAAATGTGCAGTCAAGCGTGAGTCGGGCTTAATGTACGGAACCCTTGGAACGCGGGTCCGATTCGCATTTGGCCGGTTTTTAGGGTTTTTCTAATTTTTAACATTATTTTGTAGGTAAGTTTTAAAATTTGGAACTGAATGATTTCGGGATAAGTAGTGTTTTTATTAGGTTCTTTATGTATGACTTGGCCGAGGAACTTCAGTGCTCCAGATAGAGTAAGAAGGGGTAAGTCACGTAGGTAGGTGTAAATAAAATATTTTTTTACAAGGTTTAATGTTACGGTTTAATTTTATTGAGCAATACTTATAAAATCACATAACATATACGACACTCTCCTTCTCTTCATTCCTTTTTGATGTCGTATGCATCGTACTATCAAAAACATTAACGTTGTAACAATGAACTATACTCAAAAAAAATCCTTTTTTTTTTCACAATTGAATATGTCCAGTTCACAACAAATTTATAATTTAACAATATTAATATTACGAACTAATAAATATCCATGACTCTCTTTCACCTAGTATTGCGATATACTCGTTGCCACTTGTAATTATATTTATTCTTGTTTTATTCCTTGATTCATATATTTTTCAGCAGCTTTTCCGATAGCGGCCGTGACCCTTCCAGTAATCTCGTGAAGATTTTCATTTGATAGATTCCATGAATCTACAGAACGCTTTGAAAAGAAACTGGATGTTTGATCGTTAGGTCTAAAGCTGTTAGGGTACACTATCTTGTGCCGTAACACTGCCTTGATAATTAATGCCCCTACATAACATATGAAGTAAACGCTAAAATATAGCGGCAAGTAATACAGCTTTTTACCCAAGTAATAATAACTGTATCTGTTGACACGAGGCATCTCCGTCGTCGTCGTAGTTGTTGTGGTTGTGGGATGATGATGATGATGATGGTAGAAATCATGGTCGTCGAAGTCGTGGTGATATTTGAAATCCCCGGGGAAGTCATGGGGAAATCCATGATCGTCAGAAGGCGGACCAGAATTGTCCATATCGGGCGCTGCAGGCGGTGGCATAATTCCCATATCATTTCCTTCGTCATCGTTGCCATGATATTTATTAAAGATTAGCTCGGGATAGTCAGGTCCTTGGTAAGAAGGCGGTCCGTGGTGGTCGTAACTTGGACTTGGTGGAAGGTCGTCGCTGGGGGGAGCCTCAGGCTTTTTATAATGGTAACCGTGGTACTGCGGTTTATCCATTACAGGTGAATCATCTAATGGCATCACTGGTTTATCATACGAGTATCCCTTAAATGGTTTTGATAAAGGCGGCAAAGTCGGTAGGAAAGGTTTAGCAGGGGGTGAAGGTGGTTTGTATCGGTAGCCTAAATCCATGGGTGGACTATCAGAACCGCCATCATCACTCGGTGAGTCGTATGCCGGTGTTTCCACTGGAGGTTGATACTTCGGAGCTGAAGGTTTAGGAACTGATGGGGGTAGTGGAGGACTTGGGGCGGCAGGAGGAGCCGATGCAGGATTCGTATCAAAGGAAGCAAAAGGTGGAAATGATTCGTAGCTGTCGGGGACAGGGAAATTGTCGCTGGTAGATGGTGGTGGAGGAGGTGGAGGAGGCACCAAGTTTGCAACTGACTTTACAGGTGGAGAATTGGCGCTAGAATCCTGTTTTGTATTTAAATTACCATATCTAGATGGTGGCAAATACGGTTGCGCAGGGTTGTAACGATCGATGGGCTGGCGTGCCGGCATTACTTCTTGAGCTTCTCCTCGTACTGGATTTGTTATTTCATGAAAGTTGTCCAAATTCGTAAACATACCATTATTGGTCTTCTTGTTGTTTGCAAATGATTTTTTTACTTGGAAGGGTTTTAAATTTATGTAGGGAAAACGAATGTTAGGTTCAGTACGAATTGCCCTAGATTCATTCTCGGCTCCGTTTCCGGGATTTGTTCCAAATCTGTAACAATTAAGAACGATATTAGGAAGGAATGAAACAAGAAAGAATTAACATACTATTTATTAAAGTTTACGGAAAATTTGCAAAAGTTTTTCCAACTTACCCAGGTAAAGCAAAGTTGTCATCCATCACGTCTTCGTTTTTAGTTTTATCTTCTTTTTGGGGTTCCGCCTGGGAGATCATAGTATGAGTATTTGTTTTATCATTCTCAGCATCAACAGGCACTTCTTCCCACTGTCCAGCAAATTGATTATGCTTTTCACTATCGATCACATGCCAGATATCCTCTACATTGCTCAACTTTGGGGCAGAGGTTGTGGTAGTGGTCGTGGTGGACGCCGTAGTGGGCGTTGGAATGAATACTGGGGCAGCATCGTTGTTGCCGTACAGATTATTATAAAGAGCAAAATAATCAGTCATATCAGGAGTCCTCGCTTTCAATTTGTCTTCGTCATGTGTATTACTGTCCGGTGCAGCATAATTTACTTCAGGCGTTTGCTCCAGGACGTCGTCGGGCACATATATCGGCTTCTTTGTTGTCGTAGATGACTTGGATTGTATTTTTTCTTTCTCCAAAAGGTTCCTCAATGATTTGCTATAGCTGTCTCCATTATGAGATTCGAATTCGGCAAATATCAAATCTGGCGTTTCCACTTTGGGCGTAGTGGTCGTCGTGGTACTCGAAGCGTTTTGGGGCGAATCCATCCTCCGCATCCAGTTATGGTAATAGAAGGGCGCCGATCTTCCCTCGTCGATCTTCAGCGCGGCCGGCGTGCGTGGCGAGGGAGTCACTACGTACACGAGGGGACCGGGTAAGTTTAGCGAGTTTACATAATATAAGCACACTATAAAACTAAAATACACCGCAGTAGCAGCCATTTTGTTTTATTCCTTCATCTACCACAATTTTACTACCGGTCCGTCCGGATGCCAAATGAGAAATGATAGAATAAGAGGACACTGCTCGGTACCATATTCACCGTAGTGATAAGGCGAGAGTAAAATTGTGATAATTTTTTACGGTACCCTGGAATGTGGAGCACCGCGCCTAAGGCACGATCCCGATGACCACAGGCAGCGTTATGATTTACACTATTAGCAATCCAATTGATGTCACGAACAACTCGAACAAGTGAGGTCGAGCCGAAGAAAGTGTCACAAGCTTAAACATGAAATATATAGGAACCTTCCTAACAACACATTAAATACAATTTTTTATAACCACTCATGTGGTAGCAATTAAGATACAACATATAAAGATATATTTTTGTTTACCCTCTATAAAAAGTTTACCTTAAGTATATGTGTTTACTTTTCGATTTATAGGTACATAATAATATTTATTATTCTACTAGGTTCAAAGGAGACAAATACTACACAACACCAGTCGTATATGGGCGGTTTTTTTTTATGTTTAACGGATATTAAAATGGATTAACAACTTCCCTGCATTTCCATTCGGTTTAATTATATCATGGGTGATGGGAGTCATGGGAGTGCCACGAACGAATCTGAAAAATACGAGGAGTAGGTTATATCGAGATTTGATTGTGCGCTCATGTGTATTTAAATAAGAAGGCATAAAAAATGCAAACGATCCAATAATTATTAAAATGCAATAATTGGTAGGTAAAATAAAAATACAGTTATTTATGTCCTCAATTTGTATTGCATGTAGAATATGAAAAACATTTCCAATTGTACATGTTTCAGTAGGTATTGGTTATTAATGTTATTATCGCATCGGCTTAGGTACTATTTGGTACCTACTATTAACAAAATGCGAGATAGTACCTACGTACTTATATAGGTACCCTTCAAGAGATCTAAATCATTTCTAACTATACTTGAAAGCACTCAAACAATCGTTTTTATTGCTAGCTTAGCTCATAAAACAGGCAGTCTGTATAGCCATTCGATAGTCATTCCAGGCTTATTGAGACGCTTGAATAATATACCACATAAACACCGCTTTTTTAGGGTTTCGTACTAAAATAAGGAAACCTTACGGTGCGACTGTCTATCGGTCTATTTGTCACAGTCAGGCCCGGAAAACCATTATGCAGTATTCGGGAAAGACATACGAATTAATAATAAAAGACGCAATAATAATTAAATTAAAATAATTTATTATATACATTAAAATAAAATCTCTTAAAACTAAATTTTATAGGTTCATTCATAAATTTATCCTACATAAAATCTCATCATTATCCTATTTTACTGTCATTTTTCTTTACATTACTCGAAATGCTTTCGGTTTCGGTATAGGCTGGGTTTTCCACTCCGGAGTCGCTACCGCCATCTGTGTTGTCGAGCGGTAATTTAGTCTTCTGATCGTCGGACACTTTAGGCGTGTCATTCGTGACGTTCGCAGGTGCAGTAATATCAGTTTTCCCAGCGCCATCTGGTACCGCTTTTCCTTTATCCGCTTCTAAATTAGTGTCGCGATTTTCCACGTCGGCTACAGCGGGCTTTTTCTTGCACAGGTCGTTCTCGTCCCCCATGGCACTCTTTCCGATGTAGAACTTGTTGAACAAGAAATAAATGCATCCGGTGACAAATGTGGCACATGCGAATATTTGGTACGTCGGCCTCGTGCCGAAGAACTTCATGAGATAACCACCGATAAGACTTCCGGCTCCTTTACCTGTAAAGAAAAAAAACTGTAATACAACGGCATATGGTTATTGGTTTGGCATATTATTCATTATAGACAGTACTGACTAAGTCGTGTTACATATCCATCATTCAAAACAGAAAATGGTTTTTCAATTATTTATTATAATTAATCTCTACCTACGTATATCTACGTACTAGGACGAGGTGCATTCCAGATCTAATTGTCAGAGCCTATACATTACAGTTTTTTCAGTTGCAACAATAATTCAACTTATCTGCATCGAACAATCTCATTAGGACAAATAAGCCGTATAGGTGCATAAGTATGTGGAGTTAGTGACACCATTTTACTTTTCTTGGGGATTTCAATTCCAAACCAATTCCGATAAATTATACTATAGTGGTTGATTTGATACGAAGTTAATATGGTCAGCAACGGACTGGTTGAAGACTTCGCTACACGAAGCTAATTTGTGTTATGTAAATTAAGTAAACGTCTAATATAATTATAAGCTAATAGTTTTAGTCCCAGAACTCAGACACTTTCGACTGGAAAATCACCGCGCAACTTGTTTACCAACTTCTTGAGATAAGTGGTAGACCTGTTATACATATATGTATTAAATACACATATATTATTTATTTATTACTATTTGCACATATATTATACTTTATAGTGTTCGATTATTTTCCAGGTATAACCAGGTATATATAAGACACTGATGTGTCGTATAATTTAATCCAGTAGGTTGATGCACAGACGCCATAGAGGCCCAGCAGCCCCGCCTAAGCTACCTATCAGTCACGGCCGCGGAGAACGACAGCGATGACGTCACGGACTCCAGCGCTTCGAACACGGGGCGTAGGTTGTAGACACGCTAGCACCCTGTCATGGCTAGATAGTAAGTGCGGACGCACCGACACCGTAGTAGATGCCACCCAGCAGCCCCTGCACGGAGGTGTCGGTGGTGGTGGACGAGAGCCGCGCGGCGTACGTCACGGCCGCGGTGAACGACAGCGATGACGTCACGGACTCCAGCGCTTCGAACACGGGGCGTAGGTTGTAGACACGCGAGCACCCTGTCATGGCTAGATAGTAAGTGCGGACGCACCGACACCGTAGTAGATGCCACCCAGCAGCCCCTGCACGGAGGTGTCGGTGGTGGTGGACGAGAGCCGCGCGGCGTACGTCACGGCCGCGGTGAACGACAGCGATGACGTCACGGACTCCAGCGCTTCGAACACTAGGCACAGCCACGGGTTGTAGATCAACGAGTAACCTGAAAATATTAGGAAACCAATTAGGAATTGCCAAAAACAAATATATGGTAAGGTATCATTCTGATGAAACCTTATTTAATTGGATATTATATTTGTTTGTATACTTATTACTTAGATACAGATAGGTACCTAAGGATACCTACATTACATACATTATTGAAGACTACGTTGACTTAAAATTGTTTTACTTAATATTGAACGTACGAGTAGTTTCGATTTTAAATAAACTTTAATTATACAGTCTAGATATAAGACCTTAATATAAGACATTAGAGGAGCAGTGGGCTTAGCACGGTAGCAGTTATCACGCAATATGGTATAAAATATGTGAATAAAACGTTAGTTACCGACGATTTTATCATGCATACTATGGTAGCAGACGATATATGGAGTTATCCACATTTGACAGCGGTAGATGACAGAAGACAATTTGCATAACATGGGGGTTGGATAATTTGACATATTATCCCATTTTGACAGTTCAACTTAGTTAATTTTATCTAAGTGCTTCTTAGGTGACGATAAGCCTTGTCGTGAAAGCAAAACTAGTGAATAAACCTATTACAAATACAAATTACAGGTAAATATCCGTTTTTCTATGATTATATTGAGAGTTATTAGTTACAATGTTCCGCTTTATATAATATAGTCAATATTTTATTTGCAGGGAAGTCAAATTTTATTATTCCTACTCGCGGCTGCTGTTGAAGAAACAAAGCGTCGAAAAATCTCGTGCATAGCTTTAAGAAACGCTTGCAACCCGTTTGATATGCCAGACAAAGAGTTTCGGCATATTTACAGAGTGTAAGGAGTTTGCAGTGCATTTATGTGCCGAACTTAACGCAGAGTCTCAAAACGGTGATGGATTACCAAAACACCTTAAAGGTAAAGCTTAATAAAATTGTAGTGTTTCTTTAAAGTTAATATGTATTCCATGTAAGACAGGCGTCTCAATGCTACTAAACTCTTAAATACTATCTCATATTATAATTGTAAAAATTAGTATGTTAAGATATTCTGTTGCACAATCTTATACTTACTAACAGAGGTTACTTATTTAAGCCACTTTTTACCTCAACATTCATATCCTAACCTAAAGGGGAAAGTCTACTTACCTAGGTACAAATATTACATCTATGTTCTTATTTGTTTTAGGTTTTAACAGTATTAGCTGTAATACTGGTAGCTGATGGCAACTACCAACGCGGGACTAGTCAAGATGATGGCTTGTCCATTGGCCAGACTACTGTAAGTCAATACCTTTCTCGAGCAACTTGCACACAGAAGGTAAGTTCTCTTGAGCACTGAATTAAGTACTTACTAGACATAAAAAACTGTGACGTTCCACTAGGCGTGTCTTAGTAACTATTTGAATAAGTATGAGTGTGGCTGTATTGTGCAATGAGATAGGTAACTATTGTTTGATAGTTATGTTAAGTAGTTACTGGGTCTAGGATACATATTGTTATTCTTCATATTCAATTATTCATTATGTGAAAAAAACTGACAATCACAATATAAATTCCTGAAAATCTACCATGTGTAATTTTAAGTGAAATTGTATATTGTGAGATAAATAAATCATATCATATCATATCATAATCTGGGAATGCATTTAAGGTTTAACTAAGGCATCCAGTTCTAGTTCTAATGTGCTGCATTGTTGACAAACATACTTAGTCATATTTTTATTCAAAAAAAATAATACAGGCCTATTGCTTGATGACTAGCGGAATGCGCAGCAAGCAGCAACCTCGAGTCTAGGACAAAACTTAACTTTCATATTTTTGGTGTGCATCAGTAAGCGTTCATATTGCTCTTCACGAGACTCCAATGGATAATACATATATATAAAAACTAGCGGATAATATATATAAAAACCAATGGATATTATTCCCCGAAATGGTCGTTCCCGTCGATTAGTTACTAGTAGCTATATTTTGGGTGCAAATAGCCTGCACTCATGTGAAAATATTTCATTCATAGCTGCCACATGAACCTGCTGTTACTTATTTCCTTATTTTTCTTCCAGAAAACTTCTCGTGGATACAGGGGGAAATTAAGGAAGGCGCTCCCCGAGGACTTCCTAAGCATCATGCACAAAACCGGCTGTTGTTAAGAGCCCATCAACCTGCACACTAGCGCCACTGCTAAGTAATCGTGATTATTTCAATTTAACGAAATATATTTAAAAAAGGGGGCCGCTACGCATTGTATCTTGTATTAAAGTACCTTTTGAATACTCGTACATCAAACTAGTTTCTATGTTGCTGGATTCGTCAATCTATGCGTCCAAGTTAAAACGGCCGTTTTTGTTTTGAGTTTATAGATTGACGAATTCAGCAACATAGAAACTAGTTTGATATATTCACAAGGTACTTTAATACAAGATACAGTACGTAGCGGCCCCCCTTTTTTAAATATCTTTCGTTAAATTGAAATAATCATGATTATTTAGCAGTGGCGCTAGTGTGCACGTTGATGGGCTCTTGAGAATGTGCGCGTGCGAGCCAGCTTAATAAATACTTATTTCGCCTATAACCAACTATGTTTTACTATCACACAAATACCTACCTAATCTATTTACCTATTTTTCTATGGTCAATCTTCATACAAAACAGCATTCCCCGCATGTAGGTGTCGCTTATTCTTATTTTTCATTTTAGCGTACAAAATCTGTCACTGTTACTACTTATAGCTTCTAAACGTATTTAATCCGACTTTCATATATATACACTATAGTATAATTAAAGCATTTTAAGCACGTTCTTATTTAAAGACGCATCTAGTTAGTCTGTGGCGGTCAAAAGGTTAAATAAGAATATTCCTAAATGCTCTATTATGCTATAAGTCTACCTACTTTAGTAACTATAACTACGGTCAGACAGAGTTTAATACTCTAATAATTAATGTTAAATTTTAAAAAACTATGTTAAATCCATTAACAACAATGTCAATATTCTCGCGGCGTTGGCACTGTTGTCAGTCTTCTATGTTTACTAGGTAAGTTAAGAGCCCGTCAACGTGCACACTAGCGCCACTGCTAAATAATCGTGATAATTTAAATTTAACGAAAGATTTTTTTAAAGGGGGCCGCTACGTATTGTATCTACATAGTATTAAAGTAACTTTTGAATACATCAAACTAGTTTTATGTTGCTGGATTCGCCGATCTAACAAAAACGGCCGTTTTAACTTTGGACGCATAGATTGAAGAATCCAGCAACATAAAAACTAGTTTGATGTATTCAAGAGGTACTTAAATGTGACGGAATCTATGAAAAGGGACCTTATTGTCGATGGCGCTTACGTCATTATTAAAGATGCTCCGATATAAATATAATGCCGCGCGATGTAAGCGCCATCGACAATAAGGTCCCTTTTCATAGATAATGCCCCAAATACAAAATACAGTACGTAGCGGCCCCCTTTTTTAAATACCTGACGTTAATTTGAAATAATCACGATTATTTAGCAGTGGCGCTAGTGTGCACGTTGATGGGCTGTTAACAATATCGGCTCTGTGCTGCTGGAGAGAATATTATAAATGGGTAAATAACACAACTATTGCCAAAAAGATAAACCAAGTTTATTTTCACATTAAATTATGGTATACAAACAAATCATTAATTGTCGTCCCCGGTGCGAAAGTGCCCATGATGCTAGCAACTTTTCAACGCTGGATTACTATGGGCAGCTTTTGCACCAGGAACGGCTCGGAGCGAGGGCCGTAATGTATAGGTATACATAGTAATGACCTGAAAAGGGAAAAAGTGTTTTGGTCTCAGACACACTCAGAGTACTCAGACAACGATATAACCGGAGAGTTAGCCACGGAAATAGGTACTTATGCAATTTATAGAGCAACGTAATCCCTCTAGTTAGTGTGCCATACTAACATTATTAATTAATCCGGTCGCCTGGCAGCAGTTCAGCGGTGGGTGTGAGAGTGGTTGGGCAACAACGGAGTTGTAAAATCAATTGAAGGTGTGCAATTTATAGAGCTCTGTGTTTGGTGTGATATTATAGCTAATTATGTATTTAATTCAAATATAACAATGCCAGGCGTTTTTGCTTTACGTATATAATCCACTCGTACTTTTCGCAATCGTACTTTTTGTACTCTGTCACAGAATAAATAATAGTACTACTCTGTTCGATTACGCCTAGGTATGTGTTAAGGAAAAGTAGAAGACATATACAACTATGCGTGAAGCAATTGTGAGTCAGGTGGAATTTGCTCATGGTCTTCCTGCAGGCGCTCAAGTGGTTTGTGTACTTTCATCACCTGACACTACTATTCCCCCAAATAAAACGCCTGGCATTGTTATATTTGAATTAAATATATAATTCGCTATGATATCATTTTACAACCCCTTTGTTGCCCATCCACTCACACACCCACCGCTGAACTGCTGCCATGCTGGATTAATTAATAATGATAGTATGGCCCACTAACTAGAGGGATTTCGTTGCTCTATAAATTGCATAAGTACCTATTTCCGTGGCTAGCTCTTAGACTAATATATATAATATACAAATACTTAAATACATAGAAAACATCCATGACTCGGGAACAAATATCTGTGCTCATCACACAAATTAATGCCCTTACCGGGATTCGAACCAGGACCGCGGCTTCACAGGCAGGGTGACTACCCATTAGACCAGACCGGTCGTCAAAACATATATATGTACTTACATAAGAGAATTTGGGACGTTAGCCGCGTACCCTGCCTCGTTTCCAGCCTTGGCCACCGGTGGACTTGATCACTTTATCTTTAGTGTATGACATATATTTCAATTTATAAGAACTGAAACAAACTACTAATGATGTCGCGGGGTAAACTATAAAAATACTAACGCGTTGGCCACATTGCGCGACTGGCTCCGGCTAAGGCAGGGAAGGCTAGATGGGAACGAAAGGTCCGATCGCTGTGTCTCGCTACAACCTATGGTTGTCGCCTTAGCCGAAGCCAATCGAGCAATGTCATGGCCAAGCCGTAAGGCTAAAGGCTTCGTCACACAGGCGCGTTTTCCGGGCGGGGCGTTAGCGGGGCGCGCCGCTTTTACATATAAAACGTTCACGCCCCGCCCGGGAAACGCGCCTGTGTGACGGAAACTTAAGCGTATGCTGAGACGCAGGCGACGTAGGTCACGCAGCGCAGCACAGAGCGATTTTTGTAAAGTATAGAACGTCCTTTAGGTACGCACACTCCAGAGTAAGGACGTTCCATACTTTACAAAATCTGCTCTGTGCTGCGCTGCATGAACTGCGTCGCCTGCGTCTCATAATACGCTTAGCCTAGTGGCATTATTCATAAAAGTGTTACTGCCCTGAATTAGCTATGAATCGTTTGTCTTTATCTGTCATTTTGACTTAGATAAAGATAAGATAAAAGATAGTTTATTCAAGTAGGCATAATTACAATGCGCTTATGAACGTCAAATAAAGCTAGGTAGACCGGCTCCCTTATGTATTTGAAAGAAAGGGATAAAAAATTATTTAACTAAATCAGGTCCGTAAAGTTTTATGAATAAGGTGGTAAGTACATATCTTGTCAAATAAAAATGATATTTTTGATAAAAGTTTTTATTGCCGACTATAAAGGCCCCTGTACACAATGGGCCATCGCCGGCCAAACCAAGGGACGCAGCCATGCGGTAGAATGAGATAGCAATATCACTTGCTCCCTCTAACGCATAAATGCGTCCCCCAGAATGGCGCATTGTGTACTGGGGCCTTAACAGGCAATTAATACCTACTCATAAAAACAATTTCTAAGAAAGCCAAACACAAATTTGGTTGCTTTATATATATCAAAGAGTTTCTTTGCCCACATCCTGCGTCCATCATCAGATATTCGGTGGTACCATAATATTGCGTTATCAGTTATCACCCAACTTAAATAATGTATATTAAGTTTTAGCTCAATCGAATAAAGAGACGTGGGGTCTAATTTATCTTATAATATGTACTTGATACATACATTGCAACTTAAAGGTTTGTTAGAAAAAACCTTTTAAATACCACTGTAATAGTTTCACCTACATATGCTTAACAAATAAACACTTTTACTATTGACTTCGAAATGCATGGACGTGCCTGCTGAGAAGTGTGTTCCAGGCAGAAAGTCAGAACTTTTTTTTGGCGCACTCTCTCGTTCTATAGCTAAATATTATGACTATCCCTTTTCTAAATAAGTCATTAAATAATTGAGGCTGCAGATTTTAGTTAATTTCTATCGTGTCCTCGATAACTTGAGTGTCCTCCAATATGTTATGACTGAAACAGAAACAAATAGATTAGATGAGGTCATGATTCTATAGTGGCGCAGGCTAGTACAGAGGTTCATTTGCAAATTATAAGAAATTAATGTCATTTTTAGAAAGCTGTCGTTTTTAAGTCAGGGGGATTTTATAGTTTCATTGGTCCGATTTCGTTTCGACTGAAAATAAATTAAATTTTGTTCCAGTAACTATTAATCCGTTATTTAAAGCATTTTTGTTATTATTTTTTTATTAAAGAGTACCTATTATGTATTAAAGTGTAGTCTATGCCACCTGCGGCATAAAAACATACCAATGAACATCTTATTCAACAATATTTGTCTCAGTAGTTAAGCTTTTATGCTAGGGTAATACACGACACAAACATACCCACACACATACATACATACCTACATACATAGGCTGCTAAAATCATAATTCTTCCCATTGTCACGTATACAATCAAACCACTTAGGGTATTGCAAATGAAAACATTTAAAATAAGAGTACCTACTTAAATCTTTCAATTAAACTGCTGGCAATACACACTAGGCTATGCCTGCGCAGTTTAGCATGTACACTGTACAGTTCAACTGCACAGGTAAAGCCGGTTTGGAAACTGCAGTCGAATGCCTTTTTACCTGTGCAGTTAGACTGTACATAAAAATTAAATATTAATAATATTTTATCCTTATGTCTTAGATTCATGGCACAAAGTGTGGTGGTGTTTTTCTTTTGTCAATACACTTGAATTCTTACATACAAAACCAGCTTCTACAATATTCAGACAGGGTAAAAAAACAATTTTGAAAGTGAGGTCTACGGGTTCCAAAGTTTTTAATTGTTGTTACAATCATTATGACCTTTTTCTGCAGTGTGAAAAAAATGTCAATTGGTAGTTTAGTAGTGTATCTTTCAATGTTGTTAACTCTAGTTTACCAAAAACAAGTATAACAAACTAGAACTTTCTAGTTAGGTAATTAATCTACAGTTGGATCAACTTTTACAACATCCATTGTTGCCATGACAACTTCATGCAATTATAGTAGTCATAGAACAGTTTTTAACAAACTTTTGTCACTTAGTAGAACATAGTCATAGTAGAAGATCAGTGTCAATAGTTTTAAATGGCACAATAAACTCTTCATGATTTTAGTTTAAGAAAGGTGTACTTACATCTCCAATCCTTGATTCTTCTGGATCCATTTTAGACAAGCCAGTTCTCCCGGTAATTGGTTGAGTTACCGCTCACTGCTAGCGGAGCCTGGGTTGCTGCCACATTGATTTTTCTAACTTTGCAGCTCAATTAACGACAAGTCTGACAATAAAAATAGAATTTATAGATAATTGACACATTTAACAGCTAAATTGTATTCAGTGATGACTTGATGACCCTACCTGCAACGGTAGTTAGAAACTGGATTTGGGCTAATATCAACAAGATAAACAACAAACATTAACACATTAACTGCCAGCGACTCACTAGGGGAGTTCACTGTTCGTAGGCGCTTTTTGCTACATACGGTTTTTCCCATGTTATCGGCTACACTCGTAGCGCGTAGCTCGCGCTGGCACTGAATGTTTTAAGTAATGCTAAGTTATGGATGTTTCTTGTGTCCATACTACAAACTTTGCTTAGTTTGAGATGAGGTTGATCTGTATTAATTATTAGCATAGTACTTACCGACTTCCATGCCTGCTGCCACTGATGCCACTGATCTGTACGGATCGTGCTCTCATAGAACTTGAATGCAGCACTGCACTTATCTCTGGCTTCCGAGAGGCTCATGGTCCTCCCTGTACTCCCTGTAGGCGAACAGGGGATGCTGAGTTATATATTTTGCTAGCATTTTCTTCTGCGTCAAAGAATCGACTGAAAAACATATTCATGACAAAATCAGTTATGATCAAACGAATTATAACTTTTTCTGTAAATAAATTATTGGTTTTTAGAGAAACTTACATTATGCGTGGCATTTTCTTTAGATTTCACAGCAAATCAGTATTTTTCTTCAACTTGGTTTGTATTCTGATATTTTCACTGATCACGCGCGTACGCGATGCTTGTCAATGTCAAATTATTGTCAATTGACTCAATTGTCAAACACGATTATCCGTGCATGTTATAATGTAGGTCAATTTGTATAAAGCTGTCACTCATTTAAACACTTTTCAATTTGGAAGTGTAGTAATAAAATTGACTATTCATGTTCAAACTATGTCCGACACACGTCCGACATATGAATAAGGGCAGCCATTGAATAGATTTTTCATAAGCTCTACGCATAGACAGTCGTGGTCACTATCGTATGATAGTCGATAACTTTATTCAATATCGACGTGGTAGGCTTATCGTAGCTCGGGGCCATGCTCAGCGATATGACAAATTTACCAATAACGTTAGAAGACAACGTATCATACCACGTGCAATATGATACGCCCGTGCTAAGCCCGTGGTGGTTCTTACAAAAATCTTGTTTATTTTGCCTAAGGTGAGTGAGAGTTATAATCATTATTAGGTACATACTTACATCATATATTTACATAATCAGATCGCAGATTAAATAATAATATCTGGGAGACCGAGTTTTGCTCGTTAAACATATAAAATCTCTAAAAATAGCGTTTTCCCAGAGCTAAGACCTAGCTTGATCGATTTTTCGCCCCCTAAAACGCCCATAATCCATATACTAAATTTCATCGAAATCGTTAGAGCCGTTTCCGAGATCCCCGAAATATATACACCGTGTTTTTTTTATTTCCGTTAATTTCAAGGGTGCATTCCTGAGCTTAAATCAAGTAACTTTCTCAAAGACACCGATATTCTAATTAACTCCATTTCGGAGATAATCAATAATTTATTTTTTTGCTATAAGGCCTCTACAAGCGTGTACACTTGCCTTAGGGCCGGTTTACATATTGATTAGTGTTTAGAATGAGTTCATACATTTGCTACTAAACTTAAGTAAAATCTCGGTCGATCGATGTTCGAAATAACATTTATATGTCACAGATTTCAATTGTTTGGTTGAGTTAAATGTAATGCCCGTGTTACAACAACGCTATATGCTACATTTAATTAGTTTTTAAACATAATTATTTTTTGTAAAAAAAGTAAAAAAAAAAAATTGAAAATTAACTATGCCATTTAGTTCTCTTAAACGTACTTAAGTATACCCCGAAGTTAACGGAATTCAATAAAAACACGGTGTATATAAATAAATAAATATGCAAGAATTGCTCGTTTAAAGGTATTAGATAGATTTCTCGTGCTTCTTACTTATAAATAGGTAAATAAATCTGAAATCCTCGCAACCCGATGCATGATTGTACTCGTGACAGTCGTGACCTAGTGACCCTTACCCTTGAGAACAGCTCCATTACAATAAGTATGGTTAGGCATACCAATCAAAAATCCTACTAATAATATCTTTACTTATTCAAGCTACGAATAAATAGATAATTACAAAAAGACGAACTCACCTAGCAACCTGATAGCGTAGAAGACGAAACCAATAAACAGCACATTCGCGTGTCCGAGGCGGTGAATGATGGGCCCAGAGAGCACCAGGAGCGGCAGGCCGGCCACGCCCCCCACGGTGATGGTGATTCCCATGAGCGAGCGCGACGCGCCCAGGTCCTGGAGCAGCCAGAATAGGAAGCTCTCGATGTACCCCCATGCGGTGCCTGCAAATTGACAATTAGCCTCTAAACAGATGACATTTTTCGATAAAACTTTTATATTTCCTGTAGTATCTATTTTGATTAATGTGTTGTATGTCCTAGAGTTTAAGGTGTATATTTGCATGCTACTATGTAGTTAATCATGTGTTACCAAATAACAATAGCATAAGAACCACTGTACCATGTTTATTGCAAATAAATGAAATCGAAATCTAAATCTAATCTGTGAAAGATGTTGTATCTTAACTCTTTCACATAAAAAATGTGATTAAGAATCAATCATTATATCATAATTCATTATTCACAGATCTCGTAAAAGTGAAAAGATGTGAAATTCTGCCGCCGGGCCGAGAAAAGAAGCGCGATATAGCATAGAAACAGGCACATTAAGGTAGCTCTAGGTGTGTGGATCAGATGTTATCTAAAACTTCATTTATTTGCCTCAATAAAAAAAGCTCAGGCTGGCCCCAAGGCCATCAGATAACAGATAAGGCAAGGATATCAGATTTTTTTTTTTTCAATAGGTACACACAAAATCTCTTGTCAGTATACATTCTCATCATTATAATTTTATTACGTAGCATCATATTTACGTGTGTTAAGTATTTAAACATGTCTTTAAAACATAAACATCATGTTTCGGTAATTAGAGGTACCTAAATACTTAAAACACATCTACTCATAAGCTTAGAATGCATTTAAAAGTAGAAAAATTACCGTTTTTTTTAATAGCATCGGTCGCAGACGTTTCTACTTGTTAAAAATTAAATTATGAGTAGTATAGGTAGCACCATGGACCTAGAATATTATTACGGACGTAATAGTTTCGCTAAAACACAACTGTGATTCCATCATCCACCAGTTTCCTAAGTATGCATTTACGCGTGACACACACACATTGACAGTTATCTCTGATGCGCTCATCCACCAGTTTGCCGTCAGACGGATCGAAACGTCATTGAAGTAAACTTGTCGAAGAAAAATATAATAAAATACATATACGTAGTTAAATCCTGCAAGAATTGTACCGATCGAAAGAAAAAAACTGACGGAATAACTTTTCATCATTTTATCAGTTATCACGTTATACGTTAAATCACGATATTTCATTGTTTATAAATTATCAAACTGCAAAACAGGAGTGTGACCAGTAATTTGAATAGAGTAATTTCCCGAAAGTAGGGTAATTGATGCCCTTCTTTTTAAATCATTATGTTAAAGAGATAATTTAGATAAATGGCTAAATTATTGATTGTGCATTTCAAACTAGGTCGGTATGGTAATTTCCCGATAATAAGGAGATTAAAGACGCTTACATATATCAATGTTTGATAGTTAACGTTTGTTTGTTATGTATATTTATTTTTTGTTTAAACCCAGATATGTTTCAAGTTAAATGTATAGTTAAATATATACCTAAATTAAAATAAAAAACCGGCCAAGTGCGAGTCGGACTCGCGTTCCAAGGGTTCCGTACATTAAGTCCGACTCACGCTTGACTGCGCATTTCTTATAGGTTTTCCTGTCATCTATAGGTAAATAACTACTTTGTGTATTTTTTTTTTTTCAAAATTTTAGACCCAGTAGTTTCGGAGATAAGGGGGGGAATGGTCATTTTATGCCTATTTTCTTGAATAACTGCTAAACTATTTATCCTAAAATTATTTAAAAAAATATTTGAAATTCTTACAATGAGTTCTTTCATTTGATATGTAACACGATATAGTGTGAAAAATTTTATCTTTAATTTTCTCATTTACCCCCCAAAAATGGCCTCCATATTCAAAATTCATTTATTTACGTTACACGTCCATCTTTGGGTCACAAACTTACATATGTGTGCCAAATTTTAACTTAATTGGTCCAGTAGTTTCGGAGAACATAGGCTGTGACAGACGGACGGACAGACAGACACGCGAGTGATCCTATTAAGGTTCGGTTTTTTCCTTTTGAGGTACGGAACCCTAAAAAAACATGACTAACTGATTTCATTCCGATGCTAAATATATTACCTATCATTAGGTATTGAAAACAAAGTAATTGGGCAACATTGCGCATTTTCAAGACCTATAAAATTTTTTATTGTCTAACGTAAAACTGTCCTAATTTTTTTATTTGAAAACAAGGACGATATTGAATATAATTGTTTCACCGCTGGGCGAGAATTTGTGTTAGGTACATGGTATCACTCGTCTACACGTACACTTTCAAACCGTCCGCCATTGCAGTGTCACAGTTTGTCTGAAGTGACCTTCCCTCTGTCAAATACCGATATAACTCTATGGGTAGCACATCGTAACTGGTAAATTTCCAATATGAAGTGTAACGCTGTTACGGTAGATGTCGCTAAGGTCCCCTAGACCCATAATATGGTGGAAAGATTTTCTGGCTATGGATGAGGTCTTGGTGGCTCAGATGGCAGAGCGCTGGAGTATCGATCCAGAGGCCGTGAGTTCAAGTCTCACCCAAGATAATAATTAGTCCACTTTTATTACATTTATTCTAAGCTTAATATCATCGGTCGCAGAGGTTTCTGCTAGTTAAAAATTAAAATATCTATTCATAATAAAAACAGCCTATACCACAAACGGCACAAACCACAATATCAATTTTCCGGAACAGATACTTCGCGTGCTTGGGTCGACGACAAACTTCATCTTAGTCATTTCCATAATTATATCAAAGCTAGCGATCCAACTATAACCATCTCAATGTTCTGGGACACGAAGTTGACAACATCGAGGATATTCTGCGCCAATGATAAAGCAAGCTTTGAAGTGCGCGAAGATCTCAATTCTCAGTTATGAAACACAAATATAACATCTTTGAAGAGATGATGTGCGAGTTGCTGTATCTTAAGGTAGATATAATCAAAGTTCTTACCCATGATAAAGCATGCTATGAAGAGCGCTACGATCTCAATATTCCGGAACACGGATATGACATCCTCGAGCAGGTTCTGCGCGGGCTGCTTGAACTCCAGGTCGATGCTCAGCATCAGCGCTCCGGACAACACCTTCAGCACGGCATACAGGTAGAATGCGGGCCTGTAAAAATACCATTTGACTTAATTATACGTATACTTTAATAAGAATCCGTCTAAAGGCTCAGGATACCACTAGTGTGCGGCACAAGCATTTTCACTACAACAATGCTTGTGTCACACAGTGCCGCACACTGGTGGAATCTTGTCTGTAGGCTTAAGAGTCCCCAGCAACCTCGGTTCTCCATACAAACGTAGTTACGCTCTCATTTTAAAATGACTTGTTAGATTGCTCTTTAATCCTTTATTAAAACATATTAACGGATTTGCAACTGAGGTAAATAAGGCTAAGTCAATCAGATATTGCAAATCAGTATGATTTTGAATCAGTCAATGTTGAAACCATCAGGTATAGTATAACCCAGACCGGTTGCAAATGTTACCTAAATATAAATGTTGTATATGCATGACGTTTTTAGGTAGCATATGGTGACATTTAATACCTACCTAGGCACATAATATGTTACGATCACTGGTTGTCTATTTACGAGATACCTACAACTACGAATACCTACACATACATACTTGGTAAAGTTCCCTGGCTTTTGAATGAATGCGTTTGAAATTTTAAGTCGCAAAAATATAAATAGGCGTATGAAATAGTACCTAGAGAAGTCTTGCAAAGTCCGTGAAAGTAAGATTTAATAAATCGGCCAAGAGCATGTCGACCCATGCTCAGTGTAAGGTTCCGTAATTAACCATTCTGTTAGAATAGGCTAAACATACCTAAGCATAAGGGAGTACCTTCGCAGCACTTTGTAGGTACGTCTTTTACTAACAATAAGATGATAAGACTTTTTACCTTAACTCAAAAAGGGCTGGACTGATCATGTTCGCTATAATTTTAATTGTAAGTACTCATGGTTCTAAAGTTAGAGGTCCGCTCTTTATTTTTTTTCTTTCGGAGCGATTGTTTCCGAAAATACTCACTTTATTAAAAAATAGTTGTTGGAGACCCGTATTCGTTTTGAAAGACGTATCCAAAAATAAAAACATTCTGTATGGGAATTTGTACCCTAACAAAAAAAATTGTAATTTTTATTTTACCGTTCTGCCGCCATGCATGATTTATGTATTCATGCCAAAATGCCGTTTTCTAGCACTAACGATCACGGAGTAAAGCCGCGGACGGACAGACAGACGAACATGGCGAAACTATAAGAAGTTCCTAGTTGACTACGGTACCCTAAAAACTGCGGAATTACTTAGTAAAGTACCCCCCCCCCCTCCTCATAAAATTTTGTTAATTTATGTTTTATCCCTTTCTTACAGATAAACAAGTCAAAATTACAGATTAAGATTTAAAACAACCGATTAATAATTAATTGAGGCTTAGTGCGCGTGTATATCCTAGTTACCTGAAGTCGGTATAGCCCTTGCCACGGCTGGCGTAGTCGATGAGCATCCCGGACAGGGGCGAGGAGATCATGCCGCCGATGCTGCCGTACACCCGCTGCAGGCCGTAGTCTGCGCGCTGCTCACGCACGATGGCGATCACAGCGCCTTCGAACATCGCAAACGCCGTACCTCCTATGATCCCAATAGACACGCGAACCTGTTGATGCGATAGAGGTATATAATTAGGGTTCCGTACCCAAAGGGTAAAAACGGGACCCTATTACTAAGACTCCGCTGTCCGTCCGTCCGTCCGTCCGTCCGTCTGTCACCAGGCTGTATCTCACGAACCGTGGTAGCTAGAGAGTTGAACTTTTCAATGATGATGTATTTCTGTTGCCGCTATAACAACAAATATACTAAAAACAGAATAAAATAAAGATTTAATAAGTGGGGCTCCCATACAACAAACGTGATTTTTGACCGAAGTTAAGCAACGTCGGGCGGGGTCAGTACTTGGATGGGTGACTGTTTTTTGCTTGTTTTGCTCTATTTTTTGTTGATGGTGCGGAACCCTCCGTGCGCGAGTCCGACTCGCACTTAGCCGGTTTTTTTGTTTCTACAAGGCCTTAAAGGCTCTTACGTCAGTCTTACCCCCAAACCCTTTGAGCGCCAAAGACTTCAACCGACGCGCGCGTTTACAGTCCAATATCTATCTTCGTAAGTGGCGTTTAAACAGATAAAGCTTCTGAAAGTTTGGTTTTCAGGTAAGAAGAAAGGCGACAAAAAATTACCTACAATACAAACATTGGACACATAAGTTTTAGTTCGTATATCTCTATAAACTTAATACCTAACTATTAAGTTACACGTTACGTTCGCCTAAGATACTTCTTGTCGTGATCATAATTACGTTACAATGCGGACATCTTAATCTGAGAAACATGATCATGTACTCAAGAAGTAATTAAAGTACCTAGAGTGATATAATGCGATGTGCAAGTTACTATTGTTGACTAGCACTTAAGTAGGACAATGGAAGTTAGATTAGTAAACTTTGTGTTTACCATCTTGAGGCTACAAGTAGGTAGTTAAATATTATAGTACTCCTACATCGGGGACAAGGCCGGTTTTGGTCGGTCTTCGCAGCTCCGCTCCAATGAGAAACGTGACTTATGTAATACTTTAATGTACCCAAGTTTATGCACGTAAGCGCTCTGACAATTAGGTATTTACAATCTTATTCCGATATAGAGAAGACCGTTGCACTTAGACAATAGATATCTGATTTAATACTTTCTCTCCGGATGATTGTTATGTAAATCTTCACGTCCGGTTGCCATCACAACCGAGACGTTTGTTCAATACCATTTAGTCATGAGATAGGTAATATGGCTTCGAATCCCAGTACAAATTGCATTTATTTGTAATTTTATCACGAAGATTTAAGGATGTTTTCTATGTATTTTCTATTTACGAACGCTTGGTGCAAATCTTGCTTAGTTTGGGGCTAACTCGATTACCTACACCTGTAACCTCCTAACTTTTATATCGTGCTGACAACGTTAGTTTTCTATACTTGTTTTTCGAATATCCCCTGATAGTTAAAGATATTTTTAGCGGGTCAGACTGTACGAAAGGGGGGGCTGGGACTTAGAATTTTTTTTGACAAAGTGGTATCATTATGACACTATTTTTAAATGATTGTAATGTGTAGATCACGTCAAAATAAGCATCTTTTATTGGAAAAACTTTTCTCTAAAATAAAAAATGGCCGAGTTAGACGCGACCAAAGATTGATGTTTTTAAAGGGAGCTGGGACTTGTAAAATTGTATTATTATAAAAACGTCGGTTCTGGCGCTTCGCCGGCCGCTGCCGCGGCACGCTCGCTTCGCTCGCTCGGCTCGCGCGCTGTATGGTCGCAGTTCTACCTAACACTCCTCCTCGCTTCGCTCGTCGTCGTACCTACTCCGACCTGCCTTAAAAGCCTGGCCTGCCTTAAGCTCTATCTCCGCCATTTTCAGTTTTAGTAAAAAGTTTTCCAAGTAAAAGTTGCTTATTTCGATGTGTTCTATACATTAAAATCATTTAAAATATATGTCATAATGACACCACTCTCAATGAAAATTTTCCCAGCCCCTTTAAAAATATCAATCTTTGGAGGCGTCTAACTCGGCCATTTTTTATTTTAGAGAAAAGTTTTTCCAATAAAAGATGCTTATTTTGACGTGATATACACATTACAATCATTTAAAAATAGTGTCATAATGACACCACTTTGTCAAAAAAAAATCTAAGTCCCAGCCCCCCCTTTGCTACAGTCCAACCTTTTAGCGTAATTTGTGTTTTGAGTTAACATACCTACATGCACTCAGGTCATTTAAACAACAACAACGGTTCCGGGAGTGCCGATAGAAGTGAAAACTCACCTCACTATGTTACCGACGCCCGGTAACACGATACATACGTTTAGCGGAGGTATTCTATTTATTTATTATATATTATTATCATTCTCAAATAAGATCACACTTTTTCATTGACATGTTTATTTACATACTGCCATGACAACGTCAAATTATTTGAACATAGGTAAAGAGTCTTGAAAAGGAGTCCGCAACATAAATGTCAAATAACATTGAGTTTTTCTTTATTGATTTAAATGCCATCTAAATAAACCTAACCTATCCTATTAAAGCGCGGCACCCTACCGCGGCGCGCGAGGCTGCCCGCCTCCGCGCCGGGGCGCCGGGCCCGAGCACCGCTCCCCGATTATGGGTGGTCAATGGTCATGTGGTCCTTACGGTCCTGTGATCGCCTTACGCTGTCCCGAGTTTATCATTTTTTTCCCCACCTCAAAAAGTGCCCAGCGCGCAGCGCCGCTAAAGAAGTTTTCACTTCAAAAACACGCACGAAGAAAAATACGCACACAATAATAAACAAAACACTCGATAATAAACAAATAAATAGGAAAATAAAACATATAAAGTCAAAGGTACATCAGTTGTATGACCATGTAGCAAGTGGGCCACAACGGGGCGCAGGGTCTTGGAACAAGATCGGTGGCAATGGGTCGGGCGCTCGCACCGTATCAAGTTCGCCATTACCCAGTTAGAGCCGATTACCCGACAATCTTCCCATCAGCGGCTACGTCGCTCAATATGCATGCTACCTAGCTCGCCACGTGCTCAAAATTAATATACGCTAAGTTTGGAGTGAAAAAAATCCCACACTCTCCGTCCATACAATACAAAATTCTGCATTTTGAGAATAAATTAGGTTACCTAGGAATACATTTTTGTTCAAGGTGAAACGGAGACGATTAGCTCGCGCTTCGCAGTCGCTTGGTCAATAAAAAAAAATCAACTAAAAATAAAAATACAAAAAGTCATATTCTCGCATGCTGTTTATGCAGGTGACATTTTAGTGAACTTCATGTTGGTATAACATACCTACCCCCTTTGTGAGTACAAGCATATATCTAAGTAATAACCATATCCATCATAACTTACAGCGAGGTACGCCCAGAAGGTGAACGCGGGGTCGATATCCTTCTGCTGCTGTGTGTTCTCGCACAGGCTGGAGCGCGGCGCAGCAGCCGCGCACGCCGCCGCGCAGCGCTGGAAACGCAGCGCGCGTGCGCGTACCGATACCCCGCTCGACCCCTGTGCCAACATACTGAGTAAGAAGGTACTATTAACAACATTAAAAGCTATTCCTAAAATACGTCTTCACAAAACAGTTTCTAGTAGTTAAGTAATATTAATCATTTTCTTGAATTAACAGAATCCTGAGTTCAAGCATCGCTTGGGTTATGTATCTCGTAAGATACGTTGCCAAGAAAAGGGTTAAATTCTTATAACAATCACACACTGCCGATACACGGCTAGGATGTATAGAGTTAAACCAAGCTAAGTTGGCAGATATTTCGATAGCCCAGACTGTGCAAGTGTTATTTTAAATGTCAAACATCGGTCTAACTCTATAGTATATTAGTTTATTCTCCTCTTAATTTGATAAGCTTTATAGACAATTCAACTTCAACAATTTGCTGTAGAAACATAGGTAGGTACATACAGGGCCGGATTAAGCATGTCGGGGCCGCTAGGCAGTGCAATGCTCGGGGCCCCTTTACAGTTAATTCTACATACATAATGTTCAGTTGTTCAGTACAAGGATGTAAGTTTGCGATTTTAATTTCAACCTTCAGGTGTCAGTTGAGCCGATCCGAACATGCCGAGCGATGCCTTTTTCCAGTGTGGGGAGAGCCCTTTTTTTTCTCAATAGGTAGTTAAATATTTTACCAGGCTGAACAGCGATTGTCCGACCATAAGACCATACGCCGAGCCACATGATTAAAATTAACGTAATAATATAGACTTTCCATGTATAAATGACACTTCATTCACCAGTCAAGCTAGCATGTAGATACAGAGTCAACCTGAAAAGCAGCAAAAAACGCGAGCGCAGCGAGCACGAATTTTTTTGTGAAATAATTATGAAAGCTTGTTAAAAAGGTCGGGCCGGGCCTAAAAATCCGAAGTTCCCAAGTGAGGCGTGCTTTCATGCGAGGTCAAAGCCGTGTTTCAGGATAAGCTCGGCTAGAGCACAGACGCCAACCAATGTCCATTGTATTAAAAAGCGAGGCCACAGGCCAAGCTTGGCACAGCGAGGCCAAAGGCTAAGCTGAAGAAGAGAAAATTTGGAAGACAAACCAATAATTGAGGTAAAAAGTGAGACTGAAGGTCGAGCTCAGCAATTTCCACATTACTGACTTTCCATTGATGGCCCTCGAGAGCCTGAAATTCGAGCTCGACATTACAGACTTTAAAAGCTATAAAATAACATAATTTAGGTTCATAATCATCTAATGTTTCTGTGTCTGAAAAACAGATATTGGACATTAGGTATGAGTTGGTACCATATTTTTTTTTAATAAATTTTGGCTATTTGGAACAAATATTTTTTTACGAGCGCGGGGCCGCCGGGGCCCCCTAGCCGAGGCGGGGCCCATAGGCAGTTGCCTACTCTGCCTTAGGGTTAATCCGGCCCTGGGTACATATTTTATTTTCTTTATAAATAGAATAGAGTGTATGCACATACTGCATGCGTATAGCACTGAGAAATGAGGATAACTGATCATAATTAAATGTACAATCATCAGATGCAGAGAAAAGAGACCCCCCTGCATAGAAGTTTGTATGCAAAGGTGCTAAGCGAATAGTATGTATTACATTAACTGTAACTACATATGTGGGACCAAACAAGGGTGATGAAGAGAAGTAAGTATTTATCCCATCAAAAACATTACATGTAAAAAGGTGCAAGTCTCGCAACGCTTTTACTACAAAAAAGTTTTGAGATGTAATGTGAAACCAAGTCGGTTATTTTAATCAGTGCCAGGGGGTGTTAAAACCGTATCAATAAGATATCTTTAATTTGCAATACGTATAATGACTTGGCCATCGCACGGCTGCATAATGACAAAATCATGATCATCGTCACCTATTAAAAATTATTCTAATTGAACATAACGCTAGCGCTAATTGCAGTTTGAGCAATACACATATTTACGAGTACGGTACGAGTAAAGCATTATGTGCGATTGCCAAGTCATTATATGTATTACAAATTAAAGATATCTTATTGATACGGTTTTAACACCCCCTGGCATGGCACTGATTAAAATAACCGACTTGGTTTCACATTACATCTCAAAACTTTTTTGTAGTAAAAGCGTTGCGAGACTTGCACCTTTTTACATGTAATGTTTTTGATGGGATCTCAACTCTTTTTGTAGGCAGTCCTTCTTTTCGGGTACTCATACTATGTATACACATATCATAACTAAACATATCTTCATTCATACTCACATCGTACATCGTAGTGTACCTTTACTTTACCTGCTATTTGTAGGAACTGCAACAGTAACTTTGTAATATCATATATTTATATGGGATTACAAACTTACTTATGCAGTTCTTAGATCTTTAAAACGTGTCTGATATTGCAATATTTTTAGGTTTTCCCTTTATGTGGCCATTAAACCCTAACTCTGTACCAAATTTCAGCTCTCTAAGTTTATGGGAAGTACTAGTTCCATTCTGATGATCATGAGTGAGTGAGTGAGTGTCATAAATGCGAAACTTTGCTTTCGCTTAACTTCGGAACCAAATGACCTACAGACTTGAAATTTTGGATTTTAAGTATGTGATTATAGCTTACTGGATGACAAAAATTTCTGCGTTCTGGTCTTATCCAGAGGTTCTCAAATAGAGGCCTGAAAATGCGGCGAAATGGTTCCAGTAAAGGATGGTACGGCAGTGTTTGCTTCGCGCTCGACTTGGCGGGGGCACTGCCGTGCCCCCAGATTTAAATGGTTTTGGAACAATGCAAACATATACATAAATATCAAAGTAGAGTTGAATAAAGAATATCCTCTTCTATTCAAGAAATGGAAAATGCAAAAGCATAAAACAAGACTTGGAAGTTACCTTACTCAAACTGTCAACACACGTCGTACTCTCAATACCACTGACATCTTTTACGAATTCTGATTGAGTCTTCCAAGCTGTAATCGCTTTAACAGTATATTTCCTCGCGTCTAGTTCTGCCTGCTGGGCGTCGTGTGATATCCTGATTCGAAAATTACTCTCATCGTTTACTTCCTTCTGTTCTGACGCAAAACTATCCCAGGCGAAATAACATGACGCATTCTGCGAGTCATGACTACATTCCATTTTATAGAGCTGTGGCGCTGGGAAGAATATCTGGTCAGGTGGAACCAAAGTCGCAGATGTATTAAATAAGGGATCATTGGTTAATATTCTCGCTGTGCTCTTGTCCTTCTTAGGGGCCATTGGCTTGAGGAACGAGGACACCGTATGGCGGTAGACGAGCTGCTGCGAGCTGACTGGCGACTGCAGTTGAATCACGTACGAGTGCATGTGTACCATCTCATCTGTTTGGTTTTGTATCATTTCAGATGGGAGGTCACATACAAACCCGCACGAGAGGGTCCTATAACAGAAGGAGGGTTTATTTACATTGTTATTGTTATTTAACTAATACCCGTTAATAATATCTTTGTGAGATAGGTTGAAGCCCCATCAGCCTTCAAGAAACTTCAATCATGTGTAAGTAATACCGCACTTAAAGTACTTAAGTAATTATTGTGGCCTACTTGGGAGAGGTAGGTATTATATTTGATTGCTCTGTAAATCGAAAATATCTAGATGTAATATAATGATTATAAAATTTATAAACTAAAATAGATATAAATATGAACTAAAGAAAAAGTAGCCATAGTGTATGCCCTTAACTTGGTCAGCACTCACGTGAGGTTCACATCGTAGGCGTACGGGTGCAGCGGGTGGCAGGGGTGGTCGTGCACGTGCCGCAGCCGCAGCGCGTCGCCGTCGCAGCTGGCCAGCAGTTCCACGGCGGGCGGAAACGTCACCGTGATGCGGCCCACAGGCACCGCCAGCAGCAGCAGCGCCGACGCCCCGCCCAGCGCCGATGACAACGCTAACAGCAGCTATATGCAATGACAAATATATATTATACTCTGGCAAACCCACTTTGTCAGTAGAAAAAGACGCGAAATTCAAATTTTCTATGGGTGGACAAGCCTACGGGCCTACATTTTTTAAATGAGCTCACATTTTATTCTTAGGCTCTGGACGTACAAAGGCGTACGTGCATTGTGTGACACAAAAAGCTAAATGCGTGATACGTGATTAGCAGCCTCGGCAACAACTACCTACCTATTAAATAAAGACGCGCATTGTGCATAAATAAGGTCTCCATGGAGGCCTAGCGGAGCCATGACCATGTTCACAGGCGGAAAACTGCTTTGATAACATCATTATTCGTCATCATGACAGCGTAATGTAAGTTGTTGATAGGTACATAATATAGTTGGTATGTAGGTTTTAGCCTAGACTTCTTCGGTTACTTATTTATCTAACTATCAAATACACATTAAACGATTTCCCAACTACGGATTTACAAATTTAAAACAATGTTACGGCATCTAAGTAGGTGCTTTGTGCTTTGTCTATTACATAGCTTATCTATGCCTTCAATGTTAATAGTCTGTTTAAAGATTAAAGATCATCACTAACAAGAGTACTTAGGTAGGTATGATGCCTAAATGTATAAGTTCTTATATTTATACTAAATCATTTTGATAAGCGTAATAAACGTATGGGTAATAATTGTCCTATTTATTTGACAATTGAAACGGTTTTGTACATAGGTATGTATAACGCGACTATAAAAGTATTATGTTCGATTCATATAGTAGCGTGCTTCTTCCGGGCGAGAAATTAATATGCCATTCATAAAGCGCTCCGTTCTTCTCCGATGTAACATGAGTCAGATATTTGCAAGATTGCACATGAATTCGAGTTTAAATTTATACTGGTCTGCCTGTGAGAAAATGATTGGCGAGTGTTTTGAATGGTCATGACGCACGCGACTCCGGCGAGCACAATGGACGGACCTACAATGCAAGGTAAAGGTTATTGTATCCCAAAGCGATCCCTATGTACCATAACGACCCCAAAAAATACATGTTTTCAATGTGAGCCATTCAATGCTACCAGATATGTATAGGTATTTGACCTTCACAAAAAGCCGTAAATTCACCGTGCAGTTACTTCAAAACCTTCCAACCTATTCAGCTGACCCAATAATTAATGATAGCTACGCCAAATCACTGCCCGAATATTTCTGGCACAAGTGTTATAATGAAATGTTTTCTTAGCCAAAATCTTTTCCTAAATTTATCTGCCACATATTGAACAATATTGTATTTTAGTTGGATGATATACATATCAACCGTATTTAATTTTATTTTATTTTATTTAGAAATTTAATTCAGGCAACAAGGCCCATATTACAAATACCTTACAGACTAACATACATATGTATTTTATAAACTTAAAACTAAACACTAGTTATTTAGTCGATAAAACGACGTGGCTCCGTTGCATCGGCTGCTCCTGTGTCGGATTCGGCAGTTTGCCCCGGAACCTCCGAAACACGACACCCGAGATAGATTTAATGATACGGCACTCGAGTAATTTCCATTTAACAGCATAAACGTTCCTAATTATAGTTTTCCCGTTTACTTTAGTGGTTCCTATTCTTACTTAACAACTGTTTTACCATTGATGCAATTTTGTAATTAATTACTAACTGTCTTTGCTGCTGAAAATGGATAAAAAAAATCTGATAGCTACAGATGATACTGAGAAATATGAAGTTATTTTATTAAATTGTACAACGCGACTTAATCGCTCCACCGATAATTATCCGAAAGCAATATTAGGTAACTACAAGGACTGACCCTGAAGTTGCCAATCTTGTCCGCCAGCATGCCGGCGAGCGGTGGCAGCACGATCGCCACGACGGGAGTCACGGCCGACATGATGGCCGTCTCCTCCACGTTGATGCCCAGCTCGCGCATGTGGATCGTCAGGTACGGGTACAGCACGAACAGTGCTATAACAAAAAGAGCTAGTTCATCTTCTTACTTTTATTTTGTACTAAGTAGAACCTCGCATAATAGCACAAATCTCAAGGAAAACGCCAAAAAGTTCGTGTCAATGAGTAGAGGTCTCGATTTACAGAGGTAAAACAAATGAACAATTCACATTAGAGAGGTAAAAAAAAATTTGGTATATAGCTGGATTTATACAATATTTTGTCGTTCGTCTTCGAGTTACATAGGTATGTTTAGTAAATAAATATTTTGCGTCACGAGTTCAGCGAGTGATTTAAATAATTCAGAAATCTTGAGCGTAGCGAGATGCTACGCTCTTTTATATTTAACTTTCATTTTTCGAATTGTTAGCAATTAAAGAGCCTTTCGAATAAGAGGCAGTTATGTAGGTAGATGTATTTTATAGATAAATGTAGGGACAAACAATGTCTGCTAATGCTTACAAAAAATACGATGTCTAATCTAAACTCGAAGATATCAATAAAAAACTACCGGATTCAAAGTCATAATCATAAGGTCAAGTTTAAGTTTAATGAATATATACGTTTGCTAGCTATGTTATTCTGTTCAGTGTTAGCAAAAGGTAAAGTAATTTTTCACAGTTCCGCAAGAATTTAGAATAATTTAGAATAATAAAATAAGCATAATTATTATGCTTATTAATAAAAAAATACACTTCTAAAAACTATTGTTTTATTGTAGGGTTCCATCAAGTATTTCGCTTTCCAAAAGGGTTCCGTCAAAAAAAATATTGAGAACCGCTGAATTAGGTATATTCCTAATGTAGGGAAAAAAACTAAATATTTAAAAAAAAGCTATAAGATGAACCCGGTTAGGGTACTAAAAACAAACACGGGTTTTCCCCTCCATTCGTATCTAAGTACCTAAGATACGAAAACGTACCGAATGGTGGCGCCTGTTAACGTAAATACTTACTACGACATAATATACCTAATATACCTATGTTAAAATTATATCCTACATTTGACCCCTGTATAGTCGATAGTTGCAACTTTTATTAACAGCTGTTTAACATACTCACTTGAAGCATGAACGAAAAATAATATCTTGAGAGGTATCAATTTCTTTTGTTTGAGATCGTCGGTGATCCGTTTGAAGAACGAGCGTACGAACTTCATGTTGAAATATTGAATGATTATAGTTTGAACAGAAATGTATTCGATCTTATTTCCACAGGAGGCGAGCCTCCTCCGTGGGGTTGTTCTTCCTCAACCGACGTCCCTCATGTAAGCTTGATCTTTTGTGGTCGTACATTAAAGCAGATTTCACGCAGTTTGAGAACCTGAAACAATGAAAAGTTTATTACTTTCTTCACCATCATAATAGAACCATATAGAGCGCAATTAACTTAAATACCGAACCCATTACGACCAGTTTGATATTTATTATTTGCAAACTGCAGATCTTAATTAATTCTGAACGTAAATGTATAATTAATAACAGATAGGTATTTTACAATGCAATACCAATTAAAATTTATACATAGGTACACATGTCACACACAAGAAGTAAAATAAATACCTACTTATACCTATACGTACGAATAGATAGAGCTGTTAGTTAAAGCAGTCTAATTGAAAATAAGGGTTCCGTTTTTTCCTTTTGAGGTACGGTACCCTAATACATAATTTAATTTTAAAAAATTATCATAAACCCCCTTGAGAGTTATAACGACTATTACTCCCTGTTCGTGAAAATGCAGCCTTTACTTGCAAGCTTAGACCATAAATGCTCTAAGCTTGCAAGTGTGATAAATAATGTGTTTAAATTTATTCTAAGCTTAATAGCATCGATCGCAGACGTTTCTGTTAAAAATATAAATTAATGTGTTTATGTCCTTGTAATTGCGATAATGAAGGCTATTTTAGTCACAAAATGGACATCCAACGTGTTTTGATTACGGTCTAAGCTGATGGTATAATCAAGGTGCACTAGTGCGTGAATGACGGTGTTTTTGATACGACCGCGTCCAATTTTATGATTTCACGGTTATATCATACATAGGTATACGATGTACCTACAAAGATAATTAAGTTTTGGACAAATTTAATAACTGGCCACCATCCGACAAAGTCACGCCAATGTGTATGACAGGTATGACATGGCTGACATTAAGTAGTTATCTGACAGGTTACGGCTGTCAAACGGTACGAAGATGTCATCCCATGAAAATTCACATTTTTCCCACGCCGTGTGTTGTGATCGTTTGTATTCGCCCACCACGTACTTCGCTCAAAGCCACAGGACATACAATGATCAAGTCATCATCTTCCTCGCGTTGTCCCGGCATTATGCCACAGCTCATGGGAGCCTGGGGTCCGCTTGTAGAGCTATTTCTCTACTATAACTACTAGAGTCTGTTCGGAAAGAGAAGAGTCGTGGAATGTATTGGGCCCCATACATTCCACGACTCTTCTCTTTCCGCACAGACTACGAATTTTTGACTTCCTCCTTTTTCAAAGTCGGCTACAATTGTGAAATACACACAGGGATCGTGTTTTTTTTTGTTGTTTGTAAAATAGTTCTATATATCATATGACATATCTATCTATTCGTATATCCTCCAACCATAACTACGAGTAAATCACTGTGTGAGGTATATACCTCACACAGTGTCATATGTATAAAAAAATGTTTTTACTTTTTATTTTAGGAATCCAATATATTTGTGACTGTTTAAGCGCCAGCATATCTTGCAGGTTGGTAGTGTATTGTTAGGTGTAGAGTGCAGATAATCGAAATCATTAGTAATAACAATGCTATTAAGAAATCGTGAACTACCCAGATTTAAATAGGAACATTGAGAGTTATAATTTTAATGGTGCATTTGGTCACACGAATGTGCTGCGAACAATAGGCAGGAACAATGGCATCTTGAAACAGCTCATAACAATCTGCTCCTATATGTGTACGAAACGAACACGCATACGCATGTCCGCGGACGAGTCGCTCACTGAACCGCTATTCCTTTATTTAGGCTAGGAACTCGATCAAACATATAGCACAGTAGGTAGTCGAAGTCGACGTGACCTGTCTAGTCTTATTAGAAATCATGAACTAAAACTAGTAAATAAGTTCATCGTCATCTAAATGGCTGGGGCCCATTTGACTTGAGAAACGGTGACGAGGCATTATACCTACTACCTACCGCAATAGGTTCCTATATACGGAATACCGTTAACGTCATGATCACACACACATAATATGATATATATTATTTGTTAGTTTCAGCCACCATACCATAGGATCCATCTCATAGGATCAGGTGAATTTTCACCCCATCAGCCCAAACCGAACAGTTTGCCTGATATTAGCCCAAACTAACGAAACCTTTTTTGCCCAATCACAGGCACATATGTATAGGTACTCGTACGTACGTATGTACGTACATACATATAATTATTGAATCAATACATACTTAAATGACATTTTAACGGTAGAGTATGTCGATGAATAAACTACCATTTTGCTCCCTTGTGGCTCAATCTAATACATATTTGTATATCTTTAACTATAAGTACATACTACCACGCCACTGCAAGTTGAACAAACACATGTTCCAAATAGGGAAAAAACAAGATGCGACATGCAGGTTCTGCCAGGAGTCAGAGGAGACTGCTATGCACATTCTCTGTTCCTGCGGACCACTAATGTCCAAAGGAAGTACCTACCTAGGGCGACACATACTGGAACCCTATGCGGTACAGAGCATTACGATTACGGCCCAAAGAATCTGGAATTTCCTGGATTCAACGGGCATTAGTAGTGAACTTTAAAGGGCGTTACATTAGATCACAGCTTGGTCGAAGTGGCATCCAAAGGCCCACAACACCCCCAATAATAATAAATAATAATATGTACTACCACGCCGCGTACTACCTACTAATTCAAAACCGAGACAGATACCGACATAGGTCACAGTGACAACCTAAGAACTTAAGTAAATATTTTCTTCTGATAAGGTTGTAAGAGGTGTTCTGAAATTTTCACTTCTGTGGACAATACAACCAAATTTAACGAGTCTGATACATATTAGATATCCCGTTTTTCTTATTTGAGTGTCTAGTACTGAAAAAAATTATCCCGCCTGTAAAGGTGTAGCGTAAATATTAAGCTTTAGGTTCCATTAAATTTGCGATGTCTACAGGAAAGACGCGAACGAGTTTGCTAAAAAATGTGTGTGACCCAGGTGTGTATGTATATTTATTTACAGTGGTTAAATTATGTTGTTCATGTATACCTTATCTTCGTACTTAATGATTAATAATTAAGTGTTAAAACATGCTTGAAGACGAAGACGTGCCGGAATGTAGAGTCGGGAGAAGTAATCTCTACAAATTATTAAGTAGTCACATTGTTCGCTATTACATCTGACACCTGCGGCAACTGTGTAAGTAATCAATTACTTACACAGTTGGTGCCAAATACGATGTCAATACTTTTGCGCGTTATTCCATTCAAACAACGGGACTATTTTGATACTTTCTTTTAAATAAGCTGTCAATGTCCGTTAAAAATGTAGGTAATCTAACCCACGTCGTGAAATGAATCGATTTCGATTGGCAAACATTTTCTCAGTAGTCATGCAGTAGTCACTCAGTAGTACTCGTAGATTTTATTTGTAATACTTTACCTAGGTATTAGTATATTCCTCGCGTTGGTGTGGTGAACATTTTTGTGTTTCACTCGGTAGCAAAGTTTGTTAACCCTCGTTCCTTAAAACCCTCGCAATGCTCAAGATTCCACTTTTCGAAAAAAATTGAAGTACCTAACCTGTAAGAAGTGTAAGAACTGTACCTACGATACGAGCACTTCAGTTTTAAGTAAACCATAAATTTAAATTAAAGTAGTTATTATAGTGTAAGGACTCCAAAATCACTGACTATAATCTGATGAATTGATTTCACGCAATAAACAAATGAATAAAAATAAAAAACAATTATTGTCAAGCAACTAAGTCAAATAGCATACAAAGTATAAGCCCTGCTAATCATAATATATTATGATATTATTATATTGCAATTATTATATTGCAATAAGTAACTTGATTCACCGTCTCACCAAGTAGCCAGGTCAACTGTGCAAATCTTAAGCAATAACAACTTTACATTTCTAAACAATTTCCCTAGCTATTAAGTGTACCTACGTAAGTTATTTATAGTACCAGCATAGCATTCCTACATTTCTCTTAATTTAGAACCTAAGTCCTGGTAGACCGGTTGGTCTAGGAGCCTGCTGTGTAACTGTGAAACAAGTAGGTTCAAATCTGCCCTCTACTTACATTAAATTAAACAGTAGTTTATGTAGGTATGTATCAAGTTAATTGGTATGTATACTTAGGTACGGTTATACGTAAAGGTATATATGTATGTATAATGTATGTTAGTATGTAAGGACACCGTTCTCTTGTATATTGATCAAGTTCATATACGGGGGGTTTTTTAAAACTTCTTACTTATACTGGGTCAAGCAGATCTTGTCAGTAGAAAAAGGCGGCAAATTTGAAAAATTTAGGCGCGAAGGGATATCGTCCCATAGAAAATTTGAATTTCGCGCCTTTTTCTACTGACAAGATTTGCTTGACGATCTATAGATAGAATAGATTTAAATAAATAAATAAATACAGGTTGTTCGGTACATCGTTTGCCAAATTCAAACGGCAGATAGGTTGAGTTATTTTATGACGTATTAAAAAAAACTACTTACTAGATCTCGTTCAAACCAATTTTCGGTGGAAGTTTGAAGCATGGTAATGTACATCATATATTTTTTTTAGTTATACCATTCTCTTATTTTAGAAGTTACAGGGGGGGGGGGGCACATATTTTACTACTTTGGAAGTGTCTCTCGCACAAACTATTCAGTTTAGAAAAAAATGATATTAGAAACCTCAATATCATTTTTGAAGACCTATCCATAGATCTATAGAGACCTATCTATAGATACCAGTGGCGGCAAACATATCCATAGGCAAGCCGGGGCTAATTTGGCTTACATATTTCCTTTAGAACTCTGCTCAAACGTCCAAAAGCAGGCAAGCCGGTGGGAATCGGCTTTTATGGACGCGCCGCCACTGATAGATACCCCACACGTATGGGTTTGATGAAAAAAAAATTTTTGAGTTTCAGTTCTAAGTATGAGGAACCCCCATAATTTATTGTTTTTTTTTGTGTGAAAATCTTAATGCGGTTCACAGAATACATCTACTTACCAAGTTTCAACAGTATAGTTCTTATAGTTTCGGAAAAAAGTGGCTGTGACATATGGACGGACAGACGGACAGACAGACAGACAGACATGACGAATCCATAAGGATTCCGTTTTTTGCCATTTGGCTACGGAACCCTAAAAATAGGCCATGGTTTTTTTTTACTACTGCGCAAATAACAATTTGAAATTTGCGAAAAACTGGCATAGAGCTGAAAAAAAGAACGTGCGCAATTTTTTATTCCAGGCATGAGAAGATAGCAAATTACTCAACCATCTGCCGTTTTAAGTTGGCAAACGATGTAACCAAACACCCTGTATAATATAAGGTACAAAAACGTCAAAAACAATAAATGAAAACAACCTAAAATGACAATTAATCTAAATATAGAAAGAAAACTACACTAAACTAAACTAAATCTAAAAAGCGGCCAAGTGCGAGTCGGACTCGCCCATGAAGGGTTCCGTATTTAGGGGATTTATAACGTATTAAAAAAACTACTTACTAGATCTTGTTCAAACCAATTTTCGGTGGAAGTTTGCATGGTAATGTACATCATATATTTTTTTTAGTTTTATCATTCTTTTATTTTAGAAGTTACAGGGGACACACATTTTACCACTTTGGAAGTGTCTCTCGCGCAAACTATTCAGTTTAGAAAAAAATGATATTAGAAACATCAATATGATTTTTGAAGACCTATCCATAGATACCCCACACGTACACGTATGGGTTTGATGAAAAAAAAAATTCTTTTAATTCAGTTCTAAGTATGGGCAACCCCCAAAAAAATTGTTTTTTTTTTTCAATTATTGTGTGAAAATCTAAATGCGGTTCACAGAATACATCTACTCACCAAGTTTCAACAGTATAGTTCTTATAGTTTCGGAAAAAAGTGGCTGTGACATACGGACGGACAGACGGACAGACGGGCAGACAGACAGACAGACAGACAGACATGACGAATCTATAAGGGTTCCGTTTTTTGCCATTTGGCTACGGAACCCTAAAAAGACCCCTGCGCCAAGGTTCCGAAAATAATGCTGGCTGCGTTACCCCGCTGAACTACCAGACTGATGCGTTGAGCCAGGTAACTGTTGCGTTCCTGAGTCTCTTTGAAAGGTCTCCAAAGAGATTCAGAGCGGCAGGACCCTATCGGAGTACTTACGAGTACTTATAACTTATAATGTTTATATACCGTTATGTCTCACCTTTGGATTATGTTGGTCCGAAATAAACAATTTTTTTTTTACCTATGTATTTTTTTATGTGTAAGTTAAATTTGTCAATATGATTCGGTTTTTATGATGTGGATGACATCATTGGCTATTTTAAACCGACCTTATAAAAAGAGGAGGATTGTTTGCGTCTAAACGTGTATTTAGTCGGTTCGAGTTAATGTTTTTGATAGTTTTATTTAACATTAAACACGTGAGATGATAGATAAATGTTATTGTGATTTTAAATAAAAAATCTTCAGCCGGCCGCCCCAGGCATGGGGCCAGGGTAGCCGGCTGTATCTATCGCGGTATGGAAAGACCGTCAACTAATCCTGATAGATTAGCTGAGCTGACGGTCGGTCTTTCCATACCGCGATACTTAGCTGATGCTTACAATACATATTTCAAACTGGTCTTTTTTTTGTATGTTTTATCAATGTGTTTACCAGCGGCAACTAAACCCTACATATAAAGAGCAATCTAGATTTCCGAATGCAAAGGAGTTTGTATACTAAGTATTATTTATTCAATTACTATATAATATTAGCTCTGCCCGCTACTATTACGCGCTGCCTATAAGGCACACTAACCCATTAACCCTGTGTCAACGTGTACTGGTAACCATGGTAACTCCAGGTTTAAACGGTTAACCCCGGGTTAGTGGAATGGTGCCAGTGGGACTAAGTGGTTAAACTGCCCCTCATCCCTCACCCTCAGTAGGTTTTACATAGGTAAGTATACGTGATTATATTAAGTGATTATCTTTTACAATCAGTAAAAGTATTAGTTACCTAACTAGGTACATAAATTTCATTTTACTTCTTTTGTAGAGCTTAAAAAGAAAGTACCTAATGCTTTATTTTAATGGTGCTGGAGATAAATGGTGGTTGGTAAAATTATGGAATAACAACTTACCGTAGTTTAAAATTAGGAAACCTTATCATACAACAACGCGATAACTATTTTCACACTGAAGGAAATGTTCTGAAACTGCCTTCACGGATAACTCGAGGGTTTCTGCACGGATTCATAAATTTTGAGATTCATTAAACATGGTTTTGATTATTGTTATGTTTTTAAAGAAACGTAAATAAATTTCGTATGGCGAACGTCGCGGGCGCGGCGTTTTTCGCGTTGAGTTGCGCGCGTACGCGGTTGGAAAGTTTGCACAGCACTAGCGACGCTAGCGCTGCTGCGAGGCTCCCCTCTCGCGCAGGAAGCCTATTGACTAACAAACTGCAAGCGAGCATTGGCCTCAGCATATATATAATTTCCAATTACTTCTCGTTTTTACGGACCATGGCTACACTTATAGTGGTTCCTCTGACACAAATACTCGGTAGATGTAAGGCAGCACAGCGCTGCGACATCGACTCTTGCGCCCATTTATCATAACATCAACAACGGATCCAAGCCTCTTAACGCAGTGAAAGGTTGCTTTGCTTTTCTATGCAGGTAAACCAGACCTGCTAGCATGAGATGCGTTCTCGCGCGCGACTCCATACATCTAGCGCGACTTCAAGTATGGACTCGCGCGCGAGAACGCAACTCAATGCTAGACCGCCTGTGGTACTTTTAGTACTAACTCGCAAAGCCTGTTATGTTTTCAATTTCTCGCGACTGACATTAGACATAAATTATTAGTTTTATCTACTTATTTAGCACCGGTCTACCAGACTGCCATGTAAGTATTACCTACTACGTAAAGTAACTAGGTGTTTTTGTGTTCGTCTTTGACATTGGGTAAGGGCACCATATTAAGCATAGATAAACACGTATTGAATGGTTGTATGCAAAGTTTTATGGCAGCAGTAAGATTATGTACGACCTACGTTATGATAGGCAGTTTTGCAATTTGTAACCAAGGTGCGTTTCTCTATAGGCACACAATACGAGTAGGTACTTACACCCACTAACCAAAAAAATAAAAGTAACCTGTAGGTATCATATAACTGTATTAGTTAAGGTTTTAAGTAACAAAAAAAGGTCAAACCTTTTTTTGCTTGATTAAAGCATGAAACTTGGCACAGTTGTTCCTTATATCAAAATAAGCCGATTAAGATCGGTAGCCCGAGGGACCCCCCGCTTAAGCCCGAGAGGGGGGGGGTCAAGTAGCGCCCCGCCCGGCTTCATTCTAAAAATTCTAATAGGCCCCGTTTAGCTAATAGGTCATATTTGGTATCAATTTCGGATAAATCAATAACGTAGAATTCATTTCTGGTATAAAAAATTGCAATTTGTTGAAAAAAATAATAAAAAAACACAAAAAATCTAATTTTTCAAGTATAATTTTTGTTTTTTATTTATTGTCAAAATTAAACTGCTTGGTTTTTCTACATACAAAAAATATGACGATAAAGACTATTTAATGTAGATTTTAAAAACATAACTTTTACTTACCTTTATGAAAAAGAAATTGCATTAAAAAACATATATCGTCCCGCGCCGGTGAATATCTTGTTACCGACATAGGCATCGATATAGACAACATCCGAAGTACACACTCTGGAGACCGACTAAATGTGTTGTTTATTATTGTAGATCATATATTAAAGATAGAAAGCCGTACATAATATTTGATTAGAAAAAAAATGTGTCGTTCAGTGAAAAAAGGGACCTTGGAAAAATGTTTCATAGAGCCTCTCTTTTGTATAGAAGCATAGTTAATTTCAACCACTCCATGGACTCCATGGTCCCTGTTTTCAATGAATAAGAAGTAAACTGTAAGTATTATTTAATCTACTTACTTATTACATTATAGAATAATTTGCCAGTAACTGGCCGCTTTAATAACTAGCCGCTCTAAACTAAAAATGAATTCTATTCACCTATAAACAGAATTCATTTTAGTATAAGGTTCCAAAAACTGGCCAGCTTTCAATAACTGGCCACTGGCTAGCCTAAACAGAATTTTTGGTTTTGGGTGGCCAGTTACTAAAAGTGGCCAGTTACTGGCGAATTACCCTACCACACTTTAATTTTGCGTCTTGTGTCGTAATACAGTTCCTTCCCCAGACACATAAATGCGTACATTTCATCATTCATGTAGTTGCATCGCGTTTTTTATTCCTGTTTGCATTTACTTCTGGTCAGTTTCAACCATATTCTGACCAAAGCAGGTGTCAGACCAGTGTGGAACCCGTCGTCTGCTTCTTGCTTCCATTGCCAAGAAGTCTGACGGACTGAGCAAGTTTGACGACGAACTAACGTCTGAACCTAAACATCAACCCCTCGGTACACTGCGCGTAATAGGGCATTTATATGGCTCCCTTTTGTTAGAAGTAGGTATACATTATGGAATTTAATAATAAAATAATTTAGCAGTGACTTAATCTCATAGAACAGGTATAACATTATACAACTCTTCATTTCAATATCCCGGTATAACTTGCCTTCTTCAATATTGCACTTATTACCGATCATATAATAACATTTTAGTATTTTAGGGGAATGCTTTTAGCCACTGCTATTGCTCCATCTTGTAAGAGCTTGAATCCTTGTAGTGGTTTGGATGAACTCTGAACAGATTCCATGCTTCGAATTCACTTTTTCTCCCCTTTCCACTGAATGCTCGAAACAGGGGTAAGACTTCCGCTCTTTTAGGGTAAATAAAATATAGTTTACTTAGCTTATAGAATAGATAATTTTATTAGCTTAAAATATAATTCCCTGACCTGGATGAAATGGTGTGTCATGTGATATAATTGTGTTTTCCACTGTGTCAACGTGAGCCCACAATTCCTGTAGTTGGGGAAATATTCGTACGCATGAATCTAGTCTAGCTGCTATGACTACGTTCGTGTCTACTGTGCGTATCAATACCTTGCAATGACTGTTTTACAGCATCTGCAACTAGGGCCATCATATTAAATGAATCGGACTTTTCATGGTTCTTGGAGTATTCGGAATCTCACGAGGAACATTACTTGTGACATGTTTCTCTACACAATTTCGCGATGGCATAAATAAGGACTTTTAACTCTTCGAAGTTTTGTCAACACAGTGTCTCAAAATAATTTACCTAGTGGTAAAGAAATGAGTTTCACTAAAAGATGGTTATAAGTGAAGCTTACCGTCATGGTAAATTAAACTCTAATTTATTTCTATCGGGCCCTGAAAAACCAGGAGTCGTACTCGTATTCCAAGCATTCTCTCGATCGACCTAATATGTAATACTGTAAGCTCAATAAGACTTGTGATGTGGGTACTACATGATATATATCATATATATTTGATACATACACTCAAAACATCCATAGGTAATTCAGGAACAAGTATTCACGATAAACAGACAAATAAATGCCTTCTAGAATTTGAACCCGGGTTCCCCATTTAATATAAGGTGTATAAAAGTGAGATCTAAGCATGGACCCTTTTTAGCCTGGCCGATACAAGGATTCAAGCTCCTACAGGATGGAGCAATATCAGTAAATAAATAGCATTCGCCAAAACTTTATTATACCTTTATATGATGATAGGTGAAATAACCTTGTAAAGCAAAGTAAAGTGATACTTACAGATAAAGCCGTTGCTAAATAATTAAAAAATGCCCGAAATAATTATTTACATGAATCGACTACTGAAATAGAAGCAGCCTTATCAGGATAGGATTATATGTTTGGGGTCAGACTTTAGTTCCTCTTTAAACTTGCTCAGTCCGTCTTCTTGGGAATGAAAGCAAGGAGCAGACGACTGTTTCCAAACTGTTCTGACAACCCTACTGTGGCCAGAATATGGTTGAAACTGACATATATACGTGAATGACGAAATGTACCCATTCATGTGTCGGGGGAAGGAACTGTATTAATACACAAGACGCAAAATTAAAGTGTGGTATAATGTAATAAGCAAGTATATTAAAGAATACTTACAGTTTACTTCTTATTAATTGAGAACAGGGACCATGGAGTCCATGGAGTGGTTGGCACTAACTAAATACGAGTATGCTTCTATACAAACACGAGGCTGGCTGTGATAATTTTTTTAAGGTCCCTTTTTCACTGAACGACACATTAAAAAAAATTGTACGCTTTTCTATCTTTATAATAGAATCTACAACAATAAACAATACATTTAATCGGTCTCCAGAGTGTGCACTTCGGATGTTGTCTATATCGATGCCGATGTCGGTAAAAAGATATTCACCGGCGCGAGACGATATAAGTTTTTTTTATGCAATTTTCTTTTAATAAAAGTTAGTAAAAGTTATGTTTTTAAAATCTGCAGTAAATAGGCTTTATTGTCATATTTTTTGTATGTAGAAAAACCAAGCAGTTTAATTTTGACAATAAATAAAAAACAAAAATTACACTTGAAAAATTAGATTTTTTGTGTTTTTTTATTATTTTTTTCAACAAATTGCAATTTTTTATACCAGAAATGAATTCTACGTTATTTATTTATCCGAAATTGATACCAAATATGACCTATTAGCTAAACGGGGCCTGTTAGAATTTTTAGAATGAAGCCGGGCGGGGCGCTACTTGACCCCCCCCCCTCTCGGGCTTAAGCGGGGGCTCCCTCAGGCTACCGATCTTAATCGGCTTATTTTGATATAAGGAACAACTGTGCCAAGTTTCATGCTTTAATCAAGCAAAAAAAGGTCATTTCACTTAACACCCTCACTATATGTACTTAGTACCTACACGTCAGTTTATTTCTATTACATACCTACATCCAGGTAGGTGGCTATTAGTAGGGAGGTAAATTATCACACCATCAATGTTCTACAATTAAACCTACGTATTTATTTTACCTATTATGAATATTATGATAAAACCACTCTGTTATAATCAAAACAATAATAAAAACAAGAACATTGACGGAAACGAGATACTGCCTAATTCAAAAACGCTGAAGTAGATGGCCTGCGCCACAGTCACAGTCTCTCGCAGTGGCGGATTTGCTCTAAGGCCCAGTAGGTCCGTGCCTAGGGCGGCAAGACATTAGGGGCGGCAGTCTACACATATGGGTGCTGAGAGAGGGGCGGCTAGTAGTCAATGTTGTCATTACAGGGCCTGGGGCCTAGGGCGGCAAAGACTGCAAATCCGCCACTGGTCTCTCGGCAAGTTTAGGGTCTAGGCATGATACCAACAAGACACTAAAAGTTGTTAGCGGTTACCAGCTCGAACTATGTTCCTCAGGGAGACAGGGATTGGACACTCGTACTAACGCGAAATCGGAGATCTAATTTAATCATACGCCTTATGGCGAATAACATCTTTGGGCCGGCGACTGTGCAAAGAGGATACTCTGCGTCACATACTTTATCTATTACCAAGTGAATTATGAACATACTTCACACAACACGACTACAAAAGATCAATCATGGAATACTTAGGTACCTAATGCCAGCGAATTGCGAGTGTGGCGTGGCGTGGTTATGATGAGGCAGAACTGTGCTGGTTATGTGACTCAGTATGGTTTTAAAACAGTCAAACAATGTATTGTATATTCAAACAAAAAAACTGAATCGACAAAAAAATCAACTTAAAAAAGCCTAAGCCTGCTCACAAAATTTCACGAAAATCTGTTGATAATTGCGAAATGTAAAGCTGCCCCCGTAGCACGGTCGCGTTTATATCGCTTGTCACCATGCCTGTCGCACGTTCTAACAAGTATGTAAGTGCGAAAGGGACGCGCATAGTGATAGGCGATAAACATGGAACCGTGCGGAGCCCGCGAACATCCTGACATACTTACGAAAGCATTTTGCCCAAGCTGAAACGGAGACCTTCGCTGACGCTCGGCCAACAAAGACAAAGTTTATAGATTCGGTTTATTTTATAATGACACAGCACCATAAATGAAGTGAACTCGGTTTTAACGGTAGGTATAATAGGTATTTTACGTTTTTCTACAGTGCATAATAAGGAAGTAAGTGTGTGTACTCCGTAAGTGCTACATTTTGTAGGTCAACATAGGCGCAGAAAGTTTCAAAAAGACAAGTGAAATAGCCATAGGGCCCATAGGTCGCACGTAAAACAAACCAACTAATCAAGCACTCCTTGTTGGCGAGCGATGCCGGAACGGCAAGCCGAATGGCGTCTGCGTCACATCCCGTTATTATGGAAATGGTCCTGACAGTGGTGACGTCCGAACGGCTAATAAAGGTGTCACTGCAATATGGTGGCAACTCCTATACGTTCCTTACCTACTTATACCTACTTGTGCTTTATTGATTGTCATTCCTTATGCCATGAATGAACAACTAAAAAACCTGACTATACTTACTTAAAAATACCTTAAGGTTAGAAATTGGTTCTTAATATTCCTACCTAGGTACCTCAATTTTGAATTATCTTCAGGCGAAAAGTTCAACCTGCCCCTACTATGAGAATCCCCCCCGTAGTTTAGAGCTGCCAAAATGCGAACGTAGGTATAGTACGGCTCTTCTGAGGTGAACTTTTCGCTTCAAACCGTAATCTTTCAAACAAAGGCCATTGTCTCTATTATCGCAAAAGCGCTTGCTCCCGACTTGGCACGTGCCAGTACAACATTCATATTGAAAAACAACCGGTATCGTCATAGTATTAAGGTTCAAATTTAATGTCACTGATATTCTGTATATTACGTTTTGGTAGTGTAGGACGATAGACCGCCCCGAAGCGATACGGCACTCATATTATTTTGATACTTAGTGTGGTGTTAAAAATGAAACACGGTTATTTATGATAAAGCGTTGTATATTTGTTATATAACAAAATCTAAGGTAACAATGTAAATTTAAGATTAATAAGTTTAACATAGGTATAATCAAAATTTTTCCGTGTAGGTATATAAACAGTTATACGTACTACTAGATAAAATCGTGTCATAAAAAATCAGATATAATCAATTTCTTTCTTATATTATAACCGACCTTTCTTCTGACCGTTGACACGTGACGTTTTGTTAGAAAAGCTGTACGCTTTAAAGCTCCACGTTTGCCTTATCAGTGTTTTTATTGTTACTATGCGTCGGCATCACATGAGGTGCTAATTTCACAGTATCGTTATTTTAAAGATAAGAAAAAATAACAATGCTTGCAGCTGCACCTTTGTAAATTATTACATTTACCACCGCAAGCTAATAATTTAAATAAAACAATATAATAAATAACCGCGTTTCATTTTTAACACCACACTAAGTATCAAAATAATATGAGCGCCGTATCGCTTCGGGGCGGTTTATCGTCCTACACTACCAAAACGTAATATCTAGAATATCAGTGACATTAAATTTGAACCTTAATACTATGACGATACTGGTTGTTTTTCAATATGAATGTTGTACTGGCACGTGCCAAGTCGGGAGCAAGCGCTTTTGCGATAATAGAGACAATGGCCTTTGTTTGAAAGATTACGGTTTGAAGCGAAAAGTTCACCTCAGAAGAGCCGTACTATAAAGTCTATTGTTTTAGTCTAAGTACCGAATGAAAAAATAGACTTTAGGTAGGTACCTCCGCTTTGCCATACAAACAAGAAACGCCTGAAATTATTATAAGAGCATTTTTTCGCAAATATTTAACTTAACCCGATGAATGCCCGATGAAGTCGGACGATTCGCTTTTTCAAATATTGAAAAAGGTTGAAATTTGAAACCATCCAGAAGTAGATACGGTTATAAACTGCCACCATTGCCAGTCAACAGCAGGACACGTCTCCCGCGCGTGCACTATCAATACTCGCTTCAATTATATTATTTATATCGCGCCATAGGGCGATGTCACACTCGGCTCGTGCCAACCTTGCGATTCACTGTGACTTTTTTTATATTTACACCTATACAGCACCCTTTACCCTTATAGCCTAAATTAAGTCCAAAATGTGTCAACAGACGGCTGTGGACGTCATCGGAAACTCTTGCCAAGGACACAGAATAAATAATAGTACTATGTACTCACTCTCTAACAAAACGCGTCTGTTACGATCACTTTTAGCTACCTGTAGCAAAGCGACGAAATGGCGGAGTGAGACACGCCTGCCAAGGATGCCAACGACGGCTACCGTCAACTTCGCTAATGCAATAGGGACTTACGCGGGACTCCGTAAAGTTCAATTTGGCTGAAATAATCGCGATCGCCTGGCGACCAGGCATATTCCTTCGCCGTCTGGCATTTAAAGGATTAAATACCTAAATATTTTGGGACCTTAAATTATACATGTCAACATAATTAACATAGTCACTATTTAAGCAAGCTACTACTAGTAATGAAAAATTTTAATAATCCAATGTAAATAAAAACCGGCAAACAATAAGACACTTCGTCATAAGAAAGAAATTCAAATACCTACCAATAGGAACTTAAAAATCTCGGTTTCTTCTTCATTAGTCATTCAAAAGTGATTATACCAAAAGTCCATTGTGTGAATTGGATTATGTCGGGCGGAGTTGGGCAGTTATTTAATAATAGACCAGATAAGTGAATTCCATGTATATTTCAATAGTTCATTCAGTGCACAAATTCGGAACTCAAATCAACTCAAATCTCGTTATTCAACATTATAATCTCATGAAAACATTGCAGCTCACTCACTCACTCTGTGCCAGTATAAAAGTTTAAGTAAACTGTAATAAGCGTATTGTATGAGGTTGCACAGATGACTAAAATAATAGACATGTAAAGTCAGTGATATGGCGCTACACATTTTAATTTAACTCGTAATCGGGTTGTTCTGACTACTTCAAAAAGTCGGCGAAATCCGAAAATCACGCTTATTTCCATCATATTAGAGTCCATTTTTGGAATTACCCGACATTTTGAACTTTTCGGAATACACCTTACTCTAATACTTTAAAACATATTACATACACATTTTTTACACACACGATTATTCTAAACTAAACTACGAACTAAATAGAAAAATCCCTTCCAAGGATGCTGGCGGCGTTGCCCCTTTGCACCGCCAGACTTAAACGCTGGGCAAAGAATGACTGCTCTGTGATCGCCCGAGACACCTATTAGTCGGACCGACACTTATGATTTTTGTCATGTCGGTCGACCATGGGCCGTCTTTCTATTGCAAACGCCGCAAACTCGTACTCGATCATTAGGAAAGCGTATTTGCGACGCTCGAGTCTGGGCCTGGTCCGCGGCGGTCCCGGGCTCCGGAGCCGACCCTTCTGTGGGACGGGGCCAGCGTATCGACGCAGGTAGCGTCCCACGCTAAAGGCCGGCCAAGACTCCAAGGAACCAGAGTGCAGCCGTCTGGTCTCTTGCCGTAGGTGGCAGAGAGGCCTGACGTAAGGAGGCGGTGCCACAGAATAAATAATAGTGCTACGTACAGAAGACTCACTCTAACAAAACGCGTCTGTTACGATCAGCACAGATATGGCCGCTAGGTGGCGACAGCGCCACGCGCGGCTTATGGCTTTCCCCAAAATTGGGGCCGAACGGATGTACTTTTAGCTACCTGTAGCAAAGCGACGAAATCGCGGAGTGAGACACGCCTGGCGGTGCTAAGGGCGCGGCGGATCAAGTCATTTAGGCATGCCGGTAGTCACCCTGCACTCATTTGGCAGTACAGATCGTGCCGTCTCAGCGCATCCACCGGCTTTCGCATTCTATCTCTTTTTTACTCAGTCTATTTAGTGCCTTTGCCAAATCCGTCTGCAGGTTAATTCCGTACGATTGCATTGCTGCATGATCGATGAAACAGCAGACAATATTAGCTAAGGTTGGTATTCCACATCTCCAATTTCTTGGTCCAATGTGCATTGCGTCTCACTCTCTCACAAAGCAAATTGTGAGATGCAAATACACATTGGACAAAGAAATTGGACAGGAGGAATACCATCCTAACGCTCTAGAATCGTCGGTATTATTCAAAATCTATAGTACAAGTTACTTTACTAATTTGTCAACAAAATATTCTAGTGAATTTCAATGGACTTCCAAAGCCATTGAAATTTCACTAGAATATTTTGTTGACAATAGTTCCAAAAATCTGTAATGTAATAATTGATATTTCTATAGAGTTGGCGTATTTATTTTGAACGGTTGCAGCGCCATCTCCGTCAAGGTTTGCGCGTTTTAAATTCTGACTTTACATGTCTATGGTATTATAATAATCTGTGGAGGTAGCAGTCTTTGTTCAGGAGTCCAGGATCTTGAAGAAGTACTCGACCTCGAGCAGGCCGTCCTCGGGCAGGTCGCTGCAGTGCACGGCGTTCTGCACCTTGGTCACGCCGAGCTTGGCGCGGAGCGTGTGCGGCCGAAGCAACCGAGCGATTTCCTGATAATTATTCATTTCATTTATTTGCAATCATAATGTTGTGTTTTACAAAATATACAGGATTACCTAGATACATGAGCATTTAGGGAGACATTATTTTACGTAAGTCAAGAGTATAAAAGTATACTGTCACTAATATCAGGTAGTAAACATTACTAATTAAAGCTATGGGGTTAAAAATCCCATTATTCATTATATAGGGTGCAGTGGCTGGTGTGAGTATTGTTACCATTGGACGAATAAATCAAGAACGACTGTGTGCGACTGACGAGCGACCGTTTTTACCATAATCGCATTTCTCCAATATCCAGGCTATTGCCAGATGGCGTCACTAACACATTCAGGTCTCAGTTCTATCAAGTTTAATGGGCGCTTAAAACTCTGGTTCCTTCCTGGTTCGGGTCGGGTTCCACAGCGCCATCTATTGAACGGAAGTTGAGTTATTTTGAACTATATAAATCAGGTCTTTGTTCCATCCCTTTTGTTCGACGCTTAAACCATCATAAAGACTCAACTTCCGTTCATTCTTATTATTCTTATTATTCAATTAAAAAACCGGCCAAGTGCGAGACGGACTCACGCACGAAGGGTTCCGTACCATTACGCAAAAAACGGCAAAATCACGTTTGTTGTATGGGAGCCCCACATAAATATTTATTTTATTCTGTTTTTAGTATTTGTTGTTATAGCAGCAACAGAATGACATCATCCGTGAAAGTTTCAACTGTCTAGCTACCACGGTTCATGAGTTACAGCCTGGTGTCAGACAGACGGACAGCGGAGTCTTAGTAATAGAGTCCCTTTGGAACCCTAAAAATTTAATAATATAAAAATTACCGGATCGAAAGGGCCGACCAACTTCCGAAACTCGACAGCTGTGTTGAGGGACTTGTCCTTGGCTTGCAGCTCCATCGCCACGCACGCGCCGCTCGACAACTCCTCCACCATGCCCTGCAACACAGATAATATATTCATTCATTCCACCAACAGGTATTGCCAAATTCACTCATTCGATGGAATTTACCTATGGTAAACGTTGTTACTGATTCTAGAAATATTACAAATATTTTTGGTACAAGCTTTTATCGCTGACTGTACTTTTTTTTTCCACAGACAACTAATACTCATCGAGACAATTCTAAAAACCCCAAACACAATTAGGTTCCGTTGTTTTATCACAGAGTCCCTATGACTACCTCCTGTCTCCATCATCAGATCAGCTCCATGGTACCATTGGTACCATAATATTGCATTGTCACCCGACTTACAGACGTATGCAAATTTTCAGCTTCATCGGAAACCGGGAAGTGGGTCAAATTTAACTTGCAAGATTTGATTACAGACCGACAATGGGACAGGTGAAACTAAATAAAAGCTTGTAATTAATGGAGATCTTGTGTTTTGCGGGGTGACAAGCTAATAATTATATTTCTGTATGGAGTTGCGACATATCACATAATAAAGGGGCACGACTTCATTTTTAGGGTTCCGTACCCAAAGGGTAAAAACGGGACCCTATTACTAAGACTCCGCTGTCCGTCCGTCCGTCCGTCCGTCTGTCACCAGGCTGTATCTCACGAACCGTGATAGCTAGACAGTTGAAATTTTCACAGATGATGTATTTCTGTTGCCGCTATAACAACAAATACTAAAAACAGAATAAAATAAAGATTTAAGTGGAGCTCCCATACAACAAACGTGATTTTTGACCAAAGTTAAGCAACGTCGGGCGGGGTCAGTACTTGGATGGGTGACCGTTTTTTTGCTTGTTTTGCTCTATTTTTTGTTGATGGTGCGGAACCCTCCGTGCGCGAGACGACTCGCACTTGGCCGGTTTTTTATTGAACCCTTTAGGTATGTAACATTACGTACCTTATACTCAGGCACGATGCCTTTGTAGACCTCATAGAACTCAGCGGCGTTAACCGTCTCAACGATGAGCATGTTGAGAGCGGAGACCTCGAAGCCCGCGTCGGCGATGGTCTCGAGCGCGGCGCCGAGCTTGCCGTCGCGCACGGCGTGCGGCTTCACCACGCACAGCGTGCAGTTGGACAGCGTGGCCGTGAGACGCAGCCGCGTGCTGAAGAAATATGCTATGTCCTAAAACATACATTTTAATATGGGGTTGGTCGGTGGAAGTGTTTTACAGATGGCGCCAGCATAGGTTTAGTAGTAGTAGTAAACTTTTTATTGTACAAAAATACATATTAAAAATAACAAAAAAATAGTAAGACGTACAAAGGCGAACTTATCCCTTTGAGGGGTCTCTTCCAGTTTTACCTGTGAGTCCTAAGATGCGAACTTATCCCTTTGAGGGATCTCTTCCAGGTTTACCTGTGAGTCCTAAGATGTGTCAGTCTTTTTTTTTTTGTTTGGATTCTTTAAGCCAAATATCTCATAGTTCTGTGTGAGTTAGCATATGTCTATGTTGTAAAAACCACCTGCCAATGTAAATATATATTATATAATTGTATGAATCACATACCTCTAAAGCATGTTCTGGAGTTGGTGATGCATGCACACAGTTTCTCACAGCATCAGATCCGTAGAGGGCTCTTATAGTACCAGGAGCAGCCTTCAGCGGGTCCATGTCACCAATGCATTCCTTACATGCTGCCACTGCATTATTCCCCACTAACTCCATGCCTATTACTAGTTGCCCTTGCATATATTCCATTGTATATCTGAAAATATAAATGACCCTTACAATTTCTCATTGCTATACTTCGTTTTTTTAGCATTAGAAATAGGGTAAACAATCTTGATGTGTCTTTTAATTGAAAAACACATTTTAAAAATAAGTTACGGTAAATATGTAACAATTATGAATCTAATACGATCTTTTATAGTCTTCTGCTTTCATAAGTAATACTTATTGATTTTTAAAAAGTGTTTTTCAATTAAGACATGTCAAAATCGCTTACCTTCTTTCAAGTTCTTTCTAATGCTAAAAAAAACGAACTATAGTCCAAAGTGACCCAGAGACAAATTGGGACACATTGGGGAAACAGTGGTTTGTAACCTTTGCAATATTGTCACTCTTGTAGCCTAACTGGAGATATTACACCCCCAAATAAAATTATTTCAAGCCATAAATACGAAAAATAGAAACTGTAGAACCATGAAAAGTTAAATAACTTAAAATGTGTTATGTTTATTATACCACAATGTGGTAATCTCATTAAAATTAACCCTTAAATGCATAGTGATGCATTTATACACACAACATAAACATCAAATGTTATGCATTATTAAACAAATTCTATTTATTCTTGTATATTATTTCAATAGTAAAACTAATAAATTTTCCGAATTATTACATAAATTTACGCAGTATTTTAATTTATAAAAGTTACATTTGTTTATAGATGAAATGTCGGAAAACTTGGAAAAACCTGGAAGTTGATGATTTTTAGTATGTGATTTTGGGCAGATTTTTCGGGGTTTGTAATTATTTTATATTTAAAAACTTTATCATAGGTATATCACAAATAGTGTACCTTTCTAATGGTAGTAAAAAATTTCATATATCTATTACTGAAAATTACATATTTACACTAACTACACTACCACTGATTTCGCAGTGAAAATCGAAGTTATATTTTTTTTACTATTTTTCCTAGAATCGGCAAACAATTATGTGATACATATATTAATTTCGGGCTAAAAGAAAAAGTCATGCATTTAAGGGTTAAATATGAGTCTGTAAACTGTCTCTTATCTTTTTTCTTTCTCAGCTTTGTACAGCAGTAAGTATTACTTGTTCCACACCTCTAAATGAGTAAGTCAATTTCCAGAAAAATAGTATGGACCTCTATGACTGTTCTGCTACTACAACCTTGATCTGATGTTGAGTAATAACAATATACTTATACTATAAGAACTTTATAAAACTTACGCATATGTAGGATCTGTAAGCATATGTCTATAAATAAAATTTATGTCATCTGCAGTTATGCAAGCTTTTTTCATTTTAGAAATGCGTAGTCCATGAGCATTCAATTGTGTGACAATTTTTCCAACAATGTTAGTTGGTATAGGTTTGATCATTGCAAATGTCCTGGAACAGTAATAAGTATTTATTTGTGGAATTTAGCAATTGGACAATATCAAGAGGATAGTATATAAGAGAGTTATGCGTTATACGTACACTTCCATATCTTTCTGTATTTTTTTTCTGGTGTCTTCGCAAGCGAAATCTACTATTTTAATAAGGCGTCCTAAAATTAACAGAGTACCACCAATACAAAACTTATCCAAACTAATGCCATTTACTTTTACCCTTCGGACAAAGGTTTTACGAGTTTTCAAATCATACATTTCTACGGTATCGTCATACGGAAAATAAAATACATTGTATCGTCGTGTTACGCTGGCTTGGCTGTCGTACCATTCGCCGACAAACGAATATTTGTCTTGGTAGGCCCCTTCCTGCAAGCAGAACAAAAAGTCCAAAGGAAATGTAATCCACATTTTAACATTATTATAAAAATGAGTACTCACCATTGTTTATTGAGAAATAAAATTCATATCTAAAAGTGATCTTTTAATATATTAAAACTAAACGATAGCAGCTTGTACTTGTAAAGATTAGCAATACCGTTCCGTCTTCAAAAACAAACTTGACACTGACATATTTGCTTATTTGACATTGACACTGCTAATATTGCCGTTGCAGAAAATACCATAATTGTCTTGGCATGCTACACGATCTGATTTTGAATAAAAAAGCTTAGCTACACTAATTTAAAGTATACTGGGTCAACCAAATCTTGTCAGTAAATAGAAACAAAAAAAACTATACTCATCCTTTTCTTTTGGGTGCTAGTACTAGTGTAAGCCAAAGATGGTATGATTCTCTCTATGTTTGAAATCAAACAGACCTTTGACACACTATAGTAACCGCACCGCGACCTTGGAGCGTCGCACCCATAAGTGAGAGCGAGAAACAGATATCTCTTCCTCGCTCTCACTTATGGGTGCGTGCGAGTTGCGACACACCAAGGTCGCGGTGCGGTGCGATAGTGCATCACTATTTTGACGGTTCAGTGCGATAGTGTGGAAGTCCATGCCAGTACGAGCTATGCCCTGGAACCGCTCCAAGATTGCGGTGCGGTGCGATAGTGTGTTATGGCTCTTACAATAACTTCGTTACCAGCAGAAAACGACGTGAAACGAAGCGTCCAAATCGTCTCCCAAGTTGTGGGCGTGGCTTGTGTGGAGAGCAGTCTGGCGAAAGCCCTTGCTACACGGTCGCCGACAAGCCCCTCAGACCGCGTGGCCTTGGTCTGGACGGACCGTGTAGACAGTTGTTACCAACAAAATTTGACCAAAACTGACCAAGGACAGACCAAGGTCAGACGGTTAGAAGGCTTGTCGGCGACCGTGTAGCGAGGGCTGAAAACTTGGCGAAAATCTCCTTATAAAAATCGTTGTATGAAGTTTAAGCTAGCTGGTATGGCGGATATATATATCTTGCTCTAACAGCGGCATCCCTTTCTCACACTTACCTTCACATCCGCCATTGTCCGCCATGATTTATGTTTACTTCGCCGGGCTTTTTGAATCGTGCATTTTTGTGTTTAAAATCTGTTGATATTTACTGATTTGACGTAACAGTTACGACCATAACTTGGTTTGAGCCCGTGAATGTGTACCTATTATGTGATCTAAAGCAAATATGCACTACAAAACGTGTGAGATTTGCGGTTTAAAGGCCGGTCGTGTTGGTGGTTGGTGGTCAAAAACGAACATTTATGGCTAAATTTCCATTGGATGAAGATAGGTAAGTTCAAAAATCTATTTGTTTTTCTACATAAAACACATAACGCATGTTTCTTTAGAAATTAAAAGAAATTCTGGAATAAAATAAGGCTGCTATTTAACTGATCACCAGATTTAGTAAAATTTAATACCAAAAATATATATTTTACCACCCTAAAATAATAAATGATCACCAAAATTGTAACTCCATTTTAATGTGAAATGATTACCAATTTTATTACATTTTACTATCCTTTAAAAGGAAATGACACCAAACTAATCATTATTAACCCAAAAATAGTAAATGATTACCAAATTTCAAACCCCATTTTAATGTGAAATGATAACCAAATTTTTAAATCTTGCTATCCTATTAAAGAAAATTACACCAAAATAATCATTGTATACCCAAAAATAGTAAATGACCACCAAAATTAGAACTCAATTTTAATGTAAAATTATAACCAAAATTTTTAAATCTTGCTATCCTATTAAAGCAAATAACTCCAAAATAATCATTGTAAACCCAAAAATAGTAAATGACCACCAAAATTGTAACCACATTTTAATTAAAAAGAGACAAATATTTAATATATCGTTATCCTATTAAATTAATTAATCCACTTCGTCACCTTTTTCTAGTACTTAGCATTTTATTTCTGTAACAATCGCAGTTCTAACCTAACCTAACCCACTTTTCTAGTAGCATTTCGTTTCTGTAAGGGTCGCAGTTCAAACCTAACCTAACCCACTTTTCTAGTAGCATTTCTTTTCTGCAAGGGTCGCAGTTCAAACCTAGTAATTTTGGCATCATTTTACTTTATTTGGTAATATGTATACATTTTTTGGTAATCATAGTGGTTTATTTAGGTGAAAATATCGCATTAATTTGGTCTTCAAGATTTGGTGATCATTAATGATTTTTGGTAATCATTCAATATATTTGGTATTCGATTCGAATACAATTTGAAGTGCAGTCGTAATTAAAACGGTGGTACTTTTGTAATTTTAGGCCTTATTTTTTTTAAGGTTCAGTAATTTTTTTTGGTAAGCATGATTTTTTTATTTAGGGTACCAAAATATTTTTTGGTGGTCATTGTATTTGTAGCCATAAAATAATATCATTGTAAAAGTTAGAGCGGTAAGATAATATCGATATTTTTTCTGACCAGTTCTTAGGTCCACTATAAAACGTAGTGATTATATTCTCTTTGGTGGTCGCAACGATAAACCGAAGCTGAATTATGTATTAAGCCCCTAAAAGATACTTTCACCAAAAGCGCGAAATTCGAAATCCAAACAATTCTGGTAACTAATCTAAAGATAAAATAACAATGCCAAACTTGTCATAGTGACGTAAACTGTTAACTTTCCCTTACATTTATTCCTCTAATAGTAATATTATGTATCGCCTGTCTGCTTGAAATATTAGAAAAGTGTGTGTATTAGGTATTAGGAAAATGGTACGATTTAATGTTAAACCCTAAAGGCTATGTCTATGTGGGCCCTTCCTATGTGAAAGATGTGTTTCATTTCAACCACGTTTCAACATAAACAACATAGAAAATTAAAACCTTTTCACATCACCGATTCAGAAAAGAGGTTTTTCTTCCCTGCTTAGAGGGATCAAATCGGCACTTTTCTTCCCTGTTACGAGGGACCAAAGTGGCACTTTACTCATAAAAATAGCAAGTTTTTTTTTCGCGGTAGACCCTCAGCAGCCATAAAGTTGACTAGACGCCGATGCTCGGGAGACGTTAGTGTGGGGTGGCTCTAACATATAATTATATAAATCTTGTCAGTAAAAAAAGGCGCGAAATTCATATTTTCTATGGGACGATATCCCTTCGCGCCTACATTATTCAAATTTGCCGCCTTTTTCTACTCACAAGATCTGCTTGACCAGCTTATATGTATTAGGTGGGTGGTGGCTCCGTCCCTGCGCAGGTGGGCAGGTTGAGAGCTTGTTTTAATTGGTTTTAATCCTTTGTGTGATACATATTAGGTTAGGCACTTACTATATTATCATATAATTATATCGGCGCACAGCCTATACCTACACACATACAATTGCATATTGATGTAAAACACTCGCATTTGCTCATGTTAACGACTCTTCAGTAGATATTCGTTTTTACTTTTAGGTTTTCGACTACTTTGATAAATATATTTTTTTATGTGAAATGTACGACGAAGAAACAGACACAATGGTGGAATTAGTCCTCAACTTCTTTCCTTTTGATAATTCCGTTCAAGTTATTGATCCTCAAAAAGGCAAAAATTTACTTCGTCGAGTCCAACTGCCGACGCTAACAATGGAGATGCTACAAATAGGCAATATTGTTAACATATTTGCTAAACTGATTCTTATAAGGGATTGCGCTCCCATCACGAAGCGAACTTTGTTCAATAAAATGGAGAGGTACAGTCATTTATAAATATACTAATTTTTAAGTTGCGCGTTAGCACAGTACAAGAACAGTAGTGAATCTTCATAGAAATGTGCCGCTGCCGGCTTGAATGTGTGCGTGCGCGCCGGGCGCCGTGTACGCACGCGCTGCCACGCACACATTCGCATAATATACGGGGGAATACGGTGGCGACAGTGTGGGCCGTACCGCGACTGTGATCGCGCGCATTCGAGTACGCTCGCATTTGCCTGCTCTTACCGGCCTTAATTTATACCACATTTATGAATTAATAGAACATTTCATTATATTATATAAATAGAAATCTAGTGCTACTCATAATACGCAAATAATATTTAACTAAAAATAAAAGTGACAACCCTAAGCGCCAATGCAAGAGTAGGTAAATAACTTGCCGAGCGGCCTTAGATTCACTACTGTTCTTAGTGTACTGTGGCGTTAGATAACATGTACCTTCAGGGCTGGTTCTCCTAGGTAAGGTATTTTATGGCTCAGTTTGACGATGCATACAAAAGAGAATATAACCACTACGTGATACATACAGAGATATTTTTAAGTACCTCTTAGGTACTCTTTCCCATTGTCTATAAAAAGGCCGAAGTTTGGCTTAACCTCCATATTCTGTAAGTAAGGTCGCGTTACTTTGACCCTGGAGAGCAACTTTGATCATTGTGATCAACTCGGTGCAGGTTGTCTTGTCGTGTCTTAATATTTTTTTCACCTCAGCAGCTCGAACAAGGGTACTTTGCTACTTAAAAACAGTGAGCAAATCGCACTTTGCTCACTGAGTGAGACAAAATGAACAAAATGCGATTTTGCTCACTGTTTTTAAGTAGCAAAGTATCCTTGTTCGAGCTGCTGAGGTGAAAACTTAATTGTTGGTATATCTTAAGAAAACATGAGTGAATAGGTAAGTGATGAAGAAGGAATACATTTTTCGGGTTCTCTAATATGTTCTCACTGCCGAGGTAGTATAGAATCTTTCGCTTGCACGGGACTCAAAATAAGCACTTGAAAAAATATCAAACTTTGATCTCTTGTTGTACAAATAAATTGTAAGACCCTTCCCCCATACGTGGATTTTCATGTTTCACTTTCGGATGAAAGTAACCCGACCTTAGGTACATAGCTAGTAAATAAACGATATATTTATTAATATATTAAAATGTATTTTCCCTCAGTACATTCGCTTTCATCAAGCCCGGCCCTCCGAGCGACAACGGAAAAATTCTGACTTACATAATGAAAAAAGGCTTTAGAATCGTTCGCATGAAAAATGCCAAAGTTACTAAAGAGTTAGCGATGGAAATTTATCAAAACTGCGCCGGAGGCGAAATGCTACCGTAAGTAAATATATAGGTACAATTTTCTATAGGCTATATTAATTAGTGTCACTTCTATTATTTTTCTTTGGAGTAGGTACCTAAAGCCGGCCACACACACTAGGTTTTGCGTGTCGGTTTTGCTTGTGCAAGCAAAACCAACAGGCACGACCGAGTTTCATAGGGCACACACACGTAACGACAAACCTGCACAAACTCTCAGTTCAAACCATCATGGCACCGGTAGCGGTGGTTGACGTCGACCCAATAGCGCTATAATAGGTTTATATTTCGTCAGCCATACACGCATACAAACCATGAATCCACTCCACACTTAAAAAAATAATAAAGCGTGTGTGGCCGGCTTTACTTTACAAGTGGACAAAACTATAATGCTATGTGCTAATACCTATTGATACCCAAGCAAGCAAAAGTTTCCAAAATTAAAACACGAGTGTGTGCGTGGTTTGAAAAGTAGAATCTTGAGCGTTCCGAGGGTTAAGTAAAGTTTGCCACCGAGTGAAGCACAAACATTTTCGCCATACCAACGCGAGGAAAATAATAACTGTAAATCGTTAAATGAACGTTAACAAATATTTATCATTCAAAATCATCATTTAATTTCAGTCAATTCTACCAGTCATCAGGAAACAACTCAAAATTTGCATCAATTTACTTTGCCATAAAATGCAACTTTCTCATCATTTTTTCAACTTTACGAGCTGGTGTTTATATTATAATATGTACATTATTTTCTTTGCAGCATCATAATAGACTACGTAACATCCGGCGAGGTCGTTGCTTTAGAGCTGGTAGCTCCAGATGCTGTGAAATACTTTCGCTCTTGCTTGGGTGCTACGGATCCTAAAAAAGCCGCGCCCGGGACCCTGAGATACCTTTACGGTCATGATACTCTAAGAAATGTAGCGCACGGCTGCAATACTCGAGAGGACGCCGCAAAGGCTAGTGCCATTTGTATACTTAGAACTTGGTCTAGAAACCAGCCGTAGAAACACCTACATTCACGATAGCCTGCGTGTAGGCAAGTAATAACATGACAACAATACCAAATATAACGGATAGGATAGGGACTCACGCTTGCCTTATTATTAGCAGAAAACGTTAGGTTTCACCTTCCACCTGATGTGCTCATGCAGTGCCCTTGATCAGGGTAGGGTTGATGTTTTCAAGCGTATCCCCCCCCCCCCCCTCGCCACACTCGCGCCTTTTAAAACTTTTTTCTCATTAGCCATTTTGGCGCCCCCCTTGCCATCCGGCGCCTAGAGCGACCGCTCCACTCGCTCTACCCTAGATCCGGCCCTGTGCTCATGTGTATCAGACCGGGGCCCTCTCTGGGGCTGGGGAGACGTACCTAATATATTCGTCCCTCTGCGTACGGAGAACAGAGCAATCGCATCGAATTAAAGCGTAATGAGGGCAAATTTAAGTTATTGATTAACTCCTACATCCTCATGCTAATATTGGTTACCGAGTACTTAAGCGAAAGATTCACAAACCTAGCGAGTGGTTCGAAAAGTAGAATATTGAGCGTTGCCATGGTTCCAAGGCACGCGTGTGAAAAAAACTTTGCTGAAATATTAGTGAAACTCAAAAAAAAATAGATATACATAAGTACATAATACTTGTTTATCATTCAAAATAATCAGTATCATCACTTAAAACTCCACCAGCCAACATGAGAAAATAACTCAAAATTTTCATCCGTTTTTAAAGAATAAAAAAAGACAGCTCGTAACGGGTGTGGTGAAAAAGATTTAGTATGAAATGAATGTATCATCTTAACATACGAAGGAACTCTACTGTTAAAAAACTTGTAGGTAGGAACACATTAACTCAGTCGATAGACAATCCTCTTTTCACCGGTCTCTCCTTGTAATTGCAGATAATAGACTGGTTCTTCGGCCAAGAAAACAATCGCCCTAAAGTTCCTTATCAAGCAACTCTCAAAGATTGCACATGCTGTGTAATTAAACCTCATGTGTTGATCGACGGACATCTAGGAAATGTTATCGATCGAATAAGTACCTCGGATATCTTTTATATTTCTGCGATGGCGATGTTTTCAGTAAAGATTCATGATGCAAAAGAGTTCTTTGAAATATATAAAGGAGTCTTGCCTGAATATGAGGTGTGTTTAGAGTATAATATATAACCAGTTATTGGGGGAAATGCTATATCCATCCCTTATAGTTTCGGATTCACCATAATGTAGGTACATAAAATAACTATCTATTTAAATGTATTCGCCACGTATTACATTTGCAGGAAATGTGCATTCATCTCTCAGAGGGTAAATGCGTTGCTTTAGAAGTAAAGTGTAACAAACCAAACATGAACGTTGTTCAAGAATTCAGGAAGTTTTGCGGACCGCGAGATCCGGTATAACTTTACTTACCTATTTAACTATTTTGCGCGTATATTCATATTATAAGATGTTCAACAATGATCAAAACTCATTAAATGGATTAGTAAGAAAACATAACCCTCCTTTTGCTTTGCCGTAGTCGGGTAAAAAACAGTAAGTAATAAGAATAATAATTTCATTATAAATAAATACCATACCAATTTCTCGCGATCCAGGATCTGTGTCGCCAGCTGTACCCAGACTCCCTAAGAGCACTGTATGGGAAAAATTATGTCCACAACGCTGTACACTGCACAGACTTGGACGAGGATGCGGAGTTGGAAGTGGAATACTTTTTCAAACTCTTGGCCAATATGCACGACTGATTTGCAACTTCATATTTATGGTGATACCTATGGTATTAGTAATATAATTATGCTTGTTTGTTACCTGTCATTTCTTTTCTTGGTTATCACGACTTTATTTTCCTATACGAAAAAGACGGTTTTGTCCTGTTTATAAAACACCAAACAATAGCTTTGGTAAGAAAATGTTGTGTAGAGTTAAAAATATAATACCTACCAAAAAATTGCTTGTTTTGTCTGCAGACAACTTTTATTGTTTTGGTGTGGACTGATTAATATGACTTAGCTGAGAATATTAACCTTTATGGCACTCTTTAGACAATTTAGACATCATACAGCATAAAAATGACCACCCTGTAACATCATCTTTTTGCAGTTTTTTCTTGTGCAGATTTTTTTTGCACTTTAAAAAGGCACTCAGGATTGAATCATGTATTTATTTTAAATTTGGCCTATTTAAGGGTTAAACACTTCACACCTTACAAAACAAAGTCCCCCACCGCGTCTGTCTGTATGTATGTTTGCAATAAACTCTAATACAAATGAACAGATTTCCATGTGGTTTTCACCTATCTAATCTATCTATACAGTGATTTTTGAGGATGGTTTAGGTGTATGGCTTGTTAAGGTTTTGTGTAACCTGTGTGAAGCTGGGGCAGGTCAGTAGTCCTATTAAATTAAATAAAAATTTATAAAAGAAAAAAGTATTTTTATAATTGTTTTAGTTTTATTGAATTTGATTTTTTATGTTTAATACTTGGCAAATTTTCTTGTAGATATTATCATTCCGTTTCAAAATTACTTTTTCACCTCAGCAGCTCGAACAAGGGTACTTTGCTACTTAAAAATAGTGAGCAAAATCGCATTTTGCTCAATGAGTGAGACAAAATGACATTCAAGTGACCTTAATATTCAAATGTCATTTCAACATGCGGGGTCTAATACAAGTTCGAAATACTTGGATTTTATTATCTCTGTCCCTTTCACGTCGTTAGCAAAAAGAAAGAGAAAAAAAATTTTCAAACGATATTCAACGGTATATTGACGGTTTATAATAGACCCCCGAAAACCGTCAGAACGCATCGTTCCAAAACACATACAAGTATGAATTCTTAATAAGTAATTAATGAAAATAAAGTTTCAGATTTGATAAAAACATTATATTTTACGTAATTTATTGTACGAATAAAATAATGAACTCAAAAAATATACAGTATATCACGTAAAATAAATAATTATACTTTTAAGAATCTCTACAATAGTTTACAAATAGTAAGTATCCGTAATTCGGACCGTATCTTACAATGTTTTTTTTTTACAAAAAAAAAAGTTGCCGATTCAAATGTCAATCAATTGATGGTCTTTTCATATATTACCTATTTTACTGAAATTTACTACGTTTGTTTGTTTGTTTTTGTGTTTGATTGTGGTAATTATACTTAATTGTTAGTATATCTTAAGAAACATGACTAAATAGGTAAGTGATGAAGAAGGATTACATTTTTCGGGTTGTCTAAATGTTCTTACTGCTGAGGTGAAAAGTTTTATGAACTACACGAGATCAAAGTTATTTACATCTCGTGCGCTTTTGAGTCCCTTACTACGCTCAAGATTCTAAATTAGATTCACTCGCTACGCTCGTGAATCTACTATAGAATCTTTCGCTTGCACGGGACTCAAAATAAACACTCGAAGAAATATCAAACTTTGATGTCTTGTTGTACAAATAACTATTTCTGTTGATTTACTTCAAACCAAAATGAATTAAGACCACACACCACATTGTTCATTGGCGAAACTTCTCACAATTACCAAACACTACAAATAATATTTTTTATTCAGGAATTTACTTGTGTTTGTATTCATTTTTAATAATGGCATCATTGCCCTCTATCTCAATCCTGTCATACATCCATTTTCGATTTACCCTGAAAAAAATATTTATATCTGCATTAAGCAAACTGATCATATTTCTACAAAACAAACTTTTAAAGTGTAAGTGTCCCACACAAATAGAATTCTTATTAAAATATTCCAAATAGTATTGTGTGAATGCACTGGGCTGATGGCAAGATGTTTCTGACCCTATAAGCTTTTGTCAAATTAAAAAAATGTGAGTTCAAGTCTCACTTGCATCTGATAGAGTGAAAAGAGATCTTGTACGATATGTTGCCAAGAAGTGATATAGCAGGGGTCTCCAAAGGACCTGGGGGCCAGCAGACCGCAGCTTAAACACCACTGCTTTAAAAGGTTTGAATCAAATCATATAATGCATATCAGATACAAGCTATAAAGTTTCCATTTGGTTTCCTATCAACAACGTGGTAACAGTAAAACTAGAAGTTAGTTATTACCTGCATTCATGGCCACATTTACAAGAACTGCATTTCGGACAAGGGAAGTGGCATCCAGGGCACTTTTCGTCCAAGCAATCACATACGTCTTTACCTGTGGCCGCTATTTCACCATGTTCGTTGTATATTGATTTACTTTTACGACTGGAATTACAAAACACAAATTATATTTGAGTTTTATGTCTAATAATTTTATTAAACCAACGGTATCAAGACACTAATCCACTTACTTTCCAAAATAGTTTTTACGGTTCAGCTTACGACGTTCACGCTCAGATGTTACTGGATCAAAGTTGTCTAGAAAGTGCATTTTTCCGGTCCTCTTAGGAGCACTAATGTTTGCTGTTTACTGATAACAATGTGTATATAAAAATCAAAATTGTTTTTGTTGTTAATTAGTAAAATCCAGGCCTGAACTTCAGCTTCTAGCATAACACAAATTACCCAAACAAAACAAACCACAAGTGAAAAGTGGAAGATGATTTGACTTTGACATGCCAGTTTGGCTTGGCAGTGACAATTCAATTGAGATATTTGGATATTTAAGATTCACACTTTTTTTTAAAGTTATTTCATGACCATGGATACAAGTCCTTCTGTCGAGATTCACACTACCGCACTACGCACACGTAGCTCATCTATAGGATCCTACCATCTATGGCTCGTAACGTGATAGCTCTAACACACTGCGTCGATGGGTTATTATGGTCCCTTAGAAAATTACCTTATTCAACTGACTCAGTTGTTTGCAAGAATATATACTTGGTCAACCAGATCTTGTCAGTAGAAAAAGGCGGCAAATTAGAAATGTAGGCGCGAAGGGATATCGTCCTATAGAAAATTTGAATTTCGCGTCTTTTTTTACTGACAAGATTTGGTTGACCATTTATACTTGTTATGTACGTGTTGGATGTTCTCCAAGCCTTGATCGTGTTGGATCGTGTGGTACATTCTAACTCCCAATTTAGACTCTCGCGCGAGCCACGAGACGAGCCGCGAGCCGCGCCACGAGACGCGAGTGTAAGCGGTGGGCTCGCGCTCGTCTCGTGGCTCGCAAGCTCGTCGAGCTAATATAATTTAAACACTAACGGCACGGCATAAGGTTTATAACCGAATGACAAGCCGAACGAGAGTGTAAGCGGTGGACTCGCGTCTCGTGGCACGGCTCGCGGCTCGTCTCGTGGCTCGCGCGAGAGTCTAATTTGCCTATAATTAGGGCGAGCGAAGCGAGCCCTATCACTATTCGACAAACTATGCATTCTTGTGGTACACTTTACGGAAAAACTATCGCACTTATAGGTTTGAAATTTAACATAGTAATTTAAATTCATGTCTAGATGTGTTATCAAACATAAAAATATCATTTTATAAACCTAAAAAAATAAAATAAAGGAATAACACTTTGTATTACTACTAGCGACATCTGTTAGAAAAATTATGAATTAAAATTCGTGCTAATGTACTATGTGCTAACAACGATGAATACAAAAAAGGGGGTAACATTTGGGATTCTGACCCATCTCGCTTCGCTCGGTTTGATTCCCAATTTAGCAATCAACATGATATATTTGTCGACTCTCTGTCTTTCCTTCTTACACGTGATAATATGTCTAATCTGTCTTGTTCTGATTCTATCTGTTCTGTTTGTGTATAAATTAGTTTATTCGTCAAATTACAAATTTAGCAATTAAGTTTCTCTGAATACTGGAACATTCAATCTTGCTGTATATTCACAGCGGAGGTCAATTTACTCGTATGTTCTGTTCTGTGACGCCGATGAACTGAGGGCCTACCGGGAACCATGTTCGACGTGTTGTCTCCATGTCACACTTACGTAGTAATTTACAAGTGCGACAGAGAGGCAATACATCGAACGTGGTTCGCGGTTGGCCCTCAGATCAGTCATGTTATGTTAGCAAAGCAAACTTAAATCGGGTATATTTTCAGTTCGAGAAAGTTTTAGTGTTACTATTGCTTGGAACTGCCAAAATTATAAATAAAGATAAGCATATTTTAGGCCGTCTGTATCGGCCTACAACCCGACTGCAACTTGTATGGAAACTGCACGCCGACTGCACGCTAATTGCAACGTCGGCGTGCAGTTCAACAAAATGATCCAGAACCCTGGCAGCAAGTACCTAGTGGAACTCAGGTTTGGTGCAACATAGGCATACGCTGTTTTAGTAATTCGACACGTCTTGATGAGCACTTGGGAGAGCAGTACGATAGAGCTGATGCTGAACCCTGGCTGTACCTAGCGGAACTCAGGTTTGGTGCAACATAGACACATCCTGGGCTGGACATCCGACTCGTCAGTTCCATTCTGGGGCCATTGCTGTTTGGAATCATGATCGATGACTTACCATCTGTTGTTAGATCTGCTGGATGCTTGCTGTACGCCGATGACCTCAAAATTATTTACGGTATCCAGGACATATCAGACTGTTTATCTCTCCAAGAAGACGTAGACAGAGTTCACCGGTGGAGTATCAAAAATAGGTTGACTTTTAATACAACAAAGTGTGCGGTCATGACATTTAGTAGAGCTCGCAATCCACTTTTCTACGAGTACATCCTGGATTCCGTTCGGGATCTAGGCGTTATCCTTGACTCCCATCTCAACTTTCATGACCACATGTTGTCATTGGCGCGTGACTGCTCCAAGAGGTTAGGGTTTGTAGTCAGGAATTCTAGGGATTTTCATGACACTGGTACTATAAAGCTCCTGTACAGTGCCCTAGTAAGAAGCAAACTCGAGTCCGCCTCCGTTGTTTGGAATCCTTATGAGGCATCTTATGTCTTGCTTCTGGAGAGAGTGCAAAAGGTATTCTTACGGTTCCTCTATAAAAAAATGTATGGGTACTATCCGTTCCTATACCCAACCAAATTTTTGCTAGGAATACTGGGTTTCAACTCTCTGGAGGTAAGACGTAATTTTGGACTTCTCACTACTGCTTGCGGTATCCTGCGCGGAGAGTCGGACTGCATGTGCATTGAGCTGGCGGGGCAACTAGTACGTCTGTACGTTCCCTCACGGACCAGAATCGAGTTCAGACCTCGTGACCGTTGTCTCCTGGCAGTCCCATCTTCGCGTACTGTAGCACGTAGGAATTCCCCTCTGGTTCGTTCTTTGCTCCTTTTGAATGCGCTCCTTGCATCAGCCTCTCAGTGTGATTTGTTTGCAGGCAGACAGGTGGTTGTGCGTGATGAATGTTTGAGGTTTTGTGAGAAGATGGATGCACGTCCTTCTACAGTTTAAAATGGTACATTATCGTGTGTTAATATTGTGTAATTTGTGATTAATTGTATACTGTTTTCTTCTTCTTATAATATTCTGTGTAAGTTAGCAGTGGTTTGGTATTTATACTGTTATGCTGTATAACTTGTTTTGAAATAAAAAAAATAAAAAAAAATAAAAAATAAATGATGATCACTTGGTGCTGGGTACTGACCCAAGATAGCTGATGCTGAACCCTGGCAGTACCTAGTGGAGCTCGGGTTTAATACAACATATGCACACGCTGTTTTGGTCATCCGACTCGGCTTGATGAGCACTTAGGAGAGTAGTACCCAAGATAGAGCTGATGCTGAACCCTGGCTGTACCTAGTAGAACTCAGGTTCGGTGCAACATAGCCACACGCTGTTTCAGTCATTCGACACGTCTTGATGGGAATTTGGGAGAGCACTACCCAAGATAGAGCTGATGAGCTGATGCTAAACCCTGGCTGTACCTAGTAGAACTCAGGTTTGGTGCAACATAGATACACGCTGTTTTGGTCATCCGACTCGTCAGAATGAGCACTTGGGAGAGCAGTACCCAAGATAGAGCTGATGCTGAACCCTGGCAGTACCTATTGAAACTTAGGTTTCGTGCAACATAGGCACACGCTGTTTTAGTAATTCGACACGTCTTGATGAGCACTTGGGAGAGCAGTACGATAGAGTTGATGCTGAACCCTGGCTGTACCTAGCGGAACTCAGGTTTGGTGCAACATAGGCACACGCTGTTTTAGTCATTTAACACGTCTTGATGAGCACTTGGGAGAGCAGTACCCCAGATAGAGCGGATTCTGAACCCTGGCTGTACCTAGTAGAACTCAGGTTTGGTGCAACATAGGCACACGCTGTTTTGGTCATCTCACTCGTCTTGATGAGCACTTAAGAGAGCAAATTATACGTAAGTTTATGTGCGGAGCAGCATGATTACCGCCAGTAGGTGTCCAGACGGGATAGTTTTACGCTCAATTGCACACAATTGAGCGTAAAACTGGTGTGGACGCATAAATAAATTCAAGGACATTGGCTCGTTGACCAATTCCAATCCTCCAATCCTGGGGTCTAATTAGTAGGTATATTTCTTTCTTGCTCTCACTTATAGCTGCGTCCTTAACTGACTTATTACGTACCCACTCGATCGAACATGGAACAAGCCTCGGACTGGATCAAAGTCGCGGTCCGGTACGTTTAGGTAGAAAAACTCCGCGAGCCCTTACAAAGCTCTGCTTTTTGCTAGTATTATTTCACCTAGCAACTATTTTCTGTAGAATGACAACAAATGACAATGACAATCGAATTGACACTTTGATATTTTCTTGTTTGCCTTTCTTGCATGAGATGAGGCAAAGGCATGTGCTTAGAATAACGATTAGAAGACAATATTGTCCGATATCACTTATTTTTGTGAGTTAATTAATTTAATCTAATCGCTTTGTTGTTAATTACGAATCATAATGGCAGACACATCTAACAAAGAACAGTCGGTTACCAAAGTTCCAATGATATATGTGTGTGGAGGTAAAGTTTTGTGAACATTTTTACTTCAATAAATATTACAATAATTATTGTACAAAGTTTTGGTAATCCCGTATCATGTTTCTTTTTCAGAATGCCATAGAGAGAATGAAATTAAACCAAGAGATCCTATCAGATGTCGAGAATGCGGATATCGAATTATGTACAAGAAGAGGACCAAAAGATGTATCCTTTTCCTAAAATCTTCATTTACTCCTTATTTTATAGTTCTAAGTACTGAAACACTAACTTCATACCTACTCATTGAGGTTTAGGTTTTAAAATGGTGTATTCCCATTTTGTCATCTCCGGGCACAGATGGGAATAGTTGTATTCATATGAATCATTCTGTCGTCCCCGCCTCATGTATCACGGTGGGGTGGGGACAAATGGGAATACACCTTTAAGTCATAATTTTTTAGTTTTCACATGTGGAATTATGAAGTAGGTATAATAATTTCAGAGAAAAGAAGCCAGCGACGTATATTTTACCCGTCACAATTTGAATCAACAGGCACCAACTCCATGCCAATATTAATTGATGATGCGTGCTAACCCCCATGACCCATGAGACTACCTTTTGAACAATTTTCAATCAAGGCTAATTTACTTTACACTTGCCCTTTTAAAACAAGACTTGTTAAGTCTTGTTATTTAATATGAAACAATAGCAAAACATTTACTTACTCATTAGCCATTATTGCCATTAACAATAGCTCTCACAGTACTGGTTTGTGCTTGTGGATTTTATTGATACCTTAGCTTTGCCATAATTAGGTTTGCAGTTTTATTAACCCTTTGTTCGCCATAGTTGGACATAGCCTACATTCTGATTGTTGTGAAGTTTATTGTTGCATGTCATATAAAACAGTGGTGTAAAAATATTAAGTAAGGTGAGGATCCTAATTTGAAAACAAACAAAAGCATAATTTAGCGAAATCTTATGTTAAAATTAATTTTGAGTTTATTTACATTACTTATAACCATACCCCGCAACGGAGCTAGCAAAACCGTAGCAAATGACAGTTTTGTGTCAGGGTTGGCGATTATGATGAACCATTTTGCTTTAACTTTATTGTATGTAAGATTAATAAAATTGATCGAGAACCCTGTTGACCCTCTTCCGATATAACTCGGTTTAATTTACTGTCAAATAATATAAATTAACAAATCAATGTCAATATTAGATGCGTTTCAATGTAGGTATCTGTTATTTTGTTTATAAAATCACGTTTTTTTTCGCATTTCTTTCAAATATTAACATGGAATTTTCATTGCTTGAAAATATTGGTGTGTTTGAAAACAAAGAAAAAATTTTTTTTGTAAGTACTTTAGTTTATGCGTAGTAGTGATAACCCTGACGTACAACTGCTACAGATTTGCTAGCTCGGTTGCGAGGTATGCTTATAACCATAGTAAAATAAGGTCACTGAAAGTAACACATTAATATGTATCTAAGATACCATTTTGTTTACTTATACTAATTTTGTTTACTTACTAAAAGCTTAACAGGTAAAAGAGGATCTTGTATCAGCTACGATCGAGAGAACACCATTCTTTCCTGTTGTGCTTAGTCAGCTTGCAGTAGTTACTTTCATTCAGTTCTTGCTTCTACTTAAAATGCATTTAAATTATAGTGAGGTTGGTTGGCTGTGTCATTTGTTTCATTGGCCATCTAAATCAAAACAGGTTATCTTATCACAGCTATCAGATCCATCACTAAATTGTTACCCTTATTTTTTCATTGACACAATTGGCTGGCCTTTCTATAGTATAAACTATCTACTTCAGCTATTTCAATAGGCTTAGATATCTACCTATATTATTACAAATTGAAAGTAAAATAAACTTACCTACTGTTGGGTAACCTTAATTGCATGCCTTTCCCCAATATTATTTAAAACAAATTAAACTGCTATTGCTATGGTGCTAACACTGTGCTGTGGTGTGTGGTTACAACTTACTGGCGTGCAAATTATTGGTTGTGGTAAGTTTGTTCCTGTTTTTTTTTATTGTACATCACCAAATATCACCAAGTAGCCGAAAACACCTCGCGTGATTTGTGCACAAGCCCCAAGCACTTCAAATAGGTCAACGTTAGAAGTTCAGCAATTGTAATTTGTATATTTTTAATACACGGAAATGTAATGTATCAGTTATCAAAAGAAAATACCTCATTTCGTTATTTAGAGTAACAAGCACACCTTTGGAAAACACATTAATGTAGTTTTGCTTCGTCTGAATTTGATGGATTTTGACCTAATTGAATAGCCCACTCTGTACTCTAACAACAGTCCATTGTTGGAACTTGTATGTTATGTAAAAAGCTAAATGAAAGACGGGGACAGCCCCTCATACTCCTCAGAAAAAGGGGTATTGAATTCTCATTCAACAACAGTGAATTAGTGTATGAGGCCTCCCTTTCACTGTTGTTGACGACAGAAAAATAGTATACTTTATTGCACAAATTTACAAAAAGTACAAATGACGGACTTAACGCTTTAAGGGATTTTCTACCGGTGAACCATTAGGCTAAACGGAAACAATTAGTTTTGTGTGGCGTTAGTACTTTTTGTTCGATTAGATATTAGTTTAGCAAGCTAAGCAAGAAGCTGCAAGTGTTATTTACCGTCATAATCTCATAGAAGTTTGACGTTTACAATAACACTTGAACCGTCTGGGCTATCAAAATCGCTGCCAACTTAGCTTGGTCTAACTCTTATCTCTGATCGCTGTAAAATGTTTACTGCATGGCATGGTCACTGTTTGCTTTGCTTTACTCTATTAACTAAACTGAAGCAACTGCAATTAATTACATATATTAACGCTTATTCGAAAACCATACCTATATTTAAAAAGTAAGTACCTAAGGGCCGTTTTGCATGTATCAATTAAGTGTATCAACTATTGTCCTTAATCAAGTTTACAGTGGTCGTATTCGATGCACGGTGAAGCTGAAGATTTACGAGTTCTACGATTTTACTTGAAGTACCTAACTTCACTCTAGTAATTAATAAATAATTTTCTGGTATTCTGGTTTTTTCTTGCGTAACTTTTGAAATTGTATTGTAAGTACCTAACCTAACCCCGGAAAATGGTCAATGATTTCTAGGCTATAAAACCTGTCTATTGCAAACACTAATAGGTATCCTTATGACTAGACCCGGGCGTCTCCCTGCGGACTGAAACGGCCGCAAAACGGACTCGAAGATTATAGCGAAAAAAGCTATTTAAAAATTTGAATTTTTAAATATAAGTTTTTCGCAAAATACTTCTAATTTTGCTGCGCCCAACAGGGTACATAAACATAATGTGATCTATAATTACATATATTTATATTCCACCTGTGTAACCATTATGTGCAATAAATGTAGTGAGTATTTAAGGCGCTAGGCGCCGTTTCTGACCGTAAACTCTAACATTCTCTAGAGTCTATATCTTCTTAACGGTTCAACAAAAAAATATGAAAAAAAAAAAATGATTCTACGTTTTATGTACAACATTTCTAACGTTTGACTTGTTCCCATATGACTTATAGTTTTTCCAAAAAAGGAACATTACGACAGGCCGTTTTGCGACTAACTTTGCCTATTTCTAGTAAACGGTTTATTCGATTAAAGTTATTTTTAAACTAGAATAATTGTTTTAACAGATACTACAAATGCAACGTAGAATAATTATTAAATTGTACACCTTAAAACTTAGATACGCGATTAAGTCCCGGTGTACAATTTAATAATGTGTAAAAATCGTGAAAGTTTAAATCAGTGTTACGTAGAATAATGTTAATAAATCATTTTTTTTTAAAGAAATCGAATATTTTTCAACATTTCGTGCGTATGTAGTTCGAAAAAAGCGTGGCCGGCAGTCGTGTGCTAGTTTTGAGACGAGGAGGCTGTGTCGCTCGTCGCTCCGTGCCTTCCTTGTATTCTGCATGCTTGTGCTGAGCCGAGGTGCAATAAAATTGGAGTTATTGTGGCCAAAGATTAAATAACTGCAGAATGTTGATTTGGTTGTGACGCGCGCAACACGATGTTTCGCAGCCTATTATTACGAACGTAATGACAATATTTCCACTTATGTTTGAGAAAGCTTCATTTGAAATATATAAAAAATGTTTTCGAACATGCGCCGACATATTGCCATTAAAATTTAACGTTTTTAATAAAGTTCGACTCTTAAATTTTTTTTATCAACATTGGTAATTTATGTTGTAGGTATATACTATATAGTTTGATTCAGAAACCATTACATTTTAGGATTGTTACCTATTAAAATGATGTTAGTTTAAGTTTAAAATTAAGTTTTCTCAAACATGCGTTGAAATATTATCATTACGTCCCGTCCTTATTTGAACTTTTATAGGTATTTCCTCGCATTTTTTGAGAGAAGTAAGTATACATACATATTATTTCAATCGCGATAACATTTACCGGCCTCACGTTCATAAATAGTACATTACTGCAGAGGCCGTGAAGTAAGGGATTGTAGAACGAGATTGCGGTAGACGGCCGAGGCGTAGACGAGGCCGGATAAAGCGAGTCTTGCAATCCCTGTTCCGGGCAAGGATTGTATAGTGCTTTTCTCAAACAATGTAATAAAATAAAAATGTAAATTGCCGCCTTTTTTATTTTTTAAACTTGACATTAGAAAAAGCTATCCGGGCACCATGTTTAACCGCTTATAAATATAGTACCATAGATTTTTTTTTTCTTTTTTTTTTTAATTTTAATGTCGCAAGTATGCCCCAACAAATCTGTAATATTAAGCGGGACGCGAGTCGTATTAACCGTGAGATGTAATTTACGACCTCCACTAAATGCATGATATACTCATACTCAAACAACAAAATACATATCTGCAAACAAAAGATATACGAGTATAGCGCCAACTGCGCGCCTCTGGGCTGTATCTTATTCTTTGAACCTCATGGCGGTGCAGCGATACAAAATTCACGTACGATCGCAGCGAGCGGGGTAAGCGGGTGGTGCGGGTACAGAGACTACAGAGCGCTTAGCTCCGCCCAGACGCTCAAGGGCATTGGGCCTACCTAGCGTCTTAATGTCCGCTTTTCGGCCGTTTTAGCACAGTGCGTTTGGCTAGTAGCTGTTCATTGGTGTAAGACAAAGTGACACGCCAGCCAAACTTTACAGCTATGCCGTAGTTATTTAATTTCATTTAACTATTTATTTCTATAATAAAATACATTTATAGAGGGCAGGTCGTAATGGTCCTATCCTATTTTCATTAGAGTAAACAACATAGTGCATTATTGCCGAAACAAAATCCGCAGGCGACGACGATGTTAGATGTCACCTGGCAATTTGTCTTTCCCAAAAACAGAAACGCTTTGCGGTTACTCCCACTAAGGGTCAAAAGGGTTACCAGTACGGCTACCATCAGTTTGTCACTGACATAAACGCCGTCGAGAACGTAATTTACTTTCTATATATCTCGCTCGTACTCGCATATTAGTGCAAACGAGATGTATAGAAAGTAAATTACGTTCTCGATAGCGTAAATGTCAGTTTTGACACTCATGGTACGGGCTCTATGTCAGGAATGTTAGCCGTTTGTCAGGAATGCGGCCGGAAATGTAAGGATTTTTTATGAAATACCTAATAGACTTTTTTTATAATTTACTTAAATAATGAAAAAAATTACAAATGAGAACAACTTGGTTAATATAATATATCTGGGAGACCAAACTTCTCTCGGAAAACATTCAAAAACTCAAACATGCGCGTTGTCCCAGAGATAAGACCTAGCTAGATCGATTTTTCGCCTCCGAAAACCCCCATATCGCCATCAAGAATTGCTCGTTTAAGGTATAAGATGTAGGTATAACCTCCCAACTATAGTCCAAAGCTCCCAACTATGGTCCAAAATTAACTGTAGGTATTTTTTTCGTCAGGTGTATCTTTCACTGTATTTTTTGTAGTTTTAAGGCTAGGTATGTTTATAAATGGAAGAAAAAACTCGGAGTAAACCAAAAGGAACATTGGTATTGATACTTAACTTCCTTTTGAACTTGTGGACCATAGTTGCAGTATTGGACTAAGTAAACATATAAAGTTTTGTTTATTGTCTATCGCTTACGCTTACCCGTTGTCTGTCTGTGAAAGACTGTAATCAAATCTTGCAAGTTAAATTTGACCCACTTCCCGGTTTCCGATGAAGCTGCAAATTTGCAATACCTACATATGTAAGTCGGGTGACAATGCAATGTTATGGCATCACCGAGCTGATCTGATGATAGAGATAGGAGGTGCATGGCCATAGGAACTCTGTTGTTTTATCACATAGCCCGGGCTCAGCACGGTTCCATTTCTATCGACTATCACTATGGCCGTCACTTTCGTACTTACATATTTGTTAGAACGTTACAAGCATGGTGATAAACGATAAAAATGCGACCGTGCTACTAGGGCTGCAGTGCTATCCTGCATAGAAAAGACGGATAAGATTCGTTTCGGTTGACGATCCCGTGGGGTTTGAAGTAAAATGTCGCGTACATAGGATCGGTTGCACCAAACAATCTGATACTTTAAAAACGTTCGCTTCACGTAGTTTCATAGTTAATTGCTGAAGCCCATCAAGTGTCGCTGTTGCATGGTGCAACTGGCCCTTATTGTTACAAAAAAATGCAAGTGAATAAGGATTTCGTTTATTTTACATTTCCTGACTTTTGACTGTTTCTTTAAAATACCTAAGTGTACAAAAACTAGTGGCACATGCCACCTTAAAGGTGTACTTAAATTAATTGTAATAATATAGTTACATGCTAGTAAAGTCTACGCCAATAGTTGGTGTTCGCTAAAAACCTTTATGTATATGCTGCCAAGGTTCATGCTTTGCACCGACTTTTGGAGCGGACCCAATCATCTAACTGTCTCTACGCAAGTGACATATATTAACTTCACGAGTTTAACATGTACAACGTAATGAAAATAACAAAATAATTTATGAAAGATACCCATTTATATCGAGGTAGTTTGGCGCTCGAACACAGTGAGAGCGCCCTGAGCGCCAATAATCCGAGACTGAAATGGTGCCTTTGACCCGAGTTAAAAACTCTACTATTCATTAAGTAAAATACATTTGCATTTAAAAAAAAACACGGCTAAGTATCTTGACGGGTACCTACTTTCAATTAACAGTTTAGGTCAAAATATCGTTATATAAGGAATGGGGAGTTACTTATCAGAATGGAAATTGTACAACAAATACATTTAAAACCAACATTTTAATTGATTATCGTAAAAAAAAGAAAATAATTGTACTTAGAAAGTACAGTGCTCTGCAGCAGAAACGTATCATTTTGCTGTACACTTTTTAGAACAACAACGACCCACTTTCAGTGCATGAGAAATGAAAATAACCTTTCGAGTTTAACGTCAGTATTTAGGGTGTTGTTATTCATTTGACTCACTCGACCGACGGCTGCAGTTCCGTCAAGATTTCAAATATAAGCTCCATAAGATTGTGACTTATTTATGTAATTATGTAAGGACTTAATACCAAAATATTAGGCATGTAGTTGATGTAGTTTATCATCCTTCACATAATTTATTTTATTAACCATATTTGTATTCTTGACTGCAAACTTCACTTGCAGTAATGCAAAATGCAAATGTTGGAATTAACTCGTTATTATAGGTATTGTACCTACATAGAAAATTAAACCGAAACGGTTACTCTTGCTTAAGTAAAATGCAAAGATTACTTCGTTTATTTTCAAATAAATAAATCCATTGTCACTAAACGGTAGGTATATTGTTAGATCACGGGTGTTGCTATTGTTAACTTGAAGTAAATTAGCAATACGAAATACGAACCTTTGAATTGGCTTTGCCACTAGCATAATTATATTAAGTGTTTCGATCAGACTGCTAAACCTGGCCTATCGGACATTTGACAGTGGCACCTATAAGTGCACTCCAAGATATGATCAAGTACAATTAGTAATAAATACGTAATATTTACAAAAGGAGCAGCTTATATTTGTAGATGTAAAGTTAATTTACGCTCGTAAATTTTCACTCAAGTGAAGAGTAACTAGTAACAAATATCTAGCACAAGTACTATTTTTGATATGGAAGACTCTTCAAGGATTGTTACAATGTATATCTAAATTTCGTTTATGGAAGATGATATGCCAATCGTTTTACATATAAACGTTTTTGGAAGTAGAAGTTAATTACTGTAAATACATTGTGGTATATATTTTATAAAAATACATACAAAACAATATGGTACCTACTTATCGGGTAATATCGATGACTATGTTATGTTATTATGCTATTTTAAGTATTTTAATATGTTTCTCTGATATTTTAATCGTTACTTATATATGGACCGCAAAACGTCTGTTGTATTTAAAATTACAGATGTAACTATTCATTTATGATTTCAGTTTTCCGTTAAGTTTCATGGCCACGAGACAAGTCTTGCTGGTTTGTGTACGTAAAAATACCTACTACTACAAATACGCAAGCCATTGACATAGATATCTAGGGACTGGCTTTACGGGCAATAATAATGAGGCATGACAGGGGCCGGTACAGCGGTGTGAAATCGCTACAACGCGATTGGTTGATGAGTTCGCATCACGCGCGCGATTTGTTGACGAGTTCGCATTACGCGCGCGATTTGTTGACGAGTTCGCATTACGCGCGCTATAGGTCGCAACTAGTTGCGTTAAGACTGCACGATTGGCTGGAATTCGTGAGTAACACCGCTGAACTAGTACCATTTTTAGTGCCCCATTAGCCCGTCCTTAGATATTATACGTCAATGACGCAAGCCTTACAAAAGAAGCAATTTTAACAACATTAGACATATCAATTTGAGATTTTTTACAATTTTAACATAGAAACAAAATACAAATATATAAATATTTAAAGCGTATTATCTCGTTTTCATACGTGTCCGTGTCTGAGTCAAACCCCATTACGAATAATTACATCTTAAATTGATAACAAAATTGCACATTAAATAACCTACTTAATATAATTTTGGCACTAATTATCCGTGGCACTAAAATTAACTCCTTTCTTTGTCTAGCTCGTCACTATTCTCAATAGTTTTCATTTCACTATCTCTTTTACTGTCACACGCGTTGTCGGCGGGAGGGGGCGGCGGCTCCTCGTCCTCGGAGCCGTCGTGCGCGGCGCCCGGCTCGCGGTACTCCAGCTTGCTGGGGTCCTTCTCGTGCAGCTTGCGCGCCAGCGTTTGCAGGCTGGCCAGGGAGCTTGCGCAGTCCGTCGTGTCTATGTCCGTTAAACTGACTCCCGCTCGCTCGATCTCTGTAAACGTGCCAAATGGCAACTTGAATAAGCACTCTAGCCGCATCACGTGCATTTTACTCCTGAGATGTTTCGCTAAATGTCCGTGTATTCTGAATGCTATGTTGCAATCCGAACACCGGAAGGGTCTAGGATTTAAGGACGTCGCCGCTCCGAATGTCGAAGTCATCGACACTTTATTGTGATGCGAACCTGATCGTTCGTGTTTCTGTAGATGTCCTCGAGTTCGAAAACTGACGGCACATGCGCTACATCTGAATGGTCTTTCCATATAATGAATATTTAGATGCAATCTCAGTTGTGAAGGTTTCGTGAAAGTTTTATTACAGAAGTCACATACTCTTCGCCCATCCTCCATAAGCCTCCCTGGCGAATAGGACGAAGACCCTTCGAATTCTTTTCCCTTAGTTACTTTAAATGCTACACCTCCTGCTCCGATAACTACTTTTCTGGCAATAGGGTCATGATCTATCGTCATTATATCGTCAGTATTATTTATTTCGTCTCTATCTTCCATGCTCCCTTTCGCGTTAGTAAAATCATTAACGTCTGGTTGATTTTGATTGTTGTCATCATAGGTCTTGATAAGGTTTATGCGAGCATGTTTGAGATATTCTGACACAACATGTTTAGCATTCTCTGCATTACTACTGCTAGGTGTACGAGTTCTTTTCGCCTCTATAACCAAATTATTTAAGGATGTAGAATCAGTACCGACAGTAATGTTGTCTTCTTTTGGAAAGTTCGGCGAATTGGTTGAACTATCGTTGTCGCCCACTATAGAGAGCTTAGGCGTGCTAATAGTAGTTTGCGGTGATGAGATAGACGTATTTACGGAGTTATTAGTCGTTGTTATATTTCTAATGTTGATATTCCCATTGTCAGTTTCGGTCAAAACATTTTTTTCTAATTCTATTTTCTTTAGTTTACTTAAGCTGCTTGTTAACTGACTCTGCTTAATTTTTGAATCTTGGAGGGCTCTCTCCGTTAAATATGTATGAAGCATTGGTTCACCATTCGACCAATGAGTTTGATTATGAGGAAGCTTTGCTGTATTTGACGCTAAAGATGCTAAGACACTAGATTCTCTAGCTGTTGGTATTTCAGGAATGTTAGAAGCAACTTTCACATCATTTTTACTTAGGTCCATTGGTTCATTGTCGACGTCGGTTCGTGAATCTACGGACGTGCTTCTGGAGACACTAAAATTTCCTGGACTTAGTTCCGTTGTAGTGCTTTCCAGGCCAGTGGGGTTGTAGGGGTACGTAGATGGCCTGGCACTAGTGATGAGCCCGGGTGTCGCTGAAGTAGCCGGCCGACTGCCTCCCAAAGAGAGTAAACAATGAGCGGCTTCATGTTCTGGCAAACGGGACTTGCACACTTCGGTATCTGAAAATAGTAATAAACATATGTAAGTACCAGAGCTCGGCGGGGGTGAGCTATTTACCTTATAATTTGACATATCTCACGTCAAATTATAAGGTAAATAGCTCACCCCCGCCGAGCTCTGGTAAGTACAAACATTTAAAAGTTTACATTAGGTACGGGTAAAATATTTATTTATAGTTTATTTTGTTTAATATATTTTTATATTTATATTTCGGATAACAAGATCCATACATTACATAATTAATACAATAAATTAAACTAAATCTATTTATTTATACTTTATGAAACTTATCTTTTAGACATTCCAAAACATTTGTTCTAAACTATGTTTGTCTGGGTCAAAAAAAATACCAACTCAATATTAATTTATGTTTACCATAACAGAATCAGCACATAACCTTGCCATATCCATTGACCCAGTACATAAAATTTGTATTTTATTTTCCTGAAACTAATAAATAATATTATATATAGTTACTCACCGCTGGATTCAGTTTCTCCCTCGTTGCCTTCGTCGCCGTCAGAATCCGAATCGTCGTCAGTTTCTCCGGAGCCCGGCGCCATCTCACCGCCGTCCACGTCGTTGCCTTCGTTGGGATTGATACCCAGTTCGCAACACTTTTTGAAATGAGCTTTACTCTTCATATGCTTAGTGAGGTTTCCCTTTGTTTTGAAGCTGAAAGTTTAATTTAATTTCAGTTTTTTTTGTTTTGTATTTTTTATATGTGGGCAAAATTAACACACTGATTTTATGATAAAAGATATGCTTGCGAAACCGCGTATAAAGAAAAATATGTAAGTCTCTAACAAGGAAATTACCTGAAGGCACAATGTACACAAGTGTATGGGCGCACATCAGTATGAGTTCTTATATGTTTCTTCAACATGGACGGTTTCTTGCAACGAATACCACATTCTGAGCAAACATACCGCCCTCTGCCGCGGCCGCGTACATAAGTGTATTCTTCGTTACTTTCAAATCCTCCCGCCAATTCTTTTTTGGGCGTAATAGAACTCTCGGCAATTAATAACTTATCTTCTGTTTTCTTAGAGTCCAACACCAGCGACGACTGGAAACAATATTCGTAAATGAAGATTATAATAATCACAATAAAAAACTATGTATAGAATGAAATCGGATATGGGATATCGGACATTATTTTAGTGGCTGCTGCTAAATATTTTACTTTACAATAATTATATCTACTTACAAGGTACAAGTCCCACACCAGATATTGCATGTGTGCCGTTTTCGGTAAAGTTTTAGAAGAAAAAAGTTAGAATTTTATTTTATCTAAAACGAAACCTTTTGATTTTAATTTAAATCATTATCAAACAAAATATGACCTATAAAGTATATCGAAAGAATTCGTAATATTTTTCGTAAGTACCTATATTTAAAAAATTATAGTTAATAATGATGATACCTGTTTGCTATCTTTAGTAATTTTATTCCATTGCGACGAGTGCGTTAATATGAGATCCTGTTTGAGCACAGAGCTGGCCACGTTTTGCGGTCGATGCCGTGAGTCATAAAGAGACATGGCAGACGAGGCTGACAGTCCTAGCGGGTCTGGCGTAAGCTCTGATAATAACTGTAAACAATAATGCATTTATTTTATCACATAATCAATTTGTATCGTAAACTTGCAATGTACTCATTGAAATAAGTTTCATAATTACCTGCCAATTACTGTACATAGATAGGAAATGTTGATTAGGAACATAAGTCGGCTGTGGCCGGTTTATAGTGCAATAAAACACTTTTGTTGAGCATTTCAGCCCCAAATATGTATAGGCATTCCCATTTAGATATAGTTGCCCATACGCTTTAGCAGGGCGTGGAGTTTCAGGTGAAACTAATGGCATAGTGTTTGCGTTAGGAGTGATGCCATGATGTCTTTTAGGTGTAAATGTACCAGGTTTTAATGGCAGCGTTGAAGGCCTTAAAAACTTGGGTTTTCGGTCTTCTGCTATAGATTTTGTAGTCACGTTCTTCTGAAAGTATGCCGTCTCGGATCTTTCATTGTGAGCAGAAGAAACTGCCATCTCCTGGGCATTAGTATTTTTCTGGACTTCGGCCGAACTTGGAATTTGATTGTTGAATATTTCTGCTTTCGTAATAAGGTTTTCAAAATTAAAATTCCTAATTTCGTACTGCGATTTTATTTCACCACTTCGAGGGCTATTCAGTTTGTCAGAGTATTTTGGTTGCACTGATAAAAAGTTAGAGTTCTCTTTCATCATGGGAGTTTTTGGAACTCCTTCAAAGTTTCTTTTTACAGCTACGTCCTGTTTTGTTGCCATACTTTTAATATTGGTTATTATTTTCGGAGCAATGTTAGGTTCATCTACATTCCTTATATTTATTATTGGCACCGAAACGACATATTGAGAAGCATCAGCATTATAATGTTTCTGTGTAACTTTGTCGGCTTCTGGGTTTAACGGTCTGTAGTTAGGACTTCTCATGCCAAGCATAGTTTCATTTTTATTTATTTCATATTTAGATGACACAATGCCTTTAGCAGCCTGGCCATTGATACATAGTAAATTACCGTGAACATTGTCGACTGTTGACAGTTTTGAAGTTTCTAGGGGACTAAAGTAATCGTTTGCATTTTTAGACAGTGTTGCAACATTTGTACCAGGAGTGTTTGGTCCTGGTATTCCTGGAACGTGTGGTATTAATTTCCCTCCATGCAGGATTGTCGTAGCACCGTTAGGAGATGTTGACGGGCTTAGAGGTGGTAAGGTCAAAGGATTAAATGCTGTAATAGCACTAAATGGTGGGAATTGGAAATGTGTAATATCATGAATGTTTGGTAAGTTACTGGATACGTTAGTTGACACTGCTATTCTTGGGGTTTGAGGCTTTGGAGTCCCAATTATTTCTTTCGGTGTTGGAGGATTATGCACAATCGTTCCACCTGAATGTAATTCCGATCTTACTACAACGCTGCTAGCTTCCATGTCGACACACAATTTTGAAGGCGACAAATTTGGATGAATCAGTATAGGAGACAATTGGTTTTTACTTGGTTCAATGCGTAGGGTAGTTGTGCTACCAGAATGATGGACTATTTTGACTTCTCCTCCAAACATTTGCAGCGATGTTGAATTATGCCTTCCTAATTGTGATAGCTCATCCATAGTCCGTAATGTTGCAGAATTGGCTTCAATACATCTTATTTTTGATTGATTATACAAATCAGTTAATCTCGGAGAAGAATTATCAGATATTCTACTACCATACGGGTCAGAGCTGATATCCATTCTTCTTTTTGGACTGGCTACAATTGGTTTAACTTTAAGATTTTCCGTTTTTTTGTTGTAGTCATATGGTACTCTTGCATCAACAAGCCTGGTATTTCCTAAAAGAGGGCCCGGTGACGGTAATGGAGCAACGACGTCATTTGATTCAGGTTTAACAATTACCAAATTATCGGGTTTGATTTTAAGCGGGGGTGAGTTGTTAAAAACTGTCAGTTTTGCGGAAGAATTAGAGGGCGTTTCTGGCAGCCGAACGTTGACTGAATTGCTTCTTACGTACACATTTTCAGGTCTGCCAGTCCTTAATTCTTTTTGGACATTATTGATTAGACTGTTATTGTTAGAGAAGTTTCCTTTACAGTTATATAATCTATGTATTTCCAGTTTTTCAGCACTTTTGTTAACGATTTGACAGAGCGGACAAATATATAGAAGTGCCGGCCCATCGTTTATTTCTTCCGTTACCGATGTAAGTCCATTTCCTTTTGTTTTTAATAGAAGATCCTTTATAATCGATCCTTCGGGATTTAAAGGGTGTTTCTGGTGGTCTGTTTGAGAAAAGCTGTCTGAATGAGACCTTTTCCGAAAAACATTATCAATTTCATTAGAATGTTTCGTCAAGTTAAGTGGTGATGGCTCTGTTTTTATTTCATGCTCGTTCATAAATTGTTTACTTTCTGCTATTTGTTTAATTTTACCATATTTCTTTTGTAAAGGCGTTTCGATGACATCAACAATAGCTTCATTGTTTGATATAATTTTAGAGATATGTTCCGTAAGAAAATCGGCATTCGGTGACATTGTCTTTTTCAATTTATCTTTTTCGTCTGTTTCTTGATAAGTTGAAACTACTCGAAATTTGGGCTTATATATTGTCTTTAATTTACTAGTATCACCCTCTCGCATATCTACACCAGTTGGGGGAGTGATTCGATCGTTGATCAACTCTGGAGAAGAAATTTCATAAGGTCTTGAGTTTTCAAGCCGAGTATTAGACACATCAGTTCCAGAATCAGAAACTGTAGAAGGTGGTAAAGAAGTGTCGCTTTCAGATCCGCCCGATATATCGTCATCGTTCATTGTAGCAGCCACGTCAGCTCCCCGCAATCTCAAAGCGTGAGTGCGCGATCTTCTATGTTTATAAAGGTTTGATTTCGTTTTAAACGCAAACCCGCAAGGTACACAAGGGTAAGGTCTCTCGTTAGTATGAGCTCTGATATGTTTTTGAAGAACTGAAGGCTTGGCACAAGATAATTTACAATATGGGCATACATATCGCCCACCTGTTCCTCCACTCTGAACGTCTCTAAAATCATTTTCAAGGTTCTCAGTCTTGTTTGAAAATTCATCATTGCAACTGGTCTTACCAGATACTTGATCAACATTATTTACATCATATAACCTACTATTTTCATGACTAATATTAATTTGTACATCTTTAGAGTTCTGATTATTTTGCGATGATCCTTTTATCTTCTCTATTTCGGGATGAGCTGCTTGAATGCTCCCATTAGTAATATAACTATTACGAGCCGTCTCTTCTACGACGATATCTTTATGTCTAGGGTCCCCGACCATTGCATTGTTAACAGGAAACACTGCAATGGTCGATGCCATTTTCTTAAATTTCTTATGGAGATAACTGTGGTCATTGTTGTTGGTAAAGTTATTATCCAAACGTTTTTCTTGAGTGAGAGGCATCGTACCCGCGAACTTTGTACCTGAAAATATGAGAAAAACTTAAATTAACACCTGTGTTCATTGATGTAAACCATACAAAACTTTATTATTAAATTTATTAAATAATACTAACAAACTAATTCAATTAAATTCACCATGTAAAAACATTGAAAAGTAAACACATTTGGACTTCATACTAATTCTGTATAGAATCGTCAACACAACAGAGTGTTGCGGTGAACGAGTTGACGCAACGCGCATGTGCCGGGCTATTTCTATTGGTGTGCGGCGTGACATCATCGTGACGTAGACACATCTTATGCTAACGGATGAGGATATCCCCGCCGAACATTGCTTGCTACTTTCTGCTATCCGTCTTATCTTTTTAAATCGTGTGACTAACGAAACAAAACGCAGGTACCTGCTTCATTAGAAATTTAAAATTCCACGCTGACTTATTACGGCCGTAAATTATCTATTTCAAGGTTAAACATGGACGTCGTACAACTCGTATATTTCTGTTTAGGAACAGGCGACTGAAAATACTAATCACAAACATTATTAAGTTTACGACACCGTGACTCAGTGATCTTAGCTATTGCAAATATGACGAGATCTGTTATAGGTACGTAACCTATAAATTAAGACGAAAAATACTAAAGTGTCATTCTATGGAACTTGCTAACTACTCGTATATAAACAAACCGCCATATTGAAATTGTCTCTGAATGATGAATTTACTAGTGACTTTTGTTTACATAGTTAGCAAGTTCCATAGAATGACACTATGTAGATTAACTTTTGCGAATATGTATACCTATTGTTATAGTATGTATTCATAACTCAAGAACATGAAGTAATGCAGAAGGAACGGTGGCAACCGACCTCGCATTGCCCTCACACCTCACCGAGTCAAGTCGTTTGTGGACGACTGCGTTTGTGCGTTCTCAGAAGGCGTTACAATTTCTGAGAACCGGAGACAAGCAAGCTGCTCCACTCGTTTAAGAACGAGCTAGCGAATAAATGTTACGGAGCCTACGCATTAACACACACAAGCGCTTGAACCGGAGTTTCTCAGTACTGTTTTGTACAGTACATTTCTACCTGGTACATAACAGATGTATTGTATACCGAGGTGTATCTCATGTTTTTGTTTTGTTTTTATTACATTTAATGTTAAAAGTTGTATATTATGTTATGTTTTACAAAGCATACCTACTAAAGGTCTCCAAAAATGATTTTATATTTATTTAAGTATCTGCTAACTAGCCGCAAACTCAGTTAAATGTTGTTTATGAGTGGGTCCACCTGTATCGTAAACGCAACAATGCAATGCAACATGTCGTAGCGAATGTACATTGGGAGTAGAGAGTCAAGCGAAGGCAGAGGCAGTTGAGTGAGGTGGGGCGCGGGCGGCGGCTCAGCACACTAGTGTTGTAATGAGACAAAGGAATCCCGGCGGTCGGCTGCCGCCCGCCGGCCTGGCGCCACGCCAGGCGGCCCTGGCGACGCTTGTGTCGGCCGTCAGCCTGCATTGCCCCTACCTATCCAATTCCAATCGGCAAGAAGGTACGCCTTACCAGCTAGTAAACCCGTTTTACATGACGATTCGTATTTGTTTAAATGAGGATTTTAATCATTCAAAGTTAGCGATTAGAATTTTTTACGTCGGTAATTCAATTGTGTCAATTCAATTTATCGTTATTGAATTAGTCGAACCGAGCGTTTTTTATTGTAATATCATAAAAATAGACTAACTAACCTAAATGTACATACCTAATTATTTTGTTGTAGTATAGCGTTTGGAAGTTCGTTATCAATCATACATATTATAGACAATTGATTGCCCAAGTTGTTTATTTTTGCATATGGCGGTATGAATACTTATTTATTATTTACTTAATATAACAACTAGTCCGGTACGAGATTTATATACATTCTATCTTACTCATCAATCATTATGTTAGATCTATTCAATGCCGAGGCTTGCCAGTAGGTAGTACGTAATAAAAGCCACTACTCCACAATGATGTGACTTGTTGCTCACTGTTAGTGTTCATACTGTTGTGATCATATTTACATACCTAGTATATATGCGTCATCGCGATCACTCTCTAGTTATCAACCTGCCTTAAGTATTATTTTTAATGTAACACGACTGTCTCATTGGTTGGGACTTGGGACAGTTTTCTTTTCAATCATGTTTTGTTACCTTTGCTCGCGCCCACGTGTTTGAAAGGGATGACACTACACAATACGCATTTTACTATCTTTCAAGCACGTTGAAAACTAACGCAATAGTCAAAACGGTTAGACTACTCCCAAATCGTCCTAATTTAAATAGGGGTGAAAATGTTATTATAAGTCATATTTGAAATAAGAAATACATATGCATTTTAACTTCCCTATTTGACATTTCTAAGTATTTCCGTCGAAAATATATTTCCAAAACAACTGATTACTAACTCATTCAATTAAGTACCTACAATGCCGTAATTCATTTATTTTACACTAAACATGCTGTGAGCAATGCTGATAATAATATGTAAATTATACATAATATAATATGTAATGTATGGTAGGTATACGACTTCACTCTGTTCTACGATAGACGGATTACTCTAAAAGGCACTTACCGCGGAATAGTCAATTAGTCTACCATCATACGTCTGCTGCTGTTCTGATATCATTTGTTTACGCCTCCAGAACAAATGTCAACAAGTCCGGTAGGCTGCATTTCACCCGCGCACAAGTGAATCATCGTTAATAACTGCGCGACGGTCCACGCCACGCTCACACTCACATACACCTGTGATAACACACTCGCTTCACTTGTTCCTCGAAACCGACGCCACTTTCTTTTTTGCGAATATATATCGTCGTGTGAGTAATTATTAAATTTGTCTACAAATCGTAATTTGCAGTCTGCTGGTCGTGGTTCAGGCCCGAGCAACACACCGCTCTGACGCGGGCGCGGATGACTGACTGTTCGGGCAACCCAACTGTTTGTCGTTCGTTTCGTCGTCGTGCTCGCACCGCCCCCCCCCCCCCCCTTCGCCCGCGACCGCCCCGCGCACCGAACGGACTTGCCTGCGTTCGCTCTGGGAGTAGTGATTCATGTCGCGTTTATCTATCTCTCTCCTTCAACATAACCGGATCGGTCGTTCTTCGTAATCTATTTATACATACGTATCTATACTTTGTAAACTACGCTATAACATTGCGTTGCGACTTGCGATTACAGTAGCAGTAACTTCAATAAAATGACCATGAAGCCGTTTCGAGAGAGAGCATAGCGCGAATAGGTATAGTTTTTGTCATTAAACATGTATTAAAGCGTAGAATGTACATACCTATTGTTACTTAATAATGAATGCTAATAAACTAACTGGGAAAATTATACGAGCAACAATTAAATGACGTACACTTTATTGACACGTGGTAAGTTGGTAACTTGGTAAGATCGAATAACATGTGAGGGTTAGTGTTCGGCCTGGATTGTAATAATAAGTACCTAATGTTGATCTGTTGAAGTGGCACGGGTGGGCGCCTGATTGATTGCGGAACTAATAATTACTATTACCCATCTATCGGCAGCGCAGCCCGAGCTGGTGTAATTTTCATGCAGCACTGATTTCGTAACGGTTGCGCTCGACTAGAACGGGTATTGGCTCCGCGGTTCGTACGTTCTCCAATTTACGAAAGGAAAGACAACATAGCCTTCCAGTATGTCCCATTAAAGGTCAATAAATAACTGAATATAGTGAGCGATGTGATCACACTGAAGTAAAAATAGTAAAATATTTTAACTTCAGTGTGATCACATCGCTCGCAATTTATATTTTGAATAATAAAAAGTTGATATGTCTTTAAGACATCTTAACGCTGGCATTTTCCTATATTTAACTTGTATCTCTTGAACTTGCTATCAGTGAGACCTCTTTATCAAATTTCTGTGCTTACTGGCTATACATATAAACTACTTGAAGATAAACAAGCCAAGTTGGCGTCATTTTGGATATGAATCTATGTGCTCATGCGAGGCTGATAAGATTCAGCGGAGAAACTTGAGTGCTCAAGCGTCCGCGATCGGCCGACTGTATAAATACATTATTTGCAATGATAATTGGTAGGCGCTATCAACGAGCGGAGGCGATGACGCATGCGCGCGCCGATACCAGCCGTGTGATTGCGCCGTGGACGACTTGGTCAGGAAACGAGTGATACCACCGCCACAACGCCGTATTTGTGTCATTTACTACAATAACCATATGTATGCTTATATTATATAATAAAATATTCCTTATGCAGTAGCCCACAGTAGCCAAATGTCCACGACTCAAATAAAAAGCTTCGATTTGAAGTAAAACCAATGATATCAATCTTGAGCATTTCGTTTTTTCTCTCAAAAGATGTGCAGGTAATTGTGTTAATATTTCCTTTAGACCGGTTAGTTCGAGTTAAATGATCTGTCGTAGTCAGATCGTATAATCCGCCGTTTACGGCTAGCCGTTTTCAAAAACGGGCGTTTTGAAATGCGGCAGTTCGACGATTAGCCGGATTGTCAGTGCGATACGTTCATCAATAAGGCGGCCTACGTTTAGCCGCATCGTACTACTATTTAGATTGTAGAGTGACCAGTTCTTTCGGTCGCCTAAGTAACCGGAGTTTGACAATGTTTGCAATTTAATTTATTTTTACCATGGTCCCACCGCACTACATGTGTTTCTTTTCCAAAACATTACCTTCACAGCTTAAATAGACGGAGCCCCGCTTTGCGGGGCTCCTATTTCTGGGCGGTTTGCCCTTCGGGCATCTGAAGCTGCCTAACACACCTAACCTACATACCTACCTACGCTTTTTCCACAAAGTGTAATGTTTTCACGGACGTCTCACTAAATCGATAGGTAGGTAGGTTAGGTTCGATAGGGCCCGGCCACATGTCAGCGGTGCGACGCCGCCGCCGTCGCGCGGCGCCGCGCGCGGTGCCGCCAAGCGGCGTGCCGGGCGTGCGGCGCCGCGAGCGATGCCGCGCTACATAGTGAAGAATAAAATTAGACTACCAGTTGTTTGATCAGACATGGATCCCTTCACACGTGTTCTGCTCTTGCTGTTAACCCTTATCCTTGGCAAGGCACAAAATAACTTAAATATAATATTTTTTATTTATTTTGGTCTCCTATTGAGCATACTAGACTAGACTATAAAAAAATAAGGAAAAAAAATCCAGGTTTTCCCAGTTTCGGAAAATCATATTTGATACAATGTCAATCCCTCGACAAACCAGTTACCTACTTTTAAAAAGAAAAATTTTGGTTTTAATGAAAATTAAACATGTAGTGCAACAGAAATCATCATTTATTGCTTATTAAACGCAATCTAAAGCATCAGATGACTATTACACCTATAAAAATAAATTATATTTACAAATACCTGATCACATGGGAGAAAAAAATGGATCCCGTAAAGTTTCAAAAAAAGGCGTCAAGAAAAAATTGTATAAAAAAAGGAAAAGTAAACAAATAAATAAAAGATAAAAAAAATATTTCTTACATAGGGGGCACTTTTGTGCATACACAAAATTTTCCGCGCTACGAGCTACGGCGTAGCAATAATGCTACAGCGTACGAATATACAGTTAAAAAACATCTAGTACTTTAAAAAATCAAAGTTCAGTAACTAAATAATATGACAACTAATATGACATATTTGAAACATGTTTTGTAACTCCACAAATTTAAAAAAAAAAATAAAAACATGTAAACCTATTTTGAAAACAACTTGGCAATGTATTAAATGTAATACAATCCTTTTGACATTTCTGAGTTCTTGGCAATGTACCAAATATAATACATAACAGTTTCATGTAAGATTCTGTGTATTAAATGTTTTAAAATTCGACCGCAATGGAAATATTTATGCACTAACATATAGTTAATGCATCAAAATGTAGATTATGGGAAAATACATATTACTCTAAGAAATAAATGCAAACTTCCAATACGAAACGAAATTTGTTGTTTCCACGGCGCCATGTTGATTATTACTAATTAATTTACAATGACACTTGTCTCCATTATTTTTTTCTATAATAAAGGAGGGTACCTCGACATATTTATGGCAGAATTACTTTGTTAGGTAATTAAGTTACCCTGCTAGATTTTTTTAAGTTCCATGTATCACAGGTGTTACAATGTCAAGATAAGGGTTAAGAAGGCGCAGAAATAAAAAAAAAACAATTGAAAAGAAAATTTTGGGTGAACCCATATCTTCGTATAATGAATGAAGATGCAAATCATTTCAAAAGAAAATACGAGGCGTTGAAGATGACTGAAAATAAATTTTATAACTATTTTCTAATGTCTGTGCCGTGTTTTGAAGAACTTTTAAGCAAAATATCACCTCGACAACAGCAAGAGCAGAACAAGTGTGAGAAGGGATCCATGTCTGATCAAACAACTGGTAGTCGATTTTTATTCTTTACTATGCAGCGCGGCATCGCACGCGGCGCCGCACGCCGCTCGGCGGCACCGCGTGCGGCGTCGCACCGCTGACATGTGGCCGGGCCCTTACATTATTGATATTATTATATCAATTAATATTTATTGTGATGTTGTTCCAGCAGATTTGAATACATATATTTTTAAGTAATTGAAAGAGGCATACGCAAAAAATAGATGATTATAAAAACATAAACATAAAACATATTTATTCATCTTTACAAATTCAGCTTAATTACACACAATATAGGTACATACTTATATTACAGAGTGAACTTTACAGGTATAGAATTTGAAAGAATGAGGAATGCCTATCCTGTAGTTGGCCTGATTCCTACACTAGGCGATGCCTGTCCTGTAGGAAACCAGCTTACATCCGAGTTACAAATACACAGGCGCGAATTGGTGGAGAAAGCGATGTATTTAACTTACTAAGCTAAAACTAGTACCTGATGGAAAAGCCGTTCAATATAAAATCAAGATGGAAAGACGAATGGATAGCAAATCCACCTAGGGCTAATGTTTCAAAATATGACCCCACGCACAAGCCATTTGGCTTCTCGGGCTCTAGACGGGAATGGTGCCAGCTGAATAGGCTCAGAACCGAACATGGACTCTGGGGACTACATGTTTAAGTGTGGCTGGCGAAATTCACCGACGTGTGATTGCGGAGCTCCAGTGCAGTCTATTAATCACATCATCTACGACTGCCCCAAGAGGAAATATACCGGAGTTTCCCTGGACCTGCTCTGCCCTGATGTGAACGCAGCCCAACTTAACTGTACTTAACAAGCAATAATGAACTTAATAAAAAATAATAGGCAAAAAACGTTACATCCATTATTCAAGAACAAAATATTCGTGATCCTACTTCCCATTATTACAAGCGTCAATCAAACATATTCGCAAAAGATTTGGCTTTGGCAGTGGCGAAGATACACCATGCAGCTGGTCCTCGCGGCAGTCGCGGCACGCGAACGCGGGGGCGCAAGCACACTTGTTGCGTGCGTTGTTGTTTGGCCGGCGCGCGCTGGCGGTTTCGTCTGCTCGTTGCCGAGCCGACGTTACTGTGGAGTGGCCTTGAGCCACGCGGCACGGCCAGGGGATCTTCAGTGTTTGTGGACGTACACGATACTTTGCTATCAACTCGCAACTTGTATTATTGCCAAACTCGCTAGCGTCGTAATATACCAGTATCTTTGACTTATTTGTGTCCCGTCGTTCTTTACTATTAATACTTAATAATATGGCACGGTTCGATGATGTTCTGATGCCAAAGTCATACATAATTTTCACAATAGGTATATTGCAATTCATAAACAATCAATCGTTAGATCGGTACCTACTCAAATGGGTATCATTGAGTAATAATGAAGTTAAAGACTAGCCTAGGTTGGCATGCCAACAAAAAAATATCGTATAAAGAACTTTCTCCATTTTTTTGGAACTCAGTTAACCTGTCAGATCCCAGTGGCTCCAATAGGAGTCGGAATTGTATGGATTTGAGAGGTCCTGGGAAATGAGGGGTTAAGGGTTAAGGTAAAATATAAATAGGCAGCTACGTAAGTAGTAAGTACGTACCTACTTCAATATACAAAAATCTACTTACATATAAGATGGGAATAATAATTGTAAAGGAGAGAGTTAATTTAATACCTACTTATACAAAATGTTACCTTTTATTTGTTTAGAAGTTTTATTTTAAAAGATAAAATTTACAAGGGCCGGTCACATTGCCGCCGGCCGTCAACTTTCAACTCTTCCAAAGGGTATTAATTTTATTATTACCGTAGTTCATTTCTAATTCTCTACTTAAATCCTAGTGCCACTAGTCAAACTTAGGTACTTAACTAGTTTATCTAGGGTCACTTGTCGAACATTGAAACAATCGTACACAGTGAAACTTTGCGATATCTCGGAAACTAGGTGTTATCAGCTAGTGCCGTCTGTCAAGCAAGGGCAGGCTCAGGGACCCCCAGCACCTCCCCAATATGCGAGCGCGCTTCGGAGAAGGAGCACGTTGCTACGAGCGTTATTGTGAATTCGTGCGACAAAAGTAATATTTTTCATTTATGTTTCGCAATTTTTTACCAAGTTATAGAGTCTAGTTTGGCGTTATTTAATTTTTTGTTGTGTTCTATGTGTATTAAAGTTACTTTAGAGCTAAATATTTTTAAATTTCTTTCACTCTTTGGTGCAGTTTTTTTTAATTGATTCTAGAAACACCCCCTAGTCTCACAATGAAACATTTTTATGTAGTAAACAATGAAACATGATGTTCACTGAACACCAGTATTAGTACACAATGAAACAAACTCATTATTTTTTTAATTAATTAATGACTATGTCCAAAATTTGTGAAACTAAAATACCATGAAAATTGATAATAATTTGTCTATCATATGACAAAATATAAGATACTTAACTTTAGAAATGGCTGAGATAGGATAGCTTATATGTTGAACGTTTCATTGATGGCAAGGTTAAGGTCACATGTCTAACATTGAAACAGTCGTTTATAAACACTATGTCGCAAGAAAGTGTATGATATCGAGCATGGAGATGCTTAAAACCCTCCCGCGTCCACCTAGTTGGCAATCATGCTCCGTGGACATAAAAGGAGCCTTACTCGCAGCATGCCGTAAGTGCCGACCAGATTTTCGATTCACAATGAAACTTAGGTGTGCGTACAATGAAACAAGTCTTTCGCTTTTAGATATTTCAGCAATCTTATAACGATTCCATATTTCGGAAACCTTTTAAATAACAAATTTCAGCCTACCACTATTTTCTCCTTTCCTTTCTCATTAATTGATTGAAAGGATGTATGAATTAATATAACTTATTTATTACAACGTTTCAATGTTTATTAAGGATGTTTCATGGTAGACTATATATATTACATCTGTTTCACTATAAAAATTAGAGTGTTTCATTGAAAACATGCACAAGTACACAATGAAACAAAACTCATTTTTCAAAAAAAGGTTTACAATAGAGAAACTGTTAAAGATAAGTAGAAACCTTGAATGCCATACGATAGCCAACTAAATTGTTTATCTTCATGCGAAATGTCACACTCGTAGCTTTAAAAACACCAGAGATGGAAAGGCTTGAACTTTTAGTGTTTCATTGATCAACAACTAACCCTACATTTAATAACGTTTTAATTGTAATTATTACTAAGTGACCCTGGCTGTAATGATGTCATGTCATACCATGACCACTACCTGACGTACCTACCTATATTATCATCAGGTTTTAAGGTTTTATGATTCAAGCTAAAAAACTTTGATAGAAGACAGAAGTTACATAAATTCATCATAATAAAATTATAAAGGACTGTCTCATTTCAAACATAGACAGAGAGAAATCATACTATTTTTGTCTTAAACTAGTACTAGCACCCAAAAGAAAAGGATGAGTAAGTATGTTTTCCTGGTTCTTATTGACTGACAATTTGGTTTGACCAACTATACAAGTATACAGCATACATATGTCTAATCTCATATAGGTATGTATAGTATAAATATAAAACACAAATTGGTCCGGACGGGCGCCACGGAGTCGCGTGGGCGGGAAACCCGTCGTTGTGTAGTTAGAAGCTTTATTAGACCCGCACCTTGCCTCGCCCACCCGAAAATAGAACTTATTTCAGAATCATAACAATTATTTAACATAAGTAATTAAATGATGCGTCGTTTCACGAACGTTTCCTATTACTCAAAAGTTGACCATGCTAAACGATTGCACAAATATGCAATGACGCGTAGGTGTTGGTAAAAGGCTCGAAGTAAGCAAACTTGGCAAACAGTGCCGTTGCAGCATTGTGGCCGTGTTGCGTCCCTCCCCGCCGCTCCGCCCGCCACCCGCGCGGGCTTCCCTCGCAACCGGGTCATCGGGCGGACCGCGCCTCGGACACTTCACAACCGCGCTCCGGCTGTTATTCATGACATGCCGCTTCTACATTCGACAACAGGTGGACCAGTGTATGGACATCACCTTCGATAACGCACAGTTGTTACGAACCTCCGGGTATAGTTATACGAGTCACGTCGCGACGAAAGGTTTTATGAATAGATAGGCAGCTTAGGCTTAGGAACACAACATAATCCAATTTTATAATAGAATTTTGGCTATGTGCCCCCCTTGTTTACAAAGTCATGAAACCTACTATATTCCATACTATCCTCCTCTAAGGCCCAAGGTCCTACCCATAGTACTTATTAACTTTGTTATTCAGACCCAGCTCCTTCAACAATTGTGTAGTCATAACGTACCACGGTCCTACCAGTAGGGCTTAATAGAAAACCCATCATTTTATTTTCAAATTTCGCGCTTATCGAAATTGGTGTGTACTAACTTCTAAAGGACTGATTAGTTTTGTCTATGAGCCCTTTAACAAGTTCGTAAAAAAAAAACAAAGTGCTGTACAAGGTGCTGTATAAACTGTACAATAACATTTAAAAAAAGTCTTCTAAGTACTTGGGTCTGAATTAGTATAAAACAATAGTACTACTGGTAGGACTAGGGGCCGTATTTTTTGACATCCGCGGATGCGGATGCGGATGTCAAGATAGTACCATAAAAAACGTCAAATATTACATTTTAGTAATTTTTATTTCATAAAACCGGCCAAGTGCGAGTCGGACTCGCGTTCCAAGGGTTCCGTACATTAAGTCCCACTCACGCTTGACTGCTCATTTCTAATAGGTTTTTTTTGGTTAATGTAATGACTAAATTACCTAGCAGTCTAGCACTTACGCCGATGCTAAGACGTTCCTGTACCGACCTGTTCCACATCCGCATCCGCATTAAATCCGCATCGATTTTATGCGGATGCGGATGTTGAAAATAATGCGGAAGTTCCGCGGTTGCGGATGCGGATGCGCATATTCGCAACATCCCTGCTGACTACATACTCAATTTTTCGTTGGGCCTTAGGAGGCTATAGGTATATAGGTACATATTTACAAGTATACAATTACGGAGCTAATTTTTGGGAAATATTAAAATACGTAGGTATATAAAAAAGATATCTAACCTGATACCTGCATATATGGTAATATGTCTACATTGTATATTCTTTTTGTTTGTGGGTCTAGACTAGACAACAAACAAGAAGTTACCGAAAACTATTAACACGGTCTGCTGAAATTAAGAAATTAGTCTAAACTACTCTAAACGGTAGCCGAATTAAATCGTAGTATTCTTGTTTAAAAAGGCTATCTACTTACATATATGTTAACACGCACACAGAAGTATTTATGTTGAAATATATACCTAAAATCATTCCATTCCACTCACCCAAGTTATTAATTAAACAAAAAACTACTGACATGTCAGTATATGTAGGTACCTATATATAAGCATTATATGTTTGAAGAGAATGGCGTCATTCTCCGCGAATTCTGCCGTTCGCATATCAACGACCGAAATGTGCCAGATGTATGGATATGCGACAACAATATTCGTGAGTCAGCAACCGGGTACCACTTGACCAAACATGTTTATTCATTGTTGCGCGAGTCTTTCCTCGCTGACGTAGGCGTGATTTGCATTTACGTACCTGTTTATTATAAACTTCTGCATATTAAAATTAGTCAGATAACAATCAACAGCACACTTACACATGAATGTATCCTTCGTCTTATGAGCGCAACTAGAATATTATGACAATGTCGTGAGGGCGTCAATATTGATTGCCAATTCGAAATATACTTGGCACGCTTCTGTCTACCTGCTAAGATTCTGCTCGTTTGCCAGTCTTTTACGTGGGTACCTATTTGGGATCGACTCTTGGAGATTTGCCAGTTTCAAGAGGTGTTCCCGCTTCCGAATTGCATTCTTACTCCTACGCAAATAACAAATTAAAAGAAAGAAATTTAAATACATATCTTACTCTTCCAACGTAGATACTTATATATTATCGTTGTATGCCTGGCAATTAAAATTCGTCGGTAAATAAGTTTTTGGCAAAAATTTCATTTTTGGTACAGGCTTTTATCGCTGACTGTACTTTTCTTACGACAGACAACTAATACCTACTCATCGAGACAATTCTAAAAACCCCTGACACAATCAGGTTGCGTTGTTTCATCAGAGTTCCTATGGCCACCTCCTGTCTCCATCATCTGATCAGCTCGATGGTACCATAATAATGCATTGTCACCCGACTTACTTACATGTGTATGCAAAATTTCAGCTCAATCAGAAACCGGGAAGTGGATCAAATTTAACTTGTAAGATTTGACTACAGACCGACAGACAACGGGACAGGTGAAACTAAATAAAAGCTTGTAAAAAAGGTGGCAATCATGAACGATGTAGTTTAAAGATTTATACGACGGATTTTTATAAATATCTGGGTGACCGACCTTCGCTCGGAAAACATAAAAACTCGAAAATGCGCGTCTTCCCAGAGATAAGACCTAGCTAGATCGATTTCTCGCCCCCGAAAACCCCCATATAGTAAATTTCATCGAAATCGTTAGAGCCGTTTACGAGATCCCCGAAATATATATATAAATAAATATATAAATAAACAAGAATTGCTCGTTTAAAGGTATTAGATAGATAGATAAATACTTAGGTAACCTACCTATGTAATAGCCACTATAATAAAGACCATACCCCATTTCAAATGCCATGGCCTGATTCCACTTGAAACTGCACAGAGAGAAGCATAATGTTGGTATATTGTTTAATAATTGATTTACAAGTTCTGCTCTTCAAAGTCAGCATGTGGCATGAAGCTATATTGCATGTGGTGGTATTAAGTACCTACCTACAGTGAAGTAAAACCTGGTATCTATGTTTAGTACGGTGTTAGTACGCCGCAAAAATGGTTTTCCGGGTATAATATCTTTTGCTGTCACTACTCGTACCTACCTATTATTTAAACATTTACACCTAATTAAATGAAGGTCTCAAGTGGAATCGGGCCATGACATTTGAAATGGGGTGTCACTTCATAGATAACACACTTTTTTGCATGCTAATTTGCCAACTTTGCGTATCTAGTTTTTTCATACACTGATAAGACCCAGCTATGATAATTGATAACAGCTATCACAAAGATATAAAGCAGAAAAGCAAAGCTCACCAGATAAATTGAAAGTAGGTAGGTACGCTGAGCTAAAATTGTTATTATTGTATTACGTAATGAGCGGTATATGTGTTCATTCAGTTACGTTATTGTGGAACCTACACTAACAATGCCGAATAGTCATCGTATTATAGTTTTAACAGACGTGGGTACTTACACGCTATCATCGAAGTGGCAAATAGGCGTCTCATCATTTACCAAGGTGACTATTCTAACTGAGATAAGTTCATGAAATTAATGCCTGCACCTTACCCTGATGATGATGATGATGCATTCCTGTTATACCTCATTAGGGGCATAGAGCTCGCAGAAGAATTTTCCATTTGTTGCGATCTTGAGCGGCTACTTCTAACTCTTTCCAGCCGAGTCCAGTTGAGCCAGCCTCCTCAACTGGTCGCCTCCATGTAGTACGAGGCCTCCCCGACCGTCTACTGCCAGTCGACTGCCAGCGGAGACCCTGCTTGACCAGATGGCTGTCCTCAGGGCCGGATCTAGGGTAGAGCGAGTGGAGCGGCCGCTCTAGGCGCCGAATGGCAAGGGGGGCGCCAAAATGGCTAATGAGAAAAAAAGTTTTCAAAAGACGCGAGTGTGGCGGGGGCCCAAAATACGCTTGAAAACTTCAACGAAGGGCGCCAAAACCCGAGTTCGCTCTACCCTGACCAAGGGCTCGGGCCGGCACTGGCTGTCCTGTCCGGCCTACGGAGCACGTGTCCGATCCACCGCCATTTCCTTTCAAGGATTTCCCGTCCTATGGGTTTCTGCTCAGTCATCTGCCGTAGTCTGAGTAGTCTGACGTTTGAGATGGTTCGTGGCCAGTAAATTCCTAGGATGATGCGTCGCAGGCATTTGTTTATGAAGACCTGCAGACAATTGGTAACATTCTTTCTCACAAGCCATGTCTCGCAACCGTACGAGACCCGCACCTTACCCTGACCAAGTAAATTTACATGACAGTTATACACGAGATGCACCCCATATACCTAGAATTCTTCGTACACTGGACAGAAAACCCAAGAAAGGTACTAGCTAGGAAAAGGTAATGAGTTTTTTCACATTCCCTAATCCACTTAAATGACAGGTTAGCACTGAAGTTACTGAATTCAGTAATTCATCGAATCAATTACTTATGTCTTGAATATTTAGTTACAATAACATGCCTAAAGGGGTCCTCAATATATTTTTTTTTAAGTTATTGGCCACTCCTAACAAATCAGAAAGAAACAAGCCAATTGAATTGATTATTGTTAAGAGAAGCAAATTACTAGTGGAGTGGCCAATAACTATAGCAGTCACCCTATGTTGTAAACTACTAACTGCCCAGCATATAATAGTAGTTTATGCAACAGTGATATAATAAGGGTTCTTAAAATTCAAGGGTCGAAGTTACAAAACGAGACGTAGTCGAGTTTTGTAAAAAAAGACCCGAGAATTTTAAGAACCAATTATGAGCTGTTGCATACATTACTTTTTCTATGACAGCTGCAGCAAAAAAAAAAAAAAAAAGTCGAGTTTTGTAAAAAAAGACCCGAGAATTTTAAGAACCAATTATGAGCTGTTGCATACATTACTTTTTCTATGACAGCTGCAGCAAAAAAAAAAAAAAAAAAAAAAAAAAAAAAAAAAAAAAAAAAAAAAAAAAAAAGTTATTATTAAAAACAAGAGTTATTATTAAAAAAAAAGAGTTATTATTAAAAAAAAGAGTTATTATTAAAAAAAAAGAGTTATTATTTAAAAAAAAAATGAGTTATTATTTAAAAAAAAAAAGAGTTATTATTGTAAATGAAAACATACCTCTTTCAATCAAGATGATCGGAACTTGTATCTTTAAAAAAAATAAAGCAGTTGTATTATACTCATAAGATGACTGCTAGCAGTCATCTTATGAGCCTATAGACAAAGCATTCAAATGACATTGCTTTAGATATCACTGTCAGTCATTTAATTGACACATTTAAGTGCTGGAGTAGAAAATAGTAGTTTATGCAACAGTGATATAATAAGGGTTCTTAAAATTCAAGGGTCGAAGTTACAAAACGAGACGTAGTCGAGTTTTGTAAAAAAAGACCCGAGAATTTTAAGAACCAATTATGAGCTGTTGCATACATTACTTTTTCTATGACAGCTGCACCCGACACAAAACAGTTGAGACTAAGAAAATGGGTTACTTTGTATGAATTATTATGCACACAGCAAAAAAAAAATTATTGTAAATGAAAACACCTCTTTTAATCAAGATGATCGGAAGTTGAATCTTTAAAAAAAATAAAGCAGTTGTATTATACTCATAAGATGACTGCTAGCAGTCATCTTATGAGCCTATAGACAAATCATTCAAATGACATTGCTTTAGATATCACTGTCAGTCATTTAATTGACACATTTAAGTGCTGGAGTAGAAAAAATTATTTAAGAGTAAAAAAGAGTTACCTACGCCATCACATGAACCTTACTACGTTAATTTAAATATTTTAAATGACATAATATGTATATCCTTGGATATCACGGGCCTTAATCCCGGTTTTTTGATAGGCTTGCGTGTTGCGTGGGGACACAGATCCAACACGTAGAGGCCCCTTGGAGACCTTTTATGTCATGTAGAACGCCTGCTGGAACCCGTTCCCAGGTGCAACAATAGACACCCATGAACCGGTCTCAGCAGGCATTGGGACTATTGTAGAAAAAGAGAACAGTATACTGTACGGATATGATGGTCGTTCTTGTCTACGTGACAGCGTGATAAAACGGTGTCCGTCACTTTCTTTCCCACGGTGTTAAACAGTGACAGTTATTTTATCACGTGGATAAAGATGGATAAAGCTATCCATAATAGGCTGGCTGGTCTATGTATATTATTATTATGATATTACTATCACGACGTAAATAGGATCAAATGGCTCTAATCCAAAAAATAATGTCTTGTCAGTCAAGAGAGAAACTTGACTGCTGTACCTATATATTTCACCTACCTACGTACGTTATCATTCCTACGCAACTTGGCAGGTGGTGCTGAGAAAATTTCGCGATTATTTTTGAAAAACTCGTTGAGCTACGCCACACACCGACAAAATTAGCGAATGTTTTGTTTAGCAAGTGTGCTCCTATAAGATAACTTAGATAACAGAAAAAGGTTGCCCTGGAGGTGACGTGTTTTCGCTGTTCCGCACCCGAAGGGTGACAATCGGAACATTGTGCGCCCGTTCCGTCCGCTGTTGTTTCTGACTGTTAGCGGTATCTATGTAATCATGTATCTCAAGAGCCGTTAAATTATATATACCTACTCGTATTATTAAAGAAAAATTATTATCAAAATAGAAAAATAATAAATCCTGGGCAAGCGTAAGAGTCAGATTTAACCCTTAAATGCATAGTGTTGCCAAATGTCTACAAAGCATTAGACAGCTCACAGATTAAGGGTTAAACAAATTCTATTTGTTCCTGTATATTATTTCAATAGTAAAAACTAATAAATATTCTGAATTATTACATAAATTTACGCAGTATTTTAATTTATAAAAATTACATTTGTTTATAGACGAAAGGTCGGAAAACTTGGAAAAACCTGGAAGTTGATGATTTTTAGTATGTGATTTTGGGCAGATTTTTCGGGGTTGGTAATTATTTTATATTTACAAACTTTATCACAGGAATATCATAAATAGTGTACCTTTCTGATGGCAGTTAAAATTTTTCCTATACCCCTTACTAATAGCTATATATTTCCAAAAATATGATTTAGCCTATGCAACTTTTAACACTGATTTCGCAGTGAAAATCGATGATATTTTTTTTTTACTATTTTTCCTAGAAACGGCAAACAATTATGTGATACATATATTAATTTCGGGCAAAAAGAAAAAATCCTGCATTTAAGGGTTAAGAAAAAAAAACTTGTAAAGGGTTCTGTGTTAAATAAAACCCTTGTGGCGCGAGTACCTACTACCACTACCTACTTGGCCGGTCTTTTGTGTTGTGATTGGTGTTATTGTGACACTTGTGACGAATCTAAGGTATGTAAAAATTAACCCACGATGTTTCCGAAGCTTTGCTCCTTTTATTTTATTAACATTGCTTCTCGTTAACAAGAAATTGTAATAAGATTGTTATTTACTTACGAGTAAGTAGGGTACCTACAGCAAATTTAGGAACCGTAAAACTTCCAGTTGAGCTTCCAGTTCCGCTTGGGGTGGTAATCCATATGTCCAATATCTTGGTCCATTAAACAATACCTACACTTGGACAGATGGAACACCACCCTTAGGCACTCAATTATAAATTAAATCTGCTTAAATATATAGGTATAATTTGCGTAGACGCGATAAACAAAAAGTAGATTTTCAAAAGCCCTTATTAAAAATATTAATTATTTATTTATTGAGTATTATTAATATATCCTTATAAAAGGATATATCCTTTTTCCATATACCTTGTAAAGTAGGTATCTGGTATCTGTTGGTCCCTAAAACCGCCGTTTTACTCTTGTCTCTCGACAGACAGATCCGTATTATAATTATTTCCGGATAAGCGGATTGGTAAATAGTGGTATTGTTATTGGATGCGATTGTTGTTGCTCGAGGATTCTCTTCTCGGAATATCCCTCCCCGCCGAGCCGAGCACGCGCCGGCACGGCGCGGCGCGACAATCTATAGTCTATAAGTACTTTACTTTTTCACATTCACCATTTCGATATTTCCGAGAATACCACGCTAGCGCCCTCTTTCGTTATAAGTTTTCATGTTTATTTTTAGCGCAGGAAAAAATAACGAACTTGTTATTCTTATTTTATGAAACACAAAGCTTCCGTCTGAATTTTAGTTTTATCATAGACATGTTTTCATTACAGTCAGTAAAACTATTAGAATAGCAATTAGCAACCCGGCATCTCTGGTGCTGGTCATACCCATGAAACGATTATTGAGAACTTTAATGTTAATAGCCACTTCATAATAAGTCCACTACATTTTCTAATAATTTAATCAATCAAAAACTCTAGATTGATGTATAAGTATACCTACTATAAAAGCAATTGAATTTACTTAAGTGATTCTAGACTACCGGGAAAATGATCTTACCTATTCAAAATAAATATAATAATAAATAATAAATCATTTATTCCAGACAACAACGATCCATAGGTATGTATACATTTGAGATAATATTAAAAATAAATAAAATTAGGTATAGGTATAACATAAAAATTCATGACTAGACATTAAAATTAAATTAAACATAGCATTTGATAACTGATATTGATAGGTAATAATTAAAATTCATTGACTATTAAAAGATTAAAATTTTAAAACTATAAAATAGAAATTAAAAATTAAGGTTAAACACTGTAAATATATGCGCAGTCCAATTCAATTAAAATGTCAAAACTTAAAACTAAAATCAGTAAAAATAGGTATATAATATAAAGATCCATGACTAGACATTAAAAATAAACTAACTGAGCATTTGATAATTGATAAAAAATAAAATTGATAAGTAATAATAAGATAAAATAATAACAACTAAATAAATAAATATGTACTTACGTTAGAACAAAAGGTTCTCCCTAAAATTCTTACTACGTCGAGCCTGTCTCCCTAACTAGTACAAAACAATTGCGACACTCTGGCGCCGCCCACCCGACGCGAGCTTGTGTTGCCATGGTAACCAATTGAGCCTGTTGAACGTAGACTATGCTGTCTATGCTGTTGAAGGACAGCAAGAGCATATAATTATTTTTTGTAAGAATATACCTACTCATTTACGACCATATGCATATCAGTTTTATTTTCGAAAAATTTAGTGATATAAGAATTATAAGATCATAGAAGGCAAGCAATGTCCAGTAAGGTGGGGTGGGCAGATTCTGAAACAAAATGTTTCCACAACACTATTTAATGACTAATGACCGCAAAAAATAAACAGACAACTGGACTTCGTTTTGAGCAAACCTCTGATCTGAAGGTCTGATATATACCCGGTAACGTTAAGATGTGGGGAAGAACCTACTGCAAAAGAAAAAAAGTAGAGCAACCATTTAAATGAGTTAGGTTATCCATAAACACGAAATGCACTTGACTGATGGGCGCTCTACTCTGGGAATTAGTGTCCGACTGAGAAAAAAGAACCAACTTACGTAGATCGAATGATAATCGCTCACAAAACCCAAGTGGATTTTCTTCATGTGGGGTAGATCCAATACATGAATTCAATGAGGGCCACCCGCCATTGTATTCCCGCTGACCTTTGCGACACTTACATAATTATATTCTATACGACAATAGTAGGACGTTTGCACGTATCATGACATTGTCACGAATTGTTTGAGTGATAACTCAAATTAAAAGGTATGTTACAAACAGGAAATAAAAAGAACACCCCAACAAATAGAGGGTTTGCGGTGAGCACAAGAAAACACTCGTTATTCTAAAATGAGATACATTACATTGGTCGGGAATCTAAAGCGCTACAGGTAAAGGTGAACTCTTTGAACTTGGTGTGTCTGTGTTGCAAAGCGACTAAACCAGTAGGCTCGGGCATCAAGGGAGCTAAATGCACCTGCTCAAGTGCCGACGCCCTGGCGGCGCGGCGGCGCGCGCTCTGTTGCACAAACGTCCGAACATAATAACCTTGTTGTTATTTACGGTAAGCGAGTAAATAAACCGCGCTCGCCAAAAGGGACTGGCGAACTAAATTGCAGACATACCTAGTACTTAAATCAAAACATCGAGATTATTGTAATTGTGTTCTCAGGCTCATTAATGAAGTATATATGCTTTAACATTTAACCACAGCATTTAACTGAAATGTAGCTTAACATTTTTTTTAATTAGGACTAGAAATTGTTCTAGATATTCATGATTATGGTAGGTGACCTAACTATGTAAGTACCTAATACTTCAAAGTCGATTTAAGAATATAACAGTAAGTTACCTACCTATATTAATTTAAAGAGTGGAAAAAAGCTTGATACAAACTCAACCGGGTTTAGGGCTTGCAAATATTCGAAACTTTCAGATATTCGAATATTCGACTTTTTCTGACGACGTATTCGAATATTATAAAAAATAAGGAAAGGAACGAGAAATCGGTTTATTATCGTTTTATTCAAAAGCTTTTTTCACATATTGCTAAAACTAAGGATATTTGGCAGAAATCCACTTAATTGACTAGATTTTATCATCCTACTATTTATAAGATGCCCACATTTATAAAAACAAGTAAAACGCCAAAATTAAACGTATTTAATATTTCTAGATAAAACTTATTATAAATGCGTCGTTGCGTGAAATAATATAACTTTAACCATCCAAACACCTAGGTATGTAAGATATTTTTTTTAGTAGGTAATTATTTTCCGATTTAAATTAACTTGTAATAACTCAGAGGCCTGTAAAAAGGCCTTTAATTTCATTGTTTGACGACCGGTCTGGCCTAGTGGGTAGTGATCCTGCCTGCTAAGCCGATGGTCCTGGGTTCGAATCCCGGTAAGGGCATTTATTTGTGTTATGAACACTAATATTTGTTCCGGAGTCATGGATGTTTTCTATGTATATAAGTATGTATTTATCTATATAAGTATGTATATCGTCGCCTAGCACCCATAGTACAAGCTTTGCTTAGTTTGGGGCTAGGTTGATCTGTGTAAGATGTCCCCCAATATTTATTTATTTATTTATTTATATTGTATTTTGAATCTTTATTGACTTTATTTGTTTTGGCAAGTTATTATTCCTAATGGTCGGCTAATTATATAATATTGGAATATTTAAGGGAAAAAGTTAGTTGAGTACTGGGTGGATTATTCGTCAGCTAAAGGTGCATGGTTAGATTACCAAGTTGGGCAGGTTTGGTATGATTAATTTTGAGAATTGCGATAAATGGCAAGGTTTAGACTTCAAAAATTCGCTTAACGTACGCTTGTACTGAATAAACAGAATGACCCTTTAACTTAAAACTTAGGCACCGTAAAAATAACATACTTTTTGATTTCGTTTTCTTTTAAATTGAGTTAGGTTTTACTGTATTCACGAAGTCTATCGAGAGATAAAAATATTATATCCTTCGTATTTGGGTACGTACCGTTCCTCATTCACTGTAAATACCCGTAAAACACACAGAAACTGTAACTACAGCGGATGACATAGATTTTTTTATAGTAATAAAAAATATTCGAATATTCGAAACCTGAGCGGCCGAATATTCGAATATCAAAACAGGTCGAATATTCGACAAATTCGAATATTCGAATATTCGAATTGCAAGCCCTAACCGGGTTAAACTGATGCGGCGATAGTGATAGGGCTTAGCAAAATGAAACTGCATTTTATGCAGAAAGCAAGCCGCTTTGCTCAGTGATACTAGGGACCAATCTCAATGATTTCATCCGAGGAAACACAAATTTCATCCACCAGAATTCAAGATGGTGGAGCTTTTCCAAAATGGCGGCTGCAAAATTTAAAAAAATTGTAGACACAGAACGGCTGCACCGATTTTAGTGATTGATATATCAATCAATTCGTATTAATACCTGTAATTGTAAAAAAAATATACCATTTAAGAAATTAAAGATGGCGGCCAAATATTAAGAAACTTGTTCATTTTTATTTAATTTTTTTTTCCTTCTAATGAAAATAACAACTAAATATTCTATGATATGGTCACATATTATTTTATTTAAATGAAACCTGATAATATTATCTACAAAATAAAATAAAATGCTTGACAATCCGTCGAATAGTTTTTGAACTATATGCATTACAAAAAGCGCATAACAGCCGCCCGAAACGGCCCGATCGCGCCAAAACTGACAAATTTCACGATATATCTTTATTTTTAAAGGTAAAAAAACAACAGAAAATATATTTACTTTATTTAATGGGCTATAAATAAATATTTTTTGATATTTCCGCTTGATAAATTAAAGATGGCGGCCGAATATTAGGAAAATTATGACATTTTCTAGTTTTCTAGTTTTTTCTATTAAAAATAACAATTAAATATTTTATAATCACATATTTTTTACTTTAAAGGAAACCTGATAATATTATCTACAAAATAAAAAAAATGCTTGACAATCCGTTGAGTAGTTTTTGAACTACATATATGCATTACAAAAAACGTCCGAAACGGCCCGCTCGCGCCAAAACTGACAACTTATAATTTTCTTTATTTTCAAAGGTAAAAAAGGACAAAATATATTTACTTACTTAAATAAATAAAAAATATATTTCCGCTAATTATTTACTCCTCTTTATCATTCTCGTCTTTTACTTGTTCTTTTTCTTCGGTTGAACTTACAGAAAAGAGGTGACCGAAGAGATGGCGGCTTCCTCGCACAACGTATCAGCATTGCGATACAACGAGGAAATGCCGCCAGCATCCTTGGTACAATGCCTCAAGAGCCTATTTTAGATTTAAGCTAGTTATGAATTTATTTCAGTAGTACCACTGTATATATATTTTATGTAAATAGGTACAGCCGGTAAAAAGAAAAGAAAATTCATATGAAATCTGAACAAAATATACCTAATATATATAATTAAATTAAATATATAGAGACGAACTACATCAAACTGTCCCGCCCAGTGTGGCGTAGACCATCTATAGTTTACCTACCTACTACCTTTAGTTTATGCAGCTGCCTTTGCATGTGCTGCATTGCACTGTGCAGGGTAGACCCATCCTCTGACACGTGCAGCTCATTGTTTCGCAGCCATTTTTATTTACTGCGATATTTCTTTTAAAGCTGGTGTAACTTCAGGGTGTGACAACCTTGACGACCACGTTTTGAAGCAAGACTTCTTTCCTTTTGTATGGAAATAAGAAGTAGGTAGTGTCACACCATGTAAAGGCTTGAAAGCCACGAAGAGGTCGATCTGTCAGGACTCAAAGTATTAGCTATTTTAGGAACTTCGGCATAACGGCGTTTATTTGCAGTCCCGGTCAAGAGCAGGCCACTCTTGCAGACCAGCCCGGTCAGCGGCTCGTCGAATGTCTGCCCCTCTTCCTTCCCGTTCTTGTCTAACTCGGCTATTTGGCAGATAAAGATCCCATACAAGGTCTATTCTCTTCGCATTTACTTTTTGTACCAGTTGTAGATATGAGGCCTGAGATCTGCTGGTACTCTTGAAAAAATATAGCTGTTGATCGGGATTGCAAATAAACACCGTTATGTTGAAGTTCATAAAATAGCTAATACTTTGGGTCCTGCTCTTCGTGGCGTTCACACCTTTACAGGTTGTGACACTACTCCTTATTTCCGTACAAAAGGAAAGAAGTCTTGCTTCAAAACATGGTTATCACACCCGGAAGTTACGCCAGCTTTGAAAGAAATATCGCAGTCATTAGAAAGTCTTCCTGAATAATTCATGGCTATACTGGAAAATGACACCTGCTATCTATCTGACACACAAACAGCACATTTGTAGGTCAACCTGGTACGCAACTATTTGCTACTCAAAATAAATTGGTAACCAGCATCCCACTAACATCGGCAGCATTACACAAACACGCGCTTTGTGTCACATCAAGTGGGCCACTTATGGGGCAATGCCCTTATTTTTGATGATGCTTCTGTGCCATTGCCATTTTCTTGGGGTTGGAAGTCAGCCAATGACAATTGGACACCGCAATGGTCTGTAGCCAGGGATATATGGCGTAAATAATCATACCTGGACCATTGCGGCTGTAAATAAAAAAGGCTGCGAAACAATGCGCCGCGCGTGTCGGAGGATGGGTCTACCCTGCACAGTGCAATGCAGCATAATTATGCAAAGGCATCTGCAAAAACGAAAGGTATAATAGATAGATAGATAGACAGAATACTCTTTATTGCCACACCTCAGTAAAAAAAATATAAATCAAGTATTAAGTAGATGAACTACGCCAAACTGTCTCGCCCCTCCATTACTATTTTAATACTACACACATTGAAATAGTAATGGAGGGCGGGACAGTTTGGCGTATTTCATCTCTATATATTTAATTTAATTAAGTATATATGGAATATTTTGTTCTGATTTCATACGTTTTTTTTTTCTGTAAGTTCAACAACATAGGATGAAAATGATAAAGAGGAGTAAATAATTAGCGGAAATTTATCTCTCTCATCTCATTTATTAAACTAAGTAAATATATTTTCTGTACTTTTTACCTTTGAAAATGAAGAAAATGATCAAAGTAGTCAGTTTTGGTGCGAGCGGGTCTTTTCGGACGTTTTTAGGGTTCCGTAGCCAAATGGCAAAAAACGGAACCCTTATAGATTCGTCATGTCTGTCTGTCTGTCTGTCCGTCCGTATGTCACAGCCACTTTTCTCCGAAACTATAAGAACTATACTGTTGAAACTTGGTAAGTAGATGTATTCTGTGAACCGCATTAAGATTTTCACACAAAAATAGAAAAAAAAAACAATAAATTTTTGGGGTTCCCCATACTTCGAACTGAAACTCAAAAATTTTTTTTTCATCAAACCCATACGTGTGGGGTATCTATGGATAGGTCTTCAAAAATGATATTGAGGTTTCCAATATCATTTTTTTCTAAACTGAATAGTTTGCGCGAGAGACACTTCCAAAGTGGTAAAATGTGTGTCCCCCCCCCCCCTGTAACTTCTAAAATAAGAGAATGATAAAACTAAAAAAAATATATGATGTACATTACCATGTAAACTTCCACCTATCTATGGATAGGTCTTCAAAAATGATATTGAGGTTTCTAATATCATTTTTTTCTAAACTGAATAGTTTGCGCGAGAGACACTTCCAAAGTGGTAAAATGTGTGTCGTCCCCCCCCCCTGTAACTTCTAAAATAAGAGAATGATAAAACTAAAAAAAATATATGATGTACATTACCATGTAAACTTCCACCTATCTATGGATAGGTCTTCAAAAATGATATTGAGGTTTCTAATATCATTTTTTTCTAAACTGAATAGTTTGCGCGAGAGACACTTCCAAAGTGGTAAAATGTGTGTCCCCCCCCCTGTAACTTCTAAAATAAGAGAATGATAAAACTAAAAAAAATATATGATGTACATTACCATGTAAACTTCCACCTATCTATGGATAGGTCTTCAAAAATGATATTGAGGTTTCTAATATCATTTTTTTCTAAACTGAATAGTTTGCGCGAGAGACACTTCCAAAGTGGTAAAATGTGTGTCGTCCCCCCCCCCCTGTAACTTCTAAAATAAGAGAATGATAAAACTAAAAAAAATATATGATGTACATTACCATGTAAACTTCCACCGAAAATTGGTTTGAACGAGATCTAGTAAGTAGTTTTTTTTTATACGTCATAAATCGCCTAAATACGGAACCCTTCATGGGCGAGTCCGACTCGCACTTGGCCGCTTTTTGTAATGCGTATAGTTCAAAAACTACTCGACGGATGGTCAAGCATATTTTTTATTTTGTAGATAATATTAATCAGGTTTCTTTTAAAGTAGAATAATGTGACCATATTTTTAATAGAAGGAAAAAATAACTAGAAAATGTCATAATTTTCTTAATATTCGGCCGCCATCTTTAATTTATCAAGCAGAAATATAAAAAAATATTCATTTATAGAGACAAACCAAAGAAAGTCTGCAGCGCTAGATTAAAAGTAGTTTTTAAAAATCAGTATGCGACAACACCACAGAAAATGGATTAAATAGTCTTGATACTTGTGAAATTTCTACCATATTTACCGTCTATGAAAAAATTAAGCTGTATGCACAGCTTAATTTTTATGGTAAAATAAATTTCATTCCAACAATAGATGTCACTATTAATATGTAGACATATACTAATATTGATAAATAATATTGGGAGAATGTGACATTTGGCTTCATCAAAATTAATAAGCTTATGTAATATCCGCGACGGCGGTAAATAGGCACAGAGGGCCTACCGCGAACACCGAAGTTCTCAATATGCGAGCATCTTTCTCTTTTACTCCCATTAAGGCGTAATTAGATTGACAGAGATATTGCCCGCAATTTGCGAACTGAAGTTTTCGGAAAAACGAAATAAACCATTAAAACAATAAACATATATTAAAAATTAATTTTAGCTTTAACTAGTAGGTACCCATGCCGTGAGCATAAGCATGGAGGTTGTGGGTTCGAGCTCAAAACCCGGCTAGTACCAATGAGTTTCTCGAAATGTTAGAGGAAGTTCATAAGTATGCCTATACCTATTAGGTGTGTTCAATTTGCTGTGAAACCTTAGTCTAAACCAATATTATATTATCTAAGTAGGTACATATGGAGAAGTATTAAGATGTTTCATTCCACTTACCCGTCATCAACTCCAAATTTTGTAAACATTGTCGTTTTTCAGCTTGAATCGCCTCGTGCTGACTTTTTACAAGTGTAAAATTATTCGTCATGCGGAAAAGTAACTCCCGCACGCCGGTTTTGTAAGGTTTCACCATGTTTATTCCGTTCATCACAAAACACAATGAATATTTAAACGATTTTGACAAACAGATACCATAGTGCATGACGTTTACTGACTGCTTAAAAAACATTGCCATATGTAGTTTTTTAATTCGATGTCAAATTATTGCGCTGCAGACTTTCTTTGGTTTGTCTCTAGCCCATTAAATAAAGTAAATATATTTTCTGTTGTTTTTTTATCTTTCAAAATAAAGAAATATCATGTCAGTTTTGGCGCGAGCGGGCCGTTTTGGGCGGCTGTTACGCGCTTTTTGTAATGCGTATAGTTAAAAAACTACTCGACGGATTGTCAAGCATTTTATTTTATTTTGTAGATAATATTATCAGGTTTCATTTAAATAAAGGAATATGTGACCATATCATAGAATATTTAGTTATTTTCATTAGAAGGAAAAAAAATAAAAAATAAAATCACAATTTTCTTAATATTTGGCTGCCATCTTTAATATCTTAAATGGTATATTTTTTTTACAATTACAGGTATTAATACGAATTGATTGACATATCAATCACTAAAATCGGTGCAGCCGTTCTGTCTACAATTTTTTTAAATTTTGCAGCCGCCATTTTGGAAAAGGTCCGCCATCTTGAATTCTGGTGGATGAAATTTGTGTTTCCTCGGATGAAATCATTCAGATTGGTCCCTAGTATCACTGAGCAAAGCGGCTTGCTTTCTGCATGAAGTGCAGCTTTCGACCCAAATATCGCCGTAAGCACTATCACTACGAATTGAAAAGCAACAAGAAACTTCACAAAAATAAATATTTTCAATTAAATGGTATGTGATGTGAGTGAGTGTAGTGAATAATGATGAATGGAAGTGGATGCAATGGCTCGGCTCGCTCGGCAGTCTCGGCACCCGAGACGCGCGGAGAGTCGCCAACTCGCCACTTGGCTGAACTGCATATTGGCAAAAAAATGTTTAAATGATGAGCAGAAACCCAGTACAACCAGAACTGCATTCGTAATAATATAATATGTCGCAGATCAGACTTACCACTGGTTCACCTGTAGCGTGGGGATAGTAAGCGTTTTGTGAATAGTAACCCTGAAACCCGCGGGACCGGTCGTACGGCATCGCTTTTTGTTCCCCGACCCTGTATTCTGATATTCTCATTACTTGTCGAGCACAGACGATTGCTCGTGTTTGACGAACCACAGAAGTGTGATATCCGGGTACACTTAGTAGTAACGGATTTCCAGATCACACTTATACTGGTTATACTGAATTGAAGGTCCGCTTGTGTTAGCAAGCGGCGGGATTACACGGCCATGTTGCCGACTAACCAACCGCCTCGCCCGGACCCACTAATGAGAGTTCTTTGCTGAATGGAAATTGTTCATTACAATCCTAATTGCTGCAATTATTATACGTCCATGGCTTCCACATGGAATACGCATTTGCAATATTAAGTCAAATTTACCTTGTAGGTGGTATTTTCAAAACCATTCGCCGAGAGAGACATACATTTTGTTGATAGTTTTCTAAAAGAAAATGATAAGTCAATGATTAAACAAATTCTTCTAAAAATTCCGTGTCCATTATACCTACTTTTCTTAATAAGACACTGGACAGTCATTTATAATTAATGTCATAATAATCACCTAGTATCCAAAGCAGAAGCAAATAAAAGCAAAAAAAAAAGCAATTGATAACAATACATTTTCACCTCAGCAGCTCGAACAAGGGTACTTTGCTACTTAAAAACAGTGAGCAAAATCGCATTTTGCTCACTGAGTGAGACAAAATGACATTCAAGTGACCTTAATATTCAAATGTCATTTCAACATGCGGGGTCTAATACAAGTTCGAAATACTTGGATTTTATTATCTCTGTCCCTTTCACGTCGTTAGCAAAAAGAAAGAGACAAAAAAATTTTCAAACGCCATTCAACGGTATATTGACGATTTATAATAGACCCCCGAAAACCGTCAGAACGCATCGTTCCAAAACACATACAAGTATGAATTCTTAATATGTAATTAATAAAAATAAAGTTTCAGATTTGATAAAAACTGATAAAAACACTATATTTTACGTAATTTATTGTACGATTAAAATAATGAACTCAAAAAATACACAGTATATCACGTAAAATAAATAATTATACTTTTAAGAATCTCTACAATAGTTTACAAATAGTAAGTATCCGTAATTCGGACCGTATCTTACAATGTTTTTTTTTTTACAAAAAAAAAGTTGCCGATTCAAATGTCAATCAATTGATGGTCGTTGTTTTCATATATTACCTATTTTACTGAAATTTACTACGTTTGTTTGTTTGTTTTTGTGTTTGATTGCGGTAATTATACTTAATTGTTAGTATATCTTAAGAAACATGACTAAATAGGTAAGTGATGAAGAAGGATTACATTTTTCGGGTTGTCTAAATGTTCTTACTGCTGAGGTGAAAAGTTTTATGAACTACACGAGATCAAAGTTATTTACATCTCGTGCGCTTTTGAGTCCCTTACTACGCTCAAGATTCTAAATTAGATTCACTCGCTACGCTCGTGAATCTACTATAGAATCTTTCGCTTGCACGGGACTCAAAATAAGCACTCGAAGAAATATCAAACTTTGATCTCTTGTTGTACAAATAACTATTTCCATGCACAAAACACAGCTAACGTTGTAATCATCATGTACCTAAAGTCTGTTTTTTTAGTCGGTAGACTAAAATGACATTTCATAGTATGAACATCATGTGTCATATATTTCATACTATGAAATGTCATTTTAGTCTACCGATGATGTCTAAGTATAGAGACTAGTGATAATGACAACAGTGCCAGCGATTTTTATGACCCCAGCTCGCAGACACTCTGTAGCCTTCTCGACTGCCATTCACAGCACATTCTCGCATGCATTAATTAAGTTTAAACTTTATCATATGGGAATAGTTATTTAAACGTAACGTAGAACATATCATAGCATAAACCGTACTACCTACAGAGTGAGTATAATAAGTTTTTCTTCATAATTAAGTAGGTGTCCGCTCTTTGTCGCTCCTCATATCAAATCAATTCACAAAACTTGCAACTACGTTTATAAGAATGAGTTGTTTTATTTTACAGGAAATGGGTAGTGGTTATGTTTCAATCACGTCATGTCGCATAATTGAATAGGCGACGAATGATAGAATTGATAGGCATAGCACAACGGGTGCGTTCAAATTGCGGATCGCGGCCATTTGCGGCAGCAAAAGCGCGGGCGACGCGCATGACCTCGAGCGCGCGGGGCGCGGCGCGGGGGACGTTGGGGAATCCTTCTGGCGCCAGACCGGCATCGGGCGTCTACACGCACCCCACTCTCCTCTCGCCCGCACCGGCCCACTCGAAATAGATGCACGGTGATTTACGCCTCGGGCGTATGAATAAATATGTTGCCTGCCTACCTCAGGTCGCCGCAACATTGGCACGTCCGCCCGCCCCCGCCGCGCCGCATACCGAGCCATCTCATTCGAGCTCGGCGCACCGGGCTCACATCACCGCCGCACCTTGCCACACAATACGGTCAACTTTCATTTTAAACAACCTAATGCGAGCCTTTTCATCGTTCACGATTGAGTATTATACAATCTGCTCGTAGTGTATGAGTGGTGCCAGTTACATTCTGCAGTATAATGGTTTAAATACTTAGAGATGTACCTAGCTATAACTTAGTTAAACACAAACAAAACAAAAAAACGCATTTAACTGATTTATAAAAGACCGAAGTGATCTCATAAGTGTTCCGTGAACAAAGTTTTGTACGGAACACTAAAAAGAAACAAAATGTATGTTATTTCGAATAAAATAATGGTTTCAGTGCTTAAATACAAAAAAAAGAACTTGGAGCTACTGGATGCTAAACCTATCTCGATCGCGCCTGACTATAAAGCCCCTCTACTTACGTACTTACCTACCTACAAATTTAATCCCGCGACCTCCGGATTGAAAGTCGGACGTCATATTAACTTTATAAACTGTACTGTACCTATATAGCTATAGTTATTTGTACAACAAGAGATCAAAGTTTGATATTTCTTCGAGTGCTTATTTTGAGTCCCGTGCAAGCGAAAGATTCTATACTAGATTTCTTAAGATATACCAACAATAAGTTTTCGCCTCAGCAGCTCGAACAAGGGTACTTTGCTACTTAAAAACAGTGAGCAAAAACGCATTTTGCTCGCTGAGTGAGTAAAATCGCATTTTGCTCATTTTGTGCACTCAGTGAGCAAAATGCGATTTTGCTCACTGTTTTTAAGTAGCAAAGTACCCTTGTTTGAGCTGCTGAGGTGAAAAATTCTTTAAATGGGTATGCAAAACGCGTGCAGTAGTTGGACTTTTTATTGTGCTTTAAGTAGTACCTATTTGTTTTTTTTTTAGTCGGCCTGGGAGCGCAGTACAAACTCGGAATTTAGAAAAAGTCTAATATTTTATTTCAGGATAGACTGAATGATGTGTTTTTGAGCTTATTACATTACATAGTGAGTTTCGAAAAGGTACTTCGTTTAGTTCGTTTGTCTGTAAAAAAAAATCTTGCATCGGCCAAAATAAATCACTTTATATTTATGTAATCACAGTTTTTTCATTTATCATGCTTTGAAAGAAGGTCATTGTTGTTCTAAAAGGTGAGCAGAAAATGATACGTTTCTGCACTAAAGCGTTTTACGTTCCAAGCACGATTTTATGAATATTTACGATAAGCTACTGAAATTCGGATTTAAATGGATTTGTTATACAATTTCCATTCTGATTTTTAACTCCCCATTCCATAAATAACGATACTTTTGCCTAAATTGTTAATTGAAAGTACCCTCAAGATTTACTATAAATGTTTAGGATACTTAGTCATGTTTTTAAAAAGACACATGCATTTTACTTTCCTCGTATTCGAAATTAAAAAGTAGAGTGTTTAACTCGGGTGAAAGGCATCATTTCAGCCTCGGACTATTGGCGCTCTCACTGCGTTCGAGCACCAAACTACCTCGGCAGAAATGAGTGCCTTTCATCCCTTGGTTAACAATCTACTATTATATTGGTTTATGTGAAGGACTTCTGTCAAGGTAGGTATAGGTAAGCTAGATGTGCTGAGCAGATACCCCAACGTAAGCACACGTTAGTACCTACGCATACCTTCTCCTACTTAGACAAGACGAAATAATAGCAAACGTACACATATTATGTATGTGCTTTTGCGCAAGTAACATAGGTACACTACACAATGAGAGATTAGATTTGGTTGTTCTAACTTATCATTGACGCACAAGTGATCAGCTGACCAGTGTAGTACAACGCAAACTTAACTTGTCGTCCTGCTGTGAAATGAAGTCACAGGCGAGGTTTTCTCGAGGAACTATATTACTTACATACAAAAAGTTCTTCATAAAATAAATGTACCTACTACATAGGTACAGGATTTCAAAGGACCGGAATCGTGTATTATGATACTTCTGAGCATCAGTTAATAGGCTATGGTGACCGCTTACGACTGTTTGTTTACTAGCTTTGCTCTGACTTGGGATAGGTAGGTGAGATTATTGCCTTTTTAACACGCTTTTATTAGGTCGACCTGTATGTAACTAACATGTAATGGAATCTTGCAAGTTAAATTTGATCCACTTCCCGGTTTCCGATTGAGCTGAAACTTTGCATACACATGTAAGTCGGGTGACAATGCAATATTATGGTACCATCGAGCTGATCTGATGATGGAGACAGGAGGTGGCCATAGGAACTCTGTGATGAAACAACGCAACCTAATTGTGTTAGGGGTTTTTAGAATTGTCTCGATGAGTATTAGTTGTCTGTCGTAAGAAAAGTACAGTCAGCGATAAAAGCGTGTACCAAAAATTAAATTTTTGCCAAAAACTTATTAAATCATATGTATTTTAAGAGCATATATGAATGATAATAAAGTGGCTGTCTCTTCTATCCGAATGTTATCAGTGTTGCTTATTATCAATTTAATGTTATACGCAGGGATCGGAACCGGTTTTTTTCAAAAACTTAGAAATAACCATATTTTTCGAATTATTTTATACTCGAAATGTAGGACTCAGTTGTGTTTTTAGGTTACGACTTCGTATTATTTGATTGCCCAATTAGAAATGAAGTAATTAGCAAAGAACGAAAAAATACCGTTTCCGTTCCCATACAAAAAATACCGGTATCCGATCCCTGGTTATACGTTTAGGTACGTACTTTGCTCCACGATTGCCTACCGTCATCTTCGACTCCTCGGATAGGGCACTGATAACTCGATCGTGCAAATCAAAATGTTTACAAAAAACTGGGTTTACTGTTGCATTATGTATGTATTGTAAACAATCGAGACAATGTAAGTGACTTCGCTACACCAAACTACACCAAGCAATAATTAAGGAAATCATTATAAACTTACTTTCTCATTCAGCGTACTGCATTTTAAGTACAACCCGTGAATTTTAATTTCTTAGTCTCATTCTCATTACATTACATTTGACTACTGCGTTTGAATGTTAATTACTTATATTCCAATCTTCCACAGAATACTAGCCTGATGCTAATAACGCAACTATATATGCTTTAAGAGTGATCAATGTACCTTCACCGGATGGTCTCAACGGAAGATCAGCGCTGGAAGTTGCCAGCAACATGCTGAGGTGAGACCATTTCGTGGCACCTTCTCCTTTTTTATGTTTCTTTGCTTGTGTAATTTTCTTTTTTGTGTTTGTGCTCACGAATAAAAATATTTCTATTCTATTCTATATTCTCTCTCCCCTATCCAAATAATTGACGAATTTTTGTAATCACTATTCTGGAAGATTCGCTGATTCGTTAATTAATAAGCGATAAACGTACCTACATTAAGTAGGTACATACCTATTGTTAGGTTCGTTTTTAACCTACTAGGTACTTCATAAAAAGGGAGGTTCTCAATTTGTCGGTTTTTTCAAATGTCACTACGAATGTTCAGTAATGTCGAAGACTGTTAGACCTATTAAAAAAAAAATTCGAAAGGGTCCTTCTGGTTCGTCCCGTCCCGTTGTCATCAATTCAATGTCTGATAAGGGATCTGTTTTTCGCTCCTAATTTTTATAATAATCATTAAATCGAAAAAGTTCAAACGTAGCTATAGTTAATATACATTAAATTATGTAAAAATATTTTCCATTGTCAGTATCCAGAGAGGAAAATGGGGACCACGTTTGTATGGAGAAGTGGTCGTCCCCTTTCGTCTTAAGTACATAGATAGGTGATACATAGGTACGCACTGCAGGGGAAGCAGTTAGCTTCGCTAGGTACTTACTGTGTGTACCTAACAGGTCCACTTTTAACAGTAGATTCAGTAGATAAATAAATCTTTTCGGGACAGCCCTTGTATCGTATAAGTACCTACCTATTATAACAACAGATAGTATGGTATGAGTATCAACGAGATACTTAGATTTGATAGAGTTATCACAATAGTAGAAAGTGCGTCATAGATGGATAACAAAGAATTCGGCTTTCCCTATCTCTTAAATCTCCAATACCAAGAATTAAAGGTACATACGTGTTTTTCCTTTAAATAAGTACTATAAATACCAACACAGATACGATAGGTACTAATTAAATAATGTGTCATAATAGGTATATGTATGTATTGTTTGCAACGATTATAATACACGTTTCAGCGAAGCGTAGTAGTGATTCTTGCCTTAAATCGATTTAAAAAAATGTACATTTTGTGAGATGTAATGTAATTAATGGACGACCCCTACTGGATGTAGAGCTCTTTTGTGTTTACCTATTGTACTAGGTAACGATTACGAGTATGTACAGTAAGCTGCAGAGATAATTGACCCCCTGCAAATAAATTACTATGCAGGGAGTCGGTTAACTCTGCAGCTTACTGTACCTACCTACGTGAAAGTGACGTGAAACGATTGAAATCAGAAATCATCGAAAGTGTAACCATATTGTGGTCCAGTGGATTTCATGTTCGTAGAATTCAATGATCAGCATATGGGTAGCGTAAAAAAATATCGACCGTCTGACCATGGCATGTGACGAATGTTTTGTTAAAGTGAATAGTCACCAATTATGGATAACCAGTTCGAAACCCGGGCAGTTCGATGCTCTTAGTTCAGTCTTCTTGTGACCAGGAACAATTTAACATCACGATCGAAACGTCGAACAATACAAATACATAAATTGAAAATTACTCATTACGTCCCCTTTCTTCTTCTTCTGCCGTGCCTTATCCCTTTATTTGGGGTCGGCCCTCCTCGTTTTACGGCGCCAAGACAGTCGGTCTTGGGTTGTCTGCTTGTCCAGTTGAGCTCGTTCTAGATCATTAGCAACGGTTGTCCACCACGTGGCGGGCGGTCGCCCTCTACCTCTCTTTTTATCCGGGATAGCCAGGGCCTTCTTTACAGCGTTGTTTTCGTCCCGTCGCATTACATGACCGTACCATCGCATACGACTTTCCACCATCTTATCCACTATGGGAGCAACTTTAAAAGAACCTCGGATATATTCATTCCGCACTCTGTCCAATCTTGTTACTCCGGCTGCCCACCGTAGCATTCTCATTTCAGTCGTGTGCATCTTTTGTTCATGCTGCTTTTTGACGGCCCAGCACTCGCTACCATACATCATGGCTGGTCTTACTGCCGTTTTGTAGACTTTGCCCTTCAGCCGAATGGGCATTTTGGCATCACACAACACACCTGTAAGGGTTCTCCATTTTAGCCAGGCTGCATTTGTTCTATGGGTAGCGTCCGCATCGATGTTGGCATCAGAGCTTACATCCCCAGAGCATTACGTCCCTTTCGATGAAATAAATTTGTTGATAATCAGTGCAGTCGGCGATTAACTCAATATCAACCTACGTGCAATGCGATAAGGTTCACGATGACGCGCCGCACAAGACAGGAGTGGCGTTCAAAGGTTTAATGCGTAGTTAGTTTTATGACAAAAATGTTATTCGGACTCGATGTCTTACGAGGGGTATTCAAAATATTCTCGGTATGAGAATGAAAACAAACAAGTACGAAAAGTTTGATATTTTTATTTTTCAATATACTCCCCCCCTATGTTCATACACTTAAAAGATCGATCAATTATTTTTTTTAATCCCTCGTAAAAATATTTTTTATCTTTCGTGTAAAAATGCTCCTCCACTGCCGCCTTCAATGCTTCATCGTCAGAAAATTTATTTCCACGCAGATCCTTTTTAAGATTGGGGAGCAAAAAGAAGTCGCTGGGGGCTAAGTCCGGACTATACGGTGGGTGAGTAACAGTTTTAAACCCACGTTCAACAATAGCTGCCTTGGCAATATGAGCAGTATGGACGGGGGCGTTGTCATGCAGAAGCAGAATATCTTTGGTTAACTTTCCTCGCCTCTTTTCTTTAATTACATCCTTTAATTGACGTAGAATGTTAGCGTAGTACTGTCCTGTGATATTTACACCTTTTTCTTTATAATCGATTAGTAATACTCCTTCACAATCCCAAAATATCGTGGCCATGACCTTGCCAGCTGAAGGGATGACCTTCAACTTCTTGGGATGAGCTGAACCCTTAATGTGCCATTGCATGGACTCTTGTTTACTCTCTGGGTCATAATGATGAACCCAGGTTTCATCTCCAGTAACTATTCTTTGCAGCACCTCATCAGGATTTTCACCGCACAGGTCAATAAAATCGGAACAACAAGCTACACGCATGTCTTTTTGAAGCCGAGTCAGCATTCGCGGAACCCATCTTGCACTTACTTTTGACATATTAAGATGGTCATGTATAATATCATGTACGGTACCAATAGAGAGATTGGTTACTTGTGCTATAGATTTTACCTTCACTCGACCATCTTCCAATATAAGTTTTTCCACTTTATCAATATTTTCTTGTGAAGTAGCTACTACAGGCCGGCCAGGTCTAGGGTCATCTTCAATACTCTCCCTTCCGCGTTTAAACTCGCTTGACCACTTTTGAATGGTAGATAAAGAAGGAGCAGACTCACGGTAAACACAATCCATTTCCTCTTTTATGGTTTTTTGATTTTTACCCTGTTTTGTCAAGAATTTTATCACGCATCGATGTTCTAATTTAGTTAACATTGTCAATTCGCACAGGATGTTCATGTTTGTTCAGCAATTGCAGAAAAACAAAAGACTATCTCGGTTCGAATTATACTTTTTTTTAATGTCAATGAATAAACCTTAGCGGCCAGTAACGAAAGAAATTTTAGAAGAGGTCGTAAGATATCAATACCGAGAATATTTTGAACGCCCCTCGTAATTACCGTAAAATCTGCCTACTCTGCTCCCCCACTACATAATTGTGCTCCAACAGTTTCTATATGTATGTACCTATCTATATGAAAAGGAACTACAAATCACAACCTCATTTAAGAGTTACAACATGATAAAGTAAGGGCGCTAAGAACGTAGAAATTCGTACATTGACCCACCTGAAAGTACATTGACGCAGACGGACGAAATTCTTCGTTAGGTATCTTCGCTTAGCGTCATTTCCTTACTTTAGTAGTCTTCTACTTTAAACCGTCATATACAGTGCAGTACAGTTGGCCTTTGGACAAACCCGGAAATCCCACATAGGGTTACTTCTCGGTAATGCTCTAACTTTAATATTTTTTTTTATTAGAACAAAGCTAAATTTTCAAACAAAAATTATTCTAATAATCGGCAATAAAAAGAAAGATACTGTATTAATCGTTGGCAGTGTTTTTGACAATTTGTTCGAAAATATTCGGCGATGATTTATTTGAAACATAATATACAGCATTACAGTCAAGACCAAATCACTGTACAAATCATTTGTCAATGGTCAGAATCTTGTTAGTGTCATAAATAAAGAAGATAGGTAATGAAAAAGGTCGAAGAAGGTCCTCAGGAGCTACTAACACATACCTACAGGCTGCTCCAAAGTAAATTAAAAGCGGCCAAGTGCGAGTCGGACTCGCCCATGAAGGGTTCCGTATTTAGGCGATTTATGACGTATAAAAAAAAACTACTTACTAGATCTCGTTCAAACCAATTTTCGGTGGAAGTTTACATGGTAATGTACATCATATATTTTTTTTAGTTTTATCATTCTCTTATTTTAGAAGTTACAGGGGGGGGACACACACATTTTACCACTTTGGAAGTGTCTCTCGCGCAAACTATTCAGTTTAGAAAAAAATTATATTAGAAACCTCAATATCATTTTTAAAGACCTATCCATAGATACCCCACACGTATGGGTTTGATAAAAAAAAATTTTTGAGTTACAGTTCGAAGTATGGGGAACCCCAAAAATTTATTGTTTTTTTTTCTATTTTTGTGTGAAAATCTTAATGCGGTTCACAGAATACATCTACTTACCAAGTTTCAACAGTATAGTTCTTATAGTTTCGGAGAAAAGTGGCTGTGACATACGGACGGACAGACGGACAGACAGACATGACGAATCTATAAGGGTTCCGTTTTTTGCCATTTGGCTACGGAACCCTAAAAATCGTAATTTGTTAATTTCTTTGTAACAGCTAGGTACACCAGTTGTTATACTTTGTATACTGGTTCTAAATACACTAATGCATATGTACAGTGACCTGCAATAATATGTTACTCTTCGAAGGCCGCAAAAAATGTGACACGGTCTTATGGCTCTACAAATAAGATCGTATCAGATATTTTTGCGCCCTTCGTTGTGTACATATTATATCAGACGACTGTACATTTCGGCTTTGTCCAATGGCTGGGAAACGGAAAACACTGTATGTCAATTGTCAACATAGCTACCTACCAAAAATTTTGAATTTTGAAGCAAAGTAGGCGCAATTTACGGTACTTAAGTTTTAATAAAGATGTTACATGATTTATTGAATATTCTTTTATTTTCGAAAGCGACAAGTGAACATCAAATTAATACTAAATACTATACGCAGTTCAACCGAAAGTAAACAATTTTCAGCACACATCACACAAACAACGAATCAATCTAGCGACATGCCGGCGTCGCCATCTTTTTTGTCATTATTTTTCTCCTCTTTCGGCTTTTCCTCGGTCTTCTCCTCGGATTTGGTGTCCGAGGAGGCGGAGTTGTTCTCTAGGGCGCGGAAGAAGGCCTGCATGTCGCCGGTGTTGGCGGCCGAGGCGACCTCGGGCGACAGACCGAACTGCGTCATCACGGGGCCCATCTGGCCCGAGTTCAGAGCTGAAGCGAACTGGTTCGCGGCCTGCAATCACATCGGGGTTATAAATAACTTATTCGGGAAGGGCATCCAATCCGTTTAGCAACCCGGAGCTAATTTATACATAATTATTACATAATTAAACATATTAGTTAGTACTAGATGCTTATTAGAAAATAAAACTTCAGCGTAGGATGTAGGTAACTCAATGTAGTAATGTTTTCAATCTGACTACACAATACAGGCGTAGCCTAGTGTGGCAGTCATAGGTTAAGTAAAACCTGTAAACTTTTTGGCAAATAAAACTATTTTTATTTTTATTATTTTTTTTTTTTATTTTTTTTTCTTTGAGAGCTGTATTATAGCTTCATTATTACTAAACATACAAACCGGTGGGAATCAAGTGTACAGTGTTTCTTTTCCAGTGGTGGCGCGTCAAACATATCCATAGGCAAGCCGGGGCTAATTTGGCTTACATATTTCCTTTACAACTCTGCTCAAACGTCCAAAAACAGGCACGCCGGTGGGAATCGGCTTTTATGGACGCGCCGCCACTGTTCTTTTCTAAGATCACATATTTGACAGTTATGAATTCACCCTTATAGATATGATGCTAAGATCTACCGTTTAACTGATAGCCTTAAAGTCATAAATATATATAAGGGTCAATTTGTAACTGTCAAATATGTGATGTTAGGATAATTTCACTTTAGGTTTGTATACAAAACTGATGCGTAAAATGTTTGAGAGTACATTTGCAGGTGCACTCATGTACCTAACATTTTAACTTTTTTAGAATTGATACTTTCTTACAAATCTTACACCCGTAACAGAACTACCGCACCACGTATCGATAGGTAGTGTTCGCCGGTGGTGGTCGCCGTACGTGCGTTAAGGACGCCGCTATAGTTAAAGCGGTTTCGCACTACGTCCGATCCGAATCCGATCCAAATCCGTGAAAATATGGTCCGAAGTAGCCGTAGAACTATTTCTATGGTAATTTACGCACTCCGTCATCCGATTTCGGCAAGAAATCAGACGGATCTAGTGCGTAAATTACATTAGAAATAGTTCTACGGCTACTTCGGACCATATTTTCACGGATTTGGATCGGATTCGGATCGGACGTAGTGCGAAACCGCTCTTAGAGCGAGTAAGAAATATTTTGACCGCACCAAGGTCTTGGTGCGGTAGTCTGTTACGGCGTTTACAATGGAAAAGTAAATAATAGCTATTTGTTCAAGGAAGCGTCTCGATGTCACATTTTGACACTAATTATGTTACAAGGTTGTGTAAAGTGTTAGCAAAGATTCATTGATTGTATAAGATATGTAAAACCTGGGGGAAAATGGTGCCCTCGCATTTTACATATGATTTGTGGTTCTAAACCTAATGGGATTGGCAACTGTCAAAGGTTTTCATAGATGGCGCTATCATAGCTTTCCCCTTCCTCTAGTTTTGGTCTATGAGTTTTGGCTTATACGGCTAAATTCGAAACCAAAAAATATATACACAATTCTAGGGATTGACAGGGCAAGCTAGCATAGCCATCTGTGAAATACTTCGACCGGCCAACCCCACTGTCAAGCGTCAACTTTTGACAACCAGAGTCACCGTATAAGTAATATAAGGAGCCGTACAGCGCTATCTACATTAGCTATCAAATTTGAAGCACGAATTTGTTTTAGACTTTACACATCTAATACAAGCTATGAATCTTTAGTGTAAGTGAAATCATACTGGTTTAGTAATTATTTTAAACTTCACTTCTACAAAGCGATAAAACAGATTAGTAATAATGTAGTAGCAGATAAGAAATTTTATTACAACACTTCAAATTTTCCGCAAGCCGGCGTCCATATTCATATGTACATCATTGGCAAGCCTTTCGTAGATTTCCAGCGGCTTGTCTATTTTGATTTGAGACATTTCAGCGTCATGTCTTACGAGTCTTGAGAAAAGGAGTAGGTAAGCTAAATGTCATAAATTGATCACCGGGTTGCTAAGCGCTAGTATGCCATCAGCGCCATCTAGTGACAGCACTATTTTCATGATACGAATAGGTAACTTCTTATCTGGAAGCACGGCAGTGCCCCCGCCAAGTCGAGCAATTCTTTTTACAAGCTCTTTTATTTAACTTGCCCCGTTAGTATGTACAGTTAGCAGCAGAAGTTGCTAAGCGGGCGAGGTGTTCAAAATGATCTTGACGCAACTTTATTGTTATGAGAATAAGAGCGTGTCAGGGTAATTTTGAACACCTCGCCCGCTTAGCAACCTCTGCTGCTGACTGTATGTTAGTGTGGGTCAAATCTTGGAAGCTAAATTTGACCCACTTTCGACTTCTGATTGAGCTGAAATTTTACATGCATTACTTATAAATCGGATAACAATGCAATATTATGATGACATGGAGCGATCTGATAATGGAGACAGGAGTTAGCCATGGGAACTCTGTGATAAAACAACGCAAACTAATTGTGTCTGGGGTTGTTAGAATTGTGTCGGTGAGTATTCGTTGCTTGTGGAAAGAAAGGTACAGTTAGCGACAAAAGCTTGTACCTACAATCAAATTTGTGCCATAAACTTATATAGGTATTCTCCCTTTTGTTTTTCGCTTTATTTTCTTGCGTTTATTTTGTCTCGATGCATATCCAAACGTACGCTTTAAGACAGAAATAAATGTTACATCTACATCTAATTAACATTAAATTTATTTCATTGACATTCAACAACAACACAAATTATAATTTAGTATCGACTTCAGGAATTTGTAATCTGCTTATAGTAGTTACTTTTTGCGTTAGTGGTAAGTGATATAAGAAATTTCATTATGATTACCAATTAAATAAAGAAACGACCCAGTGTTTTTAGGTTCCATACACCACATCAGATTCCATACATATATGTGCGAGAATTAGTAGGAAGGTAAGGGAGGTAACATACGCAAAGGAAACATAATGGAGTAATAACAGAATAAGTTAGAATGGCGATGCGAGCAGGGTACGTGTCGCCGCCGGTTTTGAGCAAACGCTCGCATGCTACTCGCCCGCGCTGACCGAAAAACGAAGTAAACATGCCTTTTGCGCCACAATAACCTTCAGATTAAGAAGCCAGATCAAATCTATCTAAAGGAGGCGTATCCATTCACCACGCACACAATCCGATACTATCTGCGCGCGATAGCCATTCTAACTTCTTTAATATGTTCTGTGGGAGTAATCATCACACCGCAGGAAAGTTACGTGTTTCTGACGCACTTTGTTCAATAGGGATATCCTAACGCTCTGACGTTCAAGAAATAATGTCAAGTGAGCAAGTAGTACGAGTATAAGATATTAGGCATGTACAGATAAACATAACATATGAAACCATATTAAAGGTTTTACTTTACTAGATACTTTATGTCGACAGTGTCGACACTGCTACATATTTACTAGAATACTATCAATATTATGTCTTAAAAATTGTATTTAAAAATGTAGGTACTTATCTTTAGATTTTGTTGCTGTAAGCATGATTAGTCCAGTGATAAAATGTACACACAGATGTACTTATTGATTTACTAAGCTCGAGAGCAATAAAAGTGAGTCATTTTGTAAGGAATTTTCATAAAAAGTGGCTCATTTTCATCGCTCCCGAGTGTACGTGTTGACGTTTAGATAAGATGAAGTTACACGTTAATGATATCGAAACAAGCCCGCTTTAAAACGAAACGGTAAAAATAAAATAAACAAAACATTCGTCACAATCGTCGGTGGCTTTCAATGTAGAATGAGTGACGAAAGCAGAATAGGACTAATTTAAGAACTTGGCGAAAAACGAATGGGACGACCCAAGATGATATTATCATGCCGCGATCAGAAAGGGATTAGAAATAACAGATTTCCATACACTTACGTCAAAAAAACGAATGGGACGACCCAAGATGATATTATCATGCCGCGATCAGAAAGGGATTAGAAATAACAGATTTCCATACACTTACGTCAAAATCAATATGAATTGACAGCTATCTCAATCCCTTTCTAATCGCGATTCAGTAATACCAGTATTGGGTGTCGTCGGGGGCACGGGCATGGGGCACGGGGCATGGGGGTTCACCTGCGCGAACTGCGGGGAGAGCAGGGTGGTCCTTACATCGTCCTGCGCCTGCTGCGGCAGGTGCGGCTGCAGGCGCGCGGCGTGCGGCGGCGCGGCGGCGGCCGCCACCACCTCGGGCTCGGCCAGCGCCGCCGCCAGCTCCACGCGCGGCGCGCCCGCCCCCGCCCCCGCCGGCGCCGTCGCCGCGCCCTCCGGCGCCGTGCCCAGACCAGAAAAGTAACGTTGCAAATCGGACAAGAATATTTGGCCACCTGCAAGGCGAAACCGTCAAAGGGTGAGGCTCGGCCGCTGCGCACAACGACCGTACGTTCCGAGTATTAGAAAACTTCAAATTTACTCACGCAATAAAATTCACGACAGAATTCGTTTTCTAACACGACGAACGGTTTTTATGCGCGGCGTCAAAATTATGCAGCAGATTTTTAGAATGTCTACGGTCTACTGACATTATCTCAAAAATTCAAGTATGTATTAATTTGTGCCCCATTGGGACAGATAGGATCTCTTCACAGATTTAATATCGTATTGTCTAGTAATTTGTTATGAAAATACAACAGTAAAGTGTTCTACGACTTTACAAATTTAACACAAAAATCACAATATAAACCTCATATTTCAATGAAGCAGAGATTACCGATACGCCTCATGTCTTTGCTGAGAAATGTCTACGGTTCATGAATAAATTTAGTGGGGGGTGCTTCGTTCCGAGGGCCTACCGCGAACATCGAAAATATAAATCTGTCTCTATCCTTCCAGCGATAGAGGCAGATAATGAAATTTCGATTTAGGTACATTATTAGCGGTAGGCCGTCTCGTGGTTGATCGAGCTAGATACTCACTGCGCGGCTGCGCGCCGGCGGCAGCAGGGGCGGCGGCGGTGGTGGCGGCGGCGCTGTTGGGCGGCGTGTCGGGCGCGGCGTCGCGCGGCCGGGCGGGCGCGCGCGGCGCCTCCTGGCGCGCGGCGCTGCCCCCGCGCGAGCTGCCGCCGCTGCCCGACGAGCGCGACCCTCCCGTGCCGCTGCTGCTGTTGTTCCTACACGAACACGATACTTACTACTCAAACTCGCGCACGGAGGGTTCCGCACCATCAACAAAAAATAAAGCAAAACAAGCAAAAAAACGGTCACCCTTCCAAGTACTGACCCCGCCCGACGTTGCTTAACTTCGGTCAAAAATCAAGTTTGTTGTATGGGAGCCCCACTTAAATCTTTATTTTATTCTGTTTTTAGTATTTGTTGTTATAACGGCAAGAGAAATACATCATCTGTGAAGATTTCAACTGTCTAGCTATCACGGTTCGTGAGGTACAGCCTGGTGACAGACGGACGGACGGACGGACGGACGGACGGACGGACGGACGGACGGACAGCGGAGTCTTAGTAATAGGGTCCCGTTTTTACCCTTTGGGTACGGAACCCTAAAAATGATAACCACACACAACACCTCATTACTATACTACATGTGCTTTTGGAGATAGGTATTGTAATTAAAATACAAAATACAACAAGCAAAAATGCCCGAAATGGTAGAAAGCCATCTGACTGATGTAAAAGTCTGCCATCTACACCGTTTTCTGGTCAAACTGGAAATTGTATAAATATTTAAAATGTTTGGTCATACTGAAACTATTTCATTGTACTTCATCAGTATAACCAATAAGTGTTTTATATTTCCGTATATATATATATTATTTAAATATATGATAAGTTATAATTGTTCACTAAAGGTTTAAAAGATAATATTTCTTAATTAAACTAACTAGTCAGACTATTATCACAAAACAAAAGTACCTATTCCTACTCAATGGATTCTTAATGACAATTAACCTTTCAGGTCAAAAGCTATCTCCTTTGATAAGAAACAGATGCACTTGAATGCGGGTATGGTAATTGACATCAGCATGTAAAAATGGTAATATAATAAAGCTTATTTCACACCAGAAGTTTGACATATACTTAATCATATAGGTATACATTTTATGTACAGATGTCAATCACAATGAGTCCGAGTCTTGTCCATTAAGTCCGACTCATGCTTGACTGCAGATTTCTAAGGTTTCCTTATCATCTTTAGGTAAAGAACTATTTTGTGTATTTTTTTCAAAATTTCGGTCCTAGTACTTTCGGAGATAAAGGGGGGAAAAGTGGCCCCGATGGATGTTTAAAATTCATGAATTAATTTGTTTACGTTACATGTCCATCTTTGGGTCACTAATTTACATATGCCTACCAAATTTCAACTTAATTGGTCCAGTAGTTTCCAAGAAAATAGGTTGTGACAGACGGACAGGCAGACGCACGAGTGATCCTATAAGGGTTCCGTTTTTTTCCTTTTGAGGTACGGAACCCTAAAAAAGCAAAATTAGTAAATAGATAAAAATGTATTTCTGATATAAGCCTATAAATAAAAAATATATATATCTATACTATTTTAATATGACTGTGTATTCATTTATTCCATTTACTTATCTAACAAATTGCGAGATCTTAATCCAGCTTTGATAAATCATCAGTAAGTAAAACTTACAAATGTTAGAGCGGTTTCGCACTACGTCCGATCCGAATCGTAGAACTCTTTCTATGGTAATTTACGCACTAGATCCGTCTGATTTCTTTCCGAAATCGGATGACGGAGTGCGTAAATTACCATAGAAATAGTTCTACAGCTACTTTGGACCATATTTTCATGGATTCGGATCGGACGTAGTGCAAAACCACTCAGGATAGGGAAAGGTCAATAAAGGACTTACCCCATAGTTCCTAGAAGAGAGGATAATCCACCTATTTGTCCCACTCCTCCAAATAGCTGCATGAGCTGTTGCTGGGACATGTTATTGAGCAGGTTCTGCAGCTCGCCATCCTGTGCGCCGCCGCCGCTACCACCACCGCGTCCGCCAGATGTTGGCGGGTTGTTCAGTGCCTCATTGATGCGACGGCATAGATCATCATCCTTATCTGTCTTAGGCTCCTGGAAGATAGGAAAATTGGCCAAACAAGTTATTATTTATTACGTTAAACACAGAAATCCAATCTTTAATATCATAAACCAAGAGTATGGTAATATGTAATTGAACTCACCTGCATCCAAAAGAAATACTTCTTTGAAAAGGACTTGAATTTCAAAACATACACTCGGCCCGTAGTGCATTCATTGACTCTTGCAAATTCGCAATCATCAGGGAAGATCAGGAGATCATCTTCTACTTCCCCAGTAGTACGGTCCTTCCAGCAGAAATGCATCAATGAGTCCTCACCCTGGTAAACGTACAGCAGGCCCTTCCTTTTGTCTGGGTGAACCATCCGACCTTTAAGGGTCATTCTACCGGCACGGAACTCTACTAGATGCTTATTTCCTCCCGAGCTCCCTCCAAGAGCCGATGTGTTACCAAACAATGCAGTTGCAGACATGGTGCTACAAAAATGAATATCATAATATGTAGTTTAAAGAATTGCCTTCAAAAACTAATATACAAAATTAAGTTAAGACTTACAAATAATGTTCACTTGCGTTTTCTATTCAAAAACAAATTAGATTCGAGGAAGAATGATACGACAAAATTTCACATTCACACTTTGGTAGAGTTGAGTTGGTGTTGGTTGCTGTCATCAGTGTTGCCAACTCGAAATTTGAAAAATTGCTAGACATATGTCTAGATTATGCCAGAAATATGCTAAATAATTTTGAAATGTGCTAAAGAAATGCTAAACAATATATAGGTAACTAAAAATGAGGGTCTTCCACATAAATCAAACAATGCTGTTCCTGTAAATTTTACAGAGTCAGACCAAGCTAATTTTTCACCGACTTGGTTAGCTAATTCCACATTTCTTTGAAACGTGACGTTAATAGTGGCTCTCCACACTTTGTAGCTGATGATGCAAAGGAGGCATAGCTCGATTCTCTCGATTTAATTATAACAAGAATGGCAAACTTATATTAGAAAAATTGGAAACAATAAGTAAACAATTTAAAACAAGCCTTTGTGCTGTTTAGAATATAGAAAAAATATAGTTACACTCTGGCTGGCTCACCCACATTCTAAGCAGAAAAGGCGCGAGATTCAATTTTATTATGGGAATTGAACCTTTCGCCTCAGCATTTCTTTAATTTGCCTTTACTACTGACAAAGTAAGCGTGCCAAAGTATACTAATTATGCTAAAAATTATGCCAGATGCTAAATGGATAATTTGGATGCCAAAGAGTGTGAAAATATGCCAGATCTGGCATTAATAGACATCAATTACAGCAAGTTGGCAACACTGGCTGTCATGTCATGTCATTATATTAATTACTTTTTAAACTTCAAATGGTAGTATTTTCGCCATTTACCTATTGATTGATGAATTGTCGGAAAGTGTGAAACGCCGCAAGCGCAGAGTTGCCATGTGATAAAATTACAACTGATTCACTTCCTGTCTTCCTCTGTCACAATCTTGATCTGTCAATTTGATTTGAGTTTGAGTGGTAATGAAGTGGTACCATCGCCATCTTGTGCATTTTATCGTTATCACTAAAAATTTTACGTGGACGGTGCACGGCACGCAAGACTTGGGTTACAATACAAGTTGAGGTTGTGGAAATTAATTGCAGTTAAGTCGATTGCGCACGACAGCAAGTCAAGCTTTCTGTGGATTGGTTTTTTTTTTTAACGTGGACACCTGTTAAAGTATTCACCGATTCTACAATTTATATTGCTGTCGTATTCTCAATTTGCCTATGTGAATAGTTCTACAACATCAAGACTGAATTGATAGCAGTACCGTACCTTCCAAGCAAAATGAGCGGAGTTCAGACAGGTACGTAACAGTAACAATTAATATAAATCATGCACTTTCTTTGGGTGTTCTCGGTTTTCAGGCATGGAATGGTCTTACCGGCGTAAGTTTTCATTTACAATAGCAAAACAATATTTGCTCTCCTGTTTAGTGTGTTTGAAATACAGTCTACATATAGAAACATTGAAGAGGTATGTATTTTAATGTAGGCTAGTCTAATTAGATTATGTTTTAGCCAGATTGTCAAATTCGGTCTTTATTGATAAAATAACAAATATAATAATAGGAGTCTTTTTTCACAACTTCAAAAGTTAACAAAAGATGTGGTTATGACTCATTGATACAGATCAAATATTTTGAGGACACCAGTCATGTGCAAATATTGCAAATATGGTAATCATTTCTATTTTTCAACCTTTTATTTAGATTCACCTGTCCCATTGTCTGTGTGTAATAATTTATTAATTTATTTAATCTTTATTGCACATAGGAAAACACATTGTACTAAAGGCGAACTTAATGTCATAAGGCATTCTCTCTCCACCAGTCAACCTTTGTATTCAAATCTGTCAATTGTAGATTTCATAAAAAAAAAAATTCAATACATGTATTATGTTCCTAATATCTTTATTTACCGTGTGTATATGTACCCATCTGTTTGCAAGGCATGCTGCTCATGTGTTTACAAATTTATACTTCAAGCTTATGACTCATCAAGTAACAGCACACAATATAGCAATTAACTGAAAACAGCACACAAAATAACCATTTTCCTCTGCTCAAATCTATTCAAGTAAATAGTTTCAAAAGTGCATGTGCAGACAGACCTAGAGCAATTCTTTCTGTATATCAGGTATTTTGCGCCCGATATGTTGCCTTTCCAATATCAATTTAGGATATTAATATAGATTTATTTTATATTATCTTAAACAAATAATTAAGGCGCCTTTGAGTAAGAAAAAATACCAACACTGCATGGCTCGGCCACAGTTAGGTTTAGGCGAGGCATGTCTACCAAGAACAAGCTGCTTTGGGTCACATTCGCCTCACTCTTGCGTATTAAAGTAGTCTGTAAAATTAAGAAATCCATCCATCTCTACTATATTCTTAAAAGTAGGTAGAGTTACTAAATAGAGTTAGACGAAGATAAGTTGATTTACTCTACTTAGATTTTCTTATTGAGCTTACTGTGGGACTAGTACGGCTACCATCAGTTTGTCACTGACATAAACACCATCGAGAACGTAATTTACTTTCTATGCATCTCGCTCGCACTCGCATATTAGTGCGAACGAGATGTATAGAAAGTAAAATACGTTCTCGATAGCGTATATGTCAGTTATGACACTGTCCGTGACTCATGGTACTGGCTTAGGTTGATCTGTGTAAAATTGTCCTATAATATTTATTTATTTAGTAGTTATCTAAATCTGATATGCTTCACACTGCCACCGCCATGGTTGGCCGTCTGGCGTGTGTGCTTGTTGCGCATTCTTATCAGAAAACATAGGAAGCATATTTTTATTTTACAACATTTCATAGAATGATAATGAAGTATGAATTTGAGGCATAACAAAACATTTTTATGCTTATGTTTACTTATTGAATTACATGTGTTCATTGTACCTACAGGCAGTGTATTTCAACCTTTTTTTATAGGGTATTTGTAAATTAAGGGAACATTGGACTGAAAATACAATCTTACAGACTTATATTTTTAGTCCAATCTGAATTTTTAATAAAATTAAAAAAAAAAATAGAGAACCATTTAAGAAATTCTCAAATCTTACCTATAGCAATTTTTTGGTTTTTCATCACCAAATCCAGCATTTGTAAAAACCGACTCTACAAAATAGACTAACATACTAAACATGCATCTATAAGTATCTATTATAAGTAGGTGTCATATTATCTTCATCAGGAGCTGCCGATCCATCGATCAACCTTTCAACCAAAAGGTGATTCCCGAGAGCAAATGTACGAACATGAGAGCCTTTTCCCCATCCCATCCCATCATCAGATCCTGGCGTGATGACGATAAGACTATACGTGACGTCTCGTTTAGCGATTCATTTCATTTCCTTTCCTAAGACAGCCTCCAAGAATGGATAATCGCTAGTTAGCTTAACAAAAAAGAGACATGCCTATTGTCTCTATATTATGTAGAAAACTTAGAGTAGGTAGACTATGGAAAATAAATTTGAATGACAACTGTAGAGATTGATCTCTATTTGGAAAAGTACTGTTTATAGAAATGGTGGTAGGTTGGTACTTTTGGCGCGTTGGTTCATCCCCTACTAAGTATTGATGCTGACTGTACTTACTCGTGTAATACAACACCATGTTTAGGGAAACTGACTGATGGGCATGATCATGATAATGATCAGTGATCGGTTTTTTTGGATTCGACATGGGGTGAACGACCTCAATCATTATGTTAGTATGGATATGCCCCGGGAATCCGGGCTTTATGTTGTCAAAAAAAAGCAAAAAAATTCAATGTGTTTAATCGACTCATACATCAAGTCAACGTGGGGCTCGATCCATCTTAGAATAGTTTCATCCTTGGGGAAAGAATTAGGTTTTCGCGGCATGTCAACTAGTATGTAACACTGCCTTACGGTTTAGTACTCCCCGAGAATATTCCAATCATACGCGAATTAAAAGTTCAATTAGAGTAAGCCACAGTTGTCGTAAAAGATAATCTCAGAGTCCATGAAACAAGTCGATGAAATGAAAATTGAACCATAAAACCATATAAAACTTAGTGTGCGAACTTAACGTGGATACTTATTTATTGGATCGCCTTTGAGCTATAAGATCTATGTACATATTTGCACTTATACGATAACCTGTGACCTAATATTATAGTATAAATTATACAGCTAATACCTATTTATTTATGCAATCCTTAGAAGCAAATAATTAGAACTGAAATCCAGAGAAAATAATGAAATGACAATGTCAAGGTTTTGAAGTATTTTTCCATCATGAGACATATATAAGCTAATACTTTGTGGAGGTTTTAATATATTTTGCTTAAAATAAAGTGTAGAGATTAGGAAAAGAATAGAAGTTTTTGTCTCAACTGGTTGTCATGTAAGAGTAAAAAATCCTTAGAGATAATTTAAATTGTTTTATTTTTGTACGGTTTGTTCGGTATTGCGGGAAACTGTCGTATCTATATTAACTTTTCTACTTGATATCCCGCGAGGGAGAGGAGAATCCAAATAACCGATCACTGATAATGATACGAGTACGTCTAACTACTTATTCTAAATCACCTGCCAAATGATAGTCAACATGCTACCATGATATAGGTTTTTTTTAACTTCTCGTTATTTCTCGTTGAACAGTTTTCTTCCCTCAGATGGTCAATTAACAAGTGATACTCACTTATTAGTTATTACCGTTGTTTAATTAGAATACCTCGAGCTAAATACAAATAGATAAATTAGAACATTCTACGCTCTTCTCGCGAGCTGTCCTGAAATTATTACGTTGAGCAATGGCAGCTATGCAAAATGCAATTACTTTCTGTTGCACAGCAAGCGAATGCCGAAATACAGACAGAAAATAAACGAGTCGTACCTACTGATGTGGCAAGCATTTAAAGCAAGATTGCTTATTTTATTCAGTTCGTGGTTTGGGTAGTTTTTTTTAGGTATCTTTCTAACTGATGCTAGATTAAAACAAAAAACTTTAGGTACATTGTCTGTCCAGGTCCACATACGTGTTTAATGTAAATGGGTCCATTGAACTCAAATTCTTTATGGTGTATTAAGTATAAGCAGTTACGTGCTGGTTAAGTTAGGAGTTTCCGATACAAAGCTGTTAGCCTGTTATCATGGTCTAATAAAACATGGTCTTCTCTTCCCAGAGTGTCACTTGCCTACGTCACAATAACATTGCCACTTTATTTCAACATAACATGTTACATGGGTACATTATATCTATGGTTAATAAGTTAATTTATTTCTTTATAATTTAATAATTTTCATTTATATGTATTTTATCTTAAATTTTACAATAACACGTCATTTTTAATTATTCGTTAGCAATATCTTCCGATTCACGAAAGAAATTTCAGACGTTCGGGTAATTCTGTTTACACTACTGGCAACACAGGATAGCGCTGTCACATTTGACAATCCGCCATTTTGTCCCTGTCCGACCGTCCTTGTCGAACGCGTGTTAATTGTTATTTCCTTCTCGCTCAGTGTCAGCAGTCGCAGTGTTTTCCAAACTTTTCACGTCGTAAGCTTCGTAATTAATGTTTTGTTACGAAAATGGTTGGCTGCTCTATTCGGAACTGTAAGAGTAGGAGTGAAAAGTGCAGTATAGATTTGTTTTATTTTACTATGTTTCTACATGAATAACTTAAAATTAATGCCGCTAAAATAATTTTCACTGTTGGTTAAAATTCTCCCACATTTTAAAGTTTGAGAACCTGTAAACAGCATGATGACGTAGGCAAGTGCCAGTTAGGTCATTCGCGAATCTCGGAAGAGAGTACCAGGCGGAGTATATTATTATACCATGGCCTGTTATAAAACACGAGGCGCTGCATGACTCACTACCATACAAACTAGTCGTGTAATAGGTACCTACCTATTCAGTTTTTTGTTCTCGATTTGAGTAGCAAAAATGACGTAACAAAAAGATGGTCCAGCTAGCGCTCTGGGCCCGGCCGCCGCTCGCTCGAGGCACTGTCAATAAACTTTGGCCGCACAAGGTGAGCTCGAATCGTGTCTGTTGTTTTGTTCGTGTTCGTACTCGGCCAGAAACCTTTAAGCGCGCTCTCTGCTGCCACGTGACATATTTACAACATATGTACTAACATAAAATAGGTTAAAATACTGCTTTACGCGTCAGAGGTCAAGATCATTTAGTATAATATTCCAAGTTTGGAGCTCATGCGGCCGGCGGTGAAAGTGGCGAATACGAGCACTCGGGCAGCGGCGCGAGACGGACGCGGGCGTGCTAGCGGGCCCGACGTGGCGGAAGTGAATTGAAAAATATCTCGCCGTGGTTGCAACACGGGTCGCATATGTTGCGTTCGCGGCGAGCGCAGCGCGATTATAGTGACATGAAGTTACCGTAAATAAACGCTCCGTGTTCCAAGTGTCAACTCGATCGTGTTTTGTATTTATCAAACATGTTAAATAGTAGCGACAGACGTAATAGATAGGAAACAGTGATGGCCGGCAGCGGAGGAGTCGAGCCGGCGAGCTTGGAGTACATGGAGGATCCGTACTTCCTGCCGCCGGACGACGGCTCGACGCCCAGCTTCGATGTGGCCGTGGACGAGCTGGACGAGCTGGAGGAGCGCGCCTGGCCGCAGGACGACCTGGACGCGACCTGGCGCGCGCTCCCGGACCTCGCTGATGCAGCACTGTGCATCGAAACAGAATTCTACATGGACAATCGGCGCAGAAGGCTCCGCATATTCAAAAAGAAAATGCGTGAAGTTAGAGTCACCTTCCAAGATTTATCTAAGCCGTATCTTGCCAAAGTGTCCAGCCACACGAATTATAAAAAGTTTTTAGGTATCACACCAGGAGGTCAGTAAACGTTGAATATACCTACATACTCAATGCACAGGTGTTTGCGGTAAATTGTAACCTATTAGTAGTAAAACAAATAGGTAGCTACATTCTCAATTGCAGGTATTTAAATTAAATGCGCATTTGCGCTTTTGTGCCTTCAATAGTGCACGTAACATGTAGCGCGTTTTAGCGCAAAAATCGATTAAAAATACGATACCGCACCTCAACATTATGCTAATAACACTCATTAAGTACTCGCTAGACTTGTACGCATAATTATGTTTGTGCATTGATACTTTTAGTTTTTAGCCAACTTTTTACAAAAAAAGTAAGTAGGTTAAGCTGAAGGGCAATTATTAGTTTTAACTTCTAAGGCATTTCACTGTTAGTTACGAGTACATATACAATGAAGTAAAGACAAAATGTAAGTTTAATGTACCTACTACATACGTAACTACAATTTAAAGTTTTGCTTTTATACGATAAATAAGTATTAGAGAGTAAAACTTAACTCACGCACCACTCAGGTACCTATTGTAAAAAATGACAATGAACTTGTTTTCTTCCTCGATTCAACGCTTAGATGAACATGCAAATCGCTGCTATAAAATTGTGTCATTTGAAATTTATCGTGTATAAGTTAGAGGTTTTCTAATTTAATGTGCGAAACATTATGCAAATGCAAAGATCACTGTTGACGACTTGACGTCATGCAGCGTCACCGTAGATTATGCCATTGCCATTTTTAGGGATCCGTACCTCAAAAGGAAAAAACGGAACCCTTATAGGATCACTTTGTTGTCCGTCCGTCCGTCCGTCCGTCCGTCCGTCCGTCTGTCTGTCAAAACCCTTTAACTGGGGAACGCTTGGCGATATCGAGTTTAAATTAAGACCATATGCTTCTATGATCCCTTAAAGCTGTGAAAAAAATCAAACTTCTAAATTAACGTAAAAAAAGATACGGCCGTTTATGCCGCAAAAACGTAAGTATATTTCGACACTCAAGGGATTCAAAATGTATAGGGTAGGTACGCCCGTTGACCTAGAAATAAGAAATTTGGCAAGGAATATCGTCATAAACTACAAGTACAGGGAAAAATCTCAATACTTACCTACTCAAAACATGTAAAACAAAAAATAAAAGTTAATATTGTACGGAACCCTCGGTGGGCGAGTCCGACTCGCACTTGTCCGGTTTTTTGCTTTATGTTGATCTGAAGCTAACTAGCATTTCATGAACGTTGTTAGGTTCGTACGCTGGAGCCTTGCGAGGCTGGTTTAAGTCAAACAACTAAAAATAGGCTTGACCAAGAATGTGGTTTGTTCCAGCTGAAGAGGTGATACCCGGTGCGGGCGCCGGCGGAGACTCGCAGACGCCCGACGAGCTCGTCGGCCTCACGCCCGAGCAGGCCGAGCAGCTCCGCGCGGAGTGGAGTCGCGAGCTCGCGCGCGTCGACGATGAGATCGCCACCCTGCGCACCGTGCTCAACAGCAAGGTAATCTATAACGTGAATTTACGCGGAGTTTAGGTTCAGGCTCGCGTGGGTCAATATCGAGGCGAGGCGACATGTGACCTGACCATTGACATTTGCACAGAGGCACGGCAAGCTGCTCCATGGCGAGAGGAGTTAGAGATCGCAAGGGTGGATGACAATGACAACTTACCCTGGACACTTGACAGCTCACAGAGACAGGCTGAGCCGAGTGGTTCTGCGAGCACCCGCGGATCCTTAACAACGAGATGCTTTTGTTTTTCATGAGGCCCGCGTCTCATATCATCTTTTACCCTTTTAAGGATTTATAACAATGAAGGTTACATACTCCATACCTATCCATATATATCCTCCATACTATGTGAAAGTTTTGAACTCTGTAGATTCCATCTGCAGACAACATTAATTTAATAGACAGCCAAAGTTGCCAAATAATTATCGTATTTTTATCAACAGAAGTTTAATGCTTAGGTACGATACACATCGACAATTTACAAGAGAAGTAGAACACTTTATAATTACTGGTTGATGTCGAAAACAAGTGATTTCTCTTGAATATCTGGTTCCTTTTATAGCGGTTTTAACGTATTAGTAATGGTTCACATATCTTTCTATTTTTGGTTAAAATAACCAAAAACAATGTAGGTATATTTAGAATGTGTTCTTGGAAAGTTGTTAAATACGAAGACCCTTGAACAAATGCTCAAATTTGTTGATTAAAAAACATTTTATTTTTATCATCTGTCTGTTTTGTTTGACTCTATTCATTAATGCTGTTCAACAAAAATATGTCTTAGCTAACGTCATCTAACGTTGAGCTTTGTTAGCGATCAGTTTTCATAATAATTGTGACTGAAAATGTTCGCATGTCATGCCGAATATTCTGTATTCGGCCGAGAGAGGGGCCGAATATTCGGTATTCGGCCAAAACCACTATTCGGGGCATCTCATCAGAGATAATTATATTAGGACAAGGTAACTTATCGTCGGTTGTCAGCAATGCGGTTTTTTTATTTAAAAGCAATTATAATAAGTTTTTGGCAAAAATTTCATTTTTGGTACAAGCTTTTATCGCTGACTGTACTTTTCTTACGACAGACAACTAATACTCATCGAGACAATTCTAAAAACCCCTAACACAATTAGGTTGCGTTGTTTCATCACAGAGTTCCTACGGCCACCTCCTGTCTCCATCATCAGATCAGCTCGATGGTACCATAATATTGCATTGTCACCCGACTTACAGTGTATACAAAATTTCAGCTCAATCGGAAACCGGGAAGTGGATCAAATTTAACTTGCAAGATTCCATTACAATTACATAGTTACATACAGGCCGACCTAATAATAAAAGCGTGTTAAAAAGACAACCCACAATCGAAACAAATGGACGTTTTTATTGGAAACGGTATTTTATTTTATTTAGTACCAATAAAGTTTATTTAGCACCAATTAAATTCCAATACAATCTTTTCAGATGCGTCAAAGCTCCGAACTTAAAAGAAAGCTCGGCATCACAGTGTGGAAGGAGATTACTGAAGACGTCAATCAGGGTTTCAAAAATGTGAAAGAAAGCCAAGTGTAAGTAGCATGTGTTATTTTAACATTTCAACGTAAACATGCTCAGGGGCATTGCATTACGTTACATTATCAATTCAATGTTAAAACAATTCTTGAGGGTTAGAGTAGAGCATAAACATGCATTAGTGAAGCTTGGGTGCATTGCTTGCTTTTTGTTTTGCTTAGAAGTAGAAAATGTGGCGGTGTTTTTAAATCTTCTTTTATTCACTTTTGGTTTGTTGCACAACAGCTATCAATCAATAGAAACTCGCGTGGCAGCGCTTACTCAAGCTGTGACCGAAGCACCAATGTAAGTTCATTTTAATGTCTTACAATTAGGGTAAACAATCCCGTCTTTGCCACCATCTTTTGTAAGACGTTCGTTACGTCTTACAAAAGACGTTTTGAAGCAACAAAAGAAGTGTCCATTTTAGTGAACCTAGAGCTATCATGAGTTTATTTTTATTGGCAATAATAGATTGTTTGCCCTACATATATAGTGGAATGGTTTACATATATTGATTTTTTTGATTATGGTTAGCGGTGAGAACGCTTTTTAGAGGTACTTAGATGGTTAAACTGTAGTGATTTGGCATGGTTTTTGATTAATAAAACTGTTCTAACCCAAAAGAACTTGTATTCTACTAGATACCTAATATTTTCATTAACTAGCGTAATGTTAATGTTGTTGTTTATTTGATGTATTTGCTATAAGTACTTTTACTTACTTAACGAGTAAACTAATTTATTTATAGTCTCTGTTGTCTTTATTAAAATCGGTCACTAAGTATTATTTAATATTAGTACGTAATAGTGACTGTTTACACATATACTAAAATGGAAAACAGAAATATATCATACCTAAGGGCTCTTTAGAGTAAGATCAGCGGGCTCAGCACGGTTCCATTTCTATCGACTATCACTATGCCAGTCACTTTCGCACTTACATACTTGTTAGAACGTGACAGGCATGGTGATAAACGATAAAAATGCGACCGTGCTACTAGGGCTGTACACCAACATGTGCGCAATGCCGAACATCGCCGATTGCTGTCGCGGACGGTCGCTGGCGTGCTGTGGCTCGTCTGTAAGAGCCCTAAAACGAAAATAAATTACCTTATATCTTGATCTTTGTGCAAGAATCTCATGGTTTTTTTGCGTGATTTATGAATTCATGATGTGAATGTTTACTTATATTAGGTATATTGCAGTGACCGTTATCAGAGCAATAGTCATTTTTATCACTGCCAGTCTAGGTACCAAGCGCCTACAGTCATCTTTTATTGAAAACAAATTCTATCACATTCATTTTCAAGAGTACTGATGAATCGTAAGTTGACACAGTTACCTTTCGTTCCAATATAATGTCGGATGACACTTGATAAGTAATATAGGTACATCTATGTATCGCAATATTTTGAATGAAGTCATCGATTTTATTGTAATCTCACGTTATCATTTTAGTTAAGTATATTCACACTCAAGTCAATGTGTGTTATCAGTCATCCTTTCAATCCTTTGCCATGATTATTAACGCCTAGAATATACAAAATTAATTAAAAGTAGTATTGAAGGATATCAACAATGAGTCAGTCAGATTTCTATGGCCGTATGTATCTATAAATTACCTAATCACTTCGATGTAACGACCTTTAAAATAATCGTTATTGTTGTCAATGCTAAAGCGTCCTCCATATTTAAACCAAAACTGTCGTCTACGAAATACGTTACAATATTAGTCAGTCGCTTACGGCTAGACGTTTCACTCTTGGCAAAGTGGTCAAGTGGTGACAAGCTTTACAGCAGGCCACCATTCTTCACTAAAGCCCTTGCTACACGGTCGCCGACAAGCCCCTCAGACCGCGTGGCCTTGGTCTGGACGGACCGTGTAGACAGTTGTTTCCAACAAAATTTTACCAAAACTGACCAAGGACAGACCAAGGTCAGACGGTTAGAAGGCTTGTCGGCGACCGTGTAGCAAGGGCTTAATGGCTGCCTTTTTGGTGCACTCGTGTACCGAGCCAACTAATTTACCAATGTGTTTATAATCCGCAGATACCAAAAAACGGAATCTGTGATAAAATCGACGGCGGAGAAGACCACCTCGATCCTGGGAGGCATCACCGCCGGCGTGTCCACCAAGCTCGGCCAGATGCGCAACTCCGAGTCCTTCCGCTCCATCGAGGAGCGCGTCGGCTCCGCCTACGAGAACGTTAAGGTAAGACCACAGAATAACTAATAGTACTACCGCACAGAAAATTCACTCCTTCACAAAAGTCAGATTAGGTATAAAATTACACCTATATCGCCGCCTGCAAGCAAAATTGAAACTTATAACCGCGCACGAACCGTGAATCTCCTTTGCGCGCCGCAGTTTTATGACCGAGCTGTGAGTGTCGGCACGGGGTTATCACTTGACAAGTTTTTATACCTATACCCACTGATTTATTATTTTTAAGATAAATATGTAGGAATTACAAACGTTGATTATGTAAACATACATATTTTATCCGGAGATAGTATGCCTGAATCTCACGGAAGTAAGTTTCGAAGCCATTGTGTATTTTCAATTTTGCGTGAGCGCCGCGTGACACGACTATCGTGCGCAAGAGCGGCAGCCCACTGCCATACGCCTGTCTGATGGGCGCGCCGGCCAAATGTACCTAAACTGCGGTGTGACACCCCCCTGGTAAGACGACACTCGGATGTAACCCACCGTGGCACTCGGATATGTAACTCTCAAGGAAGATGGACCCACACCGGCACGTGTTGCTCTGTTCGTCTCATCTATATATAATATCTGGGAGACCGAGCTTTGCTCGGAAAACATGTAAAATCTACAAAATTAGCGTTTTCCCGGAGATAAGACCTAGCTAGATCGATTTTTCGCCCCCGAAAACCCCTATATACCAAATTTCATCGAAATCGTTAAGAGCCGTTTCCGAGATCCCCGAAATATATAAATAAATAAATATGCAAGAATTGCTCGTTTAAAGGTATTAGATTAGATAAACGTGAAAGACCTGACTGACTGACTTAAATCAACGCACAGCCCAAACCGCTGGGACTAGAAAGTCCAAATTTGGCAAGTAGGTTCCTTATAAGGTCTAGGGGTCCACTAAGAAAGGATTTTTCAAAATTCATCCCCTAAAGGGGTGAAATGGGGGTCCAAAGTTTGTATGGGGAAAATATACTAATCCACGGGTACGAAGTCGCGGGCAACAGCTAGTAGAAAATAAGTTGCTAAGATGAGTAATGAAGTGTAAAAAGTGAACCCAAATTTGACAGTAGATGTAAATGGCATATTATTATACCGTTCCGTACACCACGTCGCCTAACGCTAAAGTATGACAATCTAGCTACTACAAATCATATCATAAAGGTGCCCAACTTACAAAATCCCGGCTGCCAATAACAAGTTAGCCCTCAAACGGAACGCACTGTCAGACAGAACACTCTAAGTGTACACTCATACTTGCAGGGCAAGGTGGCATCGCGGTCGAACTCGACGCAGAGCTTCGACGAGGCGCTTCGCGACGCCAGCCGCGCGGCTAGCGGCGCCGCCTCGCCCACCATCCCCGAGCACAAGCCGCTACCCTAGTGCGGCGCACACACACACACACACACCGGACACCGGGACTCCACAGGCGATTCACTAAGGGCCACTTGCACCGACCACAAATAGCGGAGTTATCGACGTCCCTCGGCGGTGAACTATGATATTTCTCATACGATACAATTTTGCGAACACTTTTACAGACGGATGGATCTATGCGACCGACCCTAACTCGGATCACCTGCAACGCGCGTGGATTGTTAAAAAGCATAAAAGTTTTTTTTTTGTCCTAGCGCTATAATAACGGCGTAGGCCTCGGAGTTACGGAAACGTTTATTATTCATGTTACACCAGTACTTTGTCTAAGCAAGTGTGATTGGGTTTTGCAGCTAGTTGACACTCGGGGTAGTCCGGACACGCTTCACGTAATCTTTCATAAAATGCTTGCACTTTAAGTTAACACTTAAGTAAGTCATTGGCTTTATGACGTTTTGAGTATATTATGATAGTTTGCAACCGAGTAATCTAATATTTATACATTATTTATTCTGTGTCGCCGCCGGTTGGGCGGTAGCGTTGTGGCGAAACTACAATATTCTGATTTTACACCTTAATTCGAACCCCATTATTACTCGTGTTACGTTATTTATATTAGAATTAATTTACTTTATGGGGGATCAGTGTTACGCTACGAGGTGTCCTATTAAAGGTATAGATGAGATGTCGACTACTATTTAGTTTCGTTAGTATTGTTTTAGCCCATGACTAATAGTTTTATCACTGTTTAGGAAATATCAGTTAGAACTGTGTAACGTTTGTTTCCTCCTTACAAGTTTATGTCAGATTGAATCACAGTTTATTGGGCATATGCATGTAGTGAGTGAACGTTGGACTTGTCAAGACTGCCTGATGGCCTCTAATCACTTAAGGGTACTTCATTATATGCTTGTGTCTAAAATGCATTCCACGAAAGTTACTCAATTATAAAGTGTCTATTTAATGTTAAAATTTGGGGTGTGACGAAGATAAATTCAATAAACGTTGGTACACTAATGAATGATTGATCACAATAGTATAATATGCTTGTTGAACGACAACACGACCTCGCCGACGTCTCTCAGGTCCAGTTGAAAACGAATAAATATTTTTATAAGATGCTTAGCTTTCCTTTACTTATAAAATATTTTCACTATTTACATCAAATACCTTACCTTAAGAATGGTAAATAAAGTTTATGTATAAAAGGCCAGATGTTTTAATTATTCAACCACAATCCACACGCATTTTGACATTTGGAAATGGATCATCATGATAATGGTATCGTCTTGGGTCGTCCCATTCGTTTTTCGTCAAGTTCTTAAATTAGTCCTATTCTGCTTTCGTCACGCATTCTACATTGAAAGCCACCGACGATTGTGACGAATGTAGAATGGGTGACGAAAGCAGAATAGGACTAATCTAAAAACTTGACGAAAAACGAATGGGACGACCCAAGACGATACCATGATAATGACCGACTCGGAAAATTGTCTCTCCTGTTTCCGAATGACTGGAATCTTGTCCGCGCCGGGCACAGATGGGAACAGTCGCTTTATATATGACACCGTAAGATTGTAAACCCGTTAGTTTATAATCTAACGTAGGTTAGGTTAGGTTAGTTTATAATATCCCTACCGTCAGTTTATAATTTAACTAGCGAGATTATAATCTGACGAGTGTTTACAATTTTACGGTGACATATACATATACATCATTCCTAATTGTCCCCGCCTCATATACGGCGGCGGTGATGATGGGAATACACTTTAACCTTTTGAACGCCAAATGGCGCGTCAGTGGCACGGCAAATGTGCCACTGACGCCACAGGGGTAAAATTTAGTTTTGTGAATAAATAATGCCAGCCTAAAAGTGGGGTGTTTTTCAGTAGATTTTCATCAAAAAACGATCGACGTCAAATGCCGTCTTTGGCGTCGTTGTCACGATTTTGCGTTGACGTTATATGCCGTCTGTGGCGTTCAAAAGGTTAAATCTTCGTACGATCTCGTTATTGAGAATAAAACTTCAAATATAATAAACAGATTGTATTACAACCCATACACATATTTAGCATTTCATTAACTGTATTATTACTGCTACGTTAATGTTATAATTACATCCACAGAAATATGATCAATATATGACATTCATAATTATGACTAAATAAGTAGATATTTTTGATTCACTTATTTATTGCATTTTTGCCGGGGATCGTTTTGCACTGTCATTATACAATACAAGGTTTACATTACACGTTTTATACTACTGAATCTGTCCACTTCCTTATCTATATAAACCGGAATTTGTAAAAATATAAATACTACATATATTAATATTTAGCTACTTTACTTTGATCCAGTGAAAGGGTTCTTAGTTTTGTCACATTTAACATTAATTAAAAGAAATAATAGTCCTTGGTAAGCTTCTTTGTATGTAAGAAGAAAATTGCCTCCATTCCAAATAATAATCGTAAGAAATAAGAATAACTCTGCCATCCTACACCGCCCCTTTTAAAAACGCGTCCCGACTCTATGCTATAGTTCGTTTTTTTAGCATTAGAAATAAGGTAAACAATCTTGACGTGTCTTTTTATTGAAAAACACGTTTTAAAAATAAATAATGGCGAATATGTAACAATTATGAATCTAATACGATCATTTAATATTCTTCCGCTTTCATAAGTAATAGTTACTGATTTTTAAAAAGCGTTTTTCAATTAAAAGACTTGTCAAGATCGCTTACCATCTTTCTAATGCTAAAAAAGCTAACTATAATTGTTACCTGTGCTGTGGCAGTAGTGGTATTCAAAATCAGAGTGAACCGACAGACGCTTTAAAAACATTCTTTATAAAACAAAAGAAGGGAGTAAAACCATGAAATAGTTATTTGTACAACAAGAGATCAAAGTTTGATATTTCTTCGAGTGCTTATTTTGAGTCCCGTGCAGGCGAAAGATTCTATACTAGAACTATCTAATTTAGAATCTTGAGCGTAGTAAGGGACTCAAAAGCGCACGAGATGTAAATAACTTTGATCTCTTGTAGTTCACAAAACTTTTCACCTCAGCAGTGAGAACATATTTAGAACCCGAAAAATGTATTCCTTCTTCATCACTTACCTATTCACTCATGTTTTCTTAAGATATACCAACAATTATGTTTTCACCTCAGCAGCTCGAACAAGGGTACTTTGATACTTAAAAACAGTGAGCAAAATCGCATTTTGCTCATTTTGTCTCACTCAGTGAGCAAAATGCGATTTTGCTCACTGTTTTTAAGTAGCAAAGTACCCTTGTTCGAGCTGCTGAGGTGAAAATAAAATTTTCACCACCAGCTGGTAAAGGCTCTCTTGATTGTTCAAAAAGTGATAAGATAGTTTGTATGTTGTTGACTTTAGACTTTTAAATGATTTGTTTGATATTTTACAGTTAGTATTTTCCTTGTATTGGTGTGGTGAAAAGTTTAGTGCTTCACTCGGTGGCAAAATTTGTTTAACCCTCGTGTCTTGAAACCCGCGCAGCGCTCAAGATTCCATTTTGGTATCTTTCGCTTGCTCCGGTAGGTCTCAATATTAGACCGAGATGTTTAACAACAACTTTGCCCCCTTGTCAAAAAATTACTACATATTAACTTACTCATAAAATTAAAAGTAGTTCGATTAATACCATAACGATAATGTAATATCTTTTTTTTAACATCAGTTATCTCTATCGACTTCTGAATACCACATTTGTGGTATTCAGAAGTCGATACAAAAGATATCGATACAAAAGAAGACCAATACAAAATATGGTGACGTCACATCACTTTTATTAGAAAATGAAAAGTTGCAATGTCTGGGAAAATGGACCTTAGTGCGGGTTAATAAAGGCGCATTTTGACATTCAGAGTAACAGAAAGTCATATGCATCGCGTCGCGTTGCTGCGTTTTAGGGCCTACCTCGAACGTTATCTGCCGCTCTATTACTCGAATGTGCAAGAGAATAGAAATAGGCAGAGAACAGAGTTTCGATTTGTTATGTTTACGGAAAGCCCTCAGGGGCCATTCAGAATCAAGAACTTGGAAGTTAATACAATACCTACTTCGCACGCGTCCACATGCGTTAATGCTTTTTTCTACTCCCGTACTTTTATTTGTCATTTAAAGGGTCGTGCACACACCTTTAAAACCCTACCTTATAGTTGTCAAGACAAGTCTTTAGTCTATGCCTCAAAAAAGAATTTGTGCATACACGCAGTATCTTTTTGGCGATTATACGATATTTCGTGTAATGAGCACTTAAAAAATATTGAATGAAATACAGTGTTGCCAACCTTATTTTAAATGTCATCTCTGACCAATAAGTGAACCATAGACATGTTTTTTTTTTTTCATTTCATTCATTCATTCTTTTCCCGCCCGTACCCTCCATTTTAGCTACTTCTTGAATTAAAAATATTTGTTTTTACAATTTTATTTCAAAGTAAGTGCTTGGTCGTAGAAACAGTATTGTATGCAACGTTGTTTAACTGAGTCAAAAAATACTCGTGGCGTCTTTATTAACAATTTTCGGCTTCGCCTCAAATTGTTACTCACGCCGGCACTCGCCTTTTTTGACCTCTCTTAAACAACGGTTGCATAAAATACTATAAAGCGAAAAAATATAATATATAGGAATAGCTATACCTATACACGTTTATAATTTTGTCATATTGAACATCCTGCTAGATTACAGGGGTCTCAAATGGCGGACCGCGATCCGGATCTGGACCGCCGACCTTAATTTTTTTTTAATTTATTTATTAATACTCAAGTAACTAGAAACCGACCGCGCTGGTCATTTTACTTTAAAAATCGGACCCCTGAAGAAACTATAATAATTGGTGACCCTTGTGCTAGAACAAGACTCATGTGCGAAAAATGCGGAATTAGATCCGGATTTAAGGCGAACTCCACTAAAATCTTCTGATGGCAGAAATGGCAGAATTATTCAAATGGAAAAGAGCAAGATTTAATTTTAAATAGTAGTTTACCAATAAAGAAAGTGCAGACTACGACTACATATATTTACATTGTTTAAGGCCTAATAAAGTATTAAACATATGTATAAGCACTTTACTTTATTCCATGGATTATATGTATAATCATTCAGCATTCTAAGGCAATTAATGAGACGCTCGGATTTTACTATTGCTAAGTTTTTATTCATAGTTCATGAATAGTTCACTAAGGCAATTTAGCTGTGCATCGTTCCTACTATTGCTAACACGTGGGCAAATGTTTTAATGTTGCGTCAATAGATCTAACATTTAATTACAAAACCATAGAGAAAAAAATACATAGATTGCTCACTCCATACATCAGTTTTAGTACCAAAAAGACTATTAGCATCTAGCATCGAGTAGCGGAACTATCAGTACTGCTACTTGACAATAGATGTAGCACCGACCGGAAAGTCTTATGCTCTTGAGATAAGACTTTCCGGTCGGTGCTACATCTATTGTCAAGTAGCAGTACTGATAGTTTCGCTACTCGATGCTAGATGTAGACACTGAAATTAATAGTCTAACTGATGTATGGAGTGAGCACTCTTGTCTTACTATATTTCTTTATGACAAAACAGTGGACTTAATTTTGTGTATTAACATTCAGGTTCCAAATTTAGTGAACAGTCAGGCGGAGATATCATTACGACTTATCACAAACAAGTTACAGTGCGTGATTGATGTAGGCAGACAATTAAAATCTAGACTTAGCCTAATAAAATGGAAATACGACGATTTTACCTTGAATTGACTAAACTCGAGTTACCGGCTTAAACATGTTAAATATAAGGACGACATTTATACGCGGATTGAGCGCTACTATTACAATATTCGCCACGGCTAACCACCTCAATAACTCCATGAAATTACCCTGCACGAAGAAATCTGAAGACTAATCTAAGATAACACATTAGGTACTATGTGGACTATACACGGAGTTTTCCGTGTCAGAAACATGTAGGTCCAGTATTAGATATGGTGTGTCAAATACATATAACATAATCTTAGCCATACTTATAATATAAAAATACATAGCAACATATGCGAAAACAGTTGCGAGCGCTCAATTTTTTTGTAAATAATTATATCAGGCTGACAGCTCTACCACCCCTGCCCTACCTAACAGCCCTGAAAAAATATTTCACAGCAATTATGAAATCATATTTATGAATTTACACGAAAAAACAAATACCAATAAAGTACTCAAAAATACTAGGTTTCTTTTATAGGTACAAATTTTGGTTTTATTTGCTAGTTGTTGGGAAATGTATTTGTGGCTTGCCATCACAGAAGTGTCCGTTATGCTTCAAGGACAAATTCCAACAGAAATTCTGCTAGAGAAACGTACTTATTGTATACCAAGCATAATGACCGACCCTTCTCTAATGGAAAGCCACATAGTATTTGTTGTACCTACTTGGTAAAATAATTTTTAGTTATACTTTTGGCGATAAGAGAAGTAAATTTAATGCGATAATTTTATAAAAACTTTCTATAGGTACCGCTTGCGTCGAATGACACGTAATATATTTGAGACATTTTTTTATAAGTTTTAATAGTACATGAATTTATTTAGAAATGTAACATTTAAATAATAACAAATATGGTAAATAAGACTTGACGGAACTCTCATAGCCCTGGACCATCATTCGACGCGATAGGTATAAACATTTGTATAAAGTACAATAGTTGTTTTTTTTAGCATTAGAAAAAAGGTAAACAATCTTGACGTGTCTTTTAATTGAAAAACACGTTTTAAAAATAAGTCACGGCAAATATGTACCTAACAATTATGAATCTAATACGATCATTTATATTCTTCTGCTTTCGTAAGTAATAGTTACTGATTTTTAACCTTTTCCACGCCGTGTCACACACAAAAGCTGTCACTCAGGTGCCACATCATTGAAGTGTCAAAACTGAAGTTGAACTTTATGTATATGCACGTAGGTCGATGTTGCTCTGTGGTCTGTGACCGATTAATCGGTCTTTGGCGTTGAACCTACGGTGCGGATATATCGGTCATTGGCGTCCAAAAGGTTAAAAAGCGTTTTTCAATTAAAAGACATGTCAAGATCATTTACCTTCTTTCTAATGCTAAAAAAAACGATCTATAGGAAGGTTGCAAAATAAAGATCTCATCTCTCAAATTTTCTTTTAGGAAGATATTTACAGGAAGAGTAGGAGAGATGAGATTCATCCCATGTTATCTCTCGTACTCTTCAGTCTAACTACTAAGTCGTAATTTATCCAAGACTGATAAACCAGAAACTTAAAATATACATCCTAAAAGTGTGAAGGCTCGCAACTTAAATACTCGCATGCCTCTTAAAAAGTTTTCAGGATTCCTTAAATCAAACCAACTTATTTAGACGCATAAAAAAAAGATTCATGAAATTAAAACGTTATACATATTAGTCATGTATATTGAGACGGTTCTCTCGTGCTGCTTTTGAGATAAACTTTACTAAACTTCTGCGTATGAAAATCTTATCGTATGAAATTGTCTATAATATAAACTTGATTCCTAAAATCCTTTTAAGAGTTCATAAAACATTTAAGAGCCATAAGTTATATATCCTCGATATTAGATATCCGCAAAATAAAAATAAGATAGAAAAAAGCTTATAACTAAAAAGGCGGTATAACAACCTTATTTTTGGCCTCGAGGGGGATTGCGGTTTCTGTTGGGAGCTTTATCTTAACATTTACGCGTATAATAAAGATGTTCGAGCGCCTACAGCTAACAACATACTTAAATAATAATTATAATAAACCTAGGTGCTACTCGTGGTCTGCTGTTTAATATTTAGGTAAGTACTTACCTAATTCAGCGTCAAGTTTTTGGTTAAACAACTTTCATCGCGTATAAAAACTATACTTCGTAGAGTAATTAACAATATTGCTAAATCCTAGTAAAATAAAAAGAGGGCATCTTGAGCCAGATTTAAGTAGTGATTCTATCAATGCTCGTTTGATAAAACTGGATATGTTAACTTAAAGCAATAATATTTCAATCATTGTCACAATTAAAATTAGTTCGGCCGACATTTTAAAATTAATAATCTTAATCTAATGTTTATATTAACTCGAAACTCAAAACGACGGATACAATGATTTGATAAGTTAAAACATTCTTACACTATTCCTTAAACGAGATACCCTCAGATGTTTTATTAGCGTTATTATATGATCCGTATTACAACTTTCGAAAATAGTTCATTATCTATTAAAGAATAATATTTGACAGCGATTCCGGCACGATACTAGTGAACGTCTTTTAACGCAGTTTGAAGTGCACTTACGTCTAATAATGATTATTTCCCTTGTTTAGATTCATAATTACATTTTAAATAACTTATTATAATATTTCTAATTGATGAATATTGAATCGAGAGTGCAAACACTCCTACACTAGACATTTGGCAGGCATTTAAGTAACAAGAATAGCACAGCAGCTTTCCCACGAAAAACAATAGTAAAATAAAGATAGCAACTATAGCATCCAGCGACGATAAGTGCAGGCGCGGCGCCACAATAGCCGATGCGATGGCTGAGCCCACATAATATTCCATATGTATATCTTATTGGGGAGGTTTCCGATACGACCATTGCAGGGCAATGTGAAACAGCCCCGACACTTTCGCGAATCGTCACCGATATTGCTGCAGTCACAAAACAAGCGAAGGACCTGCTTAATGTCATATTAAAATAACGCGAGATGCCATTTGCACAACATAGTTAGCTACTTATGACTAAATAAAATAGAAGGAGGCTCGCAAATAGCAGAACTTATCTCGATATAACTTTTTTGGAAATATACTTGGATACGATTTAACTTATAGTACATATTTGGACAGCACGAAACTATTGCGTGGGAGATTGAGATCGAATAATCGTAAGCCAGAGCATACTATTGATAACAGCTGCAAAAAGATGCAATCAACTTAAAAACAGGATGACAAGTATAGTAGAATTGTTAACTGCCATATTTTCCAGCAACAACTGTATTTTACTATAAGAATCATGAGAACATAGATATTATTATGACCAAAAATAAAAGGAATGGGTCTCTTTCCCATTCGATCTTACAAAAATGAGGCAGATTCGGAGGGGAGAAGGGAGAATTACTTTTAGATTAAACCGAGATTCAGATAAAATGAATTTGTGACAAATTAAAAGGAAGATCAATATCTAAATAAGGCTCATTAGTTTGTATTGTGCAGATACATATGGAACGCAAGTAGCGCGCGTAAACTTACACGACTGCCTCTGTACCCGACAATACTAATACTTATTGATTGAAAACAGTTCACACTGAACTCGACAATTGCCGTGTTAAGGATTTCACTGTTGGTTGAGCATCTAAGGTTATCTTAACGCCTTCAGATGGCCATTCATTCTGGACGCTTAGTATTAAACCACGTTACGTTACCCAAATCCACAGTGAAATTTCTAATATTGATACATAACACATTATACTATTACTATTTAAGAGTACTAATTCTATAGCTTGAAAGTGATACGACCCATTTCAAATATAAAGTTCATTGGTTACATTAAGGCTGATTAAAAATTATCTAGATACACCGTTCTTAAAGGCACACAGTAACTGCAAAGAGAAACGATTTGTGGATAAATCAATGTACAAAAAATGCTGATATGGGCTCCGGCTGCTTAGATCACGTCTCGACCAATTAACATTCTATGGCTGGTCACTATACGTGTACGGTCGACGCCTAACATTTATGTACGACTTCCACCGACCGGCTGGAGTCGGGCCGCGTCGAAGCGTATTTTCAATGTGCCTGTACATTATGTATGGCAGAAGCGATGGAATCCGACCGGAGCCGACCGCGTCCGCGAGGAACCGACCGGCAAAATAAATGTGAAATGCTCTTCGACTCCGCCCGTTCGGTGTACGACCACCTCCAGCTCGCCATTATATTAATTTATTTAAACCTAGGGTGTCTACTTCAGCGTTTACATTAAAGAGCTTATCCATGTTTTGCAACGTCATAGTTGGCTTTAACTTTGAGTGACTAATATAATAAAGAATAATGTAAAGGGGTCATTTTCTATGGAAATTCTAAGCAATGCGCCTCGTTTTCATTGCTCTTGAGTGTAGCCTCATGTCAAGTGACGCCGGTGTGTGCCTTATTAACTCCCATAAAGTATATTTCTTTCGACGTATCACGTAATCTAATTATAACTAATCGCGTCCAAATCTGCCGAAAAATATTATGGGTCATCATCTTATATTTTTGTCATTTTTCTATTCGCTGATTGGTCAGATTAAAGCAACTTAATTGAGGAGCTCGACTCGCACTTGAGCCCACAGCGGCGCACAATCATACCTTCATGCGTTCGGAACATTGCGGGCTTTGCGGGTCCGACCCGTACTTCATGTATTGTGCATAGCGTGCGCCGCAGCAGGTCCGCCTTAATGCGAGGTGAGCCTATAAATTATTCAGTAGATTTAAATGAATGTCATTAGTTTAAGTGTCGCTATAGTTCCGGGCCCACCTCACCGTAACCCCATTACGCACGCCATGGCGGGCGGCAGGGCGTGCCTAGGCGAAGTACATGACCTTCTTGGTGACGGCGTGCACGGTGATGGCGCGCGCCATGGCGCCGGGCGTGCGGTCCTCGCTGCAGGCGGACTGGTGGGAGCCTTCTCCCGAGTCGTGCTCCTGTAATAAATAAGCCAGGGTTTCAACAGAAGGCGGCGTGTGGAATTTCGGAAAGAAAATCATGTAATTAAAACATGTAAACATGTATCTTGTTGTGTATTATTAAAAATAAGTTTGCGACATACGGGCGTGTGGAAATTCAAAATCTCAATCTGACTTAACCTGTTAATAATTTGTAGGGTGTCCATAAGTATCGCCGATTTTGTGGAAACATTTGATGGTCATATCCGAAGTATCAGCTGGAAGATAAAGAAATGCGTTTCCTTTGTTTGCATGGAATTAGGGAACAAACCATTACAATTTGTGCACTGGATAAAATGTTCCTTCTATCACGGACGGCTACATCTATGTAAAATATCCGTTGGTGCTAAACGACGTCACTGGCAACGCAGCAGCATCAAAATGACATTAATGACAGGAATTTTACTAGTACGCGTACTGTCTTCAGTCAGACAGGTTAAATGTACATTATCTGGTAATGGTACCTTCTCGACCAGATGGTAGCGGGCGCGGAAGGCGACTAGATGCGCGTAGTACGCGGGCGCGGGGATGGACACGGAGCGCGTGCAGCGCACGTACGTGTGGCACAGCTGGTACGTGAGGCACTGCAGCTCGTCCGACCCGAAGTGGTTGTCGTCCCACAGCACGTGGTAGTGGGACGGTCGCGACGTGCCCTGTACAAACAAACTAAATAAATTAACATCTCATAAATGTGTGGGTTTCTACAAACCCACGAATGTCGTAGGAATTGAAAAGCAAACTCAAATTTGAAGTTCGTTTGAGCGCAAGGATGAGTGATTCCTTTCATTTCCTTCACAACCCGCAGCGTTGATTAGGTGTGGATGCTCACGTACTCGACAATCCCGTGCTCAAACCATGGCACTCTCTAGTGTTGCCGGCATTGTTTTTGTCAGTTAAGCGAATTAGCTGTTCGGTACTCTGAACGCATGTACATAAGGGCTTCAATTGTTCTTAAACAAGTTATGTTGCCCGACTTGCCCGCCCGTCCTGTGCTCGTACCTGAATGCCCTGGTGCGAGCAGAGATAGAAGTCGAACTCGGTGGGGTGCGTGATGCCGAGGTCGACGGTGGTGCCGGCGGGGATGTTGCCCGACTTGCCCGCCCGTCCTGTGCTCGTACCTGAATGCCCTGGTGCGAGCAGAGATAGAAGTCGAACTCGGTGGGGTGCGTGATGCCGAGGTCGACGGTGGTGCCGGCGGGGATGTTGCCCGACTTGCCCGCCCGTCCTGTGCTCGTACCTGAATGCCCTGGTGCGAGCAGAGATAGAAGTCGAACTCGGTGGGGTGCGTGATGCCGAGGTCGACGGTGGTGCCGGCGGGGATGTTGCCCGACTTGCCCGCCCGTCCTGTGCTCGTACCTGAATGCCCTGGTGCGAGCAGAGATAGAAGTCGAACTCGGTGGGGTGCGTGATGCCGAGGTCGACGGTGGTGCCGGCGGGGATGTTGCCCGACTTGCCCGCCCGTCCTGTGCTCGTACCTGAATGCCCTGGTGCGAGCAGAGATAGAAGTCGAACTCGGTGGGGTGCGTGATGCCGAGGTCGACGGTGGTGCCGGCGGGGATGTTGCCCGACTTGCCGGACTGCTCCTTCTTGTCGGCGCAGAACAGCCGCGTGTGATGCCGCTTCTGGACTACGATGAATGTGATGCCCGGCTTGTATTCCGCCTCCAACTGTACATAGAGAAATATTTAATGTACAGTTGCTATTAGAGAGAGGTCGATCAGTCTGAGTGGAGAAAAGCAACCAACTAGCAAATCTACTTAAAAATATTCATATTATGTTTGTGGCTTGACTCTCTCGACTCTAGACAGATACTGATTAGCTATGACGTTTTCAAAGCAGTTTTTGCAGGAGAATGTTGATTGTTGAGTGCAATCCCTATCCGATATTTCCATTTTTTCTCTTCCTTGATAGTGATATGCGCCTCCTTGCCAATAGTGGACTGTCGTTACGCATTCATTTTTAAATTGATTGGGGCGCCTCTTATTTTGCACCAAATTTCATTAACTCTTATAATTACATATTAAAAAGAAGTGGGCCCAATAAGTTGCCCTGCGGAACCCCAAAATGCACTGGTAGAGTCATTTACGTCCAGTTCAACGTTTATCAAAAGTTTTAGGATTTTTAAGATGGCTTCTGAACCAGCTCATTATAATTTCTTTCACACTCCCTGTCGGCTTTCAAGTTTGTTTAATAATATCCTGAACTCAACTGTATCAAACGCTTTGGCTAGATCCAGCCACTGTAATATAAATTTTTAACTAATCGTAGAAAATGATCAACTCCTGCACCAGGCTGCTCCAACAGTCTGTGGAGCTACAACACCCACCTTAATGCACGCCTCGCGCACAGCCGTCAGCTCGTGCTGCAGCACGTGTATGAACTGCCCCTCGGAGATGCCGTCGCGGTACATGATGATGCGGTGCGGCTTGAACCCGCCTGTGCTCTTGTAGAACATTATCAACAGCTCCTGCACCATGCTGCTCATCTCGTGAACAATCTCTTGTCTGCAATTTGACCTTGACATGCATAAGTCATACACGGGAGGAGTATTACAACAGCTGATGGCAAGCGAATTTGAATATGATAAGTAATGATATATATGTATTGATGATAAATACTGATGAATGGTAATAATACCGATTTGGTCGCGAATTTTTAATGCCAATCACTTTCTATCATTCGAATTTTCGGTCGTAATATAAAGTCGATTCTTTCTGTTCTTATTAGGTACTTAAATCATTTTCTTGAGATAAATATTTATTTTACTCATTTGAATACCCCTGGCAAGTAATTGCAATATATTCGCGGTTTTTTTAGTTTAATGAAGAAGTACCCGTTTAAGCGGGTACTGATTAATCATTTTTAAAGTTAGAAAAATGGTGTAGCGTCAAAGGCACCAGTTGTTTTTACTTTGTTTATAAGATGCTCAATGGCCTCAAACCAAGCATGCTGGTGCGAAATAAGTTTTATAGCCCCACTACTGGATAAAGTTGCTATTTCACCTGTCTAATTTCTTGGTCTAATATGCATTGCGTCTCACTCTCTCACTAAGCAAAATGTGAGACGCAAATACACATTGGACAGGTGGAATACCACCCTAAGAAAGCTGTTTACCATATATATTTTTTATTTTGTTACTGTTGCTATGGTATTTTTGAGGTCAATGAGGAGCATAATTTTGTCCATACAAGAAAAAATTGTAATCTTGAGATAATTCTCTATATAGCAGTAATTAAAATAGCATGCATTTTTCTGATAGTATAAGTACTTAAATTCTGTATCATGGTACAAAAATAAAATTACCAAAAAATTTACTATAGTTCGTTTTTTTAGCATTAGAAAAATAAACAATCTTGACGTGTCTTTTTATTGAAAAAAACTTTTGAAAAATAAGTCACGGCAAATATGTAACAATTATGAATCATATACGATTGTTTTACATTCTTTTGCTATCATAAGTAATAGTTCCTGATTTCTAAAAGCGTTTTTCATTTAAAAGACACGTCAAGATCGCTTATCATCTTTCTAATGTTAAAATGCAAACTATAATCTAAGAAAGAAAGGACTTCGTGTTCCGCTTAGACCAGATTAAGCGAGGCGAATTTAAAAACCAATGAAACTACAATCGTAATAAAATTTAAAAAAAAGCCACAAGCGTCCCGCTCATCGGTATCGTGTGAAATATGGGTCTCTATTGTTTCCCAAATAGTTTTGAGCCATAATGTATTGTTTGCCCGAATTTTCGTTATTCATAATTCATTTGGTTCAGAAACGCGTCACTTTTCAGGATTGCCATAAAACAAACCTATCTATAGGATAACCTAACAAAAATCCTGAAATGTTAACGGTTTCAGTTTTATGACTAACGATAATATGACAAACAATACATTATGACTTAAAACTTTATGGGAAACAACGGGACCCCGTGAAATATACATAATAGTCCATCAAAAGCCATAAGCGAAAAAACCCGGGCTTGGCGGGTTAACGCGTTAGCCGGCCAGGCCCGGGGTTTAAGCTTACGATTCCCGATCTTCGTAATTGAATGACCTGTGTTGCTGCACGCGCACCGTTGCGGCGTACCGCGAGGGGTGCGCGTCCATGCTGCCCACCACCGCCGCAATGGACGGCTTCTTGTTGTCGCCCGCCGGCGGGTGCGTCACGTCCACGCCCAGGAAGATCACCGGCTCGTTAAACACCTGCACAGTGCACAAGCATACCTCAAGTTACCTAGTCTATATGTCGCAGTCGGACTGTGTAATCCGCCGTATTACATTACGGCTAGCCGTTTTACAAAACAGGGGCGTTTTGAAATGCGGCGGTTCGACGATTAGCCGGATTGAATGCGGCTGAATGAAAATCCGCCGGAATGTATTCGGCGCCATACGTTCTTCAAGACGGCTAGCCGTAATGTAATACAGCGAGTCATTAGCCGCCGCTTTGACAGTTTTTAGTTCCCATTTTTAACACTCATGGCGCTGCCTGACATAACAACAACAAACTATGAAAAACGCTGGGATGTCCATCAAATCTGGAGTTCGTCGGACTGTTTCTTTTCAAAAAACATTTCCTTCGCAACTTAACTAGACGTTGCCCTTCGGGCATCTGAAGCTACCTAACGAACCTAACCTACCTAGCTATTGATTTAGTGAGACGTCCGTGAAAACATTACACTTTGGGGAAAAAAGCGTAGGTAGGTAAATAGGTTAGGTTCGTTAGGTAGCTTCAGATGCCCGAAGGGCAAACCGCCCAGAAATAGGAGCCCCGCTTGCGGGGCTTCGTCTATTTAAGTTGTGAAGGAAATGTTTTGGAAAAGAAACACATGTAGTGCGGTGGGACCATGGTAAAAATAAATTAAATTGCAAACATTGTCAAACTCCGGTTACGTAGGCGACCGAAACAATGGTCACTCTACAATCTAAATAGTAGATACGATGCGGCTAAACGTAGGCCGCCTTATTGAAGAACGTATCGCAATGACAATCCGGCTAATCGTCGAACCGCCGCATTTCAAAACGCCCCTGTTTTGTAAAACGGCTAGCCGTAATGTAAGACTGCGGATTATACATTCTGACTACGATATATATACCACAAGGGTCTAACACATTTTACAATAAAGTTACTTCTGTGGACAAGACAATCAAAGTTGACAACTCTGCTGATAGTTTCTCTTATTCGAGTTTTTGAAAAAATGTATCCCGCCAGTATGGGCCTAGCCAGTGGCGGATTTGCCCTAAGGCCCAGAGGCTATATTTATTACGAAAGTGAGGTTCTAGTTCGTGTATAAAAATCAATTGACTTTCCTATTACAAAAAGTCCATAATATTCTTTTGTACTGTAAGTACGAGGGGTATGTAAATGAAGCGTGATCATAATATATTACATCGCAACTGGTTGCGAAATATAATTGCGATGGCCCTGTCTAGAAAACTAGCCATGTGTTGAAGGTAAACTGAAAAAGAAGAGCCCTTTGATCGCCAAAGAATTCAACCGACGCTCGCAGCTAAAGTGTCATTCAATAGAACTTGCTAACTTTGTAAACAAACCGCCATACTAAAATTGACACCGAATGTCAAATTACTAGTAACTTTTGTTTACATAGTTATTGCTAACTAAAGTCTATTTTTTTATTCGGTAGACTGAAATGACAGTTAATAGTATGAAATGACATTTCAGTCTACGGAATTAAAAAATAGACTTTATGTAAGCAGTTCTATTGAATGACACTTTATAGCCCAATATCAACCTTCAACAAGGTTCACGAAAACGCGCCGCGCACGTCAGATGTGGCGTTCAAAGGGTTAACTAGGAGTCCTCTCACCTTAGGGCGCAGCGACGGCACCAGGATGGAGTTGATGCCGCCCAGCTTGACGTTGATCTTGAGGCACAGGTTGCTGAGGGTCTGCGGCGAGGTCTTGTTCACGTTCTTGGCCTGCACGCACTGCGTCGCCATGCCGAGCACCGTGTCGCCGACACGCTTTACTTCCGCTATGGACATGTATTTGTTGATTAGTAAACAAATATTTCTTATCTATGAATGTCATCACTACATAGTATAAAACAAAGTCGCTTCCCGCTGTCACAGAATAAGTAATAGTATTATCATACAGAACGGACACGCACCGCCCCGCCCCGACTGGGATTACCTCGCCCGCGACTGGCCGCGACATGAATGTGTGCGTAAGTCGCTCTACTGAGATTCCGTCAGGATTCCGTCAGAAACTCAATGACGCGTGTACAGACGTGCCGCGCACACATATAAACGCAAATCATTTTTGATGTATGGCGTGTCCGCCCTGTGCCGCTGTTCTGTCCCTATGTATGCTTAGATCTTTAAAAAAAATTGATGCAACGGATTTTGATGCGGTTTAATAGATAAAGTGATTCAAGAGGAAGGTTTATATATAATTTGTTAACCCGTGCGAAGCCGGGCGGGTCGCTAGTTATTATATAAAGTAGAGAAAGCCATCAGCAAATACAAAATTCCGTTATGTAATTTATTTAGCCTGTTCAACTGCTTACAGTAAAATGTCACTAAAAATGTTGATTGTGGTTCTCAATGCTTTTCAGCTTATTTTGTTGAGAATAAAATTCCAAAAAGACGTGTAGTCACACACACACTACACTACACACACACACTACACTACACACACACTACACTAGCATGTGACGTCACGATCAAACTACCTACTCTTTATATCTTTATACGGGTTTTAAAATAGAAATTGTGTCTAAAGATTACCGCTGTCTACATTTCTCTATTAATCTTCTGGTGCTTTATTTCTTGCATGATGTAAAATATTTTTTTTAATACAGTTATGGGGAGGCCTTTGCCCAGCAGTGATACACTAAACCAGGCTAAAAAAAAACGTCAAATACCCTATTGTGAACGGTTCATGTAAGAATGTGTTGTACCGTAAACGGGCGTCTTCCCAGGCAGCACGACCACAACCAGCTGCAGCTGCACGAAGGTGGACTTGAGGTACTTGAACATCGGCTCCACCTGGTCCGGCCCCGTCGCGTACTTGCAGAAGCACGGCTGCCCGATGATCGGCATGCCCGCGTCGTTCGAGATCTTTTGCAGTTGCTGGGTGAAGTTTCTGAACGGATAACTTGTGAATTAGATCACGGCGTTGAATAGGAGAGTGGTCGGAATCGGGTGAGGCTTTATAAAGTTCGATTTGACTTTAGAGATCGATTTTTAAATGCTCAGTAGTCAGCAGCAATAGTTGCTAATCGGGGGGGTTCAAAATGATCTTGACGCGACTTTATTGTTAAGAGAATAAGAGCGCGTCAAGGTAATTTTGAACACCTCCCCTTAGCAACTATTGCTGCTGACTGTACATACATACCACGATACTAATACTAAAACTAATGAGTTCTGCGATCACAAAGTGCGGTCCATAAGCGAGTATCAAAGCCAAGAACTGTGTCTCACTTCAAATAAGTTAGCATGTTGACCTATTGCTTTTTGTCATGTCGAAATAACTGTCAAATGGCTCCAAACTCGCGTAATCAAAACGAGATGCAATTCTGTAGTTTGACTTCTAATTCGGTTATACTTTTAGGTCGTAAAGCTAACTCCGTTTTTCTAAAATTTTCATGTTAAATAGGTTAGGTTAGCACATATCGATCACATCGACATACACATCGATAGGCCACATTTAGCCCGGCCCGATCAATGTGAATCGTACATAACATTTAGGATCGGTTGCACCAAACTGTTCGTAACGTTAAAGAGCTCGCTAAATTTGTATGTATGGAAAGTTTCATAGTAAAGCGCCGGGGCGCGCCGGCTGACGTTGATCAGTGTGTCAATGTGGTTGGTGCAACTGGCCCTTAGTTATTTAAAGTATAGTTTGTAGCTTTCTAATAGACCCCGAAGGCTAATCCTATTGTCTATTGTTCAGTAAAACCGCACGTGCTACTTACCTGCAAAAAAGGGTCCTAATTATTCTATTTGGCACCTGAGCGCGGGCTAGTCCAACGCTCAAAAAACCAGTTTAGCTGCGCTCTCCGATAACGCGCCTTTGTTACGCATCTCGATGACACATTTTAGACTGGTTCTTTAGCGTTCTACTCGCCGGCACTCAGTAACCGAAGTCCCGATTTTTTATGCAGGTGGTTGTGGCACGTGGCACGAGCGGTTTTTCTTAACAATAGACAATAGGATTAGCCTTCGGGGTCTATTGGAAAGCTACAAACTATACGTACTTGAGTGCGTCCTCGCGCACGGTCCGCTGCGGCGCGAAGCAGGCGATGGCCCACACGCGGATCTCCACGCCCATGAAGAACTGCTTGCCGCGCATGTCCCACACGCCCTGGTTGGGTAGCGCCTGCTGAGCGGGAACGAACGCGCACCAGTTAGCCAACATGTTCATTTAAATTAAATAAAAAGGAAACCCTCGAAAAACCTTTGTAGAAATTCTATTGATTCTTCCTTTGTCCTACAACTAAAATCTGTTCACTAAATTAATGCTGATAATATTAGGTTAGGTTAGGCATAGATTAGGTTTGGTTAACTTTAGGCAATAGTTTGTGTACCTACCTATACTGTACAGTTGTCTATACGACATTATTGAGAACTTATGTTACTGTGTCAAGTGCATCGATATATATTCCCTACATAATTTTTAGGGTTCCGTAGCCAAATGGCAAAAAACGGAACCCTTATAGATTCGTCATGTCTGTCTGTCTGTCTGTCCGTCTGTCCGTCTATCCGTCTGTCTGTACGTCCGTATGTCACAGCCACTTTTCTCCGAAACTATAAGAACTATACTGTTGAAACTTGGTAAGTAAATGTATTCTGTACACCGCATTAAGATTTTCACACAAAAATAGAAAAAAAACAATAAATTTTTGGGGTTCCCCATACTTTGAACTGAAACTCAAATTTTTTTTTTCATCAAACCCATACGTGTGGGGTATCTATGGATAGGTCTTCAAAAATGATATTGAGGTTTCTAATATCATTTTTTTCTAAATTGAATAGTTTGCGCGAGAGACACTTCCAAAGTGGTAAAATGTGTGTCCCCCCCCCCTGTAACTTCTAAAATAAGAGAATGATAAAACTAAAAAAAATATATGATGTACATTACCATGTAAACTTCCACCGAAAATTGGTTTGAACGAGATCTAGTAAGTAGTTTTTAGGGTTCCGTAGCCAAATGGCAAAAAACGGAACCCTTATAGATTCGTCATGTCTGTCTGTCTGTCTGTCTGTCTGTCTGTCTGTCCGTCTGTCTGTCCGTCCATATGTCACAGCCACTTTTCTCCGAAACTATAAGAACTATACTGTTGAAACTTGGTAAGTAGATGTATTCTGTGAACCGCATTAAGATTTTCACACAAAAATAGAAAAAAAAAATACATTTTTGGGGTTCCCCATACTTCGAACTGAAACTCAAAATTTTTTTTTTCATCAAACCCATATGTGTGGGGTATCTATGGATAGGTCTTCAAAAATGATATTGAGGTTCCTAATATCATTTTTTTCTAAACTGAATAGTTTGCGCGAGAGACACTTCCAAAGTGGTAAAATGTGTGTCCCCCCCCCCTAACTTCTAAAATAAGATAATGATAAAACTAAAAAAAATATATGATGTACATTACCATGTAAACTTCCACCGAAAATTGGTTTGAACGAGATCTAGCAAGTAGTTTTTTTTTAATACGTCATAAATCGCCTAAATACGGAACCCTTCATGGGCGAGTCCGACTCGCACTTGGCCGCTTTTTTTTTATACGTCATAAATCGCCTAAATACGGAACCCTTCATGGGCGAGTCCGACTCGCACTTGGCCGCTTTTTATCTTTGTTTCAAAGAGATAGGATTAAATTTTGCATAATAAGGACATTTATTTGTGTGACGAGCACAGATATTTGTTCCAGAGTTATGGTTGTTTTCTATGTATTTAAGTATTTGTATATTATATATATCATTGTCTGAGTACCCACAACGGCCACAACACAAGCTTTCTTGAGCTGTGGGTACCCGTCAACCGTGGGGCTTAGGCAATTTATGTAAAAATGTCCTATAATATTTATAGAGGTCAGAGGGTTAACCAATACAGTAAAACGGTAGAGTGTCGCACGCACCTGTCCGCCGAGCGAGGAGACGCGGCCGCCGTACTGCAGCTTGGGCGGCGGCAGCACGCGCCCGCGCACCTCCATCATGTTGTTGGAGATGGTCAGCCCGAACTCCTTCACGTACAGGTCCGTGTTAAAGTTCGCGCGGCGCACTAGGTTGTTGATTTCACGCTCCCTGTATAGGTTTGTAGGGTTCCATTTAGTTTGAGCAACTATCGAATCGACTAACCTCTGACGTAAAGACAACGCGTGATCCCCGCACATAGTCGGTTTCTAAGTTGTCTTTCATGATGCGATGTCTTTGTAATACGAGTAAGTATATCAAAAGAACCTTTTATTATATAACGTTACTTTTCAAGTTATATTATGTGGAAGAGTGGTGTTCTCTTAACACAAGTATTTATAATACTCAGTACGAAATTAATAGAGCGCTTTTTAAAATATGTATTTTGTCGCACTCAGTGTAAAAATGTTTGCGACTTTAAGTATCATTTTAGGCAAATATGTTGTAATCAAATTCTTATTTTTGGTATTTATGATCATACTTAATATTGACCTAACTATTCCTGAAATCACTAGGTTTCAAACTTAACAAGTATATTCATCAATTTAAATAAAAACATAATTGTAAAAGTGTTTGTAAATTTCCGCAACAGTTTTATTTCCTGCTAACGTTATCAATAGTAGTAATGTTAATTTAATTTCCCTTTAATCTTTTCCTTAAAAATGGCCAAAAATGTCCTCAAAACATACCTATCGGGCGCCGAGCGGGCCGTGGCTTTGATCATGGTAGACGTTTGCATGTCCGTCAGTTTCTTGATACATCTCTGTCCTGGGACAATGTTGCACACTTCCAGGGGCAAGTATGTGTGCTTGTGTTCCTGTCCGACTTGCAGACACGGTAAATGTGGATATCTTAACTTCATTTTGTATTTGTCTAGGAAATATTTCGCGACTGTACATTCAACAGTTTGTCCATTCTCTAGTTGCAACGGGAATCTGTGGAAAAGAGGGATTTTATTATTTATTTCAATCTAGATTAACGACAAGTAAATAAACACCAAAAAAAATTGTGAATAGATAGATACAATCTGCAAACCACAACAACCATTGCTAAAAAAAATTAAGTTAAAATATAAATAATAATATACTGATTATAACTTCGTCTTAAAGGAAATAAGGTTTTTGTAACTAAAAATGTAAACTTTTTTCACTAAATGTACCATATTTACTTAGGTTGCATTATTTTATCACAGGGCTTGGTCGTAAGTCACTGGTATTTCACAAGTATGCCAAAATTCAGCTTAATTAGATACCAACAAGTTAATGTGATTTAAATTTCTAAATAAATAAAATTAAAAATTATACCGGTGACATTTATAACTTATTATTATCATATGACATTGTCATCATTTAATTTAAAATAATTATATTTCAAATAGATGTATACTTATTACAAATTTCTATGTCATTACTATAAAACATACAATAAATAATTTATAAATGGATATCATATCATATGCCTATTTTACTAAACTAACTACTCATAACTAGAGTAATTAACTAATAGTCATGGAACTCAAGGATAACAGCTGCAACTATTATTGCTACCGATGGTACAGATTCTTATCAGGGACACATAAACATGATCAATATATTTCGTTATCTATAGGACCGTAAAACACCACATTTTTTGTAATAAAACTATGAGGAAAAGCTTGATATATACTTACGATTGCATTTGTGCGGGCCGCCGCGTGACGTTGCATACGCGGTACTTCCTCTTCATGGTGCCACAGTGAGTGATCTCGATTTTCAAACCCTTTATTTCTTTCGTGAATTTCACTCTTTGTGAATCAGTCAATGGTTTTCTTTGGTCATTAATATCCCGAATGTCTAATACTTCACACATAAACTCTATGACAGGTTGGGCCTTGTAAAATGCAGTGGCAGATACTGAAAACAAATGTTCATATATACTAACTTTATAACTTTAGTTAAACTAAACTTAAAATTTAAACTAATCTAACTAAACTTTCATGGCTCAACATTTTTTTTTCTGATGTTTGTTTATACTTGGTCAAGCAGATCTTGTCAGTAGAAAAATGTAGGCGCGAAGGGACATCGTCTCATAGAAAGTTTGAATTTCGCGCCTTTTTTTACTGACAATATTTGCTTGACCAGCTATAGTAAGGATAGTGGTGTAACATTGCCTTATTGGGCTTATTTAGCTAAAATTTGTATTTGTAGATTAAATCAGAATCATGAATTAAAATATTATTATTTGAATAACCTATTACTATTAGTAAAGTTCTAGGATGACAAGTATTACAAAATATTAGTTCTTAAACAAAAGTAAGTAAATATGTAGTTTATAAACAAAATATTAGCTGAGTATCTCACCATCAATATTAAGCATCATTTTCCATTGGCTTGGTCTCACTGACTGATGGAAACCAAACCAGACTTCTCGGCCGCCACCCAGAGGATGATAATAGCCTTCCGGAGATGAGAAGAATGATCGCCCCACCGGGGTGTACATCATGGATGGCAGATGCCTCATTACTACATCCAATGCTAAAATGGCATCATATGGTATCTGTCTTGTTCGACCTTCTAAAGCCTCTTCTAATGCAAATAATGAAACCTGAAATAAATAAATAAATAATAGTGACATTATCAATTTCCAAAATCAGACTAGTCTCATGTCAGCTGTGTGTCAGCTCACATCATTCAAACAAGGAACAAGAGTTTAGCAACTTGGTTAACATCTTAGCATACATCAGTGTGGCGGCTTTCCTTTTCAAATAAAAGTTAATAAATCAATTTAGTATGTTTAAGATAAGATTAAATTATGAAAAAATAATATCAATATTTGCAATTCTAATCAGAAATTCATTGGAAGATTAACAATCATGAATAAATATACCAATCAGAAATGAAATGAATCTATGAAATGACAATTACCTGAGCTACCCATTTAATTGTAACACGAAAAACTCTGTCCTTGCCTTCTCCAGGCAATATGACTTCCAGTTCTACTCGGTCATTGCCAATCGGCAGAGGATCTCTTGTGTAAAGGTTATTCCTACCATCAAACACTGGCTTGAGGGCACCAAATATCTTATTATAACAATGAACCATAGTCTCTACAATTTCTCTATTCACCTAAAAGAAATACATAATATTTTGTTTTGGTTACAACATTGTTTACATAATATTTCAATTAATCTCAAGATATCAGAAATCATTAAATGGGCTGATTTATTACCTTTCGTGGACACTTATCTGGTTGTATATTAACATCATAGTGATGGACATATCCTCTCGGCATGGATATTTGAAAGTGATTTGCTCTAAGCATGATGGGCCTCCCCTCGTGGCCGAGATTGGGTCGCCGCGGGCATGTGAGCACGGGCAGGTCGGGCGGCGGCGCGGCGACGGGCGACACTAGCGCCATGGTGCCCGTGCCCGGCGCCACGGCGGCGCCCGGCGTGCCCGTGGTGGCCGCCGTGCTGACGGCCCCGGGCGCCGTGCCCGTCGTCCCTGCCGTCGTGCTAACCCCTCCCGACACACCCACTGCACCACCACTCGTTTCCCCCGCTGGAGCTACACCAAATAATTCAAATTTGAACACCGTACACCAAAGATACACAGTTAAAATATGTAAAGGTTTATGCTACATAATGGTAATATTTAGGGCAATCAAACAAAGGACGTGCTTCTCTACTAGCTCAAGAAGCGATCACTTAAAGATGTGTATACTAACGTTGGCCAACGGGGTACATTTTGTTTACTGATTAAATTAACGTAAAGTGTAAAATTAACAAATGTACAAGCTCCTCGTGCTGAATTTGCTATAATGTGATCAATTAACGATGTGGATAATGTCTGCTACAAATTGACGTCTCTCTGCGTTGATTTGACAATTACGTGACCATAGAGCAAATTCAGCAAATGTCTTTGATGCTCGATGCTATGTTATGGCTCCTCTACACGATGGGCCAACGCCGGCCACTCCAAAGGACGCATTTATGCGTTAGAGGGAGCAAGTGACATTGCTATCTCATTCTACCGCGTGGCTGCGTCCCTTGGAGTGGCCGGTGTTGGCCCATCGTGTCATCGTGTAGAGGAGCCATTAAGGTTCCTGTGTACGATGCAATCAATATTTCTATCGTTATAGTTATGAAAAGTTGACCGGCGCAAATTATGATCCGGTCGTGTGAAAGAGTTTGCGTTTACGGAGATACATGTTCATATCACTAACATCTAATTACATACCGTTTTAATTTCCAACTAGTTACTAGCAATAATTAATCTTAATATATATTTTTAATGTTTAACAATACTTTCATTCATCATTTTAATTATCGCTTTTTCAGGACACTTTCACGCCATGTTATTTTTTTTAATCAGTGATTAGCTGATTACATCTATCAGCCATCTTCATAAACAAATTTCAGTATTTATAGCTAGGTTATAATATAAATATATATTTCTTCCTGAAAATTCGAAAGATCTATAATATGTCGATTCCTTTCAGCGGAACATTGCGAAGGTCTGGAGGAGTAGTTTCTGCAATTGGAAAACAGCTAAGAGCTGTGAATTTGAAAGCTGCGAAAAGAATTACTGTTAAATTTGACCCTTTTGGCAACAACGTTACAGAAACAAGGTACAGAATTATAGACCTAAATTATTCTCAGAAATTGTTTACATTTAATGCAGGTTGTGGTGGATATTTATTACGTTTGAATTGATTTATATATTTGTTAAATTCTGTGATACCTTATCGATACTTAAAGAGATGTTTTAACCTATTTATTTGGTCCAGACAAGCTATTAGGCTAGTTTCGACACATTTCGTATGTCCTTATTACCGATTATCTCATAATTTACCAATATCTTACTATATAGATGTGTGTTCATTGTATATGTTGCTAGAACCATATCATACAATTTTAATTTTCAGAAACTTCCTGCACTATATAAGTTCGTCCAAAATCGCCTTAACAAATCCTAATTGTGCTCTGAAAACAGATATTGTTTGTGACCGCAGCGAGCCTACTGTAGATATCATCCTTACTCCTTCAATAGCTGGTGAGATAACAAATATATTAATACATTTTTGTTGCAACTAAATTGTATATCAACAATCGTGTAATAATTAATTTTAATTCCAGAAACTGCCAATTACAAAAAAGTCACTCTTAAGAGTGGTAACTTAACTTGTTTGGAGCTGCTACAGTTATTAAATAAACATATTTCGGCACTAGCACCAGTGGAGCAACCCGTTTCAACAATCCAGACGAAATCTGAAAAGAAGACTAAGAAGAAGTGATAAGAGATGGGACGCAACACCAAAGGAGGGTTCCTGCAGGTAGTGGAGGAGTTCTATAGTCACATCCCAGCATTCACAGATGTGTTCTCCGAGGACACATTCTATGTGTTTGTTGTGATCTTTGTCATCTCAACAATCTTGGTTGCTTTTATTCTTTCTCGATTTGTTACAATTAAACCAGTGGATTAGTTAGCTTAATCTTGAATGTACAAAAATGTTTCAATAAATATATAATTAATCAATATTTGTTTATAATTATAAATTTTTATGTTAAAGTAACAAAAAAGTCCTTGAGTTTGAGAGACTATAAATTAACAGGTAAATTATTTCATAAAAAAAAAATGATATAAGGTAGACTGAGTGCTTGTTGTTTGTATACCATTTAATAATTCTGAGCATTTTTGCCTGGTGCTGGTAGCAAGTGTCTGTGATTGTGACAAGTTTGTAAATATCCTGAATTTGACCAGTTAAATGAAATGAAACATTTAAAAGATTGTAGTTATAAGTATATTTAATACAAATCGCATCATCCACATGAACTGTAGTAAACTTTTGTTCTGTGACCACCAATATCTGTAGTGACTAAACCGTCTTCTTGACTTAGAATTCTTGGGCTCCCCAACGGATCTGTAAATAAATATAGCAAATTTGAAATGTTTTGTATGACAATTCACAATATATTATCGTGAATATGGGAAGCAGCTGAAAACCATCACAAAATAATTATTTCAAAGTAAAGATAGGCCTGTTCATATACATGTGCAAGAACGCGATTTGCGCACCAAAGAATTGCCCCACTTCGAAGGTACCCGTCTTTACTAATATATCACTGATATATGTGAACGTCACATAACTTACATCTTGATTGCGGGCTTTATGTTTGCGTTCGACGAGCGAGGTGAGCGCCTCGGAGCGCACGGCGAGCGAGTCGATGCGCTCGACGAGCTGCTGGTACGGGGAGAGCGGCTGCGCGCCCATCACCACGTGCCCGAGCTTCGAGTCGATCTTAGCGTCCAGCCGCGCGTTGCGGATCAGGTTCACGATCCAGCACTCCGCCTCGTCCGGCTGCATGTTCAGGTTTTCAGCCAACATTCTAGAGAATTATATATCTTGTTAAAGTCTATTTTTTTATTCGGTAGACTGAAATGACAGTTAATAGTATGAACATGAAATGTCATTTCATACTATTAACTGTCATTTCAGTCTACCGAACAAAAAAATAGACTTTAGTTATAATTACAATAATCATCTACATTTTTTAATGTCTGCCCAAAGTAGCCCGACTGCAGAATGTATAAATAATAGGTATCTGCAGCAATGATGCTTATGAGAGATCATATCAAAGTGTATTCCAGAGATAGTTTCAATACTAATACCCTTTCATTGCGAAATGCGGACAGAGATCGAAACAAACTATATTTCAGTGTTTTTTTTCGTTGGCTTACAAGTCTCACTGCTAGGCAAAGGCCTCTCCTTTTCTTCTTCATTCAAACCTATATGTTGATATTTTCGACCATTCTTTAATAGGTTTAGAATGCGTTAAATTCATCTTGCCATCTCCTTTTTGGTTTTTACATTCAGTAGCAAGTAGCAGTTTTAAAATTCAAAAACATGATATCTGCGGTCCCGAGCACGCACATCCATCTCGCTCACGCTTACGCGCAGTGAGAGTGAGAGAGGAAGACGCCCCTACTAGGCCTTAACATAAGTTTTTGGCAAAAAATTAATTTTTGGTACACGCTTTTATCGCTGACTGTACTTTTCTTACGACAACTAATACTCATCGAGACAATTCTAAAAACCCCTAACACAATTAGGTTGCGTTGTTTTATCACAGAGTTCCTATGGCCACCTCCTGTCTCCATCATCAGATCAGCTCGATAGTACCATAATATTGCATTCTCACCTGACTTACATGTGTATGCAAAATTTCAGCTCAATCGGAAACCGGGAAGTGGATCAAATTTAACTTGCAAGATTCCATTACAATTTAGTTACATACAGGTCGAGTTCCTATGGCCACCTCCTGTCTCAATCATCAGATCAGCTCGATGGTACCATAATATTGCATTGTCACCCGACTTACATGTGTATGCAAAATTTCAGCTCAATCGGAAACCGGGAAGTGGATCAAATTTAACTTGCAAGATTCCATTACATGTTAGTTACATACAGGTCGACCTAATAAAAGCGTGTTAATAAATAATGTACCCAATGCTGATGACTTGATGGATGCGGCAGAAGGTTTCGAAGATCATGAGACGCGCGTTCTCCACGAACTCCTCGAGGCAGGCGATCAGGAAGAAGTCGTTCAGCAGCACGGCTTGGCATTGATTTAATTTCCGGCGCGCCGCTTCGAAGTCGAAGTTCACGTACAGATGTTCAATGAACTCTGTGATCGGGTCCCTGTGACAAACATATAATGTAATTGAATCCAATTCGTTTCCACTTACGCCACCACTAGTACAGTACTAGACGTACTAGTAGACTATTCGTTTATAGAGTTTAAGAAAGATTAAGATTTCCTTTTGTTTTGAGAGTAATAAAAATATAAAGGTGACCTTCTTTGTTGAATCGTTAATTAGTACTCAAAATTTCCAATGGGAAGTAATCTTTATGGTCCTTTTTATCTTCTTAAAACATCCTTCCTCCTTGCTGATCATCATGATCCTTTAAAACTTCTGAAATTCTTAATATTTAATTAAAAATTACCATAGATAGACAAAGGGATACTAAAGCAAGTAAAGAACTACTAAATGTACAAGCAAATTAAACAACTTAAGTAGACGGCGACGCAAGACCCCGAAGGTTCGTATATAACGCGGTTACGGGTTTAAGTGCTACAACGAATTGCAGTCCCTTGCAATGCAACCCATTTAGGTACTTAAGTTTGTTTAACTATGACATGAATATAAGATCGTTGTGCGTTAAGAGCCAACAGGAGTGGTCATTTCTCCATACAAACGTACTCGACTGTTTCCTCCGTAGGTTTTGAAGCTAGAGCAATGATTTTTTCAACACAGATTAATATTGTCAATATCTGTGTCGGACCGTTTTGATTTTTTTGATATTTTCGTTTTTTAAGGCGCTAGAGCCCTTAAAAAATGGCCAAAATGGCCTAATTGACTGTGCCGCAATGAGAGGCGCGCTATTCAAAACTGATATCAATTAGTCAAAAAAGCAAAACGGTCCGACACAGATAATGTCATTATCATTTTAGATTTCCAAATTTGGTTACGATTGGTTAAGTTTTGGAGGAGGAAACAGTCGAGTACGAAACCTCGATTTTTGAGATTTTTACGCACGATTTTTCGCCTTGTCCTTATCGCACTAGTCTTAGGAGCCGCTTCCGTTAGCGAGACGGGTATATTTACCTAAAATATTTAAATCTTAGCTCCTGTTGGCTCTTAAACATTACCTGTACGTGTATGCTTCCTGTTGGATTACTTTTACAAGATCTTTAAGGGCGTTCCTTCGCGACCTGTTGATGATGACGGCCGTCGCCAGGTACCGCAGGATGTGCGGGCACATCGTCTGGATGGCGTTCAAGTACCTGCAAATATTATACAAGGTTACTAATGTTATAAATACGATTTTTTTAAATAGGGAGTTGTGGCCGTTTGCTTCCGACCCGCGCAGAGTAGGCTATTGCGACCATGGAAGTAAATCGCGGCAGGGGAACACAGGTCGAGTCTGTTATTATAAGCTAACTTCCGTCGAGAACTAGACATAATAATATAATAATTTTATTAACGTTATGAAACCTTAGGCTTAAACGTTGTCGACAAGTGTGACGAGTCCATTTAACATATATTTCGTTAGGTAGGTATATCTGTTTTTTTCACGGTATACTGTATGTAGAGTCAGACCAAGATAACTCTGCAGCGATTTCGATAGCATATCACGAAAAATATAAAAGCTCACGTGGAACGACGTCCTTCCGCAAACTGGTGATAGTGCCAAGTGGAACGCCACCCTAAATAATAATTAAAAATAAACCATCTGATTATGGCTAGAACAGCCGATTGCAGATTAAAGTTAAAAAAAAAATGTTGGAAAATATAAACCAAACAGGTTTTGAACCTAACACCATTAGCTAGCGACTATTGTGTTTAATTGTCTGTGTTTTTTTTATACTGTCTAATTTTGGTAACAAAAGAATATACTTTTCGTTTTACTGTCTGCTACAATATAATGTTTTATCATTTCAATCCTGATAGATTTCCACTCCAAACCCAATAGGTTATGGGCCCAGCACACTTCCACTGGTATGTAAGTATGGTTTGCTTTTTTTAATTCACTCAATATATTTCTGTCTCTGCACCAATTGTAGGTATCTGTTTGACCCTATGGTTGACTGGTAGAGAATGCCATTTGGCATTAAGTCCGCCATTTATACATTGTTGTATATATTTTGTGCAATAAAGGATAAATAAATAAATTTCATTCTGAAAATATGACCATCTACCTACCGACATCTATCAAGATCAAGAGTGTGTGGTGTGTGTCAAGTTGTCAACATCCAACGGCTGTTATAAGAAGACCTCTATGATGATACGGGAGCCCTTAGCCTGGTTAATAAAGACCGGTGCTGCGGCGCGTGCTTGTTGGTGGTATACTCACAGAGGCTTGTACAGGAACATCTCTATGATGAGGTCGCGGCCCTTGGCGTGGTTGAAGAAGACGAACAGCGACCAGTGGACCAGCCACGTGCGCTGCTGCAGCGCCTGCATGTTGGTGGTAGGTATACTCACAGAGGCTTGTACAGGAACATCTGTATGATGAGGTCGCGGCCCTTGGCGTGGTTGAAGAAGACAAACAGCGACCAGTGGACCAGCCACGTGCGCTGCTGCAGCGCCTGCATGTTGGTGGTAGGTATACTCACAGAGGCTTGTACAGGAACATCTGTATGATGAGGTCGCGGCCCTTGGCGTGGTTGAAGAAGACAAACAGCGACCAGTGGACCAGCCACGTGCGCTGCTGCAGCGCCTGCATGTTGATGGTAGGTATACTCACAGAGGCTTGTACAGGAACATCTCTATGATGAGGTCGCGGCCCTTGGCGTGGTTGAAGAAGACAAACAGCGACCAGTGGACCAGCCACGTGCGCTGCTGCAGCGCCTGCATGTTGGTGGTAGGTATACTCACAGAGGCTTGTACAGGAACATCTCTATGATGAGGTCGCGGCCCTTGGCGTGGTTGAAGAAGACAAACAGCGACCAGTGGACCAGCCACGTGCGCTGCTGCAGCGCCTGCATGTTGGTGGTAGGTATACTCACAGAGGCTTGTACAGGAACATCTCTATGATGAGGTCGCGGCCCTTGGCGTGGTTGAAGAAGACGAACAGCGACCAGTGGACCAGCCACGTGCGCTGCTGCAGCGCCTGCATGTTGGTGGTAGGTATACTCACAGAGGCTTGTACAGGAACATCTCTATGATGAGGTCGCGGCCCTTGGCGTGGTTGAAGAAGACAAACAGCGACCAGTGGACCAGCCACGTGCGCTGCTGCAGCGCCTGCATGTTGATGGTAGGTATACTCACAGAGGCTTGTACAGGAACATCTCTATGATGAGGTCGCGGCCCTTGGCGTGGTTGAAGAAGACAAACAGCGACCAGTGGACCAGCCACGTGCGCTGCTGCAGCGCCTGCATGTTGGTGGTAGGTATACTCACAGAGGCTTGTACAGGAACATCTCTATGATGAGGTCGCGGCCCTTGGCGTGGTTGAAGAAGACGAACAGCGACCAGTGGACCAGCCACGTGCGCTGCTGCAGCGCCTGCATGTTGGTGGCGGCGGCGCCGGCCGCGCCGTTGTCGATGAACTCGCGCAGCTTGGTGAGGTCGTCGAGCGCGCCGTCCCAGTTCTGCACGAGGATCTCGCTGGCCAGCTTGCCCCATAATACTGACAGGTAGTTCTAAGACAATTAAGAAAGTGTTACACTACATTTTAACATCAATGTTTTCATCACAGTTTGGTATAATTCAGTTAGCTAGGAAATTGGTATACAAACTTTTTTCCAGCCAATCATATTTAAAAAAAGAATTAATCAACGGTCTGTCAAAATGTATCGACACATTCGCAAAGATGTCAGCTAAACTAGTAGTTGAGAGATTTGAGACAGACGTTAATTTTAAATATTTGAACGTTACGATCGATGGTGAAAATGAAGAAACGAGATTCAGCGAGTGGTTGGAAGGCAAGACGCATAATTCGAGAAAAGCAACAGAGAAATCGTCTCATTTGGTAGTGAAAATAGTGTCAGGGCCAGAATATGAACATTTAAGTCTTGATTCCTGTGCGAAACAGGTCAATGAGACGGAAATTAATAATATTGATACTATATCTGTTTCTGGATCACATTACTTGCGGAGCCACGAAACAGACCAGATTGATAACCAGAACTTTTTAAATATGCAGCAGAGTATAAAACAAACGTTCAAAAACCCCAATGCGTTACCAAATATTTATATCAATAAACATTTATATGATCACAATAACACGGGTGCAAGTTTCGAAAGTACTATTTGTCCATTAGAGTACAGTCTGGAGAGAGTTAAGGAAAACAACGCTCGCATAATGGAAAACATTCATATGCTGAATAGAGCCTTGAACTATACGAAAAAGAAAGAAAGCCTCGACGTGAGCTGCTCGAAACCCGTTCGATCGTATACGTGTAGCACGTGCGGGAAATGTTTCGTATACGAAACTGGCCTGAGGAGGCACTACTCTACGCGACATGCGATATTAGACATTCAGCCACGGTGGCAGGTAGTGTGGACATGCATAGAATGCTTCCAGGTGTGGCCGCGCCAGGACGTGGCCATGCAACACGCGACCCGCTGCTGCCAAGCGAACAATCTGGATTGTGTTCGTGAAATCAAGACATCGTCGCTCTTACAATGCGAATTCTGTGAGAAAGTTTTCACAAGCATTCCCCGACTACTGCGGCACGCGAAAACGCACACGACCGCCAGCAACTACGCCTGCAATGCTTGCGAAGTGGCTTTTTCCTGTTACAAAACTGCAGAAGTGCATTGGCTCTCGTGTCCATGGTTGCGAACTTGCTACAATTTTCATTTGGGCAAACTATTGCTCTGCAACGCCTGTGACCGCAAGTTTAGGAACTACGAGCAGTTGTATAACCACAGGTGAGGGTTGGTTCGCACGGATTCATATAAAAAATATTAGTAGGTCGTAATCATAAATTTCGTAATACATCTTTGTTTCAGGTACAAAGCGGAACATTTCATAACCAAAACACACCAAAACCACATCAATGCTCTTGGCATATTAGTGTATCAATGTGAACTGTGTGGCCTATGGTTTCCCTCAGTAGCCCTTCTTCTGAACCATAGAAGCCAGTACCATCCTCGCTATGACAACACCCTGGCCACAGGTGTAAGTATACTTTTAGATATGTCTTATTATTTGTTAGGCAATGTATGTATATACGATTGTTATTTACAGGATGTGAGCTACACAGAAAATCATGCCTACAGTGTGACCAGTGAAAATGTAATTCAAGAATTTGAAGCCCTTAAAGATCAACAATACTAAGGTTATGCTGGAATATGCATATGTAGTAAGATTAGTTTTGGTTTTGCTTGGTAAAATAATAAATGAAAATGTACATACAATATCTATTATTTTTCTTTATTATACTTTTTAGGTTAACTGACTATTTAAAAGTAAAATTTGGAGCATCAAAAATGATCAGCCTTTCTTACTATTAGCAGGCGTGTCTCACTCAGCGATTTCGTCGCTTTGCTACAGGTAGCTAAGTACATCCGTTCCGGCCCCAATTTTGGGGAAAGCCATAAGCCGCGCGTGGCGCTGTCGCCACCTAGCGGCCATATCTGTGCTGATCGTAACAGACGTGTTTTGTTAGAGAGTGAGTCTTCTGTACTTAATACTATTATTTATTCTGTGCTATTAGGTTGGATGGGCGTTTTCTAAAATAAATATTGTAAACTCGATTCTCACAGATCCTGGTGTTTTTGGATTCTTTCAACTCAGAATCACTAGCATATTCAATCCTGATGATAAAAAAAATTGTATGAAAATTGTACATTCCACTACGTCACGTCCATACAAGTGAAATTTTTCTCATAATAAAACGTGACGTAATGGAATGGACATTTTGGGACATCTTTTTTTAATGGAAAGATGGAGAATGCTGTCGATTCTGAGTAGAATGAGCCCAAGAATGTCCAGATTTGAAGGAATCAGGTTTTCGATATTTATTTTAGAAAACGCTCGGATACAGAAGTAATCAGTCATAAGATTAAGTGGAAGGTAGATTTTAATTTTCTTACCTTATCAGTGGGCGACATGACTAGCTGGCAAAAGTACAAGTAGGAAGCGGATTCCACATAGTTACCACATTCATAGCGGTACTTAGCAAGCTGGTACATGCTGTCAATCATCTGAATTTTGAACTGGAAAAGAGATATTTCAATTTTATTATTTATTACATAGTGATTATCAAAAAACATCCTGAGTTTACAGAAGTTTTTTTTAAACAGTGTTGTTCCTTCCCGGCTAGGAGGGATCAAAGTGGCACTTTTGTCCCCAGCTAGGAGGGATCAAAGTGGCACTTTTGTCCCCTGCTAGGAGGGATCAAAGTGGCACTTTTGTCCCCTGCTAGAAGGCATCAAAGTGGTGCCACCTTTCCATTTTAATACACTGTTTTTTTTTCATAATGAAAATGTTTTCTTCATAGGTGATGTAGCACTATGTGTCACATGGTAGCAAAATTATTTCCACCATGGGCGTTCATGAATCCCTCACTATGCTAGGGATTCTATTATAGAACTGCCTCTTTATCACTTGAATACTTGGAGGATACAACTAAACGGAGTAGCCATTAACAGGCTTTCCCCTCTGTCGAAAATAGGCGGCCAACGGTCATACACAATGTATGGACTGACGTTTATCTGACATGGCTATTTTTACGTTACGCATACATTTGACGTTCCCCTCCCCCGCAAAAATCGGCAGACTGTTTTGTACAGAAAATTACAGACATGGCGTCTCCGTTTGATTATATCCTCCAAGCTTGAATATGCAAGTGATAGAGAGGTTAGATGACAAAATTTAGACTCTTGTTTGCGGTAGACCCTTAGATTGTGACTGATTGTGGTAGTGGCACCCCCTACGCACAGTTTTGCGTAATATATCTATATCCCTATTGATACATTACAAACAAAATTATTGATAACAAACCTCAAACTCCTTATTTGTAGTTAAATAGTTTATAAGAGTTTTGGGGTCCCTCATGGTTTCCACCGTCTTCATGACATCATCTCTCTGCATCAATCTCAGAACTGGCTCCACTGCATCTTGCAGCTCTTGAAGCTGTGACAGCACTACACCTCTGCGGGACTTGATCTCCTAAAAAGAAAAAGTAAATATTAAAAAAAAATACTCATGCTGTTAAAAAAAATACTGTTGATATGAAAAAAGCAGCCACTATTCTCATAGTTCAGTTAGTAGTCTCCTCAAACTCAAAAGTTCTGCTGATAAACTTAAGACTAAAAAAATGACAATCTGCTAGTTCTCAATTTCTTAACTTTTTCGCTGCCACGTCAATGAAGTAATAAAGTGTCATCAACGCCATGTCAAAAACTGTACGTAAACAACCTGTGTGAAAATGTTAAGTTTATATGTTACTAGCGCCCCGCCCCAGCTACGCAAGGGTTAACAAATTATAGTAAACCTTCCTCTTGAATCACTCTTCTATTAAAAAAAACTGCATCAAAATCTGTTGCGTAGTTTTAAAACCACAGGGTTGAGTGGAGGAAGGGAGCGGAGGCCTTTGCCCAGCAGTGGGACACTAAACCAGGCTAACAAAAAAAAAGTTTTAAAGATCTAAGCATACATACAGACAGACAGCGGGAAGCGACTTTGTATTATACTATGTAGTGAAGAAGAAGATATAGTTGAATGAAACTATTTACCTCTGGTGTATCCTCATCTGGATAAAGCATTCTCCTGATGTCTATGACATAGTCAATCATGTTGGTTTTGCTCAAGATCTCCAATTTAGCTTGCAGTAGCTCCGATTGATCATAGGTCTGAAATAGATACAAAAAGGGATAGGCAACATTTTATTACCAAAGTGATATGCAGGATTATGTATTGTTTACTAATTAAATGATTTATGCACAATCTGACTCTAAACACAAACCTGTGTTATTTTGTGCAGTTCAATGTAGTAGTAAGCATTTGATTGTACACTATAAATACATATAACACATTAATAAGTTACAATGGCGAAATGAAGGCACCTCTTCCAACGGAGATAAAACATGGTATTCAAAGAATAAAACTCATTGTTGTTGTAATATCATGGTTAGTAGACTGTTGTTCGTTCCTCCCTGGGAATTATGAATACATGACAAATGCTATATAATTTTACATAATAATTTGTTATTCTAGGATAACTTCTGAAGCTGTTTTGGTGACGACAACCAACCTCTTTAGCAGCCAAGAATTCCAGTAAGGGAAACACAAGGTGACGGTCTAAATATTGACCTATCTTGAAAGTCAAGTCAAACTTTGAATAACTCATGATGAACTCTTTCACTTTCACTAAGTTTTAAGCCTTCACTTCTTATAAAAGTAAATCCAACAACACTTCTTTTAGCCTGTTGAAGTTAAGAGGCTTTGGATAACCTCAAAGTTGCTTGGCTGACGAACGAAAAGTAGCGTTCAAAAAAAATTTAAATGTGTAATAAAGTTGCCAACTAAAATATTAAACGTACGGAAGTCACGGATTTAGAGTTAATAAACTGGATCGAGTACATTGACCAAAAAGTGTGTCCACATGAGAAGTCAAACTAGAGCCCTGCATCTCGTTCTAATTAGGGTGACCATAAGACATCTGTATGTGGGATATTAGGATAACATAACATGGAATATATCAGTAGGGTGTGTCATTTTGTAAATAAAGTGAAAGTTTAAGTAGTCAGGTTTTTTTTTTCATTTGTAGTCGGCCTCTTTCGCACTCACTCATGGTATGTTCATAAAGGTAGGCTTCCCTTTTGTCCACTTCAGCTTTTTGAAGTGAAAACTTCTTTAGCGGCACTGGGCACTTTTTGAGGTGAGGAAATATGATAAACTGGAGACAGCGTAAGGCGATCACGTGACCGTAAGGGACGTAAGGCGATCACGTGACCGGAAGCCCCGTAAGGTGGCCACTCATAATTTAAATGGCATTTAAATCAATAAAGAAAAACTCAATGTTATTTGACATTTATGTTGCGGACTCCTTTTCAAGACTCTTAGGTTTAAAGATCTTTATTTCTCATAAGAATACATAATATTCACTTACACGAGAATTTCTTATTTTTTCATGCAAAATACATATTTTTTTCGGTGTACCTATGTTCAAATAATTTGACGTTGTCATGGCAGTATGTAAATAAACATGTCAATGAAAAAGTGTGATCTTATTTGAGAATGATAATAATATATAATAAATAAATAGAATACCTCCGCTAAACGTATGTATCGTGTTACCGGGCGTCGGTAACATAGTGAGGTGAGTTTTCATTTCTATCGGCACTCCTGGAGTGCAACCGTTGTTGCTTGTTTTAAGTGTAAGCGTCATTGAAGATCTGTTTAGCAAATATGACGTTTTTTTAAAGTTGGTGTCTTTTTTCTATTGACGGAAATGTGTCCTACCTATAAAGAATCGATTGCATATATTATATTAATTATATAAACAATTTGACACACCTTTTCCGTAACAAAATATTATGTATAAATGAGAGTCTGTAATATTTAAGGAGTTAAGCACTTTGGTTTTATATTTTGGCAATTTATTCTATAACAAATCTTAAATTAAAAATGCCGAAATAAAGACATAATACCTATTAAGTTAAACTTACTTTTACATTACCTACGTTAATAATAACAATTCTGTGAGACCGATTCACAACGTGCCGACATCATAGTCACCCTAATGAGTTTGACAATGTTGTCTTGTATTTTTATAGTAAAATGTAATAATTGTGGCTTTCTTGTGAAACAATATTCCACAATTAGCAATTATTTCACTCCAACAACCTTTAACACAACATTTCTTCACAATTTTTAAGAAAATTCGCATTCACGTGTTTTGAAAAAATGTCATCAAGTTGGGGATACCAATTAATATTTAAAGTTACTAGGTACAAATTCTACCATACTAAAATTTAGGTTTTTTTTGCTGTGTATGCGCTTGGTTTAATCAGTTAATAATATTGGCATCATAATTATTTACAAATTACTTAAAAGATATCAGAACTGTAATCTGAATAAAGCACTAAAATTGTATAAGAAGGTAATTAAATTCAGTAGTTTATTGATATAATTTCTACCACAATGGTATCTTTTTAACATTGGCAACATGTGCGAGTGAGACACAGGGCTCGGGTTTTTCTATCTCAAGTGGACCGTTTTCTCTAGTCTGGTACGAACAACTTTCTGTCTCGGTGATAAGGTTCAAATTAGTATGGCAAAAAAAGTGACAACTCGCTCCAGTTTAAAAAATATAACTTCATGACGGAAGTACGGAACGTACAGAACGTACGATGAGTGACGTAAGTTAGAAAGTGTAAACACGTCCTTACCATAGACAAAGATCGATAATGTTTATTTTTTATTTGTTATCTGTCACATGCCAAAAAAAATAGAGGCGACCTCCATACTTGCGAGGTTATAATTTAATTTGTTTTTCTTATTACATACGTAATGACAGTACCTATAGGCTTCTAAAATTTCTAATTTTTTTGATTTTACAGCTGAAATACAATTTTATGCATCGTGAGGACAATTAATTGTGCAAAAGCTTTGTGACTCGCGACCCTTGCTGTGGATTGATTTCAAAATGGCGTCAAGCGCGTTCCTTGCTAGAATGCGTCATTTATAGAAGCGCTGCATGTGTATTTCTACAATGGTTTAAAAATAGAGGACTTTCGGTTGCATGGATTACAATGAAAAATGTCGAATACAGTGATAACGAACTACACGGACCTAAATGGGCCTTCCACGAAGGCTGATAGTTCTGTTGTTGTTATTGTAAACAAGGATGGATCTCTTTCTGTGGATCAAAACTTACTTGGAACGTTAATGGGTACGTGTTTAATAATAACAGTGTTTAATTAGTGTGCTTTTGTTTTCAATTCGTGTAAAAGGTGGCCTTTTTTGTGGCATACTCGATCTAACAGTACGACACCCAAGCGACGCTCGCCGTGACGCTTAGTTCTTATTTATCCAACGAATGTTTAAAACATTAAGGTTTTATTTTATATTTGTATGCTTATCTGTTGTACTTTATCAGGTTATTAATGTTTTACAGCCATACAAGTCGATTTCTTATCGGAATTCCTCAAATAATCCCTCTTGAACATAGTAATGTTAAAGTGAAAATATTTTAGGAGTTAATGCGTTTTTTTACGAGATTATGACTATTGTTATTAGATTTGCCTCTTGTCTACTTCTTTTTTTTTATCAATACAAATACGATTTTACAATTTTAACATCGTAAATAGTCAATATTTACACTTAATTTACTCTACGCAGTTTTGGCGCCAATTTTTTTTCTACCGTATAATTTATTGTTTACTAAATATATTTAATTTAATTTTGTTATTAATGGTAACACATGCATTATTGCTAAATTTTGACACACTTAATTTAATTCTGCATGAATTTTAAGGAACTGATGGATCACAAGCTGCTGGAATAAGTGTAGTTCGAGTGGGTCATGAAGGCAAGCCTGACGATGCCACTGATTCTGAGGGAGAGGATGACAAAATACCACACGTAACACTTTCAGTTGACAGTTATTACGATGAGCCTAATAGCATCATAAAGTATGGTAAGTACTTAACAAATTCACAAATGTATGTATATATTTGCCTCTATCTCTTTGAGCTCTTCTCTGTGAAGCTTAAAATTTAAAGAGCAAATGGGGTTTCCATACGTTGTTGTTTGCTGTAACATATCCTAGTTTGAATATTATCGGGTCAATGTCCATATGTTGTGCCAGTTTCATAGTCATAGAAACTTGATTTGTTATAACTGCATACCTAATTGATGTGATGTAAATAAATGTATTCTATTCTAATTTCCTTATTTTGATGTACTAATTTTTATTTTATTTACTGCACTTATTTAAATCCTTTGCTCCTTACAGATAGTGGAGCTGAAATGTTACAATCATTGAGAATTGAAACGAGAGAGAATAGTCTGATTGGGTTTCATAATGATCATTGTTACACATCTCTCACATCTCCGAGCCAGTCTCTTCCACAGAGAACTGACAGCTTTGCCGGCTATGATGATCCTGTTATTGAGATCACACACACTCCACCTCCAAAACCAGTCCCAAGTGCAAAGAAAATCACAATATTGGAACAACAAATCATACCCAAAGGCAGAAAAATTGCTATAAATCCTCAGGAAGGTATTGTCTTGAAGGGGAATGATGTATTAACAAAACCATTGCCAGTCTTGACTAAATCAAAATATGCCACTGAACCGGAAAAGAGTACATCAAGTCAACCTAAAAGTGAGGAAGAAACTGAGTCATCATCGGCAAGCTCTTCTGCCAGTGCAATTTCTGACAGAGACTCTGATTCAGACTATAAAGATACAAAAGACAGGTCGGGACCTCCCAAGTTGCGTAAAACAAAATTAAAACCTCGAATTCTAAAGAGTGCTCAGGCCACTAAAGCCAAAGTTAGCCCTAAAGTGGCTGCCAGATTGAAGTCTAACAAAAGTCTAATCAAACGAGAAATTAAAGAAAAAATCATCAGTAAAAATGTACCAGAAAAGAAGCAAATTTTGTCAGATACTGTATTACAGAAGGAGAGCCCTGTTGCCGTACCAAGAGTCAACCTTAGTGGGCACGAACTCAGCAGAGTTGTAGTAAAACCATCTTTGAAACCGATCAAAAAGGAAAAGAAAACACCTGCTCACGTTTCCGCCTTACTGACTGACATGACGTCACTGTTCTCCACACCTGATGTGATTAGGAGAGTTTCAACTGATAATAAACCACCTACTATAGGTGAGAAGGAACAAGTCGTCGGCGTCAAGAAACCGGACCCCGCTAAACCACAGGAGGGAGAGGAGAAGCCATCGGACGTGGTCAGAACTCTCGGAGCCATAGATAAAACCAAAAGTGTCGTTCCACAGAAAACATACTCCAAACAGAAAGACAAGACGATCAATCCTTCCGATAAAGTATCGAAAGGCTACGATCTCATTCCACAAATCGATGATGCCAGTCTGGCGCAGATATTCCAAGACACTCCCGTTACAACTTTAAATAAAACTCAGCCCACTATTTCAACAATTCACACCATGAACAGCCCAAGTCTAGCCGGCCCGCTATCTCCCACTCTAGACCTCCTGGGGGCCCTGCCGTCCGAGGAGGAAGGTCTGAGCGAGGACTTCCTGATGCAGGTGGCCCAGCTGGTGGAGCGTTCGGAGAACCTCCAGGAGGTCCTGGACAAACAGGTCCTCGGCAAAGCGGACGCGGGCCCGGCCCCCGCGGGGGCGCCGGCGCCCGGCCGACCCCCGACGCCCCAGACGCCCGCATCGAGGAGTCTTCTATACCGGCAGACGCCACCGAAAGCGGCGAAAACCCTGCCGCCGCAAAAGAATCCGATCGAGATAGTGAGACGCGACGGTCGCGTTATCACATTGCCGCCGATAGAGGCGCCCGCCACGAGGTCATCGAAACGGAAGAGTCAGCTGACGGGCCTGGAGCCCTCGCCGGCGCCCGCCGCCGCGCCGCCGCCGCCCGCGCCCGCGCCGCCCGCGCCGCCGCCGGCCGCGCCCGAGCCGGCGCCGGCGCACACCTCCAAGGCCTACGTCAACAAGAAACTGCCACCTAAGAGACCGGAGCCGGCCGCGCCGCCGCCCGTCGTTCCTGACAAAATATTTACGGAATCTCAGGAGAGCTGGAACTCGGAAGATGATCCTTATAGGTATATTGGAGACTGTATAAAACGGGAGGCCTCGTTCATAAAGTTTTATAACATTATAAAAACGTGCTATCATTCAAAAAAGTCCAATTATGTTCTCGTATCCCGCGTGCAAAATTATCTGCAGCGAATGTTCCGTAAAGACGACGGTAGCAAATTGAAACACCTTGTCGTTTTGGTTTTTAATATACAAATATTCCTTTTTAGTGTTCCGTACAAAACTTTGTTCATGGAACACTTATGGGATCACTCTGGTCTTGCAAATCGGTTTTATTTGACGTAAATTGATAAAATTTGGAAGCAATAGTATAGAATAGCAATTACCACCACTAACATTATTTCTAATCACAATTATATGTACAATATTGTTTACCTATCGTTATTTGAGATGTGTCATTTGATTTCCTTATCGTTTGAAAAAGGTTTTATGCGATTACGATCTGAAAGTCTGACATAATTGATACGTGAACCTCTTTGTCGTTTATAAATGACGACCTTTTTTAAAATCTTGACACGGAAATTATGTCAAGTACGCGTGTTTGGGATATCCTTTATCGAAACATTTTTGATAAATTTCACGATATGAATGGGGCCGAAAATAATATTGATCCGTTAAAGTCGAATTCGTTAGGTGATTACTTAAATTGTGCTTTTTTTAGATTGTGGTGTATATGTAAACAGCCCCACAACAATCGCTTCATGATATGTTGCGACAGCTGCGAGGACTGGTTCCACGGCAAGTGTGTTAACATTACCAAAGCGATGGGCCAGCAGATGGAGGAGGATGGCATCGAATGGCGATGTCCCAACTGTGTGAAAAAGACGAAACATACTCCTAAAACTATCACAAATAAAGTGAGTATAGTACATTTAGCCTATCGGTTTACCAAGTTTTTCTGATCTTCATATTATGTTTTCCAACATTGGTACAGTTACTTAAAAAAATGTTTTTTTTTTTATAGAAATATTGATGCTCAATTATTACTAACAAGCTTAGGAAACTGTGCAACCAAATGTTAAATAAAAAAAAAACATAAAAATCCAAGATTCTGTAGAGAATAAAAAAAACTTGATTGACTATATTTTTTATAATGTAAAGTTTAGTACAAGATCTTGAGAGTAATGTCTTTAAATTTATGACAGATTAGCACTCATATACCTGTATGTTTTTGTCCTCATCATGAATCACGATGGTCTACTGATTGCCGACTTTTATTCTATTTTAGATGACAATTCAAAAGAAGCAAGAAGTTGATACTGATCAATCACCACCCCTTCTGGTGTCGCCACCTGCGAGCAAAGTCGTGTCGTCAAAGACGAGTTGCATCGTTTGTAAGAAGCCAGCCCGCCCCAGCAGCATTTACTGCAGCGACGCGTGTATCCTGAAACACGCGCAAGACTCGTTGGGAAATCATACACCAGGGAAATCAGATGGGGACAGAGATCATGATAAAACAAAATCAGATTCCAGAGTAAGCACCGCTTTTCATACTATAATAGTATCCTGCAATTTTGAATTACTATAATAATAGAATTTTTATTTTCTATTCAATAATTTCAGGTTAAGCGGTGGTGGCCGAGTGGATATGACGCCCGACTTTCAATCCGGAGGTCGCGGGTTCAAATCCTGGCTCGTACCAATGAGTTTTTCGGAACTTATGTACGAAATATTATTTGATATTTACCACTAGCTTTTCGGTGAAGGAAAACATCGTGAGGAAACCTGCATACGTCTGCGAAGAAATTCAAAGGTGTATGTGAAGTCCCCAATCTGCATTGGGCTAGCGTGGGGACTATAGCCCAAGCCCTCTCGCGCATGAGAGGAGGCCTGTGCTCAGCAGTGGGACGTATATAGGCTCAAATTATTATTTATTATTATATTATTATAATTTCAGGTAATTGTGTATGAAAGAAAGTCTGGCAGAGTACTCGCTGGACCGAATGCTCCTACACCTGAAAACTTGAAAATTTGGCTACAAAAGAATCCTACTTTTGAAGTCGTACGGCCTGGGACTCTCAGTGCTATTAAACCGAATGTAATGAAGAAGAAAGCAGCAGCATCAGCAACAAAGGAACCAAGCAAGATACAAACAACACTTAATTTTGAACGAATTCCGAAGAAACCAGGGCTGCAAACTCCTAAAGAACTCAAAGTGATTTCTCCTAAACTAATGTACGCAAGAGACGAGCCGAGAACTCTGACGTCACCGAAAACTCCAGTGACGCCGAAATCACAGCAGCCGCAATTCCCTGACACCCCAAGAGCCAGTACTTCGGGCCTACGAACTATGGCGGAACCCAGAAAACTCGTTCGCACCGCTAACCGGTCAGCCAGCGAAAAACCAACTAAGGTAAGATTTTTTTACAAGCTTTAACCACCTGTCCCATTGTCTGTCTGTCTGTAATCAAATATTGCAAGTTAAGTTTGACTAACGTCTCGGTTTCCGATGAAGCTGAAAATTTGCATAGGTACATAATATGTATGTAGGTAAGTCGGACTCGGGTGACAATGCAATATTATGGTACATACCATTGAGTTGATCTGATGATGCAGACAAGTGCTGGCCAGGGGCCATAGGCCTGAACAGGTGGGATATTTTTAGTATTGTCTCGATGAGTATTAGTTTGCTTATGGAAGAAAAGTACAGTCAGCAATAAGAGCTCGTACCAAAAATGTTTTTTTTTTGCTAAAAACGTATTATAATATCACGACGCTATAAACAAATGCATGACAAATCACGCAAACTAAGTGTCCTTGGCCATCAAAGGTTTAAATTAGTATTCAATCTGATAAAGTAAAAACTTACGCTCGTAAAATATTTTTATGTGTACGGAAGATATTGTTCCATGCCTTATACGTAACGGCAATAACCTTGATCGTGTTTGCACGTTGATTATAACTCTGCACGCTCATAATATAACGTTACAGGCACCATCAGTCTCGCCGGCCGCAGCGCGCAAAAAGGACACGCCGCCCGACACTAAAAACAAAATGAAGTCCGCGGAGCCAATCCGGGACAACGTGAGGAAAGCCCTGCAAGAACAAATGACTGTCCGCATGGCCGAGTGCACCGGACCCAAGTTCAGTGAAGACGAGATAAAACTGTTCGCGTACGACACAGAGTTGGAGCTGCACGAGTTGTTCCGGGACGTCGGCATGAAGTATAAGGCGAAGTACAGGTCGCTAATGTTTAACATCAAGGATCGGAAAAATCTTTCGCTGTGGCAGAAAATCTGTGATAAAACTATAACACCTAAACAATTGGTATGTACTCTTTTATTATCATTATTAACATGACAATGCAAGTTGATTAGTATTTAACATGTCTTAATCCCTCCGTGTTTTAGGTACGATTGTCGCCGGAGGAATTAGCTAGTCAGGAGTTAGCACAATGGAGAGACAAGGAAGCTAAATATCAGTTGGAGTTAATAAAGAAATCTGAACTGGATTTGTTAGCTGCCAGTAAAACATATGTTCTTAAGACACATAAGGGTGAAGAGGTAACATTCTTATTACATACCTACTTTATTATTGTTCAATGAATGAAATGTTTGTATTAATTTTTTTATTATTCTAGGTAATGGAGACAAAAGAATCTGTTTCTACCGAGTTAGACCCGAACGTGCCAGTAGAAGATTTGGTCTCAGCTCTGAATGACTCTACAGCAACTGAGGAACCTTCAAAAGACAACTCCTCTGAAACGTAAGTGTCGTTACAAATTGTAATTTACAATCTATGCCTATTTTGATGTACGGAATATTAATAAGTCTTCCTTCCATTTCAGCACCGAAAGTCCGGTGAAACCCAATTCTAATAAAAAGCATAGTAGTAAGAAAAGCGCAAAAGATTCTTCCCATTCCAAAAAAAGTAGTCGAGAATCAAAACGAGACTCGGAAAGCAGAAAATCCCGATCGTCAAGAAGAAAGTCGGACGGGAAAGATAAAGATGAAAGACATACACGAAGATCGGAAAAGAGGACGAGAGCCGCCTCTAAAGATAAGTCGAGGCGAGACTCTTCGAAAGAGAAAGACACCGAGCGCAGTAGGCGAAGATCGCGGTCGAGAACTAAGTTGAAAAAGCGGTCGAAGTCTCGAGAACATTCCAGGTCGGTCTCCCAGAGTCGGGACGTGTCGCGCTCGCGCCACTCGCGCCGCTCCAAGTCCAAGGAGCCCTCGCGGCGCCGGAACACCTCGCGGTCCAAGCATAGGAGCAGCACCGAAGACAAGGCCAAACATCGCTCTAGATCTCAAGAAGTGGTTTACACTAAGAGCAAAAATGAGTAAGTAGTCGTCAGTCGCGTGTACGTACCAGTAGCGGCGTGCCAAAAATATTCACTAGGTAAGCCGAAGTTTATTTGGTTTGCTGTTTCTTCAGAATTTCTAGAATATTTAAAGGATCAGATATCTCTAAAAATAGGCAAGCAGAAGGGAATCGAGTCCTATGGACGCTCCGCCACTGGTACCCACTGAATTAACTTTGACAATGTTTTAGCGAAGTTTCTAATTTAAACTAGAAAACTAACTGCATTTCCTTTTCTGCAGATCTACTGATTCCGATTCATTGGAGAGGCCAAAGTCTGCGATGCTGAAGGAAGCGCATCCCGAATATGACCCACACGAACCCATGATCACGTCCGCGTTCTCCGAAGAGGATCTCAGGAAATCGAGGGACGACGTGTATGAAGATAGCTATAACAAGATTGAGATCGGAGATTACGGAGACACGGATTACGACCCGACGAAAACTTTCGCGGCGGATGCTAGTTTATTGCCCGGTACCACTTTCGCCTCACCAAAACCTAGTTCTGAAAAACTGGAGAAAGTTGCAGGTAATATACCAAAAATCTTGTTTGTTTAAGGGTCAATCAACTTGTTTTTTGTTACTTCGTTCTGTGCTGCTGCTGAATGCTGTTACATTTACTTCTTGCTAGATTTTTTTAGCAGATGGCCTACTAGAAATTGTTTTAAATTTACCAAGACTTGCCTTTTTAATGCGATTAAATACCATATAATGACTTTTATTTATAAGTGACCCAGGCGACGTAGACATGGCAACATTGGCAACGAGGTTCACCAAAAAGTTGATTCACATAATTATATTTCTTTTCAAAAATGTTATTGAAACAAATCTGAGGATAATCAGTATCATCTGTCAGCAAACCACTAGTCACATATGTTATGGAAATCGAAGATATAAACTTAAACTTGGTCAAGCAGATCTTGACAGTAGAAAAAGGCGGCAAATTTGAAAAATGTAGACGCGAAGGGATATCGTCCCACAGGAAATTTGAATTTTGCGCCTTTTTAGGGTTCCGTAGCCAAATGGCAAAAAACGGAACCCTTATAGATTCGTCATGTCTGTCTGTCTGTCTGTCCGTCTGTCCGTGTATGTCACAGTCACTTTTCTCCGAAACTATAAGAACTATACTGTTGAAACTTAGTAAGTAGATGTATTCTGTGAACCGCATTAAGATTTTCACACAAAAATAGAAAAAAAACAATAAATTTTTGGGGTTCCCTATACTTAGAACTGAAACTCAAAATTTTTTTTTTCATCAAACCTATACGTGTGGTGTATCTATGGATAGGTCTTCAAAAATGATATTGAGGTTTCTAATATCGTTTTTGAAAAGGTGGCATGTTCTCTTTATAAACCAGTGCCGGTTACAGAGGCGGAGAGCGACCAGGAGCCCAGCAGCACGGTGGAGCACTCGTCGGCGCCGGTGTGGAACGGCTGCATCAACATGGTGGACGTGGCGCGGTTCTACGTCGCCGCACACGAGGTATGTTAGGTTTACATCACAACTTGGTACTCACAGTATTCGGTAAAAATACTGCTAAAGCCCTTGCTACATGGTCGCCGACAAGCCTTCTAACCGTCTGTCCTTGGTCTGACCTTGGTCAGTTTTGGTCAAATTTTGTTGGAAACAACTGTCTACAGGGTTCGTCCAGACCAAGGCCACGCGGTCTGAGAGGCTTGTCGGCGACCGTGTAGCAAGGGCTTGTACAACGGGCTGGGCACTAGAAGAAGTACTAGAAGTGATTCCAGTCAGTCCATCAATCGAGGTGTGGTCGTTTTAAATATTTGCGAAAAAGATCACATTTTCTTCTCTAGTCTATTGACTTAAAATTTGGGATAATCTTTAAAAAATAAATTTGGTATCCATATTTTCTAGTACTTCATGTGTCAACTAAAGGTCTATCTAATGGCAATACAAGGAATATTAAAATAAAATTGAAAATGTTTAAACATTGTACGTACTTACATTTTTTTTGTCTTCAGGTATCCGGTACAGCCGCGGATATAGAGGAAGATCTCAGCACGGAATTGGATATCGTGGGGAGGATAAATCCCGACACGGTGTGGGACTACATCAGCAAGATGAAGAGAGCTAGCAATAAAGACATTATCATATTAAAGTTGCAGGCTGCGAACGACGAAGAAAAAATGCAGTATATAGCTCTATACAGCTATCTCAGTAGTAGGAATAGGTGTGTCTTTATTTACCCTTGCCTTAACCCACTATGAAACCGCATCGGTCAATTTCACTCAGTGTATTATTAAAATCAGATATGGTTCCTGCTAGACACGGGGTATTTTAAGTATTGTACGAAATCATTATCTTACGTTCAACTCGGACGGGTAACGAATAATAATCGTACAGTCGACGTTAAAAATATGTTGACATTTTTGCACCTTACTCCTTTGTAATAAGGTGAAACATGTTATCATATCTTTAACGTCAACTGTACAAAATCACATAGTGAAATCGACTCGATTGCGTCGACATCAAATGTAAAACTACGTCGAAGCAAAATTAGTAGTATGAACGTAGTTTCTAACATGCAGTTAGCATTTCATCTATTGTGTTTTCCGGATTATACCCGACCTTATTCAATTCGCTGTGTGCACGACTGGTGCTGCCCTCATTTTCTCGGACTTTCTACGTTAAATCTTATGGAGTAAAATTAGTTCAAGCGGCTGCCGCTAGTACTATCGGACATTCCATAAGATTACCTGTGTTTGTGACGATTAGCGCCACTTCCCCTATCCACCGACTTCGCACCTTGCCAATAGTAAAACAGTGGGTTATTCCCACTAGTTACCACCAAGTTGTTGCCAGTGGTAACTACTGGGAATTTTTTTCCCACCTTTTACCACTGGTAACTACTGGGAAAAATTATTCACAGTAGTTACCACCAACTCGGATTGGTGGTAACTAGTGGGAATTTTTATTCCCAGTAGTTACCACCAAAATTTTGTTAGAGTTAAATACTAATATAAAACGGCATAAATTGTATAGTATAAATATAGAGTGATTTTGAATTACCTAATAAAATCACTTGAAAAATAATCTAAATGGATTATTAAATTTATTCTTACATATATTATAGTTTCTGTACTCGTACCGCTTAAACTGTTTCAATATGTTTGGTCACTCTTATGGCAGTTTACTAAAACACTAATCGACTTTATCACTATTTATTAAATCACTCTATAATTATACTATACTATTTATGCTGTTTTTATTAGTATTTAACTCTAACAAAAATTTTGGTGGTAACTACTGGGAATAAAAATTCCCAGTAGTTACCACTAAACCGAGTTGGTGGTAACTACTGGGAATATTTTTTCCCAGTGGTAAAAGGTGGGAAAAAAATTCCCAGTAGTTACCACTGGTAACAATTTGGTGGTAACTAGTGGGAATAATCCAAACAGTGAAATAAAACTAGAGAGGATTGACACGGCTGTTGTTGTTGTTGTAGGCTGGGCGTGGTGCGCGTGCTGAACACGACGCTGGTGAAGGACTTCTACATCGTGCCGCTGCCGGCGCACACGGCGCTGCCGGGCGTGCTGCTGCCGCTGGACGGGCCGGGGCTGGGCGAGGCGCGCACGCACCTGCTGGTCGCCATCGTCATCCGCCAGCGCAACAAGCGCGCCGCCGCGCTGCCGCCACAGCCGCCGCTGCCCGCCAAGGTACGTCACACCATATAGGAACCGACAACCAGGGATCGGATACCGGTATTTTTTGTATGGGAACGGAAACGGTATTTTTTCGTTCTTTGCTAATTACTTCATTTCTAATTGGGCAATCTAATAATACTTAGTCGTAACCTAAAAACACAACTGAGTCCTACATTTCGAGTATAAAATAATTCGAAAAATATGGTTATTTTTAAGTTTTTGCAAAAAACCGGTTCCGATCCCTGCCGACAACAGTCAAACATGTAAAGACGACGATCAAATATAAATGAGATTATGCCGAGTGGTTTCATTGCTTTATATGACCGTATTTGTTTATTTGTATTTTCTGTCTTTTCCCAAAAGTGATAATGTTGTAATATTAGGTTTAATTTGTAAATTATACTTACTCGTTTTTTTATTAAATCATGATAAAGATGGCAGGATGTATTTTAAGCTCGGATGCATGTGAATTTGTGTGAGTTTGACGACAAATATAAGTGAGATTTTGTCTAGTGGTTTCATTGCTTTATCTATCCCTATTTGTTTATCTAGTGTCCCGATTACTAGAACGTTCATCGAGTCAAATGATCTCCATGAATTAAATCGGCATGATGAATAGGTACTAACTGGCATGCATGCATTGCAATGTTAAGAATACATCATATTCACATATCGTCGCTATACTTACTCAACCTCATATCTGCAACAATAATTTGATGGAAATGTCGCGTTTCTTTCATTCGGAATACGGGTGTTTTTGTCATCAAATGAGTGTTGCAGATACGAGGTTGAGTAAGTATAGCGGCGATATGTTCATGATCAAGTAGCAGAAGGCACGAACTAGTGAAAAAAATCTTACCGGAGACAAAGGAGAATTATTCCCACTGGGAAATAGCTTTACATAAACGATTCCTCAATTTGGAGAAACAAAAATTGAAAACACATGTTTTGATGACACGGCCGTGCTAACAAGTAATATAATGAACGATTTGAACGAATGAACTGGCCGTGTGTCTACTTATGAGTCAACTTTCCTTAACGCTTCGTGTCACGATTTACCTAGTATGCTTTTATCTGTGATGTGATTACCAACGAGGATATAGGAAAATCTTAGGCTTGTAAAAACTATTATTTTTAAACATTGATCATGTATCAATCAGACTCCATAGAATTCGCCCCTAACTAAGGTACGTAAACGGTATGAACGTAATTATATCCTTGCTGTTATAATTTCCAAAAGATTAGCATCCTCTTAGCATTAGATCAGTGGTACCTTGATAATTAATGATAAACTTCGTGTATGTTCTGTTACGTTCATACAACATTAACTATTAGTAGGTAGTTATTTTATTTGGTTAAATGAGTTTTCGTTTAACCATTTTATTTTAGGTTCATTGCACATGTAGATATTAATTTAGGATAGGTTAGTCTGTTGGGAAGTATGTGGAAGTTGGTCAATAAATTATTTACCTACCCTCAGAAGGTTTCCCAAAATTCACTACATCACTGGATGGACTTTGAAACAGGATTTATTTGCGGTTGAAGTTAATAAAATAGACCGCAGAGTTTACATATTTTGGCAGATTCAAAAGTTATTTGTCGTGGAATCTGAAAAGAAGTGTTATGTTGTGCTCGAGTGTTAGTTACTAAAAAGGCGGTGAAAATTTACCTCGATAACAATTTATGCCCTTAGGTACAATATATTAACGAAAATTATTTTGTGTCATTTATTTATTTATTAAATACTTATTGACAAATTGCTTCTATTTTTTACCATCTAAGCATTAAGTACTAATACATAAACCATGTTCGACGCCATTAGTATTTGGATAATGCGTACCGGCAGACTATTTTTTAAATCGAACAAGGTCGCAAACATAGTCCGTCTGATCATAGCGGTCACATGAGTGGCGTGGCCCATTCTTTAGAAACCTGGGGCCTAGCCAAGATGCCAATCGTTTGCGCCGTAGCGGGCGAAACGCTAATGTCTCTCTGTGGCACTTTTTATGGAAGAGTGATACATAGACATTACTATTTTGTTCGTTACGGCGTAAACGATGCTTGGATAGGAACTGTATTAGAGATGCCCCGAATAGTGGTTTTGGCCGAATACCGAATATTCGGTCCCTTTCTCGGCCGAATACCGAATATTCGGCATTACATGCGAACATTTTGAGTCACAATTATTATGAAAACTGATCGCCAACAAAGCTCAAAGTTAGATGACGTTACTTTAGCTAAGATATATATTTGTTGAACCGCATTAATGAATAGAGTCAAACAAATCAGACTCATGATAAAAATAAAATGTTTTTTAACCAAAAAATGGTCTTCGTATTTAACAACTTTCCAAGAACACATTCTAAATCTACATAGTTTTTGGTTATTTTTATTGTGCAATTTTTCTTTTTAAGTAGGTGCAACAGATATTCGGTATGCGGCCGAATAGTGGGCAACATTCGGCCGAATACCGAATATTCGGCAAAGTGGCCGAATACCGAATAGTTGCCGAATATTCGTGGCATCTCTAAACTGTATATCTAAGTAGGTATATTATCGCTTGCAGCAAGTCCGGCGTTCGTCCCGCAAGCGGTCGTACACGCCGCCGGTGGCGGCGGCGGGCGCGTCGTACACGCCGCCCGCGTCGCCGCGCCGCCGCGCGCTGCCGCTGCCCGCCGCATACACCTCGCCCAAGCTCTCCACCTCGGTCAAGGACAAGATAGCCGCCACACTAGGTGAGTGATGGGCCAGTATACAGGACAGTAAACAACAGTTTGCCAATCACATTATTTATCTATTTGACCTTTAGGTTAAGGCGTTCTCTACCAGGCAACCATTTATTCAAACAGAATACAACACAGAAAATTACTGAAATAGGATACAGGATTCAACTGTGGCACTTGATTGACTCGATACGCTGGCCTATTACCTTGTTCATTTTGTGCGTAGCGAAGCCTGCGCTGCAGAAGTTAGCTTTTAGCCCCTAGCTTCCCATAAGTCAGCAAGGAAAAATTAAGTTTAAATCTAAAACTCCAAAGTTTGTTTTAGGTTAGAAAATTTAATCCCCAGGAAAATGCGGGATATGTAGCCTTTTAATAGTGTTAATTACTCTTTGTTGCAATAGATTTAGGGCCACCCCACATCTAGCGTCTTTCGAGCGTCGGCGTCTACAACTCTATGGCCCTGCTCGACGCAACTGCGCAGCGACGTCATTTTCCATAGCGCTGACCGACGCCGACGCTCGAAAGACGCCAGATGTGGGATGGCCCTTAAGCCTTGGCCAGACACAGAGCGCGACGCAGCGCCGCGTGATGCCGACGCGATGACTGTTCAAACAGGGCGCGCGCGGACCGCGCTCTCAACACGCCCATATCGCGCGCGCGAACGCGGCGCGGCCGCGCGCCACCGCTCGCTGCCTAACGTCCGATCCGACTGATGTGAACCAGCGTGACGCGGCGGCCCGTCGCGTCCGCGCGGCGCAGCGCTGCGCGGACGCAAAGGGCCGCGCGGCGCGGGGCGCGACAGAAGCGGAGCGTGATACCGGCGGGACGCAGTCTGTTTGACGTCGGTAACCTGTTAGCATGTGCCGCGGTCGCGCGGCGCGGACGCGCTCTGTGTCTGGCCAAGCCAATGTGAATATTTGCATTGTTCAGCGTCAGCGGACGACGACGAGGCGTACAGCCCCGGCTCGTCCACCAGCAGCGGCAGCGCGCCGTCGTCGCTGCGCTGTAAGATGGACGAGCTCAACCGGCAGATCGAGGAGCAGAAGCAGCAGATACGGAAGATGACGCAGGCGGACTCCTCCGCCGCGGGCGAGGTAAACGTACACACTTGTACGGGTTGCCATGACAACACACTAATAATATTAGTTTAACCTTTTCGACGCCGTATCAAACACAAAAGCTGTCACGCTGACGCCACGTTACCGAAGTGTCAAAACTGAAATTGAACTTTATGCATAGGCACGTAGGTCTATGTTGCTCTGTGATATGTGACCGATTAATCGGTCTTTGGCGTTGAACCTACGGTGCGGATATATCGGTCATTGGCGTCCAAAAGGTTAATACCGTTCGAGAAATGGGCCCCTAGACTCGAATACTAGACGTGCACGTTGTAGCAGCGTCGAATTATTGATGAATGTATCATACTCATGACATGAACTGTTGCCATCTGTGATTACCTGTCATATCTATGGCTCTATTGTCTTTGTAAGTACATTCTTCGATACTTATTTTACCGCAGTCCACGAGTTATGTTGTTATTTTTCTATTATTGGCATTTATCATTTCATTTAGGAACTGTAATGTCTAGGGCCTTTATTGTTTCGTTTTTTAGGGTTCCGTACCCAAAGGGTAAAAACGGGACCCTATTACTAAGACTCCGCTGTCCGTCCGTCCGTCTGTCACCAGGCTGTATCTCACGAACCGTGATAGCTAGACAGTTGAAATTTTCACAGATGATGTATTTCTGTTGCCGCTATAACAACAAATACTAAAAACAGAATAAAATAAAGATTTAAGTGGGGCTCCCATACAACCAACGTGATTTTTGACCGAAGTTAAGCAACGTCGGGCGGGGTCAGTACTTGGATGGGTGACCGTATTTTTGCTTGTTTTGCTCTACTTTTTGTTGATGGTGCAGAACCCTCCGTGCGCGAGTCCGACTCGCACTTGGCCGGTTTTTATTTGAATGACCATAAACTACGCACTTCGCGGCCTATTTTTTAAACGGCAACGTCGACTTTGCCGTCCATTTTTGAGAAAAAGAATATTTATTATAAGTAGTGTGTTGGTATTCCAGGACGAGGCGTACTCGCCGTCGCGGCCGATGACGCCGCCGGACGCGGGCGCGGGCGCGGGCGTGGTGCCGCTGGCCGACATCGCGCTGCCGTCTAACCTGCAGGAGATCCTCGCCACCATCAAGCAGCGCTCCGAGCCCGCCGCCGACGTCGACATGCGACTGCCCCAACAACTGCCTTAAGCTTTGGATTCCTCCGAAAACGGTGCCGTCATATTACGGCCGCTATATAGCGTTGACTGACGTCACTAGAACGTTGTCTATGTAAACAAGATGGCGCGGTTTCCTAGACCGCGTTACGTTACGTTGATTGTCAACGTAACGTAAGATGACGGCCGTCATGACGGTGTCGATAGTTTCGTGAACGTTTTATTAGATAGCGGCGACGCCATTTTGAATAAAATGACACGAGATTTGAATAAATGATTCCGTACTACGATTATTCTCCTCTTCTGATGATATTTCATCCTCCAAGTAAATTATAGCTGATCAAGCAAATCTTGTCAGTAGGAAAAGGCGTGAAATTCAAATTTTCTATGGGACGTTATCCCATCGCGCCTACATTTTTCAAATTTGCCGCTTTGACATTGGTGGATGACGGTGTGTTATGACGCCGTGGTACTTTCCACATGTCGCCACCGTAAAGACTGCCGTCTTTTGCGGCCGCTATATGACGGCCGTCATATGACGGCACCGTTTTCGGAGGAATCCAAAGCTTTAGCCTCCGGACCCGATAAAACTTACCGGAACCCTGATTATTTAGATGTATATAGCTGGTCAACCAAATCTTGTCAGTAGAAAAAGGCGGCAAATTTGAAAAATGTAGGCGCGAAGGGATATGGTCCCATAGAAAATTTGAATTTCGCGCCTTTTTTTACTGACAAGATTTGGTTGACCAGCTTTATGTATGTACGTCACGTCAAAAGGCTCCACCTGGCGCGTCGGAGACCGGTCGGGTTCGAACTCTTCGAACGCTAACTTTTTTATTTGACCACTCAAATTTTGGTCTGTCGACTGTCGAGTCGGACTATACCGCGTTAAAGCCCCATTTAGACGGGTCAAGAACTTGCATGCGATTTTCGATACGTTGCGGTACGTGTATTTGGTCGTTCGACTGAATTCATTATACTTTGTAGTTAGCAATTTATTGAATATTGCTTGCAAGTTGTTGAAAGTCTAAATGGGGCTTAAGTTTGCGATCCTTTGTACGATGTTGTGATTTCTTAAATGTATTAGTCGAGCAGTACGTGGCTCCCGTTATAATAAAATTTGACAGTGCGATTTTTTTGGGAAAGGACATTTTTGTCAATCTAGACTAAAATCAGATTGTATTGTGTTTTTTAAGAAGCCATGGAGAATCATTTGAAAATGATATTTGTATATTTTTTACGAAAGTGTTCGCGTTTATTTAGGTCAATGTTGAGGCGGTGAATGAGTGTTATTTTACTTATTTCGAGATTGAGATTGTTAATTTGCGGCGAAGAAATTTACTCTGTTTTTAATGAACTTTTAAGAGATAATATGATCTATAGTAAACTATAATGAACATGTTGAAACATTGTCTTCTGCCATCGGTGTAGTTATAAAACTGATTGTTTTACAGTAGGATGTAGTACAAGATTATTTATAAATAAATAGTGGTGTATAATTGCAGAGCGTAATTTACTTATTCTGTACTTGTAGAGAGAGGAATGTATAAATGATTATGGTTTTACCCGCCTGTGTCGCGACGAGAGTCCATCTACTGTGTAGTGGTTATGTTGAGAGTATGTTATGTGCTTATGTGTATATTTCTACTTTTGTAGACTAATTTAGACTTACTTTTTTATTACTTCAATGTACTAGTTATTACTTTAAATGTAAAACACGAAAATACATGCATGCTCAGCATGCAATCTTTTTGAGAATCTATGTGTGCAATAGATTGTATAAGAATGGTCAATGTTTGTATTGATTCAATAATATTAAGTGTCTATCACAATCTATACTTCAGTGATCAACATCAGACTGTAAATAGTTTTAACCTAACTATATGTAGTTATGAAATCTTTTAATGCTGTGTACAAAATTAAACATATATTATGGCATATATGGCACATTAGACTCGAAATATTGTTTTATTTTTATATTACTTACCCTAAGTCCCTCACAAATAGTTACATTTCGATTAATTTCTATTGTTTCGTCGCGCGGCATGTTCGAGTGCGCCAATGATCGAGTTGGCTCGCGCGGCAGCCCGGTATCCATTGCGCGGCGGCTGCCGCGCGATCCAATGTTCGATAGTTTGCCGAGCGATATCGAGACGCGGCTTTAGGAAAACCTACTTTACTGCAAATTGATATATACTCTGTCAAGCAAGTTCCGTCTGTGGAAAAGAGCAGCAAATTTAAAAAATGCAGGCGCGAAGAGTTATCAATTATGATCCCATAGAAAATTTGAATTTGTCTACTGACAAGCTTGTTTGACCGGTTTTACTGACTGGACTATAATGGTTATTTACTTTTACTGTCAGTTTCTCTAGAGACATTTTAACCAAAATAAAACATCAATTATCACATTTTACGAAAGTCCATTATAACTTGAACCTTAAATCGGAATACTAAGGTTGAAATTCTAATGACATGATGGAACCCAACTACGTTAAACCACGTTAAATCTGGAGATACCATGGTTACCAGTACAATTTGACACTGGATTACTGGTTTAATAGTTAAGTTTGTGTTCGTAATTTCTAACGTGTATTCTATTTACCTATACAGTGTAATAGTCTGGAGTTAAATTAAACACAAGTCGTCTCCTTCACGATTTTCGTAGACATCTCTTCTAAATACCTAAAACTGGTATGGATGTGTTCCTCGTGGTCTCTAGAATACGAATTGACCGGTTTTAGTTTATGGAGAGGGGGACGTGTCGATAAAAAGGGGGGGAATGTGGGCGGCCGACCAGCATTGATATTTGTTCACATCTTGAGTCCTATGGGACCGATCGGTTCGTTTCAGGTGTCGTTTGAAAGAGTATTAAACGTGCTATTATTGCTTCATAATAACTGTAGTCATAACTGTAGTCGTTTAGAAAATATTTTAAAATATATGATTTTTTACCGTGCATGGATGGCATAAGTACTGACAAAACATGCGTCTAACTCAATAAATTATAACTTTACCGCAATTAATGTTATTACAAAATATACGAGAAATTTCATTAGCTTTCTAAAAACATAAGGTTTATTGGTGTATGGTATTATATAACCATGTAATGATGAATTTTGTTCAGCATGGGTCACTACGCACCGTCACGTAAATGGCGGGCGACCGACCTCAACTGTTCATTGTTTCTCGGGTTCTATTTTACTGATCAATTGGTGATGGATACCATTAGAAAGAATGTTAAATGTACAATAATTGGTTTCTAATAACCGTAGTCATAACTGTAGTCATTTACAAAATAATTGAAAATATATGATTTTTACCGTGCATGGACATAAGTACTGGTAAAACATGCTTCTAACTCAATAGATTATAACATTACCGCAATAAATATTTACAAAATATACGGGAAATTTTATGAGCTATCCAAAAATATAAGTTTTATTGCTTTATAATGTTGTATAACTAAGTAATCATGAATTTTGTTCAGCATGGGTACTGTGCACCGTCACGTAAATGGAGCCCGGCCATCGTTGAGTTTTCATTATATTTCAGGTTCTATTTTTCTGATACATGGTGGATACCATTTGCAAGCATATTAAATTTTCTGTGAATACTCGATTGTTTGAAATCTGAGGCCCAAAATAACCATTTTAAAAATATTAAAGAAAATGTTTAATTTTTACCTTAGAGGTTTGCTTACTGACTGAAATAATTTGAGAAAGAGATAATGTAGTAAATATAGCGTGAAATTTTTAGAGTAAAATCAGCAAACTATTTATTAACTTTCCAAAAATATTGTTTAGTTACCGTACAACTATATAGGTATGCCAGGACCAATTTCGCCAAGCAAGCAAACACACGGCGCGGCGAGCGCCTGGTAGACCAGCAGCATTCTATTATTGTTTGACAGTACATTTTATAATGTAGGTATCCAAAATGATAAAATATCGATATAAATGATGGTTTGTTTGTTTTGTTTTTTTATCACAGGAAACTTATAGTAGTTTATGCAACAGTGATATAATAAGGGTTCTTAAAATTCAAGGGTCGAAGTTACAAAACGAGACGTAGTCGAGTTTTGTAAAAAAAGACCCGAGAATTTTAAGAACCAATTATGAGCTGTTGCATACATTACTTTTTCTATGACAGCTGCAGCAAAAAAAAAGAGTTATTATTAAAAAAAAAAAGAGTTATTATTTAAAAAAAATTGAGTTATTATTAAAAAAAAAAGAGTTATTATTGTAAATGAAAACATACCTCTTTCAATCAAGATGATCGGAACTTGTATCTTTAAAAAAAATAAAGCAGTTGTATTATACTCATAAGATGACTGCTAGCAGTCATCTTATGAGCCTATAGACAAATCATTCAAATGACATTGCTTTAGATATCACTGTCAGTCATTTAATTGACACATTTAAGTGCTGGAGTAGAAAAAGTATATTTTGACTCTTTTGACAAAAGCCCAGTTCTAGGTTCATAACATCGTTAAGTTCGTAGCTTTCATGATTGCAAAACCACTGCATATGAAGTACTTAATATCTGTGTTGTTATTTGACTCACGCGTCTACACGTAAAACGTTTTCAAACCCACTCCGTAGTTAATAATTTAAAATCACCTTTTTAGTGAGATCTGAGGCTTGTGGCGTTAAAGAGATATTTGTCGCCGCACGCTCCAGGATGCAAAATAAGTGACTACTATTTGAGTAGCAGCGTATGTCCACATAATAACTATCCGTGAAGTCCGGTTTTAAGTATAGTAATAGTAAGATAAGGTCAATATTGAGTAAACTATCTATATTATATTTATTTACTATTTTATTTTACGGTCTAATTTATAGTTTTTGCTTACCTATTGATTCATTGGCGTTTGGCATTGTAGTTTTAGCTTGTATGACTCTATTGACAGTTATAAGATGTACTACGGTATTTAAATAACGCTCGTCTGTAACTACATGATCTTAGATCTATAATAGCGACTCATAACTTCTCTGTTCGACTGTAAGTCATACAAGAGAGTTAAGTAGCGATTGCGATATAAAAAGCTATAAGTAGAAGGCTTTATCACACGTTTAGAACCTTAAGTGCAAATTGCAGATTATTACTCATATAGATGTTAAGGTTGTTCAATTCACTTTGAGCTATAAGCTATAATACTAGCAGCTTAACATGCAATGCGCCCAAAACAGCTACTGTAGATCTTAAATCTTTAGATGAACCTTTTAAACACTTTTATCTCACCAGAGCCTGTAAACTGTAAACTAAGACTATAGATGTAGCTATTCTAGAGCCAGGCTGTCTTTAGGTAAGAAAATAGGTGCTAAGTGTCGCCTAATTGTTTGTTGGGATTTATATGACGGTGCGCAGTGACCCATGCTGAACAAAATTCATTATTACTTGGTTATATAATATCTTACACCAATAAATCTTATGTTTTTGGAAAGCTAATGAAATGTCTCGTATATTTTGTAAATACATTAATTGCGATAAAGTTATAATTTATTAAGTTAGAACCATGTTTTAGCAGTACTTATGTGCATGCACGGTAAAAAATCATGTTTTCAATTATTTTGAAAATGACTAAAGTTATGACTACAGTTATTGAAAACCAATTATAGTACGTTTAATATTCTTTCAAATGGTATCTATCACGAACTGATCAATAAAATAAAACCCGAGAAATAATGAAAAGTTGACGCCGATCGCCTGCCATTTACGTGACGGCGCTTAGTGACCCATGCTGAACAAAATTCGTAATTACTTGGTTATATAATATCATACACCAATAAAACTTATATTTTTGGAAAGCTAATGAAATTTCACGTACATTTTGTAAGAATATTATTGGAGTAAAGTTATAATTTATTGAGTTAGACGCATATTTTATCAGTACTTATGCCATCCATGCACGGTAAAAAAATCAAATATTTTAAAATATTTTGTAAATTACTAAAGTTATGACTACGGCTGTTAGAAACCATTTATTGTACGTTTAATAACCTTTCAAATGGTACCTATCAGCAATTGATCAATAAAATAGAACCCGAGAAATAATGAAAAGTTTACGTCGGTCGCCCGCCATTTACGTGACGGTGCGTAGTGACCCATGCTGAACAAAATTCGTTATTAATTGGTTATATAATATCATACGCCAATAAAACTTATGTTTTTGGTAAGCTAATGAAATGTCTCGTATATTTTGTAATAAAATAATTGCGGTATTGTTGTAATTTATTGAGTTAGGCGCATATTTAATCAGTACTTATGCCATCCATGCACGGTATAAAATCAAATATTTTAAAATATTTTGTAAACGACTACAGTTATGACTACGGTTATTATGAAACAATAATAGCACGTTTAATACTCTTTCAAACGACACCTCACACGAACCGATCGGTCCCATAGGACTCAAGATGTGAACAAATATCAATAATGGTCGGCCGCCATCTTTGCCCCCCTTTTTTTCGACCCGTCCCCCACTCCATAAACTAAAACCGGTCATTTCGTATTCTAGAGATCACGAGGAACACATCCATACCAGTTTTAGGTATTTAGAAGAGATGTCGACGACTTTTCTCGAAACAGGCCGATTTCCACCTGTCTATAATATTTTGCTATTTCGAGACCTTTATATTTTTGTTAATTAGCATTATATATGTGGAAGCTTGTAATTTGCATTTAGCAGATAATAAGTCTATCAACATATGTATATTAGGCAGTAAGCATCCCGAATAAAATAAAATAAAATTAACCGCTTAACCCCGGGTTAGTGGGATGGTGCAAGTGGCAGTAGGTTTGGCATATTTTTCTGATACGTAATTACATACAAGTTAGGTCTGGATTGCAAATCTGTAGCAAATAAAGTAAAAAAAAAACTATTTTTGTCCATATTAATAAATGAAACAAAATACTTTCTTTAAACTCCTATAATTATATATTGTCATCATCGTACAATGACTTTTTTGATCTTTTTCTCTTTTCGTTAAGTGAGTGTTGAAGCTCTTCAGGATGAAGTCTTAAATTGTTGAACACATGTTTTCTCAGTGCTGGAGTACGTTTTAACTTGTTTTCCATGGCTAACACTTTAGTTTCCATTAGTTTTCGTCTTGGGACATGTCTTAATGCATATTCCCAGTCTCCAGTAGTTTTTAGATCTAATAGTATTGGTACCATGTGGTTAATGTTCAAGTTCTTTTTTGATCCTGGAGCCCATTCGAGATATCTGTCAAGAGGCAGTTTTGCCATTTTGATTCCATCTCTCTTAGCTCTAGCCAGGGACAGCGGATCATTATTTACCTGTAATAAATGTACACATGTTAGTTTAGTTGCATATCTGTTTTGTTATTTGTATTAGCAGTATGTTTTTTAGGGTTCCGTACCCAAAGGGTAAAAAACGGGGCCCTATTACTAAGACTTTGCTGTCCGTCCGTCCATCCGTCTGTCACCAGGCTGTATCTCATGAACCGCGATAGCTAGACAGTTGAAATTTTCACAAATGATGTATCTGTTGCCGCTATAACAACAAATACTAATAAAAATAAAATAAAATAAATATTTAAGGGGGGCTCCCATACAACAAACACGATTTTTTTTGCTCTATTTTTTGTTGATGGTGTGGAACCCTCCGTGCGCGAGTCCGACTCGCACTTGGCCGGTTTTTTTTAACTAATATTTCAAAAAAAAATTATATACATATAAATCAGTAAATTCTCAATTCTATGATCTTATCACATGATGCAAAATGTTCTTATTTTAGTAGTAATATGAATAAGTAGTTTACATTAAAACAGACTGATCTGAATGATAAATACCAGTAAATATAATAAATACTAGAACAGTCTAGTACTCTTGGACATACCTTATCAACCATACAACCAATGATGTAAATGGCATCATGGTCATACTCCGTCAATTCATTTCGACAATGTGGTGTGAGGTAGACTAATTTCTCTTTTGGGAACACATTCAAGTAACTTTCTGTGTGTATATTTAGAGGTATCCACGGCTCTTCAAGTGAAGGTATATTCTTTACTAGTTGTTTATAGAAGTGTCCTTTTAAATTCACATTACACATGTGCACATCAAATGGGTCTTTATGTATTCTATTGTCACCAAACACAAAGGTCATTTGTTTAGCGGCATTTACTGCTTCTCTATATATCATGTTGTTCTCATATGAGCAATCTATTACCACTTTTTGACCATGCATTATAGCTTGCAAAGCTCTGAAATAAAAACATTAATTGTATAAGAATGCACTACAAAACTAGCTTACAGAACAACATTTTCTATGGCAATGGCACGCAATGGTCAATAACATAGTGCCAAGTTATATTTTTATATATTTACCTGTAGTTATCAAAGTTGTTCATGGACTGGTCCCGAATACGCAAGAACAATGATTGGTGTTGAATTCCATATAACAAATCATCAGGAAATTCTCTAGTATCTTCAGGTTCTGATTCCAAAAATGCTTGTTTTCTAGCATCTTTTTTTGCCTGTTAAACCATGTATAATAATGATTAAGTATTCCTGTCCAAATGCTTTAAAATTTATAAAAACATTTAGCCATTTAGTAAAACTTATTAATATGTGAATCATATTATTATAATAAAGTAATGACACCATGAAAGTGTTTTTCTTTTATTAAGCGGGGTTGCATATTAAACATATAATGTTGAGCATGCAGAAATGCCATTGTTTCAATATTGTGTATAATATTTTTTATAATGTTTTCTCATCATGAAAATACCCTTTTCTAAATACTTACTTTTTGGTTTTCCTTAGCTTTTTCAGTTTTAAATAGATACAAAAGGTATGAATGTCTCTGATTTCTACTAGGCAGTTCCATGAGATGTTTCCAGTGGTGGCTCCGCAGCTGGTCTGGCGCTTGTCGCCCGTCTTGCCGCATCACTTCCACCTCTAACATGAGAATACGCAATTTCTTTTCAATCTCTTCATCACCTTTGCATATTTCGTTAATAATGTCTTCTGTGAACAATTTTATTATTTTGTAATGAAATTAATACATGTAAAATACTTTCTAAATGTAGTACTTTAAATTTTTTACTTATACTGTTCTATGTAACTAGAAAATGATTGTATATAAAATATTATATATGAGCACTTGAGCAGCCATCACTTAACCTCTCGTATACCGGGATTATATTATTTTTTTAAATAGTTTCCTCGTACGCTGATCCGCGTTCCGGTATTCGAAGGCTACCTATAAAGAATGTCTTACCAGAGTAGTCCTCCGACTGCTGCGATAATTGACTGGCTGGTCGGAAGAATGTTTGCTTGATGTGAAGAACATTTTTAGGATGCAGTTGTCGGATAGGTTGGCGCATATGATGGAAAATTGACCTTATACAGTACATTCTAAAAATTCTGTCTTCTATATTTTTTATTTATCCGTGATTTCGGGACACATTTAATAAGACTGGAAATGACGCGAAATAATGTAACTCACGTCATAAACAATAATAACTTTTTAATGTTTTCTAGTAATTATAATATATAACATTTAAAGAAATAAACATTAGTTACATTAGCTCCATCCACAGTTGTCAAAATTTAGAGGTTAGATTTTCATTTTTAAAAATTTAAAGCATTTTCATACGGGCGTACCGGATGCGACCTTGGTCCGAACCAAGGCCTATTCGATCGTGTGTGTGTAAGGTGGTCGATCGTACGTCCGTTAAGCCCCCTCCACACTCGCTCGCGATTCACGCGCATAGTCTGGAGGGGGCTTTAAGGACGCAGTTAAGTGGAGTCCAGACGAGACAATTTTTCGCCAATCTGATGAAATTGTCCGATCGAATCAGGCAAACGCAAACGCTAATAATTTGATTACTCGATCAAATCAGCAGGTGCGGACACAAAATTGCCAATTTTTTAGTCAGTTAGTATCTATGGAATGCAAATTGGTGATTAAATTGTGTACGTGTGGACGCTAGATGAGATTTGGCACCAATTATTTTCCTGATCAAATCGGTCGATTTTCCCAGCTCGTCTGAACTCTACTTTACTTGATCCTACCATCTTAAAGTGGTATCCAGACGGGACTGATCAAATCAGTCGATTTGATCAGGAAAATAATTGGCCAATTTGCATTCCATAGATAATTACTATGAAAATTGGAATTTATGTGTCCGCACCTGCTGATTCGATCGGAGAATTTCATAAGATTGGCGAAAAATTGTCTCGTCTGGATTCTGGATACCACTTAAGTGGAGTCTAGACGAGACAATTTTTCGCCATTCTGATGAAATTGTCTGATTGAATCAGGCCGTGCGGACGCAAACGTCAATTAGATTCAGCGATCGAAAATGCCAATTTTCGAAGTTAATATCTATGGAATGTAAATTGGTGATTAAATTGTGTACGTGTGGACGTTAGATAAGATTGGCGCCAATTATTTTCCTGATCAAATCGGACGATTTGCCCAGCTCGTCTGGACTCTGCTTTTTCTTACTCAGAGTTCACTAAACTTGTCAATAATGACCAGGGCTGCCAGATCGTAGAATTGGATACGAAATTCGTATAATGGAATTTTTATTCGTATAGGTGGTATAATTGGATACAAAAAAAACACCGATGTCAAACTACTGACAGAAAAACAGTGTGTCAATACTGTTATAAAATTTATTGGAACCGTACGTCAACGTTAGGGCTATAATTGCAAAAATCGAAGATCACAAATTGCGAGCGTCCCTCTCTGTCACTCTTATTACGCCTTCATAGGAGTAAAAGAAAAGACCCCCGCAATTTGCGAATTTCGGCCTTTGCGGTAGGACCCCAGTTTTTCAAAATATCGATTTAATATTAATTTTTTTTTAATTGTGTTCTCGTATAATGCAATCGAATTTCGTATAATTGCAGGCACTGGATCGTATAATCAAAAATTATGTACTGGCAGCCCTGCAATAATCTTGAGCTTTCAGCGTGATTGGAGGAGGATTCTTTTAGGTTATAATTATAATATTTCGAAATTGATCTTGATTTGGTGGTATTTTTTTGTTTTAGTGACCCGAACATCAACGTGATCAAGGTAAAAACATTTATGGTGGAAATGATACTATACCACAAACGAATTACAATATGTTAAATGATATTAATTTATTTTCAGGATGTCGGTCGCGACTATGTTACGGCGCTCTATTATTAACGGCACAGTGTATTCAGCTGCTGCTCTGCGTTATGCCTCAACTCAACAGGAAAAGAAGGTTTTCTTTGATATCACTGCGGACGGCGAGCCCCTTGGCCGAATTGTGATGAAACTTCATACTGAAGAGGTGCCGAAAACGGCAGAAAACTTTAGAGCACTTTGCACAGGAGAAAAGGGATTCGGCTACAAAAATTCTTCGTTTCACAGAATTATTCCCAGTTTTATGTGCCAGGGTGGCGATTTTACTAACCATAATGGTACTGGTGGCAAATCCATTTACGGCCGCACATTCAAGGACGAGAACTTCAAGCTGAAGCACACCGCCCCCGGAATGCTGTCCATGGCTAACGCCGGCCCCGATACTAATGGTTCTCAGTTCTTCATCACAACTGCCGCCACTCCCTGGCTGGACCGCAGGCATGTTGTTTTTGGTGCTGTGGTTGAAGGGATGGAGACTGTGCAAAAAATGGAAAAGTTGGGTTCCAAGGGTGGGCAAGTATCAAAGAAAGTTGTTATCAAAGAATGTGGTGAGTTAGATTAAGTGTTAAGCTGTAGATGTTTATGATGGCATTTGTTATGTTAATAGTCTAGAGTAAGTATACTGTTGAGTAAAAGGTAGATCTTGTAGAATGTTGTTTTTTATTACCAGTACTTAGTAATTATAATTTCATTATGCAGACCTCTGGTTTTTCACCATATAGCCCAGCATTTAATCCATCCGTGTCCCCCATAACTAGATTTAGATTCCATTAACCCGTTATAGTCTTACTAGTTGCTGTCCCATGACACACAACAGAGCAGAATCTGTTGGTGTACCCCTTGTATTTCATTAATTAATATATAGGTCTGAGTGTTGCCTTTTGCTCCTTGCAGGCCCCTAAAATGAACATGAAACTACTGTTTGGTGTATGGGAAAGAAGTAGATATCTAGAACTTGTATTTTCCGCACATTTGTAACCATCTTACCAATACCTCTTTATCCAGAACCTATTAATTAGAAACTGGGAGTGCATATGCTTGTGTTCCTAACCTTTTTGCATCAAGCCCACCTTAGTAAAAAAATAATGCTTTTCTTAAAATGTCTTTACTAATGTGGGTTTCTTTTATTCATATAAAGCCTGACCAGTAATATATGATCATTGTCAAGAGGGTGCTGTTATTTTTACGTATAGGGTTACAGTTCAGTATAGTATGAAAAAAGAAGTTCCAGTGAAATTCCGCAACATGGCATGTGATCATATATTCCTGGTCAAGCTTTAGCTACTTAGGAGCACAAGCAGTACAAAGTATGTGTTTGAGTTAAATAGTAATAAACATCTCTATTCTTTTCATCAGGAGAAATGGAAGAAGAGATTGCTGTGGAGAAGGCTCAGTGATCGGTCCAAGTCCTCTTTAAGAATTTAAATTAAACAATATTTTAAAATAAGTATGCAATTTTATTATTCACTAAATGCAACAAATTAGTTTTGTAGTTGCTATCTTCAACCATTTCCTTCCAAGATTCAGATAACAACTTTACAAATACAACTAAGTCAGTATCAAGTCTTAACATCTATTGTAATAAGGCATTTTTAGATAAAACACTCTCTTTCATATCAAACTATTTATCTCTTTTAACAAATATGTTACATGGATGACTTACTAATTTCCTTTGTCTTTTCTGCCATAAATATATATATATTGCTTTAAAATACTTGTTCCATAATAAAATAATACTCTACCATAATAATTGATTACTTATTTCAACACATCAGCCCAAGAATTGACATTTTTTTAACTCACCAAAGAAAATTTGTAGAACATTATATTATATCAAGTCTAAATAAGATTTATTATCATATATAAAATATACAGGAAGTGAGCCATGAAAAAACTACTTTAAAAACATTAAAACAACATTATCTAAATATAAAAATAATATTTACAACTTAAATATAAAAAAGAAACAAATGTACATCAAGTTATAAAACCAAAATTATAACCAGCAGTCGTCACCATCTTGAGATCATAATAAATAAATATAAAATTGACATATACATCTTTTTACATACCTTTATTATATAGCTTGTGATTGGTGCCTATTGCAGTGAAAATGTTGAGGTTTTTTTTTACAAGTTTAAGGGAATGTAATGATGTCAGTTTAGGTGTAAAATATTGTGCTTTACAATTTAAAAAAAGGTAGTGTTTATTATTTGTGCAAGCAGAAGTTTGAATTATAGAAGAAGGCAGGATATATTTTATTTGTACAAAAATGCTGTAGACCAGCAATCAAAAGAGAACTTGAACTTTGAGTCATGTGGCACTTTGTGATTTTAATGTAATATTTTGATTAAAAAAATCAACAAAATGGCAGTTTTTGCGTGGGCATATCACAACAGAAACTAGATGGTCTAAAGCACAATCATGCTAATTACAATAATTCATCGATAAAAGCTGTTGCAAACAGATGTTATTTGTGCATGAATAAAGTTATAATTATTGAAAATAAAAACGTGTAATTAATATGATTGAGCACTAAGCCCTCTATCATGTGCTATATTATTTCCTTTTAGTTTTCTCATATTTTAGAGAAGTAATAAGTTGATAAAATTAAGTACAAAATATATCTAAATGGTCTGTAAATAGTGCATTGCATTTAATGCAGAAAATAATATTTACAATTTAACATACCAATTCAATAAAGTATTCTAAATGTGTAAGATTTTAAAGTGAATGCACTTGTATTTGTTATGTAACTCATTGACATGAATACATTTGAAGTATTTCTTATATTATTATTTTTATCAACAATAATCTATATGAAAAATGTTGTTAATCAATTAAAACTATTAATCTAAGGATTCATTAGGGGACAAATGTCGACGACATGTCATGCGACGTCAGAAAAAAACAGCGTTTAGGCAAAATGTTGCCTGGCATATTGTGTCATGTCGCGAGATATCGCTCGACATTTATTTACTAGCTAGTGAATCCTTAGCTTTATAAGAACGGCTACGGCGAAAACCCGAGTGTAAATATACTGAGTATTTATATCTCATACAAGCACATGGGGAAAGTTTATATCGCAGTTCGAATTTACCATTCTTATAGGGGTTTTATTTATTAACCGATATGATATCGACGCCTACCGTAATACTTTAAATGAGTTTACATTAAAAGGCTACCATTTGTTAAGAGAATGCGTACAATAAAACTGCGGTATATTCTCTTTAAATTTCATTCGCAGCGGTACCCGATAGAACGATTCACTATAACTTTATGGGGGTTTTCTACAGAGATAGATCTCTTTAAAGCGTCGGAACTACACAGATATGATCAAAATCACTCATTCAGTACTATCGCTACTATTCGACAGGATAGGAGCTCGAGCGGAGCTCAAATTTCACTAAATATCACTATACGCTCGGAAGCGGGACCACAGATAACACACTTTCTCTAACGCGCTCGCATCCGTCGAAAGTCATTTTCTGCTGAAACGACTACCGCTAGAAGTAAATATAGTTTTTTTTTAATATAACATCTACGACAGAAAACAGCTTTGAGATCTACGGGCACGTTAGGGGAAATGAGTTGGTGGGTTAATGCGTCCCTCTCAGACGCAGGGGTCGTGCGGCGGGCGGGGCTGTGCGAGGGAGACGGATAGCTGGTCGACGCTGCGGCCCTTCTGCAGCTGCAGGCAGAGCTCGTGCGGCTCCAGCGTGATGTGGTGCGAGGACGTGCGCTTGTGGCGCGACTGCGGCTGCGCGGGCGGCCGCAGGTCGCGCGACCCGGTGCGCCGGTGCCGCAGCGCGCCCGACTCCAGCAACCGTTTGCTCTCCTTCAAAAATATTCATACACATTTATAGTATTGTATTGTATTGTAGTACGGGCATTTATAGTAATATTCATACATATTTCTAAATATTTTTGGATTTTTGTATTATTATTTTTTACTCGATAATCTGTCCGTGATCTGGGTTCTAGCAGAATTATCAGTGCTTCACCCGAAAGAGTGGAGCGTATTACTGAGCCAGAACCCTTTTGTTTTGCAGCAACGCACACAGCACATTTATATATTGATACATCTTGTTCCTAATTTTAGTTTTAGTTTGATATTGTTATATATGGTTTCTGTTTTTTTCTGTCAATGTGTGTATTGTGGCAAGCTAATAAATGGTTTATCTATCTATCTATCTAGTGCGACATAGTAAAAATTCAATAAAATGGGACTAAAGAAATTCCATAGGTACTAAATTGTTGCCATGTTTAAGCATTTTACGTCAAAAATGTGACAGTTAAGATCGGTTTTCCTAGGATAGCGGTGCCGTCATATAGCGGCCGTCTCCATACAAATACTACGACATCCATATTTAGCCGTATTATTTAGTATGGAGACGGCCGCTATATGACGGCACCGCTATCTTAGGACATAGAGAAAAAATATATAGATTGCTCACTCCATACATCAGTTTTAGTACCAAAAAGATTATTAGCATCTAGCATCGAGTAGCGGAACTATCAGTACTGCTACTTGACAATAGATGTAGCATCGACCGGAAAGTCTTATCTCAACAGCATAAGACTTTCCGGTCGGTGCTACATCTATTGTCAAGTAGCAGTACTGATAGTTCCGCTACTCGATGCTAGATGTAGACACTGAAATTAATAGTCTAGCTGATGTATGGAGTGAGCACTCTTGTCTTATTATATTTCTCTATGCCTAGGAAAACCGATCTTAAATAATACGGCTAAATATGGATGTACTCAACCCCATGTAGCCGCCGCCATAAAAAGAGGGGGATGAATGGGAATACACCCAATAACCAATCGCTAATGTCCTTATTTTTAAGTATAAATTTTCATTAGGTACATTAAACCGTGTCAAGAAAAAACAGTAGCATTTACCTCGTCGCCACACAAATGTGGCGCCAGCGGGAGCACGCTGAGGTCCAGGTTCTCGACGCTCTTGAGCGCGAGCTGCTTGAGCTGGTCGAGGCTGAGGTCGCGCGAGCCGGAGCGCGAGTGCGACTTGTAGTTGGTGTTCTCGAGCTGGATGGTCTTCGAGTCGTTGCGGAGGTGCCGCGACGCCACCAGCACGCGCGAGCTCTTGCGAGCTGTTTGCGATTCCTGCGAGTACACGTAAGCATAGAGAAAAAAAATACATAGAGTGCTCACTCCATACATCAGTTCAGACTATTAATTTCAGTATCTACATCTAGCATCGAGTAGCGGAACTATCAGTACTGCTACTTGACAATAGATGTAGCACCGACCGGAAAGTCTTATCTCAACAGCATAAGACTTTCCGGTCGGTGGCGACATCTATTGTCAAGTAGCAGTACTGATAGTTCCGCTACTCGATGCTAGATGCTAATAGTCTTTTTGGTACTAAAACTGATGTATGGAGTGAGCACTCTGTATTTTTTTCTCTATGACGTAAGTTATGTAGTTGGGTCAATCAACTATTTCTTGTTGTTATTCTGTCCCATCAGCGAGGAGACAATAGTAGCATAGATTGTTAGAAGAACTGCTGTACCATGTTCTACTAACATGCTCAGTAGATGCCCCATTACGGAAAGGTCTTATAACTACCATAAAATGCAAGTTTGGTTCATTTAAATACGAAAAACCTAGAATTTTAAGAGTGACTCACGCATAGACTAGGAATCCTCTAAACGGAGTTTAGAGCAATTATTTCATGAAACCGATGCTGCCAAAAATACGGGGGTGCGGGGGGACGAGGTGAGCGAATCCCGTGCCGTGATTGGTCCGTTCAAAGACACGGACCAATCACGGCACGGGATTCTGACACTTTGACTCGAAGATAGAGTAAAACTAGCGTATATAGTGGCAGAGGGGGTAGCGTTACTATGCTCAGTCTAAAGGATGTCTTGTCTGTGGACTCACGAGACCGTAACTATAGCAACGTGTGACAAGAAAAAACCGGCCAAGTGCGAGTCGGACTCGCGCACGGAGGGTTCCGCACCATCAACAAAAAAGCGGCCAAGTGCGAGTCGGACTCGCCCATGAAGGGTTCCGTATTTAGGCGATTTATGACGTATAAAAAAAAACTACTTACTAGATCTCGTTCAAACCAATTTTCGGTGGAAGTTTACATGGTAATGTACATCATATATTTTTTTTAGTTTTATCATTCTCTTATTTTAGAAGTTACAGGGGGGGGGGGGGGGGGGACACACAATTTACCACTTTGGAAGTGTCTCTCGCGCAAACTATTCAGTTTAGAAAAAAATGATATTAGGAACCTCAATATCATTTTTGAAGACCTATCCATAGATACCCCACACGTATGGGTTTGATGAAAAAAAAATTTTTGAGTTTCAGTTCAAAGTATGGGGAACTCCAAAAATTTATTGTTTTTTTTTTCTATTTTTGTGTGAAAATCTTAATGCGGTTCACAGAATACATCTACTTACCAAGTTTCAACAGTATAGTTCTTATAGTTTCGGAGAAAAGTGGCTGTGACATACGGACGGACAGACAGACAGACATGACGAATCTATAAGGGTTCCGTTTTTTGCCATTTGGCTACGGAACCCTAAAAATAGAGCAAAACAAGCAAAAAAACGGTCACCCATCCAAGTACTGACCCCGCCCGACGTTGCTAAATTTCGGTCAAAAACCACGTTTGTTGTATGGGAGCCCCACGTAAATCTTTATTTTATTCTGTTTTTAGTATTTGTTGTTATAGCGGCAACAGAAATACATCATCTGTGAAAATTTCAACTGTCTAGCTATCACGGTTCGTGAGATACAGCCTGGTGACAGACGGACGGACAGCGAAATCTTAGTAATAGGGTCCCGTTTTTACCCTTTGGGTACGGAACCCTAAAAAGTTGATTAACCCAGTTACATTATGTGTCTTTTTATGCCAAAAGTACCTACTTACTTGTAACAGTGACATACCTGCGAGTACTGCGAGTCCGTGCGCTGGATGGAGCCCCTCGGCCCCGCACCGGCCTCGAGCGGCGACGTGGCCGCCGAGCTCGGCCCCGACGTCGGCCCCGATCGGAAACCGCTCGCGTTGTCCGCAGACGGCAACTCTTCAAATACTGAAATAGTACATTACTGCAGACGCCGGGAAAGAAGGGCTTGCCGGGTGAGTAGGTATAGACAGATATAGTGATACGAAGTCGGCAAGACCTTTTCACGGCTAGGCATGTATAGTGCTTTTCTCAAACATATGCAATGAAATAAAAAAAATCACCACTCAAAAAACAAATTATAAATATCAACCACAAATAGCTACACGACAAAAGTTTTTTAATTTTCCTTCCAATCCTGCCATAATGACTTTTTTTTTACGGAAGTCGTCCGTATTACGCGTGTGTAGTGTTCGAATAGACCCTATTAGGGCCATTATACACAACCTGATAATAAGAATCTCAATTCCAATAAATAAAATAAATGCAGAGGATTTTAAATATTGTCTAAGGTATCTGGTGACTTACGTATAGACAAGATTTTTTAAATTTATTCATCAACACATTGAATCATACAGATTCGTATCAATAATAAATAATAATATCGTATCGTAATATCAGTACGTTCGTGTATAACAGGCGTTAACACGGATATTTTGGTCTGATAACCATTCATTCACTAAAAATAAAAAATAAAAATATAATTCGGCTGTTTAGCCTGTTCATGGACACAGACCCCATGTTTACATTAGAATTTAAAAAAAAATTACTTCCCGGCCTAGGCCTTCAATTACGTATGAAATTCCTTTACAGTTCTCTGGAGTTGCTCCGCCCTAAACGTGATACTTCGAAGCCTGATATAATGCCCGGAGCGACGACTTTTCATTGCATGTTTGAGAAAATATCGATTAATACGTTATTATTGTAACCATATATATAGTTGACGTGAGTATTATTATTAAAACTTGGTAGAAGTAATGAGGGTTACTAGAAATGTAAAATTACAGCCAGTAGCAAAGAAATGAAATAATTCATAAAGTGGCCATGCAATTTTGAGGCCGGGTGTACCATTTGCCGCTAACTTCTTTTGTCAGTCGTACAGTAGACCATGCCAGTGCCAGTCTCGTCTATTCGGCCACCAAAAACAGGGTCTCCCGGTGTTACACTATAAATCGTCTACAACATGCATGCTTTGCGTATATCCACTTCGCGGAGTCACTAGAAGCACACGTCTCGGTGTCGCCAAATTAAAAATCCTAGTTTGGCACTTCATCAAATAGCCAAAAACGCCGCATACTTCCACGCATCACGCATACAGTAGGTAGGGTAGGCAGATAGGTGGTCGGTATGAATCAGGGATGTAACGGATGTGGTTTTATCGGAACCGAAAGCGGAACCAGATGTTTTAAATTTAGTTTATCGGAACCAGAAACGGAATCGGAACTGAAAACGGAACCGGAGCCTGAGTCAGTACTATCAGTAGGTATACATTACACAACACAACACATACAAATAGGTACTTTAAATTCGAAAACACGGATAAACCAGAACATCTAATTACTGCAGCACGTGGCAAGCGGGGCTATGAGCGAATGACTGGTATAAACCTGTTTGTTTTTGATGTACATCGCTCATGTCCCGCTGCCGCGCTAATCATTGACATCCGATATAACTTCCGTTTCAAAAGTAACGGAACCGGAACAGAAACGGATGTGTAATACCAAATCATAGAGAAAAAAATACACAGAGTGCTCACTCCATACATCAGTTCAGACTATTAATTTCAGTGTCTACATCTAGCATCGAGTAGCGGAACTATCAGTACTGCTACTTGACAATAGATGTAGCACCGACCGGAAAGTCTTATCTCAACAGCATAATACTTTCCGGTCGGTGGCGACATCTATTGTCAAGTAGCAGTACTGATAGTTCCGCTACTCGATGCTAGATGCTAATAGTCTTTTTGGTACTAAAACTGATGTATGGAGTGAGCATTCTATGTATTTTTTTCTCTATGACCAAACGGAAGTTCCGACTTAACGGAAACGGAAACGGAGCTCCGTAACATCCCTGGTATGGATAGTTACGTTTGTCGAGGCTGATGATGGAGCCGGCCAGGTCGCGCGCGTCGACGGGCGGCGCGTGCTCGAGGTGGCGGCGGCGGCGCACGAGCCACCAGTCCGCCAGGAAGATGCCCAGCGCCACGATCTTGATGCCGCCGCAGAGACCCACGTATCTAAAACACAATGCTTTTTTCATTTTGTTCTCCAAACAAATTTAGTCGATGATGACCAAAAATCAGCACATGTAAGGCAACCACAATAGTTATTTACGATAAGAGTGCAGAAAAGAGAAAATTCGAAACGAGTGGCGATAAATTAAAAAACGACCGAAAGGAGTGTTTTAAATCGACATGAGTTGCGAATTACCTATTCGCACGTGTATCGAACAACGTTTTACAGTACATATGATGACACAATTTTCGACATACGCACGGAAAGTGTTTTTTCCCGCACTAGTTCGGGAAAGTAGCACCATATGTACTGTAAAATAATAAGAGACTAAGTACAAAAACCTAACAGTCAAAATAGAACGTGCACCTGAACCGAAACTGTTCTATATCGTAGAGCAAGCAGCGGCCGCCCGTCTCGCCGCTGCACGACTTGTTCCACAGGATACAGGTGGAGTCGATGAGGTTCCCGAACACGATGGGCGCGGGGATGTAGCCGAACAGACGGAATATCACGAACTGCATGCCGAGCGCGAACGAACGCTCCTCTTCACTCACGGACCTGGAAAAGAGAGCATTTAGACATAGAGAAAAAACCGGCCAAGTGCGAGTCGGACTCGCGCACGGAGGGTTCCGCACCATCAACAAAAAATAGAGCAAAACAAGCAAAAAAAACGGTCACCCATCCAAGTACTGACCCCGCCCGACGTTGCTTAACTTCGGTCAAAAATCACGTTTGTTGTATGGGAGCCCCACTTAAATCTTTATTTTATTCTGTTTTTAGTATTTGTTGTTATAGCGGCAACAGAAATACATCATCTGTGAAAATTTCAACTGTCTAGCTATCACGGTTCGTGAGATACAGCCTGGTGACAGACGGACGGACGGACAGCGAAGTCTTAGTAATAGGGTCCCGTTTTTACCCTTTGGGTACGGAACCCTAAAAATACATAGATTGCTCACTCCATACATCAGTATTGGTACCAAAAAGACTATTAATTTCAGTGTCTACATCTAGCATCGAGTAGCGGAACTATCAGTAGTACTGTTACTTGACAATAGATGTAACACCGACCGGAAAGTCTTATGTTGTTGAGCATAAGACTGATGGATGTATGGAGTGAGCACTCTTGTCTTACTATATTTCTCTATGATTTAGACTAACGCCAGCTACAGTTCATGTACGAAGTCCGAATAATAGTTGCTTTTGAATTGAATACCAAGTCGGTCAAAAGTAAAAAAATCTGTAATGTTGGGGTTTCCTAATTGGAGAAAAGCGTACGGTCAATTAACCCTTCGTATGAATTAGCACTGACCAGTGCGAATGAATTTAAACCTTTTGTATTAAAGAATGGACTTAAATGTTGTGAGCCTGTCTGTTGGGTAGTACGATGGATCTCTCTTTACCACTCAGTATCAACTCCTATGTTTCTACAATAACGCTTGTAAATTTCGGCACTGTTTGTCTTCTCTGTAATCCATCCTTTGTATCTTTTGATGTAATGACTGTTTGTTGCCATAATAAAAAAAAAAAAAATTGTGCGCACTGATCAGTGCTTAGACATACGAAGGGTTAATTAATTCGTGGTCGAAGCAACCAGTTTGTAGCTATAACTCCATCTCGGAACAGTTACCGGAGCACGATCATGAGCAGCGGCATCTGCGTGACGGCGACCACGAAGGTCATGAAGAACAGCAGCACCAGGAAGGGGAAGATGGTGTTGCAGGGCGGGTTGCAGGCGCCGGCCGTGGCCACGGGCACCACGGTCACCTCGCTGTACTCGCGCGCGCCGGCCGCCGTGAGCGCCGCCGCCGACGCGCCGCTCAGCACGCCCGCCAGCCCGCGCGCGTTGCCCGCCACGCCTGTACACAATATTGTTTTTAGTACGGAACCCTAAAAAAAACCGGCCAAGTGCGAGTCGGACTCGCGCACGGAGGGTTCCGCACCATCAACAGAAAATTGAGCAAAACAAGCAAAAAAACCGGCCAAGTGCGAGTCGGACTCGCGCACGGAGGGTTCCGCACCATCAACAGAAAATTGAGCAAAACAAGCAAAAAAACCGGCCAAGTGCGAGTCGGACTCGCGCACGGAGGGTTCCGCACCATCAACAAAAAATAGAGCAAAACAAGCAAAAAAACGGTCACCCATCCAAGTACTGACCCCGCCCGACGTTGCTTAACTTCGGTCAAAAATCACGTTTGTTGTATGGGAGCCCCACTTAAATCTTTATTTTATTCTGTTTTTAGTATTTGTTGTTATAGCGGCAACGGAAATACATCATCTGTGAAAATTTCAACTGTTTAGCTATCACGGTTCGTGAGATACAGCCTGGTGACAGACGGACGGACGGACGGACAGCAGAGTCAGTCGATCAGGTTTGTTTTGAGGATCAAATGTCTGTATGGGACCCATTGTCTTAAAGCAATACAAAAGACAGAAAGTCTGGCACCCGCACTTTACTGACGAAACGCTTCGAGAAAATGGCAATACATCGTGACGTCATCATGTAGGTAACGTTAGAAGCCGTTTCAAGGAAAACAAGGAAATTACGATTTTGTCGGTGCAATATTGCGTTTATGTATATGGTATAAAATGTAAGGAATCGAATGGTATCATTATTTTTTTCCTATTTGGAAGTTAAAAAAATAAATATTTTTGAAACTTTAAGGCCTTGTATTTTTTTATTTATTCCCAGATTTAGATATACAATTCAACATGTGTCAAATACCCTATTCTCGCAAACCCAAGCACGCGTTTAGTCATTGGTGGTGAACTTTAGACCATTAAGTAGCTACAATTCATGTGTTTTTAATAGGCTACCCACAGAACTTAAAGCAGTTTCTAACCCATTCATATTTAAAAATAAATTAAGGTCTGTTTTGCTAGCAAAATGTTTTTATTCAGTCGAAGAGTTTTTCCAATACAACAATGAATCTATTTAATTTAATTCTGACATGTGGTTCGTTAAGTATTTTGTTTTTGTATGAATTGACATGTTATCAAATATTTATTTAATTGTAAGTAGTATTAAAAATTATGAATTTTCAATATTTTATATTTGACATTATATTATTTTATTTGTACTTGTGACTTGTTATTCATTGTTTAAATTATTATTTGAAATTTATTTATTTGCTGACATGTCCCATCATACTAAGTTTAATTAAATTATAAGCATGTAATTAGTTCATAAGTTTTCTAACACAATGTATTATTGTTAAAGAAATAAATAAATGAAAATGAAATAAATGAAATGTACTGGATCTCCAAACCCAAAACCGTGTTTTCTGTTTGAGGGGCTCGTTATCAGCAGCAGCATAGAGAAATATAGTAAGACCAGAGTGCTCACTCCATACATCAGTTCAGACTATTAATTTCAGTGCCTACATCTAGCATCGAGTAACGGAACTATCAGTACTGCTACTTGACAATAGATGTAGCACCGACCGGAAAGTCTCACCTCAACAGCATAAGACCTTCCGGTCGGTGCTACATCTATTGTCACGTAGCAGTACTGATAGTTCCACTACTCGATGCTAGATGCTAATAGTCTTTTTGGTACTAAAACTGATGTATGGAGTGAGCACTCTATGTATTTTTAGGGTTCCGTAGCCAAATGGCAAAAAACGGAACCCTTATAGATTCGTCATGTCTGTCCGTCTGTCTGTCCGTCCGTATGTCACAGCCACTTTTCTCCGAAACTATAAGAACTATACTGTTGAAACTTGATAAGTAGATGTATTCTGTGAACCGCATTAAGATTTTCACACAAAAATAGAAAAAAACAATAAATTTTTGGGGCTCCCCATACTTCGAACTGAAACTCAAAACTTTTTTTTCATCAAACCCATGTGTGGGGTATCTATGGATAGGTCTTCAAAAATGATATTGAGGTTTCTAATATCATTTTTTTCTAAACTGAATAGTTTGCGCGAGAGACACTTCCAAAGTGGTAAAATGTGTGTGTCCCCCCCCCCCCCTAACTTCTAAAATAAGAGAATGATAAAACTAAAAAAAATATATGATGTACATTACCATGTAAACTTCCACCGAAAATTGGTTTGAACGAGAACTACCAAGTAGTTTTTTTTTAATACGTCATAAATCGCCTAAATACGGAACCCTTCATGGGCGAGTCCGACTCGCACTTGGCCGCTTTTTTTTTCTCTATGGCAGCAGATAATGAGAACGTTGTGTTCACTTACAGGCACAGTTGGCGAAGTTGGACCGCGAGGAGAAGGAGTCGGAGCAGCCCGCGTGGCACGGCGAGAAGTACGTGAGCCCGTTGTTGCCGCACACCGGCTCCATGTCCGTCTCCGTGCACAGGCAGTTGAAGTTGCACGCCGCCGTCAGGTTCACCTTGAACGGCTCCAGGTTACTGCAGACATAAATACACGTCGGTATTTGGCAAATGTTATTATATAGTTTGTAGCTTTCTAATAGACCCCGAAGGCTATTCCTATTGTCTATTATTAAGAAAAACCGCTCGTGCCACGAGCCACAACCACCTGCATAAAAAATCGGTACTTCGGTTACTGAGTGCCGGCGAGTCGAACGCTACAGAACCAGTCTAAAATGTGTCATCGAGATGCGTAACAAAGGCGCGTTATCGGAGAGCGCACCTACACTGGTTTTTTGAGCGTTGGACTAGCCCGCGCTCAGGTGCCAAATAGAATAATTAGGACCCTTTTTTGCAGGTAAGTAGCACGTGCGGTTTTACTGAACAATAGACAATAGGATAAGCCTTCGGGGTCTACTAGAAAGCTACAAACTATACCATAACTGAGTATTTTGATGATAATTTAACAAACTATAACTGTAACGACTTGACATTTAACTAATTTTATTATTATAATTCCAATTTACTATAATTATTTCTTGACGATAAATCATCAATGTTCTATATTTATTGTGAATTGTTTATTACTGTTATATTTCTACTACAACTAACAATTTTAAAAATGATCGTGTTTTGTAGGTATAATTAATCTTTTTAGTTTTAAACTAGTTTTTAAGACAGTGCTACGCCCTTGCAGGGCGACCATGTACCAAATGTTTATGTAACACCTTATTATAACCATGGTTTATGCATAACATAAATGAAATGAAATGAAAACCCGCAGGAAGTCTGTGAAGTCAGTGTGCTATCTGAACTGAACTAAGATTAGGTACGAGTATGTCAATACGTATTGTCAGTTCAGTTAGCAATGAGATGACGGAAAGCTCAAAATGCCGGTGTATTGTGTCAAGTAGTGTTTATCAATTTCAAGTAAATTAACAACTTTTTCTTGTACCTCATTGCCATGGTTACGGCAAAATATTTTAAACTGATTGCCCTAAAGAGCTTACATGGACATTGATGCGTATAACTCACCTGGCATTCGTATACGGAATAGTGGTCCCGGCCATCTGGATGTTATCGCAGCCGAGGAAGAAGAGCAGCCCGTAGCAGGAGAGGCAGACTGTGTTGGAGATCAGTACGAACTGAACGGCGCCCTTGGGTCGCAGTTCGAGCCGCTTTAGCAGGCAGCCGCCCATGAAGATACCGATGCAAGCTCCGGGGATAGCGATGGATCCTGGGAATATTTCGTTATAAGGTCTTCTTTTCAACAACAGCATAACAAGATTGACATTTCCTGATGACACTTCTCGGTACGAAGTGAAACATGTCGAGCGTTTTTCGACTTAAAATACGTGAGTGACCTGTTTTTAATATATTTACTAAGATTGACATACGTGCGTTTCCGTGATGTAGAATAGATTTTACAGATCGATGACTCCGAAAACTTAAATGATATTCTCTTTTAGTTCCGAAATAAAACATTGGAATCGTTAGCGTTGGTACGTTGGTACAAGCCAGGATTCGTAGCCTCTGGGTTGAAAGTCAGACGCATGGACTACTCGGCCACCGGCCACCACTGTTTATGGCATTAAAACTTAAGAAGTTAATACATGCCATAATTAGCAAGTCATCGTACATTTAGTTCATCAAAGTTGAGAACGGAGTGTAATGAAACCTAATATTTTAGAAATATAAAAGTAGGTAGCCATAGGTAGTGTGCTGGTTATGTAGGTATATGAAATGTATCGCCATATTCAAATCGAATACCGATCATCAATCAATAAACACCAATGAAAGTCAGTAGGACATATACACTGAATAATTCACTTGTCGCGTAGCAACACACTAAACCTGTTTTTAATACTTCGTTGTCGTTGGACAGAAATAGATTCAGGAAGCAAGTATGTATAAGTAGGTAATCTGTGGCCTAACCCGGCAAGCTTACTACGTCAATAAACAAATATGACTCAAAATAGACAGGAATGATAGACGTTTAATAGGAATCTAACACGGTCAACCAAATGTGTTACATGTTTTAATGTTCCGCGATTAAAAATTAGAACTGACCCCATAAAGGAAATCTAAATGATTAATGTCTTCCTTGCTCTAAAGAGCGGCGCAATGACGCATTGAGTTGAAATGGTTTGATTTATAGTTTTATCTACTTCTTTGCTCTTACTAAGGAGCAATTTCCGTAATATTATTATTCTTAATTGACACTTATTGATCGAGAAACCAATTTAAACAACAGACCTTGACACGCTTGATAGATAGTTCATATAAAGCACTTGAATTTGGGGCTAACTGCGGCTAAAAGTCTTATCGTATCGTGACAGCAAAGTTACGCCAAGGTTAAATGCACATATAAAACTTGCCAATAGTTCTCGTTTATTGTTCAATTATTGTTTGTATCAAAGTTAGCATACGAGTATCACAACTTTACGGGCCTATCTAATACTAAATATTAAAGTGGGATGAAATGTATATGATTGTTCTTTATTGATATTTATTCAAAAAACAAACGTCTATGGATAAAATAGCATGTGTTTCTTTGCAGCGGTATTTGTTTACAATAATTACAATGCAGCGCGGTCAACGGTCAATGTTTATTTTATCAGAATTAGATCGTCGACCAACAAACAAGTCTGACCGTATTGCAGAACCTATTTTTTATAGTACACTTGTTTTTGCCGGCGTATGCGTCAGTGTGTATTTTGGACGTATAAGTAAGTTGCGTTACGTTGCGGCCAGGAGACCTACATAAAGGTAAAATTGTTCTCCAAGCATTTTAATAGGAACACGACCAACCAAGATACCTACGTCCATAAGCTCCATGCAAGCATCGAGCCAAGGCACCACGTACGCCGGGTTAATTAGTACGGGTTTAGTTCTAATGGACTCACCCGTGAAAACACTAGCCTGACTCTTGCCGAGGCTGAACTGCGTCTCCAAGTATTTAGGCAGGAACACGACGAACCCGGACACGATCATGAGCTCCATGCAAGCGCCGAGGCACGTCACAACATACACTGGGTTCTTGAGCAGTCTCCACATTGATACCGGGATATCTAAAATACAATTACATACTGTTATTAATAGGGAATATTACGCAAAACTCTGCGCAGGGGGCGCCACTGCTACAATAAGTCACAATCTAAGGGTCTACCGCAAACGAGAGTCGAAATTTTGTTTTCTAACCTATCACTCTTGCATATTCGAGCGATAAAGAGGCAGATAGCTGAGTTTCGATTTCGCGTATCCCGATAGGCCCTTTGTAAACAAACCGCCTTGATGTACCAATGTCATATTTGATTGTCTGTGAAAACTTGTAAAAAAACAGTTTAAGACACAGTATGTATAAGTTACTCTATCTATGGTATACTTAAGTCACTAGTGCTGCACTCTGGCGGCAAAACATAGAAGTAATACTCCCTATTGGAAAAGTAACAAATGAGATAATGAAGGCGGTAAGTACACTTGTGTGATGTCAGTTCTAAATGTAAACTATGATATGATTTATAGTTGTGTAATGGTTTTGATTTTGTAAAACCTAATCCGACGGCCGGGTTTTTTACAGGCTATCTGTCCGCTGTTTTGTAGTCGCTTAAATTAGCGACAAATAAAAGTGTGTGGGTGATTTACGACAGCAAACTACTCCGTCTATTTTATACTATAACAAACCAACTGAACACATACCTTTTTGAATGTAACAATAAGTACATAAATAGAAAATGTACGACGTGGATATATGTATCCACTGTCTCAAGACAATCGAATTGTTTGTAAGTTATCTCAGAGGAGCCGGTGCATTTGTTTGCTTAGACGAGCTATTCTAGGACGCGTGAGCAATCAATGTTTGTAAACATTTAAGAGACTCAACAATATCAATCAGTAAATGTTTCATTCATTTTGTCATGAGATGATCCATGTTATGGTATGATCCACGAATAGATATTTCTTTCTATCGGACTTCGCCATGTTGCAGTTTCTTAGGCTTGTGCCTGCCCGTTCACTACATAGAGCGCTCCGCTCTCGGTCAATCGGTCAAACGAACTAGTTCGCTCTTTTAGTTCCTTTAGTTCAGTCGGTCGTTGAACTTGTTGGGAGCCGGGAATGAATAGGAATCGGTTTTACACTCGATTTTTTTCCAATCTTTGGTAAATTCAAATTGTATGATATGATTATGTCGATATTAAACATGAAATACCTTAACACAATAAAAAAATTAAAATATATATAAAAAAAAAATGATTTTCCATCATACTTTTCGGGCTTTGGCGTGTCACGTCGTTCTTTGTCTCGTTCGCACTCGTGCTAGCGACATTTTGAACCGTTTCGTTCCGTCCGTTTTCCGTTTCACTCGGTCAAGCGCTCTCCAATCCCACTAAACTAAAGGACCTAAAGACCGATTAAGAGCGCGCAAAAAGTTTTAGTTCCTTTCAGTCCCTCACGGGATTTCATTCCTAACAGTTCTTAGTTCGCGACCGACACAAGCCTACAGTTTCTTAGTGTTACTAATTTATTTTACCGGCAATTTGATAACATAATATATGTTGAAAGTTATGGAATGTCACCAATGTTAACAAGAATAAAAGATTTCGCAATTATCAACGATTTTACCACAAAAATGCCAACGAAGGATTGCGTAGCATTCCAATATACAATATTATGAAATTAGTCGCCGATCAAGTCTGAGATTTTATGCACATTTTTGCCCATAATTATGTAATCTGCTTGTAGCGACACTATCAGGGCCAAATAAAATTTTGTCAGCCTTTAGAATATGTAACACCATTTTTTAATACCATACATAGTAACATATAAAAAAAAATAGTACATATTTAATCCAACTTTAGGCCATGAAATGCCTGAACGAGATGATAAACAGCATGACTTTGACCAACCTTTTATATCCTTGCCATAGCCCGTGTCCTTTATATCGGAAGGCGGTTTCACTGGAGGCTTAGCGGTCCCCGAGCCGCTAGCCGCGGCCGCTTTCTCCACGAGTCTGATCTTCTCTTTCTCTCGCACCAGCACCTTCGGGAACGAGAAGAAAGGGACGGCGACCAGTATCAGGAGGAACCCGCAGAGCAGGAAGCCGCCCCACCACATGCCGACCCATCGGTGGTCGTATTGATCTAAAATAATTAATTTCATATATATTCTTTGGTTCAGAAGTCTGCAATTAGCAAAAATTATAAGATTATAAGATTTATAACAGTTAATCTGTGTTTAAAAACATTTTGTCCAGTCTAATTCGGTTATGCGGTAATACAACACATACATGTTAGCCAACATTGCCGCGTAATTTAATTTGATAGGTTCAACTTTCTCATCGTATTATGTGCCGTATCGTAGCAATCTTATCGTAAATCAAACGGAAAGCAGGTTTATAATACGTACGTTGTTTTCTACTTACGACATAAGACCAAATTGTTACAAAATTATTAAAACGGTTAATTTAATCTTCCGTGACTAAAAATTTAAATAAAAAATATTTCGCTTCAGGCACGACACATATGTAGGTATGTACATATATTTATTCTACATACAGCTTTTATTTGATAACTGAACAAGTACCTACTTAGCACAGGCATTAAATTGTGTACTAATACTAAGCACGTATATACTTTATAGGTACCTACCGTTATTCATAAACGTCCTAAAAACCTAATATAACTAAAATAATCTATAATTTTGACATTTCGTGTTTGTTACTTTTAAATGATTGAGATTTGTACAGTTTATGAATACCTAACTGTTCAACTTTACAACATTTTCATAAAATATTCATGAGTAAAGTAGGCACCGCTATTCTTGGTAGGTATGCTTTTACTTACCTATTTCTATAATTTGTCCCGAAAATGAATCCATGTGAAAGGAGAGCAGATAGGCACCGAGCAGAAATCCAAGCACGGGTCCGAAGGCAGCCATACTGTACATGCACCCTGCAAGGAATAAGTAACGTTAAATAAAAATACATGTTTCATCACACATGGTCATACATAATGTCATAAAGCGTGTTATCGCAGCTTTACCGGGAGTTATCGGTTCTTGTGTCATTACCGATTTTGTGATCTCATAAGATGACATCACAGTTTACCATACGCTTTATCTTTATATATATAGTAGTAGGTATGATAATCTATATGTAGGGCGTCTACGGACATACGGTACGGTACGGTAAGACATACGGTATGTTTTTCCCATCACGGAACAATGGTGTTCCGGACCTTTTAGAGGCGTTCGCGGAGCCGAAGCCAACACGTAGAGTCCCTACGTATAGATTATTGGTATTACGGCTCCCATACTGGCTATTTCGAATTGAGCCCTTGTTTGGATACACCAGTCGCCACATTGTCATCAAAGCCCATCAACCCAAAGACTATACATTAATTATATAAGATTTGAACTCAAAAAAGAAAAAAACTTTTCCATTGTCTTCAGTCAGTTAAACCAGGCAAAGTTCAATAAACAACACTTTGTATATTTGTTTAATAAATTATTCCCTTTCCTGTGGTAAAACTACCATACGTGTGTGACATACTTCAATTCAACCGTGTGTCCGTATGATTTAATTACTATAAAACCGCGTTCATAATAGCGTAAACAAGTTCCAAATCATTGAAGCAGGTGCGCTGAAAGGAAACCGCCGCGGCGAATGCACAAAATGAAGCTTATGAAGCAAAGCCGGCGGCATCGAGGGAGCGTGTATGCAGCTAGCCAGCTACTTCCTTCACGAAATATTTCTATTCGGCTATAAACTAGTATCTACTATAACTTGACCTTTACATCCGTTACTGAGAAGATCATACTTATACTGGTAACCCTGAGATTATGCGGTTAATGAGCGATTTGAACAGGCCAGCGTTGCGATTCGCTTGTAGACATTACGGCTGAAACTAGGTCAGTGTTGCTCGCCGTTGCGGCAGGCTTTGGTAACAAATATCTATGAGTGATGGCCCGAACCTGGCGTCGCGTGAGCGCGCCGCTGCACTCACCCATTTTGTTATTTCACAGTGGACCTTGAACTTCGGGCTAGATTTAAATATTGCAGTTTTATGGATTTTATTTGGAGTCGTAGGTACTTGGTACTTAGTGTGCTGACATTTAACAAATTGAAGAAATGAACGTGTTCTGAGCGTGGCGAAGGTTTATTTAAAATTGAGAATATACAGGTCTACCTTTGTAAAGCTAAACCTTAATATTTTAATGAAAGAAATAAATAATTACCTACTATTAGCATAATCATAAATAATTACCTACTTAAGTTGTGCGATAACTATTTTGGTTAAAAGTAGCCTTTCATAATATGTAAGTCAGTGTTAAATTGGTGGTAGACGTATATGTAAATACATATATTTAGAGCAGTTCTTTTAGTCGTTACGTTATATAGGTCATTACTTGCATTACGACAATACCTATATCAAAATAATAAATAAATAAATAAATAATCAAAAGCGATTCAAAATCTTCTGACTCAGAAAGGAGTACGTTAGGAGGTAGGTACCTCCATACTAGGAAGTGTAACATTTCATCTCGGCTGCCGAGGCTTAAACTTGAAAGCTTAAAGCCGGGGTCGGCGGGCTCTAGGTGGACTCAGCTTTTCTAAATGCCAAGTTGAACATCAAAAATACGTACTCTTTCAAAGTTCATATAATTACTATTTAAAATCTTTGAGAACTCTATAAAGTGAATCGAAAAATATTTGTAAGGGGCGGCTAAGAGGATTCAACAACAGTTTTTTTTTAATGTATTAGGTAATTACGTAAATAGTTTATGTTGTGATTAGATAAAATTGGTGTACTATTAAACTGAAGAAAAAAAAAACGCTTGGTTAGCTCAATCGTGATATTACAAGTAGGTATAAATACTACACAGATATAATTCAACAGAAAAACAACGCAAATAGCCTAATAGATCTTAGCCACACCCTGTCCTCGACGCTAGGAATGTTTTTCAAAGTAATAGCTTCTGGTATCGCGTGTTCGGCTTCTAGTTTTCGCTTCATATTCCATTCATATGGCAATTAGGTAGGTCTGCAGAGTCTGCACTAAACAAGTCCGAAAGGCCCTTTGAATAATTACTTTTATAAAATAAATGACCCTTGTGAACGTCTAAGAATAGGTAAGAGTCCTTCACATTAAAAGTGGGGCGGAAACGGAAAGGAAACGGGAATGGATCATTCCAGACGGTTCAAGGGTCTCTTGAGCCCGCCGCACCTGTAGGGCCTTATTAAAACCCTTCGCTTCAGTGCTATTGCAAAGCCGCAATACATCGACGGAGTAAAAATCGATTTCGGTACATATGATACTTTCCCAGCATTGGTTTTACATTGACATATATGATAAGGGCAGTTGGTAAAAATGAGCTCTTTGGGTAACTGCGCCTACGCGACGAGTACCTACTGGGAAAAGCGGTCACGGTTGGACGGACTCTAACACTGAGAATAGGTAAACGTGTGGATCTGTTTTGGAGCTACTTTTCCGAATAGGCTACTTTCCTACTAGTCAAATCAGCTTCTTTTTTAGAACTGTCAAAACGATTTGCTAATATGGAATTTATATGAAAACGTGTATAGTGACGTCACAGTTAACTCACCTACTTTTTATACTTCCATTTAAATCATTTATTTTAAGTATAGGAAAGCACCCAACCATAGACCTAGACGGAGTTTAGAGCAATTATTTCATTAAACCGATGTGGCCAAAAATACGGGGGTGCGGGGGGACGAGGTGAACGAATCCCGTGCCGTGATTGGTCTGTTCAAAGACACGGACCAATCACGGCACGGGATTCTGACACTTTGACTCGAAGATGGAGTAAAACTACCGTATATAGTGGCAGAGGGGGTAGCGTTACTATGCTCAGTCTAGAGGATGTCTTGTCTGTGCACCCAACTAATTAAATTTATTTATTTTAGCAAAATAACAAACAACCTCTCACCATCCTAGCTAAGATTTCACTCACAAGGTGGCGCTGTTAAAATCGTGTTGGGCGGTTTTGTAAATTTAAGATTTATTCATCGAAAATAATATTTGTTTTCAAAAGTGAGTAATGCTAGATGGTTTTTCTTTTGTATAAGTACGTAAAGGCCTAAGTAAGTTCCGGCGAGCTGATGGCAGTGGTGGGAAGGTCAAGGGCGCGCGTGGAGTTTGTTAGTCACGGCCGCGGGGGACCGTCATTCACGACATGAGTGACATGACATATTGCACCTCACCTAACACCTAACCTACAATATTTGGCATTTATTTGACGATTAATAGTAAAGACTATTTTAAAGTACTTCTACTTATACTGTTTAATGCATATAAAAAATATATGAGTTTACATGTTCTATTGAACAGCGACAACATATTAAATGTTCTTTACGGTGAGTGACATACCTATATGGCAGTTACAATAATAAGTAAGGATTTCCAAGGTCTTAACAAATGACAGAACTTGACGCTTAAATTATGCCACCCGGATTGGATTGGGTCATATTAACACAATTAGTAATGCATTGCGTAATACGTGCTAGAACTATAGGTACCTATTATAAGGTACATGATTAATATCGTCGTAGTCAGACATGTACAAAATGGTTTTAAAAAAGCATTCAAATACAAAATGCAAAATACTTTTCAGATTTACTATTTCAAATGCAAAATACCAAATAGTTTTGCGTTTTGTATTTCAAATGCTAAATGCAAAATAGGTATTTTCAAAATAAAATACTTTTTGACCAAATCTCAGATATTTTTATTTAATTTAGGTATTTATCGTGAGAAATAGAGACACAATGCCGAGCCGAACAAAAACGTCTAATAACATGGCACCTTATGCATGACATTTTGGTCATATTTATCAGTACGCGTATGTAACTGTTTACATTATCTAAATTATCTTGTTGTAGTACAGTACATAGCCGTTCCAGTATTGTAGGGATAACGTAGTTCCTGCACACACACACGCTATTAGGTAAGTCGGCACTACTCGTACTGATGTGGTACAATACGAGTATGTATAGTCGCCTAAAATAATTTTCTTAGCATTGAACCTACCAAGCAGGTAAGCATGGGACTGGGCTGTGATATTAATAAGAATGAGTAGAATGACACATGCATTTAAATTATATTCAACAGACAGACATCTGCTTTTTATTTCTCCCTTGAGCCAAAGGAAATATCAATAATTGTACACGACAATATTGACAAGACACGCAAGAATAGCACGTGCGGGTTCAACAGCCTTCATTTATTAAATGTATCCTGCAGTTTTACGAGTTACGACGCCCCACATCCATGATTCAGCGGTAGCGTATTTAAGTAACGACCCCAGCGAGAATTCAAGGTTTGACGTAGGTACTCCGCCCTGGGTACGTCTTGCGATACTAGTTTTTCTTCGAGCAATGATGACTTAACCGATTTTTAAAGAAAGATGGAGATTCTTTATTCACCTGTTTTCTTTCTTTCTCCTCTCTTACTGTAAATAAGTCACGGCACGAGGCAATGGAACTCTAAAAATGTTATATTTACACATCATGTTCAGTTTTACTTGATTTCTTGTGATTAATAGAAGTAATAACCTACTGTATTGTTTATTTAGTTTATAGTTATTTTAAGCCTTGTTATGAATACGTATAAAACCCAGTAACACACACAATAGACACTAAAACTCTTCAATAGCAAATTGAATCTGCAAGTCTAATTCATACAAAACAAACGCAATAGGGAGTAGGTACGTGGATAGTTCCTTATCAAATTATTTTAGTACTTTGGTAAATCGGAACAATACTGCGACAGTTTCACTGCGGCAAATTAGTCTAAGTGTAAGGCCTGAGTGGACGCTCGAAGCGGAGCGTTCGGCGGGGCGTGCAGCGTGGCGTCGGGCTCACAGGTGATGTGAGCAGCGTGTACTAAGGCCGCTCCTACACGCTTGCATTTGTTTAACATGCACGCCGCACGCCCCGCCCCGCTGCACGCCCAACACGAGCGTCTACTCAGGCCTTACACTAAGTGACAAGGTATATAGGTACTAAAGCAATAAACTAATTTGGCGGGTGCTTGTTTTATATTGCCATTACGGATGTAATGGGCTCGTGTGGGACGTGAAAGTAATAGGTATTAATAGTGCTACAACACAACAAAGATCTTTATATAAAAGAGCAGGCAAGTGGAAAATTTAATAATAATAATTCACGGATTCGAATTTACTGGCCGAGCGCGATTGAGAGATTTATGTGTACGTCGGGGCGAGATAGGATAGAATTAATAAAGCAAATCTTTCCACAAGGTTCGACGAACTTCTTTATGTCTGCTAGTAAATGGCAGAGCAGTGCGGTACGGTTATACGAGCTCAAGGCACTAGTCAAGGCATGACAATAAAGCCGTGGAATATAGTTCCACCTCCCTAAGGTCGAAAGGAACAGAAGGTCAACGATTTATAGCAGTGGATAAATGGCGAAGTTACGAGGGGTATTCAAAATATTCTCGGTATGAGAATGAAAACAAACAAGTACGAAAAGTTTGATATTTTTATTTTTCAATATACTCCCCCCCTATGTTCATACACTTAAAAGATCGATCAATTATTTTTTTTAATCCCTCGTAAAAATATTTTTTATCTTTCGTGTAAAAATGCTCCTCCACTGCCGCCTTCAATGCTTCATCGTCAGAAAATTTATTTCCACGCAGATCCTTTTTAAGATTGGGGAGCAAAAAGAAGTCGCTGGGGGCTAAGTCCGGACTATACGGTGGGTGAGTAACAGTTTTAAACCCACGTTCAACAATAGCTGCCTTGGCAATATGAGCAGTATGGACGGGGGCGTTGTCATGCAGAAGCAGAATACCTTTGGTTAACTTTCCTCGCCTCTTTTCTTTAATTACATCCTTTAATTGACGTAGAATGTTAGCGTAGTACTGTCCTGTGATATTTACACCTTTTTCTTTATAATCGATTAGTAATACTCCTTCACAATCCCAAAATATCGTGGCCATGACCTTGCCAGCTGAAGGGATGACCTTCAACTTCTTGGGATGAGCTGAACCCTTAATGTGCCACTGCATGGACTCTTGTTTACTCTCTGGGTCATAATGATGAACCCAGGTTTCATCTCCAGTAACTATTCTTTGCAGCACCTCATCAGGATTTTCACCGCACAGGTCAATAAAATCGGAACAACAAGCTACACGCATGTCTTTTTGAAGCCGAGTCAGCATTCGCGGAACCCATCTTGCACTTACTTTTGACATATTAAGATGGTCATGTATAATATCATGTACGGTACCAATAGAGAGATTGGTTACTTGTGCTATAGATTTTACCTTCACTCGACCATCTTCCAATATAAGTTTTTCCACTTTATCAATATTTTCTTGTGAAGTAGCTACTACAGGCCGGCCAGGTCTAGGGTCATCTTCAATACTCTCCCTTCCGCGTTTAAACTCGCTTGACCACTTTTGAATGGTAGATAAAGAAGGAGCAGACTCACGGTAAACACAATCCATTTCCTCTTTTATGGTTTTTTGATTTTTACCCTGTTTTGTCAAGAATTTTATCACGCATCGATGTTCTAATTTAGTTAACATTGTCAATTCGCACAGGATGTTCATGTTTGTTCAGCAATTGCAGAAAAACAAAAGACTATCTCGGTTCGAATTATACTTTTTTTTAATGTCAATGAATAAACCTTAGCGGCCAGTAACGAAAGAAATTTTAGAAGAGGTCGTAAGATATCAATACCGAGAATATTTTGAACGCCCCTCGTAGCTGTAATTTGTCCGCGAACTGCGATTTATACGGAGTAACATGAGGTACCGTGCACTCCGAATTCTTATTTACAACACGGTCAAAGTATTCGGACAACTCGCTCGTAATGTAATATGTAGGATGAACGCGTCGCAATGACGTTATGAAACCAGGTGTACAGAATGAGATATTTTGGTCTCTGACTTGTTTGTCTGTACTGTACTTAAACCGTTGCTTCGTCCATGTTTGTAGCGGACAAAAGATTTTATGACGTGAATGTTTGACTAACATCTCTACCGAGAAGATATGGATGTAATTATGTTCTAGTAGGTATTAGATCTCCCAATTAATTACCCAATCCCTAATATTAACGAATGCTTATAGTTCGTTTTTTTTAGCATTAGAAATAAGGTAAACAATCTTGATGTGTTTATTAATTGAAAAACACATTTTAAAAATAAGTTACGGTAAATATGTAACAATTATGAATCTAATACGATCTTTTATAGTCTTCTGCTTTCATAAGTAATAGTTATTGATTTTTAAAAAGTGTTTTTCAATTAAAAGACATGTCAAAATCGCTTACCTTCTTTCAAGTTCTTTCTAATGCAAAAAAAACGAACTATAGCCGCGACACATTAAGCATTAAGGTTTAAGATTGGTTAATTAGCCATGTTGACAATAGTAATACATCAAGCGGCAATCGAAACCACAACGGCGGACCATCGAGAGCGAGGGAGCTGTGCCAAGCGAAGCCAACAGCATCGTTGAGGACAGGAAGGTGTGCGAGTTGAAGTATTTCTGATTGTGAACGTACCTATATACATGCTGGATGACTCTGGTCGCACGTGGTCGTCGACGTAGGTGGTGCCGAGCGTGAGCAGCGGCGACCCGCCGCACCCCAGCAGCAGCTGCGCCACCACGAACACCATCACCGGCAGGAACGTGCTCGGTGAACTCTGTTTACAATATTTATTAATGAGTTCTTGAACAATACAGCTCGAAGATTTTTTTAAACCCGATTCTTACAGGACTTTAATAGTACATTATTGTCGAGGTTCGGAAGTAGCTACTTGCAGACTGAGGATTCGTTTTAAACGGACGACCTTGGGAGTCCGTTTAATTGAATCCGAAGCCAGCAAGTAGCCTTCCAGCCGAGTCATATATAGTGCTTTTCTCAAAAATGGTGCAAGAAATAGAAATATTTTACAGAACTTCCAGAAGCAACGTTCTAATTTTCACAGAAAAAAATACAACCATTAAAAAAATTTGCTTGCTGCCTTTAAAAAAAAAAGAAGTGTATTTTTCTGCTGAAAATACGCCAACCTATTTGAGACACCTAAATAGTCGCGATACCAACATTAAGCCTGTAACAGACTATCGCACCGCACCGCGACCTTGGAGCGTCGCACCCATAAGTGAGAGCGAGAAAGAGATATCTGTTTCTCGCTCTCACTTATGGGTGCGACGCTCCAAGGTCGCGGTGCGGTGCGATAGTCTGTTATAGGCTTTATCATAATAAGTGCTGATCATCTGTTTGGCTGTTTAAGGGACCTATGCCTTCATTTGATATGGCCATTTAAAGTTTTAAAAAGTTTGGAACTCGTTAAATAATGGAATTTCTATGCGACATTGCAGTCCCGAAATCGAGACTGCAATGATTTTAACTTTTTAATTTTTTGAATGACCATAAACTACGCACTACGCGACCTATTTTTTAACCGGCAACGTCGACTTTGCCGTCCATTTTTGAGAAAAAATATTGGATAGTGGTGCCCGTTATTTATATTTGATTTCTTATTCATTAAGGTAGGCGGCTTTGCCGTGCCGTGTACCCAATGTCACTTCCTAAATTGAGACAAATCTATCGATTCCTTTAAGGCAGGTGCCCAATAAATGTAGGTATTTTCTTTACTTTCTCTTCCTTTTTTATATGACTGTATGTTCTCTACATAAATAGATAATAATGACATGAATGCGTTTGTTAAAAAGAAAATAATGCACTGTTTCAAAATACTGGGGATCGTACTCGTAAGAGCAACGTAAGTAAAGTTCTTACCTTAATGCAATTTTCCGGCCTCAAGTTATTAGGAGACAGGCCTTGGGCTAGAATATTCTTCTCCGGTGGCCGGTAACAAATATTATCGGCTGATTTATTGTTTACTGTCATTTCGCTATTAATTTCTGCTATGAAGTGAGGCACCACGAATACTAATGAACCGATGCCCATTATTACCGCACCTAAAAAAAAACGTAAATTAATAAAAGCTTATATCGGGAAGACATGCTCATCTGTATCTATCTAATATCTGATCAGTCCAACTGCCATTTTAGTACAAAACCTGCCAGATTATGTAGTATATCGTCAGGTGACAAGCAAAAGTCACTAATTACTAAAAAATATTTAAACAAAAATCAACCTTCTTTTCGTACTAATATGGTTCACTGTGGCTATGAACTTGTGGTGGTATTTAGTGAGTTTTGCTTGTCACCTGACGATATGGGGCAATCGAACTGCCATTGTGGTATCTTGGATTCAAAAAAAATAAACCTCAAATAAGTATGCAGCTTCGAAAGTTAGACCACATAAAAAAACACTGCAGCATACTGGTGAAAACTATGAGTAAAGAGATGCGTTTTATTTATATTATCCGACACTTATTTATATTTTCAAAACCGAACGAGTGCCGAAACACATTACTAGCCTCGGTAGGTTTTATCAATAGGTATTGATATTGATGTACCTAATAAAGAAATTGACAACAAAAACAGACCGTTCGCTGCCTATTCGCGATGAGTCTCAATGGGATAATGGGTTCATAGAATTTCATACCGACTGCGATCCAAACAGGAATGTGCCGGCGACTGCCGAGATACGACACGAAGATTACGGTAATAACGTTGCCGATCTCATAGCTGCTCGCGATGAGCCCCGAGAGGCTCGACGGGATCTCGAACCGTTTCTCGATTGTCGTGATCACGGAGTTTATGTAGCCGGAGCTTAGGGCTTGTTGTAGCGTCACGAGGATCGAGAGGAAAAATACAAATACCTGCAAATAGAACATTATTACAAAATAGCATTTTAAGCAGCTTGGCATGTCTGCGGTTTTAGTTGACTAATAGCAGTGTAACTTATCAAATAGTCGTTGCGTTGTGATCGATTTTAAACATATTAGTTGACTAACGTAGGCAAATTGCTTGAAAGAACTGTTTATACTAATTTCGACGATTTTCTCGAGTTAAAGTCAAGAGTCAAATTAAAAGATATCGGCTGTTTATATTTGCAGTATCAAATAATGAGTCAAGTTTGTACGTTATACATTTAATTAAGCCCATGTAATAAGTCTTGTTTAATACTTTGATTAAATTTGCGACTCCGATAATTCGTTTTACACAGAAATTTTTAATGATTAGTAAAAAAAACTTACTTTAATACTAGAAAATCTCTGAATGAATAGCGGTCTCCATGATAAGATACCGCAGTCGCGCGCATCATGAGGAATGTCCAATATTTCTGGGAATAACTGGTGGGGTTTCTCTCTTTCTCTCTCGCGTTCTCTGTAAACAAACCACTCAATTCAACACAGCATTTCCAAAGAACCTTGCAAGGAGCTCGGTTATTGAAGATTCCTATATACCTATTAATAATTATGTAATACCGTGCGGTTGTATGCCTGCCTGCTTTAGATTTATGCATGAAAGGAGACTGGTAGAAATAAGTTTAAGGGACAGGTTGGATTAAATTTAATTACAAAATAACCTGCATATTTGTTTGGCAATCGGCGTATGCGTATACACGGTACTTGTACATCAAAGCCGAGTGAAGTGGCCTTCAGTGTCCTTAACTTCTCGGACATTTGTGTTTTCCCAGTTATGAAAATTGTTTATATGATATCAATGTCTGCTTTGTTATACGTAGAGCTTTGAAATAGGGTAAAGAATGTGTTTGAAGTGCATACATACCTGTCGCATATGCCGGCCGAGGGGTTCCGGCTGTGGCACTTGACGGGGTCCCGCGGCGGGTGCGCGGGGAGCGGGGGGTGCGCCGCGCTCGGCCCGGGTCCGGCGTCGTCGGCCTCCGCACCACCTGACTCCGCATAGAGTCCCGTCATTGCGTACATTGACTCTTGCCTCCTGAACAAACAGTATAGGTATAACGTTAATATACGCATAATATACTCTATTATTCTTCGGTCGCTTGCATACTTATAAAACCCTAAGCCTGATGATGATCATGTTTTCTCATGGTCCTTAATTCCTTATTCATAAGTTATTCATACCGGGGGGGTCAGTGTTATATTTTATCAGTTACCGTTTGGTCCTAATTTTAGTGTCAGAGAATAGGTACGAGGGCTGTTTGATAAGTACCCGTTTTCCAAATGTATTAATATCACGGGCCGAAAATATGTATACAATCGTTTTGAGCCATTTATCAGAGGTGGGATTTTAAAAAAAAAAACAGCATTCTTTTGTTTTTTTCTCATTTGACAGTGATTCAGTGAAAGCGTGAACTTAAAATTGTGAAAATGGGGAAAGAGCAGTATCGGTCTGTAATTAGATTCTTGTTTTTGGAAGGAAAAACATGTGATGAAATAAAAGTAAGAATGCAAGCGGTTTACCATGAATGTGCTCCTTCTATGACAACCGCCAGATACTGGTTTAACGAATTTAAGCGGGGGAGAACAACCGTCTTTGATGAGGATCGCCCAGGCCGCCCAATTGAGGTGACTACAGACGATATGGTTAAGAAAATTGAAAATATCGTTTTAGCCGACCGCCGAATTGAACTTCGAGAAATCGTTGATGCTGTAAATGTTCCAATCGAGCGGGTACAAAACATATTAGAAGAAAAATTGGGTATGAAGACAGTATCGGCGAGGTGGGTGCCGCGTTTACTCACGGAGGAGCAAAAACGGAACCGACTGACTACTTCGGAGCAGTGTTTGGCCGTGTTCAAACGTAACCCGAAGGAGTTTCTGCGTCGTTTTGTGACCGTAGACGAAACGTGGGTCACCACTACACCCCGGAAATGAAAGGGCAGTCGAAGCAGTGGATTTTACCGGGTGAACCTACGCGAAAGTTAGCAAAAATCGTCCCATCGGCTGGATAGGTCATGGCGACCGTTTTTTGGGATTCGCAGGGTATTATACATATTGAGTTCTTAGAAAAGGGGAAAACGATAACAGGACAGTACTATGCCAATTTATTGGATGAATTTGACGCTGTGTTGAAGGACAAACGACCACATTTAAAAAATAAAAAAGTACTGTTTCATCACGACAACGCACCAGCTCATTCGTCTAGAGTTGTGATGGCTAAATTAACACAATTACGCTACGCCCTATTGCTTCACCCCCCGTATTCTCCAGATTTGACCCCATGCGATTTATTTTTGTTTCCCAACCTGAAAAAATGGCTCGGTGGTAAGCCATTTGGATCAAATGACGAAGTCATTGCCGCCACAGAGGCCTATTTTAATGACTTTCCGAAATCATACTTTTTGGATGGTTTATTGAAGCTTGAATATAGGTGGAACAAGTGTATAGAGTTAAAAGGAGACTATGAAGAAAAATAAATGCATATAAACAAAAACAACTGATTATTTTTTTCATAAACGGGTACTTATCAAACAGCCCTCGTACCTACTAGTTGACGTTTTATTTGCAATAAAGTTTAAATTTATGTAACTGACATTATGTGTAACCGAATAGCAATTTTACAAGTTTTATGACACACTAAAAGTTTTTATTGTTCCTAACACTCAATTTCAGATCAGTAATTGTAACATTTAGGTATAATAATATTACAATACACATATTTAACTGTACCTAATGGTGGAAAGTAGGTAGATAACTATGGGAAGCTTCTGTTAATCAGCGCATACAACAATTGCATAGTCGAAGTCAAAAGTATGTACACATGTTTGACCTTAATACTGCGGCATACGGTGCAAAACTGTAAACATATCGCTGACATCGTATCATTTCCTGAACATGCTCCGTATTAAAAACGGAGTAAACACAAATGGAAGTTCTAATGATGCATTTAAGCCCCACGGAGATGAGCAAGTACCTGTGTAACAAACAACGTAGTTGATCCGCTGTTTTTTCCTGCATTGTCAATGAACGAGGTGCTTCAACAACAAAGGAGAACGAGATGCGAACGAATGAATATAATTTTATTGTAGCACTCGCAATTGGACACTTTTATTTACACAGGTTTTATACTTTTGGAGCACATAATTGAGCGCCTTGTTCCTTACAAAATAGTACTTGTCCGGAAGGCGTATCGCGCGTGCTCAAGGAGCGTATCTACTAAACATGTCAGAATGAGTAAAGCTCGTGTGTTGTTGTCTGAAGTGATATCGCCCGATTAAGATGTGAATGTGGGCCAGGTGTCGCAAAGATACGGCGATGAGTTATCGGGTAAGGGGCCGGTGGCTCGGGTGCTGCGGTGATATACGTGGCGGTGGCGTCACGGATATCGTGTTACAATGTAAGTAGTCTTATCCTTAAATGTCCACGTTTTGAGGATGCATTGTCAATTTTTTTGACTATTTTCGACTCCTTCACAAACATTAAGAACAAAATTAAGATAATAGTTTTGGCAATCAAACGAAAAAAGACTCATCGCTGCATGGTATTGTTACACTTTACGTAACTAAGCATTACATACATATAATTATTAGTCATGCCTTCTTAAGCTTACCTACTCATTATGTAGTGGAGGGTAATATCAAAGAGTACCTACATAAAGAGCGTATTGTCAAAGTAAATTTTGTAGTCGCAGTAAATTTACTGTCATCTTTCGACATAGGATTAAAACTTTTAGAACGCCATTTGACTTTGATCCATGTTATTTCACTGAATATGTGTTAAAATTGTCGAATAACAAACGGTGTCGCCATCAACACGAGTATAAGCCAAAGGTATGGCGCCATCTTTTCGAGCAAAAGTTTTTCTTGATTTTCGGGGGCACGTTTTTTCTTAAACTTTATTTATCTTATACGGAGTTAATAAATTTCGCTCTATAATAAATTGTTAAAGGTGCGACAAGTACACCTATCTAAGTCCCAATAAAATTTAATGAGTTGTCTTGCTGAAGCGCGGGCGTGGTTGAATTTGTAATATACACAACATGTCGTGTCTTACAGGGACCTAAAGAACTGGCGCATACTCTACCGACAAGAGCCATGCTCTTAAATTATGATGATGATGTAATGTACAATGCGAGTATGTTTCGGAAAACTTGAAGTCAGCAACTCCGAAAACAATATCTAATCTATTCCCTGAACAAATATATATTGTTGACACTTAGACATGCACAGATTAGATAATTCTATTGTAAACCTATACTGATAGCTCAATTGATTTGATGACAATGGTGACTCACTGTAGCATCTGTTATGTATAGATATGTGGGTACTTGTAATACGTATGTATACCGTTAGTCGGAATAAAGCATCAGCTGTGTTAACGTACTCTCGTTGTTTTAATTATCAAATACCTCATTGGCGACTTCGGAAAACAAGTTTTAAGCTATTTATCGCAATAATAGCCTGTGAGACGCGTGCGAAATAAATAATACAATGTCTATTGGTAAAATTCGCGAGTTCGACATCGAAAATGGCAGTTGGGACTTGTACTGTGAGCGACTCGAAATGTATTTTAACGCTAATTCCGTGGTGAAGGATAAGCAGTTATCAACTTTGATTGCAGTGGTTGGTGATCGGTGTTATGAGTTAATGACAAATCTGGCAAGTCCAAAAAAACCATCGGAATTGTCTTACACGGAGTTGGTAGCGTTGGTGCAAAAACATTTAAAGCCGAAGCCGTCCATAATGGCCGAACGATACCGTTTTCGGCTTAGAAGGCAAGCGGCGGGTGAGTCCATATCGCAATACATGGCGGAGCTAAAGAAGTTGGCGCGAACTTGCGATTTTAAAGAAAATTTAGCGGACAACCTTCGAGACCAGTTAGTATGCGGCGTGAGTGGGGACGTTATACGGCAACGGCTGTTTGCAGAGGAGGATTTGACGTATGCTAAGGCGGTGACCTTGGCATGTTCATTGGAGGCGGCGGAGCGTGATGCAGCAATTATGACGGGCGGCGGCAGTCGAGCAGCCGGAGAGCCCGCGGGAGCGGTGCATCGCGTGGCTAGCGGGGACGGCGCGGGGCGCGGGGCCGGGCGGCGGCCGCCGGCGCAGCGCCAGCAGCGGGAAACAGGTTTTAGTGCGCGGGAGACAGCTGGAAGTGCAGGCGGTGCGACACCTTGTACTGCTTGCGGCGCCACTAATCATTGTTTTTCGACGTGCAAATTCAAAGAATATATATGTAGTATGTGTCGCAAGACGGGGCATTTACGTCGAATGTGTCCCAAGAGGTCGTCTGGCAATGAAAGAGCGACTCGAGGGCGCAATGGCGGCCGGTCACGGACCTATTTTGTTACCGGAGAGGATAGCGAATCGAATGAATCGGAAGAGGAGGAGGAAGCGTTATACAGAGTTTCGTTAAGCCAATACAAGCCGGTGAGTTTACCTATGTGTGTAAATGGAAAACAATTAATAATGGAGATTGACACTGGGGCGGCTGGTTCATTTATTAACAAACAAACTTACGAGTTATATTTTAAGAATGAGACGCTAAAAAAACCAAGTAGTGTATTCAGATTTTACGACCGCACTAAAATGAAAACATATGGTGTAATTACAGTGTCTGTTACTTATGGTTCGATTACGAAGAATTTGGACTTATATGTTGTAGAACATGGTGAAACCAGTTTGCTAGGCAGAGAGTGGCTAGCCGAATTACGGGTAAAAATACCTATAATGAAGCGTAGCCCGGTTAGCGATGTCAATTCCGTTAGCAGTGTTAATAGCGATTTAAATGTAATTCTCGACAGATATAAGGAAGTTTTCGATGGGGGACTCGGGTGCTACAACGGTGGGACGGCCACGCTGCGCGTGCGCGAGGGTGCGGCGCCGGTGTACCGGCGCGCGCGACCGCTGCCCTTCGCGCTGCGGGGCCGCGTCGACGCCGAGCTGGACGCCATGCTGCGGAGCGGCGTCATCGAGCCCGTTGACTGCGCCGACTGGGCGACTCCCCTGGTTCCGGTAACTAAGAAGGATGGAGGTTTGAGAGTGTGCGCCGACTTTAAGGTGACGCTTAATCCGGTTCTTAAGGTAGATAGGTATCCGTTGCCGAAAGTTGAGGAGTTATTTGCTAATTTATCGGGGGGAGAATTGTTTACAAAAATAGACTTGTCACAGGCGTATAATCAGATTTGCTTGTCGGAGGAGTCGAAAATGTTGACAGTTATTAATACTCACCGGGGGCTTTTTAAGTACAATAGGCTTCCGTATGGCTTATCGTCGAGTTCCGGAATATTTTGTAGAATTAGCGAGTCAATAGTGAGGGATATTCCTAACGCTCAGAGTTTTTGTGACGATATTTTGATATTTGGTAAAACTCGGGAGGGTCATTTATCCACGCTAGAAGCTGTATTGAAGAGATTAAAGAATTTAGGTTTAAAATTAAAGAAAAGTAAGTGCACGTTTCTTGCCGATGAGGTCTGTTATTTAGGGTTTGTTGTTAGCAAAGACGGGATAAAACCAGACCCAAACAAGGTCGCAGCTGTAGCAAAAATGCCACCACCATCGTGCGTGACCGAGGTGCGATCGTTCTTAGGTATGGTTAATTTCTATTCTAAGTTCATTCCTAACGCGAGCGATATTTTGCACCCCATGCATAACTTACTAAAGAAAGGTGCACGGTGGAATTGGACCACAAGTTGCGATGAGGCCTTTAATAAAATCAAATCCTTGTTGATAGGGAGGCGGATACTAGCGCACTTTGACCCTAACAACCACGTGACGCTAACTTGTGACGCTAGTCCACGCGGGGTCGCCGGCGTGCTCAGCCAGCCAGACGGGCAGGGGCGGGAGCGCCCGGTGGCATACGTATCAAGGAAACTTAATGCAGCTGAACAAAATTATTCACAGATACATCGAGAAGCACTCGCGATTGTTTTTTCTACTCAAAAATTTCATCAATATTTATATGGCAAGCGGTTCACTTTAGTAACTGATCATAAGCCCTTAATAAGTATTTTCGGTCCGCAAACTGGTGTGCCAAGCATGACTTCGAGTCGAATGCAGCGATGGGCATTGTTATTAATGGCTTATGATTTTGACATTCAATATGTAAACTCAGCGGGAAATTGCGCCGATGCGCTGTCGCGGTTACCAATAGGACAAAGTAAGGAATTTGACCCTCCGGAGCAATCTTTCTTGCATTTTGCATCTGATGCGCTTTTTCTAGACTGTAACGAAATACGTTTAAAGACGGCAAAAGATCCATTGCTAGGTCGAGTGGTCAATTATATAAAAAATGGTTGGCCCGACAGCGCGGAAATTAGGGAAATGCAACCATATTTTAATAGGCAAAAAGAGTTATATTTAGAACTTGACTGTGTCATGTGGGGCCATCGTGTTGTAATGCCGGAAGCGTGCCGCGAGATAGTGCTGCGAGAACTGCACGAGCCTCACATGGGCGTCGTGAAGACCAAGGCCATGGCCAGGAGTTACGTGTGGTGGCCCGGAATGGATGAGGCTATAGAAGCGCGGTGTCGCGCGTGCGACGCGTGCGCGGCGGTGGCTCCAGCGCCGCCGGCGAGCGCACCGGTGCCGTGGCATTGGCCGTCGCGAGCTTATGAAAGGGTCCATATCGATTTCCTAGGTCCATTAGATGGTCGTACCTACATGGTATCGATTGACGCGCGATCAAAATGGATAGAAGTGTCGTGCATGACACGGACGACCGCCGAAAGTGTAATAAGTAAATTATTAGAATCTTGGGCAAGGTGGGGAATTCCAAAACAAATAGTATCCGATAATGGCCCGCCGTTTTCTAGTAAACAATTTAATGACTTTTTAGAAAAAAATTGTGTGCGTCACATTTATTCGGCTCCTTATCATCCGGCGTCTAATGGAGCGGCGGAGGGAGCTGTAAAATTAATCAAAAATGTAATTAAAAAGGCGAAACACGAAGGGGTTAACATTGATAAAGCCATACTCAAATTTCTATTGCACTACCATAATACACCTCATTGTACCACCGGTGAGACGCCCGCTCGGCTGTTGCAGGGCCGCGACTTACGTATTCGATTAGATGCCATTAAACCAGATAGATCCGCTAAAGTCATCAACGAACAATCTAAAATGGTAGAACGGTCGCATAGGCCATCTAGGCACTTAGAAATAGGTGAGCCCGTGCAATACCGAACCTTCGGAACGGGTGCAAAATGGGCGGAAGGTCACGTAGCCAATAGGTTTGGGAAATCTGATTATACGATTGTGACAGGTGACGGATCTACACACCATCGGCATATAGATCAAATGAAACGCCGACACCTAAGAAACTCAAACGTTTGTCCTCCATTCAATGCTGAAACCGAACCAGGGTGTGTCGTGCAGAGCGGTCGGCCGACTGGTATCGATGACGCCATGCCCAGCGTCGAGGTTACGGCGAACAGCCCTGGCGGTGACGCGAGACCCGCCTCGGAGCAGCCAGCACCATCGCAGGTGCCGGCGGCGCCCGTGGACGTGTCGCCTCGCGCGGGGGACGGGGAGCCGAAGGTAGTCGAGGGGGAGGACCCTAAACGAGCGAAGCGTGTCGACCCACCGTTACCGGCATTAGAAAAAAGAGTACCTAAAGTAGTAAAACGCTACGGATTTGAAATTGACTACATCTGTTAACGTTAAATTTAATATGCATAAAAAAATATATATAGTTATTTAGTTATACCTAGCCTTTCAAATGGCATACCTGTCTCGTTGTGTTATCCTTTTAGATATTAATTATTACCTACAGATACCTAAATGCGTATTGTTAAGTTTTTACTAGTTATAGCTACATAAAATCAAAGATATTCACGCCAGCGTAAGGGAGAGAGGAAAGATAATATATTATCAGCCCAGAATACCTACTTAGATGTGTGACGATAGGTAGTTACCTTTTTCCTTATACGAGCTAACATGAGTTCTATTGTGTTAGTATTACGATGCAATTCCATGTAAATAACTATTAACTAACTAACCGTATAATTGCTATTAGATACTGATCTGCGCAACAAATGTATACTTAGCATAAGTTTTTATTCTTATTAGTATTAAACTAGCGCCGCTTAGACCATAATTTTGTTACCTATTGTAAGTTTTACTTAAAATATTATATTACGATGTAATATCAGAATAAGTGTGGGGGTGTTATGTATAGATATGTGGGTACTTGTAATACGTATGTATACCGTTAGTCGGAATAAAGCATCAGCTGTGTTAACGTACTCTCGTTGTTTTAATTATCAAATACCTCAGCATCAACCGTAATAGGTTAGGTATACGATAAAATGTTCACGTGGAAACAACGTACATTCATTACTTTCGCATTAAGCATATCACCATCAGCAGTAAAGCATTTCAAATCTCGTGCAATTATATAGGTACATACTTACCTATTTATAATTAAACTAGCTTCTGCCCGCAATTTCGTCTGCATGGAAAGATGATGATGATTGATAAAAACTATCCTATGGCTTTCCTCGGGCCTCAACCTCAAGCTATAAATATACATATATATCTCCATACCAAATTTCTCTATCTAAATTGCTTCAGCGGTTTAAGCGGAAAGAGGTAACTGCAGAGTTATTTTCGCATTTATAAATTTTATAATATGCATGGTTATTGGTTATATCTATCTAATCTAATACCTTGAAACGAGCAATTCTTGTTTATTTATATATATATATATGTAGGAATGGAACGTAAGGGGATAGCGTGAAACGGAACGTAAGGGAGAGAGAAGGATGACAAGAGGTGCGAAAGGGACGGGGAGAACGATTTGAATGGTGAGCGAGCGAACGTGGATTACGGTGTTAAATATTCATAAAATTAGTTTATCATAGTTAAATAAAACAAGTAAAGTGATATTTTGGTTTTTAATTACGAGGCCTAACATAATCCCACATAATTTTGGGGGCTCGTCCGGGATTGCCTCTAAAAACCAAATAGTTGTTCGACGGTGGCACGTGGTCGCGCGCAACGTACCTACCGGCGAAAGACGGCGGCGGTACCAGAACACGGCAAAAAGAAGATTGTTCTCCATTCCAACACGAAGACACGACGAAAAAATAAGAAGGTTGATGTACGACGATCAAGACGAAGAAAGAATTTTGAGTATTCTAAGCTCAGAAATTGAAGACGAGAAAATGGCGGCCGACGCGTGTGCTAGCCTTTTAAACCTCACTGTCATGACGGACAGTATTACGAAGTTTAGCGGCGACGATAAAGCGCACACGGCGTCGAAATGGGCGCAAGATATAGAAGATAACTCAGAAATCTTCAGCTGGACGGAGGCGCAGAAGCTCGTGGTGGCGCGTAGATCCTTGGTGGGCACGGCGGCGTTATGGTTGCAGTCAGAGAAAACCTTTAAGAAGTACGACGAGCTCAAGGCGGCATTGCTTAAAGAGTTCCCGGATGCAATCAACACTAAGGAAATGCACGAGCTTATGGGCAACAGAAAGAAGAGACGAGAAGAGTCTTACTATCAATACATGCTCATTATGAAGGAGCTCGGTAAGCGAGCTAAGTTTCCGGATTACGTCGCGATACAATACATCGTTGACGGCATTACGGACTACGAACCTAATAAATCTATATTATACGGGGCTACTACTTATCCCGTACTCAAGGAGAAGTTGCTTTTATATGAAAAAATGAAGACTAAAACGAAGAAAGAAGACAAAGAAGCTAAACCTAATAAGATAGAAAAAGACACGAAGTATAATAGTTCATCGTCATCATCAAGTCGAAAAAGGTGCTACAAATGTGGTGAAGAAGATCATCTGGCGGTAACATGTACTAGAGGGGTGAAATGCTATTTTTGCAACGATTTTGGTCATATAAGCAGAGAATGTCCATCGAAATCCAAGGAACGCGGCGGCGGCGGCGGCGCCGGCGCGGCTGGAGGTGCGGATCCGTCGGTAAAGCAGTCTCGCATAAGCGGCGCGGGTGAGAAAGCGAGACAGCAAGCATCTCCGTCGGTAAAGCAGCCTGCAGCGGTGGATATTCGTCGGCAGTCGGCCATGTTTGGAATACTGGCCAATGAGGAGGCAGACGTCAACATGGCGGATGACAGCGTTGACAGTTACCGGCATGATGTAAACATTGCGACTAAAGTTGACGAAACGAAGACGAAAACTAATAAGAAAAAGCCGATGAAGTCAATTAATTTGTGCGGAGTGGAAATACAGGCGTTAGTAGACTCTGGCAGTGGATTCAATTTGATAAATAAGGACTCGTTCGACGAACTTAAGGTGAAAATGTGTGATGATGACTCTGTGTTTACCGGACTCGGTATGAAGGATATATTTCCTTACGGCAAGTTCTACGCTAATATGATCATCGACGAGACGTGCTATGATGACACAATATTTCATGTTGTACCTAATGATTGTATGCCGTATAAATGTATTGTAGGTCGGGAATTTCTTGACACTGTGACCATGGTTATGTGCAAAGGTTCCGTAAAGTTCTTGCCACTTGAGGATGAGGGATGGCTGGCGCGTCTGGATTGTGTGTGTGAGGTATTCACTGTTTCAGATCACGTACGCGATGGTACGGTAAGGGAAGAGGTCGAGCGTCTGGTCGCCGAATACAACCCCGTGCAGACCAGAGAGGCGCCGATCGAACTGAAGATCATTCTCAAAGATGATGTCCCAGTGGCGCAGCGTCCCAGAAGGCTTTCCATCGTGGAGCAGAACATTGTGGAGGAACAGGTTAATGAGTGGATGCAAAAAGGAATTATACAGGTGAGTTATTCCGAATATAGTAGCCCGCTAGTCCTTGTCAAGAAAAAAGATGGTTCAACCAGAGTTTGCGTTGATTATAGATTGTTGAATAGTAAGATGGTTAAAGACGAATTTCCCCTGCCACTGATAGAGGATTTAATTGACAAGTTGAGAGATGCTAAGTTGTTCAGTGTGTTAGACCTTAAAAATGGATTTTTCCATTTAAGGATTAGTAAGGAGTCTGTGCCCTATACTTCATTTGTGGCCCATCACGGCCAATGGGAGTTCCTGAGAGCCCCTTTCGGGTTATCAGTCAGTCCGAAGTATTTCATGAGGTTCATTACCACTATATTTAAAGAGTTGATGCAAGAAGGTGTTATGATGGTATTCATAGATGACATTATAATTCCAGCCCAGACGGAGCAAGAGGCGTTGCTGAGGCTGCGACGGGTGTTGGCAGTTGCTGCGGAGTATGGACTTGAAATTAACTGGAAGAAGGCCAAGCTGATATGCCGAGAGATTGAGTACCTAGGCCATCTGGTTAAAGAAGGTCAAGTACAGCCAAGTCCAGAGAAGGTAGAAGCAGTAGCGCGATACCCTGAGCCTGTGAATGTTAAACAGATCCAAAGCTTCATTGGATTAACCTCATATTTCAGAAAGTATATAAGGGACTTTGCGCAGATAGCAAGACCCTTAACGGATTTGATGAAAAAAGATGCAAAGTTTACCTTTGGTCCTGAGCAGCAAGGAGCATTCAATATTTTGAAACAGAAGTTAATGAGTGAGCCAGTGCTCAAGATTTTCAACCCGAAGCTTCATACCGAACTTCACACTGATGCGTCAAGCCAGGCTCTGGCAGGTATACTTCTGCAGACCAGTGAAGATGGAGAACTGCACCCTGTATACTATAGAAGTAGACGTACAAGTGAAGCTGAGAGCCGATATTCGAGCTATGAGCTCGAAGCTCTAGCTATAGTGGAGAGTGTGAGGAAGTTCCACCACTATCTGTTCGGTATACATTTTAAGATTGTGACAGATTGTCAAGCTTTTGAGCTTACTTTGAAAAAGAAGGAGTTGACACCGAAAGTGGCAAGATGGGTGTTACTACTGGACCAGTATGACTATGAGATAGAGCATCGAGCTGGTGCCAAGATGCCGCACGCAGATGCGCTTAGCAGGAGTCCATATGTGGCCACAGTAGTAAGCCTACATGAGAAGATTGGTCAAGCTCAAGAAAGAGATGAAGAGCTCAATGCCATTAAACAGCTGATTTTGAAAGATGGGCATTACAATGACTATTATGTGGAAAATGACATACTATACAAAGGAGACCAACGGCAACTGGTGGTGCCTAAGGTAATGGAGAAAGAAGTTATCAAGAAGGTGCATAGTAACGGTCATTTTGCTATGAGAAAGATGAAGGAAGCTATAAGCAAAGATTACTACATAAGAAACATGGATAGAAAAATAGAAGAGGTAGTGACAGGCTGCATACCATGCTTATTAGCAACAAAAAAGGAAGGAAAGCAGGAAGGATTTCTAAATCCTATTGCTAAAGAAGGTACTCCACTGCATACATTGCACCTGGACCACATAGGACCATTGACGGAAACGAAGAAGCTCTACAATCATATACTTACAGTAGTGGATGCATTCACGAAGTTCGTGTGGCTCTACCCGACGAAGTCAACATCCAGCGCAGAAGTAATTAGTAAGTTGCAGCTACAGCAGCAGACGTTTGGTAACCCCACACGTATCATCACAGATAGAGGTACAGCATTCACTAGCGGAGCCTTTCAGAAGTACTGCGAAGATGAAGGAATCCAGCATGTGACGATTACCACTGGAATAGCAAGGGCGAATGGTCAGGCGGAACGCATTCACCGTATTATGATCCCCATGCTAACGAAGCTATGCATAGAAGACCAGTCTACTTGGTACAAGCATGTCGGGCGAGTACAGAGAGCTATAAACAGTACTTACCAAAGAAGTATAGATACCTCGCCTTTCCAGCTGTTGACCGGCACTAAGATGAAGTGCAAGGAGGATGTAGAGATATTTAACCTTTTACAACAGGAAACCATATCCCAGTTTGATGAAGAAAGAGAAAGTCTAAGACAGAAAGCTAAAGAACAGATTCAGAAAATTCAAGAAGAAAATAAGAAAAGTTTCAATAAGAAGAGGAAAGAGAGCTCCAAGTACGAGGTAGGCGATCTCGTCGCAATTAAGAGGACGCAGTTTGGGCCAGGGCTTAAGCTCAAGCCAAAGTTCCTCGGACCCTATAAGGTAACCAAGGTGAAGCGCAACGACCGATATGACGTGGAGAAGTTGTACAGCGGCACCGAGGGTCCCAACAAGACAGCCACGTCTGCGGACTTCTTGAAAAGATGGCCTGAGGAGGACTGCGAGTGATAAGGTAGTAGTCTAGCCCTTTTTCTCTTATTTCTCGATTGGCAAATGTTATAATTAGTATAAAAGACGGACCTTCTGCATATAAACTTGATCTCGTGTAGAAAATTCCTGGTTCCTAAAATTTTAAGCTAAGATGCATATTTTGTTATGTTATGGTTGGTTACATTTTAAAGGCAGCTAAAATGTTAAAAAGTTGTAAAATGTTCCTATGTTACTTATGCTGCCAGCTGTTTTCAATATGTTTAAAACGTACCATGAGAGTTAAAAATATTAGCAGTGTTTTCTAGATTTCAGTAAATTGTTAATGTGCCATATTAAGATGCTCAATTTTCTTAGATGTGTAGTATGCAGCAGATGTGCTTAAATTAATAGTAACTTTTTATTTCAGAGCATGGCACTATACTGATGTAAGATAGAGTTAAGATACTTACCGTGTACTTACCTTTACAATGTTGAATGAATGATGTGCAGATGAATGAACGTGTGAGTATATCTGGGGGCAGATAATGATGTGCAGGACAGCCGAGAATGTAGGAATGGAACGTAAGGGGATAGCGTGAAACGGAACGTAAGGGAGAGAGAAGGATGACAAGAGGTGCGAAAGGGACGGGGAGAACGATTTGAATGGTGAGCGAGCGAACGTGGATTACGGTGTTAAATATTCATAAAATTAGTTTATCATAGTTAAATAAAACAAGTAAAGTGATATTTTGGTTTTTAATTACGAGGCCTAACATAATCCCACATATATATATTTCGGGGATCTCGGAAACGGCTCTAACGATTTCGATGAAATTTACTATATGGGGGTTTTCGGGGGCGAGAAATCGATCTAGCTAGGTCTTATCTCTGGGAAAACGCGCATTTATGAGTTTTTATATGTTTTCCGAGCGAAGCTCGGTCACCCAGATATTATGTTTAAAGCGGCAGTAAGTATCATTGTCAACGTTATTACCGCCTTACATTCACTTATATTCTCGGTGAGTCCGAAATTACGTTTGGAAAGCTCGGAACCGAGGTAAACGCCCGTGTGGAATTTGTCAGCAGGCAAGTGATGCTGTCACTATCTCGTCTTTGTCAGTTTTAGGTTACTTCCCAAAATACATTTTAAAGATTAATAGCAATTTGTTAGATAAGCTGCAGGTATATTCTGCGAGTAGGTACATTAGTATGGTTCATGAGTTTTGGCAAATAAACTACCTATACAAAAAATAAATAAGGTTATTTCATTATTTTTCAATGAAAATGAGGCCGCATGCATGAAAAGTAAGTAAAATTTGTGATCTCATAGTATTTAATTACAAAATTTAATGTATAACTTTGCCAATGATTTTGACATACAAAACGGCGAATTTGTCTTTTTAATTTTAAGACTAAAAGCAAAGACCTTTGATTCCATACACGTGTGTAGTAAAACAGTAGGTATATGTCGGTATGTTGGAATTTAAGCCGTGAAATGAAACCTAATCAATGACACACAGTTAACGTTTAGCAACGGCATAAGGCATAAAACATTTTCCACGGAATGAAATATTTAACGAAGTCATTGCAGCATAAAGATGAGCATTATGCTCGAACGAGCCCGTTTTGATCCTCGATATATTATATTATATGTGATATTGATATACGATCATATCATTCATATGTGATGTACGGGGTGGGGCTTGAAATAGGAACAAAAAAAGCCGTATGGTTCATCAATTTGTATCGCTGCCACTTATTTGAGTCCAAGATAGACAAACATATATCTTATTTCTTTATTTTGTTAAAAGGTTATTGTATTGACTAAGCTGAAATAGTGCGCCGTTTTACACAGATAACAATTACGACATGAAATAGACAAAAACTACATACATATAAACTTAATTAACTTACAACGGATGTCCCTCGAAATACGGTGCCAAGCGGAAGCTGAAACGTATAGTAGCTAAAGGCAGGAATTTTTCTTTTGAAGTGTTGCTATTGGTAAATTACCTATCTAAAAATATAAGGTCGACGGCAAGGTCAGATAACAGAGATACTGTCCGCTGTAAAATCGCTGAAGTCAGGAAACCGTTAAACATTATCAGAGACCAGATGTCGATGTCAAGATTAACGAGATGACGGTCCTGGTTATTCACAAACGCTTAGAAAACCCTTCGCCTCGGACGAAACCAGTGGAAGTGTGTTCTGCTATATATAATTAATCCTAGGAGTCCCCAGGCCTAGTTAGACTGGAGACTAGTTCTGCTCACAGTCGAGAGAAATAGGTTTTGTGCATTACAAAGCTGATAGGAGCTTACCTACTTGGTGAGTTTGTGTAAGGATTTTCTATGAGTAATATTTATTTATAAATTTGGAAAGGCAGTCGGGTCATTCTACAAAATTCTAGTCACGAATTTCTTGTGTTTTTTTAAATAATGATGCAAATTAAGGTAAGTATTAGCCGTACCAGCATTACAATACTACCGTACAGAAATATTAACAGTTCCAACAAAACCAAAATTTGACAGCGATTTAGGGACAAATCATGTTGTCCCTTTCTAATGTATGACACTATCCCTTTCGGCTATTTAGGGTTGTCAAGTTGGCGCGCTGCCAACGTCAAGCAAGAGGGAATGCTATCGAGTTAACGCAGTCAAGTCAGTGAATGACAAGGTTGTACCTGTCATAGAGACATACCTAAATAAGAACTGGAAACAAGGATATTTAACTGATCTATCAATTAACTTAAAAAAACTATTATATAAACTTACAAAATAAAAAAAATTGAAACAGTAAAGTAAAGCAGTAAAACATCATAAATAAAACTGTCAACATTCCGACGATTAGGTATGCTATGCCGATAATATAATATATTCAAGTGTGTGGCAAATTTGATACAACAGGAACAACGTGAAACGATCTACGAATAATTAAACGATAAATACCATTCTCACACCTGACGAGGGAACAATCTTATGATTATATTAGTAGGCAGTTAACTTTGAAACAGATGAAGCACGTGCATTTTGCTATTTACTCGACACTCAAAAGTGTACTGAGGGGTATAGTACCGGTTTTGCTTTGTACTTTGTAGTCGATAATTAAGTTAGCAAAGCTCCACAGGGAATGTTTTATTAACGGCACAATAGATCCGACTGAAAGCACAGTGCGTCTCCGTAAATCTGTAAAACCAGTTTGTTTGTTTCAACCAAGGAAATGTAAAAGTTTCGAGGCTATAGATAGGTAATACATATATGGCTACCAAACCTGTGCCCCCACTGGTGCTGTGACCGCTCTTCCATCCCTGTGCCCCTAGTATCCCTTATCGATGTACAAAATGTCCGACAGACCTGTGGCCCTTCCTGTGCTGCGGCGCGGCGTTGGCGCCGCCCGCGCTCTGCGCCCGCTCGTCCGTCATGCTGGAGTCCCGCGAGGCTCACCGCGTGCCCATTACCGACTGTAATCAACTGCTCCACCTGTACGACAAAAATAATCATTATAAACATACAATAGTTTCATTAGTTACAAAGTATTTGTGCTATTAACAGCATGGGTTAAAGGGAAGTAAAACTATAATTACCGACCTATTGATTATGTTTTAGTATCTAAGCACCTACATATAATTACACTCAAGTCTCAGCAAATTAATAATAAATGTCGGTTTTATTGCTGTGGTTTTGTTGAATTGACTGAGCATTAAACCTCATACAATTGTAACAGAATGAGGTTAAACTAAAACGCTTTAAATAACGTAGGTATTAATAATAATTGTATATATCGGTATCATGCAATTTGCAATTCTTATAGACGGATGTGTAAGTATATAAATCTATTTATGTGTAAATATGTAATAAGAAGACGGTAATACACAATGTATAGCATAATTATTTTCCATCGTGTTTTCTCGGAAACGTTCGTATTTCTGTAATTTTTGTATCGAGACTGACTGAAATAGTAAGATACGTTCGTACGTTTCCGTAAAAATACGATGGAAAATAATTATGCAATACATCGTGTATCGTCTTATTCTTATTACATATTTACACATTACACATTTAATGTAGATTTCGTGCTACCACCCGGCTTGAAGTTATTTGCAATTTGCATGATAGTAAAAATATTTAGTACCTATAAATACTTCTTACAAAACACATGTTGAACGCAATTTAGATTAGGAAATGGAAAGTACAAAGGCGAACTAATCCCTAGTTATAGTTGTTATACTAAATGTTGTGCAAAAGCAACCCGCACCACTACGCATGAATAAAAGACCACTAGGCATGTTATTTTTGTTAACGGTATCAACTTTCATTAAGAAACATTTAAATAAGTTTTTGGCAAACATTTCATTTTTGGTACAAGCTTTTATCGCTGACTGTACTTTTCTTTCCACAGGCAACTAATACTAATCGAGACAATTCTAAAAACCCCAAAAACAATTAGGTTGCCTTGTTTTATCACAGAGTTCCTATAGCCACCTCCTGTCTCTATTATCAGATCAGCTCGATGGTACCATAATATTGCATTGTCACCCGACTTACATATGTACGCAAATTTTGAGCTTCATTGGAAATTGGCAAGTGGGTCAAATTTAACTTGCAAGATTTGACCCGTACAAACATAGATACATATTTACATACATATGTAGGTACATTGCATGTTAATAAAAAGCTTGTAAAAATAAAATTTTGCGTGCCTCAATTACATCTCGTAATTATTTAGTGCAATGTGAATATGAGCCTTGGCCTTATTTTACAAAAATATGTTTACTTAACCTATGTCGTCATACGTACGACGCAATGACAATCACTGATCCAATAACGTGTAGGTACAGTACAGAATACGTATGTAAATTGAGTACACATTCACAGATCTAAGCAGTGCCCCTTATCGATATAGCTTGCAATAAAGACGTCATTATTCGACCTATATGTGTTAATTCAACGCTGGGCACGCGTGACCTCTAGCTGCGGAGATTACTTTCGGAGAATTGTGTTGTGGAACTTTTATGCTCAGTAAACAAATATAGCTGTGTGTGTCATTCCAACTGGGAGAGTCGGGGTCTATGCGATAATTGACGGCCTCCTAGCTTAATCGGTAGTGACCCTGCCTGCAAAGTAGGAGGACTCGAGTTCGAATCCCGGTAACGGCAATTATTTATGTGTGTTTACCACGAATATTTGTACCCGAGTTATGGATGTTATCTTTTATCAAAGTATATATTTATCTATGTACAAGCTTTGCTTAGTTTGTGGCTAAATCGATTTGTGTAAGATTAGTCCTCAAATATTTGTAATTATATAATTTATTATACTTAGCGCCACTTGCACCATTCCACTAACTCAGGGTTTTAACCGGTTAATCCGTTAAGCCAGTGTCAAATTCTGGTAACCATGGTAGCTCCAGGTTTTACCGGTAGGTAATTAAGAATAGCGCTTGTTAAATTAAAACAGTGTTTACTCATCGTTAAAAGAGTCTTTCAGGACGATATTATAATTAAACATAAATGTATTTTTAATCTGTATGTATAGACCAAAGGGTGACTGACACCCACGACCGCTGTCTGAAGAGACTACTTTCGGAGAATTGTGTAATTCAGTGAACCAATATGGCTGTGTCATGCGAACTCGGGGTCGTTTCAATGATTTCATCATAGCGCTTATTAATAGAGCATCCCTTGTAGTGTCTGTTAGGACGACATTATTGATTCAACCTATAGACCTAAACAAGTAGGTATTTAATTCTGTATAGCCTATTTTAAGTAGCTACTTGAGTATATAGGTATTAGGTAGTTTAGGTGAATTGCGATATCCTTGAATGTTGTGTAGATATAGGAGCCGTCTACAATTTATATGACTGTGTCATACAAGATTCGTTACACGGTTTACTTTGATAATTTGTACATAACTCTTTAACAGCTGATGGTGGTGTTTGTATAGTATAATAAAGCAATTAATTAAAATAAAACTGACATAAAAAAAAACACGCGATAAAGGCCCGTTTCAGTTTAAATAAAGATTGTGTCACTTTTAATTACTTTTATGTGATAAAGCTAGTCATAGTTGTACCTATTTAACCAGTAACTTCGGGGCAAATGCACTCTCTAGAAATAAAAGTACTTACTCAGAAAGTAAGTTGTTGTAAGTTTACGAATGTTAGGTATTTGATACAAGTGCTTCTACTTGTAGTTCTAGAGTTCATGTACCGTAAGTTAGTACATACCTACTCATACATTTGCTTGATGCTTCCATTCCATTACTCCGACTGGCCTATTGTTGATTAGTACTCGCTACATCAGCAACCCAGATACTAGTTGAATAGAATCTCACAATAGTTTGCTATTCAAATTACTAAATTATGGTCACATAAATCTATGGCCAACATTTCACTGAAAATGCCGTTAGCTATCCACCATGAATTCTGAATCGACAATGCGGGTTCAAAAACTTCAAAAAGTATACCTGCGTGTGGACGGGTTTTAGTAACGGTCGATGAGCGTGGTCAAAGTTTCGCGAATTACATGAAGCAATGACCGCATAACATTTAAGGTGTGTATGTCGATTAGGGCTTCCAAATACCGGACTTCTCACAATACCGGTATTAATACCGAAACTGTCTTCATCAATACCGGGATCCCGGGATCCCGGTATTGGATATGAATCGCTTAAAAATATATAGTTTTATTAAAAAGGGGAATTAGAAAGGCTCACTGGAATACCAGATATCTCCTAAAAGCTATTACAACAATAAGCAATCAATACCGCCACTCTGCATTAATTTTATTTCACACTCCAGGTTGGCAAACCTGGATAATTTTATCAAATTTGTTGACTTCACCTCACCAGTCACATTTGTAGTCCAACATAACCAACCAGACAACATTTTTTCATATTTCCGTCAAAATTGTTTTGCCATTATTACAGTTAGAGCAAGGGCTCTTTCGTTTTATTTTTTGATAAAATTATAAGAACTAATTATGTTAATGTCAATGTCACTATCATCATATTCATCACTCACATAACTTCAGGATTTATCCACCACCAACCACCAAATATTTATCTGTCGCATTAGGCAATGATCTTGTTTCAATAATAAAATGCGGGCTAGAGAGTTAGAGACCAGTTAGAGTTAGACCAAGTAAAGTCTGCAACGATTTTGATAGCATACGCAGTACGCAGTGCAAGTGTTATTTGTACGTCATAACTTCATAGAAGTTTGACGTTTAATATAACACTTGCACTGCGCGTGCTATCAAAATCGTTGCAGACTTTTCTTGGTCTAACTCTAGATGCGTCTGACGTTTAGTAAGCTTTTTGATACAGCCGAATATAATGGATTTAAAGGGATTATACTGCGCATTACCCTCATTTTTAGGGTTCCGTAGCCAAATGGCAAAAAACGGAACCCTTATAGATTCGTCATGTCTGTCTGTCTGTCCGTGTATGTCACAGTCACTTTTCTCCGAAACTATAAGAACTATACTGTTGAAACTTGGTAAGTAGATGTATTCTGTGAACCGCATTAAGATTTTCACACAAAAATAGAAAAAAAAACAATAAATTTTTGGGGTTCCCTATACTTAGAACTGAAACTCAAAAATTTTTTTTTCATCAAACCTATACATGTGGGGTATCTATGGATAGGTCTTCAAAAATTATATTGAGGTTTCTAATATCATTTTTTTCTAAACTGAATAGTTTGCACGAGAGACACTTCCAAAGTGGTAAAATGTGTCCCCCCCCCCCCCTGTAACTTCTAAAATAAGAGAATGATAAAACTAAAAAAAATATATGATGTACATTACCATGTAAACTTCCACCGAAAATTGGTTTGAACGAGATCTAGTAAGTAGTTTTTTTTATACGTCATAAATCGCCTAAATACGGAACCCTTCATGGGCGAGTCCGACTCGCACTTGGCCACTTTTTTTTAAATATAATTTTTATAAATTTATAAAGACAATACCGGTATTGAAAAATTATAAATTTTTCAATACGGTATTGTCTTTAAAAATACCGGTATTGAAAAATGCGTTTAAAAAGACGGGATCCCGGGATCCCGAAATACCGAGATCCCGGTATTGGAAGCCCTAATGTCGATTAAATATTGCCCCGTTAACGTTATGAATAGTGAATGATAAACCGCAAGGTAGATTGCAGTCAAACAAAAACAACGTAGTTATTTAACGTTAACGTAGGTACCTATAATATGAATGTTAAACTGTATAGTACACAAAATAAGTTAAAATTGTTAAAATTAAAAACATAAATTACCAAAAAGGCGCTAAATTATGCCTATAAACATGACTGATCGCTTCGAGCGAAAGTGCAAAAGAAGTTGATAGGTAGAGGCTTATATTTTAATTGCAACATCATTTCATGAATATCATTTTAAAGCTGTCAGTAGCCGCATTATTTTTAGAAATCACCTCAGTCTACGGTAATCTTTAATGCTAACAAATTGTTATTCTAAATAACATGAGACATACAAGGAAAAAGTTTTCCCAATATGTGGATCACATAAATAATACCAACAAGCTATCAATAACACCAATTGATAAAATTAGAACGACAGTGGGGGTCAATCATGTGTAAACTCTGTAGGCAGATTTAGTCCATGACTATAATGCGAACCCACGCAGCGTCAGGAGTCTATATTTGTTATTGAGTTACACTTGATATTATCTTGAGAGCTTTCAGATTATGGAGAGAGAAAATGGAATGATAAAAATAGAACGCGCCTTAATATTTATAGAATTGGTATTTATTTTAGCGTTCAGATTTATTTTAGCAATAACTCTACAGTTGAGATATTGCTAAAATAAATCTGAACGCTGTTGAGTCAGACCCACCTGATAATCTTTTTCTTACGTTGCCACGAGTAAATATACAAATTATATTTTTCTCATAGTGTGTTTTACACCACATGTATAATTCATTGGTTACTAATGTCACTTTCAGGACAATGTCACCATAATAAAGAATCGTAACAAGAGATGAGGGTATCATGCCATTCCGTACAACGTGACGAGTATGTGCCCCAACATAGCTGTCAACTGCAACACTTGTATTACACCTTGCCTAGTAATTAGTATATTAGAAGTCATGTCATGTCATGCTCCTATAATAACGGGACTAAATTGCATGTTCCAGTGCATTTTTTGCACGTACAAGGTACGAAGTAGAACGAACGTTAACAACATGTGTGAATGATGCTACATTGTTGGTGACAGGGTCATAATAACATTCATTTAACATACGAAGCTTTAAAGGCGGCCGTTATATCGGTTATATTTACAAGACAAAACCCTAATTCCAAATCAGTGTAACTTTTTCTGATGTAATTGTTTAGACTTCATCATTTGCTTCCTAGAGCACCTTAAGCAAAAAATTTAAACTTATACTAAATTAGACTACTGATAGTATCAATCTCATTAGTTACTAAGCTTATTTTCTGTATTCTACTACCTAATTTCAACAACCTTGATTTATATTAAGTACTTAGGATAAAAAAAACATAATATGTAAGCAACATCTGTTACATGCATGCCGTGTTTGCCTGTAATGGGGTGAATACTCTAGCAATTTTATTTTATAACTTGTCATTTATAAGTATTTTTTGTATTGCACCTGTTGGCGAACCTAAATAAATAAATAAATTTACCAAGACGTTTCTTTCTATTCTGTCCTGTTACAATAACAATCGTCTCAACTCAAGTGATATTGATAAGTTCCACAGTAGATAACTTTATGAGCAGAATTTACTTTTAAAGTAATAAAATCGGCGTAAACATTAGGTTGGCCATTAGGATAAGGTAGTAACAGTCATAATTGACAAAAAATCTGTTCCCTCGTAGACCTGCAACATTACGTAACCTTGCAGAGTAGATCTGTTGCCAAAATTTCACTCCCGCACATTTTGCTCGGGCAGAATAGCGAACTCCGCTGCGGACTAAACGTGACTACGGGAAACCATTAAACCGTTTAGCTTCTATGTTTGCTGCTTATCTTAATGTATCTAGTTAATTAGACAAAGCGAAAGCGGCTCACTTAATGATTTTATGACAGGTACGTTGTTTTCAGTTTTTACTTACAACTACATATTAGCTATAAAAAAAAACTAGCTATAAAAAAAACTATCAAATACTCGCCACGTACCATATGGCAACAATTTAGTAAAAGCGTATTTAAAGTCACATCCTTTGGTAAATAAACTAGACGTCAGACGTCTGGCTGCCAAACATATTTGAACAACTTAAAAACATGTCGTATAACTATATCACTTTGTTGCTATTATTTATGACTTAAAAAGCAGAATGTAAAGATGGTTAAATAGCCTAATGCAAACCAAACACTTTCAGTAATTATCATATTAGGTATCTGTCTGTACTGACATTACTATTGACAGATGTAATTTACTGATTGTAATGAAATAAATTATAAGACATTTGAAAGGAAGGACCATTTCTGTCTGGACCAAGTTAAGATCATAAAGAATTGTAATTTCAAGAAAATTTCGATAGAGCGTGCTGTTGGTCGATCAAACAGGACATTAAAGGCGTACCTGTCGTTAAAAGGCTGACAGCGTCTATTAGATTAGTAGTGAACGCGAAGCCAAGATTTATGTGAAACAGGGTGTGCGTTCAAGGTTAATGTAGGCATGCGTGCGGTCGATACTTTCTTTCGTCTACGTCTTTATACTAGATTTATTTACTAGTTTATTCATTTTCATATTACGATACGACAAAATTCATTCGCCATTAAAAGCATAACGCTGGTTGTGTGTTTCCAATCAGTTAGGTTCTGCGATTTCAGATGTGATTGCGTCGCCGTTGCGTCACGTTTGGCGGTTTGGAGTCGGCGCATCTGTGCTATTGTCTTACTTGTGTTTGCGGTTTTTGCAGAAATTAGTGTGAGTTCTTGCTCTATAATATTATAGTTAAATATACATATGCGATATCCGCTTTTACAGGTACAACACCACAACTAGCATCGCTCTATAACTATAACATAATGGTGCCGCGTTACTTATGATATTAGTAATAATTATGTTTGCGGTCCGATCCGATGAGTTTCAATGTAATAATGAATATAGATAGCAAAATTGCTTAAATTACGGACGATTAATCAAATAAACAACCATCATAAATTAGGGCATTTAACAATTTCAGAGTGCAATTTTGTATAAACTAAAGCGAGAAAGAAAGAGTTCGCAACGTATCAAAAATGTAAGACATCGGTTACATGCTAATTCTGGCTTCAGTTCAGTCCATCATTCCATTCGAGTTTTGACTGATGCCAGAATGATGGAAAATGGACACGGTTAGGGCCCGGCCCGAGGGGATGGCATGAGTGGTGGGGATAACTGACGGAACGGGATAGTCTTATGTATCTTTCACTAGGAGTAGCAGAGAAAGCGCTATTATTGTTTGTCTTTGTCACAGTCTCACATTTTTTTATTCCCCACCGTAGTTTATGGTGGGATACAAACAATGCGTAAACGTCAAATTGGTGTGAAACATATGAACAGTGCAAAGATTATCAGGAAAAATATTGAAATCAGTGTTTCGTGTGCATCTAGTAGTACTTAACAATTCAACAAATATGGTGAATTGCTCAGTTTTGCGCTATACAAGTGACTGCCGGCAAAAACAGGACAACGTAACATTTCACAGGTAAATACAGTATTTTATACTTCGGTCACATTATCATGCTTAGTAACAGCATCCTACAAGCTATATAAATTAAAATCTGAGTAGAAAAAGCATTTACAGTAAATAATAACTCGGGTAAAAAAATTAACCTATAAATATTTCCTGATAAATTAACCGACCAAATTACGTACGCATATTGACAGTAAGCCGTCACCCTTTTAATAACGTGTATTCAATTTAGTCGCATTGCTATTATTCGAGGGATACCAGCCCGTGATGCATACAATTACCCCAAAATTCGGGTATTTTGTATTTTAATAACATTTATATAAATAATTTTGCTGTAGAACTGGACATATACGAACAATAAAATTGAACAGTGTTTAAATTTTTTTTTTAATTAGAATGTAAATTATATTAACGTTATAGGGGGTTTTGCCACGACTCAGAGAATCTAATTCTATGATATGCTGCAGGCACTAATTCTTAATTTTGCAATAAGAGTGACAGATTACAAAATGAATATTTCGTTTATTACCTCCAGATTTCCACAAGATGCAGGCACGCGTGCTAAATGGATTTAGCAACCGGAAGGAGAAACTGGGCACCGACGCAAAACTGCCGGATATGCTCAAAGCATATTACGAAAACCTATCTTTTCTATTTCTTCCTGTGGCACACAGTATGCTAAAAATTCTTTCTTTAGGTGTACTTGTAATATGTATAATGAATCGCTTAATGATATAGACATTTTTGTTCATAGTTTGTCCGTTTTCAAGAACAAAGTTCGGCATATTTTGTTTACTAGTAATTGAAAAATTGTTTCAAGTAAATATTTTGCATTGTTTTCTTACTTTATTTGCGTGTTGTACTCACAACTATACCTACGGGTAATTTATAATTAAGTAACATATTTACTTTTCATTGTAATAGTCAACTTAGTAACGTATGAAACTTTAAGCCTATTTTTAGTCATTTTGTAAGACTTATTTGTAAAAGGCTGTTTGTTTTCTAAATAAATAAAAAAAAAAATTGGCCCATTGATATTTTATTTATCGCTGCGTCTTACGTAGGCGAACAACTCGCGAACGTGATTAAAATTACCCCAATATTTGATAATATTGGGGTAATTTTTACCTATATGGTATCCCCGGGTTTGTGACGTCATCTATGTCTATCCCTTACGGGGGCACGCGGTAGGCCACATCTATAGAAATACTACCATCTATGGCCCGGCCACATGTCAGCGGTGCGGCGCCGCCGCCGCCGCGCGGCGCGGCACCGCAGAAATCTGCGGCACCGCAAACCGCTCTGCGGCGACGCCCGCCGCAACGGAAAATTTTGCGGTGCCGCGCTGCTGAAACGAAAGGGCTTTCTGAGCTGATTTCAAAAATATATCACGTCATTACATTTGAGTCATTTTTTTTAAATTATAATAAAAATATTTTTCAAAACATACTCCAGTTACAATACCGTTATTTTTTTTTGTTAAATATACCTCAAATTATACCTAATATCCTCATATCTATATCTATTTATTATTTATATTCATTGTATTTGTTTAGTTGTGTAAAAGTAGGTACCTACTTTGTTTTGTAATTATAACATGATATTGCACCGCCTACAAAGGCGAGTTTTTTCGGTTAATTCTTACATAGATAATTTTTACTACGACTTATAGATTCCGAGATATAAGCGCTTTCTGGAAAAACTATGCTTTCTATTTAAATATTTAATTGAGAGATTCATAGTTCGTAAAATTGAAAATTTAAAAAAAAAATACTTCATGTAATTATTTTCAAAATTGCTTTCTTAGGGTTAGATATGAGGATATTAGGTATAATTTGAGGTATATTTTACAAAAAAATATTGAACGGTATTGTATCTGGAGAAGCCCAAACTTGGTATGTTTTGAAAATTATTTTTATTATAATTAAAAAAAAAATGACTGAAATGTAATGATATGATATTTTTGGAATCGACTCAGAAAGCCCTTTCGTTTAATACCACACACGATAGGTTTCACAACAGTTTTTTTTAAATTCCATACAAAAAAAGATAACTCATCTCGTTTTTTTTTATTTAATGGTGCTTCGGGTCAAATTGTTTCAAATGTCCCCATATCTTCCCATATCTTCGTATAATGAATGAAGATGCAAATCATTTCAAAAGAAAATACCGGCGCGGCACCGCAGAAATCTGCGGCGCCGCACGCCACTCGGCGGCACCGCGCGCGGCGAAACTCACCGCTTTGCGGCACCGCGCGCGGCGCCGCGCATCGCTTTGCGGCGCCGCAGCGCGGCACCGAAAAATTTTGCGTTGCGGCGGGCGTCGCCGCAGAGCGGTTTGCGGTGCCGCAGATTTCTGCGGTGCCGCGCCGCGCGGCGGCGGCGGCGCCGCACCGCTGACATGTGGCCGGGCCCTTAGGCGATCAGTCCAGACTGACAACGGACTGATAAAATTACGACACAGACGCCGTTTGGACACAGAACGCAACAGTAATTTAGTCTTGTAATCTAATATGGATATTATTATAAAGAAAAAAAAGGCCTGTGCTATGATAATTATCGCGACGACGTAATAAACTCTTTTTCTATTTGGATTGGCGCCAGGGCCGGAGGCGGAGGTAGTGCGGCCGGCGAATCTTCCAAAGCGTCTTCTTCCGTTGTTGCATGGACGGTGACTGACGCGAAAATGACACAAAGAGGTTACACGATCAGTCTCCTATCGGTTTTCTGTCATTCAAAACGGACTGACGAATATTATAAAAAAAAATAATTTTTCATCAGTCCAGACCATCAGTCAATCGGTCCGCATGTTACACGATAATTCTCCCGTCATTCTGACCAGAATGAGGGACTGAACTGACGCCAGAATTAGCGTGTAACCGATGTCTAAGGTCATCTAAACATTCAACTTTGTCCTTAATATGTAGGTACATTGTTTCAAAAAGTGTGGCGGTACGCGTCCGCGCCGCGGCCTCCGTCACGGAGGGAAAGGCATGAGGCCGCGAGTGGGCGACGCTGCCCGCAATTTAATAGGATCGATCCAAACCAAACACCACATTTCAATACTAACCTCACTAACAGGATCTTCACAATCAAAAATAACATCAAGGTCAGACTGGCTAAGTTATGTTATAAAATTATTAACGTTTGTTCGGGTGATCTAATCGTATTACGTGATTCAGATTTAATTAGAGCTTTTGGTAATCTTCTACACAGTGCTTAAATGTCTTGGGAATGCACATGTCACTTGCGATTATGATTGTGATAATGCTCCAAAAAGAAAAGGAGGACGTTGCGTGCGGTTCTTTTAATTTGATGGTAGCGTAGCGTAGCGAAGTTTAGGAAAAATTCTAGTTCAAGAACTTATTTATTTTTTACTTAGCGTATAAATCAGTGGCATGCGACTAAATTTCCATCCCGTCCTTAAAAACCATAAGGATTTCTCACTTACCGTTTGAGTTAAGCTAAACGTTAGACCTACATATTCGGTTAGGTTGGTGTATGTTAACTCAAAATACCTACTTGCACCAATAAAGTGTTGTATTTTTAAAGGCAGCAATCTTGCAGGAATATTTAGTTTATTACTACAAATGAGCTGAAAAGTTAGGTAACGGTTAGCGTTCACTGATTGCTTGATGTCATGCTTTGTTTTTAAACTTGTCTGAACTATGATCTCCAGCATAAATGAGGGCTAAAAACTCAACTGACTCAAAGCAACGGGTGTTCCACTGACTTCTGCCACTGTTTACTCAGGAAACAAACAATGACAATACTGACAGTCGACCTCACGTATCGTTTTATAATCTATCTTCACGGTCTTTACTTTGGGAAACAGTGCACTAGATCAATAAACTGAGTGGTCACGATTATAAATACCTAACAGGCAACAGACAGGAAGCAAACTGGCTGACGTAAACAAAACTGTATCTAAAGTTACTACTTTCTGCTGCCCAAGTGCAGTCGACGTGTGTTCTGTTTATCGAGAACCGGGTGAAGGACAGCCATTGTTATGTGAGCAGATAATCAAGTAATTGCGAAAACAAGCTACCGATCTCAGTATTTTAATAAATGAGCTTACAACATTGGCACATTATTAGGTAACTAGTAAAAAAGAAAAGAAACTAAGTGGAAACTAAGCAGGAAGTTGCTAAAGCAAGGCATGTACTTAATTCAATATTATTAGTACTAAGATACTAAGCCAACCTTTTGTTTCTATTTAATGTGTATATTATTAATGAAGTTAATGCCGCATATGTGAACTAATGTGAGGCGGAGACTGGACGAATAAAGATCGGGCAGGACCGGTTCGGTCGCAGCCGCACAAGCGTGAATCATTACTCATTAGCTAGTCGGTCAACGTTAACTGATGCACGTGTTGTGTGCGCGTTATATTGAAACGTTTACGGATTTACTTATGATTTATATCACTGCCTCATACACACGAATACCCTATTGCAAAACAGTGTTACAATAAAGAGGTAACAAGATACTCGGACAGCAATTTAGTAATCATTAAAAAATATATCAGATTCCTTATGAGTAGTGTTTGTAACGAAGCATTATCATTAAACATTGCGTGAGAAGGATACGTGATACGTGTCAGTTTATTGTTCTCAGAGATCGCTTAAGAGCAACACCTCAATAAGAGGGTAGTAGGATGAATCACCCTGGAATGACCCATTACATAAAAACAGGGCCGTAATCTGAAGGCTTTAATGGCTGAGTCACGGGTATGCGGCGGCAGTTTGGAAAAGGCCAGGACGGGAATATTTGTAGAGAATTCCTGTTTAAGTTCAAACAAGCTAGGAGCAGTTACATTGGAACGGCTAAAAAACGCCCATCTCTTCGAGCCCATTCGTTGTGGTGATCACATGGATAAGCATGTATTTCATTATAAACAAAATGTGTTCATAAACTCATAACTCATAACCCATATTCCACATTATTGTTTAAAAAATTAAATAGGTATGTACTTAGACAGAGTTAAGAATGACAAAGACCCGCTATCCTTATCATCTTTAAGATGAGCTTCTACTTTCTTTAAAGAATATCCAGTGACGCGGGTGGAAAGCGAACTAATGGCAAAGCTCTGGAGTGTTTGTCCCTCCACGTCCCTGTAAGTGTTCTATTGTTTGCATACAGCTCCAGCAAGCTGAGCGGCACGCGAGATAATCGTTCTTGGGATAACCCGAGGAATAAGATGAATGGAGGGAAGCGACGACAACGGAAGTCATATAGACATATATATTCATACTCCTCGATCTAGTCCAAAAATAGCTACGGGCGGCATATTGGTACCCGAAAACGTATAACAACGCAAACTTGTCAAATGTTGACCAATCAACGAGAGGACATGCCAGTGTTCTGTCTAAAAGTGAATCTATAACAGATTCAAGGTAATTCGGGACAATCTCTCCGCCCCGCCGCTAAGCCACGATGTGTTGTCACGGGCATCACGGCCGAATGTATCGCTGCAGCTAATCAACACATGATTGCATGCACGTTGCAACTAACGCCGCCGTGTTTGAAACGGGAACGAGGTCGACACCCTGTGTCCGGGATTATAATGTAACAATCAGGTCTTTGAAGCAATGCTTGCGGCTAAGATAATAAAACATGTCGAGTGAAGAATCATAAAATTGACTTACAACACGTGCCTTATTTAAATGACTTACGACATATTTACCTACATACATAGAAATATGGTACAATACCTTTACGACAACGACTTTTATTTCAGGTGATTCACTCTCATTCCAAAACCTGGAACAAATTAAAAACAAACGTTAAACTGGATGTTAGCTATTGGTGGTATAGATATGAAAGATGATAGCGTCAGACCTCGCTAACTCGCTGTTTATCAAACTCGCTGCAGAGTTAGCTTGGTCTGACTCTATAACCAAAGTTTTAAACGCACTTGCACTACGCTAGTAAATATTTGCTTATTATTTCTTATTATCTTACATTACTGGCATTAATGCAATATGCATAATTAATGTGTAAATTGCAGAGTGCATTTGTTGAATTGAGTTACAGCTTACAGTACAGACTACCCTGACTACCTCTACCTACATACCTATTGGTGCAATCAGACTGATAAATCTTGTAGATGTAGAACAATGACTAATAAATCGGGTAAAGTTCCTGACCCGTGTCGCCATCAGAATCAAATATGGGCCACTGTACTACGCCACGTCACTGTAAATCGATAAGGCCCATCTGTATCTGTCTGTACCCCTAATACAAGTCGGTCCACATCGCTAATAAATAACACTGACCCTAGTAAAGGGTATTTTTGTGAATCCAAAGAAAAAACGCGTCTTTTTATTTTTTTATCTAATGCATAGTTGAAGCTAGAGCAATTAGATATTTTTTTTAATTAATTAATTAGGTATTAGAATCTCCAGTATCTCGACTGATCCTACGTAATTGCGTAAAGGACAACCCTAATATGGTCCCTATGATCTGAAATGGCCAACGGGGAGTTTTGTCTGTCAAGAGTGATTGTAAAATAATAAAATTGTAATAGTGCTGTGAATCGCACGAACTTGCATTACAAAATTGTGTGTAAGTATATTCATACTCGTAAGTGTGAACTTTGTTTAGTCACAAATACAATTTAGTATTTTATCAGGAGGTATACTGGCCATATAACTATTTTCGAGTTATTAAAAGTGTAGTTCACATCTAGTAGTAGTACGTAGCGTATGTATACTCACTTGACTCCCGTAAAGTGCCTCGCAGTTATCGCCGTTCAAACAAACACTACGTGTAAACATTTGCCGTGACGCCTAAACGTAACAAGCTTATCGCTTTAGATTCCATTATCACAGACAAACAAACTACAAGTATGTCGTGTTTGGCGGACATTTCACACAAGAAGATTGTAAAAATATTGTAAATGAGTGAAAATATTGTAAATTATTTCATCGTGACCGGGTTGAGTGTCAAATGAAAATTATACAGGAAAACATTTTCACACTATCTGCAGTAACCTTGTCAAGTCGAAATTTATGCGTCAAAAAATAATATTAAGCTGATAACTTTTTGCGTAGATTTTTAAAAAGTGTAACGTGCACAAGAATGCACACTGCCAAGTTTAGGGTTAAGGTTTTTACCTGGTGTTTGTTGCCCAACATAAACTTTTTCATTTAGAGTTAATTTAAGAGACAATAACAGTTTTGGCTTTTATAAACACACTTCTGCTGCTGATATCATTAATATTTTCAGGCACATCATCACATGCAAATTTAATATTGTCCTGGGAAAGGTCAAAGAGAATCGAGCGTAAATTACTTGAGAGAGTACATAAACCTCTTATTCAGACTTCAGAGGAGACTGTTTTCAATACATATATGTATATGTTTATCGTATAACTGTCTCTGTTCTGGAATACTTTACTTTTGCAATAAATATATGTGTCAAGTCCCAAATGAAGGCATTCAATTTAATTGCCGGCGTCATTATTAAATATACTGCTGAGTAACTGTGATATAGGTACCTACAGCGTACGAGAGTCAGTATTCTAAGATGACATAAAATAAAATTAACTCAATGTCTCATCCTAAATTTCAAATTGAGATGAAATCGAATTCCGCTGAACGGTTAAAATTGCTCGAATAAAAAAAGAAATTTTGCGATTTCTCGCTTTGGATTACCTAATTTACTGTTTCAATATCGGGTTTGTCCTCGTTTTATAGTAAGTTAGGGATGGCCGTTGTTGTGGCTTTTGTGCGGCGAGCAGCATACAAATAACAACGATTGCTCGAAGGATCAAACGTCTGCTTTCTACTAGTCATATGTAACTAATATCCAAGAGACGCGTGTTTCACTCTCTTGGCCTTATTGCTCAGTTATCAGTTGTTATTTATTGCCAATAGGATATCTCGTAGCATCTTTATAGCTACTTTCGTCTGCTATTAGTGTATACGTATAATATGTACACAGATTTTATTTGCTCGGACTTTAAAACTATCTAAATCTACCATAGTGTACGATGTCCTTCCCTTTCTCACACATCAAATTCAATAGTTGGTTACTTTTTTAGAGAACACAACACATGATGTTGTGACTTTGAAATTTAAAACGGTGTATTATTATTAAGATCTCCGTTAAAAAGCTTAGTTTAGGATTTGACGTGGCCCTTACTTAAATTTAAGCTGTAATGGCTAACTTTACATTGAATCTATAAATACTATTGGCTATGGCTATTCCAGTACAAGGGTCACCCTTCCGATTACGTAACATCATGGGCAAAAGTATATCACGGTTGTTATTTCCAAATTGGACCAAATTTTCAAGTCCGCCTAGGTGAAACAGTCAAGCAAGAGTACCTATGTTTCTTACATAAACATTTATTGCCATCGAGGTTCTCACTTACACTGGTTTTTCTAGAACAGATTCGGCGGCCCCCGATATGCTATGGGAATGAGGCTTAGGGACAAGCCACAGTCGAGACAAATATTTTGTGTATAGACAGGCCGGCTACAGCCTGCCGCCGCCGCGGAGGTGAGCGACCGGCTCGCCGGTCATCGTCGCACACGCAGCAACTCTGATTCATCTGCGCTAGCGCAGATGGATTGCGCAATTATTATTTCTATTTGATGACCTCGATGGTCACACTTTGTCAATATAATCTAACGTGTAACTACTTTTGGTATAATGTTTATGACATTCGACCTTGATGCATAGAAAATTACGGAAGAGTTAAATGTTCGCCTCTTCAAATTCGTAACTTTTGACGCATGGCAATAAAATGTTTGTTAAGCATTCCTTTCGAAGTTCAAGTAATGAGATTATTTTTTATTTATGACACAATAACTCATCTCCTTTTCTTCGGTTTATACTGTTTATAACAGCAGAACTTGTCTACTACGCATTGATCGAATCCAGGTTACGATATAGCGTCAAGTTTTGGGGTAACAGTTATAAGTACAATATACAAACAGCTTTTGTGGCTCAAAAAAGAGCAATAAGAACGATAGCTAGAGTACCACGGACAGAGTCCTGTAAGAGCTATTTCTTGGAATATGAAATTCTCACTGTGCCTAGTCTGTATATCTTGGTGGTACTAACCGATTTAATTAAGTCTATTTTTATTATAGAAACTCCAGAGGACAGAGAACTCCGTCTAGCTACTAGGAGAAAAGACTTGCCACAAACAATCACGGCTAAGCTTAAAGTAGTGAAGCACTCGGCAAGCTATCAGGCCGTTATTCTCTTTAATAGATTACCTGTTGAATTGAAGATGATCGTCAATGTAAACATGTTTAAAACCACGCTCAAGATATTTTTGCTAAGCAAGTGTTTGTACTCAGTGGAAGAATTTTGTCAGCCCACTAATTGAAATGCTTTTTGAATTGACATTAAATCACATTAAATATATACACTCTAATTAGAATTATTCATGTGACAATATAGGTGATATAATTATTCCGTACTTGACATATATTAATTTGTTTTTATATAAATTTCGACTGACTTTCTACATTTGTATATTTTATTGTAATTGTATTTTTTTTTAATTACCTAGTTATTTTTCTTGTTGTTGGGCAAAATAATGTGTATCACTTGTATGTTACTGTGTATTTCTTTTGTGTTAGCCAATTTGTATGTATAATTTCCAATGCGATGTAAATATTGCTTGTGAATAAATAAATGAAATGAAAAATGAAAACTCAAGATAAAACATCGTTTTGGTACAATCAGCACTATTATTTATATTATATATTCGTTATTCTTCGGCCTGAAGAAATGGTAGTTTCTGGGTCTCGACAATCCTTCATCTGGGATGTAAAATTAATATAATTTGTTTTAGGGTTGTGTGCTAAAAGTAATAATATAATGTAAAATGGATCCACTTTTGCCCAACGCATAAACTCTTCCATTACCGAATACTCTTCGTAAGAAAATAAACGAATTGCTTTTAGGTAACTAGATTAAACGCAAACAATCAAGCTAAATTAAAATTGCAAAACGGATTAGAAAAGAAACGTAAGCCATTTTTTGTAAGTAATGAAATGAAAGGCACGTGCAGTTAGGGTTGCCAGATGGTCGGGATTCGGCGGGATTCTCCCGATTTTTAGCATGTGTTCCCGATTCCCGACGAAGTGAAAATTGTCCCGAAAAACAGCTTCACGTTATAAAACAATAATTTCAAGTTCCGAAATGTTGTCGAGCGAGCAAGCGACCCGCGTCGAGCCCGTCAGCGCGCGCGCGGGGCGCGCGTGGCGATAGTGGGCAGAGCAGCTGACGTAGTGCCAATAATGTAAAATATCGTTGTTTTTAATACAATTAATTTAATAGGTTTTTTTTTCCGACTTAAGGCCCAAAATCCCGAAAAATTGATATTTTTTCCCGATAATAGCGGCTTTCGATCTGGCAACCCTACGTGCAGTTGTGCAAGATGAAATAGTCGTTTTATCAGCTAATGGCAAACTCAGTTAAGCCAATGACGTGGGTACCAGTTACTATTACATGCTCGTAAGCTCTATTGTTGTATTTATTATCTAACACATATTTACATCTTATACACGTATGTAAGCAAGCAAGCGACCCGCGTCGAGCCCGTCAGCGCGCGCGCGGGGCGCGCGTGGCGAGAGTGGGCAGAGCAGCTGACGTAGTGCCAATAATGTAAAATATCGTTGTTTTTAATACAATTAATTTAATAGGTTTTTTTTTCCGACTTAAGGCCCAAAATCCCGAAAAATTGATATTTTTTCCCGATAATAGCGGCTTTCGATCTGGCAACCCTACGTGCAGTTGTGCAAGATGAAATAGTCGTTTTATCAGCTAATGGCAAACTCAGTTAAGCCAATGACGTGGGTACCAGTTACTATTACATGCTCGTAAGCTCTATTGTTGTATTTATTATCTAACACATATTTACATCTTATACACGTATGTAGAGTGGGTTTAAGAATACATAAATTATATGTAACATGTGTTTATTATAATATATCCTATGCACGTGTTACCGTGTACAATTTAACATACCTAGACGTGATTGATTATGTGTAAAACTATTCACGCCATTCTAATATTTACGATTAGTATTATTAGGAAGCCAGTCAGGACGATTACAAAATTGCAATATTATCTACTTGAATGTAGAGCGATTTGTGCGAGAAAACGTTTAAATAAGAGTAAACTGTCTCACAGTTATGTAAAGTAAGTAATAGGTAAAAGTCGAACAGCACATGCGTAACTAAATCCGTTCTATGCATGTAATACGTGGAATAGTCTAGCAGTGAATTAGCTTTATTTAACTAGTTTACGTATGACGTCTGCTTGTTTATGCATGAGTATGGCCACCGTCACAAGAGTTCCCTTCGTCGAGTGGGCTTGAGTAAATGTGTAGCCTAATTAGAATGCTAGCCGTGATCCGAGTTCGTCCTGCACTTTCTAGTAGGAACAATGGAATTCTGGCGCATTGTGAAACGACGCTTCTACTGCTTGAAATAATGTCGCATTTGCAGTGCATCGCTTTGGGTACATTAGAGAATGGGTAAGACGAGCCAGACAAAGGATGTTTGGAAAGAGACATCTGAAATTTTTGGTTGGTATCTTTTCGGGGTAAACAAGAAATGTCTCGATGCTGATGGCACACGTGGGTAAAAGATTGTGTGATGCCATATTATTAAACAGCTAGATTATCAAATTTAAACACTGAATCTAGTAACTTTTTCGTGTAAGTTCACTATATAATTAGTTTGTTTTTGTGTGCATAAGGAAACTGGGCCCAATCATAAACATATTTGACCGTGTATTAGTTTAGCTTTATGGCAAAAAATCATTTTTAATTGACACATATGTTGTGATATCAGGCCGAATGGCGTAATATTGGTTCATTTAATAGAGGTCAAATGGGTGCTGATAAGCGGGTTCGCGAGGCGATGACCTCGGCGAATTGTCGCAGTGCGCTGCTGTTTTCGCTTCCTCGGTACCAATTTCAAACCACGAAGGTAGTAGAAAGTATAGGCCCTTATAGTATATGAACGGTATGCAACCACATTTTTAATCATATAACCTTTTGACGGTCACGCATCAATGCAACTTAATTTGAGAAAAATAATCGGGGAGATTTAGTGCCTAATAATCTATGGAATTACAGGTTGTATTGGCAGTTATGATATCACTATCATCGCACCTATCTGCGTAAGTATACTTTCAGAACTTGTCCTGTGCCGAGAAAAGGTTGCTACGTACTTCATGTCCTAGAACTCCCAGTCCTGTAATCCTGCCATTGTTTGCGGGGGTTGCCGGCCGGAGCCGCACTGGGATTTGTTCAATTTGATTGTGGGGATGTTTACGCTCGTATCACAATTACCAGACGCTGAGCCTTCACGTGTTTGTATAAGAGAGAAAAGGATTGAGAGGAGGCGATTCCTATTTCACCTAATAATAAAATTATACGTTTATTTACGAACAATAAAATACATGACATTGCAATGAAAATAGGTCACTTTGCATGATATTATTGATATTATATAATAATGAAAGTCATATCACTATATGTACACAAAAAAACACAATCCTTCAGGATTTTAGTTTATTGTAGCTTTAGTTTCAGCTAAAACAAAGTCAAAAAAAGATAGCACCTGGTGAGTGAATTATAAGGTGCAGTCGAATGCTCGGTAGATGACCGAAGCAATTAATGGGAAAGAAATAGAAGTATAAAGTGTATATTCTAAACTACTTGTGTGTACTTAGCTTGTCTAATTTGATTGGCCGTTATTATAGGTACTTAATAATTCTAAAAGTAATCCATCTAGTACGACCAACGACCTTAGTCTCACAGTCAGGTCAGTAAGTCTTGTGTTGTTGGTACTAGACGACAATCTTACGGTGTCATATATAAATATAACTAATATACTATAAATATTTATATACGTAGAAAACATCCTTAACTCAGCCTTCCTTAACAAAAAAATGCCCTTACCCAGGATTCGAACCCGGGAGATCGTGCTTCGTTGGCACTGTTGGCAGGATTACCGACTAGGCTTAAAAATTACAAAAATAAATTAAATGGTCACGAAGGTTTACAAACAAAGTAATTGGCTGAAAATTGAACTGTGGAAATCGAATCGATAACCCGCTATATAGCAAGGTCACGGTAACGGTAGTTATTGCAGCATATCTCTACCTAATACTACATAGAAAATTTATTCGCAAAATGCCCACATCGGTTGCAAAGTTTGATGAACTATGGTCGAGATACTTCACATGCAGTTACCTAAAATCCCTACTTAAATAAATAAATGCGAAAGAACCCTAGCTGTCTGTCTGTCTGTTACCTCTTCACGCTTAAACTGCAGAATCGACATAGATTAAATTTGGTGTGGATAGTTTGAGGTCCGAGGAAGGACATAGGATAGTTTTTATTTTATCCATCATCATTATCTCACGCAGACGAAGTCGCAGGCAGAAGCTAATTATAATATAAAAGTAACCCCCGATGCATTTAATTTACCTAGCAGCAGGTTTTACTTTTCCCTACGGTTGGCTGTACTGTACAATATGGTCGTCGAATATGACACCTTGCTAGGTTACAAGTACAACACCCCCACCCACAGGTGCTTTCGCCAATTGTATGGAATCAATTGCGAAGTTTATCCTTTCAAGTAAATTAAAACACAAATGTTTGCAAACGTTAATGCTTTGGCAGTCATTCACAAATCTTACGGATCGCTTCGCTATTAGTAACCCAGTGTAATTCTGACCTTCGATTAATGCAGTCGTTATTAAACCAAGGATCGAATTATATTAAACGTAGGTAACCAGTCGAATACAAAATGTTTTATGAATAAATAGGCTAATATGTAGTCGGAACATACAGCATTTGCATATGTATTATAATATGTACACTACTTAAATACTATACGTATACGGTAAGGGGTCGACAACAGTCTAGTCTGCAATGTCACGCAACCCAAAATACTGATTGACAGGTGTATAAGCTGATTACGGCACATAAATATGCTGTAAGTAAAGCCCATCCACTCTTGATACTCTGTTATAGCTTGATTTTATTGGATGAAGATTAAACATGAAAATTGTTTATGAACTCATCTTGGATTAGACTGTGTTCTTCGTTGGTTAAATTGGCATTTAAACTCACTACTCTCATCTCACTAGCTTTGTGGTGCAACTTATTCGAGTAATTTGGTAACTACTTCTTTAGCAGTCTTTCCCTGAAATTTGTTTGTTCGTAAACTTCGTAATATGATCATAATCAATATATATGTAATGCCATACGACACCCATATTTTGTTACATCGATATCGATATGTCTACAAATCGACCATGTGACGAGCTTTAAAAAAAACTGAGGTAATGTCCCCTGAGCTTAACGTTGTATCCACTATATATGTATATTATGTATGCGGCTACGACTTTACAAGGTCACAGCGACAACCATTTATTAAAATACTGATTTGAATCGTTCGAATTAACTTAACTGCGGTATTTCATGTTGTTGACGTAATTAATAGGTTTATCATTGCTGTTTATATTTACGTTATGGTTTTCTCGATTACTGAAATGAAATGAGTTTTTAATATTTGGGGTAGGTTATGAAGTTGCGGTATAATTATATTTATACATATAGACCATATAGTTACCACGTTTCACGAAACTGTTAAACATGAGAATGTAGTGGTGGTCGAGTACCTACCTACATATTATTTATTATATACTTAGGTACATATTGTTATTGCATTTCTTATTAGTAAGAAATTATCTGTCAAATAAATCACAAGCACCGCAATGTGAAATTTAAAAGCTTGTTCTTGAAGAACGGTCCTATATAATTTACTACACTGCAAAAGAATCTGTAACATAAACAATTAGAGTCTGATTAAGCTAACTCTGCACAGATAGTGCAGTGGCACAGTGTGATAGTGTCACCATATACATGAATAATATATGAAACTATGAAGATATCTGAAATCAACAATATTTTTTTTTACCTACTATATTTAATATATACTTGTGGCAACGATGGGCCCAACATCCTCAATTATATCAATGTATGCCATTACATGATTGCAATTACGATAAAATTGTATTTAGGTGATATTCCGTCGAAACAAAATACACAGTAAAAAGGATGTACGGTCAATTAAATAAAATATTAGTTTATATGGGGCATTATCTATGAAAAGGGACCTTATTGTCGATGGCGCTTACGCCGCACAGCGTCGCGCGGCATTGTATTTATATCGGAGCATCGTTAATAATGGCGTAAGCGCCACCGACAATAAGGTCCGTTTTTATTGATAACGTCACATATAGAGGTTAGGTTTCGACGTTTTTCCTCTTGCAGGTAAACCGTATGTAAAACTTTCCAGTTTTAATAGTTGTACAATTTCTTAATCATAGGTTTTATTCCTGTCTGTCCATAACTTGGTTAATTCTATAGGGTCAGACAGGCATTCATGCTATGTTATGGTAGTTTTCATTTCCGTCGTCTCGTTCCATAAATAGCCTAAACAAACAGCCTATTTCCTGATTAGAGGATCAAGTAAGTAAAAATCTCTGCATGCCATTACGGGCTCATTCCGCATTCCACCAGTGTCTCTTAATTAATTTCATACCTATTTCTGAAAATAAATGTTAATAATTTTTTTTGTTGTCCATTACAAATCCTCAACATCAATATCGTCTTTTATCATTTTCAATTATTAGGTAGTCTACGTAGTCTAAGCTAACTCTGTATACGGACTTGTTAGCTACACATTAGATTTGCATGGTAAGTAACGCTATTATAACATCATAAAAAAATCGTATCTAACAAAAAATCTTTTATCAAAAACTTCTAGTTTGCACAACAGCAGAATGCTGATTTGGTTTGCAATTAAATAGTTTATTTTGCTGTGTAATTAATTAGGTTAGTATTTTCTTGCTGTCGTTTAAACAGTACCCTTTTCCTGTGCCAACAGCTTAAACGGACTACAGACGGGATCGGCATCAGATCATACATTTACCACCCTCGCTTTTGGCTCATGCGCCAAAACCTACCTTTTAGACACAAATTCTTTTCTGCGTAGGATTGTAACGCGCTATTAAATCTAGTAGGTAAGAGGTTGCATTAAGATTATTACCGCTCCTACTTTAGTAAAATGCTCTATGCACGCTTGGATAAGAGAAACCATGGCATTGCTATTGTGTATAATTGTATATAATAATAATTAATGGGCGGACGACGGATGCAATATACGTCAAAATCATGTTGTCTTATTTAAACCAATTTTAATTACGTATATCGTTTGACATGATTTTGACGTATCTTGCATCCGTCGTCCGCCCATTAATAATAATATTATATAATAATTTCAGCCTATATACGTCCCACTTCTGCACCGCACGCGTCGCACAGGCCTCCTCTCATGCGCGAGAGGGTTTGGGCTATAGTTGTGTATACTATTGAGTATATTACTACCTATATATAGTAAGTGGAACTACACGTCTCCTAGGCTTCAATTTAACAAAGTGCTTCTGCAACAAAATAAAGTGGTGTTATAATTCAATCAACTGTTGTTATGTTCCGGTGTTCGCGACGCTAGACAACAAACAAAACAGCTCCACATTCGGTATCTCTGTCCTTGTCCAACCCATTGTATGTCGATGCATGCATTGAATGATGCTACGTTATTTCAGATTTCTGACACGGATACGCGATGTTTTACCTCATTAATCATTGTTTGCATGAATATGAATAGAAAACCTTAGGAATTAATCGCAGATATTCTGAACTGAGGCGAAGTGGGCTATGCGGAGGTTATGGTGTTAGTTACAGACATGGCATGACTTGGAAACTACCGACATACCCATGATATTTATACCAAACTATACCAGGGGGCCTAGCCAAGATGACATAGACAAATGCCAAAAGAAAATTGAAAATCTATCAGGATGACAGATGCTACGAAAAGTTATTTAAGTTTCGATCAACGATTGTCATCATTATGCCATTGGTTATGCCCCCAGGAGTGAAGACAGCGGAGTATGCAGATATACTTCACAAGTAGAATAGCATAGCGCATGTTTTATGGGAAAACTATAGATATTTGGATCGTTGTGTCTCTACCTATGGGCTGTAAAAGTGAGCATGTAGCTATAACGGTAATCTTTCACAGAGGTTTAATGTCAATTTGGCGTAAATGGGTAAAACAGCTCATGAATTAGGTTGATAAACATCTTGCTTATTTATAAATGATATTAATTGTTAACATATCTAACATTTCCTGTTTCTATAGCCCATTCTTCATATCAGAGCAGAGTATGTAGGTACCTATAAACAAGATCAGCGAGGAAGATAATGTAGAGTTACCTCCACGATTAAGATCGATCCACGTTGAAGCGGTTAACGGTGTAACATTGCGAGCCCTTAACTAACCGCTTCCTCCGCTGGACGGAGACTACTTACAGTACTTACTTAACAAACAGTAAGTTCAGTTGCGACAGTCGCTCATCAAACGAAACTTGCTGAATTAATTAACACTCATCCGAAATTAATTGCAGTGTTGTAATGACGAGTTACTTAGTAGTTATTTCGCCATTATAACTATTTAGTGAGATTTTTTTATGTTTTTTTTTGTAAGTCCCCAATCCGCATTGGGCTAACGTGGGTACTATAGCCCAAGCCCTCTCGCGCATGAGAGATTGGTGTAGTATAAACTAATTGTAATATTTTTCAGTGACGCTTACATTTTAGTATGGTCTAAAGGTCTACAAATTAACTTATTTCTATCTTTACGATCGTAACAAGTGAAACTGATCCCACATACTTCTATAGAGGAATACCTAAATATTAGCGCTTTGTTTCACGATATATTATTGCCAATAACACAATTGCACAAATCTTTGAGCGGAACTCGTGATCGAATGTCTTTCACTGCCGCGCAGGCCATTCTGCTGCGTTAACAATGTTATCCGCACGGATCACTTCGTACAAACCGACCTTGTTATTTACTTTCATTATACGAGGGGCGTTCAAAATATTCTCGGTATTGATATCTTACAACCTCTTCTAAAATTTATTTCGTTACTGGCCGCTAAGGTTTATTCATTGACATTAAAAAAAAGTATAATTCGAAGCGAGATGTTCTTTTGTTTTTCTGCAATTGCTGAACAAACATGAACATCATGTGGGAATTGACAATGTTAACTAAATTAGAACATCGATGCGTGATAAAATTCTTGACAAAACAGGGTAAAAATCAAAAAACCATAAAAGAGGAAATGGATTGTGTTTACCGTGAGTCTGCTCCTTCTTTATCTACCATTCAAAAGTGGTCAAGCGAGTTTAAACGTGGAAGGGAGAGTGTTGAAGACGACCCTAGACCTGGCCGGCCTGTAGTAGCTACTTCACAAGAAAATATTGATAAAGTGGAAAAACTTATATTGGAAGATGGTCGAGTGAAGGTAAAATCTATAGCACAAGTAACCAATCTCTCTATTGGTACCGTACATGATATTATCCATGACCATCTTAATATGTCAAAAGTAAGTGCAAGATGGGTTCCGCGAATGCTGACTCGGCTTTAAAAAGATATGCGTGTAGCTTGTTGTTCCGATTTTATTGACCTGTGCGGTGAAAATCCTGATGAGGTGCTGCAAAGAATAGTTACTGGAGATGAAACCTGGGTTCATCATTATGACCCAGAGAGTAAACAAGAATTAGCGTATCGCCGGTCAGTTTCCTAATTCGTCAATTTTGCTGATTCAACAGTTTACCTTCTGGTCATTTTCACTAGGTTGACAATTTCGCTAGTGGGTCATTTTCCTAAACCTTCAGTTTACTCTTTCGCCAGTTTTGCTAGGCTTCAGTTTCGTAAATTTGCTAGTTTCCTTATGTGCTAATTTAATTATTCGTCAGTTTGGTCAAATGGTCATTTCCCCTAGATAATCGGTTTCTATATTCGCCAGTTTCACTAGTTGCCAGGGTCTTATAGTCGTGTTTCGGTGTATCAAATATACAAGGTGATTTCATTTAGCAAGAGACCATGCTTGATGCAGAATCAAAAGATGAACCTATTGATGGTTCATTGATGTTTCTAGTCACCTTATTAAATGTTATTTTAAAACTATTATCCGACACCATACAAAGTTATGTCATCTGCTATTCTCCTGTAGGTACAGTCACCTGCGAAATTATCTTCCAGAACAAATACTGTAAAAGTATCTTATTTAAGCAATCTCATTTGTAGAGCCATAAACGCGTGTCACATATTTTAGTGGCCTTTGTGCTTTGTTGTCGAAGATACTTTGTAATACTATTATTTTGTAAACGTAATTCTAATGATAAAGGTACTTATGCATGCAAACTAACTTTTGACCTTTGTAGAGATTACATTGCTACTTTTACGATATAAGTTATAATATTGGATTGTTGTATAAGGAAAGTAACGGATTAGTAAAATGACGAAATAGCAAAACTGACAACTTAAGATAATTGAGGAATAAGGAAGTTTGCGACTCAAGAAACTGGCTTAATAGGGGCTCTGACAATTTAGTGAAACTGGCAAAAAAGGAAATTGGCGAATTAAGAAACAGTCTAATCATTAAACTGTTGAATCAGCAAAATTGACGAATTAGGAAACTGACCGGCGATACGCTAATTCGTAAACAAGAGTCCATGCAGTGGCACATTAAGGGTTCAGCTCATCCCAAGAAGTTCAAGGTCATCCCTTCAGCTGGCAAGGTCATGGCCACGATATTTTGGGATTGTGAAGGAGTATTACTGATCGATTATAAAGAAAAAGGTGTAAATATCACAGGACAGTACTACGCTTACATTCTACGTCAATTAAAGGATGCAATCAAAGAAAAAAGGCGAGGAAAGTTAACCAAAGGTGTTATGCTTCTGCATGACAACGCCCCCGTCCATACTGCTCATATTGCCAAGGCAGCTATTGTTGAATGTGGGTTTGAAACTGTTACTCACCCACCGTATAGTCCGGACTTAGCCCCCAGCGACTTCTTTTTGTTCCCCAATCTTAAAAAGGATCTGCGTGGAAATAAATTTTCCGATGATGAAGCATTGAAGGCGGCAGTGGAGGAGCATTTTTACACCAAAGATAAAAAATATTTTTATGCAGGATTAAAAAAAATAATTGATCGATCTTTTAAGTGTATGAACATAGGGGGGGAGTATATTGAAAAATAAAAATATCAAACTTTTCGTACTTGTTTGTTTTCATTCTCATACCGAGAATATTTTGAACACCCCTCGTATGGAGCAGTGTACGATTCGTTACGGAACAGAAATAGCAAGGCTTTCAAACCTATGTCAAGTTAGGTTGATTTAATAACTGTTCGAATATTTTAAGATCATAGATAGCACATTCGTTAATCTTCTGAATGTCAAAGATTCAAATCACACAGAGGGAAAACTGCGTGGTGCTGACTTGCTGAGGCTAGGCTAGAGGCTAGGCCCTGCCGTATGGAAGACGCTATAAGTATATTATACTGTGTATCTACTTCTTACGAAAACATCTTTATCGTAAGAAAAACCGAGTGAAATTAAATTTAGAGAAACTAAACAACTTACTTACTAAAGCTGCATTAATAGTAGGTAGTAGCAGTGTTGGCCGAAACGTTAATGCAATTGACTATTTGTGACCATTAACTATTATAAATAGAACCGTAAACTGTAACCGTCCGTTACGGTTTACGGTTCAATTTGTACTGGTTAACCACTGGTGACCATTAGGTCAATTGCAATTAACGTTCGGCCACCACTGGGTAGTAGTGACTGCTAGCCATTACTAAAGCCACTTTACCTCTAGTACCACATAGATGGCAAACAAGCATACGGGCCGCCTGATGGTAAGCAGTCACCATAGCCTATGGACGCCTGCAACTCCAGAGGTGTTACATGCGCGTTGCTCTAGTACCTCTACCTAGACTACTGTCCTGTACGATATTACTATATCGTGCAGGAACATAGTGCTGCTTTCGAGTTGCACCGACGGCCAGACCAGACGGCAGCGAGCGCGTTTGCGCAACCAGCTTGCGTCAGGGCGCGGCCCTGGTTCGGACTTGGGCCTCTCTACTTTATGCATATTTATTTGAGCCGTTCTAAGCCACTTTGGCGTTTATCTAGAGGGTTACTGACGTAAAGATGCAACGTTAGTCGTTAAAACATATTTGTTTCCAGTGGATGTAAGCTGAATGCTTCGTTTTGGATCCTTTAATCCTTGACATTTAGCCATTTCCTCATTATGTGTCGGATTAACTCGTGATGCGCAGGTAAGGAACGATAATTCGGTTGATGAATTAAGTATACTTGAATCCTTGGGTCAGCAGGTCAAGATCCATGTGTGCTACATTAATTGTTTATACAACAAGGCGCTGTTTTATTTACATTATACAATGACTGCAAAATTAAGCAATATTATTATTTATCGCTAAGAGCACAACATTTCGGTTTCGTCGCAACATTAACATGAAGTTGTTTAGCCGTGACGAGATAGGAACAACAGTAGGTATTTGATTAATTGTTTACCTACTACTTATAGCAAAGAGCGCATAGTTGGCAGCGCCGCTGTGCATTCTGCGCCGGCGACAGAGGCGGAAGCGCTTTACTGACCCACTTGCTCTTCTGCTTAGCGTGCGCAGTCATATGCTACGAAATCGAATCATTTTAGGTTAAATTTTACATATGCGAATGCATTCCAAGTTCGTAATGCGTGTGAATCACGTGTAAGAACGCGCATTGGTTATATCCGTATTCTGTCTAGTCGGAGTTATTGTTTGATTTCTGAAGTGTAAAACGCTTGCAATAATGTTGATTTTTAGGCGATTATGTAAGTATAACAAGTTTCTGATGATATGTCACTATGCAACAACATTGTCTAAATGATAAATATTAGTGAGCTAGATAGCGACGGATCCTTCATAATATAGCCAATGATGCCATAAACGCGACTAATAATAAATGATGTACCGATGTAATGTAAAAATATTACCAGTAAGTACGTACGGTACGTACCGTCTTATTTCTTAATAACAAAAGGATAAAAGAAGTGCAAATGTTTTGGTGAGTTTTAATTCAGAAAAAAAATCTAGTCTTGTTTATTTATGGCACATCTCAAAGATCTTAAGCATCATTTTCATCCTCTTGTTTAAGTGTAAATACTAATAACCGCTATAAGTACTAAGATACATTTCCTAAACAATGCAATGATTTATTTTGATGAAAGGGTTTGCAGACTCGCTCCCGTCTTTGCCGAGGCCGAGGGGCCGAAGGGCGATCCGATTATTGGGTGCCAATTGATTTAAATAGGTGCGATGACTGATGATAGAGGGCGGACTATCTTTACAGATGGGGGAGCGCAAGCTGAAGATTTATTCGATAATCTTGTTTCGTTTTGATATTGAATTACTCGTGTATGAATAATACCTATATTATTCATACACGGTAATTCAATATCATTCTGTCACGTTCTGGACGGATCAAACGACGGCCAAAGATAGAGGACCTTAAAAGCTACCATTTGAAGTTTGATCCCCAAGTAGCTTCAGCGAAAATAATTGGATCGGACAATATTGACAAAAGCAGGGCATTATATCGAATATAATTTCCCAAATCTTATCCAGTTCCAGCCTATTTACCTAAATTAATTAAAATACCGAATAATAGTAGCTCTGAATGAGATATAGATTGATATTTTGGTGTGTATTTATAAAAAAACGAGCCAAGTTTTATCTCATTTTACAAATGGACTTTATAGCTACAGCAACTTCATGCTTTAACGAATTATTCATCGAGCAATCCGGAAAAGTTAAAAGGGAAGTCGCCGAAGTCGGAGAAGGAAACTTCGGCCGCTAACAAAAAATTTAGGCAGGGACAGATATTCTGAATTAAGCAAATAAATCACCTTTTTACCCGCTTTCCGGACAATCGTTAATGGTAAACCCTTCAGCCACTTCCACTTACATTAAAATAGGTATCCCTTCTGTGAATAAAGTGTTCGGCTATCTAATACATAGGTATCTACCTAAGATGTTCTAAATGTAAATAAGTAAATAAAATACTATAGTGGTGGTAGAACTGGTAGCAGTGGTAGATTGAGTTAGGATCGTAACAAGATATTGCATTGTGATGAACTAACAAAGTAAGCCAATTCAATGAATCAAAGTTGCGACCTTGGTATGTAAAGGTGCAACGTACGCGGAAGATATGCTTTTGACGTGAATGACATAAGCATTGGAATTACTTAGGTTGTTATAATAAAAACATGCAACGGGTTGCACTCCGGGAGTGCCGGCAGAAGTGAAAACTCAATGACATTGTAACCGATAACTACAGAAATATCTACATTTCACCCGAGCGAAGCCGGGTTTTCATCTAGTATATTTAACACTTTAAACTCTCGCGTTTTGTAAACATATTTAATTACAATTCGCGGTAGACCCGTTTGTGTAATTAAATATATTTAGTATATTTATAAAGTACTCACTCATTTTCTCAGTACCATGCAGTCACAGTCGCAGTCGTGTGAATAAATACACATGTATCCTTAATATTTGTATCATTCAAACGCTTTTTTAACGCGCGTTGAAAAAGCTGCCATGCGAATATAGATCAGTCAAATCTTACAAAAAAATCTCCTAAAAAAAACATTGCGTGATGTAACTGATGTAGTTCTATATTTTTGTGTATGTTGTTTGGAGTCCTTGGAGAAATGTAACACTGTGTTTTGCAAGCAAAAAAAAGTTGTGCTCCATTCGTAATTTGCAAAAAACTGCAAAAATTTCGGACTTTTTTCAGTTTTTGGACTTTTATTATAAAACTATGGGTTTTTGGTCAAAGCTTGCTATGTAATGTTGAAAGAACATTAAATTTGGAACAATTTAAGCCCATTTACAGCGCCGTATGTCAAATAGTTCATGAGATATGGAATTTTAATGGCTCCTCTACACGATGGGTCAGCGCCGGCCACTCCAAGGCCACGCAGCCATGCGGTAGAATGAGATAGCAATATCACTTGCTCCCTCTAACTAAAAAAGGGTATTTTTAACAAGCTTTTATTAGGTCGACCTGTATGTAACTAACTATGTAATGGAATCTAAGGTAACCAATTTAACCATCTTCCAAGGATCGTAGCGTCATGAAAATTGGCAGCTGTATGTAGTTCTGATGACAATACAATAATATGGTACTATCGAACTGATCTGATGATGGAGACAGGAGGTGGCCATATGAACTCTCGACCTGTATGTAACTAACATGTAATGGAATCTAAGGTAACTAATTTAACCATCTTCCAAGGATCGTAGCGTCATGAAAATTGGCAGCTGTATGTAGTTCTGATGACAGTACAATAATATGGTACTGTCGAACTGATCTGATGATGGAGACAGGAGGTGGCCATATGAACTCTCGACCTGTATGTAACTAACATGTAATGGAATCTAAGGTTACTAATTGAACCATCTTCCAAGGATCGTAGCGTCATGAAAATTGGCAGCTGTATGTAGTTCTGATGACAGTACAATAATATGGTACTGTCGAACTGATCTGATGATGGAGACAGGAGGTGGCCATAGGAACTCTGTGATGAAACAACGCAATCTAATTGTGTTAGGGGTTTTTAGAATTGTCTCGATGAATATTAGTTGTCTGTCGTAAGAAAAGTACAGTCAGCGATAAAAGCTTGTACCAAAAATTAAATTTTTGCCAAAAACTTATTTTCCTTAGAATGAAATTTTTCGTTTTTCCTATATATCAGGACAAATATCGGCACAACCGCTCATGCTATGAGATATATTGGGTGAATAAAGTTGTAGCAAATTTAATTACCTTTCATTTAAAAATTACACATAGTTTTATAATAAAGTAAAGTAAATTCTTTATTTGCATTAAATGTGCAAAAACTGAAAAAGTCCGAAGTTTTTGCAGTTTTTTGCAAATTACGAAGGGAGCACAACTTTTTTTTGCTTGCAAAACATAGTTTTACATTCCTCCAAGGACTCCAAACAACATACACAAAAATATAGAACTACATCATGCAATGTTTTTTTATTGTAAGATTTGACTGATCTAATAGGGCTTTACGCTTGTTTAAAATTCGAATAGACATTGTAAAGTTACCTTGCCGACCTTGCATCTAAATATATTTGGTCATGGTATTTTGAGTCTTATTCACCAGTACTAGAGTTCACTTTTATTAGCGATTTCATCAAGATGTAGCTTTATTGAATTATGTCATTGAGTGGCCCTTACGGTCCTTACACTCTCAAGTTTATAATTTTTTCCCCATCTCAAAAAGTGCCCAGTGCCGCTAAAGAAGTTTTCACTTCAATAATTGCTACAAATTAGGTACCTACACCTACCAAGTACTTTCCTATAACTTGAACTAGTTGACTTCAACATGCGTACCTATTATCATTTATCATTAGAGATTACACAAACTTAACAAGTTCAGCTAAAGCTATGCGCTTGGTCAGCATTGTAAATAATAGGTAACTCTATTAACTCTGAACAACTGAACTATCCTCGTAAGTAATTTGCAAAACACTAGCAAACACAAAAACACTAGCCTTTTGGTGGAGGAAAACATAAAAATACTAGCTACAACACTTAATTTGTCTGGGTCTGTAGGACAAATCAGTAGCATTCAGGAAAAGCGGCCAAGTGCGAGTCGGACTCGCCCATGAAGGGTTCCGTATTTAGGCGATTTATGACGTATTAAAAAAAAACTACTTACTAGATCTCGTTCAAACCAATTTTCGGTGGAAGTTTACACGGTAATGTACATCATATATTTTATTTTAGTTTTATCATTCTGTTATTTTAGAACTTGGGGGGGGGGGGGGGGGACACATTTTACCACTTTGGAAGTGTCTCTCGCGCAAACTATTCAGTTTAGAAAAAAATGATATTAGAAACCTCAATATCATTTTTGAAGACCTATCCATACACGTATAGGTTTGATGAAAAAAAAAATTTTTTTTGAGTCTCAGTTCTAAGTATAGGAAATTAGGAAACCCCAAAAATGTATTGTTTTTTTTTCTGTGTGAAAATCTTAATGCGGTTCACAGAAAGCCCTTGCTACACGGTCGCCAACAAGCCTTCTAACCGTCTAACCTTGGTCTGCCCTTGGTCAGTTTTGGTCTAATTTTGTTGGAAACAACTGTCTACACGGTCCGTCCAGACCAAGGCCACGAGGTCTGAGGGGCTTGTCGGCGACCGTGTAGCAAGGGCTGAATACATCTACTTACCAAGTTTCAACAGTATAGTTCTTATAGTTTCGGAGAAAAGTGACTGTGACATACACGGACAGACGGACAGACAGACAGACAGACAGACAGACATGACGAATCTATAAGGGTTCCGTTTTTTGCCATTTGGCTACGGAACCCTAAAAACGGTGGTTATTTAAATTGGACCTTAGCTTATTGTAAGATGTTACAAGGAAATTTAAGTGCGCTATAAGATGAGGACTAAAATTTGCAGCTGGACATGATAATAATACATATTTCAATAAAAACTTTATTAGGGATTGTAATGTTGTTATTTGGGACATTATAAAAGTAAGGTTGATATAACAAAAGGACAAAAAATAAATTTATGAAAAGCTCCACATCACAATCAGCAGACTGATTAAAATAACTCAGAAGAGATTAGCAATTTTAATAACAAAGCTTCCGTGAGACGAAGATATATTAGATATATTTTAAGTCAAAAATTGTTTGACAAATTTAAATTTCGACTTAAAATACTGAGTGATCTTGTTTTAATACCTTAGTATATAAATTTAATAGTAGTTTATGCAACAGTGATATAATAAGGGTTCTTAAAATTCAAGGGTCGAAGTTACAAAACGAGACGTAGTCGAGTTTTGTAAAAAAAGACCCGAAAATTTTAAGAACCAATTATGAGCTGTTGCATACATTACTTTTTCTATGACAGCTGCAGCAAAAAAAAAAAAAAAAAAAAAAAAAAAAAAAAAAAAAAAAAAAAAAAAAGAGTTATTATTAAAAAAAAACAGATTATTAAAAAAAAAGAGGTATTATTAAAAATAAAGAGTTATTATTAAAAAAAAGAGTTATTATTAAAAAAAAGAGTTATTATTTAAAAAAAATTGAGTTATTATTAAAAAAAAAAAAGAGTTATTATTGTAAATGAAAACATACCTCTTTCAATCAAGATGATCGGAACTTGTATCTTTAAAAAAAATAAAGCAGTTGTATTATACTCATAAGATGACTGCTAGCAGTCATCTTATGAGCCTATAGACAAAGCATTCAAATGACATTGCTTTAGATATCACTGTCAGTCATTTAATTGACACATTTAAGTGCTGGAGTAGAAAAAAAGTATTAATAACCCACAAGAGAACCAATGGCGGATTAACATATTTTGGTACCCAAGAAGGTGTAGAAATATGTACACCATGGTGCCCCCATCCTCCTGGAGTCATCTATGAGATTAAATTGATTCCTAAGATTTTGGTGTTCCTCTAGCTAGACTTGGTGTCCTAATCAAGTACCAAAGTGTGCACTTATCGGTTAATCCGGCACTACAGAAGATCACATTTCACATACAGTGAAATTTTACCAAACAATATGTTACATACCTGCCTACTTTCCCTAGGCTGGGTAGTATTCTTGTCAATATGGTGTCCTAGCTATAATTTAACATTCATTGCAGTCCTGATAAACTCAAACTAACACCAACAAATTCATTGTTTGGTTCTAAATTGGAAGCTGCTCTACTTTCATCAACTTCTACCATACCTATTTTCCTAAAGTAATTGAAAAAAATGTAGTATGTTTTGCGTTTATGGGACATAACAGCATTTATTCATATTCATATTTATTATTAATAATGTACACATACATTACACGTCAAATATACAATCGGTGAAATAATAACTAAGCAATATTACATCAATAAAATTACTCATGAAAATTATTCTATATAAACATTGATGAAATGTTCAGTCAACATCATAGGTCAGAGCAGAATTTTCCTTTTCCACAACAAGACGAATCAGCTGTGATTGCCAAACACGGGCAGAGAACGAAAATAACAAAATCAATACCCACGTGATGGCGTGTTACCATTTTTTACTTGCTCCCGTAATTATATAAACCGGTTTTATCCGTAAGCTTGCTCCTTTTCTTTTCGTTTTTGACAAGACTAGACAGACAGCGAAATTTTCTGATCCCGAAATAAATATGCAACAGCAAGATGCTTGCATATTTAAAGAACAGTGTCAACCTAAACAGAGTTCTTATTGCAATTAAAATGTCGCAAATTAGGTGGAATGAGAGGTATTTACTTACGTTCTATGATGGAAATGCAATCCTGGTGAAATGGGTACAGAACAATGATGAGGACTCCGCTGTTTCCTTTGTCAGAGAAAGGCAATGAACGTCACCCAAAATCTATAAATGCACTATATTAATAATTCTTCAATCCGATTTTCACAAACACAGGTAATAAAGAAGAATAAACAAATCAAGGTTCACTTGTCAATAAAATCTGTCAACAAAATATTTAGAACGAATCGACTCGGAACACTCGCACAAGCGAGTACAAAATTCTACTGGTGGAGGTGGCGTTTCGTAAGTTTTGGTTGGCTGGCTTGTAGAATGTTGTCAGCGGTGTGAAGTTATCCGAGAACCATAAACGCCAATCCATCAGCTGATTTAGCAAAACTAGTGGCATCTCTGTTTATGGTAAATATTGAATGATGCCTAACGCAAATCACAGATGGCTAGCTGGAGCACTGACTCGGTGGCAATGGCACTAGTAAGTGATCTTATTTATTGTATATAGGTGGCGCTGATCTACAATGCGGTAAGAGGTATGAACTACTTGATTCTAATCTAGACAACAAGATGGCGCTGTAATTTCCTTGACTGAAAATGACCACGGTAAGTATTTTTTTTATTAGAAATATTTATATTGTAAAGAGAAAATATTATTATTTTGCAATGATCATCAAAACCATTCTTTTTGAGTTAAGAATGTTCAAAGATCTGTTATTTAAAAATCTGTATAAATTGTATAACATAATAATATTAATATTTATAGCTATGAGATATTTTATACATATATATGTAATTTATATGTACACATATATGTTAAAGAAATTATGAAAACTAATAAAGTTACTGATGCAATATTTCGTTCAAGTGAATATGTGGCCTCTTGGTCTAGGGGTATGATTCCTGCTTTGGGTGCAGGAGGTCCCGGGTTCAAATCCCGGAGGGGCCCGCTTTTTTGAATTTTTGGAATAGAGAAACTATGAATGATCTATAAATTCCCTTACCAATTTTTAGTATTTTTTAGTCAGTTTTTAGTAGATTAGCCGAACATCGTTTCGCAGAGTGGTTTATTCGACCACGACCAAAGTTTGGTAGACTCTCGCTTCTCTGTAAATTAAATTAGGGTTATTATCTATATATATAAATGCAAGTGTCCTGACTGACTGACTGACTGATTCATCAACGCAGAGCCGAAACTACAAAAGCTAGAAAGTTGAAATTTGCACACTAGGTTGAATTTATAAAGTGTACAAGAGATAAGAAGCGATTTTGAAAAATTCAACCCCTAAGGGGGTTAAAAAGGGGATGAAAGGTTGTATGGGGTGCAAGTTTTATTTTAAGCTAGGAATTTGAAACTTTGTAAAAATGTACTATATTAAAAAACAAGAAAACTAATTTCTACGTTTTCGAAAATTCATCCCCCAAGGTGAAAAAGGGGTTGAAAGTTTGTATGGATATCAAATATTTTTGGGAGTGTTGGACTTGAAACTTTGTATATGGAGATATTATTATAAGACGGGAAAAGTAATTTCAGCGTTTTTGAAAATTCATCCCCTAACAGGGTTAAAAAGGGGTTGAAAGTTTGAACCCATTACAAATGCTTTGAAACTTCTTAGAAAGACATAATAGCCGATGACAAAAAAAAGGAATTGCGACGTTTTAGGTAATTCAATCCCTAAGGGGGTAAAAAAGGGGATGAAACTTTGTCCTGGGGTGCAAATTTTATTTTACGCTAGGACCTTGAAACTTCGTAAAAAGGTACTAAATTAAAAAACAAGAAAACTAATTTCTGCGTTTTCGAAAATTCATCCCCCAAGGTGGTGAAAAAGGGGTTGAAAGTTTGTATGGAGATCAAATATTTTTGAGAGTGTTGGACTTGAAACTTTGTATATGGGGATATTATTATAAGACGGGAAAAGTAATTTCAGCGTTTTTGAAAATTCATCCCCCAAGGTGGTGAAAAAGGGGTTGAAAGTTTGTATGGAGATCAAATATTTTTGTGAGTGTTGGACTTGAAACTTTGTATATGGGGATATTATTATAAGACGGGAAAAGTAATTTCAGCGTTTTTGAAAATTCATCCCCTAACAGGGTTAAAAAGGGGTTAATAGTTTGAATCCATTACAAATGCTTTGAAACTTCTTAGAAAGACATAATAGCCGATGACAAAAAACAGGACTTGCGACGTTTCAGGTAATTCAACCCCTAAGGTGGTAAAAAAGGGGATGAAACTTTGTCCTGGGGTGCAAATTTTATTTTAAGCTAGGACCTTAAAACTTCGTAAAAAGGTAATTAATTAAAAAAACAAGAAAACTAATTTCAGCGTTTTTAAAACTTCATCCGCCGAGGTGGTAAAAACGGGGTTGAAAGTTTGTACGGAGATCAAATATTTTTGAGAGTGCGGGACTTGAATCTTTGTATTTTGGGATATTATTAGAAGACAGGAAAAGTTATTTCAGCGTTTTGTAAAATTCATCCCCTAACAGGGTTAAAAGGGGGTTGAAAGTTTGTATGGAGTTCAAATTTTATTTTAAGTTAGGAACTGGAAACTTCGTAAAAATATATGTTATTAAAATACAAGAAAACTAATTTCAGCGTTTTTGAATTATCATCCCCTAAGGTGGTAAAAAGGGGGTTGAAAGTTTGTATGGATATCAAACATTTTTTCGAACGCGGGACTTGAATCTTTGTATTTCGGGATATTATTAAAATACAGGAAAAATAGTTTCAGCGTTTTGTAGAATTCATCCCCCAACAGGGTTAAAAAGGGGTTGAAAGTTTTAATCCATTACAAATGCTTTGAAACTTCTTAGAAAGGCATAATAGCCGATTACAAAAAAAAGTAATTGCTACGTTTTTGGAAATTCAACCCCTAAGGGGGATAAAAGAGGATGAAAGTTCGTCTTAGGGTGCAAATTTTATTTTAAGCTAGGAACTTGAAACTTTGCAAAAAGGTATTAAATTAAGATACAAGAAAACCAATTTCAGCGTTTTTGAAAATTCATCCCCTAAGGTGGTGAAAAAGGGGTTGGAAGTTTGTATGGATATCAAACATTTTTTCGAACGCGTGACTTGAATCTTTCTATTTGAGGATATTATTAGAAGACAGGAAAAGTTATTTTAGCGTTTTGTAAAATTCATCCTCTAACAGGGTTAAAACAGGGGGTTGAAAGTTTGTATAGGGTTCAAATTTTATTTAAAGCTACAAACTTGAAACTTCGTAAAAATGTATTTTATCAAAAGAGAAGAAAACTAATTTCAGAGATTTTGATAATTCATCCCCCGAGGTGGTGAAAAAGGGGTTGAAAATTTGTTTGGAGGCCAAACATTTTTTTGAGTGCGGGACTTGAATCGTTGTATAAAGGCATATTATTAGAATACAAGAAAAATAATTTCAGCTTTTAAAAAATCATCCCCTAAAATGATTAAAAAGGGGTTGAAAGTTTGTATAGGGTTCAAATTTTATTTAAAGCTAGGAACTTCAAACTTCGTAAATAGGTAGTTAGGTAGTAGGTTTTATTAAATAGAGGACATGAAAATCTTCTAAGGGGGTTTAGAGGGATTATATCGAGGTCAATTTTATTCAGTTAGGGGCTTGAAACTTCGTAGGTTGTGAAAGACAAAGTCTCATGCGTTGTATAATATTAATAATTAACAAATGATTAACCGTCCTACCGCAATCACTTGCTGCACAATGTTCTAAGCTAATGTAGAATATATAACCACCAATATACAAATCCACGCGTACGAAGTCGCGGGCAACAGCTAGTACATAATATGTACCCAGTGTATGTACCTATTTGAAGAATTTCATTTGGCAGGGACAACGCTAAGAAGATGTTGATGACCACATTTTTTATTTAAGTCTCTGTCGTGTTTGAAAAGCGTTGCATGCCCTGGTTGTAATGTTTTTCTCTTTTCAGAAATTTCCGTTCACTGTTTCAGAATAATTAAAAACCGGTAAGTGCACGCTATTGCATCATCAAAATCAACTTACAAATAATAAATAAAGAGAGGGAGAGAGAGTCCATTAGGTCCAGGAAATTCATTCCCATAAGCCGTTATATAATATACTAAAAAGCCACAAATTAATAAAAACTTTAATAAATACCTACTATGGAGAAAACGTGAAATTTTATTCACGATTTTCTATCTCGCCCATCAGTCTTACAGCAATGTCTTCATATACAGTATTATGATCCTTAAATGTAGCAGGACTGATTGGCCAGATAGTAAAATGTGAATTAAAGTTCACGTTTTCTCCATAGTAAATGTATGGAAATAGTTTTCTTTGAGTTGTGGCTTTTTAGTACATTACCGTAAGTTGACCCCAAAGAAACTATTGATACTGGATAGGAATGAAATCGATTGGCATACAAAAATAGCATGTGAAAAATAAAAGTTTTAATTTTCATACAACAAATTGTATGGGAAAAGTTTTCCTCGATTTGTGGCTTTTCTAGCCTGAAATTTTTTTTTGGTTCCATACAAGCTTTTGATCCTCAATAGGATTTTTTTTTGTCAAAAATGACCTTTTTCTCGCACCCTGTATGTTTTTTTTAAATCTGGTAAAGCCAATCTTCATTAATTTGAAATCGAGGGAAGCTCTTCTAAGACCGTTTTCTCGTAGCAGCACGGGATCTGGTAGCTGCCCTCACTGACCCAAAAAGAAAATCCACCCTGTATAATAAATCAGATCGATTTTCAATCACGTTTTTTGAGATAGCTGACTACTATAGGTGTAGGTACCTACAACCCTAATAGGCTAATAATTACACAAAAATAGGTAAGTAAGTATTTCAGTCTTTAAAGGATAAGTAGAACAAACTTTTGTTCTATCCTTTGATTTTGTCGTTTTGACCGTGGCAAAACGTGATTGGTAAAATTCGGTTGTCAAAAAATTGTAGTTTGAAAATTGAAAATGTTGGTATTTTTTAAGTAGGTACCTACCTATATTTTGAGTTTAGGGTCAATTTTGCATTTCACTCTGCAAAGTTAATTTATCTTCGCAACGCTCGTTTTTGGCTCGCTTATTTGGGTGTCAAACTGTCAAATTGTCAATATTTAGTATAAGGGTTCTAAAACTTTTAAATGAATTTAATTTTAACTTAAAATGTATTCGTTGGGTTAAAGTTTTTATTTTGTACTAAGTAGTAAGTAGTTCCTATAACTTCCTATATCAGTGCTTGCGCTACTTTTGTTACGTATTCACCTACTTACTTAAACAAATTCGGCGCTCACACGTTTTGTGACTATGTATATTACATTTGTAGAATTACGTGCTAAAATTACTCATACGGTACTATTTCACCGTTGTCAATGTAAGTTGTAATTTGTAAAACAGGAACGTGTGCTTCGGCTCGTATTCCAAACTACCGTCTCGTCCGTCTCCTCGAGTTAGCGAAACCATGAAATTGTGGCACACTTGAAAGCCGAAACGGCATTAACAAACAGAATTTTATCGCTGGTTCCGCGTGTTGTTCGGCTCTACCACTGATTACATTATATAATAGAGCAGAACAGATACACCACTCTCATAGTTAACATTAATTAGTATAGTTAATTAACTATCCATTTAATTACTATCTATCGTTAGTTATTATTTAATAACTACTCTATCACTTTGGCAAGTGGTAGTAAAGTAAACTTTAATTATATATGACGGGTGCTTAAATTATTGTTTACTGCATCGCGATGGCGCGCTACAATTATACCCAATCTGTTACCTATACATTGAATTTTCCAGATTCCACTCCATTCCTTTTTCATTTTCCCATTATTCAATCTGCTTCTTCGTATTTAACGAGATACAGTATCTTCTATTTAAAATAACGTGGCATGTCTGGTCTGCTATAAACTATTACGCAATCTATGGCTCTACCATCGCCTTATTCGCAGTCTCAGCGTGCAGCACACGTGCCACAGTTTGCCAAACGCTAACTACAAATAGACTTATATCATTTCAGCCACGCAATTCGCTGATAGGTAATTATAAATTACATACAATCGCACACGCAGGGGCGTTGTTACAATCGCTTAATAAAAACTTTTTACAAAAAAAAGAAAACCGACTTCAAAAAGGATGAAATAAAATATTAAGTCGGTGCCAAGCCAAATTTTGTTGCATACCATGATTTTGGTGCGTTGTACGTTGGATTGTCTTACACGACGACAATGAACGTACTTTCTGTAGGTACAGTTGACGTTAAAAATATGTTTACACTTTTCGCCTTATTACAAAGGAGTAAGGTGCAAAAGTGTAAACATATCTTTGACGTCGACTGTACCTAAGAACACACGATCAAACCTACTTGGCGCAGTCCGTACCATGTTTGTCGGCACATAGTGTAAATCCAATGCATTTTTTTGCCGTCGTATTTTTTAAAGAACATTTCTTACAAATGTGTGGGATTGGGACTGAGTTATTTCCCGTCCCTTATCCAGAGGACTACATTTCAAAATATAAAACAATTCAAGGAATTTACCTTTTTGCCAAATTTCACCTAAAGCAGTTCAGTTGTTTAGCCATGAAAAGGCGACAAAGAGGCAGACAGAATTACTTGCACATTTACAATAGTTATTATTAGTACAGTTCTAATGGGATTTATAGCCATAAAGCTGATTATTTTTGACTGGTATTGTTACTACTTGGCTTGGCACCGACTTCAAACATATCAGTTGGTAACGCATAGACTTCAAAAAGGATAATATTTTATGTCATCCTTTTTGAAGTCGGTTTTCTTTTTTTTGTAAAAAGTTTTTGTTTTTCAATTTTTAGTTTTAACGCATTGTTAAGAGCGCGACGCATGAATGAAAAACAAGATCACGTTTAACATTAAATTCGTGTACCTATTACTTTAATAAATATGTAATCAGGAATTTTCTCGAGTCCATCTGGGAAATTATAATTCCTGTCACTATCACTACACTAAATCCATCCTCCGCCCCGCCACTGACCCAATCCCTCAACCCCCCCGATCACTCAACCTCACAGCGCATCAACCCCTGATCCAGAAACCCCTCGACCCTGAAGCAACAGCCCTTCAACCGCCAGTCCCCGACCCCTTAATCCCTAACCCTAACCCCCGATCAGTAGCCTTACCAGCATACCACGAGTTTGACATTAATATATTCGCTAGCGTGTGTGTAACTTACTTTCTTTGCATCTCGCTCGTACTGGCATATTAGTGCGAGCGAGATGCATAAAACGTAAGTTACGAAGACGTTAATAGCGAATATGTCAATGCCAAACTTGTGATATGGCTACTGATCAGGGGTAGTGTCGAACTCATGGTAAGGCTACAGTCTCACTACCTCAAATTGGTGGTTTTCCGAAGCAAATGCTCGAGTTACTTTAGGAAACACCGAAATCACTTTACACGTGCCTTTAAAAACTGAGGAGTTCCCTCAATTCCTCATGGATTTCATCATCAGACCAGAACCAAAAATAATACGGAAACAACTTGGAGGTAACTTCTTTCAAACAAAAAAAGAATTACTCAAATCGGATCACAGGTGCGATTAATCGCTGAACATACTACATTTTTAAAAATCATCATCATTATCATCAAAACAATCATCATCATCAGGTCTACTTCATCAAATTGGTAGTTTTCGGGAGAAAATGCTCGAGTTGCTTAAGAAAACACCCAAATCACCATGCATGTGCCTTTAAAAATTGAGGAGTTCCCTCAATTCCTCATGGATCCCATCATCAGAACAGAACAAAATTAATATGGGACCAACTTGGAGGTAGTTCCTTTCAAACAAAAAAAGAATTACTCAAATCGGACCACGGATGTCGGAGTAATCGGTGAACGTACATAAAAAAAAAATAAAAAAATAGCCTAACCCGAATACAGAACCTCCTCCTTCTATGAAATTGAAGTCGGTTAAAAAAGCCAACGCGTTTGGCGCTCAGGAAAACCAGCACATGTATCATAAGCGATACATAGTTCTTACAGATCTTAAGTTACATTGGTGCATCTCATTGTTCAAATCGCCTGCGTTTTGTAAGAAATGGGAATCCATGGCCAGGAGCGCCCAAGTAGGAAGCGCCGCGTGCGTTGCGTTACTTCAACAGAACAACATGCTAATCAATCAACTGCAAATATTGTGTAACTGATATTGTTTACATAGGTAAGGCTGAGGAAACTTGCGCCTCTGAAGTAAAAAGTTAACGCAAAAGACGCGTAGATCGGCCTCGGAGAGCACTTAACAACAAAGTTGTAATACCGATTCAGAATCCGCTTAGTCGCCAAAATAAGCGGATTCTGCTGCAGGCATGCTAGCCGGTATCCATCATGTATCACAATCAATTAGGTACATCACAATTTTTATTTTACCGGAGGTACCTAGTTACCTACTATGTACTATGTGGGTAATCCATTCACATTAATTAATTACTCGTTATCAAACAATAGGCACACATTTAAAGTTTAGGTCAGTAGTAGAAACTACTACTACTTCTCGTAAGTCGTACCAGGGATGTTGCGAATATCCGCATCCGCATCCGCAACCGCGGAACTTCCGCATTATTTTCAACATCCGCATCCGCATCCGCATCCGCATAAAATCGATGCGGATTTAATGCGGATGCGGATGTGGAACAGGTCGGTACAGGAACGTCTTAGCATGCTAGACTGCTAGGTAATTTAGTCATTAACCAAAAAAACCTATTAGAAATGAGCAGTCAAGCGCGAGTGGGACTTAATGTACGGAACCCTTGGAACGCGAGTCCGACTCGCACTTGGCTGGTTTTTTGAAATAAAAATTCCTAAAATGTAATATTTGACGTTTTTAATGGTACTATCTTGACATCCGCATCCGCATCCGCGGATGTCAAAAAATCGGCATCCGCAACATCCCTGAGTCGTACCTAAGTAGATTACGTTCTTGGGACGTCATTTTTGAGGTTGGGCATTTACTGGGGACATCACTTTAGAGGTAGATATTATAATAAGCTATATATATTAAGTCAAATTTGAATAAGAAAAAGTCTGTGGCGGTTTGTTAGAGGTTATCAAGGTCAGCCACGGACTGGTTAAAAGCTTGGCTGCAAGAAGCCAATTTGTATTCTGTTAAGTATGTAGGTAAAGATGTGTTAAATAAACTAGTTTTAGTCCCAAAACTCGGCTACCTTCTGCTAGAAAATCACCGCGCAACATCTTTCCTGGACCAGAAAGTTAAGTACCTAGTCATGAGTGACCTAGTGAGTTGTGGCCTGTGTCAATTCTTCGCCCCGGGCTCAAATTATTATACAGGATTTTAGAGGCTCGGCAACCCTCGGCTACTTACGCTTTTTATGATGTGCTATGCTAATATTTAAAGTAAAAACGTTACTATTAAGAGGGGGTAACTACAAATAGACTAAATAATAGGGGCTAACGCCAAATTGTAGTTTATGTTTATATGCGTTCACTGTAGTTTATACATATATTAAATTTTTACCCATTTAAATCAAGGGCAAATTCCATAGAAAATTTTACCGGATAAAAAACTATATTTGCAAGAGCAGACTCCAACCAAAACCTTAAAAAGTTAAAGTTGGCTCGATGGAAATAAATCACGAAAACGTATATAGGTAATTAACATTTATTTTCTGTTGTTTAACGTTATTCTGCATCATACCATTCTTGCCAGCAAAGAGTAAAGTAAGTATCTTGCCAGTATAATATTAGCACAGTATATACATATAGGTGCTATATATCATTTTCTTAGGTTCGGGATATCCTTGGCTAACCCATGAATATTTCACTTGATCACTCTTGGCTTGGTTTCTGAAATAGAAGCTTACGAATTATGACGGAGGACTGGCAGACAGATGGTTGAATATTGTATGCTCTGAATTTCAAAGCTTCTACTTACTAGGTAAATACTTAACTATATTATAACTACGATTTTATTATCATAACTAGACCATTTAATGAAGGTCTAAAATGCTTCACTTACTTATTATTACCAGATATTACGTAGAAATATAGAGCAAATAAAATGATCTTAGAAAAACAAAAGGTACCGTAAAACGGGGTGAGTAGGTTTCGCGGGGAGAGGTGGGTTATGAATGGGGAGAGAAGGTTTGAGAGGGGGGTGAGAAGGGATTAAGGCTACTGCTACAAAAATAATGTATTCCAATTTAAAATGGAGCTATAGTAATACGCATAATAAAAAAAATCGGTCCAACAATCTTCCAAAATCACCTTTGTATGAAAACCTCTCTCACCCCAAATACGAGGCACTACGGGGTGAGGTGGGTTTTCCTCTTTATCGTCAAAGTTATGAAATGGAACTACTTAAAATAAAATAAAAACTAAAATACAAACGTCCGGAACACTTATTATATATACACCATTCAGTTGTCATATGTAAAAATAAAATGTTATCGAGGTTTGAATTTCAGTTTTACTCACCCCATTTTACGGTACAAAAAGAAAGTAAAGTTATGTGTCTTCTAAGCTACTCGTACATGTTGCATGATAATACTATTACTTATTCTGTGATATTGCTAAGAAAAGGCTTGTAACTTGTACTCTGTTCGAAAACACGCCCGTGTAGCTACCACCAGTTTGACACTGACATAAACACTATCGAAAACATAACTTACTTTCTATGCATCTCGCTCGTACTCTCATATTAGTGCGAGCGAGCGTATAGAAAGTAAATTACGTAGACGTTAGCGTATAAGTACTTATGGCACTTTTGACACTGTTAGTAACTCATGGTACGGGTACAGGAAAACATGTAGGTATGTCATTAACGCAAACAGTACAAGTAGGAAGTAGGTACCTATACTGCAGGCAACTTGTTCGTCTAATGTTAAAAATAATATAAATTAAATTGCGCTGAATATAATTACCCTACTTTTAAGCACCTTGAACGATACAGAATGGATTTATATATGGCTTATTTATTTATGACTAAGCACGAACAAGAACAGTTAACTGCTTAAGGTGAAGGTCCTTTTGCCAAATTACACGGCATACAACTTATTTTCCTTATTCTCGACTCGGTAGCTATCCTATCCTCTATGAATAAAATTGTAGGTAGGTATGTAGTTAAGTACCTATCGTGAAGCTCGGTGTATCTTGTACTTGCTAATTATTGTACGTAATTATTTTATCGGCATTTAGATACAACCGTTGTTTTTGCAAGTACCTATTTTTTATACGAGAATTAAAAACCGCATATCTCTTCTTTTTACAAATTTTCAATAAAATTCTTAATCTATTCGATCTACTTAGTTAGTGCCTACCTATCTGTTTACTTTAGACCTGCCCTAGTAGCACGGTCGCATTTTTATCATTTATCACCATGCCTGTCACGTTCTAACAAGTATGTAAGTGCGAAAGTGACGGGCTTAGTGATAGTCGATAAAAATGGAACCGTGCTGAGCTCGCTTTAGACTGTGTCTTACGGCGCGGCGGCGGCGCGGCGCATTGAAGGTTGATTAAAGGCGTATTTAAAAAAAGCGGCCAAGTGCGAGTCGGACTCGCCCATGAAGGGTTCCGTATTTAGGCGATTTATGACGTATAAAAAAAAAACTACTTACTAGATCTCGTTCAAACCAATTTTCGGTGGAAGTTTGCATGGTAATGTACATCATATATTTTTTTTAGTTTTATCATTCTCTTATTTTAGAATTTACAGGGGGGGGGACACACATTTTACCACTTTGGAAGTGTCTCTCGCGCAAACTATTCAGTTTAGAAAAAAATGATATTAGAAACCTCAATATCATTTTTGAAGACCTATCCATAGATACCCCACACGTATGGGTTTGATGAAAAAAAAAATGTTTGAGTTTCAGTTCGAAGTATGGGGAACCCCAAAAATTTATTGTTTTTTTTCTATTTTTGTGTGAAAATCTTAATGCGGTTCACAGAATACATCTACTTACCAAGTTTAAACAGTATAGTTCTTATAGTTTCGGAGAAAAGTGGCTGTGACATACGGACGGACAGACGGACAGACGGACAGACGGACAGACGGACAGACGGACAGACAGACAGACATGACGAATCTATAAGGGTTCCGTTTTTTGCCATTTGGCTACGGAACCCTAAAAATGGCTTGGTTTGATATTGATTTGATATTACTGGTACACTCTGAGTACTGGAGTAATGTCAAATGTCGCAGTGCAACTTGCGCGCACCAATAAGTATAATATAGTGGAGTCAATATAAAGTTAAAGTTACATTAATTGCACAGTCAAATGTTTCTACACGGGTGAATTATATATCATATTGACTACCCGGCTGCGAATTAACAACTTGATATCTGTTCCCGTTTTTGAGAAATAACATTTTTTTTATTTTATATTTTATACTACCTAAACAGTAATTTCACACTAGAGATTTTTTGAAGAATGGGCTATGAAGCTTACACGACTACACGGTCAGAATTTCTCCCGACAATAATATTAATTATAGATTTAATGAAAAAAACAATAACTTTGTAAGTTTTTCATGACCGAGAATATCCCACACTGAGAGAAAAGTTTACTATTGTGGTTAATAGTATTTGTTTCGATCATGTTTAATTTATCTGCCTGAGGAACTGCTATATTCGCAGAATAGCAGCATGATATTGGAAACAAACAGCAAATAATGTTCTACACAATTAATGGACACTTCTAGTTTTTTGACAGTAACTGTACAAGTTATTGAAGAATAACATACTTATTTTTCTCGCAATTATTAAATCAATTTCCAGCATAAAAAGTCAATGAAGTATGCTGTATTTCCAGGCTTCCACAGAGGCCAAGTCAAACTTTGTTTAAGATGTCAAAAAGATATCATTTTGTTATCATTCGCCCAACCGTCTCGCTCGCACCAATACATATTTCATCTAGTACGAGTGAAATGCACGCGCGAATGATATAAAATGACATCTTTTATAACAAAGTTCGAATTAGCATCAAGGTATATTAGGAAAATATACCTTATGACTTATGGCATTGCGTTAAGGTTTAATAATTCAATGCATAAAGTGTCTGTGTTTATGTGAAAAATGATAGGTGTCAATTTTTATATCTATTCACAAAACGTTTAGAATACAGGATGCACAGTCAGATATAAATAGACCCTTGAAGTCTTACAACTATCTATGATACTGGATCTCAAGCTTATTTGGTTAGTAAGTACCGTCCACCAAGTTATACTTCGAATAGCCACCCGGACAAATTCCAAAGCTAATTTCGAATTTTAAAATTTGACAATTCACGAGAAGAGTAACGTAACGTCAAAGGATATGTTTGTCCCTTTTCAACGATCCTGTCATCCGATGCTTGAGTAGAGTGAAACTAAAAGAAGCAAATGTCAGCAATTCGTAACGCTTAGTTTTTGTTAGCGTTAGCGCATCGCGACATGAGAACTAGTATGAGCCTGGACCTCGATTACGTATAATTGCAAGGAAACTTGGGATCAAGTTATCTTAGTCAATTTAGAGCAGTTGGAATTCAACTCATTGTGAAATTTTTGAACGTTTTCAAATAATTTGTTGGATTAAGTAGTAAAAGTGTTACAGTGTGTTATATATTTGTGATCTACTCACAAGGCCCTTTCATTTGGTACCCCACATGGTATGTTTAAAAGAAAAATGGTAAAAACTTTGCGTCGTAGCATAGTCATAGTCATCTCATATATTTGTGTTCAGGATATTATACTGAATGCACTGATACCAAATATACTCATATCCAAGACGACATGAGCGTAAATTTTTCTAGAAGACTTTTCGAGAAAAGGCCAGGCTACAATATCTTTACAGGTTGATTGATACTGAGTGTATTAACACCATGTTCACCCATATCCAAGACGATATGAACGAAAAGTAACCTAAAGCCACCCTACCAACATTTTCGTAACAATGAGAGATTATTTCTTGGAAATAATGTTGTAATATAAACTCCTTGTAGAGCACCTACCTGCGAAGAGATCGTGCTGTCAAAGTTGTTAATGATTTAATATAATATTGTTAATTAACTAAAGTTTTATTAATGCATCATTTCATTTTATACACCGCGGGATTTAATAACCCGAAAGATTTAAACCACGTATTTTTGACGACAGTACGAGTAAATAATGTTATATCAACATGGGTCCAATTATATATTTTAATTAAACTACTATTTCAGTACAAATTAAATCATATTAATTTACCGCTTCTTTGTGAACAAACCTTTATTCAGAGAGTGAGCGAGTTTAATTAATCTCAAGTAGAGAAACAGAGAGCGAGCATGACATTTCATGAATCACTCCGATATCATACGATGCACGGCGAATGCAGTGACATGTGTTCCATGACAAGAATTGTCAAGTTATGTCTAGGATCATGTTTACGTTGAAATTATTTCAATTGATTGGCACCTCAAAATACCACAAATTGTATCAAAACTTTATTAATTACTACAACAGTAGGTACAGTGCAGTTATTATTGTTGAAACTTTGCGATAAAATCTTTTCCTTTGAGTGAGGTAACCAAAGCCATTAACCATGATTATATCCGAAAGAAATCATGCCTCTTATTGTTTTAACTCATACTACAGCTGGAAAGGGATGATTACTTGAATGACCTTTTGTTAAAATATCGATCATGCTTATCAGTACGTATTTTAAATTCTCGATGTGTTGATTTATACCGAGTAAAGTAAAATAAACAACTATGTTAAACAATTACGCTTTTTTATTAATTTAATGAATTAGGTTTTCGAAGTGTGTACCACCGTTTTCAGCACAAAGATTTAATTTTAAACAGGATTTCATTATTTAGGTTTACAAAAGTGTTCTTTATTTCTTCGGAAGCCGTTCGAATTTTTATTAATAATTCTTCTCCAGAGTTCACTGGTGTTGAGTATTCCTTCCTTATCTTTCAGAGTTCCCCATAGAAAAAAACCAATGGCGTTAAGTCGGGTGACCGGGCGGGCCAGGTTAGAACGTTGCTTCCACGGCCAATCCACCTCTCAGGGTATTGTTCGTCTAACCAATTTACGAACTTCTAGGCTGAAGTGGGTCCGTCGTGCCGGAAGCACATAGTTCTTCGGGTTTCCAAATCCGTACACAAAGTGAATATCCGCTAAATGAATTTTATTTATTACAGTCAATCAAATTTAAAGATGTTATCTTGCGCATATCTTGTGTGACATATGAAATACGTATGTCATTTTATTGACATCAATTTCGTCATTTTCGTCAAACTATCAGCCAGTTATCGTAAAGGTAAATAGTTTGTACTCTCGTGATTGAGAACAGAACAAAATTTCGGTAGTGAAACCTTTTTGTAGGATATCAAACTTAATTAAGTGAAACTGGCTAATAACCATGTAGTTAGTGCGTCTGCGTGTAAAATTAGTTGGTGGCTACGTCACGCATAAGGGTGTGTTAGAATTGAGATTTTTTTACTTGTGATTTGTTTTAAATAATTAATATCTCTTAAATTAAGGGTTTTTGGACTATGTGTTATATAACTTTATATACTCTAATTAGGCTCTAAAATCGTTGGTTTAAATCTTTCGGGTTATTAAATCCCGCGGTGTATATAACCCTATTACCCTTTGAATGACCTTTTTCACGTTTTCTACAGCAATGCAGTCAACTGCAGCAATTTTGAAGCGCGACATTGCTACCGACTGCATTACTGTGGTAAATGTCAAAATCGAAGTTCCTGTCTGGATTTTGGCGTCCATTAAAAATAAATAATCAAAGGAGGTCATCGATCAAATGGGCCGGAGGACAAGCCATCGTTAACTGGTAGAGAATGCCTTATGGCATTAAGTCCGCCTCTTGTACTATAAGGTTTTTCTTTTGTGCAATAAAGATTAACCACTTTATTCGTAAAATTTACGGGCCTGATTTAGTTTAATTATGTTTATCCCTTACTTACAAATACATAAGTTAAAGTGACAGATAAGGACAAACGATTATTACTATCATTAGCTAATTGAGGTTTGTAGCGCGTTTATGAATAACGGGGGTTAAAGAAATAAAATAAATACAGATGATGACAGTAATTATATACGCATTTTATTACGGAAAAAGATTTAATATTGGGTGTAAATGAAACGGGAATTGGAAATATAAAATAAAATGATATTATATTATTCATTTCCGTAAGTCAAACCATCATCTTTATTAGCATTGACATAACGCTCAACTTCGCACAAACCGTATGGTTTTCCACTAAGGAGTGATATATTCTCTTTACGCTAAACTTTATGGTGGGTAGACAAGTCTGTATACTTGTTTATGACTTGTTTGGAACTAACTGCCACAGTCTGTCATAGCCATAGAATTATAATAGACAAGAACAACTGTCAATCTTCAAAAGTGCGACCAAAAATGAAATGCAAGTGTGTGCGTAAATTGTCTATGTGAGATCAAAAATAGTGATGTCATGTTACAACATATTAATAATCTGTCGGTGTTTGATTGCTTTATCGACTACTTTTTCAAATGTGTTATTTTAAACGTTAAAATTCTACGATATTATGATGTATAAAATAACACCTGCACTGCGTGTGCTATCAAAATCGTTACAGCCTTATCTTAGTCTAACTCTTACTGTGTTGGAAAGTGAAGTTTAAATTTACTGCTAAACATCTGCACCTTCAAAAAGGGTACCTATAACAATCGCTATTATTTGAAGTCGGTTATAAAGGTTAATATCTTAATTATGTCTTGTGAAGAAATGATTACATATACTTGGTCAACCAGATTTTGACAGTAGAAAAAGGCGGCAAATTTGAAAAATGTAGGCGCGAAGGGATATCGTCCCATAGAAAATTTGAATTTCGCGCCTTTTTTTACTTACAAGATTTGGTTGACCAGCTATAACTATTAATATACCGACAAGTTATCGATACTGTCACCTGAACATTTTGTCAAGCCCTAGCGTAAAGTAACAGTTTATGTTTTTACACAAAATATTTTAAATTATTGAGTAATATGATAAAATATTAGCACACAAAGGAAGAAAAACTTATAATCAACTGTATAATCCGGCTTCTTACACTTTTTATGCTGTTAATTTGACAAAATATCGTTAAGAAAATTTCGCTCGGAATATCATTATTCCTCTGAAATGAGTATTTGCTAGGTTTATTTGGCTCCGTGACACTGAAATCCGGTACACTACAAGACACTATCTTCATTGTATTGCTTTATCAAATAGTTTTCTTCCGAATTTGTGCATATTTTTCAAATTGAAAATTACGGTGATACGCTCTTGGCCGTCCGCGGCCGTCGTCAAACTCAAAAATGGTCACGTTTTCTCATTTGTAGTCTGACTCTTTCGCACTCATGCGATGTTCATATACGTGATGGCTTCCCTTTCGCACACTTCAGCTGTCTGTCAAGCGCGAGCGCGAGAATGACAAGTCTGTGGTCATAGCCATGTCATAGCCTCATAGCTGACATATGTGACGTATAGGAGATACCGCAATGCATGCATGCATTGCGCGTTTTATAGGAGCTTGGCCTGAGGTGTGTTAAGTAAGCGCGCAACGCATACCGATGAAACTGGGTAAGATAGTCATGGGAGAATTAACGGTCGACCGGATCGCGAACTCTCGGCTGTTGAAGCGGAACAATCGTCTGCCGCGAACATTGAAGTGAGACGGAGATATGGAAGTCGATAAAACGTTCTCTACAGTGAATCAGTACCCGCCATTTAGGGTAATTTAAATAGCTTGGATGATTTAATAATGGTTTTATTCCATACAATATTACATATACGTGGGAGATTTTTTGTTGTTACACTAACATGAGAAAGAGATTTGAGAAAGTGAAAAACAAACCCACTGTCCATTTTCTCGAAGCAACGAAAACATTTTCAAAACAAAAATGGTTAATAGTAATTAAATGGATTAATTTACGTGAGAGATTTTTTTGTAGGATATAGTAAATATACAGAGCTTAATTAACATGTAATTGTTATGTACACATAGTTGTTATTTTTATATAAAAAAATATTTTTAATAAAGAAAATTATTGGGAGCTGGTTTTGGTGTCAAGCTGGGAGAAAATATAAATACATAATGAGTATATGTTTGAGAACTGCATATTAAAAAATCTCGAGTGTCGGATTCATGTTTTGATATATTTTTTCTATTTTAATAATAGTTTGGATTTATTAAAACCATGTGACATATTTTGTGGAGATTTTTTTTTAAATATAGTATTTGCAACATAGGTTATCACATCTCAAAAAATCTCTAGTGTGAGAATTCATGTAGAGCTCTCATACATTATGAACTGTGCTGACCCGACTAAATAGGAATTAAAGTGACATTCCGATTCTAACTCTGTCTGTCTCTGTCAGTTACCTCTTCACGCTTAATTAGAGTACCTACATAAATTTGGCATGGATATGGTTTAAGGCCCCGCGAAGGTCGGGTCATCATAGGGTAAGTAGTTTTAACCAAGCAACATCATTTCACGCAGACAAAGTCGCGGACAAAAGACTGTTACAGACGATCATAAATTTATACATTTTTATACAAAGCTATATTTCGGGTGTTAGCCGTTACTTTTACCGGTTCGCACAATACCAGTTTACGGCCAAAACTTAAGCTCAATAGATATCTATAGGCAGCGGACATAGGCATATTCATTATGAGCCATAATATTTTAGGTATTCTTTAACTGTAAATATATTCTTGGTTATGTCGAGATAACAAACATTTTTACATGCCAGCGTTCCAAAAATATATTTTCACGCCTCTAAGACACTGACAATAAGGTCGTGTAAATTTATTTTTTGGAACGTTGGCTTGTACAGATGTTTGTGAACTTGCAGTTTCCTGAATACATCACATAAACGACTAAAATGTGGATATAGGACCACTTGATTTTTCAACGCGTAACCATATTCGTAAATCATTTTTTTTTGTTAGTTAAGTACAAACTTGTGAAATAACTTTCGAATGGAATGGTAAGGATGTCTACTTGTCTAGACATAAATCGAATATGCACAAGCAGTTCTTGGGTAGCAATGTACCACCTTGGGCCAAGTGATGGTCATTTTAAAGTAAAGAGTTCATAAAAAGCGTCTGTCGATCGATTCCATCAGTGCCTCTTCCATTTGTGGCATCAAGGAAATCCGATTGTGTGGTCCTCCTTTCACGGCATTGGTCCAACAAACTATATATAGAGATATTAAGAGGCATGGAGTGACCAGGGTTAATAAGCGATATATTAGTTTTATTGTCTTGTTTTTCATATGACACGGTCAAAATTTATTTATGAGATTATGAGCACATGGGAGATTTGTATCGTGTTACTGTTAAGTAATGTGCGACTAAGTAAGATTCATTTCCATACATATTATATGAATAATTTATTTGAGTATATCGGTAGGTTGATAAGGCATATGGACGAGTTTGCGTCTTCAAAGGTCAAGCATAACTACAATACTGTTAATGTTAGTTTACAATGTTATGTAGATACATTAACTATTTAGTTTAGTTGCGTTAGAATTATGAAATGCTTCTTCGTATTGGCATAAATTAACTCTTGGAAGGTTTATTCTCGAATGAAAACATAACGTACCTAGTAAACAAGTATTGATTGGTATTGTACTGATTCGTACGCACTCACTTCCACAAAAGTGTGTCCGAGAAATGAAATGCAGTCGCAGATTAAATTGGAATTAGATCAAGCCAAGACGAAATAATTTAATGAGTATGAATAGACGTCATAAATCGTAAGTAGGTGTAAAACGTAAGTGTTCCTAATAACTCGCGTGATATAATTTTACGGAAAGTTGGAGTGCGTAATGATGAACTTGCTTAGGTGCTTCGTTTTATTAATTTCTATAAAAATAATGTTAGACGAGATCTCTGACCAAGTAAGCATGAAGTTTTTTTAAACAATGTTATGCGGTATCTTAATTATAATCAGCACATTAAAATTTAATTTTATTCACTGATTGAGTAACGTGAACTTGAATAACATAGACTTGATACATACTTTTTGTAGAGATTTTATTCATATATAAGGTACAAAAACAATAAATAAAAACCACTTTAAATTACAATTTAACTAAATACAAACTATTCTAAAAGGTCCCTGCGGCAAGGTCCCTGAGATGCTGGCTGCGTTACCCCGCTAAACAGCCAGTACTTATGCGTTGAGCGAGGTAACTGCCAGCTCTTGGGTCCCCAGTTGCGCCCCTGAGTCTCTTTGAAAGATCTCCAAAGAGACTCAGAGCGCTAGAACCCCACGGACTCAGGGTCTATTTTTGTAAAGTAGGTACCTAATTTTAGGAACATTTACTGAAGTTGATTCCTACTAAGTACCTAGTTTGTTATCACCCACGTCGAAAAAGAGGTGATGAAATACGATTGTATGTCGCAAACAGTTATTACGGGAAGCAAATCGAATTAGGTAATAAATAAAATTAAGAAATTAATTATTTTAATTTGCGTTGTATTTTTGTTTTTGAAAGAACAAATAATACAGCATACTTATGTGTTAATACCTTCCGAAAATGTCTCATTTTTATGGTCCCGTTAGACAAAACGGAACCTTTATCGTTTCCTCATGTCCATTTGTTCGTACGTAGGTAAAACTTAAAGTTAGATGGGACAAGGAAAACACTTGTAGAAAATCCTCATACTGTTTCTCTTACCCTGACCAAATAATTTTTTTTTCCGCGTCTATACTACTTAATACCTTGGTCCCAAAAGTGACAGTTCGCTCCAGTTCGGCTCGACTGTGATCAAAAATACATAACAACCAATTCGAACCTTCTACCGGAGTCGGAGAGGCTATAGCTCATTTCAACAGATCGCAAACATCGGAGGCCTAAACTTAGTTGATTCATCAGTTGAAGAAGTTCACAGAAGGTTGTTTGAATAGAATTAACGACTTTCGGTAAGAATGTGTTATCTTGAATGTTACTCGTATTTACTTTTGGCATTGTTGCTTAATGTGTACCGTCGGTCTTCGTTCCTTGGCAATATTTCCACCAGTGTAGTCATGTAAGTTCTTCAAGTTGTATACCTATTTTATTTAAATTCTGATAAAAGCTAAGAAACATGAAAATTTTACACAATTTTATTGGCTGAAATTAATGAAACTACGTTTGTAAGAAATTAATAATACCTACATTCAGTGCCGGTCCGAGCCCTTGATCAGGGTAGAGCGAAATCGGGTTTTGGCGCCATTCGTTGAAGTTTTCAAGCGTATTTTCCACACCCCCCCCCTCGCCACACTCTTTTTTTTTCTCATTTGCCATTTTGGCGCCCCCCTTGCCATCCGGCGCCTAGAGCGGCTGCTCCACTCGCTCTACCCTAGATCCGGCCCTGCCTACATTATTAACTTACATAAAATTCTTGAAGTCGAAGGTAATGGTAACAATACAATTTTATATTACAGATATATTTACAATAAATTGCATAAAGTGAACTCTAGATACTCGTAATAAGTTACGGATCATGGAACACATATAGTTTCGTCTGTCTGTCTGTTCGTACGTCATAGTCATTTATTTATCTTAAAAACTGTAAGGTATATTTAAACGAAATCAAATTTTACAATTTCTATAGTCTTTAGAATAGATATTAGGTACCAAAATTGCAGATGCTAATTTGTTAGCTATTAGGCGGTTTATTTCGAGTGGACACAACCCACAAAGCTTCAGATTATGGTCAATATTTGAACATGTCTCGACACACATTACAATGATGTACCTATCTTCTTTTTCAAATGAGAATTGGTTGGTTTTCTTGATTATCGGTCAGTCTCACTTAATTGAACGTCATTGTCAGATTAATTATACGGTGTATTGATTTTTCGGAAAATGTGAAAAAATAAATTTAACCTGACCAGTATACCTTAATAGGATCTCTTATTGGCTCGATATTTACGAGGAAGCTGCAATTATAAACCATTAAAAAATTATTGAGTTGAGTTTTTTAAATGTCATATCACGTCATATAAATAAATGACCGTCAACACAGTAAAAGAAAGTACCTAATAGTTTCAAGGTGTTTACAATAATTAATCATCTATAATTTAATACTAACTATGAGAATAATTCTAACCAAGTATAATGCCCGGGGACAGATGATAAACGACGCTGACTTGGCTTTAATAATCCGAAAATCGTCTGGTGAATGTGATCGAGCGTACACCGTACAGACAATGAATGGATGAGTTATCTGCGTCCACAGGCGTCACAATTAGGGTTGCCAGATGGTCGGGATTCGGCGGGATTCTCCCGATTTTTAGCATATGTTCCCGATTCCCGACAAAGTGAAAAGTGTCCCGAAAAACAGTATCACGTTATAAAACAATAATTTCAAGTTCTGTACGGATATGATGGTCGTTCTTGTCTACGTGACAGCGTGATAAAACGGTGTCCGTCACTTTCTTTCCCACGGTGTTAAACAGTGACAGTTATTTTATCACGTGGATAAAGATGGATAAAGCTATCCATAATAGGCTGGCTGAACTGTCGTCGAGCGAACCAGCGACCCGCGTCGAGCCCGTCAGCGCGCACGCGGGGCGCGCGTGGCTAGATTGGGCAGAGCAGCTGACGTAGTGCCAATAATGTAAAATATTGTTGTTTTTAATACAATTAATTTAATTTGAATGGTTCATTTTCCCGACTTAAGGCCCAAAATCCCGAAAAATTGATATTTTTTCCCGATAATAGCGCCTTTCGATCTGGCAACCCTAGTCACAATGCCGTGTCCAGCGCTTCCTTGAACCCGACGTAACGCGAGTGGCTCCGTGCCCACTCTGCCATAAGCAATTAGGCATGCATCGTCCATGCGCCCTCCCCTCGGGCTTCGCTTTTGCAGTCTATATAAGAATTCGACACCGATTCCTTGTCATCTGTGTGTCTGTGACTGCAGTGCTGTGTTGTGTACCGGGCAAACAAACAAGCCAAGGTAGTAACTATATTAAGGAGCCGTCGCTTAGTTTAGCGGAAAAAAGTGTTTAACGGTTTTATTATTTAGGAAACAAACCCTATGGCTACTAGTAAAATATTTGATCATGTATAGTTTATACATCAGTTTATATATCAATATTTATTATAAATTGATGTCAGTACTATAACCAGGGTCGCTGTGATAGCTATCTTCATGGGTCATTGCATCAGAAGACGACGTCGACCTCGTGTTTGTTTGTCGTAGTAGTTTTCGTGTAGGTTACCTAGCTTAATATAGGTATCGGTGAGACGCTGGTACATTTGTATTGGTGCTGATAGAAAATGTTTCCTCGCGCCACCCGCAACCGGATCGCCAAGGAGATGGCTAGGAAATGTTCAACGAAAACCAAATAGAAATGTCTCAATTTCCGGAGGTATGCTTCCTTGCAGCGTTCTTTTTATCTGAAAGTATTTACGTTCGTTCGAACATTTTATGGATTTAAAAAATTCAATTCTGGTATCATTGGAAAACGTTTTGGTTAAAAATATTTGTGTAGCAATACTGAGATGAATATTTCAAGGATGTTACAAGCTAATAAGAGCGCTTGGGTAAAAAATATATATAATAGGAGTTCTAAGTTACGCGGTTAAAAGATAAATTTTACAAAAGATTTGGAAAAGTTAGCATGGTTCGGTACAATTTTTATTCATCAAAGAAGTGTAACAATTAAGTAAACTGATATCTAATTAATAGTAAAATAAGGTATTCAGGATAAAGTTTCATTATTATAATAATTAGCTACATAGGTACGTAAGTCTTGTCGACTTTGATATATGTATTTAAGATTGTCATGCATGATATTGAACGTGCTTGAAATAGTAAATATTCGTAAGATGATAAGTATTCGTCAGAATTTGCCGCCTGTAAATTGTGTAAGAGCATGTCGGGCCATGCTTAGTGTAGGGTTCTGTTGTATGTTGTTACCTGTCTTACACAACTTGTTGTGGATGCTATGAGAATAACATGCAAAACTGTCCTTTTACTAACAAGGGACAACTTTTTGTACGTTTTCGTAGTTATGCGTAGTAGTGATACATGTATCATAATCTTACACGAAATATTACGCAATTATATTTGTTTAATCGAAGAAGTATAATGTATTTAATGAGAGTTTTTTCACGCATCCAGTTAATATGCGTGGTTAAGTCAGCGTTACATTGCAATGATTTATAACTCAAGATAGGTTATAGGCGTTCCAAAATTGAAGCGCTCACCTTGTGACAAATTGGACAAGTTGCCTTTAGTCGCTGATGGACAAGCGAGAAATGTGCACGTGCTAACGAGCTCCCGTACACCAAAAGAGGAAGAGACGACCTTATGTTTAAGAACGAGTGTGACAAAGATAGATGGAATGAGAAAATTAATCAAAAATGACAGATTTCTTCGTAGGCACAGAAATATATATGGAAGTATTTTTTGTGTTCCTCAAGTATGAGTATAACCTATCTATGGTTATATAATATCATTGTTACATTGTAGTAGGTTATTAGTTAACGCCAAACATAACAATCAGACGTAACCTAATCGCAGAAATCGCTTCAATGGATCAGCCGTAACCAGGGCTGCCTATCTATTCGTGCTTTAAAAGTCTCGCCTTTATCTCTTATTGTCTATCTATAGGTATCTTGTTCGCACAAAATATACAATATAGGTACCTACATACGAGGAGAAAATTTAAAGATTTTGAATAGAAAAAAAATACATTTTTCAAATTGTCAACAATCTTCTAAATACAAAATTACATACTAGTAGTTTTTAAACTCTTCGCCAGGCGTCGGCAACTTATGTTTTGCCAGCCCTAGCCGTAATGGCCATTAAACGTATTTCCAGAAATCCGATAAATGCAGCCGACCACGATCATCGGTTTTCCGTACAAAGTATCCGACGCTATTATGTACGTGTTGCCATAACAAAGGTTTTGTGTGTTGAACTGTTTACCTATACGACAACGGTTTCACTCACTTGAATTTTTAGTCTAGCCTGAGGATGGACCCCCGAAGGGCCCGAAACATGTCGCCAATAGCGACTAAAAATTCAAGTGATTCAAGTTGTCGTATAAACAGTTTAAAATATGTTTCACGAAAGTTTAATATCGATGATTTTGTGTGTTGACTTCAAACAAACCATCAACACATTGACACTTTAATATAAGTAATGAAAGTAGTGAATGTTTTCCTAAATCTTAGGTGATATTTGTAACTTACGCTTTTGCTCTAAAGACGATTACAAAAAATGGCTAAACTTTCCGTGTCCCCAGCGTGATCATCGGAATACTTCAGCAAATATTTCGTTTTAAAAAATAATTCATTCTTAATTAAATTAGCAATACATATGTACTTACCTTGCAAAGAGCAAATGAAAATGTAGAAACTTCCCAACTTAAATTTATTCTTATTGATATTGCATTGCATTGGCAAAGGAGAGGCTCTCATAATTATACCTGCAATATGCAGTCAAAATGTACACACAATTTTGCAGAAAGCTGTTCTATTTTTACGTAGGTACGAGTATAATGAACATCTCTTTGTCTAATAAAGAAATAATACAATGCGATCTAATATATACTTATATTTATAGTTCTAATGGAATCTCTAAATACACCTACTTGTAACATAAATCAAAGTCCACCATCTGCCTCGCGTTGTCCCGGCATTTTGCCACGGCTCATGGGAGCCGGGCAAATAAAAAAAAAGAAGTCTGGTCAAAGTCTAAATTTATGCATAAGTAACTACTTACCTAAAGCGTTCTTTGCACGACTAAGTTACAACACCTTTGTGTGGTTTGTGTGGTTCCAGAAACCAGAGAAATGCAGTCGTCCACGATCATCGTTCTCGCGTGCCTGGTGGCGGTAGTGGTGGCGGGGGCCCACTACGAGCGATACCCGGCAGTGGAGGCGCTCCAAGAACCCGAACAGGCCCATGAGGCTCTTTACGACACCCCCGAGCTCGAAAGGAGCCACAGGGCCAAGAGGGGCCTTCTACTCTTGAAGAAAAAATTGCTGCTTGGTATGAAATTAAATCGCTAAATGTAACATCTCCGTACACGTAGTGTTTGTTGTGTTCCTGTTAGTGAGTCAGAAAAGGTTGCTGAGCTGCTAAGCATGCGGTGTGATGACGGTGAGACCTTGTAGAATCTTTAGTGGCCAACACCGAACATATGAAAAAAAAAATGAATTACAAGAACTCATAGGTCAACGTGACCGTGTACAACATAATTATATATTTGCTTCAATTGTGAGGTTATGAATAAATAAAAAATTGGCATATATTTTTACTTTGGGTAAATAATAAATAAAAAGTTTGGCTGTATTTGTAAAAAATAACATAGATGAATTTCTCTTGACGATTATTTTTCATATTGACATAAGTAGGTAGGGTTGGATAGGTAGGTTATAAGGACGAAGGTACGACTAATTAAATGTACCTAATACTTACGTAATTAATTCTCAGAGCTAGGCTTTGACTAGATCTGTAATCTAATAATAAACCAAAGAAACATCAGATAATTTAGGGCACACATGACAATATCTCAGTGTAAATTACTTAATTCAAGGTTACTAAGTTCCAATCTGCTAAATCCGTATTGACCTATAATCTTAAGGCAAATATCGTTGCCGAGTATGTTTACACTCTTCGAATATGTACCTACTCGTAATAGCTGTTCCACATATAAATATATAAATATTGTCCTTGTCAATGGATAGAGGTAGAGACATTATTAATTGGTATCAAATGCTATTTCGCAAATTTACCTTGCCTTGTGTCATCGGTCATCACTATTACTAGATATAACATCTAACGTAACATCAAGGTAAAATCCGGTAAAAGAACAATTTGTGTATGGGTCAATGCCGTTTAGCACATCTCAGTGTATGTATTTGGTTTACAACGTAATGTTTGTGTGGGAACCCATTGTCACTTAGCGTTTATTCATTTTCCAATACGTACGTCCGGAAAATTCCTTTCAATAGTTTAATCATAGGTTCACCCGTGAGACTGTTGACTGCAATAATAATTAAGTAATAATCAAATTGTTGAGTACCTAGATATTTAATTTAGCTGTCATATGGATACCTGTTGTTTTAAAGTGTTTATTACTATTTTTCTTACCAAATTTTAATTATAGTACCTAACAAAATTTGAATATGATATACATATTTTTATACTTGTTAAAATAAAATAAAAAAACATATAGCAACGAAATATTTAAGGTGACTCATACACGTACGTACAGTTAGTAGCAGTATCTCTTAACAATAAAGTCGGGTTCAGATAATTTTGAATACCTAACTTGCTCGCTTAATAGCTAGGTAGGTACTGCAGTTAGCTATCTATAAAAAAGGGAACACGTTTATGTAAATTGTTGATTATTTTTTTACCGTCATTATTAAAATAGAGCATTCCACCATCACTACTTGTTTACATTTATTTTATTTGCATCACCTAGCCCAAATTCAAGTCTTCCTTTGCTCTAATACGATTTACTTTTACGACTGTTTCACATTAGCGCCTGTCATCTCACCAGTTAAGCGAATTTTAGCGTCAGTGGCGTTGTCTGCTTTTATTTTAGATTTCAATCTTATTGTGATGTTGCGATCTTTCAGGTGCCCTTGGGCTGAAAGCGGCTAAGATCGGCGCGGTCGGCGCGGGAGTTGCCGGCGCCATCGCGCTCAAGAGCAAGCACAAGTCAGTACCGACCACCGTCAAGGTCGTCAGCGCTGCTCAACACGGCCATTCGTATTCGTATAACAGGTGATTGGTCCTAACAAGCATCGCTAGCGCCTAATACAATAACAACTCATCCGGAAGAGGGGTTCTACTTTGTTTTTTGACAGCTCGTCTTTTGATATTACTCACGACTCACCGTATACCAACTTCTGGTAGACTATTACAAAAGCGTTTTTATCGTTGACTGTCTACTTCACTCAGTCCAAGTATTCCCTAAAATACCCACGACGGTGTTAAAAGGCTAAGTGGGATTTAGTTATGTAAATTAGAATCTAATTAGGTATATACCGTAAAATGGGGTGAGTAGGGTTCGCGGGGAGAAGTTGGGTTATGAATGGGGAGAGAGGGGATGAAAGGGGGGTGAGATGGAATTTTAAGGCTACTGCTACAACAATAATGTATTCCAATTTAAAATGGAGCTATAGTAATACTCATAATAAAAAAAAAACGATCCAACAATCTTCCAAAATCACCTTTGTATGAAATCACATCTCACCCCAATTACGAGGGACTAAGGGGTGAGGTGGGATTTCCTGTTTATCGTGAAAGTTATGAAATGGACTACCCAAAATAAAATAAAAACTAAAATACAAACGTCCACATTCAGTTTGCATATGTAAAAATAAAATGTTATCGAGGTTTGAATGTCAGTTTTGCCCCTACTCACCCCATTTTACGGTACCAACATGTTTAACTATTGTTATTCAAAAATGGAAGGCTAAATTCTTTTGAACAGAAGAACATAACTGTTTGCCGTCAATATCTTAATTCAGTTTTCAAATTAGCTTCATCACCAAAATCATCATTGCTTCAAGCGTTGTCTCGAAATAATTCCACGGCTCTCGCTTGGGGCTCCCTAAGTTTGGAGCCTGGGATTACTGGATAATTTGGCATATATGAGTGTATTATCATCGCGAGCTGTCATAAGATAAGTCGAATTTACTTCCAGGCTTCACATATTTTACTTTGAATATCACAGTTCATCATGACTTGACGATATATAACAAACATGTCCTTAGATAATTTTGCGCTGTCATTCATAGCTTTAAGCAATTATCATTTCATGCTTCGAACTTTATAAAAAATGTTAATCCAAATGAGAACGAGTTTGATAAAAAAGTATTTGATGGAATTCTAAGTTAGTTATAAATTTAATTGTTTGCTCTACGTTTGTAATGTAAATTATGCGACAGAATTATCATAATATATGTCAAAGTAAAACTAGCAAATTGTAGACGATAGCTTGAAAAACATATTATATGTTCTAATAAAACCGCGGTAAACTATGAAAATAGATCGTCCATAGAAAATAATGTGCAATAAAGTGCGCACACACATTTACTAATAAAACATAAAAAAATATATGTACCTACACGCTAATTCTGAGATCATTAAACCCTCTGCACCTCCAACAATGTAAGTACATACGCGAACCTAACAGAATTACTAGAAATATGATAGGATTTATAGGTAAGAAGCACTTATTTAGCTCACGACTACCGCTCCATACTCGTACGATCACAAAACAAACACATACATAACGACCGTATACTCAGATATTCTACTAATATATAACAAGTATTTAATATGATTAGTACTACTCTTTACTTACCATAAAATTAAGGAGTTGAATAATTAGAATTCATTGTATTAAATAGCTAATACATTTTCCAGCCATGCTCCCTCATATGACGTAGAAGTACATAGGTGAGTGCAGTGCCAAAGTGCCTTATTTTATCCACGTAGTTAGCCCTCTGAGCTTAATGCACTTACCCTGTGAACACCTGCATGAACGCTAATACGATTTTTAAAATTGGTTTAACGTTCGCATCCGCCGCCGTCTGACTGTCGAAGAGATTATGTACTAATTTGAACCCTATATCTCTTTGCACGGTTTGCGTCTCGTTATACTCTTCTAAGCACTTCTGGTAACTGTAGGTGTTAACAAGTTGTTAATGAGGTATTCGCCTAAATGACTGCAGTAAAGTCAGTAAACTCTAGTTTGAGAATTTAAGGTAAAATAATGGGGAATTACGGTTGCAACGTGCAGTTAAAAGGGAATCTACAAAAATATAAGCCTTTGTTTTTGTTATTTAAATTTAAAAGTCCTTGACTGATGCAACATCGAGATCTACCTTGTATTGAGGATGACTCAGTTTATGTATATTTTTATACATGCATTTCATCTCATGTCTTTGACCTATGCTAGAGACTATAATGAAGTAATTGTTACATTGAATGTCATGCAAATTTTGTAACCATTACCGTCGTCGGAGGCGGTTATTATCTTCAAAGGTGTAAGAGGCCGACGGTATTTAAAAAATACATTAATAATTTAAGTAGGTACCTACCTATAGGTTTCACACGGTGTGTTATCTTTTAAAGGTAAATCTTAGATATTACTGGTGAAATGCTTCTGATAATCTTGTTTGATATTAAGCGAGTCGAGTTTACCATAGTTCCCATAGAAGTTATAAGGTATAAAGTTTTAATGGTAATCATGAATGGAATGAGCACTCTAAGATTACTTATTTCTCAATGGTATTGGTTAAAAATGACACCTGATCAAGTAAAATATACCAGCTTTTCTGTATAGCAGTCACTATAGCACTATCAAAGAGAATTTGAAATAGAGGCGGATTGTCTAAGTAAACTATGTAGCCACGGTAAATTTGTGTTGTGGTTGTGGCGCCATCGCTCGAAAAGTTTGCACCATACCTTTGGCCTACTGTTGAGTATATGGCGTTAATTTCAATATATACAAATTAACACATATCAATGAAAGAATAAGGATCAAAGTCAAATGGCGTTCTAATAATTTTAATCTTCTGTCAAAAGATGGCAGTAAATGTACTGTGGCTACATAATTTACCATGACAGTAACTCTCTATACCTTCTATTCTCTTTGGCACTACCTTGCATCTTTCCCGTCTTATATTATATGTCGGCGCGATACCGATGTATCGGCGATCATTAATTAATTTACTGCTTCTGGCTTATTCATGACTACTCTAATGTGTGCGTTTCGTGACGTAACATTGATAAAAATTATAAGTTTATTTTAGTCTTAAGATAAAATTAGAAAGATGATATCATTTCTTTTCTGGAAGCTTATGTCAGTGTTTAGTGTGAAATATGCTGTTTATTATCTTGGCTCCAGGCGAGTCCGAGCCGAGCCTAGCCTAGTCTGGGCCGCGCATTTCTCCAGGATGAATAAATATATTTGTTTTTACATTTTATTATCTACAAGAACTCAAGAACGGACAGTTATTACTTATTACCAAGGTTACCAAAAATCCTTGTATCTTGGAGAAGTTATTACCAAACTAAACCCGAATTCTTTATAAATTAAGGAGTAAACTATATCCCTCTTTCTTCAGGGCTACTTCTAGAGTTAGCCTGAGGCCAGGCAGGCCAACCTATCTATTTTAAATGGTAGTAGGTCATCTAAGCATTTATCCCGGTTGCATTGCATCCCTAGCTACAGTAGCTACTTCTTCGAAACACAGAGTCTAGAAAAATAAAACTCATTCTTTAAAAATATTTTAATTCTACATTAAGTCATACATAAGCCTCATTCCATCAATTTAACATGTATATAAATATCTGCTTGATAAATATCACCCTAATGTTCGCGGGAGTTGGGTAAAAATGCAAAAATTAAGAGAAATTAATTACAAGTCGTTTACAATGCCCGTACGTGACTCTCATAGGAGTAAATGTAAAAATATATGTTTTATTTAAATATGTCGTCTAACGCAAGGGCATTGGAGTATTTGTTTCATTTGTAAAGTCGACCGGTTTCTATTGAATGCCCATTATACATTAATATTATATCATGAGGTGATATATGAATATTTAGCAACCCAGCTTACAGCTGGCAGTTTCGATCAGGTAAAACCCAATTTTATAGCTTGATAGTGGTATAAAAGAATGCGGATTCCAACATGTTAATAAATAAAATACCTATATCCAAACCTATTAAAGAAACGTCACTGAAGTTTGGGCTTCCCAGTTCAATATGAGGGTTCAGAAAGGGGTTATTTTAAGTACTTTAATCATAAAATCCATTATTGTTTTTTTTTCGATTAATAGTGTAGATACTCGTATTCAAATCACTAATATTGTAGCCAAATAAATGTTGAACGATGTTTTTCTTTTATTACCCAGCTACATTTTATTTTATATGATTAAATCCGTTTTCTGTAGGGCTAAGATGGCCGGCTCTTTATCATTTGTCACCATGGCTGTCACGTTCTAACAAATATGTAAGTGCGAAAGTGACGCATAGCATGACAGGTGATAAAAATGCGACCATGATAGCTGGTCTGGTTACAGATTTTCTATCCTATTGTATGTGTTTTTATAATAAATATCTGGGAGACAAAGCTTTGCTCGGAAAACATACAAAAACTCGAAAATGTGCGTTTTCCCAGAGACCAAACCTAACTAGATCGATTTTTCGCCCCCAAAAACCCCCATATAGCAAATTTCATCGAAATCGTTAGAGCCGTTCCTGAGATCCCCGAAATATATATACATATAAATAAATATATATATATATAAATAAATAAATATGCAAGAATTGCTCGTTTAAAGGTATTAGATAGATAGATAGATTTAACACTACCGTTTGTTTTTGTTTCGCAGCTGGTCTGGTTAGTCGCGCAGTGCGAGTTTTCTGATGTCGCCTCAAGCGTACTTCAGGAAAACGAGAAGAGCATCACTTAAGTATTTGCTAAGATTGTGTACATCTTGTTTTCTTGGTGGGAAAATGAGTAAATATTTCAATGAGTATTAAGTTTTGTCGCGGATTTGTAGCAGTGCTCTAAAGTTGAACCGTGGTTGTATCATAAGCGATGTAACGAAAATTCGGTAAAATTTAGTTTTCTTGCTCATTGTATTGTACAATTCATTGTTGTGAGAAAGTATCGTTGAAATGTTGTTTCTGCCATATTATCTGAAAATAAGTTTTAAATTTTGTACGCTGGTCGAACAGACTGACACGAACTTATCACCAGGCTATAAATTGTTTGTAATTAGATAGAATTTTGGGCGTTTTCTATAATATTTATAGTAAAACGCTGAGCTTCTAGTAATTTAGTGTTACAATTTGTTTGTATAAATAATTACAATATATTTGTTGGTTTTATTATTTACCTAGATATATGAAGCACCTTAGCAATAAAATATAAACGTATAAAAGGAAAAAAAAACTAACATATAAGTACATTTTTTTTAAATAAGACCTCGAAAGACTTCATAAATCATAAGCCACTATACAGCATGTTTTTATTAAATTACGTTAACTTCGGCTTATGGCTACTTACTTATGGAAACTAACTTGAATGGTTAATTTTCGTTTTTTTTATACAATATAATTAAATGCTGGATATACAGTGTGTAAGTCTAATACGGGCAATAAATTAAACCAGATATAGAATTTACCCGTCTTATCATTAATTAAAATGTTTTTTTAAGTTACACTTAATTATGACCCCGTGATTAATTTTTTCCACATGTACCGAGCAGCAATGTACTGCAAACATTAAGAAACAGAAGATGACATGACATTACTAGATACGAGCTTTTTATAGTAACTGCCAACAAGCGTTGACAGTTACTTTAAAAAGCTCGTATCCCGTAACTTATGTGGTGTATTACATTGCGGGCCGAATTATTTTGTATGGTTAAAATTTTCAATGCATTTCTAAGTAAAATCTATCTCAATATACTTTTTAGGTCCTATGCTAACCACCGTTTAAATATTCGCCCGTATTGGATTTACACACTGTATAGCGTTGTTAATACAGACAATATACATATTTTACCCAACCAAGCAATTCAAAACTATGAGTATGACATATCAATGACATTTCGAACATCAATCGTGATAGTACTTGCGTTTAAAATGTACGAACTCGTACTAAACGTAAACGCTAATCAATATGTAAACAGGCCCGAAGAAAAGTGTAGGTACACACAGGGCCGGATTAAGCATGTCGGGGCCCCTAGGCAGTGCAATGCTCGGGGCCCGCTTAGGCCCTTACAGTCAATTCTGAATACATAATGTTCAGTTTTTCAGTACAGGGAAGTAAGTTTGTGGTTTTAATTTCAACCATCAGGTGTCGGTTGAACCGATCCGAACATGCCGAGCGATGTCTTTTTCGCTCTTATTGCTTGGACATAAAGCTTTTTTCTATCAGTTTTTGCAGATTCCTTTTTGCGTCAAGTGTGGGGAGAGCCCTTTTTTTCTCAATAGGTAGTTAAATATTGTGCGAGGCTGGACAGCGATTGTCCGACCATAAGACCATACGCCGAGCCACATGATTAAAATTAACGTAATAATACCATAGGTTTAAATGACAATTCATTCACCAGGTAAGCTAGCATGTAGGTACAGGGTCAACCAGAAAAGCAGCAAAAAAACGCGAGCGCAGCGAGCGCGAAATTTTTTGTGAAAAAAATGTAAAAACGTGTTAAAAAGGCCGGGCCGGGCCTAAAAATCCGAAGTTCCCCAGTGAGCCGAGCTTTCATGCGAGGTCAAAGCCGTGGTTCAGGATAAGCTCAGCTAGAGCACAGACGCCAACTAATGTCCATTGTATTAAAAAGCGAGATGGCAGGCCGAGCTTGGCGCAGCGAGGACAAAGGCTAAGCTGAAGAAGAGATTTGGAAGACAAACCAAAAATGGAGGTAAAAAGTGAGGCTGAAGGTCGAGCTCAGCAATCTCCACATTACTGAACAAGCCCGAAGCGTACTTATAACCAGCAAGGTGAGCTTTCATGCGAGGCAAAAGGCCAAGCTTCTGAAATCAATGTTTATATTTGTTAAAAAGCGACGCCGAAGGTCGAACTGTAAGAAAGCAGCGCTCTGAGGGCCTACCGCGAACCACGTTCGAAGTGTTACCCCCCTGTCACACTTACGTACGAATTTACAAGTGCGACAGAAAGGCAACACGTCGAACGTGGTTCGCGGTAGGCGCTCTGACACGAACCAATCGTCAAATGTTACTCGACAATAATATGTGTTAAGCAAGAGTTACTCGGAGGGCCGAAGTTCCATTGATGAGGTATTAGGCCCTCGGGAGCCTGAAAATCGAGCTCGATATTACAGACTTTAAATCTATAGAATAACTTAATTTATATAATCATCTAATGATTGTGTATCTGAGAAACTGATATTGGACATTAGGTATAAATATTTAGGTACCATAAAAACAATATTTATGAATTTTGGCCATATGAAACAAATATTGTTTTTGGCGCGCGCGGGACCGCCGGGGCCCCCTAGCCGAGGCGGGGCCCATAGGCAGTTGCCTACTCTGACTTAGGGTTAATCCGGCCCTGGGTACACACTCGTAAAGGCTTTATCAGATAATTGATTGAATTGAGAAATCAACATAATTTAAGCTCAAGAAATAAAATAAATATACTGGGTCAACCAAATCTTGTCAGTAGAAAAAGGCGGCAAATTTGAAAAAGTAGGCGCGAAGGGATATCGTCCCATAGAAAAATTTTTTTACTGACAAGATTTGGTTGACCATCTATATCTTATAATTTTTGGGCAGCGTCATATGCAAGAGTCGACAAATTTAATGTAATTGAACTTCACCAAATAGAGTAAGCTTGAAACACATATTAAGTATACGTCGAACTTGAAGGAAGTCCTTTCCCCTTGGTAAGTTCTAACACTTCTAACGCGACCGGAGTGTGCCTTCTACTTATTATAAAATATTAGATTTTCGTGAATTGCAGAAATTTATAAACTCCAATGCAATTCAACCGTCTATAACTTAAGTTAACAACTTAATATCTCGTCAGTTAACTTAAGTGTAAATTCAAATTCAATTAGATGTCCATATCATCGTTTGTAGACAGGTTTAAATGATGACGTTGATTTCTTCTAACAAATTATGTGATATTATATATGAACCTGTGTGCATTCACTTTTAACGATCTTGTATGAATATAAAACAAAGCAAGTCTTAGTATCTTCAATCTACTTTGTCATAAATAATTGTCCTCCTTGTCCAACTTTAATCTTTTATTTATGATGTCAGTTCCAACATTGAACAAAACAACAGAAATATGTATATACATAAGTAGTAAGTTTAACCGATATAGATAAATACTTATATTACACAGGGTCAACATCTCTTTTGTTATTATATTAGACCCAGACAAAAAATAATATTTCATCAATCCTGAAAATATTTTGACCTTTAACATAAAATAGGTTCTAACAAATACTCTTTATTGCACAACATTAAATACATCATATAATGAAAGCCATAATAATAAATTTAAGCAAGTTTTGATCTCGCTACTTGTGACGTTCTGTATTATTTTTTAACAGAAATAATAGTTGCGTTAAATGCTCTGAAAATAGAAGGTACAAAATGCTAGTCAAAATGAAATACTCGCACAGTACCGTTTCGAAGCACCAACAAGTTTGAAAAGAGTCGTGTAATCTTGGGAAGCACTCACTGAAATGCCTCAGGGGTTACCTCGTAGTAGTTTAGCGAAAGAGTTTTTTCTTACATCTGTTGACTTCGACCCTAGCCACGAATAGCAAAGCACTAGGTATTTGCTAGTATATTCGACAAAAAGTGCAAAAGTGCAAGTGCAAGCAGCAGGACCGTTGGACTTCTTGCTTCCTTACAACTTCCTTACAATTGCAGAAAATGCTAACATAGGTAGATCTTTGAGATGACTTAAGAAATTAAGCTTCGAAATAAATTAAATTAAAAATGGAAAAACCCACCAACAACACCCAACCCACCCAAGACAGTGAATTTTGCCACTTTTAATTTATTTCGAAGCTTAATAGCATCGTTCGCAGACGTTTCTGCTTAATACAAAATTAATTTAGTATGGGATAGCGCATCATTACTGATGAATTTCCAATATGATTTGGAACTCTGGTAGCCGTTTTAGAAGTGTAGTACTCTTACGGTAGATGTCGCTATGAGCCTCTCTAGGGCTCATGTATGGTGGAAATATTCACTGAATTGGGTACGTTCTTGGTAGCTCAGATGGAAGAGCACTGTACTAGTGATCCAGTGGTCGTGGGTTGGGTTCAAGTCCCACCCAAGACAGTGAATTTTTCCACTTTTAATTTATTTCGAAGCTTAATAGCATCGTTCGCAGACGTTTCTGCTTAATAAAAAATTGACTTAAGAAATTATTTTATGTTTTGATACTGATATAAGATATAAGAGGCTATAGAGCGCGTCTAATGTTTTAATGTACATGTATTTATAATTTTGTTTTCTATTGGTCGGCTTGGATCGTGGTTAAATATACATCCTATCCTACCTAAATCATAAATGTGAAAGAATGCCAAGTTCGTTAATAAAAGAAGATTTATTGAGAAAACCTTATTGCTAAGTTTACGTGTACTTTTACATATTACGTATCTTGTTACGTACGCCTGAAGTAGGAATATAATCCCTCATCTCAGGAAAAATAAAAACAAATAAACCACACCCAGCAAATAAGACCACAACGCAAAACACATTCAAGATTTCGAAAATGTCCATTTGAATTTTATTTTATGTATACTTAATTTTGTATAAAATCTCGTGTCGATCTATTTGAAATAGCTACAGTTGATAATGTTGCCTACATACAGGTGATGATATCACCGGGACGAGAAAAGTTATATTAAGTAATTCACATTATCTTGTGAAATTACATATATATTGGCAAGTTATCGTACTTATCATAATTAGAACATTAAGTACCTATTGAAACATTGTCAGGCTTACTCCGTGTAAACAGAGGTTGCCTTTTAGGATTCCCTAGTTAACAAGGAATCCTCATAATTTCGCAATATCTGTCTGTCTCACTATCCGTCCTTAATTTGCCAAAGGTAAATTGTGTAATATTACCACTGGTAAAATAAAAGGTATCTTACATCGACGATGAATTTTTATTTGGCTTCGAATCCTTAGGTGTAGTCCCGAACTGAGTAGGCACTTTATAGACTAACATACATATAATTTTATAAACTTAAAAACTAAACACAATTTTAGCGACAGAACGGCTCCGTTGACTTTGAAGTAATAGGGATCTTCAGAAACTATTTTCATCATATTGAACTTACTTCTAGAAAACCTCACATATATAAGTACCTAAACCGATAGCGTTTACAGGGGTCGACTTATATCTATACCTACGCTGAAATTTAATATTATACATATACCGATATTGTCAAAAATAACAACTTAACAAAAAATAAGTGGCCACCTATAAAATTATAAAGTGTAAGTGAGTGTCTCATAAATCGTATAAAAACAGATAAGTACGTCAAACATCTTATGATACGATCGTTTTCATTGATCAAGTATGATGCTCTCGTCATCGGTTTTTAATCAGTGAAAAGGGCATCTACCCAATAAGGTAAGTGGCAATTTATCGTCTCGCTTGATGGAATGCGGAAGTTTTTGTCCAATTTTACCGAATCGGCCCTTGCGACGAGACCCGCGCAAGTGGTCGCGACATTGACTAAACCTGCTGTCTACCCATCCGCCTCGCTGTGACAGGTCATTCACTTTATTGCTTGTGAGGTGAGAATAGGATCCACTGGCATGTTGCGAGGTATAATCCGATTTTTTAAATGAGTATAAACTCTACATGGCGACTAAATGGCAAGTACCTACCTAATTTGACAAAAAATTGCACAAATATGTTCTGAAACTGCATCTATACAATATTTTTACACCAATTAATAAAGCCCCTCAGTGAGCCTCCTAAGTACTCAACACACACAACAACAACAATAATAACTTTTTGTACGAAATACGCAGTTAAATATGACAAAATATGGTAAGTATTGTGATATCTTCCGCTACGCTAGCTACAAAGTATGGCATTGTCACAAGCTGTCAAAAATATCGAAAAAATCTCTTCCTAGCGATGTATCATTTATTGACACCCTGACATCCGGAGCGAGACGTTATACGTAAGTACTTATCACCCTCATTACTTTTCCGGGGTTCAATCTCACAGGCATTTTTATGATATATTCTCGAGGTTTTATTTTTGATCGTATTGAATGATAATTTTATATCAACGAGTATACAATTTCGAATGACAAATGTATTTTGAAGTGCTTTACCTGAGTGATTTATGTTTTGAATTTCTGAGTGAGTTGGACTTCTATAGTTTTTGGGTAAACAAAATATAATTAGAGTTAGATGGCCTTGGTTTTGCATAAATAAATAGGATATTTATATTTCTAAGTGATGATTACAGTATTAAAATCTGTTTACCTATGTGGTGCCATGAGCAAATTTAGTATGCCTACCTCGTCACGAGGCATACGTGAAAAGGAAATTACGGCGCGTGTCTCGCCATATTTTTCCCGTGTCATGGTGACACTGGTCAAATCAACGCGAGAATTATTAGGTAGGTACAGTCGCCATCAGACATATCGGAGCGGCCGAGGTTATCAAACATATCTAAACACGCATTCTATATAAGTTATATAACGCATTGAAAATAGAGGCTTGTTCAGATATGTGTGAGCGCCTTGGCCGCTCCGATATACCTATTTGATGGTGACAGTACACGTTTTAATAGGAATAAGGAACAACTTATCATTATATGTATTTATTTAGCTTTATTTATTAGCTTTAAATGTATTTATGAATTACATAACATATGTACGTACCTACTTTCCTTCTTACATTTAATTTAAATAAACTTTATACATATTAGGTAAATTATGCTTGTTACTTATTGCCCTGTAGACTTGAAATGCAATAATTAGAAGTAAGAATAAAAACAAACCTATGACTACGAGTGATGCTAAAATGAGACCAATTTGACATTCATTCGTAAGTTTTAATCGGCCTCCTGCTCGCTACTTATGAGCATTAATGTTTTAATATAAAATAAATAGATAATGTACTCTTTTATCTGTAAACCTAAAAAAAGCGTTTTTAGGAAAACACAATTGACTAAAGAATGATGACTACGTAGTGTAGTATTGACTAAAGACAATAAGTGGTATTTCACATAATATCATAAAAATAGTAATTATTTGACTCTTCGACTGCATTGCTTGTTTGTATGTATATCAGTCACTGAAATGCCTCAGGGGTATATAACCTCGTAGTCAGGCTAATCGAAAAATTGTTAAGTAATTACAGCAATTGCCATTTTCGCTAAATATCACTTAATACAAAATGTGTATTGTTTACACAGAGCTTATTAATTTAGTCGAGCATGCACGGTCCGCATAATAGTTTTATTGAAACAACAAATACTACAGTAAAGCCACCTCAAACAGCTGAAACTAGCTTTTGATTAATACCTGTGGCGATGCCGCATGCTAAGCAAGTTCCGAGTTGGGAACTACGCCCATCAACAATATCATGTTTATTATAGCGCCTATTGAATAGGATTCCACCTGGCTTATTATCATGTGGCTTCTTGTTCATATATTGGTATTCGGCAAGGTGGGGCGATGCGGTAACATATTTATCTTTGGCAGGACAACGATCCGTATGTGTGGTCGCCGGGTCGTCCTATATAAGACGGAGGTAGGATCTCACTGGGCAGAAGATTTGTACCGGTTTGAGTGTGTGCTAGTCGCAGATTTTGAAACAGGTGCGTCAAATTAATTTCTAATATTGCTTTGATACAGAAGGAACGACAAATTAGTTAACTTAGTGTACCAATTTTGCAATTAGGACGGTTTCAATATTTCCATGATGGCATCACTATTTTCTATGGAGAACGATATTTATTCATTTCTAGTGTATTTTTTAAGAACTTCTTGTATTTACATATTTAACATAACACAAATATTCGTGTTTAATATTAATGTCTTACCGGGATGCAAACTCAGGACTACTAACCTCGTTAAGGGCCACTAGGCTACGGAGGCCGATTGTATTGGAGGGGAAGGGCCTAAAGCGGCTAAGCTAATGGAGAAGGCCTAAAAGCTTAAGTTGTTTTCTAATTCTAAAAACGAATATTATCCCATTGATTGAAGAATATGTTGTCTCGTTTTTCTAACTAGTAATATATTATTAAAAAAATAAAGAATCCCTAATAAAACCACTTCTTTCTACCACCTAGCCTAAAGCTGGTAAGCACTAAAGACAAAGATAATTTAATCACAAAAATATCTGTGCCAAAACACATTTTTTTAGTTAAAAATGTTAAAATATAATAAAATTAAATGCTCAAAAAAATCTTTTGGAGTTAAATATCAGTTTTAAAATCGTAAAGTATCAAAATACTAGTTTTAACAACGTTATGCTTTGACTATAGGTATTCTACAAAATTGGTCGTAGGTAGGTACAATACAAACATACCTACAGTTCTTGTTTATACAGTGCTAAAAATTTAGCTTGATTGGTAATTAAACTTGATCATTAAACACCGTATACGACATGTCTGCTAACATTTACTTATTATTATATAATTGTGTTCCTCAATTTTATATTTTTAACTACTTACATAATACCTTAAATATGATGGTATTGGTAGTAAGGAAGGAGGAAGAGTAAGATATAATATGGATACCGTAGATGGATACTCATACATATTATGGACAAAGGTTTGGTTGGAGTTTAAACAGACTTTGTATCAAACACTTTATACCTATATTTTTTATTGCAGATCACAATGAAAGTGTGCACAGTAGCGTTCGGAGTGCTTGTGGCGTGCGCGGCCGCGATGGCGCTGGAGCCCAGCCCGCTGATCCGAGCGCTGCAGCCCGTGGAGGCCGTGGAGCAGCCCACGCAGCTGGTGCCCGTCTACATCCAGCCCACCGACGTGCAAGGACCGAGGCAGAAGAGATCCCTGCTTCTTGGTAATTATCAACTTTATAAAGATATCTGCTGATGAGCTCGTTGGCAGGCGAAATGCAGCGGGAAGTGTTATACGATTGGCGTTAAGCATTTGAAGAAGTTAGCACACTTGTTCGTAAAGAGGATTTTGGGGATTCCAGTTCTAACTATATGAAATATCTTTTGTAAAGTAGGTACGTTTACTGAACACGTTCGGATTTCATACCTCTAAAAAAACTATTTTTTATTACTTATTATTCTCTTTATTTATTTCTCTTCTTAGGTTAGATTATTTATAATATGAATATAAAAGTAAAATATAAAAACACTTACAAAACAATAAAAAATACATATAAACACATTATAAAAAACCTAACCTAGGGTGCCGCCAGCAGCGGGGCAAGCCCCAAGCTACCGGTGGTCAAGGCTGCAGAGAGAGGAACCGGCGGACTATCCGCGCCGTGTCCAAGATCACCGCTTTCTGCATCTGACCCTTGATCCAACCACCTAGCGAGAGTCTCTCAAGATGTTGGTCGAGAATCTTCGCTATTAGACCGCTATTATTACTTATTATTATTATTCATAATTCATAGAGTCTTGTTAGTTCTATAATCAAGCCATACATGAGTGATCCGTTTCTATTTTAAATTAAATATGTATATTAAAAACGGGTCACACTGTATCACATATTTAAAGTCTAAAATCGATCGACATGTTTCAGTCCTTACCCGTACGTGTAGTCGTGTATATTTAATATGTCTGTGTCTCACGGAAATTTTGTCAACATTTTCTAATTAAAACGCAAGAGCTTGCTGAAACCAATACAAAAGACACACGTAGTCGTTAACTTCGGGCGTAAGCACAGACTGCACAGAAACAAAAACTATTATTTTTTCAATAGTTCGGACTACAACTAATCTAATAAAAGTCAATAGCGTATAGTGGTCTACTTCTATATTAGATTATTAGAAAACATGACATCGATAAACGTATATTTAAAACCAACCTTTCACATGTTAAACTTTACGAGTAGGTATTAAGTGTAACCTCGATGCAAAAACATAATAACCTTTAATTTTTAGTAATTACTATTGAAAGGCTGCAATCATATATTAATATTATGTTCAAACAGTATAACTTAGCCAGGGTTAGATGTTAGCGCATAAAATAATTGGCATATACTCGTAGGGTATTAACGATATGAATGAAAAATATATTCGTAAAGGAAACCTGGCACGAGCGGACGTATAAAAGGTATAAAAAGGGCAATTTATATGGCAGTATTTTTCTAAACTATCATAACTCTACCTCGCAGGTTTAATTCATAAAACAAACTGAAGTCTAAACTATTAAAAACAAATAAAGGATTGCCAAGGGCTTATTAAAGCTGGCAGAGAGAGAGAGAGAGAGAGAGAGAGAGAGAGAGAGAGAGAGAGAGAGATATAGAGAGAGTGAGAGCTACCTCTTTTTTGTAATTAAATATTATTACAGTAGCATGCTCGATAAATGAGAGGCACGTAGAGATTATACTTCCGATAGACTCTTATACCTATCTAAATGTATATTAAGTACATGTGGATCTCTGACTAATTTATTGTAGGTAACCTCAAAGGACGTGATCTAATTGAGAAAAATATATAAATATTTAGTAGGTAAATTAAAAAAAAGGTAGGTACTCAAACATAAGAAAAAAATATATCTTTTAAATTAATACAAACTTACATTAAATTTAAAATAACCCATTCGTTATGAATTTGTGTCTATTACCTGAAAATAAAAATCATTTATTTTTTAAAGGTTAAACTTATAATTTTAAACAACAATCGGTCCTAAACGTTTACTAATCAACAGTAATTTCCAAACAAACTCTATATCGTGAATATGTACGCAAGAATTAGACAGTGATCATACCTACTATCACGTAAAAAGTGTAAAAACGTTCATTTAGTATTTAGCATAGGTTTACCGCTTGGGGTTCGGTTCGGCGACATTGATATGCGGGCCTGCGACATTCCACGCGGATACATTACGTGGGATCACGGATCCCGGGAGGACGACTTACTTTCTACCCCCAGAGATTGATGGTAGATTGTTTTATCTAGTGGGAATATAGATGAGCTAATCAGAGCGTGTGCGTGTTTATTGACTATGAAATATGCAAATTTAGCACCATTCGGTCGCATAATGTGCCAGACGCTTTCAGCCTTGAACTTGGTATTTAGATAACGTAGATTGAACATGTTAATTTGAAGCCGTTAAGTAACATGTACTCGTAATATGTTTTCATTCAATTTAAGTAAAATGGAAATAATTACTCGCCGAAAGCTGTATCGTTAAAATGGTTATATTCGGTACGTTCGGAACGGATGGAAACTCGTTAGTTATCTAACGCTTCTAAAATTTCAATATCAAAAATTCACTGTGAATCGACACAAAGGTTTAGTCATTTAGCAAAAAGTGAGAGACTACGATACATATATCGTATGTAGCAATTTGCGTGGAAAAAGGAAACCTTTCTTGTTGTAGGATGTAGCATGTCATAATGACAGTAATTTATAGAACTTAAACTTAGTTAAACTTTAGTAGGTATGTTCTGATGTAAGTATATGACTTTTAAGTCTTCTCTGGCAGTTATAAACTTCCAGTTAGTTTAGTTAGTTCTCTGGCAGTTATACGCATAAAACAAAATAAAACCTACCTAGGTAAAAATACATACTTAATATACTTCGTTTTTTACCTATAGATGACAGGAAAACCTAATTTAGAAACCTACACTCAAGCGTGACTTGGACTTAAGAGAAAAAAAATGCGGTTAGGCTGTTTTAGGAACCCAGCCGTAATGATTTACGTGAAACGTGACGTGGACAGCTATTATGAAGGCCAATGGCCGGGCTCCGCGTAGGGCCGAAGACCCGAAGCGCCCGAAAGAGGTACACCTACACGCGAGGCCTAAGGCCGAGCTGCGGGAGATTAGTGCTAGTAGTAGTTAAACAGAATAATGGTACTAGTCTCTGAATGCAAAGGCCGAAGACCAACCTCCAAGTAGGCCCGAAGCCAGGAAGCATCTGGCAGTTAGGTATCTACTGTCTGATGGAAATGTGAAATTTAACTATTAGCATTCAATACACAAATTACCGGACAAAAGTAGTACCCTCAGCCTCTTTTAAGTGTTTGGTATTTATTACAATAAAGCGGGGAAATTCTGTCAGCATCCTCGGCACAATGCCATAGGGGCCATAATTTTAATTTTATTTAGTATTAGTTTATAATTTTAATTTATTTTTATTTTTAACATCCCTATTTGCGTTGGTTGATTAACTAGTTGAGAATAGCCCATCAGTCTTTTGTATTTTGTGTTAGTGTTGGGCAATAAAATCCAAAATAAATGTGTTTGTCGCCGCAGCAGGAGCTGCCGGTCTCGGCGGTCTCGCCCTCCTCGGCGCCGGCGCCCTCGGCGTGGGCGTGATTGGCGCTAAGGCTGGTTTAGTCGGTGGCGCTCTTGCCGCCGGTGCACTCCAAGGCAGAGGCTTCGGCGGCGGCTACGGCTATGGCGGTGGCTACGGCGGTGGCTACAACTATGGAGGCGGATACGGCGGCAGCTACGGAGGCGGCTATGGCGGATACGGCGGTGGCTATGGCGGCTACAGGTAAACTTCCTAGTTTTGTAAATATTTTATATTATTAAATATTTTATTTTGCTTGTACAAATTTGACATCAAATATCCCATGAGTCCCAATATATTATACATGCCGTCTGGATAGCCTTCTTCATGAAAAAAGTTAGCGTTATTCGGTTGTTTTTACAAAATTGTCTACCATCTGATCAAGCGCCTCCAACGGAAAAAAGGCCTTCACGTTGTTTAAGTCGTTTGCTGGTTTCCCACTGCTACAACGCCGCAGCAGTAATGTTGCATTAGCAAAACTGCAGCAGTGGCAATCCGAATTTTCTTACCTGGTTTCCTTTTGTTTTTTCTTTTTTTGTTTGTTTAACTGGTATTAATATTTCTTTTGTTACAGGTCCTACCCCACATACGTCGTCGAAGAAAGTTGGTGCTGATTGCTTCATAGCAATGGTTGTATTATTGTTCAAAGACTTTGTTGTTTTAAGTGAAGTGAACTAGGTATTTATGTAAAATTCAGTGCGTGATATTAATAAAAACCTAAGAGTACAATATTGTGTATTGATTTGGTTAAGAAAAAATACCAGTATAACTTAGGTGTTAGAGTACTAATAAGGAAGTATCTTTTTTCTATTAATTATCGCGATACTAAAATATTCATACTTTCGCTGTGGCATTTAACCCGATTAGTAATGTTAAACCGTACCGTACCGTTAAACCGTAGCCACCGCGAAAGTGTTACACTTTGTAGGTACCAATAACGTATGTTATGCTATGCGTAGGTATTCTGCTTACCTACTTATACTTATCCGCTATTATTATAGTATTTAATAACACAATTAATTAAAAATAACCTTTAATTGAGTTTCAAAGTTAAATTATTTAGAGCGAAATAAGTATTATCGAAATAACTCAAAGACGAACATTGAACAAACAGCTTTTACAAACATTGCGAATAACACGGAAATCTTTTTACGAGTCTGAAAACTTTTAACGATTCCTGTAAATAAATTAATCAATGATTGCACTGGATGAGATCTTTATAGACAGGAAAAACCCAAACACGTATTTATTTTTAATTGTACATATAATGTAAAATTTTAGTCAGCGCGTTTTGGTTTGCCCGTGTAAGTACTAAAAAAAAAAAATTAGCCGAACAAATAATAATTTCAATGTAGCCAAACTAATTGAGAACCTAATTCAAAAAATAATTGAACTTAGTAATAAATAAGTATATTTTGCTCAATATCCTAAAACCGATTCTGTACCTGGTAAGTTAGCAAGTCCCACTTTTTGTGTAAAAACCAATAAATAATGTATCATTTAATTAGAAAGTAGTCTTGGAAACATTTAGTAGTTGGTTGTATTGCTAAAGTACCAATCGAACCAAAACAAACAGCAACAAATTAATCAAACCCAACGACTAAACAAAAAAATAAACTAAACCAAGACCATCGAACCATACTACTTAAATAATCACATATACCTATGTCATGTACATATTCATGTACATAACATTTCAGGCTAGACAACCTGCGTGTTAACGAGTGTTTTTTTCGGAAAAGCGCACATTTCGTTTGTTCGGAAAGATTTGCAGGATAATATTTTCGATGCAAGCGATTCGGTCATGTATCATGGACGTGCTGCGAGCGTTTATACTGGCTCTGTTCTTTAATACTTACCGAGATAAACCGTGCGTTATTTTTGCTGAGACTTGATAAGACTGATCTTAAGACCCGTAAGAACTCTGCGTAGTCAGGGATCACATTGATGCTGGTTCATCTACTGCAAGTTCTAGGTGGTGCTTGATGAACGATGGGAACAACGGTTGCGCGGGTGGATGAGCGCCGCTGGCATCGAAACAGCATTAACGGAGATGGATGGGATCGGCCCACGCCATCGCCTCTTTAATCTCGCACAAAAGAGACGTACGATGCACACCCAGCCCACTGATGATCGCTCTCGAGAGATCACTTCGCGCCGGTTGACAGTGCCGCGCTGTCAGCCGCTCCAATGATCCTTTATTTATTTTGGCTATTCTATTACATATGAGTGAATTATTGTTTATGTTAACGTACTTACTTGTTGCCTCGTATACCGCAAGTATAAGATGACGTGCTATATTCTGCCTGTGAATGAAGCAAATCAAACAGTCGGCAACATTCAGTCACAGATGTCTCACATATTAATTTTGAAATGATTAATATATTAACTCTGGGAATTATGATTTGAATTAGTGTAGGTAGTTAGAAGATTTATCTGAAAATTCACGGAACAAAGAACCAACGACAATATGGTTTTGTTTCATTTTACAATATAAACTGCAACACGCCTCCCCCGTATAATTATAATGTAATGTAATTCATAGAGTATAACATTTAAAAAGATTTGGGCTTGTTGGATTTATGTACGTGTTTCTTGCACTGGAAGAAACAGATTTATGACTGAAAATATTTGTGCCTCTGGCATTTGTAAACTTGCTAGTGAAGGACAAAAGTTTTATTTACATCGGGTATAACACTGAAGATTGATTTTAGAAGTCCAGTACGGATATGATGGTCGTTCTTGTCTACGTGACAGCGTGATAAAACGGTGTCCGTCACTTTCTTTCCCACGGTGTTAAACAGTGACAGTTATTTTATCACGTGGATAAAGATGGATAAAGCTATCCATAATAGGCTGGCAGATTTTAAAGTTACTAATTTACAAGTCTAAGTATTCTGCACCTAATATTACTGAGTGATTTTCTGATTTTTTAAATATTACCTGTGCATCAGATATCTGCAACAGTATATCGCCCGCGAGATAGACTACTTGACGCGTCTTTCTCACCGTATTAATTGGAGAGGAACGGGAACGGGTCGTCTACCTCACGGGAGATACTGTGGCGTCACTCCTGTGCTAGTCCTACAGTCATCATTTAATTATTATCATAATTAATTTGTAATAGACATCTAATAGATATCTTTTAGACATCGCTAAGATACGATAACGATATGTTTAAGATCTAACCTGTCAAATTTGACATTTCCGCGATTCTGGAGATACTCTTGAACGATTTCCACAAGATATTACTTAGAGATCTAATTCACATCTAATAGATATCTAACACGATCTACCGTAAAAGTGACATTGGTTGCCCGAATTGCGCTGCAAAAGAGAACTAGTTGAAATCTAAACTAATATAACGTATCTAGAATGGATCTAGTACGTGTCGTCTCTTGTGAATATCTTGAAGTTCGAATACGGCAGATATTGGTGTGCGAGAGAGATAATTTTGAGTTTTATTCACCACTAGAGTTCACTTTTATTAGCGATTTCATCAAGATGTAGCTTTATTGAATTATATTTGAGTGATATAAAGTTAGAATGTAACTGTGAGATCCTCGTATTTCAGCCCGTACAAGATTAGAACCTTTTTCATGTAATGTCATTGAGTTTTTCTTTATTGATTTAAATGCCATCTAAATGAGTGGCCATTTAAATCTTACGGTCACGTGATCGCCTTACGCTGTCTCGAGTTTATCATTTTTCCCCACCTCAAAATGTGCCCAGCGCCGCTAAAGAAGTTTTCACTTCAAAAATTGTTTTTGAAAACATGTATTCGTTTTCAACATGCCCACTATACGTGAAGGGGAGGCATCATATATTTTTTTTCTAGTTTTTTTTTCCACACTTTGTCGGCATGATTGATTTATCGAACGAGCGAGCGAAGCGAAGTGAAGTTCTTACATTCAACTTGGAGCACACGGCTGGCTAGGGGCACGTCCCGGAATTTCGATGTTTTTAAGCTGAACTATCAGAGGATAGTTTGATACACAATAACTTAAGTAAATTTGTTCTAATTTAAATGAAATTGGGTAAACGTGTAGTTGAGGGCATTATATTATAGTCATTAAATTATGAGCAGGCTCGATCAAGGGCTTATTGAGCTAGAAGAGCTTAGAAGGCTAAAAAGCTATCTGTGAGGGGTCTTGCTATTCTGGAATCTTTTTTGCAAGAAAGTATGGTCGAGTTTGGTATCAAATGAAAGTACTCGGCTTAAACATTTATAATATTGTTTTAATTTACAATTTTAAAATAATGATTTAACATTTTGACGAACCGCGAGTTCTTAGTTCGGGGCGAACTACTAGTAATATCCATGTCAAATTTCAGCTTTCTAGCACTAACGATCACATAGGAAAACCGCGGACATACAGACGGACAGACAGGTATGGTATGAGATTTAAAAATTTCGATTGGGCTCCGGTTCTGAATAATATAAAAGCAAACCATGACCGTGCGCCGTTTTATCGACACTAAAAGAACAAGAGGAATATAATATCCTGTAATCTGCCGGCTCGCACCGTAAGTAGAACAAGCAAGTAAATGTTTCATGATGACGTTCAAGCTCCCGTCTTTGGAAATGAATTGTGAGCAAAAGTGGTTAATATTACCCGGGGAACAAACTTGTAAACGGGACATTGACAGAGATTAATTAACTGCTCAATAATGACGGAACAGTCTTATCTAACGCAATTGATCGGGTAGATTAATAAAGCCATTTTCGCTGGAGGAAATTTACTTGTCATCCGGACGTACTGAGCGGAACAATGGGGCAAACGTAACTGAAGTATTATTAGTGAATACCTATAGCGATAACACAGTATTGGTTATATACCTATACAGGATGTGCCTTGTAGCCGAGGCTAATAATAAAAATGTCACAAATTAGAATTCCGTACCGGCAGGCCGCAGGTTGTCACCCGGGACCGTATTACTCTCATCATCGTCTCGTCTGTCTGTTATCATCATCATTTTCACCGTTATGTCGCACACTATTGAGCATAGGTCTACTTGAATATCCAAACTTTGGTGTGGACGAATGGATTAGGGAACAAGTAAGCGCAGTTTTTGGGCAACAATATTTAAAAAAAACCGCGATAACTTACATTACACTTATAATGCCTATAAGTTATAAATTGTTACATTTATGTGATACTATCATAGTCAACAATAGGCATATGAAATATTCCACATTGATGATATTCGTGAATAATTCTCATCGTTGTGCGACACACTTCGCTTCAGCGCACACGACTCGTAAAACCGTGCCGTTTGATGGACGCAATAAAGTACATATTACGGATATTAACATTAAGAGAATAAAATAACTCGCTTTTGAGACTTAAGAGACAAGATGTTATACATATTAAAAAAGTCACTTACCTCTAAGAGAAAAAGAGTAATAAGCTTTATTGTTTTATTTCTTCTGAAATAATATGGTGATCCATATGTCTGAAGGGTCCTTATGCACATGGAGCATAAAGACTCTTTAGGCATGGAACGTCATATATTTATTTTCCATCACGGTAGGGGCATAGAGAAAAAATACATAGAGTGCTCACTCCATACATCAGTACCAAAAAGACTATTAGCATCTAGCATCGAGTAGCGGAACTATCAGTACTGCTACTTGACAATAGATGTAGCCACCGACCGGAAAGTCGTATGCTGTTGAGATAAGACTTTCCGGTCGGTGCTACATCTATTGTCAAGTAGCAGTACTGATAGTTCCGCTACTCGATGCTAGATGTAGACACTGAAATTAATAGTCTGAACTGATGTATGGTAGGGGTTTTTTTTTCTCTATGGTAGGGGTTGTTTTATCACTTATATATTGGATAACTAGCTTTTCAGGGTTTAATATTTTTTCCATGTATCTGTTTTTATATATATTATTATTATAGTGTTTTATGTAATTCGACATAAAGAGACCTTATACATCTCTAAGTAATTGTAATACGTTAGTTTGATTTGGTAGTTGCAGTTAGTTGTATTTTTTAATTGTTGATGTATTTTTTTTTGCTTGTATGTAAATTCAATGTTGACGTGTAAAAGTGCCCTTGTGGCCTATTTGCTGAATAAATGTTGAAGTTGAAGTAATTATTATTTATTTACCGTAAGTAACTGAAGGATCTATTTGTTAAAGGTAATAAACCTGCGATCTAAACTTTTCAAATAAAACCAATGAGTCTGCTTGTTTACGTACTTTGTTGTTCCACCCGCCCTTTCTTTGTCCAAATCAAACTTCGTTCTGTTCTTTTAGTAATTTGTGGTCGTTTGTTCGGACTATTTTCTTTATTGGGGTTTGAGAAATTTGTTGTTTTGAGATTCTTAACTAAATCCAGTTTTATGATTATTTATGAAATTCGCTGGAATAACAAGAACTAGAAACAAAGTCCGAAATTAATAACAGATTGTTAGAGGAAACCGGTTCGTAGCATTACGGAACAGAATTGACGGCCGTAAAATTGGTTAAAAAACTACAGGTAAGGTTAAGAATGTTAAGATGTTTGACTATAGTATCAAGTGTAGGTATGTACCGGTGACAAATTCATAAAATATTGCTGTGACGTCGTGTCGAAAATAGGCAAGAAGCTTAATTGAATTCCCTTTGTGTGCACGAATTTAATATTCATTGTAATACAGAGGTTTGTCTCGCGGGAAACGTTGTACTGTAAAATTATGCAACAGCAGGTAGGTATGTACCTACTATGTATTACCGATACCGAGCACGCATTTTAATTAGGTACGTATCAATGTCAAATACTGTCGTATTCGAACTTCAAGATATTCACAAGAGACGACACGTACTAGATCCATTCTAGATAGGTACTTTATAGTTTAGATTTCAACTAGTTCTCTTTTGCAGCGCAATTCGAGCAACCAATGTCACATTTACGATAGATCGTGTTAGATATCTATTAGATGTATCTATTAGATCTCTAAGTAATATCTTGTGGAAATCGTTCAAGAGTATCTCCAGAATCGCGCAAATGTCAAATTTGACAGGTTAGATCTTAAACATATCGTTATCGTATCTTGGCGATGTCTAAAAGATATCTAACAGATGTCTATTTCAAAATCCGAATCGGGCCCCTAGGCTTCGCATAAACGTTAAGATGAAAGGAATTTTCACATAAGTATTAAGAAAACTCCAAATAAAAAAAACTTTAATGTCGCTAGCAGAACGGAATGGCAATAATTATTAAAATCATGGTACATATCATAATTTGTACTTTCTATTTAGTTCCGTCACAAACTTACCTTGCTTTGTTCAGGGTATTTCGACCCAGTGCCAAGTGTGTTAACGTTAACCCGTTAAAAAGTTCGCTTCAACAAAAATGTTTATATGGGTATATATTATTGTGCATAACACTGCATAAGTATCGAATACATTATATGTAGATACTTGGCATGATAAATTATCAACATTTATGCATTAGCGAACAAATCATTACCAACTATGGAACAAAACAAATTATTTAATGAAAATATTTTGTATTGTGTTTTTTTAAGTAGTCACACTACTAAGGATATATACTCGTAAATTATAAACTGAAATAGATATCATACACTAAAGAATAGAAAAAGTGACCAAGTCCACCGGTGGCCTAGGCGGGAATCGGCCGGCCGGGTGGCCGGGTGGTCTAGTGGTCAGGACGTTACGCGCTGAAGCTGAAGACGCGGGCCATGTGACCGTCTTTTAAATTTGATAAGTTCTGTCGCTTAGTTACGTGTGATTAAACAAATTTTGCTAGGTACCAAAGTAGGTCCTGATTCACAGAAGACCCGCTAAACTATTTCAGTACAAGCTTTTGGCAGTTGTCCCACCAAGAGAGAGTAAGCGATTTTATAGTTCGTTTTTTTAGCATTAGAAAGAACTTGAAAGAAGGTAAGCGATTTTGACATGTATTTTAATTGAAAAACACTTTTTAAAAATCAATAACTATTACTTATGAAAGCAGAAAACTATAAAAGATCGTATTAGATTTTCATAATTGTTACATATTTACCGTAACTTATTTTTAAAATGTGGTTTTCAATTAAAAGACACATCAAGATTGTTTACCAAATTTCTAATGCTAAAAAAACAAAGTATAGCTATCGGCGATTTTCTCGCCCAAGAAACGAACAAAAGATAGGGATCCTGTGTTAGTAAAAGAGATACATATATTTATAGTTCATCGCTGGCTGTTCACACTGCTGGTGAGAACACTCGCTCTATTAGTTTGTCGCCGAGATAAGAGCGATGAGATAAAACTAGCTCAGCGGTACTCGCTCGGCGATGCTCGCTTGGTAGTTGAACTCAAGCTGCGAGACCAATCAGTGGTGATTTTACAGCGTGGATTTCAGTGCACATACTACAATACTGAAGACTTCAAGAGATTATTTTACCCATCATCCTAGAGGAAAAAAATTACAATACATACTTACATGTTGCTGTGTTACATATCAGTACGGATATGATGGTCGTTCTTGTCTACGTGACAGCGTGATAAAACGGTGTCCGTCACTTTCTTTCCCACGGTGTTAAACAGTGACAGTTATTTTATCACGTGGATAAAGATGGATAAAGCTATCCATAATAGGCTGGCTGCTATACATTAAATAAATAAATTTGACTTACCACTCTCTATTTTAGTTTTCGAAACGATACAACAGGCTGACCACTGGTACCTTTACCTTACAAATAGGTTGAATATTAAGTAAATTATAAAACCTTCTTCAACACCGTACAGTGTGTCTCGCGTGCAGTACGGATATGATGGTCGTTCTTGTCTACGTGACAGCGTGATAAAACGGTGTCCGTCACTTTCTTTCCCACGGTGTTAAACAGTGACAGTTATTTTATCACGTGGATAAAGATGGATAAAGCTATCCATAATAGGCTGGCTGGTTTAAACAAGTCTGCGACGTCTGCGTGTTCGGCCATTGAGGTATATACAAGAGACGACATCTCGAACAAAATGTTTCCGCACCTCAGAGAAGTGCATGCACTTCTTTGCTTTTAGTACGTCACCGACCATTGACGAGATGCCACACGTGTACCTACAGAAAATTAAAAAATAAATAAAAATTAAAAAATGCCTTCGTGCCGGTTTAAAAATTGCAACAATAGCACAAGAACATATAATAAAAGGGATGGAATAACATTTCACCGGGAAGCAATGGAATAACTGTTGATTTACTATTATTTAGTTTTCAAAGTAAATGTTTGGTCGTAGAAAAAGTATTGTATGCAACGTTGTTTAACTGAGTCAAAAAATACTCGTGGCGTCTTTATTAACAATTTTCGGCTTCGGTGCGGAAACATTTTGTTCGAGATGTCGTCTCTTGTATATATTACCTCAATGTGTTCGGCTGCACTGTCCGAGCGAGTGAAGCGAGTAATAGCCCGTCGCACTCGAACACTCGCCTATAGCCGAGCGACAAAACTATTGAAGCTAACACTCGCTTCTCGCCGCTCGCCCACTCGTTTCTAGTTTATCGTTCTACTCGCTTATAGCTCATCGCTTGCGGTGGGACAACTGCCTTTAACTATTTTAGTACAGTCGTTGACGTTAATGAAATTTCGGAATCTAGTTTCACTCACCTTTTGTCTGCAGCTTTTATGTGCTTTTGTATAAATATTTAAGCAGTTCCATTTATATTTTTTAACTAGCGACCCGCCCCGGCTTCGCACGGGTTAACAAATTATACATAAACATTCCTCGTGAATCACTCTATCTATTAAAAAAACTCGCATCTAAATCCGTTGCGCAGTTTTAGCATACATACAGACAGACAGACAGACAGTGGGAAGCGGCTTTCTGCCGTATTCGAACTTCAAGGTATTCACAAGAGACGACACGTACTAGATGCATTCTAGATACGTTATAGTTTAGATTTCTACTAGTTTTCTTTTGCAGCTCAATTCGGGCAACCAATGTCACTTTTACGTTAGATAGAGTTAGATATCTATTAGAAGTGAATTGGATCTCTAAGTCATATCTTGTGGAAATCGTTCAAGAGTATCTCCAGAATCGCGGAATTGTCAAATTTGACAGGTTAGATCCTAAAAATATCGTTATCGTATCTTGGTGATGTCTAAAAGATATCTTATAGATATCTATTTCAAAATCTGAATCGGGCCCTTTGTTTCATACTATGTAGTGATAGTGAAGTTATCAAAACATTGAACAGGTTGAAGAAAATTTTCATTTTATCATATTGATTATTGGTTCTCTGAAATTTTAAACACTAGGCGATACTCCCAAATGACCTTTTCGTGTTCGATAGATTGATTTGTATTTTATGCATGAAATAATGATGTACCCGTACTGCTGTTTTTGTACGAATTCATATATGTATAGGCTCTTCCGAATTTCATTCCAATTTAGATGATTATTTTGGGCATCTCTGAGGGTCGACCCTGTCAGGTTTCAATATGTCCTCATTTAATTATTTTGCGTAAACCAATTTTATGGTACGTAAGTTCGCTTAAACGATTTTTGTGAAATGTAGGCAGATATTTCTCTATACCCAAATGCCATTTAGTTTAGTTTAGTTAACAATTGTCGCAACTTATATGTACAAAATAAACAAGTATTTACATTAAGTACCTACGTGATTTTTTGTCTTTCCATAATTATCACCAAGTCTATATTCCACTGCTGAGTACAGGCCGCCGCTTTCAGCCTTTTCAGGTATTTAATGTACATAATTATGTACTACTTATATATTTCAAGTGCATACGCGTAACCAGGCTACATGCACACGATAGCAGCTATCATTCATCACATGCATATTGAACTGATCATGTTTATTCAAAATCTATTCACTCTTTTCAATCATACATCGACACAGATTGGGATGCAGCGCCTCACTCGAGAACTTGGGGAAATTTCATTACGTGTATCGTGTATTCAATAAGCAATATAAGCATTCACTTCATCGATACAATATACAGGATGTCTCATTTAAATCGGTCAGTATGGGAAAGTCTGAAACTATAAGACATACGAAGGTCTGTTCTTGTGAACCATGTCATCGATTTTAATAAGAAGAAAAACTGCATTCATACATTTAAAAAATGTAGGTATGTAAAATGTATTGAAATAAGGTGGTCATTTCGAAAACTTACTAAAATAAATTAAAGGATATGAAAGCAATGCATTTTATTCATTTCAGACATCATGTTTCTTAGTAACATTTACTGCTTAATACCTACACAATCGATATCTAAATATAAATAATTTTAGTTTTATTTTTCAAAACGTCCGGGTTCGATTCCCGAGCTGAGTACACATTTTTTTTAAATGTATGAATGTAGTTTTTCTTCTTATTAAAATCGATGACATGGTTCCTAAGAACAGATCTACGTATGTCTTATAGTTTCAGACTTTCCCATACTGACCGATTTAAATGAGACACCCTGTATACATATAGGTATATACAAGATGCACTGATATATGACACGTGAAACCTACATATACGCTCTAGTTAGCTCTATTGTAGGTCATATTGCCCAAACGAACAATAAGGTATAATTACATATTAGACAATTCAGATACATGTTTAGAATCAAATTACCCTACTATATTATAAATGTCTACCATGTTATTCTCATAACAGTAGTTAAACCGTTTTATATTTACCTATCACCAAGAATGTACGGGAATTAAGTAAGAATTAAGATTTAATATTTTTGCTGCACGGCCTTGTGTCAAGATCCCGCTAAGCGGTTTGCCATTTTTCCTAAGCTGTTGTTATTGTCGTGTGGCGGTTGCAGGCAAGTAATCATCTTAAGATGATTAAAAAAAACATATTATAAATTGAAAAAATTCTGTTATTTCAACTCAAAATCACAAGGTCTTTCGATCCTTGAAAGTGCCATAACACTCGTAATTTTTTGTCTATTCCGTTATTGGGTATTTATCGTAGACTTTTTTATGATGGTACAAATATTAACGAAAATACTCATCTTCCTCGCGTTGTCCCGGCTTTTGCCACGGCCAGGCGTGTCTCACTCCGCGATTGCTACAGGCTAAAAGTACATCCGTTCGGCCCCAATTTTGGGGAAAGTCATAAGCCGCGCGTGGCGTTGGGGCCGAACGGATGTACTTTTAGCTACCTGTAGCAAAGCGACGAAATCGCGGAGTGAGACACGCCTGGCCTGGGGTACGCTTGGCAACTAATCCCGAGAATTGGCGTAGGCACTAGTTTATATTACTTAACGAAAATACAAAAAAAAAAAATTAAATGTGATTCGGAGTAATTACTGAAAGCCAAATAAAAAATTGTGTGTCGTTGACTCATTAAAATCATTTTGAAACCTTACAAATAGCTAATGTGTGATTTAAGTTGTACTAAACTTAATCGGCGGTTATTAAAATGACAGATTGAATGACTTATTTTTATCCGTTGACTCACTTTCTTTCGTTCTTTCGTTAGGTAAGCACTGTGAATGTAGGGTATGTCCTCATAGTGCCGCCCGAGAGTCGTGTTCCATACTTCCATAGTGCAGAGCGAACGACATTATTGCGATATTTACGACCTGTCTATAGCAGTTGGTGGTGCGCTGCCGCCAATGAAAATACGAATTCCATTGAAAAGCACGTAATTGGACGTCGCGGTACTCGCGGTGGTATTTTAAGGCCAATATAATTTTATTTTACCTTGAGCTTTTAACGTATTTAGGAATCTTGAATGATTTCAAATTACAACCTGTGAACAATTTTCAGCTAAACGTCTATTGTTCAAGTAGTACTAGTAGAGGTAGAGCGTAGAATTCATGGTACCTATTATCTTTTATCTAATAAGTACTAGCACCATTGAATTTAAAGTCAAAACAGCCATCTCGATGAATTTCTTGTACCTTTATACTCGGTGGCTTTGGAAATTAGCTAAATTCGTATTCAACCTAAATAATTGTACCTACCTAAATTTCGATTAGGTATATGTATTTTAATTTATAGTGTACGAATATTTCGCCATACAAAGTTATTAATTAAGTTGAAGGAATTAAACTGCTTAACTATGTATAATTTCAATTGAATTTTATAAATTATTAAGTAAGTCATCTTATATTGCTTGTTCGTTTACTCTTCGAAGCACGCACGTAACAAGTACCTACAACTTATTGCCAAGCCATCATTTATACCGTAACATTATGTGGTTGGAGCATTCGTGTATTTTATGGGCTCCTATAAGGCGGTAGACTGGCATATGTAATGTACCTGTAATGCGCACACCTCTCACGGCTGGCGCCGCGCCGCACGAACTACAGCAAGATGTTCTTTATGGGTATTTAAGAGCTCCACGTCGCATATTTTGAACTGCCGTTTAAGAAGTTTCCTTTCATCAATTTTCCATAAAATTGCTTTAAACTGCCACAAATGACTACTTGTAATGTAAAGTTGCAAACCAGGTTTTTGTGTTTCTATATTCGCGATAAACTTAAATAATACTGAACGGATTTTCATGCGGTTTTCACCTATCGATAGAGTGATTCTTGAGAAAGGTTTGTGCATAATTTGTTAACCCGTGTTAAGCCGAGGCGGGTCGCTAGTCATACATACATATAACCAAAACTATATCATTGTAGTCTTATTTTATGGGGATGATGATTGATATGATATCAACTATGATATAGGTACCTATAAGTATACTTTAATTTGAGCTGTCTATAAGTGCGTTAGGGTTGTACAAAATTATATCGAGAACCAATATTTCGTTAACCGCCCCTTGCTCGTTGAATACAAGAGAAAATCGCAGGAAACTTCAGTTTTTTTATTTGAATACAATGCCGTGTAACTTTAGTGACAAATATTTACATTCGGAGTATTCGGACAGATCAATCCAGTCTCTTACTAATACTCCTTGAGGCGACTGATGCTGCTGCTGAACGATCATATCATAAAATACTAATTTTAAAGGCTAAAATTATAAGTAATAATTAATATAAAAAATAACTAAATGTAGGCAAAGAACCATAAAGACTTTGAATTCGTAGAGTTAGACCAAGACAAGTCTGCAGCGATTTTGATAGCACACGCAGTGCAAGTGCAATTTTAAAAACGTTATACTTCTTTGAAATTATGACGTATAAATAACACTTGTTTTGCGTCTGCTATGAAAATCGTTGCAGACTTATCTTGGTCTAACTCTGGTTATGTTACATTCTGTGTGTAGTCTACGATGTATAGACATGACAACATAAGCTATAAGTATGAAAATCAAAAGCTTGTAAAGGGAATTTGCGATTTCTCATCGTAAAAATGCATTGGGGGCGGGTGTCGATCGACACTTTATGTGGCTGAAAGCGCAACCAGCGGAAAGCTATAAAAGATGGCAATAAAATTGGTAAAGCAACCATAGATTATAGATTTCTATTAGTGTTTACGGAAATGTTTATTTGTTTTAGGTAATTATATCACAATTAAATATTCTCGAGTGTCGATATTTAACACGATTTGGGAATGGCCTTTATATTAAACAAACATATCACACGTTTTACAATGTATGGAGGAAATAAAAACAAGTGAAAGCATTCATATTAAGGAGATATAAAATAACAATATTTTAGTGATACTGCTCAATTACTCATGCGTATTGTTGACGCCCCTATAATGAACGTATAAGACAAATGTTGTAAAATAAGTATCGAAAATGTATTTTTGAACACAGGCTTTATGCTATAAACAAGGGTCATAGAGCTGCTTAAGTTTGCGCGGTAATCACTACACCTTATAAAACAAAGTCCCCCGCCGCGTCTGTCTGTTTGAGTGTATGTATATGTATGTTCGCGATAAACTTAAATACTACTGAACGGATTTTAATACGGTTTTCATCTCTCAATAGAGTGATTCTTGAGGAAGGTTTAAGTATAATTTGTTAAGGTTTTGTGTAACCCGTGCGAAGCCGGGGTGGGTCGCTAGTTACTCGTGAAATAAGGCTATGTAAACGGATTATATACAATTTTCGTTATATTCTATAATCCGTTCAAATAGGTTTATTTCTCTTAAATGTTTTCATAATTGGTGCGGTTATTAATTATATTTTACAATATATAAAAAAATAACGACATTTTGTTAATCACAATTTTCTAAAGTCATCGCGGTTTACGTTAAGTAGGTAAGTACCTAATATTTTATAATACATCAACATTCGACACATATAACGAAACCCTTTTCTTGCGTAGTAAGTATGGAAAAGACATTTACTTTTAGACTACAGGGAAAGCGCAGAGGTAGGCCTCTGGGGCGCAATAGCGTAAGCAGCCTTAACGAGTTGAGCGGAGAAAGTTCCCGCCCGCCCAGAAATATAGCAAACTTCAGCGCAGCGGTCCGGTAAACCGTAATTTCCCGAGCCTTCTGATATCCTCCCCACTCACCTATACCCGCATTGCAACTTTTGTTCTATATCAGTTTAGAGACTTAGCGCAATATCTTAAATTGAATAGTGCTTACCTTAAGTACCCCTATAAAATTATTCATCAACTCTTGTATACCGTTTTCACATAGCTAATTTATAAAGAATTCGTTTTTTTTACAATTCTACAATAATTAAGTAGGTACTTACGCATTTTCATGAAAGACAATACTTTCGATACCTCCTATACTAATTGCTGGCAAGCATCAACGGGGCTTTGTGAAAAGCTGAAATGTTTCTTTGTTCTTCGTGGAGTTTCATCTTGGTAGCCTTGAGAGGAAATAACGGGGCTTCTTTTAACATTGAATCATTCATAGGTAAATTAACTTCTTTATGAAGAAATCAAATTACAGTGAAATTACCTTTGTTTTCGTAATATACGAAAATAATAATTATAAGTATAAAGTCAATGTGGCTAATTCCGTTATAGGGACTATTCCGTCCATTAGCGTTTTTCTCCAACAACGAACAAAATTGATAAATTCATCGACAAAGCAGCGATTGCTATTAGTTTCAGCAATCAAAAACAAAGGGTTTTTTTCCTACGATTGAAAATTAAAGAAATATACGCTCGTGGACGGAATAGTCCCTATACAAAGGCAAGTTTTAAAGAAACATCATTTCGTGTATCTACATCATGAAATAGTCGTTATTTAGTTTGCAAGGTCCCCCGGGTCAGGGACTCCGGGCTCGGCCGAGAGCGATCCATCAAATCAAAGTTGATGTCTGTTCAATTTATGAAATACGATAGTTTGTTTTCTCTGGCATCCGCTTTCATAACCATTGATGACATATTGATAAACTAAAACAACAGTTATATTACTATACATGTAGGTAAGTTAAAACTTCTATTGATGTGTCAGTTTTGGCTAATAGGCGACTGATAAAAACTACCTTTAGGCATCATACGCTGTTTAGTACGTTTTTTATTTATGTATAGTGTAATCAAGTAAATATTAGGTAGTAATAGCGGCGGAAGCGGCAGTCTAGACAACAGCCTGATGTACCTAGATGCAAAGCATCATCATTAAATTATGGAGGCAATGCATAGGCTACACTTTGGCAGGTTGGTTGCTGAAGTTTGCCTCGATGAGCTGAGTCGGAGCTAAAAGTTGGCACATCAATATGCAGGGGCGCCTGGCTTGTGGCCAATCTAGGATACGCCAATTGAATGTTTTGGCCGCTTTAGGTCCTACACATCCGCGATACAAAACTTATGACAACTTTATTGAAGTGTCCTCAATACGGATTCAATCTCGGTTGTTTCAATAAAAAGGGTCGTTCCATAGCCTCCTAAGTGCCTGCGTAAAATTTTTTGTGCATATTCCAAAAAATATTTTGAACTTTCATTGAGTAAGGGTTCAAAAACAAAACAAATGCTTCTTAGGTATTAAGGACAGTGGTGGCACCATATCGAACATTTGCGGTTTCGTGCATTATTTTATTTATAATACGGACACGTACGTTGTGAATATTTATTTATTAAATTCACGTTATTCGATCCCTTCTGCATATGGTATTTGATTGATCAGTGTTTATTTACACATCTGGGGCTACGAACAGTTACGAACCTAGGCGACACATTATTGGGTATTAATTTGTCGTTTAATAATATTAATTGCCTACATTCCAGTATTAATAATATTGAGTCGGAATTCGCAGCATATTTGATCGACGTGAGCTGTATTATGTAGTTAATTGATTTTGGGGATTATGATGTATAACCTAACCTAACATGCGTTTGCTGTTTTGCGAAGGATCATTATTAATTACAAAGTAATACAAGGTGTAACAAAAATAGTGGGGATCCGTTTAAGGGCATAATATTCGGTATCGTGTACACTGTACACCACTTTTTTGTTACACTTTGTACATATTACTTAAATGACTTTTCACACCACCTATTCGGAAAAGAGCTTTTTCTTCCGTACTAGGAGGGATCAAAGTGGCACTTTTCTATTCTCGCACACTATTTTTACATTTTTTTTTGCACGTTATTTTTTTAGCTTAAATAATCTGTAACACAAACTACTAAATAATAATGATCCTTCGCAAAACAGCAAAAGCAAGTTAAGGTTATAATAATTATATATAATCCCCAAAAGGTGTGCTAGCGCTAGCAACTGATATATTCGAAGTCGGTGCCAAGCCAAATCTTAAAAGCGTCAACACACTGTCGAACCGAATGCCAACCCTGGTGCGTGCATTTATTATTTATTTGGGGATATTATTTGGCTTTGGAAATCGACACACTGGATAGGTACTTTTTTAAATACCACAATAGAGCTAATTACAGGAACTCAGAGATATAAATTATTTACAGAGGCACATTTTATGTACCCTAATTTAAGCACATCTTGAGTATTTACGTCTTTCAAAATATTACATTCAGTATTTGTTATTCAATGCGGAAACGTATTAAAGTAGGTACAGTCGCCATCAGATATATCGGAGCGGCCAAGGTGTTCATAATATCTGACCACGCACTCTTAACGCCCTGACAATAGAGGCGTGTTCAGATATTTATGAGCGCCTTAGCCGCTCCGATATATCTGATGGCGACTGTACAAACAGCTAAACGAAATAATATCGGGGTAAACTTCGATTTAGTGGCGGCGTAAGGTTACGCCTCTACGGCCTTATTCAGATTTGTAAAAATTAAAGGCAAATTGAATTTGGACGTATAATAAATATGCGTCACACTCAAACAAATGTTTCAGTGATCTAGTATGAGTACAAGGTGGTACAAGAATAAGTTTTCGATATAATTCCGCCACGTCAAATGCATGTTGTTGTGAAAATGCCCCTAGACTAGGGTTGCCATACGTCCCGGTTCGCCGGGACATGTCCCGGTTTGAAGCACGGTGTCCCGGCGTCCCAGCCGATAAGGAAATTGTCCCGGTTTAAAAATTATAGTTATATACTAGGGGGCTGGACTTGGTAAATAATAATATACCTAATGAGTGCTCAGTAATGCAACACACAACACTTAATTAAAAATACGTTGTCATTAGTGAGTTACGAATACTAACATAGTTTTTAGGTTTTAGTTTGTATATAATACTAACAAAATGGATCTTGTTGTCTAAATAAATAAACATTTATTATTTATTATTATTATTATGTAAATTATGTTATTTTATAGCTTTAAAAGTCTGTAATGTAGAGCTCGAATTTCAGGCTCCCGAGGGCCTAAAACCTCATCAATGGAACTTCGGCCCTCCGAGTAACTCTTGTACATATGACACATATTATTGTTGAGTAACATTTTGACGATTGGTTCGTGTTAGAGCGCTGCTTTCTTACAGCTCGACCTTCGGCGTCACTTAATTTTTAACAAATATAAACATTTGTTTCAGAAGCTTGGCATTTGCCTCGCATGAATGCTCACCGCGCTAGTTATAAGTACGCTTCGGGCTTATTAAGTAATGTGAAGATTTCTGAGCTCGACCTTCAGCCTCACTTTTTACCTAAATTTTTGGTTTGTCTTCCAAATCTCCTCTTCTTCAGCTTAGCCTATGACCTCGCTGCGCCAAGCTCGGCCTGCGGTCTCGCTTTTCAATACAATGGACATTGATTGGCGTCTATGCTCTAGCTGAGCTTATCCTGAAGCACGGCTTCGACCTCGCATGAAAGCTCGCCTCACTGGGGAACTTCGGATTTTTAGGCCTGGCCCGGCCTTTTTAACACGCTTTCACAATTTTGTCACAAAAAATTTCGCGCTCGCTGCGCTCGCGTTTTTTGCTGGTTGGCCATAGTCATTAAACACATGGAAAATTTATCTCCGAAATTACTGTGCTAAAATTTTGAAAAAAAAACAAAATAGTTATTTACCTATCGATGACAGGAAAACCTATTAGAAATGTGCAGTCAAGCGTGAGTCGGACTTAATTACTTAGTTTTTGATGCTACCCCTACGGGTTTTTTATGGACATTTCACTCACGTTTCACATGAAAAAATAAATTGTTAAAAATTGTGTAATGTACGGAACCCTTAGAACGCGAGTCCCACTCGCACTTGGCCGGTTTTCTTTAAATGTCCCGGTCTGAGTCCCCACACATATGGCAACCCTACCCTAGACCGCACGGAGCGGCGCCGCGGCTAGGCACTTGTTTCAGCTCTCCTAAATGGAACTAGTTTGTATGCTAGAGAAGTTTTTCATAAACTGTTTCAGGCTCAAACCGCGCCAGGCGTCACTGCGAGGAAAAAGTGCAATTAGTATAAGAAGAATGGAAATGAAATCGTTTTGTTCTACTTCATCTATTTAAAGGCAGCGACTGCTCATTCATAACTTCTTATTAATAACGATAATGCGCTCGTAACTTTTTTCTTATTGTATAACTATATATAGGTGGTTCTAACGCCAATATTTTTAGAATGGTGTATAATTACAGAAGTTTTACTTCGTTTTGTCTACACGAGAGAGAGACTAGTAGACACTATGGGCCCGATTCGGATTCTGTAATAGAAATCTATTAGATATATTTTAGACATCGCCAAGATACGATAACGATATGTTTAAGATCTAACCTGTCAAATTTGACATTTCCGCGATTCTGGAGATACTCTTGAACGATTTCCACAAGATATTACTTAGAGATCTAATTCACATCTAATAGATATCTAACACGATCTATCTTAAAAGTGACATTGATTGCTCGAATTGCGCTGCAAAAGAGAACTAGTTGAAATCTAAACTATAACGTATCTAGAATGGATCTAGTACGTGTCGTCTCTTGTGAATATCTTGAAGTTCGAATACGGCAGTATATCATCGCATAGGTATAAACACATGTCCAAAACTCCAAATAGCTGCTGTTTAGAGTTTTGGACATGTGTTCATACCTATGCGATGATATGAAAGCTCACTGAGTGAGACAAAATGAGCAAAATGCGATTTTGCTCACTGTTTTTAAGTAGCAAAGTACCCTTGTTCGAGCTGCTGAGGTGAAAAAATTATTTTACTAAGCCGTAAAGGTACATATCAGTTTACAGTACATATCATATGGCCCTTTAAACTTTTTACATCGCACGAAAAGTGCTATTTTACGCACTAGTGCGGGAAAATAGGACCATATGTATTGTAAAGTATATTTTTAAAGCTGAGGCTTTCATATCATCGCATAGGTATGAACACATGTCCAAAACTCTAAACAGCAGCTATTTGGAGTTTTGGACATGTGTTTATACCTATGCGATGATATACTGCCGTATTCGAACTTCAAGATATTCACAAGAGACGACACGTACTAGATCCATTCTAGATACGTTATAGTTTAGATTTCAACTAGTTCTCTTTTGCAGCGCAATTCGGGCAATCAATGTCACTTTTAAGATAGATCGTGTTAGATATCTATTAGATGTGAATTAGATCTCTAAGTAATATCTTGTGGAAATCGTTCAAGAGTATCTCCAGAATCGCGGAAATGTCAAATTTGACAGGTTAGATCTTAAACATATCGTTATCGTATCTTGGCGATGTCTAAAATGTATCTAATAGATGTCTATTACAGAATCCGAATCGGGCCCATAGTGTCTACTAGTCTCTCTCTCGTGTAGACAAAACGAAGTAAAACTTCTGTAATTATACACCATTCTAAAAATATTGGCGTTAGAACCACCTATATATAGTTATACCACCTATATATATGTTTTTAAGTAGCAAAGTACCCTTGTTCGAGCTGCTGAGGTGAAAACTTAATTGTTGGTATATCTTAAGAAAACATGAGTGAATAGAGGTAAGTGATGAAGAAGGAATACATTTTTCGGGTTCTCTAATATGTTCTCACTGCATAGGTGAAAAGTTTTGTGAACTACACGAGATCAAAGTTATTTACATCTCGTGCGCTTTTGAGTCCCTTACTAGGCTCAAGATTTCAAATTAGATTGACTCGCTACGCTCGTGAATCTAGTATAGAATCTTTCGGTTGCACGGGACTCAAAATAAGCACTCGAAGAAATATCAAACTTTGATCTCTTGTTGTACAAATAACTATTTGATATTGGTGAAACAATGTTAAAGTTGAATCATAATACCTAATCATAACTTAAAGATCAACGTTCTAATCAGACTTGTACCCTACAGATATTATGGAAAGAGAAATACCAGTAGTTCGGTAAGTATTAACCACTAATTATGTTTTCGTAAAGGCATTCGCTATTATTCTCTTGAATCACGTTCGCACGTTATATATAGGAGGTAAGAATGAGAAATTCAATTAGCCAGCGCCTGTTTGAGCATCAGAGCAGTGATCGGCGACGGCGACGGTGTGGGCCGACTTGCAGGGTACAGGGAACTAATACATTTTGCACGGAATCACCGACAGCCGCACACAATTAATACTAAAAGATTTTTTTATTATATATGTTTTACAAAATCTCATTAAAAATTATAAATTATTGAACTAAAATAAAACATATTAGGTATATTCAAAATATTCTTCTTTAGCTTTGGTACACAAATTATCACCAAGATACCGCAGTAAAATTCTTTATCAGCGTATTTTTGGGCCATCCTGTATATATGTAAACCAGTCTTCATGGTGGAGTGCCATATTGTTTCTAATCAGTGAACATTTCGTTGACGAAATGTGCTTAAAGACTGCCGTGTGTGACCTGTACTTAATAGGAGCAACAAATTAAACTGTAGGCTTTACTCCTCAGCCTGACCAACATTTGTTTAACAACTTTAAAAAATTATGAAGTCTTAACTTCCTATTTTTCGTACAAACTAAATATTACCTTCAATGTACGCCATTATCATCGTGATTGACGTTGCTTGTCACGCCTTAAACATAACAAAATTCGCAATACATTGCGTCTTATAATAAACTTTAGAGTGTACTAATAATCAAAACAAGTTATTTTTAAAAGTCGCTGAACAAATGTTGGTCAGGTTGAGGAGTACAGCCTCCAGTTTATTTTTATGCTCCTATTACAAGCCACACCCGGTATATTTATTTAAAATTTATGGCGCTTCAAACATTTACATACACAGTGTACCTGGTCCTCACATGCACATCCACTCGCTTCGATGTTTGGAGGTGTTTACGTTATCCCTCGAGTTAAAAGAAAGTCATTCAGCAAAAAAAAAATGTTTTTAATTCTCCGTCAAAATTGAGCGTTACTACTTACCCCTGTTACATTAAGCCCTAGGTATTATAGATTAGTAAACTGACTAAACAGTTTTCTACGATCGATTTTGCTGGTAAAGCCTTCCAACACGTTTATCCATTTAAGCTGAAATTCAAAACTGTCATTAGCTTCGTTAGGCGTCTATCTAAAATTCAAACAATAGTTAAGCCCCGCTTGATGTGGACTTTCTTGAAGTTCGTTATGTTGTTTGTTTTGGCTATCTCTTCGGAAACGGTATTTAATTAAACTGCTAATTCCTAACACATTTATATCGGACCTAATGTATCTATATACAGAGTGGTCCAAACCTAGCAACTGCGCCATGTTATAAAAAGAAACATTCAAAAAATTTCATTTTTTTTAAATAAATTAATTGGTTCACCCCAGAATTTCTTAACAAAAGTTAAAAGTTCAAAAATTCATAACTCGAAAACTACGAAAAATCGGCTAACGTACATGGGGTATATTCTGATAGCCCAAGATGTGAGGAATCTAATAAAAAAATTGGACGTCGAGGTTTGGACCATCCTGTATTAGTTATTTACAAGACATGATATGTACACGTTAAAAGACAATTGCTAGAGAAACTGATAGAGAAGAAAATGTACATCCGGTACCCAAATCTATTGATGAGTAGCAAGTAGTGAACAGTCGGATAGTAGGTACGATTACGAATGATAACGTTTACAAACCTGTGTTTTTCTAAATAAATAGTGTAGTGTAACTAAAGAAAACTAAGCTCTTTCTAAAGAAAACGTTTGACTCTAAATCGCGAAATCGGTAAAATCGGGCTGCGTTAAACTGCATTCTGTTTTTATTGCAGTCCTTCCCATCGTGGAGTTTTCTAGCGAGTGAATATACTATAATTATAGTACCCTTATGAGTGTCCGGAGGCTTATTCTGACTGTAATAACTGGTAGCGTAAACTGGTACGTAAATTTGATCTGGATTTTATTTGTCAGCTGACAAAAGTGACATTTCATTTTCTTACAGATTAACAGTTGCTAGTCGTAGGTACCTACAGATTAACAGTTGCGTCTCAAAAATTGTAGTTTGGGTGTTTCACTACTTTTATATCAATTTTTCAAGTTTTCACGCATAGTAAAAAACACACTGTTGTCGCAAATTGACTACGTCAAAACTTACCTATAAGAAAATTCACTTTTATAAGTAGGTCCGCCGACAGGCAAATATTTAATGTGATCCGATGTCTCCATGGAAGAGGTTCTATGACGTAGGCCTTTATTACGGGACAGTAAATCTATTATTTATTCGGTGCGCGAGGTTCTTTCGTAAATGATATTTATTAGGGGAAAATCTTTTGGGATTACATTATCTAGTTTCACTTTTATTAGTACGGTGTTGGTCACGCATAATATTACACAAGTGCGTGAGGCGAAATGGTTCGAGCTTCGAGCAACAAGTCACCCGGGATCCAGGATCAACCGTAGTTACAGGATTTACATGGGAACACGTGGAACAATGTTGTGTTGCTCAGGAGTATTAGAGTTTGTATTTCCCAAAGGGTATCTGGAATGTATTTGGATTTGCATGTTTGACGTGAAATCTACCTGCCTCGGTCGGTGTCGTCATCACCTCATTGGCAAGTTAAATTGCCTACAGCTTCAACGTAATACTTATGAGATTATATGTACTAACGTTGTAAGTGCCGCTATTGATAATTGAAATATATATTTTTACCGATATAGGTAAATAATTAGTAAAAAAAAATCTAATGAAATGATGCTTATAAGTAATAACCCAGTAGGTAGAAGTTATTATAATAGTTATTGTATAAAATAAGTTAAGTAACTACCTAATAACTTGTATAAAAGTTTTAATATAAAATATATGTAACCCAGAAGAGATGGAATTAATTAATTATAATGACTGTATAATGTACGAGTATGTGATACATAATTTGACGGGACACGGAACAAGCCACCAGGGAGGCTCAGCTCAGGTCGGCGCGGCACGGGCACGGTATTGATCCGGTTTATTTGTGGACTGCTGCATTCTGCCACCGAGCGGGTCGTCTGTTTTCTCACATTAGCAGACTACATTTTTGGCTACTGAAACTGCTGCTAACCGCAATACATACTTAACTCAATGTATCTGCGCGCTATCTTTGGCAGGGTTAGCCTTAAATATTCGTACCGTATTAGAGAGAACTTCCCCTATTAACTAACTTGACAGTAAACGTCATAAGTTACTTGCCGATAATAATCTGATAAGGGTTAAAGTTAAATTTAAGCTAAGGTTAAATTTAAGGTAATTATTTTTCAAAAATTTACACGATCTGCGTTCCTGAAAATTTGTAGTGTCCATAGATGTAAAAAGTGGAAAAACAAGATAGGAAAGGAACAAAATATATGGCGCGCTGCGTGAAATTTGCGACGGAAGATTAGGCGATCGCGCGGGTTATAAAGTTTTACCTCAATAAGTCTGAAAAAATACTTCTGTTTAAAAATTAGTTTCTCAAATCCCTCGACTATATCATTCGCTATCTTATACTAAAATGGTATTACTGTGGTATGCAGGGTCGCACAATTTATATACATTTGAAATTAAATGAAAGTTAGACATGTATGTACCTACAATACCTACATACAATATGTATGTCACTATATTGCACCTAAACAGGTTTAATAAAACAGACAAAACAAAATAAACATGTTATGTACAAAGGCACATGTGTTATACGAGTACATGTACATGTTTACGTGATTTCGTGTCAACTTTAACCTAAGAGTGCGGTTTTGGCTGGCGTTGTATTATTAATATGTATAATCTCGTTTCCGTGTGAATTTTTTAATGGCCTTTGCCTTCATAAAAACCTGTAGGAACAATTCAATAAAAACCGGCCAAATGCGAGTCGGACTCGCGCACGGAGGGTTCCGCACCATCAACAAAAAATAGAGCAAAATAAGCAAAAAAAAAAACAAAAAAACGGTCACCCATCCAAGTACTGACCCCGCCCGACGTTGCTTAACTTCGGTCAAAAATCACGTTTTTTGTATGGGAGCCCCACTTAAATCTTTATTTTATTCTGTTTTTATTAGTATTTGTTGTTATAGCGGCAACAGAAATACGTCATCTGTGAAAATTTCAACTGTCTAGCTATCACGGTTCGTGAGATACAGCCTGGTGACAGACGGACGGACGGACAGCGGAGTCTTAGTAATAGGGTCCCGTTTTTACACTTTGGGTACGGAACCCTAAAAAAACTACATTTTTGCATTAGCCCCCTCTTCCGCAATCTGTATAATTATATGAATCGAAGTCAACAAATACTAGATTTACTTTTTCTTTATCTTTTGTTCGTTGTCTTTTATTTAATTTTACACAAATACATTATAAATTTACTTGTAAATGTACATTTCGTTAGGAACAACGATACCTGAAGGAAGGATACGTGAATATGATAATAATTTGAGCCTATATACGTCCCACTGCTGGGCATAGGCCTCCTCTCATGCGCGAGAGGGCTTGGGCTATAGTCCCCACGCTAGCCCAATGCGGATTGGGGACTTCACATACACCTTTGAATTTCTTCGCAGATGTATGCAGGTTTCCTCACGATGTTTTCCTTCACCGAAAAGCTAGTGGTAAATATCAAATGATATTTCGTACATAAGTTCCGAAAAACTCATTGGTATGAGTCAGGATTTGAACCCGCGACCTCCGGATTGAAAGTCGGACGTCATATCCACTCGGCCACCACCGCTTACGTGAATATACCTACATATAATAGCAATCTTAGGCTAGAAACCTAATTATCTGACGCAAATCAGTCATCGTTAAAATACCTTCGTTAGGTTGATGTTAAGATTTACGGTTTCATTCAATCCAGCGGCCCGCTAAATTATGGGGAGCCGAGATCCATTAAGTGCTTAAGTGCCTTTGGAGCACGAAATTGGGGATGATAATGGAAATGGGTGCCTCACGATGTTAATATGGGACTTTACACCGCACCCACCAATTCTCGGGTTGTTTGCAATATGCAAGTGCTAAGTTCATAATTTAAATGGCCGCGTTCATATATCTAATGCGAATCCCGCTTTATGTAATGAGCTTTTCGTGCAATTGGACAATAAACAGGATCCCCGGTGAGCGAAATGTCCTGATAGCGCGAGATTAAATGATACGCAAATGTAAATTGGATGTTATTATAAAACCGTTTGTTATCCGCACGCATCACGCCCCCGGAGCGTCAGAAAGTAATAGTTGCGGTGCCATTTATCACCCGAGTTTCATAACGGATCCCCTCTATACCATGGTACTATAATTTATTGGTTTGGGCTCACTAATCCGATAGAAATGGAAATAACCGCTCTCATTCGTAACTTTGGCACAATAAAGAAGTTCCAAGTCCTTGAGGCTGGGAGTACAAATGGGATAAGTTTAAGAAAGCAATCGGCCTTATATGGTCGTTATGGACCACTATGTAGTGGCGGGCGCGAAAACCATTGGAAAGTTTCCTCTATTGCTTCATTTGATATCACACTTTTCATAATAGTTGTTTTTAAATGTTGGAAATTCAGTATACTTAGTTTGAAATTTGTGAAAATACCACTGGAAAATACTAAATGAATGAATAGTAAAACTTTGTAAAATTAAATTAAAAACTCTGAATGACGTTTCAATAGTGTAGGTGGTATAGTTTCGATAGTGGTAAACATGGGGGACAAGGAAGATCAAACCTCGTGTAAAGTCAAACTGCGGTGAGCTCCGCCGTAGGTCGCCGGAAACAAAATTAATTACGAAATAGTCGAGGAAACTTTTGGGTTAGCGTCGCGCCGCTGTTGGAATAATTGTTGCTAATTGAGTTCCGTCTACTCGATGTGCCAAACGGGTACTTAGTATCCCTTATCATCTTGTCATATTTAGTATGTACTTTTCGATATATATCTTTAAAAAGTCGAATAAAACAATAACCTGACTGCGACAAGGCTTTGCAAACAAGTTCAGAATTCGTCAAAATCTAAGTTTTTATTGCACTTGAAGAAAATAAGGTTACACATTTCAGGGAAACATTTCACATAAATACGTTAAATTTCGGCACTGTAGGTACCTAGGTCGTAATGAGTAATCTACTTGAAACGTTGGAACATAAAGCTGCTCGTCGTCGTTTAAATGAGTATTAACTATTTACTCATTTAACAATAATAAACAAACGTAAGAAGCGCAACATGAAGTTTGCCCCTTATTTATCTATACAGAATTAGCTTATTACAAATATGAGATTGTAGTGAGCGTGCGTGAAATATTTTTATTTTGACATGGAGTACTTAAGCACATTACAAAACAAATTGTAGCGAAATTTGTAGGAAATATATTCTCGTCTGTGGGGGTGAAACTGGCTCAGCTAACGAGTCTCCTTCTAATTGCTACTCGGGGTCCACCTGTGTGCCTTTGTTTGCATTCATAATATCTTATGACATGGTTCGTGAATATCTGTCTTAATTTTTTTTAAAGCTGTAAAAATTGTCGTTATCTGTCACATGTTCATGAATCTTCATTGCTAAATATTCTTAATCACATTTTTCGTCATAAAATATGTGATTGCACGCAGCAAAAATATATGGACTTTATTTATAATTATGCTATGATAGTAAATTATGTATACCAAGATGTTATAAATTCAATATGTTTAGTAAAAAATACAAATGATAGTATTTTGTTTAACCAAAAAGCGTTATAATATTTATGGTTGTACAAATTACACTATTCGAATATTTAGCTACGAGTGTTTGAAATCTTATTACATTATTTTCAAAAATGGTTGTATGCAGGCCGAGAAGGACAAGTCCAGTAAGTACCTAGACTTGGCTCACGAGATAACCGCCATGTGGGATGTTGATTCAACGATCATTGTCCCGATAGTCGTTTCAGTGAACGGTCTAATAGCGAAGAGTCTCGACCAACATCTTGAGAGACTCTCGCTAGGTGGTTGGATCAAGGATCAGATGCAGAAGGCGGTGATCTTGGACACGGCGCGGAGAGTCCGCCGGTTCCTCTCTGCAGCCCTGACCACCGGTAGCTTGGGCCTTGCCCCGCTGCTGGCGGCACCCTAGGTTAGGTTTTTTATAATGTGGTTATATGTATTTTTTATTGTTTTGTAAGTGTTTTTATATTTTACTTTTATATTCATATTATAAATAACCTAACTTTAGACAAAAAATGAATAAAGAGAATAATAAGTTTGGCCAGCGGTAGGTACCTACTTGGTTGGACGGATAGATTTGTTAGCTGTACGTCCAATACGCAGTTCGTCCAAATGATATTTCAATTCGCATTTCGTCCAACACGTATTTGGTCCAACATGCATTTAGTTCAACAGCATTTCGTCCAACGCGTATTACGTCAACACGTATTTCGTCCAACAGCATGTCGTCCAACATGGATTTAGTCCAACACACATTTTGTCCAGTAGGCATTCCGTCCAACTCGTATATGTAGAAGTCTTGTCAAGAAAAATATAATTATGCGTCTCTCATTACTGCAGCCACGGGTCATTTATGAAAATTCGAACCGTACGACACACCTGTGCGCGAGCGGCGCGTTTTCGTGAACCTTGTAGGAAGGCACGAAGGTTGACATTGGGCTTTGGGCTGTAGCCGCACGCGTCAGTTGACGTATTTGGCGGTCAAGGGGTTAATGGAATGGAAACAAAGATTCATTGATTGTCGAACGAGCGAGCGAAGCGAAGTTCTTCCAATCAACTTGAAACACACGGCTGGCTAGAGAGAGGCACGTCCCGGCATTTCGATATTTCTTGACTGAACTATCCGAGGATAGTTTGTTACGCTATAACTAAATATAGTATATTTGTTCTAATTCAAATGAAATTAGGTAAACGGTAATTTTACTCCGACCGTGGATCCCAGTAGCACCATATCATCGGCGTAGCTGATGTTATTGACCATTTTCTCATTTCCCATATCCTCTTAAACTCTTAATAGACGAATCACGAAATGGACGAACTCCGTAATGATGAATCGCGAAATGGACGAAATGCAGAATGACAAATCGCGAAATGGACGAACTGCGTATTGACGGATCACGAAATGGACGCATCACTTATGGACAAACTGCGTAGTAGACGAATGGACGAAATGCGATTTGGACGAACTGCGTATTGGACGTCCAGCTAACAAATCCTAGCTTTCATATCGAAGGTTGGGGGGTCCAACCTCGGCTCGCCATATTTGACTTATACCAATCGCTTTTTCGCGTACGCGGCAGCGCCAACAGTCTACTAGCCACAGTCGCAGACAGGATAGATGGCGCTTTCTGGGAGTACTGGATTAGCCTTCATGCTTGTAATAGTTAAAGTTATAGTAATAGATTATACATAGATTAGATATATATACTATATAGATACTGTCACTAACATAGGTTAAGAGTTATAATAATAAGTTAAGTACTAATATTATGGAAACTATTTTCTGAAATAAATAATTATTTAATTTAATTTTAATTTAATTTAATTTAATAAGGCCTAGTATCCCCTTTGAGTTGAAAGGTCAGTTGGCAGTCGCTTCCGTACAAACTAGTGCCTATGTAAATTCTTGGCATTAGGTTGCGGAGCGGTGCGCAGGCTTTCCAAGTGAACTGTGGCAAACTGTCGGGAAAGATGATTAGGAAGATGATTTAAAGCCTTCGTAAGACTATCAAGTGAAATATGAAAATTTGGAACTTTTCCCATTAAATAATTCGGAGCGTTAATTAAAGCGCGACATAAAATATTATAGTAAAAATTAAATAAAATGGAACGGAAAAAAATCTATACTAAATTATTGCCATGTTTCAGCATTTAACGTCAAAAATGTGACATTTACGCAGGAAGTGGCGCCCTCAGTAAATCTACAATTTCTTGTCGGATCTTACTGCACTGGAATATCTCTTAAAAAATCACTCTTTATTTCTCTAAAAAAACGATTTATTTTCATCAGCGCAGCGTCGAAAACCTTTTTTGTAACGTCTACCTATGGGTAAAGCAATGGTATCATGGACCTCATGAAGATGATTTACAAATTTGTATATCAATATCAAATGTTTACACATAATGAATGGTGTAGAATCTTATTATACATTCCAAAAATGCTTCAAATATTTTGGCCTCTTCTGACCAAATTACATTAACTAATACTCACTAAATTCATATATTACTGGCATAATCATATTATGCTTGCTTTTATTAGATGCTGCATTTTTATGGCTTAGCGAAAGTGTGATGAAAACAGTTTTTCTACTTTGCGGTTTTCTTTTTTTGACGCGAAAGCGTGGGCTAGGAAATGCTGAAAATAGCGAGAAACTTGCAGGAATACTATTTTGCAGCAAGATCTATGCGAGGTTAGCCACGTAATCTCCTTTAGAAGGTGCCTTAACGGGTCCTCTTACCCTCCATATATAAGAGTAATTTCATTAGTACTCGTCCAACGACGTAATTTTCTAATTAGATTGCACATGTTCCTGGGACAGGGGACGGCCTTTGATAACAAATATTTGAGCAGTGAACAGGCTTCTAGTATTTACAATTCTGAAGACGTCGCTCAATTTTAAAATACTATTTACTTTGTTAGGGAGGAAAATATTGGCATTATGTATGCATGTATTCAGTAACTTTGGAAGAACTAAAAGACTTGGAAATCAGAAACTTGCTGAAGGTGACTTACGAGTAAAGCACAGTTCGAAACGGTATTTGAAGCGTCTAGTTAAATAATATTTAAGCAAGCTTTTCCTGAAGTATTTTTTATGAAAAGAGGAATAATTATATCTGGATAAGTATCTAGTTATTAACTTGGAAGGTATACACTTACTCCTGCTCGAAGCTGCAAAATCTCGTTTCTGCACACAGGGAGGTGTTAAAGTGGTAAGCTGTTGGGCGGCTATTCATTTAAGTTTGTTGTTTGCAGTTAAGCTGCGCTCTTTGGTTTTTTAACTTTGTTTCCTTTCCACACTCCCGATTCTGTAGAAATTAATCCTTTTTTGGATTATAATTAGTAGTGTAAAGAGTTTGTTAACCGTTGCTGTGAACAATTAGTAACAAATAATATCAATACTATACTAAACCACCTTATGTATAATGACGATTCAACTACACTACCGAACCTCTTTAAGCAAATACTCTAGTAAGGGGAAAATATAATTTCCGTTTTGCCGTTATAAAATAAGCGACGATCCAAATAAATGCCGTCCAAATTAAAACGGGAATAGAAAATCTTACGTTCAAGATTTCTTATTTCTCAGGAATTTTCCTTAGCGCGCGCTCGGGGCACAATTAAATATTAAAACCTCGCAGGTATTTTGCATAATATTAGGCTATTACAGGGATTGGCTGGAAAGCAAAAATATTAAAGTAAACAACGTCAGCCCGTTTGCCCAGGTGGTGGCGCGCCCCGTTGATGCAAGTAATCCGATTTGTATCTTGGAGTATAAGGTTGTTTCTATAACTACGAGTAAGCTAGCTATTGCCCACGACTTGTTTTCTTTCGCGTGGATTTTTATGTTAATTGTTTTAGTTCTATTTTATATATAGAATATTTGCACATGTTGTGTTGTGCAGCAAAAACATTAAATTGTCCCTCACTCAAAAAAATTACGATAAAAACATTTAATATCCCCTCAACACGCTTAGAGGAAGAAATTGCCTTTTTACGAAATTTCAAGTCGGTTTTCAAGTCAATTTCAAGTAGTCGGTAGTACTCGGTAGTCACATTGCCTAAGCAGCCAGGGGTCCCGGGTCAGAATCCCGGTGACGGCATTTGTGTTGTGCATCACGAATACTTGCTTCTGTCGAGTTACGGATGTTATCTATGAATTTGAGTATGTATTCATCTATATATCGTGACCAGCGGTGGTAGCACGGTTGCATTTTTATCGCTTGTCACCATGCCTGTCACGTTCTAACAGCTATGTAAGTGCAAAAGTGCCGGACATAGTGACAGGCGATAAAAATGGAACCATGCTGCGCCCGCGATCATAGATTTTGATGATTACGAGAAATGCCATTTTAGAACTGATCACATGGTTACGTTTGACTTTTTGTTGATGTTGCCAACCGATAATTCCATGAAATTATTGCCACATCATGAAATGATCAACTCTAAGACACCCATAATATAAGTACTATTTTTTTATATAGGTATACCTAATCGTTTCCCTTACAAATTTTGCAATCGGCTCTTCCTCCCTCTCCCTGCACGCTTGCGTGAAATACGTTTGATATCTAAATTATTGCAAACACATTATGGGAACAAAATAATCAAAATTACGAAAGTTTGTTTACCTTCACTTTTATAGTATAAAGTTTGCTGTAACAGTCATCAATTAATCTCTCTTTTACCCATGAAATGGTTACCCAATCGTCTAAGTGGGGTCGAAGCTGCTAAAGAAAGTTTGTAAACAAGGACAATAGGTACTATTAATAATTTGGCGAAATCTTCGAGAGCTCTCGCAAGTGGCCGAGGAGCACGCGCGAAAGTTCCAGGATCCCCCGCGCAGGCGTCCCGAAGAGAAATCTCCTCGGAAGTGGACTAGATTTATGGCAGCAGTTAGCGTGACGCTGGTATTTTTGCGCGCGCCAAGCGACGGAAAACTGACCGATACTTCGCTTCGACACATTTCTTCTCGATGTTTGTTTTTGCGGCCTTGGCGTTTAATCGCGATAAGATTTATTTTACTGAGAATAGGCTGAGAACGTATTTTGTTCTTAAGTAATAAAGTGATTTGTTAGCTGTACGTCCAATACGCAGTTCGTCCAAATGATATTTCAATTCGCATTTCGTCCAACACGTATTTGGTCCAACATGCATTTCGTTCAACAGCATTTCGTCCAACGCGTATTACGTCAACACGTATTTCGTCCAACAGCATGTCGTCCAACATGGATTTAGTCCAACACACATTTTGTCCAGTAGGCATTCCGTCCAACTCGTATATGTAGAAGTCTTGTCAAGAAAAATATAATTATGCGTCTCTCATTACTGCAGCCACGGGTCATTTATGAAAATTCGAACCGTACGACACACCTGTGCGTGAGCGGCGCGTTTTCGTGAACCTTGTAGGAAGGCACGAAGGTTGACATTGGGCTTTGGGCTGTAGCCGCACGCGTCAGTTGACGTATTTGGCGGTCAAGGGGTTAATGGAATGGAAACAAAGATTCATTGATTGTCGAACGAGCGAGCGAAGCGAAGTTCTTCCAATCAACTTGAAACACACGGCTGGCTAGAGAGAGGCACGTCCCGGCATTTCGATATTTCTTGACTGAACTATCCGAGGATAGTTTGTTACGCTATAACTAAATATAGTATATTTGTTCTAATTCAAATGAAATTAGGTAAACGGTAATTTTACTCCGACCGTGGATCCCAGTAGCACCATATCATCGGCGTAGCTGATGTTATTGACCATTTTCTCATTTCCCATATCCTCTTAAACTCTTAATAGACGAATCACGAAATGGACGAACTCCGTAATGATGAATCGCGAAATGGACGAAATGCAGAATGACAAATCGCGAAATGGACGAACTGCGTATTGACGGATCACGAAATGGACGCATCACTTATGGACAAACTGCGTAGTAGACGAATGGACGAAATGCGATTTGGACGAACTGCGTATTGGACGTCCAGCTAACAAATCATAAAGTAGAGCTTTGTTAAACGTGTCTTATTATTATATACCTACATGCGTTATTTCTTTGTGATATAATAATACGAGCATGCTAATATTTTACGGTATTAATTTGAACATCAACATTCCAGCTGAAATAATATTGAGTGTTTACTTACCTACAGATTTAAATGGGCTGGTACTGCAAGGTATAACAAAACATAATGTTTAAATTCGTCGACGAATACATGCAGGTACCTTAATACCCACTAACAATAATCGCTATAAGGGTAGGCTGAGCCTTCTAAAGGCTATTCGTGCTAAATAGACAAAGTAAATAAATACAATATAAAAAGGATTACTTCATGTTGATCCGTGGAAGTTTTCCGGGTCAAAGTTACAGCCCGACGAGAGGGTCTGCTGCCCTCTTAATAAATCTAGAGATCAAGGTATTTCATACAATGCGTGGAGATTTATGAGAGTGTAAATCATTGATGTGATAAAATGTATCACCAAGTGGGTGATGTTAACATGTATGAAATGAATAAATAAGAGTAGGTACTAGGAGGCATCCATAGATCAAAAGAGTACATAAGAATAGGACTAAATATAATTACTCAGATTCCATATAAAACAAGCTTTTATTCCTATATTTTAAAATAATTTTTACTTGTAATAAATATATTTCGGATCATAGGAACTTCATAGGAAGTATAAAAAACCTCTTCCAATATTTCTTATTTTCCTAACTGTAGGTAGGTGTAAAGCGAAATTTTCCATTCGGTAGTAGTAGTAGTAGTTATCTTTACGATAACACTGCTAGTAGGCTTTAATGTACTTTAAAAAAAATTGCTACAAATTTGCTGTGGTCTCTTCATTTCGTACGTTTAGCTGATGCAAGATTTCCAACAAAAATTTACAACTGAAACAATAAAACGAGGAAGTCGTAATAAAAACCTGCAGCTTTATAGTATAGGTATGTAGACCTAGGTACTTTAAAACCCACGGCACCACTAATGCACACGTTTGTAGCATTTTCAGCTAGTTCGTATATCACGTGTAAGTCAACAATAGGGCGCCGGGGGCCGCGCCCTAGGGCTCCGCAATGAGTGCTTGTCACTCCGCAGATCATGAGTGCGTAGTTGCGTACTGTGAGTGTGACTACCATAGAGGTAGGATTTATCTTAAGATAAATAAGTGAGGCAAGCGAGATATCATTAAATAAACACTTTTATGAAAATTTGATTAACGCACAACAGATTATTTTATGTGACAGACTAATGATGATGATTTTACTTCAGTTCCGTAGGAGAGCGTTGTTATTTTCAAGCGATGTTGTTGTAAGTAAGTAACGTAATGGACCCTATAATGGACGTGGAACCGGTAATGGGACATAAAACCACAAATCCTCTAAAATAAGTATGTAAAAGTAGTTTATAAACACTGGCAATATTTAACCATAAATAAGAGTCATATTAGAGCTGTTTAAGTTTGACTTTTTATTAAATTCGGTTACTTTTTAAGAAATTGGCGCCAACCCAAAAGTTGCCGTGTCACTGAAAAAATAACCAGTAAGAATTCTTAACAACTTCGCTAAGAGAGGTGAGTTCATATATTAAATTGTAATTAAATATTTCTTGGTGTAAACTAGAATGTGTTTTGTTAATTGCATTTACCATGAGATAAGGTATACAACACACTATGTTGTGACTCTAGATATGTATAAAAAATAGTGGTATTTTGCCCAATCCCATTATAGGAGCTGTAAAACTGCATACCTCCTATGATGGGACAATTTACATAATGATGCTTGCCATGGCGTAATTTCATGTTTAAACAATACAGAAGTATAATGTAGTTACGAACTATGTCAGGAGGTTTCCTCGGACCAGATCTTATGATGGAGACAGGAGGTGGCCATAGGAACTCTGTGATAAACGCAACCTAATTGTGTTTGTGTTTGTTAGAATTGTCTCGATGAGTATTAGTTGGCTGTCGAAAGAAAAATACATTCTTACATAAAAGCTTAAAATACCAAAAATGACTAATAACTAGTTTTTATTTATGTATGTATGTAATAGGGTAGGTACAGTCAGCGGCAGAAGTTGCTAAGCGGGCGAGGTGTTCAAAATTACTTTGCACGCTCTTATTCTCTTAACAATAAAGTCGCGTCAAGATCATTTAGAACACCTCAGTCACCTCACCCGCTTAGCAACTTTTACTGCTGACTGTATGTACTACGCAGCGTTCTATTTTTCCTAAAACATAGATTATTTATTATTTCATCGCTCTAAATATAAGTACCTAGTACCATAATTAAAATTTTGGCAATTTCATCAAAGCGGTTAGTTTCCTTGTTTTTTCCTGTTGCATCTAACTCCAATTAGCGTCGAGTCCGCGATAACGTTGTTTTCTCGAACCCTTGATAACGTAACGGACGTCAGTTGTACAGTCGAGTTCACAAACATGATGTTGGGGTATTTCAATTATGGGGGGCCCATTACTGGAGCTTTGCTGTCCATGACTGGAGAAAAAAAACATACTTTTAATTTATTAATTATGTGGAAACTAATTGCAGTATCTTTGATACAACACGCCTTAAACATGAAAGAAGGATAAGATAATCATCTTTTAACAAGCTAAGCGGTAGTACTTTTACATGTATCAGGGAAATATCACAAATACTCCAGATTTCCTCTTAAATGTCCCATGACTGGTGCCGTTACTATAAGTAGGTACCTTCGAAATGGAAAATTCGAAGGAACATGTCTGCATTGCAAGGTAATAAGACTACATTTATAAGACAAAAAGAAGATTATCCAAGCAGTCAAATATAATTCCTTCTATTTATTTCAATGACGCTATTGTTTGATACGGTTTTTGTCTCTCCAGGAATAGTTTACAAAAGTTGTCTAGTATATTTGATCTGTGGTACCTAGTGTACCTACATAGTGTACTGTATAATACATGTACACGTCACGGCTGTGTCCGTACACGTGTCTTTGCCCTACGTCTCTAGTGGAAGTCGAGTAGCAAATAACCTCGAGCCGCCCACACATCAAAACTGGTGAAGACAACTGCAATGTTACTTACTTTGTGAAAATAAAATGGAATAGGAGACCTTTTTATAGGTCTGGTCTGGGTGGCTAGAGATGGTAGGACCTAAACTAAGTAAAAAAAATATCAATTAATATTTTATTCTTTATTTCAGGCACCTCTCCCTAATTCTAAAATTAAAATGACTTAATTTAATTTACATTGAAAAATAGTGTGGGGCATAAAAATCAACATTTTAAAATACCTAATTATACCCTCGAAATGTAAACTTTACGCATATGCATAAATAAGTTGTTGCCCTTGATTAGTTATCTCAGTTATCGGTCATTACTAACTTTCTTTGATTGTGGCGTGCGTTGCAAAGCTTTGTATCGTATATTGTATTTATCTATAATTTATTACAATTATATCATTAGAAGTTATTAAAATAAATTATATGACCTTTTTCCATTACAAGACTAGTAGGTATATCAATATGGACTTCATTAAGTAAATTTAATTAAAAATCTATTTTGTGTCTCATTGTTTCCGGTACAAATATATCCATTATGTCAATGAGATTATAACACAACAGGCGTCTTGCAGGATTTGTGAGAACGTTGATGAGGTTTGTTGCAGTCCCCGAGGAAATGTCGAATTATGCAATTTCCTTGTCACAGGTTTACACATTGGCCCTTTAAATATGCTACCTGTATCCTAATGCACCGTGGACACTTCTCAGCGCATTTGAAATTAATAATTCTTGTCCTAGGTATTTCATCATCATTCATTCTATTCGGCTTTGTTTAAATTGGCAGCCCTTGACATGCATCGTTTCACCGTAGGTACCTTGTTGATAAAGCTAGGTCGTTGCAAATATTGTATGAAACGAAACGTAAAATTAATGGTATCATCTTGGGTCGTCCCATTCGTTTTTCGTCAAGTTCTTAAATTAGTCATATTCTGCTTTCGTCACTCATTCTACATTGAAAGCCACCGACGATTGTGACATTTGATAAAATAAAAACTAGAAAGTTTTGGCAAGCCGGATTTCTTGTGAGCCTATGCATTCTTCAAGTAAAAACAGAATAAGACAAAATTAGGGTTTTTAACACTGCATAGCTTTGCCGCAGTCGCCATTTTTGTATATTTTTCGTTCGTCTTGTTGAAATATTCCCTTTAACCATCAACTATTCGGGATTGTACACCCTTTACACAAACCCAGTTTATATGTAGGTTTAATTTTCAACTCCATTTCTCAGTGCGAAAGCCTACCGAATTTTTATTCTTACCATTTGAAATTCGCAGCGAACTCGTTAAGAAAGTTCCCGCAGGAGGGCAGTTGTCGCCGTCGGCTGTTTTATGTCGGGAACATTAATTCGTCGTGTTTGAGATAGTCGTGTAGCTGGCTCTAATTGGCCCGCGTCGGATTGTAGCATCTCGTTAGTTATATTACGTATGTCGCCGGATTCCAGTATTGTCTTAAGGGATGTACGAGTATGTTTTAGAAATACATGGATCACTGTTTATTTAAAGTTGTGATACTTGTTTTCACACATTGAGATGTAAACTGTTAGTTTTTGATAAAAATTGCTAGGTTTGAAGAGCTCCTCATTCATAAGGGTTTCGCTTTGCCATTTTGGCTACAAAAGAACGTTTATTTTCTGTTTTGTCTTGTGATGTTAATTTAAAGTTATCATACCTAACAAAAAACAAACAGCAGTACCTATACTATTCACTTAGTTACATATGCATCATCTTGCCATTTAAATTATGTATAGCAATTTGGATAAATGTCTTTGATGTAGCTATAATACCAGCAACGTTACCCGACACAACGTGCAATACTCCCCATATATCTATATATACATAAGGAAAATTGAGAGCTTTCATTTCGTGAACAACATAGACATTTCTCGGGTATCAAATATAATTTATATAGGTATTATGAAGACGTCGATGCTTGACATCGTAATTATTATGAGATTCTAATTACACAGTCCTTTTGGATCTTCGCAGGCGCGTTCCAATGTAATTTATTTTCAACATCCACTTAAGTAAATGTGCTCTACAAAATGAATTTAGTAGGTAGGTAGGTATAGGTAGTTTGCAACCAAAATCGTCTCGGAAGCTTAGGCAGCGTATTTACCTAAACAGGTGTAAAATGGATGGTTATGCGGCGGAATTACCATAATGTTTGTTGTCGAAATATTCGCACGCCGAAACGGAATATGTAATGAGCGGGCCGAGCGGGAGCAGATTGGTTTCCATCGCTTGCCTACCGAGTTGAGCGATCAGTGGAACTAGTGTAACCGTGAGCTCGAGATCTGTAACCACTGTGGATAATCAGAGAGCGCAGGTATAATAATTGACATGAGATTACGACTTACCGGCACTGCGTTTGTTAAGCGATTGCGAATAGCAACTCAGCAGATTTCGCACGACTATGCCCCTTCATGTTCTTTAAAGGTAATCCAGTAATTTTATGCAGTGATAAATTTAATTTGTACTTTGTTTGCGGAGTGGCATAAAGCCTACTGCGTTTTGAGTATAAAAGTTTTAAAGAGCAAAGTGAAAATCAGCATTAAGAGCCTCCTGCGAATAGAGATAAGAGAATAGCTATACTTGGTGCCTCAAATATGCATACTTTAAAACGTTAAGTTTAAGTACCGCTTACTTAGTGTTCAATATTTATTGATTACAGTTGTCAACTAACTATTGCCCAATCGTTAGAAAGTATCGCTATTTGGCGCTGGTTTGTGTTATTATTGGTAACTACATCTACAGTATGATCGATGACTTAGAGAGTTATTAAACTAATCGACAATGCGAAATTGTTTGAAAGCCGGATAAAAAAAGCACACTCGATAACGCACAATAACAAAAAACCGGCCAAGTGCGAGTCGGAGTCGCGCACGAAGGGTTCCGTACCATAACGAAAAAAACGGCATAAAAATCACGTTTGTTGTATGGGAACCCCACTTAAAATTTTTTTTTTTGGTATTTTTGTTATAGCGGCAACAGAAATACATCATCTGTGAAAATTTAAACTGTCTAGCAATCACGGTTCATAACAGACAGACAGACGGACAGCGGAGTCTTAGTACATAATAGGGTCCCGTTTTTACCCTTTGGGTACGGAACCCTAAAAATGACATTCGCTACGTGTCGTTACACAGCCCGATACCGATCGATTGTGTTCAGATTCAAATTGTTGGTCCTGTATTCTCATTGGTTATGCGAGCGTGGGTGTTCCGCTATCGTTCTTCTCGAGCGACGCAGGATAACGTGATCTCAGGACTGTAACAACTATGCCAAACATAGTGTCATAGGGTGCGGTTAATATTGGTCGGCTGAGCTTTCTTTGCGCCCTTGCTTGGTCTTTTAAGGGGCCCACAGATTACCAGTTCGCCGGACGATATCAGCCTGCCAGTTGTTCGGAGCTGTCACCTTTTGCGTTTAACTGACAGGCCGATATCGTCCGGCGGACTGGTAATCTGTGGGCCCTTTTATTACTTCATCATAGTGTCATAATTTCAGATACTGGTGCATGACAATAGCCATCCCAGGGTTGTTTACGCTGCAGACGAACGGGAACCCAAATTAATTTAGCATGATAAAGGTTTTGATTGTTTGAAGTATTACGTTATATTAAAATACACATAATCCAACAAAAGCAAAGTATAAAAAAATTACATTAAAACATAAAATGACACCTATATACATATTGCATTATGGCAAGTGTATGATTGTTTTATTCGACATTACACACCACGTTATCTGTAAATCTTAAGTACCTAGATTTCAAGTCATAAGTCTGTAACTTCCCTAAAGGCAGTATATTTGGCGGTGTGATATTGAAGACACCTCGGGCTCGCAAGAGTAGTGCCGATACGGTGCTGGCTGCTCTCCAACGTTTGTGGAGCGCGCTTTCGCGAAGTCAACCTATTTAATATGTAATTGGTAGTGTCGTGTACGGCCACAAAGCTCAGGCAATACAATAATTTGCCGTGTGCCTCTTGTGTAACCAAGGAACAGAAGATGGGACCAAGACTATTTCTACTAAGACAGCAATCGCTTCAGATGAGCCCGTAAAGGTTCGACTTTGGTCTACTCGTGATTTAATCCGGCTTGTAAGCTCAGAATATAGTCCTAACCGGAAGAAAACCAGAAACCTTTACATGCATGTAGAAAAAAATGTAGAAACAACTTGTCGCTTGGTTGTTTCAGAAGGGACTTTGACTCAGGGGTCTGAAATGAGTTTGACCCACGTACTCTATATATATATTAATTAGATGTATGTCAAATATTTCACCTCAACTTTCCAATACCTATAAGCAATGGGAACAACAGGCTAGAGGTGACTAATACCTTAGCCTTGGTGGACACCATTAGGTAAACTCAGAAGGACACGCGACCGGCCTGAATGGTTGATTGTCCAAGCTTAAACGAAGGATTTACTCATTTACCTGGCGAAGTGCCAGTTGCACCATCCGCTCTTGACAGACTGATCAACGTCACCGGCCGGCGCGCCGCGGCTGTTTACTATGAAACTTTCCATACCTACAACAATAAAATTTAGCGAACTCTTTAACGATGACAAACAGCTTGGTGCAATCGACCGTAAGTGTAGTTACCGAAATGAAGTTTAGGATACATTTTGTCTAATTTTTGTCGAGGCAACGCTTGTGCACATTTAGTTTTGCAAAAAGTGAGCGAGCGTAAATATACAACCAATATCTACGAGTACGTTTTCGACACAGAGAATTTTCTTCTACAGAGAAGAACAAGGGAAAGTTCCCTATTTATGTTTCCTTAAAACAAAGTGGTGGTTTAATTTCTTGATGAACATTCACAGCATCGATGTTATTTAATCCTAACCCGATGTAGAGTATCGAACAGCGGGGCGGGAAGAAAGGCAATAAAACGCCTATTTATTTGAAAGCCAACAAGGCTCGCAGTAATGAAATTCCTCGCGAAATATTAACGCATTTTTTCCAACAAAGAGGTGATGTATTATCGGCGCTATGTACCGACCGAGGCAACATTTTAGTATTGAATCAATGACGCAGCTTTTTAATATCGCTAGCGGCTCTGTTAAACTCTTCCTGCCGTTTTAGGTAAGTACATTATGTCACACAATATTATATTTTTTCGGCATCTTACGGTTTTTAGGGTTTAGATTGAAACGGCTATTTTTATAGTTAATATTTATTACTAACATACAAGGCAAGGAGGAAATAGATTAATTTAATATGATACTAACACCGAAACGGCAAAAAATGTGAACCACGTAGGCGTGAAGCGGGCGGCGCATGCAAAAACGCTAAAACATCGGATAGACTGAAATCCGATAAAAATTGTAAACAGCAAACCGTTTTGTAAATAAATCTACGCCGTTTATTCATCGCAATCCCTACAAATTACGTGGGCTGTAACTGGCATCGAAACAATCACAGCCGATGATCCGGCCCGTGTTATGCAAATCTGGGCTTTGCTTCTAACAATTGATGCCTACTAGCGCCATCTGTCGACGGTATATATAAACATTGTTATGTACTACAGGGATATCAATCGGTTACTGGATTGACGATTTAGATGATCAGTCCCTGTCGCATTCAGATATTCAAAATCTTTTATTAATTTTATATTGTTTATTCTTTCCTACCTCGCGTTCGCCCTTGCTTATTTGTGCGAGGTGCATCAGAAAGCAAGCACTGACCGTCAGGAGAAAAAGAGTTAAGTACGAGTATAACTAAACACTAACTTTTCAACGAGGCGTATTTCACGTTTGGCGCTTGTCTTCTTCGTTATTTTCGTTTGATTTTAAGAAATTTATTTGTCAATGTCCAGTACTTGTGATGGCTTCCATAAAAGGAATTGTGGGAAAGGTGGTTCGACTAGGTTACTCAAAGCTTAACCCTCGCTAGATGGTGCCACTTTCGCAAAATTTCATATTTTATTTTTTTATGGAATGGTCTTGGTATTTGTATACTTAAAAGTATGTTTAGCGAACTCTTTAAGTAAATATTGAACTATTAAAATAAACATTGAATACTTCATTGTGCAAAAACCACCCTTTAAAGTCGACGGAGTGTTGCTGTCATGCTTTTTCCTACTATAACTCACACATGCAAACAGTGTTTCCGTGATGCTTATAGTAGACAATTTCACACAACGTAAGTATACTGCAATAGCGTTACGGTATGTTCGTGGAAATACGTGCAAGAGGATTGGGGTTCAAGACTGGCGCGAGTAGGTAATTTCTTTTTGTTTATTTTTGTCCTTTTTGTGTTATCTTACCTTTAAACGAGCAATTATTATATATATATTTATTTATATATTTGGATGATATCAGAAACGGCTCTAACGATTTCGATGAAATTTGCTATAAGGGGTTTGATCTCTTAGCTAGGTCTGATCTGTGAGAAAACGCGCATTTTTGCGCGATATTCAATCTCTTCTTCCTCGCGTGGGGTCCGCTTGGCAACTAATCCCAGAATTGGCATGGGCACTAGTTTTACGAAAGCGACTGCCCTGACCTTCCAACCCAGAGAGTAAACTTATTGGGATTAGTCCGGTTTCCTCACATTGGTTTCTTTCACCGAAAAATAGGTATCGGTATATAAATAGGTTCCGGTAAATAGGCGTGATGGGCTCCTTTGCGTCTGGAGGGGCGCGGGGCGAGTTTGGTGGATAGGTTTAGTACTTGTTAGTTGTTAGTTTAGATTAATATTTAGTAGTAGTGTTTAGTTTTAAGAGTAGGTACCTATAGTTAATTTTAATGTAATAAATAAATAAATATTTATTATTTATTCATCAAATTGATTAAATGATTACAATTTATTACTGATTTCAACTGAATAACATATTTTTCAATTTGTTTATAAATTTGTAATGATATTTCTTACATCTCGGACATGTGTTACTTTGACATAGTTCACGGGTTAATTATTATTTGACGTTATTGGGATTTATAGGCGTAATATTCATAACTCTTTCCTTATATACGAAAAGGATTTTGGTTACTATTAGCGGTTACGACTAAGAGTTCTACGTAAATAGGTATCAAATGATATTTCGTACAAAAGTTCCGAAAAATCATTGGTACGACGGTACGAGCCGGGGTTAGAACCCGCGACCTCCGGATTGCAAGTCGCACGCTCTTTCCGCTAGGCCACCAGCGCTTCCCCCAGATATTCAGTATCATCATCATCACTATCACTACATAGTATAAAACAAAGTCGCTTTTCTGTCTGTCTGTCTGTATGCTTAGATCTTTAAAACTACGCAACGGATTTTGATGCGGTTTTTTTAATAGATAGAGTGATTCAAGAGGAAGGTTTATGTATAATTTGTTAACCCGTGCGAAGCCGGGGCGGGTAGCTATTATCAATAAATTACATTATCAACGTTTTCAAAAAAAAAAACAATACCTGATTTTCACAGATTATGATCTTTTTGGGTTCTTCCAACTCAGAATCACTAGCATATTCTTGTTGAATCCTGAAGCTAATATAAAAACTATGTCCCAAATATTTGTATAGAAGTTTTAGTTTCCGCTACGTCACGCAGGCTGGGAAACATTTTTGATACTAAAACCTGACGTGATGACCGACATTTTAGGATATCTTTTTATGCTAGGATGGAGAATACCTACTGACGATTCTTAGTAGAATAAGCCCAAGGAAGTCCAGTTTGTAAGTGTCAGGTATCAGTTTTTTTTAAAGCGCTAATAGTTTGTTCTACAAGTAAAGCAATCCCTTACTGCCCAGCCTCTAATAAAGTAGTAGGTAATTGTAAAATAAAATAAAAGGAAAACATTTTTTTTTTAATTCTAGTACCTACAGTACATTTTTTCATATTTGTTATCCGTAGTAGTCCCTGTACCTGAAAGAAATATAATATCATGAATCATGATAGAAAAAAATATCTAATGTAATAGGAAGAAAGATGATGCAACAATATGGATTCTAATAAAGTTATAATCAAGTTATAATTTACATACCTGGTAGTAACTAGTAATAATTGTGTTTTTCATTCATAGACAAAATTCCATTATTTTCAACCACAGGAAATTTTATACATTTCTTTTTTATTGCTGTGAGGATGTCCTGATTGTAAAAATCAAAGAGATTAGGTAGAGTATAATTTCTAATTATCTTTGTAAAAATTAAACGAATACGCTTAGCCCATATTTAATCCATCGATTTTTGAAAATAAGAAATAAAAGAAATATAAGAAAATAAATTAAATAAAAATAAAAAACAACACGAAATTTAGGTGTAAAAAAAAATACAAAAAGTTATGTCCCAGCATACAATGACTGGGGTTTGAACCGGGAACCTTCCGTTTGTAAGCAAAAAAGCGACTGTTTACAAAACGCGCCATGATAGTTCTTAGCTAAGCTGACGAACTTCGGGTACTTATTCAACAAAATCGGGTAGGTCAACAAAATTGCACTAAACATGACGGCACTTCAAATTCACGCCGTGGTCAGCCCGGCAACGTCGGAAATGGTATGGCAACGTCGCAAATGTATCCGTACACGACATTTCTGACGCACACATACGTAAAATTGATGAAAAGTTAACTATGATTTTTGCATGATTTCTGTATGAAACATTGTTTTCCTATTCATTTAGCGAAAATGAATATTCGAAAGAAGATAAATGCGGAAATATTTATGTAGTAATAGTGTGTAGTTACTTAATGAAAGTCGATTGAATTTTGTATGAAAATCGAACCACCTTAAAAATATCGATGCATTCAGATCCGGACCTTGATAATTGAAACTTACCCGAACTTTTTAGTGACATACTTACATTTTTGGCCAGGCAGTAACGAAGTCTCCTACAGAATGTTTATTGACACTTTATAACAAAAACTCAAAATAAAAATTTAAATTTAGACCATAAATAAGAAAACCGGCTAATAACGACTAATTTAACAAAACAGTATGAATCCTTTAATTTCATACTTAAATGCGCTAGCAATGATATGCTTCAAGTAGGTACCAATATCTAGCCTCTTCCTACTAGTCAAATCAGCTTCTTTTGTAGAACTGTCAAAACGATTTGAAACACTTTTAGAACGCCATTTGACTTGGATCCTTTTTTTTTCACTGATATGATTTAAATTTGTTAAATGTCTCGAATAGATGGCGATACTTGCCTTCTAAAAATCAGAAAATATACCTTAATAAATACTTTTCACGAAAATTATGATCAATACGATCGATTGACTCAGTTTAATCAGTAATTAATGGATAACCATCTAACCACCAACAGGGCACTTTAGGCTGGTCCAGTAAATGCACTTATAGGTCTAGTAAAAGTTTCGTGGTTTTCGAGATAATCGAACTTTTCTGTCTTTTTTAGGGTTCCGTAGCCAAATGGCAAAAAACGGAACCCTTATAGATTCGTCATGTCTGTCTGTCTGTCTGTCTGTCCGTCTGTCCGTCTGTGCGTCTGTCTGTCCGTCCGTATGTCACAGCCACTTTTCTCCGAAACTATAAGAACTATACTGTTGAAACTTGGTAAGTAGATGTATTCTATTAACCGCATTAAGATTTTCACACAAAAATAGAAAAAAAAAACAATAAATTTTTGGGGTTCCCCATAATTCGAACTGAAACTCAAAAATTTTTTTTTCATCAAACCCATACGTGTGGGGTAGGTCTTCAAAAATGATATTGAGGTTTCTAATATCATTTTTTTCTAAACTGAATAGTTTGCGCGAGAGACACTTCCAAAGTGGTAAAATGTGTGTCCCCCCCCTGTAACTTCTAAAATAAGAGAATGATAAAACTAAAAAAAATATATGATGTACATTACCATGTAAACTTCCACCGAAAATTGGTTTGAACGAGATCTAGTAAGTAGTTTTTTTTATACGTCTTAAATCGCCTAAATACGGAACCCTTCATGGGCGAGTCCGACTCGCACTTGGCCGCTTTTTAATAGCTAGCACCATACTTCAAATTTAGAAAAGTGCGATTATCTCGAAAACCACGAAACTTTTACTAGACCTATAAGTGCATTTTCTGGGCCAGTCTAAGGTGCCCTGTCGGTGGTTAGAAGGTTATCCATTAATTACTGGGCACCCTGTATGTAAATTCACTAAAATATTATGTCTTTAATTGATCTTACATAAGAAGAGTTTAACCAACAATAATAACATACCTACATACATACAAACCTTTGTTTCTATACAGTGTGTGGCCTATAACGCGGGCGAAAAATTAAAACGTAGATTCTACTCCTCAAACTAGACAATGTTTGTTCAGCGACTCTTAAAAATAACTTGTGGTTTGTTTTTTAAAACACTTTAGAATTTAATCGAACACGCAATGTATTACGAAATTGATTATGTCTGTACGGTGACAAGACTGACGGGCAATGTCAATTAGACGGAATTTAAAGTACATTGAAAATATTATTTAGTTTGTTTGAAAAAGGGACAATTTTAAGACTACATAATTTCAAAAAGTTGTTGAACAAAAGTTTTATTGTTTGAGGAGTAGAATCTACGTTTTAATTATTCGCCCGCGTTATAGGCCACACACTGTATATCGCGCTGTTACAAATTCCTAAAAAATACCCAATAGAGGTACAAAAATCGCAGCATCAAATTTGAAAATAGTGGCCCGTTTTGCAACCCGCGGGTAGCGCTCGGGGCAGCTGGGGGGCTATTACGTGTCGAAAGGTTTCCGCGCCGGTGCTCGTCCGGGACCGGGAATTTTTACACATCACCGGATTCGTCAGGAATTGCACGTATACTTCCTCTTAGCTTCTTGCTACATGATAAAGTGAATACACACATTATATTCAAAAATGCATTGTAAATTCAATAGAAAAAATGTATTGTGTGTAAAAACTTTGTGACATACCTACCTAGGTACTTGCAATACTTATTAGTCTGTTCGATGTTTAACATGATCATCTCACAAATATGCAAAATATTAAAAGAGTAATTCTCAGACAAAACGTGGCCGCTGTTTATTAAGTGCTTTGAAATATTGTATTGGAAACTACGTGTCGAGTTTTGAAATTTTGGCGGTGGTTTGTTATTTGCATGACCAAAATACTGAGATATTTAGTATACTGATATATTAATACACAGGTAAGTATTATACATATAACAGGTTAGCACTGGTTGACTAGCAGGTTATTATTTCGCGGACTATCAAAGTAATATTTTGGTTTTAATAAATTATGGATTTCCGCAAAGTACGCCTAGTTCTATTAATTATTTATTCGTTTTACAATTATTAATATGTAGTGTGTTTTCACAATTAATATGGAAATGGTTCCCACATTCATCCCCCACACCGTCATGTAAAATACAAAAACATTCTCTCGTGTCGTTTTTGTCCTCAAGGGAGCGGCAGGAGAGGGGCGAAAATGAGAAATGCAAATAGGTTGTTGAGCTTCCGCCAACGAATAAGCCTAGGAACGCTTGACAAATAGTATTATGCTACGATTGCGTCGTCTTTGAGGGAAACATAAGATTAATAAACCAGCAATATCCACAGTATTTGCCTAGTCATACATCCGAATTTCCGTGCCAAGAGATTCTGCTTAAGTCTGAATTTGTATTTCCAATTGCCTGACCCTAAAATAGTAGTTTTTCCGGTTTCGATTTAGGTTGGATTGTACAGTCAGCATCAAATATATAGTGACCGCCAAAGTGGCCACACATATCGGGGCAGATAAACACACGAGAGACAAGGCACTTTGCAAAAACTCAATAGGACTGAAAAATCCTATTTAAACCTATAGTTTTCACCAAGGCGTTTCGGCAAACTAGTTTTAACTAATAGGCGAATCAAAACTACATAAGTTTTGGTTGTAAGGTTGCTACCATACGATTCATATGGTAATCCAGCTGACAGATTATTAGTACGTATTAATGGGTTCGACGTCACACCCTTATCCTCTGCGACCCTGACGACGACTTCTGAATTCGACACCTAACGCGGTGTTTACATATACACGCTAACGTACTATACCTAAATACGATGGATTGTCAATTGTTCAAACCTTTAGTCAATGGGATAACTTGATAAGTTACATCAATGTCCGGAGGATTGAAATACAAATTTCATTAGATTGATAAAACACAATTCACTCGAGATTCATCGCTTCCTGTAATTAGAGGAAAAAGATAATACTTTGCCTACGGACAGGTAAAGCGACCCGATAGGCGACCGGGATGATATTTCAAAACTAAACAAAGATATCGTAGCCTCTTTTGTTCAGCAGAACAAAAAGCTCAAATGACCCCTTCACCCACGGCCACTCCTTTGTTATCAGAGCCCTCGTCGAATGTCGAAGAAGATTAATTACTGCCATGCAAATGAATATAACTAATCTGGCTTTTAAAAATGTCATGTTTATAGCCTATTTATTAAGGACAGCAATAACAACCTTGTAATTTAAGTGTTTAGAATGGCTGCTATTTAACTGATCACCAGATTTAGTAAAATTTAATACCAAAAATATTTAAGTTACCACCCTAAAATAATAAATAATCACCAAAATTATAACTCCATTTTAATGTGAAATGTTCACCAATTTTATTACATTTTACTATCCTTTTAAAGGAAATGACACCAAACTAATCATTATTAACCCAAAAATAGTAAATGATTACCAAATTTCAAACCCCATTTTAATGTGAAATGATAACCAAATTTTTACATCTTGCTATCCTATTAAAGAAAATGACACCAACATAATCATTGTAAACCCAAAAATAGTAAATGACCACCAAAATTAGGATTCCATTTTAATGTAAAATTATAACCAAATTTTTTAATCTTGTTATCCTATTAAAGCAAATGACTCCAAAATAATCATTGTAAACCCAAAAATAGTAAATGACCACCAAAATTTTAGCCACATTTTAATTAAAAATGTGCAAATATATCGTCCTATTAAATTAATTAATCCACTTCGTCACCTTTGTAACAGTCGCAGTTCTAACCTAATCTAACCCACTCTTCTAGTAGCATTTCATTTCTGTAAGGGTCGCAAATCAAACCTGACCTAACCTACTTTTTAGAAGCATTTCATTTCTGTAAGAGTCGCAGTTCTAACCTAACCTAACCCACTTTTCTTTCCGTTTCTGTAAGGGTCGCAGTTCTAACCTAACCTAACCCACTTACAAAGCAAAGCAAAGCAGCTGACATACAGACTATATTTGTCTTACAAAAGAGAGCCATTCGTTCTATATATAACTTAAGAGCGCGTGAATCATTAAGAGAACTTTTCAAAGAAATTAATATTTTAACTGTAGCTTCCCAATACATATATGATAGTATTATTTATGTTATTAAGAATCTAGACTCCTTCACTAAGAATTCTGATGTCCATAACTTTAACACTAGAAATAGAAATAAGCTTGCTATCAGAAAGTTTCGTGTCCGTAAAGTACAAAAGTCATTCGTTGGGCAATGCATTCATTTTTATAACAAGTTACCTGAGGATGCTTTAAGATTACCCTTTCCAGCTCTTAAGAATTACTTAAAAAAGTCATTGATGTTAAAAGCTTATTACAGTGTCGAGGACTACTTGACAGACAAACATGCATGGTCCAAACCAGAAACTAACTAATAAAAAGTAGTAGCAATTAAAAACATTGTATTATGTATAGAGTTATAGGTGACACAGCTCAGGTAAGCAGGAAAGCACATCAAATATTATATGTTGGTAATTAATAATAATCAATCAGATTTATATAATATGTTTTCCCATTTCTTTTAATAACTTTATTTTCTTTTCCTTTTGTAAGAATTTGATATGTTTTCTGAAAGAGCTACGATTTTGTATGATTCCATGTACATATGTATATTTTCTAAATCAAATTTCTATTACACCTTATGTGTATAATTGCATGAATTCTATAGTAATTTAAATTGTATTTTTTCCCTTATTTTCTCGTAATGCATGTTAATTATAAGATGTAATTATTTTTGAAAAGATGTGTCCCGCCGAGTTTGTTGCCGGTCCCATATTGGGATACCCTCCTCCAATTGAGGGGGGATTTAAATCTTCTCGGGGCAGAGGTGTAGGGTTGGAGCCGGTCTACCTAGCTTTATTTGACGTTCATAAGCGCATTGTAATTATGCCTACTTGAATAAACTATCTTTTATCTTTTATCTTTATCTTATCTGATAGCAGTTTGGTTCTGTGAGAGTCGAAGTTCTAACCTAACCTAACCCACTTATCTGATAGCGGTTCGGTTATGTGCGGATCGCAGTTCTAACCTAACCTAACCCACTTTTATAGTAGCATTCCGTTTCTGTAAGGGTCGCAGTTCTAACCTAACCTAACCTACTTTTCTTGTAGCATTTCGTTTATGTAAGGGTGAACATATCGCATTAATTTGGTCTTCAAGATTTGGTGATCATTAATGATTATTGGTAATCATTCAATTGGTATTTGAATACAATTTGAAGTGCAAACGTTATTAAAACGGTGGTACTTTTGTAATTTTAGGCCTTATTTTTTTGGTGTTTAGTAATTTTTTTTGGTTAGCATGATTGTTTTATTTAGGGTACCAAATTATTTTTTGGTGGTCATTATATTTGTAGCCGTTTAGAATCAGGCTTTGACTGAAATTGTATTGAATATTACCGAAAGTGAGAAATTAAGCCACATCTTCTATACCTACTTCAAACAGTTCTGTTACTTAGATTTTGTCATTAATCCTAAACAGTCGAAGGTCCTTGAAAGAAGGACCTTAAAATATGTTTGAAAAATCTTTTCTTAAATTGAGTCCCTAAAGATGGTGAAAATAGGGTTGAAGATTTTTGACGAATTTTACCTGCACAAACAAAGTCGGCGCGCCTGTGTGGATAAACTGGATAAATAAAACTAAATACGCCAAGACACATAGATTGTTTGGCGTTTTTTTATATTGTGAGCGATGTTTTTTAATTAGGGCAATGGAAGATTCAGGAACATTCTATGAAACAAGCGAGTCCTTTTGTTAATTGAATAGTTACCTAATTCCATTATAACACTCAAACACGTGTATGTCTAGGGCGTTCATAATACCTACTTAGGTACTTAAACCCCTTCTTTAGTAATCGGCTTGCTTATATTTTAGGATAATTGAGCAATTGACAAAGTTTAATTACTTTAAGATAGACTTTTTAAAGTCTAGACCGAAAGAAAACATATGTTTTACAAAGTCTTCCGTCCGCGTCACTTTAGAGGCTTTTCATATATTATGTAATTTTACCATTTTCTGATCCTCTCCTCTCTTCAACTCAAGTTAAAATAAGAATTCGGTGATCCAATTTAATCTCAATACCTACCTAATAAATCATTTGATGGTATACTTACAGGAATGAACGTACATTCTAAAAATTGTCGTATATTGTCGACATTGATAACTAAAAGTGATAAAAATATTCAACAACACAGCCGTAGACACAGCCGCACAGTGTTTTATAGAAGCCAAAAAAGTGACATCCTCATTTTATTGCAAATTACTGAAGTTTAGATCATTACAAATGCGAGACTAAAACTCCCGCGTGTCCAATTTGCGTAGTTTTTGTGTAATAATTTTTTGAAAATCGTGTTTTAGGCACCCGGATATTACGAAAAACTTAAAAAAAATTGCAAATCGTTTTATGAACTTTCCGTTGTTTAGTACTATTGGATAAACCGTTCGAAGACGCAAATTTAGAGGCAATTGTGACGGGAACACCCAAATATTCCGAAATATGTTTTTCCGACTTTCATAACCTCGATTTTCATAATCCCGATTTTTTATATGTCCGAAATATCGAAATTACGACTTTGAAAACCACGAAAGAAGAAAATCACGACTGTGTTATTTTCGAATACTTAAAATCCGATTTTCATATGGACGAAAGCTTAAAGTTCCGATTTAGAAAAAATCCGAAAATATTTTTTCCGAATTTGTCTATTCCGAAAAATCATTGACCGATCGGAAATAAAGTAATTCGGTATTGAGAAATTCGATCTTTTGTAAACTCGGAAAAATAAAATTCGTGATTTTCAAAATAAGACTTAAACGCACTTTTTTAAGTCTAACTAACCAAAATCCGAATCGGAGCACCCCACTATCCACGTGGTCTTGTCTGTCCTACCCCTAGAGTGTATGTAAAAAGCCGGAGGCGCGGAGGGGAAGCAGCTCTCGCCCGCCGTAGCAAAGCGCAGAGCACAATGTGAGCCGAAGCGGCGGAGGCGAGCATTAGTGCCTGCGCTTTGCTACGCAAGGGCGAAGAGGCTGCTATGCCCGTAGCGCCGGAGCAGATGCTCCGTAGATGCCCGTAGCGCCCAACAAAAAAACTGTTGCCAGAAAAGTGGCTTAGGTTAGGTTAGAACTGCAACCCCACGAAAACAAACTGTTGCCAGAAAAGTGGGTTAGGTTAGATTAGAACTGCGACCTCACGAAAACAAACGGTTGCCAGAAAAGTGGGTTAGGTTAGGTTAAAACTGCGTCCCCCAAGAAAACGAACTGTTGTCTGAAAAGTGGGTTAGGTTAGAACTGCAACCCCCAAGAAAACGAACTGTTGCCAGAAAAGTGGGCTAGGTTAGGGTAGAACTGCAACCCCACGAAAACAAACTGTTGCCTGAAAGTTGGGTTAGGTTTGGTTAGAACTGCGACCCCCAAGAAAACGAACTATTGCCAGAAAAGTGGGTTAGGTTAGGTTAGAACTGCGACCTCACGAAAACAAACTGTTGCCAGAAAAGTGGGTTAGGTTAGGTTAAAACTGCGTCCCCCAAGAAAACGAACTGTTGTCTGAAAAGTGGGTTAGGTTAGGTTAGAACTGCAACCCCCAAGAAAACGAACTGTTGCCAGAAAAGTGGGTTAGGTTAGGTTAGAACTGCGACCCCACGAAAACAAACTGTTGCCTGAAAGGTGGGTTAGGTTAGGTTAGAACTGCGACCCCCAAGAAAACGAACTGTTGCCAGAAAAGTCGGTTAGGTTAGGTTAGAACTGCGACCTCACAAAACCAAACTGTTGCCAGAAAAGTGGGTTAGGTTAGGTTAAAACTGCGTCCCCCAAGAAAACGAACTGTTGTCTGAAAAGTGGGTTAGGTTAGGTTAGAACTGCAACCCCCAAGAAAATGAACTGTTGCCAGTAAAGTGGGTTAGGTTAGGTTAGAACTGCGACCCCACGAAAACAAACTGTTTCGGCCTTCGGCGACCAGCAAGCCGAAGCTGCGGAGGCGAGCATTTATTGTGCCTGCGCTTTGATACGCAAGGGCGAAGGGGCTGCTTTGCCCGTAGCGCCGGAGCAAATGCGGAGCACGAATCGATAAATTCGGAATTTTAAAAATGGGGATATTTAAAATAGGAGTTACGTGGAATCGGAATTCAAATTTTCGGAATAATGGCATTTCGGAATTCGTGATTTCAAAAATCGTAAATGTTAAATTCGGTGTTTATCACTATCGGATTTTTTATATTCGGAATTATGTGGTTCGGAATTTTAAAAAATCGTCTTTTTTGCTATTCGGAAATATACACTTTCGTGATTTTCATCGTTCGTAATTACGACAGTCGGAATTTTGATGGGTCGAGCATTTAAAAAACGGAATAATAAAATTCGATATTCTAAAATTCGGCATAAAATATTTCGGAATTATGTAGTGTACCCAATTGTGACATCTCTAAGTATATTGGTTACAAAGATATTAATGAATTTATTGTTTTTGGTTTTTATTTTTTTTCTTCCATATTCCGCTGTAGTAGGAGCCCATATTTGTATGACAGCTTTATTTATACCTCTTCTATCTACACTATTTTTTACAAGACCTAATTCCGTGGAAGATTGACTTTAAAGCCAATTAAAATTTTCGGTCAGGGCTGCCACTACCAATATCCGGGTTCACCCGGATATAATATTAACGCTGTATACACAGTATAGCACTTTTATGGGTGGTAAAAATAATCTTTATATGTTAATAAAAACCTACACATATGAAATAATAAGTTTTTTTAAAGATTTAGTAATTTATTAGCTATAGATAACTTACAAATTCTTCCTCTTTATAATTAGGGTAGATAATATTCACATTTTGGTCGTTAGCTGTATGACAGTCGACTACAAAGAGACGTATACACTTTTGGACCTCATTACCATGCAGTAAGGTGAAACACTGCTGTATATATCTGTTTTTAGTCGGCTCATCAGGTCGGGTCACGAAAAAATAGACAACAGCTCTCTTCTGTATTTAATTATAAATAAAGTTTTTAAATACAACATCACAATCATCAAAAATCAAAAATTTCTCCCAATAATTCTTTTTTAAGCCTTGGTGATCTAAACGGCGATTCCAAATCCACAGGCATCACCGGTATTCTTTTAAAATTCAGTATCTCTTCTAAGTCCATATCAGCATCTGAAACAAAAAATATATTGAAACGTACTGCCCTAAATTTAAATTCCAATTATTAAATGTTTAATAATTAAATTAAATAAAGTTAGGGTCAAGTACGAGTTGGAGTTGCACATTGAGGATCCGTGTCATCGTACACTGTATGACATGGTAAAATTTTTTTAGACCCTTCGTATGCGAACCCGACTCTCACTTGCCTGATAGGTACTTACTAAATCAGTTCTCGAAGCAGTGGGATCACATTTTCGTCCATATGAACTCGAAACCAGATATCCCCAAGAAAATGGCGTATAAACACTGACTTAATATAAAAGAAATAGACACACAAAGCAGAACAAAAACGTCAACAAATGTGGATCCCAATGACGTTTCGCACCATTTGCATTGATGATAAAAACGCTTACGTAAATTTTGAGTCAAGATAAATGTTTCGTACAGAAAAGAGCTTAATGTCGTAAGCATTAAGTGTCAAATTTGCAAACATAAGTACCAACACTGTTAAAAAATTTAGTCCGATGGCACTAAACGTAACGTATTTACGTCAAACAACGTCAAACGAGAATAATGAACGAATGGAGTCACTTTGGTACACTTTAATATGTATCTATTACAGGAAAACCAATTGAAGTAATAAATAAAACAAATTTAATTTAATCGAGAGCTCAAATAAAATTAATTCGTGGTTCAAATTCAAACAAATTAATTTTTTAATTCGTAAGTAGGTATACGTTCTTAAATACTAATTTGCTTGAAATAAATTCTACTTATTAAATAACTGTGTATTTAAGATTTACTCATAGCACGGGTGCACGGGGACATTTAGGTACTGATTGTATTTTTTTTATAAAGTCTACCTATACTTTACAAAAAAAATCCTGTGGTTGTCACTGTGTTCAGACAGGTTTAGCATTTACAGTTAGTCGATATAAGCCCTTATTGGTGGTGTATATGTCGGAAACAGGGAAATGGGCCGAACACACAAGTGCCGTTTTGCCTTGTTTAAAACTGCATCACCCCTATCTCTTGCTATAATTAAATAGCAGTCCACTTTGCACGTGGCATAGGTTTTCTTGGAAATCTTGAATTTAAACATAATATTATTCCTTATGAATTCCATATAAAAATATAAAAAAATATTGACCTCACATTGACTCATTAGATTTTTGTTCCTTGACATCCCTTGTTTGATACTAACAAATTAATTTATTCAAAACCATATAATTACCACCAGATTACATAAATTACGTAATGCTATCCAAAGAACTAACCGAAAGAAATACATTCCATCCTTTTTCCTTGTTTTATCATTGTTATTTTTACATATTTTAACGGCACATTTCGTAATTGTTGACAACTTCACATTTGAGCGTTTCAAACAAGACTAAACGAAAAAGTGATGCATGATCTGTTTTGACATTACTTTTGTGGGGCCATTTTTGGCGGCTGATTGGGTATCCAGTTATTTATATTATATCAATGCGTATAAATAAAAATACCGAAGTGCCAACCCTAGCGGCCGGATAACCCGGATATAGTGTTTCGATGATTACTTGAATGTTCCACGGAATTAGGTCTTGTAAAAAATAGGGTGGATAAAAGACATATAAATGAAGCTGTCATACAAATATGGGCTCCTACTACGGCGGAACATGGAAGAAAATAAAATGAAAACCAAAAACAATAAATTCATTAATATCTTTATAACCAATATACCTAGAGAAGTCACAATTGCCACTAAATTTGCGTCTTTGAATGGTTTATCCAATAGCACTAAACAACGGAAAGTTTACAAAATAATTTGCAAATTAATTGAAATTATTAACGTTTTTCGTAAAATCCGGGGGCCTAAAACACGATCTTCAAAAATGTATTACACAAAAACTATGCAAATTGGACACGCGGGAGTTTTAGTCTCGCATTTGTAATGATCTAAACTTCAGTAATTTGCAATAAAATGAGGATGTCACTTTTTTGGCTTCTATAAAACACTGTGAGCCGTAAGGACGTAACACTTCTGTTCTGGTTCACACTATTAGGTATTTCAAGGTTTTCAAGCGGGGTGGCTGTCGTTATACTTACAAGTAGCCTATTTAAAGAAAAAAATTTCAGATAAAAAATGTCTAATGTCAAATTGTTAATTTATATAACCTGAAGGTCTGAAAGAAAACAAATCTGTATGTGTAATTGTGTATGTATGTTCTTCGGCTTGCCTACTGAAAAGTTTTATGAATTTGATAGGTGGCTTGGCCGTAGCCATCCGCTGCAGTGGGACCTTTAGGTATTGGAATAACAATAACACAGATCAATTTCCAGGCGCATCACACAAATAACTTATACGAATTATGGATGTGAGTACCGTGTGTAGGTATTAAGTTGGGCTTAACTTAATCAGTATAATGACGTGGAAAATTAAATGCTTGTAGGTATTAAACTTACATAAACGAAGTCTTAAAGTTAAATTGCGTTAACCGAATGGCAAACCAATAAGTGCAAAGTTGGTTTTAGCATTAGGAGGTTTCCTTTCATCTCAAACGTAGATAGTTTAAAGTTTCGCGTGTAATAACTAAACATTGCGGCGTTTATATGGCGGCGCGGGAAACTATTATGTTTGGGTAGCAAACATATGACGAATACTAAATATAGCTATGTAGGATCTGAAGATAGGCTCATAGCCGATCCCAGAGTTTTCCCGCTTTGCCGAGGAAAGCGACTACGAATAGAATCCGCCGAGCAGGTTCCCGGCGTTCAATGTGTTAAGAAAAATTCAATAAATATAAAATTCAAACACTTAGGAAAAAAATAATTTAATTTTATGGGCACTGGAGGCCTTGGCCACATTAATTTCGGGTTTTAGGTATAATTTTTAAATTAAAACTGTTCAGAATACGATTTAGGAAATATTAAATTCTATTCTAAATTTATTTTACTTAATATTACGATTGAGTCAAGTCTAAATTGAGATCATTTATTTCATTTATATGAATTGTTTTACCTATTTACTATTTATGACATAAGTTTCTTTGCTTACTACATATTTTAATACGTTTGTAATACGTGTACGCGTAAACAAAGTATGTTAATGTGTATGTTTTTGTTATTTTTAATTAAGTATGTTCATTGGGAGACCTAGGTAAATTATTTAGTAATATGTTTACGTTTGCTGCGGATTAGTCTGTAGCGGTATTTTTCCAGTATGTAGTGAACACTATTGGGAGATAGCAGACCCACGAGATCCATCAAACTCATAATCTGTTATTACAATCAAAATACACCTCCATGACGTATATCTGGGTGAAAGTCATATTATGCCTTGAAAAGGTAAAAATAAAATCAGCTTATAAAAATTTTAGTCCGTCTAACTGACGTAGAAGGAAGGAACACGGTTTCGGTAGGTAAAATACTTGTGAATCAGACGTTTATAAATGAGCCGCGTCCTCAGTTAAGATATTTACGCATGAATCTAATTGGCACCATGAACTATTGATAGTAATGAATTGTATTCAGCAGAGCTGTTTAGTATGAAGAGTCGTGATCATCCTTGTTTCACCAATGGCTATTTAGCGGACATGATCCATTTTAAGTACGCGAGACAGCTGCGGTGTCTTGGGAGGACACTGGCGGTGGGAGGTGATTATGCACACCGCTGGCACGGGTTTAATTTAACACCATTTACTCGCGCCCACGGAGGAGATGCTCACCGTTTGACGGCCAATTATGACGGGAAGGATTCGCTAGCGAAACAGAGCACTTATACATACTTGAAGCAAATTCCCCTGTTACTTATCTCCCTGAAACGTAGGCGAGTTCTCTTTATTACATTAAGGAACTCGCTGAATACCCTCGGTAAAATATAACGATATGTGAGGTTCGAATACGAGGAAAAACGGTTTCTATACTTTTTATTGGCCAGATATGAAAGACGGAGTGCGATAATTGATCGAATCAACTATATGAAATCAGTTGAGTGAGCGTCCAAAACATATTGTATTGAATGATATTTTATTATTAGTACGAAGATACATTTTAAGAATATCGAGAGAAATAAATCGTTTGAAAGGACACATGAAGACCTAAGATAGGTAATATATATATACACGTAACTTACTTAAGTATCAATAGGGAGTGCATGCATGTTTTAAAAAGGTGGAGAAGAGAAGGAAACCAGCTCGTCAGAACCAGTGCGGTACCGCACCGACCGGACCCAGAGGCGTATTTACAAATTTGGCGCCCCGGGCCATTTTGATTTGCCGCCCCCCTGCATCAGTGACGATAAAGTATTTTATTTAGGAAAAAAACCTGCAACAAGTAAGTACCTTTGGGGTGTGAAATAAAAAAAAAACTAAACATTTACCATTGACTTACATAGGCATTTAGAGTCTGTACAGAAAGAGAAGAGTCGTGGAATGTACGGGGCCCAATACATTCCACGACTCTACTTTCCGCACAGAGTCTACATTGTTTTCCTATGTATAAATTGGTTGACAAAATCATCAATGACGCTGTCGTAATTTAAAACGTTGTGTCAGCTCAGCTTCTATATTAAGAAGAGCTAAGCTATTCAGGCGCTCTTCGCTGATGGGCCCGGCCACATGTCAGCGGTGCGACGACGCCGGCGCCGCGCGGCGCCGCAAACCGCTCTGTGGCGTCGCCCGCCGCACCGCAAAATTTAGCGGTGCGTCGCCGCGTGCGATGCCGCGCTGCATAGTAAAGAATAAAAATTCGACTACCAGTTGTTTGATCAGACATGAGTCCCTTCACACGTGTTCTGATCTTGCTGTTGTCGAGGTGATAGGTATTTTGCTTAAAAGTTCTTCAAAACACGGCACAGACATTCGAAAATAGTTATAAAATTTATTTTCAGTCATCTTCAACGCCTCGTATTTTCTTTTGAAATGATTTCCATCTTCATTCATTATACGAAGATATGGGTTCATCCAATTTTTTCTTTTCAATTGTTTTTTTATTTCTGCGCCTTCTTAACAACAGCAAGAGCAGAACACGTGTGATAGCGCTGGCGGTACACCGAATAATTCAATAAAATGCTGCAAGTGGTGTTAAAGGTATGAATATCGGTACGATTGATCTTTAGGACATTTGAAACAATTTGACCCGAAGCACCAACAAATAAAAAAAAACGAGATGAGTTATGACGTCATCTTTTTTTGTATAGAATAAAATAAAATGTTTAGAAACCTATCGTGTATTAATTTTTTTTTGTAAAATATACTTCAAATTACACCTAATATCCTCATATCCTAATAAAGCAATTTTGAAAATATTTACATTAAGTTTTTTTTTAATATCCTCATATTAGGTATAATTTGAGGTATTTATTTTACAAAAAAATATTGAACGGTATGTCTTGAAAATTAGTATTATTATAATAAAAAAAAAATACTCAAATGTAATGATGTGATATATTTTTGGAATCGGCTCAGAAATACCTTTCGTGTAATACCACTAGACCCCGGATTCTTGTCGCGATCACGTGACAAAAGGGTGATTTGGGGAGTAAATGTAACAGTACCTATTAATTAATACGGATTTATTAAGATAAGATAATACAAAAAAAAAAGATTAAAATGTCGACGTCGCTCTATTGTTAACGGACTCTCCGTAACAGATCAACAGTTGTTCTAAATGACTTGCGGTTAGGCTACGTCTTCTAGCAGAATATATCCACTTCAAAAAAGAAAAGCTTCTTTCCACTGGGACAGATGTTAACGGAGCATATTTGAAAAGTTTATTAGTTATCTTATAATTTAAGTATTATCTTGTTCTACCATTCCATTTACTCCCCAAATCACCCTTTTGTCACGTGATCGCGACAAGAATCCGGGGTCTAAATACCACACACGATAGGTTTCTGAACATTTTATTTTATTCTATACAAAAAAAGATGACGTCATAACTCATCTCGTTTTTAGGTTTCCGTAGCCAAATGGCAAAAAACGGAACCCTTATAGATTCGTCATGTCTGTCTGTCTGTCCGTCTGTCTGTCCGTCCGTATGTCACAGCCACTTTTCTCCGAAACTATAAGAACTATACTGTTGAAACTTGGTAAGTAGGTGTATTCTATGAACCGCATTAAGATTTTCACACAAAAAAAACAATAAATTTTTGGGGTTCCCCATACTTCGAACAAAAAAAAAACCCAAAAATTTTTTTTTCATCAAACCCATACGTGTGGGGTATCTATGGAAAGGTCTTCAAAAATGATATTGAGGTTTCTAATATCATTTTTTTCTAAACTGAATAGTTTGCGCGAGAGACACTTCCAAAGTGGTAAAATGTGTGTCCCCCCCCCTGTAACTTCTAAAATAAGAGAATAATAAAACTAAAAAAAAATATATGATGTACATTACCATGTAAACTTCCACCGAAAATTGGTTTGAACGAGATCTAGTAAGTAGTTTTTTTTAATACGTCATAAATCGCCTAAATACGGAACCCTTCATGGGCGAGTCCGACTCGCACTTGGCCGCTTTTTTTATTTGTTGGTGCTTCGGGTCAAATTGTTTCAAATGTCCTAAAGATCAATCGTACCGATTTTCATACCTTTAACACCATTTGCAGCGTTTTTTGGCGAACCGCTATCGCTATGAAGGGATCCATGTCTGATCAAACAACTGGTACTTAGTCGAATTTTATTTTTTAATATGCAGCGCGGCATCGCACGCGTCGCCGCACGGCACCGCTAAATTTTGCGGTGCGGCGGGCGACGCCGCAGAGCGGTTTGCGGCGCCGCAGATTTCTTATGATTAAGCTTAGTTGCCTTAAGCTCATTTTATTTTCGTAGGCGGTCAGAAAATGTTTTAATAAAACACATTCGTCTTGTAGGTCTACCGCGAGATCTAACGGGTATAGGTACTCTTTGAAGGTTTACGGCACTCCTTCTAACTTCTGCCTCAGACATTGTGTCTATTTTACCTAAGAATACAAAATTGGCCGTCACTACGTCGAATGACGTTTTGCGCTTCCTCAACTCGGCTAACAACTGATCACGCCGTACTAATACTTCTTGAACGAAAATGTTGCTTAATTTAGGTACTTGTTGGTAGATATTTTAAGCAATTGGTGGGGTTTGAAGCGTTCGTTTGTTTATTAATTTAAATGTAAATTAAAATATAATAAAATTAAATGTCAATTAAATATAATAATAAATATAGCTAAGTTTGATTATAAAAGGCACCCAGAAAAAGCCGCGAGGGGGCGGCTTCGCCGCCCCAACGCGGCCTGCCGCCCCGGGCCATGGCCCCCTTGGCCCTAGGGTAAATACGCCCCTGACCGGACCCAATCATTTGCTGCGTCCTGCAACACCGTCGACGCTGCTGTATGTGTCCCGTCTACACTACCTTACGAAGGTCGATGATATCGTAAAGTATGTGAAAGCAAAAACCGGATTCATCCTGAGGGTCGCGAAGTTGGAATCTCGACACAATGCGAATTTTAATTCGTTTGTGGTGACCGTTCCGACTGAACATCTAGCGACCTTCACCAAGGAGGAGTTTTGGCCGAAGGGTGTCAAGTTTCGGCGGTTCCGCGGCCGGTTCCCTGACACTGCGGGGTAGCGTAATGCATCGCAATCATAATGTGTTTTTAGTGTTTAGATATATTTTTATAATATGTATGCTAGTTTTAAGGTATTTATGTATGGGCCACTAGTTGCCTGAAATAAACGATTTCATTCATTCATATCTCGCTCGTGTGATAGACTCGTTCCTCTCTAATTATTTAATACAATAAGAAGAAGACTGGTAGCCTATCCTGCGAGGTACTGTCGCGTCGCTAAGCTTGACATAATATGTTATTTTGATAAATCGAGCGCAATAAGTCAAAACGCATCATCTAATACGAGTAGTTATAGTTTAAAAAAAAAACGGCCAAGTGCGAGTCGGACTCGCCCATGAAGGGTTCCGTATTTAGGGGATTTATGACGTATTAAAAAAACTACTTACTAGATCTTGTTCAAACCAATTTTCGGTGGAAGTTTGTATGGTTTGTATGTACATCATATATTTTTTTTAGTTTTATCATTCTCTTATTTTAGAAGTTACAGGGGGACACACACACACACACACACACACACACACACATTTTACCACTTTGAAAGTGTCTCTCGCGCAAACTATTCAGTTTAGAAAAAAATGATATTAGAAACCTCAATATCATTTTTGAAGACCTATCCATAGATACCCCACACGTAAGGGTTTGATGAAAAAAAATTTTTTGAGTTTCAGTTCTAAGAATGGGGAACACCCAAAAAAATTTTTTTTTCTATTTTTGTGTGAAAATCTTAATGCGGTTCACAGAATACATCTACTTACCAAGTTTCAACAGTATAGTTCTTATAGTTTCGGAAAAAAGTGGCTGTCACATACGGACGGACAGACGGACAGACAGACCGACATGACGAATCTATAAGGGTTCCGTTTTTTGCCATTTGGCTACGGAACCATAAAAATCGGCATAATTAAATCAATTGAGTTGTAGCGAAGGAGCCGGTTTTCAGTTTGCAGTCATAAACTTAAAGCTAAATCTTAACTAAGTAGGAAACTAAAAAGTTCGCTGCCAAGAACATAAGCGAAGTTACCATAAGGAGGTATAGGTTTACGGCAATCACGCATATTCAGCTGAACTGATTTGACTTAATTTTGGAAAAATAATAAGTGAATTACATGAAACCTAAATAACATGATTTCATACATATGATTATTTTTATCCCGAGAACTGTTCTCTAAAGGCGTAAAGCGTGATATTGATTAAAAGACTTCCATGCTGGTAATGGTTAATTAAAGGACTAAAATCATAGGTAAGGACGAAGCTCAGGGACACGTACTTACGGAACATGAATCGAAACTTTTCAATGCACAAGGTCGCATCTCTGAAAATGGATGCAAACAAACGTGGTTTTCAATCAATGTTTGAGTTGCCTTCTCAAATACGAAACGGGAGCTATCACTTGAGCAACGTAAACCTAATCATCGAAAACCAACAGTCAGTCGTGTCGGTACGGCGGCCATATCCAGTCGTAGTCACGGCGATGTGTTTGACTTAACGTTTTGCTCTCCTGTTGTGATTCCTACTGCTGGATGGTCACTGTTCTGTCCCAGTTTTCAGATTTAATTAAACACAATAGTTAGTGCTAGCGGTTCGCCAAAAAACGCTGCAAATGGTGTTAAGGTATGAAAATCGGTACGATTGATCTTTAGGACATATGATACAATTTGACCCGAAGCACCAACAAATAAAAAAACTCTTGTTTTCAAGAACGCGTGGAGGTAAAGTTTATCTTTTTCGGTACTTATACTTTCATAGTGTATGAATATCAATTACCTACTTAATTTTTTTTCTACCCAGTTGAAGTCCTCAGCGCCCCACTCGCACTTGGCCGTATTTTTGGCACTTTACTAATTCCTGCGTAGCACGTCCGTAATGTTATATTTTTAACAAGTACAGCACTCTAAAATAAATAGGTACAACAACGTTATATCGTCGGGTGACAAGCAAAAGTCACTAACTAACACCATTGAAATTATTTGACAATAAACCGTGTTACAAGTGTAATAAAGTGCATTGTTACTTTAATTTTTTGATAGTACTTATACTTTGTTTTTTTTTAGGATTAGAAATTTGGTAAACAATCTTGATGTGTCTTTTAATTGAAAAACACATTTTAAAAATAAGTTACGGTAAATATGTAACAATTATGAATCTAATACGATCTTTTATAGTCTTCTGCTTTCATAAGTAATAGTTATTGATTTTTAAAAGGTGTTTTTCAATTAAAAGACACATCAAGATTGTTTACCAAATTTCTAATCCTAAAAAAAACGAAGTATAGTGACTTTTGCTTGTCACCCGACGATATAATGTTTTACAAACTTTCGAAACTATGATACGTACACTTTGACCCGCGAATGTGATTTTTAATTTAGTATTTAATGACAGCCGAAATTTAATAATAGGTACAGTTCAAAGCGGGAAGGAATTTTAATATATTCTATTAGAAATCAAGCAGGTATTTTAATAATTTGTAACTGTCTAAGGGCCGGTACAGACGGATTGCAACCCGACTGCAACTAGTATCAGCGTGCAGTCCTCATACAAATTGCAGTCGGGTTGCAGTCCGTCTGTATCGGCCCTAAGGAATTTGCATCTGATTGTTTCGTTTATCTCATAAAGCAAATCGTTTCTGTACCTGTTTTTTATTTTCAGGATAACTGGCCTTTAAGACAGTTCACGGAAAGGCAAATATTGCAAGAAAGAAACAAAAATTACGTCCTTATAAGTTTTACGTTTCGTACTATCAAAATGGACAAAGCGGCGACAACAATAGGTATCAAATGCATGAAAAAAATATGAAAGTTTCTAAGTGCCTCAGTATCCGCGGTAGGCGAGTCGCTGGCTCTGTCATAGTACCACGACCCCCTTGCATACAAATCAGACCAGTCAGTGGCTGACTTTGAATAAAACTTTTTGAAATTAACTTTGATCGCATTTTAATGCGCGCTCGCGCGGCGGCACTGCGTGTCGTCGAGGTGCCTCGGACATTAAGATTACTTGTGACCGAGGCACGCCTCTCGTTTACCTAGTTTAGAAATCAATTTAAAAGTTAAGTTCAGTGGGCGATTTAATCTCTCTTTTCTTACAACGTTATTTACTATTTCATACAAATCTATTCTATAAAATGGCTTTTCGTGTAGAAAAAGAACAGATAGGTAGACATTCTTTTACCAATTTTTTCGTAGGTGTCCTAAATGTTTCGATTATTCATGCTTATGAAAGGAACATAGAAACCGACGTAAGTAAATGTAACCTAATTAATATTTTTTCAAAGCTTTTTAATTTCACGAAAACTTATTCATGGTAAATATTTCATTAAATTAAATACGAATATGCCGTTCGCGCCCTCGCTGCGCTGCGTAGGTACACGTTTGTTTAATAATTATTAATTTAATAATTAATTCATTTAATTATAATTGATTAATAAGTCATCGTGCGGGCGGTGGTTAATCTGGACAGAACTTAAGCCAAATTAACCTCATGCAGATATTAATTTGCTACTTACGCCGCCACCAACGTGATACGTCTCAGCACCATAAGTTCCATGGGTAGCGAGTGCCCGTATGCATCAGGCTGCGGGCAGGAAGGACGATCGTTGGTATGATTACCGATCCTGTGAGAACATGAGTATTTTTATGCTTTGAATAACCAAATTAATTGGAAATATACATTCACATAAAGCAATGTTACCTATGTGTTAGATAAACTGAAATTTCCTACCAATGACCACACAGCGTTGAGCCATATTATATCAGTCTGCCTACCCACCTCATAGGCCTGTTGTAAACGTCCGGTGTTTTGGCCGGATAATTGTCCGGTTTAGGCGACGATGTCTTGTATTCTTGGGTGCAGCCGTCGGTAGCCACATACAAAACTAGACGTAGTTGCGTAACACGGTCCGTTGTGCGGCAAAAACACCGGACATCTAAAACCGGAATAATGGCACCAATTATGAAACATTTAAAAGAAAATTTGTAGCATTTTTGATATTTCACTGACTTGTAAAATTTATATTTCTTTGCGCGTTAAAAATCCTATTCTTCTTTTATCTTTTATTGTGTTTAATGCAAGAAACTGTAGTTGGTTGCAACATAATTAACAAATTAAAATAATATGGACCACGAGTCAAACCGTGGATCCGGCAGACCTCGTCGGCGATGGCGGGATAACTTAGGGCCCGATTCGGATTTTGAAATAGACATCTACTAGATATCTTTTAGACATCACTAAGATACGATAACGATATGTTTAACATCTAACCTGTCAAAGGGTCTAGCCGCAATCCTATAGTAAAACTGCCCCTGGCTAAAGTGTATACCTTTCTTAGGTGCGTTTATTTGTCTTATTATAAGATATCGTTTTACCAAATTTCAAGGCTAGAATCCCCTTGGTTTGGCTAAAAAAAAATTTTTTTTTTATCGTTTTTATTTTTTGTAGCTAAACTAGTGGTTCGATTGTTTTGAAATTTGGATGTTAATTGCATCTAATATTAGTGTATTAAAAAAAATCCAGGTTGTAACTTATTTATAAAGGCTTAAAAAAATATTTTTAATTTTTTTAACTGTTTTTTTTTAATACTTGTGAGATAGCGACAACCTCAATTTTTTGTTATTTAATGCAGAATATACTATTGCATAAAATATATTTTTTGTAAAAAAATCCATTTGGTTTGGAGCAGCAAGGTAAAAATGTCTTACTAATGCATACAGGCCGTCCTTCTTACGTACTTTAGGGTGGTTCACGTTTGTATGGAAAAAATTGTAACTTTATCTCAACTACAAGGGGGTGCTCAACCACTTTGAAAATTTTCAACGTTGTATGAAATCCAAAACTAAATAATTTTTTATTTTTTTTATTTTTATATACTTAAAGTTACAAAACTTGGTGTACATTATCAGCATAATAAGTGTAACCAAATAAGGGGGTGCCGCTTCTTCTAGCTAGAGTTTGATTTTTTCCCATACAAACGTGAACCACCCTAAAGTACGTAAGGACGGCCTGTATGTATTAGTAAGACCTTTTTACCTTGCTGCTCCAAATGGATTTTTTTACAAAAAATATATTTTATGCAATAGTATATTCTGCATTAAATAACAAAAAATTGAGGTTGTCCCTATCTCACAAGTATTAAAAAAAAAGTTAAAAAAATTAAAAATATTTTTTTAAGCCTTTATAAACAAGTTACAACCTTGATTTTTTTTTTGGAAATATACTAATATTAGATGCAATTAACATCCAAATTTCAAAACAATCGAACCACTAGTTTAGCTACAAAAAAATTAAAACGATTAAAAAAAAATTTTTTTTAGCCAAACCAAGGGGATTCTAGCCTTGAAATTTGGTAAAACGATATCTTATAATAAGACAAATAAACGCACCTAAGAAAGGTATACACTTCAGCCAGGGGCAGTTTCACTATAGGATTGCGGCTAGACCCTTTGACATTTCTGCGATTCTGGAGATACTCTTGAACAATTTCCACAAGATATGACTTAAGCCCTTGCTACACGGTCGCCGACGAGCCTTCAGACGCGTGGCCTTGGTCCGTCCCGGACCGTGTAGACAGTTGTTTCCAACAAAATTTGACCAAAACTGACCAAGGTCATTAGAGATCCAATTCACATCTAATAGATATCTAACACTATGTAACGTAAAAGTGACATTGGTTGCTTGAATTGAGCTGCAAAAGAGAACTAGTTGAAATCTAAACAATAACGTATCTAGAATGGATCTAGAGTACGTGTCGTCTCTTGTGAATAACTTGAAGTTCGAATACGGCTGTTAGACTTCTTTTTGAGCGACTGGCCAGATATAGCTCAAAACTGGGTTGAATGGAAGAGGGGGGAGGCCTTTGCCCAGCAGTGGGACACAATAGGCTCACAATAATAAAAAAACAATATGGCCCAATTTCTTTTAAAACAGACCAAACTTAACGAACCAACGAACTGTCATCACTATTACTTTTTTTATGGTAAAATGTTGCCAGTGTTTAAAAATTAATGTTCTATTCTTATTTTACAGGATTTGTGGTTACGTTTTATTATTGTTGCAACGTCCTTTATAAAACTGGAAGGGTACCATGATAGATGTCATCTCCATAGATTTTATAACCTAAAAATGCCAAATGTCACAAAATTGTATTGCATTGGCATCTATCTACATCGTACCCTTCCAGTTTGAAAAATATTATAATTATATGGGTGTTTACCATAACAGTGACAATTGACCTTCATCGCGAATCTTACCACAAATAAGTATTAGTTAAAACCTTGTAGAAATGGGGTGAAACTAATATTATGTACTTACGTCAATAGGTATATGACCTGAGAAACCTTCACGGCGACTTGTTTACCCCTACTTACCTACTTGATATTGCGTACTTCGTAATAAAATGTGTTGGAATATGACTATAATTACCTAATCTCCTGTGTTGACAACGAGGTCTAGTTTGGAGGGTTTGAGCTGTGCCGGGAACTCTCCCAAATACGGAGTATGGCGAATGCCGAATGAAGGCGCCGGAGCCGTCCTCTTGTGCACCATCAACTTTGTGAAAACAAAATATAACATTATAATAAAGTAAAGACGAGGAGCGAATTAAATAATCATTTATCAGTTTCATATAAGTAAGTCACGTAAACCTATAACAAGCAAAAAAGAGAATCTACAGGCCAGCCACTGAACTACGAACCTAGAGTACATTATTATGATAATAAAGACAAAATCATAACTAGCAAAAGGCGAAAACATCAACACACGAGCGATCGATCATATGTGTGGCTCGTCTCAGAACAAATATTTATTACTCGTCATGGATTTGTAATAGAGCTTACTAAGTGTGCCAATGAAAGAGTCATTATTATTTAGTCTTGTAAACTTTTTGTATTTTAATAGATCGGATTATAATTTCAGTAATATATGTCGGTTTTACACAAAGAGTTCAGCGGCAAATTAACAAAACCTGAGTTGTGATATGAATGATATGATACATTCAATGTGCACATATATCTTTGTCAATAGCATATAATTCGATAGAATCAATACACTGTTTTTATTCTCGTAAGATTTTCTTTTAAAACCAAAGTCGTAAAATGATTCAATCCCTTCTTTTATGAAAACCCTACAAAACATTTACATAAACATTGCATCACTATTCGCGGTTTTATCGTTTCCGAGGGTTCATCTTATAAACATAGGTAAGCAATGGAAATTACCTTTTTTTGGCAGTAGTTGTTGGGCGGAGGGACGTCGGGCGGTGGCAGAGGCTGGAACGGGTGGCCGAAAGAATAGGCTGGTTGATTCTTTTGAGAGTAACTGAAGTTGGGATCGTGTGCCCCAGGCCCGGGTATAGAACCAGCAGCAAGGTTTCTTGCTACATTGCCCAAGGAATATGCTGGGGGTTTTCTGTAAAAATGTAGAATAAGTTACAATTGTAATTATTGGGGAAGTTTGTCGGGGAGGAAATTATTTAAAGAAGGTTTTTTCTTTCTATTTATTAAATGTCGCGTTTACCACCAGTCGAATTAAAAAAAAAAAGAGAATACTATGTAGATGTTGTAAGCTATTTATAACTTGATTAATATATAGGTAGCTAAGTTTAAAGTGAAAGTTGTAAATGTAAACATACTTGACCGGTACATTAGGCCAGTACATATTAGGCGGGCACGTCCACATGTCCCACGGCTCGTACCGGGGCCGTGCCGGCGGCTGGCACGTGTACGCCGGCGCGCGCTTGTAGCGCACGTTACCCGGTGTGTACGCACCCGGGCCCGGCTTGCTTGTGCGGTCGCATAAAGGCTCCAGTTTTGAACCCACAACTCCACCGGGGATTTTTGACGTACCTGTTATTCAAGATAAATTATGTTTTGCGATATATATGTCCCCGTAAGATTGTGAACCCGTTAGTTTATATAATCTAACGTAGGTTAGGTTAGGTTAGATAATAATCTCCCTACCGTCAGTTTATAATATAACTAGCGAGATTATAATCTGACGAGTGTTTACAATTTTACGGTGACATATACATTTTAAGAAGCCCAAGTCTAAAGCAAACTAACTAAAGCCTGACTAATAAGATATGATCATTGTCAAGAGGGCGCTATTATTTTCATTTATAGGGTGACAGTTCTGTATAGTATGAAAAACATGGTTCCAGTGAAATTCTGCAACATGGCGCGTGATCGTATATTCCTAGTCAGGCTTTAATTTTTAATACAAAGATAAAAGTTGCGTAGAAAAATAAGCAAGTAAATTTTACGATTTATCGTGACGTTTTTCCTTTATTCTTTTCAAGAAACAAATAGTTCGTTGGATAACAAAGCTAACAAATTTAGATTTCCACGAAAACGCGTATCTAACAGACAACTTTGTTCAAATTTCGTAAACGGATAATTAAGTAAAGCGATGACAGTTGTTTAAGGGCGTAACATTTTGCCCTCTTTTTCTCTTTATACTTTTATTTAAAAGGAAAATCTTTTCAACCGAGAGTTCGAAGCCGAGAAACCTGTAGAAATAAGTAAACTTTTGCGTAATTTTGATAATGAAGAAGGTGCGCGTTCTGTAAGTAATAATATAATTTTATTCATCTGTGATCTGATAATACTTGCCCTGTAATCGCATACATTTAGTTTCGCTTTGACTAAAGTGTACGTACCTACTAATTCTAATATATTTAAAATAAAAAGATAAAAAAAAATATATTCGTGACGATCACAAAACATTTAAAACGGACATGTACAGACAACAACAGCAAGAAAAAAAAAGAAATCAATAAGTGTGCATCGCGAAATGGACCCAACTCAACATAATACTATACATTTATAATTTCCAACAAGAACTACATTTTTTAAATTTGAGAATTGGACTCCAATTATTGGAGAATTTGATATTGAAGGTTACCTTTTTTGGTATATCCTCGTACGTTGATAACTGGTGCGTTAGGACGGGCGGCGGGCTTGATCATGATGGCCGGCATTGCCAGTCCGAACGAATATGCTGGCCCGCGCTTGATGTGCCCGTATCCTTTTCCACCTGTAGTGACCAATAAATATAATTTAAACATTCACAAAACTTTTCTCCTTCCCACTCTTTGGGGTTAGGAAAAATTCCCAATCCTTTGGGATTTTTATGTTTCAACACTTTCAACTAGGTAAGCTTAATGTTAATGTAGAACATCACTTTACTGTAGTAAATGGTAGACAAGGTCAGCTAATGTGAGAAACGTTTGTCAATTTTCTATGAAAAACGTCTGAAATAAGGGAGGGGCAACATTCCAAAGTTGAATTAGTTACTAGGTCAAGTGAGGTATCGTAGGAAAATGCATGACATGCATTTTTTTTAACAAATTTCAGTGAAAACGTTTAGAGAGGGTATAGGTACCATCTCCGAACCTCAATCTCCCCTTATATCTCCGAAGTTTACCGAGAAATGATTTATTTCAAATTAATGTCGATGAGGTAAAAAGGAGCAGTAAGAAAAACCAGTAGGTAATTATCTTACAAAACAGCTCGGGCACCTCATATTGTTGCGGGCCGGGCGCGCCGTCTCCAGAGCCGGGCCCTCGCCGCTCGGTGGGCTTAGCTGGCAATTGCTTCACTAGCTTTGCCCTACACTCCCAGCTCAAGGGCATTCCAAATTATTTGATAAAAGTTACGATAATAATACAATGAGAAAACAACAAGAACAAAATTATTTTCGAAATAATATTACAGTAAACTGACAAACAAAATTGACAATTGTATTTTTTTCAAAATTGACAAAGTTTTATAGTTAATACTTATATAGCAAAGAGGACCAATCGCTAATTTAGCTTACTAAGCCCCCATTCCCACGATAGTTTTTTCAACGCGCGTTAATAAAGCGCTTGAATCCGCCTGCACTCTAAAATTCGATTTAACGACCAAGGCTTAAAGTCGAAAATCCAACAACGCTTGATAAAAAGCGCCACCGCTGTCGTGTGAATACATACATGGTTATCCATTTGTGTCATTCAAACGTTTTTTTAACGCGCGTTGAAAAAGCTCCCGTGTGAATGGGGGCTTAGTCTGTGCGGAAAGAGAAGAGTCGTGGAATGTATGGGGCTCAATACATTCCACGACTCTTCTCTTTCCGCACAGACTCTAGCATGATATAATAATATACTCCGCCTGGTACTCTCTTCCGACTTGACCTTAACCACGTGACTGACACAAGCCTACGGGCCAGATTCGGATTTTGAACTAGACATCTACTTATTAGATGTCTATTACGACATCACGAAGATACGACAACGATATGTTTAAGATCTTGCCTGTCAAATTTGATATAATTTGTGCGATTCTGGAGATACTCTTGAACGATTTCCACAAGATATTATTACGATATTTTAACGTAAAAGTGACATTTGATACCCGAATTGAACTGCAAAAGAGAACTAGTTAAAATCTAAACTACAACGTATCTAGCACATATCGTATCGTTCTCTAGTCTAGAACGGATCTTGTTTTCCGAATACCGCGGTTTGTCATCATGCGACAGCGCTATATGATAATATGCGATAGCGCTATATAAAGTGGCAATGTTATTGTGACGTAAGCTTGTGTCACTCTGGTAAGAGAAGACCATGTTTTATTAGACTATGGACTCTAGCTTAGTTCGAGGCTTTGACATAAATGTATGTTTTGATATTTGTAATATACTGTAATAAACGATGTAAACAAACCAATTTACCTTTAATGTTCCCTACTGTAATACTGTGTAGGTAGTATGGTCTCAACGGAAGATCAGCGCTGGAAGTCGCCAGCAACATGCTGAAGTGAGACCATTTCGTGGCACCTTCTCCTTTTTTATGTTTCTCTGCTTGTGTAATTTTCTTTTTTGTGTTCTCACGAATAGAAATATTTCTATTCTATTCTATTCTATTTCTAATACTATACAATAAAAAACCGTTTTCCGTACTTCACACAAGTTTTTACTTAAACTCCTTGGTGACCAATACATGGCCCCATGGTTTTCCTGATCTAAATATGTTGGCTTTCCTAAAATGACACTGTCAGTAGCGTTAATAGTATAATACGAATACGAGTATGTATTATGTTATGTTTAATACGTTTTCTGTGAGACGTTGGAATAAAATCTCGCTGTTAGTTTTAAGACTAAATAAATGTTACACAAAATTACAATTCGCTTCGTACCTATCAAATGAAACGCGTACCTAGTCTCAAATTAATCGTTTTTCCCTTGCGCACCTGCAGTCTAGGTAATTTCTCTAAATAGCTTATCTAGATGCGATTTGTCTTTTATGTTTATTGAGCAGCTGGCGCTTTCCTTTCACAGCCAACTTGGAACCTTGGATCTTTACACGCCGTCGGCGACATTTCGCTTCGACTGCAAAGTAATGCGTGCTTCATGGAGAAGATAAAATACATACAGATAAGGTAGGACCTTAATTAACATACTTATGTGTTGAAAGAGTTACTTTGTTAGGCTACTTTAATAACCACTACGCAAGAAAGGTTTAGTAAGGGTATTGGGAAATTTTGGGATACTGTACTGATTAATCAATTAGGTTAGGTATCCCGCTATTAAATGCTAATATCTGGGTGACCGAGCTTCGCTCGGAAAACATATAAAATCTCAAAAATTAGCGTTTTGTCAGAGATAAGACCTAGCTAGATCGATTTTTCGCCCCCGAAAACCCCCATATACCAAATTTCATCGAAATCGTTAGAGCCGTTTCCGAGATCGCCGAAATATATATATATATATATATATATATATAAATAAATAAATAAATAAATATGCAAGAATTGCTCGTTTAAAGGTATTAGATAGATTTTGGCTTTGACGGCCAAACCCATATAAAAGTCAAAAATGTCTGGTATTCGTTTTCGTTACTGCTATGTGATATAAATAAGTGCCGAACGTGCAATTAAGCAATGCCTCTTTTAACAGCAGACTCTTAACTGTGTACAATATAATAAAACGATTGCTTTAAAAATAAGTTTCACGTGTGGGATACTTCGTTTTTAAGTGATAAATGGAAATAAATGCGTCTTGGACACCTCTTGATACCTAAAAACCAAGAAAATAGACGAAATGTAACGAAAAGCAATAGTGCAAATAAAAACTGGAGGAGTATTTCAACGGCGGAGGAAATTGAGCTGCACCGGATATCGTCGCACCGGAACGACGTGCGACGGAGCAATGGCTTCCGGTCGAGGTGGGCGTTCATTATTCCTCCATTCTCTCACATTTCAATTTTATATTAAGTTGTTTGTTTTAAATCGTATATCATTACGTAGTTTCCTGTTCGGTCTGATTAATTGCAATTCCGTGTTGTTTAATGGTGCCGTTCAATATTATTATTAATTGAACTGAAATAAGAGCGGTAAAGTCAGTTTATTATGAAAATTGCCATCTTTGCCCCATAAAGTTGTATACAAATCACACAAACTCGTCCATGTCTTCTGTCATAGAGCCACTATTACATAAAGGTGTTCTACGCATACGATGTTAGAATACTTTTGGCCGTGGCTATAATTTCTTTGCAAGAGATAATTAGGGTATTTATTGATTTATTTTATTTTGAAAAAGAGACGCTTGCTTGCTCACGCCACAAACCCAAACACGATCAATAGTATCGCCTATTTCATGATTTGTCCTATCAATAGCTGTTGTTACTTCGACTCGTTACCTATTTGTCGCAAATAGGTACGAATACCCGTAAAAACGCATCACTAGTATAATTATGTAGAATCAGACCAAGATAACTCTGCAGCGATTTTTAAATCACAGACGTGCTAGTGTGTTATTATTAAAGTGTAAGTGTTTTTTTAAACTTCAAAATTATATGAACTTATGATTTCGTATTCAATTTGTCTTAATTTTATTGTCAGTGTCACTGAAGCCATGAAAGTAATTAATAAGTACCTACACAATATGGCGACCACAGAACAAGTTAGAATGGCGATGCGAGCAGGGTACGTGTCGCCGCCGGTTTTGAGCAAACGCTCGCATGCTACTCGCCCGCGCTGACCGAAAAACGAAGTAAACATGCCTTTTGCGCCACAATAACCTTCAGATTAAGAAGCCAGATATCAAATCTGTCTAAAGGAGGCGTATCCATGCATTCACCACGCACACAAGTTTGTAAATGTGGAGAGGAACGAGCGGCGACACCGATTCCGATACTAACTGCGCGTGATAGCCATTCTAACCCCTTTAATATGTTCTGTGATGGCGACAATCATAACGTATAAAAAATATAGAAATCGACATACTAAGTATTTTGAGTGGGGTTTAATTTAAAGAGACTTGAAAATATTTTTAGTTTCCATTGACCTTTTTTAAATCAGAATGATCATTTAAGATCTATAACGATATAATGTTTAGCTATCGCTGTCGGATTTATTTTATTTTTACGGTTTATTTGTTTTAACATATTTTATTAGGTAAGCTTTTTATAGTTTCACATTATGCCAGATTGTGACGCTCTAGCTAAGTATTAATTTTAATTATGTACTAATAAAGTTTGGGAGGAATCCTACTGAAATATTAAATGTAGGACTGTATAAATATGGTGGCCGGCTCGGCGGCGAGGGCGGGGGGCATCCATTATTCAGCCGGCGCGGGACATACTGCCGTATTCGAACTTCAAGATATTCACAAGAGACGACACGTACTAGATCCATTCTAGATACGTTATAGTTTAGATTTCAACTAGTTCTCTTTTGCAGCGCAATTCGGGCAACCGATGTCACTTTTACGATAGATCGTGTTAGATATCTATTAAATGTGAATTAGATTTCTAATTAATATCTTGTGGAAATCGTTCAAAAATATCTCCAGAATCGCGGAAATGTCAAATTTGACAGGATAGATCTTAAACATATCGTTATCGTATCTTGGCGATGTCTAATAGATATCTATTACAAAATCAGAATCGGGCCCATACGCTGCTGCCGGCCTAGCCAAGGTTACTATCGCTATCGCTTCGAAAACGAAACGTTTTGTGTCTCTCTATCACTCTTACATATTAGTGCGACAGTGACAGTTGCGTTTCGACCACTACGGAGCGTAAGCGATTGGCATGTTGGCTACGCGGCCTGGTTTAATAGATTGCACCATGAAATCTTCAGCGCGCACATCAATGTGTTCTACGTTCTACCTTAATAAAAGCGGAAAAAGGTGTTAATGCGTAATTTGTGTTTCTAATATATCTTATACGGATTTTAATAGAGAAATCAGAGCATTTGAGATAGTCTAGAAATTATTACAAAGATGAGATGCTGGATCAGATACTCAATAACAATAACAAGTTACCTCTTTACTTGATTGTTGAATAGTACTCATAAATAAACATCAATTAATGAAATGATAATTAGTATAATTACGTATAAATAAGCGACTGTCATTTGTCACATTTCAAGCTTGAAATCTGACTGAAATAATTTCCGGCACTAAAACTCACAAATTTCCTTTAAGAAATAAATTGATATAAAATGGACTAATAAACAGGGATAAATTAATGAGCCCTTAATGTATTTTTTCCTGTTGTTTATAAATAAGCTGTGAATCACATTGACGACGCAGCGTTATTCGAGTTATTTGTAGTTATTCGGTACACGTGTGGAATATGAAAGTGCATGGTGAAATGCTGTACACGTAATTAATTTCGTGATGTCGGGATCCACTGCTGATATCTCTTGATCTCTTTCAGCGCCGGCGCTAAGCCTTTGCTATCATTGGCCGGCACTCATTTACGACTAGAAGCGTTTGCGGATAAACGTGAATTAACAACCTTTCGTTTCTACACATCTCACGAACACACACTTTACCTATAATATAAATTCATAATTTAATATGTTTTAAATTAATATGCGTTTTCCCTTGCTAACATTATTTATACACAAACAGAAAAAGAAACATGCATCCTGAGCCCGTACCATGAGTCACTGACAGTGTCAAAACTGACATTTACCCTATCGAGAACGTAATTTACTTTCTATACATCTCGTTCGCACTAATATGCGAGTACGAGCGAGATGTATAGAAAGTACATTACGTTCTCGACGGCGTTTATGTCAGTGGCAAACTGATGGTAGCCGTACTAGTGTTGGTCATAATGTCATGAAGCAAGACATTCTCACCACTACGTTCTACTCGTTACTTTGATAGATTACTAAATCTTGAAAAGTCATTGTTAAATACAGAATTATAATACTAAAAAGGTTCTAACATTTTATACCTATGAGTAGATGGGGTATAATAAAATGCTTCGTTGCCTTCGGGTAGGACTTGGTTCACTAAACTTTATTACATCTTTTGTTAAAGTAATAGGCGCCAGAGTATATTCTTGATTTTGGAAAATGTGTAAGGTAAAAAAAAACATTTTAATCTTATTTATCAATTAACACACTTTCAAGAATGAAACTTTTAATCCTAAGAAATTTATGAATCCCTCGGGAATTTTTAGAAAGGGCAACAGATAAGTTCTGAAAAAGGCACGATCTCGAAAAAAATTTAATGTCGAGACGAAACAATAATGCAGAGTATTCGAGTTGAAAATCAATGAAAAGGGTCCTCTCACTGCGGCATAAGCTCTTTGAAAAAAGTTCCCAGTTTGAATTGACTTTCCCTGTTCGGGGCTGAAGTTTTGGTATGCCTCAGTTGGTCGTATCGCGGGTGACCCATTTCAAGTGTCATTGTTAAGTCGACATGGAGTCTCCTCTACGTATACACCTTCGTACAAAAGAGGATCTATCGTCACTTGCTAACTTTACTGTTACACTGTATAAATTCTAAACCTCTTGAATTGTTAAAATCGAATCTAAGTAGGATAGTCTATTATATACCTACATGTTCATATCCCGTATGTATTTGAAATCAGACCCGCGCTTATTTTCTTAATCAATATCGATAATTATAGTGTGCTTCTTTAATTTTGTAGCTCTAGGTTTAAAATATGTCATGAGACGCATTATACATTTTTTTAAATTATAACTTTCTTTTTTTATTCGTTATATATTCTCAGAGGAGAGGTAAAGTAGTGGAAAACGCACACTATCAGTACGAATGACATTAATTCAATTATAGTTTCTTCTATTCCAGTTTTTATATTATTTTAATTTGTTTTAATAACTGTCAATTACTCCAATATTAAATATTGTGATCAATTAATTTCTATTGATATATCTGGTTCGCATTTGTAAAATCTATATTACCTACGTTTTAAGTTTCACAAAAAGCTAATACATAAAACAATTGAATGACTACGCACGTTTTGTTTTAAACCTGAATGATGTCTTAATTGAATGAACATAACCTGTATATTAATATAATAAATCTTTAGGTATATCTGTAGGTACCTACGCTCAGTTGCAATTAGTAGATAGAGATAGTTAATGCCAACTGTTACAAAATAATTGATAATTATACCTGGCGATAAGCCGGAGGTTAATGAAGGTGCTTGTCGTACAGTCGGCGTTAAATATCACGCTGCGGAATAACTAAAATCCGAATGGGACCTTACTACCTTGGTAGACACTAGCCTATAGGCGTAAGTAATCTCATTGTTCTTTCTCATTGTTTGGTTATGACTGGAGACTCTGGAGTAGTGTCCAGCATAGTGTTCACAACGATGTTGTTTTAGGATTTTTAAGTTAAGATTTATCTGACTAATCTAATAAACGCGTGTGCGTATTAGGTAGGTACTTTCTACTATAATATACATACACTGTATATATCACTGTATATATATGTCGTAGTCAGATTGTTAAGACCTATCTTATCAGGGAATGGACAAATAGGTATGCAATACCTACTTGCCTACGCCATCTAGGTTAGGGCTCTCAAACTTATTAATAGATATTAGATATAAATCACCGGTAGACAGCACCACAGTCCTATAATATGTAAATAAGGTGACATCTACCGAAACTCCTATGTACTAGCATACGAGCTCAACAGCTTAGTTTAGGTATGTCAGTATATGTAATAGTTCATAAGTAATCAGTAGTGTGGCGCTGTACGATAGCTATATAAGAACCTACTTGCCTGTATATACGATCACTTTTTCCAACCAGCCTTCTGCTTAACATTAAACTTAATATAGTATATTCCTTGCTTTTAATTTGGCCGCCATTTACCTCCACGCTGGACATAATGGTGACCCCGAGTTTAAATCGCGGTTAATCTGAGTACTATAAAGCGAATCGCTGATAAATTTAGTATGATTTGCAAGCCAGTACATCGAAGAATCGCCGCGTATCCAGATTTAGGCCGGGAGAGCAACGTTACCACGTATGTAGCAACCGCGTGGGGCTCCGCCGACCTGAAGAAGCTGTAGAGGTGACTAGGAGGCGACCACACCTCTCGATCGAGCAGCCTGAGCCAATGCGAAGGCGCCGACCGAGCCACCAAAGCGGGACCACGTGCGAGGCACCGCAGCCCGCGCACGGAACGACGACCGCAACTACCAAAGGGACCACGTGGGTGGTACCACACCAGAGGCAGAAGGAGTGCCCAAGCGAGGGCAATCACCACGCGCACGAGCTTCAATCGAGAAGGCAAGTGAGCTGGCAATTCCTAACCTATTTACCAAATCTCCCTACCAAATTCAACTGTATCGTTTAATCACCCTACCAATTGCAAATTGTAATCGTTCTTAATCATGGCTAATGAAACAGAAATTTCCAAAGGAACCCTAGAAGAGTTAGAAGTTAAGCAGTTAAAAAATAAACGAGGTGTCTATAAGCGAAAACTAACTATATTTAAGAAATTTATAGAAAAAATCGACTCAAGTGCATTGACGGCCGAAGTAATTGTAGACATAAGCTTAAGACTAGATCAATTACCAAAGTTATACAATGATTTCTCTGAGATACAGGACCGGATCGAGACACTGTGCAGCGAGGAAGGTGACATCGAGGCCCAAGAGGCCGAACGTGAGTCTTTCGAGGACACATTTTACCGACTTAGCGCTAAGGGCAAGCTGCTGGCGAAAATAGATGACGAATCAATACCAAATGACCATAGTCCCCAAGCCCCGCAGCAGCAGCCCCTCGGTGAGTCGATAAAGTATCCCGAAATTAGCCTCCCTAGCTTCGATGGGGACCTAACACAGTGGCTGCAGTTCCGAGACACATTTGATGCCCTAGTCAATCAAGCTAGCTTGGCATCTATTGTAAAATATAAATACCTACGCAGTTGTTTACGAGACGGCGCACTTGAGGTAATTAGTTCGCTCGATTTCTCCGAGGAAGCGTACACGCTCGCGTGGCAGATGCTTTGTGAACGTTACAATAATCCTAAACGTTTAGTTTCCAACCACATGCGAGCCTTGTTCGACGTGGAACCTGTACCGTCAACTCCTTCGGGTCTTAGAGGTCTGTGCGATAATATTTCCAAACATTTAAGATCTTTGCGTTCATTAAATGTACCTACCGAAAATTGGGATCTCGCAATTATTCACTTACTAGTTAAAAAGTTAGATAGTCGACTGCAATCAAAATGGGAAAATAGTGTTGATTTGAGAAAATTGCCTTCGTTGCAGGACTTCAAAACCTTCCTAAAGAACCGAGCTGACCGGCTGGAAGCGACCAGCCCAGCAGTACCATCGGACGCACCCAGCACTTCCAAGAAGGCCATGGTAACCACGTCCGAACCTATTAAGGTAACCTCCAAACAATTTAAACCTAACCAGTGTCCATATTGTTCGAGTACGCATTACATTAACCAATGTCCAAAGTTTAGTGCATTAAACGTTATCGCGCGAATCCGAGCCGTGAATAAATTACGATTATGCTTTAATTGTTTGTCCGGGACGCATGTCTTAACAAACTGCAGGGCCAGTACATGTCGAGTATGCAAGGGCAAACATCATACGTTACTACACAAACCAAATACCAACACTCATATAGGTAGTAACCCCGCACCAACACGATTACCAATCTCAACATTAACCGACGAACAACCGAGTTCTAGTCAAATCGAGACTGTCTTGTCTAATAACACTCTAATCGGGAAACAAGCAAACAAAACGCGAAATAGGTCAGTTTTCCTCACAACAGCCCAAGTGCTTGTTAGGGATAAGCATAACAATGTGCATAAAATGAAGGCTTTTTTAGACAACGGCTCGCAAGAAAATTTCATTACCCAAAACGCGGTAAAAAAGTTACAATTACCTAAGGAACAATACGCCTTAAATGTCATAGGTTTCAATGAAAAAGTGTCTACTGTCCTAGAATCGTGTGACATAACATTGCATTCCTTAGACGGAACCTTTACGACTAATTTGTCCTGTTTTATTTCGCCTACTGTTTGTACAACCAATATTGAAATACCAAACGTGCAACGTTGGCACATTCCGCCGCGTTATAAATTAGCAGATGACGAATTTAACTTAGCTCAAGATGTAGATTTGCTGATCGGTGGCGAAATATTTTTTGATTTACTTCTCACCGGTAAATACTCGCTCGGGCCGGGATTACCGGTTCTGAGACGCTCACGCCTGGGGTGGTTAGTTACGGGTCCCGTACATAAAAAATCCGAATCTGCTATTCAATGTAAAATTACAGTTGAAACTCAATTAAAAAAGTTTTGGGAAATAGAGGAGGGTTCCGCACCAAATTTACCTTATGATGAAAAACAATGTGAGGATATATTTCTGAAAACCCACACTCACAACTCTGAAGGTAATTTTGAAATTGAACTTCCATTAAAGCAGCCACCTACCAAGCTAGGTCAATCTAGGCACATAGCATATCGGAGGTTCAAAACGTTAGAGACTAAGTTCGCGCGGAACCCCGAATTTAAGGATAAATATGTGAGTTTCATGCGCGAGTTCGAACAAGCTGGCCATATGATTAAATTACAAGATAATTATGATGGCCCATGTAATTTTCTACCCCACCAGGCTGTTTTTCGCGACTCCCCCTCCACTCCAATTCGAATTGTTTTTGACTGCTCATGCAGGACCGATAACGGCGTTTCATTGAATGATATACAATACAAAGGCTCAATATTACAGGACGAACTCATAAATATACTTCTACGGTTCCGAAAGTACCAATATGTTATTAACGCTGACATACAAAAAATGTACAGATGTATTTATTTAAAACCAAATCAACAATACCTACAATGCATATTTTGGCGGGAAAATACTCACCAACGACTCCAAATTTATATGCTGACTACATTAAGTTTCGGCTTAAAGTCAGCACCACATGTTGCAACCAGATGTTTGTTACAATTGTCAAACGAGAACCAACACACATTTCCAGCAGCTGCAGAGGCCATAGCGAACCAGTTCTACATGGACGATTTTATCGCCGGCGGTGACGACGAGAATCAGGTAGCCGAAACTGCATCACAGGTGAACGAGATCCTGCGAGGAGCCAACTTCACGCTGCGGAAATGGAAGTCTAACTCCGAAGCCATCATAAAACGGGTGAGCGAAACACATACACACCAAAACACATCTACAACCGAGTTTGGAGATAAAACACATAAGGTACTGGGTTTAGCGTGGTCTAGTGACTCAGATGAGCTTATGTACACCATTAAAGAAAATCAAATTTCACACCCAATCACCAAAAGAAAGGTACTAGGGGTAATTTCGTCCATTTTCGACCCCCTAGGCTTGACGGGACCAGTAATTGTAGTAGCCAAAATATTTATCCAAAAATTATTTAAGGCTCAATTAGATTGGGACACCGAATTAACACAAGACTTGATCCAAGAATGGAACACATTCTATCGAGACTTGTTTTTATTAAACCAATTAAAAATTTCGAGATGTACAGTCATACCTAATTATGTAACGATACAAATTCATGGATTTTGTGACAGCAGTATTAAAGCCTATGGCGCTGCCATTTATATACGATCGTGCGATAGGGTAGGAAACGTTCAAGTTCATCTATTTTACTCAAAATCAAAAATCACACCAATTAAATCCCAAACTATTCCAAATTTGGAACTTTGTTCCAGTTTACTTCTCGCAACACATGTAGACAAAATAAAACGAGCATTAAAATGTGACATTTCCAAAATCAACCTGTGGTCAGATTCAAAAATAACGTTGTGTTGGATAAAGAATAGTAACCTTAAATTAACTTGTTTTGTTAGTAACAGAGTCACAAAAATATTATCACTTACAAGCAAGCACGACTGGTCCTGGGTTCGCTCGGAGGATAACCCCGCCGACCTTTTGTCCCGAGGGGTAGCACCAGGCAAGCTGGAAACCAACCAGTTATGGTGGTCCGGGCCTGCGTGGTTAAGCCAAAGTTCTGATACATGGCCGTCCCACGATTCTGAGTCACTGGATCACATACCCGAGGCCGAGAGCGACGTAGACACAATACTCACCTTGGCTATTAACACCGAATCTAACGACACGTTACAATATCTTTTTCACAGGTGGTCAAGTGATAAAACACTTATTCATGTATTAGCATACATACTACGATTTATATATAACACAAAAAATAAAACACGAACAATTAATCCGAATAAAAAATTATCAGGACCATTGTCCGTAGAAGAATTAAAAAATTCGGATCACACATTAATCAAACATTCACAAATGGAATCATTTCCACACGAATATAAATTGTTGCAAAACAACAAACCGGTTCTTAACAAATCCAAAATATTATCTTTACACCCATTCATGAAAGACGGACTCATTCGCGTAGGCGGACGAATCGGTCTTTCGCATTATGCGTATGAAAAGAAACACCCTTTAATACTAAGTCACGAACACACGTTTACCAAACTACTGATGGAAAACGCACACAAACGTACTCTGCACGCTGGCCCTCAGTTATTACTATCAACTATTCGCGAGCGCATCTGGCCAACTAAAGGTAGAATGTTAGCCTCAAAAATTGTAAATAAATGCGTTCCGTGTTTTAGAGCAAATCCAAAGACTACTAACCCTATAATGGGAGACTTACCCCCCTCGAGGGTAAACCCATCCCCCCCCTTTGCTATCACAGGTATCGATTATGGAGGACCTTATAACATTAGAGATAGGACAGGACGTGGTTACAAGGTCTATAAGTGCTATATAGCAGTATTTATTTGTTTTGCAACAAAGGCAATTCATCTCGAATTAATTACAGGGCTCGAGTCAGCCAACTTCCTGGCGGCGCTGCGACGGTTCATCGCCAGGAGAGGTAAACCGCAGGAGTTGGTGAGTGACAATTCAACAACTTTTCATGGGGCTAGTAACGAACTGAAAGATTTGCAAAAATATCTACAGGACAGCTCGAGCGAACTAGTATCTCATTGCGCAGACGAGGGTATAAAATGGAGTTTTATTCCCGTCTATACACCTCATATGGGGTCACTATGGGAATCTAGTATAAAACTTACCAAATATCATTTAAAAAGAGTGTTAGGGTTATCTTTGTTAACTTATGAACAATTTGTAACTATCCTAAATCAGGTAGAATCAATTGTGAACTCTAGGCCATTGTGTCCCTTACCTACTTCAAATCCTGACTATCCTGTCCTCACGCCAGCTCACTTTTTAATTGGAAAAGCACCAAATTCACTTCCTGACGAAGATTATAACCATATACCAAAAAACCGATTAACTCACTATCAACTTTTGCAACAAATCACCCAGGACTTCTGGCGGCGCTGGTCACGTGACTACATCGGAACGCTGCAGGAGCGCACGAAGTGGAGGAGCGCGCGCGGCCCAAGCCTCGCAGTCGGCACCGTCGTCCTGGTACGAGAAGAGCGCCTGCCACCCTGCCGGTGGAGGCTGGGCAAGATCGTCGCGACGCAGCCGGGCCGGGATGGCATCACCAGGGTAGCCATCATCCGAACCGCCAGAGGAGACATCCAACGCGCGTTCAATAACATTTGTCCATTACCTACTTCGGGCCAAGTTATATAAGTAGTTAATACCTACCAACCTAATGTTATCGTTTAAATAATTATGATTAAGTAATAAGTATAATAATTAAGTACGTATACCTAACTTACCTAGTATATAAATAATAAGAATACCTACTCCCTATTTAAAATAAAAAACATGTCCTATTGTTATTTCATTTATAGGAATGGGCACAGCTCTAATTTAAATATAAGTAATTACCTAACTATAACTCATAACAAAGAACTCTGCCCATCCTTACTAATAGCCAAAAATATATAAGTCCTATTCTTTGAAATACCTAATGTTACTCGTAAAACATTAACTATTTCAAGGGGTGGCAAAATGTTAAGACCTATCTTATCAGGGAATGGACAAATAGGTATGCAATACCTACTTGCCTACGCCATCTAGGTTAGGGCTCTCAAACTTATTAATAGATATTAGATATAAATCACCGGTAGACAGCACCACAGTCCTATAATATGTAAATAAGGTGACATCTACCGAAACTCCTATGTACTAGCATACGAGCTCAACAGCTTAGTTTAGGTATGTCAGTATATGTAATAGTTCATAAGTAATCAGTAGTGTGGCGCTGTACGATAGCTATATAAGAACCTACTTGCCTGTATATACGATCACTTTTTCCAACCAGCCTTCTGCTTAACATTAAACTTAATATAGTATATTCCTTGCTTTTAATTTGGCCGCCATTTACCTCCACGCTGGACACAGATCGTATAATCCGCCGTATTACATTACGGCTAGCCGTTTTACAAAACAGGGGCGTTTTGAAATGCGGCGGTTCGACGATTAGCCGGATTGTCATTGCGATACGTTCTTCAATAAGGCGGCCTACGTTTAGCGCGTATCTACTATTTAGATTGTAGAGTGACCAGTTCTTTCGGTCGCCTACGTAACCGGAGTTTGACAATGTTTGCAATTTAATTTATTTTTACCATAGTCCCACCGCACTACATGTGTTTCTTTTCCAAAACATTTCCTTCACAACTTAAATAGACGGAGTCCCGCAAGCGGGGCTCCTATTTCTGGGCGGTTTGCCCTTTGGGCATCTAAAGCTACCTAACGAACCTAACCTACTTACCTACCTACGCTTTTTTCCCCAAAGTGTAATGTTTTCACGGACGTCTCACTAAATCAATAGGTAGGTAGGTTAATAGGTTCGTTAGGTAGCTTCAGATGCCCGAAGGGCAAACCGCTCAGAAATAGTCCGTCTAGTTAAGTTGCGAAGGAAATGTTTTTTGAAAAGAAACAGTCCGACGAACTCCAGATTTGATGGACACCCCAGCATTTTTCATAGTTTGTTGTTGTTATGTCAGGCAGCGCCACGAGTGTTAAAAATGGGAACTAAAAACTGTCAAAGCGGCGGCTAATGACTCGCTGTGTATTACATTACGGCTAGCCGTGTTGAAGAACGTATGGCGCCGAATACAATCCGGCGGATTTCCATTCAGCCGCATTCAATCCGGCTAATCGTCGAACCGCCGCATTTCAAAACGCCCGTTTATACGCCCGGATTATATATCCGACTGCGACATATATATCACTTAAAATTATCGGCATCCAACGCAAAACCTTGTAATAAGGCAGCGTTTACTGTACAACTATGTCTGTAGTTACCGTGCAGGTCTTACAGCAGGTAATCCCTCTATTAATATTCATTGTCACTGAAGCATCATGGTTTCACCGTACCGCTCCTTGAATATTTTGATGAGTTACGGAGCTGTTTGGTACGTAGGTATTTTAATGTAAATATAATTGAAATAGGGAACATACGTCTTATTTATGTGACGCTGTATGAAATTATTAGATACACGTATCTACTAAATATATTAATGTAAAATATCGAGGTTTGTTGATGGTTTATATGGATATATATTTACCTATATCTGCTTAGGTATGGATGGAAGATGCGATAAAAAGTATTTTTTGTCCTTTTTCTAGTTTTAGCCGATATTACGGTGAAGTAAATAAAGATAAATATTGTTTAAATGTGCAAATATAGATATAAACATTTATTAGTTATACATATCCTCCTAAGGCCCAAGGTCCTACCTATAGTACCTCTTCAGTTTGATGAAATTTAAATCCTATTCAATTGGAACAGAGTCGCTTTTGCTTTGTTTTGTTCGATTTTCCAACAACGCAAAATCAACTCTATTTCCTACACTATAGGTTCAAATTTCTGTGACAAATTTTAGATTTTTCATTTGTATGGCTGGGCCTTAGGAGGTTAAAATTATTAGTAGGATCCATGAATTAACGAATTATTGTTGAATGCATCGTTAATTCCGCGCCGCGATATTTCAGCCCTGCTTTAAATATTCAAAATGGTAAAACAATACGTGTAATCGAGAGACTATTCACGTATAAAATCCGTTTGTATGATCGAGATGCGCTTTCAAAATGGACGAATACACTTAACTGCAAGGGGAACAATGTTAGTGTTGAATATTCGATTTTGTTCTGCACTTAAGAATATTTGATTACTTTCTTACTTACGTATTTACTTACTTAACCTTTTCCACGCCGTGTCAAACACAAAAGCTGTCACTCAGACGCCACATCATTGAAGTGTCAAAACTGAATTTGAACTTTATGTATATGCACGTAGGTCGATGTTGCTCTGCGGTCTGTGACCGATTAATCGGTCTTTGGCGTTGAACCTACGGTGCGGATATATCGGTCATTGGCGTCCAAAAGGTTAATAGAAGTGTTAGAAATGAATGCCATATGCTTTGTTTAATGTCGCATTAGCACGAGGAGTTAATACATTCACGGCCAACATTATCGTAGCGCTACGCTCGTAGCCGATCTCAGCGTTTTCCCGTTTTGCGCGTTTGCATTTTCCGCTGTCGAAAGCGACTACGAACAGAGAATCCGCCGAGCGGGGTTCCGGCACTCAATGTGTAACAACTTTACTCCTTTATAAAACAAATAAGTTTATGTCTGGAATAATGTCATTAATAAGTTGGTATTGTTTATTCGTTAGCTAACAATACGATTACAATGTAATGCCAAATACATACATTTCCACTAGAGAATCTTCTGATGTATGTATTAGGAAATGGAGGACGTAGCTAGGGTTGCCAACCGTACTATATTATATAGTATAGGCTCCATGACTAATTTTCATTTATGGTATCAATCGATCGGGTTTGTTTTTAGGATCAAATGTCTAGGAACATTGTATTAAAGTAACACAAAAGTCAGAAATTATAGTCAAAGTCCGACAGTCGCACTTCACTCGCCAAACGCCCCTCACAAAAGGACAAGTGAACGTGACGTCAAGGTCCCTGAGATCCCATCTTGTAGTATGGACAAAAAGAAGAAAATTGCGTTTTTGTCGGTGAAATATTGCGTTTATGTATATAGTTGCTATACAATATTTTTTTGAATAAAATGTAAGGAAACGAATTAAAAAACTCTTACTTCTTAAAACTTAAATTTTGAAACTTTCAGGTCTTGTATTTTTGTAACATTTCCGTATTTTATTTTAATATCCACATTATTGTGATAAATTGCTCATTTACTATCTATTTTACTACATTTTGTTATAAAATTCAACATGTGTCATCATCCCTATTGTACTATATTTTGGCTCTCTGTACTATATACTTTTGGAAAAATATATAGTACGCTAAAATACTATATTTCCGATTAAACGTATATTACACATATGTTTAGTATTTTATATAAAAGTACTATATTTTTGATGCCTTATTCTGGAAAATACTATTTTCCACCAAAAAATAGCTGGCAACCCTAGACGTAGCCTTAATCCGGCACTCGACGTGGGTCAGGTGAAAATATATTTTTAACATTTACATACAGCTGCCATGGCCGTCAATGGAATAGAAAATTTTATATCCTAGCATTCATCGTTCGTCCCTTTTTATGTGCACATATACGTTACAGGTGGATGAATACTATTTCCGACGACATTGCAATAGTATAGAGACCGTGCCTGTTGGAGGGTCTGCCATCTCGTGACCCGAAAGCGAAAACAATTTACGCTTCTAAGCAAGTGCTGCCCCCTACACTTCACGCTGGCTCTATTTCGCATAGTAAGGTCTGCCATCTAGTGGCTTAAATCTAGAAATGGACTTGACATAATGCTATTCTGTCAATGAATACGGGGTTTCTATGCTGCCGCCTACAGTTCATGTACGCTTTTTATTGTCAAGTGTAAAAATATACGAGCACAAACATCTCAAGTAGTAATTTGGTCGTAAAAGTTAAATAAACTCTTTTTTTTAATCTTTACAAATAACGTCAATCAATCAATGTAGCTAAAACTCGTATATAGAACTGCGGAAACATTCTGTTTCAGAATTTCAGATATAAAGTATACGCGGCAGCTCTCAATCATATATTTTTTTCATTTTCCATACTCTGAAAGTAGCTTATTATCTATCTATGAAAACTCGTTTCAAAACATAAATTCGTATACTATAGAATATAGAATACTATAGGCATAGAGTGTCTACCTACCCTTATAGACCTTATATACCTTAAAGACATTAAAAATTCTGTAGTCCCGAGGCTTAACGTTATGAAGCACGCCACAAGTTACCAGGCCGTTTTTCTCTACAATAAATTACCAACTGAATTTAAAACAATTACAAACAGTAAAATTTTCAATGCAAGACTCAAGAATTATTTATTAAAAAAGTCGTACTATTGTATAACTGACTTTATAGCCGATAGCTGTTAATAGTAGTTTGTTAGATATATATTATATTATTATTATATTTTTTTAATGAGTTTTATGTTTTAATGTTTTAATGTGACTGTATTTTTCTATGACGATACCAAAGTGATGATATTATTAAATTTTTGCTTATATCTTAGTTAGTAAATTTTATTTTTTTAATATACTTATTTATTTTTATTTACATTTCATTCCTTGACATGATATAATTTTAATTATAACAATTACAATTTGAATATAGGTACTTATACTTTCATTAATATCATCAGCTTGGGATCACTTCATTGAGCTTTAATCGCATGTAATTTAATTTAATGTAGTGTTAATTTTTAATTTTAAGTTTATGTTCAACACAATAATTTTATTGTTATGAATAAAAAAATAAAATAAATAAATAAAATAAAATTATGGTAAGGTTAATGTGGGTAATTCCGACATAGGGACTATTCCGCATACTAGTGTTTATATCGACAATAACGAACAAAATTTTTAATTTCAGCGACATAGCAGCGATTGCTTTTAGTTTCAGCAATCAAAAGAAGATGGTTTTTTTCCTACGGTTGAAAAGCAAAGAAATATACGCTCGTGGACGGAACATTAGCCACATCGATCTTACTCGATTCAAATCTTGTAACATAGGTACAAGATCACTATTAGAGTTTAAAGATACCATAGATGGCCAACTGACGCACGCGACTAACGCCCAATAATAATTTTCGTGTATTTTGACAAGGTACTTTTAGAGTTTATAATACCATAGATGGCATATATTATTATGGTCAACTGACGCACGCAACTAACGCCCAATAATAATTTTCGTGCATTTCGTCAAGGTTCACGATGAGATTCGTGTACGATAAGCGTGGCGTTCAAAGGGTTAATGACTTGCTTCCAATAGAGGAAGATTCATCGATTGTATTTCACTTGTCCTCAGGTTATTCTTCTTCGTACGTGTGTGTTTATGTAAGCAAGCCGGGGAAGGATTTGCTTTGTCGGTCGTAAATCCGTTGGGCGAGTCCGCTTATTTGATTACGTGGAGCTGTGCTGGCCGAGGCCCGAGACAACCTTACAAAGATTTCGCTTTATGAAGCGTTTACATAGACTGGCAGTCACGACACGTAGACGCTGGTTTCAATCCACGAAGGCGACAAAACTCACCGTTAGTTAGACAACCTTACAGAGACTTCGCTTTATGAAGCGTTTACATAGACTGGCAGTCACGACACGTAGACGCTGGTTTCAACCCACGAAGGCGACAAAACTCACCGTTAGTTGATATGTGTATACTTTACATGAGTATTAGGAGCCATTTGACTCGTGAAAGTGTGAGAAGTTGACGTGACACATTACATTATGATTTGTACTTAAGTGGTAAATGCTGATGTCACAGCTGCACTACCCTGCTAAATGATGCAAGATGGCCATCTCATTTCTCGTCATGCTTCAAATAAAGAGTGTGATCAGTGGTTGCGTTTCATACTATATAAGTAGGTACCTATGAAAGCATCAAGGAGTGGCGAGTCGTCTGGTATGATCGGTCTAATAGGTAGTGATCTGTGCGGAGACATAACCAGGTTTATTACCTTCTTTGTATAACTACCTTCGCCCAGAACCACAAATGAGATAGGCTGATCCACTTTATAGCCCCCTTATAATTATCATAATGTTCATTCATAATTCATTTCCAAGGCGTTATTTGGTTCATGTCGAAAACAGCGACGTTATTAACGTAAAGAAGGAATACCTTCTGGCAATAGCCAAGGCCATGATATCGTGTTTGCTAATACAAATTACTATGAGCCCGATTCGGATTTTGAAATAGACATCTATTAGATATCTTTTAGACATCACTAAGATACGATAACGATATGTTCAAGATCTAACCTGTCAAATTTGACATTTCCGCCATTCGGGAGATACTCTTGAACGATTTCCACAAGATATGACTTAAAGATCCAATTTACATCTAATAGATATCTAACACTATCTAACGTAAAAGTGACATTGGTTGCCCGAATTGCGCTGCAAAAAAGAGAACTAGTTGAAATCTGAACTATAACGTATCTAGAATGGATCTAGTACGTGTCGTCTCTTGTGAAAATCTTGAAGTTCGAATACGGCAGTATATTACAGTATGTATACATTTTGTATCTCATGTATATATGATATCCAGTTGCTTGTACAATATAAACCTTTATACGAATAAAGTCGTGGGCAACAGTTGTGACAGTGAAGTTGTTTTTAAATTGCATTCATTACGTGATCGGTATGTTATTTAAATATTTTACATAAAATTACATAACTAAAAAGGCTCATATTGACACTGCTTAGGGACATGTAAAATTTAAAAATCCCGTACCTGTCAATGATTTCTAAAATAATTTAGTTGTTCGTTTACTGCACGACAAACTAACGATTCGTATAAGACCAATATAATTTCCTAGAACTAAACTACGCAACGGCTAAGTAATGAGATATTCTTGTAAATGTTACAGACAGAGAAAGATCTATACACATTGAACCTGTCGCTTGTACAACTTAATTGAAATTGAATCCTGCTCGGCAATTGAACCAAGTCGTAGGTATGTTCTCCATTTACTGTTGATGTTGAGCTGCGGAATGTTTTAGTTAAGCATTCCTGTGTAACTATGTTTAAAGTTTTTGAATAGCTAAAATGTCTAAAATTACATAACTTCCGCCAAAAAAACGCGCCTAAAATACTCTGCCTTGGGAACCACCTACGACTTCGTGCCCGTCGCCGTCGAGACAGCTGGGTCCTGGCAGGCGTGTCTCACTCCGCGATTCGTCGTTTTGATACAGGTAGCTAAAAGTATATCCGTTCCACACCAATTTTCGTGACTAGCCATAAGCCGCGCGTGGCGCTGTCGCCACCTAGAGGCCATATCTGTGCTGATCGTAACAGACGCGTTATGTTAGAGAGTGAGGATCTTCTGTACCTAGTACTATTATTTATTCTGTGGCCCTGGGGACGGGAGGCGCGTGAGCTCTTCCGAGAGCTCGGCAAGCACCTAAGGGAGAAGGGAAATGACCCCCATTCTGAGTCATATATGGCTTGTCCAACAGGTCTCCATCGCCATACAGCGGGGTAACGCTGCAAGTGTGATGGGGACCTTTGGACCCGGCATGGCTCAGAACGGGTTTTAGTTCTTAAGTTTTGTACGTATTTATATTACTGAAATAACACATTATTACTTTCACCTACATATACCTATTAAATATGAAAGTCCAGAGCACGCTACCATATTGATCGGTTCCTATAAGGAAACATAAATTATACATTCATTGAGCTGGAGGGATCGAATTATTCAGATTTTTTTTCTTTTTTATATAGAGAACCTAAAAACCTCCAGTTGATTAACTATATACTTATTAACAATTTAATATCACATCGTTAGGTCGATATTTATTATATCACATACCTATTCGGTCAGTAGTTAGCGGACCCCATGCTAGGGAGATGATTAGTTAGAATATACTCTAAAAGCCTTTCCTACAGAAAAACAATAAAGTTCAAAGTAAAAAGACCCGGCCAATGAACCCGTATTAGGTACCTACAAACCACTGAAATTTGTCTACTTCAGGTGTAGGTCTAAATGCATAAATGCAGTAGATAAATGGTCAAATGTCGAGTCGTATTTATTTCCCGAGTCTGTGCCCGTGTGGGGCAGAGCTAAATAGATTTGGTTTCTCGTATTGATCGGGGCTATTCGTAGCTTCGGCCTAGACGGCCTGAAAAAGGTTCATGCCCCATAACCCTTCGGTTAATTTAACTATCACTAGTGATTATTTATAGATTCGTGTTATGTGCACAGTTATTGTGTTATCGGAAAAAAATTTATTGGGAGAATGAATTATCTATTGCTACGGGTTGGCGGTAAGAATAAATGAAACTGTAGTTTTTAAAATAACGAACTAAATTTATTCTCCCTTAACTTCCGCCGCAAGCACACGAATACGTCGTAGGGTAGGGTACGTTCTAGGCCGGTACTGATTTTGCTCCGAGGACAGTTCCACCACGCAAGTACTCCCCTGAAGCTGCCGGAGCCACTGCGGGTTGGGAGACGGAGACGGACGAGCTGAGGAACGTCAGCTGGGGCCGCTCAGGAACTGCCGGACCAGTCTTCTCGGCTACGGTTCTAGCCGTAACTAGGCTCCCTGGAATTTATTTCCATGGTGTGAAGAAAAGTTCTTAATATGTCTCCGCTGACTGTACCCGGCACGGCAAGAAACAAAGCAAGAAGCAGTACTGCGTGATGATGACGGTGAAAGTTTGGTGATGTGCGGAATGGTACAGTCAGACGGAGTTTACACTTTGCACTGATGTTAAATTTAAAATAACAAGTTATAAAACAAAACTGAGTATAGGATCTAACGGTCAAATTTTGAATTTAATAATTACTGGAAATTAAATTAACTTATAGACTTTAAAGAAACACAATTTAGCAATTAAACAAGATGTAATAAGAGTGAAATGTATGCAAGAGTACTTGAATTAAGTGGCAAGCAAAATCACATAAAGAAGTAGCATAGCGAAATAGCCGTTACAAATATGATTTAAATCTACCTGCTTAGAATAAGCGTAAGAAATGTTCAACACTTACCCAAAGGGGATTTTAATTAAACACTAAAAAATGATTCCATTTGCACTAAACGAGTACAGTAACGGAATGAATAAATAAAAAAAAAAAAAAATAAATAAAAAAAAAAACGTTTATTCAGAGATCTTTCTTATAACTAATTACATATATTCTTCTGCCAAACCACAGAGTGGTTTGTTGGCAGACGAGGCTCCTTTATGTATTTGCAAGCTAGGTAGTTGATAGGTAACTTAAACTTAGGTATCTACTTAACCCTTTACCTCATGCGCAGCCCTATATAGCAACTATTAAAGTTCATTTTTAAACAAATACTTTTTATTTATGACATGAAGTAAGGGGTTAACTCTATATTCTTAGCATACAGTAAAAGAAAATCAAAATAAAATTAAAATGTAACGTATTATTGACTTTGTATTTTGTTTAATAAAAAATTGCTTAGTTTCTTTTTAAATGTTTGTTTTGTCATCCTTGTGGTCTTTAAATCCGACGGTAACTCATTATAGATCTTAGGGACTAAATATTTTCTACTTCTCTGGCCATAATAATTCGTAAAACTAGGTACCAGCAATTTATTACTATCTCTGTTTCTTATTAACCTTTGATTGACAATAGGTATTTTAAACTCATCATTACACATTTGTTCTAGAGCTAATACTAACTTGACTTTTTCATGGACTGTTAAAATATTACATTCTAGGAAGAGCTTTTCATAGGTAGTACTTTTACATTTTATTTTAGTTTTCTTGTCAACCATTAATTTCATGAATCTAATCTGCAGTGCCTTTATCTTATCTAGATACGTTTTAAATGTACGACCGTAACTTGACAGCCCATACGACAACAGCGAATCCACTAGAGCATAGTACACTGCATACATAGTAGCCCTATTTAACACGAACTTCAGGTGGTGGAATTTTGCAAGTACTGCTCTTAATTTATTGCATAAGCCATTTACATGTGGCTGCCATGAGAACTTATAATCTATAAGCAAGCCCAAGTACTTGTATTGTTCCACCACCTGGAGCTCGACACAGCCGCACACGCTCCCGGCCGGCCGCGCACTGTGGAGGCAGTCGAAACTGTGCCCCACAATGCACGGCGTCCTGTAACTATCTTTAGAGTAAGGAGACCGTATGCACATACATTTAGTTTTTGCGATGTTAATAATAATGCCATTATCATGTGACCATTTAATAATGTTAGTTAGATCCTCCTGTACTCTGTTTTCTATTAGGCCTAGGTCTTTATCCGCGTATATTAGGCAGGTGTCATCTGCATACATGTAGACACTACAGTTTTTGACAACATTACACATACTGTTAACATGAACTATGTACCCAACGGGCCCGGTTACCGAGCCGGTCGGCACGCCGCAGGAGACGAGCGCGGGCGCGCCGCACTCGCCTCCCACGGCCGTGCGCAAGGTTCGACCCTCGAGGTATGCGCGGAGCCACCCGTGGAGTGGACCCGCGATTCCACATTCTTCCATTGCCTGAAGCAGCTGGTTGTGGCCCAAAGTATCAAAAGCTTTTTTGAAATCAATAAAGACCACAACCACCTGCTTCCGCTGATCCAGAGCCTCGTTGACCTCGTCAGTGAACCGAGCCAGCGCGGTCGCCGTGCTGCGCCCTCGGCGGAACCCATGTTGCGACTGAGTGATGATATTATTATTTTCTAAAAAACTACTAATTTGTGCCGTCACGTATTTTTCTACTATTTTATTAATGACTGATAAAATTGCAATAGGGCGATAATTTGAGTAATCAGCATATGATCCTTGCTTAAATATAGGTCTTATTATTGCTGTTTTTAATAGTTCTGGGTACATAGTTTTTGTTACACACAAATTAATAAATTTTGCCAACACCGGACTAATTTTTTCACTTAAATATTTTACATCTCGAGCCCTGATCTGATCTATTCCAGGCGACTTTTTTTCACTTAGGTTATTGATAATTTTCTGTATATCGTTAGGTTGCGCCTTGACAAACCTTAGAGACACTTCACTATTGTTTATGTAATTTGACCTCTCTAAGAACTTGACCTTACAGTTATGCCTTATGTCTAATATTTCCTTAGTGAAAGTTTCTGAGAATTTATTACATATATTCAAGATGCTATCATGTTTAGCTAAATATTTTTGTATTATTCTATCTACGCTTAATTTTTCCGTCCCTGTCCACAAATTAATTTTTTCCCATATTTTCCTCGGATTGTTATTACAGTGTTTTAATTCCTCCTGCCTAAATTTATTTTTAGCTTTATTAATACATTTGTTGACCCTATTTCTATATCTAGTATACAGCAATCTTAAATTCATATCGTTAGGACTACTTTTCCACCTTTTAAATAACTTATCTCTTATTGTTAACATTTTTTTAATACTTTTATTAATCCACGTTTTATCTTTGCGTCTACCAGGCGGCGTTTTTTGTACTTTAGAGTCAATGTAAACACGAGAAAAAACTGAGCATAACTTATCATACAGTTGTAATGGACACTCGCAGCAAGTCAGTTCTTTCCAATTAACACTGTCTAGTTGCTTTTTAACTGTTTTTTCACATAAAATAGTCACAGGTGCTCGCTTACCAGTCTGTGCGGGGTCAACAGCCTCGATGCGCACTCCGATGGGATAATGGTCCGATACCTTGGTGGAGAGGACGTACGCGGACACCGGCCGCCCTCGCCGGGTGCGCACCCACGCATGGTCGATGCAGGTGCGCGTAACGTGGCCACCGTACACCTCCTCGCGGGTCACGTCGCTGATGGCGCATTCTAATCCTAACTCACACATATTGTCCCTGTACTGGTTAACGACGTTGCCTGAGCTAACTTCGTTCATGAGATCTATATTTGTATCGCCGATCATTATTAACTCCTGTCCAGTAGGTATTTTCGAGAGCACTTGATGTATATCTGTCACAAATCCTTGTTTGTTCGTTTTCGGCGGTCTATATACGACAAATAAGTGAGTCAGCTGTTTTCTATCCCGGGAAAGTTCTCCGTATATTATCTCACTGTAGTTAGATTTAATTATGGATGCCGTGAAGCTTATACTTTTCCTCACATATACTAGTATTCCTCCTCCTCTGCTGGATGTTTCTCTTGTCGTTATATATGTATCATAGTCCTTCAGTTTATACATGGGCAATTCTTGTTCTTTTATATTAATCTCTGTAAGGGCAATAACATCTATTTTCTCCATACACCCGCTTAATAATAATTGTAGCTCGTTAAAGTTTTTCCTTAATGACCTTATATTGATGTGAATAATATGTAAACTTAGTTTATACAGTTTTATTTCATTGTTCCATACTTCTAAGTTCTCGTACTTTTTGTAACTTATGTTAGACGTAATATGTGTAGATTCGTCGTTGAATTTGAATGCTAGATAACATCTTATTTAACATAGTGTTACGATTTAAAGGAGCCGATAGACATATATGTATAAGTACGTCACTTCTCATCATTTAATAACGCATCTATGTCGTTTAGGGAACGGACCACTCTTATCTTCGCGTCAGCTGGGTCATCTTTCCTTATCAGTACCTTGCCTTCCTTCACCCATACGTACTTATAAGTAGGTATGAAATAAAATCGAACATATTAATTCTCGCCGGGCACGACAGACGTCGCTGCGCGAAGGCAAGCGAGCGTGCGCCGGCGACGAAAGCTAGATCTCCCCTGACTCATCGAATCGCGCGCGGGCCCGCGCGGAAAGAGGGTCCGCGGGACGGGAACGCCGCTAGCCGGTTTACTTCGAACAAAAGAGTGTTGCACGAAGTACAGTGAGTCTCAATTAAAAGGAACAGTTTTGTATAAAAAATATTAAAGTGTTATAAGTTATTTATAAATCTAATTTAATTTTATAAATGAAACCTAGGTTACGTAACGTATCTACGTTACAATACCCCGGCGCGTGGTCAAGGATTTTATTTCATCTAAATTAAATAAAATCCGCAGAGCTAAGCACTTGTTAATACGCTTCCATAAATCTTCATTCATACTTCACGCTTGCATAAAATACATTAGTAACTATTTGTCAAATATGATCAAGAATAAGATTACTAACGCATAATTACAGAAAAAAAATGAGGTAACCCGTTACACGAACTTGAAACCCCACAAGTACACTTGCTAAGTAGGAGGTATCACGCACTATTTTTAAATCTGGTGAATATCCCCAGAAGGAAAAGGAGGCCATGCTTCGCAATTAATTACGAAATTTCTGCACTGTGCGCACAGTATTTGGAAGTGACAAGAATTTAATTGTAAAAGCCATTAGTTTTTTAATACGTCAAGAAAAATTGGGTAAATGTTGAACAGATTCATAAAAACAACAAAATACTCCGTCTGTTACAATAGTAATTAATAAGTTACGAACGTTTTTGGTTGTTTTTCTTAAAAACACGTAAGAAAAAAAAATAAGAAGCAGAAGCAGCAGAAAGAGAAAAAAAAAACAACACAAAAATAATAAATCAAAATAAGCGTTTAAATACAACTAATGCGTACGGAGCGTAAATGTACAAAACCAAAAAAAAAAACAAAGTAACAATTAAGTTAAAATAAAAAAACACAATTTAATATGGCCGACTGTACTAATAAAAAACGACTAATACCGGTTAGAATCAAAAATGCCAAAGAAGTAACATAAAATAATATAAATTAATCCAACAAATGCGGCTGACTATACAGTGCGTACGATACCTTTGTATTGACTTTACAATGCAAATAAAATCTACTCAAAACTAACTCCGTACACTGTAGCTGCTGGCAACCAAAAAGAAAAAAACGTTTTACACAAAAAAATTAAAAAAACCAAAACACCACACAAACACACAAACTACAGTTAGGTACCCACTCAGAGCAAAATCAGACCCTATTACAAAAAAACCACGGTGAGGCGCCAGTGCTACGGGTTGGCGGTAAGAATAAATGAAACTGTAGTTTTTAAAATAACGAACTAAATTTATTCTCCCTTAACTTCCGCCGCAAGCACACGAATACGTCGTAGGGTAGGGTACGTTCTAGGCCGGTACTGATTTTGCTCCGAGGACAGTTCCACCACGCAAGTACTCCCCTGAAGCTGCCGGAGCCACTGCGGGTTGGGAGACGGAGACGGACGAGCTGAGGAACGTCAGCTGGGGCCGCTCAGGAACTGCCGGACCAGTCTTCTCGGCTACGGTTCTAGCCGTAACTAGGCTCCCTGGAATTTATTTCCATGGTGTGAAGAAAAGTTCTTAATATGTCTCCGCTGACTGTACCCGGCACGGCAAGAAACAAAGCAAGAAGCAGTACTGCGTGATGATGACGGTGAAAGTTTGGTGATGTGCGGAATGGTACAGTCAGACGGAGTTTACACTTTGCACTGATGTTAAATTTAAAATAACAAGTTATAAAACAAAACTGAGTATAGGATCTAACGGTCAAATTTTGAATTTAATAATTACTGGAAATTAAATTAACTTATAGACTTTAAAGAAACACAATTTAGCAATTAAACAAGATGTAATAAGAGTGAAATGTATGCAAGAGTACTTGAATTAAGTGGCAAGCAAAATCACATAAAGAAGTAGCATAGCGAAATAGCCGTTACAAATATGATTTAAATCTACCTGCTTAGAATAAGCGTAAGAAATGTTCAACACTTACCCAAAGGGGATTTTAATTAAACACTAAAAAATGATTCCATTTGCACTAAACGAGTACAGTAACGGAATGAATAAATAAAATCGAACATATTAATTCTCGCCGGGCACGACAGACGTCGCTGCGCGAAGGCAAGCGAGCGTGCGCCGGCGACGAAAGCTAGATCTCCCCTGACTCATCGAATCGCGCGCGGGCCCGCGCGGAAAGAGGGTCCGCGGGACGGGAACGCCGCTAGCCGGTTTACTTCGAACAAAAGAGTGTTGCACGAAGTACAGTGAGTCTCAATTAAAAGGAACAGTTTTGTATAAAAAATATTAAAGTGTTATAAGTTATTTATAAATCTAATTTAATTTTATAAATGAAACCTAGGTTACGTAACGTATCTACGTTACACTATTTTAGTTCTCTAACTTGTTAATATTAAGTTAGTTACAATACGTATCTAAATGTAGTTCAGCACACAAAAACACTCCTTTTATCCCTACTAATATTATAAATGCAAAAGCAACTTCGTACCTATGTCTCTTACATTCGCATTTATAATAATTATTATGTGTGTTACCTCTTCATGCTTAGACCACTGAACCGAATTATTACCCCACTGGCATTTTTGGCTATGCACTATGTTCATGTAGAATTAAGACAATCAATAAACGTTTATACGAATGAAGTCGTGGGCAACAGCTAGTCCATATATATACCTATTCATCTCTTATTGCGAGTCATGTCAAGGTCTTATCAAATCGATAACATGTCAAGTTGAGATTTTGAATGTTCTAATATGCCCGAAAATTTAGATTTACTTAATTTATTTTACAATTTCATTGTCCATTATATACAGAGTAGGTACACACTTTGCACGTGTATAAGTAATTAATTACAAATACATAAACTAGACATTATAAGTAAGTACTTGTTTAGCTTAGATCAGGTAATCATATTAAAACACATATGAAAATATTAATAATTTGATAGCCGTCCGTCCTGTGCGAGTGTGAGTCACTGCCGTATTCGAACTTCAAGATATTCACAAGAGACGACACGTACTAGATCCATTCTAGATACGTTAAAGTTTAGATTTCAACTAGTTCTCTTTTGCAGCGGCAACCAATGTCACTTTTACGATAGATCGTGTTAGATATCTATTAGATGTGAATTAGATCTCTAAGTAATATCTTGTCGTTCGTCGTTCAAGAGTATCTCCAGAATCGCGGAAATGTCAAATTTGACAGGTTAGATCTTAAACATATCGTTATCGTATCTTGGCGATGTCTAAAAGATATCTAATAGATGTCTATTACAAAATCCGAATCGGGCCCTCAGTGACTGCTAGGAAAGGTCACATAAATTCAGCGCTAATATCCGAGCGGGCAGGTGTCGCTGCTGAAGGGGAGTTTTCTGCAATCCACTAGAAAGGAAGCGCTTAACAGTGGCTCTATTTGGACTTTGTGGAGTTAAAAATGAGAGTTCGTATACTATCGAGTTTTTGAAATTAGATAATAAGTATGTAAAGTAAATACACTTTATTGCCTCACAAAGAAAAATACAATAACAGATTTACAGTGTAAATAAAGGTAGCAATAGGCGGTCTTATCGCTGTAAGCGATCTCTTCCAGACAACCTTGGGGTAGCAGGATATAAAGAATAGAAAACTATTAAAATAGGTAGGGCACGAATAAAATTACAGTCCGTGAATAAGTTTAATTAACAGTACTTATTGTGGCAAGAGTTAGGGCAGGGCCCTAGCCAAGCCAGGGGCCAAGCCAAGATGACAACAGTTTGCAGAAAACGAAAAGAAACGCTAAGATAAGAAATGATAGCATTCCGTTTCGTTTTCTGGAAACGATTGTCATAGAGGTGATCTTGGTTAGGCCCCCAGGTTACACTAGACCGTCTTGTTATCCAAATTATGGTTGCATAAATCACGTGAACATAACCAATACCTACAAGGTCTGAAGCAGTCGCGCAATTATCATTGTTCTCTGCTAAATTACGTTAATTAGTAAGCTGATTATGATCTGTGCAATTTTAATTAATTAATGTTATGTCATCATCAATCAATAAATGTTTATCAATCGTAAAATCGTGGTACCTACTGACTCGACACCCCTTAAATTGGAGCAGAATAATTTTGGGTCTGCAGGGCTATTAAAACCGACGGATCCATAATTTTTAGGTCGCTCGTTTCACAGTTTACGGCCAATGTTATGGCCGCGCTGAAACTGCGGAATTTTGTATTTATTCATAATATTAATTCACCTCTTGCATACAGATATTGGTTCAATTGTTACACCATATCCTAGCACAAAATATTTTACCATATTTATAAATATGGTAAAATATTTTGTGAAATTCTCTAAAATACAAACGTAATAAAAGACGATATGTACCTATATTATTGTACAGATATGTGTCTATTTTATAGATAGCAGAAACCAGACGGTTGCCAAGAATTTAGCAAGTAAAACAAGCAGCCGAAGCAGCTCGTACGTCCTATGTGATTCTCATCTAAGTGCTTCGAGAGACAGTCGCAAGATTAAAGTAAACGTGCACCCACAGCCATGCCCGTGACATAAACAATATAAGACTTCCTTTCCTGCGAAGATATTTCATAAAAATTGTATTAAGGCGTTGTAATATTTCAAGTACTTCCTTGATACTCCCGGACGTCACTAGTTTAAATTTATTCGATTTCTACTGACGTAAATTTCTCAAAGCCGGGGTAGCCTTGCTTTAATGCTAAAAAATTACTCGGAGCGTTGTGAAGGTAAAATTAATGCATCCGTCCGAGAGCGGGTCGCAGGTGACACGACTGTTCTAGCCAACTGATGTGTCTCACAAATGGAAGCTAGGCAAATGAAAGAAAATAGATAAGATGAAGTTTCATCTCAGCATTAAGCTAGTATATGTAATTTAAATACAAAAATCTGGTTAAAAATAGTTAAGCCATCAATTAGTTTTAAAATACTTGATTATTATGTTCTCGGTTTACGACTGACTTATTAAAGTTGTATTAAAATATATCAAAGCACAATAAAAAATAAAGCAATATTCTGCCTACCTAAAATTCTACCCACCTAACTAATGTCCCTGAACAAATTCAACCCGAACCGAATTCCTCCAAGTTTACGACAGTTTTTTTTGTTTAGTTCTGTTTATTTTCCTTGTCGCCGTCACGTCATTACGAGGAAACTTTCTGTTTCTTTTTATCAAATTAACTTTCCTCGATTTAGGTATTAGGTACCTACTTACAAACAAGTGAATTTCAGGTCCACAATTCTAAATGACATATTTTTTACAATTCATATATTTCACCTTTGGCTGTACATTATTCTCAAGGTGGCGCGTCTAAAACTCTTCCCCGTCTGATTTGAATTTAAAATACTTTCGCTTCTCAGAGAACAATGAGACGCTCATCATTTTCCCTGGCGGCTCAGTATTTCTATCCATCATGGAGCTATCAAAACCCGCCGCACTGCGCCCTGCCTTTACTCGTAATCTAACACTCTCGTGGCATATTATGATGAGGTTCGTCACTTTATAGACTCTGAATACCATTGTTATTATATTTGACGCTTGATGGGTATTTTGTTGTTACATTTAACACGTAGGGGATTTTGTGTAACAGCTCTGTGAATATACTTTAATAAGTCTAAACCTTTTATTTAAATATTACTTACTAGCTTTTGCCCGCGACTTCGTCTGCGTGGAGTTAGTAATTTGGGTAGCTTATTTTTACCCAATCTGCTTTTTAACGATTCCCCATACAAACTACCACCCCCCTTTTCACCCCCTTAAAGGGAGATTTTTGGGATAAAAACTACCCTATCTCCTTCCCCGGGACTCAAACTATCTCCATACCAAATTTCAACTAAATCGGTTCAGCGGTTATTGATTGCCCATACAAATTTCCAACCCCCCCTTTCACCCCCTTAAGGGGTGATGTCTGAGATAAAAAGTATTCTATGTTCTTCCCCGGGACTCAAACTATCTTCATACCAAATTTCAACTAAATCGGTTCAGCGGTTTAAGCGTGAAGAGGTAAAAGACAGACAGACAGACACACTTTCGCATTTATAATATTAGTATGGATAATTGGATATTGGTCGACGTATTATGTCAAGAATTATATTTTTGGTATGTATAAATAGTGCCGGAGTTCGAATTTCAGTGAGCGAAATTTGGTGTCTTATATTTATGGTTTACTTCTTCAAAGCCGGTATAGGTACAGACAGCAGCCTCGTAGACAGTTTATTTTTGAAACAAATCCAGTAGGTATCTAAATGGCCCGTTATTTTGTTAGCCGTAAAGTAAAACCTCCTTGGTGTGCTTTTTTCACCGGTGTTTGTAGCTTCTATTTTGCGAAGGACGGCGCGGGCTGGCTTGTTGTTGCCGGCTTAGTCAAATGCCCCGTTATTTATGACTGGGCTGTTTATTGATTTAGCGACTTCATACCCGCGGAGGGTTTTTGGGACATATTATGATATTACATATATGACTTTGTTTGTGTTTTTTAAAGTTCCGTATGAAAAAAGGCAAAAAAAGGTCTTATGGTACGACTCTGTCTGTTTGCTACAGATTTGAAATTTGGAATATATGTATTATGTACCTATTTTAAGTACCTATCATATAATATAACTAGGTACTTATGTTCCAAATTTCATTCTTTATTAGCTAGAAATGCATTAAAAGTGACTTACCTACTACTTTTTAAGTTTATTTCATTTTCTGTAAAATTTTAACTGTGGTATATATTTACTTAGGTACTTACTTATTGATTAATTAGTAGGTAAAGACTGCTTATAAGTCGTACCTGTATATACCTAGTAGGTATTAGATCTCTGGATGTGAATGACATCTTGACTTTAAATTATCAACAACAAAGCTCTGTTACGAATTAATATCATGTAAATTTCAGAACTCCAATATTAATGTTTATGCATTGACTGTAACTTGTTTTGAGAGCTAAAATAATTAAAAAAAAATCTAATCATTAAACGCATTAATTCAAATAAGAAGATGACTAAAATGATAGGCAGTAAAAAGAAGTTCATGCAGGCCAAGCAAATTATAATAACGGCGCAGACGAGAACCTCTAATTTTTCCTTAAAACGGCCAACTTCAAAGGCTTAGCAGTTTGAGGAGCTTGATGCTGTATAATCCGAGGAAATCTCACAAAGGCAGAGGTTGCGAAAAACTACGCCGCTATTAATATTTTTATATCAAGCCTTTTCCCGCGGTGGTCATAATTTCCCCAACATCCCCGGCGGTTATTGCGACATAATAACGCAGGTTATGACCGGCACCGTTTTACGGGTTTATTATTGTTACGGGTACATTCAAGAAAAAAATATAATAGGTACTTAAACAGAACAAGATTTTAAGATTTATTGAACGGATGACGGATGAACGACGTGTCAAGTTTAAAAGGAAACGACCACTGAGAAATGAAACATATATGAATAAGGGGCACATTTCATTCAAAATGGGTCATTTTGTAATAATTTAAAAATAATTGCAGAAACAGCAAAACTTATATTGTGCAAATAACTACTTGCTGAGTTATGGAAAAGTTTTTCCTCAGATACAGACGCTTCCCATCTCCCAAAGGTACGTTTAGACGCCTTCAATTTCAGTTCAATTAATCGCGGTGATTATGCTAATATACCAGGCAATTGCTTCCACGTTGGTACCGCAGCGTTGTAATTAAAGTTCATCAGGCAGTCGCGGCGCGTCTTCAGGTCCCCGGTAGGTATATCGATGTGGCAACGGTGTAGTCGGCGAGACAGACCTGGGCCATTTCACTCCGGCATCTCCTTTGTTCTCGTTATATAAACTATACCTACTATAAGTGTCGCCTAGCGGGCCTAGCCAAGATGATAACCGTACATCGACAAACGCCAAACAAATACCTAGTATGAGTCTATCCGTATGACAGACGTTTATTTTCATACATTATTTAAGTTTCAATTGACATTTTCTATCTACGTAAGTCGACGGTGACCCTTTGTACAAATATCAACCTAATCGGTCCAGCAGTTTCTTTTTTTTTTAATTGTTCAGAACACATACAGTCATAAATAAAAAATATGGATAAGATTACAAAATATGTAAAGAAAAAATCCTGGAGGTTCATAATGTAAACATGTAAACATCAAATGATACAAAAGCGTTTTTGGGAAAAGAGACTAAGTAAAATATAGCTAATAATACTAACTAATATACTACTACTTATACTGATAATTTATGTTATGAACAACAGTTTGGATCTCGTATGTTCTTTTAAAACAGGAAGAGAGTGCATAAATGGATTGATGTCACAGAAATAATCATTATAGTTTCGGTGCAAACTCACTGTGACAGACGGACAGACAGACACAAGAGTGATGATGCTCTAAAAATGGCTATGGATATCCGCGCATCTTCGCTCTTATCGGCACTCCTTGGCGATACCTGTTTGCGAGTAGAGCTGCGTTGGTCTAACTATCCTCATAAATCGTCCAAGTGGCGAAGCGGTTGGAGATTTTGTAGCAAGTCTTTAGAGAGCACTCGTGGGAACGGTTCAGTTGAATATTTCCTGTGCATTAAGACACAACGTTACACTTTGGGAATTTTTCTGCTCGGGAACCGACGACGTTGAAATATGCGGAATAACGGATTCTTGAAAATGCAGGTTGTATTCTAAACTCGTTACCCCTTTATACCAGTGAAAGGCAAACTCAATTCTCCTCTATAAAGAAATTCTACCTGATACGTTACGAGTAAATGCCGGATTTTACTAAAATGCTAATTGGATAGGAGGAAATCAAAATATCAGTGTTGAACTATCTGTTGTTGAGGTAAAGTTTCTTATAAACGTGATTGGAATGCTAGGTAGCATAATGTTATTCCCTCAACAGTTGTGGAATCATATCAAATTTCCCACGAACGTAGATAAACATACGAAGTTAGCTTCAGTGCATATGTTCTCGCAATAACATGAACAATCGCAAATTCGTCTCGCGGCTGCAGCGTTGTGCATTTGAAGACCTATTTCGGAGTCGCTAAAGGCTTTACTACAATCGTCTTATCCCCTGTTGCGCACTAAGGTGAAGTAGGATAGCGCTAGCTAATGGCATGATTTGACTCCCGTCGAATGGTCTGAATAGGTCGGCTGGCACCGAGCATCGAGTCGGGAATATTGTCTCAAGACAACGAGCTTCATAATGAGACGCGGCCCGGCAAATTGCTGGCTCAGCCCACCCTCTACCCGGTTCAGGGGAAATTAAAACCGTTTATTTAGAGACACCCAGACATACATCAACGAAGGAAATGCGCTTAAAATCAGTGTATGAAGACTACTGAAGTAATTATTGTAGGGGTAGGCCCGCACTGCTAATTAGTCCCCTTCATCTCTAAGGATTCCGCTTCCGTTTGAACACAATATTTATTAATGTAAATTTAGAGACACTGTATTAATTAAGATAACAAGAGGAGTTCCTAATAATAGGTTTTCCTATTATGCTTCTATCTTCAGTCTCTAGTCGTCTCTATATCTATCTAGTATCTATGTACCTATCTATAATGGTACATATCCAATGAAACAAGAACAATAAAAATACGAAGACTTTGTAAATAGTATTGTATACTCTTGACGACGGTGAATGAGCAACATTTGCCTGACAGTAAAGCTCGATGTTTTGGAAATATGTATGTAATATTGATTTAGTTTGTAGGTATTTCTCATGTATTCGTCATGCAACAAACGTAGTTTATCTACGTTAATTACTTTTCAATATATATTTTAATGTATAATATAGGTATGTAACTAATTATTAAAATCATTACATAAGTAGGGGAAGTCCGGGCATAGTGAACACCTTTACCTTTGACTTTACATAACAGAAAAATTTAACGAGGAAGAAATGAAAAAAATATCAATAATAAGTCTTTATTTAATAATCTTTTAATTTAAAACAACACTAGCCTCCAATGTTTAATAGTTGCTGCAATTTTGAACAAAACGTAAAAAAAGATATTTTATTCTCTTTGCCCAGGGTGCCGGGCAAAGTGAAACAGCCCCCCGGGCAAAGCAAATATTACTCATAAAATCTTAATGAACTTAATAACTAAGTGAAAATTAATCAACATAAGATCATATCAATAATATTAATTAGAAAAAGCTGTCACAAGTAACTTTTGGTATATTTTCACTGATTTCATAAGCATAAGTCTTCACGGCATTTCTGAAGACATTTTAACACAGCGAATCCACGTTCTGATAGCCATTTCCATGACGTCTGTTAGCCAGGAGCCATTATCGATCTTTTTTTGATATTTATATACCATCTGTAACAAAATATTATCATAAATAAAAATTACCTAATAAATTCAAAGTGAACACGCTATCCGCTTTGCCCGATCCACTTTGCCTGTTCAGTCAGTTAAAGAAACTAAGAATTTAAAAAAAATTACCGTTTGATTGTTTTAAAAGAAATGCGTTGTAAAAGGAAGATACTTTAATAAGCAATAAAAGCATCTTGAATTAAAATTCGAGATAATTACTGTGACAAAATAACATACAATGTACTTACCTTTCAAAATCGAATATTTTGCACTAAAAACACATTTTGACTCGTCACCGACGATGCTCACAGCGACCGCTCCCTGTGACGCTTGCCGCTCATAGAGCGAAGGATCCTAAATATCATATAGGCGCGTGGTGCGACAAAGTCGAATAGTTTAGGATTGGGAGCCCGAATTCGCTTTGCCTGGGGTGTTCGCTTTACCCGGACTTCCCCTATGTACCTATCTAATTTTCATTCATGTACGGTCCGAAAGTTAAAATATAATAAAATGTACCTTAAGTCGGTTCATAATTAATTCACTAGGTAAGGATTAAAGCTAGCTTAATAAAATTTGTATGTATATGTATACCTACGCGCAAGAATAACAATAGGTAGATGTGAATTGGATGTGAAAAGATAACAGAAGAAATGTAAAATATGTATTTTAATTAGCAAATAAGAGGTGGCATTAACGAGAGGAGCGAACTTTTACCGCGGTGGCACCACATCCATCACAGCGGTTACGCGGCAAATCGCTGACAATATCGACTGCGCCAAGAAAAATATATTTATGGCACTTTCCAGCTAACTTCCTACATTAAACCTGTGTTTATTTTACTTTAAGGTGCAGTAGGTTCAGAAAACGGAGTTTAAAAGTCGTAGTGCTTTTTTGCATCACAATACGGCCGCCATGAATTTGTAGCAATCTTGAGGCATTTCTCGAGGGACTCGATTGATTCGAATCCTGAGTGTTTGACTTTCACTCGATAGAAAAAAAATCACGAACATAGTCTAAAATGCATTAAAAAATTGTAACAAACTATGCACAAAAGATAAAAATATGAAAATTGCTTCTATAAATCGGCAATATCATGTTTGAGGGAACGTCTCGATTACCTACTTTTTTTTATTTAATAAACAAATATTATAATTTAAAAAAACATGATATCCGCGCTCCCGGGCACGCACTTCCATCTAGCTCACGCTTACGCTCAGTGAGAGTGAGAGAAGAACATGAACTTACTGTGCCTGGAAGAAACACCAAAATATAATTGCTTCATAAAAGTTGAAACTGGACATCTGGCGGTTTTACTGTCATTGTGAATTGGCTACGGCCTTATTTACCTACACATAGTGTGGGTTCATATTCATACATTTCCTACTTGCGTTTAGTAACAAATGTATGAACTCGCACTTAACACTACCTAATCTTTGTGTAAATTGGCCCAAAGTATCAGTGGAATGCACGATAATTCCATTTCCGTTAGTTTCCCTCCGGGCTTTTTTTAGTTTGTTATAGTCGGCTAACGAGCGGACGAGCCGCCTAATGGGAAGCGGTCGCCGTCGCCCATGAACATAAGCAACGCCAGAGGAGGCACTTTATATGTTGCCGACCTTTCAGACCCTTGAATACCCGCTTCTTGAAGAACCCCATGTCGTAGCGCAAAGGAAATATCTCTGAAGGTAACTCCTTCCACTTTCTGCACGTTCGCGCGTTCTGGGAAGGAACGAGTGAGATGCCCGCTATTCATGGTGTGATATGTGGTTTTTAAAAGCATATATATGATGATGATGCCGCGACTAAATGATTGCCGTGAGTTATTTACCGGAATGCTCGTAGGATATCAATTTGTTATTTATACTTACCTCTCTTGATCAAAGACATAATATCTACAATATTTCAAAAAAATAATTTGCTCAATTATTTTATACTCTTCGTTTTCAATACCAACGACGAAAGGAAGAGTATCAAAGACAGTCCATTTTAAAAGCGATAAATTGCAAGTAAAATGAGGAAGGCCAGAGAAGTCGCGACAGTGTCGCCTTACAATCTGCACTCAATCACTCAATACGTGCGCGCGGCGGCGACAGTGAGCGATTTACGTGGTCGGTGGTGATTAATATGGATCTCAGCGGGCTTGCCGAAAAACAATGCACACACCCCCACCGTCTCAGCAGGCCTTTTTTGGCTTTAACGATGTATGAACGCTTTCTACGGGCCAAACTACACTCTGACGACTGACCTGGCGATCGCATAGGCATCAATCTCCATCTCCACCTCTAAAGTGCGATAATGCAACGCACATATCATGCAGAGTAGAGGTAATATACAGGGTGCCCAGTAATTAATGGATAACCATCTAACCACCAACACCAACAGGGCACCTTAGGCTGATCCAAAAAATGCACTTATAGGTCTAGTAAAAGTTTCGTGGTTTTCGAGATAATCGAACTTTTCTGTCTTTTTTAATAGCTAGTACCATACTTCAAATTTAGAAAAGTGCGATTATCTCGAAAACCACGAAACTTTTACTAGACCTATAAGTGCATTTTCTGGGCTAGCCTAAGGTGCCCTGTCGGTGGTTAGAAGGTTATCCATTAATTACCGGGCACCCTGTATACCTACCTACCTTTACCACAATGACAGATGTAGTAATAATGGTCGTTAGTGAATGAGTGTCATTATTAAAATATACACGTCATACTTTCATAGAAGTTTGAAATTTATGATGACATTCCCACACTTACAGATTACAAAGGCAATATTGCAGTTGGATTGATTTCATGCAGAGTTACGTTGATCCAGCTATAGATAGTATAGACTTTTCTTTCCGGAGAGCCTACCGCGTAAATCTAAATTTCATTATCTTCCTCTCTATCACTGAAAATTGCAAGAGCGGAATTTCTCAGTTTCATGACCAATCGACGACGACTAATTTGAGATTATATGAGATAATGAGATGCTCAGTCAATCCGTTGCTAAGAGGATACTAATTAAGGAAATTATTAACATTATATTTTATTTTGATCCTACTTGAATCATTAACTTAACACGAGTAAACTAATTAATATTACCAAGTAAACAACGATGAAAAACATAACAATGAGTATATATTTGCTCTTCTGAACGGGTTCCAGCAAGCGTTCTGCATGATATTAGCTCTACAAAGTTGGATCTATATTATCCCCACGCAAGCCTATCAAAAGATCGGGATTTATAGGCCCGTGAAATGCAAAGAAGTATAATTATTATTAGATATCAATATAGTTTCCGCTATAAATCGCATCCACGTATCCATCATATGACATACTAAATTTAAAACTGTACTGCTGTACAAAAATGCCAACAAAGAAGTACCCAATTTAAAAAATACAGCTCAATATCAACTCAATCTGCCGTATTCGAACTTCAAGATATTCACAAGAGACGACACGTACTAGATCCATTCTAGATACGTTATAGTTTAGATTTCAACTAGTTCTCTTTTGCAGCGCAATTCGGGCAACCAATCTCACTTTTACGATAGATCGTTTAGATATCTATTAGATGTGAATTAGATCTCTATGTAAATCTTGTGGAAATCGTTCAAGATTATCTCCAGAATCGCGGAAATGTCAAATTTGACAGGTTAGATCTTAAACAAATCGTTATCGTATCTTGGCGATGTCTAAAAGATATCTAATAGATGTCTATTACAAAATCCGAATCGGGCCCTATCTTACTTAGTCGGATTGTCAGGGCACAGCTTCTTTATGATACGCTTCGCAATAATAAGGTATCATCAAATAATAAGAAAACGCTGCTTCTGTGTTTCCAATAAAAAGTTATTCTCGGACAAATTGGCTGGTTACTTTGTTTTCTGAATTTTTCCGAAGATTTTCAGTACCAGCTCTATCCGGTCGTTCGTAATTTGACATTATAATAGACCCAATAAACAAGCATAAGGCCCGCCTGATGGTAAGCAGTCCCCGTAGCTTATGGACGCATGCAGCATCAGAGATGTTACATGGGCGTTGCCGACCCTAAAACCCCGCACCCTCGTTGAGCTCTGGCAACATTACTCACCGGCAGGAGCACAACACTATAGGGTCTAGTGATATTTGGCTGCGGTTTTCTGTATGGTGGAGGTACTTCTCTAGTTGGACTCTGCTCTAGATCTGGAATGAAATCCGCTGTGTTGTGCTTTACTACACAAAGCGAGATAACATTCACAGTGCTCAAATCTCACTTTTGGACGTAGTTTGAGGATATACCCGGGTCCAAGTCGAAAACCTGTCATAGAATTGTTGATACAATTTTGTTTCGGTTATGCCATTTACTATTAGAAATAGGTTAAATATATGTCAGAGTTAAACAATCACGCAGAATTACCCCGGAGATAACTGCGATGTGCCTCCTCCGGGCGACGTTTTTCACTCTCCCTTCAATTTACCTGCTGAGTTCATCTTGAATAATTTATGTCTACAGTTCGCTACTAGGTATATAACTGTTTATGCATGTTATGCAGTGGGAATAGAGCTCACAATCGGCTGATATACCGAACGCTCTCTTAAGAAAATGCAAAGGCAATCATTTTAATATCTGCCAAGAATCTCGTGCGGATTTCTCACTAAGCGTATTGTTATGTTATGTTGCTGCTCATAAACATTTTCGTTTTAAGCACAAAACGATTCTATGAATACTTAGTAATGTGTATTAAGAAATTATAAATGAGTCTAACTCATTCAGTTGACTCAGTTGAGTACTATGTTATAGGATGTATAAAGATCTTTTACGAATAAGAATATTCGTTTCAACACGTTTTCCCAATACTTAAACCTTAGATTGGCCTAGGTCGAAATGTTAGTATTTGATTAGATTTTCTGTTGACTGCACTTTATACTAATGCAACTTTAAACCTATTGCAACGTTACTAATATACGTTTTCCAGTCTTAGTGACGATGCCTTTATAGTATTTTTATTTATTAATATACAATGATATAATATAGGTACAAAGTGAGCGAGAGTAGACAGAAATACGAATCGAATATTTGATAATTCTGCTCTTTGATCCTCTTTAATATAATAAATAAATACCTTCCTACAGGTCTTTTCAAGAATGCTGTCAGTTAAGTCCTGTTATAAATCAATGCAACGCATCAATTATTTTATCAGTTTATGCCAGCGAATCGACCCGAATCGAACAGACCCGATATTGTTCTTTGATCGATTTATTTTGCCTGTTCACTTGTCACGGCAAACAATTTTTTTCATCGCGATCGTTATTTGCCTCATTTGTCATTCAAGTGAACGGATTCCTCATCTAATTACGTACCTCACTTAGCAGATAAACAAATTGCTATTTTAAAAGTACCAGGACAAGCTACTGTTTTCTATTAACTTTTTTATTGCCTATTTCAATTTCCATTTGCATTCTATTTCTCTTTCGTTTCGTTCCGTCGGTCTTCAGAAAAATGTTTTATATTCATATTTTGATTCTACCATTTATAGTCCTAGTTGTGATGGTATAAAATACCACAAGTAACTAATATATTTACCCCCCCGAGTGCCAGTCATATACAACGGCAAAAACCTCTAAGTTCCAGTGAGTTCCACGGGTTTTTGACTGTATGTAAATTTTTTATAGATAACTTTTCTGTCGACACGATGTCGATGCCTACTCGAGGGCTTAATGTAACTTCAATTGACTTTATGCTAGACAGAAGGTTTCAGAATGTGAATGAACTTTAAATACGTTTTAATTACTGATTTCATTATTCCAACATTTACTAAACCTTGAAACTTTTAATGGGAAGGCGTACGCGAAATACACGAAATATATAGGCGTAAGTGACGTTAACAATGAATAAGTTGGTGTTACGGCGGTCCCAGGTACCGCGCTGCAGCGCTCTGCGTCTTCAAATTGAATTTCTAAGTTATTCCTCAACTTGTGGAGGCACGAATGAAGTGAGGTTGTTCCAAGTTATTGTTTCTCAAGTCAGGACTGGATGATTAGAGTAGATCCGATCGACGTAACGTTTGCGTCGCAATAGTGATTAGTAATTACCGACATACGAGAATTTACCTATTAAATTAATGCATTTTACTCATATGACTAGTCATTCCCCGATATTGCAAGTCTTCATTCGGTAGAAACTTCATTCTTAAATGGTTAACAACGGTAATTTTAATTCATTTTTAGTCCGTTTCTGAGACACCTTTCTATGAAAGAAATAGACTAGAAGAAGACTATTGAAAATAAACATTAACTTCGCCATAAATAAGAGAATTTTAATTAGAGATTTCTAATTTTGAGCAATATAGATGATGTCAATACACAATATAGCTGCTCGTTTTAGTACATGTAAATAGGTTAAAGGGTGACGTACACAAGTAATGGAATGTGCTAAGGGTTGTATCTCACGACCATACGTCAAGGATGCGGGGTGCCGAGCTAAAATTAACTCGTTCATTGTGTAGGCATGCCTCGACGTGAAAATGATGACATTCCGGAAGACCCCGGAATGATGCGGGGTGCCGTATTCGAACTTCAAGATATTCACAAGAGACGACACGTACTAGATCCATTATAGATACGTTATAGTTTAGATTTCAACTAGTTCTCTTTTGCAGCGCAATTCGGGCAACCAATGTCACTTTTACGATAGATCGTGTTAGATATCTATTAGATGTGAATTAGCTCTAAGTAATATCTTGTGGAAATCGTTCAAAAGTATCTCCAGAATCGCGGAAATTTCAAATTTGACAGGTTAGATCTTAAAGATATCGTTATCGTATCTTGGCGATGTCTAATAGATATCTATTACAAAATCCGAATCGGGCCCTGTGTATAACGATGATGCCTTGGCTTAAAAAGTACATTGATATTGAATTTAAAATCAAAGTGGCCGTTTATTTACCTAAGTAAGAATCTAAAATACTTTTTAACGCCAAAAGCGGTGCTTACTTAAATTAACTTTTTTAAATGGAAGTGTAGGTAGGTACATTCAAAATTGGATATACAATTTTTGTTTCAAGAAAACAAAATTTTACAACACCATCACAAGATCGTGTTACTGTGATAGTTACGATCTATGAAACGAAACGAAAAAAAGTTGATACTCTCCCAACCCTAATTTTTGCAATCCTGATTGCAATAAAAATACTCAAATTATGAGTCTAAATATTTAATGCAATTTAATAAACTTCTAAATCTAGGCATCCATGTGAAGAGTTCAGGTACTTGTAATTAATCACCCTTCCCTGTATTCTGTCGCTCACAATGCGCCGTATGCACTAACACGCCCTCAGCCCTTCCCGTACATTCATTAACTTCCACTGCAAATGCGAGCATCATAGCACTGTCTAAAATAACCCCAGCTATAACTATATCAAATTATCCACTAGGGGCCCGATTCGGATTTTGTAATAGACATCTATTAGACATCGCCAAGATATGATAACGATAATTATGTTTAAGATCTAACCTGTCAAATTTGACATTTCCGCGATTCTGAAGATACTCTTGAACGATTTCCACAAGATATTACATAGAGATCTAATTCACATCTAATAGATATCTAACACGATCTATCGTAAAAGTGACATTGGTTGCCCGAATTGCTCTGCAAAAGAGAACTAGTTGAAATCTAAACTATAACGTATCTAGAATGGATCTAGTACGTGTCGTCTCTTGTGAATATCTTGAATGTAGGAATCAGTAGGAATGAGCAAGTTAAACAAGATTCTACACTTACATGTTTACGGGCAGTGTGCTGTCCGCTAGCAATAAATGTAATGTTCTGTTAGCGTCGGCAATTTGTCGTATTAGTTAAACTTTACACGATTTCCGACAGCTAGGAGATCCAATTAGCAATATCATCCGGTCTGAGTGTAACGGGGCCGGAGTGGCAATAAGCGACGGCGGTACAGTTAACATACTGCAAATTGCTGTAAAATTTACTTAAACTCCTTGTTACATCTGAGATAGGACGCGCAATGGAGATTAAGCGAATCCTTAAGGACTGTTGTAGTTATCTACTCAGGTAAATCGTTTATTAAAAATATGCATTTTAAGAATACATACAATTGGCAGTGATTATGAGTAACGAATTAATGATTTCTGATTTGTTGGATTTGTTTCTGCCCCGATTAGCAGAATAGCTAGGTTGTATTTAGAAGGCACCGATTTCGAAAATTATGATAATTTTGGATTCCAAGATGGCGGACCTGTACCTTTTCAAGACGTCGCGGTTATAGTTTTCTAGGTTCTCGGAGGTGCGGTATCGAAAATGATGTCATTCATTGACTGGCGGTACGAAGTTTGCCGTAACCTAAGGTTCGGGTGACTCTTATTATAGATTAAACAAGAAAATTGACCTAAATATCCAGTTAACTAAAAGCTGAGTACAATCTCTCATAAAATTGGTCGGCTCATAATTCCCAATGCGTCAGAGCGTTAATTGCTTCTAGTAAATTAGTAACAACCTGTCAGCGAAGTTGAAAATCGTTCCCCTGTTAAGCATTTAGAGTTACTTAACACCCCACACTGACTACCAAAATGTCACAAAATTATCTCTAAGGGCCATTTGCACCATTCACTAACCCAGGGTTAACCGGTTAAACCTGGAGTTACTATCGTTACTAGTACAATTAGACACTGGGTTAACGGTCTAACCGGTTAACCCTGGGATAGTGGGATGGTGCAAATGGCGCTAAGAGCTATTTTGGCTAATCAATTATTTAGAAGATGTACCTACATATTTTAGATTAGATAAACCTCGTTTCATTAACAGATACAATTAGCTTTTCTATCCAACTCTACAATTTGAAATAAGTTTTAGAAATAGAATTAATGAACTCGAATAAAGTCCGAGATAAAAAGGACAAATCCAATCCGAGACCGGTAATTATTGGCAGTCGTAAATCAAATATAAATGGTTCCATTTTCGTTTTGGTATGTACGGAAACACTAAAAGGCCTTGGGCAATGCCGCTAAATGAAGATTTGTGGCCGGCAATAAAATACCATTGTGTTGTGCGTCCCATGGACGCTAAGATTGGGTGATAGGTATATGTGTAAATAGTCTAAACAAATGACAAAGGAGGATTTAGTAGTAGTAGTAGTAAAACACTTTATTGTACAAAAATCAGAACAAAACAGGAAAAATAACATTCGTCATTAGTACAAAGGCGAACTTATCGCTTTAAGGGATCTCTTCCAGTTAACCTTTGAGCAATTGAGGGAGAATTCGAGACGGTATTAGACATCCGTACTGTACCAACGGCGCAAGAAAGGAAAAGAACAGAAATTAAATAATAAAAAACGAAAAGTTTCTACTTTACTTAAAATATTATATAGATGTAGGATTTTGTACGTATTACTTCCGTACATTTTTATTTAAATAAATAAATAATAATATTAGAAAGAAATAATTTATAACTGGAGTTCCTATTTGTGGTATAAAATTTTATTCAAATCCACGTCTCTTCACCGTGATCCTAGTGAAACCAAACTCGAGTTAGACCAAGCTAAGTTGGCAGCGATTTTGATAGCCTAGACTGTGCTAGTGTTATTTAAACGTCATAATTTTATATACGTTTGAGAGAAGACTAACTCTAATTTGTTTTGTGTATATAGTGCAGATGTCTGTGGAGCGCCATTTTTCAGATGAATATGCTTATTTGACTCGTCAGAATGAAAGCTATGACGTGGTGAACGTGTGGCCACATTTATTTTGAAAGGAAAACTAAAGAAGGTTCACATAGATTCACGAAAAATACCGCAGAATTTATATGGAAATCATACAGAAACACAAATGGGACACTGAGGGCCGCTACCTGATCCCGCTGCGTGCTCCAAGGCGAAAATGGTCTCCGAAGACTTTCACTCACTTTTTAAGTAAAAACTAATAAATGTCAGTCACATTTACGATTTTATCGGTGGCTGTATTTTTTTAAATCTGTAATAGTCAATTGTTATTGTTGTTAAAAAGTTAGGGAATAAAGGGGGTCGTATATTAGTGCGGCATCTAGCTAGCCTGTATAGTTCAGATGAAATCTCGTGCCAGCTCTGATGATTTAAATTGAATTTGTACGGCAACCACGTCACGTTAAAATAAAACTTTGTTGAGTCAAATTATAGGCTCTGAAATACTCGTGAAGTATGTCTAGAAAAAATATTACCAATGCCCAATAAAAATGGTTCATAAATTAATATCATCAAAGAATACACCTAAAAATCAAGAAGTAATATAATAAGGAAGGTTTCCCTTTATAATCGTGAGTGAATACTTGAATAGCGCCGTTGCGCTATTGATAAAGCAAACAAAATAGAAGTCGTACAATTTTATGTAGATGCTCGTCTGTTCTTCCAGAGTGAAAATAATACTAGAATGGTGTAATAAGAATACTTAACTTTAATTAGAATTATTAAAATAGTGTTTGTCTTACTTACAACAAACCATTTTACATGATCATTCATCAATAATGTTTTGCTACGTTTGATGTCTTCTTTTATGTTTCGTGTTAAAGTAAAACACAAAACAGATCACTTGAGATGATGTTTTATTAGTACCTAGTCCTAATATTCGCAGTATTTCGATGAATGAGTCGGCATGTAATTTATTTAAATTGTTGTTACTTTGATGTTTCCTGAAATTGATTGTCACCGTTATTTTTTATTTATTTATTTAAATTATAATAATGTATCTACACTTTTATTTTTCAGTAAGACCTGTTAACAAAAATCAAGTTCTATCTGTATCTTTTTATTTATAGTTAGATGGTTTACGTTACTTATAAAAAGAGCCATATTTCAATCGTGTCCATAATAATTTATTTTGACTAACATTTTCATTTCCCAATGGAAACCTATTTCCATTTTCAAGAGTTAATAATCGGGAGCAATCGCGGCGAGCGCTGCGCGGAGGCAAATGGCAATGATGCAGCCTGAAATTAGTCTCTTTAATGGTTCCGTTATGAATTTTCCATTACGTGTGTTGTCAACAAAGCCGCATATGAACGCTTTTCAGATGCGGGTATATCAGTCAGCGAGACAATGTAAACGCGGCGTCGACACTGATAGTTAAAAACTCATAGGTATTGTAGAATTACTGCCGGATAAAATTAAAGTTACCACCGCATTGCAAATGTATAAGGATTAAGGTTCCATGGCCAGTTAAGATTGTTAGTATAGTTATAACTGTTAGGGCCGGTTGCTCCATCCAAGCTATCTGTAAACGTAAACGTACTTCGTTAAAATTTTCTTTTACGACATCGTTAAAGTTTGAGAATTCTCTATGAAATAACAGCTGCCGCTGCAATGTTTAACGTTAATAAGTTCATAGATGATTTTTAACGGATAAAATTTATAATGACGAAGTCTTCTCGAGAATATTTCCTTATTTTGCTCAATGCTTAATAAATATTTAATAAAATAATTTCCTCACCCAACAACTATCCAAAATTGCATAAAATGTCCTCTGGCAAACTATCTAGTTGCGCCGATCCCGGGCCTCCCAACTAAATCAATTATGAGCCGCAATTACCTCAGTAATTACATGCTTTGACAGCTCCTGACGGCAGTCACCATGCGCCTACGTCTAGCGCATTTCACTGTCTCGGGAGCTAATTTAATTTAACCCATGGAACGTCAGGTACATAGGTAAGCACGTTAAGTATTGCGTATGGTACTACCTAAGGTACCATAAGGTAGGCATACCTTGGAAAAAAACAAACGCCATCGCCACCGAGTATTTTTAGTTGAAATGTTTTCTTTGTTCTAACTACTCAGAGATAATTACTAGACAGGAAAAATAAAATTTATTTTTGGCTACAGTCTCAGACTAGGATAATTAATTAAATTAATACCTACAAATTGTATCTATTTTTGCTCGGTCCGTATTATATAGGCATTTAGTGTCTAATTTATGCTACTCGTAGTATATAAAGACATTTATCCCTTTGTCTTGGAGTACAATTTATTTGGTTATTTATTTTAGTTAGTATTTGCGATTTCAGTCTCAATTTGTTGTCTGAGAACACTAGAAATTTGTGTAGATGAGCTTGGTTATTAAACAGTCCAACACGGGGCCATTCTAGGACAGGGCGTAGTTCAACCGGTTCTGCAATAATAAATTACGTTACATAATTATTTGTTTAATCCATATACATACCTGCAGGTACCAACAATTGGTTCCGGGGGAATCTGGGCCCGATTCGGATTTTGAAATAGACATCTATTAGATATCTTTTAGACATCACCAAGATACGATTACGATATGTTTAAGATCTAACCTGTCAAATTTGACATTTGCGCGATTCTGGAGATACTCTTGAACGATTTCCACAGGATATGACTTAGAGATCCAATTCACATCTAATAGATATCTAACTCTATCTAACGTAAAAGTGACATTGGTTGACCGAATTGCGCTACAAAAGAGAATTATTTGAAATCTAAACTATAACGTATCTAGAATGGATCTAGTACGTGTCGTCTCTTGTGAATATCTTGAAGTTCGAATACGGCAGCTTGTCTCCATCATACGCTATTAAGCGCTTAAAGTTGTAAATATCCGAATTCAGAATGACGCAACAAAACGTTAGGAAATTAATTTCAGTTCAAATTAGTTATTATAAAGCAATATGCATGCACACAAGGCCGATGTTGTTGAGGTACAATCGCCTCGCTCGCTTGGCTCTTGTAGGGGCTTTCCACCAAACTATCGGTCTGTTTTATAAATATATCTGATAAAGCTAAGAAACTGACATTTGGCATGATATAATTTGATTACTTAACTTTGAATTCAACGATATATCGTAATACCTACCTACTTATACCTATAAATATTTTAAGACCGCCTGTTGTTACCCGGTTCTAATTTCCGTTAAAATTTCTTTGTAGTTTTACATGTAAGTATGTAAAATGTATAATTATTGGTGCAATAAAGAATATTTACTTACTTATTTCACAGATTTTTATAGGATATTAAAATACCTGCTACACTAGTCACCCTACTCACAACTTTTTGAATTTATACGTAGGTAAGGCAAGTTTAATATTAGGTCTTAAGGTAAGTTACTATTTACTCCTCGAAAACCGGTAAAATTTCTAGAGCACATTTCATTTAACTGCGTCCATGTCCACTACACTTAATATCGGTTCATCGTCTACTAGGAGAATATATATTAGACTACTTAGAAAGTACAAAAGATCCCCATGATATTCCAATGAGCTCGTCAAATCCAAATCCATTTTACGAAGTCCCAGTGGAGCACTTGTTATGTGCGAACAGGGACAACAGGATATTGAACTTCTTACGCCTTTGTACGGATTCACTCAAATTTAACCGCTTTGTGGCAAACCGTTCTAATCATTATGTATACATGTGCCTCTGTAAATATCCCGCACTACAAATTGTAGGCGAACAAAGCTTTAGTTTATACGGCCTCACTGTGTAAGTTGCAGGGTATGAAGGAAGTGGAATATAAGTATGTATATACCTACGCGTATTATACATATAAAGGTTTATTAAGGTGTATTGTCTCTTGTTTAAGCCTCAGTGTTAGCATTTGCATCAACATTATGTATTTTAGGCTGATTGTATAGTGTACTAGTATACGTGCAGGTCAGTTAGTGCACATACTCGTAGTACAGGAGTAGCTGTTTATCAGCAATGTAGACAAACTTTTGAATTCGTTCTCTTTTAATAAAAACTTTTTGGATTACACATGGCGCTAAGTAAAGTACAATGTTCTGTCATAATAATTGTAATATAACGTGTATGTTTTTATTATTTCACGAGGGTCCCAGCTGAACGATGTCGCACGTGACTCGCGACGACATCATCTAACTTAGCCCATAAACACTCTGGATGTCGCGATGCCACTTGCAGCCATTACTTACTGTTGCAAATGTATTTGAAAGCATTCTGGCCCCAAAAGATTTCACAAACTTTAATGCTACATTGTGACTACAATATGATTAAAATAAGTTTGGCATTCGATTTTAGTAGCTATCGATTTTTACTTATACCTACTAAATATAAATGTGTTGTAAAGTACCTATCCTAAAGAAACCAATAAACTTAAAACTATTCCGAATTCACATAAGCAACAATAGCTTGTTAATTTTAAAATAATAAATATATGCACATACGTTTTTTTTTCATGACACGTATACGGAATTTATTTTTAAGACTGGACATTTTTTGGCGAGAATATTTAATTATGAATAAAAGTATTCAGTATTAATATTTTTTAAATATCGTCAAGGACTAATAAATTATTTATTTAAAGTATTTCAGTGTAATTTGTAGTATATTGGCAACTAATGCCATTAAGGCGGGTATGTGTGATTACGTGCCTTTTCGAAACTGTTCTGTAAGGTAAATACAACCGTGTAAACAACACCGGAATATAATTTCAAGTGTCATTATTAAATCGTAACATTTTCAGTGACTACCTGCTAGATTAATTGCCGAAGCAAAAACTTTAGATAACAGTACTATAAAAGCGTCCCATTTTAAAGTGATCTATTTAATGTTAATTTAAAATTACACTCATACACTCCGTTTAATTATACTACACGCGCATCATTACGTAGTTATTATTATCATAAACAATAAGTACATAAGTACGAGCATTAACATTAATGGATTAAAATTAATAATGTTGTGTTTCACAAGCTATTATGAGATTTTCAGTTACTTATTGCGTATGGCAGTGAAACTTTTTAATTGACGACGTGCTGAAAACCCGGCCGATTTAAGTAAATAAAAAAATAAAAAACAATAACAAACGTAAAAAAAAATGTTCCCAACTATAAAAACAAACCACAAGATTTTTTTCAATGGCGTGGAGAGAATGATATCAAGTTAGTTCGTTAGTGGCGTAGGGCCCTGCAAGCGGTGTGCAACTGTGCAACTCTTTGATGTCGCCAAGGGTGGCGGATACTTGGCCTTATTACCTAATTATATGTATTTTTCACCGACTCGGAAAAACCTACTGACCCGCAACGCTACAATATGGTATTCTTTTTTTCTATTATATCTGGTCAGATGTATTATGATCACGTTGCTATAAATTCTGTAACTTGAAGAACAAAAACAATGTGATACATAATTCAATATTTGGTTGTACCTATCCTAGAACGAGTTAACGCATGTACGACTAAGTACCTACCAGGTCATATGCACGTTCGGAAAAACTTATTTTTGTAAATGTTTTTTACTTTTTTGTTAATATGCATTCGTTAGTTCACATGTTTCGCTGTTCTTGAAATGGGTTTGTGTATTGCTAACAATTTATTGTAACAATACCTTTGGTGGGCCGGTTTTTCATTTATTGTCGTTTTTTTTTCATCAGATTTCAAAAAATGTTGGTTGATAGATAGAGTTCCCTATTGTATACAATATAAGCGCAGTTTCAATGTATATCCTAAATACGAAGTTACGAAGTCTCTAAGTTACGAATACGTATAATAGTTTCGAGTTACGAAAACGGAAAATAACATACCGTTTTTGGGACAAGTTCTGATAGATACCGTTTTATTTTATTCTCCCCAAAATGACGACCTCTAACCAACCATTTAGTAATAAATACACAAATAAATGCCCGTAACAGTTTTGGAACCTAGGACATCCTGCTTTGTAGGCACGGTCACCACCGACTAGACTAGGAGGCCGGTAACTGTGTCTAATGAAGATCGATTGTGAACCCGGCCTCAAATGGCTAAAATCATAGAAATAAACTGTGCCGGGAATATAACAGTTTCACTAAATGGTATCGACAAAGTGCCCATTTCGTCCGCACATTGATTTGTGTAGATTGAAGTCGGGCATTTTGATTTTATTATTAGACGTGATATAAAAGTATAATTTTCATACATGCCTACTTTACTTCCAGATACAAGAGTAAAATTTATCTGGTTTAGACTGAGGCACCCATTTTGTATAAGTAGGTATATCCAAACTAAAAAAATAATAATGTGTAAGCGTAGTATTAATTTTTATTTGCAATTATAAAAGAGTCTTAGCTGTAAATTACTTGTTGCTACATATTTTGATTAATTGACTTATGAAGTTGACGTTTATAAGCATTAACTACTAAGGTGGCTATGCAATCAAACCCAAAAGGGAACTTTCAGATAGTTTGAGTTGTTTAACATTGAATTTGAAGCCAGTAATCAGGCGAGAGATTGACCAATATTTGGGCATTTGATTAACTGAACTGACGATTGCTAAAGGCAGTTTGAAACAACTTTCGGTCACCAGTTTGCTTTGACGGAATTAACAAGCACGGAGGCGAGGAGGGTCACATAAACTAAGTAAGGCATTCAAACTTTAAGCTAGAGATTTTCATGTAGGTAGTTAGTCTAAATATTTTTTTTGACCGCAAACACTGTAAAGGATTTGAAACGTTGGCAAGTTTTTAAACTAATTTTATGCGATATAATTATGGTTTTATTTCATAAAATATTAGTCAAAGACAACATCTTAATTTTATATTTATTTCTAACCCCTTGACGGTATGTCGCTTAAAGTGAGTATTTATCGATATACGTTGGTGGTCGCAAATAGGGAACATTCAAGTAGATTTTAATTTAAGTATCACTCAGAAACTTTCAAATGGTTTAGTTTAAGTAGTCTGGGTTTATACTAATGAGAATGGCGAGTCAGTACATCGATCAATCAGCCAAGGCAATATATTTTTGTGTCATAACCAAGTGGTCTATCAAAGATACGAGAAAACCTAAATTCTTATACCTAGATAAATTACTGCGTGCACGTTTATTGTATGTTAGCCTGCGAAGCGAGCCTAAAAGAATAATAAAGGCAACATACGTCCAAACGTTGGCCCTACATTCCCAATTCTTATAGAGATTCTGCTTCAGGAGAGCCAGTATAATAGTGATCTTCAATTTTGCATATACTTTAAGTAGCTTGTGTTGTACCTATTTGTTTTGCATAGTTATCATAAATTTAAAGTGACATATATTAACATATTGATCAAAACGTTTCGATATTATCAGCAATGCTAAGGCAGCATGGTGCCTTCTCATGCCAGGGCTGGTCCTCACAGAGAAAAAAGAAGAATAAAGAAAAATGTATACCTTTGTAAAAAAAATCACTAACGCGTAGCTGTAGGTGATATTTATTTTTCTTACGTGTTACGTGTTACGTGTGTGGATAAAAATTAGGCATATCGTTATATTTATTAATTTTCAGCCATTCACACTGCTGGAGAGATTTCTTTTTAAGAGATAACTTTCATCCGAAACAACTCACAGTGGTAGGTGTGCTAGGACAATCGCAGGCCTGCGCACGACTAGAGGAATTTGCAAGCGGCGAGAAGTTAACAATTTCATTTTTATAGGTGAATAACCCAGGATATTGCAGACGTTTCTAATTTCCGCCAGCCGCCCTCCGCTTGCTGGGTTGAGTTATTATGTATTTTACAATAAATATTTTCCCTGCCGCATCTGAATTCATGAGCTCGTGCGTATGTGAGAAAAATTAAACACAAAATCCAGTCAAGGGCTGTCAAAAGATTTATCTGTCTCACCTATCCTAACTTGGTTATTAAGAAATTTTTATTTAAACGTATCGATAATATGCATACCTTATCAGAGAATGGCAATATAACAACCTAGAATTTATATATAATTACATTTACAGGGACTTTTTTAAATAACTGAATTATCTGGTACAGTTTCAATATACGTTAATTACATTTCAGTTCTGTGGTAAGTTTATTACGACGTAGTGATATTGAACTTGTTACTATGTGATTATTACGCAACAAAATTTAATTAATTCAAACAGAATTTAATTTCGAACATCGAATCACGCTCATGCGAACTAAATTTACAACATTAACTCAAATTATAGAAGAAAGAAATGACATTCGATACTTATAATATATTCCGCACTTATTTAATGTTAATGTTTTGTAACAAACATGATATTTTATAAATGGGTAAATGCCTCTATTTTTTGTACTGAAGATGGACATATTCTTTCGTTCTGTCATCTTTACTAGGTAAGAAGACGAGTAACAATTTTATTCAAAAATTGCAATTAGTAAAAACATCGATGATTGGCCTGTAACGTAATATCAATAAATACATGCCAAAAACATCGATAAATAGGTTAAAAATAATTAAGAAATAGGTTAACTGTCACTTTTTTCATCAGTTAACGATGAAGATTGTATTTTATCAAATAAAATGTGGTCTGATTATGTGCGCTTTATTTTCCATTGAATGTATTTATTAAGATCTACTTTAATGATTTTATTCACATTTTTATTCGGAATTATTGAAGAAAAAAAATTATGCGAACCCCCCAAAAATTATGTTTCTTTTTGGTAAACCGTTCGTAAATAGCAAGTAGGTGATCAAATCGCGAAAAATGAAATATGCTACGTAAAACTGTCCTTTTATTTCGGTATTTATAGTTGTATCTGTATGATTTACATTTAAATACTTTTCAGTATAATAATGGACAGTCCACTTACTTTAGTAAATATCCTGTGATTTCATAGGGGAATTTACTCCAATTTAAATCTTATTGACATTTATTATTTTTGATAAAACTGGAAATAGCACGTTTGGGCGCCATGCGTGATTTTATCATTTACTCAACCGGAATTAATCGAATGGGACTCGGAATCGCGCTCCCAATACCTTCCGTGTGGACTCTCGCACAAACAAACCTGAAAATCCGGTAATAATCAGATTCACAGTTACCTTTTCAGTTTGAATTTATTTTGGCTATGGTAGCGTAGATACGCGTAGGTACGCTTTTTAGTCACAACATTCAGTAAAATCGGTCCAGAACTTAACATGAGTAATTGTGAATTTTTATAAGCCCTGATATCTTAAACGGGTCACATATTTTAGACGACTTTAGAAGTACTGACCGCCATAAAATTAATGTTCAAGATCTCGCTTCATTTCCTAGGGGCTCAGTCATTGAGTATAATCAATTCCAGACAAAAATTCTTCGTTTTTATGAACTCTCTGACCGCCTACAAATACAAATACAAATAATTTATTTATAAAACCAAGTTACAAGTCAGGCTTAGGTCTAGGAAACACATTTGGTATTTTTATAAATTATGAATCATAATATACAATAGGTACCAGTACATAAGATATGTTAATATCATTGTATACAATCATACAATTTAAGTTATTATTATTAAACTCATTGACTAGGAAGGTCGTAAAACTCATCCAATGAATAAAACGTGTGGTCAAGGAGCCACCTACGTAGTTTTAGCTTAAAGGCCACTATGGAAGCTGCATCCTTTTTAATTGTGTTCGGCAGTCTTGTACACAGACGGGCCCATCACATACACCGACCTCTCGGACTTGCGTAGGTCGTGTTTAGGTGTGACGAGCAGATGGGCGAGCTTATTGCTGCGCATGGCGCGGTGCGGATTCACACCTCGCTGCCGGAAAACATCCAGGTTCTTGTGTGTGAAGAGAGCTACCTGGTAAATGAGTTCGCAGGGAAGGGGCATGATATTTACTTCCTTAAACAGCTCTCTGCACGGGGCATCATTGGATGCGCCGACAATGGCACGTACCGCTACTCCAAATGAACTCACACATGACTATTTTCAGTATTTGGTTTTGTCTCTTTGTTTCAAAATTTACATACCTACGCATTGTGATGCAGCCCTATCTTCAAACATCCTTAGTTATCTACTTATGTCAAAAGGTAGATGATATCGAAATTCAAAATATTCTCAATATTAACATTAACAACAGGCAATTTAGTCATGCTACATTGCATTTCCGGTTTGGTGGCCTAGTTATAAGACGGAGCATCTTCCTGGGAGGACGCTACTGCATGGGCGACGCTACTTGGGTTATCAAATCAAAATTATCGTAGCACACGATACGACATTTTGATAATGATTTTGTCTCACTGAATTTCCTAATATACCTAATACTTACCCTTTATAACATGGGTAATTTTGGCTAGACAAATTATTGGATTCTACAAATAGCTGTTATAGAATTATAAAACAACCCATGTAAAAACTTCTTCGAATTCCTGAAGTGATTTAATGAGGCTCCATTTAAGACTCCCATAACATCTTAGCAGATGCTTTCAGTAAATAGTTGCGCCTCACATACGACAGAGTGCACTCATTAAATAATAATTCTCCGGAGAGCGTAGCACAAACAATTTAATCTGTTTCTATTAACGATCTCAATTAGAGAGTCGGAGTAGCAATTACCAGCTAATGGATCCGCGCTGAGATTTCAGTAACCCACGATTAAAATAATGAACCTTCTTTGTACCCCACGTCGGGTATCCATTTAAAATGTTATCTGCGATCCGTAGCACTCCCGAAACATTAATGTGGACCAAAAACATTGTGATAAATGTGTAAGTATGTGCAAATTTCATTAAAAAAGAAAATCGCATTATCATCACGCAATATGTTTGTATACTTATTGCGTATTTTTAATAAAATCGTACCATTGAATCATAGATAATTTAAATTATTATGATCTAGGCATGTATAGGAAATATAATATAAACATAGAGATGGTATTCCATCTCATTATCGTTTAAGTACTTTCCTTTTATCTGTTTGGATTATAATCTGAAAAATCATTGAACTTTTAGACCATTAATTCCCCAAATAACTTTCAATGAACGGCCGTATTTCGAATATCATTTCCGAGAAAGTATTAACTTCCATTTTACAGCGTATATATTCAAGAGTGAAATTGTCGATTTACTGTTTTATTTTTACCTTAGTTAGGTACCATATTTTAAATACATTGTTGTCTTAAAAATTCCATTCCATTACCGTGTGAATGGTCCATTAGGCCGCAGAAGCTCACTGATCTGATGATTCGATGCTTTCGACAAGAGGCGTCGTTAGCAAAGTGGATAGTGCGAGATGCGTTTAGTTATGCATCATTAGGCTCGGTATCGGGCAGTGCTAAGTCGCATATTTCACGTCCGCCTTGCCGGCTCCGGTAGATTAATTCTGTATTGAAAATTTAACGTACTATTATTAGATTAGAATCATATTCGCTCTCGTACATCCTGCTCTTGCCAAAACGTCTAATAGGGCGTGCGAGCTGAACACACAGTGCTTTAATTAAATTGGAATTATATTAGTATACTTATTTGCTTTAGATTATGACAAACAGAATCTTGTCCCGGTCCGACACACGGCTCCAAGGGCCTGCGAACTAGTATCTAACCTAACGGAGGTACGCTCATGAATAATTTGGACGTTTCTATCTTGAATGTATATGGGTAGTGTTGGCGCTATCTTTGTTATACATATGTCAGGTTAGTCCACCATACACAAATATAACCACAACCGTGGCATTGCAAGTGCAATTGGAATTCAACCTTAAACATAATAGGTATATTTGTTGGTAATTGTAATTTACTATATGCTTATAAGAGGATTTATATTAATACAAATTAATTCACGCTAGTGAAGGAAATTAAAGCGCTTAATAAATTAAAGTAGGTGGAATACAAATTAATATGACTGTATTTATTGATTCTGCGTAAGTAGGTGTAGATTTGTAGAATTGGTGTACCCAGCGAGCGTGTGTAAATTGGCATTGCGGTATTTTGTTGGCTATCATTCAATTAACTTATTTCGAACTTCTCTCAATTTTCTGGTAATAATAGGCACGGCATTTCTGAGCATTCCATTTATAGGGAAAACGAACAATAATAGTCAACGGAAAGTTTAATAAATGGACGGCAGTCCAATTACTGTAATTTAAGGAGCAAAGTCCGAGAATTTTCCGCAACATGGTGGTGATCGCGATGTTAACTCTCTCAAGTTGGCATTTGCAGCGGCCATCGGAAATTAAATTACGTCCTTCCGCCGGCCACATTATGACGTGGCACCTTCGTCACCGCGTCGACATTGTTGCGGGCAAATGGCGCCTTGGGAAGGCTTAATCCTTCGCCTAACTTGGGCACCTACAGGTATTTCCATAAGAGATAAGTGTAGTGAATTATGTTATCGTGCTTTAGTTTGAAGGTCAACATTACTTCAATCAAATACGTGGCTTCTCATGCTTGTTTAGCGTGCAGACAGGAAATTCTCAACATCTGATCTCATTCTTTTAAAATATGAGCTCGATTTTAGTTAATTCATTTACCTATTAATTCCTAATATATATAATTTACTATATGAATTTCTCTATGCATTAAATAGCCAATACCTAAATAAGAACAATAAATAAATTAGAAGCGGACAAAGTGGCTGTAAAGTGATAAATTGTGGAACAAATTTAATTAAAATTTCCATTACGACAGTAACTAGAGGGAAAATATTCGGCCAGCAAACTGGATTAGTGAATAATAATTACCCATAAACAAATGTAAGGGTCTTAACTACGCTAAGGGCTTAGGGTGACTTTGTACTGGTTGTAATTTAAATATGACCTTTTGCTGTTGTTTACTGTACCAGTTACCCAGAGTGCGGTGAGTTGTGTAACAATGTTATAATGTTATTTTATTTTAGGGAAGCGTACTCGTAAAGTAGATGTTTTGCGTTGACGTTATAATAACATCGAAACCATGAAAATAGTAGGTATTTCATATTAAATGTAAATTAACTAGTGGCTCTGTGAGCTGTAGACCTCGCGAGCAGAGCTTAAAACTGAATAAATGTATGGCAAAAATATTTATTAAAATATAGGTATAGTACATGTAATATAAACAAAAAATTAAAAACTACATAAAGCTACAAACAAAAATTAAACGAATACGCTTAACCCGCGCTTGATAAATAAAAAATACGAAATTTTTAATGTTTTCAAAATAAAAAAATAAAATAAAAAACAACTATACGAAATTTAAGTATAAAAAAATACAAAAAGTTATGTAGCAGTATACAATTACTGGGGATGGAACCAGGGACCTGCCGATGCAAACAAAAAAAGCGAACGTTTGCAAAATACACCATTATAGTTCCTACTAAAGCTGACGAAATTTAGCTACTCATTCTCAAGTAAAAACTAAATATCTAAATACCGCCAAAACCAGCGATACAAATTTTCTGAATTTTTGGCCATTTAATCTATAAACATATCTCAAAAAGAAAAAACTCTTATGATACCGATACGACTAATTGTTTAGGCGGGAGCTATCACGACTCCGCCATTTTGAAAAATTTCCAAAAACCGGATCGACAAAAATTTTTTATTTAGTCATAGAATTCGGTCACATAATTTCACGAAAATCGGTTAAGAATTGCGACCTACAGGAGAACATCCGGACATACAAAAAAAATGTCAAAACGTAGACCTTCGCTACGCTTCGGTCAATTAAACCAAATACATATACATACATATTTTATTTCAGATCATTTGAGATCCATATAGTAGTGTATCTCTCTTCGATAAGAACATCTTAAAAATTGTAATTTGATAAGTAAAGAATATGTTTGTAACTTACTAACGTAACAGTTTCGAGACTTTCATTTACATGTTTTTAAATAAATATTATAAGACAATCACAGATATACTAAGTCCCACATAGTAAGCTCAAGAAGGCTTGTGTTGTGGGCTTAATATATGTACATATAGTCAACAATGGACACAAATTGAAAATACTTAGCTCAAGAGCTGCAAAGGTAAAGCATTTGTAGGTAGCTAAATGGAAAGTTGCCAAACTGCGAGAACTTCCGAGCAATTTCGTCCTTCGTACCTTGTCCTACAACAAATCAAAACTTTTCTGTGCTGTTTTGTGTATCAGAAATGTGAAATGTTTCTCAGATCTCTAGTTAATTAATTGCTTCGCTACGTGCTTACCGGATGCCGTTAAAACGAGTTCAGCTTTCGTTGTTTGGGATTTCAATCCGCTTTTATTATTTTGCTTTGTACATAAACGGAACGGGTATGTTGAATACAATTTTAGACTGAATAAATTTGAATATTATATGGTTTATTGTGTTATTTCGTACACACTACACACAAATTTAATTTGTGACATCAGCATTCAATCAATAATTTAGTAGATAATTATAGTCCCCACTGCTAATAATTATAAATGAATTCGAAAAAAACCAGTCTGTCTGAACCAAATTTGGTGATATTTACGATATTTAGTACAAAATATAGTTTGAACTTTATGAAAGGAAGGACATACCTAGGTTAGTTATTTAAGGCGGTGAATCTCTAGCTTAAATGTAATATGATTTATGGTCATCACAATATTTTTTTATGGGATACAAATGGGGTACCTTTTACTCTTTTAACTATGACTGTATGGTAATTTATAAATAGTTAAATGGTTATGTTAACAGCACATCGTAGGTATGTAGTAAATAAATAAATAATAAATAAATAAATATTTATTGTTCAAAACATACATGCTACATAAATGAAGTTGGAGCCCTGGAGACTGCGTTAGTTTACACTGTGTTGCAGCCCCAGTGGTTGTCCGTATTACATAATCATTTGGAATTTGATAGAAGTTTAATTGAACTGCATTGCATTTCTTAAAATTTAATTATATTTACTGCTTTGGCGAAAACTTTATATCCTTTAATACCCAACTTAAAACGTATGGTAATGCTCTGGATTAAGCTATGGAAATTCTAATACCTAAGTGGCTGAATGTATTCGGAATTATTCATTCGGGCCAATTCGAGCAGTTGCGAGGCCGTCGGAGATTTATGTCCCCCAACTTTACCTAAGTAACGTACGGCCACGACGGCGTTCCATGGGTATAAATCAAACGATTCTATCCCTCACGAGGTGGCACACAGGCGACCTTTGAACGTATTCGGACACGAAATTTTTATTAAATCTAATATAAATCGCTGGGTGAGAATACGTTTATGCCATACGCCACTTACATTGGTTTACAGGAGAGCGAAAAGAAGCAAAAAAAAAATTTCTCGAAAAGTTTTACATTTAGGAAATATTGAACTTATTTATCATTTAGGCACATATGTTTACTATTACTATACAAATATTATGAATATAGTGATAATCATGAAATAAAAGCATTTTTATTATAATGCCATATCCGTTTTTGATGAGTAAATGTTAAACTAGAATGTATGATATGACACAAAAGTTTTGGATATGTCACACTTTTGTGATAATTTTCTGTTAACAGAGTTTAATTTTATTATCCTATAGTAAAATGCGGATATGGCACAACATTTTTGAAAAATATGTTTTTCCAAAAACCGATTAGTGTCAATTATAGCATATTTTATGTTTTTTAGAAATCATTAAAAAACGATTTTGCTCAAAAATGGATATGGCACAAACGTATTATCAGCCGGAGAAATATCAGTTCGTTGCGCTCGTACGCTTGAGGCCGTGCTCGAGGGTAAGCTAAATAGGTAACACAACATGTTATCAATATCATTTTGATACGTCAAATGTACAATCGCGAATTATATCCTTCCTACTCTTACCCCTCACAATACACGAGGGAATTAAAAAGGTTTTAAAGCAAATAATCAAACCAGTAAATTGCTCATGGGAATAAATGATTATTTGAAAGGTCTACGGTCAACAATGTTGACTCCTACCTTATAATATTATTCCAAGCTCATTGAATTGCTAATAGGCTCCAATTAAATGTTTCAACTAAACCTATTTCGTGAAGCGTTCTTAATTTCTAAATGGAGTTATAAAGGTACTTGAACCAAATGCTAATTCTTTTTCACCTGATGTATTTCCTGAGTACCTACCTACCTACCGAGTTGTAGGTTGATCATTAAACATTTGATTTTATTATTACGTGAAACGGTTTATAATTTAACAAATATTGTAATAATGTAATATAAATTAAATTAAAAGGTGTAGTATAAAATAAAAAATCATAAAATTAGATATAAATTACACAATATAAAAATATCGGTGCAGTACTACAAAAAAAAATTAAGACACTAACACTTATTACAATCTACGTAAAATAAGTAATTGTATCGTATGAGTACCTAGGTACTGAATACAGCTTTAAAAAATTCTCATTGTATTTATCTTAGAACGTCGCTATAGTGTCAATATCAGACACTGAGATTTACATCACGTGGGTAAAAATTAAGTCACTAACACTTCTTACAATCTACGTAAAATAAGTAATTGTATCGTATGAGTACCTAGGTACTGAAAACAGCTTTAAAAAAACTCTCATTGTATTTATCTTAGAACGTCGCTATAGTATCAATATCTGACACTGAGATTTACATCTCGTGGGTATGTTCTTAAAATCTGAAAATACATTTATATAAAGTATATATATCTTGTTAAATGTGATTGATTTCAGATACTACTAAATAACGTGTTTAATTAACACATACAACTGATAAACAACTCATCTATTTTGAATTGCTGGTCCAAAATAGACGAAAACACAAAATTTATTTGTACTAAATTTAATCATTTTGAAATCATTTAATGCGTTAGTGGAATAAAACCTCAGAGGATAATAAACTCATGAATAGGGGTCACAAAACCGTGCGTATTTTAGAAAACCGGTTTTTCGGTTTTTGTGCAACAGCAAAACCGGGTTTCCGGTTTTTTCAGTGATTTCGATTTTACATATAATTTGGAAAATAAGCAACTATTTTTAGAATCAATGCTTTATTATTCAGTCTTCCACGACATTTCTATTTACTCTATCTTTACAAAGCCTTTAGACGCATAAAACTACAAACGCGAAATACCAATCCCAGGTTTTTTGGTATTTTGCGGACTTCTAAAAAATATTACGCAAAACGCCAACTACGCATAATACCACAAACGCGAAATACCAACCTGACGTGTTGTGGTGTTTGGCGATTTTATTTATTACGCAATATACCAAACACTTACAATACCACAAACGCGAAATACCAACTGGAACTTGTAAAATATTATATTTACAATCGAAGTATAATACCTTTCATCAACAACAGCCATTCGTTATCTAAAGAGGTTTCATTTTATAAGGACCTACTTGTCTAGATAATTAAAACTAATGTCTATGATTTGATTGTCTATGGTTTCCAAAACGGCCGACTTATTTTGAAACTGTAGTCTACAGACGGCAAGGCGAACAATGGACATGCATCTAGTTGGTATTTCGCGTATCGTGTTAGTTGGCATTTCGCGTACTGTGATAGGTGGTATTCCGCATACATGGTATTTAGCGTGATTTGTGTTTTGCGTAATTTCATGTTGGCGTTATGCGTAGTTGGTGTTTTGCGTAGTTGGTGTTTCGCTTAAGTGGTTTTTTGCGTAGAGTTGGTGATTCGCGTTTGTGGTTTTATGCGTCTAAAGGTTACAAAGACCATCAAATTCCATCAATAAAGTTTTTAACCTCATGGTCAGCAATTCCTAAGTAAAATATTACGTGACAACGGGGTTGATATAGTCCTCCTTCAGGAAACACACACCGCTGATAATACTCAACTCGCTAAACGAGGTAAGTTACAAGGGATTTGAATTGGTTGCGGCCACTACATCAGATGAGGATATGAGAAATCTGATGTGGAAGGCGATCATGGACTGGACAGATAGGAACAACACTTTCTTAGCCATTTCTAACAAAGGCAAAAGAACCTGAAGGAACAAAGAAGAAGAAAACTGTTTGTTATAATTACTACAATCAACATTTTTAACTAGAAATCAACGAGCGTTCCTACTAAAATGTTATTTAAACTACGAACTTAGTACAGGAAATTAAGGGATATTTAATGAAAATAGTAGGTAAGCAGTTTTTTATATAATACGTATACGAACTTCGTATAATGTATTGTGTTGTTCTAAATACAATAACAAACTCTGCAGTAATTGTTGCTCATAAAAATAATTAAAATATGTTAATAAAACTGTAAAATCGAAAACCTCGAAAAAGCCGGTTTTATCAAAGTCAAAACCCGGTTTTGGCAATTGGCTGAAAACCCGGTTTTTCCGGTTCTTTCGATTTCGGTGAAACCGGGTTTGTGACCCCTACTCATGAAGTAATGTTTTATGAGATCAACGTATTGGGCACGTGGTGGGTTGTATTTCACAGAAGAATAATGAAGCTAATGAAGATTGGTGGCCAGGTAAAGTCTGTATTTCCTTAAGTCGTTATTTCTCCCAGAAAAAGTTAATTAAAATAAATCTTTTTAGGTCACGGATTTCGGGCATAAAACTTGAAAAAGTAAAAGCCTTTTTAAATTAGACACAGCAGCTAAGGTAAGCATATTTTTTTTATAAAATGGATATGACTGTTAAAAGTCGTTCCTTCTTAATTAAGCTAGTCACTACACCTTATAAAACAAAGTCCCCGCCGCGTCTGTCTGTTTGTGTGTATGTATGTTCGCGGTAAACTCAAAAACTACTGAACTGATTTTAATCGGGGTTTCACCTATCAATAGAGTGATTCTTGAGGAAGTTGAGGTTATATTTTGTTAAGGTTTTGTGTAATCCGTGCGAAGCAGGGGCGGGTCGATAGTTTACTTATACAATTATTAAGTTTTCCGATTTATAGGGAGAAATAACGACATTATTTGAACATGAATGCAGCTTGTCCTTTTTCAGCTTGTCTCTGTCTAATAGTGGTCTGAGATTTTAGTTTTAGCTGGACATATTAATTTGGGTCTTATTCTTAATACAACACGTAGGTAGACATAAATAATAGTGTTTGCTTGATTTTTTTGTATTATAAGAAACGTTTAATTAGTTTCCGCTCAATTAACAGTGAGTATTATGTTACCGCAAAATCAGTAGAATTTCGCTAAAATCACAGGCCGCACTGCGCCCGTTATTCCTGTCGCGCTACCTACAGAGTAAACGATGAAGGCAAACGTTAGTAAGTGTCTTGTTCAAACGAAATTTGATCTTTCAGTAAAGCCGCAATATATGTGCTTATTCTTAATTAAGTTCCTGACAGCCAAAATAACTATTTTGATAACCAAATGAGTACTAAAGCCACTTACAAACCATTGTTAAAGTACCACCAAGTCCCCGTTTTGACTTTCAAAGTCAAGAAAAAAATATTTACTTATATTTAGGTGGACTATCAACTCAAAAAACTGTTAAAAATTTAAGTACCGTAAAATGGGGTTCGCGGGGAGAGTTGGGTTATGAATGGGGAGAGAAGGGTTGAAAGGGGGGTGATATGGGTTTTTAAGGCTACTGCTACAAAAATAATGTATTCCAATTTAAAATGGAGCTACCTATAGTAATACTCATAATAATAAAAAATCGATCCAACAATCTTCCAAAATCACCTTTGTATGAAAACCCAACTCACCCCAATACGAGGGACTACGGGATAAGGTGGGTTTTCCTGTTTATCATCAAAATTATGAAATCGAACTACCCAAAATAAAATGAAAACTAAAATACAAACGTCCGGAACATTTTATTTTTACATTTGCAAACTGAATGGTGTATATGTCGGAGGCAGATCGTAAAATCGGCCATATCGAGATATTCCTAGGCATACCATGAAACGCCGCCATTTCAAGATCTGACTAGCGACTACCAGCCATATCGTTCAAACATCAACGTTTGACGATTTGCCTAGCGACGTTTAGGCATATCAAATAAGTAGGGTGTGATATTCCTAGGCATATCATGAAACGCCGGCATTTCATGATCTGCCTAGCGACGACCAGCCATATCGTGCAAACCTCAATGGGTGATATTCCTAGGCAGATCATGAAACGCCGGCATTTCATGATCTGCCTAGCGACGACCAGCCATATCGTGCAAACCTCAAGGGGTGATATTCCTAGGCAGATCATGAAACGCCGGCATTTCATGATCTGCCTAGCGACGACCAGCCATATCGTGCAAACCTCAAGGGGTGATATTCCTAGACAGATCATGAAACGCCGGCATTTCATGATCTGCCTAGCGATCACCAGCCATATCGTGCAAACATCAAGGGGTGATATTCCGAGGCAGATCATGAAACGCCGGCATTTCATGATCTGCCTAGCGACTACCAACCATATCGTGCAAACCTCAAGGGGTGATATTCCTAGGCAGATCATGAAACGCCGGCATTTCATGATCTGCCTAGCGACGACCAGCCATATCGTGCAAACCTCAAGGGGTGATATTCCTAGGCAGATCATGAAACGCCGGCATTTCATGATCTGCCTAGCGATCACCAGCCATATCGTGCAAACATCAAGGGGTGATATTCCTAGGCAGATCATGAAACGCCGGCATTTCATGATCTGCCTAGCGACCACCAGCCATATCGTGCAAACCTCAAGGGGTGATATTCCTAGGCAGATCATAAAACGCCGGCATTTCATGATCTGCCTAGCGACCACCAGCCATATCGAGCAAACCTCAAGGCTCAAAAGGAACGTAATATTAAAAGGTACGATCTGGCAACACTGGACTCGGACGCAGCGCCATATAGAATGCAGCGCCACCAGTGGCAAAAAATGCAATTATTTTACGATGCGATCGGTATGAATGATACTAGGAATTCGAGAATACATTGCTCCCATCGATCTGCCGAATCTTTTATAAGACAGATCGTGATATGCCTGAGTTAATTTTAGTCAGATCATGAAATGGCGGCGTTTCATGATATGCCTAGGAATACCTCATCAATTATTTTACGATGCGCCCGGTATGAAGCTAGGAATATCAACGAATACATTGGTCTGACCGATCTGCCGCCTCTTTTATAAGGCAGATCGTGATACGCCTGGGTTAATCTTAGTCAGATCATGAAATGGCGGCGTTTCATGATATGCCTAGGAATATCTCGATATGGCCGATTTTACGATCTGCCGCCGACATATATAACACCATTCAGTTTGCAAATGTAAAAATAAAATGTTATCGAGGTTTGAATGTCAGTTTTGCGCCTACTCACCCCATTTTCCGGTATATTTAGTAGGTATTTCTGTGGATTGGCGGCAAACATAATTATTTGTAGGTATATAGTGGTAACCTAGTTTAATCTATTTAGAAACCAATAATAAATTTGTGAATTGCTTTAAGATAATATATGCTACCATATGTTATACGTAGGTATTAGGCGAGACGGTTAGTAACAACCTTGATTATTAGGACTATTGCTGTGGTTATAAATACGAGTGGGTCATTGGAACTATCCCAATATCTATACTATCCCGTGTTTACAGGTTGGAACAATGGTCTTTATTGCTGCTCATAAAATACGCCGTGTGTTCCATACTAGCAAGGCCAAGCGTGAGGCGCCCTCACTCTCGGCTAATGAGGAAGGGCGAACATCCCCGAATATTATTATATCGGCCATCTCACACAAAATGAAACCAGTAAATAGTATACCACAATTTAGGCACATAACACACATTAACTAAATGGAGGCCAATCGAAAAGAAAATAATGGATTTGACTTTGTGAACTTTCGTTATGTCATTCCAATATTTTTGCTGAATGTTACTTTAGCTACGACTTCTTATAGGTACGCCTTTACAATACGAAAATTCGAGTTCGGGTAGGTATGAATAAAGTATTGTAAAAATAACAACACCTTGAAGATATTTATCCATTTATTTTCTTGTCTTCTTCCAATTCACAATAATCTCTTCTCTTGACAACCGCCTGCTAGCACGACTCAACAACCAAAGAGAGCTGTCCGCCAAGTGTCTTTCTTTTTATACCCAACCAATAACAGTCTTCAATTTCAAACTACCCTTAACTTTAAAAACTTATTAAGTAGGTATGCTAGGTCTTATTTCAAACTACCCGTAACTTTAAAAACGAATTAAATAGGTATGCTAAATACCAAAAACCCTACACTCGTCCATCCTGACTCCGTGTATGTCCTCATACACGTGCCAGGTGGAAACCCTACACTTGGCCGACAGACTACGTATACTACTTAACAGTGGATACACTAATCGCATAGGATACGAAACAGTTTCAATCAGGCATCAGCAAGTCAAAATCTCAAAAACATCATCTAAATAACCTTTCGTATGCCTGCCACACAATTTGGACTAGAATTTACAGTTTCAAGGTTATTAATTCAGTGGTAAATTTTGACTAAAGCATACGAAGGGTTAAAATTGTTACTCTTCTGCCGGAGACATCCTGCTGGAGACGGCTCGCACCGGACTCTGGCGGCGCGAGGCGGGCTCCTGCTGGAGACGGCTCGCACCGGACTCTGGCGGCGCGAGGCGGGCTCCTGCTGGAGACGGCTCGCATCGGACTCAGGCGGCGCGAGGCGGGGGACGCCGGTAGAGGTGCGGCGCTCAACTTGCTAAAAATATCCAACATTGGGTTAATAATCACAACAGTGTACACCTTGACTAGTAATTCAGGGTAACAGATCATTAATTGCCATTTATTATTCGATTTTCATGAGTAATGATCATCTCTATCTGCAGGTAAATAGTACACGAACCAATTCAATTCCCGTGACTGAAACAACAGAGTACACGAACCAATTCAATTCTCGTGACTGAAGCACTATCAATCTTCCTGCCATATATAATATGAACCAGTTCAAATCTTTTCTAAAATGGTAGTACTTAGCTGTGTCAGCACACGAATCAAATCAAATTCTCGTGGCTTCAACATCATTTTCCATTATCATGTCAAGAAATCTTCAATTATAAACCTCACACTTGAGACAGGAATATTTCCCGAGAACCTTTCAGTAACTTTAACCCTGACTATAATTTATAAAATATTACTATGATGAATAACAGCGATAATTAAGTAATTATTGTGTACAACTTGACCTATTATGTTCCCATTATCAATGCATTAATCATCTGGTACTAAAAACCTATACCTAATAGCTCCCCTCCCAATGTTTTCAGAGAAGGTCGTATATTCTAGCTTGTTAGGATTTATCCAAGCTGACAAAGTACTTAGTCCATCAATCGCAAGACGCGTTGGGATTTTCAGACTATTAGATTTTTTTATAATATGCATATTGTTTCATGAAAGACTTGAACAGTATATTAATTCACTAAACGTCTTTACAGCATACCAAATCCCGCAGTTCGGGAATAAACATAGCACCTAAATAGGCGTGTTTCCGCAGAAAAAGGACCAGTAATATTTTCTCTACACGTTGAATTAAATAAATTATACGTTTCAAATGTTACATGGCAGACATAAACGATAGAACTGCAAAAACCTATCCGTACCTTCCGACTTGTTCTAGAATACAATCAAAAATGTATACCATGGAATCGCATATTTTGTAACTGAAATATGGTATCATTTAACTACTGGGGTGATTACGACGACGTTGTAATTATGTTTAGGTTGTAAGAAAACTGCCCACGCAACATGTATCACCAATATCCACTCAGAGATTTCTTCAAGGAAATACTTGCGTTAATTGAGATACTACTGTACTGTACTGTACTGGAGCTTCGCCTTTTTGTAAACATAAAATATTAAGAATAAATCTTTTAATTACGATTTGCGCACTAGTATAAATATAATTATCAAATTTCAAGTTCGGCAATGAGTAAAAGTATAAAAGTGAATTCTTTACCGCAATACGTGTCTTTAATAACCTCCCAGTTGAAATTAATATCTCTTATTATTAAATTATCTCTTTTAAAAACTTCCTCAATGGTAATCTACTATTATTTGACGAGTTTTTTATAGTTCATGCATTATTTAATATATCAGCTTATCTAGTAATGAGATAATGTTTATTATTGTACATCTATTTTTATCAAGTCTTAATTTAAACATAATATTTAAATATAATAATATAACCAATAAGAGTTCTACAGGTTCAACCATGCACTCTTCATTATCGCTTATATTAAAATCATCATATTAAAATCATTTCAATGTAATGCTGCAACATTAACTGCAGTAACCTATGAATTAAAAATATGATTCAATAATTCAATGATTCAATAATTCAATAATTCAACGATTCTACAATTCAATAATTCAACGATTCTACAATTCAATAATTCAACGATTCTACAATTCAACAATTCAACGATTCTACAATTCAATAATTCAACGATTCTACAATTCAATAATTCAACGATTCTACAATTCAATAATTCAACGATTCTACAATTCAATAATTCAACGATTCTACAATTCAATAATTCAACGATTCTACAATTCAATAATTCAACGATTCTACAATTCAATAATTCAACGATCCTACAATTCAATAATTCAACTATCCTACAATTCAATAATTCAACGATTCTACAATTCAATAATTCAACGATTCTACAATTCAATAATTCAACGATTCTACAATTCAATAATTCAACGATTCTACAATTCAACAATTCAACGATTCTACAATTCAATAATTCAACGATTCTACAATTCAATAATTCAACGATTCTACAATTCAACAATTCAACGATTCTACAATTCAATAATTCAACGATTCTTCAATTCAATAATTCAACGATTCTACAATTCAATAATTCAACGATTCTACAATTCAATAATTCAACGATTCTACAATTCAATAATTCAACGATTCTACAATTCAATAATTCAACGATTCTACAATTCAATCAACCAACGATTCTACAATTCAATCAACCAACCATTTTACAATTCAATCAACCAACGATTCTACAATTCAATCAACCAACGATTCTACAATTCAATCAACCAACGATTCTACAATTCAATCAACCAACGATTCTACAATTCAATCAACCAACGATTCTACAATTCAATCAACCAACGATTCTACAATTCAATCAACCAATGACTCTATAGTTCAATCAACCAATGACTATAATTCAAGCCCAATAACTATAATTCAAGCCCAATGACTATAATTCAAGCCCAATGACTATAAATTATGACTATAATTCAATCAACCAATGACTCGATCATTCAATAAACCAAACGACTCGATCATTCAATAAACCAAACGACTCGATCATTCAATAAACCAAACGACTCGATCATTCAATAAACCAAACGACTCGATCATTCAATAAACCAAACGACTCGATCATTCAATAAACCAAACGACTCGATCATTCAATAAACCAAACGACTCGATCATTCAATAAACCAAACGACTCAATCATTCAATAAACCAAACGACTCGATCATTCAATAAACCAAACGACTCTATAATTCAATAAACCAAACGACTCTATAATTCAATAAACCAAACGACTCTATAATTCAATAAACCAAACAACTCTGTAATTCAATAAACCAAATGACTCTATAATTCAATAAAGCAATTACTATAATTCAATAAAGCAAATGACTCTATAATTCAATAAAGCAAATGACTCTATAATTCAATAAAGCAAATGACTCTATAATTTAATAAACCAAATGACTATAATTCAATAAACCAAATGACTCTATAATTCAATAAACCAAATGACTATAATTCAATAAACCAATGACTCTATAATTCAATAAAGCAATGACTCTATAATTCAATAAAGCAAATGACTCTATAATTCAATAAAGCAAATGACTATAATTCAATAATGCAAATGACTATAATTCAATAAACCAAATGACTCTATAATTCAATAAACCAAATGACTCTAATTCAATAAACCAAATGACTCTAATTCAATAAACCAAATGACTCTATAATTCAATAAACCAAATGACTCTATAATTCAATAAACCAAATGACTCTATAATTCAATAAACCAAATGACTCTATAATTCAATAAACCAAATGACTCTATAATTCAATAAACCAAATGACTCTATAATTCAATAAACCAAATGACTATAATTCAATAAACCAAATGACTCTATAATTCAATAAACCAAATGACTCTATAATTCAATAAACCAAATGACTCTATAATTCAATAAACTAAATGACTCTATAATTCAATAAACCAAATGACTCTATAATTCAATAAACCAAATGACTCTATAATTCAATAAACCAAATGACTCTATAATTCAATAAACCAAATGACTCTATAATTCAATAAACCAAATGACTCTATAATTCAATAAACCAAATGACTCTATAATTCAATAAACCAAATGACTCTATAATTCAATAAACCAAATGACTATCAATACTAGATACTAGATACTAGATACTCGATACTCGATACTCGATACTCAATACTCGATACTAGATACTCGATACTAGATACTAGATACTCGATACTCGATACTAGATACTCGATACTAGATACTAGATACTAGATACTCGATACTAGATACTCGATACTAGATACTCGATACTCGACCAATAAATAAACAAAGCAACAAATCAATCAATTCACAGAAAATGTGCCGTTAATGAGCTAATTATTGTCCAATTTTGTTTATAATCAGATGGCATTATAAATGTGGAGCTTCCTTGCAGTTCAAATAGAAATCACAAAAGTTGGTCAAAGGCCTGACCGGCTGAGAACCACTCATAGATCGTATCTATTATTTCGTAAGATAAGATATATACGCGTTATTATATCGCATTGACATATTTAGGCAAAAATTTCTCATAATTGGTACACAAGTAATAGTTTCTATCGGTTCATCAAATTTATTTTTCTCAACTTATCCTCTGGCAATATATTCATCTTATACTTATGTTATATGTGCTAGATGTCGATGAACGAGATGAAGTCAAGCAATTCACGGTATCTAACACACATTACCATATCAAATCATTCATAATATAATAGTAAAAGTAGGTGTACATGACCTGATGTCCAGTGGCGCGTGCCTCTCGCTAAGGCTGTCGAAGCGGGGTTACTTCTGACTTTCACAACAGGACTCTGCTTCGGTCTGGATTCCTTTTTCACTGCCGCTGTTATTCCAGCTACATTCCCTTTCGCGAAGACCGAGGCTTCTGGTGTTCGCAAGCGCCGTTGATCATCATGAGTCATCGTCAGCCATATTCTCCAACAACTCGGCATGAAACGTAAAAGTATCCGGTGTTACATATACCTATATACTATATCATAATACCTTATAAACTATAAAGGAATTATATGACAAAATAATGTTTAATGGTAGTTCAAATTATAAACATTCATTTATCTCAAAAACTATGCGTCATAGCAAAAAAAATGACTGAAAATTCAATGCCCCGTTTGCATAGTAAGCCATCTACTTATATTCCACAAATTTTAACATTAAGGATCAAAATCAAAACTCAAAATCTTCAATTAAATTGCGAGACCTGGTTATAAATCATAAATATCAATTTATCTCTGAAACTATGCGCCGTAGTGAAGAAATAATGAAAATTAAGGCACCCTTGAATACTCCAACCAACACATATCAAGACCCACGTGTTGACATATTCTGCCTAATTCCCACATGTGTGTAGGTAAGTAAGTAGCAAAGAAGTTAATAACTACAGTCACGTATCTATTTATTAAGAAGAACACGTGTACTTGATTTTGTTAACTGAACATTATTATGCCTAGCTGTCGGTGGCATGGTGGTTAAATACTTTGAATTCTCGACCAACTGACGCATATATTCTTATGATTACACATTGATATTATGTCCATTTAATTACATTTATGGGTCAAACTAACCTAAGTTTAACTGATATGCAATTAGATAGCCTATAATCATAATCATCATAATATTATTAATAAATGATGCAGGTACTCATTTAAATTAAATAAAAATGTTACCAGTACCATATTTCTTACGTAATCCATTAGAATTTCGTATAGTTAATTAATTATCTCCAAGCTCAGAATAAGGGTCATGTTATCAGTTATCTCACTAAATCAATAAGTAATAGCAGTAGGCGTGTACTTACGTTCTGCACACTTCTGAAGTGTAAAAATAACAACACCTTGAAGATATTTATCCATTTATTTTCTTGTCTTCTTCCAATTCACAATAATCTCTTCTCTTGACAACCGCCTGCTAGCACGACTCAACAACCAAAGAGAGCTGTCCGCCAAGTGTCTTTCTTTTTATACCCAACCAATAACAGTCTTCAATTTCAAACTACCCTTAACTTTAAAAACTTATTAAGTAGGTATGCTAGGTCTTATTTCAAACTACCCGTAACTTTAAAAACGAATTAAATAGGTATGCTAAATACCAAAAACCCTACAGTATTTTCACACATTTCGTATTCTACAAAAACTTAAATTAGTCTTCGCGACTTGGCAACTCATTACCTACCTACTTTTTTTTTAAACGGCATCAGTGTGACGAAGAATGAGTAGGTAGGTAGGTAACAGCATATAAAGCAATACTGGAAACACAGAACATATTAAAGAGGTTAGAATGGCTATCGCGCGCAGTTAGTATCGGAACCGGTGTCGCCAACACTCGCGCAACGGTAGTAAAAACTTGTGTGCGTGGTGAATGGATACGCCTCCTTTAAACAGATTTGATGTCTGGCTTCTTAATCTGAAGGTTATTGTGGCGCAAAAGGCAATGTTTACTTCGTTTTTCGGTCAGCATGGGCGCGTAGCATGCGAGCGTTTGCTCAAAACCGGCGGCGACACGTACCCTGCTCGCATCGCCATTCTAACTTGTTCTGTGACTGGAAATTTTGTTTTGTGGGTCATATTAATTATTATTGATTAGACTACATTACTTCTTATAAAATACAGTTTCCATAAAGTACTTGATTAACTTATGAAACTCCTGCCAACAACAAAAAAACATTAAATATTATATACTAGCCTCTGCCCCCGGCTTCATCTGCGTTGAATGATGTTGATGATTTTAAAAACTAAATATCCTATTTATATTATCCTATATTTTTTTAATGTACAATTATTTCTAACCTATGTTACTAAAATAAATTATTCACCAATATCCTATGTCCTTTACCGGGCCTCAAACTATATCCATACCAAATTTTATCTAAATCGGTTCTGTGGTTTAAGAGTGAAGAGGTAACAGATAAACAGAATGTTACGTTCACAATTGTAATATTAAACAGTAGGTAGGGATTATATTGATTTATCAGAATTACTGATCAATTTACAGCGGTTTACTCGATGTTGTAATTAAGTACTGTATTTATTTAATTTTACGGAGCACTCGTGTCGTAATAACTTAAATGCGCATGTAAAATAACATTTCAGTACAGTAGTTGTTGCCAAATCCATTATTGTCCAGTGGAAATAGTACAAAGAAAGCAATACAGGCAGTGCTGTGTCGTAATGGATTTTCGTCTTGGACACAATACTCTCGGCTAGATTTAGATCGGAGATTTTCCATTCGCGACGATACTTTGGTATGATGATGCTATTTTCTGTAACAGCAATTGGGGAGGTATACGCTGCATGAATACGGTCCGTAAAGTAGAGCATTTAAATAAGATATAGCTTTAAAATACAATAATATGTTTGAGAAAAAATACATATCAACGAGCATGCATAAATACTTGGTTATATCAAATAGAACATGTACGTCGATTTATAAACTATCAGGCTTATTCGAACGTACACTGACATCAGCATGATATCTGAATCTGAATGATGTCATTTAGTTGTCGTGCGTCTAGCTCGCGCCAATCCATGTACGGTACGAGCGAAATACACTATATCTGAATGACATAATTTAGATGTCATTCTGATATCAGTGTGCGTTCGAATTGGCCTGTATGTTTCATACAAACCAACAATGTTGTAATTTGTAATCACATATTAAAAACAAAAACAGTCCATTTTTTTTTCATATAGCTACGAATTTCATTGGGTATTTTATAAAACTTATCGTAAAGCTAGTTAGTGCCGGTGATAGATAGATAGATAGAATACTCTTTTTTTTAATTTTTAACAAGCAGAAACGTCTACGATCGATGCTATTAAGCTTAGAATAAATTTAAAAGTGGAAAATTACTGTCTTGGATGAGACTTGAACTCACGGCCTCTGGATCGATACTCCAGCGCTCTGCCGTCTGAGCCACCAAGACCTCATCCATAGCCAGTAAATCTTTCCACCATATGGGTCAAGGGGACCCGAGCGACATCTACCGTAAGAGCGTTACACTTCTTGAACGGCTACCGGAGTTCCAAGTCATATTGGAAATTCACCAGTTACGATGCGCTACCCATACTATTTTTAATTTTTAACAAGCAGAAATGTCTGCGATCGCTGCTATTAAAAAAAATATGTTCTAAGAATACTCTTTATTGGCACACCCCAGTAAAAAGATACCAAAGAAAAGAACAATTCATTAAATGTAGAGGCAGACAACAGGCGGTCTACTAACATACATATTAACATATGCTGATTGTACATACATATAATGAAAGTAATACGGTAAGTATCTACAATTATCTTTCGTTTGCCAACTGAGGTAGTTATTTCAACTTTTGAGGTATAATCTCGCGGGTCTTTAACGCTTAAGTAAACTCAGAGCACTGATGGAAAAACTTCTGCCGAAGTGGGTTTACGTGCCCGGTGTGCCGAGCAGACCCGCGTATTGAGATATACGTGGAAAACTATTGAACCTGGGTGTTCATTCAACAACATATAAATGCTCATTAATCATGCCGTTTAATCAGTTCGGGTGTATTTGTTGTAACATGTTTAATTTGTAGGTGTAAGGTAAACCGGGGTCAATTGAACCGAATCTGAAATGATCGCTTAAAAGTTTTAATCTAACGTTACCAAGTTAAAATTGTATACTTAGGCTTGGGCATTTTAAGGTTAATGCGCTATATATTTTTGATATAAGATTTGAAGCTGAATGTTACATTATTTAAATCGAGACATTGTGTCAATATTGACCCGTATACGGATTGGGGTCAACATTACCCTCGGGGTCAATTGTAACAGATATTTCATAATCTACACACAACCCAAAATAATTAATTTATAAACTGAAGAGTAGTTCTTTCACGTCTTGAAATTAACCAATAGATAAATAGGACCAATAAATACGAGTATGACTGCTACCGTATATATATTTTGTTTTATCGTGATACATTCACACAAGCGGGTAGTTTATTATATTTTTATAACGATTTACAGTGTACCACACTGCACAATGAAGGGTTAAGCTACATTGTTCTAGTATAATGCCTTCGCCGTCTTATTTATGAGGTCCGTCGTAAAACGGTCGTATTTATTCATATACATAATGTTTATGTTCATTGATATGACTAACATAAATGAAGATAGCGTTTGACGGTGTAGCTGTCCATATAAATTTGTAACTGGCTGAAATGACCGGCTTACTTAGGTATGGGAATATAAGGGCCGGTTTCACCAAACCGTCTGTCACGGTTAGAAGTTTCGCTAATTTGTATTATATGGGAAATTTAATTGATTGCCATATCATTTCATATATTGCATAGATCCGTCAATTAAGGTTGGTGCAACTAGCACTAATTGTGAAGAGAATAGAAGAATTTACAATATCTAGGTATATAGTAGGTAAGTTTAATATTACTAAGTATATGATTAAAATGTAGGTATGTACCTACTTGGTTAGTTACTGAAGAAATAGAGCAAAATAGAGACGAAATATATAAATGTCTGTGTTTACTGAAAAATGAGTTGCCTCTTGTTGCGCAGTCTAAGGCCGGCCCGGCAGTCTACGCAGCGCAAACTAACAAATTGCAGCCTCAGCCCCTGTCCCGCAACAGTATTTCCAAGTAAATGTCTCGAAAAGAAGCTTGGAAATGTTCCGCAGACGTCAAACTTTGTCCGCACAATTTATAGTCGATATTTCGCGGCGCGGCTGTCAAATTATATATTTAAAGATCCGTCGCGTCACCGACCAACATGCCGCTATTTTCTCGGAGACATTTTCTGTTTTAACTTTCGGCTCTTCCTTGAAATTTGGGAAATAATCAATCATTTAACTTGGGCCTGTTTACAATTTGGGAAATATGTAATTCTTCCATGAATTTATCTATATTTTGTCTTCGAATATTTACTAAAGTTACGTTGAAAATATGATATATCTTCCGTAGGTAAGGTAGAATAGGTACATAAGTTATGATTTATGTGTTATTATTGTAAATGATTACTCATCTGTTTCAAATTTAACTGATAACATGGACTACTATATAATAGTGATTCTCCGTACATGGCTTATTTTGTAGAACAGAACGCCAGTTACGGAAAGAGAGACCTAAGCCCTCCTACGTGTATACGCTCAACGCAGCTGGCCAAGTTTATTGTCACGCGTGCAATAGAGTATTTAAGACCAAGTTCGGCCTGGCCAGCCACATAAGGGCTCACGCTAGACAACGTCCATGATGTTTATTTAGGGTCGCCGTCATCGAAAACGATGAGGAGGACTATATATATATATTTTATAGACGATATAAAAAAAATCTCAAAAATTGTACTGTAGATATGAACTTTGTGTATATGCATACGAGAGGTCAGTCTTCCCTGCAACTGTCGGTAAAGTATTTTTTCATAAAGCATTTAAAATTACTTACTTTTCGAAAAACTAAATAAAAAGTCGGTCCGTTAAATAGCTAAGCGTGCTGGACAACATATTTCTAATACTACTTCTTCTATACTTATACTGTATAACACTCAAGTAAACTACATCCTAATGTAGGTACATGGTATTCAGGCGTGCTACGTATCAGAGCTAAGCTGCAGGTAGAGCGGTGCGGTGTCGTGCTTTCAAATAGCTCTCGTTACGGTGAGAAAATAACCCGGACTCTGAGGGCCTACCGCGAACCACGTTCGATGTGTTGCCTCTCTGTCGCACTTGTAAATTCGTACGTAAGTGTGACAGGGAGGCAACACGTCGAACGTGGTTCGCGGTAGGCCCTCTGGACCGTCCTCATACTCGACGTAGCTAGGAAATATTCTACTACATTTGAAACTGCTCTCACCACGAATTAATGCTTCCGCTGTGACTATTCACTTCCAATGCCAATTAATTATAATTATATTTTTCTTGCGTATTCTGATTGTGCAGTTAGTATATAATGTATGTACAATCGGAGCGGATATTCCCGGTGCCTATACTAGTTGTGCCGAGAAACTGCCTTGAAGGTTAAATTTGTCCCGCTGTTTATTTTATTAAATGTGGTGTCGATAGATTAAATTTTACGCCGGGTGACGTAGGCCTTTTAACCCCAAAAAAATAGGGCTGTATTTGAACAAATTCCGCAATCAGAAATATTTGTTAAAAAGTTGATTTTCTTTAGGTTATTTCTGTACCTACAGTGCGTTAAATGCGGCAGCGACATACCGATAGTAACCGCTTCCAAGCCCTCGTCACCAAGCAAGGACTCCCGCGGGACAAGTCGCTCCGTTACAATATCCAGTAATGCGCCACAAGGAGATCAGCTCCCACTATTTTAACCTGATTATTTGTACGAGGAGTTTTTATTGCTTTGTTTGACTTAAATCTTTTATATTAGCTAGCTTTTTAAAGAAGAAATATGGTATTCATAATAAACATGTTAAGAGTTTTCGTGCATGACCTTATAACTAAAATTTAAAACAATACAGAGAGCAGAAATGTAAACTAACAACTTATTAAGTACCATTTTTATCCTATTAACAAATTAAGAACTTAATCCTTGTTTGTTAGTACTTAGTACTTATTTATTTCGTAAATCCTTGTATGTTGGTACTTAAGTACCTATCACTTATTTCGTATAAATAATCAATGTATATTAGTAAAATCATCGTTAATTAATACTTAAACACGTGAAAGCGTAATAAGCAATGAAGTACGTAATAAGAACATTGCTCTTCGCCAATAAACATTCTTTCGTGATCATTACGAGCATTTTATGCCCAAGAGCTTTAATATTCGTAGTTCCTAATGGAACACAGAAACTCATTCGAGATGTCGAGTCACGGAGGCGTTGGTAGTTTCCTCTGTTTAACATAATAGGTTTGTTGGAAAGAATTCGTTTATGTAGAAGGGACCGCAAAACAATAATAAGCGACCGTTTTTTATTTCTCCGATAAAACCGCCCTTGGAAAACTATTCATGCTACTCTATGAACCTTTTGTTTACGACGCCTTGAAGCAGTTACTGTGGGTATGGGAAACCACTCAATTACTCTCATATTGTGTTCGATCGAAACAGGGTACGAACTTATTTCCCGTAGACGGAGTTTCCGGATGGCTTTACTTAACGCCTGGAAGGGTTGGAGGTGTGAATTTTAACTTATTAATGTGATTTCCACGTGTTTTCCTCCGGTTGTCGGGGAATATTCCTGGGAGAGGCGCGACGTGTGTTTTACGCGAATCAGAAGTGGATTCGACAGAATTCCCTGCGAAAATTCCCCTACGAGATCAGAATATCAATTGCTTTCTGCCCAATTTTCTCCCAAATTGCTACGGAATATTGTACCGTGGAATATATAATATTTGAATAACGTCATACACATTCGAATGCCAAAAAAAGTAAAGTGAAAGAGAACCGCTGTAACAGGTGTCATTGATTTAGTTTCATAAATGTTTGAGGACACGGCTCTGTGTTTCCTGTTAGTAAATGTATTTTGCAGTACATGTTGAAAACAGTAAGTAAATATAACACAAACATTAATTTTGCTCCTGAAATACTGGTGTAAAATTTACTATTACAATTGTAATTAAAATTTATTTGTTTGTTTTAATTTTCAGTTTTTTGTATGTTTAGAAAATAAAGTTTACAGTGTTAATGCATATCGCGTGCTCAAGCTTACTTCACTAATGCAGGCATAAAAAAGAAAATAAAACCGGCGTGGCCATAAGTAAGCAGAAAGTTCCCGAGTGTTAATTTGAGTTCCGTGACAATTTCACGAAACCCGTCTGCCTCTTTAACGCATCAACATTATTATGGCTACAGTGTTCTAGTTAGCAAAACTTGTTTATTCAACAATGTTAAATTTGTTTAACATTATTCGATTAACATTATTCGCGGGAATAAAAGGTAATTCAAATGCCAGGTAAAATCGTAGGTATGTATTTAAGACTACTTATTTACTACTGGCTAATCACTACATAGTATAAAACAAAGTCGCTTCCCGCTGTCTGTCTGTATACTTAGATCTTTAAAACTACGCAACGGATTTTGATACGGTTTTTTTAATAGATAGAGTGGAGGAAGAGGAAGGTTTATGTATAATTTGTTAACCCGTGCGAAGCCGGGGCGGGTCGCTAGTATATGCATAAAACTTAAAAATTGATAATTTTATCAATCAGTATTTAACACATCATCATCTTCCTCGCGTTGTCCCGGCATTTTGCCACGGCTCATGGGAGCCTGGGGTCCGCTTGGCAACTAATCCCAGTAATTGGCGTGGGCACTAGTTTTTACGAAAGCGACTGCCATCTGACCTTCCAACCCAGAGGGTAAACTAGGCCCGTATCGGGATTAGTCCGGTTTCCTCACGATGTTTTCCTTCACCGAAAAGCGACTGGTCAAATGATATTTCGTACATAAGTTCCGAAAAACTCATTGGTACGAGCCGGGGATCGAACCCGCGACCTCCGGATTGCAAGTCGCACGCTCTTACCGCTAGGCCACCAGCGCTTTCAATCAGTATTTAACACGATGAAAGTAATTCCGGGAACTGTATTTCTACTGTCGACCGGCGGCTTCATTCCGATATGATTGACGTGGGAGATTATCCCATTCATTCTCCGTCGTAGTTTCTAAAGTGCTTAGTAATTATAAATACATTATCTAATTTAATACAACAGTCGTCAACTGAGTAAACATGATTTCGTCAATTAATTGTCGGAATAAAGACTCCCTGTCTGTATACATACAGGGCCCCTATTCGACATGTGCAACTGTCAAATTTCGCGTCATTTGAAATTCAACTGTTGAAGTTCATTTGAAGTTCATCAAGTGCTGAAGTTCATTTGGTACAAACAATAATTTAACAAAAAACAACTTTGTTTTATTATTACTTTAAGGTTTATAATGGTTTGGTTTGGTTGTCACCTAACTGTGGATTGCTAATGTCAAATTTTGACAAGTAATGATTCCAAATGTAGACTTTTTTCTCTATGACCTTCGGCTCCATCTTGGAGTTTTTGACGTGCGAAAGGGTAATTTATAGCAAAGAGTAAAACTTTTTTTTTTCAGTACGTAAGTTTACATGAATTAATGACATCTTGTGAGCGATAGACTAACGAATGCGCTGTAGGCGATGCGGCGGCGAGTAGTGGAACTTACGTGACAATTTCCATCAATCAAAAAGGGACTACATTGCTGATGGTCGATAAAGGCTATTAATAATTGAATTTTAACAGCAAGAATGCCTTATTGACAAGCGATCTTTTTGTTGAACCCACACCTACACGTCAAATAATGCTTGCTCCACACATTCTCCTATAAACGCTCAAAATTGTAAAAAAATGAAACAATTTACTCATCACCTCTCTCAACTCAAGCTGCCTATTTCTAAACCACGTTAATAAACCACAAGTTGTACCTTAACACATTTCGTAAACCACATATTCAGAAAAGTCCGTATTTTATTACTAAGTGGAACATGAATAGCTTGTATTACTTTTTTGGCATAAAAATAATCTAAATTAGTCAAAATATTTTGACTAAATATTGCGCTACTGCTACCTACTATATAGGTACCTACTACCTTAGTAACTTGGTAACTTTGTCAGTCACCAACTATTTTGATGCTACCTACAAAGAGCATCAAAATAGTTGGTGACTGACAGGTCAGGCTCCGGTCTTGGTAAGTAATATAGTCAAATACAGTAGGTCATAAGACCTAACATTACTACCAAGACCTAAAAGTACCTATTGTTTAATATGTATCTACTCAGAGATGATTTTTAATTAAAGGAGATTAAATACATATATGTTATTCAACTACAAATAAAAAAATTTGATCTATTTCAGTTTACACATTTTTTTTCGTTTAATTTTAATAAAACATTAAAGTTTTTAAGCATTCAACTTTATTTAATTTTCTTCACTTTATTATTTTCTGATATTTAGGTAGGTATGGTGTTTCAGGTTGGTAACAGGAAATAAGAAAACCACACCTCTCCAAAAACTCTGCTGGTGATTCACATCTGTAAGTTTAAATATGAAACATGATAAAAACACTTAAATTAAAAACTTAATGTCTGGGAGACCGAGTTTTGCTCTGGAAACATATAATAACCCAAAAATGCGCGTTTTCCCAGAGATAAAACCTAGCTAGATCGATTTTGCGCCCCCGTAAACCTCCATATAGCAAATTTCATCTAAATCCGTTTAGAGCCGTTCCCGAGATCCCCGAAATATATTATACATATAAATAAATAAATAAATATACAAGAATTGCTCGTTTAAAGGTATTAAAAACTTATAAATAAATTATTAGCCCTAAATCCTGGTAGTGAGTGTAGTGACCTACCAAGTGCGGTAGGGTGCCCTTCTGCAGGCTGGCCGCTTGCCCCGCTGGATAAGAATGCTGATCCGCATCATCAAAAGCATACAGATATAAAGCGCTTTGACAGCTCCTCATAGAGGCAACGCGCGCTAGGCCGCACGCCATAAATCTAAGCTAAAGTCTTAAATTCGAGATCATGAACATGAAATATTGTTCGCTATAATATTAAAATCATAGGTATTAGACCTATGATTTTACTATTATAGCGAAAAGTTAGCAGGAGACGGCCGTGCCGTGGTCGTGATAGGTACAGCATGCGTGGACCAGACAAGCAAACCCTGAATTATGTCCCTACCTATTTTACTATACCTTTGTTCACCATTATGTTCACCTATGTATATTTACTCTTCTTTCCAAGATAATCATCTTTTTCAAAATGTAACCCGTATAATCGGGCTGTATAATTGCCTCAATTTTTTTTACACAAAGTTGTATGTAATCTTAATTCGATAATTAATGATGTTTTACATATTTATCATATACTATTTTGCAAATTTTTCTTGGATATTACGTTATTTCGATTGACGTGTTTATTATTTTCGTTACTATGACAGCGTTTTTTTTTTCTTTTTTGGCATTTACTACAGTAGCCAGTGTCATGTCGATATAAAAACACTTTAAAAATGGAAAGGTTGAGTCCTCAATACAGTGACATTATAACTCAAACAAGAACCATCCAAAGGGGGGTGGGGGAAATTTCGTTATCTGCCTCTCTATCACTCTTGCATATACGAGCGAAATTTAATGGTGGCAGATAACGAAATTGGTTTCGCGGCAGGCCCTCTTTAAACAAACCGCCTTGATTCATCAATGTTATATTTATTAGGAACAAACGTTGACTGCCGACTGTCCTATATATTATACTACTCTTTGCTGCCCACTTCTAGCGCTGACGGTACACCGCGAAAATCAGTAAAATGCTGCAAATGGTGTTAAAGGTCTGAAAATCGGTACGATTGATCTTTAGGACATTTGAAACAATTTGACCCGAAGCGCCAACAAATAAAAAAAAACGAGAGGAGTTATGACGTCATGTTTTTTTGTATGAAATAAAAAAAAATGTTTAGAAACCTATCGTGTATGGTATTAAACGAAAGGGCTTTCTGAGCCAATGCTAAAAATATATCACATAGTTACATTTCATTCATTTTGTTTAAATTATAATAAAAATAGTTTTCAAAACATACCAAGTTTGGGCTTCTCCAGATACAATACCATAATTTTTTTTTGTAAAATATACCTCAAATTATCCCTAATATCCTCATATCTAACCCTAATAAAGCAATTTTGAAATTATTTACATTTAGGTTTTTTTTTTAATTTTTCAATTTTACAAAGTGTAATAATAGCCCTGCCGAATTACTTAATACGAGTAATAATGTCATTCGGGTAAAATAAGAGTATTGAAACTTGCTTTTTCTACTCCCGTACTTTTATTTGTCATTTAAAGGGTCGTGCACACACCTTTAAACTTATAGTTATCAACACAAGTCTTTAGTCTATTCCCCAAAAAAATATTTGTGCATACACGCAGTATCTTTTTGACACTTTTACGATACTTCGTGTAATCACCATTTAAAAAATATTGTATGGAATACATTGTTTCCAACCTAATTTTAGTTGTCATTTCTGACAGATGAGTAAACCATAGACATGTTTTGGTTAATGGTACGATTATTTTCATCTTTATAAAGCTGTATCTCCTAAACCGTGCGTCGTAGCACAAAAATAATCAAATTTTCGTTCCCCTTTGAAACTCCTAAGTAATATTTAGAAAACACGAAAAACAAAAGAAAATAAAGAATTTTTTTTTATAGGGTTGTATCTCCTAAACCGTGCGTCGTAGCGCAAAAATATTAAAATTTTCATTCCTCTGTAAGAAACCCTAATTAATATTTAAAAAAAAAAAACACAAAAAAGAGATTAAAAAAAACAAAAAAAAACTTTATAATGCTGTATCTCCTAAACCGTGCGTCGTAGCGCAAAAATAATCAAATTTTCGTTCCCCTAAGTAAGATTTATAAAACACAAAAAAAGAAAAAAAAAGAAAAAAAAAGAAAAAGAGGAAGAAAAATATTTATAGGGCTGTATCTCCTAAACCGTGCGTCGTAGCGCAAAAATAATAAAATTTTCGTTCCCCTTAAGAAACCCACGCACTGAACAACCTATCACATTAGGACATGAAACAATCATCATCATCCATTTTTATTATTATTTCATTGCATTTCAAAGTAAGTGCTTGGTCGTAGAAAAAGTATTGTATGCAACGTTGTTTAACCGAGTCAAAAAATACTAGTGGCGTCTTTATTAACAATTTTCGGTTGTTGTTTGTTGTTATTGTTACTGACGCCACTCGCCTTTTTTGACCTCTCTTAAACAACAGTTGCATAAAATACTATTACATGTTCCTTTGGTAATATCTAAGCTTTAAGTAAGAAAAAGTTCTGATGAGTGGGGGGTGGAGAACTCGGGAAAGGGGGGACGTTAAAGGTGAGTTTTTTCGGTTAATTCTTTCTTAATTATTACATAGACAATTTTTACTACGACTTATAGATTCCGAGATATAAGCGACTTTCTGAAAAAAACCGTTATATATTAATTTTATGCTTTCTTTTTAAATATTTAATTGAGAGATTCATAGATCACACTATGTAAAACTGAAAAATAAAAAAAAAACCTAAATGTATATAATTTCAAAATTGCTTTATTAGGGTTAGATATGAGGATATTAGGTATAAGATTAGAGGTATATTTTACAAAAAAAATTTTACCGTATTGTATCTGAAGAATCCCAAACTTAATTGGTATGTTTTGAAAATTATTTATATTATAATTAAAAAAAAAATACTGAAATGTAATGATGTGATATATGTTTGGAATCGGCTCAGAAAGCCCTTTCGTTTAATACCAAACACGATAGGTTTTTAAACAATATTTTTTTATTCCTTACAAAAAAAGATGACGTCATAACTCCTTTCGTTTTTTTTTTATTTGTTGGTGCTTCGGGTCAAATTGTTTCAAATGTTCTAAAGATCAATCGTACCGATTTTCATACCTTTAACATCATTTGCAGCATTTTACTGAATTTCTCGGTGTACCGCCAGCGCTATATAGGTATACTTGGTCAACCAGATCTTGACAGTAGAAAAAGTCGGCAATTTTGAAAAATGTAGGCGCGAAGGGATATCGTCCCATGGAAGATTTGAATTTCGTGCCTTTTTTGCTGACAAGATTTGGTTGACCAGCTATATACATATTATACTACTCTTTGCCTACGCCTTTCCTTTAAACTTTTTTTAACAAGTTTTCACAAACAATTAATAATTTGACATAGACACATCAAGGCGGTTTGTTTACAAAGGGGCCTATCGGGGAGTGCGAAAATCGAAACTCAGCTATTTGCCTCTTTATCGCTCGAATATGCAAAAGTGATAGAGAGGTTAGATAACAATATTTCTAATTTCTGACTGTATTTTTCTTTAAATATTTTCAAATATAATTAAGTTGCGTTGTTTTATCACAAAGTTAAAAAGACTTAAAAGACCACTGTCTGTATCATCACCATCAGATCAACTCGATGGTAACCATAAAAATATTGTATTGTCACCCATATTACATATTATGTACTTATGTAAATTTTCAGCTTCATTGAACACCCGAGAAGTGGGTCAAATCTAGACACGCGGTAGCGTGTCCAGCCAAGTTCAAAGAAAAAGGAACTGGCGACGCAGCAACCGTGTGTAATATTACACGAACCATTTCGAGCTACTTTTGACCCCTTCACAACTTGAAACCTACTTAACCTACACACATGACATTTGGCACATGTATTCAAGTCCCTTAGCTTGTTCAAAATACACTATTTCATAAACATAGCTCAAACAGTTATTGATAAATTAACGTTTAAAAACCGGCATTTTTGTGACTGACTGACATATAGATCAAAAACCTAACCCACTTCCAGGTGACCTAGAAACTTGAAATTTGGCATCAAGGTAGACTATTAGGTGTATATAGAAGGAAAAATGTGAAAATTGCAAATGATTGATATTTTGATGGAAAAAAAATAATTAATACTTATAGACCAAAAACCTAACCCACTTCTAGATTACTTAGAAACTTGATATTTGGCATCAAGGTAGAATATTAGGTGCATATAGAGGGAAAAATCTGAAAACTGGAAATTATTGATATATCGATGGAAAAAAACATACTTATAGACCAAAAACCTAACCCACTTCTAGATTACTTAGAAACTTGATATTTGGAATGAAAGTAGACTATAAAGCGTATACAAAAGAAAAAATGTGAAACTGAAACTTTTTGGCAATTAACCGCGCGTTAGCGAGGGTCTCCTTTTCAGCTTAGGCAAACTGCTTTCATGATGAATACTATAGTAATTTCTGTACAAAAAGGAATGATATCCCAACAAAAACATAAATGTGAAATGAGAGCCAAGTTCAATATTGAGAATATGTGTCGTTGTTGACTCGCCGACAAAAGAATTGAGATCTATATGGGTGCCAAGTTCTGTGCTGTGTAGAAAATCCTGAAATTATAAAGGATTTGTCTTGGCTAGTTTTTACGTATAGGCATATAGGTAATATATATTTTTCTGTTAGTTTTTCAAAAACTTGGTTTGTTGTTAAAAACTAGCCAAGACAAATCCTTTATAATTTCAGGATTTTCTACACAGCACAGAACTAGGCACCCATATAGATCTCAATTCTTTTGTCGGCGAGTCAACAACGACACGTATTCTCAATATTGAACTTGGCTCTCATTTCACATTTATGTTTTTGTTGGGATTTAATTTGCATGATTTGATTGGAACCACATTGGACAGACAGACAACCAACGGGACAGATAAAACTAAGTAAAAGCTTGAAAAAATGTGGCTTTTTCAATTTCTATTGCAACTTCAGATGAAAACGGGGTCTCTATTGTTTCCCAAATAGTTTTAAGCCATAATGTATTGTTTGCTCGAATTTTCGTTAGTCATAATTCATTTAGTTCAGAAACGCGTCACTTTTCAGGATTGCCATAAAACAAATCTAACCTAACCTAACCTATCTATAGGATAACCTAACTAAAATCTTGAAATGTTAACGGTTTCAGTTTTATGAGTAATGATAATATGACAAACAATACATTATGACTTAAAACTTTATGGGAAACAACGGGACCCCATGAAAACGTCCTTATTGAAGCATAAGGACCCTTAATTTATGGAAAGCCACATATAACAACCAATTCGAGGCTACTAGGTGGCAAAATACGACTCAATACGAGTAGGTAGGTCAAATACACGAGAGTATTAAAATAAGGATTTATATTTGGCCAAATATTCTTGTGACAAAGTTATTCTTCCTCGCGTTATCTCGATTTTGCCACGGATCATGAGAACCTATTGTTCTCTTGACAATTAATCCCAAGGATTGGCGTAGGCACTAGTTTTTCCGAAAGCAACTGCCATCTGACCTCCCAACCCAGAGGGTAAACTAGGCCTTATTGGGATCTGTTAGGCTGTTAAAGTTTAAAGTTACCTACTCGTAAGTCTCGTAACACAACATATAAGTTTCACATAACAAAATTACTTACATATATATATTATGTACCTAAATATATTACTTTTCTAAAAAAAGGACTGAAATCTAATGCTGCGAAGAAACGGTATTTTTGTTCGGCTTTTTTGTTGCTATTTTGGCATATGGATACATGGTAGAAGAAGTAAGTATGGAATCCTCCTCCGTTTTGCGTGGTCCGACGCACCTGGCCGGGTTTTCGCGATTTTCCGTCAATGTCTGTCAATACCTTATTTCTTACGAACACCTAAAATAATAAGTTTAAAATTAATCTCAATGTCTCCAGTTTGCTGTTCATTCAAACTGACAAAATCCAAATTTCTAAGGCAATATACGACCGCTGTCTTATATAAGCCATTAAAATTCATCATGAATAACCCCACGTTGCGTTGTTATAAATTTAATTAAATAAATAATTATTTTATTTTATTTATAACAACTAATTAGGCATAGCGTCCAATTTAGAATATGACACAGGCACTAGTTCTTACGAATTTTACCTTAATTTATTAATCAAAGGACCTGAGGTAAAAGTGAGAAGAGGTTAATAAGCAGATGCACCAGCTAGTCGCCGACGCTCCGCTTCCCCCGGGACTAGCCCTTAAGCCTGCACCTGACTGGCTCATAGGGGGCTATGAGCTTGCTGTTGCGTCAATTTTCATTTTTAGAAAAAAAAACTAGTCTACTAACTACTAACAACACAATAAATGCTTATTTTGCCGCATTCTTCACTATCTCTCCCTATTTCACTGCCATCTAACCCAGAGGACAAAAATATAGCTTATTGTGGCTACTGGCTACTCCGTCTTCCTCATGATATTTTACTTCACCATAAAGTAATTGGTGTAATATCAAATGATATTTTTCACACAAGTTACAAGAACTTCATTGCTAAGAGCCGGGTGTTAGGTTGGTATTAACTATTTGTATACTTTGAATTGTGTGTGTTGTCTGTGGCAGCTGACTCTCTCTTGCATTGAAGATGGCGTCGGTAACACTTATTATTGTTAGTGCTCCCACAAATATTAATCTAATAAATATATAAAAAGTCGTCAAGTGTTTCTTTCCACAACATGGTGTCAGAAGTGTTGTGATACTGATGAGTGACACAGAAGAAAACACGCAAGTCAAGCGAAAGCGAGACAAGGTCACACAAGGAAAACCTAAAACATCGGCAATGGCGGATGGAACTGAAGATCTCGGAATCAAGCCGCATGTGCTTGGTACATCTTTACCGAAGCTCATGATCTCGTCGGACACCACAAATAATAATGCAGAAGAATGGAAGAGGTGGTGGCAGCGGTTTGAAATATATTTATTGGCATCGGGACTTGACAAGGCGGAAGACAAGAGAAAAATAGCGATCATGTTGCACTCGATGGGCGCTAAAGGTTTGGAAATATTCAATTCTTTCAGCTTAGAATTCGACAAATGTCAATTGGCAGAAGTAAAAAAGAAGTTTGACACACATTTTGAACCACAAAAGAACCTAACCATGACTCGATATATGTTTTTCACACGGAAGCAGATGAAATCTGAAAACATCGATGATTTCATAACTGATTTAGAAAATAAAAGCAAAGATTGTGAATTTAAAGAGCTTAGGGAATCTCTCGTCAGAGATATTTTTATTGCAAACATGAGTTCAGAACTATCACATGTGCGACAACGGCTATTACAAGAGCCCAATTTGTCTTATTCCAGAACACGCGAGCTTGCAAAAGCTGTCATTGCGGCTCAACAAGATTCAGACAGAATAGTACAGGAAAGCACCGGCACACAGAATGTGTTGCAATTGAGGGGCAGAAGCAGTAACCGTGGTAGCAGTCATCACAGATCAAACAGTCAGTCAAGACATTCAACGTCAAGTCAGTCAGCGTCAAGAAGTCAGTCAGCATCAAGAAGTCAGTCAGCGTCAAGAAATCAGTCAATGTCAAGGAATCGGTCAAGTCAATCAACGTCGGGATACCAGTCGTCGAGTCAACCACAATATACCCAGTCAGCTTCATCAAGATCGTGGCAGAGAGGTCAACATCAACAGTCTACATGCACGCGCTGTGGGCAGGTCCATCGCTTCAAGTGTCCAGCAGCCAACGTACAATGCAGGTCATGTAACTCTTATGGTCACTATGCTAAATTTTGCTTTAAAAATAAAACTATTAGACAACTGTAATTTTGTAATTTTTATTTTAAGGCTTTTTATTATTTGTTTTAGTAATTACTTATCATTAGACAACTTGAAGTAGACGACCTCAATGATGAAAATGCTTATTGCTCTGAGAGGTTATTTGTGGGGCAAGTAAAAAACAAAAATAGAAATAAAAAGTCTTGGTACTTAAAAGTCAATGTCAATGGTAGAGATATTAATTGCCTTTTGGATACAGGAGCAGAATTGGATTTGATGTCATTACACACTTACAAAAGTTTAGGTCTTAACAATCTAGTTGAAACAAGTCTTACAGCTAATGCATATAGAGGTCAACTACCGATTATAGGTGAAACTGAATTGGAATGTCATTTTAATGACCGTGTTGAAAAAATTACCTTTGCGGTCACAACCGTAAATGGTGAAACAATATTAGGCCTAGACACATGTGATCGAATAGGTATAGTCAAACGTGTGTATCACCTAACTGAAGAAGTAATAAAAGAAAGTAATTGTCAAATGCTTACACAATACAATGATGTTTTCCAGGGTCTGGGGTGCCTGCCTCCTGTCTGTCATCTGAAACTGAAGCCAGATGCTGTGCCATGCATTGATCCTCCAAGGAAGGTACCATTTGCGCTACTGAAGGATCTACGTGATGAGCTGGATCGTATGGAGAGCATGAAAGTCATTGAAAAAGTCACCAAACCAACGGCATGGGTCAACTCGGTGGTAGTCACTGTCAAGTCAACAGGTCAGCCTAGAATATGTCTAGATCCTAGAAATTTGAACAAAAATATTATGAGAGAACACTATCCATTAAAAAACATTGATGAGATTAGGTCACAATTGAAAGGTGCTACTTGTTTTTCACACCTTGATGCGTTCTCAGGATTTTGGTCTTTGAAACTTGATGAGGAGAGTTCAGAACTTTGCACATTCCAAACTCCCTTTGGCAGATATAAATATCTTAGATTACCGTTTGGCATAAATGCATCAACAGAGATTTTTTATAGAGTTATTAGTGAACTATTTGGTGACATAGAGGGTGTTCTCATTTTTGTAGATGATTTTTTAGTTTATGGAGAGACACCAGAGATTCATAATCAGAGACTTAAAAAAGTGGCTATACAAGGCTATATAGGGCTAGACAAGTCAATTTAAAATTAAATAAGTCAAAATGCAAATTCGGAGTGTCGGAAGTAGAATTTTTAGGATATATTTTTAACCGAGACGGTGTCAAAGTCAGTCAGGAAAGAGTCAAAGCGATCAAGGAAATGCCAAGTCCAAGTAATGTTAAAGAATTACAAAGATTTCTCGGGATGGTAAATTTTGTAGGATGTTTCAGTGATAATTTGTCGGCAAAGACCACACTCATGAGAACTTTGTTAAAAAAAGACGTTCCCTGGCAGTGGGACAGTAACTATGAAAGAGAGTATTGTGAATTAAAAGAAATAATATGTAATACACCAGTCTTAGTACACTATGATGTCAATTTACCTCTGATTTTGTCAGTTGACTCGTCCAAGTCAGCGATAGGTGCCGTAATTATGCAAAATAATAGGCCAATTGCATATAGTTCTAGAACACTAACTAAGTCACAAGAAAATTTTGCACAAATTGAAAAAGAGCTATTTGCAATTCAATTTGGATGTTGTAAATTCAATCAATATGTCTATGGACGTAAAGTCATAGTGCACACGGATCATAAACCGTTAGTTTATCTGTTTAAAAAACCTTTGCATGAGGTACCGGCAAGACTGCAGCGTATGATGTTAACTTTGCAGAAGTATGATTTAGAAGTGATTCACATACCTGGCAAGGAGATGTATATATCTGATACTTTGTCTAGAGCAGCTATGAAAGACCATTTTATTCCAGAAAATGAATCTGATATGTCTTACCATGTCAATTTAGTCGAGTCAAATTTGGCGATCAGTCAAGAGTACAAAAATAAATTGAAACGGGCAACCATTGATGACGAAACTCTTCAACTGTTAAAAAAATATTATTTTGAAGGATGGCCCAGTAGTAAAGATAAAATCAATTCATTAGTCAAACCATATTGGAACATGCAGGGTGAAATTCATGTTATAGGAGATTTAGTGTTCAAAGGGTCAAATTTAATTGTTCCGAAATCCATGCAAAAAGAAATATTAAATAAATTGCATGAAGGTCATCAAGGGATAAATAAGTGTCTAAGATTAGCTAGAGATTCATTATATTGGTCTAACATGTCTGCTGATATAAAAAATGCAGTGGAGCAATGTGACGTCTGTGCCAAGTTCAAGCCTTGTAATCAAAAAGAACCTTTAAAGAACTATGAAATTAGCAAATATCCTTGGCAAAGAGTCGGCATTGATCTAATGCATTTTGATAACTTAACCTATATTGTAGTAACTGATTATTACTCAAAGTACATAGAGACAGCCTTGTTAAAAAATAATAGTACAGCTCAAAATGTCATAATAAATTTGAAGTCAATATTTGCCAGACATGGGATACCTATGACATTAGTGTCAGATGGTGGTCCTCCCTTTCAGTCATCAGAATTTAAATCATTTTTATATGAATGGGACATAAACCATATAGTGACAGCTCCTTATCATTCTAACTCCAATGGTCAGGCAGAAAGTTCTGTCAAAATCATAAAAAACATATTTAAAAAATGTAAAGAAGATGGATCAGATCCTTACTTAGCTTTATTGCAGTATAGAAATACAGCTAAAAATCATATGTTGTCACCAGCTGAGTTATTAATGTCTAGAAAATTAAGAAGTAAAATACCAGTAAATTTTAACAAACTCAGACCTAAAGTTGTAACATTTAACGAATACAAGCAATCAGCTGTTAAAAATAATGAAGAGATGTCTAGATATTATGATAGGAATGCTAAATCATTGTCCATATTGTATCCAGGTGACCAGGTTTATTATAAGAAAAATCCACACAGTACTTGGGAAAAGGCTGTAATTGTAAAACGGTTAAGTAATAATAGGTCATATGTGATAAAAACTGATAATGATGTAACTTATGTAAGAAATAGGATTCATCTTATTCATAACTATAGTATCTTGAACAGTGACTTGACACAATCGTCTCCCATGCGATCTTGCTCACCACGAGGGGAAAGAAGTATGGAAGTGGCAGAGGCAAGACAGGAGACGGATACTCCAGCATCAGTAATGACTGATCACCGGGTGACTAGATCAGGACGTACTGTTATACCTCCAAAGCGTTATATAACAGAAATTTAAAATATAGTTTAGTCAACTGAATGTAATGTAGTTTTGTAGTTGTAGTTTTGTAAGCTATTTCATAAAAATGTAAACAGTCGTACTTAAACATAAACACATTAAATTTTAGTAATGACTTTAGAGACCAGTTAAAGGGATAGACTGTAATGTTTAGATGTGTAGATCATTTTATTGTTAAAACTTAGCTAACTCAAAGACTAACATAGCATGTTATAAAGATGAGTTAAACAAGAGACTGGTCATTAATGTAATTATGATGTATAACGTAAACTTAAGGAAAGGGATGTTAGGTTGGTATTAACTATTTGTATACTTTGAATTGTGTGTGTTGTCTGTGGCAGCTGACTCTCTCTTGCATTGAAGATGGCGTCGGTAACACTTATTATTGTTAGTGCTCCCACAAATATTAATCTAATAAATATATAAAAAGTCGTCAAGTGTTTCTTTCCACAACACCGGGGTTAGGACCCACGACGATTGGTTTAAAATTTAAACTTTATATATAATTTGTTACCTAGTAATTATACTAAATCTGTTTTCTTTTTGACATTTAGTGGTATATGTATTGCTGTATGTTTATTGTCAAGTTTTTTTTAATTCTGGACAATTGTCATATATTCGTTTTCATGATAGATCTACACCAACGCAACTGCATGTCATGTTCTTGCGGTTTATTTTTATAACGCCAAGATCGAAATTTGACTGTTAACTCCATCTTGCGTCGAGTAGAGGAATCAAAAAACTATAGAAAATAGAAATGCAGTTTACTCTATGCCATAGAATCCCCTTTTAAATGTCATAAATCCAAACATGGCGGCCATACCAATAGACAAACAAGTCTAGCGATGAAATGATTTGTTTACATGAGATTCACTGACAGATAATGATCTTTACCTATTCGACAACCCATGATTGTTCAGATTCAAATGAACTTCAACATGCGACGTCAAAAGTGGCATGTCGAATAAGGCCCCAGGTGAACCCAAATTACCAAATTAATCAAAACTTACTTTTTTGTTATAGAAAATAATAGATTAAAATGTCATAATCAAAATAACCGTTATTTATAAACTTGTATATATGTCGCAGTACGATAGATAAAGCCGTTATAACCCCTAGGGATATAATTATATGTTATACGAAAGCGATTCATTACTATCTTACTAGGAATATAACTATAATACGTCTTTAGTTTAGTGATATAGTTATATTACTGGATTCAGTTTAGTGAAATAATTGTAGGTAGGAGTGCGGCGGTGCGGCGGAGGTATAGTTATATCCCTAGGGATATAGTTATATGCCGTATAGTACGTATTATATCATCATCATCATAATCAGGAAAACGTAATAAAAGGTCTGTCTGGTTATTGAGCCCCCACTGTGTATAATACCGGGGAATTGACTTGCGAGTGTCGACTCACGGCCCAATCCTGCCGAGATTGACGTTTGGTTTGGCTCATTCATCGTTAATTAGTATTTACCGTCGACATTTACTTGTGCTCTGTCTCTATTTAGTTGAGTTGTGCCTGGAGAACTTCGACGTAATGACGCGATTATCGTGAAACTTGTTAGATTTGAGGCTATTAACTTATTGGTACGCGAAAGTTTTCTCTTGTTCTTTTTTGCTTTGTACTTTTTAGTAAGTATAAAGTAGTAGGCATCATTTTTTCATTATTTACATTTTGTTCGTTAATTTTGTTTGTATGCTGTATCTGTTGATCAATGTTAATTTAATACTCTTTGGGGTGAAACAACTGGCGAAAGACAGGTATTTATAATTTTTTTCACCTCAGCAGCTCGAACAAAGTAAAGTTTTTAAGTAGCAAAGTACCCTTGTTCGAGATGCTGAGGTGAAAATTTAATTGTTGGTATATCTTAAGAAAACATGAGTGAATAGAGGTAAGTGATGAAGAAGGAATACATTTTTCGGGTTCTCTAATATGTTCTCACTGCTGAGGTGAAAAGTTTTGAGAACTACACGAGATCAAAGTTATTTACATCTCGTACGCTTTTGAGTCCCTTACTACGCTCACGGCTCGCTCAATCTATCGCTTGCACGGGACTCAACTCAAAATAAGCACTCGAAGAAATATCAAACTTTGATCTCTTGTTGTACAAATAACTATTGAAGCACTCTTCTCTTTGCTGGGCCAGCCTTTTAACACAGTTTTTTTTAATAACACAATTAGTCGAAGAACACAAATTAAAATACGTATATTCATAGAAAGTAATTTAATTTGTTCTTAGAGAACCACACTCTACGAGGAATAACTAAAGATAAGTATTGACATTGTTTATATCCAAATACGAAGAAGGAATCGAGTTATGGACACAGTAAGTTTATCAGCGAATGCTGCAAGTTGTCAAGCTGCCGGCAGCGCGCTGAGTGCAGCATCCGAGTGTCCACTTTATACCGAGCGCCGTAAGCTGGGATATCCACTTAACGTCCTCCCCGTCGAGTTATGTTTGCCTTAAATCTCGGAAGCCACCTCCACGCACCGCTTCGCAGGAAAAATCTGTTCAAGCAAATGTACTCTGTTTCACGGGTACCGTTTTATTACACCTGTATACGTGCACTACCACCGAATAGTCATGAAGTACTAAGTAATAATATATGAGCATACTCTAACTATGTACTTATGCTCTGCAAAACTGATTTATTTTCCTCTACTTCAAGTTTCAGGAAAATACATTCTTATTTTGTATCCAGCGGAATTCTTACAATGACTACGAAGTTAGTGCAGGATTTTTATTTTAACTCAGTTTAAAAAAAGCATTTCTCATTCTCTGAAAGTGAGTCGTTGTTGTTCTAAAAAGTGTGCAGAAAATGATACGTTTCTGCACTAGAGCATTTTACTTTCGAAGTACATATTTTTCTTTTTTTTAAGATAAGCAATTAAAATTTTGTCTTAATTGGATTTTTTGTACAATTTCCATTTTGTTATTTAACTTCTCGTTCCATAAATAGGTAACGATACTTTTATTTAAATTTACACTTGAAAGTAATACTCAAGAAATACTATATAGGTACTACTAGTTTCTACTTACTTAGTCATATTTTTTTAATGCACATGTGCTTATTTTACTCGTACCTATTCAAAATGAAAAATAGAGTGATTACTCGTAACTCCGGTGAAAGACATTATTCCATCCCTTGGTTAACAATCTACTATTTCTGACATGACATTTATGGAATGTGTTGTTAACAATATTCCGCTATTTCATGACATTTTGCGTCGACAACATTTATGTTGTTATTGTGCAAATGTTATGCAAATAAATTTGCTCAGAAATATAGTTATGAATTTTGATTTGAATTGAAACTGTCAGCAGGAGGTTTTCAACTCATGGTTTGGTCTCTGTTGTAATACAATGGAACTTAATGCTTCAAAAGTCAAATATACAGACACAAGACCGTCTCTATAATTGGCTTTTGAAACATTAAGTTCCATATTTATAAAATTTCTAAGTTATTGACTTAAAAAAACAAGGTTTTAATATTTCATTCTATTCATGTGCTATTTTACCCAAAGTCTTTTATGTGAAGTTCTGCAATATCCTTCCTGGCCAGTAATGAAATTCTTGGACATGAATATTGAATGATATATAAAATGACGTAAGAGCATAAACTGCACGGAATTGCAGTAGTCTAGCTTATTTTCTGATAAGGATTGCAGTAGTCTAGCTTATTTCCAGATCAAGTAAATTAAATATTTTCTTCAGTCGTCACTAGATCGTCTCCCTTTTTAGTGTCCTCTCTAGTGATATTCGGCCGTATTCGAACTTTAAGAACGCGTTTGTTTGAAGAAACGTCACTTTTGACACGTTTGACAGTAACATATCTATTCCATATCGTTTCAATCTCTAGTATTTGACGTATCTTAAAATTCGAATATGGCCTATAGACATTTCAAAAGCGAGACAAAGGAAATATGTGACACTACTTCTCAAAGTTGACAAATAGGTACTAAATTAACGTTCGGGAATCCTTAACATCTCATACTGTTTTTATTAACCTAGCAATATTTATTTTTATGTGCTAAAATAGAAAAATAAATACCTACTCATATCTGTTTAAACATAAACCAATATTATAAAATGAAATGTTTTTGCCGCCTGTTACGCGACATGGCGTCTGAACTCTACGACGAACCCTCACTTTCAAACCGGGCCTACCTGATGGGCGCTACGGTGTAATAGCACTGCAAAATGAGGCGCGCGGTGTAAAAGTGTTACAGTGGCTACGGTAATAAAGGCTTACTACCGTATTCGAACTTCAAGATATTTACAAGACACGACACGTACTAGATCCATTCTAGATACGTTATAGTTTAGATTTCAACTAGTTCTCTTTTGCAGCGCAATTCGGGTAACCAATGTCACTTTTACGATAGATCGTGTTAGATATCTATTAGATGTGAATTAGATCTCTAAGTAATATCTTGTGGAAATCGTTCAAGAGTATCTCCAGAATCGCGGAAATGTCAAATTTGACAGGTTAGATCTTAAACATATCGTTATCGTATCTTGGTGATGTCTAAAAGTGTCAAAAGTGACGTTTTTGTTTGAATATATCGTTTGGATATCTAATATTTGAAGTATATTAAAGTGCGAATATGGCTATAAATTCACCCTTTAAATCTCATCTTAAATGTCTACCGGCGGTATAAATGACGTTATTTACATGACGGTTAATTTCCCAATAGGATCGTGAAGCGCGGCGCAAGTTTGCAATTTGTTTTTAATTTTGTGAAATTAATTTAGAATCTGTCGAGATTTAATAAAGGCACGGCCGGAAATGTCTTGGGATTTAATCAAAGAGCTTTGGGTAAATATAAATAAATTCTTATCTAAAATTAGTGAAGCATACGTATAGGTATGTTATTGTCATTGTTTGCAATTCATTTGTTAACGGAAAACTTAAACGCTCATTCATTAAAAGCTACTTACTTTATATTTTATGGACACAGAAAGGTAATATTTTTAACAGAGCTTACGTCCTTTCACAAGACATGCAACGGGTTAATCGAGCATGTTCTAAATTAAGCTTTAATTTTATAATTGTTCAAAAATTGGTTAAATAGTTCAAAAGGAACACATTTTTTCGGATTTTTGGAGCGATTACTTACTCGCCATTTTACGTTTAAGAGAGGTAGGTACCTTTAAGTTTTTTTTACTTTTTTGTTTTACCACTTTTTCGGCGTGATTGATTGTGTATGGTATGCCTATACCGAATTGCATAGGCGTACCAAGGCTTTCTAATGTGATCATAATCATAAATCTAAAGCTACGGATAAACAAACAAATGCACCTACAGACGACGCGCAATGGCGAAATTATAAGGTACTTTCCTACTTGACTACGCAGCCCTAAAAACGAATGACCTAGAATATAAAAAACCGGCCAAGTGCGAGTCGGACTCGCGCACGGAGGGTTCCGCACCATCAACAAAAAATAGAGCAAAACAAGCAAAAAAACGGTTACACATCCAAGTACTGACCCCGCCCGACGTTGCTTAACTTCGGTCAAAAATCACGTTTGTTGTATGGGAGCCCCACTTAAATCTTTATTTTATTCTGTTTTTAGTATTTGTTGTTATAGCGGCAACAGAAATACATCATCTGTGAAAATTTCAACTGTCTAGCTATCACGGTTCGTGAGATACAGCCTGGTGACAGACGGACGGACGGACGGACGGACGGACAGCGGAGTCTTAGTAATAGGGTCCCGTTTTTACCCTTTGGGTACGGAACCCTAAAATGCAGGTGATTCACACTTTGATGCATTCCACATTTAACGCAAAATGTTTGGGGAATGGCGTGGCGTGGCTGTCTCGCGGCAGTTTTGGGATTCCAGTATCAAGCCCAATAATATAGTAAAAGATGGTGCTGGTTTTCGTATCTGAACTATGTTGAAACTAATTCTGTCTGGAAAACTGATAGCCGATATGGGCCAAGCCAATTTGAATAGGTAGTCTTCAAAGTTACCGTTGTGTTCAGAGATATCTCCTATGAAACGTTCCACTTCTATCAAAATAGAATATGAAATTTCAAAAAATATTTTGCCCTAATAAAGCGAAAATACCTATTACTGTATTTAGCCGGGTTGTATTTTATGTAAGTGGATCGAGCTCGGCACGTGAGCACCCTTTAACTTACACCGCCTTAAATGAAACGAACGCCAAGATATCGTCTGTTCAAAAGACAATTTATGTAGCAGCAATTAAAAGGGGCTAGATCTTCTTAAATTGCTGGAACTTCGTAATTGTATTCCGTCCTTAATAAGGAGTACCGTCTTACCTCGTAAATATAAAGCGTTTAATCTCGTTTAATTTTCTTGTTTACAAAGACTGCCAAAGACGTAGGACTCTTGACATCAGACGTAAACAACGCTCTTAATTATTGCTACAGCAAGATAAAATAGGGACTTGGTTAGCAGTATTGTCCTGTACTTAACTATACTTAAACAACATTGGGTCAACAATGTTTTGTCACAGGACTTGATGAGATGAAATTCTTGTTTTAGAAACAAGATGGCTTTCACCGCCGGCGGCGGTGCGGCGACGTAAGCATACATAATTCGCTGATGGTTTACGTTCGATTTTGCGCGAGTGCAGAATGGTTAAGGTGCAGTGTTAGAGTATCGCTAGTTCGAAACGTCAGGAATTCTCGGGAGGTATTTTAAATTCATCATACGAAATATAATCCGTTTCTATAGTTTTATTCAATGAACACAACTTTATGAACGTGTATGCATTAAAATTATTCGCTTACTGTTAAGATAATATTTTAAAACCCACTTTTTATGTGCCCATTTAACAAAAAACAATGTATTGTTCTGTGTCCATGATTCAAGAGAGCAACTCGCCATCTGCGTGAAGTGTCACTCCACTGCATTGAAGTGTTACCGAGCCGACCCTCGTCGTTCCGTGCGTACTAGCCATAAAGCGTGACAACTTGATTTGATTTGTCGCACGCGATCGTTGCATGCTTCTATTATAGTGGCATATGGGTAGAAAGAGATAGGTACGTCTACGGCGACGGGCGGCCAGACTAGCGTCTAGGGACGGTGCTCCAACCGTGAAATTGTTAGGTTTCATCTAGAACAGTCTACCGTTAAATTATAAACGGTTAAGATTTGAAGCAGCAAAATATTGCATGGGAATAAATTATATGAGCGTAAATTGTATGCCATGCATACCTACCACAGGCACAATACATATGGACATGACAATACGAGCCAAAGCACGCGTCTTCGTGAATGAAACGATCTATATTTAAGTAATTTGTTTGTAGCATACCTACAGTTTAATCCTCATTCCTCATGCCGGCATTCAGACAGACCACTAATTTTTAACTAGTAGCAGCTGCTAAATTAGTGGTCTGTTCTAGAATAGTGACTTATTTTAAAATATATTTTTCACCTCAGCAGCTCGAACAAGGGTACTTTGCTACTTAAAAACAGTGAGCAAAATCGCATTTTGCTCACTGAGTTGGACAAAATGAGCAAAATGCGATTTTGCTCACTGTTTTTAAGTAGCAAAGTACCCTTGTTCGAGCTGCTGAGGTGAAAATTTAATTTTTGGTATATCTTAAGAAAACATGAGTGAATAGAGGTAAGTGATGAAGAAGGAATACATTTTTCGGGTTCTCTAATATGTTCTCACTGCTGAGGTGAAAAATGTTGTGTACTACACGAGATCAAAGTTATTTACATCTCGTGCGCTTTTGAGTCCCTTACTACGCTCAAGATTCTAAATTAGATTCACTCGCTACGCTCGTGAATCTATTATAGAATCTTTCGCTTGCATGGGACTCAAAATAAGCACTCGAAGAAATATCAAACTTTAATCTCTTGTTGTACAAATAACTATTTCAAGTGCCAATAATACAACCATGGTAAAATGTATAATGGGTATGCAAATATTTTTGATTTAATTTTACGAGGTAAGGGGAAAGGAAAATGAGGACTAAGTTTGTATCGAAAGACGATTTCGCGCCGGTCGTCTACTTTTGTCGTAACAGACTTCGTTTCTTCTTAATTAGGGCGGGCAGTATCAACTTACAAATTTCCACTCAACGTAATTTTAATATAATTAAATTAAAAAACAAAATTAAATAATTATTTTATATATATCAAAACCAATTTTTTAAACATGCAGATTACGTCTGCGAGCGATATTCCAAATTTTATACTAAAGGAAAAAATGGAAAAATTACGCTTCCGGCAGGACTTGAACCCGCAACCTCCGCAATCCGTGTGTTAGCTCTGCCAATTGAGCTACGGAAGCCTACCAGAATCTTGCGAATTTTTCCATTCCTTCGCTCATGCATACACGCCTTTTGGGGTGGCGTATAGCGACATCTACCGAGAGACGATTACATCTTTTTAACGGCACCGCAATTTTCAATTGGCAGAGCTAACGCACGGATTGCGGAGGTTGCGGGTTCAAGTCCTGCCGGAAGCGTAATTTTTCCATTTTTTCCTTTAATATAAAATTAGTATATATCAGTCAAATTTGTAGACCTTTTTATTTACTACTGTCACCGTTCCAAGAGATTTAAGCATGTCCTTTGTGGCCGTTTTATTGTTTGTTGGGAAAGTTTTCAGATAATTCACATAGCGAGCAGGTAGGCCACTTTCAATCGCGCCGAGAATGATTACCTAGAAATATACAAGTGCAGTTAAATATTATATAAATTGGGCATTGGGCGTTGCCCACAGTTTCCATGCTAAGGCAATGCTGATTGGAATAACACCTTTTTACTTTGAATTTCTCCACAGATAACATTTCGAGCATACATTTTGAGAAACTCATTAGTAAATATGTATGAGCCGTCGTTACGACAACCTCCGGATTAGAAGCCGCATGCCAAGTTGATATTAGAGCTAGTATCAGGTGAACTCTTCGGCTCAGGCACGGACTGAAAAAAGTTAACTTGATACAAGCTCATCTTTACCATACCTTCATATATGTGTCAGACGGGCGCCTGTTGTAGGGGAGAACTTGTCCTGGGCTGGGCTTCGCAGGGTTGTGGGTTAGGATGTAAGTACGGGCAACTATCTCATACCCGTCACTTCTCGCCACCGTCACGTTCTTAGCAAAGTAGTACTTGCGATCCACACCTTCTTGCCTGTACATAGGTAATATTTATCATTAATCCTCTTCCAGAGTGTTCCTAACTTTCATGTACAGTGCATTGGTATTACTGTAATGCTGTGACACTTATTTGAGTAATAAATAAATTAAGTAAAAAAGTGTATGAATTTAGTTGTAATAAGTACGATACGTAGGCAATATGTTTTAATCGTCTGGAACGTAGACGGAAAAAATGTATAGGCGAGGTTGCGGAACCCGGGACAGCTTGGACTAACCGCTTATGTAGGTACCATATGTTCTTGTGAATAAATGATAATTCAATTCAATTCAATTCTAAAAAATAAATAAGTATTTTCTCAAAAAAATATTTATATACAAGCTTGTATCGCTGAAAGTACTTTTCTTTTAACATGCAACTATTTACTCATCGAGTCAATTCTAACGAGCCCAAACACAATAAGTTTTATCACAGAGTTCCTATGGCCACCACCTATGTCAATCATCAGATGAGCTCTATTGTACCATAATATTCCAGAGTAGAGTCGCGAGAGCTGCGTTCTCGGAGGTAGAAGTGGAAACGTAAGATCAAGAAGAGGAAGTCAACTTTCGTTACAGTTTGATTCGTTGTTACAGTTTTTAAATATTATAATCACAGGTTACTTGTCTATATACTCCATTTTGTCGGTATCAATAAGCCAGAGATCGCCCCAGACAGTGTGGTTTGTGTCCGGTACTATGGTCGCCACGGCTCCGTTCCACATCTGGACCTGCATGCCGAAATCCAGTCTAAAGTCCTGCGAAATAAAAAACTCATCCTGTAACGGCAGATTTTCTACCGGTTGACACATTCTCAATTCGATTAGCAGCGCAATAACAACATTATATTAATACGTTTTGAGCATTTTATGCAAACTTTAATCGCATTTGTATTACATAGTATAAAAATCAGACAGACGGATAGAAACTATTCAGATTGTCGTTTTCAACTAATATTTACGTACTTACCTGTATGATTATTATAACATCTATGTTAAAAACTAAAACATCATAGGTACTTGCTAGTGTAATAATACCTACTTGTATGATTATTATAACGTCTATGTTTAACGTTAACGTTTTATTAACGTAAATTTCATACTTGCTAGTGTAATAATTGTTTTCACTTCTCATTCTCAAAAAGTGCACCTTTATGTCGTGCGTAGACGACATAAAATCGCATTTTATGCTCTAGAGCATAAAAGTAAAATCTTCTTCTAAGACTAAGGTAATCGGTCTCAATAGCCAAACAGTCAAAAGTCAAAACATATTGCACAATTTTACTGAGCAATAAAATTGTGTAGATGACAAAACTTGTTATATTATTTTATTTTTGCTACAATTTATTAGAAATCCGTGTTTTCTGTCATTAAATTTAGTAAATCATATAAAATAGGAGTCGATTATCGTTCAAAAATGCTCCGAAATGTTTGACTTGGCAGAAAACCAAGAGTCTGAGACTCTGATCACATGTTGAAAATAAAAAAAAAAATAATTAAAAAGTTAGTTGGCGGGAAAATAATTGGTTACGTATTATGTTCTTTCGCTTTACGACAATTTCGTGGTGTAAATTGCCGTGAAAAATATAATTATTTTACTCGCAATCGAAGTGAAAAGCAGAGTGTACAACAAGGGCATAAATGTCCATTTTTACCCTCGTCTACTATTTTAGTCTTCGCTTCGCTCAGACCAAAAAATTGCCTCGGGTAAAAAATGGGTCACTTTATGCCCTTGTTGTACAATCTACTATTTGTTATTCCTTACCGGCAATTTGGCGGGACCATAATACACGGCCGAAGGATTCTTAATGTGAATTCTATTACTAAGCAGGTTGCTGCCGTACGCAAAATAGAAAAATACCTCCATTCCTGTTGCCTGACACATGTGAATATGAATTAAAAATATGTCTCGTTTTATGGTATTTGATTTATAGCACGTAATAATTTTATAGTGAGAGTAAGACAAATCAATTTTATACATATTAAACTAAAGCCTGTGGTTCACGGTTATCACTGTTATCAGACAGCGATCTAAAACTCAATTAGAGTCTGTGCGGAAAGAGAAGAGTCGTAGAATGTATGGGGCCCGATACATTCCACGACTCTTCTGTTTCCGAACAGAGTCTATAAAGGACATTTTATTCGATGTCATAACCTTTAAAATTTAACATAGGTTATTAAAACTCAAGGGTGAATTTTACATTTTACATAGCGCCAAGCATTAGGCACCTAGTTTCAAGCAGTTTACGCCCTGGATTATATGTTGACTGAATAGGGATGACGACACATGTTGAATTTTATAACAAAATCTAGTAAAATAGATATAAAATGAGCAATAAATCACAATATTGTGGAAATTAAAAAAAAAATGGAAATAGTACAAAAATACAGCATCTGAAAGTTTCTAAATGTAAGTTTTTTTTAACTTCCAAAAACGAAATAAGTAAGGATACCATTCGATTCCTCACATTTTACCCAAAAAAAGATTGTAAGTATAGCAACTATATACATAAACGCAATATTTCATCGGCAAAAACGCAATTTTCTTGTTTTGTTCATACTTCAAGATGCGCTCTCAGTGACCTCTTGACGTCACGTTCACGTAGCGATTTGTTCGGGGCGTTTCGGGAGTTAAGTACGACTGTCGGACTTTGACTGTCATTTCTGACTTTTGTATTGCTTTAATGCAATGGGTCCCATAGAGACATTTGATCCTAAAAACAAACCTGATTGATTGATACCATAAATGAAAATTTGTCATGTAGCCTATTTGTAGGTACTTGATCTCTATTAATTACATAATACCGTCTGGTATACCTACGGTGGTTTGATGTTTTATAACAATTTTCTTACAATTGTATTGATATTGTTGCTAAGCTTACTTTGTCGAAACGATTCATATACTACGCACATTTACGTCGACTCAAAATACCTACATAAAGTACTTACTATTAGCCCTTTTGAACAGCGGCTCACACGCTGCAAACGAGCTGTAAAAATGGCCGTGTATTGTGTAACCGACCTTATGTAATAAAATGTCAATAACACATTAAAAAGTTATCGCATTTGTATAAACATTACATCGGTATTTTAATGGATTCGGTATTTTAGGAAAGGCTCCTTGTTTAATTTAATCTCCTTGTTCCTTGTTAAATTTATCCACAGTGGATGCAGTAGATAATTTCTTTTTGTGCTTTAAGTAAGTAGTCATTTACTCTTATAAACTAGACATGATGGGTCGGATTAAATTTAAAATTAATTACTAACATATTTCATTTTAATATGCTAATTACAGAAAAACGATCAGATACCACGACCGCAAAGTTGATGCGACAAACAGCAATTTACGCGTAGGTTGTTTAATTAATAACGCAATCTAAATTTGAAAATTAATATTAATGTAATCAAACAAACTAAACTGACAATTATTAATTTGTCTCCAGTAGATTTCCCAACAGCCATCCATACCTACGTGACATAAAATTCTTTGGTTCAGTTAGTACTTACCATCTCATGTTTTAAGCCAAAAGCTATTTAGGTTTCATTTTTATTACAATGTCTTATAGGTAAGTACCTACTAACTACTTTTATATAAACAAAAGGAGAAAAAAAGAAACTAAACGTTAAAATTAAAACTAAAATAAAACAAATCTTAAACAAAACTTATAAGTAAAAAATGCTCCCCAGGTCACCTTCATGCGATATGGTGCCCAGAAGGCTGGCAGCGTTACCTTTTTGGATGGCCAGGCTTATCCTCTGTCCGAGGTAGCTGCCAGCCCTCCGGTCACCTGAGGTGTCAATGAGGCGCTGGGATATTTCCTTAAAGAAGCTTTTTGCGCTAGGCCCCCACGGACCCAGTACCTACTTATATTACATACAATATATCTAAATATTTTAATTATATAAATGCGTGTGTCCTGACTGACTGACTCATCAACACAGAGCCGAAACTTTAAAAGCTAGCAATTTGAAATTTGCACATCAGGCTACTTATAGCAGAGATTTTGAGTTCAACCCCTAAGGGAGTTGAAATGTTTGGGGGGTAGGAAGTCGCAGCTAGTTTAGGTTTACCTACCCGTAATCTCAAATTATGAAATGCTACTTTAATTATTGTAATTTTTTATGAGTTCTATATTTTGTTGACGTGTTTAGTACCTATGTGCTCCCTGTACCGAGCTACCTTATTGGTCAACTGCAAAGTCAGATTGCGGTTCAGCAATACTCAGACTCAGCTACACAGTCTTTTGATGCGCAACCCAGCGAGAATTTGGCATCAATTATCCGACATTCGGACACATGCCTTTGAGGATAAGATGTTGAAATGTATGTGAAATGTTGTACACCATGATCGGTGTAGAGAGAGGAAATAGCAGTTTATTGAAGATGACATTTATGCAGATAAGTAGTGTTAGTAGCCGGAGATAAATATTGCGATTCGGGAAACGTGAGCAGAATCAACCCTACACATTCAGTAAACGATAAGCTACTGTTTCGTGCCAATATTAGTGTTAGTTATTTTTTTTATGTGTTCGAAATTCATCATTCTGTATCACTCAATAATCACCTGTCACTTGTCACAAAGGTCGCATAAATGTAGCCACATTGTTGCCATATGGCAGCGTCGTTGCCCTCTGACACTTTCTGAAATCAAATAAGCTTTTACCTAGAGAACAACAATTTAAATATAAAATGTAGAATCCTTCGATATGTTGATCAAAACGATGAGCAAAACGGTAGGTAACAATAACTTGGTAAAGTCTATTTTTTTATTCGGTAGACTAAAATGACATTTCATAGTATGAAATGACATTTTATGTTCAGACTATGAACTGTCATTTCAGTCTACCGAATAAAAAAATAGACTTTTAAACGGTCTTTAAGTAAAGACTTTGTCGAATTGGCACATGACAAAAGTGCCATGTGTCATGTCCATTAAGCGATAGCGGGCCGATACGTGCTATGGCCACTTCAGCGTGAACCTAACGCCTCTAGATTTATGACTGCGACGTGAAGGTACAGTCAATAAATCTAGATCGCCACCGGTTTCACGGCCTGCACAGACTGCAGGTGTGTGGAAGGTCAAAAATTAAGCGCGGCTCGATATCAATTTATTCCTGCATTATCAAATAAGTAACTCCAACAAACAACGAAACAGCGTAATATATGTATTATATAAGGTATACCCGGATAAGACCGGACTATTTATTTTTCGGCGTCACAAAAACATAGTTACTTAATTCCCACTAACAAACCTGCTTAGAATGTTTCATGTAAATGTTAAAAAGCAAAATAATCTTGTATTATTATTTGACCAAATGCCCGTAAATAATATTCATTTCGATACAGTTTAGTCAACTATAATATTCATTTCGATACAGTTTCGTCAACTATAATGAAATTGACCAATCAAAAGCTGTCTAAAAATTGAATTTAGTGCGGAGCAAGTACCAGGGCCTCATGAGTTACGAGAAGGTGTCGTTGACCAACAGGCCGGGGGGCGCGGGGCACGGGGGCCGGGTCGCATACGAGTATGAAGGTATCGCGGCTGCTCGCGCATCTTAGCTATATACTTTTGGTTTTTTTACCTACATATATGATTCTTCTACTAGTTTTAAGTATTTTTTTTTGTTGACTCGTAGAAAAAGTATTGTATACAATAGTGATATAATCAAGCTTTTCAATCTCGTACCTTACTTAGGCAACTCAGCAAGCTTCGTTGCCTAAACACGGTACTCGACTGAAAAGCTCTCCATTATATCACGATTGTACAAAATACTATTAGGAGTAATCTACGTATTACACTCAAAGTTGAATTACATTTTTTTCAAGACTCCAAACCGAAAAATCTTCTTGGTCGAAGATCGGACTAATAGCTAATTTCAACTCTGAAGCATGGAGAAAAAGTTGAAAAGGTCCGGTCTTTTTCATTAATAATTAACTTTTTCACGCCTTCGTAACACACGACTGAACCGTTACTACATTAAAAAAACTATTTTGGTGGCAATTGCGATCATACGATCTTGTCCTCCATCCGATTTTACCCGGGTATACTAAAGAGTCACTACTGTTCTCCCTATAGATCGCGAGCTGTAAACCTCACAGTACGTCATAAGAAAACATCCGAATACAGAAACGACAAAAAAATTACATAAACCTGCTCGCAAATATTTCACGACTTTGCTGAGAACTGCAACCTGTAGATGATAACAGCCGGATAGGTACGATTTTTCCAAAACTGTAATGGAGACGTTTCGCTTGCGCTTCACGCTCGCTCGGTCAACTATATTTGTATCCAATTATAGCATTTATACGTTAGCATAATTTTCTAGTTAAATTAATAGGCAACTGTCATCTTTAGAACATGAATTTACCTACAAAGACACTATTATTAGTGCTGTCGTTTGATTAACAGTAAGCGGTTTAATGATATTCATACACGCCTGCTCTCGGCTCGCATTCACAAGCGCTTTAAGACCCGTTCATATTATTTGCACTTGAGATGTGTTACAACATGAACGATACGAGAGCAATTTTTGCTTGCCGCGTGCCAGACAAAGGAGAAAAGGATCAGATCCCTTTGTAGTTTAACGAGCTGATGAAGTCCATACGTCCCGCGCACCTATTTCCTGTCCCGTCTGCGATTGCACCCGTTTGTATCAATGTACTACGTACTCTTATTATTTGCTCGAGAGATACCTACCGTACTTCAAACGAATAGAAGCGCTATTGGATTCGTTTCGCGTCGGAAAATATGTAGCAAAATAAAAAGGCTGTAACTTTTTTAAATCCTTTTGAAAACTAATCTAAGTTCGCACTGGCATCACCAAAGCCGGCTTTAATCTAATCTAAAGAAACCTAAAAAAGCCTTCTACCTCTTAAATGTGGGCTAGACTATCAGCAGCTATCTCCCATTCGTACTTCAGCGAACTAAAATTGCCTTGTAGCTCTATCTCGCTTCCACCAGTGATATTTTGTAAGAGTAAATAAGGGATAGTTCGGGATCGTGGATAGGCTTAATAGCATGGCATCGCGCTGGCCAGATGAAATCGCGGCGGGTTCACGCTGCGCGCCCATTAGATGGGCAATTTGTTTCGCTACTGCCGGGCAAAGCCTTTAATCTCACGTCGCACTTCGCTGCCCTGCTCGAGTGCTCGCCCACGCATCCCATCACCGTTATTTGCGTTTCCAATGTAAATTCCAAATATAAATAAGTGATGATTGGCAATTATACACAAGTGAGCAGGGATTTTTCTGCAGGTTTTGAATCATGCGAGTGACGTTGATTATTGAATCTACGAACGAATCCGAAGCTAAATGAAATTGCAAGTGTTGGGACCGACAAATGGCTCAAACTTTTTGTTCATTCAGTCACAATCATAAATTGCTCTGTGCATATTTCATCGCTCACAAAGCTCAAACAAAAAGAATACTGAGAGTCGACAATTATTACCAGTACTGTATATTAAGCTTTGTTGGAATGGAAGTGGCCATCCGTCTAAGATATAAAAGCAATTTGAAATGAAATGGGTTGAGTTCGGTATAGATTTTGTTAAATTCAGGTACTTATTCGAGTTTGAATCTAGATTTGATGATATTTTATGATATCTGGTGAAAATTGAATCATGAGCGTTTTAACCTTTTCGACGCAGTGTCAAACACAAAAGCTGTCACGCTGACGCCACGTCACTTCACCGAAGTGTCAAAACTGAAATTGAACTTTATGCATATGCACGTAGGTCTATGTTGCTTTGTGGTCTGTGACCGATCAATCGGTCTTTGGCGTTGAACCTACGGTGCGGATATATCGGTCATTGGCGTCCAAAAGGTTAAAGGTTTCGTTCCAATATGGTAAAAAAAGACCTACCTATTTAAGCCGCAACTCTGATTGTCTGCCACTCACTTTGCTAAATATTTTGGTAACTTTACTTACGATATCGATTCGAAATATCGAACTGAGCCCGTACCATGAGTCATTGACAGTGTCAAAACTGACATAAACGCTTTCGAGAACGTAATTTACTTTCTATACATCTCGCTTGCCCTAATATGCGAGTACGACCGAGATGCATAGAAAGTAAATTACGTTCTCTCGATGGCGTTTATGTCAGTGTCAAACTGGTGGTAGTGGTACTGTTATGAAAAAGGCTAACCTAACGGTAAAATGTAGGTAGTACTTAATCTAGAAATGTTTAGTTTAATAGTTACCTAAATATTACAGTAAATGGCGCTGTATCACCGGCAACTTTACGCTATTAAATTTTTTAGGTAGTTACCTACCTAAAGTTGACAGCCCCTTCTTATAAGGTACCTAGGTAATGCCAGTAAATTTTATAGTCAAGTGAATTGTTTCAATACAATTAGTATGTACCGTAAAACGGGGTGAGTAGGTTTCGCAGGGAGAGGTGGGTTATGAATGGGGAGAGAAGGTTTGAGAGGGGGGTGAGAAGGGATTTTAAGGCTACTGCTACAAAAGTAATGTATTCCAATTTAAAATGGAGCTATAGTAATACGCATAAAAAAATCGATCCAACAATCTTTTAAATCACCTTTGTATGAAAACCCGGCCCACTCACCCCAAATACGAGGCACTACGGGGTGAGGTGGGTTTTCCTCTTTATCGTCAAAGTTATGAAATGGAACTACCCAAAATAAAATAAAAACTAAAATACAAACGTCCGGAACACTTATTATATACACCATTCAGTTTTCATATGCAAAAATAAAATGTTATCGAGGTTTGAATTTCAGTTTTGACCCTACTCACCCCATTTTACGGTACAGCAGAGTTATAGCACTTAACTGTTTTTTTAAATACATGAAAAAATAATTCGCTTCGAACCAATTTATTAAAAGAGAAACCAATTAATCAGATGAACGCAAGTTAATACCCAAACGGAAAACTGGTGTAGCGAGACTAGCGAGGCACATTACCGTTATTATCACCACAATCCAATCAAATGACTTCAAGAGAACAATTTTAAGTGTCACTACAAGATCCATATTAACTATTCGTACCCAGAGACCTCACTTAAATTGGATTATCTCCAACTAGGCTTTGGTAAGCGTTAAATATAAATAAACGCCCAGGTCAGTGCATTCGCCTGAGGGCATTCTCTTGCACCCGATCGCGATTGTGCGGCAAAATCGATGTGCCACTAAAATCAACTTAGGTTTACGCCGACATAAAATAATTTATTCTATTTTATTTCTTAATACTTAATAGCCGAACTGATTTTTAATGCAATAAATACTTGTTACGCCGTGGTTACGCATGAGAAGTAATTAATCTTTCAATATTGATAGTGTATCATGTATTTAAATGCATTCTGTTTACCAACTTGCAGATTTATAAATATAAATGAGCAGCTACAGCCAAGGTATTAAATTTCGGCACGGCCAACGTGCCAAAAATATGTATACACAACTTTATTGCCCATACATTAAGGTAACTTGAGTGTACATTTCAGAAAGCATGTCTACAAACATTAGATAATATTTTCATCTGACTACAGCAAAGCCAAAACGAAGGGATTATGAATTTAATAGTCTGCTCTGGTCTTTTGCAACAGCAATAAGAAGAGTTTGTAAGTAACTTAACTTTGTAATACAGACTGATAAAATCGTGACGTCAAACAAATCTGAAGCTGCTTAAATTCATTTATTTTAACTAAATTTGCTAGTCTCACGAATTGGCAGAATGATGTCATTAAAAGAACGGCTAAGGATTGAACACTAAAATGTTTTATCACCGTATAAACTTAAACTGTTTTCATCCATTCAAGAACGATGGCTATTTATCAAAATAATTTGCAGAAGCGGTGGTGGCCGAGTGGATAAATGACGTCCGACTTTCAATCTGGAGGTCGCGGGTTCAAATCCTGGCTCGTACCAATGAGTTTTTCGGAACTTATGTACGAAATATCATTTGATACTTACCGCTAGCTTTTCGGTGAAGGAAAACATCGTAAGGAAACCTGCATACATCTGCGAAGAAATTCAAAGGTGTATGTGAAGTCCCCAATCCGCATTGGGCTAGCGTGGGGACTATAACCCAAGCCCTCTCGCGCATGAGAGGAAGCCTGGGCCCAGCAGTGGGACGTATATAGGCTCACATTATTTAATTTGCAGAATCGTCCGGCAGTATCACAGAATGACAAATATTATGTTGTGCTCAGAGCGAGCAATTTATAAAACAAACTGATGAAGCGAAACTTTATGAACTGTATTTTTATGTAAATATATCAGTTTAGTCGTTTAAAATATGGCGACAAGGAACAATAACGGTAAAGTGGCCGAGGATACAGTGCCCGTCATTATTCTTGAGTTAAGTTCAGCTGGCACCAACTTCCTCTGCAAGAACTTTAACTGAGAAGTGATATAGGTACAGTCGGCAGCAGAAGTTGCCAGGGCCAGGTGTTCAAAATGATCTTGACGCGACTTTATTGTTAAGAGAATAAGAGCGTGTCAAGCTAATTTTGAACACCTCGCCCGCCTAGCAACTTCTGCTGCGGACTGTAGTAGGTACTATACCTACCTCGTTTACCTACTTGGAATTTTGTAAATACCTTCGTAGGCTCGTAGACTGTGACGATCTGTAGAAACAGGTCTGCCAAACGAATAACTATAATAAATCAAAACAATTACGAATTTGACTATGACTACATGGATGAAATGACAAGCAAAGTAAGTACCTATCAATTTTTGTTTGAGCATTTCATTTGAATAATTATCTTAAACTTTAGGTACCTAACCTACATTTTCTTCTGAAAGGCAATCACAAATCACAACAACTTCTGTTTATTACTTTGTTTGAATTTGGATAATTTCTTTGCGAATTTCACACAGCCAAACTTCCCGAAGATCATTAAGGTATTAGAGAAAATCATCATCTCATCTTCCTCGCGTTGTCCTGGCATTTTTGCCACGGCTCATGGGAGCCTGGGGTCCGCTTGGCAACTAATCCCAGTAATTGGCGTGGGCACTAGTTTTACGAAAGCGACTGCCATCTGACCTTCCAGGGGGTAAACTAGGCCCGTATTGGGATTAGTCCGGTTTTCTCAGGATGTTTTCCTTCACCGAAAAGCGACTGGTAAATATCAAATGCTATTTCGTACATAAGTTCCGAAAAACTCATTGGTACGAGCCGGGGTTCGAACCGCGACCTCCGGATTGCAAGTCGCACGCTCTTACCGCTAGGCCACCAGCGCTTCCTAAGGCTTCTTAAGGTATTAGAGAAAATATGAAAATGTTAATCCTTTGCCGAGTTTGGCTTTTGGTGATAGCTACACGTCCGATGTTTAAAACTCCCAAGTCCCAATTAAAGAGTTTTAACGATCTACGTACATATTAAATAAGGAAAGAAAATGACGCTTTAATCAGGATTTGTTTAATTGTTATGTTGGCGTCCGAGGCGGGACGAGTTCGGGTCGGGCGGGATTTGAATATTTGCCGTGCCCGCATGTAGTTTAAATTGCGTTTCCTTTGAGAGGGGCACAAAAGACGTCAGCGGCGTGGATGCGAGGAACTTCAGCCAGGCGAAGGCCGCGCCAGCAGTCTTTTTCAGTGCACAAGTTTCCAAGCGGCACAGCGGCTGACGACAATCAAAAGCGTCAAAGTAGGCTGCCGACTTGAGGAAATTGTATTTGAATGCACAGGTTCTGCCGCTTCTAGTTAGCCCATTGTTATATATCTTCGATGTATATTGGATACTGGATATGGGTCATTCTCTCATTTCGTGCAAATCGGTGAGATTCTCTCGATTTGTAATTTTTCTTTTAAATGGTAAACTTTTGGGTTTCGTCAATTTGTGGATTCATTTATTAACATTTTTCTGCTAACCTGCCTACCTTTGTAACCTTATTACTTTTCATTTAATAAGGCTACTGGTAATGAACTACGCGCTGGTAATGAAATCGGCCGAGATGGTAATTTTATCTGTGGACGGTAATGAAACAAACTTATGAAATCGAACATAAAAAAACTGTATTTCAAGAAAATTAACACCAATTAAAATCGACAATATTAAAAACATGTGTCTTAAGCACTGTGGAGATGATCAAACCGACTTAACATACACTTGAGGTTGACAATCTCAACTTATAATGTTCAAGCTAGATGGTACATTTACCATTTACTTATCATCATTATAAGTCGAGATTGTCAACCCCAAGTGTTTGTTAAGTCGGTTTGAACATCTGCGCACCATATCACATAAAACGTAGTTTACAAATTTTCAAAAATTAGCATAGACAAAATATATTTAAATCATTCGCGTTTTGTACCTATGTAATTTATTTTTATCGTTTTAACCCTATAGTGTGGGGTGTCGTTGGATAGGTCTTTAAAAATAAATAGGAGTTTGCAAACAACATTTTTTGATAAAGTGAATCATTTCGGAAATAATAATTTAGAAAGAACAAAAAACGGTTATTCCTTCTAACTTTTGAAAAATCGATCCAAAAATATGAAAAAAAAAAATCATAAAAATAGTGCTTAATAAACTCATTCAAACAAAATTAAAGCAAACTTGATAAGTTAAGCCGTTTATGAGTTATCGCTAAAAGTCTTCCCTTCTTATTTTATTTAAAAGCCTGGCAACCCTTATTTGTGATCGGATTTTCGCAAGCAACCCTATAACCACATAATAGTGACCGGGAAAAGATAGGCAACCTAGTTGATTTATATTGTACAAGTTGTATACTTTCCATTGGAACTTATTTTGTTTGTCAGACAGATCGGTGAAATTTGAAAAAAAAAATTTTTTTTCAAAAAATAATTAAAAATAGTCTTGACCATATTTCTTTAAGCAACCCTATTTATTTATGTTCAGGAACATATTTTCTTTCATAATATGTAAGTTTCATCCGTCAGACATATCGGTGAAGGTCGACCATCTTAGACTACAAAGGCTCCCCTATTATCATATACAGTTTTAAATGTTTATAACAGCGTAGTATTTATAATTACTAAGCCTCTTTTCATTAAATACACTGCCTCGAATATATACCTTCTTAAGTCATTCATTACCTTCCCCAGTAAAATTGGAAGGAAAAGAAGTGAATGAAACCGATATGAATGAAGTTTTGGAAGTTTTTGTCGCCTACATCAGTTGGCATCAGACCTTAATTTTGCAGAATAAACCATCTGAAAGGCGACACTAAAACACTTCATTACGTATAATTATAATAATGTACACTTGCTACTTACTGTATAAATCACGCGATGGCGATGAAGACTATCGAGAACCACACTCCTTCCCGACCCGAGAGATCGTATATATTTTCGCTAACAGTGGCACACGGGCATCCGCTACGAGATCATGCGGCCAACTGACTGACGAACAATGTGTTGCATCGGCGGTAGGCGCTATATACCCTCGCTATGTAGCAAAATATAGCTAATCTATTTCTCGCGTCGGTAATGAAGAAATTACTTGAACCATACACTTATAAGGCTGTATAGTTTTTATTATTTATTTCTAGCTTCTAATATTATACGATTTAAAACATAACTAAATAAGTCATTTATTGCACAAACAACGAATTTTCTATTTGTAGTATCTTAAGGTTAAAATGTAGGTCAAAGTTATATCTTCACGCGTTACATATAGAGATGAATGAAAACATTGGGTGTTAATTGTATATATAAAGAAAATACTAACTTTTTTAGAATTGTTCATTGGAGATACATATACTTTAGGCCCTATGTTACAACCTTGCATTAACAGATATTCGAAAACGCCACCACATTTTTGGTAAATTTCCGAAAACACCGATTTGCACGAAATGCGAGAACGACCCATATAGGGAACAGATTCTTTTGTGTAATCAAATATTAGTATGGCTTTCGCTATCGTCACTTGTCTTTTATTGAAATAGGGTTTAGACAGGACATAAAAACGATATCTGAATTTGCGTGTTATTTTCAGTCGGACTTGTCCGTACATATACTAGCGCGAGCGAGACGCATGTATGAATGATAACTAACTGACGTCATTCAAATATCGTTTTGATGTTAGGTACACATTCGAATTGGCCTGTTAGTTTAAACTGAAGCTCTCTCGGAAACCATATTCGGTTTCAAAAAAGTAAAGTTTCTAACGAATGGTTGTGATCCGACTACCTATTAAGTATCTACACCCACCTAAAAGTTATTTCCTGGATTTAATCACGTAATATGTGTTATTTAAATCCTCGATATTCCTATATTCATTCGTTAAATAGAAAAATAATTGGGTAAGTAGTTAATAAGTTTATGCTTTGTTTACTGTAGTAGGTAGGTATATATATTATTCTTAAATTGTTAAACAAGTAAAAAATCGCAAAAAGGTTCGTACACTTTCGCAAAAGAACTAAAAACGGATGCGGAGATCTATAGTAAAAACTAAGTTTCCTTGTAGAAACCGCAAAGCGAAGTATCGGAAGTTAAAAAGCGGCAGAGGCGAGTATTTCCAATGAAAACTTTAACCGCCATTCTGGAATGACGGAGCTTCGAACTTGACGTAGCTATATAGCTACTCTATAATATTGTTAGACGCTAAGTGGTTTTACACCGAACACATCCCCCGTCGACAATTATAATAATAGCAATAGGGGGACAGGAATTAGTGGTTCTGGCCTCGAATGTCCAATTCCTTAAATGTCCATTTTCCTCGAATGTCTAATTTCCCGAATGTCCATTTGCTCAAAGGTCCAATTCCCGGAATGTCCATTTGCTCAAAGGTCCAATTCCCGGAATGTCCATTTGCTCAAAGGTCCAATTCCCGGAATGTACATCTGCTCGAAGGTCCAATTCCTTAAATGTCCATTTTCTTCGAATGTCTAATTCCCGAATGTCCGTTTATCGAATGTCCAATTCCCTGAATGTCCATATCACCATGGAAATAGATCTACGGCTACAACAACGGGTACTGGGTTTCACGGAGTCGGATCGGACGTAGTGTGAAACTGCTCTAACGGTACCGTTTCAAAAATATACCTATAGTATTGAATTTTATTCATTTGTGTACCAACGGATACCTTTTTAGTTGATACCTTTATTTTACTTACTTCACGGTCTTATGCGTTCATGGAAATGTACATTTACCACTCATTTAACTTACTTTTTATCTTACTGATCATTAGAATAGCGATAAGAATTGCATGTCGGCCTATGCGCACGACTAAACGAAATTACCGTGCACTTGGTTTCGTTGAAATATAACTTATTGTCTACACTCCATTGGACAACCTTGTCAATGTCCCCCTGCAATTTAAGACAATCCGAGATATCCTTAACAACGCGGACCAGTTTTAAGTCGTCAGCAAATAGGAGGCAGGTAGAATCCCTCACTGCATCAGGAAGATCATTGATCATTAGTATAAATCCCAACGGCCCCAAATTACTGCCTTAACTTACACCTGATCTTACGTAGTACGGCTGAGATTTGCTGCCAGAGCAATCCACATACTGTTGCCTGTCGCGCATGTAGCTGGCAAAGAACTCAAGAGTATGTGGCGTGCAGCCGGCAATCGCAAACTTCGTCAACAAGATATCGTTGTCTACCGCGTCGAATGCCTTACGGAAATCGAAGTATGCTACGTCTACCTGGTGACCTGCGTCTACTGCCGGAACTATTAGGGTCATTAGATGCAAAAGATTTCCTGTAGTGCTGCGCGCTGCTCGAAACCCATATTGAGCCTCGGAAAGTTGAGAACTCACCTGCGAATAAAGGGTCTTGTGTAATGCAGACTCAAAGACCTTGGCCGGTGCATTCAGTACCGCTACCGGCCGGTAGTTACTGGTGTCGAGCCCACCCCCTCCCTTCGGCACCGGTACCACCCTAGTCACTTTCCACTTTTCAGGAAATGTCTGGGTTCAAATGCAAACATTAAATATATGGCACAATGGGTCGGCTAGGTCGAACGACAATTCTTCAAGAGGAATGGTGGTATTCCATCTGGGCCCGTTGAACGCTTGGCCGGAAGGCGCGCCAGTGCCTGGCGCACATCTCCCACCTCTAGATGCTCGATGTGTACCCGTGCACTGTTCGGCCCACCAGCCGCATCCGCCGCAATACAGTCTAGCTTGGCCGGCACCTGATTCATCATCTTCCTCGCGTTGTCCCGGCATTTTGCCACGGCTCATGGGAGCCTGGGGTCCGCTTGGCAACTAATCCCAGTAATTGACCCCACCACCACCAGGAATTGGCCGGCACCTGATTGAAGACGGAATAAAAAAACATAGAAAATTCGTCGGCACATTCCTGTTCCGAAAGAGTCCGACCCTCCTTTACTAGCTTATAAGCAGAGCCTTTGATATTAGACATTCGGGTAATTGGACGTACGAGGAGGAGGCATTCAAGGAATTAGACATACGGGGATTGGACGTTCAGGTAATTAGACATACAGGGATCGGACGTTCAGGTAATTAGACATACGGGGATTGGTCGTTCAGGTAATTAGACATACAGGGATCGGACGTTCAGGTAATTAGACATACGGGGATTGGTCGTTCAAGGAATTGGACGCACGGGGACTGGACATATGGAAAATTGGACATTCGAGGCCAGAACCGAATTAGTTCGCCATCATGAATGTGCTCAATTAATTTGTTTCTTAAAAGTAGGTCAAATTTATTTGAAATTTGGTCCCAATTTGTTTGTTGCGGTTTTTCTTTGTAAATGATCTCAGTGGCCAAAGCGTGTGTATGGCGTTTTAAGCAGCGATTTTTATTTTGTCATAATTTTTCCGTTGGATAAAATTTGACTGGGTGAAAAGGTCCTCATTCTAGGCGGAACAAATAGGTACCAAATTCCAATTTGGGACATAAAAATAATAATTGTTCGTTGACTTACAGAAAAAAAACATAATTTTTCATAACTCAGTGGAAGATTTTTTACGCAGTATGGTGAAATTGCGCTTTTATCTGTCTTTTCACCGAATAAATTTTATCCAAATCTGACGAATAAAATCAACAACTAAATGAAAATCAGCCCATATCGATTTAAATAGGTATCGTGGGTTAGAACACGGATGAAATAATACAAATAATGCGTTCAGTTTATCTATTTCGGTGTAACAAACGTTTTAATTAATAGGTACCACGGATCTAATAAGATTAGAGCTTCGTTAGTTATTATCCGAATTAACTATTTACATCTACTGCTCTAAATTAAACATAATTATTTAATCGATAGATTGAATCAGCCGCACATTTGCTATTATAAACAATGACTAAGAACATTGATCAACGCCGTAGTTTACATAAACTTTACTAAGGGGTAGAGACACGGCTCAATAGGGGATCGAACTGTTTTAACATTAATATTTTGCGTGACTTGGCGGTGATTTTGCCATGACCCTAGATTATTTTTTATTAAACTATTCTTTAAATACTCGAAACTATACAGAATAAAACTGAATCCTACTTGTTTCTCATTTTGGAATGAATTGGGCCATTTAAAGATATTTTTAAAATATTCCAATTTGTCTTGTCAGTTCGATCTCCTAATAGGTTTCCGTATAATAAAACCAGTAAAACAAACTGTCTAAGTACAGTCAACATCAAATTATTACTGTGTTTCTGTTCTAGATCCCGTCTGTCTTTTGTTATTTTTGTATGTTGGTTTTATTTTCGACTCCTAGCGTTCTAGTATCACGAAGCAGATTTATCTTAATGCTGACTATACATAGGTAGTTCATCTAGAAATCAGCTTAAGCGCAAATGCAAGCAATAAATAAAACTATTGCCTCTGCAGTCTGTACTAAAGTAAATGCTCGCGTAAACGCCCTTATCAAAGCTTAAAGTCCATTAAACTATTGCGAACATTTCCTAAAGTTAAATAAGCGGCGTTTAAGCAACGGAAATATTTTGTAAGCAGACTTCCGATATCAACTGAAGATTTCTACTAGAAGGGCTTGTGTTCAATCGACTTCATAGAGGTGCACTCAGAAAAATATGATTTTATATCAATTTTAGTCGCGTTCACTCACACTCACTGTTCAGGTGCGAAGGGGATGCACTGATCAATAGCATAAATATATTTGTTTTATCTGAGTACGCCGTCTGCTCTAGCCTAGTCAGTACAGTTCCTGAGCTGAGCACACTTATAATTTCTAGGTTTCTATACGACTGAGATTTTGTATAAACGACTGTCAGTCTCGGTTACTTTTGTGTAGGATCTAAGAACTTATGTGCAATGAACTAAAAATGTTCATGCTTTAACAAGTTTTGGCTACGTATTTCATAAAATTCTGTGCATAATACATAGGTATTTACCTAAGAATAATTGAGTTTTACTCTTCACACTATACATGCCGGTTGTATTTTTTTTTCAACCCAGTGTATTTAACGATATAATATATAAAGCGTTATAATATGCCAAAACAAGCTAAAACAGACCTATTTCAACTGTTATGATCCATAAATGTAAGGTTTCCTATTGATTTAATAGGTATAACCTACCTACATATTTTAATATTATTCGTCGAATATGTGCAAGTCACAATAAAACTAAATCATTCTGCAGCGCCTAAGCTAACAAAGCCTGACACAAAATTATGTTGGCTGTTTCATTTAAATACCATAATACATATCAACAAATATCATAATTGACATCGAGACGTACATACATATTTAATACATTAAAGACAAATATTTTAAACAAATAATTTAAGGATTGAACATGTTTTGTGTTGGACACTAAACATTCTAAAATTATAAATTCTTATCATCGTCTTACGTTTTATTAATGAACTTGATGTGATGTTTGTATTTACAATGACAAAAAATAATAGCGGTTATTTAAAATGTTCAGTGTCTTACCTTTACTAAGTACTTTATTACAGCGATTTGCAATGTGTTCTCCTAAACAAATACTAACTTTGATTGTAAGCAGAGTTGATTAAAAGAATGGCAACGAGAAGTCCTGAAAAATAAAAAGAGCAAATAAAAACTATTCACTTACGTAACATAAAACACCCTGTGTTTATGAACAAAATCACTTTTATTTACCAGTATAATTCTCAAACATCTGTTATAGCTTCAGATATTCATTCAATATCAAATATACGAAACTGAAGACTATAAGATACACCTAATTAAAGAAACAGTCTTCTCACCGCACTCAATTCACATCGTTCGCACGGCTTCAAAAAATTTAAATTTCAATAAGTAAATATGCAAAACAGCCACCGAGATTCTCGGAATAATTTAAATCACACAGTCACTGGCTGGAAAGTTTGAGCGTTGATGTAGACTGTAGAGGACCGCGGAGAGTAGAAGACGGTGTAAATGAGTGGTGATTTCACTGGCGGAAGCGGCAGGCGCGGGCGTGGGCGCGCCCAGGCGCGTGTTGGCGCGCACCACCTGCGACCGCCACCGGATCGTGTATAGCGGCTGCTGCCGTGACAACGCCACGAGTCTGGGGACAAAATTATTGCTTACATTTTACTGACACCGCGCCCTTGTGGTATATTCGTCACACGTACGCTGTAGCTATGCCACGGATCTTGTTAGCTCAAGTGACTAATGGTTGTACGTAAAAAATGTGCATATTTTACGCTCGTTTTATTTTTGCTGAAGCTAAGTTTTCTAATATATTTCTTCTGATGCAAGTCTTAAAACCATTATATAAACGATTGATTAAAATTGTATTTTCTATTATTCAAGTACCTAGGGGGTAATTATTTGAAAACAAATCAACTGAATTCCTTGCTTATCAATTCCTTACTACAATCAAGTTGAATTAACTGAAACTGTAAATAATAATAGTGGCAGGCATCACTAAAATAAACTCTGAAAAAAATTTGTAATAGGTACTATTAACCGCATGCTATAAAGTAGGTACTTTTTGTTTCCGTAACAATTACTCGATAAACAGGTATAGGTAAGTAGTTACTTGACTGGTAAAAAATATTCGATGTCAATTAATCCTTTTCACGAAACGATGAACATAGTTCATGAAACACTCAAAGCAAAAGTAATCACAGTAAGAGCCAACTACATTTATCGCTTTACAGCTTTGAAAGGCTATAAAATATTATTGACACGAATAGGCTCATCGAACGGGGTTGTTTTTACACATCGTTATGTGGGATTTACGAGTGGGAACGACATTTGGGAAGCACGCCACGTCGCCGCTTACGGCCTATATCAAATATGCACAGAGAGAAAACCTTTGTACCAAGAAAGTGTACAAAAGTATGCGCTTTCACGAATTTGGCACGTCTGCCGTATATTAAGGCCGAGGTCCGTTCCTAAATAACCCAGCAAATGGCCGACTTGAAAAGTGTTTCTCTATCTTTAGTAAATTGTTTACAAAGTACTAAAAGCCTCTTCCAAAGATTTCTTTTACTTCGCCAGTTTTTTTTCTTTGGTCTCCCACTATCTACGTGCTCTAATCTGGACAGTGTTACTTGTAGGTAGTAAATTTGGTTTATATTTTCTCACTGATTTATTTTTTAGGATCCTGAAAAAATATTCTATACCTACTTACGAAAATTTGATAATTTTATATCCAATGCATATAACAATTATAACGCATCCAAGTGGAAAAAGTGAAAAAGGGAAAATATTCGGATGGCTGAAATTTTAAAAATTCATGGCGTACGCGATAATAAAAAACCAATTTCTAGTGGTCGTAAGCAAAAAATGGCCAAATGCGGACTGCTCCGAAGCTCCTCGACTCGATGTATCTGCGACACAGCACCGCAAACCATAGTGCATCTACTGGCCCGCCCCGCATGCTTACGGGTTACAGCTCGGATCCGTAGCCAGGCCTGTGATAACCGCTGCCTACTCGTCATCTCTTGTATGTAAAAAAGAACCTTGACACGAGACACTTCTCCACCACCACCACCACTGTCCTAAGTACTAAAATGCATCCTCCAGCGAATTTGTCAAAATTGTGCTCAAAACAAACAACATAAATACTTACCTTATGACGACAGTGTTCTGTTTGTAGGGCAGCGAATATGTGTGGTTCTTGTAGCGCGCGCAGAAGGTGAAGAGCCGGTCTCCGGCCGCCGCCGCCAGCCCCGTGTCACCAGCGCCGGCGCCAGCCCACTCGTGCAGCGTGATGTTCCATGATCCACACGACTTGTCCTAAAGTACACGTAGTAGTAGTAATAGTTGTCAGTAAGTAGTGTTTGTATTATTACACTAGTTTCGTAAGTCTTTAAATCATGAAGTATTCTTTAATTAGATGCAAATGACGTCAAAATGTGCATTTAAGAAAGTTAAATAAATATAGTTTAACTTTGAATTGATAAATGAATACATTGTCTTTTTTAATTGCGTACTAAACAGCCAGCCTTAACGTTTGCCAATATAGATACTCAGCAAGCGTTGTAGTTATAATTGTCCTATTCTATTCAGTCGATTGCATTAAGTATTCGAACAAAATTCATAGCTACCTACTATGATAGTATAATTTGTAACACGCAAATATGATCAATACCTAATAAAAATTTCGACTTTTTTGTAGATACTCAACTGTTTATTTTTAAAGGAACAAGTCTTCCGCATCCAATCATATCAAAACCGGCGGAGAGGCTTATCTCAGCTTTGATTAATCTCGGGGCCTCACAATGACTAGTATATCTGAGACGACCTCGTCAATGCAAATGTGTGATTATGTGAGGGCACACTCTGTTTTCGCATAATATATGCAGATGTTGGCTTAGTTAGACCCTGACGTACCGACTAAATACCAACTTACGAGAACATGAAGTTAAATTATGGGTTATACATATTCAATATTGTATTTGTACATTTACAAATGGCACAGGTTACACAACAAGAATATGTGAAAAATAACGTATACATACCTGTTCTGAGGATATATCAATGTAGAGTTGTCTTTCAACATTTGAGTCCAACACCCAAGTGCATTGTTGGTAAAAGAATTCGTTTAGGCTGCCCGTTACAGGCACGTTTCGCGAAGATATTTCACCTACAGCAAGAAATACAAAATAAGACAAGACAATCTAAAAGGCAGCCGTGTTTTGTTCATGGGAACAATAATCAAATGAAAGGGCAGACGCAACGAGTCGCCGCAATAGCTACGTCGTAATTGGAACTTTACGTCCTTGTTCAAGATTTTTTTCAATTCAGTGTCACCCCAGGCGTCGTGAATCTGGGTCGTGCCATGTAATTTTCTCGGACACGCCCCGCGCCGCCGAGAACAATATCCTACGCATTTTCCAAAACCCCGACGCGTGTCGAATGTCAAATTGTAACTGTTTGTTTTTCGCTTTATGCGATTGGGGCGTTCGGAGTTCATTGGAGATAAATTGCAGATTATCTCCTACTTCCGACGAGATTTTGTATCGAATTATCCGGTATTACGTTTTCATCAGCTATGCAGATTATTAAACGGACAATGAGATTAATATAGGTGTCAAAATAATATCAATGCTTACCAGAATGGGTTGTAAAGGTGCGCTGTCCGCACATGGCGTCGTCGTTGAAGCTGTATGCGGCAGCGTAGTCGAAGCCTCGGCTTGCAAACGTGTAGTGTGCTACCGAGTACTCGAGACGCAGGCTCGTCCAGCTGCGCACGACCACCGGCAGCCACGCCGCCTGCCAACCACATCGTCGTGTAAACGATGATTCATTACACGTAATTATGCCACGTGCATTTAGGAATCGACGTGACTAATGACCTTAGGGAACGCTGACTGTGGTCGCGGTGTAGTAGTAAGTACGTGCACGGAGTATTGACAAATTGTACTACAACTGTCTATGCAATACGCATACGGTAGCGGGTGCTAACTGCTAAGTAATTGAATTTTCAGGAACGAGAATCCGGCCGGTCGCCCCGGGCGTCGCCCGGCCACTAATAACAAGGGCGGAAGGATGACACGCCGCCAGTTAGGCCATGTTTTATGACCACCGGGACGAGGGCAGGCGTCAGCCCCTGATATTCTCGAAAATTTTGCAACAATGTGTCTTTGTGCCAATTTTGGGCCAAACGTCGCCAACGCGACGCTTGATAGGGGCAGAGCGCTACGAATAATTAAATTACGTGTTCACTGGACGGGCGGTAGTGCAGTGCATGCAAAAGTTTGAACCGCATAACCACTTCATGTATGTCTCCAATTAGGATACTGTCGCGGAAAAACTAAATTACGTTGCGCTTGCCTTTCACCCGAGACCTATATGATTCCTTTTAGTGAGCGGAAAAATATGAATTAATAAGTATAAATTACCAGCCGGGACAGCCAAACAGCCATAAACAACAAAGAAAACTAAACAAAAGGGCGAGTATTTAGTTGCGAGGCTTGAGTGGTAGGTAAAAGCACTTCTCTGACCCGCGTATCTTGTACAGTGTTAAACAAAATACTGAAAATACTTAGCCGTGCTTAGTTGCAGGGAGCAAGTACCATCATACGGGGGATGATATAAAAGTTGCTTCAGTAGGTACCAGGCTTGTAAGTAAGTACTTGCAGTTCGATAACGAACGTGATTCTTAGGGCATTCATGAAGCAAACGTGTGTTTTATAAAACAAGCTTTAAGCAGTCGATCTAACCCTCACTTATAGCGATAGGTACTCGGTGTGGCCCTTCCCGTTCAGTTAGAGTTAGACAATACAAGTGCTTAGAATTACTAACACAATACGCATGTGTACCTACGATACGATTCTAATAACTATATATTACCCACCGAAATTCTTTGTATTATTAAATGACGCCGGATCAAGGGCAATTGTTGTTCTAAGTAGTTTTGTTTTAAATTTACCACGTTCATGACTCACGCAAGACCGGGCCGGGGCTGGGCCGGAGCTTCAAGAGTTTAGTTTTCTATAGAAAGCACCAGTGATCACTGATCAGCCGTCATAGAAAATGACATGTCGGACGCTTCGATCCGGCCGCCCGGGCCCGGTCTAGCGTGAGTCATATTAGCTTACGATACGGGGCATTTTATATCATCTACTCAAGTAATTTGTGTTATTACGTTCGGTGAAGTTAAGAAGTAAGAGGAACGAAGTTAGCAATCAGTTAATTGCTATTCGATTACAGACTGAAACTTCGGACTCAACAAATTAGTAAAGTCGAAGGAATGTACCTACACCGAATTTAACAAAAAAGGATCAGATCTACAAGGGATTCTCTTTTGCGGACAATGCCCAACAAGATACCTACTCGTAAATAGTGGATCCACGCGTTGATGTCGTTATATATAGGTACTGGTACTTAATCGCACACAGTTTAGTTAATTTTAAAATATCTGGGAGACCGAGCTTTGCTCGGAAAACATATAAAAACTCAAAAATGCGCGTTTTCGCAGAGATAATACCTAGCTAGATTAATTTCGATCGCCCCTGAAAACCTCCAAGGCTCTCACTGTGCGTTATTATAAGTTAGTGTGTACACCTATTAGTTCTGAATGAGTATAACGTTTACAGCCTACTTACAGCAGATAAAACCCTGCTCGCAGACTGTGACCAAAACAAAATGTGAATGTGCTCTTCCCGCTGCGTCCCGGAGCCCGGGCGCCTTGGCAAATTCTTGCCGATTTATTTTTTCATTTTCCCAATTAATTAAAAACGATGCAAAATGATGATATTGAAATAGCAGACATATCATTCTCTGATTTTTCCTCTATTATTTCGACGAAAAATTTATTATAATCTCAGCTTTTGCAAGTTTCAAACATTAACGCTATGTTTGATTTAAGTATATTATAGTTCGTCGGTTCGTCGGTAATTTGGCTGTCCTACCTGAAAGTCACCACACAAACAGGACAGGTGCGTGCCGTCGCCTGCCACGAGCGCGACGTGGTCGTGGTAATGTAGAGGGGTCGCCGCCCGGCACTCGCACCCGGCGTCACCGCACGCCGTACGGCAGCCCGCCGCGCCCGACCCGGCCGGTTCGGCGCTCCACATGCGTTCCAACCGCTGAATCTGCACGGCAAATGAAAACAAATTAAATTACGTGCGATCGACCTCGGGTCAATAGTGTGACAAACCTGCATTTTGTTTCGATATTGGGTCAAATATAGTAAAATACGAATACTCGTTACTCGTACTCGTACTATAATACTATAGTGGCATGATATTTTTTTCATTCTCACATCAATTACGAGTATCTACCTATTTGCAAACGAGTCGCACTTTTTTATATATCATATTGCAGGTACTTTATAATTTCTGAAACCTTATGTAGGTAAGTACTTTATAAACAACTTGTTTCGTTCTTGGTAATTACCATGGGCTTGTTACCTCTCAGTTTGTTTATGAAGCTTAGCGATCGATTCTCACCGGAGTTTGTTATTAGTCATAACATATCACCTTGTAACCGCTGCTGTATCACGTAACCTTTACCGGCAATCGAAACCAAATCGATAAAAACGATTTGGAGATTAATGAGAAAATTCATTCACCCTAAATATATACCATAAAATCTTCGTTTCGTTGGTGATAAAAACGCTGCAAGTAACATGTTTTAAAAAAGTAATAAAAAGCTTAATTTCACAATAATAATAATTCACACCACTCCTGAAGTCTACTGGATTTATACTTTCTACAGACTTTCAATAAATTATGTAGGTACCTAACCTTCCGCGCACGTTGCATCCAGAACGCCAGGTTCAGTTCGTTCTTTCATGCAGTCCACATAATATAGGTACCACAGCTCACAGTCACAAATCAGTGATCTATCATTTCACAAGCAACAATTGACAACCACTTGTAATTTCTTGTAATAATACGGTTAATGGATATGATCTGTCAGCTGTGAACAGTGTAATTTCTTCAACCAGATAACAAAGCTGAAACCCGCTCCAGAGTTGCAGGCCCGTAATTCAATTCTATGCACGTTGAGTTTACTTTACACCGCGTCCTCGTGTTCTTCTGTGGAAGTATAAATACTTGCCTCGATGGTGACGCTTTGGTTAGCCGCCGGTATGAACCGGTGCGTGCACACCAGCCGCTCCTCGAGGTTCCAGAACACGTGATGGTGTGTTGGTGCGGCCACGCCGCCGTGTGCTGGCGCCGCCAGCCCATAGTGCGTGGCCGTGCAAGTAGCGTCCGGAGACGCAGTACCTTCGTGTTGTTCTGCACAATAATGTTGTTTGTTGGCTTTCTATTTCGTAACTTTACTTCAGATAAACAGAGCAGATATGAACATTTCCTACATAGTAATACTCGTAAATATTGCTTTATTATCTTGGTAAAAATCACTCAAACGAGAGATAGAGAGAGCTCTCTCTCTCTCTATCTCTCGTTTGGTAAGATTGTTATATTGATATTCGATACCAAAAATAACACAAATGTTGATAAGAAATTATTAGAACTAGAAGTAAGATACAGCACTCGAGGAAATACTAACCGTCATGAAACGCAAAAGCGCCGTCAAGGAATTCTTCATCATCAGCGCTCTGCGATGTCGCGCGTCGAACCAAAATGGTCAAGTTAGCACCCTTGGATATCACTGCTTGCCGCACCAGGAACCTCCCAGAGGGGTCCCTCGCTTCTCTCACGGCCGGACCGCACACTCTCAGCAGCGTCCGGTCCGCTCTGTCTGACCGCTCGCCCCTCTCTCTCGAGGGGAACTCGTGAAGTCCTTCAAAGATCTCAATATGAGATCTACAACTTTGTAACCTGATGATTGCAAAAAAAAGTTACGTTTCATATAGTGAGAATAAGTGTTCCAGTTTTGTTTACGACCTTACTAAGCAGCTAACGAGATCACGTGAGTCTTTGAAAGTTTAATCGATGTAATGAACCGTGAGTTTTACTTTCAACGTTGAGCAAATAGCTTATGTACCTACATTAGACGTCTTACTAAGTGCCCGGGGAGAACGTTTATGTGTTCATTTAATTTATTGCAGCACTTTTCTAATAACATAAGATATAGAATATAGCCCTTGATCAGGGTAGAGCGAAATCGGGTTTTGGCGGCCTTCGTTGAAGTTTTCAAGCGTATTTTCCACCCCTCGCGTCTTTTAAAACTTTTTTTGTCATTTGCCATTTTGGCGCCCCCCTTGCCATCCGGCGCCTAGAGCGACCGCTCCACTCGCTCTAAAGTGTCATTCAATAGAACTTGCTAACTGTTGTAGGTATCTGTAAGATGTGGGTAGTACCCTCTTATATTTTAATAAATCAGTTGTTGTCAAGGACTCGCGGTGTTTCATTGAATACTACATGGTGGCAGCGGTGTAGTGCTTTTGTCTTGGTATATAGATTCGTAAAGTGTGTCTAAAGTCACCAAAGACGCCTGTTTATAGTTACGAACGTTTTACTTTGTGCGGTGTTGCGTAAGTGTGAAATTTATTCACTATAATGGAGCACGCGAGACCACCACCGGAACTCGACATGGCGGGAGGGCCGGTTGCCCGTGCCGATGCATGGAAGCGGTGGAAACAACAATTCACACTGTTCGTGAAAGCCTCCGGAGTGAGTTCGGAGTCTGCCGGGGTGGAGGCGAGCCTACTCGTCAACCTCATCGGGCCTGAGGGCTTCGACGTTTTTCAAACGTTTACTTTTGATAACGAGACCGATAAGGATGACGTAAAGGCTATTATAAAAAAATATGACGAGTACTTTGGGGCGAAGGTCAACATAACCTTGTTGAGATATAGATTTTTTACTCGTAATCAAGAGGAGGGCGAGTCTATTCAGACGTATGTTACGGCCTTGCGTCTCCTGAGCAAAAATTGTGAGTTCAGTACTTTGCAGGAGGACCTGATAAAAGATCGTATCGTGTGCGGCATACGGAATTCCACAGTGAGAGATAGGCTTTTGAGATGCGACGATCTCAATCTGGATAAGGCCGTCAAGTTGTGCCAAGCTGACGAAGTGTCACAAGAGAGCGGCAAGCAGATAGGTAAAAGTGTCGAGTGTTCAAGTGCAGTGCAGGTGCACGGTGTAGACAGGCGCGTGCGAGGCGGAGGCGGCGGTGGCGGCGCGCGGCCGCCTCGCCGAGCATCGGCGCCCGGCGCGCGGCGCGGGCGCGGCGCTCGCGGCACCGGCGGCGGCGTGCGAGGCCCGCCGCGGGAGTGCGCGGGTTGCGGCGGAATGCGTTGTGACAACCGGGAATGCCCAGCTTCATACGCGACTTGTTTCGCGTGCGGAAATCGTGGACACTTCTCCAGAATGTGTAAGTCTCGTTTTGTACAAACTGACAACGGCGTTAAAAAAGTGTATGAGATAGAACAGAATGACTCGTATAGTAGTGGTTCAGGCGAGTCGGAACCGTTTTACGTGGATATGGTGAAATGTAATAAAACGAAAAGTCAGTGGTATGAAACCTTGTTGTGTGAGAATGGATCTGAGCGTTTTAAGCTTGATTCGGGTGCTGATATGAATGTTATTTCTTTAGAAAGATTTTTATCGCTAGGGTTTAACAAACAAATGTTACAATCGGTCAATGTTAATTTGGAATCTTATACCCATAATGAAATCCCTATTGCAGGTGAGTGCGATATAACTTTTTGGTATAAAAATAAACCTTATCTATTGCATTTTGCAATCGCTAACATGAAATGTCAAAGTGTGCTGGGACGGGACTCGTGTGAAGAAATGGGCATGGTAAAACGTATTTACGCCATAAACTTGGCGTCATATTCTGATCTCTTTAAAGGTTTAGGTTGTCTACCGGGTAAATATCACATTGTTGTTGATAAATCGGTTCCGCCAGTCGTATGTGCAAATAGGAAGATACCTCTAGGTTTAAGAGACAGGTTAACGGACGAATTAAAAAAAATGGAGGAATTAGGAGTAATTAGGAAAGTGTCACATCCTACAAAATGGGTTCATCCGTTAGTACTTGTTGCAAAAAAGAATAACGGTATTCGCGTATGCCTCGACCCGCGCGCGTTGAACGTAGCGGTGCGTCGCGCGCACTACCAGCTGCCCTCGCTAACCGAGCTGGCCACACGCTTGCGCGGGGCCACCTACTTCTCGGTGCTGGACGCTAATTCGGGTTTTTGGGTCGTGCAGCTGGACGAGGAAAGCGCTGACCTTTGCACATTTGCAACTCCATTTGGAAGGTATCAGTTCCTTCGGTTACCGTTTGGCATTAGTTGTGCCTCGGAGGTTTTCCATGCCAAAATGCGGCAACTTCTTGAGGACCTTGAAGGCGTAGACAATTTCATAGACGACATTATTGTATGGGGTAAAACCAGACAGGAACATGATGAGAGATTACATGCATTGTTAAACCGAGCGAGAGAGATAAATCTCAAATTCAACAAAGATAAGTGTAAAATAGCTGTTCAGCAAGTTACTTATTTAGGGCACATTTTTGACGCAGACGGTATGAGACCGGATAGTGAGAAAATTAGGGCAATAAGTCAAATGCCGCCGCCATGCGATAGGAAGAGTTTAGAGCGATTTCTTGGAGCCGTGAATTATTTGTCAAAGTTCATACCTAATTATTCTCAACGAGCGACACCTTTAACTAACTTACTTAAAAAAGAAAATAACTGGCAGTGGGGGCCCGCGGAACAGGGAGCGTTTAATGAGTTAAGAGAGTGTGTTTGTGGAGCCGGCGTACTGGCGCTGTACGACGTGACTGCACCGGTGACGCTCTCAGTTGACGCGTCACGTGACGCCCTGGGCGCCGTGATTCTGCAGGGCGGGCGGCCCGTGGAGTTCGCCTCGCGCACGCTCACGGACGCGCAGCGCCGGTACGCGCAAGTCGAAAAAGAATTGCTCGCGATTGTTTTTGCTTGTGAACGATTCCACCAGTATATATTTGGCAGAGAGAAAGTAACTGTTGAATCAGACCACAAACCTTTAGAGAGCATTTTCAAAAAACCTCTTATGTCTGTCCCGGCACGCTTACAACGCATGATGCTGCGTTTACAGCATTACGATTTAGTTGTTACTTATAAGCCTGGAAAGTATATGTATATACCGGACACATTGTCTCGGGCGCCTTTGCCAGATCTTTATAGTGAGGGAGTACATAAAAATAACGTGTATCAGATACAACTAATAATTGATAACATGCCTATTTCAAATGCGAAATTATCGTTAATTAAAAAAGAATCACAACGAGACTCCGAATTTGTAAAGCTAACTGAGTATATTAATATGGGTTGGCCCGACCATAAGTCGCAAGTGACCCCTGACCTGAAGGTGTACTGGTCATTTAGGGAAGAATTATTTATTGTCGACGGAGTGATTTTTAAAGATATGTCTGTGTTGATACCGCGAGCCTTGCGATCAACAATGTTAAATATAGTACACGAGGGCCATATGGGCATAGATCGATGCAAGCGGCGCGCGAGACAAGTGATGTACTGGCCTAACATGTCACGTGATATCGAGCTGATGGTGAGACGATGTGCTACCTGCCAGGAGTGCTCAAACGCCCCGCCTAAGGAGCCGCTATTACCCATTGCTATCCCTAAACTTCCGTGGGAAAAAGTTGGTGCAGATATTTTCGAAATAAGAAAAAAGTATTTCCTAGTTCTAGTGGATTATTATTCCAACTATGTTGAAGTGTGTAGTTTACCAAACATTTCTTCCAACGTTGTGATAAATAATATAAAGGAAATATTTGCACGTCACGGAATACCCGACACTTTGATTACAGATAATGGGACCCAATTTAGTAGTCGCGATTTTAAAGTATTTTCCAAAAATTGGGATTTTAATCACGTAACATCATCGCCAAATTATGCCCAGGCTAATGGGAAGAGTGAACGCGCAGTTCAAACGGTAAAGTCAATGCTCAAAAAATCAATTTTGAGTGACAGCGATTTTTATTTAGCACTTCTAAACTACCGAAATACGCCCCGGGACGGTTTGAGCTCCCCTGCGCAGCTTTTGATGAGTCGCAGATTAAGATGCAAACTACCTGTTCATCCAGAATTATTAAAGCCGAAACCTGTTGACTCGTCCGAACACGACACAATGGTACTTAATCAATATAAGGCCAAAGTGCGGTACGACTTACATTGTAAGGAATTACCTCCACTAAACATAGGTGATGATGTAGTATGTGTAGAAGGAAAAGCTAGGACTCGTGCCACTGTGGTGGGTAAAGCCGCGACTCCTAGATCGTACATAGTTCAGAATAAGGTGGGAGGTAAATTCCGACGCAATCGTCGTCATTTGATAAAATGTATGATGAGTGACGAGCCGGTGTCCCCGAAGTCCGAGCCGCCGCAGCCATCAGCTGACTGCGGGGAGGAGTTCAAGGACGCCTGCGAAAATGTGGGTCAATCGGAAGCATGCGAAAACCTGCCTTATGATAACGCCATTAAGGCAGATAATCAACAAACACATGCTTCCGATGGACCAACAGTTATAATGACGCGTAGAAAGGCGAAATTATTTGCCGAAAATCAATCTAAGATGTAAAATATGTACTTATCAAATTAAGTATACTCGTTATGTACCTATACCTATATTCATATAGCCTATGCGTATGTATTTGTTATTATAATAGCCTACTGTATAACTTAATTACCAAATTAATTTGTACTAAGTCGGAATAACCGAAGTAATTATATTCTATTTCATTATCCGTAAGGTTCAAAGTCACCTGTCTAATTTTAACGTCATAGTAAAATTATGATATCACGGTTTTATTTTGAACCTTACAGTTTCTTATAAATTTAAGGTGTTTTGTGCATTATAGTTATATAACCGTGAGTTTATCACACGTAGATGTAAGTTTCATTATTCTTTGAATTCATTAGCGAGTAATATATACTTGTACTTACCTATACTTAATGATAAGTTAAAGATAAAATTGTTACTTTGAAACTAATATGGTCATTCAAACCTATCTGTAAAAAATATGTCAATCATGCTACAACTAAAATAAATTGAGTTAGAGTCCTAAGAGTGATTGTAAAAAAAAAACAAATGGGAATAATATAGACTAAAGTAATTTAAGTTACAACGTAACAAATTGTTCAGTTTTTTAAGAAATTCCTTTTGGGGGAGATGTTGTAGGTATCTGTAAGATGTGGGTAGTACCCTCTTATATTTTAATAAATCAGTTGTTGTCAAGGACTCGCGGTGTTTCATTGAATACTACACTAACTATGTAAACAAACCGCCATACTAAAATTGATACTGAATGTCAATTTACTAGTAACTTTTGTTTACATAGTTAGCAAGTTCTATTGAATGACACTTTACCCTAGATCCGGCCCTGGGGAGTCGCCTAGCGACATCTACCGGACGGACAGACGTTTTACACTTTTCATAAATTTCTTAGCTTCGTTTGTTGACGTTTCTGCTTAATACAAAATTAATTTAATACAAACCTTAAATTATAATTAAACAATGTAACTTGCACGACGTCAGTCGGCGTGCCCAGCAGATGTATGGCGCACTGCGCGCGCCACGCGGACGCCCTCGTGTCGAAGTGTCCGGAGCGCGCGCCGCCGGGCCCGTAGCCGCGCACGCGCGCTCCGCACCCGACGCGCCCCCCGGCGCCCACGCCGCTCGAGATCTCATTTGCCACGGAGTCGCTGTCCAAATCTAACAATCTATCTTCTGTAACGTAAACAAGAAAACACGTAGGATATAATGATAATTGAATATGAAACAAACAAATCAAATACTAATTTATAATACTCCTCCGATCCCCGACATTGCGGATGTAGGACCCTACATCCACAATGTCTGGCGGCGGCGCGGTGTACTGGGGCGCGCCGTCCCTACGCTTTCCCCACATATATAAATATCGGTCCGACAACTGACAGGGGGATCTGATGTCTAAAATTATAGGAAGTGCCAATCCGATATCTGATGTCGAGTGGCCCCTATGTAAAAGACATATGTTAGAGAGTGCCCTGTGGCATGAAGTCTACCTTTTTTGGGTTAACGTTATTTTCGCCATGCTGATATGCTAATTTCATACACAGAAAAAAATATGTATAACTTATGAATAATATTCTTTTTTTGCATGCGACTTATCAATACAAACCGTGCGACGTGTGATGCGTGAGCGCAGCCAACGGCGGCGAGGCAACTACCGTGGGCGGCGGCGCGCTGCCGTCCACCCCCTCCGTGAACTCCACCCGAGCGATGAACCCGTTGTAGTCGTACGGCGGCACCAGCGGTCCCGAACTAAACGTCAAACAGACTATTTTTGAAGTGAAAACTTCTTTAGCGGCGCTGTGCACTTTTTGAGGTGGGGAAAAAATGTTAAATTCGCGGCAGGTCACGTAACTGTAAGACGTAACGATCAGGTCAGGTGTCCGACCTGATCAAAAAACTGTTACAATGTCATTGAGTTTTCACTTCTGCTGGCACTCCCGGAGTGCAACCCGTTGTTTCTTTAACCCCAGGCTTTCCGATGTCGCGTTCCCCTCTAATTAAATTAAAAGCAAGTCTACAATGAGGTTAGCGCAATTAATTTAAAAGCTGACGTCGGAAGTAGAATTATTTCAATCAGCTAGATTGCCAACGAGGACTTACTTGAATTCTAGTAATAGGTTTGGTCCGGGTTGCTCCAATGTAGCGCTTCTCTCTGAGCAAAGCGTCGCCAGCAAAGGAGCTGAGGGCGAGTTGCCAGCTCGAAGCGTTAGGTAATCCGTGGCGCAGTGACTGCAAATAATTATAGCTGTGAAACATCCCCTACTTAAAATAAATTTAATTTAAAATAACACTATGTAACCGCGGACATCGCGGTGCATTTTAGAATTGAGTACGAGGCTTGACGCTGCAGTTTGCATTTAGGATAATGCTTAGTGCAAAGTTGGCACTGTTAAAACTGTAGCTTTTATTTTAATCATGTATTTAAAACGTAGTTTATTTTGCTCATAAATCTGTTATCTTTAAAGCGGAAGCTGTGCACTGTCTCTAAAAGTATTTTATGTGTGGATGCATTAGGGACGCTTTTTTAGGGTTCCGTAGCCAAATGGCAAAAAACGGAACCCTTATAGATTCGTCATGTCTGTCTGTCTGTCCGTCTGTCCGTCTGTCCGTCTGTCCGTCTGTCCGTCCGTATGTCACAGCCACTTTTCTCCGAAACTATAAGAACTATACTGTTGAAACTTGGTAAGTAGATGTATTCTGTGAACCGCATTAAGATTTTCACACAAAAATAGAAAAAAAACAATAAATTTTTGGGGTTCCCCATACTTCGAACTGAAACTCAAAAATTTTTTTTCATCAAACCCATACGTGTGGGGTATCTATGGATAGGTCTTCAAAAATGATATTGAGGTTTCTAATATCATTTTTTTCTAAACTGAATAGTTTGCGCGAGAGACACTTCCAAAGTGGTAAAATGTGTGTCCCCCCCCCCTGTAACTTCTAAAATAAGAGAATGATAAAACTAAAAAAAATATATGATGTACATTACCATGTAAACTTCCACCGAAAATTGGTTTGAACGAGATCTAGTAAGTAGTTTTTTTTTATACGTCATAAATCGCCTAAATACGGAACCCTTCATGGGCGAGTCCGACTCGCACTTGGCCGCTTTTTGTACCTTTGACCGAGTAAAACGTTTTGAATAATTACTCATGTAAATATAACATTATTTAAATTATGTAACTGTAATAAATATTAATTTAATTTGATTATTTTAGTATAAATTGATGCAATGTACATGTTTGATAGTATATTCTAAAACTGCCAGGTTTGCGGGTGTTCACAAGTCACAACGCATCTAAAAACGCAGCGTCATCTAACTACCATCGCTAGTACATACAGCGGTGCTTTTAGCCGCCGTAGCATTTATTTAGAAGATAGCAGAACACTGTTTTCTTTGGCGAGTTTAAAGGGTGTGTTTGCTATTAATCTAAGAGCAGAGAGCAGCTTCTGTGTGTATTAGTATGTGGGAAAACGTATTGCACCGAGATAGCGGTTTTATTTCCCTCCTCTCTGCTTTCTTTTGAGCATAAACGTGTTGTAAGTGTTGCATGCTTAAAGGATTTATGGCTTGAGAAGATAATCAACTAGAAATTCAGCTGTAATATATATTATCATTTATAGTATATTTTCTTTCGTATCTTCTATTATATGGTATTAAAACGAACGGTATCTATACCTTTTATCATTTAGTTGATAATTTACCCTTACAACAAGGGCTGACGAACAACTTATTTACACAAACAAAGTGCAGTCAGTCGACTATCTGTTTAGCTGGCGTTAGCTGGCTGGAACGAAGTTTCAGTCCCCTACAAATGCAAGTTAGTATTTCCGATGAGACAACAGGGAACACATTAGTGTAAGCCGGGATATCGCAATCAAGTGTACACCAAGCGCGGTACGCATGCTAATAACAAGGAAATTTTCTACCTCCGGCTCTAATTTACCACAAATTTGCCTTGGGTAGGGTAAAGACCAAAACAAGTGCGTAAAGTTAATTGAAGTGCCATAAACGCCTTGTACTCGATAATAGTAGTTTGTGTTACAAGGGATCAAAATGATATATTTCAGTCAAGGGCGTACATTGAATCCTGAATGAAGCGATGCATTCTAAAGTAGAATCCTGAGCGTAATGAGGGATTCAAGTGTTAAAGCCCAAGACGAAATAATTTTGATACCCTGTGACACATACTGCTTTTCACATCAACTATGAGGAAAATAAAAAAATCTTAGTGTTGACACAATCTGATGCTTAAACAGATTATTTAAGCTAAAAAAATAATGTGCAAAAAAATGTAGAAATAGTGTGCTTGAACAGAAAAGTGTTACTTTGATCCCTCCTAGCAGGGAGGAAAAGTGCCACTTTGATCCCTCCGAGTAGGGAAGAAAAAGCTCTTTTCCAAATAGATGGTGTGAAAATACCATTGTTATTCATGAAATGACGTAATGGCAATATATAAGTGTGCAATACTATTAATTATTTCTTTGAATTTGAATTTTGGAAGTTGAGACTATAGGAATTTAAAAAAATCTACTCTGAAATATGAGTGTCCCTTAACCTGTTAGCTCCCAAGGGCTCAAATTTGAGCCAGAACGCTTATGGTGACGTCACACACGTGGGAACTCACGGGTATTAATCATTAGATGTATGATAGTAAGCTGCATCGAAAACTTACTGTTTTAATCAATAAATACCTATAAATTCGTCTCTTTAAAAATTACCACAATAGGTACTAAAATCTAACTGTGGATTAAATAACAGGATACGTTCTTTGCCTTCTATATTTCCTAGAAAACTTTTAGCGTCTATTTTGTTACTCGTACCTAGAAAACGGAGTGCAGGATTAAATTATCCGAGTCTAAATTATCACATAGGGGTTCCGCTGTGAAAGAAGTAGAGGTGAAAAATCTGCCCGTTAATTTCAGTGAGTGTTGTGCCGTCTGTAGGGAATATTCCCTGGAAATGGGAACTTTTGATTACGCTAATGAAACAGTCTTCATGTTTTCCTTAAAAACTGAAACAATTGTATTTTAATATGACTAATAAAACACATTTTGTTGCAGGCAGCATCCGCTTGGTGTACCCAGTGTGTACTAGGGATGTTGCGGACATCCGCATCCGCAACCGCGGAACTTCCGCATTATTTTCAACATCCGCATCTGCATCCGCATAAAATCGATGCGGAGCTTATGCGGATGCGGATGTCGAACAAGTCGGTACAGGAACGTCTTAGCGGCGGCGTAAGTGCTAGATAATTTCGTCATTACCTATAACGAAATCGTCTAGATCCAGAAAAGTCGGCCAAGTTACTGTTTATTAAATATAACGCACCTATATTCTTGCTCAAATACTAAATGTTTGGTTTTTTTTAAATAAAAAATACTAAAAATGTAATATTTGACGTTTTCTAAGTACCTAATCTTGACATCCACATCCGCACCCGCGTCACGTTTTATTATGAGAAAATTTTTCACTTGTGTGGACGTGACGTAGTGGAATGTACAATTTTCATACAAATTTTTGGGACAATTTTTTTTTATCATCAGGATTGAATATGCTAGTGATTCTGAGTTGAAAGAACCCAAAAACACCAGGATCTGTGAGAATCGGGTTTTCAATATTTATTTTAGAAAAAAAACATCTGGTAACTATATCGATGAAGTATGAGAAGAAATATGATATTTACAGAAACGATTTTCCAGGAATATTTTCCAAAACATCCTCTTATTTCGGGACTGTCCTTATTTAAAAAAAAGTGTGTTAAACAAAAACATTAAGATATAGTAAATACCTATATTATAAAGAACAAAAAAATCAAGATTCTTTTGATTCTTAATGAGATAAATTTAGGAACATTCCCGGTAATAGACGAAATTCCCGCGGTAACTACCAGTCACACGCAAACCCACAAGCGTGGAAGGGAGATAGAACGCCGGACGTTTATTTACAGAAACGATTGTTCGCAAGCCTTTCAAAACGCGCAGTGGATTTCATACGGGTGCTTGATAAAAATACTTCCGGGAGCGGGGAAGTGAATAAAACTCGGCTGGCATTTATAACTTGGTGCCTATTATTAATTCATAACAGCTTGTTTACTTCCAAAGGATGTGGCTGTATATTAAAACCGGTTATTGTTTTATGAATTTTCCCACACAGCTTTTGTTCGTGATGAACAAAGTGTTTTAAGTTTTCACTTTTCCCTGTATTATCTTAATATTGTCGTGCAAATTACAAAATTGAATCAATTATTTATGATAATGATAAACCGAAAGACTTGATATAAGTATCTACATAACATAGGTCGGCGACTCGGCGTGTATGCCAAATTACTATAGAATTATTATATAGTTATTTTTAAGGTTACAAGCTCTAGGTACGTTAGGCATCGCTGGGAATAGAAGACCTGAACACACCTGGGGACGCTTACCTGGCGCCAGCCTGGCGCACGGAGAATTTAACCCACTACTAAAAAACAAAAGAATCGGTGAAATAGAGTATACTATTAATAAAGACATGAGACGTTGGCCTCCCGGGGTGTCGGCTCCTCGTCCTCTTAGAATAAAATAGAATATAAAAGTGTAACATATGAAACACAAATACTAACATCTTCAACTCATCACTTGTGACATGACACCTTCAGCTTACACAGATCTTTTTAGACACAAGTTAGCTGACACAATCCTGCGGGAACTGGAAGATGTAAACACTAATAGGCAATAAACGATTTCTGATTCTGATTCTGATACGTTAGGCAGAGACAGCATGATCCTAGTGACGACCTTCAGATGTCAAATAAGATCTATATTGTGTGATTTAGTTGATAAAGTTCTATCCACTCTATCCCTCACATTTCAAGTCTAATTAGGATGCAATACATCTTCTATATATATAAATGCAAGTGTCCTGACTGACTGACTGACTGACTGACTGACTGATTCATCAACGCAGAGCCGAAACTACAAAAGCTAGAAAGTTGAAATTTGCACACTAGGTTGCATTTGTAAAGTGTACAAGAGATAAGAAGCGATTTTGAAAAATTCAACCCCTAAGGGGGTTAAAAAGGGGATGTAAGGTTGTATGGGGTTCAAGTTTTAGTTTAAGCTAGGAATTTGAAACTTTGTGAAAATGTATTATATTAAAAAACAAGAAAACTAATTTCAGCGTTTTCGAAAATTCATCCCCCAAGGTGGTGAAAAAGGGGTTGAAAGTTTGTATGGAGATCAAATATTTTTGTGAGTGTGGGACGTGAAACTTTGTATATGGGTATGTTATTATAAGACAGTAAAAGTAATTTCAGCGTTTTTGAAAATTCATCCCCTAACAGGGTTAAAAAGGGGTTGAAAGTTTGAATCCATTACAAATGCTTTGAAACTTCTTAGAAAGGCATAATAGCCGATTACAAAAAACAGTAATTGCGACGTTTTAGGAAATTCAACCCCTAAGGGGGTAAAAAAGGGAATGAAACTTTGTCTTGGGGTGCAAATTTTATTTTAAGCTAGGACCTTGAAACTTTGCAAAAAGGTATTAAATTAAAAAACGAGAAAACTAATTTCAGCGTTTTTAAAAATTCATCGCCCGAGGTGGTGAAAAAGGGGTTGAAAGTTTGTACGGAGATCAAATATTATTGAGAGTGCGGGACTTCAATCTTTGTATAAAGCCATATTAATGGATCTCAAGAAAAGTTATTTCAGCGTTTTCAAAAATTCATCCCTTATAAGGGTTAAAAAGGGGTTGAAAGATTGTATAGGGTTTAAATTTTTTTTAAGCTACGAATTTGTTACTTCGTAAAAAGTTATTTCATTAAAAGAGAAGTTTTTAAAAATTCATCCCCTATAAGGATCCAAAAGGGGTTGAAAGTCTGTATAGGGTTCAAATTTTATTTAAAGCTAGGAACTTGAAACTTCGTAAAAAGGTATTTTATTAAAAAACAGAAAACCCTATTCAACGATTTTAAAAATTCATCCCCCGAGGAGGTGAAAAAGGGGTTGAAAGTTTGTATGGAGATCAAATATTTTTGAGAGTGCGGGACTTAAATCTTTGTATAAAGCCATATTATTAGATCTCAAGAAAAGTAATTTCAGCGTTTCCAAAAATTCATCCCTTAAAAGGGTTAAAAGGGGGTTGAAAGATTGTATGGGGTTCAAGTTTTAGTTTAAGCTAGGAATTTTAAACTTTGTGAAAATGTATTATATTAAAAAAACAAGAAAACTAATTTCAGCGTTTTCGAAAATTCATCCCCCAAGGTGGTGAAAAAGGGGTTGAAAGTTTGTATGGAGATCAAATATTTTTGTGAGTGTGGGACTTGAAACTTTGTATATGGGTATATTATTATAAGACAGGAAAAGTAATTTCAGCGTTTTTGAAAATTCATCCCCTAACAGGGTTAAAAAGGGGTTGAAAGTTTGAATCCATTACAAATGCTTTGAAACTTTTTAGAAAGGCATAATAGCCGATTGCAAAAAAAAGAATTGCGACGTTTTAGGAAATTCAACCCCTAAGGGGGTAAAAAAGGGGATGAAACTTTGTCTTGGGGTGCAAATTTTATTTTAAGCTAGGACCTTGAAACTTCGTAAAAAGGTATGAAATTAAAAAACAACAAAAATAATTTCAGTGTTTTTAAAAATTCATCCCCCGAGGTGGTGAAAAAGGGGTTGAAAGTTTGTACGGAGATCAAATATTTTTTAGAGTGCGGGACTTGAATCTTTGTATAAAGCCATATTATTAGATCTCAAGAAAAGTTATTTCAGGGTTTTCAAAAATTCATCCCTTATAAGGGTTAAAAAGGGGTTGAAAGATTGTATAGGGTATAAATTTTTTTTAAGCTACGAATTTGTAACTTCGTAAAAAGTTATTTCATTAAAAGAGAAGTTTTTAAAAATTCATCCCCTATAAGGATCCAAAAGGGGTTGAAAGTCTGTATAGGGTTCAAATTTTATTTAAAGCTAGGAACTTGAAACTTCGTAAAAAGGTATTTTATTAAAAAACAGAAAACCCTATTCAGCGATTTTAAAAATTCATCCCCCGAGGAGGTGAAAAAGGGGTTGAAAGTTTGTATGGAGATCAAATATTTTTGAGAGTGCGGGACTTAAATCTTTGTATAAAGCCATATTATTAGAACACAAGAAAACTAATTTCAGCGTTTTTAAAAATTCATCCCATAACAGGGTTAAAAAGGGGTAGAAAGATTGTATAGGTTATAATTTTATTTAAAGCTAGGAACTTGAAGCTTTGTAAAAAGGTAAAGGTAAAGAAAACTAATTTCAGAGTCTTTGATATTTCATCCACCAAGGTGGTGAAGGGGGTCAAAAATTTGTATGGAACCCAAATATTTATTTGAGTGCGGGACTTGAATCGTTGTATAAAGGCATATTATTACAATACAAGAAAAGTAATTTCAGCGTTTTTAAAAATTCATCCCCTAAAAGTTTAAACAGGGGTTGAGAGTTGGTAGAAGTAGGTATATATTGGGCATTCTAGATCATTTAACCCTTTCCTGCCTTAACGAGACAGAAACCAAGCTGTTCATAAGATCACTTTCAACAAAAACTTTCGTGTAACCGCATTTGGCCGCTCACTGCGTTCGCTCTATGCGTTTTACGAAAGTTTTTGTTGAAAGTGATCTTATAAACAGCCTGGTTTCTGTCTCGTTAAGGCAAGAAAGGGTTAAATGATCTAGAATATCCAATATACACCACGAAAGATTTAACAGTTTGCGTTTAGACACCTAGTGATCTCGATTCGTGTTTTAAAACACCCAATGCAACGTTATAAACAGTTATAATTGAATATCAGTTTCATTACACGAAAAACGTTACATAGTGTAGACGTTACTAAATTGACAAGATATGAAGTTTATTAAGCAAGCACAGTCACTTGATTTACACAAAGACTATTTGATTTCTAATAAAACACGTTTACGTCATGGTAAACTTTTACCAAGCACCATTCGTTGTCTCATTTGCGGTCCATCTAACTGTGGAAAAACTAAAATGCGGTTACACGAAAGTTTTTGTTGAAAGTGATCTTATAAACAGCTTGGTTTCTGTCTCGTTAAGGCAAGAAAGGGTTAAATGATCTAAAATATCCAATATACACCACGAAAGATTTAACAGTTTGTCCTTAGACACCTAGAGATCTCGATTCGCGTTTAAATTGTTTTAAATAAGGAATGTTTAAGTCAAGTAGCAGTTTACAGACACAAAATGTCAAAGCATTTAAACTTAAATATTTAATCGAAGTACAGGATGTAAGGTACATCAGTCCTCTGTTGGACTAGGGTATGAGCCTTAAGGACACAGGTTGTACTGAAGGGCTTAAAACCTAAACGTTGACATTAAATATTTTATAATTGTAATGCCTTAACATGGTTTGTCTAAAACAAACGTCAAACGCTTAGATACTAAATCAGAATACGCTTTACAATCGAATCAGTATGATCTGTGTAAATAATTTTTATTTATAAAATCTCAATTGATGTATTTATTACTTACTGAAATTAATTTCTCAATTACACTTATCAATTTTTAACGTTACTTAAAAAAACACTCTTTACTTTGACGAAAACAAACGTCACATGCTTAGATAATACGCATTACAGCCGAATCAGAATAATCTATGATCATAAAACGTGATTATTACAAATCTTGATATTGATATTTTTTTTTACTGAACTTAATTTCTAAATAAGACTTACCAATTGTTAAAAGCAACAAAACACACCATGTCACAGAGCTGATCAGTCTCTGTGAACACGTAGACCCCCAAGGCGTATGAGCCCTGGCAGAGGATCTGACAGCATTCTTCAGTCTATAGTACAAATTAGACTTTAGATTGCCGTGTGTGATAAAGTACAACACATCATAGAGTTGGCCAATCTCATGACATGATGCAGCTCCCAGGGAGGCGGTCCCCGGCAGAAAGCCGCGTTTGACGTACTTTGCTTAGGGTCCTCCTTACACTATCAACCGCGTAGTGATGGATTCTCCTGTTCGTTCGATTGCATGTTTGGTTAATAGCACAGCTCAACACAAAGGTGGCCAGCCTTCATGTCAAGACGCAAGTCCCAGGGAGGTAGTCCCCGGCAGAAACTTGTGTGCTAGGATCACCCAGCTAGCTCCGGTTGACAGCAGCGGGATCTCCGACAAATCATAATTGAAAAATGTATATATGCAGTTAGTTGCAAAAACTTTAAAAGCGCGATGTAGGACAGAGCTTCTGATTGGTAAACTCAATTAATTTATGTATGACGTCAATAAAGGATTGTTGTTTAGATCCATGGAGTCGACGTTACAATTATATGTATATATTTTTACAGACTTATATTTCTTTAATTTTTCAAAAAGAGAGGTTTTCAACAAATAGATAAGAATTTACTACAAAACACTATTTAAAAGACAAACTTAAAACAAACACTATATCAAATTATAAAATTAATTTCTCTGTGATTTGAAGATATTTTTTTATGTAATGAAATATAAAACAAAATCAAATTACAATGATAGATTACACTCATTATAATTTGATTTTATTATATTATAAATATAAACATATTATATAAATGATAAGACGATAATTATCATTTTCGAATTTAAAAAAATTAAATCAGATTATTTTAGCAATAAAACATACTTATTAAAAAATAAAGAAAATCGAATACCATATTATTTTCTATTTAGATACAAAATGTAAAAATAAATTTATGAGAGAGGAATGTCTACTCTTCTACATTTCGAACCTGTAGGTCTGCTGAGCACGCATTTGAGTTACTCGGTAAAAGATTGTTGTTTAGATCCATGGAGTCGATATTACAACTATATAATATTTACTTTACGGTCTTACATTTCTCTACTATTTTATGAAAAACTATTAGAAGCCTTTATAAATAAATAATAATAAAATTGACAAAACAAATAGAGACTTATTTTAAAACATTATTTAAAATTTCATCATCGATTTCTCTATAATTTGTAGAGCTTACCTTACCCTATAAAATAATATTTTATGTAATTAAGTATAAAACTAAATTACATTATATAAAGAATAATTGAACAATATTTTTATAATTTTTATTCTATTTTGATAATAAAGACATTTAGGATAATATAATGCTACTGCTGATGATGATGATTTTCGAATTAAAAAGTTAGATTATTGCATTTTAAGTGATACAGATTATTATATTATTTTCTATTTAGATACAAAATGTAAAAATAAATTTATGAGAGAGGAATGTCTACTCTTCTACATTTCGAACCTGTAGGTCTGCTGAGCACGCATTTGAGCTACTCTAAGATTGTTGTTTATATCCATGGAGTCGATATTACAACTATATAATATTTACTTTACGGTCTTACATTTCTCTATTATTTTATGAAAAACTATTAGAAGCCTTTATAAATAAATAATAATAAAATTGACATAACAAATAGAGACTTATTATAAAACTTTTTTTAAAATTTCATCGTCGATTTCTCTATAATTTGTAGAGCTTACCTTACCCTATATAATAATATTTTATGTAATTAAGTATAAAACTAAATTACATTATATAAAGAATAGTTAAACAATATTTTTATAATTTTTATTCTATTTTGATAATAAAGACATTAGGATGATATAATGCTACTGCTGATGATGATGATGATGATTTTCGAATTAAAAAGGTTAGATTATTGCATTTTAAGTGATACAGATTATTACATATTAATATGAATTTATACAGTAAAATTTATTAAAAAGCAGAAGGCGTCTACTTCTAAAACGTAAGCATTGTTTGAAATATTTAGTATAAAATTCAGCATTCAGCATTTTTCATTCGATTCTTGAGAAATTTTGTTCCTCAAAAAAATTGGTGGCGTTAAGTACCTAGTTTTTATCTAGTCACTTTTTTATTAAAAAAAATGATGGAGCTATGAAGGTCGTTTGGGACTACAATTCAAGAACCCATTATTTTATTTTGGGACAATTTATTTATTTTATACTATTTCTTACATAGATCTGTGAAACGAAATGAGGAGCCATCACCGTGGAATGAATCTTTCGACTTGTTCGGGCTGCTGACAAAAGAGGAGGCAACTACAGCGGGACAGAAGGAGGCTTCAGTTGTTCTGCCGTCAGTACTGACTTCGCGTGTGGCCAATGGGTCAGTGATTCGTCGGAAACACCTTGACGGCGATTTTTACGTTGAAATAAAGGTATATAAGACGGCAGATGCGATTTCCGTTGGTCGTGAAGATCGTTGGCAAAAAGCTCTAAATTCATTAAAAATCCAAATTAATGCCAACGGAGACGAGTGGAAAAAGCTTCAAGGTTTTTTCAAAAGTGCTCGTAAACTGTTTAATGATACGGAATCAGTGTTTTACGCACATAAAAATAATTAATTTTAATTAGTTAATTTTTATAATGTAATATAAGGTTAATTTATTTGCACAGTGGAAAGGCTAATTTTATACAAATCAAATGAAAATAGGGGCACAAAATTAATAACTTCATTTGGAACAAGTTTTATTTTAGAATATTTACCTAAATTATAACGAAAGTTATGTTTTGCGATTTTTTAACAAAATACACATCATAATTTAATATTTTTTATATATATATTTTTAGTGACGATACAAATATCAGTGACCCTTATTTTTTTTTTGAGTCGTATATGTTATAGCCACATCAAGGTCTAATAAATTCAAATAAAATACATCAAAATGCCATTTTATTCAAGTTGCTCGATTACTATTGAAAATCGTAAATGGGTTGGCCATCTGCGGAGCAATCTTCATAAAAAAAATTCTTCCGAAGAACATATAAAAGATGTTTTTAGAATATCGTCTGCGTTTCGATCTAGAATTGCTACATATAAAATTATAGCAAATGATGATAAAATAAATTTGTTACCTGCAGACTTTTTAAAATCAGTTTCTAATAAAGTGCGACACCTGATAAATGAAGCAATTCAAACACATACTTCGGTTAAAGTCAATTTTGAACTCTATAGTTTATTTTACTTATGCAAAAATGACACACAAGAAATTAAATCATTTGGTACTAAAAATATAATAATACATACACATTTTGATTTCGAAACAATATATGCAACAGTCATCGCAAATTTGTTGCGCAAAATAGAGAGTTTCCAGCATAGAGACAGTGGTTGGTCGTTTTTAAGTAATTCTCATGTCGAAGTAAACATAAATAAATACGAACCGATGCGAGGTTCTTGTTATATAGAGTTGCCTGCATTTATTAAAAACAAAAAAGCTTGTATAAATATAAAAAATAAGGATGATTTTTGTTTTCTTTGGAGTGTCGTTGCAGGTTTATATCCTGCTAAACGAAACGTAAATCGTACTACCTCTTACCCACATTTCAAAAATGTTTTAAATGTAGAAGATTTATCATCTCCGGTAACTTTTCAGGACATTTCAGTGTTTGAACGCAACAATAATAACATTAGTATAAATGTTTACGGATTAAAAGGCACAAATGTGGTTGGACCTCTTTACAAATCATCATTTAAAAGAGAAAATAAAATAAACTTACTCTTACTAGAAAAAAACGACCAGACACACTATTGCTTAATAAGTAACTTGTCTCGACTTGTTAGGAATCAAATAACGAAACATCATAGTGCACTGCATTTTTGCGATGATTGCCTATTGTTTTTCAATAGTAATGCTCAGTTAAGTAAACATATTTGTGCAGGTGTAGCTACAGTGTTACCAAAATCAGGTAGTACTATCAAGTTTAATCACTATGAACGAACACAATCAGTTCCTTTCGTTGTTTACGCTGATGCCGAAACATTATTAGAAACTTATCAAGGGTGCGACAATGATCCTACAGTATCAGATACATTTGTATTTCAAAAACACATACCAGTAGCATTTGCTTTTAAACTTGTGTGCTCGTATGATGAAAGTTTAAATGATTATGTTTCATATAGGGGTCCCGACTGTGTACAAGTTTTTGTTGAGTCACTCTACAAAAAAGTTAAAGATATATCGAAAATTCTAGGAAAAACTAGGCCTATAGTATTTACAGATTCAGATCGCGAAGCATTTTCTAACGCTATAGTTTGCTATATTTGTCAAGGTCTCTTATGGGACGAAAATAAAGTTCGCGATCATTGCCATTTATCCGGTCAATACCGCGGCGCAGCTCATTCGCAATGTAACTTGAAACTTCAGGTGCCTCGATTTCTACCAGTTTTCTTTCATAATCTGTCAGGTTACGATTGTCACTTATTTATCAAAGAATTGTGTAAATCTCCTGGTGAAGTTAAATTGATTCCAAAGTCTATGGAAAAATACATTTCGTTTACAAAATATGTCGTCTTGAAAGATGAAGAACAATGTTTTCCGCTCCGCTTTGTTGATTCTTTTAAATTTTTAAGCTCTAGTTTGGACGACCTCGCAAAAAGCATGGATAGATCCTGTTTTTATCATTTACAAAAAAGTTTTCCGGATATGAATAAATTTGAGTTATTATTAACAAAAGGAATTTATCCTTATGAACATATGAAAACATGGCAATCGTATGAAGAAAAAGAGTTACCCCAACAGAATGAGTTTTTTAGTTCACTAACTAACCAAACGGTAACAGATGAACAATATAATCATGCTAAGTTGGTGTGGGAGATGTTTAAAATCAAGGATATGGGCCAATATACCGATCTTTATTTAAAAACGGATGTACTGCTTCTTACTGACATATTTGAGCATTTCCGAAAAACGAGCAAAACACATTATCGATTAGATCCAGCATTTTATTTCTCAGCGCCTAGTCTATCATATGATGCAATGTTGCTTAAAACCGGAGTCACTCTAGAGCTTATACACGATTTTGAAATGATTCGAATGATTCAAAGCGGTATTCGAGGAGGCATATGTTTGTGTTCGAATAGATATGCTGAAGCTAATAATATTTATATTGAAAATTATGACAAAAATAAACAAGACTCATATATTGTGTATATAGATTGTAATAACCTGTATGGTTATAGTATGTGTCAGTATGATGCCTTATGCTGAGTTTCAGTGGTTGAACAAAAATGAAATTGAGACATTTGAAGTTATGAAAATATCTGATGAAGGGACTTTCGGTTATATTTTAGAAGTAGATATCCAGTATCCTAATTATCTTCATGACACACACAACGACTTGCCGTTTTGTGCAGAGAAAATGATTCCGCCTGGTGGAATGATGGAGAAATTGATACCAAACTTATATGACAAATACAATTATGTCATACATTACGTTCACCTTAAAACTTGTCTTAGTCATGGTCTTAAATTAAAAAAAATCCATCGTATTATCAAATTCCGGCAAAGCAATTTTCTTAAAGAATATATCGATTTAAACACAGAATTAAGAAAAAAAGCAGAGTCCGAATTCGAACAAGACTTCTTTAAATTACTAAATAATAGTGTTTTCGGTAAAACGTTGGAAAATACTGAAAATAGAGTAAATGTAAAATTTATCAATACTTGGATTGATCGTAATAATATTTCTAAAAAGAAAACCGGAGCGTGTGATTTAATAAACAAACCTAATTTTCATCGTATTTCAATTTTATCAGATAATTTAGTTACAATTCAGATGAAACCAGAATGTGTAGAACTTAACAAACCAATTTATATTGGTTTCACAGTACTAGAACTATCGAAAAGCCACATGTACGACTTTCACTACTCGGTTATTAAACCACATTATTCTGATCGTGTAAGTCTTTTATATACAGATACCGATTCATTCGTTTATTCCATCAAAACGCAAGATTTTTACAAAGACTTGCGGTTGTGCTTTTTAGACCACTTTGACACCAGCAATTTGGAACCAAAAAACCAGTTTAATATTCCATTAATTAATAAAAAGATTCCAGGGTTATTTAAAGACGAGCTCAAGGGTAAAGTTATAACGAGTTTTGTTGGGTTGCGATCAAAATTATATTGTATCACGACAACACCCCAGGGTACCGACTGTACCAAAAAACCCTATACGGTGAAAAAGGCAAAAGGCGTTAAAAAATCTGTTGTACGTGATCTTAAAATTTCTGAGTATACGGATGCACTATTTTCAGATCAAATAATACGCAAAAAACAAGCGCTGTTTAAGTCAATTAAACATGAAATATTTACGCAGTTTGTAAATAAAGTGGCATTATGTAACAAGGATGATAAAAGGTTCATTAATACAGACAAAATGTCTACTTTATCATGGGGGCATAAGATGCTTCAAATGTAATAATACAGCACTGTGCAAGTAAATAACTTTCAACATATATTTTATAACATGTATCAATATTTGTAATAAATGACTTTTTTTTAAGTGTATATGTAAAACAATAATGTATGTGAGGTTTTATGTTTACCGTATGTATGTAATTAATATAAAAGGGTTTAATAAAGGGTAAAATAAACGATAAACATGTTTTTTTTACCAATTTTTTCCTTGCAAATCAAATCATGTCAAATTGTTAAATAATTCAGTTTGATATAATATTGAACAGCTTACAATGGAGATGTCAGACGGAACCATTATTATTTTTATTTCTTTGAAAGATGAGTAGTAGGTACATTATTTCGTTGACCTCGACTTTTGTTACCGCATAGGTATATAATATATTAATACTACCTAAATAAATCATTAACATCATAGCGCAAAAAATGATGGGTGTGCTATTTCCTACTACCGTTTAGAAGTTTCATTTGCAGCCACATTCTTCAATCTGCTGGTCGTTGCAATGGATAGTTTTCCTTTATATCATGTAAGTTTTAATTATATCTGACTTTTATTTATTTTATGTGTAACTGATAGTAACAGTTATCGTGTACTGGTAGGCCTTTCCTGTTTTTTATTTATTTTCTTAATCTTTATCTTTGTACTATTTATATTGTACTTATGTATTATGATGACCATTTATTATTTATCTTTTCTTACATAGTATAAAACAAGTAGGCAACTAATAAATTAATATATTTCGTCTTATTCTTTAGGACATCGATACGAATGTGTACGCGCAAGACCCTTTGGAAGGGATTACACAACGAATGGAAGATTGGAAAAATGAAGATTTAAAAAATGCAGATTCAAAAAAAACTAAACCCAAAAACAAAAAACGAGAATCATTATCTAAAAAAAAACTTAAAGACCAGGCTCGAACATCGTACGTAATTTGCAAAGAGTTTCAAAGAGGTCAGCGTTTAATAAAAATCAAGATTTATGACTTCACGGAGAGCATGACAGAACAAGTTGATTTTTCATCGGACGATAGTGATAGTGAGTTTTTAAGTATGAGTGCACAATATGTTGTTAAAAACCCTGTCGATGAAATTTTAGACTCCACGGAAAATATTATCAATAAGATATCTAAGGAAATTAATAAACGGGGATTGTAATCGCAAATAACAATTTTATAAATAAAAGCATGCTATGAAAAAAATGTTTTATTATAACTAAATCCTTAAACTAAGAAATAAATTTTAAGATCAAATAATACGCAAAAAACAAGCGCTGTTTAAGTCAATTAAAAATGAAATATTTACGCAGTTTGTAAATAAAGTGGCATTATGTAACAAGGATGATAAAAGGTTCATTAATACAGACAAAATGTCTACTTTATCATGGGGGCATAAGATGCTTCAAATGTAATAATACAGCACTGTGCAAGTAAATAACTTTCAACATATATTTTATAACATGTATCAATATTTGTAATAAATGACTTTTTTTAAGTGTATATGTAAAACAATAATGTATGTGAGGTTTTTATGTTTACCGTATGTATGTAATTAATATAAAAGGGTTTAATAAAGGGTAAAATAAACGATAAACATGTTTTTTTTTACCAATTTTTTCCTTGCAAATCAAATCATGTCAAATTGTTAAATAATTCAGTTTGATATAATATTGAACAGCTTACAATGGAGATGTCAGACGGAACCATTATTATTTTTATTTCTTTGAAAGATGAGTAGTAGGTACATTATTTCGTTGACCTCGACTTTTGTTACCGCATAGGTATATAATATATTAATACTACCTAAATAAATCATTAACATCATAGCGCAAAAAATGATGGGTGTGCTATTTCCTACTACCGTTTAGAAGTTTCATTTGAAGCCACATTCTTCAATCTGCTGGTCGTTGCAATGGATAGTTTTCCTTTATATCATGTAAGTTTTAATTATATCTGACTTTTATTTATTTTTTGTGTAAAGACATATAAGAATAAACACAAAGTGTCAAAGTTCTTTCTGTAGCATCCTTTATTTCTTTCACAATCTTTATTTATTACTAAATAATTATATGGTGCACACCAAATTTTAGCGCACATTTCTTTAAATTGCTGCCAAGACATATCTGTATTTACATGTTCGTTATATACATGACGTAAATTATGTTCGTCTTGTTTAAAAAGTATAATAAGATTAGCATTATCTCTTATTAATTGCTTGGGAATTTTTGTGTATGTTTGGTTAAGATAAAAACAATCTATTTTGGAATGTCGTCCCATAGAAAAGTAATCTCTAACGTTGTTTTGCTTTTCACATGCTATATCATCAAATACCATGACTGAATCTGGTTTTGCTTGATTTGGATTTAAGACTTGTTCGTTTTCATTATATTTATAAAATGATACTCCAGACACCTGTTGAAGTACTTTTTCTAGAAATAAGTATTTAGGTTGGAATAAAGTTTTGGAATAAACATACACATTTCTAAATCTTAATCCGTTTTCGTGCATAAGAAGACCTAAAACTAAATTAGTTTTTCCACAGTTAGATGGACCGCAAATGAGACAACGAATGGTGCTTGGTAAAAGTTTACCATGACGTAAACGTGTTTTATTAGAAATCAAATAGTCTTTGTGTAAATCAAGTGACTGTGCTTGCTATACTTCATATCTTGTCAATTTAGTAACGTCTACACTATGTAACGTTTTTCGTGTAATGAAACTGATATTCAATTATAACTGTTTATAACGTTGCATTGGGTGTTTTAAAACACGAATCGAGATCACTAGGTGTCTAAACGCAAACTGTTAAATCTTTCGTGGTGTATATTGGATATTCTAGATCATTTAACCCTTTCTTGCCTTAACGAGACAGAAACCAAGCTGTTTATAAGATCACTTTCAACAAAAACTTTCGTAAAACGCATAGAGCGAACGCAGTGAGCGGCCAAATGCGGTTACACGAAAGTTTTTGTTGAAAGTGATCTTATGAACAGCTTGGTTTCTGTCTCGTTAAGGCAGGAAAGGGTTAAATGATCTAGAATGCCCAATATACACCTACTGGTAGAGGGTTCAAATTTTATTTAAAGCTAGGAACTTCAAATTTCGTAAATAGGTAGTTAGGTAGTAGGTTTTATTAAATAGTGGACTTGAAAATCTTCTGCGGGTTGAGAGAGATTATATCGAGAACAATTTTATTCAGTTAGGGGCTTGAAACTTCGTAGCCAGGTTGTGAAAGACAAATCTCATGCGTTGTATAATAATTAACAAATGATTAACCGTCCCTACTGCTATCTTTTGCTGCATAATGTTCTAAAGCTAAACTAATGTAGAATGTATAACCACCAATATACAAATACACGCGTACGAAGTCGCGGGCAACAGCTAGTATATAATATATGTACCTACCTATTCAAACGTATGGTACAAATTTACTTCACATAAGCATTCGGTACGAACTACTGCGTACGAATACAAGAAAGTCAATGAACATTGAACATACTCGTAGGTTCTGCTCCGCCTGCGGGGCCGAAATTCAGTTGATCACGGTCCGTTAATCGGTGTTGGTTAGTGCGATTGTCCGAGAAAACGCCAGTTCGTGTACCTATCGCTTGCAGAATGAAGGCGATTTAGCGCTCAAGGCAATCTACGTAACTGTGACCTCACGGTTCGTAGAAGTTACGCGTATTCGGAAAGCGAATTATATTGAATTGCCTAAACGTTCGACTCGCTAGTGCACGGTAATCGACTGGAATGAAATGCCGAGAGATAGCCAACTCCGCTTCATTAGCTTCGGCAATAATGGCTACACCGTCGACCGCGTGTTAGCCTAGTGTGATTAGCTAACGATTAGGAACGTTGCTTTAACCGGCTTCCAAAAACGAGATTCCACAGGTATTTAATCTCTGTTGTAAAGTAACTGTCAGAGCACCTTTCCGCAAGACCTGCCATAATGTTATGCTAGCATATTATTTATATTGACAGAAGTTGCGCGATTTTGCTAGACTTGCATTTGAGAAAAGTTATCATCTTCATAAATAGTTATATGTATTATAAAGCACGCTGTTTAGGTTATAAAATATTACATCTGAATAAATGTATCGATGGATTATGTAATACATTTGAAAATGTAGTACCTACATTTTACTCGGTGCAAATCCAGTAGTCGATCATTAAATATTAATCTGCAGAGCTTAAAATATGCTGCACCTCATGTTACTTTTTATGTGAAATGAAATAGCCAGAGCAAAAACTAAGAGTGAAATACTAATAAACGTACTATTCTCAGGTTTTACACATCACGATAATGGGCATTAGCTTAATTCTTTTTATTAAGTAGTCTAGCACGATTCCGTGCGCATCTAAAAGCAGCAGAATATTGTTTTATTATCAAATTATAAACTACGCCGCTCGCTAAATCCTGTCAAGCAGTTTCATAGTGCTGTGAAACTGATTTAATTTAATGCAGGTTTAATTGTATTTTCAATTGTACCGTAATTTTTATGTATTTCATTCTAAATTTATTCTGAACCATTCTGTTTACAACAATGATTGCAATTTGCAATCAACAATAATATCTACTAAATAAAATGAACAAAAGATTCAATAGAATTGGAATGTCGTCATGAATACGTTTTGTCCCTGTTTTAGGGTGACTAGGAGCTACTCTCAAGGGAATATAATATAAGGGCTAATTTCAATACTGCGCGACATGTGTCGGCAATATGTGTCTTAAGGCGCGCGATGTCGTCGGACGTCGGACACGTCGACCGAAATCCACTCGCGCCACTTCACATGACGTCGCTAGCGACGCATGTCGTGGGACATTTGTCGCCCTGGTTTTAATAGATATATGACGCTAAAATAGACAGTTTCAAATAGACAGTCATGTCGCTGTTAGAAACTTGTCACACGATCCACATGTAGGTACTTGTTACTTTCTTATTATATTAATTTTTCGTCTATTATTTCAGGATAATACTCACTTTCTAGGCAGCAAAATGGATGTGAAGATGATTTTGACCCTGGTGTTGACGGAGTTGGTGGCGAAGAGGTAGCGACAGCGGCGGTGCGGCGGGTACAGGCCCGGGTAGCCCGGGCTTGCCAGCACGCACGGGCTGGGCCCCCGGCACGACACATCTTGGTACAGCCAGTCGCAATCTATGTCAATAAAACAACGATATATTTATAAAATCGAATGATGTAATTATGATCCAAAACACTGAAAACATATCAAAAAAATATGCAGCAAATTAAGGATATGTAAGTATTATTATATACGCAACGTAATAAAACATATTTTCACCACACCAGCTCGGAAAGGCTTACTTTGCACTTCAAAAACTGATAGCAAAGTTGCATTTTATTCACATGTGAGGCAAAGTAATCAAATGCAAATTTTGAGTTGTTTTCTTATGTTTGCTGGTAGAATTGAATTTTAAAAGTTGATTTTGGATGATAAATATTCAATAACATTAATTTTGATTTGATTTGGTTTATTTTTGTTTGATATTTTACATTTAATATTTGCTTCGGGTTGGTGTGGTGAAAAATGTTGTGTTTCACTCGGAGGCAAATTTTGTTTAACCCTCGTGCTTTGAAACCCTCTCAACGCTCAAGATTCCATTTTTCGAACCACTCGCTACGCTCGTGGTTCAATTTTGGGATCTTTCGCTTACTCGGGTATCAATATTAGCACGAGCGGTTAAACAACATTTTTGTCCCCTTGTAAAACAAATAACTATTATTGGCTTACGGTAACAAAATAAAACATATAGAGAAGTTTTGTTTCTTCTTTCATGAACTGATTTATATGCTTGATGTTGCAATTGTTGCTAAATTATGGTCTTCAACAACATCTAAAACAATAATCGATATTAAACTTTCGTGAGACATATTTCACTTACTTCAACCAATCTTCGCCAATAGCGACTAAAAATTCAAGTGAGTGAAACCGTTGTCGTCTAAACAATCTAAAAAAACAATAAAAATGTATATATATATATATATAATACGAGTATATGCCGCACTAAATAAACTAGGTAGGTATCTACTTATCGGTTGAATAAAATAAACATTACCGAATAGCTTGTTCAGCGAAAATTGATTTCATTCATTTTCATTTATTTTTCGTGATAAACTAGTTAAACATACAAAAGTAACATGATAAAGGATAGAAATTCATAATTACATATTGTTTACCACGAAATGGGCTCGCCTCAGCATAATGCTGACCCAAGAGTCGGCGCTGATCTTCCGGCGAGTCCATTTATTGTGGGCCACGATCGCAGCTGTACGGCACTGTTTATTTCATTCGATTCATAATAAAGTACTCGCGCTCAAAATAATTCAAGCAGAGATCAGAAATATAAAACATTTATGTTAGCTCAAATTTAGCGAAGAAAAGTCACGTAATATATAATTTATAAGTGAGTTCGATGTGATATCCCGCTGATATTTGGACACATAATATTTATAAACAGAGAGTGACAAGGGTCGTACCTACGTCCGGCACACGCGGTCCGTTCAAAGCATTTATGTATTGATATAAAGTAGAAAAGTTTGTCAGAATATTTCAACCGAATTAATTTAATACACGTTTAGAAGAACTCCCGAAATACATCTTAAAATAATAAAACGAAGTCTAAAGAAGTATCATAACTTTTCAATCATTAAAGCACTTGTTAAAAGATGAATAACATAAAGTAAAGTTTATGCAGGTTAAAGAAGAGCTAAATGGAGTGGGAGTGCAATGGAATTAAATGGGTTTGAACGACTTCGAGGAGGGAGTTGAGCGTCGCTTCTGCTCAAGTTTTGTAGTGGCGCTGGCGCGTTCTTTCAATAAGTACCTATTCTTTTTGCAATCTGCAAGGCGCTCGTTTTAGAAAAGAATGCGTACGATTTACTGTTACTTTAAAATACTTTTAAAAAGGCATTTAAGCAAAATAGGTATATGTATACTAATATATGCTAACTTGGTCCAGTATAATGTAGTAGCGAATATTTATTACTTAACTTTTTCGCCGCCACGTAATTGACGTAATAAAGTTGCATCAACGACATGTCAAAAATTGCACGTAGGTAAACAAACCAGACCAAAACCACGACCTGATATGAATTTGTGGCGTGTGAGGCACGAAATGTACTGACTTTATATCAAGTCAATGCCGGCGAAAACTCACAATAAACACTAATTAATGTGTAGACATACCCCAAAGTGTAGGCCAGCCACACTTACCCGTATGCCACACATAGGTACCCTTATTGACTAAGTGTAGATAAATAAATAATAAAAAAAAACACACCTGTAAGTGGTATTCTGGACCCGCCGCTCGGGTGGAAGCCTACGCCTTGCGTGTTGCTGAGAGAAGTGAAGCTGAAGAACGCGAGGAACTGTGACCGGTCCGTCTTCTCCGTTATCCTGCCAGAATGGGACTACACAGTCAATCCAATTTTTAGAGCTCCGCACAATTTATAAATAATTTCATATACCTACCTAATCAAAGTACCTACGCTATTTATGTATCTTGTGCAAAAGTATTATCAACCGGAAATAAGTACCGAAGTTATTATCAAATAGTTATTTTTACTTTTACTTGTTTCAAACTACTAACAGTTTCATCAGAGCATCCCGACTTACGGTGTATCCTAGACTTCGGAATCGAAGTTTTACTCTGCCAACCCTCCGTAAAATCTACAGTTACACGAGAGAAACCTCGGCAAAGCATTGAAAGTTAAAATTACGAGTAAACAACGTGATCATTGTTGCGGTTGGCAGTTAAACTACATAAATCACAGCCGCAATGCTGGGAACTGCAAAGTGACGGCACTTGCTCAATTACCGCCCTAATGTATTACCGCAGTCGCAAATCGCGTCGGAAATGGAATTACGCGCGTCTCAAGCCATAAACTGACATCAGCGACCACAGTGCCACTCGTACAGTGCTGGTACGGGTCGGCACGGTTTTGCGAGCGCCGGGACCGCAATTCCGAACAGAGCATTACCGGTTCCGTTGTGACGACCTTTTGTCCCTCTGACTACCGGAACATGCGTTTCCGAAACGAACTGCAAATGCAGATAAATTTTGAAGCGCTCCAACCATTACGCCTCGCAATAATACCGGGTAAGTACCTAGGAGTATTATTCATTACGGGTTCGGACGAGCCACTGGTAAGCCTTAGTATGGGTACCTCAGTAAGTATTATGAATAATTAGCATAAGACGGACCGATAATGCCTGGAGGAGCTTTTGGTCCATGAAGGACCACATGAAGGGAAACCTACCTATATCACTAAAAAGAAAACTCATGGACATGTGCATTCTCCCCATCCTTACATATGGAGCACAGACTTGGTCTTTGACAAAGGCTCAGAAATCCAAACTCAAGGTTTGTCAGCGAGCCATGGAACGTAGTATTCTGGGCGTGAAGTTAATCGATCGTATTAAAAATACAATACTACGTTCCAAAACTAGAATAACCGATGTAGCTGAAACTGCCGCCAAGCTCAAATGGGACTGGACGGGACACGTCTGCCGTATGCCGGATGACCTGTGGGCCAAAACAGCCACTCGTTGGGTCCCACAAATTGTAAGGCGTTATGGTAGACCTCGTCGGAGATGGCGGGACGGGCTTGACTTCTTTGACAGAGACTGGTGGGAGACTTCCGAGGATAGGGATACGTGGAAGAATAAGAGGGATGCCTTTGCCCAGCAGTGGGACAATATGGGCTCATAATAATAATAATAAGGTATACAGGGCGTCCCACGGCGATGCCACATGGAGGGAAAGTACCTTAAATATCATAGATAGCATATTTTGCTGAAAGAAGACTTCATTTTATTTTTAAAACTTAGTAAAGTTGCATTCATACTTTTTTAATTTTTTTTGAAAAAAAAAATGTATGGAAAAAAATTTATTGCGTCATTGGAGGAAAAGTACCTTAATTATTGTAAATGAACATCTTACTGAAAGAAGACATTATTTCGATTTAAAAAAACAAGTTGAATTGCATTTTAAATAATTTCATGGTTAAACCGGGAATCGAACCCGCTACACGAGAAAAAAAAAATACCTTGTAGCTTTGTCATACCGATCGAAAGGCTTCAATGTGAGAATTATTTTTTTGCCAAATAACATAGTGTTGGAAACAAAAGGAAGACCATTATTTTTTTCATTTGATGTGAAATTTTGATTAGAATAATGACATTCCCGTATGGGCATGCAACTAATCTTTCATTTTAAAGTACCTATTACTAATCAATCAGTACCCACTTGAGAAGTACGCATCATTTCCTTATTATAATTGTAGTGCATGATAAAATGATAAAGAGATAAGTAATAAGTAGGAACGTAAAAATCGACAGGGAGTGAAATAATGAAAAGAGTGAGACTTTGTATTGAACAAGATGGAAAACATTTTGAGCATTTGATAAATTGATTTAATTTTGTATTAAAAATATTAAAATGCATGGCCTTTATTTTTATTTCGTTATTTAGCAAAAAAGTAATTCTCACATTGAAGCCTTTCGATCGATATGACAAAGCTACAGGGTATTTTTTTTTTCTCGTATAGCGGGTTCGATTCCCGGTTTAAACATGAAATTATTTAAAATGCAATTCAACTTATTTTTTTAAATTGAAATAATGTCTTCTTTCAGTAAGATGTTCATTTACAACAATTAAGGTACTTTTCCTGCAATGACGCGATATTTTTTTTCCATAAAATTTATAAAAAAAAGTATGAATGCAATTTAACTAAGTTTTAAAAATAAAATGAAGTCTTCTTTCAGCAAAATATGCTATCTATGATATTTAAGGTACTTTCCCTCCATGTGGCATCGCCGTGGGACGCCCTGTATATTATGCTACTTAAGCAGAACGTTTTCCAAATTAAAATTAATTAAATACCTTTATAAAATATCACGAGTCCGTCATTATGCTAGAAGGTAATTTATTAAAATTACATTCTCGCCGGGTAGGAAATTCCACCGGGACCGATAATATGATAAGGATCAGGTTAAGAGAAACATTTTCCAAACCACTTGGTAGGACGTGTAGCGATATTCAGAATTAGAAATAGAACCTGATTTGACGTTGTGGGCACTTATTGATTAAGATTACCTATTGGTGAATTACAATCTACTAATCTAGGTATGAGTTTATTTTCATAGTAAAATGCTGAAAATGGTAAACGACGAAATGTTTTTTTCAAACTGCAGTTATTTTTCTTCATCTACTTGTTTACTTATATGTTGTAATTCAACATCACATTTTAAATTAGCAGACTAGTGATTATAATGTCGTTTAAAATCTAGCCTAATATCCAGTAACAAAACACCTTCATAAAGATTTCACATTTCTCTTAGATTTTACACATCGTACACCGTCAGTGAATTTTGCTGTGTAGCGCTCGTTGGCACTTTAGATATCCTAATCTGGGCAGGGGACGCAATTCGGAAACTTGAGGAGGTAAGTTAAACCCATACCTATGTAAATTCCAAAGTGAAAGCGCCGTGGTCGGCGAACAGCATGACGGGCGGGGTGTAGCGTAGGCCCCGCAGAGGTCCTAAGCTGGGCTTCTGCCAGTCACAAAGCTCGAGGAGGTACGACAATTTAGAGCCATACCTAAATTCCAATGTGGAAGCGCCGTGGTCTGCGAACAGCACGACAGGCGGGGTGTAACGCTCATTGGCGTCGCAGAGGTCCTAACCTGGGCTTCTGCCAGTCACAAAGCTCGAGGAGGTACGACAATTTAGAGCCATACCTAAATTCCAAAGTGGAAGCGCCGTGTCTGCGAACAGCACGACGGGCGGTATGTAGCGCTCATTGGCACGGCAGAGGTCCTAACCTGGGCTTCTGCCAGTCACAAAGCTCGAGGAGGTACGACAATTTAGAGCCATACCTAAATTCCAAAGTGGAAGCGCCGTGGTCAGCGAACAGCACGACGGGCGGGGTGTAGCGCTCATTGGCACCGCAGAGGTCCTAACCTGGGCTTCTGCCAGTCACAAAGCTCGAGGAGGTACGACAATTTAGAGCCATACCTAAATTCCAAAGTGGAAGCGCCGTGGTCTGCGAACAGCACGACGGGCGGGGTGTAGCGCTCATTGGCGCCGCAGAGGCGGGTCTCGGCCGGGCCGCCAGCGCCCGCCGCGCGCACCGCGCTCGCGCCGCTCAGCTGCAGCCAGCCTCCTTCGCAACTATGTACAATAGCAGACACAATTACCTTTACTAGGCATTTTTCCCAAGTCAATATTTATTAGAACCCAGAAAACACTACAATGACTGCCAATACAAAACAATTTTCGAGCTTTCGGTTGGCATACTTTACTTTGGAGTTGTTAGAATTATACTTTCTGCCATTTAATTAAATTTCAAATGGACATTCACGCTGCGTGAGTTTGTCATGCGAAAGTTTAACAATATAGTGAATGATAAATACCATATAAATACAAAATATATTACTTAATAATACTTAAAAATTCTTATCTAAAGAAAGATTCAATTTATCAGTTGGACTATCAGAATGGATTTTTATTATTCATCTAGAACCCAGTCTTACCTACCACTGATTAAGTCAAAGGAAACATTCAAATATTATGTTTAACCTGATTTATTTTGTTTAAAGAACAGGTACAAGTACTTCGGTTTTCTCTTTATACTGACTGAAAACATTTTTATTAAATCTGAATAAGAATCACAATAAGTTCGTTTATCCGTGTAAAATGTATGCAAGCAACAAATTGAATATGGCCGAGATCCAATACCGCTTTATTTAGAAAAAAACTCCGAATCACTCGCACTGACCCGAACAGTTCAAGTTCTGAATAATAATGAGGAATCCGTGCTCCAAATACATGGACGTATAGCGGTAAGCTTAGTCGGTCAGTCTAAAAACTACCTACTCTACCTACTCAATTTGACGGGACATTGATCACACTTCGTGCGTGTGACAGGCCCTGTCCCTTCACAGTCGACTTTTTCACATATCGGGTGATCCCTGTTTTTTGAAATTCTGGATGTTGGTAGTTATTGCCCGTCTGATAGTGATAAGTGATAAATAGTGAAGGAGCTTGTTCATGAATAATGTCGGAGACAGAAACACGGCAAAAAACGTTTTAAGAAAATATTATACCGTCAATTGGGGACAGGGGGGCTAACATTAGACAACGGAATAGTTATTTGTACAACAAGACCCCGCCAATTACCGTCCAATCTCAGTCACCTCCATACTCTGCAAGATTATGGAGTGTGTACTGAATAAGCGGCTCCTATCGTACCTAGAGGATAACGATTTACTCAGCGACTCTCAGTACGGCTTCCGCGGGGGTCGTTCGACTGGAGATCTTCTGATACATGCCACTCATCTTTGGAGCGAGGCAATTGAGAGGCACGGTGAAGCCCTTGCGGTATCTCTCGATGTCTCTAAAGCATTCGACCGGGTCTGGCACGCAAGTTTGGTGAGCAAGCTTCCAGCATATGGGATACCAGTTGGCCTGTGCAAGTGGATTGAGAATTTCCTGAGCGAACGTTCCATTCGGGTGGTGTTAGATGGCTACACATCTGACCAATGGACTATTAATGCTGGCGTTCCTCAGGGCTCTGTTCTGTCCGCGACCTTATTTCTGCTACATATCAACGACATGCTAGTCTCAGATACTTTTGGGTATGCCGATGATAGCACTGTCGTGGACAGATATCTCTCCAATCCTCGGGCCAAAAAAGAGGAGGTCCAGTCTTGTCGACGAGCTATGGTAGACCGTCTGAATTTGAGACTTAAGGCAGTGTCCGATTGGGGCGACACAAACCTGGTCAAATTCAACGCTACCAAAACGCAGGCGTGTCTGTTCTCTGCGAAATGGAGTCCTTTCGAACTGACTCCGACTTTCCGGGATGTATCCGTACCGATATCCAACCATCTTCAGCTACTTGGCACGAATATTTCGTCTAACCTGAGCTTTGGGGCGTACATTGAATCTCTGGCCAAATCTGCAGCTAGACGACTGGGCGTCCTCTCTAAGGTCAAGCGGTACTTCACACCGGGGCAGCTCCTTCAGCTTTATGTAGCTCAAGTCCGGTCGTGTATGGAGTACTGCAGCCACCTTTGGGATGGATCCGCCAAGTATCAGCTAGCCGCCTTAGATTCCATAGACAAGCGCGCTAGGAAGCTTATTGGAGATGCGGGATTGGTTGAGGCTAGACTGCAGAGCCTTGAACACCGTAGAAAGGTAGCCTGTTTATCGGTATTCTACAGGATACATTTCGGGGAGTGTGCGATGGGATTACATAATCTAATCCCCCCATCCCCGTTCTGCCACCGTGGGACTAGACGCGGACTTGCGTTTCACCCCTACGTTGTTGCTCTGCCACTGGTTCGTACCAAACGCTATGCATCCAGCTTTATCATGCGAACGGCTAAGGAGTGGAATTCACTTCCTGCAAATCTATTCCCAATCCACTATAACTTGGATCTTTTTAAATCGAGAGTGAATAGACATCTTTTAGGTAAGCATGTTCCATCCTAGACTGCATCGGCACTTACCATCAGGTGAGATTGTGGTCAAATGCTTACCTATTTCTAATTAAAAAAAAAAAAAACAAGAGATCAAAGTTTGATATTTCTTCGAGTGCTTATTTTGAGTCCCGTGCAAGCGAAATATTCTATAATAATAATCTAATCTCTAATTTAGAATCTTGAGCGTAGTAAGGGACTCAAAAGCGCACGAGATGTAAATAACTTTGATCTCGTGTAGTACACAACATTTTTCACCTCAGCAGTGAGAACATATTAGAGAACCCGAAAAATGTATTCCTTCTTCATCACTTACCTCTATTCACTCATGTTTTCTTAAGATATACCAACAATTAAATTTTCACCTCAGCAGCTCGAACAAGGGTACTTTGCTACTTAAAAACAGTGAGCAAAATCGCATTTTGCTCATTTTGTCTCACTCAGTGAGCAAAATGCGATTTTGCTCACTGTTTTTAAGTAGCAAAGTACCCTTGTTCGAGCTGCTGAGGTGAAAATAGTATTTCCCAATTAAGTATGTGAACGTGACTGACAGCAGTGTAATTTTTACAATCTTTGAATCAGGATTCTAATCTTAGGAACAAAGTTTTAACTATCTAGATTAGTTCATAATCAAAAAACATTGTATAAATTTACCCCATCTGTCCCTAGTTACAACACATGACTTATTTAGTTAGGTACCAGCGCGCGAGATACAGTACCTACGTGGCGCGAAGCTATAACACGCTACTCATGCTCTGTTAGTATGTACTTGAAAATGGAGATCAAAGCTCTCCAAAATATGTCGCGAGAGTGACTCAAAAATATGTGAGTTAAATCGTAAAATTAGCTTAATGTTTGTGGAAGATATTTCAATTTTCAAATTCTTTCATATACATACTTAATATATTTTGGGGATGTTTCGAGCGCATTTTCACAGTAGTCGTTTCCTACTAAAAGGTGTGCAATCATTCTAGAATAGCATTATTTTCTATGATGGCGGATGGATATTTCTCATGTCGGAAGCCGATATTTGGGATACAGAAATACCTCCGAAAATTTACTAGATACTTTGGCAAACTGTTGACCCGAAATATAATATCAAACTGTACGAGAGAGCTAGGAGAGTCTATTAATCGAACATTGCAGTGCGTGTAGATTTTGTCAGTAGAAAAGATTCGATACTTACCTACATGAAATTTAGGTACCTATATTAAATTGTAATATTATTTGATGTTTTTAAAGATAAAGATAAAGATATTTTATTTGCAAGAATACTTAATTCTTATAAGGAAACAAGTAAATATTTTCGAAACTAAACGTTTCGAAAGAAAAACCATATGGGGGTATATGTTCCCCTATCCTTTGAACCATGAGTAAAATAAAGGTATAAAAGTAAAGCTTAATAGCCCGGTATAATAGACAGACTTCTATTGCGATAGATCTCTACACTGAGCATAGCCCGACATGCCCTTGGCCGGTTTTTTATAATTTAATATGGTAAGTACCTACTTTATCTAAGTATACTCCAGTTACTAAATCCTTCAATATTTTACGTGATAATTGGTTGTATTTTGCTGAATTTTCATTGTTCGGTGCTTTTTTAACCGTGTTATTAACTGTCCGCCACCATCGGCACAGAATAAGTAATAGTATTATCATACAGAACGGACACGCACCGCCCCGCCCGGACTCAGATTACCTCGCCCGCGAGTCGCGACTGGCCGCGACATGAATGTGTGCGTAAGTCGCTCTACTGAGATTCCGTCAGGATTCCGTCAGAAACTCAATGACGCGTGTACAGACGTGCCGCGCACACATATAAACGCAAATCATTTTTGATGTATGGCGTGTCCGCCCTGTGCCATCGGGATTAGGGTTACCAGATACAAATTTAGAATTTCCTGCCAAATTCCTGATTTAGTCATTAGCGATTAGCGATGGCCATCCGATTGAGCCGAGCCGCGCGCGTCATGTAAATGTACCTATGCTTATTTAAGTAAATGAAAAGGTACTTTATAATAAAGTCTATCAGTTCAAAAAATTCCTGACATTTTAGTGTTCCGTCCCCATTCCTGACAAAAGGCCAAAATTCCTGACATGTCAGGAAATTTCCTGTCATCTGGTAACCCTAATCGGGATGGAGCTCTATTTGAAGTTCGTAGAAATGACGACTGAATGAGATGTAGGTAATTCGATCTTGTCGAGAATCGGTCCACCGTTTCAACGGTTCTGTAGCTCGTACTTATTTCGTTACCTTTCAAATATGTCTAAATCGAACTTACACTCAGTCTCACACTACTTAAATGATCGTAGGTTGCTGATAGCTATAGCAAAAAATCAAAGTCATAATGTAAATACTAAATACTTTCATTTAGAGTATACTTTATGCAAAAGGCAAAATTAACGCCTTAAGTAAACAAAAGTGGCGTTACTATGTATTTGTTGTTCCTAGTACCTAATAGTTAATATACCTAATATCCGATGGGTAACTCCTACCCCGGTGAATACTCGTAGTAAAACTTGCTCAATCAATAAAAAAATGGCAAATTCCAATTTCAAACAGCGCGTCACAGGTGAGTCGTTTCTTTGTTTTGTGAGTGCGCAAAATTGGATGGAATCGAATGGGATAAAAAAGTTCAGTGTTTCTTGTTTACAGAAAGAAACATAATACATACATACATATCATCCTTTCGTATATGTGTGGTGGTTAAAAATCGTGGGTTCAATGATGTTTATTTGTATGTCTTTCCCATCACGAAACAATGGTGTTCCGGGTTTTTGGGAGGCGTGCGCGGAGCCGAAGCCAACAATGGTGTTTATTACTTATTATTATAATATTTAAACTGTTTATTTCTGAAAATAATTTAGGAAATATTACAAACAAAACTATTCTAGCTGTTGCCCACGACTTCATTCACTTGGTCTGTCTGACTGTCAATCTCCTCCTCTTAGGTTGCCCCTTAGAGGATTTTTTGACGTAATATAAATAACGTCTTATAAATCGATGAACACCGGTAGCATGCACGAAAGAGTGTCACGTTGTGGACAGATCTCCATGGTAACGTTGTGGACGGATCTCCATAGTAACGTTACGTTGTGAATGACGATAATAATTCAATTCAATTCATAAGTAAAAGTAAACAATTTTTCATCAATGTTTTCTTATGACGTTATCACGCAAAATTATCGTCCGTAAACCGACTTTACAGACAACCATATTATTTTCCAAAACTACTAATAATACCTTACCTGGTGCCATTGAACCTTCCAACGGAGACCAGCCTGTAGAGCTGAATCTCCACTCGCTGGCCAGCGTCGGGCTGTAGAAAGTAGGAGCAGGCACCAGGGCCTTGGATGGAGGGCGATTTGATCTGCCCAAACGTTTTGCCGGATTTGGTCTTGAGGATGCGTGAGTCGATTGTGATGTTGCACACTATCAAAAAATCCCAAATTAGCAATATATCTTAACCACCACCCACCATACAAAATTATAGCCAAGGAAGTCAGAATCTTGTTATATTTTCAATTAGGTTGAATTTCTATGTTCGAAAATTTTACGAGACAAATGGAATGCTACCTACTTTGTTTTTAATTGAGGTTGACATTCCATCGAAACAGAGTGTACATCCTAATGTACGTTGGGCGGTACGAAGTTACGCGGACTTAATAAATGATTAGTGTCGCTTAACTTCAAACTCGGGTAAATCCATTCGACCCTCTCAGCAAATGTCTACCCTATTACCTTTTCTTAATACCAAAATCGCAATCTGACAGATGGATTTACCCGAGTTTGAAGTTAAGCGACTCAGTTTCCTTATATTTGAATTGCGTTATGTGCTCACATTTTGGTTAAAGCTCACAATATATACAAAGAAACTTTTCGTCGTTTCGTTTTTTTGTTAAAAAAAGGTTTTATTGTGATATAAATTAAATATCATCTATTAATGTGTCACATTTTACGCAGATGCACTAGTAGATAGTATAACTTTAATACTAAACTTGAAACATACATAAAAGTTAAGATTTTTGTCATTTAATATTTACTAATAATAAATAATGAGATGAGTCTCTCCTATTTAGAGTTCATGTCTCATCCTCTACATTAAATCATTTGTTACAGAACATGTCTCCGCAACGATGGGAGAGCTTGAAATCCCACAAGAACAACACTGAAAAGCTTTGATATTGGCCGAGGGTTAATAATGGGCCGTTATTCAAGGAAAAGGTAAACATTGCGCGAACCGGACCTCGCAATCCCCTGGGTATCCGGCTACAAACAGCGGTTCGTTTTTAAATTGTCGTCTATTTAATTTATTTGCATTGATATATATTTAAATAGGAAATTCTAAAAAGCCTCATTCGTGGTTCTATTTTGCGTATACCACGCCGACTCACATCGAAATTCGATGGTATGTAATTGGGAATTAAATCAACTTTTCGTTCACCAAGCGTCGTATTCATTAGGTTTAGGGTTGCGATTTGTCAATAAAATGCACTTTTCATTTCATCGTACTGGAAAACTTAGTCGTGGCTTGGACCACATAGCATCTTAATAGATTTTTGTTTGACCTTTTTGTATGATGTAGAACGAATATGTTGAAATTTTGAAAGATATACCAACCAAGTTTAAACTAAGTTGATCTTGTTATCGAGTTGAGAAGTTTTCTTTTAGTACTACAAGTACCTATAAGTAAGCTTGCACAAATGTATGCGTCGCTTAAAACAATGATAGAGTTGTTAATTGGGTACAACAGCAACAAGTTGGCGAGAACACTGTATAGTAAAGTTATGAATAATACAACTTGCGCGGTTCGCAACCTGCCTTATTTCGCCAGGAACAAAGGATTAGAAATAAATTATTAAAATCAAACTTTAGTACCTCCGACTATCCGCATTTTACGGCTCAAAAGTCAAATCCCGCACTGTCAAGGACGTGTCGGGTATTCTCGAATCACGGTCGAATGTGCCGGTACGGAAACCGACCATTAAAGTGACGTAAGCGATTTCTAGGTCATCAATTTTGGGCGTGATAAGTCGAAAGTGCAAGAGTGGACGGGAAGATTAAAAGTGGGTGTCTGGGTTTTATTATAATTTTGTGTTAGCATTTATGAATTTCGTGTTGAAAATGCAAGAAATTTCGATGAGCCGAACAAATTAGGATTTAGGGTGATGACGCATTATTCTTCTTTTTACACGACTGCCTAAAAAAAGAGTGTATTGTTTTGTAATTGTCTAATCGTTGAACGAGACGTATTAAAGGATATCATGGGATGGAACCAAGAGTTGTTGGTGGCATGGTGTTATTTATAAAATTGGTGATGCCGGAACAATATAAAGATTAGAAATTAAGTAAATTACAGCGTATAGATACAATGGTTCAACTTGAATCTCTATCGACCAAATCTGAACCTTTATTTCGGATTCTGATCCGTATTTTGTTAGTAAGACTTAAAAACTGCCACGGCTCGCACGCTCAGAGCCTGCACGCTCGACACTGATGCTGACCACCATGTATTGGTAAAAACAAACGTATGTCGAGCGTGCATAGTACGTAATAGAGTGCGTTTCGTGGCCTGGCCATCTAGACAAGGTGACAATCGCTTAGCGATAGCGATCGAATAGCTTTGTGTCTTTCTATCGCTCTTCCATATTAGAGTGACAGTGACAGTTGCGTTTCGTTCGCTACGGAGCGTTAGCGATTGGCATGTTGTCTACGGCGCCTGGACCACTTACTATTGGCGCAGTATTGTTCCAGGCCGCACTGCGCGCAGCGCGCCGGCGCCACTTCGCCGCACGGGCACGCGCCGTCGCGCACGCAGCACGCGCAGTCCCCGTCTGCGCCCGACGGGCACGCGCAGCCCTTCGGCGATTGCGTCCATAGGTCCACTTGGCCTGTCGTACAAAATGTTAAGGTTGAGTTTCTGTTTGCGTCCCCTGTAAATTTAATCTTTCGTATGTCGGCCGCTTTTTGAAAAAAACCGATGAAGAATGAGAATAATGAGGATTAAACTTATACTTTTGTAGAGTTTTAGTGATAAAAGTTACATACATTTCTATCAGATCTCAAAAATTTAAGTTTTCAAATATAAGAAAAACCGTAGTTTTTAAACGTAACGAATTTCTACAAAGCAACTGCTTTTATGATTGGTAAATGTGTTTTTTTTTCAAGAAATAGAATAGGTACTTACTGGTGGCGTCAAGAAAGATGGGCGTCCACGCGATCTGCGCAAAAGCAGTGACGCAAGCGGCCAGGAGCAGCAGCGACAGAGCCAGCTGCATGGTGCGCGCGAGTCACCACCCCTCCACCCCCACCACCGTCTTCTCATTTGACACACTGACACCCTCACACCACACAGACACGAGCCGAAACACCGATCCGCTTCATTACACAAAAATAACACTAAAGTTGTTTTTATTGTTATTTCTCAACGCCTTAGTTTATTGCGGTTTTATTGCCTCCTCCTAATCCTCGCAATCTTCGTTTTTCCATTTGATTGCACTGCGGGTTTAGGACGCCGTGTTGTCTGTAACAAAAATTTCAGAATCAGGTCAAAGAGATCACGGAAATGTTGGTCGGATTTAAAAAAAACAACGGATAATTCTACTACTATTAGAAACCTGCTAGGTAGATGAGTGGGTCATTTTTTAGGGTTCCGTACCCAAAGGGTAAAAACGGTACCCTATTACTAAGACTCCGCTGTCCGTTTGTCTGTCACCAGGCTGTAACTCATGAACCGTGATAGCTAGATCGTTGAAATTTTCACAGATGATGTATGTATTTCTGTTGCCGCTATAACAACAAATACTAAAAACAAAATAAAATAAATATTTAAGTGGGGCTCCCATACAACAAACGTGATTTTTTTGCGTTATGGTACGGAACCCTACCATGCGCGAGTCCGACTCACACTTGGCCGGTTTTTTTATTATTATTCTGTCCCGTCAGCCAGGCGACAATATAGCATAATGAATGATAGTTTGTTAGGAGAAAAATAAATCTTATACCTACATAGTACGTTTTACTAATATTTTAAGTAGATTAACCATTATGGAAAGGGCTTATAACACCTATAAAAATGTATGTTTGTTTCTTTTATATACTTACCAATATCTGGGAGACCGAGCTTTGCTCTAAAAACATATAAAAACGCAAAAATGCGCGTTTTCCCAGAGATAAGACCTCTAGCTAATAGGTCTTATCTCTGGGTAAATTTTTTCGCTCCCGAAAACCCCATATAGCAAATTTTATCGAAATCGTATGTATATATATTACATTATATACAAGGATTTCTCGTCTAAAGGTATAAGATAAACCAAGGGTTTTAGCGTGACCCAGGTGACCATGGCAACGGGTGTTACAGAAATACCAAAGCAGACATTTTATTCTACTTATATCTAGCGTCAGTTCAGTTCGGAAGGAGAAGAGTCGTAGAAAGTATTTGATCCCATTCATTTCACGACTCTTCTCTTTTCGCACAGACTCTACGAACTTAGTTTATTATTGTATTGTATACTAACGGGTTCACAATCTTACGGTGTCATATACAAGTACAGTCAGCAGCAAGTTGCTAAGCGGGCGAGGTGTTCCAAATTACTTATTCTCTTAACCACAGAATAAATAATAGTACTAGGTACAGAAGACTCACTCTCTAACAAACCGCGTCTGTTACGATCAGCACAGATATGGCCGCTAGGTGGCGACAGCACCACGCGCGGCTTATGGCTTTCCCCAAAATTGGGGTGGAACGGATGTACTTTTAGCTACCTGTAGCAAAGCGACGAAATCGCGGAGTGAGACACGCCTGTCTTAACAATAAAGTCGCGTCAAGATCATTTTAGCAACTATTGCTGCTGACTGTACCTAGTGCGATATTCGTAGATTTTTTGTTACTCCTTTGTCAACCTCGTTTATTATGTGTTTCAAAAGAAATGGAAAATTCAACATCAAATTAATGTAATGGTGAATAAAACTGGATAAGATAACAACAAACACTGCCAAATAACAATGCTAAATAACTTCAGTTGTCTTACAAAACAATGACATCCCGTAAACAAAAACAAAATTTAACTGGTGTATAAATTAGGAGGAAAGGGGACCGCCGCTTCTCCATACAAACCATAGAAGGTAGCATCCTATAGAAGTGGTCTACGCGTGCCTCCGTGAGGGACAAATGCGACGCTATGATTGGTCGAATTTATTTGTTGCCCACCATAATCCATACTAATTTATGGTGGGGAATAAAAAAAAATGTGAGACTGTGACAAGGACAAACAATAATAGCGCTTTCGCTGCTACTCCTACTGAAAGATACATAAGACTATCCCGTTCTGTCAGTTATTCCCACCACTCATGCCCAATCCAGTTTAATACTAGATTCATGATATAAACGTAGTCCCCATTTTCGTCTCTGGATATTGACAATAAGGAAAATATTTTTACATAATTTGATGTAGGTACCTATATTAACCATAGCTATGCCTCTAAGTTTGTCATTTTTCGATTTTTTGAATGATCTAAAAATTTGGAGCGAAAAACAGATTTCATACAATTTTTTAAATGCTCCTAACTTTTATAATCTACGAGTATCTAAGTATCTAATACCTTTAAACGAGCAATTCTTGTATATTTATTTATTTATTTATAGAGTCTGGCTAGCCAAAAATTGTTGACAGATATTTCGTTGTTGATTGTTTAGCGTGTGCGCTAAACATCAAGAAAATACAAACAATCAACCATACAAAAATAAGACAGCACACAAAGAGCATAGATGCTCTCAGCTCAGCTAACTTAAATGGAGGTGGGCGGGCCATATAGCACGTAATACAACACAGACATGCAAGACAGGCGCTGGACAGCAAGGGTGAGGTCATGGAAGGGAAACCTCTAGGAAAAAGAGGGAAAGGAAGACTCTGGAAGACCCACTATGAGAATTATGAGATGGCAAGATGATATCACCAAAATTGTTGGGCCAAATTGGATACAAGTGGCCAAGGATCGGGATACATGGAGGGCTTTGGAGAAGGCCTTCACCTGTGAACACTGAGTTCTTGGATAGTTATTTAAAAAATTAATCAAATTCGAAATAATTAAAGGTTCAAGAAATAAAAGACTTTTTATGTTTATTATTTTATTTATTTATTATGGACAGGATATGTATAAACTACTTACTTATAGTTTCACATCAAGCTTTGAACAGACAATTAACAAAGAGAATAAGAAATTATTATTCACAGTGTCCATGGCATCCATTATTTCTCCTTGTGGAATATAACTGTGCTTAATCTAAAATGCAATATTTTCGATGCTCTCTCTTCTTCTCTTCTTCCTCGCGTTGTCCCGGCATTTTGGCCACGGCTCATGGGAGCCTGGGGTCCGCTTGGCAACTAATCCCAGTAATTGGCGTGGGCACTAGTTTTTACGAAAGCGACTGCCATCTGACCTTCCAACCCAGAGGGTAAACTAGGCCCGTATTGGGATTAGTCCGGTTTCCTCACGATGTTTTCCTTCACCGAAAAGCGACTGGTAAATATCAAATGATATTTCGTACATAAGTTCCGAAAAACTCATTGGTACGAGCCGGGGTTCGAACCCGCGACCTCCGGATTGCAAGTCGCACGCTCTTACCGCTAGGCCACCAGCGCTATTGAAATTTAAGGACTATCTGAATAAAATTGCGTTAATCGGGGTAAATGCGCTTTGTTTAAGTAGAAATTGAATATTACTGTAAGTGCACGTAAGGCGAATTTTTTCAGTAATGTGATTCAATTTCTCTATAGCGATGATTCTTATAAAACAGCGCATTTACTCAAAGTAACGAAATTACCTCAGTTATCAATTTAGTCTCAGTAAATAACAAAGAAGGATACATTGTGACAGGTTTGATATGTGTTTTTGGGTATGTGTGGAGTGAATAATCTTCTAATGGCTTTATTTTATAACAATTTAAACTCTCTCGTTTTGTACACATATTTAATTACACGAACGGGTCTATCGCGATATAATTTCATTGTTTTTACCTTTAATTCCGACGTTTCAGCTGAGTTGCACCAGCTGTGGTCACGGAAAGACCACAACGTCTTTGCCACAATGTGTTTGTCTTTCCGTGTCCACAGCTGCTGCAACTCAGCTGAAACGTCGGAATTAAAGGTAAAACAATGAAATTATATCGCGGTAGACCCGTTTGTGTAATTAAATATAGGCTTTATTTTAGTATTTAACAAGGATTGTAGCAGGAGTAATAGTAACAATTCTGCGGTGGTGCTGGTGGCGCAGGGCGAGCGGTCACGCAGGGCGGGTACTCCATCCAGTATTGAGGACATGACGCGCATTGTCCAAGCGATATGCAGGACCGGTTTTTTTGTTTTTCGAAATGAAAACAACAGTTACCCTGATAAAGAAAGAAAAAAAAAACATAAAATATCTCGTTTAAAAACAAACGATATTGTGATTGCCGCTTACGTAGCAAGCGAGCTGTGTGTATACTTTGTTGGCACAGAGTTCTTTGTGTTAAAAAAAGACGTAGTCGTGGATAGTATTGTTATTATTTATTAACTAGTATTGTTAATATTTACTAACTTAGTTAAACCTACCTACCTGAATAAATAAATAAATATCAAATAGAGCGCGTGTAGTTATGACAATGGCCACGAAATGTTTTAAACATTGTTGCATTGCTAATGCAAGAAAGTGAAACGTTTTGCCTTGTTTTTTTGTAGTTTTGACTCATCCAGATGTCCGAGTACTCGTCACTGCCCCAGTTCTTATTTACCTAAGCGACTAACTCCCTTAAGTTAGATTCCGTGAATTAATTAACTTCCCAGGTAAAAATCTTACTGTGAAATTCCTGGCAAAAACTTTTCGTAATTCCAGTAATACGGCGCTTTCTGTTAATTACCTACTGGGCTTAGAGCGGAAAGTTGAAAAGTTCAGATGTCCTTATCCTACCTACTTATCCCGGTATTTATTTTTTAAATAGACTAAATTATATGAATTATATAATAAAAATACACTTTTGTGTAAAGAAAGGACGCTTAGCACTAGGAATTTCGTATATTTACCCACCTTTCCCTACTTATACGTAATTTGGTCGGGTTCATTGTTACCCCACCATAAAAACGGAGGGCAACAAAAAACGTCTACGTCACTTAAGACTTGTTAGAAGTAGGCAGAATGGAAAAGAAGGACAAACCATAATAGCGCTTTCTCTGCTATTCCTACTGAAAGTTCCATAAGAGCATCTCGTTCGGTCATCTCCTCCCTTCCCCTTTTCATCTCTATATTAATGTATCTTTCTATCTGTTATGATTATAGTATTGATAACAATGGTAACCATCAGGCTACGCCTTAGAGGATACAACCAAACGGAGTGGCCATTAACAGGTGTTCCCCTCTGTCGAAAATAGGCGGCCAATGGTCATACACAATGTATGAACTGACGTTTATCTGACATGGCTATTATTAGTTACGTTACGCATACATTTGACGTGCCCCTCCCCCGCAAAAATCGGCAGACTATTTTATACAGAAAATTACAGACAAGGCGTCTCCGTTTGGTTATATCCTCTAAGGGCTACGCGGCCATACTATTACTGGTTCTTCTAATCAGAATTGCGAAAACAATAATTGAATATTAAGATGTAGGTCAAACTCTCAGAATGACGCTCTAAACTTTGCATACAATTCTCGATGCACTCGCGTGGCAATTAGTGAACTTGTCAAAGTTTGAACGCTGTCAACATGGTTTAAACTCATACAAGGTACGAGTTTATATGAAAGTGCTAACTGATGTAACCAGAAAGTGCATCCTCTGCTGAAGTGATCGAGTTAACCGTACCCACCACGGTACTCACTTCCAGAGCAACAGAGGAAAAGTTTTAAACTGGCTAATAGTATAATGTTAGTATAAGACTCATATTTTATATTCAACGACAACCCAAATTCAATATAAGTAAGCATCAGTGCTTGGTACTTTCACACATTAGAGAAGCGCATGCATCCAACATGTTTTAGATCCAATTGCAAAACCTAGACATAATTATTTGAATGGGGCCACAGTCCTCATATATTTTGGTATGCTATTTGACGCATTGTCAAAAGAATAAAAAGTAGAGACGCAGGTGAAATTATAATTAATAAGTTGACTAAAAGGACGATCTAGATCTGGAAAGGGAGAGAAGAGCGACGGCAGTAAGAGGCAACATGCTGGCCCGCAGATTCGCACGGTATAACAAAGAAGTTAAATTGACGCTCTTTAGAGCCTACTGTTTGACTTTCTACACGTGCAACCTATGGGTGAGGTTTACACAACGGGCTTATAACGTATTGCGTGTTCAATTATAATAACATCATGAGATTGCTGTCGCGGTTGCCGAAGCACTGCAGCGCGTACATGTTCGCTGAGGCGCGAGTAGATGACGATTTTGCCATTAAGCGGAAAAGAATCGCCTCCACGCTGAGACGGGTGCGCGGCAGCGCCAACAGTCTTCTCAGGGTGTTGGCCGAGCACCTCGACTGCCCTAAGTTTTGGATGGAGGTGGCCAATGGGAGAGCGAAATACAGCATGGCAATCTGCGCTCCCGGTCTAGTAGTGGCCACGTCTAACTCATACCTCTTACTTTTTTGTTGTTTTGTTATTATTCTCTTTAGTAATTAACATATTTTTAAAGATTTTTACACTAACAACGTTATGGATCAGTGATCTGAACTTTACGAACCATCGACAAATACAAATTCCAATCCAGGTTCGCCTATTTCACAAAACATTTCATCTCGACTATGAGACCGTCTCTGTCCCTGTTAAATTTTAATGCTCGTAATACTTATAATGTGGGGTAAGTTTTTTTGGTTGTGGTAAGAGAAACAGTAAACTAGTGCCCACGCCAATTACTGGAATTAGTTGCCAAGCGGACCCCAGGCTCCCATGAGCCGTGGCAAAATGCCGGGACAACGCGAGGAAGATGATGGTAAGAGAAACAGTATGAGGATTCCCTACAAGTGTCTCTCTAAGAGAAATAGGGGTATTTCTCTTACCTCGTCTACCCTAAACTTACTCTACCACGATGCGATAAATAGTTTTGTGTACGGGAAAGATAAACTTTTACCTATGTGCCTTACGTTGTGCTCGCCATCGATTATTTATGACGTTTTCAACCAAAAGGATTTGAAATCAACCTTTTCGACAACCGATAATGTGGTATGTCGGTTGTCGAAAAGGTTGATTAAAAATTTTGGTTGAGAATTGGCACATTTTTGGGTAGAGGGAACCCACACCAGTATTATGGAATCGGATCATCATTAAAATATATCGCAGTTATATTAAATCTCCCTCTTTTGTTCAAGTTTTTTAATAAAAGCCGGATTTTAATATTATTTGAGGTTTCAGTTTGATCCGGTCCACCTTAGTTTTTGAGCGTGGCTGTAATGAAATTGCATTTCACCTCGGCGTCACAGGCGTTGATTTGGCTTTTTGCTTTCGCTTTGAAAGGATATTGCGTGGGAATTTATTCAGACGGCGATTTTCCATGATTTAAACTTTTATTGGTATTGAATTTTACAGAATATTCAAATTATGGCCATTTCTGTTTCTTTGAAATAAAGTTTCAGACATAATTGCAGACATAGGAATCCGTGGGGCAATTTTCTTGAAAGGTAGGGACTTCCTATATCGATAAACTCAATTATCGATGCTAGTCCTAGTGTCAATGACTTAGAATTACCTCTTCATCTTCCCTCATGTAACGTGATTCCTGGTGGTCAGCGTCTTTAATGAAGCGGCTCTCTTCGTAGGGCCTCTTGCGCGGGCGCCTGCCGACTGCCACTTCGCAGGCGCGCCGCATCAGCACCGTCGGTTGGTTAGCCTGCAACAAACGAAATAAATGTTTAAAAATAAGTATAACTAAGCATCGTTTCATCTTTCTCAACGATTTTTGTCAAAACAAGGAAGTGTTTACAAGTGCACAGAGCTGTAGTCAAAAATAATAAATAACAGATAAATTTAGCGCAAAAAGCTTCCTCGCGTACCTGACGATACTTGATACGTATTAATTGTTTTAAATCAGTTTTCACCAAATTTAATTAAGGCTACTTAATTCTAAGCTGAACGGCTTATTAAAAGCAAAAATAAAATGTAGGTTCATTATTGACCGAACAGGTTAGCTTTATCTATAAAGAGAAATGTATAATAGGAATAAAATCGAGGATCTCTAAATTTTTACACGAGTCGTTATTTTAGGACCGTTACTGGCTTAAGGACGAATGAGGATAAAGATCAAGTGTTTTAATAATATCCTTTATTAAAGGTGTCAAACGATTATTAACTCCAGGGAAACCAAAAATAAAAGGATGACAACTAATTGGTAGGTAACCGGTATGAACAAGTGTCCTTTCAAGTACAAAACCTATTTTTTATTCCGACCTTGTTTTATTGAAATGTGTGATTAATAAAATAACTTATAACAACAAACGAGAATTCACCTAATTAACTACCACAACTACCTAATTCCTACTACCTAATTTCTGTACCTACCACATTTCTAGCAAATAAATTTCTATTATTTCTATTATTTTCAAACGCAGCGTACATTGTCAATCATCTAGTACATCTTCAAGTGAAACTTTTATGGGTCGATTCAAAAGACGACAGCAAAGTGTGGCTTTTCCATCGCAGACGGGTACTTTCGCCAGATCACACACTTTGACCTTGGGGCAGACATCGCATTCGAGCTCTATATCGCGTATACAGCGCTGGAGGAAGTTGGTCGCGCCTTGGACCTTCCCGTGCTCCTGGTCCTGCATGCCGTTGCGCTTGAATGCAGTCACGGGGAGCTTGTGCACCTGCAACCCAGACACTCCCGTTTAGACTCACTTATGTAGACAAAATAATTCTCAGACTTGGTGACCCGAACAAGTAAAAAAAGAGTAGGCACATAGTAAAATGTGTAATATAATGAAAATGATCCATGCATGGTAATGGTTATGTGTCTTATTTTAACAGATAATTTTCCTTACAACAGAAAAAATCTCCTATATTGCAGCACATACAACGATGGTTGGCATCTTATGGGTCGAGTAATAAAAATAAGAGTGTAGTAAAAATCATACTCTGATTATATTTCTTGATGACGTAAATAACTTCCATGCTATAATTTACGCAGCAACAGGATCATTGTTTCTTAGCTTTTATTGCAGCCAGTTTCTTCATCGGTTTTATGGCAATTGGTCTGGGATAGTCGCCACACCAAGCATCGTGCCAACATTTTCTGATGTATGAAATGCCACCGCTTTCTCCGACATTTTGATCTTGGATGCCATTCCTTTTCAATGCAGATGATGGCAGGGGATAAACCTGCCAAATGTCGTCTGGGTCGTAATTTGAATATATACTTGTCTTGTAATTTTACAACTCATTAAAAGATTTATTTCCTCTTTTTAATAGGCTGCATTTCTTGGGTTATTTTAGGGTAATATTTTATTAGCGGTGTGACAACTGTGTGTACGGAAGGTTCGAGCGCTATCCCACCAGCACACAGAAACCTAATTGCACCCCTGTATCCATGGATTTGATCCTGAATTCCGTTTCGCATGTACGCCGTCTTTGGTAGTCTTCCGTGGCGGGTAGGAACATACCGTTCCTGGAACCAACCACAAAGTAAATGAATAATAATAAAAAAAAGGTTTGTAGTTGGTTTCAGTGTACGGCTGAATTGACAAAAAGGAACGAAGTCGCAAAAAGGGGCGTTAAATAGGTTATCCTAGCAAGATGTGGCAGTTCATAAAATAGTCATATATGTATATTCTTTAACTAAGACCTCAAATTACTATCTTTTCTAACAGATTTATTTTGTTTATATGATTATTTATTATGTTCCAGTTCATTTTTCGTAATTGTTTTCAGTCATACATTACTTATACTGAACTAAAACCGTACCTATATATTAAGCCTAAGACAGGCATTTAAATGTAAATAAGTGCATGCTACATGTAAATATGATAGTGTAATTTGTGTAAACCGTTCTTATAATATAATAATAATAAAGTAATAAATAACGGCCGTATCTACTTACTCGTTAAATTGATTTTCACCACACCAGCTGATAAAGGCTCTCTTGGTACTACGAAAACCAATAAGACCGAATAAACCGACGTTGCATTTTATTCACATGTGTGGCAAATTAAGACTTGTTTACTCATGTTGGCTGATAGAATTGACTTTTAAATTATGATTTTGAATGATAAATATTTAATAACGTTGATTTGGATTTGATTAGATTTGATTTTATTCAATGTTTAACAGTTAGTATTTTCCTCTTTGGTATGGTGAAAATTTTTGTGTTTCACTCGGTGGCAAAATTTGTTTAACCCTCGTGCCTTGAAACCCTCGCAACGCTCAAGATTCCACTTGTCGAACCACTCGCTACGCTAGTGGTTTAATTTAAGAATCTTTCGCTTGCTCGGGTATCAAAATTAGCACGAGCGGTTAAACAACAACTTGGGCAAAGTTGTTGTTTATTAAACTATTACTTACTTCAGATGAACTATTTTTTACTAACTGGAACCAATACCGACAAAAAAAACCCAAAGCATACGTACTTAACAGTTTTGATTTACTTACAATGCGTCCATCTTCATATCGATAGCACGGTATAATGTACTTTGTCTTGGTCGGTTTACACTGCAGCTCGCAACACGACGGCCGAGGCGACGGCGGGCGAACGACGTAGCACTCCTGATGAGAGTTACGCGGTGAACATGGTCGACATTCGGTCTTATATTGTCTATGAGGACACTCGCCTCGACAAGAATTTTCCTCGCGACATCGCTTCGGTTTTGGTTTTTCACAGCAATAATATGTTTTAGTGCACGCCGGAAGACAAGGGTAGCAATCGACAGGCCGGCCACCATCACATCTCGGAGCGACCAGCATTGGCCGCACTGAATTTGCAGTACATTCCTCTAAGCAGCAAATTTCCATTTTTATTAAGTTTTTAGTTTATCCGTAATATCACTTAAAAATTTAGTTCAAACCAACATATCACAGTAAATTTATAATCGTTTTCTAAAAGAATCCTATACTACTATTTGTCAATTTTGAAATGATTCCGCAGTGATTTAAATGTTTTTAATTACCTACCAGTATTCTGCTAATAAGTATAGTTTGTCAAAGGTTTGTCTCACAGACAGAGAATCATAATATCTTTGTCTAACACTAAATAGTACTCGCACCCAAAAGAAAAGGATGACTATAGTTTTTTTTGTTCTTATTTACTGACATATTTGAATGGTTGGTTTTTTTTCATAGACTAGGAATCCTCTAGACGGAGTTTAGAGCAATTATTTAATTAAACCGATGCTGCCAAAAATACGGGGGTGCGGGGGGACGAGGTGAGCGAATCCCGTGCCGTGATTGGTCCGTTCAAAGACACGGACCAAATCACGGCACGGGATTCTGACACTTTGACTCGAAGGTGGAGTAAAACTACCGTATATAGTGGCAGAGGGGGTAGCGTTACTATGCTCAGTCTAGTGGTTTTTTTATATAAGTATATGATTTGGACCTCCATGCAGTAGATTTAATTCATAGATATAATATTCCTATTTAATTTTAGCATTTGGCAGGTGACAATTTCAAGACTCAAGAAATGTTGTTATCGTTGTTGTGCTCGTACGGCGTCCGCTAAAACCGCCATTCGAGTGTGGTGCAGTGCAGAGATGGTGGTGCAGGTGCACGTGAAAGATTTCCAGCTGTTGCAACTTGCAACGCTTACTCATCATTATAAACAATGTCTGTCTGTGCGCTTGTCTATCAGTTACATCACGTTCGTCGATCATAAGACGTCTCCCGAGCTACGAGGCGCAAGTTGACTAGGACGGCACGGAAACGGCGACTTTTAAGGTTTTCAATTTATTTTATTTTCTTTGTTTATTCCTGAAATAATTTAGAGAAAAATAACATAGTTTATCAAAAAAAAGAAATTGGCTCGTAAAAGTTAGCTCTGATCACTCTAATTTCAGATCTGTTTATTCATCAAGGATTATAATTAGAGATGCAACGGATAGTTGTTTGGCCGGATACCGGATATCCGGCCTGGACACTGGCCGAATATGCGGTATCCGGCCGCCGGATATTCGGCCGGCGGAACTATACCTATATTTTGAGTTTTGCAGGTGCGCGTCGTGCAGGTTTCAACCTGTTTCGTAGTGAACGTTCGCGCGGAGACATTTCTAGGAGCGTAACGAGTTTTATCCCTTTATCATGTCATTACGTAGTAAGTTCGTTTATAGTTACAAGTGCGCGCGCGTATTTTTGTGTAAACAAATAAGTGTATTGTGTGACATTGGTTACGTATTCATTTCTATCTACTGTGTCGTTAGCATTATGACCGTGACTGTTTTTTAGATTCCAATTTTTACCCCAAAATGTGTTAATTTTACTATCCGGTATCCGGCCGGATAGTAGGTCTCTATCCGGTATTCGGCCGGATACTAAAATAACGGCCGGATAGGCCGGATACCGGATAGTAACCGGACATCCGGTGCATCTCTAATTATAATTAACCATAATTCATATTGGCCAAATGCGTTAATATGCCACTTAATATGCGTCCCTTAGAATGAGGAGTTGTATTATTTGTGTTTGTTCAGAAAAAAAGCTGATTATTCAAATCATATTTAAAGAAATAAGATAAGCTAAAACAGTTGTTATTCATAAATAATTAAACTCAATGTCTACCTATAACTAAACTCTTAATATCTATCTATTACGCTCTTTGTCAATCTCTGACAACTTATTGCATTACTGCTTGGGGTGGAGCATCAAAAACGTCCATATAGTCCAGTCACATCCAGTTTAATCTTCCTGAATTGGACTCCTTTTCGGCTGCGCCATGTATGATCTTCAATAAAACGAAAATAGAAAGTCTTCGGGTATTTACTCGGAGTAATAATCCAATATGGAGTGGTGACACGCACTAATTTCTATGTGAAAAATTCTGCCGTTACCGGCGCGGGGGGCGAGGAACGCACACAAATAATGTAAACACTAATGCATTTTTTGCATGCGTCGCTACACACGCACACGACAAAATTAACAAACACTAGCATAAACTATATTCACACAAATACAAGAACAAACACAGACAACCCTGTCCGTGAACGAGATGATGTCAGTTCTAAGTAAACGTAGAAGTGCGAGGGACTTGTCGATAATATTGTCGATATTTTATTGACTGAATTTTAACTGTCTGCTTTAGTCAATTATAACCATCAAAAACATTACATGTAAAAAGGTGCAAGTCTCGCAACGCTTCTACTACAAAAAAGTTTTGAGATGTAATGCTAATTTGAAACCAAGTCGGTTATTTTAATCAGTGCCAGGGGGTGTTAAAACCGTATCAATAAGATATCTTTAATTTGTAATACGTATAATGACTTGGCCATCGCACGGCTGCATAATGACAAAAGGATCATCGTCACCTATTAAAAATAATTCTAATTGAACATAACGCTAGCGCTAATTGCAGTTTGAGCATTACACATATTTACGAGTACGGTACGAGTAAAGCATTATGTGCGATTGCCAAGTCATTATATGTATTACAAATTAAAGATATCTTATTGATACGGTTTTAACACCCCCTGGCACTGATTAAAATAACCGACTTGGTTTCACATTACATCTCAAAACTTTTTTGTAGTAAAAGCGTTGCGAGACTTGCGCCTTTTTACATGTAATGTTTTTGATGGGATCTCATCTCTTTTTGTAGACAGTCCTTCTTTCGGGTACTCATACCCATACTATGTATACACATATTATAGCTAAACACATCTTTATTCATACTCACATCGTACATACATCGTAGTGTACCTTTACCTACTATTTGTAGGAACTGCAACAGTAACTTTGTAATAGCATATATTTATATGGAATTACAAACTTACTTATGCAGTTCTTAGATATTTAAAACGTGACTGATATTGCAATATTTTTAGGTTTTCGATGGCTTGGTAAGCTGAAAACTACTTATGTTTAAAATGTATTGCATCTTTTGGAAATCTAAAAAAATAAATCAAAAAAACAATATATTTATAATGTTCATATAGATTTTATCGATATTGGTTTTTATGGTGCCCCATCACTAACTATGGTAGAGTGATACCAGAGTAATAAATTAAAAGTGCCTATTTATGGAAAATGACGGCAGTAAATACCTTAAAATAAATAAATTACAATACAAACATTGGACATGTCAAATAAAAAATATACGATAGAAACTAAGACAAAAATGAATTTTCAAACAGTAGTAGGGTAGGTGCGTTAGTTTTCGTCCAGCTCTAGTTTTCGTCCACTTGACGAAATTGAATATAAATCTACATTGCTGCACAAATTTGGACTTAATGCAATCCTTAATGTCGAGACAATAAATCTATCTACATAAAAAATGTATTTGGCAAGTAGCAAATTAAATATCAAATATGTTATTTGCTAATCTGTCATATCGACGAAAACTAGAGACTAGAGCATGGACGGAAACTAGCACAATGACCCTATATCGGTAATATCACGTTATTTATGATTTATACTATTTATTTCATTGAATGGATTATGTTGATATAAAAATAAGGTGTTATATAAATTAAATTATACAACAATAACCAACGCAAATTAGAAGTTAGGTATACCTAATGAATATTTAGAAAGTCTTCTTTAAATTTTACCCTAAATTAGATCTAGTACCATGAAGTGGTATCACTTTCAGATTGACAATGTTTTTTAGTTTTTTGCTAAATTAGTGCACTATTTCATAATATTTAGATGTAATAGTACTTACATATGAAAAGAAACGTGTTTTTTAAGTACGCTAGATGTTTCCGATCGGTTTTTACAGGAGAAAACGCTACAATTCGGCATTTTCTGCTCCTAATATTCCGCTTAGACTGACGTTTGCTGAATGGCGTATGACTACTAGTTTTATATAACCTCCTTGACCGGCGGCCGCCGACTATTGGCAGAGGGGAACGCCTGTTAATGGCGGTTCCTGTTGGTTTATTATTCCGAGGGTATTTATTATTAACATCTACTTAGAGATATGCACAATATTATTAATATTAGAATAGAGCGAGTTGTGTAGCGTATCAAGGATATATGGCAAGAGGGTGCTGTCACAGTGACACTTGGTAAGGTTTGACACAATGAAAAAAGAATCATATGGAAGCGACATACCTACAAAAAAAGTGTGGCCGACGCCATATTGCCGAGAACTGAACATGGCGGTCTGTAGTGCTGGGAAGACAAGTTGATATTTGACAAGGATATCGATAAACTAAGTTGTCATCATTTTAAACACATAAACCTATTAGATCCACTTAAAGAGAAGAAAAACATAGTGTACAAAAGGCGGACTTTATACGTCTTATGACATTCTCTACCAGTCCACCTTAAGCCCTAAGCCTGCCTTAAGGCAAAGCAGAAAAAATGTTGATGTTGGCGTGTAACTTAAGATAACATATAATTGAGAGAACGCTATTTGTTGGCTTATGAGTCTTTATGACGGCCGTTTGCATTATCGATACCTACTCTAGTTCATAATCGTACTAATTACGATTTAATTAAAACGATGTGCAGATATCACAAAGTTGCAATTTAATTATTAATATAAATGCATATATGGTCAGGCAAGTCTTGTCGGTAGAAAAAGGCGCAAAATTCAAATTTTCTATGGGACGATATCCCTTCGCGCCTACATTTTTGAAATTTGCCGCCTTTTTTTACTGACAAGATCTGCTTGACCATTTATAATTAGCGCTATTGTGAACTAGGGTACCGTTATTAGTTAAATATAACATAAGAAGATTATTCTTCCTATGTAGAATAAAACAACATTCATACACAAAAATATTCTTTATTCATTTCTGATTCGGAATAATACAACTTTGTTCAGGTAGTTCCAGAAAGATTCTTTTTCCGTTTGTTTTTTCTATAATATTGGAAACGTACATCAAGGTAAGTTTGAATTACACTTTTCATCAGCAAGAGTTTGTGTTTTGCCTTATATTTTCTGTTCCAATGGTTTCTAACCATTTTTTTCACGTACATTCAGTTCAGATTTCGGTAACCTGAAAAAACAAAAATATTATATAATATACTTTCCCTCAGTACAACCGCTTTCAGGATACAGGTTTTAAGTATATACATATATACTTGGTCAACCAGATCTTTTCAGTAGAAAAGGCGGTGGTCCAAATTTTGCTAATTAATTGAAAATATAAATTTACATACAAAATCTTTCAAATACATGTTAAGATTCTTCCCCAAACTTTTCTTAAATTCGATATAAAAGTACATCACTAACTGTCAAATGTACTAATTTCTATAGTACGAAAATATCGAAAATAAATCCTTAATTTATTCCAATATATCGCAAATAGTATTTATTGGCTAGTTATTAACTAAATACACACCATAAGAAGGCAGTCATCTATGAAATAACAAATATTTCAGTTAAAATGTAAACATACCGGTGCAACGACAAACTTTTCCGGTTTTCCTTTTTTCTTGAGCCACATCCAACAAAACTGCACTTAGGGATTATGTCCTTTCTTGTCCTTAACCACTACACCACATTATTAAACAGAAATATTCGCAAAATTTCCGAATATCCAATATTTTATTTTAATAACAGAACACTTTGACGCTTCATGTACCTTGGAAAACGTGAACTAAATATGGCGGACCGGCCACAGTAGGCATGTCACGTGACCATCAAATGAATAATGTTGCCATAGCAGAACGCACTGAAGTATTGTTATCCTTTTCCACATAAGGGAAAATATATTGGTTAGAAAGTGACAACATAATTTTTACTTATTCTGCATCGAAATGCTTGGTATTTGTATAACTGATTGCATGTATAGAACAATATGCCGAGTCCACTCTTTTATACGTCATTGGTTTGACAGCACGTTGTATTTACAAAGGATGTTATGATAGGTGCGTTTATAGAGTATGCTACACATTACACTCGACAGGGCTCAACGTGCAGTGCTTAAGGTTATAACATTTAACAAATTTCGTTATCCAAACACCACCCTGTATCAAGACACCTCAGTACTAACGGCAAGGCAACTCTTCATTAAACTACTATTGACAAAACAGCATAAATATATTCCAGACTTTTCTGCCTCTAGGAGAGATGACTTCGTCTACTCTATTCCACCACACAAAACTAAATTCTAAAGTCCCGCGTTATACAATAAAATAAGTAAAGTCATCAAATTGCGAACACTAAATTTGCATACATTTAAAAAGTCATTACAAGGTCATTTACAAAAACTTAATTACGATAACACAGAAAAATTGCTAAAAAACGTAGTGTAGCACACACACACACACGCACACACACACACACACACACACACACACACACACACACACACACACACACACACACACACATTAGATGGACGCGTGCTTTACACATTATCATTGCAACATGAATATAAAGGTTTAACTAAATTTAAAATAAACAAATAAAATAATCTTAAGTTTTTACATATACTACTTGTTTACTCCTAATACGACCCGGCAACGGCCGCAGTCCAGATGTTAAGAAATTGTTCAATATTCATCTTTTGTTTACCTTGTCGTCATGTTAAATATTACGTATCTATACAAATATAATTATAATTGTTAAGCTTAAAATAAAGCGATTGGTACCTACGTACGTGTTGTAAACAAAATGTAAGGACGCGGTGAATCCTGGCCCACCGTGATACAGTTCACACTACTTAGTACCCCCGTCAGATGACACTTACTTGCCTGTTGGTTTTGTACCATAAAACAATGAGATGTTTAAGAACCTTTATTAACTCAATAAAATATCTTTATCTTTATCTTTATAATTACCAACAGCTTAATTTACTAATAATTATAATTATATGCCTGTATATGTAACACGAGTTACTGTAAATAAAAGTAGGTGTGCCTGTGCCTGTACTCAGTGTTTTATAACTCTCTAAGTATTTTTTATGATCACATTATCAAGACTACCTGACGAAACATCATTTGTGAAGTATATCCAATTAAACTAAAAACCCAAATCGGTTAAAAATCGGGGAACATACTTTAAACAGTACAAACATCGCACCGAATTAAGACTCACCGAAATATAAATAAATAAACCTGTAACAAAACTTATTCAGTTTACACGGTAAACAAGTTTTAGCATATAACTTTCCTTCTTATTATACTAAACATTAACAAGTGTTTGGTTATATTTAAATATTTCCTAGTCTTTCAATATTTAATAGATCATTTTAGCCAACTAATAGCCTTTACCCCAGGAACTTTTATTTTATCTTACCGTTTCAATATCAAGCACTTATCCCCCATTCCGTAAGGTTGCACGGTCCCGAGAACACACATTAGTCGCCGTGCTATCGCCAACAAAACGGCGCAAAATCCTAAAGCAAAGCTTTTGCCAGCGTCGCAAACATTTGCAGCCGCCTCCTTGTCGCCGACGACTCGAAAATGCAATTTTCCCAATGCAAATCGAACGCTCCAGACAGATTTAATGCCTTTTACTTGCCGATTCCGTTCATCACTTCCGCAGAGAATTGAAGATGACCACGTCCTAAGGGAATCCAGCGAGATCTGCATTTGCTCAAGTATTGACGGTAGATCGGCGCTTAACTTAATATTCTCGGCAAAGGAAATGGATCTAGTTTCAAAATTTGAAAATCAGTTACTTAACAAAGGAATCGAATATCAAATCGAATGCTTTCAGTCTGTATTTTGAGACGAGACTTAATAAAACGGTAATGTTTTGCTAGAACTTAAGTAATTCACGATTTTTTATCGCATGAAAGTGAGTACAAAAGGTACACAAAACTGCCCTCCTAACAATAAGTCAAATAACTCATATTAAAATATAATCTAATTGTATATCTTATTCTCATACAATAAGTCACACAATTGAATAAGATTTCAAAATTAGTTAGGTATTGCATTTATCGTTAGGAGGGCTGAAAGTATTGCAATAAAAGCTTCAAACGACAAAAAGTGTTGACGTGATATTGTAACGCAATACATGTAAAGTGGTACAATAAAGTTGGAAATTGTCCAATAATTAAAATAGCATGACATTAAGTACCCTTGCTTGTAGGCGTCACACACACTGAGTAGTTAAAGAGCAAATATAACATCGTGTCCCATGGATGTTCATCTGAGTGATGTTTATTTATTATGATTAGGGTTTGCAGGACGGATCCGAAATGTATGGGAAGATCCGCGAATCCGAATCCAGATCCGGATAATTTCATACATTTCGGATCCGGATTGCAAACCCTAATTATGATATATGTATTATAATATAAGTAGTACCTATTAGGTACCTAATATGAACGTTAATGTACTGTTTAAAGGTCAATCTAAAATTGACTTTATGAAATAGGTAACGTATTTGGAAAAGGCAAATAAAAAAAAATTAAATATATAAATAAAAATGATGGCAAACACAAAAAGTAAAGATAGAAATATTAAAAAACCTTTTTGCAAAAAAAAATAGATTTATAAGGATATGTACCACCTCAACCGTTTTATAAAAGTTGCTGCACGTTTTATTGGTATAGCAAATCTCAGACGCAAACATTTTACTCAGCAAAATGGTGAACTCTCATAGTCTCATGCACTCGTGCAGTTTGCTCACCCATTGTCACAGCACGCTACCTAGGGGGGATCTGCACTTGTAACGTTTCACTGTAACGTACCGTGCCGTGTTAGGTACGTTATTGAGTAAACTGCATTATGTATGAGAATATCTGCCTTGACGAGTTGTGCCGCGAAAAAAGTTAAGAGACAATTCGCTGGTGTGTAAATTCCAAAATCATTAATTTCTTTAATATTTTGCACCTACTTATAATCTATAACGTACTTTATAGGTATACCCAGCCACAAAAATGCATGGCCACTTTATGAATCGATTTCATTCAGGTACGCAAATTTATGACATATCGTAATTTCTCTCTTGTAACTTATGGACTACTTTGCGGTGTCTGATTGATTACTAACTCTATGATAATGCATGCATTATATTTCCCCCAAAATTATATATATCGCGGAAACAGTAAGACAAAGACAGTCCAATCCCTATAACGTCAATCCATCCCGCCAAGCAAGATCAGACGTTTACAAATGCCCTCAGTAATATTATCAGAAGAAAAGACGATTACTTCCAATCGACTTAATCCTTTCAGACTGAACTGTGGTATATTCGATACCCTTGTACCTCAGATATTTCCACTCAACTGAAGCACAAGAATACAGTACAAGAGATAAATACCTTTAACGGGCCAAGCGCTCTAAGTAGGTACCTAGTCGGTATACTTAGTTTGCATTGCGAAATAATTTATCTGTATAGTTTGTATACACAAATATTGTAATCATGTTTTAAAATGTGGTACAGGTATGTTAGTAATGTTAGTCGCCCCGATTTGGGCCCGATTATTTTTTTACGTTAACTTAGAAGTTTGATTGTTCCTCAGCTTCAAGGAACTGTAGACCTAACCTAATTTCAATTCGATACCTCCACGCGTTCCCAATATAAAGGATCTTGACAGACAGACGAACAGACGGATGAACGGCCGGACAACAAAGTGATTCTATAGGAGTTCCGTTTTTCCTTTTGAGGTACGGAACCCTATAAATTGCAAATTTACCATTATTTTTGACACATTTTTAATATTCATCCACTTACCTTACCCATATTAAAATGAACCCGACTACGATTATTTTCAATATTACCTAATCCTCATAGTTTGAACCTGTCAAATAGACCACAAAAGCGAATTGATTGCCACCACAAGTAGGTACACATTTCCTTATTCCATAATGTACATAGAGAGTATAATTTCATTGAGTTATGTAAATAAAAAAGCGGCCAAGTGCGAGTCGGACTCGCCCATGAAGGGTTCCGTATTTAGGCGATTTATGACGTATAAAAAAAAAACTACTTACTAGATCTTGTTCAAACCAATTTTCGGTGGAAGTTTACATGGTAATGTACATCATATATTTTTTTTAGTTTTATCATTCTCTTATTTTAGAAGTTACAGAGGGGGGGACACACATTTTACCACTTTGGAAGTGTCTCTCGCGCAAACTATTCAGTTTAGAAAAAAATGATATTAGAAACCTCAATATCATTTTTGAAGACCTATCCATAGATACCCCACACGTATGGGTTTGATGAAAAAAAATTTTTTGAGTTTCAGTTCGAAGTATGGGGAACCCCAAAAATTTATTGTTTTTTTTCTATTTTTGTGTGAAAATCTTAATGCGGTTCACAGAATACATCTACTTACCAAGTTTCAACAGTATAGTTCTTATAGTTTCGGAGTAAAGTGGCTGTGACATACGGACGGACAGACAGACGGACAGACAGACAGACAGACAGACAGACATGACGAATCTATAAGGGTTCCGTTTTTTGCCATTTGGCTATGGAACCCTAAAAAAGGAAAAACTCTATGAATGTACATTTATTTATTTATGAAAGCTTTTGTCAAAGGCGCGCGGGTTCATCCGGGTGATTCATGACCTATTCCATAAAAGGGTCCGTACGTACATATATGAAGAGTTGTTGTAATAAATTCTTCCGTTTGTATTGAGAACATGGGACACCGTTGACGGACTCATGCACTCTGCTCGATCGCGATAAGGGAGATATTCGAACTAACGCCTAAATTGAGCGTAACGCATTGAGCAATGAATTATACCCGCGCACGGTAGATTAACTGCGTGAATTATTTGTTGATATGCGATAAAAGGTTTAAAAGAAAATTAAACGTAGTTATATTATATCATACCCATTGAACAATTGTGTTATCAAACGACTGCCTATTACGAGTATAATATAATACACGATAAGAAAATATACGAACTAAAGATGTTGAACAGATAATCCCTTATATTATTTGCTTGTTTTACTGTTATTTAGCTTGCATTAGCTTGCTTACGTCAACCTAAGTACAAGATAAGTTATTTAATTACTTAATTGGTGTATGCTGTCAAACACAATTGTTTGATTTTTTATGACTGTACTCCCTATCGTATTATATGAATTATATTTATATCCCTATTATATTTACGCTTTATTGGAATTAAGGAAATATGCCAAATTTCACCTCAATTATACCTACCTAGCTTATAATGCCAAAAATATATACCGAGAAAATCGTCCTCGAAAAACGTCTATGACAGGCAAAGAAGATCAAAGTAATTTTGTGTTTCGTAATATGAATATGAATATGAAAGAATTTGAATACGGATATTACTTATAATGTAAGTAGGTACTTAATAACGTTGTTATTTTCTGAAAGTTTGACTGAAATAGATACATTGAAAAGGCCACACGACCGCCTTTTATCACAGCCTGCAATTAAAATAGGCACTAACGTAGATTTGCAACGCCACGAAAGCCAAAATATGGGAATAAAATAAAATACGAGCCCAATTTGTCGGGAAAGCCCATACCGCCATAATATTCAATACATATAGGCAAGAGCGTATTAGTGTCTACATATACGGTTATGTAGGTTTACGATCATATGGCACCAAAAATAGGGAGATGTATAAAATACGACGGATATGGAAAACGATATCCACGGTATTGTAACGAGGGATGTCATTTGTCAATAAGGGTGTGATTTAGTGTTCCCTTTATAACTCGTCGCCCCGCAACGACGGAACGCGTCGCCGTAATAACCTGAGACTTTATGCAGCGACCCCGCGTAGATATAACGAACTATTCAAAAGGAAATGACACCTCACATTTTATGAAAGCGCCATATATTTCCGCTCGGAGTTACACTGGCGCGGGGCTGTTTAAGTCCGCCATTAGACTACCTAAATGCGCCGTTATCACTGGAGTTCCAAGGTACAGTAAAGTAGATTTATATTACTTTAATGTATACCTACGAATATAACACACAACGTTTTCAGTGGAGTACCTACCTAAGAGAGGTTTCTGAAACAGAATAGTAATAAGGCAAACCTGCCATTCAATAAAAACCTTAGGTAGCAAATAGATAGAATAAGTTAAAATAGAAAAAAGAATAATCTAGTATTTAGTCCTAGGACCTACTAGCAAATGTATATAGGTATATGCAATGAATCTTATATTTTAGTGTCGATACAATACTTACCTACTCGTAGGTAACTCGTAATTGGTTTTTGTAAACCTCTTTTAATAACTTACTATTAGAAATCGTGATTAAAGAGGGGAGGTTTACTGAAAACGATTAATAGTTAAATATAGGCTCTCCATCAATCTTACTAGATAGCAAGTTTCGTTTCTTTTTTAACCGACTTCCAAATCTAAAAGGAGGAGGTTATCAATTCGGTTGTATGTTTTTTAACCGACTTCCAAATTTAAAAGGAGGAGGTTATCAATTCGGTTGTATGTTTTTTTTTTTATTTTTTTTATTTTTTTTTATGTTTGTTACTCCATATCTCCGTCATTACTGGACCGATTTTGAAATTTTTTTTTTGATTGTATGTATATGCATACAGATTGGTCCCGTTTTTGTCAAAACCCAGTTCTGATGATGGGATCCATGAGTAATCGAGGGAACTCCTCAAATCTTAAAGGCATACATATAGTGATTTTTGTGTTTTTATCAACAAATCAAGCATATATATTTAAAAAAGTGACATTTGATGAAGTGGAACTGCTGATGATGATCAGAACGGAACTCTTCAACGACGCATAGTACACGTTTGACGATTTGTCCTCTTCGTTATGTTTGTTAAGCAAGTTAAGTTTTTAAGCCACATTTTTGTCAAGCTCGAGTTCTGATGATGGGATCCATGAGGAATCGAGGGAACTCCTCAAATTTTAAAGGCATGCATATAGAGATTTTTGTATTTTCATCAAAAAATTAAGCATTTTCATTAAAAACTGTCGTATTTGATGCAGTGGAACTGCTGATGATGATCATAACGGAACTCTTCAACGACGCATAGCTCGCATTTGGCGATTTGTCCTTTTCGTTATGTTTGTTAAGCAAGTTAGGTTTTTAGGCACATTTATGTCAATCTCAAGTCCTGAACATGGGATCCATGAGGAATCGAGGGAACTCCTCAAATCTTAAAGGCATACGTATAGAATTTTATATATTTTCATCAGAAAATCAAGCATTTACATTACAAACTGTGGCATTTGATGAAGCGGAACTGCTGATGATGATCAGAACAGAACTCTTCAACGACGCATAGTACACGTTTTGTGATTCTGAATTTCGATTTTGACTTGGACTGGGCCCCGGACTCCGGACTCGGACCCGTACTCGGACTCGGACCCGTACTCGGACTCGGACCCGGATCCGGACACGGACCCGGACCTTGATCCGGAGAACCACTATGATACCTAAACTAAACAAACCACTATGATTACCATAAAATGTATACATATTACCAAATAAAGTATAAGCGCCGTTAAGTGGGTCCAGGCTAGTAGTTAGAGAAGTCGGTTTTTTCTATTAAAGATTATTATAGGTATGTATTTTTAATGTGTTATTTATGTTTTAAGTATTACCAAACCAATCAATCAAGGAATGAATAATTGGGTTAAAAATACCTACTCGTATAATAGCGTAGTACTAACGGCCAACGCGTACAAAACCCATTGGAACGAATTTGGAATATTCCGCGAATATCCTACAATGATACGGAAAATATAATACGTTCTTATGTTTAGGTCTGTCATCATCTAGTCCTTACTCGCTCTCCTACACCTTTCTCACACACACACACACACACACACACACACACACACACACATACACACACACACACACACACACAGACACACAGACACACAGACACACAGACACACAGACACACAGACACACAGACACACAGACACATAGACACACAGACACACACACACACACTCTAAAAGCATACACCTTATCACCCTCTTTCACACATCATTTTAATTAGGTTTAGTTACCGTATGTTACCTACTCTTTTGTAAGCCCCAAGATACAGGCTCAGCCTAGTTTGGTGCTTACCGGACACCTTTGTGATTGCCTACCTATTTTATTATAAATAAATTATTCTTATTCTTATTCTTATGTTGTGCGTAGTGGGACATTCATTATGCTAGTACGTAAAGCCTGACCAGATTCTATTTGTCCCTGGGATTATATATAGTGCTGCTACAAGCAGCTTACATAATTATGAAGGGTACACGGAATGAACACTTTTTTTTTGAAAATGAGAATTTTATCTCAAAAGCTCCTGACCTATTACTTATATCTTTTGCTACCTCTGTAAAATAATTATATGTAACACAACTTTTTTTACTTTAAAAAAACCTGGTCACGGAATTGACATGTATACATTTTGACATTTTTCCAAACTTTAAAAACGCGATTACTTAAAATGTTACTAAAGAGACTAGACGTGTTCTTTCCGTGTACCCTTCATCCTTCATATAGCAATAATGTGCGTAAATAGAATGTGAGTCATGTCAACGACTAATTTAAAAACATTGTTTGTTAGAAAACCACGCAATCCTTCATTATCCTTTTTTTTTTTATGTTTTATTGTATTCAAATTATTTTTTCTTGCATCTTTGACAATCTTTTTTTGGCATTTTTGTGGTAAAATCATTTATATTTGCGAATTCTTTTCTTTTTTTTTATTAGTGACATTTGATACCTTTCAACATCAGGTTGTGAAAGAGTTTCCTTGCCAGTAAATAAAATTAGTATACAACTAGAAATCCGCAACGTGGCGAAGGACAAATAAAATCTTGTCAAGGTAAAAATATTCGAAAAAAAGCAAAATAAAAAACTTCCTACTTTGTTCTTATCACATTTTATTAGGTAAGTAGACAGAATCTAAAAGGTAAATTATATAATTTTTTCAAACATTATGTGTTTTTTTACTCATATTCCTACGGACGAAATATTTAGACGTCTCACAAATAATTATGGTTAATTTAATCTTAAGCTAAACAACATGTAACGAGCAGGTCTCATATTGTTAGTCACCAAGTCATTAAACAAGTGGCTGACAGCAACGAAATCTCAACTTGAAAAGCTATTTCGTCTGGATCGTAACTTTAAATGACAATTTCTCCGAATTGTGTAACGCTGAAGCATATCTCAAATTCAACATTAAATTCCACAACAAACACCTCAACTTCTGAAAATATCAATAAATAAGGGCATCCCCTATTGAACCCGCGCACAATGTGACTAGAAACTTAAAATGACGATTTCGCAAAGTGAGGTCGCAGTAATTTGTTTCTAGTCGGCGCGGCGCTGTGGAAATTTTCAAACTTTATAATGTGACATTTCCCCCAGCGACCTCGTGATCATAATTTTACGAAGACAACTCCAACTTTACATTTGTCAAAACTAATTTAGTTTGACTTGTGTCAAATCAAACGTTTTTTTGCTGTACTCAGTCCTTTCAATTCCGCAGTCTGCATCTCATAATCTAAAGTCTATTTTTTTTATTCCGTAGACTGAAATGGCATTTAATAGTATGAACATCATATGTCATTTCATACTATGAAATGTCATTTCAGTCTACGGAATAAAAAAATAGACTTTAACCTTTTATTAAAATCAGAATTGGCCTGTAAGTCTTGGTCACGATTATAATCGTTCGGATCGTTTTATCGTGACCTGTAAAGTGATTGTATACAACTGAGGTGTTATAGTCAGCATAATCATCTATAGGTAAGAAAAAAGTAAAACAGGAAAAGAAAACAATCTATTTGTATGCGTTGCCGGGCCCTTTGATGTCGCAAAAGCGAAAGTTCAAACCACAGAAGATTTTTGCTTCGCGGGAATAAAACATTCCCCTTTTATTTAGTGTGAATATTTTTTAATGGTGTTTGATCAAAAGTATAATTGTTACTATGCTTACAATCAATCTTAAACGAGTGGAATGTTTTCAATTATTTCGACAGGTTTAACAACACTTTCAACGAAGCTACCCAGGATGAGCAAACCACATCATCCGAAGTAAAATATTATTAAATTTGTTCTCATGCCTACAAGGTCGAATTTGGTGATAAAAAATCTAGTTTTAACGAAAAATAGCCTCTCATCCAGCCGGGGTCCGACCCGACAAATTTATAAAAAAAAGTAAACATTTTTATGCAATGCGAACTATTGCGAACCGAAAATAGATAGTCCAAATGAATAAAAACTTGAACTACCTATTTATCTCTTATAGTCTGTGTTTCTCTCTTGTTTCTTCTGTTATTTTTGTTGTGTTTCTTATATTCACCCAGTATTTCAATTATTACCTTATGGCAACATTTGCAATGTTTCGGTCAAGCTTTTTGATCAAACAATGCAAAGCTGTCGTACGTATTCCCAATTCTAACGAATTACATAGACTTAAACTAAGAAGCAAAAATGCCAGTACCTAATTGTGTGGGAAAATCCGCGCCCAGCGCGGGCGTTTTTCTTAAATTTATGTGTATTACCTACCTATATACTTAATTATTCTAAAAGTTTTGAAAAATATCTGAGTTTATATAATGATTAAGTGTAAGTAAATGAGAATCAAGAATCATGAGATTCATGATAAATAATATGAGACAAAACTAAATATAAAACATTAAGTAGGTAATATTGAAGTGGTTTAAGTTTTTAGGCCAAAAATGCAAAATCATAGCAAACTGTGCTATTATTGTCTACCCAGGTTAATTAGTTCAATTGTGTATCGTATCGAATTCGATTTTAGATTTATTGTGTCTTCTTTTATTTATAATTGTAAAAATTGTATTGTAATTTTAATTGAATAAACGCTATTTTTTTTAGAAAATGACAACTTCGAATAATATTATTATAAAAACAACCAACATCATAGAATTTGTATTTAATTTAATTTAATCACCTTAATTACCTCACAATATAAAAAAACAATCATCAATAGCTCTTGGAGGTATGTGCAAAAAGTCTCTTTCAAAAACAAAGTAAATACTTCATCAAATCAAATCCTTCGTGCCGGGGGCTATTTGCAGCCCGATTTGGCAAATACATCCGACCTAAGAGTGTCGAAGTTGAACTACCAACATAAAATATTGGCATGTCACCAAAATTGGGAGACGGTTAAAACCAATCGATTTTGGATATGAATATGATTGCTTGGTATAAGTACTACGATTGAATAGAAATTGGTAAAAGTGTAAACAAACCAATTTACCTTTATAGCCCATTGAAAGCGTTCCAATAAGGGGTGATGCCTTACATTCAATAAGAGTTGGGTATTTTTTTTACATTTTAATAGTGACAAAACGCTTTTGTTGTGCAAAATCAAGTTTCAGACTTTGAATGCCCACCGGGTCATTGTCAAATACTCGGAAGACCATGAAATTTTCGAATCTTTCCCTAAAGTATTATTATTACACCTTAATAACACTAATAACGCACTTAAAAAAACACATGTGGACGCGAAAACGCGTTTTCACTAATTAAAACTAGTTTTCCGTAAGGCCTCGATAGAAACCAGTTTTAAGTGGGATTTTTCAGTCAAAAATAGCTTTCGCAAAATACCTCGGTGAATACTAGTTTTGACAGATTTTTCAAAAATGTGGTATTTCAGTAAAAACTAGTTTTTACTAGACGATGCACGGAACACAAAAAATTTGGTCACTATTAACCTAACACACTCCTCGCTTCACTCATCGTCGAACCTGTCTTTCGGCAAAACGGCTTTTACGGTAACATATACAATGAATCTTTGTATTATGTTAACAGTATTTTGTATTGTGTTGACGACCGGTCTGGCCTAGTGGGTAGTGACCCTGCCTGTGAAGCCGCGGTCCTGAGTTCGAATCCCAGTAAGGGCATTTATTTGTGCGATGAGCACAGATATTTGTTCCTGAGTCATGGTTGTTTTCTATGTATTTAAGTATTTGTATATTATATATATATATCGTTGTCTGAGTACCCACAACACAAGCCTAGAGCTTACCGTGGGGCTTAGTCAATTTGTGTAAAATGTCCTCTAATATTTATTTATTTATTTATTTATTTATTATTATTAACAGTCCAATTCGAGTTTTAGTTAGGTATTCGATCTGTTTCCAATATGATACTGAACTGTCAGTGTCAAAAGTGACGTTTTTGGTTGAAGAAATGTCACGTTTGATACTGACAGTATCATATTGGAAACAGGTCAAATAACTAAAACTCGAATTGGCTTGTAAATGTCAATTGGCTATTCTATTGATATTATGCCCTTCGTGCCCTTATACATCAGATATTAGCGCAAGGACGGAGATTAAATGATAACAATTTGTCCTATAATAAAACACCCCATTACGAACATTCAATTTCACACATTTAAGGTAGGTAAATTTAAGGTCGTAGTGCGATATATTTGTACAAAGTATCCCAATTTGAATTGGCAACTTCATCCCATACATATTCAGTTTGAGGAAGCGACGCAGTGCGCAAAACTTTTGGCACTCTCGCTTGCATACAAAAAATGAAAGTGCTTCTCTATGCGACAAATGAAATGGTGAATTTACCCGAGCGGAACGCTGGCTGACCTACATCAGCCTTCATATTGTAAACTAAGTAGGTACTACACGGCTGTTGTGTAATGATGCCCTAATTGTTATGTGACAACGATGATAACAATGTGGCCGCTACGTCATTAAGGAGGGTTGTTGTATCTTACCCAAATTTAGGAAGTTACATACTTATAGCTAACCTGTTGATTTCATATTCTTACGTAGGTGTACATTCAACGTGATGTGATTATTTCAGGCAAAAGGAATCTACTATCTTGACAGGTGTTAATAAAGCTAGAGGATTCTTAATTATATATTTGGGCTTCAGAAACATTAAATATCTAACTAATCAAAAAAATTCAATTAAAACACAAAACTACCTAATCAAAAAACAAAACAATCTAGTGTTCTAACCTGAACCAAACATGTATATTACCATTGATTGCGTTTACTTACGGTACACGGTAGAATTGTGACACAAAATGTTACAAATAGGGTAGTTTTTTTATGTACAAAAAGATAATCATAATCATAATCATAATAATTTATTGATAATATAAAATTACATGTCAAATAAATACATAGGTTACAGTGTGTAACTACAGTATTATGTTTAAGTACCTTAAATAATTAATTAATTAAATAGCTCCTTGTGGTCGTAGAACGTCTGCTCGAGAAGCCATTTTTTAAGTTTTGATTTAAAAAGTGACGCACTTTGTGCTGTTATAATTTCCCGCGGTAGATGATTGTACACCTTACGGCCCATGACGTGGGTGAGTTTTTTGGACTTGGCTAGTCTATGCGGCTCGATTCGCAGGAGTCCCGCGCGTGCATTACGAGTCTCGTATCTTCGCGGGGGTTCGATGATGGGGTTCGTGTCCACTTCATCACGCACGCTAGTTGCCATTTGCAGTATTAAGAGTGAGGGCAGTGTTAATATGCCTAGCGACTTGAAGAGTGGTTTCGCAGAGCTGGTTTGCGGAACGCGCGCTATCGCACGCACAGCTCGTTTCTGGAGGCGGAAAACCCTCTCCCAGTCGGCGGCCGCTGCCCACAGATCGATCCCATATTGTAAGCGTGAGTGCACTGAAGCGAAGTAACAGGCCCGGACCATCTCACTTGGGAGTATTCGTGCCAGTCTTTTTAAGGCAAAACATGCAGTTGCCAGTTTTTCACACGTTTTATCTATATGACCTCCCCAGGTTAGGCCGCTGTCTAACTCAAAACCAAGGAATGTAGAGTTCGTAACTTGGTTGATAGGACTCTCATTTGCTAGTACTGACAGCTGCCTCATCTGCCGTCCGGAGAGGTCAAAACTGATGAAGTGTGTTTTGGTTGTATTTAAAATAAGGCCGTTACTTCGAAACCAATTTGACACCGATGTGGCGGTCATGATCAGCTTGTATTCAAGTTCATCATATGTAGGGGCGTGTACAACTACGGCCACGTCGTCGGCATACATGAGTGTCTCTCCACTGGTGACAGCCTCTGGCAAATCATTTAACAGTAGGGAGAACAGTATGTTCGACACAGACGAGCCCTGTGCTACGCCCATACATGTGGTAACGGTGTCAGACCGAACACAACCGCCGTCAGCGATCACAACTTGAGTCCTTTCTCGCAACAGGTTGCACATTAATGTAAGCACTGGACCGTCAAACCCGTAGTGACGCAGTTTGTTGATCAGGACTTGGTGATCAGCAACGTCGAAAGCTTTTGACAAGTCACAGCATAGAACTGCGACTTGGTTTCTGCACTCGCGGGCCTCCAATATCTGCCTGACCACAGCTCGGGCTAGTAAGTCGTCGAACGGCCTTTCCGGTAGGCATATTGCTTCTCAGATAGACCGTTTGTTGAACTTAAAAATTCTGTCAGCCTAGAACTTAGGCCGTACTCAAATATTTTCGCCAGTACCGGAATTATTGCGACAGGTCTGTATGCGTCGATGTCATTTCTTTTTCCCTTGCCTTTGTATAATGGCGAGATTCGACTTTCTTTGAGCGGGTTTGGAAATGCACCTTCACGCAGGCACCTGTTGTAGACGGTTGCTAGTACAGGAGACAGTTCTACTGCGACCGAGTGGATTAGCATCACAGAGATGTCGAATATATCTTTTGTTGGCTTTTTGGCTACTCCGGCGGTAATGATGCGATATATTTCATCCGGCGTGAACGACTTAAGTCTGATGCAACGATCGGCGGGCGGGCGCGCGACTCGCAGCGCAGCGAGTGCATACGGCAAGTCGGCGGGCGCAGCGCCACAGGCCGCGGCTGCACTTGCAAACCGATTGTTCATGGCATTTGCTGCAGCTTTTTTGTTTACAAATTTATTTCCGTCCGAATTTGTAATTATTTCTGTAAAATCTATTTCTTTTTTACTAGTTTTGCCCTTTTCACGATTTATGACTCCCCACATGGACCTGACTATGTTGGAGCTGTTATTTATTTTCCTACTGTAGAACTCTGTTTTTTTACCATTGAGAAGATAGAAACGTAAGTGCCCATAACGCGATCGTCGCTGAGCAGATAAGGCCAGAAATTGCAAAAACATTCATGAATACAAATATTATTTCCAAAAGTATAATTCCGACGTGCTTCCAAACATTTTTATCGCTCGAGCGAAGCACGGGGTGCTAACAAAAGATAATGCATCTTACTGCCAAGTGGTCCGTGCGCCGTGTGAATAATCCTCTCCATTGTAGTCATTTGACAGAGTCGCTCGCCTGACGGAGGGCTCTTGACTCTTCTGCGGAGACTGAGACACGCTGAAAGCTCCTGGCCAATTATATTTCAAAATTCATTTCGAACGACTGCCGCCTAACCAAGCATTGTTTGTGTGTTTGTGTTAAAGCTTGGAAGATCTATTTACGCATGTATAAAGTATGCATACATTATGTACAGTCAGCATCAAATAGGTGACGGCCAAAGTGACTACGTATTTCGGATCACGTCCTTATTTCTATGTTAACTAAGATATGTTTTGATACACTTGGCTACTTGGCTCTCACTATCTGTTTGCTCCACTGACTACCTATTGCCGCTAGTACGAAAGCCATAGCTGGCGAATGGCATAAGCAGCTCTATTATTATATTAGTTTATGTTTACAGGTATGAAAGGTACAAATTATTGTAATGTAAACTAATGATGCGCTTCTTGCATTAAACTAATTAGGTATAGAGTGTGATGTAGAGGAAGACGTATATCACATCCTAATGGAATGTGTTCGCAACGAATCAGTTCGACGAGAAATTGACGATATTAACTGTTTTAGGATTGGTGGATGTAATTATACATTATCCCAGCCGCTGTCAGAGGCTGCTAACTTAATTTATAAGCTGGTAAATGTAGGATTAAGTAGACGTTAAGATTTGTGTAGTATATACAGAGCGACATCGTCACTCAGTGACAAAGCTCTTAAAATAAAGAAAAAAAACTAATTAGGTATATAAGTACGTAAAAGGTATAGAAATATCATTTAATATTTACCACTAGCTTTTCGGTTAAGGAAAACATCGCGAGGAACCCGGCATACATTCGCGAAGAAATTCAAAGGTGTATGTGAAGTGCCCAAACCACAATGGGCCAGCAAGGGCACCATAGTCAAAGCCCTCTCGCTCATGAGAGAAAGCCCATGCCCAGCAGTGGGACGTACGGGTATATAGCCTGAATAATTACTATTATTTGTACCTATGTCTTTCCATATAATGGGATCCGGTCCCAGATCTTTGGGAGGCGTGCGCGGGGACGAATCAAACAGCGCAGAGGGCCTTCAAGACAAATTTAATCAAAACTAAAAGCATTATCATTAAGTGATGAGACTAAATCGAGATTCGTGCTTAAATTGAAACGTTATTTAAAACCGGGTTTCGAGTTCATAGCAAACAGACAGATTAAATTCCGTGTTCACTATATTTGTAAGTACCTACTGAACTATAGTAAAATTAGTAGTAGTACATTATCAGTAGATAGGTAATAGTAGGTAACCTTTTAAACGCCAGCAATTTTTGATCGAGCGTGCTCATGTCGCCACCGACAGTAATTGTACCACGCAGAGTAAGGTTGGCATAGTTACGGGAGTTATAAATGTGCTGTAAAAACCAAATCAGATCTTTGTCTTATTTATCAGACTGTGGCGAAATGAGCTGGATATGTAATGTCTTATATATCAAACTCTGGCGGTTAAAGGGTTAAGTATAACCTGTCAGTGTTTGGTGCGGCAATACTAAGATAAGTAGCTGTCTGTCATTACTGTCATGAACTTGAACAAGCGCATGTATATTGTTTGCCCCATAAATCGTAATTCATTAATTAATTTACCGTTTTATTTCACTACCAAAGTATACATGAAAAACGCATGGTCTAGGAGATATGATGATGCCTAATTTTCCAAAAATAATGAACCAATAAATCTCGTCCCAATCGATTGAACATCACAATATGCTGCTAACTGTCATTTGCTACGAGGCTAAAACTATACTTACTTTACTCTTTGGCTAAAACACTATTGAATAAAACTGAAATATTTTATTCTAGAAAACTTAAATGAGTAAGGCAAGATTGGATTGAACATGCATGTTGTTTTATATTTACCAGTATGTTTTGTGAAACGTCTAACATGTTATCAATTACACACCGACGGGTAGGGTAAAATTTAACTAGAGTCTGTTCGGAAATAGAACAGTCGTGGAATGTATGAGGCCCAATACATTCCATGACTCTTCTCTTTCCGAACAGACTCTAGTCTTAAAGGTATAATTTTTATATTTACTTATACTTGGGAGTTTTCAGAATAGTGTAGGTTACTTACCCATCAGCGTGAGTTTTATGACGATAATTTAAGATAACCTTGCTGCTAATTATGTTGCTTTGGAGCTGACGTGGAATATAATGGGTTGGATCGTTAAGACGAGCCTTCTTAAAATTTGCGTTAAAGAAATGTTTGTACTTAGATATTATGTCGAAACTGTACTTAGTGAAAAAAATATCACGAAAGCCGTAAGCCGCTTTCGATTGAGCCGATGGGAACACGTGTGCAATATTTTTCGTTATGACAGAGAATAATTTCTTTCCCTTGTCAGTTGCTACGACTTAGGTACTTCGTAAGAGTTTTTCACGTAGGTATCTAAACAGGAAAACACATATATATTATATTTTTTTTGAGTGTTTTACTGATATTTTAATTTAAATTAAACTCTTATAAGTAATTATATATTACCTCGTACAGTCTTGAGCGGCCGGTTCGTGGATAAACAATGTCCGATTCAAAAATTTCAAATAGAATCACGTACGATTTCACCCACTTATGATTACTTACTCACTGTTAATTATTAAAATATCTCACTGCGACTCCTTACGTTAGATCACAAGAAGCACTGAAAAGTTCATTAAAATTCGGCAGGGTTTGCAGGAAGTAATCGTTAATAAATAAAGGTTACGATTGGCGAGTTTTACCGGAGCGCGCGCGGAAGGCGCCAGGCGGCGGGCGGTCCCAGTCGCGCCGCACGAGACTATGCCAACTCCGCCTAGCGGGCACACACCGCGCATGCCTCCATCACAATAAGCCAAAGTTCACACGGACTGCTGAAGAGCTTGCTCGATCCGTGAAACGAATTTATCCGTATGCAACAACCCTCTCTAAGACTGATTACGCAACGCCTGTTTATACTAATACCCGTATCCGACCCGCGTAAACATTCACTGCATTAATGTGTATACATTGTTTGTTTTTATAGGATTGAGCCATGTGTACCCGAGCCCTAAGATGCCCAGCTTTTAACTATTCATGAACGGTTGGTCCTATGTTTGCCGAGCCGATAACCAACTGCCTGATAGCTTCCTTATCGTATTTTTAGAGCCGACCGCCTTCTACTTCGACAGTTAACCGCCGTATCCCATGCAATACCTTAAATCTACTTCGGCCTTTTATTCTTTATTTAAATAGTAATCGGTCCTTAGTTTTCTTTTTTATTTCTTGTAACAAGAAGCGTGATTTGTTAATCATAATCTGTAAAATGTATAATTTAAAATTATAATTTATTATATTTATTACCTACTTTAGTTATATGACAAACAATGCCACAAAATATTCGTTATCATTTAAGGAACAAATTCAAGATTAAAATTAAAAATAATATATCACCTCTGTGTGTTTTTGGATGAACTTGTACCTATAGGCTATAGAGTAAACAATAAAGGTGAGTTTTGCATATTTCATAAGTACACTACTAGGTAGTCATTTTATACAAATAATATCTGGGATACCGAGCTGTGCTCGGAAAACGAATAAAACTCAAAAATGCGCGTTTTCCCAGAGATAAAGACCTAGCTAATAGATCGATTTTTCGCCCCCAACAACCCCCATATACCAAATTTCATCGAAGTTAGAGCCGTTTCCGAGATCCCCGAAATATATAAATATAATAAATATACATGTACAATACAAGAATTGCTCGATTAAAGGTATAAGATACTAGCTGTTGCCCGCGACTTCGTACGCGTGGATTTGTATATTGGTGGTTATATATTCTATATTAGCTTAGAACATTATGCAGAAAACGATAGCAGTAGGGACTGCAGTTAATCATTTGTTAATTATTATACACAACCTGGCTACGAAGTTTCAAGCCCCTAACTGAATAAAATTGTTCTCAATATAATCCCTCTCAACCCCCAGCATATTTTCAAGTCCACTATTTAGTAAAACCTACTACCTAACTACCTATTTACGAAGTTTGAAGTTCCTAGCTTTAAATAAAATTTGAACTCTCTACCAACTTTCAACCCCTTCTTAAACCTTTTAGGGGATGAATTTTTAAAAAAGCTGAAATTACTTATTATGTATTATAATAATATGCCTTTATAATACAACGATTCAAGCCCCGCACTCAAAAAAATGTTTGACCTCCATACAAATTTTCAACCCCTTTTTTACCAACTTGAGGGAAGAATTTTCAAAAATGCCGAAATTACTTTTCTTGTATTCTAATAATATGTCTTTATACAAAGATTCAAGTCCCGCACACAAAAATGTTTGATCTCCATACAAATTTTAAAAACGCTAAAATCACTTTTCTTGTATTTTTATAATATGCCCTTATACGAAGATTCAAATCCCGCACTCAATAAAATATTTGATGTGCATACAAACTTTCAACCCCTTTTTCACCACCTTGGGGGATGAATTTTCAAAAACGCTGAAATTACTTTTCTAGTATTCTAATAATATGCCTTTATACAAACAAGTCCCGCACTCAAAAAAAATGTTTGATCTCCATACAAACTTTCAACCCCTATTTAACCCTTTCAAGGGATGAATTTATAAAAACGCTGAAATTACTTTTCTTGTATTCTTATAGTATGCCCTTGTACAAAGATTCAAGGCCCGCACTCAAAAAAATATTTGATGTGCATACAAACTTTCAACCCCTTTTTCACCACCTTGAGGGATGAATTTTCCAAAACGTTGAAATTAGTTTTCTTCTCTTTTATTATAATACCTTTTTATGAAGTTTCAAGTTCCTAGCTTACAATAAAATTTGAACCCCAAGACAAACTTTCATCCCCTTTTTAACCCCCTTAGGGGTTGAATTTCCAAAAAACGTCCCATAGCTTTTTTTTGTAATCGGCTATTATGCCTTTCTAAGAAGTTTCAAAGCATTTGTAATGGATTCAAACTTTCAACCCCTTTTTATCCCTTTTAGGGGATGAATTTTCAAAAATGCTGAAATTACTTTTCTTGTATTGTAATAATATCTCCATATACAAAGTTTCAAGTCCCGCGTTCGAAAAAATGTTTGATATCCATACAAACTTTCAACCCCTTTTTTACCACTTTACGGGATGAATTTTCAAAAACGCAGAAATTTGTTTTCTTGTATTTTAATAATATATCTTTTTACGAACTGTCAAGTACCTAGCTTAAAATAAAATTTGAACCACATACAAACTTTCAACCTCTTTTTAACCCTGTTAGGGGATGAATTTTACAAAACGCTGAAATCACTTTTCCTGTCTTTTCATAATATCCCCAAATACAAAGATTCCAGTCCCGCGCTCGAAAAAATGTTTGATATCCATACAAACTTTCATCCCTTTTTTCACCACCTTAGGGGATGAACTTTCATAAATGCTGAAATTAGTTTTCTTGCATTTTAATAATATATCTTTTTACGAACTTTCAAGTACCTAGCTTAAAATAAAATTTGAACCACATACAAACTTTCAACCTCTTTTTAACCCTGTTAGGGGATGAATTTTACAAAACGCTGAAATTACTTTTCCTGTCTTTTAATAATATCCCCAAATACAAAGATTCCAGTCCCGCGCTCGAAAAAATGTTTGATATCCATACAAACTTTCATCCCTTTTTTCACCACCTTAGGGGATGAACTTTCATAAATGCTGAAATTAGTTTTCTTGCATTTTAATAATATATCTTTTTACGAACTTTCAAGTACCTAGCTTAAAATAAAATTTGAACCACATACAAACTTTCAACCTCTTTTTAACCCTGTTAGGGGATGAATTTTACAAAACGCTGAAATTACTTTTCCTGTCTTTTAATAATATCCCCAAATACAAAGATTCCAGTCCCGCGCTCGAAAAAATGTTTGATATCCATACAAACTTTCAACCCTTTTTTCACCACCTTAGGGGATGAATTTTCAAAAACGCTGAAATTAATTTTCTTGTATTTTAATAATATATCTTTTTACGAACTTTCAAGTACCTAGCTTAAAATAAAATTTGAACCACATACAAACTTTCAACCTCTTTTTAACCCTGTTAGGGGATGAATTTTACAAAAGGCTGAAATTACTTTTCTTGTCTTTTAATAATATCTCCAAATACAAAGATTCAAGTCCCGCGCTCGAAAAAATGTTTGATATCCATACAAACTTTCAACCCTTTTTTCACCACCTTAGGGGATGAATTTTCAAAAACGCTGAAATCAGTTTTCTTGTATTTAAATTTAATATCTATTTGCAAAGTTTCAAGTTCCTAGCTTAAAATGAAATTTGCACCCCAAGACGAACTTTCATCCCCTTTTTTACCCCCTTAGGGGTTGAATTTCCAAAAACGTCGCAATTACTTTATTTTGTAATCGGCTATTATGCCTTTCTAAGAAGTTTCAAAGCATTTGTAATGGATTCAATCTTTCAACCCCTTTTTAATCCTGTTAGGGGATGAATTTTCAAAAACGCTGAAATTACTTTTCTTGTCTTATAATAATATCCCCATATACAAAGTTTCAAGTCCCACACTCACAAAAATATTTGATCTCCATACAAACTTTCAACCCCTTTTTCACCACCTTGAGGGATGAATTTTCAAAAACGCTGAAATTAGTTTTCTTGTTTTTTAATATAATACATTTCTACAAAGTTTTAAATTCCTAGCTTAAAATAAAACTTGTACCCCATACAACCTTTCATCCCCTTTTTAACCCCCTTAGGGGTTGAATTTTACAAAATCGCTTCTTATCTCTTGTACACTTTATAAATGCAACCTAGTGTGCAAATTTCAACTTTCTAGCTTTTGTAGTTTCGGCTCTGCGTTGATGAATCAGTCAGTCAGTCAGTCAGTCAGTCAGGACACTTGCATTTATATATATAGATGATGAATACTGCAATGAAATACTGTGAATTACGATAGGAAACTCAGCATATTACTAAAAAAACTCTTATAAAAAAATGAAGGAAACATGGACTTGATATATAATTGGTGATATATACAAAAAAAAAAACAATTTGTACAGGGACTATCTACAATTGTGAAAAACAAAAGTAATAGTAAATAGTAAACACCCTATCCACAAAACAAGTACATAACCCCTTGTAAAAGCATCGTTTATTTCCGAATAAATATGTCGTGATGTTTAATAGTGGTACCAGGGGCTTTAAGTACATCAATGAATACATTGAATACCTACATAATTCTTAATGACCTGTAGGGGCACCTATCCTGTTCCTGTACCATAGAGAAATATAGTAAGACAAGAGTGCTCAATCCATACATCAGTTTTGGTACCTAAAAGACTTAATTTCAGTATCTACATCTAGCATCTAGTAGCGGAACTATCAGTACTGCTACATCTATTGTCAAGTAACAGTACTGATAGTTCCGCTACTCGATCCTAGATGTAGACACTGCAATTAATAGTCTTTTTGGTAACAAAACTGATGTATGGAGTGAGCAATCTATGTATTTTTAGGGTTCCGTAGCCAAATGGCAAAAAACGGAACCCTTATAGATTCGTCATGTCTGTCTGTCTGTCTGTCTGTCTGTCTGTCTGTCCGTCCGTCCGTATGTCACAGCCACTTTTTTCCGAAACTATAAGACCTATACTCTTGAAACTTGGTAAGTAGATGTATTCTGTGAACCGCATTAAGATTTTCACACAAAAATAGAAAAAAAAAATTTTTTGGGGGTGCCCCATACTTACAACTGAAACTCAATTTTTTTTTTTCATCAAACCCTTACGTGTGGGGTATCTATGGATAGGTCTTCAAAAATGATATTGAGGTTTCTAATATCATTTTTTTTTAAACTGAATAGTTTGCGCGAGAGACACTTCCAAAGTGGTACAATGTGCCCCCCCCCCCCCCCTGTAACTTCTAAAATAAGATAATGATAATCAATCAGTACAAATTCTTATTAAATAAGCATTTAAATATTTTTAATTGGTTGTCTTTATTCGGTATTGTAACACGTCCCAGATGGAAAACAAACAACGTGATTGGTTTGGATCAATCTTTTTCAATCAATGTGTAGTAGGTGTGACGCGCACAGATAGTATTGCGTTTGCCCTCTCATTGTACTGAAACGTGTTTTGAATTAAGTGGGCGCGGGAAGGTTGGGGTTTATTCTGTAGTGATCATTTTACGTATACAAATGATATCAAAAACATATTGGTTACATGCCTTTACTCACCCTATTAGTGTGCCGGTTGGTACATATTTATATAAATAAAGGAATATTAGATTCCAGTTTATAATGTTACAAATAAACATAGGTACCAATTAAATAACTAATTGTTTCTGCTTAATCTGTACCTGCGATGGGTGATTGGTAGTCTAAGTTCCTGGGGCCCGTTACCCAAAAGCTTGTAACTTGTAATACAAGTGGTCCCTTTCTAACAAAAAGTGACATCCGCTTAATATTACAAGTGACAAGCTTTTGAGAAACGGGCCCCTGTTCATGCAATAAATTTGATATATAAGAATTTAATTAATTGTGATTGACATTTAAACTAAATACAATAAATCAATTCTTTGGGGATCAACTTCGTACACTCAGCTGCAATACTATGCAGCTGCACCAAATGCATAATAAACTTTGAACGCGTACCGTTGGCAGATAATTTAAGTGCGTTGTTCTATCTGACAATTGTAATTAACTGACATTGCCGGCATCGAAAATCTGAAGCATCTAAAACATCGTAGAAAAATGTCCTAAGAGGAGATTTGCCGGAGGCATGCAGGAACTGTTAGCACTTACACCGGAAGCAAGGATTGGCTACTCAATTTTGATATAAAATATTAATTATAAATTTTTCGCGTGTAAATAAAAATTTAAATGTTTTTTTTTTTTTTCAGATAAAGCCATAGGTACGATATAGTAATAATATTTAACCAATAAGCGATTTCATTCTCATTAGCCTGTCTATACGTCCCACTGCTAACCACCAGGCGTCTTATTGCACAATCTGATATAGGCTATAGTCCTCGGATATTATACGTTATACTCACCAATATTCTATTGATATTCACATTGAATTTTTGTGTTGGAATAAGGACGCTTGTTTTTACCAGCAACGGCAGCAACTGATGTCACGACAGCGCAAAATGTACATGTAAACACCGCCAGCTCTATATTGTTGCACGTCTTGAATGCTTTCGGAACAGAATTAATTTGGAAATAAGGTTAACGAATATGGAAATTAATTTAATGCAATCACAGATGTTTAAATTTTTTGTTTGTTTTGTTGTAAATGAAGCTAACAACTGTAGGTGTGTTGGCAAAGCTATCAAATATTAAAACAAATTAATGTATTCGAAATAAAAAGTATATATATATTTACCTACCTACTCATTAAGTAATCCAGTCATTTATTCTAGTGTAACCTGCTTGTATAATATTTAATAAAACATACTTGTAGGTACTTAGAATTACACACATAACACACATTATATGTATGTGATACAGGGTGTTAGTACCTAAAACCCTTTTTCGATCCAGTTTTTTCGTAGTAGGAAATAATGTCATTCGCAGCGCATCTCGCATGAGTAATATAAACATTAACGAGCACTAAGGAGACTTTAAATGTTTCTCTAATGTTCTTAACATTTTTGTTATTGTCTCGGAGTACAAAAGGCTGTCTAACATAAGGTGAGTTATGAATGCTGCCATTTATGCTGGTTCTTGCAAGTCAAGCATTTTAAGGCACTGCCAAAGATTTATGTAACTCCGTCCAATCTATTCTCTTTGGCACTACCAATAATTATTGGGTTAAAATACCAAGGCATAATTAATCTTAATTAGTTACCCGTTCAACACAAAAATAAAAGCAGTCAATCGTCTAAACAACGATTATTAATATTATTATACATATTATCGAGAGTAAATTAACGGAACATAAGTCGTAAATATGGGCCGGTGGGGTGCGGCGGCAAACGGCGGGTTTCTATTGATTGCCGCTATTTCCAGCGTCACTTTTGTTGCCGCTGCTGCCTCTCGATTCATTTGTTTTCTCTAACCTTCGCGTTCCGACCCAAAGGGCCCGAGTAACTTTATAAAAATACTGTACGTATGCGGGATACGGGAATGGGGACCACTGCGGAAATTCCCAAGCATATAATTTCGGTCATGGAAATTGTATGCCACGAGGGATGTATCTTATGTTACCTTAGTACTTGCCCAACGTATAACTCGGTCAGTTTATAACTTTCCACCATAACTATTGCAAATCTCGAATACGTAGTGTGAATAGTTTTGGAGATATTTAGCAATATGACAGACGGACAAAGTCGCTACATAAGGTTTCATTTTACCTTTTTGCTACGGAACCCTAAAACACACCTTTTATTTATAATAGAGTTTCCAACTGGTAGTTAGTTGGGTGAGTTTGCAATGTTTTGTAAGGGTTTCCTGAGTAAATTGAGCGAGAGACACGATCGTAACGGCTAACCGATATTGTGAAGAAGAAATACGTCAATGGGAACCACAAAAACCGCCGAAGGAGCGGACGAGCGACCTAATTAATGGGCCTCGACCCCGGCCAGATTAGCCCTCACATAAAACCTTTCTGTCAATGACATACGTTGCCTAACCTCTCTATTCTCCATGTATTTCTCAATTATGGCGAATTTTTAGAAGTGATATACTCATTTCTTTTTTGTTTCACGTTAGCTAGCAAACGTACAGCCATTGTGTAGAAGACAATAAAGTGTAAAGGTTTAGGTTTTTTATTTTGCTCCTGTGATAATATTTGTCATTTTCGGGACGAAAAAGAACTTCTACAATACATGGAATAGGTAATTTAATAAAATGCAAGTTCTTGTTATATTCGTCGACTTTCGAAGCCGGCGATATCTCTATGAATTCCACGTTATTATGTCCTCGTGACAAATATGAATTTTAAATTCACCGACAAATTTTAACAATGTCGCCAAATATTTCATACGTTTGATGTTGAATTCGAAATTCTTAAAGTGTGCTGTGGAATGTCCCTCGCATTCAAACAGGATTCGTAGTCGCTGCGAATGCACGAAAATTTACTTGGATTTCATGGTTGCATTTGATGTGTTACTTTGTGTTTCTTAAGCGAACATCATACCTACAAAATATACTATATATTAATAAATTTTGGACACAAAGCTTTATACACACGTATTACTGGTTTTTATTTCACATATTAAGCGCATTATGTGAAATAAAAACCAGCGTCTTCAGCTGATTTATCCATGCCGTTCTTTTTTTAACCCTTATCTTGGCATTGTAACACCCGTGATACACGGAACTTTAAAAAATCTAGCAGGTTAACTTTATTACCTAAGAAAAGAATTTTGCCATAAATTTGTCGAGCTACCCTCCTTTATTATAGAAAAAAATAATGGAGACAAGTGTCATTGTAAATTAATTAGTAATAATCAACATGGCGCCGCGGAAACATCAAATTTCGTTTCGTATTGGAAGTTTTGCACTTATTTCTTAGATTAATATGTATTTTCCCATAATCTATATTGTGATGCATTAACTATCTGTTAGTGTATACATATTTCCATTGCGGTCGAATTTTAAAACATTTAATACACAGAATCTTACATAAAACTGTTATGTATTATATTTGATATATTGCCAAGAACTCAGAAATGTAATCATAATCATAATCATTTAATCGCAATCCATGATATTACAGGTGTTAACTTAGATTAGGTACAGCATGGACCCTACAAGGGCGTGGCAACATAATAATATTATATATAGGTATATAAGGGAAATTAAACTAATTAATTGTCCATAAACTCTTGCAGAGTGTATGGGCATTCGGTTAAAAGGTAAGTCTTGAGCTTATTTACAAAGTTATCATATTTATTTTCATTTTTTATGTACTGGATATCTATCAAACAATGTACATTTCAAAAGGATTGTATTACATTTAATACATTTCCAAGTTGTCATCAAAATAGGTTTACATGTTTTTAAACATTTTTTATATTTGTGGGGTTACAAAACATGTTTCAAATATGTCATATTAGTTGTCGTATTATTTAGTTACTGAACTTTGATTTTTTTAAAGTAATAGATGTTTTTTAACTGTATATTCATACGCTGTAGCATTATTGCTACGCCGTAGCTCGTAGCGCGGAAAATTTTGTGTATGCCCAAAAATGCCCCCTAAGTAACAAATATATTTTTTTTTTAACTTTTATTTATCTGTTTACTTTTCCTATTTTAGACTGCCTTTTGTTGACGAGTTTTTTGAAACTTTACGGGATCAAATTTTTTTTCCATGTAATCAGGTATTCGTGGATATAATTGAATTTTACAGGTATAATAGTCATCTGATGCTTTAGATTGCGTTTAATAAGCAATAAATGATGATTTCTGTTGCACTACATGTTTTATTTTTATTATAATCCAAATTTTTCTTCTAAAAAGTAGGTAACTGGTTTGTCGAGGGATTGGCATTGTATCAAATATGATACATATGATTTTCCGAAACTGGAAAAACCTTGGATTTTTTTCCTTATTTTTTTATAGTCTAGAATGCTCAATAGGTGACCAAAAACTAAAAAAATATTTATATTTAAGATATTTTGAGCCTTGCCAAGATAAGGGTTAAAGCCGTGGAATTCTAATATAATACTTGATATCTTCACGCCTGTCATTTTACTTATTACTCTATTTCAATCTATCAATTTAATACCTTTAAACGAGCAATTCTTGTTTGTTTATTTATTTTTATAGGTATATATTTCGGGAATCTCGGAAACGGCTCTAACGATTTCGATAAAATTTGCTGTATGGGGGTTTTCGGGGGCGATAAATCGATCTAGCTAGGTCTCATCTCTAGGAAAACGCGCATCTTTGAGTTTTTATGTTTTCCGAGCAAAGCGCGGTCTCCCAGATATTTCATATTGTATTATTCTTCAATAAAACAATGTCTGAGATCTTCAATGGTAGTTTATTTTATGAATTTATATCACCTTTATAAGTAATTAACATTTTTAGATACAGAGATAGATCCTATGCGTGTAGCTGTCAATAGCAAAGAGGGCGGGGCTAGATGTCGTAGCTGTCAGGCTAGTCTTGTTAAGGCAGCGTTACACATCAATGTTAAGGTTCCTTTACACTCTACTACACATATTAATTGACGTGCAGAGCACAGAAGCGGAGTTCGTCAAAATTAGATCATTATGCGCCAAAGCCCGCTCCTCACCTTCGGCCTTTGCAACTAATCGAACAAAATTATCAGTTAAACGAATACATTACGAGTTGGGTGAACTTTTGAACGCAGTTATTTAGGAGGCACGCGAAAATGGTAATTGGGAGCAGTTAGCTTAACGATAGGGCTCAGGGAAGTAAAAAGTTTCCTAGTTATTATCGTGTGTCGGCAGCCTGCCCATCAGTTAACTACTTAAGTGTTAGGAGCAATGAATACTACTATAATGAAACGGATAATCGCTTGGCCAGACAAACTTACTTTGAAATATCTCACTTTAAATTGAGCCGTTTAAACTCGAATCTTTTGAAGAATGAAGATACTTTCATAAGAAGAAAAGTATGTTGGTAGACTATTCATTCTTGTGCACTATTTTTCGTCGGTTTTGCAGATTACCTAAGTCGCTTTAATAGAATAACATTGTTCAAAATATAAAACGAGTAGAACGTAAACGATAGGTATCTTGCCTACGCACTACCCTGATGCATAAAATTGACGTAGTATTTACTTTATCTAGGTGGGTCGTTCTCGCATTTCGTGCAAATCGGTGTTTTCGGAAATTTACCAAAAATGTGGTGGCGTTTTCAAATATCTGTTAATGCAAGGTTGTAACATAGGGCCTAAAGTATATGTCTCTCCAATGAACAATTCTAAAAAGATATGTATTTTCTTTATATGTACAATTAACACCCAAATTTTTCATTCATCTCTACATGTAACGCGTGAAGATATAACTTTGACCTACATTTTAACCTTAAGATACTACAAATAGAAAATTCGTTGTTTGTTCAATAAATGACTTATTTAGTTATGTTTTAAATCGTATAATATTAGAAGCTAGAAATAAATAATAAAAACTATACAGCCTTATAAGTGTATGGTTCAAGTAATTTCTTCATTACCGACGCGAGAAATAGATTAGCTATATTTTGCTATATAGCGAGGGTATATAGCGCCTACCGCCGATGCAACACATTGTTCGTCAGTCAGTTGGCCGCGTGATCTCGTAGCGGACGCCCGTGTGCCGCTGTTAGCGAAAAAATATACGATCTCTCGGGTCGGGAAGGAGTGTGGTTCTCGTTAGTCTTCATCGCCATCGCGTGATTTATACAGTAAGTAGCAAGTGTACATTATTATAATTATACGTAATGAAGTGTTTTAGTGTCCCCTTTCAGATGGTTTATTCTGCAAAATTAAGGTCTGATGCCAACTGATGTAGGCGACAAAAACTTCCAAAACTTCATTCATATCGGTTTCATTCACTTCTTTTCCTTCTAATTTTACTGGGAAAGGTAATGAATGACTTAAGAAGGTAATGATAATATATTCGAGGCAGTGCATTTAATGGAAAGAGGCTTAGTTATTATAAATATTACGTTGTTATAAACATTTAAAACTGTATATGATAATAGGGGAGCCCAACCGGGGAGCCTTTGTAGTCTAAGATGGTCGACCTTCACCGATATGTCTGACGGATGAAACTTACATATTATGAAAGAAAATATATTCCTGAACATAAATAAATAGGGTTGCTTAAATAAATATGGTCAAAACTATGTTTAATTATTTTTTGAAAAAAAAAAAAAATTTTTCTTTAACCTCTAGCCGCCCATACCTCATCATAGTCAAACCTTGCCAAGCAAAATGAAATTTTATTTTGTCAACACAAAGTTCAAATTAGAATGAAACAGGAGACCTTTTTATAGGTCTCTGGGCGGTTAGAGGTTAAATTTCACCGATCTGTCTGACAAACGAAATAAGTTCCAATGGAAAGTATACAACTTGTACAATATAAATCAACTAGGTTGCCTATCTTTTTCCGGTCACTATTATGTGGTTATAGGGTTGCTTGCGAAAATTCGGTTACAAATAAGGTTTGCCAGGCTTTTAAATAAAATAAGAAGGGAAGACTTTTAGCGATAACTCATAAACGGCTTAACTTATCAAGTTCGCTTTGTTTGAATGAGTTTATTAAGCACTATTTTTATGATTTTTTTCCATATTTTTTGGATCGATTTTTCAAAAGTTAGAAGGAATAACCGTTTTTTATTCTTTCTAAATTATTATTTCCGAATTGATTGACTTTATCAAAAAATGTTGTTTGCAAACTCCTATTTATTTTTAAAGACCTATCCGACGATACCCCACACTATAGGGTTAAAACGATAAAAAAAAATTACATAGGTACAAAACGCGAATGATTTAAATATATTTTGTCTATGCTAATTTTTGAAAATTTGAAAGCTATGTTTTATGTGATATGGTGCGCAGATGATCAAACCGACTTAACAAACACTTGGGGTTAACAATCTCGACTTATAATGATGATAAGTAAATGGTGAATGTACCATCTAGCTTGAACATTATAAGTTGAGATTGTCAACTCCAAGTGTATGTCAAGTCGGTTTGATCATTTCCGAAGTGCTTAAGACACATGTTTTTAATATTGTTGATTTTAATTGGTGTTAATTTTCTTGAAATACAGTTTTTTATATAAATAATAAATAAATAAATAAATAAATAAATATTGGGGGACATCTTACACAGATCAACCTAGCCCCAAACTAAGCAAAGCTTGTACTATGGGTGTTAGGCGACGATATACATACGTATATAGATAAATACATACTTATATACATAGAATATGTTCGATTTCATAAGTTTGTTTCATTACCGTCCACTGATAAAATTACCATCTCGGCCGAATTCATTACCAGCGCGTAGTTCATTACCAGTAGCCTTATTAAATGAAAAGTAATAACGTTACAAAGGTGCCTTTAGCAGAAAAATGTTAATAAATGAATCCACAAATTGACGAAACTCAAAAGTTTACCATTTAAAACAAAAATTACAAATCGAGAGAATCTCACCGATTTGCACGAAATGAGAGAATGACCCAGGTATTTTATTTATTCAAATATTTTTCTTTAAAATAATAATATTATGTTTTATTTTTTCATCCAAAATTTTATTTTACGACTTTCTCGGATTTATTGATTTATCTATGCAGATTTGCAAATTACAGTTTTCTAGCATTAACTATCACGGAGCAAAGCCTCGGACAGACAGACAGACAGACATGGCGAAACTATAAGGGTTCTTAATTGACTACGGAACCCTAAAAAGCGCTACAACTTTTCAAAGACTCCATTCTCTGAGCCTGCTACACCTAATTAAAAATGAAAACATGTACCATCAGTCATCACGCTCCGCGATTTTTATGCCATTTCAGGGTCCTAGCTAAATTGGTTGTTCAATACTTACGCTATGGAATGTCCAATTTAGCTAGGACCCTAAATGGCTTAACATTCCCGTGTGGTGACTGTACCAGTGTACCTATTGTCCGTTCCCTAAATTAATTTAAAAAGTAAGTTCTAACTTCAAACAGCAGAGAGAACGTCGAAGTTTCAAACATATTCCAACGGTGATGGGAAACAATTGACTAACTATCAGATAACTTGGTAAATTTGCTCGTAGCGCAAACGATGTAATTTAATGTCCCCGTCGTCTAACTAAAACTCTGCGATTTCAGCAAAAATAATATTTTCGACAAGAATAATAATTGATCGATTTAACTACTGGCAATTTAAAAGGAAAAAAGCAATTCGAGATTTTAATTTGCAATTATCTGTGGCCTTTTCTATAAAGCTACAAGTTACAATTTACAAGCGGAAGTCTCGTTCTAACACATAGGGTTAGAAAGAGACTTCCGCTTGTAAATTGTAACTTGTAGCTTTATAAAATAGGCCAATGGTATTCCAGGGATGGCCGCTTTAACAAAGTGAGCTGATTATTTCACAAAGTTTCACATGTAATGAGTGACAATACCTCATTAAGTATGACATGATTAATTAGTTTGGATGTTAAAAGGATCCGTTGAGTTAAATTTTATGTATTTATTATAGGTATTAAGTATAATTATAATATTTTGTGTATAACAAAATTTATTTATGTATTGTTTATGAAGCATCTATTTTTTTGTTTTCTTTCACTAAAAACAGTCATTATAAAATTGGTGTCAATTACATTTAAGAAATGTCGGCATAATAAAATTCAGTTTATCATTAAATCATAAATACCAAAAATAATTTAGCTCGCAACAATTCAAATCAGTGAAACAGAACAAAACCAAGTAAATCACGAATCCAAAACTTTAATAAACTCGCCTCTTTGTAGCAAAACGGTAATTCTTGACTCGTTACAATAGACTGTCGCTGCCGTGGCACTTAAGCTTAATCATACGCTATTAGGGGGTTTTTTGAATAAAAAGGAGAGGAAATTACGTTTTTGCGTGAAAAGAGTGCCTTTACAATCTTAATGTGCCTTTATTCATTACGCTGAAAACTAAATTACATTTATAATTTGAATAATGACATAATTGTTATGAAAAAAATTTACATTGAGTTGAAGGGACATTTGACGACAGTTTCGTTTCAGATAATTGTAACTCTTGATGGTATTAAAAAGTCAATTAGTTTTATTGTTTCTTCTTTGTTTTGGTACAACTAGTCGAGAGAGAGAATTTAACCGTATTGAAATTTATACCTAAGCCCGCTCATATGATTTTCTACTGCCAGTTTTACTCATTATTGATAAAGGAAATAATCTATTTTCAATGGGGTATTACTTTATTTAAATTCATTCATAGAACCGTACATAGGTATCATTTAAATAGTATTATTGAGTAGTATAGAAATGAATGGTTTCATCTAAAAAGTGATCCCGATGCTCCTGATGAAATTTCAATCAGATAATTCGCTCTAAAGAACTTTTGCCGTTTATAATATTATTTACGAGAGCCGTTGAGGGCACATGGCGCCCACAAAATAACGTAGATAACAGCGCTTAAATTGAGATTGAGTTAAACAGTAAAGAGACCAGCCCTAGTAGCACGGTCGCATTTTGTAGTTAGTTAGCGGTTAGTTTTTATTTTATCGTTTATCACCATGCCTGTCACGTTCTAACAAGTATGTAAGTGCGAAAGTGACGGGCATAGTGATATTCGATAAAAATGGAACCGTGCTGAGCCCGCAGCACGCGCGGCCTTTACATATTTTATTTATAGTGGTTATCGTCATTTCACTTCGACATCCGCTGAACTAAGTGCCACTCAAACTTTACAAGAGCAGTTAAAAAACTTGAAACGTGAAAATAATGACCATTTTCAAGTAGTTATTCAAGTATTTATGCAAGTCAATTGTTGTTTGTTCATTACACTACCATTTTCACTTTGTGGAACATAATTATTAACATTAATAAGTTTCGCAACTGTCGATTTAGACACATTTAAATGATGGATGAGCTTGTCTTGCAGAAGTTTAGTTGTTGGCATTATCTTGCACCTTCACGCCTAAATGGTGACGTAATTAAGTTGACTTACCTAAGGTACTAGGAAGCAAATCAAAGTATCTAATGACAATGTTTAGGTTTGTGTTACTTCATGTAGAAATACTAATATATAAATCATAAACTGAATAAATTGTCATATACGAAAGCAAAAATTACCAAGACCTCCAGTGCCCAGGGCTGGGCAGCCGAGGGGTTTAGGCATCTGCCGCAAATGCAGAGGATGCTGGTGCGACCCCTGCCCTGGATACTAAAGGCCTTGGTCACTTTTCTTTCGTGTATGACATCTATTTCAGTTTATGACTTAATATAATATCATCAATTTAACGCCGATTACTTATGTTGAATACATGAAATAATCATGTTTTTATTAGGTGTAAAATCTACTTACTAATACGATTTTAAAACCATTTGGCAACAGGCCTAAAATGTACGAGGTCATCGGCTATAGAATATAAATCTAATCTAAAACCGATTCCATTCTACATTCGTAGGACACTCGTAATTCTTTCAATACCACTTGCGAGATAAAATAAATTGGGATACCATAGAACGTAAAGGATGTCCCGATATTCCACCCAGAGCCCATTAACATGACACATTAACCGACGCGGTGTCTGACCGCTGAATTAACGTTTTCTGAACTGGGTATGAGGGCAGACTGCTGCCAGAAAATGTAGATAATCAAGCCTGTTCTAGTGGATCGACAGTATGTTCAAATTTCAGTTGTTTGTAAGGTGATTCAGGGTAAGTAATAATATGTCAATATACAGTGTGTAAATCCAATACGGGCGAATATTTAAACGGTGGTTAGCATAGGACCTAAAAAGTATATTGAGATAGATTTTACTTAGAAATGTATTGAAAATTTTAACCATACAAAATAATTCGGCCCGCAATGTAATACACCACACACGTTACGGGATACGAGCTTTTTAAAGTAACTGTCAACGCTTGTTGGCAGTTACTATAAAAAGCTCGTATCTAGTAATGTCATGTCATCTTCTGTTTCTTAATGTTTGCAGTACATTGCTGCTCGGTACATGTGGAAAAAATTAATCACGGGGTCATAATTAAGTGTAACTTAAAAAAACATTTTAATTAATGATAAGACGGGTAAATTCTATATCTGGTTTAATTTATTGCCCGTATTAGACTTACACACTGTATAACTTCGTATACTAGGTCAATTCCAACGTATACTGACATCAGAATGATATTTGACTAATGTTATTTAGTTATCGTGCATTTCGCTCATACTAGTCCGTGCATATATTGGCGCGGACGAGACGCACAATAACTAAATAACATGATTCAAATATGATTCTGATGTAAGTGTACGTACGAATTGGTCTTTAAGTTTGTATATTCAGTAGTTACGCAGGTCAACCACTCAACACATTTGCCAAAAAGTAATGCTATGCTATGTAAATGCGATACTCTATAAGATTGCAAGATCGTATACAATATAAATGCACAGTATATCATTTTATGCAAATATGACTTACATTCCATTTCTGAAATCGCCTTCTTTCATGAACCTTAGCGATGACATATTCTAGTCTCCACTCCGGTTCACTGCGGGATGACGGTTTATAATAGATATTAGGTACTTACCTTTGAATTTATTTTCAAAACCGTGTATATAGTCGCCCTAATGATGTTTATCGAATGTGATTTCAAATAAATGTCATTAAGTCATTATACTGTATTTTTTTATAACTCAACAATTATCTTAAAATAATTAGGCCAGGCGGTTTATTTTGATTTTAGTAACAAAGTTGGGTATTTCAATTCATAGCCGCATGAAGTGCTACGCCGTAGCCCGTCTGTAGCTTCTACGAGTTCTACGCGTGTCCTAAAACCACGTACTTACATAACTTACCAGTTAACTCAAATACTACTACGTACTCGTATTGAATCACTTGTGTTTTTATCACTGGAATTTGGCGAAGTTAAATGAGTTTTTACTTTTTTGCATTGACATTAAGGTTTTAACACTAGTTATTAATTTCAATGGTTTTTTTTAACTGAGTGATGTTGGGCACCGTACTTTACCTGTGTAGAAGTTATTAAAAATTTTCAAGCCTTCTTTATCCCTGTTGGTGTGAAATTACAAAAAAAAAAAACAACATGAAAAAATATATACTTATTGAAAATTTCAAAGTCAAGTCCTTCAATGGTTTAACATTTTAACACTTTTGCATTGTTTGTCAAAATTTAAGTAATGGAACTGTTTTTTATAAACTCAACGGAACGCGTATTAAAAAAACACATTTCAAATAAATGCCTTGCCAGATCCCAACTGCCGAAGGTATTAACGACTATTTGTTTTATAATCATTAAAATATATCCATCTGGAGCAGTTTCGGAAAAATACTCGGGAAATATTTGCTGTACGTGCCCGTTAAGTTTTATTGTAGATCGGAACGCTCGAAAACCAATTGCAAAGGCATTATTGCTTAAAGTTAAAGCAAAGTCGTTTTAGTTTGCTTACTAATAAATTGGTGTTAAAACGGATAAATGTGGTAATAATATACCTAAATATGGTGGCTATGGATGAGGTCTTGGTGGCTCAGATAGCACAGCGCTGGAGTATCGATCCAGAGGCCGTGAGTTCAAGTCTAAGCTTAAGATACCTAAAGCTAATATAATTTTTATTTATTTGAGTTGTAAGTCCGCATTTCAATAAGTATTGGTCATACCATAAAGATGGTCAAAACAAACACAATACCTATATACTTAATAACAGAAAACAAACAATTTCGAAAATAAGATATGTCGACCAAAATGTAAAGAACTTTACTGTATCCCGAGCTTGTCGCTATTCGAATGGCTTTCTGCGAAACATCGTGATGAGGAAAACATAATTATTTTTTAGATTATAATGGAACAATACCTACAGGCTATAAATTTAAAAATAGATACCAGTTTTACTAAATCATAAAAACTTACGGCCATATTCGAACTTTAACATACGTCAAATACTAGAGATTGAAACGATATGGATTAGATATGTCAATGTCAAACAAGTGTCAAAAGTGACGCGTTTGTTTGAAGATACGTCACTTTTGACACTTGTTTGACACTGACATATCCATTCCATATCGTTTCAATTTCTAGTATTTGACGTATCTTAAAGTTCGAATATGGCCGTTAAGGTATTTTATGTGTACCTTCTTTTAAGTATTTTTCATATCCGCATAGAGAAGAATAGAATATCTAAATACCTTTTATGAAACTTCGTTATTTTAGCCGAAACAACGAAGTGTTTCAAAGGAAACCTCAATGGGTACCTAACTGTTGGGTATTGTTAATATTTATTCGAATAGGACAAGTAATTGCGTCCCTTTCGTTTCGGGCCGAGGTGATCACCGCAGCGGGAACTAAGTTTACTGCCGATGTTACTACCTAAGGCCGTATTCAGAAAATATAATATACATATGTTTCAAGTTCAATATGACTTTTAACGTGGCACACTCGAACACATTTGCGAGTGACCACATTGAGCAAACATTTGTTTAGAGTTTAGATACAACAATGCGGATTCGAGAATAAGGCCCCAATATTGCCCTGATTAACCCCAGAGGGAAATTATATACAGCAGTGGTTAAACGCACAATTCCATTTCCAATTCGGCCTTTATCAGTAGGTAAGCTAAACTACGTACTTTTATATCTGAACTCACAAATATTTCGTCGGGGTGTTCACTCCCATCATTTCAAGGATATCCTGCCGTTTGTTTATTAACGTCCAATCATTTCATAATGATTTACATGCCAACATCGAGCTGATCTAAAGATAGCCAGTAGATATTAGATAGTAGTTACTCTTCAGCAGCCACTAATAGACCCGTTAAGATTGGACTCATTCGATACGTTTTGACGAGTGCAATTCTTTGGGGGCATTAAGTAGTCTTGTATTCTATTCTTTTTTGCAAGGAGCTATTATTACACTATAATAGGAAGGTACATACCTACCATACCTAGTATTGAAGTGTTTTAGGCATCACGGCGTAGGGATTACGTAAAGATCCAAATGAATTTTTACGTTCATTTGGATCTTTACGTAATTGATGCTCATGTGCAAGCATCTGTAAGATACGACAGCTCCATACACCGCAATTATAATCAACCAGGAGCGCATAAATCGGTAGCAAGTCTCACCGCACAAAGCGAGCCACTGTGACAGCCACGTTCGCTTATCTTAATTGCCTGCGCTGATAACATCCATCTGAGATTTATCCGCAAACTGCAGGCGGACCGAGAGGTAAAAAGTTTAACGATACCGCATTGGCGATTCGGTTTTCGTTTTGTGGGTAATTATCAATACCATTCTCGGTATTTTAGTAGACATTTAGTGATTTGTGTTCTTTCGCAGCAGAACGAAGTAGAAACGGCTAATTAGATACCTACACTACACATCTAACGTATCTACCTACTAAAATAGTGAAAGCTGATACTTTCATGCTCACCTCATACACGTTCCTTGAAAAGTTCGTACAAAACTGTTTTTTTTTTCGTCTTTTGATTTAAAATTAATAAAATCGTAAAATATGATAAATCATTAATTTGTCTCTTTGTAAATTGGGAAGCAAAATGAGACGACGAAAGTTTCTAACGAAATTTATCCTCCTGGTGGAAATGATTTTGTTGTAATGAGTTCTCAGATTTACTTTTATCGATGCGATAACCCGTTATATTTTCTACCGTGTAAATATTCAAATGCGTGCATAATTAAAGGCGCGGATAAAATGTTGCCCAGTTGCCGATTTTAGGATGTGACCGCTTTAATTTAATTGGCCTTGAAAGGTGGGTACCTTGACATATTTGCCTCAACAATTATCATTATCAATAACAATATTAATCCGAGCTAAAGACATTCGGCGCGATTCGGGAAATGAATTAGACATTCACTAGATATGAAATAGTAACGATATGTGACGTTCCACGGAAAAAGGTACCTTATGGCCGCAATAATATTAGAGAGGCGTTAATAATAGCGTAAGCGCCAACCGCCATAGGGTACCTTTTGCCGTGGAACGTCACATATCGTTACTATTTCATATCTAGTGAATGTCTAATTCATTTCCCGAATTGCGCCGATTGTCTTTATTGCACAAAGCCTAATCGTGATAGAATAGGGCGTAGTTACCCTATATACTCGTAGTACCTAACACGTGTAATATACAAAAAACATATTTTCTAGGTTAACTTAGCGAAGGTACTTTTTTTCTATGAAATGCAATTTAATAGCTGTTTCATAAAAATCCGAGGTTATAATATAATATCTACGAAGTATCCCCCAACGGCAAAGTCTATCAGATATCTAGGTACAACGGGGCATTACGGCAAAGGTTTTCTTAATGCTTACAGACCCAAAAAATCCCTAACAAATATTAAAATGAACTACAGCAAAGTTTACACGTACTAGTTACCAACCAGTACTAGTTAAACATATACCTCAACCCCAGCGCAGTTTTTCACGACCGCGGGCAGCGTTAATGCATAGGTATGTAGTATAGGTGTACATTTGGGGCAAGGGCGGCTTTACCTGGGCGGTAATATATTAAAGATTAAAGACTCCCAGCCTTTTGTTAGCAAATTATACGTAATAATCTAAGCGGTAGATCCCTTCTTTTGCGCCCTTGCGCGTCCGCTCTAACCTCAAGGCATAAAAGGAAAGTCAGCAGTTTTTGATGAATGGCGCCGACTTTCTTATGCTAATATTAGTATGATAAATAACACATCCGATGCTTTTTACGCGTAGGTGGTTGAGGATATTTTTACGAGAAGCTTAAATTTTAGTTTTATACCATAAAACATTATCCCGAAAAACAATCAATTTGAAAGTAATGTACTGTATGCTATGTGATATGAATTAAATATTATGTAAAGGACTATTACAAATAATTTGTTTCCCTGATAACCTTACTCAAATATTCATCGGATATTGCCGAACATTAAATATGAACACTAAATATAAAATTATGAACGATAAACAAGAGAATCGGTTATTGTTTACAGGTTTAATGCAACCCTAAAATATTATGATACAACCGACACGTTACATTCATTTTCCGTTCGATGCTATTATTTCGCCAGACCGTCGACATAACATCGATAAAATTGACCATTTAGGAAATTGCCAAGTTTTTCACGATTTCTCTTTTATTCTCTAAACAAGAAATGTGTGCCAAAAGAGTTTGTTACCCATTTTACTTTTGTTTTTAGGTTGGCGGCGAACCGGGAAACATTTAATGGGAAGTTTTCTTTTCGTTTTTTATCCAAAACAAAACAGGGTCGCAATTTCACATTGTTTTTGTCAGCGTGCGAATATTATAAAATTCACCATATTTCCATTTTAATTTTGTATGAGACAAGTAACGCATTTTTAAAAGCATGAAAACTTTTCACAAAGGTTTTTTTATACTTATTGTTGCTGTACGAGTAAGACAATCTATCATAAAAACTAGTTGAATTAGTCTCCAGTAGATTAGGTACATTAAAATAATGCTAAATTTGAAAGAAACATGTTTAATTTAAATAAATAAGATGGGTACGGAGACAACAACAAGATTGCGTCATCATTTCTCTCCCGGGCATGACAGAGAGGGTACGCAATGCGGTTTTGAGAGTTTGTAACTAATGAATGAAAACCTGTCTCCGAGGGCTCCGACTGTAGTGCTTAGGACTCAATAAATTATGTTTACAAGCGAACTCAAGATCGGGCGGAGGCGCCTTCATAATTATTTACTAACTCGGAGCGGGTTAGAATAATTATGTGCTTAGGAAGTGTAATTAAATTCGGTTCTGCTGAGCTAAAAGCTCTATTTTGTTAAGGTTTTGATTCGCATCAACAAAGCGACCGTCGGCGCCCGCAAATTGCAGCCTCATTGTTTGCCACAAACAAACATTCGCGAGCGTCGTTTCCTTCCTCCACAAAGGAACTCCTACGGTAAGCAAATCATTTTCATTTGTTTTTATTGTAAACTTCTCATACATCCGTTAGTTCCCGGGGTTAATGATGCAGTTGAGAAAGGGTTGTACATAAATCTACCTACGATTGTCGTGTCTCTTTACTGCTTGAATATATAGGGATACTTAGCAAACGGTAGGATCATTTGACGTTGAATTGAGTTTTCTTAAATAACTCGAATATAAACAAATAATAATGAGATTATTGCATTTTAGTATTAAACCTTATACCTACTTCTTGTAAATAGAACTTGTTTTCATGGTTTTACACATTCAAGATTAGATACTTACAATTTCGTATTACCAGAGTGAACTTAAACTATGACGGTCGTTTGCAAATAACACTAACGATAGGTACATTACTACCTAACTCGCACCAAATTATTCCGGATTAATCTCACTAACTTGGAACTGAATCTAATTTTAGTAATTCTATTTATTTTAACGACTCACCAACCATCATAGTTAAGCGGTAGGTAATAGACCTATTAATATCACAGTTTAGTGAAGAGTATAAGTCAGTAGTAATAATAACCAAAACTGTGATATTGTGAACCACCAATTTTTTGCTACACCCTTTCCAGGGTCCATGTATATAACATCTGTACTATGGTATGGTATGCAAATAAATATCTCTATATCTAAGAAAACATTACGACTATTCACTTGCCGCAGCTCCTATTGTTCTCTGTGCGCTCTAATATTTATTTTGCCTCCAGCTATGATTGACGGGGCTGATTTGTACATATCAATCATATGGGATATGTATGCGAAGGCACTCGATTGCTTCATTTCTCCAAAATTTCCGGTCAAGTACGAGTACTCCAGTCTGATATCACTTGAGATAATTTAATCCACCTTGAAGGCGACGTTTAAACGTGTACAGATTTAGTGCATACCTAATTAAAATAATTATTTTCCTTCGTATTTTTACGGAAACGAACGAACGTGTCTTGCTATTTCTGTCAGTCTCGGTACAAAATGTACTGAGGTTGATTGAAGTAGCATGACAAATAATACTGAACGTTTCCGAGAAAATACGAAGGAAAAAAATATGCACTATGGTGTCTGTAAACTACAATCAACTGTATTTTTCATAGGTACTTAACTAAATAAGTAATAAGATAAAAAAAAATAACTAGTTCTAGAAATATTTATGTTTATTATGATTAATTCTTTAATTAAAACAAAATACTATCTATCTTTTTTTGTAAGGAAAATTTCAATTTCCGTCGACGCCTTACTTACTTTACTTGCTTGTATACCTGAAATGTGGACATCTCGCCATGTCGTTCCAGTTTTTCGCGCGCAGGGCACGTACGCCACTCCTTTGTCCTATCAAATGGTATCCTCTCGAGATGCCCAAGCTCAACAAGCGGACTCTTCCTCTGTTCCTGCTAGCTTGATTCCTCTGATAGTAACCATGCGCGAGAACCAAGACTACCAAGTGTCATAAGTCATAAATCGGGTCTCTATTGTTTCCCAAATAGTTTTAAGCCATAATGTATTGTTTGCCCGAATTTTCGTTAGTCATAATTCATTTGGTTCAGAAACGCGTCACTTTTCAGGATTGTCATAAAACATACCTAACCTAACCTAACCTATCTATAGCATAACCTAACGAAAATCCTGAAATGTTAACGGTTTCAGTTTTATGACTAACTAGCTGTGCCCGCGGCTCCGCCCGCGTGGAATTTGGTCTGTGTCAGTAAGCTAATTCATCCCTAATTTCTCTTTCTCTCCCCTGGAGGCGGAACTTGAAGTAAAGTTGACAGATGGATACGATTAGCGGACTGAAGTCCAGATAAAATATTTTACAATTAGGTAGGTACCACTAAACAAAACTGCACTCCAAGACCAATAGTTTTTTTCGCCCTTATTCCAATATTAGACGTGATTTAAACGACACAGAGTAGTAGGTGTATAACGGACAATACAGTACTACTTTTGTATTTTTACGTTCTTGACTGTACCTATCCAAATCATCTCCATGGCAAATATCATCCAATTCTGTCCTCCAGTCAAATCATTCTGAGCATGAAAAATTAAGAATTATACACACAGAAATCCATACTTCCTAACAAACTTTTGAATTTAGGTCTATTATGTATATTAGTTAGAAGTAAGATTAGAGGAAAGGAGAATATTATAGATATCAAAAACTTGAGGCCGAGTATTTACACTTTATTTACAGTTATGTTTATGTATGCACAACTAAATATCTACATAATGTATGTACCGGGGATTACTTTTAACAGTGTAAAAAAAGTTTAATTATAAGTTTTTAATTTAAGTATTTATTAAATAACACTTAATTAAAAAAAAATGGCCTAAGTCGTAGTCGCTTGGTAGGGTGCCCAGAATGCCATCTTTATTAAAGTAGGGCTTAACCCTTAAAATCGTATTAAAAACGCGAGCGTAGCAAGCGCGAAATTTTTTGATAGAAAAAAAATTGAGAGATTCTATGTCAGGGACACAGCCGCAATGGTTTACGTGAAACGTTGGTGTGGATATTCAAATACGAAGGCCGAAGGCCGAGTTTCGTGTAGGGTCGAAGACCCGAAGCGTCCAGGATGTCAGTGCTTAATCACAGAACAATGGTATCAGTGTCTAAATGCGAAGGCCGAAGGCCGAGCTCCGCGTAGGGCCGAAGGCCCGAAGCGTCCTGGATGTCAGTGCTTAAGTCGTAGTAGTAGTCGCTCGGTAGGGTGCCCATCAGAATGCCACCTTTATCAAATTAGGCTTAACCTTTAAAGTCGTATATTAACCTGTCAAATCCCACGATATGACGTCACCATAAGCGTTCTGGCTCATATATGAGCCGTGGGAGCTGACAGATTAAAAACGCGAGCGTAGCGAGCGCGAATTTTTTTTGATAGAAAAAAAATTACAGAGGCTATGTCAGGGATATAGCCGCAGTGGTTTACGTGAAATTTTGGTGTGGATATCTAATGCGAAAGCCGAAGGCTGAGCTCCGCTTAGGGCCGAAGGCCCGAAGCGTCCAGGATGTCAGTGCTTAATCACAGAACAATAGTATAAGTGTCTAAATTCGAAGGCCGAAGGCCGAGCTTCATGTAGAGTCGAAGGCCCGAAGCGTCCAGGATAGTAGTCGTAGTAGTAGTCGCTCGGTATAGGGCGCCCAGAATGCCACCTTTATCAAAGTAGGCTTAACCTTAAAAATTAAAAACGCGAGCGTAGCGAGCGCGAATTTTTTTGATAGAAAAAATTGAGAGAGGCTATGTCAGGGACACAGCCGCAATGGTTGAATTTTGGTGTGGATATCTAATGCGAAAGCCGAAGGCTGAGCTCCGCGTAGGGCCGAAGGCCCGAAGCGTCCTGGATGTCAGTGCTTAATCACAGAACAATTGTATTTTAAGTGTCTAAGTGCGAAGGCCGAAGGCCGAGCTCCGCGTAGGGCGGAAGGCCCGAAGCGTCCAGGCTGTCAGTGCTTAAACACAGAACAATAGTATTAATGTAGGTTAATGTGTGTGCTGGGAGTCCTGAAGCACGTCTCCGATTTTTCCTCAGATTCCTGAGACCGTGCTACCTTGTAACCTCAATACGTTGCGAGAATATCGCGAAAAATTCTTTTTTTTCGGAAAGGTATGGTAACGCGTTTAAAATGCAAGTCCCAAATTGTGTGACATTTACAAAGACATAATAAACTATTTAAAATTTAAAAACTTTCGCGTTTTGAACACATTTATAGACTCGAAATTTATTTTATTACCTTTATTTACCGACGTTTCGACACAGGTTTCACAGGTCGTGGGCGCGGCTAACTGATGTCCCAACAAAATGTCAAAACAGAGATTTGTGCAACTACCCGACGAAAAGTGTATGAAAAAGTTTGGGGTAGACATCATATTTTCAAACCACCCACTTCACATAATGTTAATTATTGTCAATAGACCCGCGATAGACCCGTCTATAAATGTGATTTAATATGTATTTGCAAAGACGTTTGACATTGACTAAGAAAAATTTGTTTTTTTTACAAAGTACATACACAAAAAAAAAGTTTGCACTACTTTCTTAAGTTAGCGCTATAAGATTCAGGTGCAAACATAACTTAATTGAGTGTAGTGGCCACCCCCCCCCCCCTTTTAGGGGTTGAATTTTTCTAGCCTAAAATAGGGCCAGGGATTTTCTTGACAGATTAGTAAAGTTTGCATCAAAATCCGTTCAGCCGTTTTCACGTGATGCGCGGTCAAATAAACAGATAAACAGACAAATAGATCCCACGAAAAACATTTTCATGTAAAATGTTGCCAAGACGAAACCATAAGGCTCGCACTGACAAAAAGTTATCAGATATCTTGTAGAGCCAAGCTTCTAACTCTAACAGGCCCTACCTTCACAGACTCTACACCTTAGTCAAAATATGTGGCTTGGCCGTTTCGTCACATGGGCGTAAGGCGAAATATGTATTCACTATTCATTATTTTTTATTATAAAATAGTTCTTGTAATAATGAAACGGCCAAGCCACATATTTTGACTAAGGTGTAGAGTCTGTGAAGGTAGGGCCTGTTAGAGTTAGAAGCTTGGCTCTACAAGATATCTGATAACTTTTTGTCAGTGCGAGCCTTATGGTTTCGTCTTGGCAACATTTTACATGAAAATGTTTTTTGGTGGGATTTCACATCTTTTTGTGAGTTGCTTATGACAATCTTCTGATTTAAAGGGTTGCGGGTGATTTACTATTAAAAATCCTGAAATACGTACTTGGGGGGCATCTTTTATATACAATCTGCTTTTTTACTGATTCCCCATACAAACTTCAACCCCCTTTTTCCCCTAACGCCTTTTTCCACCCCTTTTCACCCTTACGGGGTGATTTTGGGGTTGAAACTATTTTATATCCTTCCCCATAACAATAACTATCTTCATACCAAATTTCAACTAAATCGGTTCCGCGGTTATCGATTTTTCATACAAAATTCCACCCCCCTTTTCACCCCCTTAGGGGCTAATAATTTCAAGTTTTTGAATTTTTTTGTTCTTTGTGGACTAATACTATCTCACATACCAAATTTCAGCTTCCTAGGACTTCAGGAAGTACCCTAGAGGTTTTGATGATCAACAGTGAGTGAATGAGTCAGTGACGAAATCGGGGTTTTTTAGACATTCATAAAATCCAAAGTATAAGAGCTATGCAATTGAAATTTTTTATGCTTAATAAGTCCACTATTGACATCATATCCCGAGAGTTTTGTTTATCTGGTATAATCCCAACCCAAGTTAAGAGGGTTCAAAAAAACGACGAAGCGCTTCGAGAAAAGGTAGGTAGTGCCCTTGCGCTTCGCTTTGCTCGTCTTGGCGGGGGCACTACCGTGCCCCCAGATAAACAGACAAACAGACAAAAATTCTAAAAACTGTTGGAACGTGTTCTGTTATCGATTCTAAGTATCCCCAACCAACTTATTTTCGAATATCTTCTATGTACAGACTTTCGACCCTCTTCAGCTTTATTATATGTATAGATAGATGATAATATGACAAACAATACATTATGACTTAAAATTTTATGGGAAACAACGGGACCCCACATAAATCACATACAATTTATTAATATGTACACATAGATTTTAACTAATATAATATTTTACACACTTAATGTTAAACAAATATTCCTAATTTAATAAATTACATTCCTATAAAAAATTACAAATCTGAATCAGACAAGTAGATGTTCTCCGTTCTTTTATAAAACTTTGATGAGGCGGAGAAAAAAAAAAGAAAATAATTATCAGGTTTGATGTTGTTATTGTGTAAAATCAGTTGTTTCGAAGACCATCGTAGCAGATACCTAATCCAACTGTTAATAAATATTCCAATAGGTAATATTTCCAGATAACTTCACAACGGTCCCATAGAATCATACCCTCGATATTCACCCGGTCAGCTTCCAATTTGTGCAAACTGGTCATAAGTTTGTAATGGTCAGCGTTGGGGCTACATCTGACTGAGAAAACTACTTATCATCGCAAATATTTGCGGATGTTTGCGAGTGTAATGTGTTCGAACAATGTTAATTAAACCCCAACGCAGGCAACCGACGGGTATCGGCTATCGACTAGTGCGGGAGTAGTAAAGTGATGGTGCAAGGGTAAAACTCGGCCAAATTTGTGATAAACAATTTCAGGGGGTCGGAACAAATTGGCATTTTTCTTTAAACCCACCCAGGATTGTTACTAACTATTAAATACTAAGCGGGGCCTAATCAGTCTATTCCCGTACTTTTACTCGTATTTATCTGTGGTTTCGAATGCGTCGTTATGTCGTAGCTAATAAGGTCCGAGGAGACGACAAAATGGGATTTTGTGTTTAAAACAGTTTAAGAAAACTTTTGAACGCATCAAGTTTCGAGCTCACGACCTACAATTTCTAATTCTTACGCTTCCACAGACTTGAATGGCATATAGTAATTTGCGATAGGCGCATTACGTTGGTCGATTAGCTAAACCATTGATCATTTTTAGACCTGACAGGGCGTTATAAACGGTTAACCGCCCGTCTTTCAATCTCGGCTCGTCCTGGTAGTGTTCCATTGGATGCGAGAGCTCTTGTTGAATTTTCGAGTGAACTAGGGACATTCTTACACAAATTAACTAAGTCCTACAATAAGCTCAAGAAATCTGGTATTATGGGTACCTACTCACACAACGATGGAAACCCAGAACCGTTAGTTAACACGAATAGCAATTGAATGAAAATTAGGTAATGTCTAATGACCACTTAACGTAATGGACCCTATAATGGACGTGGAACCGGTAATGGGACATAAAACCACAAATCCTCTAAAATAAGTATGTAAAAGTAGTTTATAAACACTGGCAATATTTAACCATAAATAAGAGTCATATTAGAGCTGTTTAAGTTTGACTTTTTATTAATTTCGGTTACTTTTTAAGAAATTGGCGCCAACCCAAAAGTTGCCGTGTCACTGAAAAAATAACCAGTAAGAATTCTTAACAACTTCGCTAAGAGAGGTGAGTTCATATATTAAATTGTAATTAAATATTTCTTGGTGTAAACTAGAATGTGTTTTGTTAATTGCATTTACCATGAGATAAGGTATACAACACACTATGTTGCGACTCTAGATATGTATAAAAAATAGTGGTATTTTGCCCAATCCCATTATAGGAGCTGTAAAACTGCATACCTCCTATGATGGGACAATTTACATAATGATGCTTGCCATGGCGTAATTTCATGTTTAAACAATACAGAAGTATAATGTAGTTACGAACTATGTCAGGAGGTCTCCTCGGACCAGATCTTATGATGGAGACAGGAGGTGGCCATAGGAACTCTGTGATAAACGCAACCTAATTGTGTTTGTGTTTATTAGAATTGTCTCGATGAGTATTAGTTGGCTGTCGAAAGAAAAATACATTCTTACATAAAAGCTTAAAATACCAAAAATGACTAATAACTAGTTTTTTGCCAAAAACTTATTCCCTTTTCCAATATCTTATACTGATCGGGTATGTCCATTATGGGGGGCCCATTACTGGAGCTTTGCTGTCCATGACTGGAGAAAAAAAACATACTTTTAATTTATTAATTATGTGGAAACTAATTGCAGTATCTTTGATACAACACGCCTTAAACATGAAAGAAGGATAGGATATTCATCTTTTAACAAGCTAAGCGGTAGTACTTTTACATGTATCAGGGAAATATCACAAATACTCCAGATTTCCTCTTAAATGTCCCATGACTGGTGCCGTTACTATATCAAACAATAATTTAACGAACATCTCAATAATACAGGGCTTGTGTCGCTAAGCTAAAACACCACTTTGACTATTGCTAAACAATTACTTATACAAATGTCTGAGTGCTAATAGCTTATTTAATACTCCATCAGCGGACGTTGACCTCTGAAAAGCAGACAGTTAAATTGCTTGCGGTTCACCCTAAGTGTCGATCTAAACGAGTATCATCCGAAAGGGGCGGGTTGTTGTTGTTCTTAGCCCTCCCGGCCTCCGATTTTGGGTTTCCTTCTCCGTCAGAATGTTAGATATGCCTGCCTCGTGCTGATAAAGGATTACAACGTATTAGATGCGGCTTATTGAGTATTTTCCTAACAATTTACATAAGTCAACAAATAATAAGACCCTCGTCTTACTCAAATGAGATTTGGAATTGATCTTTTGGTTGGGTCGATCTCGTATTTGTACGTTACGTGTTTAGGTATAGGTTGGTACTTTAAAAACCTACCTACATGTCCGGTATAGCTTTTACCACATCATTATAATTGATTAAAACCATTGCCATTTAAATATTACTATGTAAAACATATTTTTTGGTAAATGCAAAAAAACGTAGCATAATAATATACTCTTGGTAAGAGAAACTCTGTAATCAGTTATAACTTATAAATAACGATATTGATCGATCTCCATGAACGGCGTCTCTTAATTATAAGCATTTATATCCACAATGTGCTTTAAGTGCTCCTGTGACTAATGAACAAAATAATTGGATTCCGTAATTCGACGGAATTTGCTAATTTAAATAAATTGACTTAGATATTGCGTCGCCATTTGGATTACACTTGTACAGTTAAAGCTGGATTTAAAGGCTTACGTAACATTCAATGACCTTTCAAATAACAGTAAGTAATTTTGGATTAGTATGAAAAAAATTATAATCATTATGGAACAAACCAGCTTTGAACGTTAGTTTTTACAACTGTATAAATAGTCTGTCTAATAATCCAAAATGTCATCATGATCCAAGTTTTTGATACTAAACTATAAGTAAATATACACTACGACTTTAAGTATATATAAAGTGTCATTCAATAGAACTTGCGAACTATGTAAACGAAAGTTACTAGTAATTTGACATTTAGTGTCAATTTTAGTATGGCGGTTTGTTTACATAGTTAGCAAGTTCTATTGAATGACACTTTAGGAACCCTATTTTTTTATCTTCATCTTCAAATATATTATAGTATAATTTGCAAGATAGCACAATCTACCGTATTAAATACATCGTTTGAAACCTACTTTCTAGGTTTAAAACCTACATTGCCGAAAGCGCAAAGATTGGCGTAGTTTTTCACCCTGATAGAGCCGTGAACTCAAATATATTGCTTTGTGGTGAGTTTGTGGTTAATGGACTAGCACTTGCTTTTCTTTCTTTCCTTACTTATAAATGTGTTTTCAATTCCGCTTCTTTTCATTTCACGGAACACTATTACTATAACATTAATACTGTCCTTTGTACGTGTACGTGAAATTGAATAAGTATTACTTACACCAATTTTAAATCAAACAATACCGGATGATTGCGAAACAGATACTAAGAGTAGGTATGATAGGCATGAATAACATTTTACATTGTCATACTTTTATTGTATTTCAATTTTTAAATTATTTCGTTTCAGTTCATGAAATCACTATGCTGTCAATAGGAATCCATAGTCGTTTTTCTTTTTAGCGACAGTGTGAGTCAGGTCCACATGGAATATTCTCAGAAAAAGAAACGGAATTGAAGATTTAGAAGACTTAACGTATGAAACTAAAAAAAGCGGGAAAAGCAAAATCAACAAGACTATGGGCTTTAAAGGGAGGCTAAATTCGTGAAATAGCTCCATCGAATTTTTGCGCCGATGGGAGAGTTGACACGTGGCATGGCGCGGCGGAAGTTTTTTTGTTGCTGAAACAACGGTCGGCACTGAGCGCTATTGTACCAAGTAATATAGGTACCTAGTGCTAGACAATAAACATATGGGGACACATTTACGAGCCCATCCATTTGGTTAAAAACTATCTCCAATTTACCAATGTACTTTATATTTTCTTCTCTTGTATTACTGCTTTTAATGCTAGCTCGATAGTTTAGGTCACTCTTAATTTATAATGGACCTACCTATCATTAGCAATCAATTCTAATTCTCAAAGGTGATATTTATATCATTTGGTACTATTATTAGACATACGTTAAATTTATTATTCGAAACGTCTGAAGGTATGGAAAATTGGTGGACATATCGTTAATTATACGTACAGACGACTACAAAGAGAAGTATCCACCACAAGAGATGCCTACATCTCTTTGGTAGTCGACGAAATGTGTACAACATTTCGGGAAATAGCGGCAAAAAAGATATCTTCACAATAAAACAGAATTACTTAGCGTAAGTAAGAGATCTGTGATGTACATAGTTCACAAACACTAACACCAGTCAAATTAATACAATCAATTACCTCCATATACCAACAGCAAGTTTTACGCTTCACTTTTCGGGTGAAAATTAAAAAAATGAAAAGTCAATTTATTCACTACATACCTGTACCGGGAGAAGGTGAGGCAACGTGGATAAAGTAGAAATACCGTCGATATTTCTAATTGCCCTAGGGCGGCGACGCTGGACGTTGGTGAAAGAATACGGGTGAATGGTTCCGCTTGGTAGAAAGTTGCCTTTCAGTGTTTCAGGTCGTGAATAATGCCTAAATTTGAGCTACGAACAGATTTCTGGACAGTAGACAGTAGTCTATTTTCTGAAAAGCAAGTGTATTTACTTTATGATCACTTGGAATATTTTGAAAAAAAAAATACTCTTGTCATAAACATCAGATGTTTCAATATACTTATTTATACAGGTAATCAAAGTCATAATTTGTAGATATATAACTATATTTTATCAGTCATACCATGTCACGATACTCCGAACAAAATGCTGTAGGTATAATAATAATAATTATTACTATGCAACTCTTCTGCTCTTCGTGAATCTGACTAAAATGTAGGCAACAAAAATGATAGATTCTTTGCGGTAAGTTTAATTAAGTTGCTAATACTGAAACAAGTTCCCAAAACTAGTTAGTAACTAAATAATTAAACTTGTGCCAAGTTATGACGATGTAAGCGAATGAATTCTCCGGAGAACTGGTCGTGTAGCCCCCCTTTACCGGGTCACTGTGACTGGTCGTATGCCTATTACATACCTAGTATTAACCTAATTTGTTCATTACAAAACACACAAACTAGAAAGAAATACCTTGAATACTAAAATCCCTTTCAGTCGCGTATTTCATGCATGATTCCAATGAATAATGTCACAATTACAACTTGAAGTGCACGTTTCGTATTTCACCACTTGTGGTTTCATTAAATATATAACCCACTATAAATTTTTTGCTATTTAGATTAATAACTTGCGTAAAATAACTATCACAAGTTGAAACTAACCCAAATATGTGAACTTTTGGCATTAGAATGACAGTGACATTGACAGCGTGACGTTCGGTCGTATTGAAGTCTGAACTCCTAGTACAGAGTTAATACAAACAGTCCAAAACGCCTAAGATTTTAAACTTCCCGCTATGTTTTGAGTATGTTTGCTACTGGTGAACGTAAAATACTTCCACACAGGAGTGTTTTTCGGAAAGAGACTAAAAATATCCCAAAGTAAAATAATGCTTGCAGGTTCGTGCGTGTAGAGGGGCCATAAAGCGTTCCTTTTTATTATAATTTAGTCTACTCAAACTGACTACCCGACTATTGCCTGTGAATGTGTGCGTAGACGTCATTGAGAATATCTCCGTCTTTCTCTAAGACGCAAGCGTGAAAGGGATAGATCTTGGTAGCATCGAACTTTACGACTTTTGACCTCTTCCTCGGTTATGGTAGCCTGGTACTTTTGGTAAACATTTGTCTTAATAAATCACTGGTCGTCGGTTGCATATCGCTAATAGGTACGGGGCAAATGACCTCTTCCTCAGTCATGGTATCCTGGTACTTTCTGATTAATGTTTGTCTCATTATGTCGCCGTTATGTCGCCGTTATGTCGCCGTTATGTCGCCGTTATGTCGCCGTTATGTCGCCGTTATGTCGCCGTTATGTCGCCGTTATGTCGCCAATATGTCGCCGTTATGTCGCCAATATGTCGCCGTTATGTCGCCAATATGTCGCCAATATGTTGCCGTTATGTCGCCGTTATGTCGCCGTTGTGTCGCCAGTATGTCGCCAGTATGTCGCCATTATGTCGCCATTATGTCGCCGTTATGTCGCCAGTATGTCGCCAGTATGTCGCCATTATGTCGCCATTAAGTCGCCATTATGTCGCCTGTCGCCAATATGTCGCCATTACGTCGCCTGACGCCAATAGGTCGCCAATATGTCGCCTGTCGCCAATATGTCGCCGTTACGTTGCCTGTCGCCAATATGTCGCCGTTACGTCGCCTGTCGCCGTTACGTCGCCTGTCGCCAATATGTCGCCAATACGTCGCCTGTCGCTAATATGTCGCCGTTACGTCGCCTGTCGCCAATATGTCGCCAATACGTCGCCTGTCGCTAATATGTCGCCGTTATGTCGCCTGTCGCCGTTATGTCGCCTGTCGCCAATATGTCGCCAATACGTCGCCTGTCGCTAATATGTCGCCGTTACGTCGCCTGTCGCCAATATGTCGCCTGTCGCCAATATGTCGCCTGTCGCCAATAGGTCGCCAATACGTCGCCTGTCGCCAATAGGTCGCCAGTGTGTCATAAGGTCACCAGTAAGTCACATGTCGCCGTTATGTCGCCAATATGTCGCCGTTATGTCGCCGTTATGTCGCCGATATGTCGCCGATATGTCGCCGTTATGTCGCCAATATGTCGCCGTTATGTCGCCAATATGTCGCCGTTATGTCGCCAATATGTCGCCGTTATGTCGCCGTTATGTCGCCAATATGTCGCCAGTACGTCGCCTGTCGCCAATATGTCGCCAGTACGTCGCCTGTCGCCAGTACGTCGCCTGTCGCCAATATGTCGCCAGTACGTCGCCTGTCGCCAATGGGTCGCCGTTGAGTCGCCTGTCGTCAATAGGTCGCCAGTACGTCGCCTGTCGCCAATAGGTCGCCGTTGCGTCGCTAATAGGTCGCCAGTAAGGGGTATAAAAGGCAGGTGCGCGCCGCGAGCGATTCATTCATTCTTCAACCATCGGCTAGCAGTGACTCTGGTTCTCGGGCGTTTAAATATTCGGTAAGCAAAGTTCCTCTACTACTGTTACTATGTTTGTTTTCGCTTGGAATTATCCTGGTGAATTTAAACGTGGAAATGGTGTCTGTGTTTGGTTTTACGGGGACAATATCGTCGTAAAGCTGATCTTAGACTTTTGTGGAGATTCTTTGTTACCGTGTACGGGATTTAAATATAGTGAAGTTTCCTACGCAGTGTTTTTCTAAGTGCCGCCACGTTATGCAGGGACAATATCGTTGCATAGCAGGGACTTGGGAAGCGTGTCTGTGTTTAGTTTTACGGGGACAATATCGTCGTAAAACTGAACTTGGGCTATTGCGGGGATTCTTTGCTACTGTGTGTTGTTATAGTGAAGTTTTCTACACTGTGTTTTCTAAGTGCCGTCACGTTATGCAGGGACAATATCGTTGCATAACAGGGGCTTGGAAAGCGTGTCTGTGTTTGGTTTTGTGGGGACAATATCGTCATAAAACTGAACTTAGATAGCGGTGTCTAAGGGAATTTCACTTCTGTGTTTAGTTAGTTTAATTTTGTGTGGAGTAGTTTGGTTCGTAAAATTGAACCTAGTTATTTTAGTGTTTTACTATGGGGTCTTTTGCTATATAGTTTTAAAACCAGATCATTGTTTGGACTGACTGTTTGTCCGGCTGGACCGCTCACCCCTTGCGGTGTTAAATGTGAGCTGTCTAGGAGTCTTTTTGCTCCAAGATGAGGGTTATCTTGGCGCCTTCTTTTTACCAACATAGAAGATGAAAAACGTCTCCCTCCTTAGCTCTCCAATGTCCAGCTGTTAGATGAATAGTGGGGGTGTCACATGCGCACCATCCGGAGTAATCTGGGCCCATTTGAAATCTACAGTATTTGGAGGCTTCGTATATTAAATATATTTATTTATACCACTTATATACATAATAGGGCCCTGTCTTACCCATGTTGCCACCCTGCCTTTGTGCAACCCGCCATGGGGGGAGACAAGTCCACGAGCTGTTAGGTTGCATTCTCGGAATCGCTCGCCGAACTCTTACAGCTTCTTAGTAGGGATACACTTGCGTATATTCCAAAGTACCAGGTCGATGGTAAGTACGAACTGTGCTTTGGTTATACTAGAGTAGGGACAAGGGTAGGTTTAGGGTAAATTCACACACTAATTATTCGGAATTTAGGGTTCGTTTTAGTCTTGGTCTGTAAAACTGATGTATTTTTCTTTTTAAGGGATTTCAACTACGGTCTCGCTATACTAAGATTGTGCGTAAATAGGTATAGGGTTTCAATAGCTTAAATCTTCCAATATTTTAATTTATTTGGGGAAAATAATAAATGTATCTTATCTCTATTTTTATTTATGAAATTCTGGTTTTCTGGTGTAAAGACGAGGTACTGAGTATTACAATCATGTTTCTAAGGTATTTACAAAATAAAATCTTAAATATCAAGTTGGGATTAGGAACACAGTCTATTCGGAGATAGAAAATCGACGACTAGCTGTTTTAGGGAACCTTTGGCAGGCAAGAGTAATCCAAAGGATAATTTGAGTGAAATAATGCTCATCTTGATATTTCAGTCTCATAAAATATAGTATAGTTTAACAAATAAACTTAGTACTTCGTTTATACTTCTAAAAGACTAGAAATACAGTTTATATTTTAGTTCTGGGGAATGGAATTGGGATTCGCATCCCTAGTTTTTGAAATAAAAAAGAATAGTAATTTTGATGACTGATGGATACTTTGACACTTCTTTCCATAGCCATCTAGGTACGCATAGGTTCCGAAGTGTTGGTCATAGCCCGTCTGGCTAAAGAGGTAGGGTAGGAGTTCCAATTGACCTTGCTGATTGGACTAGGAGCCCCCAATCCTGCATCGAGCGTATGGGTAGCATATTTCGTATAGAAGCTGGTAGTTAATAATATTAACTTGAAATGCTAGGGTGTAAATGGGCATACCCCAGGAGTGCTACTCATATGTTATCCCGGAGGCTTAATAGATTGTGGCAGGCTTTTACCAACCCCATTTTTAAACTCATTTTACCAAATATATTCCTTTTATATTCATATTATCATATATGCTGCATTTACCTAAATAACATTATTTGAAGTAAAATATAACAACATTTACATTACAATAATAAATTCTGGTAACTTTCAGTACTATTTCTGTATTTTAATAAATTATTCTAGTAAGTTACTCGTTAACATCATAATAAATGTGCTTCCAATTTCATAATATATTTTTCCCAAAGTCCAGGTAATTGTAAATAAAATCAGAGTCCAAAATTTAGCTGATACTCATTAAAGAACCTAGGGTACCGCGGTTCACTTCGAGGGGTCCTAACGCTAGACTAGACGATCACGACTAAATCACATGGCCATAATCTAAGGGTAAATCTAAAGAGGGTGTTTATATTATGGTAAGTAAGTAAGTAGGTAGTGGGAGGTGACATTTTGGTTCCGTGACCAAAGGATCTAAAATGCACCTTTTAGGTTCATTTTGGATACCGAGGTTTCTAAAAATAAATAATAGAAAGTAGCCTTTATGGCTACATCACATCATAATCCATTTCTATTTAAGCATCTACGCGCCAGAAAGAGCGTAGCAACATTATTTTTACGTGGCTTTTTAGGGTTCCGTAGCCAAATGGCAAAAAACGGAACCCTTATGGATTCGTCATGTCTGTCTGTCTGTCTCCGTATGTCACAGCCACTTTTTTCCGAAACTATAAGAACTATACTGTTGAAACTTGGTAAGTAGATGTATTCTGTGAACCGCATTAAGATTTTCACAAAAAAAAGGAAAAAAAAATAATAAATTTTGGGGGTTCCCCATACTTAGAACTTTTCAATTCTAATTCTCAAAAAAAATATTTTTATCAAACCCATACGTGTACCATCTATGGATAGGTCCTCAAAAATGATATTGAGGTTTCTAATATAATTTTTTTCTAAACTGAATAGTTTGCGCGAGAGACACTTCCAAAGTGGTAAAATGAGTATCCCCCCCCCCCCCCCCTGTAACTTCTAAAATAAGGGAATGATAAAACAACAAAAATATATGATGTACATTAACATGCAAACTTCCACCCAAAATTGGTTTGAACGAGATCTAGTAAGTAGTTTTTTTTTAATACGTCATAAATCCCCTCAATACGGAACCCTTCATGGGCGATTCCGACTCGCACTTGGCCGCTTTTATAGATGCTCTCACGGTTTATCACTTTTTTCGTCCGTAACTATTTCTGTTACATTGTCTACTTAAATTAATAAATCATTTATTTATTTGACCGACTAAGTACATACAAACATATCCATGACGAGTAGAACTGCAACCGCTGCCTTTATTAAGACGCATGTAAAACAAAATAAAAAATAACTTCGATCACTTTAATCGATGTTCAATAAATCGATAGGTATGAAAGAGGCGGCCTGATTAGTTAGATCATAATTATTATATATAACATACATATTTAAAAAGAAATTAAAACATGACCATTCCATGTTGCTTGTGCTCCCGGGTGAATTTTATCGTTTGTATTGTAGGTACTTACGGAACATGATCAGAGGAAGTTTCTTCATGGGGTGAAAGGGGGGGAAGGAATTATTATTACGCAAAGTCGCGAGCAAAAGCTAGTGATATTATAAAAATCTACGTTTATTACTCGTTGCTACCTACCATTTCATGTCGCCAGCGCACACTTTATTTACAGAAGTTATACAATGTATTAAGATGAGTGAGCCAAAGGAAGCAATTGTGCAAAGTTGTAGCAAGTTGTAACAAAGCGGGTGCCGTCACAGGTGCTTCGCCGTTGTTTCACTACATTACACTACAATGGAGCCAGTGGACACAATACTAGTGAATGTTATTGTTACAACCACACATTACACAGCAATTCTTAACAATGATACTTCTAGCGGTTCTTCACTCTAAATTCACATGTAGAAAGACATACAACTTCCACGATGTGTATTATATAGCTTACACCCTGTTACGCTTTCATCCGTAGGGGTTGCAGCAAAAGACAAGTTTGGCGTTCTTTAAGTTCCATTATAGGATTGGGTATTTGAACCCATGATTTCCGGTTTTACTTATCAGGTTCATATTTTACAGGCACAGTTAAGCTATTTAGGCCACTAGCATTTTTACTTATGAGAATACTTGTAGTCGTCTAAGTAATTATTGATACATTTGTTTTTATTTATTTTTCTTCAAAGGGTGCAAAATATAACAATATAGTCTCTACTACCCCCTTGTATATTTATAATAACTCCAGAATATCCTATAAAAACACCAAATAAAAATAATAACGCCGCAATGTTGAAAAAAAAAGCTAAGAGAAGCTTGGTGCAAGGAAAATACGTTATAAGGAAAAATAATTTGCTATTCATAAATAATGACGGTGATAAAAAATGTTCATAACACAGAAATGCTTTTTTTATTCTTAACTGGGTCCCTGGGATATTTAAATTTGACACCAAATTAAAGTAAACATTGTATGTTTATACATTTACAATTTATGCAGGCAGTTGCTATGGCCGATGGCGGAGTGAAGCGGGAGGGGCATACATTTAGTTACTTTTATTCTCTATTTCTTATTCTATATTCCTGCTCCCTCTGCGCGACGCCCTTGTTAAGCCTGTCACTTACTAAAAAAGAATCGTATCGTAGGTACAAATTTTACTTGTATGTAAACACTTACGAACACGAATGATCCCGACCATGAAAGTTACCGAATGAACCCGGACTTGTTGATATTTATTTATACATGTTCGTATGTTAAACAATATAAAAAATGTTAACAAGTTTATAACTACATTGATTCGGTCGCAGTTTGCTATGAATATAATATGAATGAAAAGATAATTATTTACAAGACGGCGACTATTCATTTCGCGCTTACAACACTACTATAATAGTTACATGTCGCTTAACCGCAGTTAGGTATATTCAACCTACACGCTCTATCCGTACGTTAGGTTAGGTTAGTACGTAGTAATCAGTATGTAAAGCCGGCCACACACACTAGGTTATAACCGATGGTTATGCCTGCACAGTTTACTTGTGCAGGCATAACTGAACGTGTGTATGACATGACTCCTTGCCTGCGCAAGCAAACTCCTTGCCTGCGCAAGCAAAATTGAAAATATGAAAATTTATATTTTTTGCCGCTCGGTTGTGCTTGCGCACTTCGCTTGCGCAGGCATAACTGAACGTGTGTGGCTGGCTGCCACACTGGCAGCCTTCAGGCTTCAGTCATCCAGTGATTGCGGAGGGGATAGGTCGCACGTCACTGCGCAACAATGGCGTCTCGCAAACGAAATGAGAGGATTTTTAGGGTTCCGTACCTAAAGGGTAACAGGACCCTATTACTAAGACTCCACTGTACATTCGTCCGTCTGTCCATGAACCATGCTAGTTAGACAGTTGAAATTGAAATGATCACAGATGATGTATTTCTGTTGCCGCTAGTACAACAAATGCTAAAAAACCGGCCAAGTGCGAGTCACAGTGGGGCTCCCATACAACACATGATTTTTTTGCCATTTTTATAGATAGATAGAATACTCTTTATTGGCACACCTCAGTAAAAAGATACAAAAGAAAAGAACAATTGATTAAATGTAGAGGCAGACAACAGGCGGTCTTATCGTTAAAGAGCAATCTCTAGATAATGGTACGGTACCCTTCGTGCGCGAGTCCGACTCGCACTTGGCCAGTTTTATTATTTTTTTAAGTGTGGAGTGAATTCATGGTTTGTATGCGTGTATGGCTGACGAAATATAAACCTATTAATAGCGCTATTGCGTCGACGTCAACCACCGCTACCGGTGCCATGATGGTTTGAACTGAGAGTTTGTACAGGTTTGTCGTTACGTGTGTGTGCCCTATGAAACTCGGTCGTGCCTGTTGGTTTTGCTTGTACAAGCAAAACCGACACGCAAAACCTAGTGTGTGTGGCCGGCTTAGGCCTGAGTGGACGCTCGAAGCGGAGCGTTCGGCGGGGCGTGCAGAGTGGCGTCGAGCTCCCAAGTGATTTGAGCAGCGTGCACTGAGGCCGCTCCTACACGCTTGCATTTGTTTATCATGCACGCCGCACGCCCCGCCCCGCTGCACGCCCAACTCGAGCGTCCACTCAGGCCTTACACTTAGGTATATTTGTGTATAGCCTGAATTCGTATCCAATGTGCAATTCACCTAACCATTAGATTTTCCATAAAAAAAATGTTTCGCTTCTCATTACGGCTACAACAGCGTAGATAAATTTATGGATTAGGTACTTAGGAAAAGTAATAAACGGATATAAAAAGTTGCTTATTAGAAATTTCACTTAACATGAATGAAGGGGAAAGTTATGATTATTTATTCCTGATTTCAATTTTTATGGCACTTCACTACATAGTATAAAACCAAGGGCCCGATTCGGATTTTGTAATAGAAATCTATTAGATATCATTTAGACATAGCCAAGATACGATAACGATATGTTTAAGATCTAACCTGTCAAATTTGACATTTCCGCGATTCTGGAGATACTCTTGAACGATTTCCACAAGACATTATTTAGAGATCTAATTCACATCTAATAGATATCTAACACAATCTATCGTAAAAGTGACATTGGTTGCCCGAATTGCGCTGCAAAAGAGAACTAGTTGAAATCTAAACTATAACGAATCTAGAATGAATCTAGTACGTGTCGTCTCTTGTGAATATCTTGAAGTTCGAATACGGCAGTATGTCGCTTCCCGCTGTCGGTCTGTCCCATTGTATGCTTAGATCTTTAAAACTACGCAACGGATTTTGATGCGGTTTATTTTAATAGATAGAGTAATTCAAGAGGAAGGTTTATGTATAATTTGTTAACCTGTGCAAAGCCGGGCGGGTCGCTAGTGTAGTAGTGTATTATAAATACAAAACAAAGGTGCATCAATGCGTCATGCTCAGAGTACATGTATGTAGTGTTTTAGGTGAGCGTGAAGTAAATAAATAAAATAAAATAAATAAATATTATAGGACATTATTACACAGACTGACTAAGTCCCACAGTAAGCTCAAGAAGGCTTGTGTTGTGGGTACTCAGACAACGATATATATAATATACAAATACATAATTACATAGATAACACCCAAGACAGGAACAAATATCTGTGCTCATCACACAATAAATGCCCTTACGGGATTCGAACCCAGGACCGCGGCTTCACAGGCAGGTCCGCTTCCCGCTAGGCCAGACCAGTCGTCAAACGCCGCAGTCGTCGAAGTACGGTTGAAAATTCCTGAACTAGAGAAAATAAATTAGGTATATAGGTATTTTATACGCAGGATGGTGACAGTGATTAGGTACTGATACAACAGTGATAACCTTGACATTCCACAAACTACCTCGTGGTAGTTTTGAAGACTTGGTGGCGACATTTCCAGTAATATATTTATATATCTAAAACTAGTGATGGCGAATTCAGAAATTCCCCTTAGACTCACAAGGTAATTCTAACGTACACTGACATAAGATTTATAGGAATTATATGCGATATATTTCTATAAGACGATAAGATATTTAAGATATATATATTACAGCTCCATTTTCAAGTACCAGGGTCGGTGGTTATTTAAATTCGTTTATTCTCTTACCTATTATATTTATTTTATTCCCCCCAATATACTTAGGTACCTATATAAAAATATTAAAAATCCATTAGCAATAGATTCATGCTAAGGGGGGTAGCGCCAGGAAGAGGAGGAGGCTAGTTAAGTTTAAAATCCATATTTAAAATCCATTCCACGTTAGCTTCACAACTTTATTCATTTATTTTCCTCTCATACATAAAAATACTGAATAAAGACATAGTATGCATAATGGGCGTTTGTAGGTGTCTCATAAAGTCGCGAATGCGCGCTGCATGCCGTCGACAGTTCGTGACGAATGGACCGTAAACTCGCTGATCGGAGCGACGAGAGCCTTCAACAATCCTTTTATGCCCTGTAATACACGATCCAATGGATAAACGCGCCGAAAAACGCTTTCATGACATTCTTTGTATCAGAACATCAAACACGAAATACAATATCATATTCATATTGATCGAATTGTTTAAGGACAATATTACAGACTTTACAAGTATCACTATCAAATAGAAATCTTGTGTACAAGTATCAGATATTGAATTGATCTTTCACTCACGTACATTTTGAATAAAGAATCTTCCAAGAGTATATTGTAATTTATATTTTTTGAAGTGAAAACTTCTTTAGCGGCGCTGGGCACTTTTTGAGGTGGGGAAAAAATGATAAACTCGAGACAGCGTAAGACGATCTCGTGACCGTAAGGGGCGTAAGGCGATCACGTGACCGTAAGCCCCGTAAGGTGGCCACTCATAATTTAAATGGCATTTAAATCAATAAAGAAAAATTCAATGTTATTTGACATTTATGTTGCGGACTCCTTTTCAAGACTCTTTACCTATGTTCTAATAATTTGACGTTGTCATGGCAGTATGTAAATAAACATGTCAATGAAAAAGTATGATCTTATTTGAGAATGATAATAATATATAATAAATAAATAGAATACCTCCGCTAAACGTATGTATCGTGTTACCGGACGTCGGTAACATAGTGAGGTGAGTTTTCACTTCTATCGACACTCCCGGAGTGCAACCGTTGTAGCTTGTTTTATTTCAGGTAAGTCGAGTCCAAAAAAGAGTAGTGTGCATCTAGAAAACAACACAATTCAAGACAATTTAATAATATATACGAGTAGGTACTCGATGGAAGAAACTTGCAAAAAATGCAAGACCTAAACTTCTATCAAATTCAAGTCCTGGTCAATAGACAGGTCATGCCATACTATTAACGGTTGGCTTAATACATACAGGTAAATGTTTAGTTTTCATGTTACATCATTATATTAGTAGGTATGTTAATCACCCGATAAATATCGACAGTGCTTAACCAATTTCAAGCGTGTGTTTTGTCTCACTCAGTACCTACATGATTGTAATGCTCATGTAACATCTTAGCTATGGAAAATATCAAGTACTTACCACTAAAAGGATTCAGGGCGTGAGCCCGTCACCTCGATTCTGCATATAAAATGAGCCAGACCACAGGTAAGCAAGGAGTAAAATTGACTGCCCAGTTGTTCCTCAGTGTTTGCCCTAAATAAACCACAATTCTCTTTGAAAACTTAATTACGAGTCCTCCTCCACGACCAACTTGCCACGACAGCGTTGTTTCAACATTTTCTTAACGCTATTAACTGACTATTAAGAGGAGTGTCCCTTAACCCTCGGAAACGTAAATACGTGTGGCAACTCGCCGACTCCCGGCAGAACTTCGGCCTCTATTTGACTTGCTACCCCAGTAAATATTTCAGTTCTACTGTGGTAGGAGCCTCCATATAAATATCTTATACATTCTTGATTGAGCATCTTAGGGGACCCGAACAACAAAACAGATAAATTAATAGGTAGGCATTCGCAAACCCTAATAAATATTATTCAGTACAACCTTAATAACGGGTCTATTTCAGGATAAATAATTAATTTACGAGTAGCTAACGGTAATGAAATTATCACTTCTGTAGTTTTAATATAAACGTGTAAATTTTCTAGTATAGTGTTTTATGCACCTAGCACAAACTAGACAAGATTAACAATTAGGAATTAAGCACAGTTAGTTGAATAGGAGCGCATGTCACGGGCTAACTCTGAAACGAAATTGAGTTCAGTGCGAGTAGGGTTGCCGCGTCAATGTTGGTTTTAAATTTTAAACTTGCGTGTACAAATGATTATGTGTTCCTACTCGTACTTATAGTTTAGAGTAGCGAAATCTAGTTCATTGGAAGCAGGATAAATTTTAAAATATCACTAAACTAGAAAATATGAAATATGTTTAAAAGGAATTTAAATTTAGAAAGTTTTCTTAATACGTAAGCAATCTTACCACTATGCGTTTCAATGACATTAATACGAATGTATTCAAAAATATAGGTATAAGGACTCCACTAATGGACTAAAAAAAGGCAGTCATAGGACGCTAGTCAGAGAGGGTTAAACTGAGTTATTGGCAGCCCTAGCAAAACAAGCCCGGTCACCGCGAGGGTCAGGATGAAATATGAATTGAAATATGAGCGTCTCTATTTCGTTACCTAGATCGTGTTTTAATCAAAAAACTTTCCAATATAGGTGGATATAACCGAAATATTTCTACAGCAATTTATAGGCAAATTCTAACGTGCACCTGACATCATAACGATGTCAGTTAGGTATCATTCGCACGATCATTTTGTAATTATGCTAATGAGAATTGGCCGCTTAGTTAAAATATATTATTAACATATATAGTAGGTACTTATTTAATATTGCCTTCGGTTACCGCGACAATTATCTCCTCATGAATAAAACCACTATACTCCGCTTAAATAGTTTCATTTCATATATATTAATTTAATCGAAGAACATATCAAGACTACCAAAAGTCCAACACGAATACAAATTCTTTAAAATGCACTAAAATAAATCATGGTACGTACCTGTGTCCCTGTGCCAGAATGAGTATATCCGGGTAAGTCGCAGCCCTAGCGAAACGAACGCGGCCACTGCGAGGCCGGCCCTGGAAGCGGCTTATTGAGTCATGAATGAATATCAATAAGCAACTCAATTTCGTTACCTCCAGAACCGTATTTTAATCAAAACCTTTTCCAATATAGAGGTATCAATGCAATAATCCCCGCAACGAACAGTACGGGAAATGCATTATAACAGTAGCCAATCACGTGGCACAATTACTACATAGTATAAAACAAAGTCGCTTCCCGCTGTCTGTCTGTCTGTCTGTCTGTATGCTTAGATCTTTAAAACTACGCAACGGATTTAGATGCGGTTTTATTTAATAGATAGAGTGATTCAAGAGGAAGGTTTATGTATAATTTGTTAACCCGTGCGAAGCCGGGGCGGGTCACTAGTAAATAATAAAGTACAGCGCATCAGTATTGCAAATTCTTCTTTGCAATAAATCCAATAGAATTCTTGTTATGTCGTCTCCGTAATATTGACCTTAAATTACTTTACATTCGTATTGTATGTTGCATGTTTTCTACGTCGTATTTTTTAGCTGTTGAGTTAATTCAAAGAAACAGCTGGGCAAAGAGACGGTTATGCCAACGCGACATACAATTATTTGATGATAAGGTCAACCTAGGTAAATGCGTCACTTGAGAAAAATGCGTCTTTTAAAGATTTCTTCGAAACGCTAAACATTGTAACTATTATAGCCGTCTGCATTAAAAGTTGAGTGACCACACTTCAAACAGAGAGGGTTGCAATAGTTCTAAAATGTTCCGTTTAGAAGAAATCTTTAAAAGACGCATTTACCTCAAGTGACGCATTTACCTCGGTTGACCTTACATACCTACTTTTATAAGCTTTTATTTAACTTGCAATGTATGTAAGTATGTATGTATTTATCGGATTAAATCTAGCAAGCCATCTTCTCCCATTATTCCATTGAACTGAAACTTCACTATATAACATGTATAAGTCGGGTGCCAATGTAATATTATGGTAACATCGAGCGGCATCTGATGGTGGACACAGGAGGTTCCCATAGGAATGTGATAAAAACAACGCTTAACTAATTGTGTTTGGGTTTGTTACAATTGTCTCGATGAATTAGTTGCCTGTTGAAAGAAAAGTCTGCGATAAAAGCTTGTATCAAAAACAAAAGAATGGACAGAAAGCTTGCTATTATGTGAGGTATCAAAACCTACAATAACATAATATATGCTCAAAAATATAATTCATATTAAGAGGAAAATAAATAATAAACAAAGTACCTATGTGTTTGTTCGTGTGAGTACCTAATACATAAGACATATACCTACATAAAAGCTAATTTTGTATTTTTCGTGTTACTCTGTAACAAGCGCTCTGTTTTCTTCACCTAAGGTGGCAGCTGGGTGGTAGGTGCCTTTTATTTTGCCCACCATGTTGGCTGTCTCGCTGTACCTATAGCGAGCGCCACAGCAAATTAAAACTTTTCTATTTAGAAGAAACATTGCCCCAACAGTGCCGTGTGGGAGTACGAACAGAACTAATAATGCGGTATCTCGTTGAAAACAACTATTGTTTTTGTTTTCCCTATGTTTTGTCAATATCAAAGTTTGACGGAAATGTTCTTGTGTTCAAACAACGTCCCTTTGAAACAAGAATTGGATAACTTGCCAACTATTTTGTAATGACATATAATCACATATATCGGAGTTTTCGGTGCGGGACTGATTTGAGCAAGAGTAAAGATAAACAGATAGTTTAAATAGTCTTATAAAACATCATTTTATGCCTAAGCTCATAAAGACCCTCTTTATCTTTCAAAAACGGAAGAAAAATTTGCATTTTATACACAGAAGTGTCGAAGTAATTTGATAAAATTTTTGAGTTGAGATCTGACGTCGGAGAGATAAATTATGTTTTTTTTTTCATGTTAGGTGATGGTTAGGTGTTAAATTTAATAACGTTCATTTTGATTTGATTTGTACTGTTTTACAGTTAGTATTTTCCTAGCGTTGGAGTTGTAAAAGAAATTGTGTTTGACTTGGTAGCAAAGTTTGTTAAAATATAAAAAATGTTTTTTTTTTTATATTTAATCTTTTTGTTTAAATAATTATTCATAAGGTAGAAACTTGCTAGAGTACTACCTACTACCTATTCTTTGACTAATGTCAAACATACACCGCAGTATGTCCCGTTGTATAAATAGCTTACCACGAAATATACAGAAAGTTATACATCTAAACCTTGCTCAAGAATCACTTAGGTATTGATAGTGAAAACCGTATGAAAATCCGTTCAGTAGTTTTTGATTTATCGCGAACATACATACACACAAACAGACAGACGCGGGGGACTTTGTTTTATAAGGTGTATACTAGGTGATTGGAAGCGAAGTGATTGTTGGTTATTTTATAGTTACATGCGCAAATGCGCAAAACATGCGCATGTTGCAGGAGTTGAAGGCGTTCATATGCTACGGAGACTGCTTACCATCAGGCGGGTATGCTTGTTTGCCACCGACGTCGTAATAACAAAATACATACCTATACCTATACTCATTTACAAATCATGTCAAGTCCCAAGCATTTTTCACACACGTTGTTCTGAATCCGGAAGATTAAAGGATTTATCAAAAAGCCTTGAGGATAAAGCCGCGTTTCTATGGTTATAAGAGTTTTCACCCTCGCAGAAATAGTTTTCGTTTTTTCGTTATCTCTTAAACATAGCGATAAGCGTTCTTGTTATTCTGCGAACCTGGTATCAAACCGTGAATCTCAAAACAAAGTTTGCTCTATAATTTTTGAATATTATTATTGAAGGCAAAGTTTGACGAAACCAAATTAGTTATTTTCCTACCTACATGAGTTGATCGTAGCAACAGGAGCACGCACCAGCTCAAGTCAAGTGACAACAGTCTCATATATCTGCTAGGACAAAACTAGCCTTCAGGGTAAGCAGCGTGAAGTCGGCTAAGTGAGATAAATTGCTGTTTTAATTAATGCCCGCGTCGCCCGCTGGGGTGTTATTTCAATCGCGTACCGAGTCCAACTCTCAGGCTAACTAATCCTAGCGCGCACCCTAGTTACGCGTAGTTGATATGAACCCAAGGTCGCACTCACAAAGGTTAGCTTGACCATTTATATTCGCTTGCACTCGGCAAACAATGGGAATACGCGGCTTGGACGCCTGTGGCCGCTCCGGAAAATTCTCAAAGCCTAGAAGGCTTTAGCATGCAAATTACCACCACGATATTGACCTGATACCTAGAATGCGTTATTCTGAAGTTAAATTAATGCCTACGAATTGGACAAAGAATGTTTGTAACTGGGCTATCGATTTTTTCTTCATATCCTATTCAGTACGAGGTATTATTACCTATGTTCCCTATTGATTACCTGTGTCAAAAGTTCAACAGACAGGTTAATGACATCCTGTATTTTCTTTTCTATTTATTTTATTTAGTTCCATTATTATTGTCTCTTTGTCTTACATACAAAATATTGGATATCAAGGGCAAAATTTTCGCTTTGTATGGGCAACAGGAAACGTGTTCATTTCATTTTAATTAAAACGTTTTTGGCGCATTGCGGGAAATAAAGTCAGTAATTAGCGATCTTTTTTCATAATTATGAGTTGGTTAAGTAATTGCTGTTGTTATTTTCATGAATAAACTCGTTTCATTTGAACGATCAAAGTGGGTGTTAGGTCAGTATAAATTGTGAAATTTCAATTAGGGATTTGCATGGGGCACGTAATTTAAAAGTTAGGTAACCGCTACTCAGCATAATGTTTGGGAGATCGGCAAGTTTTAGTATTTAGTAGGGAACTTTACCGTCTCTATACTAACGCCGTAATCCCAGGATGTCGGGTGGCTTTGAACTAAAGTGCATCTCGGTTCGTCGATAGTCAAATCAATTTACTTCTGGCTACTAATTAAATTTGAATACATATTGACTGCAATTCTAATAAACAAGGTGTAATAAGAAATAGTGGGGATCTGTTTAGGGGCATATTCGGTATCGTGTTGTAGAAAAAATGCCCTTAAACTGCTTTTTTTGTTATTGTTACATACATATATGTAATTCGTTATTAAAACTGGTGGTTCAGTGAACTGTAGACCTCGCAAACGCAAAAAAATGAACAGACACAAAAAAAAACATTCGATTACCTATCGATCCCTCGCCACCAAAATTTCACCAGAATTGGTTGAAAAATGCGACCTGTAGGTAGGGGAGAACAGACGGCTAGCCGGATATAACAAAGCATTTTTGCTCCCAAGCTGAAACGGAAACGCTTTACGGTTAGTAAAATGTATATTGTATAGCTAAACATGTTTGGTAGTCATTTTCGTTATCAAACAAAAGGTTACCAGAAAGGCTTTTTAGGGTTCCGTAGCCAAATGGCAAAAAACGGAACCCTTATAGATTCGTCATGTCTGTCTGTCTGTCTGTCTGTCCGTCTGTCCGTCTGTCCGTCTGTCTGTCCGTCCGTATGTCACAGCCACTTTTCTCCGAAACTATAAGAACTATACTGTTGAAACTTGGTAAGTAGATGTATTCTGTGAACCGCATTAAGATTTTCACACAAAAATAGAAAAAAAACAATAAATTTTTGGGGTTCCCCATACTTCGAACTGAAACTCAAAAATTTTTTTTTCATCAAACCCATACGTGTGGGGTATCTATGGATAGGTCTTCAAAAATGATATTGAGGTTTCTAATATCATTTTTTTCTAAACTGAATAGTTTGCGCGAGAGACACGTCCAAAGTGGTAAAATGTGTGTCCCCCCCCCCTGTAACTTCTAAAATAAGAGAATGATAAAACTAAAAAAAATATATGATGTACATTACCATGTAAACTTCCACCGAAAATTGGTTTTAACGAGATCTAGTAAGTAGTTTTTTTTTATACGTCATAAATCGCCTAAATACGGAACCCTTCATGGGCGAGTCCGACTCGCACTTGGCCGCTTTTTTTATGGATGGAATACACAGAGCCTAAGTGACTTGGTAACAGTAGTTGTAGTTAGTACCCTTACACATTAACAAAAACCAGCCATTTCCTTAAAGAATCATAATATAAAGTGAACCATAGCCATGCACTCAAACCATATAAGCTCTCTAAGACCCATTATCCCGAAGTAATTTCAATAAAAAACCAACAAGTCGCCAAACCGCAAGATTAAAGTCTTGGCGTGATCCCGACAAATTGGCCGGCTAATGAGATAGTGGGGACGCGGGCGAGATTAAGCCTAAATGAATCAAAGTTATCCTTCGCCCTTTACTCGCGCTAAAGACTAACTCCCATAGACCCCGCTTTATGAATCATTATCTGGGAGACCGAGCTTTGCTGGGAAAACATAAAAACTCAAAAATGTGCGTTTTCCCAGAGATAAGACCTATTTAGATAGATTTTTAGCCGTATATAGCAAATTATTACCCTATATAGCAAATTTCATCTTTAGAGCCGTTTCCGAGATCCCCGAAATATATATATATATATAAATAAATATACTAGTGCCTCTGTGAGCTAGTAGACCTCGCGAGCATAGCTTATTGGCACCGTACACGATGACAGCGCCACACAGCGGTTTGATCAAAAAAAATTTTTATTTACTCATAGAATCTGGTCACAAAATTTCACAAGAATCGGTTGAAAATTTTGACCTGTAGAGGAGAACATCCGGACATACAAAAGCAAAATGCCAAAACGAGTCAAAAGTGTCAAAACGTAGACCTTCGTTACGCTTCGGTCAACAAGAATTGCTCGTTTAAAGGTATTATATAGATTAGATATACGAAGTATCGCGGTCACAACATATCGGCCCTGTTTGAGTCACTTATTAAATAGTTTAATTACTTTACCATCGATCGAACTACTCAGTTAAATTCCACTTATTTGGACGTTTCACATGTTAATCCCTAGAAAGTTTTCATGCTATATTTAATTTACGCACGAAAATCAAATAATCTCACCGTGTGGCGCCTTTGGTCCCCGCAAGTAGTTTCATATGCTACATCTAGTGGATAAGTCAACCGTGGTTTAACCTCGTCCTGCCCATTGTGATTCCTAAAGGACATATTCCATTTTAAGCAAGTCATAAATGAAGAGCCTGGATAGGTTGAATTTACACTGAAAATTCTTTTTTATTTTTACTTAAAACGTAAAACGTTAAATTTAAATGGCCTAAAATGAGTATGGTGGGCAGGACGAGGTTAAATGAATCAAAGTTATCCTTTCCCCTCACGCCCGCCGCCCGACGTTTCCAATTCCCAACGAAACGTCTGTCAACTCAACCGTAGTATCAAATCAAAATGTTCTCGATAAAGCATATGGTGGGGTGAGTTTGGTTTAGCTACTAGTATATATTCACTATTGTATTATCTGTGATATAGATAAGCTGTACTTATAGCTTAGCTATACTTTACGTAATACACAGATTTATATGAACACATCTGTGTCCCGGACGCCGTTGTTTTTACCTCGATAAGTCAAAAGAGTTGTGATATTGAGGATTCTAAAAGGTTCTTCAAAAGTCTACATTTATTTTCCAAAAAATGTAGCTATAATTTACTCTTATCTTCATATACTCACTTCGTTCGGTTTATTTTATCAATTCATCCATCGTTAAGTTCCCAAATATTGTATAATTTTCCACATGACAATCTCCGAAATTTGCCCTCTGGCCACGTGGTCCTTGTCGAATTGAAAACTTTTCTGTGTAATTTTCCAAGAGATTCCAAATCACTTTTTTTGCAAACTTGTACATCGGAAACGCATGTCCCCGCCCTTACAATACCGTCCTCATTATATTTTCCACTCTGCAGTCATCTCGGATGTGATAACATTAATTAACTCGTAATTTCACACCATTAAATTTGCATAAGCTTCATTCATTTATACTAAATCTTAATCATCACGAGTATGTTTACAAACATATTGAATTCTGGTACACAGGAGAACGACGATATTGCGTTTTAACTTGAAATGATCACGTACTCGCTACTCAGCTGAAATGAAAATGATCCCATTACATGCTGTAACCTAATATTGTAATGACGCAGACAGGGGGCGTACTCAGATTTATATTTAAAAATTGAATACCAATATCATATAAATTTCAGCGATGTTTGCTTAATTAGTTGCGAGATTGGGCCTTATTTGATTCAAGAAAGTGACATGGTGACGTAGCTACCACTGGCTGTGGCTACTTTACTTTTTTTTAATGGTAGAAAATTCTTAATTGCAAACCTAAGAAAAAGGTACAGCTTCTGGTAAAGTAATTGACTGAATAATTACCTATTGGCTGAACTGAATTTGAATTTGGTTTACAGAATTTAGCAAATTGTCTAAATTTAGATCCCCTATTATCACGAAATCATCAAAATATGAAGTTACATTATCACTTTCTGGCACGTTTTCTAGTCAAATAGGGCCTAGGGGGCCTAGCCAAGATGAGAATCGTTCGCAGAGAAAAGAAACGAAATTGTATCTGTCTCTATCGCACTAATGTTTCTGGTCGAAGAAATGACACTTTTGATACTGAAATGTTGGTATCGTATCGCTGCGACAAAATCATTGTTCGAATACGGCCGAATAGCGTTTCGTTTCGATTATGCAAACGATTGTCATTTTGGCTAGTCCCCCTGGTATCTTGTTTAAAAATCCTGAACACGCATCGTGGTTTGCACGCATTGCGCGCCACCGGCAAACATAATGACAAACAAAGGGCCCACGGGTGAGGGTTAATAAAATGATGACAAGCACCCGCATGCAATACCGCTGTTTGCAATTACAACTAATTGTATGTGAACTCGAACTCGATAATGCAGATTTGGTAAGGGTTTGATATTTAGTTGTGTTGAGCGGTGTCGTGTTCTATATTCCATATTCTGAGTTGAGCTCTCATGCTGTTTAACACCAAATAAATCACCAAAGAATTTCCAAGTACATACTTATTCATTTTAAGCCTTTGACCATACTTTGACTGACAATTTCGTAAGTCGTAGTCTTATGACTTATGATACAATGTTTACTTTTCTTTTTGTGATTCGGAATATGAATCGGTCATTAGGCTTTATTACATGAGCGTTAAAAAGATAGGTACCTAAGAAATCAATGAGAAAACACTAATATTACATGCTTCAGAGAGAGTTCAGAAAAATGGCTATGAAATAGAAAGGAAAAGGAAAAGTCCGTGAAAATGCCTAAAGCGTTAAATTTACAATGAGTGGTGGTTTGTCTGGCCGGTGGGCGCGCCTGATTCTCGTAGGTACCTGCCGCCCGCCCTTCGCAGAAACTTTAAAATTCAATGTTAATAACCGCACTTGTTGCCAACGTAAATTATGCCAGCTATGGTGAAAGCAATTTTAATAAGTAAATGAAGTTCCTTTTATGATGAAACTAAGTTAAATATGAATATAAACATGTATGTATACCTAGGTTCTACATAAGAATTAATTATTTGCTATACATACCGTCGCCATCTAAGTGGATAAAATTATCCCCATCGTAGGTAAAAAATAAAGAATACATTAGTACAATACAATTATTCAATGGTGCTTTTTTAAAACATATAGCCTTCTATTTCCAATTACTTACAGAACAATGTTACATCTCAATCTGTTGATTACATCTCAAGATAGTACCTACAGCAGCAAAGTTGCCCGTATATCTTTAATAAATTTAGACCAGGATCTCTAGAAGATTGTCGTATGCAATTCGACCGGATCCTTGTAGTGGTGTTCCTAGCCTTCCTAGGCTTCAAGAAATTCGATGTTGCCAGACTGAAAAGGAGTGCCGTTACCCCCACCAGCCCCTTTAATGTCCCCCTTTCAATTCTTATACATCCGTTCATTGAGTCGCGTAATTAACAGTGATTTTAATTAGAATATTTGATCTTCATGGCATGGTGATCGTGACTGACATCAAAGTCCCTGCACCCCCGTCACCCCGGAATTTATTTTGTGAAAGTGGAGTGCTAGAGTCTGTGCGGAAAGAGAAGAGTCGTGGAATGTATGGAGCCCAATACAATCCACGACTCTTCTCTTTCCGCACAAACTCTATCCGATTTTTTAAATCGGTTATCTAGTTTCAAATTGATTGATAAGATATTTACCTACTGTCTAAACACTATCGAGCTCGCTCCAATAAATAAGCGTAGGAGAGATGCACTCCACTCGAGGTCTCATACCGCCGCGTCGTACTTTACAAACATTAAGCTAGTTTCTAATGTAAATATCGCATCCGCTGTTAACATTGAAGTGTACATTTTTGTATTTACCTACCGTATACGTTTAAGTGTTAAGTTTTAATCACTTAACGCCATCTTCAACTAAATATTTCAAAGTGAACTGATAATTATCTCTTAGAGAAAATTTTTTTTTCGGTCGCTACAGTCATTATCTTCTGTTTTCATTATTTGTTTTGTAAAATACATTAAAGTGTGCATATATAATCATAGTCCGGTTTCCTTACGATGTTTTCCTTCACCGAAAAGCAACCGGTATCAAATAATATTTCGTACATAAGTTCCGAAAAACTCTTTGGTACGTGCCGGGGTTTGAACCCGTGACCTCCGGATTGAAAGTCGCACGTTCTTACCGCTAGGCCACCAGCGCTTTCAAAAAAGTCACGAGACTATTTTCTTAGATTATTTAAGTTTCGATTGGTATGTCTATTAACGACAACCTAATACATAAAAGTGACATATCATACACAAAAAAAGATAATATAGGTACTTAAATAGCTCAATTACAAAAATGTTGAGGCACCGGTTATCAGTGTTCTATATTTACTAGCATCTATATTTATTATAAATATTAAACTTTATACTTGGCAAATATTATGACATTTATGACTATTGATGTTTATGTCCATGTCGGCGGCAGATCGTAAAATCGGGCATATCGAGATATTCCTAGGCATATCATGAAACGCCGCCATTTCATGATCTGACTAAGATTAACCCAGGCGTATCACGATCTGCCTTATAAAAGAGGCGGCAGATCGGTCAGACCAATGTATTCGTTGATATTCCTAGCTTCATACCGGGCGCATCGTAAAATAATTGATGAGATATTCCTAGGCATATCATGAAACGCCGCCATTTCATGATCTGACTAAAATTAACTCAGGCATATCACGATCTGTCTTATAAAAGATTCGGCAGATCGATGGGAGCAATGTATTCGTCGAATTCCTAGCTTCATTCATACCGATCGCATCGTAAAATAATTGCATTTTTTGCAACTGGTGGCGCTGCATTCTATATGGCGCTGCGTCCGAGTCCAGCCCTAGTAGCACGGTCGCATTTTTATCGTTTATCACCATGCCTGTCACGTTCTAACAAGTAAGTAAGTGCGAAAGTGACGGGCATAGTGATAGTCGATAAAATTGGAACCGTGCTGAGCCCGGTTGCCAGATCGTACCTTTTAATACAAGTTTACGTTCCTTTTGAGCCTTGAGGTTTGCTCGATATGGCTGGTGGTCGCTAGGCAGATCATGAAATGCCGGCGTTTCATGATCTGCCTAGAAATATCACCCATTGATGTTTTCACGATATGGCTGGTGGTCGCGCTAGGCAGATCATGAAATGCCGGCGTTTCATGATCTGCCTAGGAATATCACCCCTTGAGGTTTACACGATATGGCTGGTTGTCGCTAGGCAGATCATGAAATGCCGGCGTTTCATGATCTGCCTAGGAATATCACCCCTTGAGGTTTACACGATATGGCTGGTTGTCGCTAGGCAGATTATGAAATGCCGGCGTTTCATGATCTGCCTAGGAATATCATCCCTTGAGGTTTGCACGATATGGCTGGTCGTCGCTAGGCAGATCATGAAATGCCGGCGTTTCATGATCTGCCTAGGAATATCACCCCTTGAGGTATGCACGATATGGCTGGTCGTCGCTAGGCAGATCATGAAATGCCGGCGTTTCATGATCTGCCTAGGAATATCACCCATTGATGTTTTCACGATATGGCTGGTGGTCGCGCTAGGCAGATCATGAAATGCCGGCGTTTCATGATCTGCCTAGGAATATCACCCCTTGAGGTTTGCACGATATGGCTGGTTGTCGCTAGGCAGATCATGAAATGCCGGCGCTTCATGATCTGCCTAGGAATATCACCCCTGAGGTTTGCACGATATGGCTGGTCGTCGCTAGGCAGATCATGAAATGCCGGCGTTTCATGATCTGCCTAGGAATATCACCCATTAAGGTTTGCACGATATGGCTGGTGGTCGCGCTAGGCAGATCATGAAATGCCGGCGTTTCATGACCTGCCTAGGAATATCACCCCTTGAGGTTTGCACGATATGGCTGGTCGTCGTTAGGCAGATCATGAAATGCCGGCGTTTCATGATCTGCCTAGGAATATCACCCCTTGAGGTTTGCACGATATGGCTGGTCGTCGCTAGGCAGATCATGAAATGCCGGCGTTTCATGATCTGCCTAGGAATATCACCCCTTGAGGTTTGCACGATATGGCTGGTGGTAGCTAGGCAGATCATGAAATGCCGGCGTTTCATGATCTGCCTAGGAATATCACCCCTTGAGTTTGCACGATATGGCTGATGGTCGCACTAGGCAGATCATGAAATGCCGGCATTTCATGATATCCCTAGCTAGGAATATCACACCCTACTATTTGATATGCCTAAACGTCGCTAGGCAAATCGTCAAACGTTGATGTTTGAACGATATGGCTGGTAGTCGCTAGTCAGATCATGAAATGGCGGCGTTTCATGATATACCTAGGAATATCTCGATATGGCCGATTTTACGATCTGCCTCCGACATCCATAAATCATAAGGATATCATTTTCTGACAATCGAAATTCGAAACAGTAAGTTTATGGGAAACAAAGGGATGACATTAAAAAGATATGATTAACGACCATTAGTACGATGAAATATAATGCCTTAAAAGATTTCTGAATAATTATTGATAGATCTTTGAATGTTATACTCATCACTTTTATAACTTTTGTGATTATAGTGTTTAATATTATAGATCATTAATATTAGAACTATGAAACGTTGTACTTAACAAAAATTATGACTATTGATGATTATGTCCATAAATCATATGGATATCAATTTCTGAGTATCGAAATTCGAAGCAATAAATATGTGGGAAACAAAGGGATCCCACCAAAAGTGTTATGGTATAACCACATGCCACTATTTATAAGAAAAACCTATAAATTTTCTAAGCATTTTCTTTTTAGTCGGCGGCACGACTGGCGAACACATGATCAGTGTGGCCGACAGAAAAAAGGTTATAGGTTCTTGGTTGGTCGCCGTCAAGCCCGCCGGCATACACGTCATGGTGCAAGTCGACGGGGCGCCTATCGCCGACGTCCAGAAATTGGTAAGGATCCTGCCGGGAATAATCAATAAGAAATCTAGAGAAACACCAAAATCTCAGGAACCGATCGAGTCTAATGGATAACCCAGGGAGGTCGAGAAATGCTTATGTCATTAAACTCTTTTAATCACAGATGAAAATGCTTATAAACTAACAGAAAATCTCCGGCCTAATAACCTTCTTTATTCTATCTCCAGACTACCAAGCTTCGAGAGCGAATGTATTATAAAATTTATCAACTTAGTACCTATGATTTTATTAATCACTTACTCCAGTGTACATTAGTACCTATAGGTATGTACTATTAGAAGTATTAGAACAAATCAAATTATTTTCAGAATATATTTTAATTTGTTTTTATTTCAAGTAGAAACACTACTATTATAAATTATAAATTCGACCTATGCCGCTGTAGCCCGGTTGCCGAACGGCAACAGGCACCTGCCGCGATAGCAGAGGACGCTGGTTCGATTTGAGCCTGGGGTACTGATGTGCCTAAGGAAACTTTCCAAAATTGCGAAATGTTTCGGAAATTTAACGTAGGAAAAATTCGGAAAATTTCTTACATTTTTGTATGAGAATTGAAACTTTTCAATTTTAAATTAAGATTTCCCATATTTCCTAGAGAAAGTTTCATGAAATTTCCGAGAATTTTATGGAAACTTTCCGCAACTTGCACATCTGTAGCCTGGGGCACTGGATGCCTGGGTCACTTTTTCTTAGTATATGACATTTATTTCAGTTTATTAGTATAGGTACCTAATGTCAGCTACGACTGCTACGAGATACGGTCGCTGTGTGCCTAAGCAATAATTCATTTGCTGGACAATGGAGGCTTTAATACATCTCTGTGGATGTCGATGGCAACGGCACGTTTTACCGTCACTATAAAGCAGCCACCTAGACGTATAAGATTCTATGCAGAGGTTTACCGTTTCGGTAACGGCTGCGGCATATTGCGGATGTGAACTTTAATATCTGCTTATCATATTGTACTTGTACAATGTCTAAATCTCTTGATTATTTGTCTCTTTTTAACAAGCAAATTACAAAATGACGGATAAAGATAAACGATTATCAAGGGTTTAACACATGTAACATAACCCATGAACTTTTGCAGTCATGTAATTTGTCTGTTTTTTTTTTGTACATAAGCAATTTCTGTTTCAGGCCAAATATTGCCAGTCAGTAGGCGTGGATTCTTTCCTCACGATGCCAGAGCTGTACTTCAAGCCCAAGAATGCGGACGAATTAGTCTCCTATGTAGAACTGGTCGTCCAGGCAGCGCCGAAGCTACCTGTACTCTATTACCACAATCCCCCCAGGAGCAGAGTTGAAGGTACATACGTTTCTTGATTACAGGCCATACTTACGAAAGAATCTTCCACAAAATGCTTCAAAGATTTCATTGAATATATTGTTAATGTCAATTTAAAATCTTGCAACGGCACTTAAAACGAAATCACTCATCTGTTCATTCCTTCATTTCTCATTCTCATTCTTCACCACACACACACACACACACACACACACACACACACACACACACACACACACACACACACACACACACACACACACACACACACACACATACTACACTTCACAATCACAAAACACAAACACCATAATATCCCGACTAGAACAATTGCACACCTGGAAACAAAGTGTATACCGATAGCGCCGCGTTTCCAGAAACAAAACACTATCAAAAAAAAGAGTGTGCGGAAAGAGAAGAGTCGTGGAATATATGGGGCCCAATACATTTCACGACTCTTCTCTTTCCGCACAGACTCTACTACAGTTACAGCTACAGATTTTCGCTAAATGCTTAGTTCGTTAAATGCATTAGAGTACTACATTATGAAGTTGTTGGCTGATATCGGGTATACCTAGTAGGTACACAGAACGTTTGAGATGATAGTTTATAATAAATAGTCAATTCGCTCTATTTCGATGGAGATATTGTCATTTGTGAGGTATTACGCTAAAGCCGGGCGGAAACTTCTATCGCTTACTTAATTGCACCAACTAATACTTACCTATTTTTTCTCCAAAATATTTTGTTAGTTATTATTTGAAAAATATCCAAGCATTTCAAGAAAATTATAGCCATTCATACATACGTACACTCAAATAACAAACTATCGTCCCTGTAGTCAAGTACAGCACTTTCCAGCAACTTTGTTGGCGTTTAATTAAAACCACCCATTATTTTACTTAAGATTAAATTGAAATTCATTATAAGTTTTGGGACGGCAGGAAAACTTACCTGTAATTTCCATTCGCACTCATAATTGCATGGCGTTATTGTGCTCCTCACGCGTTATTGCAAACAAAAATACCTACAGAAATGTTAACAACGACTTTATAAATGAAATAATAACTAATTCATACAAATAAGCAAGTAAGTGTAACGGGTTAGCACTGATTGACTAGCGCGTTATTATCTCGCGGATTAGCAAAGTAATTATTTTTTGTTTTAATTAATATGGGGTTCCGCAAAGTAACGCCCCTGTCTAAATTAGTCTGGGAGCGGTTTTCTAATAATTAACTTTTTTTACAGTAAACGCACCGGAATTTGTAGCTAAAGCGACGGCTCGCATTCCTAATTTTAAAGGCATTAAGTATTCCCCGAAAGACTTGAGCGAGGCTGCTCAAGTGCTGAGGGTCCTGAAGGAAGGACAGGAGATGTTCGTATCAGCTTATACCGTGAGTTTAATTCTTCACAGAGTTCGACTAAGTTGACGTGGCGTACAACATTAGCGTAACTTCCACAGTAGGTACAGTCAAGGGTCAAAATAAATCTTATGTCGGCGAATAAAAGAACTAAGGGACATATTTTGAGTAAGTTGTATGCTGCACCCTTATGAAGATTATGATAAATTTGATAACCACACTAGGTATACGAAAGAAATTGTCCACTGTCACTTGCTAATTTTTTTTACAATTTTTTTTTCAATCTCACACCGGAGGATCCCGAAGACCGGGCAAAGTGGAGAAGACTGAGCAGGAAAGCGGACTCTGGCGCTTATAGGCCGGGAAAACGCTAGGTTGAAGAAGAAGATTCTTTTTTTTTGTATACACTTAAAAAAGGTTCTTTATTAATATTACCGATTTTTTCGTTTTATTTTTCTAGTTATTAGCTCCAGCAGCGCTGCTCGGCGTGAAGAACTTCATGTGCATATCCTTCAACTTGTTCCCGAAGCTGGCACAGGATATCATAGCGGCTGTGGAGGCCAGCGACGTCCCGAAAGCGCGCGCGCTGCAGGAGACTCTTAGCCTTGCGATAGAGGCCCATACAGCTGAGGGTACGTATAAGAGCTTCTCAACATTATCGGATCCGATATTGGATGTAGATCCCTTGGAGAAAAAGAGCTGCTAGTGAGTGCCCTATAATGGCGTCAAGCAGTTTTTGTAAACAATAATATGTCAACTATAAGTCCCTTTGGCCCTTGTTGGGTTTTCTTGCTTCAAGAAATGTTCAAGAATTTGTTTTGATCATTTAGTAGGTATCTCTCTCTTTATAGAACTGAATGGGTTCTACGGAAGTCCAGCGCTGGCATTATGCTGAGTTGGGCCCATTTCATGATGCGCACCTAATGTTCTATTTCTCTGTTTTTGTTGTCTGTACTTGTTCGTACATGTTTTGTGATTGTCATGAATAAATGCATTTTATCTTTTTAGGTTAATTGGTACCAGCGATCAAAGCTGGCATGGAGATCATAACTGGCGTGGAAGTTGGCCCGCCATCTCAGGTCAACAAGCCGCTATCCCCCGAAGCAAAAATGCGGATTGAGGACAAACTCAGGGCGCTTAAACTAGTCAAATATAATTGAGGTCAAAAACTGTTTACGGGAAAGCCCGACAGAAAGCATCAGGCGTTAAGTTTAAAATGAGAGCATATTCAGAACTAACGTTTGTCTGTGTATAAACATGACAATTTTTTATAATTCAAGTTCGTTTATTTTATACCTACCGAATGTTATAATTATACTAACGGGGCCTACGATAAAAAAACAACACGATAACATTGTGATTTGAATTAGCAACTAAAGGGTTACTAAGGGGTACTAGTCCGCCTAAATTGATGAGCCAGGTACCTATGCCGTGGAACAGTCTAGTTGATAATGCTTCCACTCGGCTTTCGGTTTAGTCATGTTGAGCAGATTGTAAGTATTGCTTTTAAATTCTGGTAGAACGGCGACGTCCACGATACTCTATTACTATTGCGAATTGCGATAAACGACATGTGACTGCATACTATGATACTATCTCATATATTTAATCCGGGACTTTAACGAGGCGGTAAAAATTGCTGTCGGCGTAGACTTCCACAATAAAAGGTACCAAGCAGGATAAAATAAAAGCGAGGTTTTTGTGCGGCCTGTATTATAAAATACATTTGATAGCGCCTATAATAATTATAACGTAAGGGATGATATAGGTCGCGCGATCCTGCGTTTTATAGATTTTCGATGATAGTCAAAAGGCAACGACTTTGGTTGGCATAAAGCCAAAACCATGATTGCAAATTACGTACGCCGTTAGTAATAGGTACACACTCTTAATACAAAATAGGATAGTCGTTGATATTTATTTTGTTTGGTTAATAGTAACTGTAGCCCCAAAAATATCATGTAATATTTTCTTTAAACTTCGGTGATTTGGAGATGCAATAATCTAGAACAAAAATTATTACACTCATAAAAGTTTTTGTAGCTCAATATAGGTGGCTAATTTGTCCAGATTCGTACCTACAGTAGGTAGGTAGCTACACGGAAAAATGATGAAGACTATTATTACCGTTTGACGAGCTAGCAAGGCTAGCTCAATTCCACCATTCCTAATGTCCACTCATACCGACGTTAGTTTACGAGCTCGCTGACCCAATATTATGTACTTTTTACAACCCCCGTCATCACGCAGCTATGTTTTACGACAAATATCATTTTATAGCGCAACGAGCACCTCAACAGTATCTTATTACAGCTTGGAAAATAACAAAGCTGATGGTTGCTGCCAGACAGAGGACGTATTCAGATCTTAAAAATATGATACCTACTATCTACCTATCTGCCTATTGGTGGAAAATATATAAGAGTGGGTCGAGTAGGAATTTTCCTAGGAGTGGGAAACTAAAAATACTAATAAGTATAGGAAGGTTTAAAACAAATTTAAACTATTTACACTGCGTTCCAAAACCCTCATAGCTGATGATGATGGAATTGTGACCGCCAAGCAGAAAGGAATGGATCCAGCCATGTCTACTGCATACAACCGCAGAGGTCGGCTTATGGAATGCTCCCGGTATTGAGTTTGTATGGCGAGAACCGGGAATTCACGGTTCCGGTACTGTATTTTTATAGAAAACTAGTACCGGGAGCACTCCCTAATAGATAGGCTAAACTACTCACACAACGAGCAACGGCAACGAGCCGGTAGACTAAGGGAAAATAGTGGACTGCACGAAGCACCTCGAATATGACGACACTTCTACATGCAAGGTAGACCCTCTCAACGATTGGCCTGTTTTGTTAAGTGACTGGAAATGTACATTTCTTTTAAATAAATATACTTAAACAATGTACTTAAGTACTTACCTATTGAGAAACTTTTAAAATTATATGAGATTGTAGACTCGGAAAGCAAAGTATAAGTTACATGAGCGCTTCTATTAAACTAAAAATACAGAACATATAAGACTAAAACCACGCGTAATTATCCCAAGAGAAAGGGTAATATAAAGTTAGTGGCTTTTAACATGTTCAAGCGTTCAGCAAACTGCGGCGGCTCGCTGGAACTTCAAATGCAAACTCCACGTTAGAGTTATCGCACGCGAAACGAAGATAATTTGAATAATATTCAAGAGAAATTTAATTTATCTTATAAAACTTAAATTCACGAATCGAGCACAAACCAAACAAAAATATTTATACTACAAATTTACAAGAAGAACGGATTCTGAACTGAATAATTTATTAGAGCGTAGGAGGTTTTGTTTACTAGATATGCCTACCTATCGTAGCTAATAATTAATAGTCTTTCTGCGAGTGGCTTATCCAATTAACACTGTTTATTTCCGTTAATAAATGGTTATTTGTTTTACAAGGGGGCAAACCTGTTGTTTAACTGCTCGTGCTAATAGGTATTGATACCCGAGCAAGCGAAAAATTCCAAAATTGAACCACGAGCTTAGCGAATGGTTCGAAAATGGAATCTTGGGCATTGCGAGGGTTAAACAAAATTTGCCCCCGAGTGAAACATAAAAATGTTCACCACACCAACCCGAAGAAAATATTAACTGGAAGATATCAAACAAAATAAAATCTAAATGAATGTTATTAAATATTGTTCATAAAAACTCATTATTCAAATTCTACCAGAAAACATAAGAAAACAACTCAAATTCATGCTTTTTACTTTGCCTCGCGTGTGAATAAAATGCAACTTTGCTATCTATTTTTGAACAATCAAGAGAGCCTTTACCAGTTGGTGTGGTGAAAACATAATTATAATTATAATGATGGCTTTCAAAACTCGATGTCACAGTCGAAATGTCAAATTTTGCAATGCGGCTTGACAATCCGTTAACAATTGGGGTTAGCCAACTAAACGCACTGCCCCAATGAGACAGCGAGGTTTCCGACGCAGTACCCGAAAATATCATCGATGTATTTTATAGACTTTTGTAGATTTATCAATCGCTCGACCGATTTTGATCAAATTTAATGGGACAACCTATGAAAAAAAAAAGAATTTTCCAAATCGGTTTAAGCGTCTTCGAGTAATCGGGGAACATACCTACATAAAAAAAAGATTCCGACGAATTGAGAACCTCCTCCTTTTTTGAAGACGGTTAAAAAAGTAAACCAATGTTATGACCTGTGATCATTTCACATATCTTAATATGTACATATTCGGAAGAAGTTAATGTATATACTAAAGTGTAAAAAATACAAATAGAATATACCTTTACTTACATAGCAGAAATAAATAGTAACGGGACTACGGGTTGTTGTTTTTTTTAAGACTATTTTTTTATGTTAGGCGCTGCAGATATGTATTAAAATAAAAATTCTACTCAAATCTACGTACCCGTGGACTTTTCTGGGCAGGTACATAATGTGCATACAGCCGCGGAATGTTCTGTAAACAGACTGCGGAAACATTTGAATAAGTTGGATGATGATAACAAATCCTGTTTCCCTCGCTCCATACTTTTTATATCATTTTGTAAGCACCATTTTCATTGTTTTTTTATCGTAGCAAATTTCTAAGTCGAGAAGCCAGTATGTAATTTCCTATTTATTTTCTGTCTAGCCCAACATTATGATGTAATCGTGTGAATATTTAATAGAAACGAAGAGAAATAAAAATTATGGGCTGGGTGTATCTAGGCTTAAACCAAGTAGCGCGTAACGCGTATTGACAAATAAAACTCTAAAAGTAAAAGTTTAAGTTGCTCTTGCCTCTTATGTAGCTCATCGGGAGTATTATAACAAATATTTATAAAAGCACTCAGTAAATTATAACGAATAGCAATTCCGCATGTTCATAACTTTACGTCTAGCAAGACATTCTGCCACATGCTTTTGTAGGCACTCTCAAAAGCAGCGCAATTTATTTAATGGACCGGATAGTTTGTTTCTCCACAATTTTCACGACATACGAGGTGTTGCGGTGTTCTATACTTAGCTACTGTGGCTGTTTTTCAAGAAAATATTTTAGAGTATCAAGAGTATACTTTGAAATAATATTTCACAAGTGTTGCACGAGTGATTTAATAGTTTTTGTGCACAAGAGAGCTAAGTTAGTTTTTGCTGTGAGTGCTGATTTAAAGCCCTGAGGTAAAGAAGAATCTTGAGCGTAGGGACGCCGTACTTATGCTATGGGGGTTAAAAATAAATAAAATATATGTACCTACATACGTGGTAATTCGATTAGGTTTACTTGAGTTTTGCCTTTTTTGCAAATAGATATGGTCAAAACATTCATGTTAGGTTTACAAAAAATCCCTAGAAATGATGAAAACCCCTGAACAGCGGGAATAGAATATCGCTGGTGTCTGAAAGATGTGAATACATCAAGCGCATGTCAACCGTGCATCTTGCATGCACGTTCTGCCGCCGGCGGTTTATTCCACATTATTTCTCCCGGTGCGCAGTTAATATTCCGGACCAGTCTCCAGAACATCCCCACGGGGAATACAAATTCATACAATTCCACACTAAGAGTATGAAATGGTTTGGCAAACGTCGCGAATGCAGTTGCACGCGAAAGGTACAGTTGAGCTAAAGACTTAAGTTATGTGTTCGGTTCTATTCAGAACTTTATTCGTACTCGTACTTATATTTAGTTTAATAGAATTCTCAACCGTTCGTAAAATGGAGGAAGTGTCTTTCCTTTTTGGCTGTGAGTAGGCAAAAGGATGGAGTCTGCTTATCGAATTTATCAACTAGAAATTATGAAATACACATAAGTACTTATTTACTCATAAATGCCTAGTTATTATCATTAGTATACATATACAATAAAAAGCCCAACACCGTCTGTGCCGTGCTGATATTGATACCCAAGTAAGAAAGATTTCAAATTAGACGAAAATTATACGAAAAGTGGAATCTTAAGCGTTGCGACGATTTCAAAGGCACGGAGTGAAACACAAAAATTGACACCATACCAATGCGAGGAAAATACTAACTGTAAAACTTCAAACAAAATCAAACCAAATTAAATCTAAATTATTTATTAAATGTTAATAATACAAAATCATCAACGTTTTCGTAGCGCTACGCTCGTAGCAGATCCCAGCATTTTTCCCCTTTGTAGAGGAAAGCAAGTATGGGTTCCCGGCACTCAATGTGTTAACTTCATAATTTTTTTTTGTTCAAATAAATATCACATTGGTATCAAAAAATAAAAAAAATAAGTAGACCGAAACTAATTCAGTTTGCAACCCCAAGGCCTGTGGCACCTTTAGGGTAACATCCCATTTCTAACCGCAGCTGCACTACCGGTACTGAACGCGTCGCTGTTACTGTCAATTTCCGTAGTAAAACGAACAGTAGTGCAGCTGCGGTTGGAAATAGACTGTCACCTGTAAACGGTCTACATACCCCATGTTCATCACATCCCGCGATCGCTTGCTCGAACCCTGCGGCCGCGGTGTCAACGAGCAAACAAGATTTTTGATGTAAAACATGTAAATAAGGAAACGAAATTCAATCACGCAAAAATAAGCCCTGAGATTAAACGTTTATTCAAAATTAGGGGATGTTAATAATACTGGCATAAAGAGAGCGATAGCGGAAAAAAATAAAAGTCACCACCTTGCTGTTTAATTATTTTTAATTTACATTTTTACTTAACAATAAAAATCATTTTAACATGTTTAGAATGAGCAAGTATCAGTATATCGTTAGTCTTAGACGCCATCGGTGTTTTTGTGGGTCATATACAGATTTTTCAAATATATTGCATATACCTAAGTGATGATTGCAGATAAGGATTCAATCAGAATATTAAACTTTGTCGCCTTTGGCTTAATTTGACTATGTCCACAGACGTAAATCCAAAACCTGTGTATAACCCATGAATAGCTACTACGTAAGTAAGCTTGTTGTCTTGTTTTACCTATATGTAGCTAAGTCGAATTTACCTTATCTTTATCTTATCTTATTAACCCAAACACCGATGACTTTACTAGATAGTAAAAAAAACAATAACAACGTAACTGCTATCTTATTATATTCTAGCTAAGTATAATTTGTTACAATGATACATTGTAAAATTCTAGTCAGGTCTAAGGGCTGATTTAGACGGCGCGCGAACTCGCATACTTTGCGAGTGAACTTTGATTTTAGTTACATTGCGGACCATTGAGGTTACATCAATTCGGCCGACCGATCAAACGACGCAATGTAATCAAACTCGCATACGAGTTCTCGCCCCAAGTCAGATGTCATAGGCACCAAGCAAATAAAAACAATGGATGGAGAAATAAACACACACAGAAACATTGTGTAGAACTCAGAGCACCAACAAAACATCGTTGTTTGAGCTGCTACATAGAATAACTTATTTGTCGATACTATCTAGTTTCAGGATACAGCGTGGCTTATCCTACAAGCGGTTCACAAATAGGTAACGGTGGAACAGCGGGGCCCCGAGTTGAATATACATTTACTTGCAGACAGCCTTAGTATACACTCATATGTAAATACATATAGGGTGTAAATATGTACATACATATAGGGCGTAAAAATGCGTAAAAATACTCTATTACTACGTTCAATATTACATTTATTCTACAATTAATTAGTTTTCCTCTTATGTAAAATATATTTTTCACCTCAGCAGCTCGAACAAGGGTACTTTGCTCACTGTTTTTAGGTAGCAAAGTACCCTTGTTCTAGCTGCTGAGGTGAAAACTTAATTGTTGGTATATCTTAAGAAAACATGAGTGAATAGAGGTAAGTGATGAAGAAGGAATACATTTTTCGGGTTCTCTAATATGTTCTCACTGCTGAGGTGAAAAGTTTTGTGAACTACACGAGATCAAAGTTATTTACATCTCGTGCGCTTTTGAGTCCCTTACTACGCTCAAGATTCTAAATTAGATTCACTCGCTACGCTCGTGAATCTAGTATAGAATCTTTCGCTTGCACGGAACTCAAAATAAGCACTCGAAGAAATATCAAACTTTGATCTCTTGTTGTACAAATAACTATTGTATTTACAAGCGTTTTAAAAATTTAACTTCAACCAAATTGTAGTTTATAAATTATACCTAATTCTAGGGGTCACATTGGCTGAGGCTGGCAGTTGAATGAAAGTTAGTTAGATCGGGTCTAACTTGTAATGACATTATATATTTATTAAATAGGATTTTCACTCTCATGTTACCTTGAGATAAAATCAAAGTAACTCTGAAAATTGTATTTGTGTAAAAATATCAGTAGGTACTAGGTACTCGTTATCAGATTATACATTGTATATAAATCCATCCCAGAGTCTTGAAACTTCAATGGTAAGAGAGTGTCATCGAGACACGCAGCGGCTTGCATACGAACTTAAATTTCCCTAGTCCTCTCCTGGTAGAAATCACATAACATATCATATACCTTTTTGTTCAGGCGCACTGGGTACCCTGACGTCCCGGCTTCTGTCGCTAACAAATTATGTTAAACGGCACCTCGCAATAATTCATGAAAATTTAATTTATAGGCGAAGTTGGCAAAGCAAAGAATTAATACCTATTTTATCGCATTTCACGTCGGTTCCCCGAGAGCGTAGGGTTTCTCTGCGTTGGTCTTGAGGTAGTAAATTCCATCCTTCCTGGAACGAAACAATGGACCTTGATCTCCAAGATCTCCAAGATTTACTAAAAACTAAGGGCGGTTACAGACTAGCGTATTTTTTAGCGCGTATACGGTCGTTTCGGCGTTACTACGAGCTTACACGCGCGTTACATTTCCCTACATTTGGTTTTTACGCGCTTACACGCTCGTTACTTTTCCCTACATTTGGTCTATACGAGCTTACACATACGCTCGTATAAAACGCTAGTCTGAAACCGCCCTAATGCTGTTGCTGTTTTACAAACGAGTGTTCTTTGTTAATTTAAAGGAAAGTTACCACCGTTCATGAATACTTAAAATTACTTCTTTTGTTGTCAGCGGCTTTTAAGTAAAAACGGATTATAGGGAGGGACGCGTGGTGTTGTTCTTGATTAAACCATAAATTATGCAAGTTTGGAAAGCTTTTGTAGGTAATTGTTTCAGGTAACCACTCATTATTAGGGTTGTGATATTTCATACATATTTCATGGGAGTCAGGACTGTCAGGAGTTTGATAAATTGGTAATACCTATTTGATTATACATAATCATATTGTACACCATTGCAGGTCGTCCTGGACAACTCTTGAAAAAACTAATTTGGGAAATAGTCACGTGATAAATCAAGTCATCCATGTAATGGATCCTAACTCACCCGTAATGTATGTCGAAGCCTCCCATGATGAGGGTCTCGCCAGTGCCCTCGCAGGAGCCGTTGTAGTACAGCTCGTCGTAGTCGCGGCACCGGACTGCCGTGAACGGCACGTCGGATATGATGGACTCCGTGAAATAGTCACGTGATAAATCAAGTCATCCATGTAATTAATGGATCCTAACTCACCCGTAATGTATGTCGAAGCCTCCCATGATGAGGGTCTCGCCAGTGCCCTCGCACGAGCCGTTGTAGTACAGCTCGTCGTAGTCGCGGCACCGGACTGCCGTGAACGGCACGTCAGATATGATGGACTCCGCGAAATACATGTGCGCACGGTTGTGGGCACATAGACCTAAAAAAAAAGATAATAGTCCCTCAGTTGATTTCACGAAGATGATAGCAAAACTTTTATTTCAGATTAGAATGAAAGGGTGGTGGCCGAGTGGATATGACGTCCGACTTTCAATCTGGAGGTCGCGGGTTCAAATCCTGGCTCGTACCAATGAGTTTTTCGGAACTTATGTACGAAATATCATTTGATATTTACCACTAGCTTTTCGGTGAAGGAAAACATCGTGAGGAAACCTGCATACATCTGCGAAGAAATTCAAAGGTGTATGTGAAGTCCCCAATCCGCATTGGGCTAGCGTGGGGACTTATACTTAGCCCAAGCCCTCTCGCGCATGAGAGGAGGCCTGTGCCCAGCAGTGGGACGTATATAGGCTCACATTATTATATTATTATTTTAGAATGAAAGGGAACGAAAGTTGGGCTGAACTCTGCAAAAGGAAATTCCATCATCAACATTTGCTGTAAATCTTACTTTTATGTCATGTACATAATGTAATAAGGCTCTACTGTACATAATAGAAGCTTGATCAACTGTATTATTAATCTCATTAATAAAATGAAATGAGATACACCCAGGAACAATGAAAACGGGCCTGACCTGTTATGATTGCCCCTTACCTTACCCCACATCACCTTGTAAGAGGTAACATACCTACTTAACAGTAAAATAATCAAATCGCGTTACATTATTTCGGAACTTAAAATTACATGTAGGTACTTATTTGACTTGAAATGTTGGCCCGGCATTTAAAAGGAAGTAGAAGTCATATGATATTCTAGGTCTTCCTCTTCCCCTTTTTTTCTCAATTCTGCCCGCCCTGCCCTCATGGTATCATATATATATACGCCTACCCATACCTATATATGTATGTTGAACGTAAATACTCGTATGTTCTTAGCCATAATTTCTGACAAACGCACAGTGCATCTTTGTAGTCAGCGTAACACTGCCAAAAGGGTTAACGACGGGAACAGGTTAGGCCCGCTTTGTCTCTCTGCATAATTGACCTTCATTCACGTACAATTATGCACGTACATAAAAGTACTTAGAGCTCAATATCAAAAAGACAGTTTTACTCAAATTATGCCAATTATAGGTACTTTCGGCGAGTAACTTACTGGATTAATTTTGTGTAATTATAATAAATTGCAATTTGAGCAAATGTAAATGATAAATCTAGCACCAATAATGAGACGTAACCCACAAATAACAAAAAAATCATCATCATCTTCCTCGCGTTGTCCCGGCATTTTTCCACGGCTCATGGGAGCCTGGGGTCCGCTTGGCAACTAATCCCAGTAATTGGCGTGGGCACTAGTTTTTACGAAAGCGACTGCCATCTGACCTTCCAACCCAGAGGGTAAACTAGGCCCGTATTGGGATTAGTCCGGTTTCCTCACGATGTTTTCCTTCACCGAAAAGCGACTGGTAAATATCAAATGATATTTCGTACATAAGTTCCGAAAAACTCATTGGTACGAGTCGGGGTTCGAACCCGCGACCTCCGGAGGCTCCGGATTGCAAGTCGCATGCTCTTACCGCTAGGCCACCATCGCTCTTCCAAATAACAAAAAAATAAATAAAGTAAATATTATAGGGACATTTTTACACAAGTTGAGTATAAGTCATAATTCATAATTCATAATTCATAATTTTTTATTGCAACCATGGTACAGTATAGATGTCAAGTATAAATGTACAATGTCTCACATGGACCCTGTAAGGGCACAGCATAGCTTTCTTATAACAATATTATTATATTTACATATTATTATTAATTTGTTTCTATTATATGTAACAAAATTATATTGTATGTATTACATTATCTCAAAATCAGGTTCAAATTCCTAATAAATGTATTAGCTTATATAATTAATGTACAATATTCATATAATAAGATTAATTTTTAGTTATTATTTAGCTAAGTATTTATAAATGTCATTGTTTTAATTATAATAAATTATTTAGAATATCCTGTAACATTATCATCGAAAAAGTCCTTTAAGTCGTAATAACATTTATTTATTAGAAAGTCTTTCAACATTTTATTAAATTTTTTGTCACTTGTTTGAGCTTTGATGTCGTTTTTAAGGTGATTATATATTTTAACTGCCATGACGTTTGGACTTGTACTATGAAGTTTTAGTTTAGAAGTTGACGGCAATGCTAGATTATGCTTAAACCTTGTTTCGAAGCGTCGGGGCTGGTCTACTAACTTTGTAAATAGGTCCGAATGTTTTCTTACGAATTTACAAATTTCGAAAATATACATCGAAGTTAGTGTTAGAATTTCGTACTTGATGAAGTATGGTCTACAGCTATCTGGAATCCTAATATTCGCGAGGATGCGTACGCATTTCTTCTGGAGTAAAAATAAATCGTTTACGTCTGTGCTATTTCCCCAAAGTATAATACCGTACTTGAGCCAAGAGTAGGCATAAGCATAATAGGATATTTTTGCCGATTGTAGACTAGTTGATTTTTTTAATTCTCTCAGGGCATAAATGAACTTGAGCATTTTATTTTTGATTTTCGTAACATGTGCTTTCCAGTTTATGCCTGTGTCAATATCAAAACCTAGAAGGGTGAAAGTTTCTACACATTCCAGTTTGTGGCCGTTAAACGAATAATCAATTTCTAAAGCGCGCTTTTGTACTGGTTTAAATTGCATAATTTTTGTTTTGTTTAAATTTATTTCCAGATTGTGGTCATTGAGCCAGCTGACTACTTTATTCATTGTGTCATTTAGGTCTGTGTCCAGAGTGTCGTTATTTAGACATGATGTGAGAATTGAGACGTCATCCGCAAATAACACGCATGATTTGTCTATGACTTTAGGGAGTTCATTTATATAAATTATAAATAGCAAACAACTAATTACACTTCCCTGGGGTATAGAGTGATTTATGATTTGCTTGTCTGATTTCACGTTTGTTATTAAACCCGTGTTATGATCGTGGTATTGGACTTCAACGTATTGCTTACGATTTTTTAAGTAAGAAGCAAACCATTTATGTGTTATACCTCTCACTCCTATGTCGTATAACTTATCCAATAGTAGGTTACATTGTACGCGGTCGTAGGCTTTAGACATGTCTAGGAGGATTCCAACTGCATATTTTTTGTCATTTAGGGTATTTAGCACCTCCTGTATAAATTTGTAAGTAGCAAGTTCAGTGGATTGGTTGTTACGAAAGCCGTTCTGACAGTCGTCAAATACATCGTATTTTTCACAGAATGAGTAAAGACGTTTACACATGGCTGTTTCAAACACCTTTGAGGACGCGGGCAAAAGAGAAATAGGTCGATAATTGCTAGGGTTTGATTTGGCGTCTTTTTTATGTATGGGCTTAATGACGGAAATTTTTAATCTGTCGGGGAATATTCCTTCTAAAAAGGACTGATTTATTAGCGTACAATATGGCAAAGTTAGTTCATCAGCGCAAAACTTAATTAATGCAGATGGTAGCTCGTCTATGCCGTAACTATACTTATCTTTTAATTCCTTAATTATCTTGTTTACTTCAATTCCTTAATTATCTTGTTTATTAGTCCTACGGTAAGCTCATGAAGGATTGTGTTGTGGGCACCCCGACAACGATTTATGTACTTAATATACAAATACTTAAATACATAGGAAATTAACATCCAAATCCTGTAAAATCCAACAATTTTGTATTTTTAATTAAACTCGTCGTAAACATTAAAAATACCTACGGCAAATTTCCTCATTAATGTCGTATGACTGGTACTTATTGCCAGTTACAAGCAAAATTTAACAAAAAAGTGTGAAGATTTTGTACATACATATTGAGAGGACAAAATAAATGTTATATAGGTATGTCACTGAATTTATTACGTGTGTATCTTTACATGTTGCCCTATGCAGGGTTTTATTATTGCAGATCCAGCATTAGACACAGTTAAGTATCTGTGACAACGGTCCGGCAGGATATGAAATGGTCACTTTCTGAACCTCGTATCCTTACATTATATATTTGTAAAAGCAGACATGTCTATTACAGGACAGAGTCGATTTTCTGAAAATAATGACTCAGTGATAAGATTTTTAATATACTTGTTCGATATTACGTGGGTTCGGACATTCTACATGAATATGAACTCAGGTCTAATTTGCTTGACTTGTAAAATACTCATCTCGTTAAAAATGGGAACAAAGTAGCATTCCCGGTTCGAATACTACTTTACGTTGAAGAAACGTCAATTTTTTGTGATGGTGGACCATGTCTGGGTACCTACATCCAGGGCCGGATCTAGGGTAGAGCGAGTGGAGCGGCCGCTCTAGGCGCCGAATGGCAAGGGGGGCGCCAAAATGGCAAATGAGAAAAAGAAAAGTTTTAAAAGACGCGAGTGTGGCGGGGGCCCAAAATACGCTTGAAAACTTCAACGAAGGGCGCCAAAACCCGATTTCGCTCTACCCTGATCAAGGGCTCGGGTCGGCACTGCCTACATCAAAAGATTAAAAAAATCGCAATTGATTATGAGCGCATCAAAGGTTTATTCACTGGCTTTTCCTTTCACTTTGGACGGATAGGATTTGTAGGGATACGAAATGAATTTACATACTTCCTAATTTTTTCCGTTGTTTTGTACCTACTTTTTTCTACCATCTTTAAAATTATTTGATATGGGATGTACATTTTATTTATACTTACACGCACCTATTGTAGAACACCTATTAGAAATTATCCTATGTAATAAATATATAGCGTCAGCGAGATCATAAATAAATAAACATGTTGAAATCTAAAGTGCTAACTATAGTGTGTCAAAGGTCTGTTTGATTTCAAACATAGACAGAGAGAATCATACTATATTTGTCTAACACTAGTACTCTCTAGCACCCAAAAGAAAAGGATGAGTATAGTTTTTTGTTCCTATTTACTGACAAGATTTGGTTGACCCAGTATATAACTGTGTAAAGGTGACGTTCCAATGTCAATTGCAGCTGCATTACTGTTGCGGAGTGGTATCTGTATCTGTATCTGTCAATTTCTTTGATAAAACGAGTGGCGTTCACTGCTGCATTACTGCTCCAACTATGACGTAAACGTCAAACGTCGTTACGTAACGGATTAAAATCCGTCACTTATTTTATCAACGAAATTTACAGATACAGGGGCGGCAATAGCCGTTTCGTGGCATAGTACCAACTTCGTAAAGTGCCATTTTGCCACTTATCGCTGTGTCATGTTCCAGTACACTGGGGCAAGGCGGTATCTTTTAAACTTACCTCTATAATCGTACCCGCAGCCCGGCTGCCGCGTGCCGCCGTTCGGGTAGAAGTCAATGTGCCCCAAAGGGTCGGAAAACCCCAAATAACCGCCGCAAGTGTGTATGACCTCGACGTGTCGCGCGTCGTGCTTGTCCAGGCGCGCGTCCTTGTTGCTCAGCGAGAACAGCGGCTTGGCAGGATCCAGACCTGAGGCAGTAAAGGATAAGGGACGTGGGAAACTTAGAAATAAGGAGATACCTGTCAAGCAAATCTTGTCCGTAGAAAAAGGCGCGAGATTCAAATAAAATGTATCGTCCCATAGAAGAGAGCCCTTCGCGCATACATTTTTTATATTTGCCGCCAATTTTCTACTGTCAAGATTTGCTTGGCCAACTATAAGTAACATGGATAAGGTAGTTAGGATGCCACTGTCAAATAAAATAAGAAGAGCTACCGCGAGAATCGAAATTTCGTTATCTGCCTCTCTATCACTCTTGCATCCAAATGAGCACTATTAAATCATACGACATCATGAGCTCATGAATCTCATGATACATCAATTCATTAGCCGACATGAGGAAACAACTCAAAATTTGGATGAAATTACTTTGCAAAACAAACAACTTCCTCTGAATCTGATAAAGAGTGTCTTTAGGAGCTGGTCTGGTAAAAAACGTTATTATTACCAATTATAGTTTCGATTGTATACGATTTAATTTACGAAGTTCAGTCGCTCCATAACAAATTTGCCATATCTGCATATTCATTCAAATTGCACATCCTGTCTCTTCCTTCAGACACGCCGCTGTAACGCGTGTAGAGTCTGTGCGGAAAGAGACGAGTCGTGAAATGTATGGGGTCCAACATATTCTACGACTCTTCTCTTTCCGCACAGATTCTAGTTGTTGATGCCACCTTAACTTTTAAACTTGCGTATTAAGTATTACATTTGTATTTTTTTTAATGTGGCATATCTGTTTGAAGTAAAATGTGCTTTACTGCCGTATTCGAACTTCAAGATATTCACAAGAGACGACACGTACTAGATCCATTCTAGATACGTTATAGTTTAGATTTCAACTAGTTCTCTTTTGCAGCGCAATTCGGGCAACCAATGTCACTTTCACGATAGATCGTGTTAGATATCTATTAGATGTGAATTAGATCTCTAAGTAATATCTTGTGGAAATCGTTCAAGAGTATCTCGAGAATTGCGGAAATGTCAAATTTTACAGGTTAGATCTTAAACATATCGTTATCGTATCTTGGCGATGTCTAATAGATGTCTATTACAAAATCCGAATCGGGCCCATAATCAGTTCTTTTAGCCTATTTATAAGGTGTTCGTAGAGTTCCGGCTTAAACCACTATGGATAAAACTAAGCTTATAATACACAGCTTTCCAAGAGCTTTTTTTGGGTGAACAAGAGGTGTCTTAGGTTGTCGTGCGACTCGACTATAATATTTCAGTCTCTTTTTATATTTTAAGCTGTCTTATTCTTCCATCCATAGTTTGGCTAAAAAAAACGCATACTGAAAGTTTTAAAGACTTAGTTCCAATACATTTTACAAGTAGGTAGGTACTGTTTATAAACTAGAAGTGCCGCCTCGCCTTCTACATATAGTTAGTTTTAAAGGTCAAACAATACTTATCAACTATTGGAAAATTGTTACATAATACTACTACTACATAATAATACTACTACTACTACATAAAATATGTTCCGTATTTCACAAGTCATTTAAACTGCCGTTTACAGCTGCTGCCTTATTTATGTTCTAAAACAGTTTCTGAATGTAGTAGATAGTGTAGATACCGAGCATGTTTATGTTTTCCAAACTGATAAAATAAGAATCTATGCACCAATAATTCATATTATTGCACTCCTTTTACACTCAAAAGCAGTACTTAGGTACCGGAACCGGGAATTTCTGGCTCTGTCCAAAGAGCATTTTACGAGTCCTAGAGAAAGTCATCTCGGTTGTTGTCATCCAAAACTTTTTAAGTACCTAACGAACACCTGTACAAAACTAAGATCGCAAACATTTATCTCAGTCCAAGTTTAATATTTAAAGATAATTTTAAGGTTTAAAGCGTAATAGTAACTTTATTTCTAAGTTATGGCTGTTAACTGATAAGTCTACTATTTATTAACATAATCCCCAAGGCGTTGAAGAAGAGGGTAGAAGTTTTTATTTATACAACACAAGCGCAGCACGCGGCATCCTTAAGCGAGGCGTAGCGTAGCACTGTGGTCACAAATCGAGAAAAGTTGGACATTGGATATTTCTCTACAAATAAAAAAAATCGTTTTTGAGGAAAAAAAAAGTTGAAGTTTTTCTCCAAACATTTTTTTTACCGCTAATACGCATTTTTTATTTATTTCATAGAGTAATATTTTTTTAATCGAATTCCCTATCGAACGCGATTTATTTTTGTAGCGAACGAAGCAATGTCCCACTTCTCTCGATTTGGGACCACAGTGCGTAGACTAGCAATGCTTGAATGCAATTTATTTACGTTACATTGCCGACTACTAAGATAAACTGCATTCAAAAGTTTGATCAGATACAATCATGTAATGAAAATTGTATGCATATTCTTGCTATATAGTCTAAACCTCGCTTTAGGTAAAAATTAGCGACATTGCAGGCAAACTTTAAGTGTCGCCCACGAATCGCCATTACTGATAGTACCTACATACAGCCATGAGCCACGTACGTCTTGTGAAAACCAGCTAGTTACATAGGTAACATATATATCTATGGTAACAAATGTCTGGCTATGTCATGTCCCCTCTACCTCGGCCCGGTATAGTGGAAAGGGAAAAGTCCTGCAGGGGATGGCTGGACATTGCTAGATTATGGCATGCGTTCTGTAATGTTCACAAAAAAGGTGCTACGAAGGAGAAAAAGTCAGAAAGCCGATGATCCATTTTAATACGTGAGTAGTTGTTCCGAGAATTCACGCTAGAACAAGATCGAGTTAAATTTGTTTCTTTGTAAGATTCTATAATAATTTCATTAAAATTTCATAAGTTTTAAAAGAACAGATATTAGCTAGTAATAGAGATAGTATCGACATAAATGATCGCTCGTTTAATAATAGGTAGGATGGCACATAATATACTCAAGAATATACATAATATACAATTAAAAGAACGGCTGATATAAATGTGGACTGACTGACTGCAGGACTTTTCCCTTTCCACTATACCGGGCCGAGGTAGAGGGGACATGACATAGCCTGACTACATATTATTGAAGTTATGTGAATCACACTAATTTAAATTGGATTCAGTTAAGCGTGAAACAGCATAGGTACTCGGGATCCTATTAAAATTTAGTCAAATACCCGAGTGCTCATGGTTGCAGAAAACAAGTTCAGTCTTCAATAAATAAATACTCCGAATGGCTAACAAAATTGTATTCAAAATACACCGGTATTTTTCAAACTAGTCATCAGATCAACCCAATTTGTCTGATAAAATTGGGAGTATTTGTTCTGAACGGTTTTTATTAACCAACGATAACGGGACCGGAAGGTGAAGGTTCCCACCTGGGTGCATATTGTATTTGTACTAATATCAGATTCAATATTTTGTTAAAGTGACATTAAAATGGCGCCTGCTGCAGCGATAAGTAACAAGTTGTTATACAACGCCCTGCGTGATGTCCCGTAAAGAGAAGATCTTATTTCTTTCTAATTATCGTTGGATAAGAAGGACGAAAGATGGAATACTGCAACAGTACTCGCAACATCGATGTGAGTCGTCAGATATGTAAGCCCGAGGTTATTTGCTTGAGCACATCTTGTTCCAAGACCTTTACTATTTCTCACGCCTGCCGTATTGAGGTGTCACATGTACTTACATTATACAATATTATAGATAGATAGGAACTTTACGTATCTAGGATTTCTGCTGGTAATCTGCAGGTTACCTGATATGTGCAAAGCCAACGTTAATTAAAAGCTAACAAATTACTAAAACCGGCACTAGTTCACACACAAACTAACTACTTAATTAATACTACAAACCGAATTGTTTGTTTTTGGAACTAAAATTCCCAAAATTCCTGCGCGCAAAATTTTGAAATGTTTGGGATTTAGATTCACGGTGACGAAATTCTCATTTTAATTTTTTAACACTTGTTTTGTAGGTTAGAAATGTGTACCTACCTATTGCAAATAGTGTAATGTTCAAGCGCTCTCTCGCTCTGATATGGTGGTACATAATACACTTATGTATAATGCGCTGTAAGCGTTAAAAAACCCTGTTCTATAGAAATGTTGCAACTTCTCATATAAGTAAAGGTAGGGTTAGTAGGTTAAATCCGCCACTGAGTAGGTACTTGTAATGTTTAGAACAGATTGGAACAATATCCAAACACCCGTTCATCGACAGCGACATATCCTGAAAATTTAACTTTTTAAATTCATCTGGGTCCTCTTTCTGTTTACTGCCTCAGTTATAAAACCTAGCCTTTTACTACTCTATAAAACTAGGTGCAATAAAAATGTTATCTACTACATTCCGCTCACGATAGTCGTTATGGATAATCGTATAACTAAGTGGTCGTATTAAATTGCATACTCGTAGTACCAATATTCTACAAGTACACTTGCATGGTTTAACTTTATACATTAGAACGCCATAGAATGTGTTACAATAGAGGTTTTTTCTAATAAGAATAGTAAGTTGATGAATTGGAGATTTAATATGAATAAACCTAGTTAGTGGAATGTAGAGGTTTTAATAATAAAATAATTAATGATTACACGAACTTACCTTAAGTGAAGCAGCTATTAGTAGCTTTTGAGTTCTATCAGCTATTTATTTGAAGAGCTATTTATAGAGGTTTTTTTAAATTAGATATTATTAAAGAAATGAAGAAACTACTTAGTATCGATATAGGTACAGTCACGCTCCGTGATTGTTACGCTATTTAGGGTTCTAGCTAAATTGGACATTCCATAGCGTAAGTATGGAACAACCAATTTAGCTAGGATCCTAAATGGCGTAACAATCCCGTGTGGTGACTGTACCTTAGTCGGGGAGACAGCATTTTACATGTGATGGAGGATTCAAGACTAGAATTAAATGATAATGTTTGTTAGTAGTAGTACCTACCGTTCGAACACTAACATTCACCTTTATAGGTACTCCGCATCCAAACTCTCCCACTTCCTCAGGCCCCTAACCCGCGGTTATTGTATTTCAACTATATGTATGTACATACTTTATTTAGTGTAAATAAAGTAGTAGTAGTAGTAATCACTTTATTGTACACAATACAGGTTTACATAATATTTACAGAAATAAAGGTACTAAGGCGACTTATCCCTGTAAGGGATCTCTTCCAGCTAACCTTCGAGTAGATGAGGGGAGAATTCAAATTAGATAGACAAACTTACGGAATAAAAACCTGAATTGAATAAATACCTGTAATTGTATCTACAGGTCCATATTTGACGTGATCGCCCGCAATGCCAACAACATGAGCACCGAGGCTGTGTCCGATGAGATGCACGTCGTCCATGGACACCCCCTCCTCGATGAGGAAGTTGAGGAACTCAGTCAGCAGGCGCCCCACCATGGCGACGTTGTAGCTGGCCAGGACGTAGTTCACGTTGGCCGCGTTGCCCCAATCTACCACTATAATGTTCAAGTCGCTTATGTTGAGGTATGCTGGAAAAATGTGAAGTAGGTATTTTTTAATGACTAGGTTAGTCGGCGGTAAACGATAACCATGCTAATTTGTATTTGATAAAGATAAAGATAAAAGATTTTTATTCGTGCCGATCACAAAATATGTACGCATTTTGCTTTCGCGCTTATGTTTTTTGTTATTTGTGCGTGCTGTGCTTTCTCGGTATACTCCTTCTTAGACTTTCTTCTTTCACGCGAACTTCCTGTGTTGTATTTGTGGAATATAAAAACATTTAAAGCAAAAATGCCATTTTAACTAAAATACTACAGTTTACTAACAATATAGGTACCTACTTAAGAAACTAAAGTCAACATTAAGATAATCTTCCTTACCTTCTTTAATCGATTCTGGCATAGGACCATCGGCGTTGTTAAGCCATCCGTGGGCGAGAACTTTAACTTTGTTATTAAAGTCGAAATTAGAGTCCCATAAAGATAATGAATCGTTAGTCTTCAGAACTTGGAACTCGTACGGGTTGCGTCTGAAAACAAGTTAGGATATTAATGCCTACGTAATCATTACCTACGTCCGTGTACTTACCTCTACAATGGGAACCATCTGCAGTAATCTACAACTCGTTTCGCGTTAAGCCGGTTAACTTACTTTTTTATATTTGCGCGATTACTACCTATTATGGACCTTAAATTAAAATGTGACACAGCTCAAATAAGCAGGTACTTACTTATTTGAACAAATAATTCCTACTTGATGGGAATCTGCCGCAAAGAACTGTCGTTTCGCCGAAATGATTTTTAGTTATTAAGATTAATGTTAGTCTGTAAGGGACCTTATGTACTTACTTATATCTAAGTAGCTATGGGCCTTTGTTGATGGACAATAAATGATTTTATTAATTACTATCTACTCGAGTCGTCAGCATTAATTATCAAGCTTAATAGATAGGTATGCTAAGCGACATTAAAACAGTACGAGACTGTTGGAATACGCTTGCCTAATGTGCAGACCAGCTATCATAGTCCATTTTTATGACCTGTCATGCTATGCGTCACTTTTGCACTTACATATTTGTTAGAACGTGACAGCCATGGTGACAAATGATAAAGAGCCGGCCGGCCATCTTAGCCCTACAGTACGTAAGTAGAGCCCCAACTAGACTACAATTTTTCGCTCTTATATTGATTTTATATCATCGTCTAAGCCCGGATTTGGGCACAACTTATAAGAGTATTTATTTTAATATCGTTCTAATATCAGTCTAATTGAATGTTGTTTGCACTCACAGTAATCTTTTTCAAAACTAAATTAAGCTGCCTTAGGCTAATATCGCTTTTACGTAAGTATCTTGTAAGCCTACAACTACATAGGCTTATATTGGTCGAACGTAAGTATCTTGTAAGCCTACATATGTAGACTTATATTGGTCGAACGTAAGTATCTTGTAAGCCTACATAGGCTTAAGTTGGTCGAACGTAAGTATCTTGTAAGTCTACATAGGCTTATATTGATTTGTTTGTAAGGTCACACAGTCTCACACAGAGATTTGAAACATTCTATTTGTGATGTATAAAATATACGGGTGAAATTAACTGCAACGTGACAAACATATATTAGTGTAAGTGTAGCTGACGATTGCAGCCACAGGTGGAGAGGAGCGAAATAAGAACAACTAGGGATACTTTTTGACGTAAGTGTTAGAGCGCATGGACATGCGTGTATCGCTCGGAAGCGTATAGGGAACTGACGTTGATTGGTCGATAGCCGAGGCTCGTTGCACACATATGCATGCTCTCGCGCACACTTTATTAACACATAGAAAACAGCAGTGGTAAGCAAGGTAAGTACCTACATATTATTTTTATAATATTTAACTAAAATGTATATTAATTACTAAGTTTTATGTTTCAGGTTACTCATTTCAGGTCCAGTACATTGCGTCGTCTACATTCTCGGCCCCATTGTCCGTCAAGGACAATCATCATCAGCTGTGGGGAGCAACGCTAAACGCGCCACTGGTCTGGTAAGCATTCCGGATTGTGTTTTTACATCGACGATTCGAATGCGCCCATCGGCGCCAGCGTGAACTTCATGGACCCGTCCTTTGGGCCAGACATTTCTAGGCATCGCTGGGTCTACGATTACCACGACATCGCCTTTTTTTAGCTGTTTGCCCTCTTGGCACCATTTTTGTCGTGGTAGAAGGTTTGGTAGTACCTCGCGCATCCAACGCCGCCAGAATGCATCGGTAAGTCTTTGTGCTATTCTCCACATTTTCTTCCGGAACAGGTCAGTATCATCAAATACTCCAGGAACTGGGAGGTTCGAAGAGGAGCCTATGAGGAAGTGGTTTGGTGTCAAACTTTCTGGGTCGTCGTGGTCTGTCGATACGTAGCTAAGCGGACGACTATTTACAATATTTTCCACCTCTGCCAACAATGTGATCAAAACCTCTTCGCGTGGGGCTCGTTCCTTTAAGATCACTTTCAGGGATGTCTTGACGCTTCTAATTAATCGCTCCCAGGAGCCGCCCATGTGTGGACTCGCCGGTGATATGAAGCGCCATTCAAGTTCATGTGTAGGTCTCTGACGCTAGCTTGGTCGTTTGTCTCTTTAAACGATCTCCTCAGTTCAGCATCGGCGCCTCTGAAGTTGGTACCGTGGTCTGAGTACATTCTGTACGGCCAGCCTCGTCGTGATGCCATTCGTCTCAAGGCCATGATAAAGGAATCGGCAGACAGCGAGGGTACCAATTCTATATGGATTGCTCGTACTGTCATGCAGGTGAAGAGTACTCCGTACCGCTTCTCGTGACGACGGCCGACTGTCACTTCCATATGCCCAAATAAGTCAACGCCGCAGTGAGTAAACGGGCGTTGATGATGGGCGAGTCGCGCCGCCGGTAAGTCTCCCATCCGTGGGTTACTAGGTCTTGCTTTTTTAATTCGGCAATACAAACATCGTGTCGCGACTGTACGTACCGTAGGGCGTAAATTGACAATCCAATATTTTTGACGAATATCGTTGACTACGGTTTCGTTATTACCGTGCGCAGCCATCTCGTGGTAACGCTTGATTATCAATCTCGTTATATAATCATGCCCGTCAAGTATAACGGGACGTTTCAGGTCGAAATCAACATACGCAGCAGCGTCGATCCTCCCGCCGACGCGTAGCAATCTGTGTTCATCTAATATTGGGGTTAACTTGCGTAAACGGCTGCTTGGTTCGATTGCCTTATTATTTTTCAGTGCATAAATCTCTTCTGGAAACGATTTCATCTGTGAGTAACGCAATAATTCAGTTTCAGCGCGTTGCATCGTGTCGGCATCAATCTGTGCATTACCAGGTCTTCTGCACCTCGTAATAAACAACAAAACGTTTGCCATACATCTCCATAGTCTGGTCCACGAAGAGAATTTATTCAAATCAGGAACAACAGGTAAGTCTTCATCCTTTATTTCATATAGCGTGTTTACTTGTAACAGCTGATCTTTGTTTATGTTTTGTTTTGCAGCGTCATACTTCGGCCAGGTGTTCCGCGGCGAGTACAGGAATTCAGGGCCGCGGAGCCAGTCGCAGTCGTTATTCAACTCGTAAGTATTTAACTTTGTCGCTTTGTCAGCTATATTCAAGTCGGTAGGTATATAATTCCATTCACAGGATTGAGATAATTCATCAATTTCGCCAAGTCTATTAGCGATAAAAACTTTATAGTTGCGCGTGTCGTTTTTTATTTGATGTAAAACGATTAAGGAATCGGTCCAGAAGTATCGTGTGCAGGCGGTCAACCTGTGTTCGCGCGCTATTGTGTCAGCGAGTCTGCAGGCGATAACAGCTGATTCCATCTCAAGTTTAGGTATAGTTATATATTTCTTCACAGGTGACGAACGACACTTACTCGCGATGAATGAAACTTGTACTTCATTGATGTTATGTACTTTACGCCAATAAGCGACGGCAGCGTATGCAGTGGGAGCAGCATCGCAAAAGATGTGAAGTTCGAGTTCTATAGTCGTCTCATTCTGGCGCAAGGTGTGGCAGCGAGCGTTATCAGTATTATCGCGCTCGCTCATAACTCGTTCGTCGTGAAAATAAAACCTTGGAATGCGCAAATCTTTCAAAGTTTGTAATTCCGTTATCCAGTTGCGAAATACTGTATATTCATTCGTAGGAATCTCATCGTCCCATTTAGTATCCGTTCTCCAGATATTTCGTAGCATTATTTTTGCTTTAACAGTAAATGGCGCAAGAAAGCCAAAAATGTCAAATATTGACATATAGATGCGCAGGAGTTCCCGCTTCGTAGGTTTTCTTTGCAGGTTAATTATCTCCGTCGGAATGCGTTTAAGTGATAAATCAAAGCCGAATGTGTCGCTGGCCGGGTACCATAGCAACCCGAGCGTTCTCTCAGGTACGTCGTCGCATCCGGTTTTGAACCTTATTGCCTTATCACTTAAGGTTTCTTTTGGCGTGCATTCCAAGACTTCGGGTTTGTTAGAAATCCAATTTCTTATTTCGAAGCCACCTTGTTTGTGGATTTCGGAAACTTCTGTTATCATCTTGATAGCTAACTGCTCGTTGTCCACACTCTCGATGTAGTCGTCCATATAATGTGACTTCAGAATGGCTTTGACCGCTTCAGGCATTTCGTTTTGGAATCGCATTGCATTTTTATTTTTAATATGTTGTGCAATGAATGGAGAACAATTGGTTCCAAATAACAATGACGTCATAACGTAGGTTTTTAGTTCGCTGTTTGCGTTTTCGCGCCATAAAAATCGTAATGCGTGCTGATCTTCTTTCGTTATCTTGATGCGAAGGAAGAATTCTTTTATATCGCCCATAATTGCAACAGGTTTTTCTCGAAAGCGTAACATGATGCCCAGTAAAGACTGAAGTAGGTCAGGACCCTGGAGTAGGTAGTCGTTCAGGGAGCGACCGGCGGTGGCGGCTGAGGCGTCATGCACAAGTCTCAATTTTTTCTTGTTTTTGTTATCGACTCCGAAATGGGCTAAATAAAATATGCGTTTATGTGGTGCTAACAATTCGTCGTCTGATAATAATCGGGCGTAATTGTTTTCAAGTAGATGATTAATACGCTCCGTATACCTAGAGGCGTATCCTTCATCTGACAACATTCTTCTTTCCACAGCGAGGAATCTCTTGTAAGCATTTGGGTAAGAGTCAGGCAGTTTAGCATCGTTTTTCCATGGTAAACTAATTTCATAACTCCCGTTAATTAATTTTGCAGAGTTATCAATGATGTTGACTGCGCGAATGTCGTCCTTATTTACGCGTGGCTTAGAGTTCACTCCTATTGATTCGAGCGCAAACGATCGGCGAACCAGTTCATGAAGTTGTTTATCTGTGCTGTCGCTAAGTGCATCGCTTGACGATTGAGGTGATGAGTGTGTGTCTGCGTTTGTGCATGTGTGCGTCTCCCGCCGCGCGGCAAGTATGTCCGCGGGGGTGGCGGTGGAGGGCGGAGTGCATGCGTTGCAGATTTCGGCGGCCGGTTCAGCGCGCTCATACAGCACGGTTGTCAAGGCATGCTCGGCGGTCAAAGGTCGGCCGAGTACAGCTGCAGGTAAGGTTCCATGTAAACACCAACCGAGTTTTGTTAATGTGGCACAAGGTTCAAAATTGCCCCGATAAACAGTCTTTAGCGGCATTATCAAATGGTAAAAATCCTGTCCGATTAATAACTTCGGTTCCATATTACAGCGGGGAAAAACACTTGTTAGGTCGCGTAAATAATCGTAAGAGTCTAAGTTCACATTAGATAGGTCCAATGTTGGTAAGTCTAGCTCACTCATTTTTCGCGCACGTAAGTCATACATTTCACCACTTGAGTTCGAGATTTTAAAGTTCACAGTTTCACTTATACACTCGAATTTAGATTTCCATGCACATTTCATGCTTATTGTCTTTGGCTGACCTTGAAGGTTGACACAGTTAGCAAGATCAGCTGATATGAGACTCACTGCGGCCCCATCGTCTAGAAGGGCGTATGTAGCAATAGTGCCGCCAGGTCCATGCAGGTTCACTCGTACAGACTTTAGGTAAACACTATCACTATCACTAGGTTCCACGACAGTATTTGTTACGATTGCGGTCGTGGGATTGTTGTTGGCAGATTCATCTGTCGCGCTTAATGTTGGCGTATTATTTGGGTCTTCGTTAGTGCTGTTATTGCGTGGCGCTGCACTGGCTGCGTTAGGTTTATTCGGCCAGTGAAGGAGGCGGTGGTGGGGTAGCCCGCAGCCGTCAACATCGCACGATGCGGCCGGGCAGGTTTCTTTCCCGTGGCCTAGCAACAGGCATTTATGGCATATTCTATTTATTTTGACAAAGCGCCATTTATCCTTGCGTAGCGCGCGTTTAAATTTAATGCAATTAGTCAGCGGATGATAAGACACCTTACAAAACTTGCACTTCGTGTTAGTATCATTATCGTTGTTTAAAATGGGGTGAACTTGAAATTTTCGGTCTTCCATCTTTTTGGGTAACTTGTGTTCATTTTGAGGATGGATATGAGTTACACCAGCGGCGGCGATCTTCGTAGCTTCTTTGTGCAGGAACTCGGAGAATAACTGCAATTTAGCTTTATTTGTATCGCTATGTTCGTATATATAGTCTGCCCACTTGTTGATAAGCGCACTGGGACACTTTGATATAACGATGCTTAGTAACTCAGGGCTTCGAAGATGATCGGTCTGCTTAATAGACTCTGCAGCTGCCACGTAATTCTTCACTCTGACGGCGAAGTTCACCAACTCGATATGATACGCTTGCGGTAAAGGTTGCAATTTTTTAAATTGTGTTAAGATTTTATTTATGATTAGGTCGGGTCTTCCGAATCGTAGCTCTAGTGCGTCTAGGATGGCGCGTGGTGAGGTATCGGTCGTAAATAAAGACGAGACCGTTTCTTTAGCTTCACCACGGAGACATTTCTCTAATCTCGCGATATTTTCAGTATCACTATAGTTGCATAACTTCGTGGATTGTTCGTATGATTTTTTAAATTGAATCCACTCGAGCGATTCACCAGAAAATAACGGTAAGTCCTTAGACGTGGCTAATCGAGATAAAAGGCGCGTATTAGCACTTTGAGTTGTAGTAGCTAGTTTTTCCATTGCTTGTGCTAGGGTTTGAAGTGAGCTGGGTCCGGGGTTCGGTTCTTGCCAAGGGGTCGCGAGAACGCGTTCGTCTTGATCGTCTTGGCGACTTTTCTCGAGCCACTGTTCCACTTTTTGAGATGTTTCGGACAAAATAGATCGTTGTTCTCCACTGCAACGGGACTTCTGAGAATATTCTTCATCCAGCTTAGCGAGTTCAGCGTCTAGCTTTTTATCTATTAACTCTTTCTCGATCCTAGCTTTAGCTTCGGCGGCGTCTAACTCTAATTGTTTTTTTTTTGCCTGTAGTGAAGACATCGAAGTTTTATTTGAAGTATTAGATCGGTGATAACCATGTTCAGTTTCAGTTTTGATGCTACCCTCTTTCGCGCTGGGCTGAATCTGCAAACTGAGCGCCTTCGCGTTGAACTGGCTTGCGCGATCCACAAATTCTTCTTCTTTGGAGTTCTTTGGGCATGGCACTTCACTCTGAGCATCCGTGGTATGTTTCAACTTCTCTCTTTCGAGAGCACCCCGCGTTTTAACCATTGTGTGCGGAGGCGTGTGGAACATTCCTTTGCGTCCTGACATCCGTGCTCCTCTGGATCCGGTTTGATAGGACCATGTGTAGCTGACGATTGCAGCCACAGGTGGAGAGGAGCGAAATAAGAACAACTAGGGATACTTTTTGACGTAAGTGTTAGAGCGCATGGACATGCGTGTATCGCTCGGAAGCGTATAGGGAACTGACGTTGATTGGTCGATAGCCGAGGCTCGTTGCACACATATGCATGCTCTCGCGCACACTTTATTAACACATAGAAAACAGCAGTGGTAAGCAAGGTAAGTACCTACATATTATTTTTATAATATTTAACTAAAATGTATATTAATTACTAAGTTTTATGTTTCAGGTTACTCATTTCAGGTCCAGTACATTGCGTCGTCTACAGTAAGTGTTTATGAATTATGTTAACTATAATAACGTGCTGTTTATCATCGTGTGTTTATGTTATGGTAAGTATTCACATGGGAAAATTTTATTTACTGTAAAGTAGACCCTGTTTTACACTTCAAACTTCATGCGCCTAATCAAATATGGTATTTGAATATTTTTATAATTATTTTATTTCTTTATTTTGTATTGATAGTCAGCCATTGCTGTAGCTGTATTTTTCAAGCGCACTATTAGAGTCTTATAAGCATTCTGAATACAAATGATATGGCCATGTTGAATAAATTAGGGTTCCTTGCTTTATTTATACTTACAATAGTGTTCCCAAAAACGATTTAAGATCAAACCATCTTATATTGATCTTCACTTTTGTGATATAAGTGTCTTAATCCTATATCACTCCAATATCTTACTAAAGTGCTGCTGTTGATCTTATTATAGCTTTGAATAAGATCAGAAAAGTACGTACTTACAGTGTTCTTATGCTATGCCGATATTAGTCTTACATTCTTACAATAGCATTTAGAAATCTAATATAAAATTAAATGAACTTAGAGAATGGGGATATAAGACCAGGTACTCTCAAGTTCAATGAGACTTCGTAAATGTTATTATAAGAGCAAGAGGCTCATAATAATATTATACCATGCTGATATTAGGCGTACATTCTTATAATATCATTTAGAAAGTCTAATATAAGATCAAATGAACTTAGAGAATGGGGATATAAGACCAGGTACTCTCAAGTTCAATGAGACTTCGTAAATGTTATTATAAGAGCAAGAGGCTCATAATAATATTATACCATGCTGATATTAGGCGTACATTCTTATAATATCATTTAGAAAGTCTAATATAAGATCAAATGAACTTAGAGAATGTGGATATAAGACCAGGTACTCTCAAGTTCAATGAGACTTAGTAAATGTTATTGTAAGAGCGAGAGGCTCATAATAGTATTATGCCATGCTGATATTACTCTTACATTCTTATAATATCATTTAGAAAGTCTAATATAAGGTCAAATGAACTAGCTTAGAGAATGTGGATATAAGACCAGGTACTCTCAAGTTCAATGAGACTTAGTAAATGTTATTGTAAGAGCGAGAGGCTCATAATAGTATTATACCATGTTGATATTAGTGTTACATTCTTATAATAGCATTTAGAAAGTCTAATATAAGATCAAATGAACTTTGAGAATGTGGATATAAGACCAGACCTACACTTAAGTTCAATGAGACTTAGTAAATGTTATTGTAAGAGCGACAGGCTCGTAATAGTATTATGCCATGTTGATATTAGTCTTACATTCTTATAATAGCATTTAGAAAGTCTAATATAAGATCAAATGAACTTAGAGAATGTGGATATAAGACCAGGTATTCTCAAGTTCACTGAGACTTAGTAAATGTTATTGTAAGAGCGAGAGGCTCATAATAGTATTATGCCATGTTGATATTAGTCTTACATTCTTATAATAGCATTTAGAAAGTCTAATATAAGATCAAATGAACTTAGAGAATGTGGATATAAAACCAGGTACTCTCAAGTTCAATGAGACTTAGTAAATGTTATTATAAGAGCGACAGGCTTATAATGGTATTATAAAATGCTCTTATATACATATATAAGACTAGGTAATAAGACTAAACTTACTAAAGTGCGTATTAGCTTGTCTAAGACTAATATAAGAGCGATGATATGTTCAAAATAAAAATAAGAGCGCTATAAGCTCACTACTCTTATAAAGTGCGCAATCTGAGACTTTTTTGCTAGTTGGGGCTTTATTTATCAAGTGATCACACATATTAAGTACTAATTGAAGTAGTACCTACATATTTGGACCGAAAGGCTCTTTTTCTGAATTCTTTTGTTGTCAACTGAAAAGGCATATAGGGTCCGCAAAAACAAAGAAAAAATGCGCAACGCGTCACTCGCCATGTATTGCAGTATTGCTATGAGGGTTTTTGTTTAGCAAAATGCCTATTACTGTGCGTAAGGTGGCAATCGGACTTTGTTTTTCAAATTACATAATATTCCCTAATACTTTCGAAGATATGGGGGAAATGGTCAACCCGAAATGTAGATAGGTAAGTAGGTAAGTAGATATTAAAGATACCTTACCTAGTAAAGAGCTTAAACTGCACATCTTCTTCCTTAAACCAGCTCCAACTCCAACCCCAAAACCAGAACCTGGTCTCATTTAGGGAGGGTACGGAGCCAAATTCCTCCACACTGGCCAGCCACACAGGGTCGTAGGGCGACGGTGCGTCCCATTGAATCGCCGACACTAGAAAAAAATGCGCGCAGTATTGATATACCGCTCACATTCAACTCACAGCCAGAACAACTATCACATTTTCTAACTTGCAGGTGGCTCGCCGTGAGCCGCAAATCATGAGCCTATTATAATCAGACCAAGATAAGTTGGCAGCGATTTTGATAACACATACGACCTTTGATTTAACACATTGTCGTCCTTTGTTTTGTTAGTACATTTCTTATTTTGTTTTATAATGCTAGAGATGGTTTCCCTTTACTTAACTAACTTAACTAACCTACTACTTTCTTGACTACACACAAACACGTTGAGTCAAATTGCTTGCAACTGTTTCGTTTCCTTCCAGTGATTACCGGACATGTTCCATAAACTTCTAAAGTTAATTTCAACGAAAGCTTATACTCCAGAACTCGCCTGGACGTGCACTAACACGGTAAAGAAGTTAGAACTAGAAATTCCAGACAACACAGCTTCTGACCGAGTTGCTCATCAGCGGTTGCGGACTCGAGGTGAATTAGTTGCTGTTATTTAAACTTAGGCAACTTTATCAGCGAAATTGTAAAACTAGTTGAAGCTTATGCAGTTTATTAGTTGCAAACCTACGTCAGAACTTGGCTAAAGATAATACCTACTAGTGTACATTCAGCGAATCACGCTTACATATTTAAATAAATAATTGCAGTGCCGCGGAGCTTATTTTGGATTTGTAGTTACTTTGCACTCGAGATACTTATTTTATGTAAGTCCGATTTGATTTATAGCAAGTGATGTTCTTTTCAGATATATACAAGGGTAGAAATGTTTACTAAGCTCTGGTCTTTTTCTTTTAGCATTTCTACATTATTTCTTGGTACATACTTTTTCAGTATTAAAACCTTCCTTTTAAAACTAGTTTTCTGCGTTTTCCATGGCACTCGCGAAGCTCAAATAATTCAATTGAAAGTAATTGCAGATATTCGTAACTTTTACAAAGATTTCGTCCTAATAGGTACCTACAAATGTAAGTCTAAGTAAGAAACAAAACACTAAAAATTTGCTGGTGAAATTACATGTAAAACAAAAGCTAACGAGAACTACAAAACTTTCTACTAGTGAGTAGTTTATACTCGTATAAGTAATTGGTACCACAAACCTGCACAAAAGAGCAACAACAGAATCATTCCCGCAACGCTCACACGCCTGAATTTACCGGGCAAACTATTTTCCACATGCCGAGCAAAACTTCACTGAACTCCTGAGTTAGAGCGCTCATTTTCCGGTTAGGCTAGTACTAATTGGTGAACCGTCAACGAGTACTCACACATTTTCACTGACCGCTGGCGGTCGAGATTGAATTTAAATTTGTATAGCGGTACTACACATTGCAATTCACGGGGCGCCGTGGCTCGCCCATCGATCATATTAATTAAACACGAGTTAAAACTATCCTTTTGATGCCTGCGTGTATGACGCGTATTTGTGCTAGAAAGACTGAACGTATCCTGTTGAATAAAAGCGGATCTTTGATTACAGATATGCTGGTTAGGCAGGCGGTAAGCTGTGTGTGTTGTTAGTCTAGGTCCTCGCCTCGTTCCTTTTAAACTATGGTTCTGTATTCCCCTAACTGAGCTCAGCCAAGCATGCGACTGAACCATTATAAGCGATGTCGATAACCGTAACAAATATACTCAATCGGAGATCAGAATTATACTGGTTTTTCCCATCGCCTATCTACGTAAATAAATCCTATGATTTTATGGTTCCTTTCACTGTGCTGATAATATTCATGATGTTGTGCTATAATTATCCTCGGCACTGGCCTTCGTAAGTTGCAAATAATTTAATGAATACCTACCTGATTAATATTTATTGTCTTAATACTCTTAATTAGCATGAATCTATAATGTATTAATACAATGTGCATCAAGAAGGAAAACATTTGCGCACTAGGTAGGTAAATGCTAGGTAAGTACCTGTTCAATTGTTTATAAAAAGCTCGAAATCGACCCGTGGCGAATTTAAATTCAAACTTCGCGCCTGTGACACTCGCTTCAAATTCTTACACAAATAAATCCTGATTCCTGAAACTCAAATTTAAAACGTATAGGAGAGGCCTTAGTGCACGCTGCTCAAATTACTCCTGACCCCTACGCCACGCTGCACGCCCCGCCGAACGCTCCGCTTCGAGCGTCTACTCAGGCCTTACACTTAAGCAGGTCTCCTGGAATCCTCCTACAGTGCACCCTGTAAATAAGTAGGTAGCTAAGTACCTGCACGTGTAGTGTATAAGGTACGCCACCAACAAAATGTTCTCTCTTAACTCTGTAGGTCTGTCCCTCTTCTCGCTTAAACCACTGAACTGATTTACCTACATAGATAAAAATTTTGGAACGAAGAAAGTTTGAGGACCGGAAAAGGACATAGGATATTGCTTATCAATTTTATTATCATCATCATCCTTTCACGCAGGCGAAGCCGCGGACGAAGCTAGTTTTACGTTAATGCGGGCGGCGCGGCCCGGCCTTCTTGCTTGTGTTGAGCCTAGACCCTGGATCCTATTGGCAATAAGCAATAATGCATATAGCAATAAGCAATAATGGGGCTTTTGATTTATACTTCATAGCGGTAGTCCAAGGTAACGACCTGCAACTCCAGAGATGTTACATGCGCGTTACCGAACCTTTAAAAACCAATTTAATCGAATTTAAACTGTCGTGAGATATAATAATATGCTGGTCACGCAAATCTTGTCAGTAAAAAAAGGCGCGAAATTTAAATTTTCTATGGAATGATATCCCTTCGCGCCTACATTTTTCAAATTTGCCGCCTTTTTCTACTGACAAGATCTGCTTGACCAAGTATACTAACGCTAAAAGAATTACAGTCCTTTTTAGGGTTCCGTACCTCAAAAGGAAAAAACGGAACCCTTATAGGATCACTCGTGCGTCTTAGCCGGTTTAGACTCGCGGCTCGCGGCTCGGCTCGCGGCGCGTCTCGTGGCTCGCCTCGACACACTCGCATTCGGCTTGTCATTCGGTCTAAGCTTCGGCTTAAGCCCCCTCCAGACTATGCGCGTGAATCGCGGCGCGACGCGAACATATCGCGACGTTGAATTATGACTCCACACTCGCACACTTCACGGTGAATTCGCAGTTTGGTTCGCGCCAAGATGGCGGAAAAGCGTCAGCTGATCGAGTTTAACTGTCATTTATCTACGGCATCATACTTGCTGTGGCTATTTTTCCATTTTGTTTTGTTGTAAAACCGTAAATTATAGACGCTTTATATAATATAATTAATATTAATCTTGCAACTGATGAGCCAAAATAATGAGTAATGTGGAGTCTTGCTAGTTCGCGCTTCGCGCCTCCTTTGACGCGGGCCGAAAAACCGACAAAAAATGGGGAACAATGCGCGAAGGCGTGAACAATCTGCGAAATCGACGCCACACTCGCGTTCGCGGCTTTGCGCCGCGATTCGCGCACGAGTGTGGAGGGCCCTTTAAGTATTTTATAAACCTTATGCCGTTCCGTTAGTGTTTAAATTATATTAGCTCGACGAGCTTGCTTGCGAGCCACTAGACGAGTCGCGAACCCACCGCTTACACTCGCGTCTCGTGGCGCGGCTCGCGGCTCGTCTCGTGGTTCGCGCGAGAATATAAATCGCTTGTCTGTTTGTCCGTCCATCCGTCTGTCACAACCTATTTGCTTCGAAACTTCTGGACCAATTAACCCTGCTCGCATACGCACGGAATTTTCATTCGGTTTCCGTACGGAATGACAGGTGGGAACGGGATGTAGCTCTACAAATGCGTAGCTCTGTCTCGCTTGCACATATGATTCCGTACGGTAACAACGTAGTGGTTATATTCTCTTTGCGGATAACCGCGAAAATCGAAGTTCGCAAATTGCGGGTATTTTACGCCTTCATTTTAGTAAAAGAGAAAGATCCCCGCAATTGTGAATTTCTATTTTAGTGGTAAACCCTCTGTTCTTGTTCTTATAGTGTTTACAGACAGCCGCACCGGACCACAACGTTGGTGCGGTTAAGGACGCATCTATACGTGAGAGCGAAAAAGAGATATTTTGACCGCACCAAGTTCGCGGTCCGGTACGCCCGTCTGTAATGGCCTTTAGTAAATCATACGAAGTTCGTACGTATCGTCGCTGTAACCCATGCACAGCCCTATCTATTGTCAACACGGATTTAGAGTTAATAAACTGGATCGAGTACATTGACCAAAAAGTGTGTCCACATGAGAAGTCAAACTAGAGCCCTGCATCTCGTTCTAATTAGGGTGACCATAAGACATCTGTATGTGGGATATTAGGATAACATAACATGGAATATATCAGTAGGGTGTGTCATTTTGTAAATAAAGTGAAATTTTAAGTAGTCAGGGTTTTTTTTCATTTGTAGTCGGCCTCTTTCGCACTCACTCATGGTATGTTCATAAAGGTAGGCTTCCCTTTTGTCCACTTCAGCTTTTTGAAGTGAAAACTTCTTTAGCGGCACTGGGCACTTTTTGAGGTGAGGAAAAAATTATAAACTCGAGACAGCGTACGGCGATCACGTGACCGTAAGGGGCGTAAGGCGATCACGTGACCGGAAGCCCCGTAAGGTGGCCACTCATAATTTAAATTGCATTTAAATCAATAAAGAAAAACTCAATGTTATTTGACATTTATGTTGCGGACTCCTTTTCAAGACTCTTTACCTATGTTCAAATAATTTGACGTTGTCATGGCAGTATGTAAATAAACATGTCAATGAAAAAGTGTGATCTTATTTGAGAATGATAATAATATATAATAAATAAATAGAATACCTCCGCTAAACGTATGTATCGTTTTACCGGGCGTCGGTAACATAGTGAGGTGAGTTTTCATTTCTATCGGCACTCCCGGAGTGCAACCGTTGTTGCTTGTTTTAAGTGTAAGCGTCATTGAAGATCTGTTTAGCAAATATGACGTTTTTTTAAAGTTGGTGCCTTTTTTCTATTGACGGAAATGTATCCTATCTATAAAGAATCGATTGTATATATTATATTAATTATATAAACAATTTGACACACCTTTTCCGTAACAAAATATTATGTATAAATGAGAGTCTGTAATATTTAAGGAGTTATGCACTTTGGTTTTAAATTTTGGCAATTTATTCTATAACAAATCTTAAATTAAACATGCCGAAATAATACCTATTAAGTTAAACTTACTTTTACATTACCTACGTTAATAATAAGAATTCTGTGAAACCGATTCACAACGTGCCGACATCATAGTCACCCTAATGAGTTTGACAATGTTGTCTTGTATTTTTATAGTAAAATGTAATAATTGTGGCTTTCTTGTGAAACAATATTCCACAATTAGCAATTATTTCACTCCAACAACCTTTAACACAACATTTCTTCACAATTTTTAAGAAATTTCGCATTCACGTGTTTTGAAGAAATGTTATCAAGTTGGGGATACCAATTAATATTTAAAGTTACTACAAATTCTACCATACTAAAATTTAGGTTTTTTTTGCTGTGTATGCGCTTGGTTTAATCAGTTAATAATATTGGCATCATAATTATTTACAAATTACTTAAAAGATATCAGAACTGTAATCTGAATAAAGCACTAAAATTGTATAAGAAGGTAATTAAATTCAGTAGTTTATTGATATAATTTCTACCACTATGGTATCTTTTTAACATTGGCAACATGTGCGAGTGAGACACAGGGCTCGGGTTTTTCTATCTCAAGTGGACCGTTTTCTCTAGTCTGGTACGAACAACTTTCTGTCTCGGTGATAAGGTTCAAATTAGTATGGCAAAAAAAGTGACAACTCGCTCCAGTTTAAAAAATATAACTTCATGATTGTCAAAGTCACGCACGTCACAAAGCCACTTTCATTCAAAATTTCGATTCATAGGAATCACAGGCCTTGGAACGGAGCTTAAGTGACCATCACTCGATTTTTCTTTATTATAAAATATTCCGCAAGTAAATTCATAATAATGGCTCCAGTTGTAGAGAACAAAAATATCCTTGAGTTTCTAGAGCTCGTCGGTCGTTTGAAGGTACCATATTCTTGCAATGAAATGTTGAAAGCAAGAAAAGATGTTCTATCTTATAAGAATAATTTTAAATTCGTATTTTGCAGCACGTCAAAAGAACTGGCTGGGTGCTATGTGACATCGACGATTGTGAGTCCATCGCTGGTCACATGTATCGCATGGGCATGATGACTTTCCTGCTCACTGAAGACAACAACCTAACTAAATTGGATCGCTTTAGGTGCCTACAAATAGGTGAGTTTTCTAAATGGATTTAGTATAAAAGTAGTCTAAGAAGATGTAAAAATGAAGAGGTCAAAGATATGTTTATATAAGACGTATATTTTTCCTTACAAAAAATCATTATCAGAAATCACAAAGTTATTTTATAATCGAAACAAAAAACACATTCAGAATTCTGTAAACATATTCATAACTAAAGTGGTACTCATTGACCCATTCTGCCTAATACATCATATTGGTTAATTACCTAAACACTCTAAACTTCTTTAGATTTTACAAGTCCACTTCATAGCACACTTTTTACTAATCTGTTAAAAGTAAAGTGAGTAAAGTGTGTGTGTAGTGTAGCTTTAAAATTTTTTTAGAAATTACAAGCTTTTGTTTAAATTCATTGGTTCCGGCAATTATAATTTAAAAACAAAATCCACTGGTAAATAGGCTTGTGCCTGCTTCTTACAGAGAGCACTCCATTCTCGGTCAAATAAACTAGTTCGCTCTTTTAGTTCCTTTAGTTCAGTCGGTTGTTGAACGTCTTGGGAGCCGGGAATGAATAGGAATCTGTTTTATACTCGATTTTATTCAAAATTTTGGTAACTAAATATAATTCAAGTTGTACAATATGATTATGTTGATATTAAACATTAAAACAGGTGTTTTAACACAAACAAAAAAAAATATATATATAGAAAAATATTTGATTTTCTTTCATACTTTTCGGGATTTGGCGTGTCACGTCGTTCTTTGTATCGTTCGCACTTGTGATAGCGACATTGTGAACCGTTTCGTTCCGTCCGTCTTCCGTTTCACTCAGTCAAGCACTCTCCAATCCCACTGAACTAAAGGACCTAAAGACCGAGTTCCTTTCGGTCCTTCATGGGATTTCATTCTTAACAGTTCTTAGTTCGCGACTGACACAAGCCTACTGGCAAATAACACTGATCTGATGATGGAGACCGAAGATAGCCATAGGAACGAAAAACATTATTATCATCTTAAATGATTTTACATTGTATATTTGTAAAGTAAACACTTGCATCTAGCATTGAAAATTTAAATCTGTTTAATTGTCCCATTCCAGCTCTCGTCCATGACTTGGCCGAGTGTATAGTCGGAGATATCACTCCACATTGCGGAGTCTCTCCTGAGGAGAAACACAGACAAGAGGATGAGGCTATGAAGAAAATCGCAGAGCTCACTGGTTTTGCTGGTGACAGGATGTACGAGCTTTACAAGGTAATTTTAAACTTTATAGTAGCAAAGCCAATAGATATTCTGGCCAAAATTAGGCTTATTAGGTGGTAGGTTATTTAGGTGGCATTATTCAATTGATTTTTTATTATAGATACTTAGGCCCACTTCCACCATTCCAGTAATCCGGGGTTAACCAAGGAGTTACCATGGTTACCAGTACAATTTGACACTAGATTAATGGTTTAACTGCTAAACCCCGGGATAGTATGCATGGTGCAAGTGGGCCTTACTAAATAAGTACCTATGGACTGTATCACAATTACAAATTTAACAGGTAACAAGTTAACACACAAAACAATTTATTAAAACCGTCTAGGCCTATATAGCCACCTGCCGGTCATTGTTGTGAACTTAATAATTCAGGGACTTACTTGTTCAACATTTCATCAAGATCAGATCAGTTGCTTAGATACCTATCATTTAAAAACCTGATTATAGCGCCACACCATCTATAGGGTTTAATTGTGACTAAACTCAACAATTTACATAAACAATTTTGTTAGTAAACCCGATTGTAAAGTCCCCTAAACCGCTCCATGTCTATATTATTTATTTATTTTCAAAAAATATATATATTTGTTTTCCACCAAACCTCGTTTATAATAAGGGTTTCCGTTTCCTGCCTCACATTAAACGCGATTATATTCTTTCCTGACTTTTGCAATAATTTAAATAAAAATAAATAAAATAAAAATCATTTATTGCAGATCAAAGATCCATATAATGTTAGTAACAATTTTGACTTAATAACTAAGTTAGTAGGTACAGAATATAGACAGAACTTAGCCTTATCCTATTTGGCCCTGCCGATGGCCACTTCGACCCAGTATTTAGTTATAGGGCAGTCAAGGCTCTCCGACAATACTTTGAGGAGGCCGTTGCCGCTGCCACGCACTCGCCTGAGTAGTGATCCCACACGCTTGCGTCTGATTGCGTAAAAGTCGTCCGTTCGTACTTCTGCAAACATGTTGGACGCACTACAGTGCTTCGGCAGCCGCAACAGCATCCTCAAAATACTGTTATATTGGACTCTTAGTGCATTGTATGCCCTCTGTGTAAAACCTACCCTCAGACTGCAAGTGTAGAACGTCTGACAGTAGGCTTTGAAAAGCGTAAATTTGACTTGTTCATTACACCTTGCAAATCTGCGGGCAAGCATATTACCACGCACCGCCATCGCCCTTCTCTCCCTCTCTATATCCAGGTCATCCTTTAGGTCTTCTGTAAGGATATGTCCCAGGTATTTGAACCTCTCAACTCTCTTCAAGGGCACGCCGCACAGCATGATCCTAGGTATTGTTGTAGGGTTGTATTTTCTGGCTTTGAAGAGTACAAACTCGCTCTTGCTTGTGTTATATCTAAGACCATGCAGACCATGATGCTCAGCGTACCCCTCACACATCGAAATGAGTTACCGTAACGTATTTACATAGTATTATTATTGTAATACCTATACCTACTGAATAAGTATTTTTTTAACCAGTATATTAATAGCAGTTCGAGAAGCATTTCATTGAAATGCATTGTTCTTTTAGTCAATAACGTTGCATTGTCGCCACCATATATTAATACGGGCAGTTCAGTATTACACAAATACATGTGTTATGTTAAGTTGTTACGTTTTAGGTAGGTAAGGAGCATATGTTTTTCGTACAAGACAGCTATCCGACCAGCGGCGAAGCTAGTAGCAATCGGCTATTTTCTCGCGTAAGAATTTGTAAATGTAGATCCCGTGTGAATAAAAGAGATCCCTATATTAATCGCTAGCTGTCGCAGCGAGCACGTTTTTAAAGAGTGTTCTCTGACACTCACCGCTGTGAAAATATTCGCCTATTGCTACTCGCCGATCGCCGCCGGCCGTAACAGTAGGTAACACCTGTCTTAATCTGTGTTTTTAACAATGAGTCACTGTTAAAATAAACTTTCCGTCTTTTTCAGGAATATGAAAATCAAACCTCACCCGAAGCAAAGTTCGCAAAAGATTTAGACAGGTACGATATGATTTTACAAGCTTTCGAATATGAGAAACGCGAGAAAGCTCCCAGAAAGCTACAAGAATTCTTCACAGCGACCGAGGGAAAGTTCTACCATCCGTTTATCAGGGACTTGGTGACGGAATTGTACAGGCAAAGAGAGGAATTCGAAAAGAAATCTGTGGTAAATGGTACCACATAACTCACACTTATCAATTCTAGTATTTTTAAGCTTTAAGCCATAATTATAATCGGCTTATGAAGCGCAACAAGTGTAGTTAAGATTATTATTATTTTCAATGTCTAACTACGATATCTCACATACAGATCTAAGATATCACAGTGTATAATAGTTTTGAACGCTACTGTGCCAGTGCCAACAACCATTTTTCACTTTTGAGTCCATTTCCTCCTTAAATATATCCTGCATACCTACTAAAACTAAGTGACGTTAGAGTCCGATATCCAAAATATATATTGAAGTGGATTTAAACAATATTTTTGGCTTTCGTATAGGGGATAGCTGACAGGGAACATGATAAAAAGTGGCGTTCAAAAACCAACATAAACAAGAATAGTTTATCAGGTAATTTGTGTGAATATTGAAAGAGTGTAGTGTTTTTATATTTTATTCGAGACTAATTATTATTACAAACAATATTCCTTTGTTACTGTATGGTTCACGATTTTAATTATTTGTGTGATTTGTCGGTGATTCGTGGATTTTTATGATTTTACCATGATTCCTTAACAAATTAGTTGTTGTTATAGTAAGTAGTGGCGTGCAGATTTATATAAGACAGGCTAGAAAGGTTTTATTGAAGGCAACACCAAATAAACGGGCTCGCAGAGTTACGTTCCTTGTAAAGAGGATACCTACCAATTGAAATGTTATTGAAAGTTGTGCCTTTGAGTTCGTTCATACCACTGATTTACTGTGAGTTACGTAAGTACCTATGTGTAGTTCGTGAGTGTATTGTATGCGAAGGGTTTTTGAATAAGTTAATCCAAGTAGTCATATTATAATTCGAACCTACAGAACAGTAAAGTTAAAGGAGTTAGATCGTTAGGTGACAACCATAACTCACAAGTAATTAGAAAATTACTAAAAAATAATTAATTAAAAATCTACCTTAACTTGTGGTGATAATTAGTGAGTTTTGGTTGACGAGATTTTTCTGTTGTACATTCCTATGCACCGCAGGTCAGTTGTCCCTTTTAATAACGACTAGTGGGGTTATTCCCACTAGTTACCACCAAGTTGTTACCAGTGGTAACTACTGGGAATTTTTTCCCCACCTTTTACCACTGGTAACTACTGGGAAAAATCATTCCCAGTAGTTGCCACCAAGTTGGTTTAGTGGTAACTACTGGGAATTTTTATTCCCAGTAGTTACCACCAAAATTTTGTTAGAGTTAAATACTAATAAAAACAGTATAAAATAGTTTAGTATAAATATAGAGTGATTTAATAAACAATTATAAGTCGATTAGTGTTTTAGTAAACTGCCTTAAACGTGACCAAGAATATTGAAACAGTTTAACCGGTACTTGTACAAAAACTATAACATATGTAAGATAAATTTAATAATCCATTTAGATTATTTTTCAAGTGATTTTATTAGGTAATTCAAAATCACTATGTATTTATACTATACTATTTTTATACTGTTTTTATTAGTATTTAACTCTAACAAAATATTGGTGGTAACTACTGGGAATAATTTTTCCCAGTAGAACTATCAGTGGTAAAAGGTGGGAAAAAAATCCCAGTAGTTACCACTGGTAACAACTTGGTGGTAACTAGTGGGAATTAACCCGGCTAGTGTATAATCAATTAATCAGTAACAGTATTGTGTACTTATCACCATTTTCATTGTAAGTACCTATTTGTTTTGTTCCTTTTGTTGATTCTATTAATGATTTATGTTTTCTTTAACAAACTGAGTTTGTTTCAACTTGGCTATAATTAAGTAAGGCAATTTTATATAAGTTTGAAGTTAATTTTATATTCATGTTGTCTACTAACCAGTATTCATTGTGATTTATGATAACTATGATAAGCTTGTTTGGTAGTATTAGAGTATTAGGTACCTACTCATAGGAACCGTAACGTAAAGTGTTACCTCTCTTATTAAAAATAAAAGAACGATTTGTGTATATCGATGCATTTTTATTTCACGTTTGTACATAGAGAATTAATTATTCCATTACAATTATAATAAAATTAAAAATACAGCTAGTACTTACAAAGATAATACATAATATACAGTATACTTCATTTGAAATTATATTCATTATACCATTGAAATTGAAATAATATCCAAGACTGAATAATATTATATTAACCACAACAACTTATTGCCTAGGTACCAGCGCACACAGTTAACTTACGATTCGTAATCCTTATTTCAAGCAAATAAGGTCCACAGTCTGTCAAATAAATGTCAGAGTGTGGCCTCTAGGCCAAGGTATTAAATATGACGCCAGTAGCTTGGTATGTACAGTAATTGTGGAAGTGGTAATCGCTATTGGACGCTGGTGGACACTCGAAGCGGAGCGTTCGGCGGGGCGTGCAGCGTGGCATCGGGCTCACAAGTAATTTGAGCAGCGTGCACTAAGGCCGCTCCTATACGCTTGCATTTGTTTAACATGCACGCCGCACTCAGGCCTTACACTAACGCAGATGGCGCTGCATTCGTTAAAAAACAAAAAAGCAGCTACAGATATTTATTAGGCTGCAGTTGAATCCAAAAAAATGTGGGTTTTGCAAGTCTGCCAGAAGCTTGGTTGGTCCCCATGTAGCACGGCCGTAGCAGGGTCAGGGTAGCTTGCACTAAACCGTCTGTCAATGTCGCTGTATAAAATAGGTATTATGCAAAATGGCATTGTATGGGATGTTCTGTTTCATAGTTCGCTGTCTGCCGTCAATCGCGGCATATCGTGGTTGATCCAACTGGCCGTTATTGAAATTCATTTAAATACCTGACGACATTAGCCTTTTCGACGCCGTGTCAAACACAAAAGCCCGTCACGCTGACGCCACGTCACCGGAGTGTCAAAACTGAAATTGAACTTTATGCATATGCACGTAGGTCTATGTTGCTCTGTGGTCTGTGACCGATTAATCGGTCTTTGGCGTTAAACCTATGGTGCGGATATATCGGTCATTGGCGTCCAAAAGGTTAATTAGGCAACGCCCTTATGCTCTTCTCCGATTTACCAATTAGCCCAGCGGTCGGCAACCCGCGGCCCGTGAACCTGTCACTTGCGGCCCGCGAGCCTCCCTGGCTATTTTGTATGTAATATTGACAAACGACAATATCTGATAGTCATAAATACTAACAAAGTGCGGCCCGCGTCAACTTCGTTAACTACTATGTGGCCCTTGGCTGCTAAAAGGTTGCCGACCGCTGAACTAGCCGGTCATGCCACCTGTCATCCCGCAGTAAAGTCTGCTGCAACCATTCTGCAACGATTTTGAAAACACACGCAGTGCAAGTGTTATTTTAAACGTTGAACTTCTAGGAAATTATGACGTATAAATAACACACTGCGTGTGCTATCAAAACCATTGCAGACTTGATCTAACTAGATGCTTACAGATACAAAAAAAAAACTAGAATCAAAAAAGCTTCTATACTTAGTTGGTCAAACCAATTTGTTAGTAAGAACACTAAGAACCAGGAAAACTATACTGATCCTTTTCTTTTGGGTGCTAGTACTACTGTATGACAAAGATACTATGATTCTCTCTACGTTTGAAATGAGACAGTCCTTTGACTAACTATATTATAGTTGTCAATTCAATACATTTTTGCGACATTAGGCATTTTTAGGTTTTAGGCAGCTTACCCTTCCAGTTTGGAATCTAATATACCCTTGGAGGATACAACTAAACGGAGTAGCCATTAACAGGCTTTCCCCTCTGTCGAAAATAGGCGGCCATCAGTCATACACAATGTATGGACTGACGTTTATCTGACATGGCTATTTTTACGTTACGCATACATTTGACGTTCCCCTCCCCCGCAAAAATCGGCAGACTGTTTTGTACAGAAAATTACAGACATGGCGTCTCCGTTTGATTATATCCTCCAAGAATATACCAGGTATTAACTTTTGTATGCCAATAATATTATAAGTAAAGAATTTGATAGAATTAAATAATATACACAGGGACTTTGTACTTAATCTATTAATTTATTGTACAAAAAAGGGGTATTTCGATAGTAGTATACATACATACAAACATATTCAGTCAAATTAACTTGAATTGTTGCATAAATGCTAAGATACAGAGGATGCTATTTAGCACGCTATTCAGATCATAATAGTATTGTGAAAAGCTTGTGAACTGTTGCTTACTTAATATAATACAAAGAAAAATCTTAAAGGTGGTATTATTAGCTTTATGTTGTAACTCAGAATTTAAAACATTTCTTATTTAAATTGCTTGTTATGTTATCACTTGAACCATTTCACCTCTTCAAAAAACTTAATTTCCTTGTGATTGTTCATAAGAATGAAATATTAATTTACGGCTTGTTTCTGATGGATGCCTTCTTGTTCCTCCTTTTTCTTTTGTTTTTCTCTCATAAGTTCCGCATCCCTGTGAACAGAAAAACACAATTTTAAATGACATACATCCCACTCAAGCTTTTTAACAACTACCAGTGTAGAGGATGGTTTATAATACAAAGTTAAGCCGTCGTATGCCCGAGCACGGATCCGCGTATGGGGAGAATATTAGAAAAAAATAATCACGGCACACAAGAGGTTAATATACTTAAAAGAAATAATCATAAATATTCATTAACAATTATAATAATTTTATGTAGGTATTGGAAAGCTGTTTAGAAAGTAAACAGTACTTTATTTGCTTATTTTATTCCAATCCAAGAGACAAACCTGCCAACATTGAGAAAATGCATTAACTGCCTAGTATATTATAGTTGATAATAGAATAGGCTTATAAGTACTGCAATAAAGAAGGATTCATGAATTTGTATCCTTTAACCTTTTATATACCAAGCACACCTAATAGAAGAATAATGACCACTGCGCCATGGACAACTATAAAGTGTCATTCAATAGAACTTGCTAACTATAACACTGATTTAAACATTCACAATTTTTACACATTATTAAATTGTACAATGAGACTTAATCACGTATCTAAGTTTTAAGATTTACCTCCGACGTTTCGAGGACGGTGTTGTCCCCGTGGTCTCGGAAAAGACTATGTAAACAAACCGCCATACTAAAATTGACACTGAATGTCAATTTACTATTAGTAGCTTTTGTTTACATAGTTAGCAAGTTCTATTGAATGACACTGTAGGTGTTACGTGATAAAGTTACCTTCACACTTTAAAGTAAGGTTTAAGCCCTGTCTCCATATCGCGCGGCAAACCATCGAACATTGGCTCGCGCGGCAGCCGCGCGCAATGGATACCGGGCTGCCGTGCGAGCCAACTCGATGCGGCCCGGTATCCATTGCGCGCGGCTGCCGCGCGAGCCAATGTTCGATGGTTTGCCGCGCGATATGGAGACGGGGCTTTAGCTTGCTTGCGCCCGGGACCTATGCGTGTCAGTGACGTTTTTGTTTATAACATAAAGCGTTAAAATCATAGATTTGATTAGTTAAAAAAATAAGCTCACCTATGTTTCCTTTCAGATAAAGACATCCCTGTTTTATCATTAGCATTTTTCTTCTTGGCTAACTCCTGTTGCTTCTTCTGATTCTTAGCGCGAGCCAAATCTCTTTGATTTCCCCCTGCAAACAAATAAAATACCTTTACTTGCTGTTCCTTTTAGCTGTATTAATGTTTCTGCTTATCGTAACCTATCTGATTAGTCACAGAAATTTACTATGAATTTATTTGTCTAATCATTATACTGTCCATTATTCATAAGGTACATACGAAGTTCATGTATACAAACGCAGTACAACAACAAATTAATAATTTTCTAGTGACGAAGCCTTTCGTGTACCTTATTCAGACTAGATTATTCCATGAAATTAGATCATATGGAGAAAAATTGATATCTGTTGTAAGGCTTTCTGAAAAATGCTCAACAAGAAATGATTTATTTTCATTAACTTAAACAAATTTGGGCAATTACTTACGGGTCATCGTGGCTTGATTATATTAGTACCACAAGGTCGAAATCACGAAATTTGGTCTTCTCAGAAGTGGCACAAAGTCCGGACGATACGCTAGTCCGGCCGAAACCTAAGACAACGCACCGCCCAACCCTTATGCACAATGAAAGAAACTTTGAAAACAACTAAAAGATAACAGCTGGCTTCGAAATAAAAACCACCAACTAGCCACAAACAATAAAATGGGCGACAATGTGAAGAGGAAAATGGTGGTCAATCCAATGAAAGGAGTAGAGTATTGTTGCCATTACACAAAAACAAAACGCTAAACATGTCGCATCTGTAAGGCATGGGGTACATGAAGTCCGTGGTTTGGTAAAATCCGGACGTATGAAAAGTTTTAATTAATTCTCGTGCAGTGTGTTGCATATTATAGTGCGTCAAGCAAATCTTGTCAGTAGCAATGTACTGCAAATTAAAGTAGGGTAACACCATGTAACACTCAAAGAGCAGAATTGCGCTAAGAAAAGCAGCAATGTACATCGAACCAAAACGTGTTTATTTTTCCGCCCTTCATACGTCAGTTCGAGTGAATTATCATAACCTCAAATTTTAGTAATGTTTACCGTCAACGAGCATGATTGTACCATGAAGTTATAATGTTTTAGGTCCGTGGATTGTACATTGTAGGCACCTTAGCTTTGCTTGAGGTCATGCATAATCTTGGTATTTAATGGTGACAGTAGAAATTTCTCTTGAAATAGAAACGATTCAGAATGTAAACAATAAGATGATGGCTGTCATTCACGATCCACATTCCACAGATAACACACAGATGACACGCGATTTTGGAATTATTCAAACACAGTGTTGCTAACCCGTGATTTTTCAAATTTGCCGCCTTTTACTACTGACAAGATTTGGTTGATCCAGTTTTTTATATATTATATAATAAATAAATTAAAAAAAAATAGAAATGCCCTAAATTAAGCCCCCTCCAGACTACGTGCGCCATACGTGCGCCTTTTTTTACTGGCATGTTTTGCTAGATCAGCTATACTTAGAGCCCCCTCCAAAACAGGCGTGAAATTCAAATTTTCTATGGGACGATAACCCTACGCGCCTACATTTTTCAAATTTGCCGCCATTTTCTACTTACAAGATCTGCTTGATCATCTTATAATATCACGTAAGATATATTATTATAGTCCTAATGTTTAATTTACAGTCCATAATCATTAAATTCATGTATCAACCTTTTATATTATCTCAGATTCTTAAGTAGATTTTGGACATGCGCCGGATCGATTTCAAAGGTAGTGAATCAAAACAAAGAACTTGCTTTGCGATGCGATCTGTCAAAATGTCGGTCAACGCTCAAGTACATTTGACCAAAAATGAAAACATTAAAATGAACGATAAAACTCTTAAACCCCTATTTTCCAAGCAAGCGGAGTGTTCATATGTGTCTTGTTATTGGTATGAAATATATTTTTCTGGAGTATTTTGATTAATTTGGGATGTTTGTGTGGTGGTATATTTTATTGTTGTTGCAGCGAAGAAAATGTATGGAAATTGTGTCAGGATGTATCACTAAGAATACCGGAGGAGTTGGATCGGTGCTTCGTGGTATTTATATCTAACCCTTGCCGCACGGTGCCTCTCTGGAGACAAAGGGCTGGGCGCGAGGAAGATCGTCTAGTCATATGGGTGTGTACAATTATTTGTGTCACGATTACTTTAAGTTATGCGTCGTCAGGAGGTGCGCCAAATAAATCTAAATGCCAAAGCCTCGCATTTTTGGTAATTTTTGTAATTTTACTTTTATCTTGAACTAGTTTTGGTTGTTTTACAGGACTATCATGTGATATTCTTGTACTCTTGGGACTGCAAGACTTGCCTTGTCTACGATCTGGACTCTGAGTTGCCTTTTCCAACATTCTTCCATAAATATGTCACTGAGACATTTCGTACTGATCAGGTGTTAAAATCAGACTTTCACAGGTAAGCAATAAACACCTAAACACAACTGGCGGCCTAGCCAAGATGACAATCATTCACATAGAAACGGATAGTAATATGGAAGAGTGATAGAGATAGCATTTAATTTTGTTTTGTTTTCTGCAAACAATTGTCATCTTGGATAGGCCCATGTACTTATTGACTGAAATCGTAAACTTCTTATCATCCACAAAAAGGATTAGGACTTGGCCAATAATATGATATTAGGTATTACAGCATGATGGTGTTTTATTTTTTTTTTTATTTCCATTCAGATTCTTTCGTGTTGTACCTGCAAAACAATTTCTGCAACATTTTGCATCTGATCGTCGTCACATGAAGAGACCTGATGGTTCATGGATTAAGCCCCCACCTCCATATCCGGCCATCTGCACCTCAGGTAAACATTATTAAGAATGTATATTGTTTATGGTAATACTTATCTCACAACTTAGATTGACTGTCAGTTCTAGACAACAATAAATATAGTGGCTGTACTTTTGTATCAAATTTTATGCAAATCAAAATCAGCTCTTAAATCACTAAAATGGTAAATAATGTCTTGTAAGAAAACTACAGTATTTGAGACAATTTTATTTTTCTGATAAAAGTGCAATAGTTAATTATTGTATGAATTTTTACTTATTGATTTAAGTATATGGTAATTTACTTTTAAATGTCTTAGTGTGGTTCCATAGTTATTCATTTCCTTTTACAGTGAAACCTGGATAATTGCAATCTCAAGGGACCGGCAATTTTTTGTCAATTAACCAGGTTTTTCAATTAAGCAGGTTGTGCCAATTAACGAGGTTCAAAAAATCGTTGTGTCAATTATAGAGGTTCTCATTAATAGAGGTTGTGTTCTGACAAATTGCTTTTATGGAGGTGCAAATAACAATTAAAAAAGATTTACAAGCTTACATTCTGGGTTTGTGGACTATACATATATTATGTAACTTGCACTTTTACCTTGGAGGATACAACTAAACAGAGTAGCCATTAACAAGCTTTCCCCTCTGTCGAAAATAGGCGGCCAACGGTCATACACAATGTATGGACTGACGTTTATCTGACATGGCTATTTTTACGTTACGCATACATTTGACGTTCCCCTCCCGCGCAAAAATCGGCAGACTGTTTTGTACAGAAAATTACAGACAAGGCGTCTCCGTTTGATTATATCCTCTAAGACTTTTACACTACATTAATTACTACTTTATTTTCTTATAGTCATTTGGGTTTAAAAAAAAATCCCTTGAATTGTATAAGAAAGTTTAATTGGAATGTAAAAAGCATACTATGTTTTTGATTTAATCAAAACTATTTCACCTACTACACTCTGTAATCGATAGCCAATAAATAAATTGACGTCCGGATGAAGATTTAAAATAAAATTGTCATTGCTATTAAAATATTGTTTCTGCTCCCTACAAGTCTATATTCTTTCAATTACAGAAGTAATAAGTAAGACTTGAGATGAGCTAATTAATGAGAAGAGCTAAAATAACGGTTTTTTTAGCACAGTGTCAATTATAGAGGTCTTAGTTGCAATGTGGTCAATTACAGAGGGAAAATTCCGAAAAGCAATTAAATCTAAATTGCAATTATAGAGGTTCCAAAATTTCAATTATAGAGGCCTTTTGGTCTCAAGGGACCGGGACCGGACCTTTGGTTGCAATTATTGAGGTTTTGCATTTATCCAGGTGTCAATTAACCAGGTTTCACTGTATATTTGTTAATTGAAGTTAAACTTTTTACTCTTTCAGTGGCAACAAACAACCTAGATGAGTACATCAACATGGATATTGGATCAGGATTGGGCCAAGTTTTGAGTCTGACAGAATTTGTGCAACGGTTTTATAAAATAGAGAAGTAGTACAAACGAGAACCAGTTGTGGTGCGTGCCTGCCTGAGAAAATCAGTAGTTAAATGCAAAATATTATCATATACGTTTTGAATGTAACTATGAAGGTTGTAAGGAAAAAATACAACTCGGGCAGACAACACCATTAGATAGTCAAATGGCGCATTTGTTAATTTAAAATTTTCCATGGCAGCGATCATGGTTTTAGTTGATTATGTTATAGTAATCTTTGTTAATTATTTTGTTGTTCCTGTGATTATTTAATTATTACTTTAAATCTATAATTACCTAAAGTCAATCTATAGCTTATAAATAAATATACAGAGCACAGTGAATTTCCATTTTGCCCACCTATTACACAAAGATGTGTCTTGCACAAGAAAACTATGAATAACCACTCATTTTAAAGCCACTTAACTTATTGGTCAATGTACTATGTTAGTTTATCTTTGTTCAAACCTTTTATTTAAGGAAGTTTTAGTTCATTTAATATAAAATTAGGAGGCTGAACCAGTTGGCCTCGGCTGGGCGGTGCTGGAGGAGGCCGGGCTGGACTGCGAAAAAAAGGATACCATAATCATCATCAATATAAAATTAGTGTGTAAAATACATAGGATTGTTGACCAATAAATTATTCTCTAATTATTGAATAGTAAAGTATGTATTCAACTTTAACTTATTTCTATTCCTTCGAAGATAAGCTGATGCCTGTATTTAGATAGAACAATTCTAAATTAACGTAGTAGTTTTACAGAGATGCTAGTGCTTTACATCTCAATTTTATAAAAGCATGTAAGTAAAGTAAGGGAAACCTGTGCTAACATTGGTCAGCCCTCCAAATTTCATGACTACACAGTAACTTTGGTGAGGTGCGTTGGGATAAAATTGAAGGGTTTTTTGGAGGGGTAATATTGAAAGGTTTTGCATGAGGGGTAAGATAAAAAGCCCTTCGTTATATGGGCGACTTTTTATCTTACCCCTTACGAAAAAACACTTTCAATCTTACCTCAACACACTCGGCTGATATTAGAAAGGCGGCTGATGTTAGGGCATGTTAGCCTAAAGCCCCGTGTCCATATCGCGCGGCAAACTATCGAACATTGGCTCGTGCGGCAGCCGCGCGAGCCAATGTTCGATAGCTTGCCGCGCGATATGGAGACGGGGCTTACAATATAATTATTAATATTAATATATACCATATGTATGCCTGTAAAGTTAATTGGTCTTCTGTTTCGTTGAATTATGAAGAGTATATTTTATCTCTACCTCTTGTTCCCTTTTTGACTGAAGAAGTAATCCTTATTTACGGATTGTACGTTACCTTGAGTGATAAATTAAAGTTTAAGTAATTTATTATATGTAGTAGCGTTAACGGTCACGAAGTAGCTTTTGTATGTTGTTAAATCTATTGAATAATTTTTGTATTAACTTTTATACACTCTTTTTATCCTGCCCTAGCACCCTTAGCAGTTAATAAGAGAAAAATCTCAAACATTACATAGTGTAAGTTGAAAGTGAAACTGCTTATTGTTGAAAATATTTGCATAAGGATAAGTGTTGTGTTATGTTACATACTTACATTTGTCTATTTTATTAACACATATGTAATATATGTTAAAGCTTCGTGCGTAATGTCATTGAAATCAGACATTGTAATTTGTAATTCTTGCACGTCGCATGTGATTGTATTCCCTTGCTCATAAACTTTCGTCCTTTTAACCAAATAATTAATAAAAACTTCGATCTGCCTGCCATTGATCAATTCTAAACTTTGAGTCCATAGGGCAGGAGATATAGGTATAGTAGGTATATAAAATACTTTATGATACATATTATTATATCTAAATAACCCTTTTCAACTTGGGCACACGAAAATTCCCTTCATACTTGCTATATTACACTTGATAAAATCTTAAGATATGCCTGTTAAATAGTCACCCTTGTTCTGATGTGAGATTGAGAATGATACAAATAGAGTTCTTTTCATTGACGTATATCTCAAGACGGGCCTTACGGGCACTAAGAATGGCGCTAGTTCAGTGGTGTGCCTCACGAATTCGAGACGATCGTGCAGTCTAACGAAACTAGTTGCGACCAGTCGCGCGCGTGATATGAACTCATAAACCAATCGCGTTGTAGCGGTGGCACACCGCTGTACTGGCCCCATTCTTATTGTCCATGACTACCCATAAGGCCCGTCCTGAGATATACGTCAATGGTTCTTTTACATAACAACTTGTAACTTTTAGAGCACTCTTACCTTGGCTAATTTAGCTAAGCTTTAGTAAGTATAAAGTCATACGGTGTAAGAGAAACATAGTTTATTTTGCTTGAAGCAAGACAGTTTGAGGGGTTTTACGGATACCTAGTTGTTTTTGATCAGAAACGATTTAAAAATCTATGCATGTTTTAAACCAGATTCAGAATCGATAAACAACCATTAAGTATGAGATTGTTGAAATTTCAAGTGTTGACAAGTGGTTATGCCATGGACCTTAGATTTGAGAGAAGTGGATATTTTCGCAAAAGCCCCTCGGTAACTTCCAGTATAATAGTAATATATATAAAGTTAGTTAAGAGTAAAAACTATAGCACAAGTCTTTAATTATTGGATTTTTAACATAATTAGATTTTGCATTTATTTAAAATATTTCTGCAGGGTTAAATATCTGTGTTCAGATTTTACTAGTTTAAGTATATTAGGTATTGGTCTTTTTATTGGATGTGTTTCGATTGTTGTTTCTACAATATTTTTGACGCTGGATATGCTTTTGTGGCTTATTTGTATAAAAAATGTAGGTACTCAATTTTATTACATTTACTGATCTTAACATCTATTAATCTAGTCATAATTCCTCTTCTCTACTTTTAAGAATGTATTGTTAACACTTAAATAAGCACCTATATAATGAAGGCGTAGCTGGTTTAATAGTTGGGACCAATCTGACGACTGTGGTGGAACCCGTTGTGTAGAGAATCCAGTGCCGGGGGGTGTAACGTCCCACTGGTTACGCCTTTGACCTATACATGCTAAGAAACCAGTATATTGTAAAGACTGTTTACCTCCGTACAACGTTGCGTTTCTTTGTAAAGATTTGTAGATGTCGCCACTATAACGAGGCTACACAGTTTAAAAAATTGAGCACCTTGACCCCTAAAGCACAAAAGCATATGGTATTATTTAAACGACGTCTGGTTTTTCAATTTTATCATCCACGACGAATGAGGACCAAAATAAGGACCTACCTACTCATCCATTTAAATCTGACATAAAATATAAGTAGGTAAAGTGATTTCAAAGCGAATGTTACTTTCATAATTCATAAACTTATTTGTTTTTTTTCTTTTATTAAGTGGGTTGGGATTAGATTTACCTAATGTTTTTTTCATGAGGGGTAAGTTAAAAAACCGCCCGTATAACGAAGGATTACGGGCGGCTTTTTGTCTCACCCCTCATGAAAAAACCTTTCAATCTTACCCCTTTCTATAAATCAATTATATCAATCACGATACGTTGATTGGCTTTCTTTCAGTTTCACTTTATTTCAATTCGAAGAAACGCAAAATTGTATGAAAGTTGACAGTCTTTAATATTAACTTGTTTCTACATTAACCCGCAATTATTATTGTTATGAATTCAATCGATACCTTCCTTCTACGCCTTTAAATTTTATCTATTGACTGACTGAGTGATAAATGTGCTTGTGCTTTTAATGTAACAAGTTACATGTTTTTATTTTAAGATTGCAAAAAATAAAACACCACACGCTGATTTTCGTGGTTTTATTTACACAAAATTGGCTACTACTACTACGTAGGTAGGTATAGGTACAATATACAACAAGTAAATATAGGTAACAAAGAATAACTACATTTTACAATTGCACTAACAATAATTACCCACCAATTATAATTTATTGGCAGTTTTGCTATATATTAACTTAATTTCAACATACATTTCAGACCTCTAGAGTTTGTGCAATTCTCACTTTCATGTAAAACAGTTCAGGTACTATGAGTACAGAGGGCCCACCACGAAAATTTAATTTTCATTAATCTCTATAACCCTTGCATAGGTATTCGAGAGACGAACGGACGAAAGAAATGGTTCGCGGTAGGTCATTATTCATTGCCGCACGAGAACTCGGAATCTAACTTCTCGCATCGAAAGATGGTCCCTATGACAGTTCATTTTTATATGCAGTAGCTGTCACGTAAAATATTTGTAGATTTTTAGAGCGGTTTCGCACTACGTCCGATCCGAACTCGTGAAAATATGGTCCCAAGTAGCCGTAGAACTATTTCTATGGTAATTTACGCACTAGATCCGATCTCCGTCATCCGATTTGGGAAATAAATCAGACGGATCTAGTGCGTAAATTACCATAGAAATAGCTCTACGGCTACTTCGAACCATATTTTCACGGATTCGGATCGGACGTAGTGCGAAACCGCTCTTATTGGAAGTTTATTATTAACATTAAATTATTGAGAAATATAACATTCAAGTAATTAAAGTCCGGTAAAAGATCCATCCGGACCGCCGACCCGACCGGCGGGTCTTCATTTCGGTTCCTCGGAGCTCGCGTGCGGACTCTAGGTACTATTACTTTGCCCATAGGCAAAAGAGTGGTGAGTACATAACATTAATTACTTAACCTTTTTGACGCCAATGACCGATATATCCGCACCGTAGGTTCAACGCCAAAGACCGATCGGTCACAGACCACAGAGCAACATCGACCTACGTGCATATACATAAAGTTCAACTTCAGTTTTGACACTTCGATGGCGTCCGAGTGACAGCTTTTGTGTTTGACACGGCGTGGAAAAGGTTAATCAACAAAACTATTGCACTACTTTATTAAATTATACAACGGTACAATTATTATTTTATTTATATTAATAATGTGTAAAAATCGTGGAAGTTTAAATCAGTGTATTGCACTACTTGGTAAGGATCTCGGCACCGTCCTCCGTGACTAGAACTGTGTGTTCCGCTTGAGCGCTCCTAGACCCGTCTTCTGTGACCACCGTCCAACCGTCGGGCAGCATCAGAGTGTGCTTGCTGCCGTGCGACAACACGGGCTCGATGGTGAAGGTCATACCTGGCCTCATCCGGCCTGGGTAGCGGTTCACTGAAATTAGAGAAAAATTATATCCTCAGCAACTATAGCTGGTCAAGCAAATCTTGTCAGTAAAAAAAGGCGCGAAATTCAAATTTTCTATGGGACGATATCCCTTCGCGCCTACATTTTTCAAATTGGCCGCCTTTTTCTACTGACAAGATCTGCTTGACCATCTATATTATTCTATATTACCGTTTAGGTGGGCTATATAATGTCAAAGGTCCCTGGAAGCACTTGAAGTGATCAACATTTTGTTGACTTTAATCGTCATAGGTATTTATTTTCAAACACTTGGTGGTCCCGGGCCTGATGGGCTAAATACTTTTTTTTCCGAGTGGTCCCTTATTATTACTAAACGGGCAAACTGTTAATATGTCATACGACTGTCATCACTATTTCCTTGCAATTAAGTTGAATTTCTCATGGCAAGTGGCCGACAATAGCCTGAGTGACAAATGTGAAGATATATACGTGATGCGATATCAATGTTTTAGATTTAGTAATCACATTTGTGATGATTGCGTACCTACGTGAAAAAACAAAGATAAAGCACGTCCACCTCTTCCTTTTAGTCAAATGTCAGAAACAGACGAAAGAGTTATCTTATCGTAATCGCGCGATACACGTGTTGTTGCACAAACCAAGTAAGGGATGTGAGATGTGAACATGTTCTGTAATAACATTTTGCAGTGGCAAGCAGAACGGATGGTTAGGGCGTCCGCTAGCTGGCGTGGTTGTACGGAGCGGGTTAGCAAAAAATCGTATGAGCAACGCTAACTACTCTGGCGCAGACGCGTGCGGCAGATTACCCTACAATGGCACCGCGTGCGTGCCCCTGCCCCCGCTCGGTGCACTCGCGCGCCAGCTATGGGCGGCCCTTATGACAACAGTAGACGGTAGTAAAAACCGGCCAAGTGCGAGTCGGACTCGCGCACGGAGGGTTCCGCACCATCAACAAAAAATAGAGCAACAAGCAAAAAAACGGTCACCCATCCAAGTACTGACCCCGCCCGACGTTGCTTAACTTTGGTCAAAAATCACGTTTGTTGTATGGGAGCCCCACTTAAATCTTTATTTTATTCTGTTTTTAGTATTTGTTGTTATAGCGGCAACAGAAATACATCATCTGTGAAAATTTCAACTGTCTAGCTATCACGGTTCGTGAGATACAGCCTGGTGACAGACGGACGGACGGACGGACAGCGGAGTCTTAGTAATAGGGTCCCGTTTTTACCCTTTGGATACGGAACCCTAAAAAGGATCTAGATCTATCCCACAAAAATAGTCATAAAGAGATGTAAAATCGTTATGTTTGACAGCTGAACTAGATGGCGTTATTCGGCGCCATACGTTTTGTGGCAACTGAAGAAACTTAAGTCCAAATTATACTTACATGTGTGGTAAATGTCTGGGGGGCCATGGAAATATTGGCCAATACCGTGGCCTATGAAAGCAGGCAACACGGTTAGCCCATTTCTTTTCGAATGTCTAAATATCGAAGCTCCTATTTCGCTAAATGGTACCTCTGGACCACACGTTTTGATTGCCTGTAAAGTAAAATGAAATCGTCTTTATAAATTATTTTCATTCATATTTAAGTACGTGTTCTAGTAGAAGGAGTTAGTCATTAACGCTACATACAAGGTTATACAGAGCGCGAGATTATTGCGAGATTCCGTTTTAGCAAACACGCTATAGGAGTTTAGGAGTCAAATATATATCAATCCTTTACCGCATACGAAAGCCACTTATGACCGATATGATATTCAACTCTATTGACAGGTATTAAAGTTCAAATTTAAACAAATACATTTTATTACATGCAGTAAGGGGTTAATTCTTGCTATTAATTTTGCAGCTAACGTAGATGGCGCTTTACAGCTCCTTACATTATCGGTTGTCAATCCAGTTCAGCCATTCTTTGATTGTCAATCCTGTTACAACAGTTGATATTTACCGCCTTGGAGCATGGAATTGGCGTATGAATGACAGTTTTGTATGTGATGAAAAGACTAGGGGTACCTACTAGCTATCAGTGGCGGCGCGTCCATAAAAGCTGAATCCCACCGGCTTGCCTGTTTTTGGACGTTTGAGTTGTAAAGGAAATATGTACCTAAGCCAAATTAGGCTTGCCTATGAATATGTTTGACGCGCCGCCACTGCTATACAACTATTACCTATTGGTATATGTGACACCGTAAGATTGTGAACCCGTTAGTTTATAATCTAACGTAGGTTAGGTTAGGTTAGATTATAATCTCCCTACCGTCAGTTTATAATGTAACTAGCGAGATTATAATATGACGAGTGTTTACAATTTTACGGTGTCATATACACTTACAACATTGAGAATATACAACTTACAATATAGAGGCACTCTTCCGTAACACTGATAAGTTCTAATCCTCGATCATCAACTTTTCCAACAGGAAAGGTCTTAGAACAGTCTCCGTGGAACCCTTTGAAGAAAACCTAGGAAAAAATAATTCATAAGGAGAGTTTGGTGCGATTTCGTTATGACGTGTGATACGCCATTACCCGTCTCGCTTACACAAATAATAGACAGAATGGGATCGATAAGTCGCGTGGTAAATTTAGTAAGTTCTATTAAATGTATAATGTCGTCCAATCACGCTATTATGAATATCATGATATCAGGTGAATGTGCATTTTAAGTAAATACACATAAGGCTGTTTTTCAATCAACTGCTCCAGGCAGATATGAATCATTATGGTAATTTGAATTATTCACAGTGGTCAGTATTTTTCATGTACTCACGAGCGCTTTTTTAACGCGTGTTGAAAAAGCGTGATAATGAGGCCTAAATGTTTGCTTTGCTTGAATCGGTTTAAATAATAAATAACACATTCCACATTCCAGTTGAAATAGTTGAAAACTCTTGTATGGTAAACTATATTGAGTTAAATTCCTATTATTCCTACACAAACACCTTAGTTCGCTATTATCTTGATTAGGATAACTGTAGAAACTACAACGAAATTCATTTCATTGTATACCTAATTCTATTGCAATAGAGTATGCAATTGAATAAACTTGCGCTAACCATCACCGAGACCCCAATATAATTTAATTGAGATCATACTCACTATTATCTTGGTTAGGATAACTGTAGAAACTACAACGAAAGTCATTTCATTGTATACCTAATTCTATTGCAATAGAGTATACAATTGAATAAACTTGTGCTAACCGTCACCAAGCCCCCAATATAATTGAGATCATACTCACTATTATCTTGGATAGGATAACTGTAGAAACTACAACGAAAGTCATTTCATTGTATACCTAATCCTATTGCGATAGAGTATACAATTGAATAAACTTGTGCTAACCGTCACCGAGACCCCAATGTAATTTAATTGAGATCACAGAACATATTAAAGAGGTTAGAACGGCTATCGCGCGCAGTTAGTATCGGAACCGGTGTCGCCGCTCGTTCCTCTCCACATTTACTAACACTCGCGCAACGGTAGTAAAAACTTGTGTGCGTGGTGAATGGATACGCCTCCTTTAGACAGATTTGATGTCTGGCTTCTTAATCTGAACGTTATTGTGGCGCAAAAGGCATGTTTACGTTTTTCGGTCAGCGCGGGCGAGTACTAGCACTACTAGCGTTTGCTCATAACCGGCGGCGACACGTACCCTGCTCGCATCGCCATTCTACTTGTTCTGTGATTGAGATCATACTCACTGTTATATCAACATTGATAATGTCACCATCCTGTAGCGGCCTCAGGTCGGGTATGCCATGCACTGCTACATTGTTCACAGAGGTGCACACGCTTTTTGGGAAGCCTTTATAATGCAATGGGGACGGGTAAGCCCCTGCTTCCACTGTTAACTTGTGTACCAGTCCATCTATTTCATCTGTAGTAATTCCTGGCTGAAAGTTTAGTGTCAATTTAGTTAACGTGGCCAGCGTGAGCCACGCGCTACAGCGTGAGCCACGTGCTACATTCGTAGCCGATAACGTGGGTTTTCCGCTTTGTAGCGAAAAGCGCCTAAGAAATGTCGCTGGAAGTCAATGTGTTGATGCTTTAAAAATATAGAACATTCAGAACTGAGCATGTCTTGTGAACATTGTATAGTAACATTTTTGTTATAGGTACATAATACATAGAGGAAAAATAATGATTACACTACAAGTTAAAAAAAAAGTTTGTATGCAGTGACGGGACATTAGACAAGCTGAATCTAGATTCAGCTCAAGCAAAATCCTTAGCTGTACAATACTCTTTGAATGCGTTTTTAAATGCTGAAAATAAAGTGGAGCGTTAGCCCACCAGTTAGGCCCTAACGGGAGTGGTCCCATGGAATGGAATAGTGGCTTTTTATGAATAGGTAAAAATATTGAAGAAAGCCCCTATCTTGTACATAGTAGTATTTTATAGACTTTTTAATTTGAAATTACAAATATTGCTGACATTCTTTGTTCCTAAGATAAGGAGTTAGTTTTCCATTCTACTTATAATTTAATTTTCAGTGATTTAAACCACATGCATAGGCTTTCCTTAAGTTTTTTCCCTTTTCACTTTAAAACAGTACTCAAGTGATTTTAATTTTACACTGACATAGATATTCTTCTGAACATGAGCTAATATATTAGCAGCGAGCTTGCAACTTCTTCTCATTCCTCGTAGCTGATTGACGTCTTTAACTTCCGCTTTGTCTGGCAGCACCATTGGCTGTTTCTGTAACACATACTCCGGCTTCTCAATGTGGTCTGGAACTGTTCTGCTCGGAGTTGTCTCAACAGGATACACCTTTTCATATACTCCGAATCTTAATCTGAAATTGTTTATGGTAAGGTTATTTTAACAATCATAAGTAATCATATAACATTGTATTGGACACGCTTTGAGACAAAATTAGGCATAGTTCTAATGTTCATAAACTACCTAGATGTAAGATTTATTTGCAATGCCCTAACAGGGTGCCATCTGTTCTCACAACCTTTTACTGTAACAACTATAATGTACCATGGTTTCGCAATAAAGAATTCTATTCTATTCAAGAGAATACATAGCTCTAAATGGGTCTAAATCGTGCAGAGTGGAGAGCCTTGGTGCACAAAATAATGACCTTAGGTGGTCACAATCCTCAGTCACGAGGATATGAGAAAGACAAACAAATGGATGTAGATTTTTATAGAATAATTGTATGTATTATTATTTTTTTATTTACATATAAGTATTGTGTGATCGGATTTGAGTAGTCTAAGAATTAGGAGTAATTTAAATGTAAAAGGTTAATAAGTTATGAACTTATGAAACATAATGATAAATTGATAATAAAAGGAACATAATTATACAAAATATCACAAAACATAAACTTGCAAACAAAACAGTGCTACAAGTCGAATTAATTGTTAGTCAATATACTTACAAAAGCTGCTTTTGGAGTCTTGGATTAAGTGCTTTGGGTACTCGCATTATTGTGTTGTGGCGGTTTTGGACCCCACTTCTTTATCTTATTTTTCTAAACTAATACTAATAAAACAAGCTTTTCTACAGAATAAAAAGCTGTTTAAGGTCCAACCTAAATCAAACAGAATGTGCAATGAAATCCTTTCCCTAACTTAGCGAGGGATTAATTACGCCACTTCAAAATTGCTTACACATTGATCTTCCAGAATTGGCTCAGAGAACCAATAATTTTTCGGGGTAGTTCCATGCTTATACTTTCAAATATATATGCAAAATAAGTGTGACTTTTATTCATAAAGATGTTTACAAAATTCAATTATGCAATTCAAATCTAGTTCCCTTTTCGTGACACTTCTGTGACAACTTGACAAGCACCGCCGATCGATCAGCTGTTATACAATTCGAGACATTTTTAAAAACTTCAGAATGCTGTAGACATTTTCTAAAACAATATCAGAAAATGTACATACAGCTTTATAGGGCTAAGATGGCAATAATAAAAGCCACAACACACTTCCGCACCGCACCAAGGTCGCGTGCGGTGCGGTAGTGTGTTTTAACTTAAAAGCTATGTTAAAGGTATAACAGACGGGCGTACCGTACCGGACTGCGACCTTGGTCCGGTTCGAGGTCTGATCGTATAGAAAATGGTTCGCCGTATGTCCGTTAAGGATGCAACTATAAGTGAGAGCGAGAAAGAGATATGCTGATCGGTTCAAGGTCGCGGTCCGGTTCGCTTGTCTAATAGCTATAATAGTGACTATTGTACCGGACCGCGAACTTGAGCGTCGCACCCATAAGTGAGAGCGAGAAAGAGATATATGTTTCTCGCTCTCACTTATGGGTGCGACGCTCCAAGGTCGCGGTCCGGTCTGATAGTCTGTTACTAGCTTAAAAGTGGTAAGACATATTATACTTTATCTTATCTGTCATTATCTGTGCCGGCATCGGCAAAAGCAAAATATTTCATTGATTTATAATTGTTTGTAATAATTTTAACATACCTACGTGTTGTTGTTAGCTTCTCATACATCAATTGTGCAGAAGAAATCTTTACTATGTCTCAAAGTACGTATAACATTTGATTTCTTCCCCTGGGTCGTGGAATTTATTAAGTAAAAGAATTCAGGTTTCTTCTTATTTTAGACTCTGAAAAACCATCCAACAATCAAGATGTGGATCCAACGGGTCCTGCGGTGCGAAAAGGAGTCCTTATATCCTTTAGAACGGGTAAAACAATGGAAATACCAGAAAAAGACATTGTGAGTAAACCTTGTAAACATAACCTTTCGTCCAATAAAAGATTATTACAAAACTCTTAATTTTTTAAAATTAGTACTTGATATGGGTTATTTTTCTTTAGCTTGGAAGATGCAGATTTGTTGGTGAATTTGAGAAAATAAACCGCATTGGAGAGGGTACCTATGGTATTGTATGTAAGTATGAAATCGGATTTCTTTTTCTCAGCATAGTGTAAATGCCTTCCCAGATCATACCATTTTTTTTTAAATTTCAGACAGAGCAAAAGAGAAAGCAAATGGTAATATTGTGGCTCTCAAGAAAGTGAGGATGGAAGTGGAGAAAGATGGACTGCCACTCAGTGGTCTCCGTGAGATTCAGGTGCTAATGGCATGCAGGCATGAGAACATAGTGCAGCTCAAGGAAGTACTGGTGGGGCGGTCACTAGAGAGGTAAAAGAAAAAACTATATAAATAGGCTACCAAGCTGAGGCACTTAGTCGCTTTTGCGATTAACTATGGTTGAAGGCTTGGCAACAAGCAAATGATTTGCGTCATGTTAATTAATGTTTGTGTTTGATTAGGATCCTGACCATATTTTACATTTATCTTTTGGCACTTTGTTTGGGAATGATTTTTCTGCTCTATATGGCAAAACTGAAGTTGCTGAGTAACACTGTATGTGGCTTGTACCTACATATCGGCCACCACCAAAAACTGATGGACTGATGAATCTTAGGTAGCCCACGAGGGCAGGCTGAAATATTTGCAGCCTAAGCTAGAAAAAAAAGAAAATTTAAAAATAACTGCTACTTTTTTCCCAGCCTCTTTGGCAGTTTAAATATTGCCGCCATTACTTACGATTATAAACGATTAATAATTAACATTTACTTTAATTCTCTCTTTTTTTTTCTATGGCTGCGAACTTTTGGTATTGTCTTGGGTCGTCCCATTCGTTTTTCGTCAAGTTCTTAAATTAATCTTATTCTGCTTTCGTCACCCATTCTACATTCGTGACAATCGTCGGTGGCTCAGGCGCGGATCCAGCCCTCAAAAAAGGTTGTGGTCACAGCAACCCAAAAATCTTAAAGTACGAGTCAGAGTATTAGGTGTCGAACTCGCTCATGAACAATCATGACTCTTGAACGACCATCCCGATCTCAATAGACCGTGATGACGTCATAAGTCTATTAGGGGGGTACCTAATGATTCTCCGAGCAATTTTGCGCAGATTATCGATTCAGAGAGTTTCGGCGAACATCTAACTTTTAGACGACATTTTCTAGTTTTGGTTTACATACAGTTCAATTCGCTTTTGTGTTGAACAATTATTGTAAGAATTTCATTTGGCAGAGTAATCTTTTTTTAATTAAAGTAAGATTTTTTGCCGTTTCTTGCGTAATGTTACGGAACCCTTCGTGCGCGAATGCGACTCGCACTTGACCGGTTTTTTTTTAAAGATTTCGTTAAGTAGATAGTCTAGTCGAGAAGTTCAGGGTGGTGGAAAGTAGATATACTTGTGATGGCTCATTGAATTCGGGATAATGTCTAAAAATTTCTAACAGTAGTAACATGAATTAAATAAATAAATATTAATGGACATTTTTACACAAATTGGCTAAGCCCCACGGTAAGCTCAAGAAGGCTTGTGTTGTGGGTACTCAGACAACGATAGATATAATATACAAATACTTAAATACATAGAAAACAACCATGACTCAGGAACAAATATCTGTGCTCATCACACAAATAAATGCCCTTACTGGGATTCGAACCCAGGACCGCGGCTTCACAGGCAGGGTCTCTACCCACTAGGCCAGACCGGTCGTCAAAATGACATGGTTAAAATACACCATAAACCATGCATTATTTTTTTCCAAATTTTTAAATGAATATTTAATACCTTTAATAGTAGATTGTTAACCAAGGGATGAAAGGCACTCATACCTCCCGAGGTAGTTTGGCGCTTGAACGTAGTGAGAGCGCCAATAGTCCGAGGCTGAAATGATGCCTTTCATCCGAGTTAAACACTCTACTTTTCATTTCGAATACGAAGAAAGTAAAATGTACGTGTTTTTTTTAAACATGAGAAAGTACAATTTTTTATAGTAAATCTTGAGGGTACTTTCAATTAACATTTAGGCAAAAGTATCAATATTTATGGAATGGGGAGTTAAATATCAGAATGACAATTTTATAACAAATCCATTTAAACCCAATTTTCAATTGGTTATCGTAAAAAATATATAGTCGTACTTGGAACGTAAAATGCTCTAGTGCAGAAACGTATCATTTTCTGCACACCTTTTAGAACAACAATGACCTTCTTTCAGAGCATGAGAAATGAAAAAACATATTACCCTTTCATGCCGCGTGCGCATCCTGAAAATGACGCGCGGAGGGCTATTTTTAGTGTTAAATGAAAACTATAATAGTAGTTTATGCAACAGTGATATAATAAGGGTTCTTAAAATTCAAGGGTCGAAGTTACAAAACGAGACGTAGTCGAGTTTTGTAAAAAAAGACCCGAGAATTTTAAGAACCAATTATGAGCTGTTGCATACATTACTTTTTCTATGACAGCTGCAGCAAAAAAAAAAAAAAAAAAAAAAAAAAAAAAAAAAAAAAAAAAAAAAGTTATTATTAAAAAAAAGAGTTATTATTAAAAAAAAAAGAGTTATTATTTAAAAAAAATTGAGTTATTATTAAAAAAAAAAAAGAGTTATTATTGTAAATGAAAACATACCTCTTTCAATCAAGATGATCGGAACTTGTATCTTTAAAAAAAATAAAGCAGTTGTTTTATACTCATAAGATGACTGCTAGCAGTCATCTTATGAGCCTATAGACAAAGCATTCAAATGACATTGCTTTAGATATCACTGTCAGTCATTTAATTGACACATTTAAGTGCTGGAGTAGAAAAAGAGTATAAAGAGTACCTAACCTAGAGCTAGAATTTTTTAATGGGGATTTCCTCCTCTTTTGGAATATTTTGTCTTCATATCTTAAATTAGTTTATGAGCATGTACTGGCCAAAAATAAAATACCATATGTATTTTTTCATGTTTATAATTATAACTTTAGCAATTTTTGATGTGCGCTACGAATACATTTTCTAGACATTATTCCGAATCGAATCAGGTATCACACCTATCACTATCACACGTATTATTGGGTGCAGTATCTATATTTTTCATCATTTTGAGCTTGTAGACTAGACTACTAAAAGTACTAAAGTTACAGGTAAATTAGTGATTTAGCAATTGCGTTACTTACAACATTGATTCATTGATGCATATATGTATAACACTTTTTATACATAGATAAATATAAAATTAAATGCAACGCTTATTACGCGGAAAAAAACTCCTAAATACACCTGTAAATTAAAAGCTAGCATTATTAATTTAGAAAATTGTACTAATATTTGTGAATGTTTAAGATTTCTAAGACCCTTTAAGCTAAAAATAATTGCCCCTGTTAGTAAATAATCTTTATGCTAGCAAATAATTAGGACTCTGTTGTCAGCTGATATTAACTTACGAGAATTTCTAATTCATAGGTACCAGTTGATCACATTACCTACCGTTTCAACTAATGGTTACCTACTCGGGTAATCGTGACAGTTAGGTACCAAACGATCAGTCTAGTAAAGTTAATCCGCATATCAATAGGTATTATGCCAACAACTCTGCGTAAAGAAATTCTGCGAAAGGTTCCTCTGCCAAAGTTTCTGCGAAAAATCGGCGTAGTTTTAGCCGGGGAATCGATAGGACATACTATTAGGGTTGTGGGCATGCCCATCGTGCCCACAACGGTGGATCCGCGCCTGCGGTGGCTTTCAATGTAGAATGCGTGATGAAAGCAGAATAGGACTAACTTAAGAACTTGACGAAAAACGAATGGGACGACCCAAGACGATACCAAACTTTTCAGCCGCCCCTCGTATATGATAGGTATGATTAGAATTTGCTGACTTTAAACACATTTTATCTTATCATCATAATTTCTATTTTTAGCATATTTCTCTCCATGGAGTACTGTGAACAAGACCTGGCATCCTTGCTAGACAACATGTCCTCTCCATTCACCGAGTCGCAAGTAAAGTGCCTGATGCTGCAAGTGCTCAAGGGGCTCAAGTATTTGCACGCCAATTTTATTGTGCATAGAGACTTGAAGGTGTCCAATTTACTTCTGACGGACAAGGGATGTGTTAAAATAGGTAAGTCATTTTTTTAAATAAAATTATTATCTCTAGTCAAATTGCTGTATTCCCGGTATTTTTTTTAGGTTTGCAATATACAATATTTGTATTGTATTGCAAATTCCTCCTTACATACACCAGGTACACCAGAGTTGAAGCATTATTTTTTATTTTCTCCTGTAACTTTACCTAACAGCATCAGAAAAATTAGGTGTTGCCAAAAAACACTGTTGTCACTGGCTCACATTTGTTCTTTGTATAAATGGATGGGTTGGTTGAGTTTATCAGCAAAAAAAAAGAAAGAAAATCAGTGTATTAGAACAAATTAAATTATTTTCAGAAAATATTTTAATTTGTTTTTATTTTAAGTCGACACACTACTAAAGTGTCATTCAATAGAACTTGCTAACTATGTAAACAAACCGCCATATTAAAATTGACACTGAATGTCAATTTACTAGTAACTTTTGTTTACATAGTTAGCAAGTTCTATTGAATGACACTTTATATAAATTATAAACTTTAAATAAATGTCATATACTAAGAAAAAGTGACCAAGGCCTCCAGTGCCCCAGGCTGGAATCGAACCAGCGTCCTCTGCTATCGCGGCAGGTGCCTGTGCCATTCGGCCACTGGGCCACAGCGGCAGAGGTCGAATACACTTATACTTGGAGTGCATATACTTGGAAAAATTCGACCTCTGCCGCTGTGGCCCAGTGGCCGAATGGCACAGGCACCTGCCGCGATAGCAGAGGACGCTGGTTCGATTCCAGCCTGGGGCACTGGAGGCCTTGGTCACTTTTTCTTAGTATATGACATTTATTTAAAGTTTATAATTTATACAGTGTGTGGCCTATAACGCGGGAGAATAATTAAAACGTAGATTCTACTACTCAAACAATAAAACTTTTGTTCGACAACTTTTTGAAATTATGTAGTCTTAAAATTGTCCCTTTTTCAAACAAACTAAATAATATTTTCAATGTACTTTAAATTCCGTCTAATTGACATCGCCCGTCAGTCTTGTCACCGTACAGGCATAATCAATTTCGTGATACATTGCGTGTTCGATTAAATTTTAAAGTGTTTTAAAATACAAACCCCAAGTTATTTTTAAAAGTTGCTGAACAAACATTGTCTAGTTTGAGGAGTAGAATCTACGTTTTAATTATTCTCCCGCGTTATAGGCCACACACTGTATAGTAGTGTGTCTACTTAAAATAAAAACAAATTAAAATATTTTCTGAAAATAATTTAATTTGTTCTAATACATTGATTGGCAGCGCCATCTCTCTCGCTAACTCGGTATCACCTGAGATGATCCAGTTAGAAAGGTCGAACCATACTGTTCTACCTTAGAGGTGGCCAGGGGGCGCCATAAGCCTTCAGTAAGAAGTGCATATACTTGGAAAAATTCGACCTCTGCCGCTGTGGCCCAGTGGCCGAATGGCACAGGCACCTGCCGCGATAGCAAAGGACGCTGGTTCGATTCCAGCCTGGGGCACTGGAGGCCTTGGTCACTTTTTCTTAGTATATGACATTTATTTAAAGTTTATAAAGAAAATCAGCTTTATAAAAGCGTAATTAGTGTACCACACAAAACTTTGTTCGCAGTACACTTATAGGATCACTTCAGTCTTGCAAATCAGTTAAATATGTTTTTTTTTTCTAATTTTCTAGCGGATTTCGGACTGGCACGCTGGCTAGGCGCCCCCGCCCGCTGCGCCACCCCCCGCGTGGTCACACTATGGTACCGAGCCCCCGAGCTGCTCTTACAGTCGCCCAAGCAGACCCCGGCGCTGGACATGTGGGCCGCGGGCTGTATCCTGGGTGAACTGCTCGCCAACAAGCCGCTGCTGCCGGGCAGGAGTGAAATAGAACAGTTGGAACTCATTGTTGATTTGCTTGGTAAGTTTTCTTCATTCTGAGTAGAAATAACATAAAATACGAAAAATAAAGTTTTAATAAATTGGCCCATCTGAGTTTGTGCTTATTTTAAAATATTGTTCTGCCACAGTTATTATGGAAAGCATCTAAAATATAACACAAATTATGTACTTATATTACTACAAGTAAAGGCGATATAAAGAAATCCTTTTGAGTCGTGATATCCGTTTTCTAAAAGATTCGCTCGTGTCTTTACGCTTTCTCAAATGAGCAATTTCCTATAATATGCACGCATATTCTCTCTTCAAATCCCTTTCCCTCGACCTTTATTACAGTAGGTAGCTGATTTCTAAAATGATTTTATAATGGAAATATATCTCACATTAAACCGCTATTATGGGTCCTACACGGAGTATGGTCCTAACTAGTAAGTAACTAGGATAGTTAATGTATTTTAAAAGAAATGTTTTAGGAACAAATGTTTTCGAAAGTAGATGTTACGAAAAACTGGCCTACCTACCAGCTTATGACAAAATAGATATTTTGCGAAAACTAAAGCTATAAAAAATATTTTGTCACCTAGGATGTTTTGAGTTTTAAATTACATATAAAACACCTAGGCAACAGTTAATTACTGTTTGAAAACCCGGAAGTATTGAACAACATACTGAGAATTCGTAATTGAAATGGGTCAAACATAAAAATGGAATAACATAACAAAGGTTAACCTTTTGAACGCCAATGACCGATATATCCGCACCGTAGGTTCAACGCCAAAGACCGATTCATCGGTCACAGACCACAGAGCAACATCGACCTACGTGCATATACATGAAGTTCAACTTCAGTTTTGACACTTCAATGATGTGGCGTCTGAGTGACAGCTTTTGTGTTTGATACGGCGTGGAAAAGCTTAAGCTATCTTCACATCTCCAATATGCTTCCCAGGTACCCCATCGGACGCGATTTGGCCAGAGTTCAGCGCGTTGCCCGCGCTCCAGAACTTCACGCTCAAGCAGCAACCCTACAACAACTTGAAGCAGCGCTTCCCGTGGCTGTCGGCCGCCGGGCTGCGGCTGCTCAACTTCCTCTTCATGTACGACCCCAACAAGCGCGCCACGGCCGAGGAGTGCTTGCAGAGCTCCTACTTCAAGGAGCAGCCTTTACGTAAGTCTACCGTAACCGTAAAATGTCACTCCATGGAACTTGCTAACTATGTGAACAAACCGCCTGTAAAAAAATATGAATTTACTAGTGACTTTTGTTTACATAGCAAATTCCATAGAATTACACTAATAACTTTGTCTATCAAAGGTTGTGAGGTTCGCATTGGTACCAAAAACATTGTGCAATCGTTGTGCCATACAGTGAGTTACATTGTGGCGACGATCATTAGCCACCTAACAGGTTTGTCGTAAAAATGAAAAATAAATAGACTAAGGGTCGGCTGCACCAAACTGTTTGTCATCTTTAAAGAGTTCGCTAAATTTTATTGGATGGTGCAACTGGCACTAACGGCGTTATTTATTAACGTTTGTCAAAACCATGTCAAATCTATCAAACCGTTGATGATCGTTTGTCCCCCCCCTCTGTCTGTTGCTAAGTTTTATGAATAAGGGGGTAAGAGAATACCGATGAACAGCTGCCAGATGCCTGGATCGAACAATTAGAATATCAAAGTAACTTTACTGGTTTGGTTGCTCCCGAAATTGTTAGCCATTTCCCGAGCATGAGCATTAATGTGTTGGCAAAACATGGCGCATAGCATTCCCCACATCATAGACCGTACATAAAGTTATGGTTCCTACAGCTGCCAACTGATTGTTATTTTTGTTGCAGCGTGTGATCCCAAGCTTATGCCCAGCTTCCCGCAACACAGGAACATGAAAGGGCAGCCGAAGAGTACGTCCAATCAGTTGAACATACCACTGTCTAGTCTAAACACGGGCGCTAATGATCAAACCAACAATTTGCCTGCAATTTCCGACCTTCTAGGTTCTCTTGTCAAGAAACGGCGACTAGATTAAACGTTTCAACAAACCCACAATTTAGTTTAAGGTTTTCTTAATAAATTAGCCATAAGTATGACACATGTTTTATTACAAAATACATAGTTATTACACTTATGTTTCGTGTTTAAATTTGCAAGTTTACGATTTTTAGTATTTTTATGGTTAATTTTAATCAGTAGACGCTTCTTCGTCACCAGAGAGGCCAAGGGCTTGGTAAAATTTTTGATATTTTTGAATTTGTGTTTTGTCTGGTGTTACGGGCTTCTTTTTCTCTTTCTGAAAGAAAATAGATGAAATAAAAATGCAGTTCAGTTTGACATGACTTTATGCATTCATGACAATTTCATTGAAAACATAATACGAACAGGCGAATATTTTATTACAACGCTGAAGTATACATTATCACTGGTTGATTGGTACGGGCACTTACATTTAAAACATTACTTACGGTCGAAATTGCATTCAATCCTTTAACCATCAATAGACTAAGTTGACCCTATTCGCAAAACCTACTCACGATTTCTTTTTCTTGTTTCTCAATATTTCTCAACGAACGGATACATGTTGAGCAAAGTATGACATCTTCCATGTGATTTACGGTCTTCTTTCGGTGATGGTGTTTTAATCTGAAGTAAAAAGACGATGTTGTTATTAATACAGAAATAAATAATAGTCTTACGTCTGTCTGTCAAGACCCTTTATCTTGGGAACGCGTGGAGGTATCGAGTTGAAATTTAAACCATATAGGTACTCAGTAGTGATGTACCGACAATTGATTTGGCCGACTAATCGGCGCTAGGATGGCCGATTAGTCGGCCGACTAGTCAGCTAGTCGGTCAGATCATTAGTTTCGTCTAAGTTCGGTTCAGATGCACTTTAAAACAATCGTCCTTTCGTCGCGCTATTCATCATAATATTATAGTAACGTTAAAAATAAAACAATTCTAGATAAGGCTATATTTCATACGACAATCGGACATAAGAAAGCGACCACACGGTCAATAATTCGAACAAACATGTTCGTAAGCACCCTAAATAGGAATTTGGGAAAAATAGGTGAAAAGCTTATGGTCATTTGCTGTTTATTTCTTTTTGCCCAGTTTTTCTGTCACTTATAAAGTGTCGACTAATCGCCGACTACAAATGAGGCCGGATAGTCAGTCGGCTTTCCCGACTAGTCGGTACATCCCTAGTACTCAGGTCTACGGTCCCTTGAAACTGTGAAAAAAAAAGAAACGGCCGTTTATGCCGCAAAAAACGTATTTCGGCACTCAAAGGAATCAAAATTGATTAGGTACTGTCCTGTTGCCCTGTTGCCCTAGAACTATGAAATTTGGCAAGTAATATCGTCTTACACTACAAATACATACAGGAAAAAATCTGAAAACAGTAAATTTGTAAGAAATAAAAATTGTACGGAACCCTCGGTGGGCGAGTCCGACTCGCACCTGGCCGGTTTTAGGAACACAACACTATGAGTAGGGTCTAGTGTTACCTATTTGGTTATGTAATATATTACATGAACACATATTATATATATATATATATATGAACTAATTTTAGCACAGAATAAATAATAGAACCGTACATATATGATATACAAAACCGAAGTTTGACAGAGATTCGATGTTGTCCTTTTCTAATGTATGGCATGGCACGATCCCTTTCGGCTCTTTACGGAGCCGCCCGAAGTGTCCAGTGTCTCCCCACTCACCCCACCGGTTTTAGTCTCAAAACAGCTATTTTCTGCTAGAAAATCACCGCGCAACCTCTATTAAGCTATCAGCAGCCTAAAGCCCTTGCTACACGGTCGCCGACAAGCCCCTCAGACCGCGTGGCCTTGGTCTGGACGGACCGTGTAGACAGTTGTTTCCAACTAAAGCCCTTGCTACACGGTCGCCGACAAGCCCCCAGACCGCGTGGCCTTGGTCCGTCCCGGACCGTGTAGACAGTTGTTTCCAACAAAATTTGACCAAAACTGACCAAGGTCAGACCAAGGTCAGACGGTTAGTAGGCTTGTCGGCGACCGTGTAGCAAGGACTAAAATTTGACCAAAACTTACCAAGGACAGACCAAGGTCAGACGGTTAGAAGGCTTGTCGGCGACCGTGTAGCAAGGGCTTAAAGCCCTCGCTACACGGTCGCCGACAAGCCTTCTAAAGCCCTTGCTACACGGTCGCCGACAAGCCTACTAACCGTCTGACCTTGGTCTGTCCTTGGTCAGTTTTGGTCAAATTTTGTTGGAAACAACTGTCTACACGGTCCGTCCAGACCAAGGCCACGCGGTCTGAGGGGCTTGTCGGCGACCGTGTAGCAAGGGCTTAACCGTCTGACCTTGGTCTGACCTTGGTCAGTTTTGGTCAAATTTTGTTGGAAACAACTGTCTACACGGTCCGGGACGGACCAAGGCCACGCGGTCTGAAGGCTTGTCGGCGACCGTGTAGCAAGGGCTTTAAGCCCTTGCTACACGGTCGCCGACAAGCCCCTCAGACCGCGTGGCCTTGGTCTGGACGGACCGTGTAGACAGTTGTTACCAACAAAATTTGACCAAAACTGACCAAGGACAGACCAAGGTCAGACGGTTAGAAGGCTTGTCGGCGACCGTGTAGCAAGGGCTTTAGATATAGATGCTGCGTTACCAACTTACAGTTTCCCACAATAATCACACTGCTGCTTATTGGCGCCCCGATGCGTGATGATGTGACAGCCGAGCTCGTGGTAAGTGGGGTAGCGCTCCTGGCAGCGTGGACACAGGATCTTGCCCTCCGACCGCCCACCATTGTTCTGGTGTTCGATCAATTCTTGCGATGATTGGAAGTTATGGTGACAGCTGCTGCACCTGTGATAAAAACTTTAAAAGTGTAGGAAAGCTAATTAAAAGGAGGATATTTTGTGATATACATAAGTATGGTGTGTAAATCCAATATGGGCGAATATTTAAACGGTGGTCAGCATAGGACCTAAAAAGTATATTGAGATAGATTTTACTTAGAAATGCATTGAAAATTTTAACCATACAAAATAATTCGGCCCGCAATGTAATACACCACACACGTTACGGGATACGAGCTTTTTAAAGTAACTGTCAACGCTTGTTGGCAGTTACTATGAAAAGCTCGTATCTCGTAATGTCATATCATCTTCTGTTTCTTAATGTTTACAGTACATTGCTGCTCGGTACATGTGGAAAAAAATAATCACGGGGTCATAATTAAGTGTAACTTAAAAAAACATCTTAATTAATAATGATAAGACGGGTAAATTCTATATCTGGTTTAATTTATTGCCCGTATTTGACTTACACACTGTATATATATTAACGAATTTTATGGTTCTGCAGGCCCTGAAGCATTGAGCTTAGAATAAATTTAAAAGTGGAAAAATTACTGTCTTGGGTGAGACTTTGCTCAGCATAAGCATTGATCTGAGAGCCTACCGCGAACCACGTTCGACGTGTTCAGCGTTGCCAGATGGTCACAAAAGTCACATTTTTCGTGACTTTTCGCCTTCTCGTGTGACACGTACGTGACTTATGATTTTGAGGCAATTTTTGTGACTTTTTAAGCTAGTCGATCTTTGGACAAGTTTAGTTTTGCAATTCGAATTATTTAGCAATGCTCCCAAGTTTACTATTTGACACTTGCACTGACCTTGCCTTCACGTTACATCGACAATCATGTTTATTATCATAGTCATGGCAAAATGAGACTCGTTACCTTGACGTGACGGTGTTATATAGTTTGATAGTAGTAGTTTTTTTTTAGTGTAATGATTTATTTCTTTTTTTTTTGTATCTATACTACTCATTGTACTGCATCAGTTATTTTGAGATTTTTGAGCGCTCTAAAACCATTAATTTTGTCCGGGGGTAAATTACTTACGTATATAATTTTTTATTTTCTTTTGATTAAAGTATAGTCCAGACGAGACAATTTTTCGTCAATCTGATGAAATTTTCCTATCGAATCAGGCCGTGCGGACGCAAACGCCAATTTGATTCCCCGATCAAATCAGCAGGTGCGGACACAATAATGGCAATTTTCTAAGTTAGTATCTATGGAACGCAAATTGGTGATTAAATTGTTTACGTGTGGACGCTAGATGAGATTGGCACCAAATATTTTCCTGATGAAATCGGCCGATTTGCCCAGCTCGTCTGGGCTCTACTTAAAGATTCGCAGACCGGGAAATCGACTCCACACTCGCGTTCGCGCTTCCACACCGCAATTCACGCACATAGTCTGGAGGGGGCTTAAACAGTAAACTTTTTAAACTTTTCTTTCGCACTGACTGACTGTGACTCGTATCTTCTTAGTATACTTGGTCAACCGGATCTTGACAGTAGAAAAAGGCAGCAAATTTGAAAAATGTAGGCGCGAAGGGATATCGTCCCATAGAAAATTTGAATTTCGCGCCTTTGTTTAACTGACAAGATTTGGTTGACCAGGTATAGTTTGTGGACTCATGTGCTAGATTAAGGCGTGTCCAGACGAAGACAATTGATCAAATCAGGACGTGCGGAGGCAAACACCAATTTGACCAGTTTCATCAATTTTAATTTTATGGTGATATTTGACAGCTGTAAATTAAAAAAATGCCCCTAACTGCGAAAACTAGCGTCACAAATTAGTATTCTTGCGTCTGTACCCCATTGTATTCGTAGTATCGGTCATAAATCATAATCGGCGAGCCAAATTGGCGTCTGTGTCCGCAGGTCCTGATTTGATCGGACAATTTAATCAGTTTGGCGAAAAATTGTCCTCGTCTGGACAGGCCTATACTATAGTATGTCAAGCCATTTCAGTAAGTAGAAAAAAGCGGCAAATTTAAAAAAAGTAGGCGCGAAGGGTCTATCTTCCCATAGAAAAATTTAATTTCGCGCGTTTTTCTACTGACAAAGTTATTTGACTGACTTAACTTATTACTTATCGTATTTTTTTTTCGTTTTCAACAAGAAAAAAATCAAGAAATAAAAAAAGGAACTTACAATTCATGAAATCGATCACAAATAGCATTAAGTATAAAGAAAAATCATATAGCTGGTCAACCAAATCTTGTCAGTAAAAAAAGGCGCGAAATTCAAATTTTCTATGGGACGTTATCCCTTCGCGCCTACATTTTTCATATTTGCCGCCTTTTTCTACTGTCAAGATCAGCTATATTTTCTGAATTTCTTCTAACAAAATCGATTTACCAACCCATACTATAAAAATGTGACTTAGGCAGCAAAAACGTGACTTTTAGGGAAACGAAACGTAACTTATGACTCCAGAGCCCTGGCAACACTGGACGTGTTGCCTCCCTGTCACACTTACGTACGAATTTACAAGTGTAACAGAGAGGCAACACGTCGAACGTGGTTCGCGGTAGGCCCTCAGCTTATTTTCACGGGTGTTCTAACACCCGTCTGTGCGGAAAGAGAAGAGTCGTGGAATATATGGGGCCCAATACATTCCACGACTCTTTGCGCACAGACTCTAAAAACACAGATCTACTAAAAAAAGGACGTAAGACAATCGAGGTAAACACAGATAAACACAAAACCAGCAAATTATTACGGGAGCGAAACTGCTTATTTCAGTTGCGATATCCGTGTATATTAAAAACATTTACAAAATTTAAGCTTTAAGGATGTACCCGGCCTGTTATTTATAGTATAACATAGTGTAGAATTTAACTTGGCTGCTCAGATCGTGGCATTCAAGTAATGTACTAGTAAACTATTTGTGACTGACTGATAATTAACGATGACCTGTGTGAAGAAAAAATACGTCGGGGAAACACTTATTAGGCGTTTACTGGTACCTAACCTAAACTTACATGAATATGTTTTGTTGAAGATGATACGCCATATGCTCGATTATCTTCTTTGGGCAGAAATAGTGAAACTTTTTGTCACAGCACTGCACGTAGCCCGGCACTCCGTGTCTTTCTTTGTAATGTTTCATTAGGGATCTGTAATTGAAGTCATTTTGGTGGCAGATGCAGCATTCCATCTTGTAAAATAGGGTTATTTGCCTGTCTAAGGCCGTTCCTTGCTTGGCAGGCCGACCATCGATGATGACTATAGGGTCTAATACGTCTGTGGTACTGTCATCTATATCTTTACTCGCTTTCTTTTTACTAGCTTTGAGTTTTTCCGCCGGTTTGTTTGCAGATATTGTACTACTGAGCAATGATTCATCCACGTTTTCAGTTCGCACGAATTCCTCTAATGGCATTGATTCCATGTATTTCATTTCGAGAGGTGATTTCTTTTTGGGGGATTTGACTTTATTTGAGTCACCTTGGTGTTGAGCTGATTCCGATGGGGGGACTCCTTTTGATTTTTGCTCAGACTGTTTTTCGGCTTCTAATAAGTTTTGGGTTAAAAGACTGCCCGGTACTGTAGGTGCTACTGCTTCCGTATTTTGCTTGTTAGCCTTTTCAGCCAGTTTATTTTTGCTAAATTCCAAAAACTTTTGAGTTTTTTCAATTTTGACAGCAAATAAGTGTTGAATACCAACTAGCTGTAGGCAGTCGTGGCAAATTGCTTTAGGGAGATTGTCGTCCGATCGTATCTGTAATTCAATAATGTATTGTGGTCAATATCATGATTAAAGCAAAATAGAAATGAGTCCTCGTCTTAATCTTCAGATTAAATTTCGATTTATTTATTTCTGAACATACGATTGCAATAGGTACCTCCAATTTACTTTTACATTCATGACAATTTATAAGAATCTACATATCTATGTATGTATATTGTGATCGTCATAAATAAATTCAAATAATAACATGATATATACTAATACAGATAAATTCATTGCAATAATCGTAAAGCAAATATGTGTCAGTTCCAGAAGTGGTCTTCCGCATACCTATTAGGAAATTTTATTGGTGGCTATACCTACAGATAAAGTACCTAGGTACTTAGGTACCTACTTAAGTGTATGTGGTTTCCTATTTAGGTAGGTACCTAATACCCACAGAAAACAGAACAACCAGTTTAATTAGTAAGCTGTTTATAACTTTTACGCACATTTTACGCTTATGAACTTCTTCAAAAGTAGTAGGTATGTTAAGCTGGTGCATGCGTGGTTGTATGTTGTTGTGGCGAACATGACTGTAGATATAGTTGGTCAAACCAATTTGTCAGTCAGTAAGAACTAGGAAAACTATACTCATCCTCTTCTTTTCGGTTCTAGTACCAGTGTAAGACAAAGATACCTAGTATGATTTTCTCTATGTTTGAAATGAGACAGTCCTTTGACAAACTATATCTATTTGTAGGTAGGCTTATTTATGACTTTGACTATAAGGTGAGTTAAGATCGGTTTTCCTAGGATAGCGGTGCCGTCATAATCGTCATATAGCGGCCGTCTCCATATAATACGGCTAAATATGGTTGCCGTAATATTTGTATGGAGACGGCCGCTATATGACGGCACGGCTATCCTAGGAAACCAGAGCATTCAGATCAGTTCCTTATTGCCGATGTAAATGTTCAAAATCACTGATATATTACGTACTACAATGCCATAGAGCCGCTTTATCTTTCGTTTGAGTTCTAAACTGATCGGTTTCAGCTTCACCACGTCCGTACAGAGACACAGCCGACATGACAACTCCCGCACTATCGTCTTTTCTAGTTGGGTAAAGTCGTTCATACTGCTGATTAGTAGTTCACCTACAGCTGATACTTAAATGGACAGGTACATTTTAGTACCCGCGACAATACACACTTTGCACTTCAAAATTGTTATTTAGACATGACAAATACTGGTTTTAATTAATTATAAATTACATTGGATTGCTTTCGGTGATAATTTTGATCAAATGTGACAACTTCGTTTATTTTTTTACTGAATGACGCAAGAAGCGGCCAGCGAGTCAAACTAATATGTCGATAGATAAATAAGTGTATAGGTTTAGGTTAGGTATCTAATATAGCTGGTCAACCAAATCTTGTCAGTAAAAAAAGGCGCGAAATTCAAATCTTCTATAGGACGATATCCCTTCGCGCCTACATTTTTCAAATTTGCTGCCTTTTTCTACTGTCAAGATCTGGTTGACCAAGTATATATACTGGGTCAACCAAATCTTGACAGTAAATAGGAACAAAAAAAACTATAGGTACTCATCCTTTTCTTTTAGGTGCTGGGTCATTCTCTCATTTCGTGCAAATCGGTGAGATTCTCTCGATTTGTAATTTTTGTTTTAAATGGTAAACTTTTGAGTTTCGTCAATTTGTGGATTCATTTATTAACATTTTTCTGCTAAAGGCACCTTTGTAACGTTATTACTTTTCATTTAATAAGGCTACTGGTAATGAACTACGCGCTGGTAATGAATTCGGCCGAGATGGTAATTTTATCAGTGGACGGTAATGAAACAAACTTATGAAATCGAACATATTCTATGTATATAAATATGTATTTATCTATATACGTATGTATATCGTCGCCTAGCACCCATAGTACAAGCTTTGCTTAGTTTGGGGCTAGGTTGATCTGTGTAAGATGTCCCCCAATATTTATTTATTTATTTATTAATTATTTATATAAAAAACTGTATTTCAAGAAAATTAACACCAATTAAAATCAACAATATTAAAAACATGTGTCTTAAGCACTGCGGAGATGATCAAACCGACTTGACATACACTTGGAGTTGACAATCTCAACTTATAATGTTCAAGCTAGATGGTACATTCACCATTTACTTATCATCATTATAAGTCGAGATTGTTAACCCCAAGTGTTTGTTAAGTCGGTTTGATCATCTGCGCACCATATCACATAAAACATAGTTTTCAAATTTTCAAAAATTAGCATAGACAAAATATATTTAAATCATTCGCGTTTTGTACCTATGTAATTTTTTTTTATCGTTTTAACCCTATAGTGTGGGGTGTCGTCGGATAGGTCTTTAAAAATAAATAGGAGTTTGCAAACAACATTTTTTGATAAAGTCAATCAATTCGGAAATAATAATTTAGAAAGAATAAAAAACGGTTATTCCTTCTAACTTTTGAAAAATCGATCCAAAAAATATGGAAAAAAATCATAAAAATAGTGCTTAATAAACTCATTCAAACAAAATTAAAGCGAACTTGATAAGTTAAGCCGTTTATGAGTTATCGCTAAAAGTCTTCCCTTCTTATTTTATTTAAAAGCCTGGCAAACCTTATTTGTGACCGGATTTTCGCAAGCAACCCTATAACCACATAATAGTGACCGGAAAAAGATAGGCAACCTAGTTGATTTATATTGTACAAGTTGTATACTTTCCATTGGAACTTATTTCGTTTGTCAGACAGATCGGTGAAATTTGAAGAAAAAAATTTTTTTTTTTCAAAAAATAATTAAACATAGTTTTGACCATATTTCTTTAAGCAACCCTATTTATTTATGTTCAGGAATATATTTTCTTTCATAATATGTAAGTTTCATCCGTCAGACATATCGGTGAAGGTCGACCATCTTAGACTACAAAGGCTCCCCGGTTGGGCTCCCCTATTATCATATACAGTTTTAAATGTTTATAACAACGTAATATTTATAATAACTAAGCCTCTTTCCATTAAATGCACTGCCTCGAATATATTATCATTACCTTCTTAAGTCATTCATTACCTTTCCCAGTAAAATTAGAAGGAAAAGAAGTGAATGAAACCGATATGAATGAAGTTTTGGAAGTTTTTGTCGCCTACATCAGTTGGCATCAGACCTTAATTTTGCAGAATAAACCATCTGAAAGGGGACACTAAAACACTTCATTACGTATAATTATAATAATGTACACTTGCTACTTACTGTATAAATCACGCGATGGCGATGAAGACTAACGAGAACCACACTCCTTCCCGACCCGAGAGATCGTATATATTTTCGCTAACAGCGGCACACGGGCGTCCGCTACGAGATCACGCGGCCAACTGACTGACGAACAATGTGTTGCATCGGCGGTAGGCGCTATATACCCTCGCTATATAGCAAAATATAGCTAATCTATTTCTCGCGTCGGTAATGAAGAAATTACTTGAACCATACACTTATAAGGCTGTATAGTTTTTATTATTTATTTCTAGCTTCTAATATTATACGATTTAAAACATAACTAAATAAGTCATTTATTGAACAAACAACGAATTTTCTATTTGTAGTATCTTAAGGTTAAAATGTAGGTCAAAGTTATATCTTCACGCGTTACATGTAGAGATGAATGAAAAAATTGGGTGTTAATTGTACATATAAAGAAAATACATATCTTTTTAGAATTGTTCATTGGAGAGACATATACTTTAGGCCCTATGTTACAACCTTGCATTAACAGATATTTGAAAACGCCACCACATTTTTGGTAAATTTCCGAAAACACCGATTTGCACGAAATGCGAGAACGACCCTGCTAGTACTAGTGTAAGACAAAGCTAGTATGATTCTCTCTGTCTATGTTTGAAATCAAACAGACCTTTGACACACTATAAATAAGTATAGAAATGTCTATCTTTATTTATTGTTTAAGTAGTTTGTCTTTTTATGTACCAATAATAAAGTTTTATAGTAGGTAACTATATATTTTTTGTAAGTACCTAGGTATCCCGAAAACAAACTTCTTAAACTTAAGAGTCACCCGAACCTAGCCGCCGCTATACAATCGAAGTTGCCCTCGCATATGAAAATAAATATATAGTAGGTACCTACCTATATTACGATACAAGTGCGAAAAGTAGGAAATACGCATGGAGTGGCGATAAATTGAAACACGACCGAAGGGAGTGTTTTAAATCGACACGAGTTGCGAATTACCTTTTCGCACGTGTATTATACCTACAATTTTTTACAGCACATATGGCCCTTTAAATTTTCGACGTATGCACGTATTGTGCCAGTTACCGCATTATGTGTTGTTTTTACGTTTTGTAAAACATGAAAATTCTAGTAGGTTAAGTTATATTCTCCCCAGTTGTGTAATTTTAAGCATGCGTTTTAAAACTACTTAATTTTTTTAAACTTTTAGAAGTTATTGAAATCGTTTCCAATTATCTTGTGTTTTTATGTACCTACCTATACAATAATACCTAGTACCAATTATAACATGCGGCACGTCGCAATATGCCTTGAGGAAGACTCTGAATTAAACTGAATTCTGAGTTTATTTATTTAGGCACTACTTACTTAATAAAATTGGTTCCACGATAATAGTTAGGTATTTGATCTTCGTAATAAAACGAAAATTACTCTAGCATACGAGTTCCACTGAGTGGCTCTTGTCGGTGTTCGGAGGGTGAGTATAAATACGGGTTCTGCTCTCGTCTAGTGTCTGTGCGGAAAGAGAAGAGTCGTGGAATCTATGGGGCCCAATACATTCCACGACTCTTCTCTTTCCGAACAGGCCGCGAAGCCAACATGCCAATCGCTTACGCTCCGTAGCGGTCGAAAGCAGGGGCGTATTTACCCTAGGGCCAAGGGGGCCATGGCCCGGGGCGGCAGCCGCGGGGGGGCGGCGAAGCCGCCCCCTCGCGGTTTTTTCTGGGCGCCTTTTATAATAAAACTTAGCTATATCGCTAGAAATCTGCGGCGCCGCAAACCGCTCTGCGGCGTCGCCCGCCGCACCGCAAAATTTAGCGGTGCGCGGCGCCGCGCGCGGTGCCGCCGAGCGGCGTGCGGCGACGCGTGCGATGCCGCGCTGCATAGTAAAAAATAAAATTCGACTACCAGTTGTTTGATCAGACATGGATCCCTTCATAGCGATGCAAATGGTGCAAATGATATTTTGGTGAACCAAGTTCAATAAATTGGTTTTACTAATCATACTAGCATCGCAGCGATCAATAGGAACGGAGCCGGACGGTGCACACGTTGTCGGAGCGGTTAGTTTAAATTCATATCACCAGGCGGCTCCATCTCAAAACCTACACTACCAAGGCGTACAATATTATTAGGCGACTTAAGGCTACTAGACGCCGCGCTAGCCACGACGGGGTCTTCAATATTATACGCTAACAGATTAGCACACCGTGCTAGACATCTTCTCGGGAGGTAGGTTCTTTTATGGGGCATAACAAAATCGTCTACAAATGTATTCGTATCAAAATACGAAATCGTACTACTGTACAAGGAAAGGTTATAAAACAAAGAATTGTAACGAAATACCCTCTTATTGACCTCGCTCGACATTCTATATGGGAGCGCACAGATAATTATTTTTGCAATTGTTTAGAAACCTATCGTGTGTGCTATTAATCGAAAGGGCTTTCTGAGCCGATTCTAAAAATATATCATATCATCACTTCAGTCATTTTTTTTTAAATTATAATAAAAATAATTTTCAAAACATACCAATAAGTTTGGGCTTCTCCAGATACAATACCGTTCAATATTTTTTGTAAAATATACCTCAAATTATAGGTAATATGAGGATATTTAAAATAAAAAAAAATACTAAATGTAAATATTTTCAAAATTGCTTTATTAGGATTAGACATGAGGTGATTAGGTATAATTTGAGGTATATTTTACAAAAAAAAGTTAACGGTATTGTATCTGGAGAAGCTAAAACTTGGTATGTCTTGAAAAAATAGTTTTATTATAATTAAAAAAAAATACTCAAATGTAATGATGTGATATATTTTTGGAATCGACTCAGAAAGACCTTTCGTGTAATACCACACACGATAGGTTTCTAAACATTTTTTTTTATTCTACACAAAAAAAGATTTGTTGGTGCTTCGGGTCAAATTGTTTCAAATGTCCTAAAGATCAATCGTACCGATTTTCATACCTTTAACACCATTTGCAGCATTTTACTGAATTTCTCGGTGTACCGCCAGCACTATCACACGACTGCTCTTGCTGTTGTTAAGAAGGAGCAGAAATAAAAAATAATTGAAAAGAAAAAATTGGGTGAACCCATATCTTCGTATAATGAATGAAGATGGAAATCATTTCAAAAGAAAATACGAGGCGTTGAAGATGACTGAAAATAAATTTTATAACTATTTTCGAATGTCTGTGCCGTGTCTTGAAGAACTTTTAAGCAAAATATTACTTCGACAACAGCAAGAGCAGAACACGTGTGAAGGGATTCATGTCTGATCAAACAACTGGTAGTCGAATTTTTATTCTTCACTATGCAGCGCGGCATCGCACGCGGCGACGCACGCTGCTCGGCGGCACCGCGGCGCCGCCGGGCGGCACCGCTAAATTTTGCGGTGCGGCGGGCGACGCCGCAGAGCGGTTTGCGGCGCCGCTGATGTCGCACCGCTGACATGTGGCCGGGCCCATCAGCGAAGAGCGCCTGAATAGCTTAGCTCTTCTTAATATAGAAGCTGAGCTGACAAACGTTTTAAATTACGACAGCGTCATTGATGATTTTGTCAACCAATTTGTACATAGGAAAACAATGTACTCACATAGGCATTATGTGAGTAAATGGTAAAAAGGTTTAGTTTTTTTTTATTCCACACCCCAAAGGTACTTGTTGCAGGTTTTTTCCTAAATAAAATACTTTATCGTCACTGATGAAGGGGGGCGGCAAATCAAAATGGCCCGGGGCGCCAAATTTGTAAATACGCCTCTGGTCGAAAGGCAACTGTCACTGTCGCACTAATATGGGAGAGTGATAAAGAGACACAAAGCGATTCGATGGCGAAGCGCAAGCGATCGTCACCTTGGCTAGGCCACCTGACTCTATACTTGGCAAGCGATGGGAACCACATGGGAACGCAAACTCAGCGATTAGCTACTTACAGGATTTACACGTGAATTTGATTTGTGTCTGCCCGCTCTGTGTTTGATTTAGTGCTTAGGTAAACAGGTAAAGGTTTTTGATGTTTCTCGCCGGGTAAACGATTGCTTTTAACTTTGCTCATTTTATAAAATAATTCGAAAACGATCCCCCATTTGTTTGCTTACATTATCATCGAGTCCGTGAGCGATGAACGGATAGACAGCTTAAAATGACGTAAAATATTAATAAATATTTACATAACAATACATTATTCATAAAATGTATTTACATTTAATTAAATTAAGTTTAATTACTTATCCAACGATTACCCAATAAATCATGCAAACAATGATTGTTTTATAATCATTGCATTCTCAGATACAATAGTAGTTTATGCAACAGTGATATAATAAGAACCAATTATGAGCTGTTGCATACATTACTTTTTCTATGACAGCAGCAGCAAAAAAAAAAAAAAAAAAAAGTTATTATTAAAAAAAAGAGTTATTATTAAAAAAAAAGAGTTATTATTAAAAAAAAAGAGTTATTATTTACAAAAAAATTGAGTTATTATTTAAAAAAAAAAAGAGTTATTATTGTAAATGAAAACATACCTCTTTCAATCAAGATGATCGGAACTTGTATCTTTAAAAAAAATAAAGCAGTTGTATTATACTCATAAGATGACTGCTAGCAGTCATCTTATGAGCCTATAGACAAAGCATTCAAATGACATTGCTTTAGATATCACTGTCAGTCATTTAATTGACACATTTAAGTGCTGGAGTAGAAAAACAGTTAAATTTGACTATACCTACCTACCTAAAATTTAAGTGTTTAGCGTTCCTTTTTACCGGACCGGTCATACTCGTATTAGAATCGTCACGTCACGCATATAAGGAATATAAGGATACATTCCCTAAAACTAGTTACCTACTTACTATTGGTTCAGAAAATGGAACAGGAAACTCATTATCATATTTAAGTGAAACCGTTTGTATATTATTTTGTTAGTAAAAACGACAAGTCGTATTAAATTTACGGGTAGTTAAAGTAGGTACCTACGCGCGAGCGAGCGCTCAACTGAGCGCACCGCAGCAAACGTCCTGTTTCAGGTAAATTTCATTCCGTACCTACTGTACTCGTACGAGTAATGTGAATAGTTATTTGTACAACAAGTGATCAAAGTTTGATATTTCTTCGAGTGCTTATTTTGAGTCCCGTGCAAGCGAAAGATTCTATAATAGAATGAATGAATCTAATTTAGAATCTTGAGCGTAGTAAGGGACTCAAAAGCGCACGAGATGTAAATAACTTTGATCTCGTGTAGTACACAACATTTTTCACCTCAGCGCAGTGAGAACATACCTAGACAACTTGAAAAATGTAATCCTTCTTCATCACTTAATACCTGCACTCATGTTTTCTTAAGATATACAAACAATTAAGTTTAATTACCGCAATGGAACACAAAAACAAAACGTAATAATAAATTCCAGTAAAATAATATAGAAATAACAAACATTAACTGACACTTCAATCGCCAACTTTGACAACAAAAAAAAATCTTTGTAAGATACGGTCCGAATTGCGGATACGTACTATTTGTCAACTATGGTAGAAATTCTTAAAAGTAAAATAATTAATTTTGCGTGATGATCTGTGTATTTTTTGAGTTCGTTATTTTAATTGTACAATAAAATACCTAAAATATAGTATTTTATCAGGTTTTATGAAATCTTAAACTTTATTTTTATTTATTAATTATTAAGAATTCATACTCGTACGTGGTTTGGAACGATGCGGTCTGAAGTTTTTCGGGGGTCTATTATAAACCGTGAATATACCGTTGAATATCGTTTTAACTTTTTTTTGTCTGTTTCTTTGCTAACAGTGTGAAAGGGACAGAGATAATAGAAATAGATAAGAGAAGAAGTATTTCGAACTTTTATTAGACCCCGCATGTTGAAATGACATTTGACAATAAAGGTCACTTGAATGTCATTTTGTCTCACTCAGTGAGCAAAATCGCATTTTGCTCACTGTTTTTAAGAATCAAAGTACCCTTGTTCGAGCTGCTGAGGTGAAAATGTTTTTACCTCGCGTCTTTTGATTGAATCAAAAAGGTACAGGCTGGAAATCTGTTGAAACGGAATTGGATGTTAAGTTTTTTAAACAGGTACCTAGTGTTTCCTAGAGATTTGGATTTTTTCAACTGTGCCATGTCAAGTAATATAAGAAGCTGTACGTAGATACCTCGTGGCTGTAGCTGAACTACCTACTTATTTATACATATGTATATGTACGAACCTGTGGTACAAATGTATCAATGTGGTTTGGTATTTATCATTAAAATCCGATTTGGCATTAAAACATAGGTTAATTACCTACGACCAAATATTAATAGAAAGACCGGCTGTAGCGCTTTTTTGGGTTTTTCCCACTAGTTACCACCAAGTTGCCACCAGTGGTAACTACTATGATTTATTCAGTTTTCGTGAACGCACGTGCGAGCGCTAACTGAGTGCACCACAGTATTAAATGTTGTGCCTCACTCAAAATGTGACACGTTTTTACCTCACTGTGCCTACTGTGCTCCTACTCCTATTAAGATGGAAATAACTCTTTTGATCCATTTAAATGGCACAGCCTTTTGTGGCATCAATCTCGATTTAATTAAGGAAAGATGAGCTTTAAAGTCGTGTTTCGTATGCGTTTAAAAATTCCATGACGGCAATTAGTATTACCTATCTATAGGTACATGTAGAACTAATATTTATGAATGTTTAGGGGTTTTTTTAAGTTTACGCACAACACTAGACTAATTTAGATCTTAAAATAAATTTGATCCAAGATACGGAATTAAATAATAGGTATGCTACAATTGTAAACGACTTAGTCCAGTCGCGGAAGCGTTGCAATTAGGGTCTACAAACTCCGATTCATAAAACACCATTTTCATCTCAGAATACATATAAAGTCGTAAGACGTAAGACCCTTTTATTTGACTACTTCATCCGATCTTACAGACTCTGAAGTCATGTAGGTATCAATCCATTATTCATTTTGCGTATAATAAAACGGACGCATACTAATGAAGCATTAAATTCCCAACAGGGGCCTTATTCGACATGCCACTTTTGACGTCGCATGTTGAAGTTCATTTGAATCTGAACAATCATGGGTTGTCGAATAGGTAAAGATCATTATCTGTCAGTGAATCTCATGTAAACAAATCATTTCATCGCTAGACTTGTTTGTCTATTGGTATGGCCGCCATGTTTGGATTTATGACATTTAAAAGGGGATTCTATGGCATAGAGTAAACTGCATTTCTATTTTCTATAGTTTTTTGATTCCTCTACTCGACGCAAGATGGAGTTAACAGTCAAATTTCGATCTTGGCGTTATAAAAATAAACCGCAAGAACATGACATGCAGTTGCGTTGGTGTAGATCTATCATGAAAACGAATATATGACAATTGTCCAGAATTAAAAAAAACTTGACAATAAACATACAGCAATACATATACCACTAAATGTCAAAAAGAAAACAGATTTAGTATAATTACTAGGTAACAAATTATATATAAAGTTTAAATTTTAAACCAATCGTCGTGGGTCCTAACCCCGGCTCTTAGCAATGAACTTCTTGTAACTTGTGTGAAAAATATCATTTGATATTACACCAATTACTTTATGGTGAAGTAAAATATCATGAGTCATGAGGAAGACGGAGTAGCCAGTAGCCACAATAAGCTATATTTTTGTCCTCTGGGTTAGATGGCAGTGAAATAGGGAGAGATAGTGAAGAATGCGGCAAAATAAGCATTTATTGTGTTGTTAGTAGTTAGTAGACTAGTTTTTTTTTCTAAAAATGAAAATTGACGCAACAGCAAGCTCATAGCCCCCTATGAGCCAGTCAGGTGCAGGCTTAAGGGCTAATCCCGGGGGAAGCGGAGCGTCGGCGACTAGCTGGTGCATCTGCTTATTAACCTCTTCTCACTTTTACCTCAGGTCCTTTGATTAATAAATTAAGGTAAAATTCGTAAGAACTAGTGCCTGTGTCATATTCTAAATTGGACGCTATGCCTAATTAGTTGTTATAAATTAAATAAAATAATTATTTATTTAATTAAATTTATAACAACGCAACGTGGGGTTATTCATGATGAATTTTAATGGCTTATATAAGACAGCGGTCGTATATTGCCTTAGAAATTTGGATTTTGTCAGTTTGAATGAACAGCAAACTGGAGACATTGAGATTAATTTTAAACTTATTATTTTAGGTGTTCGTAAGAAATAAGGTATTGACAGACATTGACGGAAAATCGCGAAAACCCGGCCAGGTGCGTCGGACCACGCAAAACGGAGGAGGATTCCATACTTACTTCTTCTACCATGTATCCATATGCCAAAATAGCAACAGAAAAGCCGAACAAAAATACCGTTTCTTCGCAGCATTAGATTTCAGTCCTTTTTTTAGAAAAGTAATATATTTAGGTACATAATATATATATGTAAGTAATTTTGTTATGTGAAACTTATATGTTGTGTTACGAGACTTACGAGTAGGTAACTTTAAACTTTAACAGCCTAACAGATCCCAATAAGGCCTAGTTTACCCTCTGGGTTGGGAGGTCAGATGGCAGTTGCTTTCGGAAAAACTAGTGCCTACGCCAATCCTTGGGATTAATTGTCAAGAGAACAATAGGTTCTCATGATCCGTGGCAAAATCGAGATAACGCGAGGAAGAATAACTTTGTCACAAGAATATTTGGCCAAATATAAATCCTTATTTTAATACTCTCGTGTATTTGACCTACCTACTCGTATTGAGTCGTATTTTGCCACCTAGTAGCCTCGAATTGGTTGTTATATGTGGCTTTCCATAAATTAAGGGTCCTTATGCTTCAATAAGGACGTTTTCATGGGGTCCCGTTGTTTCCCATAAAGTTTTAAGTCATAATGTATTGTTTGTCATATTATCATTACTCATAAAACTGAAACCGTTAACATTTCAAGATTTTAGTTAGGTTATCCTATAGATAGGTTAGGTTAGGTTAGATTTGTTTTATGGCAATCCTGAAAAGTGACGCGTTTCTGAACTAAATGAATTATGACTAACGAAAATTCGAGCAAACAATACATTTAGGCTTAAAACTATTTGGGAAACAATAGAGACCCCGTTTTCATCTGAAGTTGCAATAGAAATTGAAAAAGCCACATTTTTTCAAGCTTTTACTTAGTTTTATCTGTCCCGTTGGTTGTCTGTCTGTCCAATGTGGTTCCAATCAAATCATGCAAATTAAATCCCAACAAAAACATAAATGTGAAATGAGAGCCAAGTTCAATATTGAGAATACGTGTCGTTGTTGACTCGCCGACAAAAGAATTGAGATCTATATGGGTGCCTAGTTCTGTGCTGTGTAGAAAATCCTGAAATTATAAAGGATTTGTCTTGGCTAGTTTTTAACAACAAACCAAGTTTTTGAAAAACTAACAGAAAAATATATATTACCTATATGCCTATACGTAAAAACTAGCCAAGACAAATCCTTTATAATTTCAGGATTTTCTACACAGCACAGAACTTGGCACCCATATAGATCTCAATTCTTTTGTCGGCGAGTCAACAACGACACATATTCTCAATATTGAACTTGGCTCTCATTTCACATTTATGTTTTTGTTGGGATATCATTCCTTTTTGTACAGAAATTACTATAGTATTCATCATGAAAGCAGTTTGCCTAAGCTGAAAAGGAGACCCTCGCTAACGCGCGGTTAATTGCCAAAAAGTTTCAGTTTCACATTTTTTCTTTTGTATACGCTTTATAGTCTACTTTCATTCCAAATATCAAGTTTCTAAGTAATCTAGAAGTGGGTTAGGTTTTTGGTCTATAAGTTATTTTTTTCCATCGATATATCAATAATTTCCAGTTTTCAGATTTTTCCCTCTATATGCACCTAATATTCTACCTTGATGCCAAATATCAAGTTTCTAAGTCATCTAGAAGTGGGTTAGGTTTTTGGTCTATAAGTATTAATTATTTTTTTTCCATCGAAATATCAATAATTTCCAGTTTTCACATTTTTCCTTCTATATGCACCTAATAGTCTACCTTTTAACAACAAACCAAGTTTTTGAAAAACTAACAGAAAAATATATATTACCTATATGCCTATACGTAAAAACTAGCCAAGACAAATCCTTTATAATTTCAGGATTTTCTACACAGCACAGAACTTGGCACCCATATAGATCTCAATTCTTTTGTCGGCGAGTCAACAACGACACATATTCTCAATATTGAACTTGGCTCTCATTTCACATTTATGTTTTTGTTGGGATATCATTACTTTTTGTACAGAAATTACTATAGTATTCATCATGAAAGCAGTTTGCCTAAGCTGAAAAGGAGACCCTCGCTAACGCGCGGTTAATTGTCAAAAAGTGTATACGCCTTATAGTCTACTTTCATTCCAAATATCAAGTTTCTAAGTAATCTAGAAGTGGGTTAGGTTTTTGGTCTATAAGTATGTTTTTTTCCATCGATATATCAATAATTTCCAGTTTTCAGATTTTTCCCTCTATATGCACCTAATATTCTACCTTGATGCCAAATATCAAGTTTCTAAGTAATCTAGAAGTGGGTTAGGTTTTTGGTCTATAAGTATTAATTATTTTTTTTCCATCAAAATATCAATCATTTGCAATTTTCACATTTTTCCTTCTATATACACCTAATAGTCTACCTTGATGCCAAATTTCAAGTTTCTAGGTCACCTGGAAGTGGGTTAGGTTTTTGATCTATATGTCAGTCAGTCACAAAAATGCCGGTTTTTAAACGTTAATTTATCAATAACTGTTTGAGCTATGTTTATGAAATAGTGTATTTTGAACAAGCTAAGGGACTTGAATACATGTGCCAAATTTCATGTGTGTAGGTTAAGTAGGTTTCAAGTTGTGAAGGGGTCAAAAGTAGCTCGAAATGGTTCGTGTAATATTACACACGGTTGCTGCGTCGCCAGTTCCTTTTTCTTTGAACTTGGCTGGACACGCTACCGCGTGTCTAGATTTGACCCACTTCTCGGGTGTTCAATGAAGCTGAAAATTTACATAAGTACATAATATGTAATATGGGTGACAATACAATATTTTTATGGTTACCATCGAGTTGATCTGATGGTGATGATACAGACAGTGGTCTTTTAAGTCTTTTTAACTTTGTGATAAAACAACGCAACTTAATTATATTTGAAAATATTTAAAGAAAAATACAGTCAGAAATTAGAAATATTGTTATCTAACCTCTCTATCACTTTTGCATATTCGAGCGATAAAGAGGCAAATAGCTGAGTTTCGATTTTCGCACTCCCCGATAGGCCCCTTTGTAAACAAACCGCCTTGATGTGTCTATGTCAAATTATTAATTGTTTGTGAAAACTTGTTAAAAAAAGTTTAAAGGAAAGGCGTAGGCAAAGAGTAGTATAATATGTATATAGCTGGTCAACCAAATCTTGTCAGCAAAAAAGGCACGAAATTCAAATCTTCCATGGGACGATATCCCTTCGCGCCTACATTTTTCAAAATTGCCGACTTTTTCTACTGTCAAGATCTGGTTGACCAAGTATACCTATATAGCGCTGGCGGTACACCGAGAAATTCAGTAAAATGCTGCAAATGATGTTAAAGGTATGAAAATCGGTACGATTGATCTTTAGAACATTTGAAACAATTTGACCCGAAGCACCAACAAATAAAAAAAAAACGAAAGGAGTTATGACGTCATCTTTTTTTGTAAGGAATAAAAAAATATTGTTTAAAAACCTATCGTGTTTGGTATTAAACGAAAGGGCTTTCTGAGCCGATTCCAAACATATATCACATCATTACATTTCAGTATTTTTTTTTAATTATAATATAAATAATTTTCAAAACATACCAATTAAGTTTGGGATTCTTCAGATACAATACGGTAAAATTTTTTTTGTAAAATATACCTCTAATCTTATACCTAATATCCTCATATCTAACCCTAATAAAGCAATTTTGAAATTATATACATTTAGGTTTTTTTTTATTTTTCAGTTTTACATAGTGTGATCTATGAATCTCTCAATTAAATAATAAAAAAGAAAGCATAAAATTAATATATAACGGTTTTTTTCAGAAAGTCGCTTATATCTCGGAATCTATAAGTCGTAGTAAAAATTGTCTATGTAATAATTAAGAAAGAATTAACCGAAAAAACTCACCTTTAACGTCCCCCCTTTCCCGAGTTCTCCACCCCCCACTCATCAGAACTTTTTCTTACTTAAAGCTTAGATATTACCAAAGGAACATGTAATAGTATTTTATGCAACTGTTGTTTAAGAGAGGTCAAAAAAGGCGAGTGGCGTCAGTAACAATAACAACAAACAACAACCGAAAATTGTTAATAAAGACGCCACTAGTATTTTTTGACTCGGTTAAACAACGTTGCATACAATACTTTTTCTACGACCAAGCACTTACTTTGAAATGCAATGAAATAATAATAAAAATGGATGATGATGATTGTTTCATGTCCTAATGTGATAGGTTGTTCAGTGCGTGGGTTTCTTAAGGGGAACGAAAATTTTATTATTTTTGCGCTACGACGCACGGTTTAGGAGATACAGCCCTATAAATATTTTTCTTCCTCTTTTTCTTTTTTTTTCTTTTTTTTTCTTTTTTTGTGTTTTTTAAATCTTACTTAGGGGAACGAAAATTTGATTATTTTTGCGCTACGACGCACGGTTTAGGAGATACAGCATTATAAAGTTTTTTTTGTTTTTTTTAATCTCTTTTTTGTGTTTTTTTTTTTAAATATTAATTAGGGTTTCTTACAGAGGAATGAAAATTTTAATATTTTTGCGCTACGACGCACGGTTTAGGAGATACAACCCTATAAAAAAAAAATCTTTATTTTTTTTTGTTTTTCGTGTTTTCTAAATATTACTTAGGAGTTTCAAAGGGGAACGAAAATTTGATTATTTTTGTGCTACGACGCACGGTTTAGGAGATACAGCTTTATAAAGATGAAAATAATCGTACCATTAACCAAAACATGTCTATGGTTTACTCATCTGTCAGAAATGACAACTAAAATTAGGTTGGAAACAATGTATTCCATACAATATTTTTTAAATGGTGATTACACGAAGTATCGTAAAAGTGTCAAAAAGATACTGCGTGTATGCACAAATATTTTTTTGGGGAATAGACTAAAGACTTGTGTTGATAACTATAAGTTTAAAGGTGTGTGCACGACCCTTTAAATGACAAATAAAAGTACGGGAGTAGAAAAAGCAAGTTTCAATACTCTTATTTTACCCGAATGACATTATTACTCGTATTAAGTAATTCGGCAGGGCTATTATTACACTTTGTAAAATTGAAAAATTAAAAAAAAAACCTAAATGTAAATAATTTCAAAATTGCTTTATTAGGGTTAGATATGAGGATATTAGGGATAATTTGAGGTATATTTTACAAAAAAAAATTATGGTATTGTATCTGGAGAAGCCCAAACTTGGTATGTTTTGAAAACTATTTTTATTATAATTTAAACAAAATGAATGAAATGTAACTATGTGATATATTTTTAGCATTGGCTCAGAAAGCCCTTTCGTTTAATACCATACACGATAGGTTTCTAAACATTTTTTTTTATTTCATACAAAAAAACATGACGTCATAACTCCTCTCGTTTTTTTTTATTTGTTGGCGCTTCGGGTCAAATTGTTTCAAATGTCCTAAAGATCAATCGTACCGATTTTCAGACCTTTAACACCATTTGCAGCATTTTACTGATTTTCGCGGTGTACCGTCAGCGCTAGAAGTGGGCAGCAAAGAGTAGTATAATATATAGGACAGTCGGCAGTCAACGTTTGTTCCTAATAAATATAACATTGATGAATCAAGGCGGTTTGTTTAAAGAGGGCCTGCCGCGAAACCAATTTCGTTATCTGCCACCATTAAATTTCGCTCGTATATGCAAGAGTGATAGAGAGGCAGATAACGAAATTTCCCCCACCCCCCTTTGGATGGTTCTTGTTTGAGTTATAATGTCACTGTATTGAGGACTCAACCTTTCCATTTTTAAAGTGTTTTTATATCGACATGACACTGGCTACTGTAGTAAATGCCAAAAAAGAAAAAAAAAACGCTGTCATAGTAACGAAAATAATAAACACGTCAATCGAAATAACGTAATATCCAAGAAAAATTTGCAAAATAGTATATGATAAATATGTAAAACATCATTAATTATCGAATTAAGATTACATACAACTTTGTGTAAAAAAAATTGAGGCAATTATACAGCCCGATTATACGGGTTACATTTTGAAAAAGATGATTATCTTGGAAAGAAGAGTAAATATACATAGGTGAACATAATGGTGAACAAAGGTATAGTAAAATAGGTAGGGACATAATTCAGGGTTTGCTTGTCTGGTCCACGCATGCTGTACCTATCACGACCACGGCACGGCCGTCTCCTGCTAACTTTTCGCTATAATAGTAAAATCATAGGTCTAATACCTATGATTTTAATATTATAGCGAACAATATTTCATGTTCATGATCTCGAATTTAAGACTTTAGCTTAGATTTATGGCGTGCGGCCTAGCGCGCGTTGCCTCTATGAGGAGCTGTCAAAGCGCTTTATATCTGTATGCTTTTGATGATGCGGATCAGCATTCTTATCCAGCGGGGCAAGCGGCCAGCCTGCAGAAGGGCACCCTACCGCACTTGGTAGGTCACTACACTCACTACCAGGATTTAGGGCTAATAATTTATTTATAAGTTTTTAATACCTTTAAACGAGCAATTCTTGTATATTTATTTATTTATTTATATGTATAATATATTTCGGGGATCTCGGGAACGGCTCTAAACGGATTTAGATGAAATTTGCTATATGGAGGTTTACGGGGGCGCAAAATCGATCTAGCTAGGTTTTATCTCTGGGAAAACGCGCATTTTTGGGTTATTATATGTTTCCAGAGCAAAACTCGGTCTCCCAGACATTAAGTTTTTAATTTAAGTGTTTTTATCATGTTTCATATTTAAACTTACAGATGTGAATCACCAGCAGAGTTTTTGGAGAGGTGTGGTTTTCTTATTTCCTGTTACCAACCTGAAACACCATACCTACCTAAATATCAGAAAATAATAAAGTGAAGAAAATTAAATAAAGTTGAATGCTTAAAAACTTTAATGTTTTATTAAAATTAAACGAAAAAAAATGTGTAAACTGAAATAGATCAATTTTTTTTATTTGTAGTTGAATAACATATATGTATTTAATCTCCTTTAATTAAAAATCATCTCTGAGTAGATACATATTAAACAATAGGTACTTTTAGGTCTTGGTAGTAATGTTAGGTCTTATGACCTACTGTATTTGACTATATTACTTACCAAGACCGGAGCCTGACCTGTCAGTCACCAACTATTTTGATGCTCTTTGTAGGTAGCATCAAAATAGTTGGTGACTGACAAAGTTACCAAGTTACTAAGGTAGTAGGTACCTATATAGTAGGTAGCAGTAGCGCAATATTTAGTCAAAATATTTTGACTAATTTAGATTATTTTTATGCCAAAAAAGTAATACAAGCTATTCATGTTCCACTTAGTAATAAAATACGGACTTTTCTGAATATGTGGTTTACGAAATGTGTTAAGGTACAACTTGTGGTTTATTAACGTGGTTTAGAAATAGGCAGCTTGAGTTGAGAGAGGTGATGAGTAAATTGTTTCATTTTTTTACAATTTTGAGCGTTTATAGGAGAATGTGTGGAGCAAGCATTATTTGACGTGTAGGTGTGGGTTCAACAAAAAGATCGCTTGTCAATAAGGCATTCTTGCTGTTAAAATTCAATTATTAATAGCCTTTATCGACCATCAGCAATGTAGCCCCTTTTTGATTGATGGAAATTGTCACGTAAGTTCCACTACTCGCCGCCGCATCGCCTACAGCGCATTCGTTAGTCTATCGCTCACAAGATGTCATTAATTCATGTAAACTTACGTACTGAAAAAAAAAAGTTTTACTCTTTGCTATAAATTACCCTTTCGCACGTCAAAAACTCCAAGATGGAGCCGAAGGTCATAGAGAAAAAAGTCTACATTTGGAATCATTACTTGTCAAAATTTGACATTAGCAATCCACAGTTAGGTGACAACCAAACCAAACCATTATAAACCTTAAAGTAATAATAAAACAAAGTTGTTTTTTGTTAAATTATTGTTTGTACCAAATGAACTTCAGCACTTGATGAACTTCAAATGAACTTCAACAGTTGAATTTCAAATGACGCGAAATTTGACAGTTGCACATGTCGAATAGGGGCCCAGGATATTTTTTCATTGAATTTGTGGGCTGCGGCCGGTCATTAGTAGGTATGTCTGCAAGTTACTAGGATGAGATGTTTTGAAATCTCTGTGTTCGTAAGTTGATGTTAAACGGCCTCCTAGCCTAGTCGGTAGTGACCCTTCTGCCTATGAAGGAGGAGGCCCCGGGTTCAGAGTTCGATTGATTATTATGCCTGTTAATTATCGATTTGTTAATAACCTAAAATTTTAAACCTAAAATATAAAAAACTTTACTATCAAAGAATTAAAAAAAATATATAGCACCATGATACCTGGGATAATTATCCGATATTTATAATTCCGATATAATTTCGAACCCTGCCCGGGTTCAAATCCTGGTAAGGGCATTTATTTGGGTGTTTATATTTACGTATATAAGTACATATAACTATACATTATATACATATATTATGAAATTATATTTCGTATATGTTCCGAAAAACTCATTGGTATGAGCCGGGGTTTGAACCCGTGACCTCCGGATTGAAAGTCGCACGCGCTTACCGCTAGGCCATCAACGCTTAATCTATCTAATACCTTTAAACGAGCAATTCTTGTTTATTTATTTATTTATTTATTTATTTATATAGGTATATATTTATATATATATATATTTCGGGGATCTCGGAAACGGCTCTAACGATTTCGATGAAATTTGCTATATGGGGGTTTTCGGGGGCGAAAAATCGATCTAGCTAGGTCTTATCTCAGGGAAAACGCGCATTTTCGAGTTATTGTATGTTTTCCGAGCGAAGCTCGGTCACCCAGATATTATACATAATCGTAATCCCAAAATACCTATGTAAATGATGTGTAAACGCAGCTAAATTTAACACCTGAGACAACATTTTAAACATTGCTAATTGTTCGTCTGCGATCGTAATAAATCATACGGCACCTGAATGTTTTAATCAATTTACTTAATCAAAATTTGCATTCTGATGTTGAAATGTAAAATATGTAATTTAAAAAAATCTGTATTTGAAGATGAACTAAGTACTTATTGCACCTATTTAACGCCTTTCTAATAATAAGAACACTAGGCTCGACAGTGTATTAAAAAAAATGCATGTTACCTATAACAAACAGGGTTTAGAGGAACTACCCAAAATAAAATAAAAACTAAAATACAAACGTCCGGAACACTTATTATATACACCATTCAGTTTTCATATGTAAAAATAAAATGTTATTATCAGTAGGTAGATTTAGAAAATGCTGATTAATTAAATTCGGGTTATTAAAATCATTAGGCAATTGTTTTTCTTTACAGCTATCGATAAGAACATCTTTTTTTAAATTATGCCACAAGGATTTGGAATCATGTGCATTAAGATTTATTTTTTGTTTAAATTATGCGCGTTTTTCGTTTAATACCTTATGTGTATAATCAGGGCCGGATTAACCCTAAGTCAGAGTAGGCAACTGCCTATGGGCCCCGCTTCGGCTAGGGGGCCCCGCCTCGGATAGGGGGCCCCGGCGGCCCCGCGCGTGCCAAAAACAATATTTGTTTCATATGGCCAAAATTCATAAATATTGTTATTATTGTAGCTAAACATTTATACCTACTTAAGGTCCAATATCAGTTTCTCAGATACACGATCATTATGTTATTATGTTATTTTATAGATTTAAAGTCTGTAATATCGAGCTCGATTTTCAGGCTCCCGAGGGCCTAATACCTCGGATCATCTCCGAGTAACTCTTGCTTAAGACATATTATTGTCGAGTAACATTTGACGATTGGTTCGTGTCAGAGCGCTGTTTTCTTACAGTTAGACCTTCGGCGTCGCTTTTTAACAAATATAAACATTGATTTCAGAAGCTTGGCCTTTTGCCTCGCATGAAAGCTCACCTCGCTGGTTATAAGTACGCTTCGGGCTTGTTATGTAATGTGGAGATTGCTGAGCTCGACCTTCAGCCTCACACCTCCATTTTTGGTTTGTCTTCCAAATCTCCTCTTCTTCAGCTTAGCCTTTGGCCTCGCTGCGCCAAGCTCGGCCTGCGGTCTCGCTTTTTAATACAATGGACATTGGTTGGCGTCTGTGCTCTAGCTGAGCTTATCCTGAAGCACGGCTTCGACCTCGCATGAAAGCTCGGCTCACTGGGGAACTTCGGATTTTTAGGCCCGGCCCGGCCTTTTTAACACGCTTTCACAATTTTTTTTACAAAAAAATTCGCGCTCGCTGCGCTCGCGTTTTTTTGCTGCTTTTCTGGTTGACCCTGTACCTACATGCTAACTTGACTGATGAATGAATAGGAATTTAAACCTATGGAATATCTTTATTATTACGTTAATTTTAATCATGTGGCTCGGCGTATGGTATTATGGTTGGACAATCGCTGTTCAGCCTCGCACAATATTTAACATTGAGAAAAAAAGGGCTCTCCCCACACTTGACGCAAAAAGGAATCGGCAAAAACTGATAGAAAAAAGTTTTATGTCCACGCAATAAGATCGAAAAAGCCATTGCTCGGCATGTTCGGATCGGCTCAACCGACACCTGAAGGTTGAAATTAAAACCACAAACTTACTTCCCTGAACTGAAAAATGAACATTATGTATGCAGAATTGACTGTAAGGGCCTAAGGGGGCCCCGAGCATTGCACTGCCTAGGGGCCCCGACATGCTTAATCCGGCCCTGCGTATAATTGCATGAAGTCTGTATCTGTAGTAATTAAAATGTTTTTTTTTTCTTATTTTCTCGTAATGCATGTTAATTATAAGATGTAATTTTTTTTAAAGATGTGTCCCGCCGAGTTTGTTGCCGGTCCCATATTGGGATACCCTCCTCCAATTGAGGGGGGATTTAAATCTTCTCGGGGCAGAGGTGTAGGGTTGGAGCCGATCTACCTAGCTTTGCCATCAATAATAACATCAATAAATTGCTCTGATAATTAGCTTAAGATAATTTATAAGTATGTTACGATTCATAAGTGCTTGTTGCTAGGCCTACATGAATAAAGTATATTTTGACTATTGACTATTGACTTTATTTGACGTTCATAAGCGCATTGTAATTATGCCTACTTGAATAAACTATCTTTTATCTTTATCTTATCTTAATCGGTTTCATGAAATCCAGCCCAACAATCTCAAAAAGTAAAAGGATAGCTCCAAGCCGGACAAATCTTGTTGCTATACGGTTATCCGCACTGTCCGCACCAAACAAGTCACTCATGTTAAAAAGCTAAACGAATTTAGTATTCTACGAGGATCAAAGCTGAATTTCCTGTGTTTTAATTTTTAATAAATGTAAAACTCTGTGTACCGTAAAACGGGGTGAGTAACCCGTCAAAACTGAAATTCAAACCTCGATAATATAGAAATTTCTACCCTAACATTTTTTGAATTCAATCGTTTTAGTTCATCATTGTTTTCGTTAAGGACAGTGACAGAAACACAGGTTCTTAAAACTATCAGATCCCTTAGGTCTATGCCAGGGGTATTGATGGTATGACATTAGATATGATACTGACCACCCTACCGCATACACTGAGAGCCATAACTTCCATTATTAATACTTCTATTATCACACACACTTTCCCCGATGGGTGGAAATCAGCTTTGATTCGTCCTATTCCTAAAGTGAATGATCCCCAGCAAATCAAAGATCTTCGACCAATCAGTATACTGCCATGCTTGTCAAAAGTCCTTGAAAAGATAGTGTGTCTTCAGATAACAGAGTTTTTGGAGACAAATGATATTTTACCAGCACAACAATCGGGTTTTCGAAGACACCGAAGTACCGCTACAGAATTACTTGACGTGACAGATAATATACTAGCCGCCCAAGATAAAGGACAAGGAACCTTACTTGCTTTACTCGATTTTTCAAGGGCGTTCGATACAATTAATGTATGCCTCTTACTGTCCAAGCTAGCATACTACGGATTTGACAATGATACCGTAAAATGGTTTGCTAGCTACTTAAGTGGTCGAAAGCAGCTAGTAGAACTGCAACGACCTGATGGAATAACCATTGCATCAGATATATTGCCGGTGTCGAGAGGGGTTCCTCAGGGCTCTATTCTAGGGCCTATATTCAGGGCCGGATTAAGCATGTTGGGGCCCCTAGGCAGTGCAATGCTCGGGGCCCCCGTACAGTTAATTCTGCATACATAAGTTCAGTTGTTCAGTACAGGCAAGTAAGTTTGCGGTTTTAATTTCAACCTTCAGGTGTCGGTTGAGCCGATCCGAACATGCCAAATGTTTCTTTCGCTCTTGCGTGGACATAAAGGTTTTTTTATATTAGTTTTTGCCGATTCCTCCTTGCGTCCAGTGTGGGGAGAGCTCTTTTTTATCAATAAGTAGTAAAATATTTTGCGAGGCTGAACAGCGATTGTCCGACCATATGAGCCACATGATTAAGATTTTACATGTGTTTAAATGATTATTCATTAACCAGTCAAACTAGCATGTAAGTACAGGGTAAGTCGGAAAAGCAATAAAAATCGCGAGCGCAGCAAGCGCGAAATTTTTTGTGAAAAAATTGTGAAAGCGTGTTAAAAAGGCCTAAAAATCCGAAGTTACCCGGTGAGGTGAACTTTCATGCGAGGTCAAAGCCGTGCTTCAGGATAAGCTCAGCTAGATCACAGACGACAACCAATGTCCATTGTATTAATAAGCGAGACCGCAGGCCGAGCTTGGCGCAGCGAGGCTAAAGACTAAGCTGAAGAAGAGATTTGGTAGGCGAACCAAAAATTGAGGTAAAAAGTGAGGCTGAAGGTCGAGCTCAGCAATCTCCACATACTTAACAAGCCCGAAGCGTACTTAACCAGCGAGGTAAGCTTTTATGCGAGGCAAAAGGCTAAGCTTCTGGAATCAAAGCAGCGCTCTGATACGAATCAATCGTCAAATATTACTCAACAATAATATATGTGTCATACAAGAGTTACTCGGAGGGCCGAAGTTTCATTAAGGAGGTTTTAGGCCCTCGGGAGCCTGAAATTCGAGCTCGATTTACAGACTTTAAAAGCTATAAAATAACATAGTGTAGTGCAAGGTTCCGCAAGAATTTAGAATAATAAAATAAGCATAATTATTATATAAGCATATATAAAAAAATACACTTCTAAAAACTATTGTTTTATTGTAGGGTTCCATCAAGTATTTCGCTTTCCAAAAGGGTTCCGTCAAAAAAAAAGATTGAGAACCGCTGGTGTACATAATCATTTGATGATTGTGTGTCTGTGAGTAGGTAACATAAAAAAATATTTATGAATTTTGGCCATATGCCAAACTTGGCAAACACATTTTTTTGGCGCGCGCGGGGCCGCCGGGGCCCCCTGACCGAGGCGGGGCCCCCTAGCCGAGGCGGGGCCCATAGGCAGTTGCCTACTCTGCCTTAGGGTTAATCCGGCCCTGCCTATATTGTTTATTCTATACTGTAGTGATATTACTCATGTTATAGAACATTGTCAATATCATATGTATGCCGACGACCTGCAGCTGTATATACCGTGCAGCATGCACAACATTACTGCACAGGTAAACAAGCTGAATGATGATCTAGAACGTGTCACTAGATGGTCAAGCAAGAACTCACTCTCCCTTAACCCAATTAAATCAAAATACCTAATTCTTGGATCAAAACACCAAATCGAGAAAATATCAAAATCCAATTTTAAAGTCCAAATAAGCAATGAAGATTTAGAACGAGTACAAGAAGTTAGGAATTTAGGTCTTATAATGGACGGAGAACTGCGCTACGAAACCCACATCAACAATGTCGTTCGCAACTGCTTCTACAGACTCAAATTATTATACAAAATTCGCGATTTCGTTGACATTGGTCTAAGAATTAGGTTATGTGATGCACTTGTCCTCTCCAGATTGAACTATTGTGACACCGTATACGGGCCACGATTGTTGGCACGAACTCAGAGACTCATTCAGCGCGTGCAAAACGCCTGCGCGCGTTTCTGCTTCCATATTCCCCCGCGAACACATGTAAATTTCTGAATCTAAATAAAATTTTAAAAATGTCTATGCGCCAGAAACTACACCTAGCCACTCTTATGTTCGGTATTGTAAATAGACAATTGCCCTCGTATCTTTACGACAAGTTGACTTGGGTGCAAAGGTCCAGGTCTGCGGAGGTCAGGTCCTCCAAGGCTCTACTGCTTACCTTCCCTATGCATCATTCAACCGCATTTCGCGGTAGTTTTCGTTACGCCGCTACCAAATGCTGGAATAACCTACCTCCACCGATCCGCACACTGAAAACCGTTAACAGTTTCAAATATAAATGTCGTAAGGTCAAGTGAGGTAAATGCAACTATGGGGTTATTGCGTCTCTCCGTTCTTTCTCGAATACGATTGGTCGAAACGCCCTCTACTATGCAACGTTTCATTTCCAAGTAGCTCAGGCATGAAACGTTGCATAGTAGAGGGCGTTTCGACCAATCGTATTCGAGAAAGAACGGAGAGACGCAATAACCCCATAGTTGCATTTACCTCACTTGACCTTATGCTGTTTTTTAACACCCAAAACATTTAGCGGCAGCAACAACCCCATGTCATCAACAACCCCATGTCATTAATTATCTTTGGGCAAAATTGAAATATTTAACTTTTTTAGCATTCGTTTGTAGCATTTCAGTTCATATAATTTTTACATCGTTCTTACCCAAGTTGTTTCATTTGTTTTGTTTTATTTAACTTTCTTCTTTTAATTACGGGTTTATCCATTTTATTTGTTTTTTTCCTCTACGTGTTAATTTTCCTCTATTTCTTATTAGCCTTAAGTTAATTATAAGTAAGGTCCCCACTGAAAATCAGCGCTGCGGCTTAGCGTAGCATTACGCTGAGTGGGGGTCCTTTCCTTTTTAACGTCTACCTCTTTTATATATCTTATGTAATTAACTGGTTTAGTTTGACGTAAATAAATGTATTTTCTTTCTTTCTTTCTTTCTTTCTTTCTTTCTTAATAGAAATTTGATTTAAAAAAAAATACATATGTAGGTACATGCATGGAATCATACAAATACTCTTTCAGAAAACATTCGTCCCAAAGGCCACTTATCTAGAGGTCTGGTCCCGAGGCACGTCCGAATCGTCCGATGCTCTATTACACATAATTGAATAGACCTCCCTTAAAGTGTTATTGTCTACCGCTATTTTTACTTGTACGTTATTTAAGACAATGTCTGCATCGTCTAGATCTAGTAGAAAATGTGTATTGGCCGGGAGTTTTAGTTCGTCTTTATTTAATTATTTACCTACCTTTATTTTATTTTATGTTGGTTCCACATGTTAGATATTTTAAGTGTAGCTTGTACTTGACGAACCTTTTTTCTTAGTTTCTACTGTGATTACCAAACTTTATTAAGGGTGCGATGCTAAATACATTTAATTGCGGTTGTTAATATTACTACTTGTGTTCGCGTCTAAAAGCTAAGTCTATAATTAGATCAGCGAACTCATTGTGATTACTTAACCTAAAGGCAGTCCGGTAAAGCCACAGCGGTGCAAAACGTTGTTTGCGATTGAGTGGACTGATTGAGTTTAAGCAAACGTTGGTCAAATAGGCGTTTCCCTTACGTTTTCGCAAATTAAATCTTACTTATCTATGTAAGAAAATTGCTAAACGATTCGATAAAATAAGCCGTACCATTCGTACCAATAATGTTGTGTAAATACGTGTGTGAGTGAACATAACACGAGTGTTCTAATGACTAATAATAGTACAATGTATGACTAGTAATAGTAGTAATAATAGTACAGTTACAGGCACTGCTTTATCTATTCCCATAATAGCTAATAATATAAATAGAGAGAATATTTGTCACAGGCGGCGGTGCTTTAAATTACCTTTGCTTATGTTTTGTTTTGGTTTAAAAAATAATAGTTATTTGTTTTACAAGGGGGCAAAGTTGTTGTTTAACTGCTCGTGCTAATATTGATACCCGAGCAAGCGAAAGATTTCAAAATCTGGGGCGTTGCGAGGGTTTCAAAGCACGAGGGTTAAACAAAATTTGCCCCCGAGTGAAACACAAGATTTTTTACCACACCAAACTGATGCAAATATTAAATGTAAAATATCAAACAAAATCAAATTCAAATGAATGGTATTAAATATTTATCATCAAAAATCATCATTTAAAAGTCAATTCTACCAGCAAACATAAGAAAACAACTCAAAATTTGCATTTGATTACTTTGCCTCACATGTGAATTACTGATAGCAAAGTGCATATCCGTCTTTGAAGTGCAAAGTAAGTCTTTCCGAGCTGGTGTGGTGAAAAATAATTTGCCAGTTCCCATTAAAATTGTACGTCTGAAGACCTCGTATCTGTTATAAGTAGGTATACTAGTAGTTGCTGGGTCGGCGCACTCGGTGCCGGCGGGGGAAGGTGATTCGCCGCCGGATTACAAGTTCGGTTTGTCCGGCGACTTGCGACTTGCAGAAACTTTGCGGCGGACCCACGGGCGCGGGAAATTAAAGGCGTCGCTTGAATAAATCAACACTTGGACAAAACAACGTACTCGAGGTGTATACAGTGTGTAAATCCAATATGGGCGAATATTTAAACGGTGGTTAGCATAGGACCTGAAAAGTATATTGAGATAGATTTTACTTAGAAATGCATTGAAAATTTTAACCATACAAAATAATTCGGCCCGCAATGTAATACACCACACACGTTACGGGATACGAGCTTTTTAAAGTAACTGTCAACGCTTGTTGGCAGTTACTATGAAAAGCTCGTATCTCGTAATGTCATTATCATCTTCTGTTTCTTAATGTTTACAGTACATTGCTGCTCGGTACATGTGGAAAAAATTAATCACGGGGTCATAATTAAGTGTAACTTAAAAAAAACATCTTAATTAATGATAAGACGGGTAAATTCTATATCTGGTTTAATTTATTGCCCGTATTTGACTTACACACTGTATATTGTGCATTATGTATGTATTTACTTTGGATCTTGCCATTGTACCATGGAATAAAGTTTCTAGTAGTTTGAAGGTTTGCTTACGCTACACAGTGCTAATTTCCAGCGAAGTCTGAGGTGATCTCGTAAATTATAGGTAACCTGTATTAGAACTAACTATAATATATCAAATTTTTGCAAACATTCGATAAAGTAAGGTCGGTAAGCACGAAGAACTTCGTACATTGACTGTATTGCCTTTTGCCACTGTCGCTCGCACAATGGCATTGACTGCCGGCATCATCGGCGAGACGGGACAGCATCTACCATTCTCTTCTCTGATACTAAAGAGATCGGCGTTATTCATAAACGTCTGCTAAGTTAATCAGCTGATGAACATCGTTTGTCCCTCTGTATGGCATAACGATAGATAGGGACAAACGACGATCATCAACTGATTAAGTTAACAGCCGTTTATGAATAACGCCAGTCTCTATCTATGTAGAACAAACTGTTGCATATCATTGCAGATAGGTACATACTTTTGAACGGTAATCTGACTGTCGATAAATCTATTTTCAAAAGTATTTGAGGTTGGCAGATACTTTTGGGGCGTTGTTTCACACGTTTCTTTTGAAGCTGACTGTAAGCCTAAACGTATTATGAAACGTCGAGTTGCGGAAACTAGCCCGCGTAAACCAATAACCTAAGCTTATTTTATTTATTACCGCCTTGGGGAGGTTCACGGTTAACCATTATTTCAAATAGATTTTCCCTTCGTTTCTTTTTGATAACATCATCGATAACTTTGTTCTGTGTTGAAACAAAGAAACTCCAAATATTTATAAGTAGGTACATTATTTATGAATAATAACCACACTTTAAAAAAAGAAGGTTATTTCTGTAGGCAACATTAAAAGCTTACGAGTATGTGCATTGTAATGGTCTCCTTGCCCAGTTGACTCTGCCTATGAAGCAGGAGGTCCCGGGTTCGAATCCTGACAAGGTCATAATATGTATCCGTGTTGTTCACAAATAAGTATTAGTTCATGATATGGTGTTTTATATGTAGGTACCTATACTAGGTATATATGTATATTTATACATATAAACTTAGGTTTTTTTGTCGTCGTCTAGCTCCCACAACAAAAGCCTTATTGAGCTTGCTGTGGGACTAGGTCGATTTGTGCCCTTATAGCCGTTAGGGTCGTAAGGGCTATAATTTTGCCGTCAAATCTGATTGCAAAATTTAGGCTTCAATAAAATTTCAGTGTATTGTCAGTATTGTGTATTGTAATTGTCTTTAATGTGAACATTTAGGGGTTTAGAAGGTTCAAAGTGTGAAGATAAGGACCTACATAGTTCAGTAAGTAAAACCACTTTCACTGAGTAGGCAATTTTGGCACATTCAATTTAACCGTATTGGAACTTGGTTCCGAAATACAATTTTAGGTATAAGAAGTTTAAGCACCTTTTACCTACTGCGACACTTTCTTGCATTCTTGTAAACATTGAAAATCTTCAGGCTGTTAGTCATTCTGGTAATGAACGTAGTCATTAACTGGAAGTTAATGCCCTATAACATTTAGTCTGCCTTTTGATATTAAGTTTAGTTTATTCGCTATGAAGATTAAATTAGGTACTGAATTGAATTTTATAAGTACCTATGCATATTTTCTTAGCTTAACTATACGAATACTAATTGTTTGATAAAATAACTTAAAACAAAAATTGCGAATAGGTAACAAAAGCTAAGGTACAGGTAATAAATACAAATTAATGAAATAGGTAGGTATTATCTTCCTAACTTAATTTATGTCGAGTCATTACCATAAAACCATGTACTTTATCGTATATTAGCATATTCATAAGGTAGCTTCAAAAGTTTTAACATACTTTACTTATTGTGCCGTCTGTAACTTTTAACTTCGTAAGCATGTACATCTTTCTAAGATTAAAAAAGTTGTGAGTTTGTAATCATCAATTTTTTTGTTGGATTTGAGTTTACAAATAGCTTTGATCCAAATCACGGTTCAAGTAAACTCAATGATTTAAAAAAAAACTAATAAATAAATAAATAACTGTATACCACGTCTTATATCTTAGGTAGGTAAATATGCGTTTTGCGTGATGTTAAATAAAAACGAAAGAGTATAATTTTTCATTTTACGTATGACACATATTTTAGTGGTTAAATAAGTATAGGTATACTTAAGTGATAAAATTGTAGAATAATTAAATTTCATACAGTAGTTGTACCTAAATTGAAAAATAACTATGTTTATCTTTAAGACTCAAACTATTATTATTTGATTTCAAAAACCTAGAAATTTTTAAAGTGCGATGCTTATTCAACAAATCCCTTAGTCCGTCATAATCAACAACGGAACCATTTGGTACTTCAGTCAACTAACACGTATGTACTATGTGATGTAAGCCATAACGATATAAGATGTAGCTAGACTAGGTAGGCTTTTAGTAGTTTTAGTTTTGTAGGTAGTTTTAATTTTATTTAAGTTATTTTATTGTTACTTTATGTTCTTTATGTTGTTGTTCAATAAAAATATATAGGTAGGCTTTAGGTAATATTCAACAACTAGAATAATACGAGTAATTATTTACGCTGATTTCAGCACATAACTTATACAAACAACACGCAATCAAACACTTTATTACGTTCCTTCAGTAGGTATTAACAAATTACGGCTTACCATTAATATGAATTGAGATAATCAAATGTCTATTCTGAACCAGATAACAATGAGGGAGGGTATTAGGGAGCAAGAACACAAAACAGGCTAAAGCCAGCGCGAAGTTGTGAACCGGCGACCTCTAACCTCTTAAACCCTTTCAGTTCTTAATGGATTTATCCAAGGCACTCAATCAATGTGATCTAATTTGAGGCTTGCTATATATTGTTATAAAATCTGTCTTGTAACTCGCGCGATGAACTTGTGTGAAGTTAATAATTTGTAAATAGTAAATTGTGGGGGAAAATCTGATACGCGGTGAGAATTAAAGCTCACAACTGTTAGTAGTCTATGAATGTAAGTAGCATAACTGACACAATTTACTAATCATTATTAAATCTTATTGCAATGAGGTAATAACTATTAAATTAAATATAGGAAAAAAACCCTACGCTATATTATGGCAACAAAATCCATTTAATGCTACAAATCTGAATATGAAACATAGCTAAGAACCAACGCAAGAAAACTTGCTTTCACGTAAAAAAACTGCATCGGAATCTGGGGCCTTATTCGACATGCCACTTTTGACGTCGCATGTTGAAGTTCATTTGAATCTGAACAATCATGGGTTGTCGAATAGGTAAAGTGTGTCACCTGTCAGTGAATCTCATGTAAACAAATCATTTCATCGCTAGACTTGGTTGTCTATTGGTATGGCCGCCATGTTTGGATTTATGACATTTAAAAGGGGATTCTATGGCATAGAGTAAACTGCATTTCTATTTTCTATAGTTTTTTGATTCCCCTACTCGACGCAAGATGGAGTTAACAGTCAAATTTCGATCTTGGCGTTATAAAAATAAACCGCAAGAACATGACATGCAGTTGCGTTGGTGTAGATCTATCATGAAAACGAATATATGACAATTGTCCAGAATTAAAAAAAACTTGACAATAAACATACAGCAATACATATACCACTAAATGTCAAAAAGAAAACAGATTTAGTATAATTACTAGGTAACAAATTATATTTTAAACCAATCGTCGTGGGTCCTAACCCCGGCTCTTAGCAATGAACTTCTTGTAACTTGTGTGAAAAATATCATTTGATATTACACCAATTACTTTATGGTGAAGTAAAATATCATGAGTCATGAGGAAGACGGAGTAGCCAGTAGCCACAATAAGCTATATTTTTGTCCTCTGGGTTAGATGGCAGTGAAACAGTGAGAGATAGTGAAGAATGCGGCAAAATAAGCATTTATTGTGTTGTTAGTAGTTAGTAGACTAGTTTTTTTTCTAAAAATGAAAATTGACGCAACAGCAAGCTCATAGCCCTCTATGAGCCAGTCTGTTACGTGCAGGCTTAAGGGCTAATCCCGGGGGAAGCGGAGCGTCGGCGACTAGCTGGTGCATCTGCTTATTAACCTCTTCTCACTTTTACCTCAGGTCCTTTGATTAATAAATTAAGGTAAATTCGTAAGAACTAGTGCCTGTGTCATATTCTAAATTGGACGCTATGCCTAATTAGTTGTTATAAATTAAATAAAATAATTATTTATTTAATTAAATTTATAACAACGCAACGTGGGGTTATTCACGATGAATTTTAATGGCTTATATAAGACAGCGGTCGTATATTGCCTCAGAAATTTGGATTTTCTCAGTTTGAATGAACAGCAAACTGGAGACATTGAGATTAATTTTAAACTTATTATTTTAGGTGTTCGTAAGAAATAAGGTATTGACAGACATTGACGGAAAATCGCGAAAACCCGGTCAGGTGCGTCGGACCACGCAAAACGGAGGAGGATTCCATACTTACTTCTTCTACCATGTATCCATATGCCAAAATAGCAACAAAAAAGCCGAACAAAAATACCGTTTCTTCGCAGCACTAGATTTCAGTCCTTTTTTTAGAAAAGTAATATGTTTAGGTACATAATATATATGTAAGTAATTTTGTTATGTGAAACTTATATGTTGTGTTACGAGACTTACGAGTAGGTAACTTTAAACTTTAACAGCCTAACAGATCCCAATAAGGCCTAGTTTACCCTCTGGGTTGGAAGGTCAGATGGCAGTTGCTTTCGGAAAAACTAGTGCCTACGCCAATCCTTGGGATTAATTGTCAAGCTAACAATAGGTTCTCATGATCCGTGACACAATCGAGATAACGCGAGGAAGAATAACTTTGTCACAAGAATATTTGGCCAAATATAAATCCTTATTTTAATACTCTCGTGTATTTGACCTACCTACTCGTATTTAATCGTATTTTGCCACCTAGTAGCCTCGAATTGGTTGTTATATGTAGCTTTCCATAAATTAAAGGTCCTTATGCTTCAATAAGGACGTTTTCATGGGGTCCCGTTGTTTCCCATAAAGTTTTAAGTCAATGTATTGTTTGTCATATTATCATTACTCATAAAACTGAAACCGTTAACATTTCAAGATTTTAGTTAGGTTATCCTATAGATAGCTTAGGTTAGGTTAGATTTGTTTTATGGCAATCCTGAAAAGTGACGCGTTTCTGAACCAAAGGAATTATGACTAACGAAAATTCGAGCAAACAATACATTATGGCTTAAAACTATTTGGGAAACAATAGAGACTCCGTTTTCACCTGAAGTTGCAATAGAAATTGGAAAGCCACATTTTTTCAAGCTTTTACTTAGTTTCATCTGTCCCGTTGGTTGTCTGTCTGTTCCAATGTGGTTCCAATCAAATCATGCAAATTAAATCCCAACAAAAACATAAATGTGAAATGAGAGCCAAGTTCAATATTAAGAATATGTGTCGTTGTTGACTCGCCGACAAAAGAATTGAGATCTATATGGGTGCCAAGTTCTGTGCTGTGTAGAAAATCCTGAAATTATAAAGGATTTGTCTTGGCTAGTTTTTAACAATAAACCAAGTTTTTGAAAAACTAACAGAAAAAGCCCGACCTACTAGCTGTTGCCCGCGACTTCGTACGCGTGGATTTGTATATTGGTGGTTATATATTCTACATTAGCTTAGAACATTATGCAGCAAGAGATTGCGGTAGGACGGTTAATCATTTCTTAATTATTAATATTATACGACGCATGAGACTTGTCTTTCACAACCTACGAAGTTTCAAGCCCCTAACTGAATAAAATTGTCCTCGATGTAATCCCTCTAAACCCCCTTAGAAGATTTTCATGTCCTCTATTTAATAAAACCTACTACCTAACTACCTATTTACGAAGTTTCAAGTTCCTAGCTTTAAATAAAATTTGCACCCTAAGACGAACTTTAATCCCCTTTTTAACCCCCTTAGGGGTTGAATTTCCAAAAACGTTACAATTACTTTTTTTTGTTATCGGCTGTTATGCCTTTCTAAGAAGTTTCAAAGCATTTGTAATGGATTCAAACTTTCAACCCCTGTTTAACCCTGTTAGGGGATGAATTTTACAAAACGCTGAAATTACTTTTCCTGTATTTTAATAATATCCCCAAATACAAAGATTCAATTCCCGCGTTCGAAAAAATGTTTGATATCCATACAAACTTTCAACCCCTTTTTCACCACTTTAGGGGATGAATATTCAAAAACGCTGAAATTAGTTTTCTTGTATTTTAATACCATATATTTTTACGACGTTTCAAGTTCCTAGCTTAAAATAAAATTTGAACGCCATACAAACTTTCAACCCCTGTTTAACCCTGTTAGGGGATGAATTTTACCAAACGCTGAAATAACTTTTCCTGTCTTCTAATAATATCCCCAAATACAAAGATTTAAGTCCCGCACTCTCATAAATATTTGATATCCGTACAAATTTTTAACCCCATGTTTTACCACCTTGGGGGATGAATTTTTAAGAACGCTGAAATTTGTTTTTTTTGTATCTTAATTTAATACCTATTTGCAAAGTTCCAAGTTCATAGCTTAAAATAAAATTTGCACCCTAAGACGAACTTTCATCCCCTTTTTAACCCCCTTAGGGGTTGAATTTACAAAAACGTTGCAATCACTTTTTTTTGTTATCGGCTATTATGCCTTTCTAAGAAGTTTCAAAGCATTTGTAATGGATTCAAACTTTCAACCCCTGTTTAACCCTGTTAGGGGATGAATTTTACAAAACGGTGAAATTACTTTTCCTGTATTTTAATAATATCCCCAAATACAAAGATTCAAGTCCCGCACTCTCAAAAATATTTGATCTCCGTACAAATTTTCAACCCCTTTTTTACCACCTTGGGGGATGAATTTTTAAAAACGCTGAAATTAGTTTTCTTGTTTTTTAATTTAATACCTTTTTACGAAGTTTCAAGGTCCTAGCTTAAAATAAAATTTGCACCCCAGGACAAAGTTTCATCGCCTTTTTTACCCCCTTAGAGGTTGAATTAACTAAAACGTCGCAATTACTTTTTTTTGTCATCGGCTATTATGCCTTTCTAAGAAGTTTCAAAGCATTTGTAATGGATTCAAACTTTCAACCCCTTTTTAACCCTGTTAGGGGATGAATTTTCAAAAACGCTGAAATTGCTTTTCCTGTCTTATAATAATATCCCCATATACAAAGTTTCAAGTCCAACACTCACAAAAATATTTGATCTCCATACAAACTTTCAACCCCTTTTTCACCACCTTGGGGGATGAATTTTCGAAAACGCAGAAATTAATTTTCTTATTTTTTAATTTAATACCTTTTTACGAAGTTTCAAGGTCCTAGCATAAAATAAAATTTGCACCCCAGGACAAAGTTTCATCCCCTTTTTTACCCCCTTAGAGGTTGAATTACCTAAAACGTCGCAATTACTTTTTTTTGTCATCGGCTATTATGCCTTTCTAAGAAGTTTCAAAGCATTTGTAATGGATTCAAACTTTCAACCCCTTTTTAACCCTGTTAGGGGATGAATTTTCAAAAACGCTGAAATTACTTTTCCTGTTTTATAATAATATCCCCATATACAAAGTTTCAAGTCCAACACTCACAAAAATATTTGATCTCCATATAAACTTTCAACCCCTTTTTCACCACCTTGGGGGATGAATTTTCGAAAACGCAGAAATTAATTTTCTTGTTTTTTAATATAGTACATTTTTACAAAGTTTCAATTTCCTAGCTCAAAATAAAACTTGAACCCCATACAAACTTTCATCCCCTTTTTAACCCCCTTAGGGGTTGAATTTCTCAAAATCGCTCCTTAGCTCTTATACGTTTTATAAATGCAACCTAGTGTCCAAATTTCAACTTTCTAGCATTTGTAGTTTCGGCTCTACGTTGATGAGTCAGTCAGTCAGTCAGTCAGTCAATCAGTCAGGACACGTGCATTTATATATATAGATAGATATGCCTATACTTAAAAACTAGCCAAGACAAATCCTTTATAATTTCAGGATTTTCTATTATTTTATAATTATTTTGAACAAGCTAAGGGACTTGAATACATGTGCCAAATTTCATGTGTGTAGGTTAAGTAGGTTTCAAGTTGTGAAGGGGTCAAAAGTAGCTCGAAATGGTTCGTGTAATATTACACACGGTTGCTGCGTCGCCAGTTCCTTTTTCTTTGAACTTGGCTGGACACGCTACCGCGTGTCTAGATTTGACCCACTTCTCGGGTGTTCAATGAAGCTGAAAATTTACATAAGTACATAATATGTAATATGGGTGACAATACAATATTTTTATGGTTACCATCGATGATGATACAGACAGTGGTCTTTTAAGTCTTTTTAACTTTGTGATAAAACAACGCAACTTAATTATATTTGAAAATATTTAAAGAAAAATACAGTCAGAAATTCGAAATTTTGTTATCTAACCTCTCTATCACTCTTGCATTTTCGAGCGATAAAGAGGCAAATAGCTGAGTTTCGATTTTCGCACTTCCCGATAGGCCCCTTTGTAAACATTGATGTGTCTATGTCAAATTATTAATTGTCTGTGAAAACTTGTTAAAAAAAAGTTTAAAGCAAAGGCGTAGGCAAAGAGTAGTATAATATGTATATATATAAAGTCCGTCAACCAAATCTTGTCAGTAGTAAAAGGCGGCAAATTTGAAAAATCGCGGGTTAGCAACACTGTGTTCGAATAATTCCAAAATGCGTGTCATCTGTGTTTTATCTGTGGAATGTGGATCGTGAATGACAGCCGTCAGCTTATTTGTTTTCATTTGGTTTTCATTCTGAATCGTTTCTGTTTCATGAGATATTTCTGCTGTCACCATTAAATACCAATACATTAAATAAGAATAAGCAAAGCTAAGGGGCCTACAATGTACAATCATGCTCGTTGATGGTAAACATGACTAAAAATTGAGGTTATGACAAGTACATACTGGAAGAACTCTTTCGAACTTTTAAGATTATGTTCAGTTTTTTTGTTTTAGGGTTAAAAGGCATAAATAAAATTAAAACGTATGCCTAAATCTATCCAACAAGACCATAAATTGTGTCCTGGAAACCGTCCATAGGCCCACATGTCTAATATTTTCAGCAATCAGTTGTGACTATTTACAAAGATGCAATAGAATACTACAGAGTATTATGCTTGGTTGAAGTGACCCGGTAACATTGGTAACTTCATTATATTTTTTCAATTAATGACCTGAATTATAGTGTAAGCTAAAGTGACCCTTATCTTATTTACCTTTAAATTAAATAAACACCCAAATATCAGTTGTTTTATTTTTAATATGTAATCCTATTGTACAATATACCTATACCAATCAAAAAAATTACACAGGTATGTCATATTCATCCAGAAGAGTACACTAATTTACATTAACAAGTGGCATATTATATTGTAAATAACAAATATATGCACTATCTAATTATCTGCATTTTGATATGATTTTATTTTAGTAAACTTAGAAGACATAGATAGGGAACAAAGAGAATATAAGCACTACGATAGTTCAAATTTGTTCATAATTTTGATTAACATTGTTTTAACATCGCTTTTAAATTGTCCGTCCATGTTTCAAATTTTTTCAATAAACCGCGAGTGACAATTTGAATTGACCTACGCAGGGCGCGCTCAGCGGAAAAAAAAATCTTTTGGTTCGATGTACATTGCTGCTTTTCTTAGCGCAATACTGCTCTTTGAGTGTTGCCCTACTTTAGTTTGCTTTACATTGCTACTGACAAGATTTGGTTGACGGACTATATCTGGTCAACCAAATCTTGTCAGTAAAAAAAGGCACGAAATTCAAATCTTCCATGGGACGATATCCCTTCGCGCCTACATTTTTCAAAATTGCCGCCTTTTTCTACTGTCAAGATCTGGTTGACCAAGTATACCTATATAGCGCTGGCGGTACACCGAGAAATTCAGTAAAATGCTGCAAATGATGTTAAAGGTATGAAAATCGGTACGATTGATCTTTAGAACATTTGAAACAAACCCGAAGCACCAACAAATAAAAAAAAAACGAGAGGAGTTATGACGTCATCTTTTTTTTGTAAAGAATAAAAAAATATTGTTTAAAAACCTATCGTGTTTGGTATTAAACGAAAGGGCTTTCTGAGCCGATTCCAAACATATATCACATCATTACATTTCAGTAATTTTTTTTTTAATTATAATATAAATAATTTTCAAAACATACCAATTAAGTTTGGGTTTCTCCAGATACAATACGGTAAAAATTTTTTTTGTAAAATATACCTCTAATCTTATACCTAATATCCTCATATCTAACCCTAATAAAGCAATTTAGAAATTATATACATTTAGGTTTTTTTTAATTTTTCAATTTTACATAGTCTATGAATCTCTCAATTAAATATTTAAAAAGAAAGCATAAAATTAATATATAACGGTTTTTTTCAGAAAGTCGCTTATATCTGGGAATCTATAAGTCGTAGTAAAAATTGTCTATGTAATAATTAAGAAAGAATTAACCGAAAAAACTCACCTTTAACGTCCCCCCTTTCCCGAGTTCTCCACCCTCCACTCATCTGAACTTTTTCTTACTTAAAGCTTAGATATTACCAAAGGAACATGTAATAGTATTTTATGCAACTGTTGTTTAAGAGAGGTCAAAAAAGGCGAGTGGCGTGAGTAACAATAACAACAAACAAAAACCGACTCAGTTAAACAACGTTGCATACAATACTTTTTCTACGACCAAGCACTTTGAAATGCAATGAAATAATAATAAAAATGGATGATGATGATTGTTTCATGTCCTAATGTGATAGGTTGTTCAGTGCGTGGGATTCTTAAGGGGAACAAAAATTTTATTATTTTGCGCTACGACGCACGGTTTAGGAGATACAGCCCTATAAATATTTTTCTTCCTCTTTTTCTTTTTTTTTCTTTTTTTGTGTTTTTTAAATCTTACTTAGGAATTCCTTAAAGGGGAACGAAAATTTGATTATTTTTGCGCTACGACGCACGGTTTAGGAGATACAGCATTATAAAGTTTTTTTTTGTTTTTTTTTTTATCTCTTTTTTGTTTTTTTTTTTATATTAATTAGGGTTTCTTACAGAGGAATGAACATTTTAATATTTTTGCGCTACGACGCACGGTTTAGGAGATACAACCCTATAAAAAAAATCTTTTTTTTTTTGTTTTTCGTGTTTTCTAAATATTACTTAAGAGTTTCAAAGGGGAACGAAAATTTGATTATTTTTGTGCTACGACGCACGGTTTAGGAGATACAGCCCTATAAAGATGAAAATAATCGTACCATTAACCAAAACATGTCTATGGTTTACTCATCTGTCAGAAATGACAATTAAAATTAGGTTGGAAACAATGTATTCCATACAATATTTTTTAAGTGGTGATTACACGAAGTATCGTAAAAGTGCCAAAAAGATACTGCGTGTATGCACAAATATTTTTTTGGGGAATAGACTAAAGACTTGTCTTGATAACTATAAGTTAGGGGTTTAAAGGTGTGTGCACGACCCTTTAAATGACAAATAAAAGTACGGGAGTAGAAAAACCAAGTTTCAATACTCTTATTTTACCCGAATGACATTATTACTCGTATTGAGTAATTCGGCAAGGCTATTATTACACTTTGTAAAATTGAAAAATTAAAAAAAAAACCTAAATGTAAATATTTTCAAAGTTGCTTTATTAGGGTTAGATATGAGGATATTAGGGATAATTTGAGGTATATTTTACAAAAAAAAAATTATGATATTGTATCTGGAGAAGCCCAAACTTGGTATGTTTTGAAAACTATTTTTATTATAATTTAAACAAAATGACTGAAATGTAACTATGTGATAGCATTGGCTCAGAAAGCCCTTTCGTTTAATACCATACACGATAGGTTTCTAAACATTTTTTTTTTATTTCATACAAAAAAACATGACGTCATAACTCCTCTCTTTTTTTTTATTTGTTGGTGCTTCGGGTCAAATTGTTTCAAATGTCCTAAAGATCAATCGTACCGATTTTCAGACCTTTAACACCATTTGCAGCATTATACTGATTTTCGCGGTGTACCGCCAGCGCTAGAAGTGGGCAGCAAAGAGTAGTATAATATATAGGACAGTCGGCAGTCAACGTTTGTTCCTAATAAATATAACATTGATGAATCAAGGCGGTTTGTTTAAAGAGGGCCTGCCGCGAAACCAATTTCGTTATCTGCCACCATTAAATTTCGCTCGTATATGCAAGAGTGATAGAGAGGCAGATAACGACATTTCCCCCATCCCCCTTTGGATGGTTCTTGTTTGAGTTATAATGTCACTGTATTGAGGACTCAACCTTTCCATTTTTAAAGTGTTTTTATATAGACATGACACTGGCTACTGTAGTAAATGCCAAAAAAGAAAAAAAAAACGCTGTTATAGTAACGAAAATAATAAACACGTCAATCGGAATAAACAACGTAATATCCAAGAAAAAATGGCAAAATAGTATATGATAAATATGTAAAACATCATTAATTATCGAATTAAGATTACATACAACTTTGTGTAAAAAAAATTGAGGCAATTATACAGCCCGATTATACGGGTTACATCTTGAAAAAGATGATTATCTTGGAAAGAAGAGTAAATATACATAGGTGAACATAATGGTGAACAAAGGTATAGTAAAATAGGTAGGGACATAATTCAGGGTTTGCTTGTCTGGTCCACGAATGCTGTACCTATCACGACCACGGCACGGCCGTCTCCTGCTAACTTTTCGCTATAATAGTAAAATCATAGGTCTAATACCTATGATTTTAATATTATAGCGAACAATATTTCATGTTCATGATCTCGAATTTAAGACTTTAGCTTAGATTTATGGCGTGCGGCCTAGCGCGCGTTGCCTCTATGAGGAGCTGTCAAAGCGTTTTATATCTGTATGCTTTTGATGATGCGGATCAGCATTGTTATCCAGCGGGGCAAGCGGCCAGCCTGCAGAAGGGCACCCTACCGCACTTGGTAGGTCACTACACTCACTACCAGGATTTAGGGCTAATAATTTATTTATAAGTTTTTAATACCTTTAAACGAGCAATTCTTGTATATTTATTTATATGTACCTATATATATTTCGGGGATCTCGGGAACGGCTCTAAACGGATTTAGATGAAATTTGCTATATGGAGGTTTACGGGGGCGCAAAATCGATCTTGCTAGGTTTTATCTATGTTTTTATCTATGTGCCGGACAGGTACGTGGGGCGCAGGCGGCGGCCGCGACTGCTGGCCGAGTCGCGCGGGCGCACCAACCTGCTAGGTCTGGCGCCACTGACGCGCGCTATTCGGACCCTCAATATAATAGCGGAAAATATTGACATATTCTCATGCTCTTTGACTGAATTCACAATATCAACATTAAATATATTATGTTATAGACGTAATGGCTTACTTTAGATATGTATGGTTAATAGTTACACTATTGTCTTAGGTTTACCTGTAAAGATAGTTGTAAGTGTGGAAAAAAATAAATAAAATAAAAATCTCTGGGAAAACGCGCATTTTTGGGTTATTATATGTTTCCCGAGCAAAACTCGGTCTCCCAGACATTAAGTTTTTAATTTAAGTGTTTTTATCATGTTTCATATTTAAACTTACAGATGTGAATCGCCAGCAGAGTTTTTGGAGAGGTGTGGTTTTCTTATTTCCTGTTACCAACCTTAAACACCATACCTACTTAAATATCAGAAAATAATAAAGTGAAGAAAATTAAATAAAGTTGAATGCTTAAAAACTTTAATGTTTTATTAAAATTAAACGAAAAAAGAAGTGTAAACTGAAATAGATCTATTTTTTTTATTTGTAGTTGAATAACATATATGTATTTAGTCTCCTTTAATTAAAAATCATCTCTGAGTAGATACATATTAAACAATAGGTACTTTTAGGTCTTGGTAGTAATGTTAGGTCTTATGACCTACTGTATTTGACTATATTACTTACCAAGACCGGAGCCTGACCTGTCAGTCACCAACTATTTTGATGCTCTTTGTAGGTAGCATCAAAATAGTTGGTGACTGACAAAGTTACCAAGTTACTAAGGTAGTAGGTATATAGTAGGTAGCAGTAGCGCAATATTTAGTCAAAATATTTTGACTAATTTAGATTATTTTTATGCCAAAAAAGTAATACAAGCTATTCATGTTCCACTCATCATCATGTTCGGACTTTTCTGAATATGTGGTTTACGAAATGTGTTAAGGTACAACTTGTGGTTTATTAACGTGGTTTAGAAATAGGCAGCTTGAGTTGGGAGAGGTGATGAGTAAATTGTTTCATTTTTTTACAATTTTGAGCGTTTATAGGAGAATGTGTGGAGCAAGCATTATTTGACGTGTAGGTGTGGGTTCAACAAAAAGATCGCTTGTCAATAAGGCATTCTTGCTGTTAAAATTCAATTATTAATAGCCTTTATCGACCATCAGCAATGTAGTCCCTTTTTGATTGATGGAAATTGTCACGTAAGTTCCACTACTCGCCGCCGCATCGCCTACAGCGCATTCGTTGGTCTATCGCTCACAAGATGTCATTAATTCATGTAAACTTACGTACTGAAAAAAAAAAGTTTTACTCTTTGCTATAAATTACCCTTTCGCACGTCAAAAACTCCAAGATGGAGCCGAAGGTCATAGAGAAAAAAGTCTACATTTGGAATCATTATTTGTCAAAATTTGACATTAGCAATCCACAGTTAGGTGACAACCAAACCAAACCATTATAAACCTTAAAGTAATAATAAAACAAAGTTGTTTTTTGTTAAATTATTGTTTGTACCAAATGAACTTCAGCACTTGATGAACTTCAAATGAACTTCAACAGTTGAATTTCAAATGACGCGAAATCTGACAGTTGTACATGTCGAATAGGGGCCCTGATTATTCGTTGGAAAGCTACGATGCCACAGACAGACATTGTTGTCTTCAAACATAAAACACGCCTCTTTTTGCGTCGGAGGTTAAAACACTCATGCACTCACTACTATGGCGTATATTAGAACCTACTTGTGATGGTTGTATTCTCATTAAAAATTAAGATTGAGTCAAATTAAGTAAAAGTACCGGAAAATTTGGCGTAGTAGGTACTTTAACCCGTGGAGAGCCCCAGAATTACCGTAGTATGGAACTCCTATATTAGTTACCGGCACACGTGTCTTGGTAGGGCGCTCCACGGGTTAAAGAGTTTAAAGCGTGTGTAGTATACATGACGCATTATTAATATGGCGATCAATTACGATTTTAACCTTTTCGACGCCGTGTCAAACACGAAAGCTGTCTCTCAGACGCCACGTCATCGAAGTGTCAAAACTGAAATTGAACTTTATGCAATGCACCTAGGTCTATGTTGCTCTGTGGTCTATGATCGATTATTACGTCTTTGGCGTTGGACCTGCGGTGCGTATATATCGGTCATTGGCGTCCAAAAGGTTAAAATAGCGACTCTTCAAAACACAGTCATATTATATTTTGAGTTAAGAGTACCTAACGTAAAAAGTATGTAGTAGCTAATCGGAAGTCTTGCAATGGGCTATACAATTTTTAGGGTTTACGTTATTATTTACTGCGACGTTGTTATCGCCAGGAAAGTCAGTTAAGGTTTTATGGCAATTAAACCAAAAGTAAAATGTCGGGAAAAGTTCAAATACCGCAGTAGTAAATAAAGCTCTAATAAAATATTAAAACCGTTTCCCAAAAAAATGTAATTGTATAGATTTTCTATCTACTTGTAACAATGTAATAAATGAATTGATTATCAAGAGAAAATAAGATAATATTTATTGCATTGCAACACATGCTAACTTCCTAAGGGCAGGCCCATTCTCCGTAAATAATGCTTTCATGATACTGCTGTGCTGTCCAAGTCTAAAGACACCAAGAAAGTTAGATTTTTTAAAACATAAGCCCTTCTAGTATTTGTTTGTTAGGTATAGTACTTGCCCCTAAGCGCAGTACACGTGTACACTTTTACAACCCACGTGCATAAACTCGACACGTGTGCATAATGTAAAACGCAGAGAAAATGGTAGGAATAGGTACATTTAGTTACTACCTTATCTGGAGAAATATGGGACATTATCTATGAAAGGGACCTTATTGTCGATGGCGCTTACGCCGCACAGCGTCGCGCGGCATTGTATTTATATCGGAGCATCGTTAATAATGGAGTAAGCGCCATCAACAATAAGGTCCCTTTTCATAGATAACGTCACATATGTTTCTACCGTTTTTCATCGGGAAAACTCCCCAACAAAATTTTTCGTAGTATCCTCCTAATCTATCAGCGGGCTCAGCACGGATCCATTTTTATCCACTATCACTAAGCCCGTCACTTTCGCACTTACATACTTGTTAGAACGTGACAGGCATGGTGATAAATGATAAAAATGCGACCGTGCTACTAGGGCTGGGCCTTTCACCGACATGCTATGCAATAAAACCGAAAACCATTAATTTTACTCGATGGATAAAAAGGTTTTAGACTTATACAATGGCGGAACTGACTAGCGGTAGTGATTAGTGACTCGAAGAGTTCGAAGAGGCTGAGTTCATCTTTAATTCGACCAGATTTGGCCTAAGCCGACGCCGCCATTGTTCTAATTGAAGTGGTTTCAAAGATTACTGGCTGTTTGGCCGTGTGGCTATTGTCACTGGTGCGCGAGAGCGTGCGTATTGAGTACACTCAGATGAACCAACATAATGTTGTCTCGAAACTGGTACCAATTGTAAGTAATCGGAGAACACACTTATATTGGTTCTTCACAGGCTTCTTGCCAAGGGTGTGGAATGAAACTCGTGCTTATAGGGTTCTAGTGACAGTTTGTGAAACTGCGTCAGATAAAATATATTATAACTATTATACCATTCATGATAGCTGACTGGTGAAATTAGATGCTGGCAAGTGGGTAGGCGAGTTAATTACTATACCAACATGTTGATTTATGTCTGTAGGTACTTACCTATACTTAGGTACTTATACAAAATTAACGTTCCGACATAAGTGCATCGCGTTCGCATTCAAATTACTGCCGAAGCGCAATGTACCGATATTGAAATCAAGCATTAAAAAAATCGTGTTTCACGTAATTGGAAAATCAAATCAATCAATCAATACACATTTTCTACGGTTAAAAGAAGCAATCCATACTTTTAAAGTGATTGTTTAATAGACAAATTGAATGCAGAGTTTGAACAATGACCCCGGATGGTTATCTTATCAACTTATCACACAAATCGATGATCGCGGGCTCCCGCCACACGAAATCTGTCAGCTCAGAATGAAGTGCTTATTTCCATCTCTTGCAAAAATAACATAAACATTCGAATATAGAACTTTATCCCAGATTCTCCTCCAGATATCCAGTGTCGCGATAGAATATTATGTGTTGAACTCTTTTATTTTACTTCGGCCCACTTGCGCCATCCCACTAACACGGGGTTAAGCGGCTAAACCGTTAACCCATTGTCAAATTGTACTGGTAACCATGGTAACTCCAGCTTTAACCGGTTAACCCTGAGTTAGTGGAACGGTGCAAGTGGGCCTGTAATCCTTTTATGGTTTATGGTTTAAGAACTTTATTCTCAAAAAGAATTTACAAAATTCGCTTACTTGAGAATACAATTTTTATAATATATCTTAGGACTAACGTGCAGACAAAGTCAAATAAATAAGTAATCATTAAGTACAAAACATTAGTTTGGTTACAAAGTGGGTAGAAATACGTTACTAACCGGCTCGGATAGCTTAACTCGTGCAGTTAAATATGGTGCATTCCCGACGCTTACCAAGCGCATGCGAGTTTACGCCATGAAATATAAGTGTGACTTCCGATTTAGCGCAATTATTCGGAATAGTGAGTCGCTTTATACTGGTTTACCAATCATGCGTCCGTCAACGGGTCAAAGGGAACTCGTCGCCTGACGAATGTCGGCGAGCTACGAAGCAATTGGCGTGGAGAAGTCAATTGGGCGCAAGTCACAGAGTATTAGTATTTGTTAGAAATAGCTTAACAGATTACAATTATTTGCAATATTTTATTTATTATCGTTTTTAATTATTATTTTATTTTATTTATATGTAAATACATTTATATAATTTTTTTTATACATTGTTCTTTTATTGATATAAGTATGTATATTATTTTTATATAATTTTATGCAATTAACAAATCAGAGATTAAGGTTATTGCATTTATAATTTTAGTTTGTTGTTTTTTATATTTATTTTGATATGTTGTTATGCAAAAAAAAATAAGTAAATAAGATTATCGCATTTAAAATTTTAGTTTATTGTTCTTTATGTTTATTTTGGTATATTGTTTAGTAGTATAGTTTGTATTAGTATTAACTATGAATATTTTGCAATTATAAGTTTATTAGACATACATAATAAGATTTGGTTGTTTTATGCAATAATTATAGTTTACTAGATATTAAGATTACGTGCGTGATTTTTTTTTTTACGGATACATATTGTACATTTCAAAATATTTAAATTTTAGCACCCAATTTTTTTGTTTTTTTTTTGTTTTGATCGAATTTTATTTAATTTTATTATACGTGCATATTATTTGCTTAACAAATATTCATGCACAAACTTATTTAATTATTACATTATTTATTACATAGAATTTTAGATGTTTTTTAAAGCTAGCTATGGATTTAGATTCCTTGATATCTTTTGGTAACTTGTTATAAAGTTGGGCACCTTCATAAATTATACTTCTTTTACCATATTTTGTCCTTGCTGGCCGTAAGATTAGGTGATCAGCGTTTCGTAATTTAATTCTTTGTACGTGATGTTTTTGTGTAAAGCCTATATGTGAGTGTATAGTCTTTTCACTTACGTTAAAACTTTGTTTGACGCTTGTGAAACTATTTTGGCAACAATAGATTTACATAGTTTCCTTTTTCTTGTGAGTTAGTGAATATTTATATTAGGTATGTAAATGTTTTTTTTTTGTTTTACTTCTGACGAACTTACACCTACATAGGATTATAGATAATTTAGTAGGTAAGTAAACGCTTTGTAAAATAAATAAGGATAAGAGAATCATGACTCTCCACGGATTTAAACTATTTAAAGTAGGCAATTACTTACTACTAGGATAATCCAGGCATGGTACTGGGCATTATCTAATTCGAAACGCATTTTTACCCTATTTTGAACCTTGACATCAAATATAATGGAGTAAAATAGATACAATATTTTAATTCGTAAGCACAAACACACAAGACAACGACGAAGCGGTGAAAATTTAAAAAGTTTTTAATCTAAAAAAAACCATTTAATAATGTCATAACTCTTATTATGTATTTAATAAATAGATTTACTATTCTACTAGAAACTAGGCCTACATGATAAAACTTATTACTCGGAGATGTTTGAGTTTTTTTTTTCTGGATAAGCCGCTTGCCTGCGGTCGGCCGTGTAAACATGTTTTCAAAAGTTAATTGCTTTTGCGATATTAATTTTGCTCTTGTTCGCTAATCGTGATTAATTAAAATACTTTACACGCCACGTCACAGGTGTTTGAGATGCAATTTTCAAAACTTTTCGTCTACTTTCTCAGTTCTTGAATGCTTTTTAACAAACATTAGTGTAGGTAAGTATTTTACCGATTGTTCCACAGTAAGTCAAAAAGTTAATTATTTCATAAATTTCACACTCAACCCAACCTTTAAAAGAATAAGTCAATTTAGTAATTAGTTTTGTTTTTGAATTAGAACATTATTTATTATGAATCCTTAAATTCCTTCATATACGACTCAGAGATCGAGGAGGCAAAAAGTATATATAGCACACAAAATAAATAATAAGTAACTAGTTAACACGTCGTTCTATTTCTGTTCAAAATAATATTTATTAGGCACTATTCTTGCCAGTTTACCTATAGAGTTTGTGTGGAAAGAGAAGAGTCGTGGAATGTATGGGGCCCAATATATTCCACGACTCTTTTCTTTCCGCACAGACTGTTAAATATTAATGTTAGTAGATGTGTTCCTTTTTCAATACGAACGCGACTGTTACGGATTGTTTTTTGTCACTCGATAAAAACATATTTTCTTGCTTCATCGTGCACGGTTGTGATACGAGACAGCGTGATTATGAAAGTGTCAATCACTTTCAATCGTGGGGTGTTAAAATGTGACACTTATTTTATCACGTGGATAACGCTATCCATCATGTATTACGTCTGCAGCCTGGGGCCTTATTCGACATGCCACTTTTGACGTCGCATGTTGAAGTTCATTTGAATCTGAACAATCATGGGTTGTCGAATAGGTAAAGTGTGTCACCTGTCAGTGAATCTCATGTAAACAAATCATTTCATCGCTAGACTTGGTTGTCTATTGGTATGGCCGCCATGTTTGGATTTATGACATTTAAAAGGGGATTCTATGGCATAGAGTAAACTGCATTTCTATTTTCTATAGTTTTTTGATTCCCCTACTCGACGCAAGATGGAGTTAACAGTCAAATTTCGATCTTGGCGTTATAAAAATAAACCGCAAGAACATGACATGCAGTTGCGTTGGTGTAGATCTATCATGAAAACGAATATATGACAATTGTCCAGAATTAAAAAAAACTTGACAATAAACATACAGCAATACATATACCACTAAATGTCAAAAAGAAAACAGATTTAGTATAATTACTAGGTAACAAATTATATATAAAGTTTAAATTTTAAACCAATCGTCGTGGGTCCTAACCCCGGCTCTTAGCAATGAACTTCTTGTAACTTGTGTGAAAAATATCATTTGAAATATCAAATGATTTTTTGTGTAATAACACCAATTACTTTATGGTGAAGTAAAATATCATGAGTCATGAGGAAGACGGAGTAGCCAGTAGCCACAATAAGCTATATTTTTGTCCTCTGGGTTAGATGGCAGTGAAATAGGGAGAGATAGTGAAGAATGCGGCAAAATAAGCATTTATTGTGTTGTTAGTAGTTAGTAGCCTAGTTTTTTTTCTAAAAATGAAAATTGACGCAACAGCAAGCTCATAGCCCCCTATGAGCCAGTCTGTTAGGTGCAGGCTTAAGGGCTAATCCCGGGGGAAGCGGAGCGTCAGCGACTAGCTGGTGCATCTGCTTATTAACCTCTTCTCACTTTTACCTCAGGTCCTTTGATTAATAAATTAAGGTAAAATTCGTAAGAACTAGTGCCTGTGTCATATTCTAAATTGGACGCTATGCCTAATTAGTTGTTATAAATTAAATACAATAATTATTTATTTAATTAAATTTATAACAACGCAACGTGGGGTTATTCATGATGAATTTTAATGGCTTATATAAGACAGCGGTCGTATATTGCCTCAGAAATTTGGATTTTGTCAGTTTGAATGAACAGCAAACTGGAGACATTGAGATTAATTTTAAACTTATTATTTTAGGTGTTCGTAAGAAATAAGGTATTGACAGACATTGACGGAAAATCGCGAAAACCCGGCCAGGTGCGTCGGACCACGCAAAACGGAGGAGGATTCCATACTTACTTCTTCTACCATGTATCCATATGCCAAAATAGCAACAAAAAAGCCGAACAAAAATACCGTTTCTTCGCAGCGCTAGATTTCAGTCCTTTTTTTTTAGAAAAGTAATATATTTAGGTACATAATATATATATATATATATATATATATATATATATATATATATATATATACATATATATATATATATATATATATATATACATATATATATATATATATATATATATATATATATATATATATATATGTAAGTAATTTTGTTATGTGAAACTTATATGTTGTGTTACGAGACTTACGAGTAGGTAACTTTAAACTTTAACAGCCTAACAGATCCCAATAAGGCCTAGTTTACCCTCTGGGTTGGAAGGTCAGATGGCAGTTGCTTTCGGAAAAACTAGTGCCTACGCCAATCCTTGGGATTAATTGTCAAGCGAACAATAGGTTCTCATGATCCGTGGCAAAATCGAGATAACGCGAGGAAGAATAACTTTGTCACAAGAATATTTGGCCAAATATAAATCCTTACTCTCGTGTATTTGACCTACCTACTCGTATTGAGTCGTATTTTGCCACCTAGTAGCCTCGAATTGGTTGTTATATGTGGCTTTCCATAAATTAAGGGTCCTTATGCTTCAATAAGGACGTTTTCATGGGGTCCCGTTGTTTCCCATAAAGTTTTAAGTCATAATGTATTGTTTGTCATATTATCATTACTCATAAAACTGAAACCGTTAACATTTCAAGATTTTAGTTAGGTTATCCTATAGATAGGTTAGGTTAGGTTAGATTTGTTTTATGGCAATCCTGAAAAGTGACGCGTTTCTGAACCAAATGAATTATGACTAACGAAAATTCGAGCAAACAATACATTATGGTTTAAAACTATTTGGGAAACAATAGAGACCCATTACCTATATGCCTATACGTAAAAACTAGCCAAGACAAATCCTTTATAATTTCAGGATTTTCTACACAGCACAGAACTTGGCACCCATATAGATCTCAATTCTTTTGTCGGCGAGTTAACAACGACACATATTCTCAATATTGAACTTGGCTCTCATTTCACATTTATGTTTTTGTTGGGATATCATTACTTTTTGTACAGAAATTACTATAGTATTCATCATGAAAGCAGTTTGCCTAAGCTGAAAAGGAGACCCTCGCTAACGCGCGGTTAATTGTCAAAAAGTTTCAGTTTCACATTTTTTCTTTTGTATACGCCTTATACTTTCATTCCAAATATCAAGTTTCTAAGTAATCTAGAAGTGAGTTAGGTTTTTGGTCTATAAGTATTTTTTTTTTCCATCGATATATCAATAATTTCCAGTTTTCAGATTTTTCCCTCTATATTCACCTAATAGTCTACCTTGATGCCAAATATCAAGTTTCTAAGTCATCTAGAAGTGGGTTAGGTTTTTGGTCTATAAGTATTAATTTTTTTTTTCCATCGAAATATCAATCATTTCCAATTTTCAAATTTTTCCTTCTATATACACCTAATAGTCTACCTTGATGCCAAATTTTAAGTTTCTAGGTCACCTGGAAGTGGGTTAGGTTTTTGATCTATATGTCAGTCAGTCACAAAAATGCCGGTTTTTAAAGGTTAATTTATCAATAACTGTTTGAGCTATGTTTATGAAATAGTGTATTTTGAACAAGCTAAGGGACTTGAATACATGTGCCAAATTTCATGTGTGTAGGTTAAGTAGGTTTCAAGTTGTGAAGGGGTCAAAAGTAGCTCGAAATGGTTCGTGTAATATTACACACGGTTGCTGCGTCGCCAGTTCCTTTTTCTTTGAACTTGGCTGGACACGCTACCGCGTGTCTAGATTTGACCCACTTCTCGGGTGTTCAATGAAGCTGAAAATTTACATAAGTACATAATATGTAATATGGGTGACAATACAATATTTTTATGGTTACCATCGAGCTGATCTGATGGTGATGATACAGACAGTGGTCTTTTAAGTCTTTTTAACTTTGTGATAAAATAACGCAACTTAATTATATTCGAAAATATTTAAAGAAAAATACAGTCAGAAATTAGAAATTTTGTTATCTAACCTCTCTATTACTCTTGCATATTCGAGCGATAAAGAGGCAAATAGCTGAGTTTCGATTTTCGCACTTCCCGATAGGCCCCTTTGTAAACAAACCGCCTTGATGTGTCTATGTCAAATTATTAATTGTCTGTGAAAACTTGTTAAAAAAAAGTTTAAAACAAAGGCGTAGGCAAAGAGTAGTATAATATGTATATAGCTGGTCAACCAAATCTTGTCAGTAAAAAAAGGCACGAAATTCAAATCTTCCATGGGACGATATCCCTTCGCGCCTACAGTTTTCAAAATTGCCGCCTTTTTCTACTGTCAAGATCTGGTTGACCAAGTATACCTATATAGCGCTGGCGGTACACCGAGAAATTCAGTAAAATGCTGCAAATGATGTTAAAGGTATGAAAATCGGTACGATTGATCTGTAGAACATTTGAGACAATTTGACCCGAAGCACCAACACATAAAAAAAAAACGAGAGGAGTTATGACGTCATCTTTTTTTGTAAGGAATAAAAAAATATTGTTTAAAAACTTATCGTGTTTGGTATTAAACGAAAGGGCTTTCTGAGCCGATTCCAAACATATATCACATCATTACATTTCAGTATTTTTTTTTAATTATAATATAAATAATTTTCAAAACATACCAATTAAGTTTGGGTTTCTCCAGATACAATACGGTAAATTATTTTTTGTAAAATATACCTCTAATCTTATACCTACTATCCTCATATCTAACCCTAATAAAGCAATTTTGAAATTATATACATTTAGGTTTTTTTTATTTTTCAATTTTACATAGTGTGATCTATGAATCTCTCAATTAAATATTTAAAAAGAAAGCATAAAATTAATATATAACGGTTTTTTTCAGAAAGTCGCTTATATCTCGGAATCTATAAGTCGTAGTAAAAATTGTCTATGTAATAATTAAGAAAGAATTAACCGAAAAAACTCAACTTTAACGTCCCCCCTTTCCCGAGTTCTCCACCCCCCACTCATCAGAACTTTTTCTTACTTAAAGCTTAGATATTACCAAAGGAACATGTAATAGTATTTTATGCAACTGTTGTTTAAGAGAGGTCAAAAAAGGCGAGTGGCGTGAGTAACAATAACAACAAACAACAACCGAAAATTGTTAATAAAGACGCCACTAGTATTTTTTGACTCGGTTAAACAACGTTGCATACAATACTTTTTCTACGACCAAGCACTTACTTTGAAATGCAATGAAATAATAATAAAAATGGATGATGATGATTGTTTCATGTCCTAATGTGATAGGTTGTTCAGTGCGTGGGTTTCTTAAGGGGAACGAAAATTTGATTATTTTTGCGCTACGACGCACGGTTTAGGAGATACAGCATTATAAAGTTTTTTTTTTGTTTTTTTTTTATGTCTTTTTTGTGTTTTTTTTTTAATATTAATTAGGGTTTCTTACAGAGGAATGAAAATTTTAATATTTTTGCGCTACGACGCACGGTTTAGGAGATACAACCCTATAAAAAAAATTCTTTTTTTTTTTTTTTTGTTTTTCGTATTTTCTAAATATTACTTAGGAGTTTCAAAGGGGAACGAAAATTTGATTATTTTTGTGCTACGACGCACGGTTTAGGAGATACAGCCCTATAAAGATGAAAATAATCGTACCATTAACCAAAACATGTCTATGGTTTACTCATCTGTCAGAAATGACAATTAAAATTAGGTTGGAAACAATGTATTCCATACAATATTTTGTAAGTGGTGATTACACGAAGTATCGTAAAAGTGCCAAAAAGATACTGCGTGTATGCACAAATATTTTTTTGGGGAATAGACTAAAGACTTGTGTTGATAACTATAAGTTAGGGGTTTAAAGGTGTGTGCACGACCCTTTAAATGACAAATAAAAGTACGGGAGTAGAAAAAGCAAGTTTCAATACTCTTATTTTACCCGAATGACATTATTACTCGTATTGAGTAATTCGGCAGGGCTATTATTACACTTTGTAAAATTGAAAAATTAAAAAAAAAAAACCTAAATGTAAATAATTTCAAAATTGCTTTATTAGGGTTAGATATGAGGATATTAGGGATAATTTGAGGTATATTTTACAAAAAAAAAAATATGGTATTGTATCTGGAGAAGCCCAAACTTGGTATGTTTTGAAAACTATTTTTATTATAATTTAAACAAAATGACTGAAATGTAACTATGTGATATATTTTTAGCATTGGCTCAGAAAGCCCTTTCGTTTAATACCATACACGATAGGTTTCTAAACATTTTTTTTTATTTCATACAAAAAAACATGACGTCATAACTCCTCTCGTTTTTTTTTATTTGTTGGCGCTTCGGGTCAAATTGTTTCAAATGTCCTAAAGATCAATCGTACCGATTTTCAGACCTTTAACACCATTTGCAGCATTATACTGATTTTCGCGGTGTACCGCCAGCGCTAGAAGTGGGCAGCAAAGAGTAGTATAATATATAGGACAGTCGGCAGTCAACGTTTGTTCCTAATAAATATAACATTGATGAATCAAGGCGGTTTGTTTAAAGAGGGCCTGCCGCGAAACCAATTTCGTTATCTGCCACCATTAAATTTCGCTCGTATATGTAAGAGTGATAGAGAGGCAGATAACGAAATTTCCCCCACCCCCCTTTGGATGGTTCTTGTTTGAGTTATAATGTCACTGTATTGAGGACTCAACCTTTCCATTTTTAAAGTGTTTTTATATCGACATGATACTGGCTACTGTAGTAAATGCCAAAAAAGAAAAAAAAAACGCTGTCATAGTAACGAAAATAATAAACACGTCAATCGAAATAAACAACGTAATATCCAAGAAAAATTTGCAAAATAGTATATGATAAATATGTAAAACATCATTAATTATCGAATTAAGATAACATACAACTTTGTGTAAAAAAAATTGAGGCAATTATACAGCCCGATTATACGGGTTACATTTTGAAAAAGATGATTATCTTGGAAAGAAGAGTAAATATACATAGGTGAACATAATGGTGAACAAAGGTATAGTAAAATAGGTAGGGACATAATTCAGGGTTTGCTTGTCTGGTCCACGCATGCTGTACCTATCACGACCACGGCACGGCCGTCTCCTGCTAACTTTTCGCTATAATAGTAAAATCATAGGTCTAATACCTATGATTTTAATATTATAGCGAACAATATTTCATGTTCATGATCTCGAATTTAAGACTTTAGCTTAGATTTATGGCGTACGGCCTAGCGCGCGTTGCTTCTATGAGGAGCTGTCAAAGCGCTTTATATCTGTATGCTTTTGATGATGCGGATCAGCATTCTTATCCAGCGGGGCAAGCGGCCAGCCTGCAGAAGGGCACCCTACCGCACTTGGTAGGTCACTACACTCACTACCAGGATTTAGGGCTAATAATTTATTTATAAGTTTTTAATACCTTTAAACGAGCAATTCTTGTATATTTATTTATTTATTTATATGTATATATATATTTCGGGGATCTCGGGAACGGCTCTAAACGGATTTAGATGAAATTTGCTATATGGAGGTTTACGGGGGCGCAAAATCGATCTAGCTAGGTTTTATCTCTGGGAAAACGCGCATTTTTGGGTTATTATATGTTTCCAGAGCAAAACTCGGTCTCCCAGACATTAAGTTTTGAATTTAAGTGTTTTTATCATGTTTCATGTTTAAACTTACAGATGTGAATCACCAGCAGAGTTTTTGGAGAGGTGTGGTTTTCTTATTTCCTGTTACCAACCTGAAACACCATACCTCCCTAAATATCAGAAAATAATAAAGTGAAGAAAATTAAATAAAGTTGAATGCTTAAAAACTTTAATGTTTTATTAAAATTAAACGAAAAAAAATGTGTAAACTGAAATAGATCAATTTTTTTTATTTGTAGTTGAATAACATATATGTATTTAATCTCCTTTAATTAAAAATCATCTCTGAGTAGATATATATTAAACAATAGGTACTTTTAGGTCTTGGTAGTAATGTTAGGTCTTATGACCTACTGTATTTGACTATATTACTTACCAAGACCGGAGCCTGACCTGTCAGTCACCAACTATTTTGATGCTCTTTGTAGATAGCATCAAAATAGTTGGTGACTGACAAAGTTACCAAGTTACTAAGGTAGTAGGTACCTATATAGTAGGTAGCAGTAGCGCAATATTTAGTCAAAATATTTTGACCAATTTAGATTATTTTTATGCCAAAAAAGTAATACAAGCTATTCATGTTCCACTTAGTAATAAAATACGGACTTTTCTGAATATGTGGTTTACGAAATGTGTTAAGGTACAACTTGTGGTTTATTAACGTGGTTTAGAAATAGGCAGCTTGAGTTGAGAGAGGTGATGAGTAAATTGTTTCATTTTTTTACAATTTTGCGCGTTTATAGGAGAATGTGTGGAGCAAGCATTATTTGACGTGTAGGTGTGGGTTCAACAAAAAGATCGCTTGTCAATAAGGCATTCTTGCTGTTAAAATTCAATTATTAATAGCCTTTATCGACCATCAGCAATGTAGTCCCTTTTTGATTGATGGAAATTGTCACGTAAGTTCCACTACTCGCCGCCGCATCGCCTACAGCGCATTCGTTAGTCTATCGCTCACAAGATGTCATTAATCATGTAAACTTACGTACTGAAAAAAAAAAAGTTTTACTCTTTGCTATAAATTACCCTTTCGCACGTCAAAAACTCCAAGATGGAGCCGAAGGTCATAGAGAAACAAGTCTACATTTGGAATCATTACTTGTCAAAATTTGACATTAGCAATCCACAGTTAGGTGACAACCAAACCAAACCATTATAAACCTTAAAGTAATAATAAATCAAAGTTGTTTTTTGTTAAATTATTGTTTGTACCAAATGAACTTCAGCACTTGATGAACTTCAAATGAACTTCAACAGTTGAATTTCAAATGACGCGAAATTTGACAGTTGCACATGTCGAATAGGGGCCCTGCTTTCTCATAAATACCTGTCACTAAAATGAAGGTGACACATATTCCTCTCCGATAGACATATGTATATTTACTTTTTTCATGTGTGTTATAAGTTATTATATTCACTTTTGAATTATTCAGACAGCACAACCATCTTGAAATTAGACGTCCCGTAATGGTATGCGCCTACTTCGGGAATTACCTTAATAGCTATCTGTCTGGAGGTGAGTGGGATCTGACAGTGACTGGCGTGCAGAACTTATGCGGGCTAAACTATCACAGTAATCACCTTCTTTACAACTTGATATGCGCGGTCTCTCACACCATTGACTTTATAAAATTTGTAATAACTCAATGCCAGTACCTAGCACAAGGTTCTGTGACCTTGTACCTTTCCCCGGGGTCCCCTCAGTGCGGACCATGCCATCAACGCGTTCAATATTGTGTTCATTTAGATTTTGTAACTAAAAAAATGGTCGTCAGGTCAGAGATATGTGAGACCGCGCATAGGTGGTTACAGTATATTCTTCAATGGTCTCAGAGACCGCAGGTAGATGGTTGTGTTATTTTTAATGTCATATAGCCTCTATTAGTTTGACATGTTACTTGTTTTTTTTCTAGTAAATACGTGGTTAGAAAAAGTGTAGTCTGATAAAAATGATCAGTTGAACGACGAACGCAGCGACGTAGCTTCACACTCTGGCTAATTAGGAAACATATTATAAATAAATAATAATAATAATAAGCAGGCGTTCTACATGACATAAAAGCTCTCTAAGGGGCCTCTACGTGATGGATCTATATCCCCACGCAAGCCTATTAAAAAAACGGGATTATAAGCCCTTGAAAGCCAAAAGGAGGTAACTAAATATTAGGTATATATGGTTTAGACTTTTCAGCTAGGCAGCATTGCATTGCATTGCATTTTATCTCTACAATATAATCATTATAATCAATAGGTTCCGAAGGTGGTGTCGCCGTTGTGCATGTTAGATTTCCGGAAGATTTAAGCAGCCACCAACGATAGCCTCTCTTTTTGATTCCCTCCAGCCTAGCTTCATATTTTTCAATAAAATTTCCTGAAATTTTATGGCGTTTCAAACATCGTGGGTAGTTTTGCAAGCGGGCCGGCTAGCCATGCCGTAATTGATTGGTTTTACACTCGACCGCTCGCCACGCTACATAGCACACGGCCGCGCCTCATCACATCACAATGCCCCATTGCCAAGGTTTCGGGGAAGAATAATGGGCTATATATATATATATATATATATTCTTCCCCGAAACCGTGGCAGTTTTATGTATGCGTCGTGTACATTCCTCCAAGTGCCTCAGAGGAAACTTACATGCGTTGGTTTGAAAAAGTGGAGTCGGTGATTGATAATCTTGCAGGTGTAGTGCTTGTGCTTGGCGACTTGAACCTGAACCCGGTGTATGCGTCCCAGAGTGTCCTTAGTTATTATTGTTATTTCTTATCTGTTTGCGGTTTGAATGAGATGAACGAAGTGATGAATGTACATGGAAGTAAGCTAGATGTCGTGTTGGTGCCGGAGCGCATCACTGGTGCTACGGTTTCAAACATGGCGGGCGAGGGGTTGGTCCCCAGATCTGATACGTACCATCCTCCATTGGAGATTTCAGTGCCCGGAGGCTGTGCGCATCGACCAACTGCGGAGCGTCTAGATCCTAGCAATGTGGATATGCGGCGGGACTGGAACTTTACTAAGAGTAATTTTGAGTTAATGTATAAATTATTGTCCGAAATAAGCTGGCAGAAAGTTCTCAGTGCTGGCGATGTCGACATCGCTGTGGACACGTTTTACAATATGATATATGATATCTTTGACCTCTGTGTACCGAAACGGAAACGGCCGCCTGGTTCGAGTAGACGATATCCTGTGTGGTTCACGGCTGACCTGATTAGTGAAATCAAACAAAAAAGTAAACTGCACCGGGAATGGAAGGCTACACGGGATAAAGACGTTTACAAAAAGTTTGCAACATTAAGGTCAAGGGTAAAAGAGCTGCTAGCGACTGCTTATGATAGCTACATTGGGCGTATCCAAAATACTCTTAAAGTCAATCCTCGCGCTTTTTGGCAGCACGTAGGCAGTCTCAAGACAAATGGTGGTTTTGTTTCCCGAGTCAAGTGTAAAGATGAAGAATTTGTTGGTAAGGAGGTGGCGAACGCGTTTGCTAAATATTTCTCAGACGTTTTTCTACCTGACATGCCGTTCCTCGATCCGAACTTATTAGAAAATGCCGATCGGAAACCTAACGCCTACTGCATTGATATCAAATCAATAACGTTGCAGGAAGTTGAAGCTGGGATAAAACGCCTAAAGGCCAATAGCTCCGTTGGACCTGATAACTTACCGGCGTATATTGTAAAGGGTTGTGTGGAGTTCCTAAAGATTCCGATACAATATATTTTTAACCTGGCGCTCTCTTCTGGGTCTCGAATCTGGAAGGTGTCTAGAGTGAGGCCGATCCCGAAGGCGAGTGACACTTCCGTCGTTGAGAATTACAGACCCATAGCCGTCCTTCCCACCCTTGGCAAGCTGTTTGAGTCCATCATTTACCGGATTCTATCCTCACAGGTTCGGCCCTTTTTGTGTGACGCGCAGCATGGCTTTCGGCCTAGTCGTTCGGTAAACACGAATCTGTTGATACTAACTGACAACCTTGCTCAGCATCTTGACGTGGGTACTCAAGTAGATGTCATCTATTTCGATTTCTCGAAGGCTTTCGATCGCGTGGATAACGATGTGCTGCTTAGGAAACTTGATGAAATTGGTTTCTCTCCCAAGTTACTAATCTTTTTTGCCAACTATCTGCGCGATCGGCAGCAATTCGTCCGACATGGTTGTTTTGTCTCGACTCCTTACCACACCCGGTCTGGCGTCAGTCAAGGCTCCATCTTGGGGCCCTTGCTTTTCGGCATTATGATTAACGATCTCAAATCGGTTCTTCGGGCGGCTCAATGTCTCTTGTATGCTGATGATCTGAAGCTGGTATAGAATAGAATTAAAGAACCTGAATCTTAGGTTTTATTATGCTAAAATAAAAATGACAATGTGACAATCATGACATTCTTCCCTCCTTAGTCCTGAACGTAGTCCATCAGATGGGAAGGGGGTCGTCGAGCTCGAGCCGAACGACGTGGCTCATTCGGAATAAAATGGGAAGGAGCTGGCTCCGATCGCCGTGGTTCATTTGGAATAAGAGGGGGAGAAGTTGGCTCTGCAGTTACGTCTGGAGCTCCGTCATTCGGGGTTGTTTCAGTTACTGGGTCAGAGGACCGAGCTATGGGATCTGCAAGTCCTTCATTTCCATGGCATTCAAAATCATGATGTGTGTCATTATCTGCACTATTATTTGTAGGAGAAAGATCGTTTGTGTTAGATTCCGTTAGTGGCACTGCACCCCTGGGAGCGAGGTGGCGATTCGAAACTAGCATCTCTTTGCCGTTTGATAATCTCACTGTACTATAGCTAGGATTTGCTTCTATTAGATCAACTTCTTCTACCAGAGGGTCGTACTTACTTGCACGAATGAATTTCTTAAGGAGGACTTTTCCGGGCTGTAGCCAAGGTGGCATAGATTGCCCCCACGAAGATCGTCGATAGTGGTTAAACATTCTCTCGTGCGGTGTTTTATTAGTTGAAGTGCAAAGTAAGGACCGGATGCTATGTAACGCTTGTGTCATCACAGTCTCCCACATGGTAATAGGTAAGTTTTTGGTTTTTAAAGCAAGGCGAATTGTTTGCCACAGAGTACCATTCAGGCGTTCGACCTGTCCATTCCCTTGCGGATTATAAGGTGAGGATCTGCTTGTGGATACGCCCTTAGAGTGTAAAAAGTCTTTCATTTCAGTAGACATAAAAGAAGTCCCTTGGTCTGTGTGAATAGTTGCCGGATATCCAAATACAGAAAACAGTTCGCTCAGGCATTTTGTGACTGTCTCCGTGCTCATATCTGCGCAAGCATAGGCAAACGGAAATCTGGAGTATTCGTCTATGATTGTCAAAATATATTTGTTTCGCGTAGCTGATGGTATTGGCCCTTTGAAGTCCATAGATAATCTTTCAAATGGTGCGGTAGCTTTTATTAAAGTCCCTGTTGATTTGCTGAATCTGGGTTTGATTTCCGCACATGTAGGGCATGACGATACTACTCTCTTTACATCATCACAGCTAAATGGTAAGTTTTTAGATCTGATCCAGTGCGTTAGTCGAGCTACACCAGGATGGCAAAGTGACTGATGTAATTCCTTTAAACGGTCATCGGTAGACGCTGCGCAGCAAACTTGCCTTGACAGAGCGTCTGCTACAGTGTTTTGACTCCCTGGACGATATTTGATGTCAAATGTATAATTTGAAAGTTCTATTCTCCATCTCTGAATTTTATCATTCTTTATTTTACTAGCATGTCCTTGTAGCATGTAAGCTACCGATTTTTGATCAGTTATGAGATAAAATGATCGTCCGAGTAAATAATGTCTCCATTTCTTGAGGCTTTCTATTATAGCGTAGGCTTCCTTCTCAATAATAGGGTAGTTCTTCTCACTGTCGCTTAGAGATTTCGAAAAAAATGCTACAGGTCGGCCATTTTGTGTCAGCGAAGCAGCGATGGAATAGTCTGATGCATCTGTTTCAACAGTAAAAGTTTCATCAGGATCGATGGCGGACAGCGTCGACTTCGATATAATGCGTTTAATTTCTTCAAATGCAGCAGCTTGTCTGGAGTCCAAAGGGTATTTCTCTACTAGTGTTAGCGGGTGTAACTTGTTTGAAAAGTCGGGCACCCATTTAGAGTAGTGTGAAAACAGTCCTATAGCTCGTTTTAGAGATGCTGAATCTTGAGGCAATGCTAAATCGAGGAGCGGACGTAGTCGGTCTGGATCAGGTTTTACAATTCCATTATTTATATTATATCCAAGAATACTAATATCTGTCAAAGCAAATTGACTCTTTTCTTTGTTGATAGTCAGGTGATACTTCTCTGCGATTTTTAAAAAAATATTTAGTTTTTCGTCGTGGTCTTTCTTATCTTTCCCGCATACAGTTATGTCATCCAAATAGGGATATATTCCATCAATACTTGTTTTCCGGATTATTGAATCTATAGCTCTTTGGAAACATGCAACACCGTTCGTCACCCCGAACGGGATACGACGGAATTGATATAAATTGCCTGCTGCTTCAAATGCTGTTAAGGGTCTGTTTTCAGGAATAATAGGAATCTGGTGATAGGCCGATTTTAGGTCAATCTTGCTGAATACTTTGAAGTTTGATACCTTCGCTATAACCTCTTCGATATTAGGCAGGGGATATGCATCAAGGTAAGTATATTTGTTTACAGTTTGCGAGTAGTCAATGCACATACGTTTTTTTTGATGCGCGCCGCCTGTCAGGAGAACCTGAGCGCGCCATGGCGAGTTACTCTCTTCAATGATTCCATCAGCTAGAAGTTTGTTGATTTCATCTTCGATGTACTTTTGATCATGAGGCGCAAATCTGCGAGATTTTACTGCAATTGGGTGACATTCAGGTGACATATTGGCAAATAAATCGACGGGGTCGATGCAAGCTTCTTCTAAGGCGAACAGTTTCAAGGGAGGCAAATGTCCGCCGAATTCAAATTCTACTGAAGAATATTGCTTCAGTACGTCACGGCCCAATATGACTTTGCAGCACAGATTTTTCAGAACGCGAAGGTCTAAACCAGAATGAGTCCGATTCTCTAGAGTTATAGTTGCCACGTAGACTTGACTAATGTTTGATTGGTGTTCTAATGTTGCCATTGTTACGCTTTGGCCCCAGGGCTTCGTGGTAAGGCCGTATTGTATAATTACTTCTTCGTCTATGAAACTGGATGAACTTCCCGTGTCGATCAAGGCTCGGAGACTTATTCCATTTACCTCGATAGTTGTAATGCATTTTTCTGTCCCACTTGCTGCTAGTGTCAAACATGAAGACTCGTTCCCACTTTGTTCGTCATCGTTTGTTAATATAGCTGCGTTTTGCAAGGCGCTTCCTCTACACACTTTCGCAAAATGTCCTTGTTTTCCACATTTTAGGCAGGTGGCTTGAAAAGCTGGGCACAATCGACGAGGATGGCGTGGGTTTGCACAGAAGTAGCATTTTTCATTCTGAGAATTTGTCACGTATGTATTAGGTTTCCGAGTTGTAGATGTGGCTGCCGCAGTGGACGTGGATTGTACAGGAATTGACGAGGATGGCCCGACTGCAGCGGTTTGTTGTGGAACGAAACTTTGTGATTGTATTTGGGCAGATTCTAAAGCACGAGCTTGATTATGAGCTTCATCTAGCGTAAGAGTCATATTTTCAAGCAAACGTTGACGAATTGCGGAAGACGATAGACCCGCGATAAATGAATCTCTAATGTAATCTTTTTCGTATTGGTCGGCGGTAACTGCTTTAAAACAGCAATCTTTTGAGAGTAGTTTAAGCGCTTGAAGGTATTGGTCGACGGTCTCCCCATTCTGCTGACGTCGGGAGGCCAGATTATGGCGTGCGAAAATCTCGCTCTTCGGTTTGACGAATAAACATTCCAGTGTAGACATAGCACTGTTATAATCAGTTGTTTGAGCGATATATTCGTAAATATTTGGCGCTATGAGATTAATAAGCAGTTTATATTTTACCGTATCCGTTTCAGCTTTACATTCTTGAAGAAAATTTTCAAAAGTCTTTTTCCAATGGAGCCATTTTGAAGCATTTTGGCTATCCAACGGATCCGCTTCGAATTTTTCGGGTCTAAGATACTTCTCCATTTGAATGATTCTTTCTTTTACGAGCATTAAAGAAATTTTAGCATAATAAATTGATATAGAATAGAATTAAAGAACCTGAATCTTAGGTTTTATTATGCTAAAATAAAAATGACAATGTGACAATCATGACACTGGTATACAGGATAGAGCAAAGAACTGACTGTGAGACGTTACAAGAGGACATCGACTTGGTGTTTCGGTGGAGTATTCAGAACAAACTTCATTTTAACCCAGTCAAATGTTGTGTGTGTACTTTTGGTCGCTCTCGTTCCCCTATATATGAGCATTATATACTGGGATCAGAGCCGATAAATCGTGTCTTTTCTGTCAAGGACCTTGGCGTAGTGTTCGATGCGCGGCTAACTTTCCACGAACATATTTTTTCTCTTGCCAAGAGTTCCTTTCAAAGGCTGGGCTTTGTTATCCGAAACCTTCGCGATTTTCATGACCCGGGGGCCATAAAAATGGTTTACAATGGCTTAGTAAGGAGTAAGCTGGAAACTTCGTCGATTATATGGAACCCCTACGAATCGACGTACGCTTTACTACTTGAGAAGGTTCAGAAAGCGTTTTTAAGGTTCCTTTATAAAAAAATATTCGGATTCTATCCTTATCTGTACCCGACAAAGTATCTTCTCGGATCCCTCGGGTACAATTCCTTGGAGGTCAGGCGGAATTACCAACTCCTAGTCACGGCATGCCGAGCCTTGCGTGGTGAGTCGGACTGTCCCGAAGTTGTCTCTGGTCTCGTGCGTCTGTTTGTTCCAGATGTCCCGAGAATGGCCCTCAGACCGCGACAACGCGACCTACTGGCCGTGCCGCCGGCGCGCACCGTATCGCGCAGAAACTCGCCGCTTCCCCGTGCCCTTTCACTGCTCAATGCGCTCCTGACACTGACACCTGAGTGCGACCTATTTGCGTGGAGATGGACGGAAGTGTATACTGAATGCTTGAGATTCTGTGAGGCGATGGATGCTAGGTGCTCAACTGTTCCAATGTAATTTGTCTACACTAGTGTAATGTGCTATTATCAGGCCTCGGAGTTTTTTTAGCACGGTAAGACTAAGGAGAGCTATGGAGTCTTTGTTAACATTAAAATTAATTCATACTCATACTCATCCTCATTAATTAAGTTCGTCCGAATCGTTTTATAAATACTTAGACTACTTATATGTAATTAATTCTGTTTACATATATTTAATTAAATGTTATATTATAAAAAAGTAATAATATGTATATGTGTATGTTAATATTATTATATTACCCATATTGCAGTGTCATCGCTCCAATATTTTATTTAAGTACTTAACGTACCTACATACTATAATTACTGTTAAGATAAGGATATTGGTGTCTTGAAAATGATGCCCAATAATATAATATGTATATGTGTATGTTAATATTATTATATTACCCATATTGCAGTGTCATCGGTCCAATATTTTATTTAAGTACTTAACGTACCTACATACTATAATTACTGTTAAGATATTGATATTGGTGTCTTGAAAATGATGCCCATGAATGCGACTTACGACGTTTATACTGCCCATTATGTGTGAACGAACTGTTTTGTAGACGTAAGGAAGAGTAACGCATAACTATTCTAAAATATTGTAGCTCTATATCAACCTTAATGAATAATAAACAGTTTTAATATCTATGGAATATCGTTTTAATATGTCGAATACGTATTACCAATGTTTATAATCATAGGTTGCATGTCTTAAGTACTTTTTTAAGTGATAGGCCACTTATGATTAAACCTCTTTACCTAAATATGTGTATGAGTAAATCAGATGTCACATTATGTCATGAATATATAGTTACGTATTTCGTTATTGTGATGATCGCTGATATTTATTAGGTCTAGAGCTGTACATAATTTACTTGTACTTAATTAATGAGGATGAGTATGAGTATGAACTTAATTTTAATGTTAACAAAGACTCCATAGCTCTCCTTAGTCTTACCGTGCTAAAAAAACTCCGAGGCCTGGCTATTATTGTTGTATAATTGTTGTTGTTATAAGTATTATTGCTGTTAGTCTAGTTTCGTGACGCATTGGTTTAACTGTAAAGTCATGTAAACATGTTTATCAATAAAATAAAATAAAATAAAAAAATATATATATATTCAATATGGACTGGTGTCGTGGGGGTTTTACCTTTTTGTAGTCTATATTTGGATATATTTAAAAAATGTCCAATCACATCTGATAACATGTATGAAAATTTAAAAAAATCATACACATCAGATTTGCATCAGACCCACCATTATTAGTTATTTTGGTTACTTATATACCTACCTGCTATACCTGCAAGCTTTTTTCTTAATTTTTAACCATAAAAACTTACAAATAATAACGTGTTTTAGCTAATTGAAACTCGAGCTTCTCTGGAGAAACTTTTATTCTCCAGAGTGTAATATTGGCACTGCCGGTTATTGAAATTGATCGTTGTTTCCCTTATTTTAGACGACCAAAGGGCATCATGACGACATGAAAAGGGTATCGTCATACAAGTTAATAACATAAATACGTACCGTAAAATGGGGTGAGTAGGTGCAAAACCGACATTCAAATCTCGATAACATTTTATTTTTACATATGCAAACTGAATGGTGTAGGTACATAGGCCACACTGAATGTTTTGCATTACTGGCCACTCGTAAACATTTGAATTACGAATTGTAAATTAAAAAAGTAAATAGACTTTTGTTTATGGAATGTGACAAAAATTGGCGGCAAATCGATCGTCGTTTATTTTTAATGACTTGTCAAACTAAACAACTTGCATTAAACATGGATTTAACTCGAAAAGATTTTAGAGCTATGATTTTGTATGATTTTAAAAGTTCGCTTACTCCGCAAGAGTGTAGTGCTCGTCTTCAAAATGCTTTTGGGCTTGAAGCACCACATCTGAGCACCGTGAGACGTTGGTATGCTGAATTTAATAGAGGCCGTGTTACTCTTAATGATGACTTTCGTGAAGGCCGACCGTCGACCGCGGTCACTGAAGAAAACGTGGCTGCTGTGAGACGACTCATTGAAGGAAACCGACGAATCACATATGAAGAAATTCGTGGACAATTGGGGATAGGTATGAGTCAAATACAAAAGATTTAACTTCAGTCCAAAAACAGGGACGTGTTGACTGGTGCCGAGAAATGCTGCAAAAATATAAGCAAGGGAGTTCAAATGCTGTATATAACATCGTAACAGGAGATGAAACCTGGATTTACTGCTACGATCCGGAAAAAAAGCAACAGTCCAGTGAATGGGTCTTTGAAGGTGACAGTAGGCCCACAAAAGTTCAACAAGCTAAAAGCGTTGCCAAACAAATGATCGCCTGTTTTTTTTCTAAAACGGGTCATATTTGTACCGTACTGCTAAATAATAAAAGAACGGTAAATGCCGAGTGGTACACTACCATTTGTCTTCCCACAGTAATTGAAAAAGTTCGCGAAAGACGACCAAGAAGCCGCATCCTTCTGCATCATAACAATGCGTCCCCCCATACCGCAAAAAAAACAAAAGCATTTTTGAATTCCGAAAACGTTGAGAATGTCACTCATCCGGCTTATAGTCCAGACCTTGCACCCTGTGACTTCTAGGTATCTATTTCCCAAAATTAAGGATTTAATGAGGGGTTTGACATTTAAGACCCCCGAAGAGGCAGTTACTACGTTTAATCACCACGTCGAAAACATGCAGTCAAGTGATTGGGCCTTATGCTTCCAAAAATGGTTCGAGCGAATATGCATAAAATGTAAGGGGGAATATTTTGAGAAGCAGTAAATGTATTATTATTGTTATAAATGGTTTTATTCAAAAGTTATGCAAAACTTTCAGTTTGGCCCTCGTACATAATAAGTGTTCCGGACGTTTGTATTTTAGTTTTTATTTTATTTTGGGTAGTTCCATTTCATAACTTTGACGATAAACAGGAAATCCCACCTCACCCCGTAGTCCCTCGTATTTGGGGTGAGTTGGGTTTTCATACAAAGGTGATTTTGGAAGATTGTTGGATCGATTTTTTTTATTATGAGTATTACTATAGCTCCATTTTAAATTGGAATACATTATTTTTGTAGCAATAGCCTTAAAATTCCATCTCACCCCCCTTTCATCTCTTCTCTCCCCATTCATAACCCATCGCTCCCCGCGAACCCTACTCACCCCATTTACGGTACCTATAAAAGTTTTAGTCCACGAAAGAAAATCGGAATGTTAATGTCATACTATGTATATAACTGGCTAATTATCATCATCAATTGTGTAATTTTCATTTAAATGGTATCTGTTAGAGTCAGACCAAAATAATTCTGCAGCGTTTTTATAGCACAGACGTGTAAGTGTTAATTATGACGTTTAAATAACACTCGCACGTCTGTGCTATAAAAATCGTTGCAGAGTTATCTTGGTCTGACTTTATAATCATTCCTTATCTCACAAAAAGTAGGATACCTCGACGTCACCGTACTTACTATTTATTTAAACGTACCTACTTGCGAAAGAGGAACCTAACATAGTTTAATACACGCCAAAGCGTTAAAGCGAACAAAAATATTAAAACAAATTTATGAAATACGTTTCAGTAAAATATAATTTAAATATAAAATTTACCGCTGCACGAGAAACTTTATGAACTAAAAAGTTTTGCATTAGATACCTGCTGTTGAACGGACGAAGCGTAGTTAAAGTTAAAATCTAAACGGGTTGAGATAACGTTTTTTCGAATGTGAAAAAATATATGTAATATTTTTTCACATTCGAAAAAACACGAAAATGAAATATGATTTATTTCATTGAATAAGTGTTATTGGAGCAAACTGCTGTTTTAAATGTTTCTTCCTTTCCATATCTACATACATACATTGTTTTTAAATATTGGACTAAGTGGTATAAAATATACATAATTATTTAAAATGTTTATACAAACTACCCCGTTTTTAACCGACTTCCAAATCTAAAAGGAGGAGGTTATTAACATTCGTTTTACGAGTCTTAATTGATTTTTTTTGTAGAATAACTATATTTGAATTATATTGTTAGTTTACTATTTAGGAACTTTATCCATATTACTAGAATCACCACGCAATGATAAACATATCTTAAAATTTATTATTAACAGTGCACTCAGTCAAAGCAATTTAGTACTATTTAATAATACTGATACTGAAACTACGTTAAACACAAAACTCCACCGTGATACGGTTGAATTTAAACTAACTATTACTTTCCTAATGGAGCTCAACTTGTGTAAATTGCACTAATCGCTTGCATCGAGAACTCTACGCTCTGTGGCTGCTGCAATCTCACGCGTCTTGGCTTCGCTAGCATGCTTCATTTAAAGCGGTTTCAGATATTTGATACACTTCTAAAAAGCAATAAGTACTTGTACTATTTAAATGCAAGCCAAAAAATAATAAACGAGATTGGGTGTTTGTTTGTATGTACCTACACCCCAGGCCGATGGAAGCAAGCTTATACATATAACAATAAATCATTTTCATGCGATGGATTTTAATACTACTCATCGACACCCTGAAAACACAATACATAGAAAAAGATATAATAGAAAATTTCTGTTTTTATCTTTATGTAAATGGTGTTACCATATTATAAAGTATGTACCTACTTGTTATATTTGGGTTTGGATGGTTGCAAGGCATAAGATTAAGCAAGGCGCGGGAAAGTAATAAAAAAAAATTACATTGCAATGTATGTTATTCATAATCATAGCGGCGAGGATTATAAAATAAATATGTGTATATATATATGCTTGTAGATAACCTATACTTAGTATTATTTTCAAGCCTATTCAATTATACAGTATTATTGAATTAGACAGTAGGCATGAAAATGATTTGTTTATAGCTAAAGGATATTTCCGTTTCATAGGAAAAAGGGTACACTACAGAATGGTGTAAACTTGTCAAATATAGGTACACTCTGCCCACGTTAATTTAATTTAAAAATTACTTGTGTGTCAATTTACAACTATCTTATTTGAATTTATAATATGTATTTAGTCAGCAGAAAAAGCTTCCTATTACACTTTGGAAACTTAACGTATTCCTAGGAGAAATACACGATGTAGGTACGTCATACGTTCTATCTCTGCCAGGCAGCGTATCATGGCCGCATTTTTATCACTTGTCATGCTATACGTCACTTTCGCACTTACATATTTGTTAGAACGTGACAGCCATGGTGACAAATGATAAAGAGCCGGCCATCTTAGCCCTACAGTGCACCGAACGGTCGGCTGCCCACAATCACTCGCGTCTTGGTCCGCACCAAATCGGTAAGTGGGTTTACTCCGGCGACATTCCTAATTGACGTATCTAGACAAATTAGCATTTATCGTGACGACTTGGGGGGCTACCGATTTGTCTAGGTAGGAGTCAAAAGATCAAAAAAAGGAACCACGAATACTTATGTGTGGTTAACTGAAATTTCTCTGAAAATTGACTGTTTGCTGTAGTTCGTTCAATTTTTTTTATTGTTCTAATCTACCTTTTTAATTTTTTCTACCCACGTACTCTACTACACGTAGGTAAGTAAATTTACTCCGGAAATATCCATAATGAAATAATGACGTATACAATTTGGTATTTACCGCCTTGGCTACCGAAGATTTTTTCGTTTAATAATTTTATGAGGAATTCGTAGATATTTTGAGTTTTTTTTTTGTTGTAAGCACTGTTGTAAGTTCATGCGCTCTTAAGATTCCTCAGGTCAAAAAAAATCGGTTATCCTACTCAGAATCACGAGTAGGATAAATTTATTGAAAAACTGCCCAATAAAGAAACGACAATTTATTTTAAAGAAATAAATATTATAGGACACTTGTACACAGATCGACCTAGTTCCACAGTAAGCTGACTGGTTATAAGTATATAGAAAACATTCATAACACTGGAAGAAATATTTGTAATAAACACACAAATAAATGCCCTTAACAGGATTCGAACCCGGGGCCTCCTGCTTTGTTGGCAAAGTCACTACCGACTAGGCTAGAAGGGCGTTAATTTTATATTACCCTATTAAAACAGTTAAGTACCTCTGTCTGTTGTAACATCTCTATAAGGATAGGGTACCTACACCCAATTTACCATGACCATACGTGTGCTAACTCAGAGCTTTAGGGATTTTAAATCGTTAAATAAAATGTCGTTAAATAAAGTGCTCATTCAAAATTCTCTAAATAATTATACTATGAAAAGATTCGAAATCATGTCTAATATCGAGGCTCTTAAGATAATATACCTACTTTAATACTAAACATCACTTTTGTACCTATTTCTTAAAAGCCATTTAGAATAATGACAAAAGCTATTTTTGTTATCAATGTTATCATTTAAATAAGTGTTACTTAATAAACTATAACCAACTTTTATTGTGACACTTACTAGGCACTTCTAACATTTTTACTGGAACCATGAAACTAACAAACTTGCTTTACATGCGCGCATACATACGTCTCCCAAGTTTATATGCGCGCATACATACGTCTCCCAAGTTTCGTACAAGAACGCCCTTGACACTGCTGTCGGATTAACATGCTTCTAAAGAGAACTTGAAGCGAGCGAGATAAGGCCGCGTAGTTAAACCGTCAAAGTTATTCTAAAGTGTTTACGATTGCACGGAAATAAATTCACTTTACAAAACTTCGGTTCAGTTTCATCTTTAAAGTCCGGAGTGACATCGAATTTACAAAATCTGTCAATCAGTTGTTATTGATATGTTAAACTCGAATCGTCGAATCTCGTTCACAACGAGCGAGTTTCACAACGAGCGAGTCAAACTGAAATAAAATTAGCTTATATTTGTAGGTACCTACTAATTAAAGCTGTAATATTTTTGTTGGCATGCCGCTTATTAACAGTCAATCACGGTCATTGTAAATCTACATCTACAATCGTGGCGGTTCGTAGCCAGTGGTGGGCCCGTAGCAGACGTAGCGAGCGGTGGCGCGGCATCAGTGCTACGACCGCCGCGCCCGCCGCCGGCTCGCGCGCTTCTACGCGCCGTTAACCGCGTTTTACGAACGTTATAAACATTTTTATTACAACTCAAATCGACTCCGTGAAAATCTGTACGGATTTAACAAGGTTTTTTTGCACCCTCTGTGTCGCTCCATTAATAAGCGTTATGACGGACTTCTAGTTATTTGCCATGTTTAGAAAAAAGTTTATTTGTATTTTTGTAAAAGTGAAAAGTGACAAATTTTAAAATGAAAATTCGCGTGTGCCATGTTTCTGAAATGCTTTATTATTCCGTCACCATAGTATTAATTTCGGTAGCGGTTTCATTCTTTATCAAAGGTAAGTTTCATTCTCTTTATCTTTAGCTTAACCCGAACGACCCAATTTAACTTCATCATTTTATTCAAGTGTGTGGTAAGATTATAGGAAGGTTTTCCGAGTAATGCGTTATTTTGTAGCGAACCTCTTTGATTCGCTTACCTCCGCCTGCGAACGCTGGCCGGTAAGACAATTTTGATTACGGTGTGTCAACTCACGGACTGATTTATTATTCTTGTGATTGACATATAAAATGTAATTCGTTTTTATCTATCGAAGATTTATTAGGTATTTAATTTCTCAATAATAGTGTCCCACAATCTTTCCGCAAAACAATGTAATAATGGAATAATCAAATATATAACGTTTGAGATAATAATGTTACTGAGTCGTTATGAAATCGCAATAAAGAAACCCAATTTACCTAAGCTTTAGTCAAATAACACATTCATGTGCGTTGGGAATTTTCACAAAAAAGTTATAAAAAAACATTGATCTAGAATTTCTTTTATATTAAGTCAGTTTAAAAAAATCAAACTGCGACGAATGACGGACGGTGAGACAGCGGAGGGTTCATTATATCAAATGTATAATTGAAACGTAGAAAACTACCTTTTTCTAACAGCTTCCATCCAAAAAATGGATTGAACCACTTCTACATATCCTCAGGTTGACAGATTTATTGCTTTTATCCAAACGTATCATTATCTCGTCTCGTAGTTCGTCTTTTTTGGGATTCTCTGTCCAAAGGGTGACATACGGAAGCCAGTACTAAGCCACCGCTGTCAGTCAGTGAGTGCGTGCTGTATTTTAAGAATCGTAATAATTTTGTAGTTGACAAGAAATTTTCACATAGTGTTTTTCCATGCCAGCAACAAAATTCATAATAATATAAATATGTGATGTTTTACGCTCTCGGTTAATTACGAGCTACTCATGACTCTTGAGCCTTAAAAGGTAGACAAGGATTAGGTATGGAGAAGCAATAATTATTAACTAGACTAATATGCGCAGAGTATAATACAAAACGTCCTAATAAGAATAAAAATAGCGAAGAGTCTCGACCAACATCTTGAGGGACTCTCGCTAGGTGGTTGGATCAAGGGTCAGATGCAGAAGGCGGTGATCTTGGACACGGCGCGGATAGTCCGCCGCCGGTTCCTCTCTCTGCGGCCCTGACCACCGGTAGCTTGGGCCTTGCCCCGCTGCTGGCGGCACTCTAGGTTAGGTTTTTTATAATGTGTTTACATGTATTTTTTATTGTTGTAGTGTTTTTATATTTTACTTTTATATTCATATTATAAAAACCCTAGCCTAAGAAGGATGATGAATAAAGATAAAAATAACAGTAACAAAAAAAACTGCCTAAAAACTTCAAATAGCGTCTCTAGTAAAAAAAAAAACAAATCAAAATAACTTCATTCCTTTTGGAGATACCAAGTATATCTACACAAACACATTTATAATATCCCTTTGTATGATTCGGCTTTGACGGTATAAAAATCATCATAAAGTTCCATATAGGGGAAACCTTGTTAATATTTAATTTGTGTTCCAGTAAAAATATATGATCGAGTATGTTTTATGACAGTGACTTCAAAACGGATTAGGCATGTTAAATCACAGAACAGGGAAAGGATGTATCATTTTGCGGTACACGTCAAGATATGAAAGGAATCTCATCTCGGGCTTTCCTAATATTATGTCGTCGGAACGCAGATTTAATGTACTTACTTTATAAACCCACCTTTTATTGCTTCCTGTGACTTGACTTCCAACATCGAAATGATATAGGTAATTCTATACATCGGTATTTAATTATAGTTTTAAAACAGGTTCCACGAATTTCAAAAGTAATTCCTTTGCAGACGATAAATATATCTGCATAGGTTTAATTTAAAATTGTATCTTCTAGACTAAAATAAACTTCAATAATTTAAAACAGAAAAAAGGTATTGTCTATTTCATAAACACTAAGTATAAACATCAATTATAGTTAACTAGGTTCAATGAAACATACAACTAAACTGTATAAGTAGTAAACTAGGCATAGGAACTGATAACGCAAGCTTACCTTCTTCAATCTGTTTAAAATTCTAGACGTTTTCAATTGAATGAAAGCGAGTATAGACTGATTTCCGATAGAATATTAGCTTCGTATTTGACGCCTTTCACCTCATATAGCTTTTAAGACTTGAGATAAGATTTTTTCTTATAGTTCAATTGTTTATGTAAGTGTTTTTATTGTTGGTTTTAATTTTGCTTAAAATCTATCGTGAATAAGAAAATTTTAATACACTGCGGCCGCTTCTCCATACAAACGAAGTTCTCATTTTCGTCTCTGGATATCTATCTATCTATCTATCTAATACCTTTAAACGAGCAATTCTTGCATATTTATTTATATATTTATATATACTTCGGGGATCTCGGGAACGGCTCTAACGATTTCGATGACATTTGCTATATGGGGATTTTCGGGGGCAAAAAATCGATCTAGCTAGGTCTTATCTCTGGGAAAACGCGTATTTTTGAGTTTTTTATGTGTTTTCCGAGCAAAGCTCGGTCTCCCAGATATTTGACATTATGGAAAATGTTTTAACATATTTTGATGTATATTAACCATAGCTTTATAAGATATTTTTATTGGTGTAAAAGTTAGTAACATACTTCATACAATTTTTTTAAATGCCCCTAACTCTTGTAATAATCAAAAATCAAACATAGTGGCATAGCTGTAGTTGATATATAACAAACTCTGTCAAAATATTTTAAATAATGTTAATATACAGAGAGGAAAATGAGGACTACGTTTGTATGAAAAGGTTTGTATAAAGTAATAAATGAAAGCAGCCTCGGCCCTTGAAATTCAAAACTGCCTAAAACAATGAAATTTGAATCAGTAATCTAAGTGGTTTAATTTTACATCTTGCCCTGATTTTAAATAAAGACCTGTGTACAAAGGCCGATATCAAGTTTTAAGTTTCTAGAGGGGTGTAACACTCTCCCACCTCTCTCCTCAACTAACCCTACTTTACCCTACCTAGCTAGACCTAGACTAGCCTAAAATACTAAAAATTCCAATAAGAAAATCTAAAATTCTAAAAAACCTTTAAAATACCGCAATCCGTAAATACCTTTATTAATAAATATAAAAGTAATGTAAATAACCTAAAAAGCTAATTAAATAAGTTAATATCTTGAATTGGATCAGTAAATTGGCCAAATGATCGTCTAGTGTTTATGTAGTACCCTTCGTCGTAACCGTTAATAGTAACCGAAATCCTTTTCGCATATAAGGAAAGAGTTATGAATCCTAATAATGTCAAATAATTATTAACCCGTGAACTATATCAAAGTAAAACATGTCCGAGATATAAGAAAGATTATTGCAAGTTTTAGTAATGTTAGACTTAGTCTGACTAAGTCTGTAATATGATGTAAACAAAAAGTCAATAGTAAAATGTCATAATTAAGTATGTCCGAGAAATGTCATAGTAAATCGTCAGTAAAGTATGTCAAAGTAGTAAAGTCTGTCAAATGTAATAGTCAATTGGTCAATGTCAGAATGAATTCTAATAAATGTCACAATTACAAACATTTTTGTTTTTGGGGTATAGATGTCGCTCCGCCTCCGCGACACCCGTGATCATCATCCAGTTGCAGGTCAGAATCCCCGCCCCAGTTCGGAAGGAACTATTTTGTGGTCCAGAAGGGACATCTTTTATAATGACTGGCCTACTTCACCATTTGACCAAGTCATTATTTTGTGACATTTTTCGTCAACATTGAGAGGACATCAAAGGGACAATTTAACATAACAAAATACTGGTAGTAGAGCAGCTGTATTTGATCCACTCTAAATCCCCAGAATACTGTAATTTTGTAGTAAACATATTTTAGTATACAATGAAATGATATTATCCAGACCGTTGTTGTAGTCATTCTGAATCACACTTTCGGACCAAAATAAACTACGGTCTTGCATCTGCCTCGACCTAGCCCAGACAAACCACTCATTGATATATTTCAATAATAATATGACCTTGTATTTTTAAGGCCAAGTGTGAAAATTACAGATCTGTAGAAAACAGAATGAAATCGTCATACAGACTGCCAAGGGACAGGCAAAATAAATATTTCTTTCATAAGTAAAGTGACTCTACAATACTACAGTATATTGTGGTTATTAACTTTAGTTTTTCCCACAATATATTTCTACCAGTAGCGTTGCAAAGGACCAAAATATATTTAAAGTCATAAGTAAATATGTCAAGTTTGTCAACAAGTCATAAATAAGTATATGTAATAAATCCTAATATTCCCTAACCCCACACTACATCCTAGCTATAGCTATTTTTGAAATTAACCCATAAACCCATAATTATCATCGTAATATACAATAAAAATAGCCATATGTATCGAATCGAAAGGGAACCTAGCTATCTACTGAGAATATCTAATGGCTTTGTTAAATTAAAATTATAAACCTAGATTAATCCTACATTCCATAAGCCAAACAAATATAAAACCTAGCCCTAACAGCTAAACTAACCAACTAATCTACCGATATATTTGCAAACTAGTATCCCGGGATACACATTTAATTTACTCGATGTGCAATGAGTAATCTCTAGTCTACAGCTAACTAAGACGAGTGAGGAAGCTCGATTTAGTCTAGATCCTATTCCTCGTGTGCTGGCCAATATATCCACACAGGGGGTTGGGACAGCGGATATATAGCCGGAAAAGGGTAATATAAAAGTGAATATATAAATACATAGATACGGGATATTTGGACTAGAACCTGGCTTTTTTAAGAAGTCTAGTTGACAACCCAAATCGTCCAGATTCCAGGGGTAAAACCTGTCTTAGTAAACGCAGGAACTGCCAGGTCCCACCTGGTATTTATCAAAAATCCGCAATTAGTGAACTAGGGCTGTAGTTGACACCGTTTGGTTACCCGCCCTATCTCTCTAACCACCCAGCACTGTGCTGAATTGGAACTTGTTCTATCTACCCCAAAATTTATATACGATAGCTAAGAAATAAATCGCAAAACTAACTTTAAATTAATATATAGAGTCCTCTAACCAAGATCATTTCGGTGTTAAATATCACTAAAATAATCCAAGTCAAAACACTAAATATATTAAACACAATTAAATCACAAATTAATAAATTGCACTGAAAACTAAACATGACTTTAAAACCTTTAACACTATTGATTTGTAACCTAAACCTCACTAATATATAATACATACATTAGCGCTTGTCTGAGCACAAATCAATAAACAAATAAAATAATTTAAATTCACTATGAATGGCACTAGGAACAAAACAAACTTTATAATCTTATTAAGTCTATTGATCAATAGTTTAGACTTCACTTAGTACAAATTTAAATACTAGCGCTTGTCTAATCCACAAACCAATAAACAATAAATCCCTCAAAATTAACACAAATTAAATGAACTTCTCTAAAAACTATCAAATAAAACCCCACAACAAGTTACGTTATATTATGCTCCAACCCAAACTCTACCAGCATCATAAGATTCTAGCAAAGTCCAGGCCAGGACACAACATAGGTAACCTAGATTAACCTAACGACCTACACTATTGAACCAGTTCCAACGGACTGCTGAAGGCCAAGAAAATGCTTGTGCAATTCCTTATAAACATCCCTACCATGCCATGACGCTTCCCCGCTATTCCCAGTTCCTTTGCCCTCATTGGTATACCTCAAACTAATGCTGAACTTCATAATCGCATGCAAATTAAACCTTATTTACTAATTAAAATAAGGTCCAACTTGACCTACTTAATGGGTGTGGTTTAAAATATTATTATGACGGCTGTGGGTTGACACCTCAGTTTGTTTTAGGGTTCGTATCTCAAAAGGCAAAAACGGAAACCCCACAGGACCACCCGTACGTCCGTCTATCTGTCTGTCACAATCTACCTTCTCCGAAATTACTGGATTATTTATGTTCAAATTTAGCACACTACATATGTAAGTTTGTGACTCAAAGTCAAACATGTATTGTAAACAAATGAATTCCAAATATAGATGCCGTTTTTGGGGAGTAAATAAGAAAATTTCAAATTAAATATCTTCAAACTATATCACATTGCATATCAAACAAAAGAGTTCATTGCAAGAATCTCAAATATATTCCTTTTTTTATAATTTTAGGATAAATAGCTTAGATATTTCACTCACGTTTAATATAAGAAATAGATTGCCAAAAACCGCGCAATGTACGGAACCCCGGAACGCAAGCCCGACCCGCATATGGCCATTCTATTCTAATCGTCTTTGTTTTTCTATATGAGCCATTTATTGTAGAGCTCCTCCCTTTCTTAATTCTTTATAATATGGTTCAGTTTTGCATAGAATATTTTAACCAAAACAAACATATCTCATTCATTTTTATGATGACGTGCGAAGTGTTAGTCGAAATTTGAACCTAGTACTTGAGCTAAGAGAACCAATCTAATTTTTAGGCAATGTTTTATAATGCAAAAGCTTTATGACATTGAAATAAAGTTCAAATTATTTTATAAACAAGTATCTTAATAAATTGGTTTACTATAAATCACCAGGCCCTTCAAAACTTTATCTAGAATTTCAGTCACTTCGGCTTATTTAAGATATGAGACGAAAAATAGCTGCTCCAATTACCGTGAGAAACAAGAATTAAATTTAGCCGATTTAAAAATAGAATAATACTATGTTTACATATAATGATAACATGGTAGATAGATTCTGGCATGTTACAATCGCCTCCCAAAATTTGCTGTAGCTTAAATATATTAATAATATATTTGCGAAAGTAAATTTTCGAATGAAAACAAAATAAGAAAATTAATCGTAACGAAAATAATGCAGTTAAACTCTAATAAGAAACCTTTTTAACATTCTTCCCTTCTGTGTGTGCCTTTTTTTTTTGTTGCGGCTGTGTGTGGTGTGTGTTTAAACCAAACAGAGGAATGAACACTTCTGAGAGTATAAGTTAACAAGTTCAGTCATGTTAAAAATAAACAATTAAAAGCGCAACCAGTTAATCCTGCCTCAACAAGAGAATAGAAGTTGTGATCCGTCTATCGATCCGAATGATACATACGCACGTTTCCGACTTAAGTCTGCATTTTGACGACCAAGAAAGGAACTGAACGTATCCCTTCGTAAGACAAGATTGAACCTTCTGCCAAGCAGCATATAATGCCACTCGACGAGTCGCTTCCCTCTTCTGCCAAGCAACATATGGAGATGCCACTCGACGGGCTTTTCTTTTTTAAAAGATTTAATTCCAACACCGTAACTCATGACTTATATCCCCAAAAAGCCTTTCCTAGTCTGGAGCATGTACATCATTAACGGGACGTTAAAATAAAAGATTAAGCTCTGCTTAACCCTTAGCTTCTACAATGAAGCGCCAAAATGTATTAATTATAAACATTATTTTGAATATAATTGAACATCTAAATAGTACTAACCAATAAAAAAGCACAACTAATCATTAACCTGATTCGAAATGAGCTAAATAATACACTTCATCTTTAAACATTTTTTAAGCTCATCTCGCATTATGCTTTTCCATATGAAGAAAGCACTATGACGTCACATTAACGATGGGTATGTGGGTTTCTATTCTGATGTTGTGTGTAGTGTAGAAATAACACGGCGGCAGTTTATAAATCTGCAAATATGCTCTTTTTTTTAGCGAGCCTAACCTAACACCAAACTACCGTGTTACCTCCCTTGTATAGTGTAATGTTCCAGTCAGAATGTCAAAAAAGAGTTTTGATTTTAGTCTTGCTATCTCCCCAGGGTCCTGCATATATTTTTTTTTTGTTCATCAAACATTCGTCATAGTTATGCACCTCCTTGCTCACTTTCACACACCCCTGAAAATCTAACAAAACTTCCGCTAATAAAATAATTGAAATCAAGGAAGTTTTAATGATCTGTAATCTTTTTATGAAAATTTACTGTTAGCAAACATACGATCAATACATCTATTATAAAAAACTACTATTGTTTTTATGACTCTATTACCCATTTGAAAATACCAAAAATGCAATATACTACAAAGTCAAAATTCAAAATACTATACCAACTTGTGATAGAAAAAACTACAATACTAATTCTTTTACTTGACATAAAATATAACTATGGAGAGCCCAGCAAAATATAATAAACATGTTAAACTTTGAAAATATCTAAAAATTACCAAATAAAATTAAAACGTTTTTGACATAAAAAGAAGCAATTTAATGTGACGATCAATTATATTATCAACTATAAAATTAAATCTGTTAATTGAATTGGATATTACTAGAAATTCAAACGTAAATAAATTGTTTGTAATTTGAAATTTACTATTTTTTTTTTAAACCTAACGTACTAACTATTTATTGAAATTATAAATACATATTTTATTTAAGCTCAACTCTTTTAAGTTCCCACGCAATTAGACTTAAACACCAACATAGGTTAGCTAAGCCAATCTTGTCTCTCACTGCAAAAACGCTCTTATTGTATATGACACAAGTTACAACAAATTACCTAATCATTTGAAAGTCATGGATCTGAAATTATTTAATTCAAACGCAAAAATGTGGCTTATAGAAAAATGCTTTACTGTATTATTTATAATTTAAAATAACTCCTAAATATTCCTAGCATTTATGTAAATATACAAGTGACAAATGTAAAAATAAAATCTGAAAGTAACTGAACGTGTAATTGTATAATTTTTCATCCTACAATGTAACCTGATTCGTATATACCGTAAAATGTTAAACTTCAATATTGACATATTTTTAATTATTCAATATTTCAATTCTAGCTCGGAAATTTTAATATTCTTAACTACCATTGTTTACACATAAGAACACTAAAACCAGAAACTATAAACCGCTTCAATAACCACTAGATAAAATAAAACAATAGCTTAATTGCAACCGAGTAACTAACGCATTTCTATAACTACTCAAACAATTCAAAAAATAAAGATAGACCCTTTCATATAACACCCAAAAAATTTGTTGAATAACGCAGTGTTAACAAAATTGAATATAAAAGATCTACAATATTTATGAAATAAGTAATTTGATGTTAATGCTCAAACATGTAAATACCTAAATAGTTACTAATATACCTTGAAAAATTAAACTATTTTTTTTTTCTTACTATCTTTTACTTATTATTTTTAATGTTTTAAATTTTAGTGATTCTAGTAAAATAATGTTATCCACAACTGAGCACTAAGCATAACTTCAGCACAAAAACGTAAGTAATCTTAATATTTATTTGACTTCACTCTAAAAGTTCTGCCCTACATGATAAAAAATTAAACACATTCAAACTTTAACCTCGAGCGATAACGAAAACAACACTCAACATATTGCAGTCAAGAGGTTGGCGCGACGGTTTTTTTTGTAACTTCTACGAATGACTTTAACTCTAAACAATAATAGACTCAACTTCAGGTAAAGTGGCCGTCGCGACTTGTTTTTGTGACTAGTCTAACTATTCACGATAACTTTTAAGAATGCCACGTATTTCTAATTTCTAAATTCTACAACGACTGGAATATTCATATCAGAATCTAATAACAACAAAACTGCAATTTTAGATTTTAAGCATTACTATGTACGCCTCCCCATGTATACAACTTTAATAATTTTAGCAATCAACTATCAAATTACATTTAGAACATTACTATATAAGTATGTACATGTACGCCTCCCCAATTATACAACTTTAATAATTTTAGCCAACTACTTTTAATAAGATTTTTTTTTAAAGTTCTAATATTTAATCGCGTAAAAGTATTTAAAAGCTACGACTAACTTGGCAAAGAATACATACGCCTAAAATGTATTTTCAGAATGATCATAAAAAACGTTTTCTAATTAACACATAAACTCAATCCCATAATATGCTATCCGTTTTCACGACAACAATTGTGTTGTTATATTCGACCGTTTACACAAATCAACTATAACAACAACTTTGATCCAAAACAAGACATGTAACCCAAAATAAAAATAAAAATAATAACGTTGATCAAACAATAGAATCAAATTAAATAAACTTAATCTCAATATAAATTATACAAAACAAAACAGTCACGGAATAATTTTATAAATGAACGAATTATTATAAAATATAAACTATAAAAAATATGTTTAAGTTATCCGCGGTCATACAAATTAATAAAATCAAATGATATAAACTTTATCCTGGTCACGGCACCAATTGTAACACTCTCCCACCTCTCTCCTCAACTAACCCTACTTTACCCTACCTAGCTAGACCTAGACTAGCCTAAAATACTAAAAATTCCAATAAGAAAATCTAAAATTCTAAAAAACCTTTAAAAAACCGCAATCCGTAAATACCTTTATTAATAAATATAAAAGTAATGTAAATAACCTAAAAAGCTAATTAAATAAGTTAATATCTTGAATTGGATCAGTAAATTGGCCAAATGATCGTCTAGTGTTTATGTAGTACCCTTCGTCGTAACCGTTAATAGTAACCGAAATCCTTTTCGCATATAAGGAAAGAGTTATGAATCCTAATAATGTCAAATAATTATTAACCCGTGAACTATATCAAAGTAAAACATGTCCGAGATATAAGAAAGATTATTGCAAGTTTTAGTAATGTTAGACTTAGTCTAAGTCTGTAATATGATGTAAACAAAAAGTCAATAGTAAAATGTCATAATTAAGTATGTCCGAGAAATGTCATAGTAAATCGTCAGTAAAGTATGTCAAAGTAGTAAAGTCTGTCAAATGTAATAGTCAATTGGTCAATGTCAGAATGAATTCTAATAAATGTCACAATTACAAACATTTTTGTTTTTGGGGTATAGATGTCGCTCCGCCTCCGCGACACCCGTGATCATCATCCAGTTGCAGGTCAGAATCCCCGCCCCAGTTCGGAAGGAACTATTTTGTGGTCCAGAAGGGACATCTTTTATAATGACTGGCCTACTTCACCATTTGACCAAGTCATTATTTTGTGACATTTTTCGTCAACATTGAGAGGACATCAAAGGGACAATTTAACATAACAAAATACTGGTAGTAGAGCAGCTGTATTTGATCCACTCTAAATCCCCAGAATACTGTAATTTTGTAGTAAACATATTTTAGTATACAATGAAATGATATTATCCAGACCGTTGTTGTAGTCATTCTGAATCACACTTTCGGACCAAAATAAACTACGGTCTTGCATCTGCCTCGACCTAGCCCAGACAAACCACTCATTGATATATTTCAATAATAATATGACCTTGTATTTTTAAGGCCAAGTGTGAAAATTACAGATCTGTAGAAAACAGAATGAAATCGTCATACAGACTGCCAAGGGACAGGCAAAATAAATATTTCTTTCATAAGTAAAGTGACTCTACAATACTACAGTATATTGTGGTTATTAACTTTAGTTTTTCCCACAATATATTTCTACCAGTAGCGTTGCAAAGGACCAAAATATATTTAAAGTCATAAGTAAATATGTCAAGTTTGTCAACAAGTCATAAATAAGTATATGTAATAAATCCTAATATTCCCTAACCCCACACTACATCCTAGCTATAGCTATTTTTGAAATTAACCCATAAACCCATAATTATCATCGTAATATACAATAAAAATAGCCATATGTATCGAATCGAAAGGGAACCTAGCTATCTACTGAGAATATCTAATGGCTTTGTTAAATTAAAATTATAAACCTAGATTAATCCTACATTCCATAAGCCAAACAAATATAAAACCTAGCCCTAACAGCTAAACTAACCAACTAATCTACCGATATATTTGCAAACTAGTATCCCGGGATACACATTTAATTTACTCGCGTAATTACTCGATGTGCAATGAGTAATCTCTAGTCTACAGCTAACTAAGACGAGTGAGGAAGCTCGATTTAGTCTAGATCCTATTCCTCGTGTGCTGGCCAATATATCCACACAGGGGGTTGGGACAGCGGATATATAGCCGGAAAAGGGTAATATAAAAGTGAATATATAAATACATAGATACGGGATATTTGGACTAGAACCTGGCTTTTTTAAGAAGTCTAGTTGACAACCCAAATCGTCCAGATTCCAGGGGTAAAACCTGTCTTAGTAAACGCAGGAACTGCCAGGTCCCACCTGGTATTTATCAAAAATCCGCAATTAGTGAACTAGGGCTGTAGTTGACACCGTTTGGTTACCCGCCCTATCTCTCTAACCACCCAGCACTGTGCTGAATTGGAACTTGTTCTATCTACCCCAAAATTTATATACGATAGCTAAGAAATAAATCGCAAAACTAACTTTAAATTAATATATAGAGTCCTCTAACCAAGATCATTTCGGTGTTAAATATCACTAAAATAATCCAAGTCAAAACACTAAATATATTAAACACAATTAAATCACAAATTAATAAATTGCACTGAAAACTAAACATGACTTTAAAACCTTTAACACTATTGATTTGTAACCTAAACCTCACTAATATATAATACATACATTAGCGCTTGTCTGAGCACAAATCAATAAACAAATAAAATAATTTAAATTCACTATGAATGGCACTAGGAACAAAACAAACTTTATAATCTTATTAAGTCTATTGATCAATAGTTTAGACTTCACTTAGTACAAATTTAAATACTAGCGCTTGTCTAATCCACAAACCAATAAACAATAAATCCCTCAAAATTAACACAAATTAAATGAACTTCTCTAAAAACTATCAAATAAAACCCCACAACAAGTTACGTTATATTATGCTCCAACCCAAACTCTACCAGCATCATAAGATTCTAGCAAAGTCCAGGCCAGGACACAACATAGGTAACCTAGATTAACCTAACGACCTACACTATTGAACCAGTTCCAACGGACTGCTGAAGGCCAAGAAAATGCTTGTGCAATTCCTTATAAACATCCCTACCATGCCATGACGCTTCCCCGCTATTCCCAGTTCCTTTGCCCTCATTGGTATACCTCAAACTAATGCTGAACTTCATAATCGCATGCAAATTAAACCTTATTTACTAATTAAAATAAGGTCCAACTTGACCTACTTAATGGGTGTGGTTTAAAATATTATTATGACGGCTGTGGGTTGACACCTCAGTTTGTTTTAGGGTTCGTATCTCAAAAGGCAAAAACGGAAACCCCACAGGACCACCCGTACGTCCGTCTATCTGTCTGTCACAATCTACCTTCTCCGAAATTACTGGATTATTTATGTTCAAATTTAGCACACTACATATGTAAGTTTGTGACTCAAAGTCAAACATGTATTGTAAACAAATGAATTCCAAATATAGATGCCGTTTTTGGGGAGTAAATAAGAAAATTTCAAATTAAATATCTTCAAACTATATCACATTGCATATCAAACAAAAGAGTTCATTGCAAGAATCTCAAATATATTCCTTTTTTTATAATTTTAGGATAAATAGCTTAGATATTTCACTCACGTTTAATATAAGAAATAGATTGCCAAAAACCGCGCAATGTACGGAACCCCGGAACGCAAGCCCGACCCGCACATGGCCATTCTATTCTAATCGTCTTTGTTTTTCTATATGAGCCATTTATTGTAGAGCTCCTCCCTTTCTTAATTCTTTATAATATGGTTCAGTTTTGCATAGAATATTTTAACCAAAACAAACATATCTCATTCATTTTTATGATGACGTGCGAAGTGTTAGTCGAAATTTGAACCTAGTACTTGAGCTAAGAGAACCAATCTAATTTTTAGGCAATGTTTTATAATGCAAAAGCTTTATGACATTGAAATAAAGTTCAAATTATTTTATAAACAAGTATCTTAATAAATTGGTTTACTATAAATCACCAGGCCCTTCAAAACTTTATCTAGAATTTCAGTCACTTCGGCTTATTTAAGATATGAGACGAAAAATAGCTGCTCCAATTACCGTGAGAAACAAGAATTAAATTTAGCCGATTTAAAAATAGAATAATACTATGTTTACATATAATGATAACATGGTAGATAGATTCTGGCATGTTACAGGGGTTTCATATGTAATTACATATTACAACACATTTCAGAAGAAAGCAAGAAAAATAAGAATAAGAATTTATGTATTTCAACGCATATCAGAAAAAGAGACAGAAATATATAACTAAACCCTAAAAACGCCTGCCACTAATAGTCTAAATTTATGCATAGAGAAATATAGTAAGACAAGAGTGCTCACTCCATAGTACTCCATACATCAGTTAGACTATTAATTTCAGTGTCTACATCTAGCATCGAGTAGTGGAACTATCAGTACTGCTACATCTATTGTCAAGTAGCAGTACTAATTGTTCCGCTACTCGATGATGACTAGATGCTAATAGTCTTTTTGGTACTAAAACTGATGTATGGAGTGAGCAATCTATGTATTTTTTTCTCTATGATTTATGGTACCTCCTCTACACGTAGGAGGTTCAACTCTATGGTGTGGGGTGTCGTTGGATAATTTTTTTAGAAACGAGTAGGGAAGGGGAAGACCCTTGTTGAAGAAACAACATTTTTTTGATGAAGTAAATATTTTCGGAAATAATGTGTGTGGAAAAAAAAAGAATGTGTCCCTCTCCTTTTGCTTGTTACGTAGTACGAGTACATGATGATACTTATTAATAACCCCCGTTCAAGGAAGCCTTGTGACGGGCGGGTAGCTACGAGAACCCTATACTGAGCATAGCATACATTCTTGGCCGGTTTTTCAATTTTCAAGTTGTAATTAGAAGCAGTACTTTCCACAATATATTCAATATGGCCAATTAATTGAATCTGACCCCGTCTGGCAGAACATTAATTAAAATAAGAAAGCATTTAAAAAGTTTGCGGCTGTTATGGTATGGTTTATGGCCGGCTGTATTAGAAGTTGGTCAGAAATTAGAGAGAAACTTAGTCGAGGGGTTGTGAGGAACTCCACCAAGGCTTTTGTTGGCTTTATAGTAGTTGAATATCTGCTGAATATGTACAGTTAAGTTCAAAAGTGGCTGGTCACTTTAGTGTATTTAAAGAAACGCTCGGTTGGACTATAATGAAGTTTACTGTCAAGTTATTGTGTTGTAGAGAAATCTTACTTCTTTGATTCATTTACATTCCCTTGTACCTAAACTGTACTACTTTTTTGATACATGGATTAATTTATGGCAATTAAAAAACTCTAGTGAGACTCCGGGATAACAGCCCGCCGCTTTAACTAGCTACCAAGACTTACCCGTTAACAGCGAATATTTCCCCCATATCCTTAACAGTGTTTTTTTCTACTTTTCCTCTATTTCTAACCATTATAAATGGATTTGATTCATAATTATGTTTTGTATTTGTTAAACAAAATGAATGCTGTTATCTTTTAAATGCTTTTACATATGGGTCAATTTCTGAACACGATTTTTTTTCTGTCCGTGATGAAAATCGCGGGTTAGCATCAGATAATACTTACCATTTTTTTTTTACATAAAGAAGTCACACTTTCACACCGAGTTCCATATGAATTCACTGATTAGTTGGTTTTTAGAGTACACATAAAAATACCTAAAGGCTCAAATTACTACTCCCGTGCCCTGTCCGGAATCTACTTTTGAGCATAATGAAAAATCCTACGAAAAATTCTACATTAGTATCACTAATTTAGTGTCAAATACTTAAACTAGATGATATTTACTATCACTGAGCACATATACTATTAACTTCATTGTGGTAAATAACTTGTGATCGATGTTTAAATTTTGTCCGAGCGCGCGAGTAAAATTTCGTCGGCAAAACTCAAAGGGCTCTGACAGCCGACGTTTGTATTTGAACCGCCTCGTGTCCCGCCTCACCTGTACTGGCAGTATTCGGCTGTCTCTCAAAGCAAGCGGATGTAAGTCAAGCCGCGGCGTGTTCGAGCAAATCGCGTAAGTATTTCGGAATCCGGGTGGGCGACAATATTTTTCTAATTTCGATGCCCCTTATAAATTTTATTTTCCACATAGCTTTTCAATGACAATTGTCATATTTAGGAGCCCTTTATGTATCTTTATGTAAGCGATAACATAACAGTTTGGTCAAACACGATTTAAATTTTTGGCGAATTTTTTTATTACGAATTCTAATTTCCGTGCCCTAATTCACATAGCAAATTTACCTAAAACAGCTGATTAAGTGGCACGGGAATTAGAAAGTATTACATATATTGTCAACAAATCTTTTATTCCGGCACTGTAAGTTAATTGGCAATGTTTACGTCATATTATTATTACATATATATATTGGCATTGAATATATATTATATGTAATAATAATACGACGTATATCTGTCTATTTTACATTTAAGGAAATCTTAAAGAATGCACAAAAATCTGTGAATAGTTTTTTAGTATAAGTACTATAGTACATACAGGATGGACCCGAATAACCCGGGCAATTTTAATACGTAAGGTAAGGTGGGGTAAGACGACACCGGGGTAAGACTATCACTTGTATGGAATCCTTGTACTGTTAGTCTTACCCCACCTTACCTTATTCATTGATCATCATCATCATCTTCCTCGCGTTGTCCCGGCATTTTTGCCACGGCTCATGGGAGCCTGGGGTCCGCTTGGCAACTAATCCCAGTAATTGGCGTGGGCACTAGTTTTTACGAAAGCGACTGCCATCTGACCTTCCAACCCAGAGGGTAAACTAGGCCCGTTTAGGGATTAGTCCGGTTTCCTCACGATGTTTTCCTTCACCGAAAAGCGACTGGTAAATATCAAATGATATTTCGTACATAAGTTCCGAAAAACTCATTGGTACGAGCCGGGGTTCGAACCCGCGACCTCCGGATTGCAAGTCGCACGCTCTTACCGCTAGGCCACCAGCGCTTTTTTTATTCATTGATCATATTATAACATTAAAATATTATATAAACATAAAACTATTTCTGGAATTATTACATATTATAATACCTGTACCTAAGGTTACATGAAACAAAATGAATCACATTTGCAATGTTTTGTTTTTGTAAATTTGACAGCTGACAGCGTATGCCGTATAAAGTTTAAATATCTGGGAGACCGAGCTTTGCTTGGAAAAGATATACCTACCTACCTAAAAACTCAAAAATGCGCGTTTTTCCAGAGATAACACCTACCTAGATCGATTTTTCACTCCAGAAAACCCTCATATATGATCAAATTTCATCGAAATCGTTAGAGCCGTTTCCGAGATCCCCGAAATATATACAAGAATTGCTCGTTTAATAGATTAGTTGTTATAAATTAAACCGTAATACTATTAGATACCTTATTAGGGTTCCGTAGCCAAATGGCAAAAAACGGAACCCTTATGGATTCGTCATGTCTGTCTGTCTGTGATAGTCTTACCCCGGTGATAGTCTTACCCCACCTTACCTCATATGTGGTTAAACAATTTTTTGTGTTATGAATTTATGAAGGCAGCATATTCGATTTCTTCAGATTAACTTACACAATAACTTCTTCTCTCTGTGCCCCTATTTATATCTTAGTATCATTTCCTATACGGCCATATACCAGATCATACACCTTGTACCTATCTACATGCAGATACATAATGACACTTTTTAATGAATAGTTTTGTATGTAAGGCGGACATGTTTACGCTACTACTCAAAGTATTGTTTTGAAATATGTATATTTTACTAAGAAAGAGAGATTAGTTGCCATTAAAATCAAGGAAACGATTAGTCAAATACGTAGTTTTTAGTGTATCATACTTTCGTAGATTTGTCGTCCGAAACTAAAATTAAAGAAGATATTATGTTCGATGCCGCTTCAGTATGGTTGAAGTATATTATTGTAGATTAAAATATACATAAATAATAGTTTTAACTACCAAAACAAGCTAAGAAAACAATTCCTGTGCCATGTTCTAATTTCCGTGCTAGTAAAATCTAATTCCCATGGACACACTAATTCCCGTGCCCTGACCAAAATTTTAAATTGAAATAACTTTTATAGTTTTATGAATTTTTTTACCCCATAAGAAAATTAATGTTTATTATATTTTTTATCAAATTATCAGCATAATTTTTTTTGTGTAATGTTGGTATTTCAAAATTCCATGGGAATTAGACAAAAATGCTCGTTTGGTGAAATTGACCCATATATTATGGCTTTTAAATAAGAAATTAAATCAAGGTCAGACACACAGTGCACGAGAAAATCTCCGTACCTAAACATTTCTTGTGAAACGACATCGAAGCACCAATTAAGGTTTATATCTGAGCTTGACATCTCAAGTGAAAATAAACAACACTGTTGAGTTTACAGCCGCAAGTAACCACTATTGAACAAAATAAACTCCACAAATGCTTGCCTGTTTTTGAATTACGATTTCTAGAACGATTTGTGGTTTGGTGAATGGTCTTCGTACAATAGTTAAATGATAATCAAAACAAAATGCTCACCAATTTCGAAATATTACCTACTCTAAAATTGAAAAGACGTTGTGCATGTTCAGTTTCTCGAGCAGTCAGTATGTTGTAGGTATGTGTGTGAGCGGTATGTGCATACTATGGTAACGGCACCAATCATGAGGCATCTACGAGAAGGACTATTTATGATATTTCTGTTAAAGCTTCAAAATTGCTTTGCATGTTAAAAATTGAATGTCTTATTTAGCAGCTCTATGACTCTTGTTTATGTTAAAAGGTTGCCAGTGTTTAAAAACGGCTGTCGCGCCCTTTACCACTGTATAATATGACAACAAATAATTATTTCATTAAACTTTTGTTACAAAACTAATTCTTAATATTCGTTAAGAGGAATAATCCCGTACAAACTACCTAAATAGCTTATAAGCTTAAATAAATGTCATATACTAATAAAAAGTGACCAAAGCCTCCAGTGCCTAAGTATATGACATTTATTTTATAATTTATATAGTAGTGTTTCTACTTGAAATAAAAACAAATTAAAATATTTTCTGAAAATAATTTACTTTGTTCTAATACTTCTAATACCTAAATAGCTCTTCAAACATAACCATAAAAACAACTTGATAAAACAAATTAATTTGGTAAAAAAATATTCATAACACTGCCTTTCCCTAATAAACTTTATCTGTTACATATGGGAGTAATCTAGGAAACAGATGCCGAACATTATGAAGGTTGACGAGTATAATCTCGCAGCAAAATTGTAGGTCATTCTTATTTGTATTTATTACGTCAAAACGGGATTCAATTTTACCATTCCCTTTCTTAGACAATAAACTCAAAGGAATTTTAGCCAATTACTACAATTAAACTTTAGAGATAAAGTTTAGCAAGTAAAACTTTGTTTAAACATTTTGTTCGCGGAAAATGACTTATAATATTTTAATTAATTTATATGGAGTTATCAGTGATCGAAACGTCGTCCCTTCAAGATTTCTCGTCTTTGATTAACGTGTCAAAAGTTTCCTGATGTCACCGAATAAGAAATCAAATTATCTTTGATTGAAAATTGGGATTAAAGCAAGAAGACGTCCAAATATAAATGGGAATTAAAATAGCCAGATGGATCATGGAAAATATAATTTCATGCCAAACATAAAGGGATAGTATTTTCAAGAATTGGTATTTGCCTAATTAAAGTACATAATTATGTCTTTTCTATTTATCATTTCAACTGCAACTATTACTAAAAAAACTTCTCATCAGATCCATCGGCCCGAAGTTGGATCTGATGAGAAGATCCATCTTGGATCTACTTGTTGGATCTATAGACATTGATTGATTTTTTTAAATTTTACTGCCTATACCTATCTATCTATAACATTTTTATGATTTAACGGCCTCCCCTCCAACCGGAGGTCCCGGGCTCTATCCTGGTCAGGCTATATTTATATGTGTGTTCATCACAGATATTTGTTCCTGAGCTATGAATGCTTTCTATTTACAAAAATAAATATCTCTGTCTATACAATACATACTATAGAATACAAGCGGTAGTACTATTAGTTATTCTGTGATACAAGCCTTATTGAGCTTACTGGCGGGCTAGATCGATTTGTGTAAGTTAGTCCCATAATATTTATTCATGTATTATGTTTTAAAATAATGTTATCTATGTTTATTTTTTAGGTGCTGTATGCTGTGATGATGAGTATCGCTTGGTGCGTCACCTCATGCAGAACTACGACGCTTCAGTACGTCCCGTGGAAAACTCCTCTCTTCCTCTCCTCGTTACCTTCGGCGTATCGCTCCATCACATTATTGATGTGGTAAGTACGCAGCTCTCAAATATCAAAAGTGCGACCAAACTCGGAATGATGTCAAGTGTCATTGGAAGTATAAAATTCAGAAATAATGCGTAATTGCGTAAATTATTTGCTTTTGTAACAGTGTGTTCCAATATCTGATCAACCACCGTATTCTCCCGAATACAGCTTTTTGTAATTTTCAGTTAGCTAACCTTTTTCGTTACATTTAAGCGACCGTTATCGGCTGCTATGAAGTTTAAAATTGTTCAGGGTGGAATCACATCTGTCAGCATCGAGCCGCATTTTATATATGAGAAATTGCTCGTTAGTATGAAGATGCGTACGCATGCTTTCAGCTTTCCGATGCGTACGCATCTTCATACTAACGAGCGATTTCTCATATATAAAATGCGGCTCGATGCTGACAGATGTGATTTCACCCTCACGCTATTTTATTTGTAGTCTGCCTCTTTCGCACTCACAAAATGTGCATATACGACCGTGATGGCTTTCCTTTGCACACTTCAAATAATTAGAGTAGGTCATTGTACTCATTGTAGATATGTAGGTAAGTAAAGTACATATTTGATGACCCTGATTAGAGTGATTAGAGCGTCTGGTGTCTGGCTGGCTGGTGAACAGACCATTATTGTTGTCCGGACAACATAATTACAGGTTGAGACCTAAATTACGTAACCACCCTTGTGATTAATATATTGTATGAAAACCTAACCAAGGAGTCAAAGACGACCGGCGGCGCGGCATGCGATTTACTTAGTACAGTAATTTAGGAAAGTATGTTTCACCTCATCAGCTCGAAGAAGGGTTGGTATTTCGCTGCTTAAAAACGTTATTAAATATTTAAATGTCGTGCTTTTGATTCCCTTGCTGTGCTTAAAATTCTATTATAGAGTCTGTGCGGAAAAAGAAGAGTCGTGGAATGTATGTCGCCCAATATATTCCACGAGTCTTCTCTTTCCGAACAGACTCTAGAATCTTTTGCACAGGACTCCAAATAGGCACTCTTAGAAATATCGGACTTAGTTCTCTTGTTGCACAAATAATTATTTATCGATTTATCTGGTATAATATTATGTTACATGATTTACCTACGCCTGTGCTATCAATTTCACGCAAAGTAATTGAGACCATAAACCTTACTAGAAGAATTAACCTTTAAAATATGTGCCATGATCAAAGAAGATTGAAAAAGAGCCTGATAATCCGGTGAACGTGATCAGTGTACCTATATATTTACACGCCTCTGTGAACCTCAGTAAATAACAAACCCTTAATTAAGGAATATGTACATATTTACCCTGAGGCAAGTTCTTGAATCTCGCATTATGTACAGTCAGCAGCAGAAGTTGATAAGCGGGCGAGGTGTTCAAATTTACCATGACTGTACGCTTTTATTCTTTTTACGCCGCTAAGAAATACATTGCAGGGAGTAAACTGTGGTGAATAATCCTTAAAGGCATCTACGGATGTTGCAACAAATGATATGCGATTTTAGACAATTGCTGGCTAGGTAGGAGCAACGAATTCAAACGATCGATCAAATCCCGCTATGTATTGTAATGTTTGGAGAGGTCATTATTTGTAGACTAGTATCGATTTTATCAATGGTCATTATTTTCTGCGGGCGGAACCGCGCCGTACGCTTTGAGCCATTTATCAACAATATGCATTGTTGGAAAACAAACAAATAATGCTCGATCTGAGGTTACCACGCCCATTGTTTTATGCTTACCTAGGTAATGACGTTAGATAAAAATATGGAAACGTGATCGATAGAGGATCGATACGATGAACAAAGTAACACTAAGCCCTAAAATTGAAATTCTAATACCTACTCCATTCCAGATAGGATTTAGACAGAAGGAAGGAATGGTTCTTTATATTAATTTGTATGTCACTTGTCAATTAATAACCATTTGTCTTATTTTAAACTTACAAGAGATGAGACAACATGTGTTTCTTTTAACACGTGATTTTACATTACCTACCGAGCTACCGCACAAGTCACGCAGCTAGTTGTTCGAAAGAAGAGCGATGGATTCTTTTAAATGTTTACAAATGAGACTAGCTAGTGAAAATAACATTCATTAATTTGTCACTGAACGCCTTTCCTGAACTGTGACAATGTTAGTATTAAGTAGAACACGGTTTGCTGGCTATTTTCGGAAGTTGGGACGGAAATGATGAATTTCCTCCGCCAGCATCTCATCAAATGGAATAGGTACCTTCCCACGTCAATCTGATGTGCTTATTGGTAACTTGCTAAATTTAACACTATGCTATAATATTGTTGAGGATTATCGGATAGGAGGATAATTAGACATATATAGAATAAAATAAAAGGGGGGAGGGATGGGGAGCGCTAATTAATCTAACTGCGGTCTAATAACGTACCTAATACATATCCCAAATGAAAAAGTCTTCCATTGATTATGCCAAAATTTCCATATATTTTTTCTAGAATTCCTGCGCTAATGAAGACAATTATTCTTTTAAAACGATAGCATATAGATAGTTGTGTAGGGGTAGCACTCGATATCATGCACAACAAGCTAAAACAAACATTTAATTGGGCTTTTGATCGCATCGCCACTGATAGCATGTCATGCCCACTCAAAATTACAAAATCAGATATTTGAAATTTATCAGATAATCATTCCCGCGATCGCCGATTATCGTAAGTATGTAACTAAGTATTTAGATGAGTCTTTTGTCTACTAAGTGAACGTCATAACTAGGGTTTGCACGACGGATCCGAAATGTATGGGAATATCCGCGGATCCGGATCCAGATCCGGATAATTTCATACATTTCGGATCCGGATTGCAAACCCTAGTCATAACTAATATGTATAGGTAAAGAAAACTAAAATTGCGCCATTTTCGGATTTGCTCATAATTATGGCTATGGCCGGCCATCATTATTAATTTTGGTCTGACTTGGTCTGGTTGGTTTAATTTATAAATAAATTAAATTCAGTGGATGATTCTTAGCTTAGTGCAATAAAATTGAAATGAACGAAACTTTGCCAACTTTTATATATGTATATCTAAATACATGCATTTTTTTCGATTACTAATAAAGTATTTCACACGGATATGGAGATCTATATGCCCATATGAAACATCTCATTCACCTCATCTGTCCCTCGAGATAAGCATAATACATTGCTTGGAGCGAACTCATAGGAATAAGGTGGCAATTCTTTTTATACTATAGGCAATTTCTTCGAAGCCTTTTATAGGGTAGGTTGGTACATCAAAATGTCATTTAATCAACATTCAATATCCATTTGCTTCGATTGTATGTAATGCAAAATAATGTAAGAAGTAATTTTAACTGAAAGTGTAGTCAACAAAACAAGATTACTTAACTGACAGATCGGTCGAATTATGAATACATAGTGTCTTTATTATAGGTACTGATTTTGTCCATAGCATGCAGCCACTTATTTTCTCACTTCTTTGAATATCTATCTACTTATTGGTAAAGTTTGATTATGAATGAATTCATTGATAAAGTCGTCATTAGAATGATGGTACATTCGTCACAAACGTGAGCGCTTCTACGAGAATATCGATTTATTTCATAAATACAGATTATGTGTAGCTCTAAATTACACTTAGATGCATGATAATTAATGCCCTGAATAGGCACAATGCACGTATGCCAAACGGCGCAACACAACACAATGCATGCATTCATCGCCACTGATTAAACTGTCTCTATTATCATTTTCACCGCATATTTTTGTCTCCGCAATTAGTTCTGAAGTTTTTAATAAACTTCCTTAATGAGTCTACTAAAAAGCTATTATTCGATAGTAGGTTATTTTTCTCACGGATGGAATCTGACTACCATGAAGTTATATTTTTTAAACTGGAGCGAGTTGTCACTTTTTTTGCCATACTAATTTGAACCTTATCACCGAGACAGAAAGTTGTTCGTACCAGACTAGAGAAAACGGTCCACTTGAGATAGAAAAACCCGAGCCCTGTGTCTCACTCGCACATGTTGCCAATGTTAAAAAGATACCATAGTGGTAGAAATTATATCAATAAACTACTGAATTTAATTACCTTCTTATACAATTTTAGTGCTTTATTCAGATTACAGTTCTGATATCTTTTAAGTAATTTGTAAATAATTATGATGCCAATATTATTAACTGATTAAACCAAGCGCATACACAGCAAAAAAAACCTAAATTTTAGTATGGTAGAATTTGTAGTAACTTTAAATATTAATTGGTATCCCCAACTTGATAACATTTCTTCAAAACACGTGAATGCGAAATTTCTTAAAAATTGTGAAGAAATGTTGTGTTAAAGGTTGTTGGAGTGAAATAATTGCTAATTGTGGAATATTGTTTCACAAGAAAGCCACAATTATTACATTTTACTATAAAAATACAAGACAACATTGTCAAACTCATTAGGGTGACTATGATGTCGGCACGTTGTGAATCGGTTTCACAGAATTCTTATTATTAACGTAGGTAATGTAAAAGTAAGTTTAACTTAATAGGTATTATTTCGGCATGTTTAATTTAAGATTTGTTATAGAATAAATTGCCAAAATTTAAAACCAAAGTGCATAACTCCTTAAATATTACAGACTCTCATTTATACATAATATTTTGTTACGGAAAAGGTGTGTCAAATTGTTTATATAATTAATATAATATATACAATCGATTCTTTATAGATAGGATACATTTCCGTCAATAGAAAAAAGGCACCAACTTTAAAAAAACGTCATATTTGCTAAACAGATCTTCAATGACGCTTACACTTAAAACAAGCAACAACGGTTGCACTCCGGGAGTGCCGATAGAAATGAAAACTCACCTCACTATGTTACCGACGCCCGGTAAAACGATACATACGTTTAGCGGAGGTATTCTATTTATTTATTATATATTATTATCATTCTCAAATAAGATCACACTTTTTCATTGACATGTTTATTTACATACTGCCATGACAACGTCAAATTATTTGAACATAGGTAAAGAGTCTTGAAAAGGAGTCCGCAACATAAATGTCAAATAACATTGAGTTTTTCTTTATTGATTTAAATGCAATTTAAATTATGAGTGGCCACCTTACGGGGCTTCCGGTCACGTGATCGCCTTACGCCCCTTACGGTCACGTGATCGCCGTACGCTGTCTCGAGTTTATCATTTTTTCCTCACCTCAAAAAGTGCCCAGTGCCGCTAAAGAAGTTTTCACTTCAAAAAGCTGAAGTGGACAAAAGGGAAGCCTACCTTTATGAACATACCATGAGTGAGTGCGAAAGAGGCCGACTACAAATGAAAAAAAACCCTGACTACTTAAAATTTCACTTTATTTACAAAATGACACACCCTACTGATATATTCCATGTTATGTTATCCTAATATCCCACATACAGATGTCTTATGGTCACCCTAATTAGAACGAGATGCAGGGCTCTAGTTTGACTTCTCATGTGGACACACTTTTTGGTCAATGTACTCGATCCAGTTTATTAACTCTAAATCCGTGCTGACTACCTATTATTTATTAAACATTAAAACATGTAAGGTGACATTCGGATGGCGACTGCACCAACTTTACTGTTGCGGCGTTACTGCTGCAGCGCTGACGCAAGCGACGTCAATTTCCTTGATAAAATAAATGATGGGCTAAACGTTTTTTAAGAAACGTGTAACAGTAATGCGACAACGACATCAACGCAATTTTCAAGGAAATTGATTGTGACATCACCAGTGTCAACGCCGCAGCAATCAATCAATTGTTACTTAACCTTTATAAGTTATACTACACGATTATTAAACATGAACAGTACTTATATTTTATAAGTTAATAACAGTCATGGAATACCTACAAACAGTCCATATCCTATACGACCTTAATATCCTCATCACACTGTAATAGAAATAGGAATACTTAAAGACGAAAGTGGAGGACCCGCGCGAAATCGTCTTTTCATACAAACGTAGTCCTCATTTTATTCCCTGGATTTTAACATTATTGAACCACAGCTATGCCCTTACGTTTGAATTTTTCCGAATTTTTAATTATTATAAGAGTTAGGAACATTTAAAAATTTGTATTAATAATCAAAAAATCAAAAAAAGTCAAATGTCAAAATCAAATAATGTAAAATATTTTCCTAATTTTCAATATCTAGAGAGGAAAATGGGGACTACGTTTGTATAGAGAAACGGCCGTCCCCTTTCCTCTTAATGAAATGTAAAGGTTCGCGTAGGGTTCCAGGAATACGATTATTATCGTACCTAAAGACTATTTTCGCAAAAAAACTGCGTTCCTTTCCCTACCTTCATTTTAATATGATCATGTCATACCAACGACTAAACGTAATATAATGTCTCTCTGTAAGTTTATTTCTATAAGAAAGGGTCTCGTCTCACACAAGAAAATTGTATCAAACGTACAAAAGATTGGGTACATTATTTGCGTTAGAAATTTAAGTAATAAGGGTCGATGTAATAAGCGCTTAAGAAGGAAGGCGTATTTAGGATGTAGTTTATTTTCATATTATAACTTTTTTACACTCCCAAGTCTGAATAAAGTTGAAGCTTTGCGTATTACTGTGGTAGTCTATTAAAATAATCCGTGGGTACCTACTTAATCTACATATGTCCAGTGGCGTGGCGTGAACTAATCTTGCCGTGAGCGGAGTCGCATCTGCGAGGCCCTTTTTCTTGCAATGTGTATTCCCAAGATAATACAAGGCGTTGGCTTCCGCGAGGCCCCTTTAAAGTGCAAGGCCGTGGGCGAGGGCCCACTTCACCCACGGCTACGCCACTGTCTATGTCTGTGTAGCAAAACTGAAAACTATTGTGATATAAAGGTACATACATAAAGTGTCATTCTATGGAACTTGCTAACTATGTAAACCAACCGCCATATCAAAATGGTCTCTGAATGTCAATTTGCTAGTGACTTTTGTTTACATAGTTAGCAAGTTCCATAGAATGACATTTAAGCTATGAATTAGTTTTCTCATTTTGTTGTTCATAGGAAGAAAAAGATCAGTTGCTGACGACAAACTGCTGGATCACGCAAGTATGGATGGACTATCACCTCCGATGGAACACGAGCGACTTCGACGGAATCGGCGTCATAAGGATACCTTTCGAGAGGGTGTGGAAACCTGACATTATTCTTTACAATAAGTAAGTTGCTTCAGTTACGTTATTAAATAAATGAGAGAAGTTTAAAACAGATCTGAAGTTATAGCCAAATATTACTTTACATGCCAATTTGTTTCTCCACAGAGAAAATAAATTATATTATTATTAATTATTATAAATAAATATTATAATTACTTACTTATTTGTAACTACAAGTAGGTACCTTTGTGTTCCGTTAAATTGCTTTTAATTTCACATTACCTAATTAATTGATCTTTATGTTTCTGGTAATGTTTTTATATTTTAATAAATCCGTTAGAGAAATTCTGCCCTATTAGGTATTTACGCAAACAATCCTTAAGTAGCTATATACATTTTCCCTTAATAGACAAAATTAACTAAAGAAACAGGACACCGCAAAAGTGAAATCAGGAATTATTAGTGAGAATCCCGGCCGGCTTGTCTCGGGTACAGGCCGGCGGGGATTTTCATTATTTTAAAGGTATTTTACGAACGGACGCTCCTCGAGCGTTGTTTTAACGTGCCAATGTTAATGAAGCACTTAAATTAACATCCATGATAATTATTAAACAGTTTATTATATTAGGAGAATCGTTAAGAGAAAATTTAACGTGTTTCATAAGACGATTTAAACAGCTTTTTTAGTTTCCCTTTTCACAACCTTTTTTAACTTGGAATGTTTGTACCTAAATGCAAATTAGTAACAAACTGTGTAATTTGTCTTTAAAATTTGTAAACCACTTGTTGCTATCCGATTGAGTTGAAATTTGACATACCTTTGAAATAAGTCCAGTAATTGATGACAAAAACTTGTAATTATTCTGACAATTTTTATTATCATAAATTATAGTATTTTATGCAACCGTTGTTCAAGAGGGGTCGAAAAAGGCGAGTGGCGTGAGTAACAATTTGAGGCGAAGCCGAAAATTGTTAATAAAGACGCCACGAGTATTTTTTGAACCCTCTTAAACAACGGTTGCATAAAATACTATATACCCCCTATGTCATAGGGGTTTAAAGGTGTGTGTACGACCTTTTAAATGACAAATAAAAGTACAAATAAAAGTATGTTTCCGGTTTTATTACATACATATCCACTGACATTTTCTAAGAATGACCACGAACTGCTCGTAGACCTTATTTACTATATTTGCCGTAATAATAATTAGCAAGTCAAGTCGTAAATCATCGGGATCATGCTATCTCTTTTGCACTTGAACGGCGTTATGGAGAGAGACTCACAACAGTAGTGTGTCCGCCTCCAATCCGCCTCCTTGTACATATGACGCATAATAGGTACAGCACATGACTTTTATTGCCCATCTCGCCACTTGGTGCAGCGGCAAGTAGCAATAATTAACCCCCTACCGATTTTATAATATCCGAGTTTAAGTAATAACTTTATCTATTAAGTCTTTTTAAACCTTAACGAGTATTTCTGAAAACCGTATATATAAACATTCAACCGTTGATAAAAACGGACAGAAAAGAAACATTCCAAACTGTTTTTAACCAAGCAGAAAAAACTGGAAGGTCGTTAAAAATCTAACAGTAAATATTTTATTTTATTAATTAAGAGCAACAATCTCGTGCGGAAATCTACTTAAATTGGAAATTAAACAAGGTTGTAATTTGGATTGTTTGCTCTATACCATCAAAGCGAAAGATAAAAAAAGGACAACGTTAATTGAAAAAAACAGTGAAGGCATGGCAATATTGGTATGTTTTGATTTTTTTCATGTTTTTGTTTATCTTACGCATGTTTTTTTGTAATTGGGTTGAGGAAAAGTATAAACGAATCAATTTACCTTCATAGAGTATCTAATTCTCGTCAACAACATGCCATAAAAAATATTTACCTCGTAGCAGTTTCCGTAATATTGTTCGTCGTACTCGTGGCATGGGTAGTCATCTGAACATTACGTTATTTCAGGCTCCTGAAACAATACATACTTAGTTACAATCACTATCACACCACTAATCATCATTACTTAACCACGCATTATACAAAGTATATTTTTTTTATGTATGATCACGCATAACTTTTTACATATTAGTTCGATTTTGACAATTATTTTTTTACAAAAAAAAAAAAAACCGACTTAAAACATATCAGTTGGTAACGCATAGACTTCAAAAAGGATAATATTTTATTTCATCCTTTTTGAAGTTGGTTTTATTTTTTTGTAAAAAGTTTTTATTTTTCCATTTTTAGTTTTAACGCATTGTTAAGAGCGCGACACATGAATAAAAAAAATCGGACTACTCTGTAAAAAGTTATGCGTGGTCAAACGTTACAATCGGTGAGTGAAAAATCAATCATCCCCTATTTTCCTACCCTTAAGGTTGGATTTTTTTTTCCAAATTTATATGGGACCAATTTCGGGGTCCCTTTCCAATAAAAAAATAATTATCAAAATCGAACTACTCTGTAAAAAGTTATGCGTGATCATACATAAAAAAAATAAAAAAAATATACGCGTCGACTTGAGAACCTCCTCCGTTTTTTTCGTCGGTTAAAAAGTACCCTAGCCTAGTCGGTTGTGCCTCTGCCTTCGAAGCTGGAGGTTTAGGTTTCGAATCTTGGTAAGGCTGGCATTTATTTGTGTGTTTATCACAAATATTTGTGCCTTAGTTGTGAAATGAAGTATAAAACCAGTGTTTATTTTCCAGCGCGGATCCCAACTATCGTTCCGCGGTGATCAACACGAACGTGATCGTCCGTTCCACGGGCGAAGTGACGTGGCTGAGTCATGGCATCTACGTGTCTGTGTGCGACATCAACGTGGAACAGTTCCCGTTCGACGTGCAGCTGTGCACCATGAAGTGGGCCTCATGGACTTACGATGGTTTTCAGGTAAGTATTTCAACAATTTTAAGAATATGAGCAAAGTTCGTGATTGATTGTGGTCACAGAACAAGTAGAATGGCGATGCGAGCAGGGTACGTGTCGCCGCCGGTTATGAGCAAACGCTCGCATGCTAGTACTCGCCCGCGCTGACCGAAAAACGTAAACATGCCTTTTGCGCCACAATAACGTTCAGATTAAGAAGCCAGACATCAACTCTGTCTAAAGGAGGCGTATCCATTCACCAGGCACACAAGTTTTTGCTACCGTTGCGCGAGAAATGTGGAAATGTGGAGAGGAACGAGCGGCGACACCGGTTCCGATACTAACTGCGCGCGATAGCCGTTCTTCTAACCTCTTTAATATTTTCTGTGATAGTGGTAGTTCATCTCACGGGCGAGATGACGTCCCTAAGCCATCGAATCTACGAGTCCGTATGCAATATAATCGTCAAGTAGTTCTCGTATGCATAGCGCCATGAAATGGGCTTCTTGGACATTATATAGCCTTAAAATTTATAGGTCTACAATATCATAAAATAACAAACCAACTAGCCTTATACACTCTGTAAATGGGTATTTATAGATCTTTCACCGTCATAATTAAGTGAACAATTAGGTACCTACATATTTTTCCTATATTTAACTGTTTTGGTAAGGACAAATTTAATTATCTACAATCATGGTCACCCTACGGCCTACAACATCTCTTTCTCTTTACCCGTTATGATAACAATTTGATTATGAAGGAAAAAAATTGTCACGCTTCAGTTAGATATACAGGGTGCTTCCTGTAACAGGAGCAATAAATTAAACTGAAGGCTGTACTCCTCAAACTGACCAACATTTGTTCAGCAACTTTTGAAAATAACTCATGTTTTGATTTTTATTACACTTTAAAGTTTATTCTAAGACGCAATGTATTGCAAATTTTGTTATGTTTAAATCGTGACAAGCAACGTCAAACACACTGATGTCAGCGTACATTGAGGGCAATATTTATTTTGTATGAAAAAGAGGAAGTCTAAAGGATTCATAATTTTTAAAAGTTGCTGAACAAATGTTGGTCAGTTTGAGGAGTACAGCCTTTAGTTTAATTTATTGCTCCTGTTACAGGAAGCACCCTGTATACGATATTTCAAAAGTAACCAGTGTCATGGTACGACAAATTATACAAAATGTTAACTTACATTGACTACGGTAATCATCTTACTTGGTGTCGTTTAATGTAAATAAGCGAAATACTGAAAATAAAATCATCAACGAGAGTTATTTATACTAACAGTAAATAATGTAGGTAATTGGTCTAGTACTTTGGAATTAATTATTGGCTGAGAGAAATAAATAATGTACCGTAAAGGCAAGCTCCTGATGACACTTCTCGGTATTACGAAGTGAAACATGTCGAGCGTTTTTCGACTTAAAATACGTGAATGACCCGTTTTTAATATATTTAATATGTCTTTGTCTCACGGAAGTTTTGTTATTAAAATAAATAATCGTTAAATAAATCGTTCAATGGCTCTTTTTCATCAGGTATCAGCTGTATCAGTGTTTTAATCACGAGATGGCACTTAATACCGAGAAAGGTGTTATCTTACATTTTTAATTACGAGAGAAGGGAGTTTTTAACCGAGTTTTGCGACGTAAAACAACACAAAACGGAGGCTTAGCGGGATACCTGAAGAGGTACATTTTACATTCAAAATATTTTCCTCATTTGTTGGAAATATGCATGAACAAAACTGTCCTCATTTAAACGGGCGCAGTTGAAAGGGTTATGAAGCGGTTAATGAAGCGGTGCAGTGAATTTATACAACTTACTTCAACTGATAGGATTTTTATTTCGACGGAAATATTTATATTCAACTAGCGACCCGCCCCGGCTTCGCGCGGGTTTACAAATTATACATAAACCTTCCTCTTGAATCACTACCTATATTTATTAAAAAAACGCATCAAAATCCGTCGCGTAGTTTTAAAGATCTAAGCATACATACAGACAGACAGACAGGGAAGCGACTTTGTTTTATACTATGTAGTGATAAAATAGGTACATATTTTATTTTTGCGTGCTAGGGTATCTCTGTTGTTATTACCTAATACCAACAGTTATCAACAATGCACATAATGTCTCCATTTATCTCGTACGAAATAATCAGAAGGCGATATATACAGGTAAACATTAAAATAAATTGTAATTTAAGTACAGGATGTTCCAGCGATTACTTACCTATACAACCTATACAACTCCATCATACAGAGTGGTTGCTCTCTGGCAAACCTTGAGTCTGGACTTTTCAGTTTCAGTTTACGATCATGTTTGGGCGCCGTAGGTGAGGATAGGCAGGATACACATGTCGAGAAGTTTGCGCTTTAAAGAGAGTGGAAGGTTGCCCTTCATTAGTGTCTTCATGGACCAGAAGCTCTTCCAGGCGTTTGCGATACGGCGATCGATTTCTTTGACCTGCTTGTTGTCGAAGGATACTAACTGGCCCAAGTAGATATATTCGTCGACATACTGCATATCCTGCCCATCTACCACTACATTACGTTTCGCGCGGTTGGTCATCAACTGTGTCTTGGCTCTATTCATGGTGAGTCCGACTTCATCCTACTATGAAATGCCTTTATTTATAAAAACAAGTAAATTGCCAAAATTAGACGTATTCAATATTTCTAGATAAAACTTTTATTATTTTATTTTATTTTTTTATTTTATTTATAAATACGTTTACACAACATTACAGATAAACCAATACGTCGTGAAACTAACACTACACATAACAACATAATTATAACAATTGATACTATTTACATTACATTTCACACACGGATAACAAACGATTACGTTACACTCGAAGGCCTAGCATCCATCACCTCACAGAACCTCAAGCATTCGTTTGTCACGACGTTCATTATAAATGCGTCGTTGCGTGAAATAAACACCTAGGTATGTAAAATATTTTTTTAGTAGGTAATTATTTTCCGATTTAAATTAACTTGTAGTCACTCAGAGGCTATTTTGAATCTTTATTGACTTTATTTGTTTTGGCAAGTTTTTATTCCTAATGGTCGGCTAATTATATAATATTGGAATATTTAAGGGAAAAAGTTATTAGTTGACTACTGGGTGGATTCGTCAGCTAAAGGTGCATGGTTAGATTACCTAGTTGGGCAGGTTTGGTATGATCAAATTTGAGAATTCCGATAAGTGGCAAGGTTTAGACTTCAAAAATTCGCTTAACGTACGCTTGTACTGAATAAACAGAATGACCCTTTAACTTAAAACTTACGCACCGTAAAAATAACATACTTTTTTATTTCGAATTGAGTTAGGTTTCAGGTTCACTGTTTTCACGAAGTCTATCGAGAGGAATACAGTTAAAATACAGTAAAGTTATTTCCTTCGTATTTGGGTACCTAATACCGTTCCTCATTCACTGTAAATACCCGAAAAACACACAGAAACTGTAGGTAACTACAGCGGATTAAATAGCTTTTTTTATAGTAATAAAAAATATTTAATGTTCGAAATCCGAGCGAACGAATATTCGAATATCAAAACAGGTCGAATATTCGACAAATTCGAATATTCGAATTGCAAGCCCTAATTGTATTGCTCATAAAACTATATACTACCGTTATGCCATCAAAATACCTATTAAAGTCTAATTTCTAAGAAGCGGTGTCGAGTAAATTAGAATTACCGCGATACGGGGATATTAATGTTAGCAGTAAATCTCTGCCTTCTACTGCGGTGAGTTGCATGGCCGACCCGCTACGACTTTCTTGGAAAATATAATTTTAATCCTGTATAAAACTGCAGTTGTGGAAAACTAAATGCAAACGCTTTTGAAGTACCTACTTGTATTTGAATCAGTGACACGAGTATGGAACTGAAATAAAAATTGTTTAAAGAGAGAGGTTGAGACTTGAGACCGTTTAGGGTAGACAAAGGCAAATCGGATAAATTTTTCTTTGATGGTTATTGAATCCTATTATCTACCTACTATTTAAGTAGACACATTATTTATTTTAACAGAACTGCATAAATTTGTTATTTGCTCAGCCGTAGGTGAAAAGAATATCACAATAATGCTCGTCATAAACCGGTTTTTCTAGTACCTTCTGAATCAAAGCAAGCAAAAATTAAATTTAATCGTGTACTTACACCCACGTGTGTGTATGCCATCACACCATCAGATATAGGTATGGGAGCTGTCAAGGTGTTCACAAATATCTATACAAAGCCTCTATTGTACGTTATGACGTTGAAGTGCTTGTTCAGATATTTTTGACCATCTTGTACGCACCGTTATATCCGATGTCGACTGTACGTAACCATTATATTTACAAGTATATGCATGGCAATATTCAAACTATGTACCTACATAATTAATTACATAACCACTCAATAGAAAATAATTTAAAAAATAATATGATTAAGTTGAAATAATAAATATTCTGAAATACCTACCTACCGTACAAAATTTTCGCTTCGAAATTAATAGGGCGTCGGAAACAAAGCCTATTTTTAACATTAATTTTTAAAATAAAGCGCCGTCTGAAAAAACGTCGCGGAGAATATTTTTCGGCACAGCTTTCATTTATCACTTCATCGTTCATTCATCTTTCTGTGGTTATGAGTACCTACCTACTTATAAATATTTATTACAGTATATATTATGGTGCTACTTTCCCGCACTAGTGTGTAAATAAGCACTTTTCGTTGCTATGTCAAATATTTAAAGGGGCATATGTACCTACGATACGCGTGCGAATAGGTAATTCGCAACTCGTGTCGATTTAAAACACTCCCTTCGGTGTTTTAATTTATCGCCACTCGTTTCGAATTTCCTCTTTTCCGCACTTGTATCGTAAATAAGTATGTATTTGAATTACTTATGTTTAAATAACACCTTTGGTTTAATTTGTTTTGAAATTACACGATTTTGGCGAAATATGAATTCACAGTTCGAGGCGAACTAAGTACTAGCAAATATGCTTTTTACGAGTACAAAAATTTTCTTGTATCATTTTGCGAGCATATTGGGTACCTACCTCCTGAAACCATGATATTACATCGAATAAACAATGTAACAATTTAGGTACCTAATAAAAATTCATACCTAGTGTGAAATATAGAAAACAGGTAATCGGTCTACCGTGTGTTTTCTGAAAATGCAAATGTATACAGATTTTCATGGTCATGATTTATCATAAGCATAAGAAAATTCTTAATTTCACGGAGCACTGCACAAATTTGATACGGCGTGCCAATAGTCATATTTACCTCTGAGATGAGGAGAAAGCGAGTTTATTTACCTATGTACCTACCAATTATTAGTTTTATGTTACAGCACCATTTTTGAAGTGAAACTTGTATTCTATCGCCTCATATTTTTTGAACTGTCTGTCAGCATGTCGTATTACCTACATAATTACAGCATTAGTAAAATTCTACTTCATTTCTATATAGTACTAAGAGTTCATAGTCTTTAAATTAAGAATGCGACTTTTTGTTTTCATACACAAGCTTGCTCGATATTTCATCTAGATTGATCGAATCATGAATCACGCAAAATAATAGCGTATTAACATTGTACTTAATCATAAATTATTTTGGGCATGTGAACCCGAAAAGCGTGCCCATGACACGTAAGTATATACGCGTCAGTCAAATGATGAATGGATTGTAAGGAAACTTGAGCCGCTGAGATTCGGAAAAAGTTTACTGCGAACCTTGGCGCGGAAGAGTTTGAGGTACTTACTTACCCACTTCTAATCAAAAAATTTCGAACTTGACTAATTTTGATCAATGACAAGCAAAAAAATCTTTCACAGCTCAATACAAGGAAAAACAAAAGCGGAAATGTAGTTTCAAAACGAACATTTCTAACCCGGTCTGAGCCTTTGAACTGAGAATACAAAATAACAAAGTAATCAAAGGTGCAATGTACCTATAGGGTATCACGGACGTGTGAGCGTGCTTCGAATCTGAACTTGTATCCTATAGGAAACCGCCTTGCAGATGTCTACCTACCCGACAAAGCCACCTGGCGGATCATAACGAAAGTCAAGGCCGACATTTACATCTAAAGTGCAGTAATAAGGGAATCACAATGTTTAAAGCCTTGATTACACGTTGGCGGCGTACGTTGGTGCGTGGCTTGAATCGAGCAAATACGAGTAAGTAGGTAAGTTGCTGAGCTAAACGCAGGCTTCCATTAACCAGCCCCCATTCGCACGAGAGCTTAAAAAGCGTTGTAAAGCCCATGTAACACACACATGGAGTAGCAGGCGTCCATAGGCTACGGTGATCGCTAACCATCAGGGGAGCCGTAAGCATACCTGCCAAAAAAAATTCAATTATGTACAATCTGCCTGAAAACCAGTTGAAATATGTATTTAACAATTGTGTGAGATATAACTAAGATTAAAAAAAATATATATAAATAGAAATTTCTATCTTTAGCAATATCACCAAACAAAATTAATAAAAATTAAGAGCATGTGAAAGGAGAGTTTATCACCAAAAATGTAATATAGAAAGTTATTGTTATCCGCTAGCCCTGTGGCGAAAGAGGTCCTTGTGAATACAATAGACCGCCGGTTTGCCTTTTAAATTACAACATTTTTTAGGGTTCCGTACCCAAAGGGTAAAAACGGGACCCTATGACTAAGACTCCGCTGTCCGTCCGTCCGTCCGTCCGTCTGTCACCAGGCTGTATCTCACGAACCGTGATAGCTAGACAGTTGAAATTTTCACAGATGATGTATTTCTGTTGCCGCTATAACAACAAATACTAAAAACAGAATAAAATAAAGATTTAAGTGGGGCTCCCATACAACAAACGTGATTTTTGACCGAAGTTAAGCAACGTCGGGCGGGGTCAGTACTTGGATGGGTGACCGTTTTTTTGCTTGTTTTGCTCTATTTTTTGTTGATGGTGCGGAACCCTCCGTGCGCGAGTCCGACTCGCACTTGGCCGGTTTTTTCATTTTTACACCGAAAATAAACAGTGACCCTAGTCTGAGGGTTAGGTACTGCCTGACATATTTTGTATGGCGATTAAATTCATTTCTAGGGAGTTTTTAGGGTTCCGTAGCCAAAATGGCTTAAGCAGAACCCTTATATTTTCGTCATGTCTGTCTGTCCATCTATATTTCCGTCTGTCAGTATGTCGCAGGCATTTTTAAAGTAAACAATCATTCGAATATTCTTTAAAATAACATTAAGATTTTAAAAGCATTTGTTGATTCTGTGTGTGTGTGCGTGTGTGTACTTTTGGGAATAATCGATTTTGAATCGGCGTGCTATAAAAAAACATAAAATAAAGTTGAATAAATACTTTCTGCGAATTTATTTTTAATATAAATTGATCGGTCGGGCCATTTAATGAACTTTTTCCAGAAACAAACCTTTTTTTCTTATTAAAATTAATTACCACGAAAATACGCTCTTTCGTTTGTATTTCTTGTAGTTATTCCATACTTCACGAGGGCTGCACAGTAATTGTGACGTCATTACTCGTATCATTTGCCGTTTTCTTAGGGCCGTTTCGTGAGTGGAGTAGTAGAATTAGCATGAACCTACGATTTTCGGACTTTGACTGTCATTTCTGACTTTTTTATTGATGTAATAGCAACAAACCTGATATGATTAATAAAATATTTTCATCGCCTATTATTTTCCGTTTTAATAGCTACATAAGCTTAAATGCTTGCGTAGGTAAACATATAATAAAGCTCTATAAAATTCATAATAACGCTTGTTAGCCGCTTAACGGCGTTAACTAAAAATCAAAAAGACAACTATTTATTCAAATATAAAAAAGATACCTGAGATAAAATCTAAATCTGTCAAACAAAGTTAAATAAGGCAGAATAATCTCAATATGGAACGCTAAGGTTTACTTGGACGTTTTGCATTGAAATACATAAGCCATAAACTGCTGAATCTCAGCTACATGCGAGAAATTTATCCGCACTTTGAAAATCCAGGTAGTTTTGACTCACTGTGCACTTCGCTCGTACTAAGTGCTGTGCCTCTTGTATAACTTTTTTTTATACCCGAAATGCACTGCGATTAAAATGTGAAAACATAAGCTATCAAATCAAGTTAACCTTTTTAACTTTCAAATAGGCCTCTGGCAATTTTGCATCCAGTGAATTATCAAATTAATTTGGTAGGCATTTTGTGCGATACTTTTTCAAATATTTTTTTTTAATTTTGCTCACTCAGTCGGTGCGATGTGTGTTTAACAGATGGAAAATCTGACATTCATATTTATTTACGTGAACCAGTAATCCGCGTGGAATTCGAGTGATGTTTAATTAAGCTCAAAAGGGACGTGACACTGAAGCTTAATATTTGATATAATGTACCTACGTAGATTAAAGTTTAAAGTTCTAAATTTTTTAATTACATTACCACCAAGGTATTGCTTGTTAATGTTCATACTTTCATACGTCATGTTTATTGTAATTGTTTTCAATCAGTAAGTATTTTAGATATTTCCAAGTGAAGCGAGATAAATATAATAAATATTATAGGACAATCTTACACAAATCGACCTAGTCCCACGGTAAGCTCAATAAGGCTTGTGTTGTGGGTACTAGACGACGATATATATAATATATAGATACATATAAGTACATAAATACATAGAAAACATCCATAACTAAGGAACATATATTTGTGATGAACACACAAATAAATGCCCTTACCGGGATTCGAACCCGGGACCTCCAGCGTCGTAGGTAGGGTCACTACGGACTAGGCTACGGAGGCCGTTAATCTCTTCGAAATTTAGTTTAGTTAGTAGAGTTACACGAACGTGTCTCCAAAAAGTAGTTGTGTATATAAAACTTCAACTCGCTCAAATTTATATGTATTGAAATTTCTAGCCACGAAAGCAGACTTACATTGTATCTATAATGTTACATGAATGTTCATGTCAAATTTCATGTTATTTCAGTATGCAGTTTTAAAATTACAGCGTTTCAATTGTACGGCGGCGGCTTACCTATGACTCTTAACATTGTAAAAATAAAATATCTATTACTAATCACATGTCTAGACTTTCTTCAGAGGAATAAGATTTCAATATCACTTAGAATGTGACATCTATTGGCACTAAATGTTAGCTTTCACAACATCAATGCTGTCTATAAGCCGATTTGCTGGTACGCCTAAGTATCTCACATTTTCCTTTCCATCTTACTATCGAAAAAGGATTTATGCTAACTAAAGCTTTTACATTACAGCTACTACAGTATAATATCAAGATAAAATTATTTTCATGTAACTCCCCTAAATCCGCCAATCCTTTATAGGTACGCAAAAGCATGGTCTTATAGAAAAGGTACCTAGGCATGCTACAATAATATGTACTGAAAAGGATTATAGCCCATAAAATATTCAGGTGTAAATATTCTCCAGATTTTAAATTTACTTCTCAGCGCTACCATCTATCTGAATTTTAAATCTGAATTCTCACTTTCAAATTCACTTGATCTGACTTTTTAGGTGTATAAGGATATATGTATAGTTCGGTAGAAATTGTTGCGTGATGTCCGTGACTGATTTCTTATTTCTAGCCAGCTACTGAATATTAGTCAATAAAGCAATGAACATTTGGAACCGCATGCTTTTGCATACTTTTATCATATACCTACCATATGATAAACCATTTAAAATTTAAAAGAATACACATGGAGTAAAATTGGGACTCTTCATAGATAACCAACATTCAGTATCTCTATTAAAAAACACGTTGACGCTTTCGGCGTCAAAACCATAAAACCATCTAATAATTATAGACCTAACCCTTCCTCAAGAATCACTCTTTTGATAGGTAAAACATGAAAATCCGTTCAGTAGTGTTTGAGATTAAGTTTATACACGCTATTCACACACATAGACAGACGCGGCGGAGGACTTTGTTTTATAAGGTGTAGTAATATACTTCCTCTCTGGTACTTGTTCCCTTGAAAAGAGTATTTTTGTTACTCATACCAATGTTTGATATATTTTTGAATGTATCTGTAGAAATATTTGATAGTTGCGAGGGTATTTTAAATTATTTTGGGCTAACGAGCCCATACTCCTTAGCCCTTATCCAAACAAAATAAAGAACTAAATATACCTACTTAATAGTCTTAATACCTCCCTATTTCGTATTCTGTTAGGTATCTCATAAAAGGGTCTCAAGAAAGCGTGGGTGTTATACCTGAATTTATCGAGCAATAGACGGGTAGGGACAATGACTTAAACCTACATATTAAATCTACTATTCCTGGACAAGTGCCACTTATAAAAATATAAAAAGATTTTGTTTCGTTTTGATTTTCTTTTTATAGAGAGCATAGGTACCTACACCTAGTATATTCAAGAGATAAATTCCTAATAGTCTTATCCTAACCCCCTTATTCATAAAACTTAGTTACCTCTTACAAAATTCTGTTCTTTTTTCTCTTTCTAACAAACAGATATGCCAAAATAATGGATAGGGACAAACGATTATCAACGGTTTGTTAGATCTGACAAACGTTTATGAATAACCCCATTATTAAATTACCTTAGTACCTACTTGGTTGGCGCGATTACCCAAAATGAGTCTTGGCTTCCGAACAAGAGCGTCACGCAGCAAGGCGTCTATTTCGGCGTCTTAAACGAACTCACCTACCTGGTCTCTACATAAGTAATCTGCATAAAATTACCTTATAGAAAGATTCCATAGAAATTTTTGCTTTGATCAATATTCAAAGATATATTAACGCGGGAAAGTTGTCCCTTTTTTAGTTTTTCGCAAAATAACTCGTAAATGGTGGCCAAATAGCACTTCGCAGCATTCGGGGCTATGCACCTGACATTTAGTAGTTACGCAAATCCGTTTCGATTAGAGTCTGTGTGGAAAGAGAAGAGTCGTGAAATGTATGGGGTCCACCCATACATTTCACGACTCTTCTCTTTCCGCACAGAGTCTATAGGATAAGCTATTGCAATCCGTACTATACCTCATTTAAGAGCTAGATTAACTCGTCGTTGAGCCATATTCGAATTCGTATAAGTACCTATAAGCAATATCTCTGAGATATAATTTGGTTTAAATAACATAATATTGACTTTTTCGTAAACATTCAATGAAATAGAATTAAGTTTGTTTAATGACGAAGCCTGTTGCGGATATCATCATTGGTATGTTTGGGACGAAGCATGTTGCTGATTTGCGTTTGTAGCCACCGGACGAAGCCTGCGTTGCGGATATAATTATGCCTTATTGCGGAAACTAAATCCTATTAAATAAAAACTATACCGTAAAATGGGGTGAGTAGGGTTCGCGGGGAGAGTTGGGTTATGAATGGGGAGAGAAGGGATGAAAGCGGGGTGATATGGGTTTTTAAGGCTACTGCTACAAAAATAATGTATTCCAAATTAAAATGGAGCTATAGTAATACTCATAATAAAAAAAATCGATCCAACAATCTTCCAAAATCACCTTTGTATGATTACCCAACTCACCCCAAATACGAGGGACTACGGGGTGAGGTGGGTTTTCCTGTTTATCGTCAAAGTTATGAGATGGAACTACCCAAAATAAAATAAGAACTAAAATACAAACGTCCAGAAACCAGGGCTTTAAATACCGTTAAAAAGTTGGTATCGTTACCACAAGGTGACAGATTTAACGTTAAGTTGTAACTAACGTTAGACCAGGTACCGTTAGTTATACTACTCTTTACCGGTAACAAAATGGTAACGTTAGCAGCTGTCAATTTGAGCTAACGTTAAGTCAAAGGTATCGATACACCATTGTTAACGTTAGTAGGTAACGTTAACAGCTGCTTATTTACCGTTTGATTAACTGATAGGTGCCATCATCGTTGACAATCGAGCGAATGTTCATTCACTCTCAAGCAGAGATGGGCAATTTTAATAACAAAACTTCCGTGAGACAAAGACATATTAAATGGAGATGGGCATTTCGTAATTGATTCCTGGTTCCACGATTACTCGAAATTACTTTGTAATCTGATTACCGATTCCCAGATTACTTTGTAATCTAACAATACCGAATTACTAATAGTGGAGTCAATATAAAGTTAAAGTTACATTAATTGCACAGTAAAATGTTTCTACACGGGTGAATTATATATCATATTGAATACCCGTCTGCGAATTAACAACTTGATATCTGTTCCCGTTTTTTAGAAATAACATTTTTTTTATTTTTTATTTTATACTACCTAAACAGTAATTTCTAACTAGAATTTTTTTGAAGAATGGGCTATGAAGCTTATACGACTACACGGTCAGAATTTCTCCCGACAATAATATTAATTATAGATTTAATGAAAAAAACAATAATTTTGTAAGTTTTCCATGACCGAGAATATCCCACACTGAGAGAAAAGTTTACTATTGTGGTTAATTTAATAGTATTTGTTTCGATCATGTTTAATTTATCTGCCCGAGGAACTGCTATATTCGCAGAATAGCAGCATGATTTTGGAAACAAACAGCAAATAATGTTCTACACAATTAATGGACACTTCTAGTTTTTTGGCAGTACATAACTGTACAAGTTATTGAAGACTACATACTTATTTTTCTCGCAATAATTAAATCAATTTCCAGCATAAAAAGTCAATGAAGTATGCTGTATTTCCAGGCTTCCACAGAGGCCAAGTCAAACTTTGTTTAAGATGTCAAAAAGATATATCATTTTGTTATCATTCGCCCAACCGTCTCGCTCGCACCAATACATATTTCATCTAGTACGAGTGAAATGCACGCGCGAATGATATAAAATGACATCTTTTATAACAAAGTTCGAATTAGCATCAAGGTATATTAGGAAAATATACCTTATGACTTATGGCATTGCGTTAAGGTTTAATAATTCAATGCATAAAGTGTCTGTGTTTATGTGAAAAATGATAGGTGTCAATTTTTATATCTATTCACAAAACGTTTAGAATACAGGATGCACAGTCAGATATAAATAGACCCTTAAAGTCTTACAACTTAATTATAGATTTAATGAAAAAAACAATAATTTTGTAAGTTTTCCATGACCGAGAATATCCCACACTGAGAGAAAAGTTTACTATTGTGGTTAATTTAATAGTATTTGTTTCGATCATGTTTAATTTATCTGCCCGAGGAACTGCTATATTCGCAGAATAGCAGCATGATTTTGGAAACAAACAGCAAATAATGTTCTACACAATTAATGGACACTTCTAGTTTTTTGGCAGTACATAACTGTACAAGTTATTGAAGACTACATACTTATTTTTCTCGCAATAATTAAATCAATTTCCAGCATAAAAAGTCAATGAAGTATGCTGTATTTCCAGGCTTCCACAGAGGCCAAGTCAAACTTTGTTTAAGATGTCAAAAAGATATATCATTTTGTTATCATTCGCCCAACCGTCTCGCTCGCACCAATACATATTTCATCTAGTACGAGTGAAATGCACGCGCGAATGATATAAAATGACATCTTTTATAACAAAGTTCGAATTAGCATCAAGGTATATTAGGAAAATATACCTTATGACTTATGGCATTGCGTTAAGGTTTAATAATTCAATGCATAAAGTGTCTGTGTTTATGTGAAAAATGATAGGTGTCAATTTTTATATCTATTCACAAAACGTTTAGAATACAGGATGCACAGTCAGATATAAATAGACCCTTAAAGTCTTACAACTATCTATGATACTGGATCTCAAGCTTATTTGGTTAGTAAGTACCGTCCACCAAGTTATACTTCGAATAGCCACCCGGACAAATTCCAAAGCTAATTTCGAATTTTAAAATTTGACAATTCACGAGAAGAGTAACGTAACGTCAAAGGATATGTTTGTCCCTTTTCAACGATCCTGTCATCCGATGCTTGAGTAGAGAAACTAAAAGAAGCAAATGTCAGCAATTCGTAACGCTTAGTTTTTGTTAGCGATAGCGCATCGCGACATGAGAACTAGTATGAGCCTGGCTCTCGATTACGTATAATTGCAAGGAAACTTGGGATCAAGTTATCTTAGTCAATTTAGAGCAGTTGGAAATCAACTCATTGTGAAATTTTTGAACGTTTTCAAATAATTTGTTGGATTAAGTAGTAAAAGTGTTACAGTATGTTATATATTTGTGATCTACTCACAAGGCCCTTTCATTTGGTACCCCACATGGTATGTTTAAAAGAAAAATGGTAAAAACTTTGCATCACAGTAACTACCCTCACCACTTTCGCGCTTGTCATCTCATATATTTGTGTTCAGGATATTATACTGAATGCACTGATACCAAATATACTCATATCCGAGACGACATGAGCGTAAATTTTTCTAGAAGACTTTTCGAGAAAAGGCCAGGCTACAATATCTTTACAGGTTGATTGATACTGAGTGTATTAACACCATGTTCACCCATATCCAAGACGATATGAACGAAAAGTAACCTAAAGCCACCCTACCAACATTTTCGTAACAATGAGAGATTACACTGATTTAAACTTTCACGATTTTTACACATTATTAAATTATACAACGATACGCGATTAAGTCCCGTTGTATAATTTAATAATGAGAGATTATTTCTTGGAAATAATGTTGTAATATAAACTCCTTGTAGAGCACCTACCTGCGAAGAGATCGTGCTGTCAAAGTTGTTAATGATTTAATATAATATTGTTAGTTAACTAAAGTTTTATTAATGCATCATTTCATCTTATACACCGCGGGATTTAATAACCCGAAAGATTTAAACCACGTATTTTTGACGACAGTACGAGTAAATAATGTTATATCAACATGGGTCCAATTATATATTTTAATTAAACTACTATTTCAGTACAAATTAAATCATATTAATTTACCGCTTCTTTGTGAACAAACCTTTATTCAGAGAGTGAGCGAGTTTAATTAATCTCAAGTAGAGACACAGAGAGCGAGCATGACATTTCACGAATCACTCCGATATCATACGATGCACGGCGAATGCAGTGACATGTGTTCCATGACAAGAAGTGTCAAGTTATGTCTAGGATCATGTTTACGTTGAAATTATTTCAATTGATTGGCACCTCAAAATACCACAAAATGTATCAAAACTTTATTAATTACTACAACAGTAGGTACAGTGCAGTTATTATTGTTGAAACTTTGCGATAAAATCTTTTCCTTTGAGTGAGATAACCAAAGCCATTAACCATGATTATATCCGAAAGCTATCCGGTGGCGAATGCACTAGTCCCAAAACGCACTATTAGTCAATACACTCTAATTTCGAAAGCCCCTCTTCTCATAAGAAACTAGGCCCAAAATACCATATTTCCAAAAAGGCTCATTCTCGATTTACACGAGAACCATTGAGAACTAGTCCCATAATACACCTTTCCCAAAATACCCCAAATTGTGTTCACCTGTGCGTGGCGTAATACTTTATTCTCATAATGCGTAGGTCTCAAAACACTCTAGTTCCAAAATACCCTATTTTTTTGGAATGTCTCTTTGTGACTGCTTTCAGCCGTAATCATTACCCGTTTGATGCCTAAAATATTTTTTTCAAAAATAGGATTTATTTAATTATTATTTTGAGCTATACAGGGTGTAATCGTTAAGTGTTGCTCGGCGATAGTTCCGTAAATATAGCAGATATCAGAAAATTAAGATAAATAATGCCAATAATGCCATAAATGAGGGTAGTTTCTCGCCCACCTAATTATGATAGTTCCATACACTGCTTTATCAACACAGGCATTAAAACACTCGTGTGTATATTGCCCTTCACTTTCACTATATGCACTTTCGATATCAATTTGAAATTTTCTGATATCTGCTATATTTACGGAACTATCGCCGAGCAACACTTAACGATTACACCCTGTATAGCTCAAAATAATAATTAAATAAATCCTATTTTTGAAAAAAATATTTTAGGCATCAAACGGGTAATGATTACGGCTGAAAGCAGTCATAAAGAGACATTCCAAAAAAATAGGGTATTTTGGAACTAGAGTGTTTTGAGACCTACGCATTATGAGAATAAAGTATTACGCCACGCACAGGTGAACACAATTTGGGGTATTTTGGGAAAGGTGTATTTTGGGACTAGTTCTCAATGGTTCTCGTGTAAATCGAGAATGAGCCTTTTTGGAAATATGGTATTTTGGGCCTAGTTTCTTATGAGAAGAGGGGCTTTCGAAATTAGAGTGTATTGACTAATAGTGCGTTTTGGGACTAGTGCATTCGCCACCGGATAGTCCGAAAGAAATCATGTCTCTTATTGTTTTAACTCATACTACAGCTGGAAAGGGATGATTACTTTGTTAAAATCAATGAATGACCTTTTGTTAAAATATCGATCATGCTTATCAGTACGTATTTTAAATTCTCGATGTGTTGATTTATACTGAGTAAAGTAAAATAAACAACTATGTTAAACAATTACGCTTTTTTATTAATTTAATGAATTAGGTTTTCACACCTGAGGATGCCGAAGACCGGGCAAAGTGGAGAAGGCTGAGCAGGAAAGCGGACCCTGGCGCTAGACCGGGAAAACGCTAGGTTGAAGAAGAAGAATGAATTAGGTTTTCGAAGTGTGTACCACCGTTTTCAGCACAAAGATTTAATTTTAAACGGATTTCATTATTTAGGTTTACAAAAGTGTTCTTTATTTCTTCGGAAGCCGTTCGAATTTTTATTAATAATTCTTCTCCAGACTTCACTGGTGTTGAGTATTCCTTCCTTATCTTTCAGAGTTCCCCATAGAAAAAAAACCAATGGCGTTAAATCGGGTGACCGGGCGGGCCAGGTTAGGACGTTGCTTCCACGGCCAATCCACCTCTCAGGGTATTGTTCGTCTAGCCAATTTACGAACTGGGAACGAGGCTGAAGTGGGTCCGTCGTGCCGGAAGCACATAGTTCTTCGGGTTTCCAAATCCGTACACAAAGTGAATATCCGCTAAATGAGCCGGAGGATAATGCGGCATGGCGAATTTTATTTATTACAGTCAATCAAATTTAAAGATTTTATCTTGCGCATATCTTGACATCAATTTCGTCATTTTCGTCAAACTATCACCCAGTTATCGTGAAGGTAAATAGTTTGCACTCTCGTGATTGAGAACAGAACAAAATTTCGTTAGAAGTTCGAATTTGGCTAATAACCATGCAGTTAGTGCGTCTGCGTGTAAAATTAGTTGGTGGCTACGTCACGCATAAGGGTGTGTTAGAATTGAGATTTTTTAACTTGTGATTTGTTTTAAATAATTAATATCTCTTAAATTAAGGGTTTTTGGACTATGTGTTATATAACTTTATATACTCTAATTAGGATCTAAAATCGTTGGTTTAAATCTTTCGGGTAATAACCCCCGCGGTGTATATAACCCTATTACCCTTTGAATGACCTTTTTCACGTTTTCTACAGCAATGCAGTCGACTGCAGCAATTTTGAAGCGCCACATTGCTACCGACCGCATTACTGTGGTAAATGTCAAAATCGAAGTTCCTGTCTGGATTTTGGCGTCCATTAAAAATAAATAATCAAAGGAGGTCATCGATCAAATGGCCCGGAGGACAAGCCATCGTTAACTGGTAGAGAATGCCTTATGGCATTAAGTCCGCCTCTTGTACTATAAGGTTTTTCTTTTGTGCAATAAAGATTAACCACTTTATTCATAAACTTTACGGGCCTGATTTAGTTCAATTATGTTTATCCCTTACTTACAAATACATAAGTTAAAGTGACAGATAAGGACAAACGATTATTACTATTATTAGCTAATTGAAGTTTGTAGCGCGTTTATGTATAAGGGGTTAAAGAAATAAAATAAATACAGATGATGACAGTAATTATATACGCATTTTATTACGGAAAAAGATTTAATATTGGGTGTAAATGAAACGGAAATTGGAAATGTAAAATAAAATGATATTAAAATCTCGAGTGTCGGATTCATGTTTTGATATATTTTTTGTATTTTAATAATAGTTTGGATTTATTAAAAGAATGTGACATATTTTGTGGAGATTTCTTTTTAAATATAGTATTTGCAACATAGGTTATCACATCTCAAAAAATCTCTGGTGTGAGAATTCATGTAGAGCTCTCATACATTATGAACTGTGCTGACCAGACTATTTTACAAGCAAGCAGTAACATCAATAAATAGGTGTCTCATTTAATATAATCCGACTAAATTACATTTCAGCAACACCTCCATATTTCACAAAAAAAATCAAGACATTATCCAACCTATATAATCTTGACGTATATTATATCAAAGACGCCTGTACCTAATATAAACCGACCAAGTAACGAATTAGCTATACCATCATATTTAACAAACTAATTTATGACGTTTTGCAACCTTCTTATTTTGGCAAATATATTCCGACACAGCCGGGTGGTATTTTATCTGTCCAATCTCGGTCCATTGTGTATTTGCGTCTCACATTTTGCTTAATGAGAGAGTGAGACGCAATGCATATTGGACAAAGATCTTAAACAAGTAGAATACCACCTCTTTCATTTGATAAACATAAAGAATAATGACAAAAGACTATGAACTTTAACTACTAGAATTAAAGTTGAGTTTTACTAACGTACATAATTATCTTTAATGTATTTTGACTGATTCTATTTCAATTTGACAGAAGCCCTGCCGTATTTATGGTCAATAAGGTCTACTGGCCTTAAAATTGTGTATGAAATTACAAGCAAATATCAGCCTAAAGAATGATAGTGTTAACGTTAGTTTGGTAACGTTAGTTTATCATGTGAATTGGGTAACGTTAACAAGCCCTGCAATAAAAAGTAAAATTACCGGTAAAATTAACGTTAACTAGCTAACGTTATAATAATGTTAAGTTATCAAGTATCGTTACCATTTACTACCGGTAATAAGGTATTTTTATGATTTTAACGTTAAGTAACGTTACTTTATAATGTGAATTGGTAACGTTAACAAGCCCTGCCAGAAACACTTATTATATACACCATTCAGTTTGCATATGTAAAAATAAAATGTTATCGAGGTTTGAATGTCAGTTTTGCGCCTACTCACCCTATTTTACGGTACATATGAAATACAGGGTGCCATTTGAGTCGTGATCAGTAATATGTTTTTCTAACTCCACAAACAACGAGCAATTTAATGCCCCTACTCTTACTAAAATCAGACAAGATTTTTTTAATTTTTTTGTTTATTTTTTGTCATTTATTTTACTTTTACAAGTGGCAATGTGGTATTTAAAGAGCTTTGTAAGATATTTCAAATGAAAAATTAAGTAAATTTTATTTCTAACTGGGACAAATGACAAAATTGATGGCAATGACAGTTCCGATTCAAAGAGGCGATTCAATTTACTAATTTAAATATCTTAATAAGCCGTTGTAATATCCTAAATCCACTTATAAAAGAAAAATAAATGACAAAAAAAAAACAGAAAATAAAAAAAATCTTGTCTGATTTTAGTAAGAGTAGGGGCATTAAATTGCTCGTTATTTATGGAGTTAGAAAAACATATTACTGATCACGACTCAAATGGCACCCTGTATAAACAATTGACCACCTTGTGAATTATGGTTTCGCATCGGTGTGATGGGGACAAAACATCCAACACACTTTTTCAAGCGAAATACTCGCGTGTTAAAGGTCTTTTCGCGTAATGTGTTCTTATTTTACACAATTCCTGATATAAATATTTTTTTAACAGCTCGACTTAATAAAACAATTCGACGAGGGCGACACAACGAACTACCAGACGAATGGCGAGTTCGACCTAGTGAGCTTCGAGGCTAATAAGCACATGAAGTATTACTCCTGTTGCGTGGAGCCCTACCCTGACATCACGTACATCATCAAGCTGAGGAGAAGACCCATGTTCTACGTGTTCAACCTCATTCTTCCGTGCTTGCTTATTAATGGGATCGGTAAGTTATAATAAATATTATAGTTGAGTTGGGGTCCCATAGTGAAAAAAGTATGCGATTTCACTTTGATATACGAAGTCTTAATTCAAGCATTGCAGTCGACGAGTAGATTGCATGCTGGAACGTTTGTAGCTAAATAATGCAAACAAAACTGTAGGTACTGATAATAAATGCATAATAATTTATACTTCTCGTTTCAAATTTTTAGTATCACTTTAATTATAGTTTGGTTGTTTAGTAATCGTAAACAGATATGTGAATGGGAAACCATACGATTGTAGTCCAACAGTGAGTCAGAGTTCAATGTTACTGACCATACATAACATGGAAGTAACAGTCGAGTGACGGACGCAGTTTTAGATTAGGGTAGGTAGTAAAAGAAATACGCTATAGTTGGGGGTTCCGTTAACAACCAGATAGTCGAAATTTTAGGGTCGGCAGTTTTATGCCTACATGAAGCGTACGTTTTTATTCTTCTTAGACTTTATTCTACTCACAAAAAAATAGAAACCACGCCTAAACTCGTATACTGTGTGAAAGTGTTATTTTAACCTTTTCAACGCCGTGTCAAACACAAAAGCTGTCACGCTGACGCCACGTCACCGAAGTGTCAAAACTGAAATTGAATTTTATGAATATGCACATAGGTCTATGTTGCTCTGTGGTCTGTGACCGATTAATCGGTCTTTGGCGGTGAACCTACGGTGCGGATATATCGGTCATTAGCGTCCAAAAGGTTAAACGTCAAACTTGTATGAAATTATGACGTATAAAAACACTGGCACTGCATATGATATCAAAATCGTTGCAGACTTTACTTGTCTAACTCTACCTACACAGGTTGAATAATATTCGCAATTACAAATTTTAAATAAGCAAGTACCTACTCAGAAATAAAATACCTTATGTTAAGACGAAAGGGGAGGACCCGCGCGAAATCGCATTTTCATACAAACGTAGTACTCATTTTCCTCTCTGGATATTACAGTTTTTTTCGGAATTTTTAATTATTATAGGAGTTACGAGCAGTTAAAGATTTGTACGAAATTGGTTTTTCGCTCCTAATTTTAACAATAATCTAAAAAATCTAAAAAAGTGAAACGTAAGTAGGCTATGGTCACAGCTAGGGCTTGCAATTCGAATATTCGAATATTCGAATTTGTCGAATATTCGACCTGTTTTGACATTCGAATATTCGGCCGCTCAGGTTTCGAATATTCGAATATTTTTTATTACTATAAAAAAATCTATGTCATCCGCTGTAGTTACAGTTTCTGTGTGTTTTCCGGGTATTTACAGTGAATGAGGAACGGTAGGTACCCAAATACGAAGGAAGTAATATTTTTACTGTATTCCTCTCGATAGACTTCGTGAATACAGTGAAATGAAACCTAACTCAATTTAAAAGAAAACGAAATCAAAAAGTATGTTATTTTTACGGTGCGTAAGTTTTAAGTTTAAGGATCATTCTGTTTATTCAGTACAAGCGTACGTTAAGCGAATTTTTGAAGTCTAAACCTTGCCACTTATCGCAATTCTCAAATTTAATCATACCAAACCTGCCCAACTTGGTAATCTAACCATGCACCTTTAGTTGACGAATAATCCACCCAATACTCAACTAACTTTTTCCCTTAAATATTCCAATATTATATAATGAGCCGACCATTAGGAATAATAACTTGCCAAAACAAATAAAGTCAATAAAGATTCAAAATACAATGAAATTAAAGACCTTTTTACCGGCCTCTGAGTGATTACAAGTTAATTTAAATCGGAAAATAATAACCTACTAAAAAAAATATCTTACATACCTAGGTGTTTGGATGGTTAAAGTTATATTATTTCACGCAACGACGCATTTATAATAAGTTTTATCTAGAAATATTAAATACGTCTAATTTTGGAGTTTTACTTGTTTTTATAAATGTGGGCATCATAAGAAAGTAAAAAATAGAATAGATAAGAAAGTACTAAAGTAGGATGATAAAATCTAGTCAATTAAGTGGATTTCTGCCAAATATTCTTAGTTTTAGCAATATGTGAAAAAAGCTTTTGAATAAAACGATAATAAACCGATTTTTCGTTCCTTTTCTTATTTTTTATAATATTCGAATAAATATTCGAATACGTCGTCAGAAAAAGTCGAATATTCGAATATCTCAAAGTTTCGAATATTTGCAAGCCCTAGTCACAGCTATGGTTAATATTACATCAAATTATGTAAAAATATTTTCCATAATGTCAATATCCAGAGAGGAAAATAGGGACTACGTTTGTATGGAAAAACGGTTGTCCCTTTTCCTCTTAATGCTAAGTATTACCGTAGTAAAGTCACAGAATAGCTATAGCTACCCATTCTAGTCTTAATAGTTAATCGTAAGCTCCTTAAATGTAAAACTTGCTTTCATCATAGGTATATTATAAACCCGATTCAAGCTTACGTTAGTTAAATCATCCGCCGATTTATGATTTCAAATAGAGTTAGTTTCAAGATCCCGATCCATAATTCAAACGTATTCAATGTATTCATACTTGGATTGATACAATTTACTTTTGCGAAAGTGGAATTTATTAGAAATGTTTAGGATTGGCATTGAAACAAATCGTTCGGTAAACAAAGTTTTGGTGTATTGGCTGGGGTGAGGTGAAGCGGGAAAAGGTATCTATCTGTCAATCTGTGAAGGTATTTACATATCTTACAAACTTTCTATTATGAATAAATCATATATTATATTAGTTTAATAGTTTTTGTTTCGCATCTGCTAAATAAAATGTTCCATACTCTGTAGGTACAGAAGTTTTGATTCGCCTTTTCCGTTTCCGAATATTATGAATATTGGTGTAAAAAATACTCACGACTTTGATACTACAGGATTTTTGCTGAACCAACCTGTCAGTTCAATACATTTCATGCCTCTTTAGGCATATATGTATACGCATTTTGCTTCAGGAAAATCCCGGGATAAACGCCAATCAAAAATGTTTACCGAGACGACAGATCGACAAAAGTCTCATCATCATCATTTTCGGACACGACATTCTATATCCGGGGTTTTGGCCGATGCACCAACTTTCATAAACAAAAGAGAATAAATTTTGTTATGCAGCGTATTTATGACACATATAAAGTCTATTTTTTTATTCGGTAGACTGAAATGATAATTCATAGTATGAACATAAAATGTCATTTCATACTATGAAATGTCATTTTAGTCTACCGAATAAAAAAATAGACTTTAGTTCGTTTTTTTTAGCATTAGAAAGAACTTGAAAGAAGGTAAGCGATCTTGACATGTCTTTTAATTGAAAAACGCTTTTTAAAAATCAGTAACTTATACTTATGAAAGCAGAAGAATATAAATGATCGTATTAGATTCATAATTGTTACATATTAGCCGTAACGTATTTTTAAAATGTGTTTTTCAATTAAAAGGCACATCAAGATTGTTTACCTTATTTCTAATGCTAAAAAAAACGAACTATAGTATTTAGTTGGCTTCGATGTTATGTGGCAGTTTCAAAATGCTTTGGAGAGTCGGGGCAGCGTGATGGTTGCCTTATGAAGTGCTAATTGGCAAATAGTGGTAATCTTAAACTAGCGTAAGATCTTTTTTTACATTAATAAACTAGTTATTTTTACTGGCAGCTCTTCTGGTGTTCTACGTGCCGTCGGAGTCTGGCGAGAAGGTGACTTTGGGGATTAGTGCACTACTCTCCATGACGGTGTTTCTCATGACCATCAGGGACACCTTGCCACCAACTGAGAAGACTCCACTTATTAGTAAGTATTATGGATAGAAAACGCCAATCTAGTCTTAAATAATGTATGGACATAGTCACGTGACTTCTCGTAGCATCTATCATCCCGATATATTTTTACTTTTCGGATGGTATTTGTCGATGTACGATAATCATCTTGGCTAGCGCCCCTGAAGATTGATTTGAAGGAAAATAGCTTTGATAGGCATTTACATTTTCTACAAGAAGTCAAGAAGTCTGAAGTAGGTAGTTAAAACTTTTAATAAATTCGAGGTACTTTAGTTACTAACTAAACTAATATATACTGAACATATAATATGTACTGAACTAAGTAAGAAGTCTACTTTTAGAGCGGTTTCGCACTATGTCCGATCCGAATCCGTGAAAATATGGTCCGAAGTAGCCGTAGAACTGTTTCTATGGTAATTTACACACTAGATCCGATCTCCGTCATCCGATTTCGGAAAGAAATCAGACGGATCTGGTGCGTAAATTACCATAGAAATAATTCTACGGCTACTTCGGACCATATTTTCACGGGTTCGAATCGGATTCGGATCGGACGTAGTGCGAAACCGCTCTTACACTAGAATGAACTTGTAACTCATGATACAATGGATCTAACGGAATCCACAAACACTTGATGTCAATATAAAAGTCACAAGTTCTAATGGACTTTATTTGTTCTCAGGTCTGTATTACGGAGTTAGTACGTGTCTAGTATCGTTCTCGGCGTCCCTCTCCGTGGTCACTCTAAATATATCCTACAGGCGAGTTGAATTTGTCTATGCTACTACTATTTTAAGTCCGCACTTGTTTTAAATTTTAGTTTCCTGCTGTAGATAAATAAAAAAAATGGGATTTTTGTGACGTTTAAACCAGGGATGTTGCAAATATCCGCATCCGCATCCGCAACCGCGGAACTTCCGCATTATTTTCAACATCCGCATCTGCATCCGCATCCGCATAAAATCGATGCGGATTTAATGCGGATGCGGATGTGGAACAGGTCGGTACAGAAACGTCTTAGCATCGGCGTAAGTGCTAGTCTGCTAGGTAATTTAGTCATTAGCCAAAAAAACCTATTAGAAATGAGCAGTCAAGCGTGAGTGGGATTTAATGTACGAAACCTTTGGAACGCGAGTCCGACTCGCACTTGGCCGGTTTTTTGAAATTAAAATTACTAAAATGTAATATTTGACGTTTTATATGTATCTATCTTGACATCCGCATCCGCTTCCGCATCCGCGGATGTGAGCCTTTAAAAATCCGCATCCACATCCGCATCCGCATCCGCGGATGTCAAAGAATCGGCATCCGCAACATCCCTGGTTTAAACACATCATTAAAACGAATAAATGCTTTGAGTTGGTGTGATATGACATTTACACAACTTGAAATCGGTCTATAATATGGGGCTTACTCCACTTGTGTTGTGAGTATATTAGAAAACGGTATATGGAATTTTATTTTATATTTACTTACTTCCGACTCTTTTGAGCGACATGTACACCCAGCTGCAAAAGTGCATGCCCACTTTATGAATGACTTCCATTCATAAATTAGATAGGTTTATGTTGTTTGCAGTTTATCATACTGAGATTAAAATAAAATCAATACTAGGTATCCCAAATTATTTTAACCTGAGTGTTTCACATTTAGAATTTTTTTTGTACCTATATAGAACTTAGATACCTATAAAATTTTGGAAATAAGCAGGTACTTAAATTTATAATTCTCGTGTCACGTATACATATACGAATACGATTTATGATATGATTGTCTGAAAAACAAGCAACAACGGTTGCACTCTGGGAGTGCCGATAGAAGTGAAAACTCACCTCACTATGTTACCGACGCCCGGTAACACGATACATACGTTTAGCGGAGGTATTCTATTTATTTATTATATATTATTATCATTCTCAAATAAGATCACACTTTTTCATTGACATGTTTATTTACATACTGCCATGACAACGTCAAATTATTTGAACATAGGTAAAGAGTCTTGAGAAGGAGTCCGCAACATAAATGTCAAATAACATTGAGTTTTTCTTTATTGATTTAAATGCCATCTAAATTATGAGTGGCCACCTTACGCGGTTTACGCCCCTTACGGTCACGTGATCGCCTTACGCTGTCTCGATTTATCATTTTTCCCCACCTCAAAAAGTGCCCAGCGCCGCTAAAGAAGTTTTCACTTCAAAAAAACAAGTACCTATATCTTATTACCTAATTGCCACGAGCAAGCCAATCACTGAAATTAATTCGTTAAACTTTAAATTCACTATAGTACCCACTTACTGTGAATTATATTTAACTAGGTATACGATGTTTGACTTTGCGTAATCGTAAACGTTTAGGTACAAGGAACTAAATTCAACTCGATTAAACTCACGCGGGTTAAACGCACCCAGTAATTAGCTATTACGATGTGTATCTATAGTTAGTTTTGGAGTTTGTTTCGTTAGAGTTAATTACTTAATCTCACTTAATGATATAATTTATACTTTGCGAAATAAATATATTCGTACTACATATAGTAAGTAGGTATGTACCTACAATGTACATTATAGGTACCTACTATTCAGTGTTTAGGTCTAATTCAAGAAATATCTAGATTATGTACAAAGATAAAGTTTAAGCTACGAGTATGTAAGCAGTGGTAAGCAGTTATGTACCACTAAAAGTTTATGAACTCTTTTGTCGTACTTCAAGACAAGGTTCCTAAAAAGTCTTTTACAAAAAAGGATATGCATAACATTATTCCCAACATTACGAGTAGATAGGATGCGGCCTAGAAGCGGATCATTTATCTCTTTTGCTGTCACGTCAGTCACATGAGGGATTTTCTATGTCATTAATTTTTATTTTATTTTATTTATTATTGGGAAACAAACAGCAAAAAAAATACATACCTATACAAATACAGATAACACATAAGCCATAACACAGTTAACACACTGGTTAACACTTATATGTAGAGTAATAAACTTTTTTGTTGCTCAAGGTAAGATTATCAAAGGTATCAAAGGTAAGATTAAAAAATTAAACCTTAAAACAATAACTAAACTATAGCGATATGCAGCTCGTTATCATACTGAATACAGATCTTTAAAATCTAATAGGTACTTACATTTTTTTAAATTACAATTCTTTGTTTTTTATTTATTTTTTATTTGTTATTTATTTGTATCGATACAGAACATAGATAATGATTTATTTGCATTGAATATGATAAAAATTCCTAGCCATTTCACACACCTGAGTTCAACATATGTTAGTAACAGTCCTTAAATTCCAAAGCTATATTTATTGGTTGAACATCGGAGCACGAAATTGGAAGTCCGATTCTGATTTAACAACTTGTTACGGTTTTGATCTTATTTTAATACATCCTTGAAGATAGCTCACGCTGATTGGTGCATGCGAAATGAAGTCGTGCGTGAGATGCGCCCCAATCACCAAGACGATCGTCGAGGTCGTGTCAAAACTAGTTGAAAACCGTAACAAGTTGATGAATCTGAATCGGGCTCCGGGTTGGCAGCGCCGTAGGTAGGTAGCGCTGAATGTAGGTATACGAAATAATACGAATGAAAAGATCTTGATGGAAAAATAATACGAGAACACGATACATTTGCAGCGTTGGTTGGATCAGAAGAGATTTTCCATAGCTAACGTTAATATGATAGGTTTATGTATATAATGTAATGAAAGGGCCTAATAACGTCGTAGGTATTCAAACAAATTTAAGTATTGACACGGCAACTACATAAACTTGTAAAAAAACAAGCATGAATGTTTAACTTACTTAACCAACACGTATAAATGTCGGTCCCCAAATGTTGGCATTAAGTAAATTATAACGTCCTTCAGAGCGTTGATGCTTATGTATATCATTATTAGTTCCGGGGCTCTGCCTTTAGTGTGAGTGTGCCGTTTAAGGGCTCACTGCCCTTTGAAGCATAAATGTAGTGTAAACAACAGGGAGCCACGGAGATAATCGGAATAACTCGGGCTGTTAATTTTAACTGTTAATATTATAAGGGTCGTCCTTGGTGTGTAAATCCGTGTGTTTTTCGTAGAGGAGTGAGAGGGCAGCCGGTGCCGGCCGCTCTGCGCGAGCTCGTGCTGCAGAGGCTCGCGCGGCTGCTGTGCATCAACTTCGATGTGGACGCCATCAAGGTAACGTTTAAGTTTAATAATATGAACACACCATGTCTTATACGCGATATGAGTCATACGAGGAGCGACTGAAAAGTTCGCGGCCTCAGAAAAAAAAAGAAAGAGAGTACCGTAAAACGAGGTGACTTTAGGAAATTTTGGGGATACTTTGATAGTTTTAAAACTGCCACTAAATTATCATTATTCATTATTTTCTCGAACTGTTCGTGTAACAAGTTAGATTATTATACATACTTGTTTACCTACTACTAAAAAATCCGAATAAAAATATGTAACGGCTGAAAAACTGAAATATCGAAGTCGCCCCTGCATTTGAAAGTCACCCCGGTTTACGGTATTAAAGTAAATGTTAATTAATAATCGTTAGTAATGGCGGCAATATTTAAACTGCCAAAGGGGCGGGGAAAAAAGTAGCATAGTTTTTTTTTTCTAGCTTAGGCCGCGAATATTTCAGCCTCCCCTCTATTTAAAATAAGAACGTCGAGGAATGACAACACTTTGTGGTACAGGATTTATTTTAAGGGTTTGCTAATAATACTCAATTAGGTACGGCTTTAACGGAGGGATTGATTTCGTCTGAGCTTCACATCGTAGAGGAGAGACTAATACTTAATTAAATTTTGACTTATTATTATACTTCCTAAATACACACAACTAACATATGCCAATGAAAGTGTGTACAAATATAAAATACGTAAGTATACCTATCTTAATATCACATCCGGATTCACAATATAAACGCAGAGAAATATTACACGGGACATACTTCTCACAAAAGATACAAAAGAGAACACTCATATTTAGTGGACACATGCTTTATGACAATTCCAGAGGGCTCCCTTGCGGCCTAGACCCTTCCCGTAGTTCGCCCTACATTTTATATGAAATGGTACCTTATGAAAATATAGTCGCTTTGAGTATGTCGGTACAGTCAGACAACTGTTTCATACGAGTCTTCTTTTTTTGTATTTACTATACTCTAAAATAAGCACACTAGTTATTACATACTGTATTCAGAGTTATTACCCAATTAAAGATTGCCTAATAAAAGCGCATACCCATAGTCTAATATAACATGGTCTTCTCTTCCCAGAGTGACACAAGCCTACGTCACAATAATATTGCCACTTTATATAGCGCTATCGCTTATTATCATATAGCGCTGTCGCATGATGACGTAGGCTTGTCAGTCACTTGGTCAAGGTCAAGTCGGAAGAGAGTACCAGGCGGAGTATATTATTATACCATGCGCATACCTATACCTTGCAGGTACAGGTACCTTCGCTTACATATGATTCGGGTGTTGGTGTAGGGTAGGTTCGGTAGGTGCGCTGAGACGTCATATTCATATAGTTAACTAGAAACACCATCCTCTCCCTTACTTAATGCAACGGTTTTTGTTAACGACTGTACCTACTTACTTGATGTGGATGTGGACGAATACAATTACGTTTGCTTATCTTTCATACATATTCTATCTCGAGTACTCCGTGAGTAATATGGAACACTAGAGTATATTTCTTTTGTGAGTTATTTAACCCATTTACTGGGATTACGCCTGGAGCCACGTGCTGTAAATACTGTTCATCGTTTGATAACACAAAATAATTAAAACGATGAAATTGAGGCATTATTCATGTTTCCCTACGTTACTAAACAAATACAATGGTGCCTTAATTGTGCTAAACGATAATATATTTGGTTGGTATGCAAACATTTAGGACATTAAAAGGGGGGGACATTTAATTCGAAGGCTAATGCGATGAGGTTGGGCCCAGCAGTAAGTAAAGTGCTTTTCCTTTTTGCCAAACAACCTTTTCTTAGTCGGCATACCCTTTCCTTTTACTTTATAGTTTGTTCAATCCCTTTCAATTATCCCTTCGGATGCATATAGGGCGGAGAGTTTCCAAACAAGTGTTTAACTTGATTCAAAAACTTTGTGCATTGTCACCTAATATTTATTTGTTGAAATTAAATTTGAATCATACAATAGGTAGGTATGTTTTTGTTTCTGAATTGAAAAAGAAATTCAAAGTCTTATTGGAAATGGAAATATACCGCCCAACTTTCCAGCAATACGTAATTGAATAAAAATGGGGCCGGCGGATGGGTAGGGTAATTACACTGGACCTCCATTTGAATTTCCTCTGGAGTTGCAAGAAATTGACAGGTCAAGATATCTTATCTAATGAAAAGTTTATATACTAATAATACTTACCTAAGTTTTGACTTTTACCTTTTTATTTTTTATTTATTTATTTATTTAACATTTTAAATCAGGCAACAAGGCCTATATTACAAATACCTTACAGACTAACATATAAACAAAAAAAAAACAAAAAAAAGACAACACTATTTAGGCGACAAAACGGCGTGACTCCGTTGAATCGTCTGGTCTTGTGTCGGATTCGGCAGTTTGCCCCGGAACCTTCGAAACACGACACCCTTCAGCCAGAAGTCGGCGCACTCGATGGTCCCCTGCAGCGGTCGCGGCACGCGCACCACAAAACAGTTGAAGTGCACGTAGTGGCGCGATCGAAGCTGGAACACCCTCAGCGTATAGCCGGTCTTCTGGTGTACAAACTCCACCACTTCAGCAGCAGCTTAATTTATAATATTAAAATTAACCTACATATTTACACATATCTAAAATTCGATGTTTTTGTACCAGGGTGACAGCACGCCAGTAGCGGTGGGAGTGCAGGTGAACCCTCGCACCGGCTCGCGCCTGAAGGCGGAGCTGAGCTGCGACGGCGCGCCCTTGCCGCCGCCCTCGCCGCGCTTCGCCCGGCACAACCACAACCACATGGGTAAGCTGCGGTTACAACCAAACAAACCATGACAGCCGATTTTGTAAAAGTTGTTGAAAAGGTAACAAAACGGTTGTAGTACGGACTGTCTAGTGCTGGGATTGGTAAACCGCGCCTCACGAGCCGCATGCGGCTGTTTGAAGGTAGGTAGGTACAATTGCGGCTCTATAATGTATCAAGATGAAATATATATTTTTGTCGTAAATAGCACTTGCAGCCCGTCATCTGTGGTGTTAATTTTTCTCTGGTTATGGGTCCACCACGATTCGACTGCGACCCTTCTAAAGTAACTCAAGGGTAGATCCAGCAAGCTTTGTGAGCTCGAAGTCAAAAACTCCTGTTTGTGATTTTAAGTAGGTACACATAATATTTTCACGCACAGCAACTTGACATAAAATAATCGGAGCTCCCGTATGATTTAGCCTGAAAACAGGTCCCGTGACGACCGATACATCAACCATAATACGTTTAATCACTTACCGCTGAGGAGAAGACGTCCGTTACGTAGACATACTGACATATCCGTGGATAAAATATACAGGCGTGATCAGCCAATTTCAGATATTGCATAGGAATATCCCATATTTTTCAAATACAGCCAAAATGAATCCGTCATTTGCGATGGATAGCCGGCGAAGATAATCATACCTATCTACCTGAAATACCTGAAAGGCTAAAGGTTTCAAAGTTTTATCTGTACATCCAGAGAAATGGAAGTTACTGCAAGAAGTCTTACAGGTAGGGTAGATAGATATCATAGATAGCTAAAGCTAGAAGATCAACTGCTAACTTTAAAGTTAATATAAGTTGTTTGTCAGTTCATGTGAACATTGATCAGTTATTATCAAAGAGGTATTTATTATTTATAGAAAAGTACTTGAGAACAAAATGTCGGATATTGATAAACAAACTAATATTGCGTCAAATGTTACGTGATAACTGAATAACTGAAACAAAAGTTACCGAATAAAGCTTATATGGGACCATACAGCGACATCTATTTCCAGTGACACATTTTTTTCTTAGACCTAACAAAACAGTTTGTTTAATTTATTTAGTCGTTATTCTTTATACATATACATGTCGAAGAGGGAGAGGGGGAACGTTAATTGTGCGGATGGTGGGCATGGTACACCTCGATGTATTACTTCACAGCCAAAATAGTAGGTATGCTACCAACGCATGAAATAAACATTCAGACTCGTTAACCATACTAGTGCCTACTATATTTCAGTACTAAGTAATCAACACGACCAATCACTAATTGGATCCAAAATTATTTGATTAAAAAAAAAAGATCACATGAAATCGTTCAAATCTTTATTTTACAAAAGTAAGCTTCTAATGGCACACAAGAAATCAAAATAACACTTGGAATAAAACACTTAAAGAACGTGAGAATCTATAAGCTTTCAGAATAATCCTTCAGGTATAAGCCTTCAGGAACGTAGCGAATTAGGCACGAGCTTGGCTAACGTCCGATCTCTAGCGCGGTCCGATCAAGAAGAAGGAAGCCAGTTCCAGCGGCGGAGCCAACCGCTCCCGCCTCCAATTCAAGTTGGTAAACCTGCCTGACCAGTCTACCAACATAACGACAAAAATGCCCACTCGTGCCTACGTTCACTCAAGATACACATCTTGACGTTCCAAAGCCTTCTACCTGTCATCTTAGTTCAACAATACGCCTACAGATGGTGGCGTTATTCACTACGCAACTTTATTATTTCGTTACAAGCAAAATAATACGTAGCCAAACATTGCTAATCTACTTTATACAGGCGTTTAAAGCTATGAACTGTAACACTGCAATACGTCCTTCTGGTGTCTCGCTCCGACATACATAACAGTGTAAATACATGTAACGGATTTCGGTCTAAATAATAAATTATTCTGGTCATGGCTAATTATTCAATTTTATTAAATAAGAACTCTTTGAAACAATTTTCGTAATAGTTCGCGGGTTTATTCCTTTATCTAATTAATAACGTACCCACCTCGCAGAAGATCTTAATTCATTTTAACCGACACAATGATTTATAACTCAAGATAGGTTATAGGCGTTCCAAAATTGAAGCGTTTACCTTGTGACAAATTGGACAAGTTGCCTTTAGACGCGGCTGGACAAGCGAGAAATGTGCACGTGCTAACGAGCTCCCGCACACCGAAAGAGAAAGAGACGACCTTATGTTTAACAACGAGTGTGACAAAGATGGATGGAATGAGAAAATTAATCAAAAATAACAAATTTCTTCGGAGGCACAGAAATAAATATGGAAGTATTTTTTGTGCTCCTCAAGTATGAGTATAACATATCTATGGTTATATAATATCATTGAACTGACAGCGAAGTTTTGCTTCATCCTGAGTTAATGAAGAATGTATGCTTTAACTTAACATTCATTAATCATTAAGTTTGATCGAGGCTCAACTAACCCTAAACTTTGTTGTTAGTAGTTTTATTGTTTACTATTGGAAAGAATTTGTGTAACTATTTGTTCAACTTCGATTTTAACCGGAAGCCAGACGCACGCAGGAGGAATTTAGACGATTTGAGGATTAGGCCATCTTCACATGTGTAGACTTTTTACCTACGAACTTTTTACCCTTTTCAAAATAAAGTGTGTCTAATTTAACAAGTGTCCACTTTAACTCGAGAAAAAATACTTGACGTGGCTATCATTTATTTGCTTACTATTTTGATTACTTGATAAGTGCCAGTGTCACGGCCAATACTTCTCTCAAACTGAGTGTATATTCGGTAGTTCGTATGGTTTAAAAGAAGAATTTAGACTAGAAATAATGTCAAAGACTAATCCTTGACTAAAATATATCGTTGTACCATTCATTTCCTCTCTTATATTGTAAGCCTTCTTTGATATCTATTCCAGCGTGTCTTGATTGATTGCGGCCTCGCTTATGGAAAGACTTTTTTTTTAATAGACAGGGAATTATGTGCTCAGCCTGTGTAAACAGCTCTCTTCCCACTCCAATATTGACGTCACGTAACGTGGTGAAACACTGCTTTAATCGCAATGTTCTTGGCTAATTAATTGTTATTTTCACATTAAATAAATTTGCACGTATGTTTCTAGTGAATAGTAGATTTTTAATGTTTTTTTGGTGTATATTGATAAGTAGTTAAAACGGTATACTATATTTAATCAATATTAATCAGTACACAAATAAATAAATAAATTGTAATTATTATTACTAACATTTAGAATTTACGAAATATGAAAATCTTAGTGTGTATGTATGATAGTATTTATCCCGGGTATATTCTTTATCAGCTTTATGGTGGTAAAATTGGAAAAATAGTGGTTAAAACCAGTTTCACGACTTTGGCAAGAGCGAAGTCAATATTTACGGTCAGTCATCAAATCATCATCTGCACTATTCGCCCACATTTGCTAACAATCTGTTTAACAGCAGGAGCGATGGCTGCTCAGAGTGACGTGAGCATCGAGGCCTGTCCGACAGCGTGCGTTCGGTGCGCATGTTGCGGCTGCACGCTGCGCGAGGCCGCTGCGCGTCACGAGCAGCGGGTGGCCGCCAACGAGCGCCTCGAACGTGCCAATCTTGAGTGGAAACAGGTCAGCTAGAGTCTGTGCGGAAAGAGAAGAGTCGTGGAATGTATGGGGCCCAATACATTCCACGACTTTTCTCTTTCCGAACAGACTGTACTCATTTTAAAAGCAGGAGCGATGGCTGCACACAGTTACATGAGCATCGGGATCTGCCCGACAGCGTGCATCCGCTTCGAATGCTTCGCACGAACAGCGGGTTCTCGCCAACAAGAGCCACGAACGTGCCCATCAGGAATGGACCAGCTACCCACTTTGACAGAAGGAGCGGTATCTGCGTAGAGAGATGTAGTATCGAGGCCTGTTTCAGCGTGCGTTCGCTGCACATGCTGAGACTGCATACTACGGGAGGACCCTGCGCACTACAAACACTGGGTCGCTTCCAACGAGCGCCTTGAACGCATCGATCTTGACTGGAAACAGGGGACCTAAAAAACGAAACACTAAGATAAACTGAAATATTTAATGAAAATTACAGCCTTTTTTTTCGTTTTCTGCAATCGATTGTTATCTTGGCTAGGCCAAGTTATTTAATTGTAGGTACCTACATCTTGCATGGGAATGTTTTCTCATTGCTGGAGTCTATGAAGTAAAATTTCTGCCGGGTTCATTTAATCGTTATCTGAATATGAAACTATTAAGTAAAATAAACGTGGGTAGAGAGGTAAACAAAAAAGGCGATGTCAGAAAGAACAAAAGGCACCTCGTATGTTTGCGCAAAACGTCAGTTAAACCCAAAGAGTAAGTTAAACCCATGTTTAGGATAGTCTTCACACAGCTTAAGTTATATTCTCGCATACATTCCGATAACGTGGGTAATAGAAAAAGTTATATTTTGCGACGTTGCTTCTTATTTACAAAATATAATAAAGGTATACACTTTGTACTCGTACTTATCCAAATTTTATAGATGAAATTGCAATCTTGATCAAACAATTAATTTGTGTACTTAATATTGAACAAACTTTTGTAAGCATCAAAGCAAACTTGATTGACGAAATTAGGACATAATTTATGCAGAGTCACGGTAGTTTTTTAATAAGACTTTGTACAGCGGGTTCTTAAAGTGTTTGTATATTACTTTTGCATAAGCAAAGAAGTTGCAATATCTTATATGAAAAGAATGTTGTACTTGAGATTAATTTATGCTTCCTTAGACAATAAGTAAGTACTTCAAACCTTTGTGCATAAGTATCAATAGGTATGCTTATGTGAAACAAGGCGTTTTTCATAAACTCCACTTAACTACCTACCTGCTTAGTACTTTTAACGTCGAAGCTACGGAAAAAAATGACAATAGTGGTCACAAAAGAAATAAAGATCTTTGCTAAGAATGAGTTGCGAATTTTCCTGCATAATATATTCAGGGAGAAATCTAAGTCGAAATAACAACCAGAAATAACAAGACATGAAGTTAAAACGAAAAATATTAAAGTTATCTCCTAGGTACCTTTCTATAATTTGTAGGTATTACTGTGTTATAGGTATTTTAATGAAAAAGATGTTTCTACGTTCACGTATGTTTTTTTTACAATATTTACCAGATATTTACCTTTTTTTGTATCTACACTGGCGTCACATACACAATAATTTAAAATTCGTAGGTGACAAAATATGATTTCGCGATACTGTAATAAAGTTAGACAGGGTGATATATGAATACACCTCTGATTTCACCCTTATTTTATTCAATAACTTAAACGCGATTCAAGTCAATCAGCTGGAGTATTTTGCAGCCCTGAATCTGCTTCATCTACACGACATTTCAGCAGGAATTGACAGTTATGCATGTCGCACTTAATTAATGAACAGCGTCGTCGGATATTGCCGGCACGCCACGCTACTCACGACAGCTGTACATTTTACTCATTATACTCTTGAAACAGTATCTAATATTACGATATTAAGGAAAGTAAACTCTATTCTCAGGCCCCTAGGTTTCGTTATGCAAAAAAAATTGTTTGATATGTACTTACCTACTCGAAAAAGTAAACATGAATTTCTAGATCTCGCTGCACCGGCTTTTACAATCATCATAAATCCGGGGAAAATTGTTTCTTGTTAAATATTTGGAAAAAGGAACCTAAGCAATTATGTAAGAAAATATATAAACAATTATTAAATTAGATATTAAACTTACCGTAAACCTACTCGAAGAAGATTCAAATTTTGAGTTTGCTATGCAAAAGTACGAGTACCTAACTACCTATATTTCTTCCTCTTTCATTATATCTAGGCTTCCTGAAGCTGTACCTAGTTACATTTATTTAGTTTCTAAAGTCGTTCCACGTACCTATCAAAGCGACTACATTAACCAACAGGATAGAGTAAACATGATGTGTAATTTAGGATTTATATCTACAAGTAGGTACGTACCCCCGCGTGACTCAGCAGTAATTGACGTTTGACTCCCTCGCCTGAAAATCTATCCTTGACATTTTGATTAATCGGAACACCCCACGGAGTTTGGGTACTGCAAAATGTTTGAAACTCGAGCAACTTCTCGAAAAAAGTTGACTAAATCGCAACCAGTCGTTTTACACGTAACCGTTTTATTTCAAGCTGTGAAGTAAATCTGCTAAATTGGATTGGAACACGAAGTTAAATGAAAATGAAGACAGTATTTGAATCCGGGGAAGCGTTCAATAATTGATGGGCCTAGCAAATAACACCCGACTACGACTGTCCTTGTTGTTTTTAAGGCTATTTGGTATTAGGAAGGAAATCCCGATTCAATAATTGACAATCTATTTATTTATTCGTGTTCTCAGGACCATTATAGAATATTTAAAGCTGCGCAAATTATCGTGCTCTATTAAGCCTCTTCAATAAACACAATTTCATCATGCTATATTTATTATGAATCGATACGTTTTTAAAGAGCTTTATACTGAGCAGTCGATAATTTTTAATTATTATAAGCTGGCATTTTTATTAACGTTAGATCACTTTAGAGGTAAGAACATATATGACTTTGTAGTTTATAGTTATATATGGCGAAACTACATGCACAGCATTTTTACAGCCAACATTTATATTGAACGACGTTTTATGGCCCAGCTCAGAAATATCTCTGCTATGAGGATGGATGTCGGGAGGTGTATTGACACAACCAGATTCTAAATAAGACTACACTTTATTCATAAAGATCATTGATTATATAGCACTGAAATACACGTATATAAGCATCTATAGTTCTATACACTACATCTCCCACGGAGGGGAAAAAAAAAATTAAGTACAAGTTTTTTTTTTGTTGAAATTATCATGCTTTAACAATGAAATTACCTATCTGATCTTATCATTATTTAAAACTAATTAGTATGTTAAGAGTTACAACTCTTGTTTACAATAATACAGACAATGCAGATCGAATTACAAATACATTTAATGCATCTACCACAGTAAAACAAAAATAGACAGTATGCTAACATTGCATCATGGTATGAAAGGCTTAGTTCTGTTTTTGTGAATTACATCATATTTACCATTTTTAATTATTTTTACATTGGGTGGAATGTCTTTTACTACAATATATGGTCCTGAATATAAGCTTTGGAGTTTATTACCAGTCTCGTTTTTTATTAAAATTTGATCGTTGGGTTTATAAGTAACTGGATTTATATAGGAGTCGTACCTGAATTTACGCTGTAATTTACTAGAATATAAGTTGTCACGTGCCTCTCTCTGTGTAACTTGTAAACGATACTTTAGTTCTTTTGGATAATCATCATAGTTATAAAGCGGGTCTATGGATATGACTAAGTTATTTGGTAAATTACATTGCTTACCGTAGACCAATTCGAAAGGGGTGAACTGCGTTTCCGAGTGCACTGACGTATTATAAGCGAAACTCCAAAAGGGAAGCCATTCACTCCAAGCCTCGGGGTGATTGTCGGTCTGTATGCGTAGAAATGCACCTAAATGTTTGTGTGAATTTTCCAGAGATCCAATAGATTGGTGATGATAAGCGGTAGAGTTAATTTGATTAATATTTAAAATTTTACATACCTCTTTCATAGTTGTGGAGATAAATTCTGTGCCTCTGTCAGTTGCTATGGTGTTTGGTATGCCATGTTGAAGTATGAAATTGTTTACAAAACATTTTGCAACCTCTGTAGAAGTTTTAGAAACAAGGGGATATGCACAAACGTATTTGGATAGTTCGCATTGTAAAGTTAGAATATATGAATGATTATAATTATCCTTATCTAGAGGGCCCACTATGTCTAAGAATATTTTTTCAAACGCAGAGTGCGCTGTTGACGTCACGACCATAGGTTCTTTTATCTGAACCGTATATTTTTGGCGCTGGCACTTTTCACACTTACTTACGAATTCTTTAATATCGTTTTCAAGGCCAGGCCAGTAATAGTACTTTTTCAAATTGTTATACATTCTCCTTATACCCGCGTGGCCACTCGTGGGTAAAAGGTGAAAATCATTAAGTATGACTCTTTTATCGTCTTTGTCATATATTCGCTTTACTTCATTTAATATATGTAGTTGTGGTCCGGACCAATCCACCATATTTTGTATTTCGCTAACTAATTTCTCGACAAATATATTATTATATTTATTTTTAATGAAATATATGTCATCAACTTTTATTTTCTTACATAACTCACTAAGTTCTCTCACAAAAGCGGCTCGCGTCAGTTGTGATTGAGATACTTGTTTAATATAAATTGTCTTTCTTTCCTGGCTATAACATAATGTTTTACTCTCGTGATTAATTCGTTTTTCTCTTTTTAACCTATCTATACTTTTTATATCTAGAAATCTCAACTCTACGGAATCCTTCGGTTTGCTATGCGTTGCTACAACTCTTGGTTGATCAGACCTGTCGTCAGTAGAAACCATATCAACCGGGGATACCGCATCCATCCTTCTTTTCTGCGCTCTAGTCATCACGTTAATTACATGTTCATTCATTTCTTTCAATTCCTCTGACGTAATGCGTATCCGGGACAATGCGTCTGCAGCCACGTTGTCCTTGCCTTTCACATATTCAACCACGTAATCGTACTCTTCTAATGCCATTCTAAATTTTAATAATCTACTCGAGGGATCTTTCATATTGAATAAGTACACGAGAGGTTTATGATCGGTACATATTTTAAATTTACGCCCGTACAGATATGGCCTAAAATGTTTAACTGCCCAAACCACGGCGAGCAATTCCTTTTCCACTGTAGGGTATTGAATTTCTGCTTTATTTAAGCTCCTACTTGCGTAAGCTATGGGTAATCCATTTGAATTAGACATAATTGCACCTATTGAAAATTTGGAAGCATCTGTTTGTATAATATATTCGTTTTCCTCTGAAAAATCAGGATATTGTAAAACTGGTGGTGATACCATGCAGTCTTTGAGGCATTCGAATGCTTTTTGACAGTTATCATCCCATTGAAACTTAATATTTTTTCTACATAACAAATTCAAGTAATAAGCTTTTTCGGCAAAATTTGGAATGAATTTTCGGTAATAATTTGCGAAAGCTACAAAACGTTTCACCTCGTCTGTGCTTTTAGGAACTGGATAATTCTTCATAATTTCAATTTTAGCTGGATCTGGCAACACTCCATTACCTGATACGACATGTCCTAAATAAAGTATATCTTTTCGCAAAAAATCACATTTTTCCGGATTCAATTTTAAATTTACGCTTCTAAGTCTTTCAAAAACATCCTGTAAATTTTTGTTGTGTTCATTTAAATTACGGCCGAAAATTATGAGATCATCTAGGTAAACAAAACATTTTTGATAAGTTAATCCAGCCATTGCCATGGTCATCATCCTGGAAAATGAATTCGGACTAGTTTTACACCCTTGAGGCATGCGAGTCATTTGCCATCTACCCCCACAGAAAGCTGTATATTTTCTACTGTCTGGCTCTAACTCGACGTTGTAATAACCCTGATTTAAGTCTAAATGGGTAAAGTAAATACTACCGGATAACGAATCTAAAATCTCTGTAATATTGGGAAGCGGGAATTTATCATCTGTAATACAATCATTAAGTTTACGGTAGTCCACTACTAATCGCCATTTCTTGTTTCCACTGCTATCCGATTTTTTAGGCACTAGTAATATTGGGCTTGACCACTCGCTTCTGCACGGCTCTATAATACCTTGTTCCAACATACTATCTAACTGTCTTTGTACTTCACCTTGTTGGGAATGTGGCAGCCTATACGGTTTAGAGTACACTGGTTGTACATCCTGTTTTAAAGTAATTTTATGCTTATAAATGTTCGTTGTCGTTAATTTGTCCCCTGGCAAATAAAAAATATCACAGTATTTTGCACACAATTTCTCAATAGAAATTTGTTCCTCTCTATTTAAGTGACTAATCTTTAAATAAGAAAACATCTTTTTAACCCGTTCCGCATTTTTATGCGTTTCGCCAAACATACATACATCGTAATCACTTGCTTTGTGAATAGTCGGGTTTAATTTGTTAATAGTCAAATCATTTTCAGTCGTATTAAGCAAACGAATAGGTATCTTTCCATTATTAGGTTTCACTAATGCACTAGCCATAAACAATCCGGGTTGAATCTCATTCGCGCACACCACACATTCCTCTTCCATATTCGTCTTTATGTAACGTATAGATTCCGACCTAGCCGGTACCGTCAAACGGTTGCTATCCTCTATAAATAGCGGTAATATTATTTTACAATCTAAGCCATTCCTTAAAGTCAAAGTGCTATCATAGTAGTCTATAGTTGACGTGTACTTTCTGAAAAAGTCATGTCCTAAGATGCCGCCAGCCGTACATGGCAAAGAATTGAAAACATAAAACTTTTGATTAAGGCTATGATCTCCATAATTAAGGTCTAAGTAAACATATCCGATAGGTTGGACTTTGCCGCCCAATCCGCTGACTACTACATTATCGTTATGGATTGGAATATTCTGATTATGTATGTACTTATATTTTATAGCACATATGGTAGAACCCGTATCAATTAAATATTGAGTCGAAATACCGTTACCAAAAGATAATTCTACATAACTATGTTTCTTATTGCTGTTAATTAAAATATATTCTTCAGTCACGAAAAAACTGATTCTCGTTACTATTCGACACGTTACTATCCGTCATTACATGTACTTGCTGTTGACTGCGTATCCCATTGTTCCTAGCTCTGTTGGAATAGAATTGGGACCTACCTCTATTCTGCTGGTAAGGCCTCGTTGCTCCTCGGGCAGCCGCAGGTTGGAAGCCACGTCCCGTGCCTCGCTGTCGGCTACTGAACCCGTACCTTGCCGGTTGATGGCCGCGTGTTGAGTACGACCTTCCACGGTGTCCCCTAGAGTATGAGGATGATGGGCCTCTGAAATATCTCGAATTATAATTATGATTACGTGCCATTGTCAAAATCCCTTCAGACGTACTTGGAGTGGACCGGTCGTAATCTATGGCAGCTTGAACTGCATCTTTTAGGGTGGTAAAATTCCGCGCAGCGATTATAGTGCTGAGTCTGCGATTTCGCAGCCCATCAGCGAAGCTCTGAATAGCCTGGCGTTCATTTAAGGGTCGCAATACCTTATAATTATCGGCATTATCACCCGCCTGCGACAAAGTAAGATCGACAAACATTTCTGCTAATTGTTTACCATAGTCATCGATAGACATTTCGTTTTGTTTTAAACTTAAGAGTTGTTTTTGTAAACATGGCACTGACTTTTTTGGTAAAAGCTCATTTTTCATATCCGTGATTAAAGCGTCAACGGTAGTATATTCTGGTAGCAGCTTTAGTTTAGCTGACTGAGAAAGCCTACTTTTTAAGACGAAGGTTACCAGTTTCATTTTTGAATCGTTATCGAGAAGTGATTGATAATACTCAATACCGTCAATTAAATTCTGAATTTCATTAATATCATCTTTCATTACTGGTAATAAACTCAAAGCCGTTTTTAAGTTAAACTTCTCCATCTCGGACATATTATTAGTATCACTACACAATTCTAAAATTTCTGCATACAATGCATCAAACTGGCTACAAAATTTCTTTATAGTTATAAGATCGTCGTTTTTTATGCTCTCTTCAATTTCTTCTAAACTATCCAAAAAAGTAGAATAATCAGCATGCACAGCTTGTGCTTCAATCAACTTATTTTTAACAATTTGTCCTACTCTTCTCTTAGGACCGATTTTAATTAAATATTGTCTTATAACAGTTAACTGCTTAATTAAATCTAATAATTCATCTGCCATACTAATTCATAATTAAAATTAAAAGATATATTCGCCTTAAGCTATTGCTACGTGATATGCTAATTATAAACCAATTAAGTTCTAATCTTACTCATTGTCCGGTGAGTAGGTACAGACGGCTACACATGGCACAGACGGTTACAACGCGCACTACACTTTACACTGCACTTTTTATTTCGACGCTTTTCATTGAGCTGTATATAGTCCGTATTCCGCTACAAAAGTTCAAACACGCACGTAGTTAAACCTCGTTTTCCGATTTCGGCGTCCGGCGAAAAATCGAGCTCCTCAATGCGTGCCCGCGAATCTCCTCACGTATCCACCTTTTGTGGCATCTTCTATAAAAGTAGTATGCAGCACCCAAGCATATGATACCAAAGATGCATACCACCACGACGAGCAGAATATTTGTGGTATTTATACTCTTAACCACCTCGGCGCTGTTGCTGGAGCCCCCGGCAGCATTCTGGGCTATAACGACCTCTTCTTTTGTTTGCGAAGACCCCATCTTCGTTCCACACTTATAATTTCATATTTGCAATGAGTCCCATGTTGAGCACCGTCTTTAATTTTGTTTTTCACAGCCAAAGATTTAGTCCTTGATAAATAAATGTAACACTTTCGCGCGCGGTAGTCACGGTCGCGGACGTCGCGATAGGCAGCGCGCAAAGCGCTGCGATGGCAGGATCGCCATATGAGGATGGATGTCGGGAGGTGTATTGACACAACCAGATTCTAAATAAGACTACACTTTATTCATAAAGATCATTGATTATATAGCACTGAAATACACGTATATAAGCATCTATAGTTCTATACACTACACTGCGGTTGCGTCTAGTTATGAAAAAAAGTTACCCCACCGTCTCATTTTTACATTTTATAAAGCATCGGTTCATTCAACCACAGACTAATTTAAATGAATTAAAGCATGACAACCCGTGGAACAGCTTTTGCAATAATTGCAATATATGGTATTAACGGCGCTTTCGATGATAGTTATTTTTCTTGTTTATTGAATCGGACAGCAAGTCAAAGCTAAATGTTAAATGGTGCTCTCGACAATATATTTTTTTTGCGTCCTTAGATAATTCGACAGTGCCATATGAATCGTTAGATCCTTCTTAGATTTTCATTAGAAAATCTAAGAAGAAGTAACAGATCTGTTGGGCAGATATTGATTAATCCGGGTTTCAATCATAGTAAAATATATCTGACACCAACCCCTTTTCAATTCGGTAGGTAATTACAAGAAAAAAATACAATTGACTTAGCGTGAATACCAAATTACCTTCGTAGCTACTGTATTGGTGCTTACAGAAACATTTAATTCAGTCAACAAAATATTGTAATTTAGTGTTAGATTATTAATGTTATTATTAGAACAGTTTTTATTTTAATTACACCTATATAGAAAATATAGTCGTAATATGTGACTACGGCTATTGGCAGGTGGCAGTAGTGGCGGACCGGGCGCTGCTGGCGGTGTTCGTGCTGGTGACTGCCATCTCCACGGCGGCCATCCTCCTGCCACAGCTCACCAACCTGCACGTCGGAAACACGCCCTTGAAACCACCCACTTAGAACACAATTTCAAATATTTCGGAAACAAAATTTTGTGCCAACGAATAAATAATATACTATGGTCAAAATTGTGCCAATTAAGTATTAATTTCATGTATTAAGTAAGTGCATAGTGCATACTCGATTCAACTTAAAGTTTTTAACTTTTAGTATAACATCGGCCAAATTATGATATTGATAACATTTGGTTTAATTTTAAAAAGAGATTAAATTTCCCCATTTATTTACCTTGATGACAAAAAAATATTCACGATTTAGTACAAGGTGTAAGTACCTAAGTACCTACACGATTTGTTAATTAATGTGTAAAAAACGTTTACTTAAAATGTCAATTATCTTATCTTATACCTTTAAACGAGCAATTATTGTATATTTATTTATATATATCTCGGAAACGGCTCTAACGATTTCGATGAATTTTGCTATATGGGGGTTTTCGGGGGCGAAAAATCGATCTAGCTAGGTCTTATCTCTGGGAAAACGCGCATTTTTGAGTTTTTATAGGTATGTCTTCCGAGCAAAGCTCGGTCTTCCAGATATTTTAACTAAATATTTGAAATACTGTTCATTAAGTTAAATGGTGTAACATTTGTAGTTTATAGGCGATGGAATTATAGCTAGCTACTGTTTATATTTCTTTTTATTTTACTAACATATGTATTTTATATTTAATCTTCGCCATTTTATTAACTTGTAAATATACTTAACAGATATCATATCACATAATTAAAAAACAACAAGGTACACAAACATTGCAATCACTGACATCCTACCTACTCATATTTGTTCAAATTAGTTTTCATTTTAAGATTATATTGATTATATAACTGGAAACAGTTTAGAAATTGATGTTAGTTGTTGAAACATAATATTATAAAACTAGTGTATGCTCAAGGTTGTTGCCAAATAAGATAATTAAAAAAAACGAAAGTGTAAATATTATTAATAACGTTACAACAATATGTTATTGTATTGTAAGTGTAAAAAGTGAGAATTAAATTGATTGATATTATTTAAGTGTTGTTATTCATTATCTCTTTAACTTATCTGCCACGTTACTTATACCGCCAAAATTTGTTATATTTCGTTTATCGCCAGAATAAGTAAAAACTAGTTTTCACTAAGTAGGTAGGGTAGGTAAGTAGCCTACTCACTTTTTTAACTTAGAACTCCTAAAAAAGAGGATACATGAAAATACCATAGCCCGGTTAAAGTTTTTAAACTTTTCCCTTGTTACTTACGATATGGCTTGGTCTAATCACGACTTTGTAGATGAGGAAACTTCTCTTTGGTGCAATAAAATGCCACGAATTCAAACAATCTTCTAGAACGTAAATTTATATCGACCGAATAAAATTTAATTAAACTGACTTGACGAGAGAAGGCACTTCTTGAATTATAAATAATATGTGCAATATAAAAATGCAAGTGGAAAAATTACATTTCATGAAATTATGAAACTTTGCGCAGATGATTTGTGATGTTACGTGCTTTGGCTGGTGAGTAGAATTAGTGGAAATTCTTGCCAAATGCGTGCCGTACCTGACGTGGTTAAGATTAAGAGTTGAAGATAAGTAACAACTTCTAAACTGCAGATAAATATGTTGTGTTGCAACAACTGAAATACATGATTACTTAGGTAATCTTATGAATCTACAATTTTAAAATTTTCGGTAAACCTCTGAATATATTTTGGAGTAGAACCAAATACTTACCTAATTACTCATTAATCTCATTATGGGCATATTCATTTTAACTTGTACTTAAAAAGCGCGACTTAAGTCGTGTTTAATTAACATCTAACCGTCACATTCCTGACAAAATGTATGGGATTTGACATTGACCATTTTGTGACGATTGCTAACCGACCGTTAATGGTACACATTTAAGTCAAAATGCCCTTATACCTAAGATGAACTAATTACCTACCTCCTACCTAACCCTTGTATTACACAGAACAGCTGTAAAAAAGTAATGAAATAAGTTCATTTGTATTTTGTATAATGTTTGGACTTGTGTAATGTACAACTTCACAGTTAATACATGGCAATAGTAGCTTCGTATTAGAAAAATAATTTAATACTTTTGCATATCACTTTAATATTATTGAATATGAAGATGGAGATATTAAAATATGATTTATGATTTCTAGATGTGACGTCACTGACGTCAGCTGGCCGCACCGGAGCAACTGTTGTACCGTGAGTCATGTATTGAAACTTATTCAATTATTCGCGAGTACTGTGACAACTAGCCCGGGCTGCTCTTGAAAGCTGGGATTTATTTTAACAGATTCGCTTTATACATGGATTTCAACAATTATTTGGCGAAATGGGATGCTATCTTACGTAAATTGGTAATATTTTTTTATGTGCATGTATATAAGAAGCTGCACCACGGATTACATTGCATTGCCAATCGAGTGCTGGGCGAATTTTTAGACACGGGTCACTTAATGACCTCATCCGTAAGGCTCTCGGCACGGCTTCTATACCGGCAACCCTGGAGCCAGTAGGTCTATCCGCGGCGGACGGTAAGAGACCCGACGGATGTACGCTCGTGCCTTGGTTTCTGGGACAGCCCTTGGCATGGGACGTGACTTGTGTAGACACACTGGCCCCCTCCCATGTCCGGCGCTCTGCCAGAAGGCCAGGTGCAGCGGCTGACAACGCCCAGACTGCCAAGTGCCGCAAATACGCATTTCTGAAAAATAGTTACGAATTTGCCGCACTGGCGGTCGAGACTTTTGGGCCTTGGTCGTCAGACACCAAAACCTTAATAATGGATATTTCCCGAAAACTTGTTGGGGTGTCTGACGACCTACGAGCAGGGTCATATTTTGCCCAGGTGACATTAGGTTTTGTCGAAAATTGATGAAGTATATGTAAATATTGTAAATAATATATAGAATCTGTGCCGACTGATTTCTTTTCTGAGACTCCCAGTTTGTGGTAAGTTACGTGAAATGATAGTCTAATTTCAAAGTCAAGAAGCAAGTTTGAAATTCTGCCAACTTTACTTACAATAAAAATAATAAAACCCATATTTTGTACTCCTTATTGTACGTATTAAGACAAAAGAGCAGAATGTCTTAGTCTATGGTATTACAATTTTAAACCAGTCATAATTATTATTTTATCGCATTTTAGTCTTGAGCTTACGATCCTTATGTTCCTAACAAGCAATTAAATAATGGAGCTTTGAAGTATGGCCACAACAATGACGCATGAAACAATGGGACATTTTTATACTTAACGATTTATATAAATTATGATTTAATAAATTACCTAAATACTTAAAAGCAAATACGATCAAATATTGCTATTAGGCGACGCACAATGTGCCGTATGCTACGGCGGCGCCACGGTGATAGGTACAGGTTCTGTTGCTCCAAAATATTACGTACCCGCATATTTGTTTGGCTAAGTGTTTATCTATCTGTTTGGCCTTATTTTAGCCTCGTAATAAATTAATTTATGTAGTTATTTATTGCGGTGACCGGTTCCTCCGGACACCGGATACGGCCCACGGGAAATTCCGAGCGGCAGATTTATTTCACTACCGACTTTATAGCCAAACAATTTTAGTCAGTTAACGTCTAGACACATTATAATAAAGTCGGTCGTGTCTTTAACACTATTTGTATTACTTAGCGGACAACCGGTCTTGCCTGGTGGGTAGTGACCCTGCCTGTGAAGCTGATGGTCCTGGGTTCGAATCCCGGTAAGGCCATTTATTTGTGTGTTGATCACAGATATTTGTTCCTGAGTCATGGGTGTTTTCTATGTATTTATGTATGTATTTATCTATATAAGTATGTATATCGTCGCCTAGCACCCATAGTACAAGCTTTGCTTAGTTTGGGGCTAGGTTGATTTGTGTAAGATGTCCCCTAATATTTATTTATTTATACTCCGTATTGTGTAGACTTTCATTCCCTGATATTTGCGTCAGCCTTCATTTCCGTGACAGCAGTGTCTCCTACGCTGGTACGACCACGTCTTACGAAAACTGCCAAATGGTACCTAACAAATGTTTAAAACAATGGACGACTAGTATTTACTTCCTACTTTTTTGTACCTGCATGTATAGGTTACAAATTACAAGCTCCTAGTGAGTATTATATTCTTTGGTTAAGTAGCTATACGTCAGAGAACCTTACTGTACTTTATTACGTATTCTGTGGTACGATTCAAATTCGTATCCATTGTGCAATAGACCTTAGCGTCACAAAAGCACACGTCATTCGCTGAGCCAACAATGGCACGAGACAACGTGTAAGCCTACCAACGTGTAAATTTTGCTACTTATGTATGTACCGTATCGCTGTTGTGGCGATGTAAATAAATACATAGTGAAATTGGTTATGGTCAATTATTCACATATGTCTAGCGGTTGTTAATGTTAGTATCGTAAACATTTTATAAAACACAACATGCGTAGCATCTCTACCCTGCATTACACCCGTAACAGTCATTGAATAAAATATAAGTATGTAGGTATATTTAAAATGTATATTTGTGTAAGTAAGTAGTATCATAGTAGTCTCGACTTGTCTATTTTCAGATCCACTATTTACAATCCTGCACTAAACTGTCCCTGTTTAGCCCAGTGGTTGACTGGTATAAAATGCCTCAACGCGTTAAGTCCGCTATTTGTACTCTTTTTGTGTAAATTAGCGCAATAAAGTTTAAATAAATAAATAAAACGCATACCGTAACGTTGGGGTACTTTAGCCATTACAAGGTTACTTTGTCCACCCATGAAAACCCATTTATTGAAAATGAAATAATATATTCTTAAAAACCGGCCAAGTGCGAGTCGGACTCGCGCACGGAGGGTTCCGCACCATCAACAAAAAATAGAGCAAAAATATCGTGTTTGTTGTATGGGAGCCCCCCTTAAATATTTATTTTATTTTATTTTTAGTATTTGTTGTTATAGCGGCAACAGAGATAGGTACATAATTTGTGAAAATTTCAACTGTCTAGCTATCGCGGTTCATGAGATACAGCCTGGTGACAGACGGACGAACGCACGGACGGACGGACAGCCAAGTCTTAGTAATAGGGTCCCGTTTTTTACCCTTTGGGTACGGAACCCTAAAAATGACACTAAACACTTACACAAAAACAGATTAATCACATACTTAATGCCGTTTTTAAGAATTTGTCAATTCAATAAAATAGGTTTTCATGGGTGAACTAAGTAACCTTAGGGAGCTAAAGTACCCTGACCTTACGGTACAATTGTTTACCGTATTCTCAAGCAGTAAATTTGGAAATGGTGTTATGTCCGATATGCGTAATAGTGGGACAGTATGTATACAAAACACATCGTCTCCGTTCTCAAGCTGACGGCGCTTTATTCGGTACGATGCACAACACAAATATTGCCCTAGCAGATTCAGAGATGCAATTGAGCCGATATCAGCTAGCGTGTTCCAAGTTTAAAAATAACATATTAATATGGTTTGTTTTTGAGTCTCAGTAATTGTGATTGTGAAGTAGGTAAGTACATATGTAGATATGGTTTTATGGTTTATGGTTGGAATGAAGGATTATAATTATGCGTGTATCGTCTCATCTGATGTCTCATATTTCAATTATTATAAACGTGTACAAAATCACGATAATGAGAATAGCGGCTTATGCTCCTGTAGAATCAAGTGAAACTTTTGTGAAAAATAAATGGAACATTCAAGCTTTTGTTGTGTTGTGGCGAAAGGCAAGCGCCTCTCGGCGTCGCTTCATCTATTCGAACTCATCTAATTTATCATGAATGCGGGCCAGAACTACTACAGGATCATCTAGGTAAGTAAAAATCTCCTTTTAGCTCCATAAACAATTGAATTTTATCGACTTTAGTATTATTAAAGCGTTTGAAGAACGGAAAATCGGCCAATTGCAAATTGATTCGCGCCCCGAAGGTTTCACATCGTCAGCCAATTTTTTACAATGTACATATTTTTCCTTAAGGCTTGCGTTTTGTTTCTTGCGGTTTCAGAACCGCAAATAACAAAACACAAGCGGTGACGTACGGCATGCTTTATAAGCGCACGCACATTGCAAGACTGAAACCGCAAGAAATTAATCGCAGTGCGTTCTAAACCTAAGAGCCAGCCAGAAAATGAGAAAGAAACATAAAAACTTTTTACAAAAAAAACCGACTTCAAAAAGGATAAAATAAATATTATTATTTTTAAGTAAAGTGCATTAATAAAATCAAATACACCTCAAAGTATCTATCCTAACCTATTTATTTATGTACACTCTAGGTAAGTGGAAGGGGATAAAGTTCTTAGAACTTAAATCCGGCTTTGACCTGTACAAGAGCCCGATTCAGATTTAACAACTTTTTACGGTTTTGAACTGGTTTTGACACGACCTTGGCTATTTTCTTAGAGATTGGCGTATCATGCACGACTTTCACTTAAATTTGCATGCTCCAATCAGCGTAAGCGATCTTTAAGGGCGTATCAAAATAAGATCGAAAGTATCGAAACAGTAACAAGTTGTCAACTCTGAATCGGGCTACAGCGATAGAGTGTAATCATTCCCAAATATTGTACCTAATCTTATTTGTATCAAACAGGCCTTTTGATTAGGTTTAATGAGATCAGCCCAAAGCTTTCTAACTTGAAAATAAGTACAAATCTTAACGGATTCATGGAGAAATACGAGCAAAGAATTTCAATATGAGCAACAATTTAGCACGTTATAAATACAACGTGATAAGAATATTTAATTAAGGAAGTCTTTTGTTGAATAAAAAGCACCCAAGATTACAATTATCTATACAATTCAAATTAAGCTCCTTTTGTAGGTGGCTCAAGCTAGTAATAATGTTAAGATTCCACTTTAAATACTTTTGGTATAGTTTCGCGACTTCCCGGAATAATGATTATAAAAGTTAAGTCAGAGACGAAGTTAGGATGTTATCCTTCCTTGTAGGTGAAAATACAGAGATAGAACAAGGACGCTCTAGATTCCTATTAGTGTTTCATATATATGAAACTTTGTATGGAAGTAGCTTTCACAGGTACAAATAAAGAATTAAGCAGAAACAAGTCGTAAAATTATTTTCTCCTCTATTGTGCTTCAATTTTTTACACATGTAAGTTGATTTATGTAAGTTCTACCAAAATATGAGACAGTATGAGCATTGGCAGCACGCGTGGGACCCATTGACCCAGCAAGACTGGCTTCATATGAAAAGAAAAGGGCTACGTTGTCATTGGCCAACATGTTGTGCTCTTTCCATTTAGACCGACGCCAATTACAAGAGCAATTGGATTGGCAATTTAGGGATCAGGGAGGTAGTCATGGGGTCATTAGATATCATGAACGAATGAGTCTCGTTAATACCGGACTTTATCTCCAACGCCTAATCCCCGGCGGACTCAGAAACCATTTCCCTTAATTGCTACATATTTCAATAGGGATGATGACACATGTTGAATTTTATAACAAAATCTAGTAAAATAGATAGCAAACGGGCAATTTATCACAATAATGTGGATATTAAAATAAAATATTGAAAAATTACAAAAATACTAAGTTTCAAAATTTTAGTTTTTTTTAACTTCCAAAAACGATAAAAGTAAGGGTACCATTCGATTCCTTACATTTCATCCAAAAAAATATTGTATAGCAACTATATACATAAACACAATATTTCACCGACATAAACGCAATATTCTTGTTTTGTCCATACTACAAGATGGGCGATGACGTCACGGCCCCTGGCCGTTTTGTATAGGACGTTTCGCGAGTGAAGTGCGACTGTCGGCCTTTAACTACAATTTCTGACTTTTGTGTTACTTTAATCCCATAAAGACATTTGATCCTAAAAACAAACCCGATCGATTGATACCATAAATGAAAATTAGTCATGTAGCCTATTGCCTCCAGCGCAAGTGTTAGTTGGCTAATTTATAGAATTTGATAACGAGTGAAGTAACAAGAGCACTCGTACGAAATACTGTGGATTTTCGCCAGAGTTTTGTCAGTTTGAAATATAGTTTTCGGTAGGTGGCTAATGAATGAAATAGGCGAGTGACGCGTAGTTTCCACTGTTTCCAGCCGTTATTTCAGAGGGCCTACCGCGAACCACGTTCGACGTGTTGCCTCTTTGTCGCACTTGTAAATTCGAACGTAAGTGTGACAGGGAGGGAACACGTCGAACGTGCTCGGTAGGCCTTCAGGCCTGTACCTACGTTAGGCTCTGGTTAGCTGTAGGGTGCTACATAGATGTACACCGGCGCCTTCGGGCGGCAATGTCTTCACACATCCTCCAAACACAATGGGGTGCGGTAGGGTTGTAACATTGTACATTATCGATGTAGGTAATATGCGAGTTTAAGAAATCTTCACTAAAAATTTATATGTAATGCTTAAAGGTTGATGAAGCTAGTTAAAACTATTTAATTAGTCATATATTTTTAATTAACATAACACTCAACTATGATTTACGAACTTACAAAGAAGCATGGATGTTTTGTGTATTTATGTTGATGTTTTTATACTTAAACATATATTTTACAGATTTATCAAGATAAATATAGTTTGGTTAAGATCAAGGTTCGTCAAGATTCAAACGAGTTATCTGGCTTAGCTGCTAGAGATTATGCTTGTGAAGCCGATGATCCTGGTTTCAAATCCCGGTAAGGAATAGCTCGGATGTATGTTTCTGGTTCAAGGGTGTTTTTTATTTATTTATTAATAAAACAGAGATTGAATAACAAAATAAATAAATCATAAGTCTAGCCCTAAATTAGCCTGAGGCATGTTCCCAGGACCCTGGCTGCGTTCCCCCTATCTGCACAGTGAGGCTGAGGTTTTAATATAAATATTATATTATCGTTGTCTAAGTACCCCCAGAACACAAGCCTTTTTGAGCTTACTATGGGGCCTAGTCAGATTGTGTAATAATGCTCTAATTTTTATGAGTGTAAGGCGGATTATGCATCACTAGTACACCTAGCACAGTGAGTATGTAAGTAAGTAGACATTTAAAAACGAAATAAAAAGATTTGAATTATCGCGAATTCCTCCCACCACTTCAAATATTGGAGAATTTGGTAACTTAGTGTATAAAATGTGTTTGCTCTTTGTCTATCGATATGCTCGAATTTTATAAACCAAACATCACTAGCTAGTTAAAACATTGCAGGCCTCGAGTCGTGTGTAAAACACTAGGTTTCACGGGCAGCAATGCCTTTGCTCACACACCGGTATGCCTATTCAAATGAGCAAGGCCACCACTGCTGTTCTCATAGATAACAAGCCTCTGAATGATGGATATAGCTGTCTTTGTTTTACATGTAGGAAAAGGCACCTAAAAAATTAAACAAAGTTAAATTGTAGATAAATGTGGAAATTAACCTGGAGGCTTATAATGATTTTAAAACTGGTTATGACCTTGATCCGGATTGATTATGGATATGACTATTAATTAGTAGATTGTGTCACAAGAGAGCAAAATGACATATTTTAGGCGAGGGCGTACATTGGACACCTATGAGGAAATTATTATTGACCAATAAAATTTTTATGCAAAATAAGAAAAAAAAACGTGTCCTTTGATCCCTCCTAGCAGGGAAGTGCCGCTTTGATCCCTCCTAGCGGGGAAGAAAGATTCAGTCGGGTTCATTGTTGCCCACCAAGATTTAGTAGGTGTCTTGATAAGCTCACGTTGGGCCTACGGCCATATAAGACGTCACTCGTTATGAGTGTTCTGACGCATGATGTGGCAATTAGGACTTTTTATTTATTAGTGAGATACAAAGGACAAACAATAATAGGTACCGCTTTTTTGCTTCTCCTACTGAAAGTTTCATAAGACCATCCCGTTCAGTCGTCTCCTCCCTTCCCCCTGTCTTCTTCATAGTTCTACTTTCTGCAAGGGATATAACCTGTCAGCTGTCAATAGTGCATTATTTCAACCAGAAATATCACTGTGGCCTCCTGATTTAGTGTCTGCCGGGTCCTTCGGGATTTCTGCAGGACCGATTGTTTTGTAGATATACAAGACGTTACCAGAGACAGCGAGCAGATGCTCTGTGACTGAGTTAACAATTAATTGAAATACCGACAACTACTCGTACACGGTGGGACAAGCGCTTGACCATTAAAACCACATTAATTAAACCAAAAGGGATTAATTACACCGCCATAACAATTAAGTTTTGGGGAACTTTAAGTTGCCATTCCACAAGAGACGGCCGGCGACAGGCGACAAACTTTGATTTGACTGCCTATCGCTTGTCCACAATTTTGTAGAATAGAAATGTATATAAACGTGATATTTTATATACCTACTTGATAAGGTAGCGGCACCAATAAATGAAAAATGAGTACCTAGTTAAGCGACTAACCCAATCTTAGATTTTTTTCTTTAAGTTAGAATGGGTTTCCAGTAACTTTTACTTTTTAATATTTTATGTTAACTTAAAACAATGTTATTCACCGGTAACAAAACAAAGATGTATTTTGCAACGACAAATATAAAATCCAGCTCAGTCCACAAACAGAAAGGGTGCGAACGTCCGCTTCGCAGCCGGAAATAACTGTGTCTTCACTTTCCACTGATTCCTTTTTTCTACCACGGGAAAAATATTTAACGCTCCAGAAAAGCAACAGATGAGAATGCTACACCGACGCACCCACCAACTGAGCTGAGATGAGCACTGTGCCATGGCAGTGCCTTATTCTGACAATTGACGTTAATGTTCCTGGGGATCACTATTGCTCACTTAAAAGTGACAGCCTTGAAACAATTCGCATGTAAGCGAGGGTTTGATAATAATAACCAAGCAGTAGGCATACAAGGGTACCAAGAGGGAGAGGGAAAATTAAAAACCGTTGGAAAAATTCGTATAGGTATAGGTACTACGAAGCCAATTTCGAGGGCAATACAATTCAACTTACATGATTGGGATCAAATCAATATATAATTTTTGAAACACTAAACAAACAGTAATATAAGTATGTTCATATGTTGGAGGGCTATATTATAATACGTAAAAATTTACGAGTTTTCAACGTACTTATATTTACATAATTTACATAAGTATTGTAATTGTCAAACTATTTATTTTTTAATAATGCCAAAAGTAAACAGAAGAAATGTAACATGAGTTATACATGAAAATATATTAAAAAAAACACAAGTATAATGTCATGAGTTAGATTAGAAGTATAGAAAAAGAGCAACCGGCCGCCCGTATTTCTAGCGAGGACTGACATTGACTCACACAAGTGATAAAAAAAAAAAAATTGCAGTAACACAAAGTGAATATTCCCTCTCAATGTAGGTAGACGCACCGTCGTTACGTTAGTACAAATCGGATTCGACATTCTACTTCTGGTTTATTTTACTCAAGAGCTAAGTGCTTATGTGTAATTGTGGCAGGAGTAATTTGCCCGCACAGTTTGTAATGTTGTGTCGAGTTGAATTCTCATTTGGGTCGTCTCAATTTACAGTACGGCTACCATCAGTTTGGCATTGACATAAACGCCGTCGAGAACGTAATTTACTTTCTATACATCTCGCTCGTACTCGCATATTTGTGCAAACGAGATGTATAGAAAGTAAATTACGTTCTCGATAGCGTAAATGTCAGTTTTGACACTGTCAGTGACTCATGGAACGGGCTCAGGCAGATGTGTCATGTGAATGAGCATCGTCAATCCCTTACTCAGTACAGGGAGTGTATTCTTACACTGTATCCATATTAACGTTTATACATTAACAGTAACATTTTCCTATATTTTTTATGTGACTCCTACTGTCTCGTCCATGTATTGTTTACATCGAAATAAATCATGTCATTAAATTTTCCTGTGATTCTATTGTATTAAAGTAATTTAAGTTTTTAAAATGGGATATTATTTAGTTTTTGAAAGTCAAATACAGGGTGACTTTTCAACGATTATCCATATTTTGAGAGGTGAATTGATTGGTTATATTTTACAGTCTATATCAGATATATCGGTTTTGAAAAGGTGCATAAAAATATCTGAACACGCACTCGAACGCCTTGACAATAGAGACAGTGTTCAGATATTTGTAGGCGCCTTGGCCGCTCCGGTATATCTGATGGAGACTGTAATACCTACAACTTGTATACTATAGAAACAACCTGCTCAAATAACCTTATTGGCTGTAGATGTTTTCTATGGTGCAAACAACGCAGGTACACACTTCTAAATACACATATCTCACACTCCATTAGGCATTGTGTCTTGTCTTGCGATTCGTGAAGCGACATAATTATGTTTATGTTTGCTTTGTTGTTTCTTAGGAATTATACAATAATTAATTTGTGTTTATTTTTCTCACTCGCTAGTTTTGAAATGTCTCGACGAGTATTTTTTTTAACTAACTTATTCTATAATAAACAAATAAAAAAAAATTACATTGAAGAAGCCAAAAAGATTCAAACTCAATAATCACAGTGATACGCTTAAATGTATATAATTTTTTGTGAAATCTAAAACATACTGGCAGCAGCTTTAGAGCCTTAGTGAGTGATAAGGGCTCTGGCACTTTGCCAACATGACTATTCATAGTTACAAGGTTTCTGTTGGTCGAATAAATCATTTTCAAATTTAAGAGGCGGCTAACGCAAAATTGTAGTTTTAATATTACATTTTGACTTTCAGATTCCAACACCTTAAAGGGTTGGCGTTATAGAAAAAAATCTCGAACACGTGTCTAATTTTAATTTATTTTCAATTGTATAATCGTTATCCTGCCTAACATAACAGTATAAATTTTACTATAAAGTAATAGTAAAATTTTTAGTGTGCCTTACAGCAAATTAAGTCCACCAATTAAGCCACCGGACGAAGCCTGCGTTGCGGATTTCTTACATATATAACTAGAGTTGAGGCTAAACTACAACGACTCCAGAGGCTGGCCTGTATGGCGACAACGGGCTGCATGAGGACAACACCAACCGCGGCCCTGGAAGCCTTACTGGGCCTGCCGCCGCTGCACCTCTTTATACAACAGGAAGCGCTAGCTGCGGCGGTACGTCTTAAAAAATCTAATCTCTGGAGACCGCCTAGGGTGCCACACACCGAAATCCTCTACGAGGCCATAGGTAGGGAACCGCTCATAGAAGCGGTGACTGACAGGATACCCAAGCAGTTCGTCTTTGACAAGAAATACAAAATACAATTACATGAAGAACCCCATGAAGGACTCAACCCAAGGGAGCTGAGAATCTTCACGGACGGATCAAAGACAAGGTCAGGCACTGGCGCTGGGGTTTTCTCAGAGGACCTAAACATACACATCTCAACACCACTTGGTGCCCATAACACAGTCTTCCAGGCGGAATGTATGGGCATCATAATGGCAGCACACGCAATCGTCTCAAGGGAAGTATTGGACTACCCCATCCGCATACTCTCTGATAGTCGATCAGTACTGCAAGCTCTACAAAGTTATACTCTCACTTCAGGGCTAATTTACGAATGCCACAAAGCTCTGTCAGAGGTATGTACCACCAATGGCGTAACTCTGCAGTGGATCAAAGGACACAGCAACTCACGAGGTAACGATGCAGCCGACATCCTGGCGAGAGGTGGCTCGGAACTGAAGGTGGCAGGACCTGAGCCAATTATACCTCTGCCATTTGCCTGGCTCCGGAACATGCTGCGTCATAACACCAAGGTAAAACACCAACAATACTGGTCTAACCTAGGCACCTGCAGGCAGGCGAAGGAAGCCCTCCCGACACTCAACCCCAATCTGTCACGGAGGCTGCGACAGCTGAAGAGACCACAGCTCCGGCTTATAGCTGGGGCCATAACCGGCCACGCCTCATTTAACAAACACCTACTAACCCTACGTGTTACAGATAGCCCCCTCTGCAGGGCGTGCATGGAGGCAGAGGAGACAGCCGCCCACGTCATTCTCGAATGCCCAGGGGTGGCAGAATACCGGGCACAACACCTCGGCTCACCGGGGTCGCTCCCAGAAGTCGTCGGCAACGTCAAGGGTCTGCTAGGCTTCCTGGTAGAGCTGGGTTGGCAGGAATAGGCCGCCAACCCATCACGCAAAATAGGCGCAATAATATGACGTCGAGTTGCGGAAACCAAGCCCGCGAATACCTATAACCTATAACCTATAACTAGAGTTTTTTCTTGAATAAATTACTTTTTGGTTATATTAGTTAATTTTTTTTTTTAATTAAGTTTAAGTTTAAAGTAGTTAGTGATATAACCGAGGGATCAGATGAGCCGAATTTCATACAGAAGTGTATTTTCAGAGTAATTGAGATACGAGTAAAAGGTAAAACCCCGCGCGATGACCATGTCTTCCGTCGAAAGTTTCGCATGGTACGCCTTACTTTTGTTTACCTACTTCTAATTTCCTGGCTTTACGTCCCCCATAAGGGCTGAACATAAATTAAATTTTCCCATCAAGATACCTAAAAATGTTCAATAACTTTTATTTCAATAGAAACAAATTATTTATTTCTAATTATATTAACTTATGCACTTAGGTGCGTGAACGATTTCGAATAAACATACAAGAGACGTAACAATTTACGGCGAAATCTCCAAAGCTAATTTAAGTAACAAAACGCCGAACCTATTAACAAAGAAATTTATGTTTTTACTGGCCAGGACGGACTCTTAAATTACTGGCGCTGTATTATCTCGGCGTATAATATGGTTGGATAAATTAAATATTTCTTGTAGCTTTGTAACTTTTTAATGGCTCTCAAATTAATTATAATTGAGGGCACAATCCGTATAAGAGATAGATGTTGATATAATATTAAGAAAGGGGAATAATAGAGTCTACAAAATAAAATCAATATTACTATGTTAAAGATGAAAGGAAAATCACTAATATTGTTTTACTCTCACGTTAAGTAATATTGTAATGAATAGAGTAGTTTTAGTAAATATTTTGCGACTCAGGCATCTTTTTGTGATTTTGTTAAGTATTCTGTTATATTAATCTATAAAGTAACCATAAAAAGTGATTTAAAATCTATATTATGTACTGTATTACCAATTAATTAATTATTCATTTTCAATTTGAGATCAAGATACATATTAGCACTACCTACTTTATGTTTGTGATGAACACATGGAGCATACACATTACGAAATATTAAAGTAGGTACAGTTAACTAAGGCAGTCTGTGGAGTAATGTTCCAGGGGAGGCAAGGACTACACTATTATATCCACAGCCTATACAAAAAAGATGCAAAATGCAGTCTGGCTACTAGCTATCGTCCCTAGATTAAAAGTATTAAAACCGACTCACGTGCATTTTACGTACGGTACAGGTGAAATTAATAACACTATAAATATTCACACTGTAAATTATACATATAAGGTATTTTCATAATTAAGAAATCTTAACCTTCTAATATAACGGCATAAATATATACATATAAGGTATTTTCATAATTAAGAAATCTTAATTCGAAAAAATCCTAAGAAAAAATAACTTACAAGTATATTGTTAGCCATTTCAGAAATAGTTTACAACATAGGTCATTAAAAACTGTCAGTTCGATAACAACTTAATTTTAAACAAACTTTAAGTAGGTACCTATACCTATGCATAATTTATAGTTTTACTTGAAAAACGAGCCGAGACTCAGGCACAAAGTTGCATTTCTTTTATTGCTTCTTGGAAAGTTAAATGTCAACAAATGTTTACTGCATACATTCTTTATCAGATACGGCTGGCACCGTACCGTGCATCAAGTAATAAAAAGGTAGTAGTAGATTTTTAACCAATGTTAGGTGTACCTAAATGTTGATAGTGTAATTTACTTTCATCTGTCTTAATTTTTTTAGGTTTCATGCGGAAATTCACAAATTTTCTTGATGGATTATTGTATTTGTTTGTAATTTTCACAATACAGTAAGAAATGTATACGTCGGACTTCATGTCTAACTTAACCTGGCTCAAAGGAGTAAAAAATATGTATATTTAAATCTTACGAGTAATTGGTAATGCATAGTATTTTTCATAATTTTAGCGTGTTTTTGTTATGCTTTTCACCTATAAAAATCCACAATAATTTCTCACGTTTCTTGGGCCACAACGCAGCACAATACTTGCAGCAAACCGCCACGTAGATGAAACTTCAATACCTCATCGGAGCCGCGTTCCACTCGGTGCACAATCGTGAGCCGGCCCCGTTGGTTCACGATTGTATCTCTAGATTAATAACTGAAACCTATACTGAAACTGATTTGTATCTGAATAAAATTTAGAGAATACTGCTGTACAACTGAAGTCATAAACTAGAGTCACACAAAACACACACAACATATCTTTTCGCTATTCTGGTCATATATAGCACTCTAGTAAATAATGTAAAACATGGAATTTATTTCGATTCGTTTAAATTATCACGCAGTCTAAATTGCCCCCCTGCGCCTAAATATGTGCCTGTACAGACAGCATAGGTATTTTCCACAATTACGCTAACCGTCATCTAAAACCGGCCAAGTGCGAGTCGGACTCGCACACGGAGGGTTCCGCACCATCAAAAAAAAATAGAGCAAAACAAGCAAAAAAACGGTCACCCATTCAAGTACTGGCCCCGCCCGACGTTGCTTAACTTCGGTCAAAAATCACGTTTGTTGTATGGGAGCCCCACTTAAATCTTTATTTTATTCTGTTTTTAGTATTTGTTGTTATAGCGGCAACAGAAATACATCATCTGTGAAAATTTCAACTGTCTAGCTATCACGGTTCGTGAGATACAGCCTGGTGACAGACGGACGGACGGACGGACGGACGGACGGACAGCGGAGTCTTAGTAATAGGGTCCCGTTTTTACCCTTTGGGTACGGAACCCTAAAAAGGGAGGTGTCCTTATCCTTATACTATACATTGGTAAATACACTCAACGTCAAAGATATAATTACACTTCTGAACCTACCTGCTTTTAATAAGGCGAAAATGTAAACATATCTTTGACATCGACTGTACAATGTTAACATGCTCAAAAAGCTACTTAATGGCAGCTAGTTTAATTGCGTACCACCACAACGTCCAATTAACTATCCTAAAGGCTCCCCTACACGATGGGCCAACGCCGGCCACTCCAAGGGACGCATTTATGCGTTAGAGGGAGCAAGTGATATTGCTATCTCATTCTACCGCATGGCTGCGTCCCTTGGAGTGGCTGGCGTTGGCCCATCGTGTAGAGGAGCCATAAAAGTTCAGGCCATTGTTCATGTGGCACTGTGACCCTTTCCGAGACCCTAATTATAGAAATTAGTTCTATCGCGACCGAGCTGTTAATGACTGGGCGAGTTTCAGCATATTGATATAATTATGTCGCCGGAAAACCTCATTTTAACTTTCGGAAACTCGATTGGCATGGAACTCGAAGGGAACGATGTTTGTGGAAGGCAATTTTCGAACAGGAAAAAGGTGAAAAGCTTTTTCTCGAGATTATATTGGGAAGTGAGACAGTCAGGCGTGATTCGGTTGACCGAATGGGGAAAAACGTTGCTCGACTTCCGAAACGCGTTGGAACGGTCGGTAATCTACTAGAACATGTTTTTTTTATGTATTTTGAATAACAAAACCTGAAATGTGCACAATCACATCGCTCAGGGTGGTATTAGACGTGGTATAGTTAGTTTTCACAAAACCAAAGTCACTTCCACAACTCCGACTATAAGTGATAAATAGATATATAGATTAATTTATTTCTTTTTGAAAATTACATGATGTCACAATGTTTCTAAATAATATGAACTCACAAAAAGGTCGTCAGATTACTATTAGGTACTGCACGCGTCATTTTATTTTACTCTTCCTCAAGATATTTTCTCATCATATCGAAATTAAATCAAATTGCATTTTTAATAGTTCAAGAAGGTCTCCTGGTACATTTGGACAGCCAGTCTCTATATTAAAGTTTACATTAAATTAGAAACTCATCAAATCTCATCACATTTTGCTAGCGTCTTATATAAATATTAAATACCTACACATTTTCGTTCAGTAAGTGAATCAAGTTATTCGCAAGCCAGATTAAAAAAGGAACGAGAAAACGTAAGCACCTCTAGGAATGAAGGCACCTACCTATAACTATATGTATTGGTATTTATTTGTATAACTACCCAATGTATTCAAGAATTTGGCGGCCGGAGCTATTCTCATAAAGGGCGCGTTTTTGTCTATAAGTGAATGTTTCTCGTGTTTTCGTTGAATAATTTATATTTGTATTTCACAGACATTTGGACAGCCGCGTGTAATGGCGTTTATAGTAAAATAACAAGAAAGTAATATGAGTTACCTACTCTGCAGCCTTTTAAATATGCAATTCTGGTAGTCTATTCGCTATAGTGATATTTATTTCTTAGAACACTAAAAGCAGCAAATTTTAAGTATGTAGGTACCTACTTAAATAAAATTTGTCCTTACTGAACCGTTTGGGTTCCACAATGCCAAATAAATACCTACACATAATTACAATAAGTACGTAACAATTTGGACAAACATAAATGAATTCGAAACAATAGTTATTTGTACAACAAGAGATCAAAGTTTGATATTTCTTCGAGTGCTTATTTTGAGTCCCGTGCAAGCGAAAGATTCTATAATAGATTCACGAGCGTAGCGAGTGAATCTAATTTAGAATCTTGAGCGTAGTAAGGGACTCAAAAGCGCATGAGATGTAAATAACTTTGATCTCGTGTAGTACACAACATTTTTCACCTCAGCAGTGAGAACATATTAGAGAACCCGAAAAATGTATTCCTTCTTCATCACTTACCTCTATTCACTCATGTTTTCTTAAGATATACCAACAATTAAATTTTCACCTCAGCAGCTCGAACAAGGGTACTTTGCTACTTAAAAACAGTGAGCAAAATCGCATTTTGCTCATTTTGTCTCACTCAGTGAGCAAAATGCGATTTTGCTCACTGTTTTTAAGTAGCAAAGTACCCTTGTTCGAGCTGCTGAGGTGAAAATAAAATTCCATTCTACGGGTGTATTAAAGCAATTTCAGTTATCTTATTTTGCCGGACGAAAACGATAAGATCAGGAATCCGTTAAGCATTCACCGTACGATTCAATCGAAGTGCCTATCTCGGAATCGCTGACGTCCTTCATGGCACATTGCACCCTCGCTTACGACCGTTGGCCACTGCACCACCGCTGCTACTTCATTTTCTATCCAACAGGATTACTGCAATTGCAATTTTAGGCATATTTACGTAGATTGGAAAATTCCACCGCACACAAGGCAGCAGGAAATATTTGTAGAGACATTTACTTGAGTTTATATCAAGTCAGTAACATCTGGCTGTAGCCGGAGGCAGCATCAGAGGCTTAGTGGGATGAAATGTTATGTTAACGAAATCCCTCTCTTGCAAAAAGGTCTCGGATTTGCTTTAAACTTGACAAAGGCTATAGGCGGAAGATTGTTTACTGGCATTTCTACCTGTGATAATCGGTTATTCAATATTTATTTTGAAATACGAAATTAGGTACTATTAATTCTGCAGACTGATAAATGTTTAGATAAATTGAACTAGCTTAGAAGTAAATTTCTATATATTTTAGATATTAAATATAAAGTTAAGTGTAATATTGGTAAATCGTTTGATTCCAAACACATCTTAAGTGTTGTGAGTTATCCTACCAACTGTGTCAATTTACTCAATTTATTAAACACATAATTAAAATTGCATATCTAATGATGAAACGGTAAAATATAAATTAAGAAAGGGCGTAAAGCCAGAAAATTAAAAGAAAACAAAAGATATGGCACGCCGCGCGAAACTTGCGTAAGAATATACCTTTTACCTATCTCAATTACTCTGAAAATATACATATGTACGTCTAATTAAAATCTTGCTTGTCTAGGCTACACCACTAGCAATTTTATAGTAAAATGATACTGCTACTAACTACTACAGGGTTACATTAAATTCAAATTACACAATTTTCCGTGTCTTTTTAGGGTTCCGTACCCAAAGGGTAAAAACGGGACCCTATTACTAAGGCTCCGCTGTCCGTCCGTCCGTCTGTCCGTCCGTCCGTCCGTCCGTCTGTCACCAGGCTGTATCTCACGAACCGTGATAGCTAGACAGTTGAAATTTTCACAGATGATGTATTTCTGTTGGCGCTATAACAACAAATACTAAAAACAGAATAAAATAAAGATTTAAGTGGGGCTCCCATACAACAAACGTGATTTTTGATCGAAGTTAAGCAACGTCGGGCGGGGTCAGTACTTGGATGGGTAACCGTTTTTTGCTTGTTTTGCTCTATTTTTTGTTTGTGGTGCGGAACCCTCCGTGCGCGAGTCCGACTCGCACTTGGCCTGTTTTTTTATATCGAGTTAACTTTAACCTTTTAAGGTTTTTATTGGAGTCTGGCCTTGCAAATAGTGTTTTTCCAGAGTTAACTTTTTAAAGGCATTTTCCTTAATAAAAACGTGTAATAATTCAATACAAAAAGTACAATTTTTCGTTAGGCCCCTCTTAAAACCATAGCCAAAAGCACAAGATCGGTAACCGACTGTTCTTACAACACTTCAACAGGATCTTAGCCAATCACAATAATACGTTTAGGAACCTAATAGGTATCTACAAATTGATATGTTTGTGAAGACTCTCAGAGAACTCTAAAAGGCGCTGTGCTTTGCTTCCCGTACCTATAACTCCTTCATTAAGTATGCTTCCAGGACAATAAGCAGGCAAGTTCAAATTTATCTAAGGATCACATGATGGATCATACTTCTATGAACATTCATAGACCTTTCTATAATAAAATTACGGGTTACAACTACCACGAATGAACTTAAATAAGTAGAGTTGGTTTGTATTGAAATAGAATAAATAGGCAAGCAATAAGCAAAGAAAGAATTCGATTCAGTCCGTTGTGTCAGCGAAAAAGTTGATTAGATTCGCGCCAATCGCAGACGATTATTCGGCGAGTGTTTCATTAAGACATTGTACGGCGGTGGTGGGTAGCATAGCCTATAACTTCTAACTTCACTTAATTCTAGTTATAGGATATTAAGTTACGTTGAATATAAGCTGGAGGGTACAGAAGGTGAGTTAGAATGTGTGTGTAATAGATTAATTTGGTGTTGGCTATATACAAAGAAAGAATGGAAGTGATTCTTTCTTAGTTATTTAGCTATCTATTGTCTACACAGTCTCCAGTTGTCTTTGAAGCGTATTATTTTTTGTCTTTTAGGCAAGCAGTGAAAAACTAATGAATTCTACGACGATTGTATATTTTCAGCTTTGATTTCAATAGGTACCTACCCTAACAATAAAATTATAAAACATTCCAAGCAGAATGCACCGTCTCTATAAGCAATGAAATATCATCGTCAAAATTGTGGCAGAAATGTATAAAGGTTCTGTACCCTACCATTTTTCGCCATCGACTGCGTTGCAAATCACATACATAACATACTTCAAAAAGAAGATAATTCTACTTATCGTCAAAATCTTAGTTTATTAGCTTTTAAAGAGGTATCTCGGAATTTTTAAGGTGGTTGGACCGTTTTGAATTTTATATTTTTTTTTATTACAAGATAATGATATTCGGATAGGCTTCAAAGTAATTTTGATAGTACCTAATTATATAGTCCATAAGTACAAATGGATAAAATATAAATTTGACGCTATTAGTACATAGTTTTAGGGCTTTAGGCGTTTATGCGGGTGAATTGTATTCATTCATAAATTAATTCATCTGGCCTGCAAACTTCTCCCTAACATATTTTGATCCTTAGATTAGACTTAACTATGCTAACCGGAGGACAAACGTGTACTGGTTGACTGGTGGTGATGCACCCAATAACTTTGTTAAACAACAGCCCTAACAGCCACAAAGGAACACTTGAGATGGCCGCCTCTTGGCGAGCACGGAAGCGGTGTCAGCTTACTTTAATAGTCAAATAGCTTCATTTAACCTTGACGTCCACTTCTTCTTATTATTGAACTAATGGATTGAATTAATGGGCACAAGAGATTTCAGGTTTATTAAAAAGTATGATACGTATAATGGACGGTAAATCTGCGACAAAGCCTGGTTCGAAATTGGTGGGAGTCTGCGTAGAAAACATGTAAAAACTTACTGAAGCTTGCCTCTGTGGTTAATTTCTTCTGACATTAGACAGTCTAGAAACTCAACACTACTACTCAACAAGTTTATGATTTATGATAATAATAATTAGTCCCAAGACCTAAAATTCTTGTCGTGGAGGAGTTTTGGTCAAATATTGGCATTGTTATGGGGATTTTTTGAATCCGTTTTCCCAATCATAAGCTTTGCATGAATCCATAATAAATGAAAAAATATTATTTTGAAATTCAAATGGACCCACAAAAGGTACGGCGCCCATAAAACGCAAACAGCTGCTGTAAATCACAAAATAAATAAAATCAATATAGTGGCATTTACTTGGAGCCCAATTGAATCGAAACGCAATGAAACGGACGCGATGCCGGTCGGGACTTAGCTCGCCCAAATAATTTTAACTTGATTAAGGTTAAATAATTTATAAGTTATTTCATTTAAATAATATATAGATAGGCGACCGAGCAAGCGTGGGATAGATTTAGTAAACAATGTGAACGTAACTTGACATCAACTTGTCTGCCTCGTGGCTCATGGCCCAGTCGGTAGAAGATCCCTGAGTTATGGATGTTTATATCGTCGACACAATTAAGTCTTATTAAACTTACTGTTGGACTAGGACGATATCTGTGAAAAACATTTTAACAAAAATTTGCTCATAAAATTCCTATAGGCGGTTTTTGCTGAATTTCGAAGGGTTAAAACCTAGGTTATATACCTATAGACAGTTCATTTTGTGCAAATTTGCTCCGTTTCAAAATCTGCATGTTAGAACTACAAATGAACCAAAGCGTTCATTTAAAAATGTCAACTAAATAGTTATATGGAGTATTAATTTTATAATATTTATAATATATACCTACGAAAGGCGAGTATACTTCCATTATTATTTAATAACTGGGGGGATCAACTATTTTTTATTGCTTTTTGCCTTCAGATAGGTGACATAGAGCCCTTATAGAAACTTAAAACATTGCGAACTGAAAACATAAGTAAATATGTGTTCTTACTAATTTCCATAACATTAAAACTAAATAATGTTAAAGTGCCATCCTCTGGGTACACCGCTGCTGATTTGTTTTGCGTCTCGGATATCGGGCTCGAAGGCGTGGAATAAGTTTCCCCCACGGGATATTTACTGGGATAAGGGCAGACCCATGTTCATTTTCATGACTCGAGGCGATATTTGCGGTACCTGCTTCCATCTAGTAGCAGAATTCGAACGGAAAATTGTGAATGGATTTGTATAATCCACCGATTTCGAGTTCCATTAAACTTTCGCAAAGTCGATGAAATCAAACAGGTGAGTAAACAAAGATTTATAGGCTCCAAAGTTAGAAGTTTGTCACAAATTTGGACAGAAAAAAACATTAGTGAAAGTACTTCTAACTTTGTTGAGCTAAACCGACTAAAACGCAAAAGAGGCTAATGTGTAAGCTAAGCCGTCACGAGCGTAGGTATATCGTATTTTCTTGCATTTAAAATCAATAAAAGGGTACATTAATTTCTAAAAAGTAGATATTAAAATACTATAAAAATGTATCTATAAGTTCCCTTAAACATGATATTGCTGATTTTTAGAAGCAATTTTCATGTTCTTAGCTTTTGTTATTTAACGAGCGAAAGTCAAGAACTCAGGTCAAAGTAAAGTCCTCAAGACTTAGGGCAGCTTTCATACTAAATATTTAAATAGGTTTGTTTTTTTAGATATTTGTATCTACTGTTAGTACTTATACTTGTCTAAAAGGCTTACATTTAAATAGTTAGTAGATTTTGGTATTGTGTTGGCAAGGAACTTTTCACACTCGTACGGAAACCGATGTAAATGTGAAATACTGGCCACTCGTTGGCGTGTCCGCCGCACGCTACCGGCGGAAACGCGCCGTGCGGCTTTATGCACGTTGGAGCAACTTTTGGAACGATCCTTCCAAAACATGGAATTGAAAATATATTGCTGGCAATTCTATGAAAATGACAAAATATTTCTCACAGAGATCCTAACTTACTATTTCCTCCAATTACTTTGGTATTTCGTATTAATTCGTATAGTTATAATTTATCCTCCTAAGCCCCCCCCCCCCCCCCCCGCGTACAAATTTTTGTACATATTCTAAAAAATATTTTGAACTTTCATTGAGTAACTAAGGGTTCCAAATTCAAAAACAAAACAAATGCTTACACTTACATAGGTATTCATTTAAAACATCACTCAGAAGCAATAAAAAAGAAATTAAGAATAAAAATATATTTTAAATATTGTTTTAAATGCACAAAATATTATATTCAGAGATTCTGAATAGTCACCATTTGTGATATTATTTGACTTGCTGAAACAACCAATTAATTGGGTAAATCAACTTTTTAGTGTTCACCATCACACGTACAGAGTCCCTGATCGATAATACAAATTTAAATAAAAGTAATGAGTTTTTTAGTATTCCGTTATGTTCCTATTAATATTATCCAACATTTTATTACAAATCATTTTATTTTGTTTACAATTTACCCGTTCTATATTGGTTGTCCAAAAGACCAAAAGTTGGTTATATAGGACAAAATAGTAGGACAGATTGTCCCCGTGCAACGGTGCACCATAAAACTTTGTATCATAAAAAAATACTGTTGTGGAATTGGTATTTAAACACATAATCATGTTTATGGATATGTATAATTAATAAAACTTACCGATTTATTATATTTGCGTCAGTTGGTTTATGAATAAATTGCCTTTTAATTTTGTCCCTTTAATTATCCACGCCATGCAGGTTAACTGGACAACCATAAATTAGTTATGAAATCTAAATATAGATAACGTAGTAAGATACTTGACAACAAGTTCAAATTTCTGGTAATCAGATAGGCCTACCCGTCATTTTGATTACACGAAACTCGCGGCGTCAGTCGGTCGAGTACTGTTGGAAAGCGTGGGTGGCTTTATTGCATGTCCATCGGACCACTGGCACAAATACATAAATACTTAACATATTACAATAAATGACATTGTACCAGATACTATTTTATATATATTTTACCGTAAGGGTGAAAAAAACACAAAAAATCCTTAATATTTATTATACGGCTGAAAGTTTTAGAAAAGTCCCTCAGACAACTAGTCACTTGGACAACGGAAGTGGTTGTCCGTAGGACATTTTGGTTGTCCCGTGGACAAAAACGATGAGATAAGATTTTTTATAAGGTATGAAATAAATTTAATTATCTATGAGAAAGCACTAACATACATATATATGTTATAGCTTTCTGATATTTTATTAACTTTGTTTCATTTAGTACCCTCTTTAAGATTTATTATTAATATTTCCATTGGACAACCAGATATGTCTATGGGACAACTAAGTTGTCCCTTAATTGAAAACCACATATCATTATTTTATTTCTTTTTAAATTCAAGAGCAGTTCATAAATGTTTAAAGATACAATAACACAATATAAAAGAAAGTTGCAGGAGCAACTTTCTTACATTACTATAACTATTTCGCGTTTAAATTAAAAAGTTCAGATTCTGTTAAATAAGAGTTGTCCAGGGGACACTTTTAAGGGATATATTGTGAGATTTCGTGAGATATATGCCATATATAAAGATAGCATATTAAACTGCATTGTTTAATGAATGTAAGTATAATAATTTTTAAACAATAATTGATATCTAGTTTGTTTAAAAATACTTTTGGAGAGTGGCCCAGGGGACAGGGCTGATCTGGGCTGGTGAACATTTTTAGCCAAATTCACTAAATTCTTAAAGAAACAGCTCTGCTGTATGCATAATCATAAACAAGAGAACATTATCTTTAGAATAAAATATATAAATATGGAAAATAAGAACTAAAAATAAAAATCCACAATTTCATCATGTGGACATTTAAAAGTTGATTCACCTAATTGTAGGTAAATGAGGTAAAATATAAGAAAAAAAATGTTACCGTATCGGTTAATTAGTTTATCAAACGTTTAACCTTTTCGACGCCGTGTCAAACACAAAAGCTGTCACGCTGACGCCACGTCACCGAAGTGTCAAAACTGAAATTGAACTTTATGCATATATGCACGTAGGTCTATGTTACTCTGTGGTCTGTGACTGATTAATCGGTCTTTGGCGTTGAACCTACGGTGCGGATATATCGGTCATTGGCGTCCAAAAGGTTAAAAATACAGTTACCTACTACCAACCAGTTACAGGACGCCGTATAGTTAAGTACCTACTAAAATCACTAACCTTTACTCCTTTTCTATTACCAATATAACACATTTAGACAAGACAAAACAGATAAATGTATTGCGAAGTAATACTTTCCACATTTATAGTTAATTTAAAACAAAATATTTAAGTCATTAAAAATATCAGGGCAAAGCATTGTAAACAACAAAATAATAGCAAATTATTTAATATGCGCGATGATAGCATCAACAATTCACGACGTGGACTTTGAATGACCCACGTGCTGTCCTGTTCTAGAAACAGACATAGTCATGCGTAAGCGTTATCATATTAGGTACCTATTACATAAATATGTGTATCGTTAGGCCAGATAGATGCATCGTACCAATGAATGTGACTCACATAACTCACTATCAAGTCAGTATCTAATATGTTTTTCTACTCCAGCACTTAAATGTGTCAATTAAATGACTGACAGTGATATCTAAAGCAATGTCATTTGAATGCTTTGTCTATAGGCTCATAAGATGACTGCTAGCAGTCATCTTATGAGTATAATACAACTGCTTTATTTTTTTAAAGATACAAGTTCCGATCATCTTGATTGAAAGAGGTATGTTTTCATTTACAATAATAACTCTTTTTTTTGTTAAATAATAACTTTTGCTGCAGCTGTCATAGAAAAAGTAATGTATGCAACAGCTCATAATTGGTTCTTAAAATTCTCGGGTCTTTTTTTACAAAACTCGACTACGTCTCGTTTTGTAACTTCGACCCTTGAATTTTAAGAACCCTTATTATATCACTGTTGCATAAACTACTATTTAACAAGCTTTTATTAGGTCGACCTGTATGTAACTATGTAATGGAATCTAAGGTAACTAATTTAACCATCTTCCAAGGATCGTAGCGTCATGAAAATGGGCAGCTGTATGTAGTTCTGATGACAATACAATAATATGGTACTGTCGAACTGATCTGATGATGGAGACAGGAGGTGGCCATAGGAACTCTGTGATGAAACAACGCAACCTAATTGTGTTAGGGGTTTTTAGAATTGTCTCGATGAGTATTAGTTGTCTGTCGTAAGAAAAGTACAGTCAGCGATAAAAGCTTGTACCAAAAATTAAATTTATGCCAAAAACTTATTTTCTTCAGAAGATCATCTTAGTAAAATCAGACACAATTTTTTTTAAATATTTTTTAATCGAGTAACTAAAAAACAACGAACAATTTTTTTACTAATTATATTATAGGTACTTATTAGTATACCCATGTATTTAGTTAAGAGTCTTTAATCCTCGAGGTGCTGTGTCATTAGCGTTAAAACATTATGAATATAAAGAGCTAAAAAGCTAAAATTTGTTTCAAAAACATGACGTCACTCGGCCGCTGGAGGTCAGGCATTCAAAAGCAAAACTTAGTGTTTTGAGTTAAGGTCGGTTAACTTTAAGCGCTGGAACCGTCAAAGTTACGCCTTCTTACAAATTGTAACTAAGCTTTGACGGCTTGGGCTTTAAACTTGACCGAGCCCTAATGCAGTGAAATCTTCTTGGGCGTAAGGGCTCTAAAGGTACTACTACTGATTTAAAGTACTCCCTCTGCCTAATCGGCGGTGGCGAGGAAGAGTATGAGATCGACTGTCATCTTGCCATGGAAAAGTTCGAATGAGTGATGCATAAACGAAGTTTTTCTTACTGGCTATTCACACTAGGTACTGCAGGTGACCACTATTTCTAAAACAAAAATAAATGCTAGCAAAGGAAAAGCTGCTCATCGTTACTCACTTTTCACCACCGGTCGGACAGCGGCCATAAGCGAAAATCATAATGTAAGTACTATTCAAACTTCTGGAACACGCTCTGGATAACGGCCAGGTATGTAGTCCGGGTTGTTGGGGTTGTACTCCCAGATGAGGTACTCTGGCTCGCCGAGGTACAACGGCGGGATTTCCTCGCTGGGCTCTCTTTCTTCGCCCAACAACAGCTTATTGCGTTGGAGTAGCTCGTTCACCCGAGCCTGAGTCGCCTCCGATATCTCTGCAAATTACAATTTAATAACGAAACTTATTATATAAATAATTTTTTGGCAAAAATTAAATGTTTGGTACTAGCTTTTATCGCTGACTGTAGGTACCTACTTTTCTTTCCACAGTGCACAGGCAACTATATAATACTCATCGAGAGTCGAGACAATTCTAAAAACCCCGACACAAGTAGGTTCCGTTGTTTTATCACAGAGTTCCTACGGTCACCTCCTGACCCTCCTGTCTCCATCATCAGATCAGAATTATATGAAAATGATATATTACTTGCCCTAGTTGCTAAGAGTAGGAAGAAATATAGCAAAGATTGGACCTGGGGATCCGACCTTTCCCCTCCCTTTTTGGGTAGGCACGGTACGATCTCGTAGCTACTGGGCCAAATCAGCTTTGTTTGACTTTAGGAACAATCGTGCCAAGCGGCATCGCCTGAGCCAAAAGTGCATACTTACTCACTGCACTCACTTAGCTTACCAGCTCAATTTAAAAAAAAATCTAAATTTTGAAAGCCTTTATCTCGGAAACTGTTCAATCTACAGAGACAGTTCTAATCTCATATTGTAGAAAATTTAGTCTTCTTTAACAACGTCTAAGGAAGGTACTATCAAAAACCCAAATCTAAAAGAAAACCGAAATTTTCGCAGTTTTTTTGGTTTTTGACAAAGTTGCGTTCGGCGCTTGAGGTCACAACCTTGAATTATTCATTGGGCCAACATCATAAATAAGTCTGCAAAAAATCAGAACTACCGGATTTGACGCAGAAGAGTCACGTTACAAAATTCTACAATTTCACTGGATTATTATAGGGTTTTTTAAAGAAACATCTAATCGTAGATTGCTGTGACAAAGCAACACTGTTAACATTTACTTATCTATGACATATACATTGCGCTGATATGGCGCATCTTTAGTTACGTTACCAATATTATCTAATAACGATGAGTATCGTAAAATAATTCTGCATGGGTCTAGCAAAACATAATATCTATCTTCATTGCAATATTTGCAATACATTTAACATACTTGTTCTACGCAAATCCACCCTCAGTATGACTCTGTTTTGCTCCAAGGCACGAATAAGTGTCGCTTCCGCCTCCCCAGAAAAATCGTTGGCAGCCATGTCCACCCTTGTTAATCCGCGATTGAGGCTAAGGAGACCCGCCATCTAAAAAGGTTTTATGTCACAAAGGACAAGTTTTATCTCTTTGTCACACATTTATAAGTATGGAACTTTGAGAGGTAAAATATTTAGTACGACATTTATCAGCAGATTGACACTTTCGCCTTATGGCTCCTCTACACGATGGGCCAACGCCGGCCACTCCAAGGGACGCAGCCATGCGGTAGAATGAGATAGCAATATCACTTGCTCCCTCTAACGCATAATTGCGTCCCTTGGAGTGGCCGGCGTTGGCCCATCGTGTAGTGGAGCCATTAAGCAGGTAAATTTACAGCACGCAAATTTATATACTCGTGAGTACAATAGAGATAGAAAATACTTATTTTATAATAACAAATATACCGATACCTTTTCAGCAGATACTTCGTAAAAACCGCAAGAATTCACTATTAGTGTTTGAGGTTTCACTTTGCACCGCACAAATGCTGCTGCGAACATTGTTGCGCACTCTATGGACATAGGGTTCAAACTGAAATCTAAAAGAACGGTCCTTATTACGTTAATGATGCCTAGTGAGAAATAATTTAATGAATTCTATTAATAAGAATAATAAGTTACCCAATAGTTCGATAGGCGCAGCAGGATTCATCTGCAGAGCATAAGCAATGCCTTGCACTGATTTGAACCGATTATTGGCTACTCGCACTCGCTTCACATTAGTGTGAATAGAAATGAAACCCCCCAATGCATTCATCCCGTAATCGCCAATCTTGCAATGATTAAAATCTAATTCTTCTATAGTCTCCATTTCAACGAGATGTTGCAAGATTATCTTAACTTTCAAGCAATCTAAGTTGCTACGATTGATACGAAAAATTTTCAAGTGTCGCAAGTCTTTCAACCCCCTACATAAGGATTCACAATCAGCTGGGCTGAATTCAAAATATCTCGTCAAGTACCCATCTTGGACATTGTTTATTCCAAAAACGAGGGATATTTCTTCTAGATTGTAAAGCCTAGCCAACACTGGTTCGAGTGGAATGTGGTCATATACCTTTTCTACGCTAAATGGACACGTATCTTCAACGACAGATTCTTTTGGAATCGGAGGTTCCGGCTGATGCACTATTTGAAGTTGGTTTAAACCCAAAAAGTATATGTAAGGGCTTACCTGTGAAATAAAAAATACAGTGGACAAATAAATAATTTGGTTAGTAATACGCATATTATAGAAGCATATATTTGAAATGAGTTTACTAGAGTTGCAAGTTCCGTGGCTTCATCTTCTAAAAATAAATCGGGGTTTGCATTTTCAAGGTAATCCTGGAGACACGCAGATAAAAACTTTCCTTTCCAAAATGTCACTCCTAATTCTATTCGCGACGGAAATTTAAAATAAAAAGACCTTTTCCAATATTGTTCATCCTGAAAATATCAAAGGAAATTACGTACATTTTATAGTTTCCTTAAATAAAACATAAGGTACCTATGTTAGAAATCGCACCCTAATAAGAGGTACACTGCATCGGAGAGGAATATTTGCAGGAAACAAATCCATAAGCATGTTGACATCTTTCTGGAGAACTTTGTCTAGCGGGTTTATTCTGTGGAATATCCTGGAAAGATGGAGTGCAGCAAAATACGTCAAAGGAGGAGGAGTCACGCCGTCGTCCCATTCAAAGTCTTCGGCTATTACTTTGCGAGTAGCCTCGCCTGGGGAATTGTTCATGGTTTTGGACGTCCTATACGCCTCTCGGGTGTTTGTCGATATTACGTAAGGTATCTTCATGATTACGACTTTTATATTTCACCTAAGGTGTTAAATGTGCGGTTAGTGTATGTAAATCGTGATCAAAATATTAAATTTTCAATTTTATATTATATGACATTTGTGTTGACGTTGACAGTAAAATTTGTTTTACCTTAGGTCTAATACCAGAGGTAGAAAGACTTGAAAATGGCTTAAAGTTCCATAAGGGCCTATTTACACATTGATTAGTGTCAAGCGTGACGTGACGACATTATACAGGGTGTTTCCTGTAACAGGAGCAATAAATTAAACTGTAGGCTGTACTCCTCAAACTGACCAACATTTGTTCAGCAACTTTTGAAAATAACTCATGTTTTGATTTTTATTACACTTTAAAGTTTATTCTAAGACGCAATGTATTGTAAATTTTGTTATGTTTAAATCGTGACAAGCAACGTCAAACACACTGATGTCAGCGTACATTGAGGGCAATATTTATTTTATATGAAAAAGAGGAAGTCTAAAGGATTCATAATTTTTAAAAGTTGCTGAACAAATGTTGGTCAGTTTGAGGAGTACAGCCTTTAGTTTAATTTATTGTTCCTGCTACAGGAAGCACCCTGTATATTACCACGCTAACTAACAAAATGAACAGAATATTATGCGTATAAACTTAAATGCCTAGTGTTTTAATTACCTAAATGTCACGCCACGCTAAAGAACAAAACAAGTGCATCGCGAGAAAAAGGCGTTCAAGCTTTTAAAAATACTCAAAGGGTTGTCTTTGTCTTTGACGTCTTAAGCGAGTTTTTTCTTGTACAAGGTAAGTACATACTATATGCTCTTAATTATGTAATCTTGATTTTACGTCATTTAATACCTGTTAAGTAAGGTGTAAGTATTCGGGTAATTTCTAAAATTGTGTAATCCCGAAAATCATTTAATAATCACTCATATGAGTCTCTTAGAGCATACATATTCCGTTGTAAAGAGTCCCCTCTGGCCTTTTGGAAATGGGAATTATCCGCCATTTTTTGTGTTTTTTCCTTTCAGAATTACCTAAAAATATCTTACCTTTTTATTTATTTTTATATTAGAAATCACCTGCAAAACTGCATGCGGGTAGATGTTTTCATTCGATCTAATTAATGTGTATAAATAAAAATATCATAGTTAGGTACTTACCGTTGTGACTTATGTGTCACTTCATACCTACTTCGTTTTTATATAATTTAAACGTAATTTACTTACACATGGCAATGCCGTTATCTTTTCTTTGTAATGGTCGAGCAAGGCGCAAAGTCCACCATTATTATTACAGAAGTATAACAAACTTATCTTTGCTGACGGCAAAACGACTGTTTGACCAAAATGCTCCTGCGTTCTGGTGCTCGTGAAGATACTAGTGCCGTCTTAAACGGTAATTTTGAATTGTTATAAAGTGTACATATGGCTTCGGTCGTTTCCGTGCCCGTTCGGGTATGTTCGGATCAAAACAACGCTATCAAGATTGTATGGGCCGGCTGGTCGGTGCGGTGGTTTGGTTTGCGGGACGGGAGTGACTTAGTTACTACTTTATTGTCATTACTACAAGTTGTATAATACCGGCGCTTGCGCGAGAGAGTTAACTTGTTTTACTTAAACCATTTTATTTGAATAGAAAAATATTGTTTTCAAGACTCAGGATATAATGGATTCTACAAATAATAAAAACAAACCTAAGATTGGTACCGAACAGGCGCCAGCTGCGAGCTACAATCCATGGAATTTACTTTTTAGGCCAAGAAATCGTACAGAGAGTGAGACCAGTACTACTAGCAACCCGCAGAATTACCAACCAGGTTAGTATTAATATTAACTTTTCATTGCTGCAAAATTAATGTTCTAAATGTACAAATCTAGATTTTTTATTCAAGGTTCTATTTGTAGATTAACAGTTGTGCAGCAACTATCTACATATTTCACAGTGAAATAGTATAGTTCGTTTTTTTTTAGCATTAGAAAGAACTCCACAGAAGCAAGCGTGCAGTTTTTATCAGGCTCTTTAATTGTTAATAATTATTGAATTATCTAATGTAGCATGGTCAATACATATATATAATTTATTTCAAATTATTACCGCTAAAAGTGCCGGATTTGGAACCACAAGCTTACTTCTGCGAAGTTCTTTCTAATGCTAAAAACACAAACTATAGTGTGTTAACAAGTCGGTGGGTTGCCTATCAGTTAGCACCAATTTGGTAATTGGTGCTCATAAGCGTTGGTTACGAAATATTTATTATTACGTTTCCTATTTCAAAGCCATAACGCCCATAACCAGATAACATAGGTAACAATAATAGCAGCTTTTATCAAATGTAAAATATAAGCAAAACATGTCAATTTAGGTGGCATGGTTTAAGCTGTTCGCCTTGAGGCCCTTGAGGTTAACCAGCCGATTAAGGTATGACGAGCAGTTAAAAGAGAATGTAAAAAAACCTGTTCGTCGTCTAGCCCAGGCGTTTCCGAAAAACACAAAGACTTCATGACTGGTTTAAGTGCCTTAATGAGTCCCAGGTTTCTTGGAGAACCTTGGATTAACATTGAACTTAATTAAGTTGTACCGAATGTATTAAATATTTTATAAAACGGGTCACTCTGAGTCTAAGATTGCTCGAAATACTAAAATGTGGTGTGCTATGTTGTTATTAAAATTATACTGACTGCTAGGTGTAGGTATTAACTAAAGACGCAGTCAAGACATTCCTTTACTTAATACGCTTCCTACGTAAGTAAGTGTAAACTTACTTATTTATACTTTGTTTATCAGTTTATCTCTTTAGCCAGTGACAGTGCTGTATTAATAATTTAAATTGTTGGTAGGTGTTTATTACAGACGTTTAGAACTCAATTTTACTTGAAATTTAAGGTTAATGGTAACAAATACGGACATTAATACAATAATTATTAAAATTAATAGAAAGCCAACATGCATTTATCGTATAATCGTATACAGAGGTAGGTAACAATATGATTTTCATGTGGTCTATAAACTTGTATAAAACGGGGTGAGTAGGTTTCGCGGGAAGAGGTGGGTTATGAATGGGGAGAGAAGGTTTGAGAAGGGGGTGAGAAGGGATTTTAAGGCTACTGCTACAAAAATAATGTATTCCAATTTAAAATGGAGCTATAGTACTTAATACGCATAATAAAAAATAAATCGATCCAACAATCTTCCAAAATCACCTTTGTATGAAAACCCCTCTCACCCCAAATACGAGGCACTACGGGGTGAGGTGGGTTTTCCTCTTTATCGTCAAAGTTATGAAATGGAACTACCCAAAATAAAATAAAAACGTCCGGAACACTTATTATATACACCATTCAGTTTTCATATGTAAAAATAAAATGTTAACGAGGTTTGAATTTCAGTTTTGACCCTGCTCACCCCATTTTACGGTACGGAATAATTGTATTTTATTTAAAATAACGTAATCTGTGATTTTTATGCAAAAAATAATTATCATTTTTAAAAAGTTAAGCAGCCAAAAAATTAATTAACAGCGGTCAGAATATAGCTACCTAATAATGTTAATTTAAAATCGTTGGCTATATTCTTCTTCTTTTTCGTGTAAAGGGATCAAACTTCTTAAAACTAAATGTTGGCTATAGTTACTCGATATGAAATCATAATAGGAAAAATTATACTTACCAAAAGGCATCTCCCTACTGTCAAAGAAACTAAAACATATCGTTACTTTTTTATATCTGGGGACACGGCCGTGCCCCCGCCAAGACGAGACAAAGGGCAAAAGGCAGTGCATATCTTTTCTCGGCACGTTTCGTCGTATTTTCGAACCCTCGTAGTTTCGGCTTGGATAATGCTTAGAGAGCTGAAATTTTTAGTAAGTATACCATGTAGTTTTAAATTATCTATCAAGACATTTCTTACACAATCATGTGTTTTAATGATGTGTGCTAATGTTCAACTGTTGTCACTACTACAAAACCAATTGGCTAATTAGGTAGATATTGGCGACGCGGCCACATACGAGTATACTGGGTCAACCAAATCTTGTCAGTAAATAGGAACAAAAAAAACTATACTCATCCTTTTCTTTTGGGTGCTAGTACTAGTGTAAGACAAAGATAGTATGATTCTCTCTGTCTATGTTTGAAATCAAACAGACCTTTGACACACTTTATTTCCATTTTATTTGACATCTGCCGGACTAGCCAAGGTGACAATCGCTATCGCTTCGACAACGAAACGCTTTGTGTCTCTCTATCACTCTTCCATATTAGTGCGACAGTGACACTGCCGTATTCGAACTTCAAGATATTCACAAGAGACGACACGTACTAGATTCATTCTAGATACGTTATAGTTTAGATTTCAACTAGTTCTCTTTTGCAGCGCAATTCGGGCAACCAATGTCACTTTTACGATGGATTGTGTTAGATATCTATTAGATGTGAATTAAATCTCTAAGTAATGTCTTGTGGAAATCGTTCAAGAGTATCTCCAGAATCGCAGAAATGTCAAATTTGACAGGTTAGATCTTAAACATATCTCCAGAATCGTGGAAATGTCAAATTTGACATAATTAATAATTTATAATTTGATTTGATCTTAAACATATCGTTATCGTATCTTGGCGATGTCTAAAAGATATCTAATAGATGTCTATTACAAAATCCGAATTGGGCCCACAGTTTCGTTTCGATCGCTACGGAGCGTAAGCGATCGGCACGTCGCGGCCTGTTAACTATCAATTAACTAATGTCGCCCTTAGCACCCGGCGAGCGTCAGTCGCGTAGGTACCCAGCCAACAGAAAAGCAATAAATGAAATACCAATTTATGTCAACTGCATGCACTTCACTGAATGGACTAGAATAGTGTGATTTCAAATGAATTTATTGATATTTTACCATTAGTAACAGTTCAACGAATAGGTAGATACCGTTGCTAGGCCAAGTTATAAATCAGTACCTACCTATACCAACTGTTATTTATTTTTCAAAGCAAATAAATAATGGCAATTTATTATTGTTCACATTCTGTTATATAAATTCAGAATGAGACACGGAAAAAATACCCTGGAATAAGTTTATCGTCTAATAGCGTTATTCATAAACGGCTGCTAACTTAATCAGTAGATGATCGTCGTTTGTCCCTATCTGTCGTTATGCCATAGAGAGGGACAAATTAAGATCATCAACTGATTAACTTAGCAGACGTTTATGAATAAGGGGGTGAGTAGATACATAACAACAATTAGAATCTTACTACCTACGTTACTACGTTTGAACATAAGAGAGCTTCTACTTCCAGACTTCCACATATGAAACATTGACTGAAACATTATTTTAAAAGCCGAAACATGTTTATAATCTTTCTCTGTATTCGCAAAATCTCAGCTTTTGGAACAATTTAGTAAGTCTATCCTTTAGATTAACAACATTAAGAAAACGCGCAGTTGTTAATTTACCCATGATATTTATCATAATCTGTCTGTTAATGTAAACACCGATACGCTCAAGGCAAGAGGCCAAGTTTTTGGGTCTCTTCGTGATTACCGAGGGGGCAAAACTTATCTATAATTACTTGGAACCTTAGATTAATTTAAACATAATATACACAATCGTGACAGATATGCAGTAATGACATAAAATTTACTTATTAACGTGTTATTTTTAATTCCTTAGATTTTTTTAGGTAAAAATGGAAAGGTACTTAAAGGATTTTTGATTTGTTGTTTCTCTAGAATGGTAAAATATGAAACGTGCTAAGTTTATACAATGTAGCATAGTACTTTAAGTAAATTATATACTCCTTAGCAACACATAGGTACTAAAAACATAATTAATAATTGAAAAAGAATATGATAATAAGAAAACAAAAACGTAATAAGTACATATTTAATTGTGTAACTGTACGGATTTCTTACGGATTTCTTAGTGGATCAGAAATGAAAACTAGTTATCATCTGCCTTTTAATTTTATGGTTGTATTAATCTACTGTTCACAGGTACCCAATTTGGAGGCTTGCAGAGGCAGACAAGCAAGTCAAACGAGGAATATGGATGATGTAAGTTTAAGTTTTATCCTTTTAACTATATAAGAAAATTAATTCCTTTCTGATGAAGCTAAGAGTACCTATGAAGATATTATGCGGTCCTAAAAAACAATGATTTTAAATGATCACGCGATTACAATTCATTTTTAATCGGTTTGATCATATTCATAACAACTTGATGACCAAACCTGCTATACCTCTATCTATGCAATGTCTCTGCAAACGCTTGCAAAGTTACAGAACTTTTGCAAATCTTTGCAACTGCGTCGTTAACTATAGATCGCCTAAAAATACGACTATCAAACCCCATAAGTGGCACAAGGAGTGAAGTTAAAGCGGGCGATTGAGCAACTTGGGTATATTAGCAATAATGGTAGATCAGAAGGTCGACCAGTCGCCACGCAGTTGCAGTAGTTGCTATTATTTTCATCTCCGTTGCAAGCGAGCTTAGAAGGATGAGTGAGAGGGACGGTTGCGAGCAGACAGTTGGCTAAGGTGTTGAAACCTTGGTTGCACCGCGACGCCGGCGCCGCTGCGCGAGCGCACAGTATGTTTGAACCACACCGCGATAAACAACAGCGCGTACAACTGAAAGTGACAGTGAAAATACACGTGACGTTATGTAAACAGTTTTAAATCCTAATTTCCTGAAGGAAAACAAGGAGCAGTGAATGGCTTCGGTCAGTAGTTCAGTGTTTAAAAAGTGTTCCTAAATTGTTTCCATTTAAATATACATGTACATAAATGTAAACGTCACTACTAGGATATTCACAAGATTGTATCAAAGCTACGCATTGACCCAACTAATTAGATAAGATAAAAAAGATAAGATAAAATTTATTTCATTGAAAAATATTCATGATATACCTATTATATATATAAAAAAAAAACAACGAGTTGCACTCCGGGAGTGCCGACAGAAGTAAAAACTCAATGACTAGTCCAAAATGTCTGCAGCACTATCTATAATTGACCCATCCTCCTTTCTATTGAAAAACTTTAGTTCAGAAATTGCTGCATGGTCAGTGAGCTTGTTTAAAATTCGAAATTCGAATTTGTAGCGTTAATTGTTTAAAATTCGAATATAAATTGTAAAGTTACCTTGCAGACCTCGTATCTAAATATATTTGGTCATGATATTTTAAGTTTTATTCACCAGTACTAGAGTTCACTTTTATTAGCGATTGCATCAAGATGTAGCTTTATTGAATTGTATTTGAGTGATATAAAGTTAGAATGTAACTGTGAGATCCTCGTATTTCAGCCCGTACAAGATTAGAACCTTTTTCATGTAATGACATTGAGTTTTTCTTTATTGATTTAAATGCCATCTAAATGAGTGGCCATCTAAACCTTACGGTCACGTGTTCGCCTTACGCTGTCTGGAGTTTATCATTTTTTCCCCACCTCAAAAAGTGCCCAGCGCCGCTAAAAACAGGCATGCATTAAATCATTCCCATTTCCCTGCCTAAACCTTAACACGCCCCAAGTTTGTTGCGTCTAAAATATCTGTTAGTACATTAGATATAATATGTTCAAAGAAGAACTGTTTGTTATTTTATTTCTGGACAAATTATGCAAACAAAAGTCTCAAAGGTCACTGCACGTCACATTCAATGCCATGAAAACCAGTTCATAAGTTATGGATCCTTCGTGGTTTCATAATAATCTGCATTCTGCGTGGAAGTTTCGAAATGAAAAGACGTTCAAATAATCTTTAACTTGTTAAGCCGTTATGAGTCATATGCCTACCGATAGTGTGTTTCGTTCTGTTAAACTAAACTAATGGAATCTAAAAGAAAACCCAAGGACCTATACGTGTTAACTTTAATAATACCTAGGTAAGTTTATCCATAAAGCATGTGTACCTATTCAACGTTACTTTTGAAGTGGTAAATAATTAAGTGCTGGATATTTCTAGAATTTAATAAATATAAATGCAATGAAAAGACTGACGCAAGCCAGTCAAATTGCACATAGATATTAGCATTTTACATCAATTATAAGTAAGCTATTAATAACTTTAGTAGCGTATCTGAAAATAAAATAAAAAACAAGTTAGTTATTATTTGGGATTCCTATATCTTAGTTTTTTGTTCCAAAAGTTTTCATAAATGTGATATTCTGGTGTTTCTGGGTAAAGACAGAAAAAATAACGCAAATTGCTCTGAGTCGTAGCTAATACCTACGGGTTAAAACTACCACGGTTACACCATATAACGCCATACTCGAGTCTAGCCGCTTCGTGACATTGAGATGACGAAACACATGCAACAATTTGATGACAGTGAATTAGTTCGCGTTCATAATTCTTGAAAATATTTTTTACTTGCTTTTGCCCGCTACTTCGCCTGCGTGGAATTAGTATTTTAGGTAGATATTTATTTTATTCAATTTGCTTTTTGTTGATTCCGCGTACTAACTTCTAACCCCCATTTTCACCCCCCTTAAAGGGTGATTTCTGGAATAAAACTACCCTCTGTCCTTCCCCGGGACTCAACCTATCTCCGTGCTACACCGCGCGGGCGGGACAGTTCCTATCGACACATTTTGTTATGCAGTTGCTGTTGATTCCTCATTCAAAATTCCATCCCCTTAAAAAAAAAAATATCTTTAATTCAGAATATTAAAATTCCATACAATATTGTTAATACCATAATACATTACAGCTACATGTTAGTAAGTACAATAAAATTAATCATTATTATTAAGGGATGATTTCTGAGATAAAACCTATGCTATGTCCATCCTCGGGACTCAAACAATCTCTATACCAAATTTCATCTGAATCGGTTCAGCGGTTTAAGTGTGAAGAGGTAACAAACAGACAGACTTCCTTTTATAATATTAAGTATGGATATCATGTTCGTTGCAAACTTACCTATGCCTACGCCTGATGGTAAGCGGTTACCTTACCCTATAGACGCTTACGTCTCATATGTGTGTTACGGACCTTTGAAAATCTGTAGGTAGGTAGGTACCTACACTACTTTTTTGAAAAGCTCCATATACATTTAATAGTGACAGCATAAGGTATTTCAAGTAGGTATCAACGTAGGCCTATATGGTGAATGTCACTGTCAGTGATTTGGGTGTAAACACTTTAGAGGTCAATATTTAAAGGTCAGGTATTGAGGTCTCGTGTGCACGTATGCCGTAACTCATTGGTTACCTCGCTTACCGTGAGATAAATTTAAGCTTAGTTAAGTATATCATATAATAAATATTACGTGGAAACTTAACCAAGCCAAAATTATAATTATGCTAAAATTCCGCCCACTATGGTTATATTCGTATTACCCTTTTGTCGTTTTACTAGACAATATCTGGGAAACCGAGCTTTGCTCGGAAAACATATAAAAACTCAAAAATGCGCGTTTTCCCAGAGATAAGACCTAGCTAGATCAATTTTTCGCCCCCGAAAACCCCCAAATAGCAAATTTCATCGAAATCGTTAGAGCCGTTTTTAGGGTTCCGTACCCAAAGGGTAAAAACGGGACCCTATTACTAAGACTCCGCTGTCCGTCCGTCCGTCCGTCCGTCCGTCCGTCTGTCACCAGGCTGTATCTCACGAACCGTGATAGCTAGACAGTTGAAATTTTCACAGATGATGCCGCTATAACAACAAATACTAAAAACAGAATAACATAAAGATTTAAGTGGGGCTCCCATACAACAAACGTGATTTTTGACCGAAGTTAAGCAACGTCGGGCGGGGTCAGTACTTGGATGGGTGACCGTTTTTTTGCTTGTTTTGCTCTATTTTTTGTTGATGGTGCGGAACCCTCCGTGCGCGAGTCCGACTCGCACTTGGCCGGTTTTTTTTTAATAATCTATACAACAATTGCTCGTTTACAATAAATATACAAGAATTGCTCGTTTAAAGGTATAAGCATGAGGTAAAGTATAAGATAATAATGCAGTGGGAGGACACGAAGAGTTTCAAAAATAGAACAGGGGCCTTATTCGACATGCCAATTTTGACGTCGCATGTTGAAGTTCATTTGAATCTGAACTATCGTGGGTTGTCGAATAGGTAAAGATCATTATCTGTCAGTGAATCTCATGTAAACAAATCATTTCATCGCTAGACTTGATTGTCTATTGGTATGGCCGCCATGTTTGGATTTATGACATTTAAAAGGGGATTCTATGGCACAGAGTAAACTGCATTTCTATTTTCTATAGTTTTTTGATTCCTCTACTCGACGCAAGATGGAGTTAACAGTCAAATTTTGATCTTGGCGTTATAAAAATAAACCGCAAGAACATGACATGCAGTTGCGTTGGTGTAGATCTATCATGAAAACGAATATATGACAATTGTCCAGAATTAAAAAAACTTGACAATAAACATACAGCAATACATATACCACTAAATGTCAAAAAGAAAACAGATTTATTATAATTACTAGGTAACAAATTATATATAAAGTTTAAATTTTAAACCAATCGTCGTGGTTCTTAGCAATGAACTTCTTGTAACTTGTGTGAAAAATATCATTTGATATTACACCAATTACTTTATGGTGAAGTAAAATATCATGAGTCATAAGCTATATTTTTGTCCTCTGGGTTAGATGGCAGTGAAATAGGGAGAGATAGTGAAGAATGCGGCAAAATAAGCATTTATTGTGTTGTTAGTAGTTAGTAGACTAGTTTTTTTTTCTAAAAATGAAAATTGACGCAACAGCATGCTCATAGCCCCCTATGAGCCAGTCTATTAGGTGCAGGCTTAAGGGCTAATCCCGGGGGAAGCGGAGCGTCAGCGACTAGCTGGTGCATCTGCTTATTAACCTCTTCTCACTTTTACCTCAGGTCCTTTGATTAATAAATTAAGGTAAAATTCGTAAGAACTAGTGCCTGTGTCATATTCTAAATTGGACGCTATGCCTAATTAGTTGTTATAAATTAAATAAAATAATTATTTATTTAATTACATTTATAACAACGCAACGTGGGGTTATTCATGATGAATTTTAATGGCTTATATAAGACAGCGGTCGTATATTGCCTTAGAAATTTGGATTTTGTCAGTTTGAATGAACAGCAAACTGGAGACATTGAGATTAATTTTAAACTTATTATTTTAGGTGTTCGTAAGAAATAAGGTATTGACAGACATTGACGGAAAATCGCGAAAACCCGGCCAGGTGCGTCGGACCACGCAAAACGGAGGAGGATTCCAAACTTACTTCTTCTACCATGTATCCATATGCCAAAATAGCAACAAAAAAGCCGAACAAAAATACCGTTTCTTCGCAGCACTAGATTTCAGTCCTTTTTTTAGAAAAGTAATATGTTTAGGTACATAATATATATATGTAAGTAATTTTGTTATGTGAAACTTATATGTTGTGTTACGAGACTTACGAGTAGGTAACTTTAAACTTTAACAGCCTAACAGATCCCAATAAGGCCTAGTTTACCCTCTGGGTTGGAAGGTCAGATGGCAGTTGCTTTCGGAAAAACTAGTGCCTACGTCAATCCTTGGGATTAATTGTCAAGAGAACAATAGGTTCTCATGATCCGTGGCAAAATCGAGATAACGCGAGGAAGAATAACTTTGTCACAAGAATATTTGGCCAAATATAAATCCTTATTTTAATACTCTCGTGTATTTGACCTACCTACTCGTATTGAGTCGTATTTTGCCACCTAGTAGCCTCGAATTGGTTGTTATATGTGGCTTTCCATAAATTAAGGGTCCTTATGCTTCAATAAGGACGTTTTCATGGGGTCCCGTTGTTTCCCATAAAGTTTTAAGTCATAATGTATTGTTTGTCATATTATCATTACTCATAAAACTGAAACCGTTAACATTTCAAGATTTTAGTTAGGTTATCCTATAGATAGGTTAGGTTAGGTTAGATTTGTTTTATGGCAATCCTGAAAAGTGACGCGTTTCTGAACTAAATGAATTATGACTAACGAAAATTCGAGCAAACAATACATTATGGCTTAAAACTATTTGGGAAACAATAGAGACCCCGTTTTCATCTGAAGTTGCAATAGAAATTGAAAAAGCCACATTTTTTCAAGCTTTTACTTAGTTTTATCTGTCCCGTTGGTTGTCTGTCTGTTCCAATGTGGTTCCAATCAAATCATGCAAATTAAATCCCAACAAAAACATAAATGTGAAATGAGAGCCAAGTTCAATATTGAGAATACGTGTCGTTGTTGACTCGCCGACAAAAGAATTGAGATCTATATGGGTGCCAAGTTCTGTGCTGTGTAGAAAATCCTGAAATTATAAAGGATTTGTCTTGGCTAGTTTTTAACAACAAACCAAGTTTTTGAAAAACTAACAGAAAAATATATATTACCTATATGCCTATACGTAAAAACTAGCCAAGACAAATCCTTTATAATTTCAGGATTTTCTACACAGCACAGAACTTGGCACCCATATAGATCTCAATTCTTTTGTCGGCGAGTCAACAACGACACATATTCTCAATATTGAACTTGGCTCTCATTTCACATTTATGTTTTTGTTGGGATATCATTACTTTTTGTACAGAAATTACTATAGTATTCATCATGAAAGCAGTTTGCCTAAGCTGAAAAGGAGACCCTCGCTAACGCGCGGTTAATTGTCAAAAAGTGTATACGCCTTATAGTCTACTTTCATTCCAAATATCAAGTTTCTAAGTAATCTAGAAGTGGGTTAGGTTTTTGGTCTATAAGTATGTTTTTTTCCATCGATATATCAATAATTTCCAGTTTTCAGATTTTTCCCTCTATATGCACCTAATATTCTACCTTGATGCCAAATATCAAGTTTCTAAGTTATCTAGAAGTGGGTTAGGTTTTTGGTCTATAAGTATTAATTATTTTTTTTCCATCGAAATATCAATAATTTCCAGTTTTCACATTTTTCCTTCTATATGCACCTAATAGTCTACCTTGCCAAATATCAAGTTTCTAAGTAATCTAGAAGTGGGTTAGGTTTTTGGTCTATAAGTATTAATTATTTTTTTCCATCAAAATATCAATCATTTCCAATTTTCACATTTTTCCTTCTATATACACCTAATAGTCTACCTTGATGCCAAATTTCAAGTTTCTAGGTCACCTGGAAGTGGGTTAGGTTTTTGATCTATATGTCAGTCAGTCACAAAAATGCCGGTTTTTAAACGTTAATTTATCAATAACTGTTTGAGCTATGTTTATGAAATAGTGTATTTTGAACAAGCTAAGGGACTTGAATACATGTGCCAAATTTCATGTGTGTAGGTTAAGTAGGTTTCAAGTTGTGAAGGGGTCAAAAGTAGCTCGAAATGGTTCGTGTAATATTACACACGGTTGCTGCGTCGCCAGTTCCTTTTTCTTTGAACTTGGCTGGACACGCTACCGCGTGTCTAGATTTGACCCACTTCTCGGGTGTTCAATGAAGCTGAAAATTTACATAAGTACATAATATGTAATATGGGTGACAATACAATATTTTTATGGTTACCATCGAGTTGATCTGATGGTGATGATACAGACAGTGGTCTTTTAAGTCTTTTTAACTTTGTGATAAAACAACGCAACTTAATTATATTTGAAAATATTTAAAGAAAAATACAGTCAGAAATTAGAAATATTGTTATCTAACCTCTCTATCACTCTTGCATATTCGAGCGATAAAGAGGCAAATAGCTGAGTTTCGATTTTCGCACTTCCCGATAGGCCCCTTTGTAAACAAACCGCCTTGATGTGTCTATGTCAAATTATTAATTGTCTGTGAAAACTTGTTAAAAAAAGTTTAAAGCAAAGGCGTAGGCAAAGAGTAGTATAATATGTATATAGCTGGTCAACCAAATCTTGTCAGTAAAAAAAGGCACGAAATTCAAATCTTCCATGGGACGATATCCCTTCGCGCCTACATTTTTCAAAATTGCCGACTTTTTCTACTGTCAAGATCTGGTTGACCAAGTATACCTATATAGCGCTGGCGGTACACCGAGAAATTCAGTAAAATGCTGCAAATGATGTTAAAGGTATGAAAATCGGTACGATTGATCTTTAGAACATTTGAAACAATTTGACCCGAAGCACCAACAAATAAAAAAAAACGAGAGGAGTTATGCCGTCATCTTTTTTTGTAAGGAATAAAAAAATATTGTTTAAAAACCTATCGTGTTTGGTATTAAACGAAAGGGCTTTCTGAGCCGATTCCAAACATATATCACATCATTACATTTCAGTATTTTTTTTAAATTATAATATAAATAATTTTCAAAACATACCAATTAAGTTTGGGATTCTCCAGATACAATACGGTAAAATTTTTTTTGTAAAATATACCTCTAATCTTATACCTAATATCCTCATATCTAACCCTAATAAAGCAATTTTGAAATTATATACATTTAGGTTTTTTTTATTTTTCAATTTTATATAGTGTGATCTATGAATCTCTCAATTAAATATTTAAAAAGAAAGCATAAAATTAATATATAACGGTTTTTTTTCAGAAAGTCGCTTATATCTGGGAATCTATAAGTCGTAGTAAAAATTGTCTATGTAATAATTAAGAAAGAATTAACCGAAAAAACTCACCTTTAACGTCCCCCCTTTCCCGAGTTCTCCACCCCCCACTCATCTGAACTTTTTCTTACTTAAAGCTTAGATATTACCAAAGGAACATGTAATAGTATTTTATGCAACTGTTGTTTAAGAGAGGTCAAAAAAGGCGAGTGGCGTGAGTAACAATAACAACAAACAACAACCGAAAATTGTTAATAAAGACGCCACTAGTATTTTTTGACTCGGTTAAACAACGTTGCATACAATACTTTTTCTACGACCAAGCACTTACTTTGAAATGCAATGAAATAATAATAAAAATGGATGATGATGATTGTTTCATGTCCTAATGTGATAGGTTGTTCAGTGCGTGGGTTTCTTAAGGGGAACGAAAATTTCATTATTTTTGCGCTACGACGCACGGTTTAGGAGATACAGCCCTATAAATATTTTTCTTCCTCTTTTTCTTTTTTTCTTTTTTTTTCTTTTTTTGTGTTTTTTAAATCTTACTTAGGGGTTTCTTAAAGGGGAACGAAAATTTGATTATTTTTGCGCTACGACGCACGGTTTAGGAGATACAGCATTATAAAGTTTTTTTTGTTTTTTTTAATCTCTTTTTTGTGTTTTTTTTTTTAAATATTAATTAGGGTTTCTTACAGAGGAATGAAAATTTTAATATTTTTGCGCTACGACGCACGGTTTAGGAGATAAAACCCTATAAAAAAAATTCTTTATTTTTTTTTTGTTTTTCATGTTTTCTAAATATTACTTAGGGGTTTCAAAGGGGAACGAAAATTTGATTATTTTTGTGCTACGACGCACGGTTTAGGAGATACAGCCCTATAAAGATGAAAATAATCGTACCATTAACCAAAACATGTCTATGGTTTACTCATCTGTCAGAAATGACAATTAAAATTAGGTTGGAAACAATGTATTCCATACAATATTTTTTAAATGGTGATTACACGAAGTATCGTAAAAGTGCCAAAAAGATACTGCGTGTATGCACAAATATTTTTTTGGGGAATAGACTAAAGACTTGTGTTGATAACTATAAGTTAGGGGTTTAAAGGTGTGTGCACGACCCTTTAAATGACAAATAAAAGTACGGGAGTAGAAAAAGCAAGTTTCAATACTCTTATTTTACCCGAATGACATTATTACTCGTATTGAGTAATTCGGCAGGGCTATTATTACACTTTGTAAAATTGAAAAATTAAAAAAAAAACCTAAATGTAAATAATTTCAAAATTGCTTTATTAGGGTTAGATATGAGGATATTAGGGATAATTTGAGGTATATTTTACAAAAAAAAAATTATGGTATTGTATCTGGAGAAGCCCAAACTTGGTATGTTTTGAAAACTATTTTTATTATAATTTAAACAAAATGACTGAAATGTAACTATGTGATATATTTTTAGCATTGGCTCAGAAAGCCCTTTCGTTTAATACCATACACGATAGGTTTCTAAACATTTTTTTTTATTTCATACAAAAAAACATGACGTCATAACTCCTCTCGTTTTTTTTTATTTGTTGGCGCTTCGGGTCAAATTGTTTCAAATGTCCTAAAGATCAATCGTACCGATTTTCAGACCTTTAACATCATTTGCAGCATTTTACTGATTTTCGCGGTGTACATATATATATATATAATACTACTCTTTGCTGCCCACTTCTAGCGCTGACGGTACACCGCGAAATAATATATATATATATATATATATATATATATATATATATATATATATCCCGGCCGATTTCGACCACGGCGACTGTTTCAACTCCGCTGCTGAAGACAGGACAGTCGGCAGTCAACGTTTGTTCCTAATAAATATAACATTGATGAATCAAGGCGGTTTGTTTAAAGAGGGCCTGCCGCGAAACCAATTTCGTTATCTGCCACCATTAAATTTCGCTCGTATATGCAAGAGTGATAGAGAGGCAGATAACGAAATTTCCCCCACCCCCCTTTGGATGGTTCTTGTTTGAGTTATAATGTCACTGTATTGAGGACTCAACCTTTCCATTTTTAAAGTGTTTTTATATCGACATGACACTGGCTACTGTAGTAAATGCCAAAAAAGAAAAAAAAAACGCTGTCATAGTAACGAAAATAATAAACACGTCAATCGAAATAAACAACGTAATATCCAAGAAAAATTTGCAAAATAGTATATGATAAATATGTAAAACATCATTAATTATCGAATTAAGATTACATACAACTTTGTGTAAAAAAAATTGAGGCAATTATACGGGTTACATTTTGAAAAAGATGATTATCTTGGAAAGAAGAGTAAATATACATAGGTGAACATAATGGTGAACAAAGGTATAGTAAAATAGGTAGGGACATAATTCAGGGTTTGCTTGTCTGGTCCACGCATGCTGTACCTATCACGACCACGGCACGGCCGTCTCCTGCTAACTTTTCGCTATAATAGTAAAATCATAGGTCTAATACCTATGATTTTAATATTATAGCGAACAATATTTCATGTTCATGATCTCGAATTTAAGACTTTAGCTTAGATTTATGGCGTGCGGCCTAGCGCGCGTTGCCTCTATGAGGAGCTGTCAAAGCGCTTTATATCTGTATGCTTTTGATGATGCGGATCAGCATTCTTATCCAGCGGGGCAAGCGGCCAGCCTGCAGAAGGGCACCCTACCGCACTTGGTAGGTCACTACACTCACTACCAGGATTTAGGGCTAATAATTTATTTATAAGTTTTTAATACCTTTAAACGAGCAATTCTTGTATATTTATTTATTTATTTATATGTATAATATATTTCGGGGATCTCGGGAACGGCTCTAAACGGATTTAGATGAAATTTGCTATATGGAGGTTTACGGGGGCGCAAAATCGATCTAGCTAGGTTTTATCTCTGGGAAAACGCGCATTTTTGGGTTATTATATGTTTCCAGAGCAAAACTCGGTCTCCCAGACATTAAGTTTTTAATTTAAGTGTTTTTATCATGTTTCATATTTAAACTTACAGATGTGAATCACCAGCAGAGTTTTTGGAGAGGTGTGGTTTTCTTATTTCCTGTTACCAACCTGAAACACCATACCTACCTAAATATCAGAAAATAATAAAGTGAAGAAAATTAAATAAAGTTGAATGCTTAAAAACTTTAATGTTTTATTAAAATTAAACGAAAAAAAATGTGTAAACTGAAATAGATCAATTTTTTTTATTTGTAGTTGAATAACATATATGTATTTAATCTCCTTTAATTAAAAATCATCTCTGAGTAGATACATATTAAACAATAGGTACTTTTAGGTCTTGGTAGTAATGTTAGGTCTTATGACCTACTGTATTTGACTATATTACTTACCAAGACCGGAGCCTGACCTGTCAGTCGCCAACTATTTAGATGCTCTTTGTAGGTAGCATCAAAATAGTTGGTGACTGACAAAGTTACCAAGTTACTAAGGTAGTAGGTACCTATATAGTAGGTAGCAGTAGCGCAATATTTAGTCAAAATATTTTGACTAATTTAGATTATTTTTATGCCAAAAAAGTAATACAAGCTATTCATGTTCCACTTAGTAATAAAATACGGACTTTTCTGAATATGTGGTTTACGAAATGTGTTAAGGTACAACTTGTGGTTTATTAACGTGGTTTAGAAATAGGCAGCTTGAGTTGAGAGAGGTGATGAGTAAATTGTTTCATTTTTTTTACAATTTTGAGCGTTTATAGGAGAATGTGTGGAGCAAGCATTATTTGACGTGTAGGTGTGGGTTCAACAAAAAGATCGCTTGTCAATAAGGCATTCTTGCTGTCAAAATTCAATTATTAATAGCCTTTATCGACCATCAGCAATGTAGTCCCTTTTTGATTGATGGAAATTGTCACGTAAGTTCCACTACTCGCCGCCGCATCGCCTACAGCGCATTCGTTGGTCTATCGCTCACAAGATGTCATTAATTCATGTAAACTTACGTACTGAAAAAAAAAGTTTTACTCTTTGCTATAAATTACCCTTTCGCACGTCAAAAACTCCAAGATGGTGCCGAAGGTCATAGAGAACCAAGTCTACCTTTGGAATCATTACTTGTCAAAATTTGACATTAGCAATCCACAGTTAGGTGACAACCAAACCAAACCATTATAAACCTTAAAGTAATAATAAAACAAAGTTGTTTTTTGTTAAATTATTGTTTGTACCAAATGAACTTCAGCACTTGATGAACTTCAAATGAACTTCAACAGTTGAATTTCAAATGACGCGAAATTTGACAGTTGCACATGTCGAATAGGGGCCCAGGCCTGGCCCTCGTTTAATATAACTCGAGATGGGCTTGGTCCAGAAATTTTTGTAGGTACCTAAATGGTAGATCAATTTGCAACTTATTTTTATCGTAAAAGAAAATCTATACCTGTGAACTGTTCAAGTCGTTAAACGGTAACACAACGATATGTATTTTAGGAGCAAATTTACTGAAATCGTCAAAAGAATGATCAACATCAAGAACCAACCTTTTCAATACTTTCAATGCTTTGTTAAAGGCAGTGTATTCAGAGTAACAAGTGTAGAGGTAACACAAACATGCTCATTCCAATTTAATACTGAAAGAAGCCACTGAACAGGATAACGACATGGTCCTAATTTAACCCAAATCCTTATAATCTATCGTTAGGGCTCATTTAGACGGCGGCGCGCGGACTCGTATACGATTTTAGTTACATTGCGGACCATTGAGGTTACATCAATTCAGCCGACCGATCAAATGACGCAATTTAATAAAACTCCCATGCGAGTTCTCGTACCGTCTAAATAGGCCCTTAGTTGCCGATTCGCGGATCCAATGAATCCAAGACGAATTTGCTCCGGGCTTGACTCCCGTGCCACATTATGTGATAAGAATGTGATTGATTGAAGAGAGCCATTTGCCAAATGTTTTTTCATACGCAGTATCTTATTCCAAGATTTGGCCACGCTTTTAATGATAGTAAGAAAAAAATACAATACCTATCTTCTTCGTGGTTTATTATTATTGCTATTTGTCACTGACTTAATATAAAAGAAATACTTCTTTATACTATATCAATGCTATTTGTATTTAATGTGATTCCTAACACAATGACTGTATTGTTTAAGGATAAAATAAATGGTGAATGGTGAATGATTATATTATCGACACTATCAAGTTGCGGCTACCAAGGCCCTTGAGTCGTTATACATTTATATATATCCTGACAATAAGAGTCTTATCTTAAGAATACTAGATAAATGTAATTGGCAGGCATAACGTATTTGAGTAATATTTATTTCTGTTCAACGTTTGTTTATATTTTGAAATGTAGATATGTCGCAGTCGGATCGTATAATCCGCCGTATTACATTACGGCTAGCCGTTTTACAAAATAAGGGCGTTTTGAAATGCGGCGGTTCGACGATTAGCCGGATTGAATGCGGCTGAATGAAAATCCGCCGGAATGTATTCAGCGCCATACGTTCTTCAACACGGCTAGCCGTAATGTAATACAGCGAGTCATTAGGCGCCGCTTTGGCAGTTTTTAGTTCCCATTTTTAACACTCGTGGCGCTGCCTGACATAACAACAACAAACTATGAAAAACGCTGGGGTGTCCATCAAATCTGGAGTTCGTCGGACTGTTTCTTTTCAAAAAACATTTCCTTCGCAACTTAACTAGACGGAGCCCCGCTTATTTCTGAGCGGTTTGCCCTTCGGGCATCTGAAGCTACCTAACGAACCTAACCTACCTACCTATTGATTTAGTGAGACGTCCGTGAAAACATTGCACTTTGGGGAAAAAAGCGTAGGTAGATATGTAGGTTAGGTTCGTTAGGTAGCTTCAGATGCCCAAAGGGCAAACCGCCCAGAAATAGGAGCCCCACAAAGCGGGGCTCCGTCTATTTAAGTTGTGAAGGAAATGTTTTGGAAAAGAAACACATGTAGTGCGGTGGGACCGTGGTAAAAATAAATTAGATTGCAAACATTGTCAAACTCCGGTTACGTAGGCGACCGAAAGAACTGGTCACTCTACAATCTAAATAGTAGATACGATGCGGCTAAACGTAGGCCGCCTTATTGAAGAACGTATCGCAATGACAATCCAAAACGCCCCTGTTTTGTAAAACGGCTAGCCGTAATGTAATACGGCGGATTATACGATCTGACTACGACAGATATACATCAATACTAGCTTATCTTAATGTGAAACGCAGAACATACCTATCAGTTATAGATAGCTATGTCACCTACTTACTGACTACTGAAATTAAAGCTAAACCGTTGCTAATTAAATGTTCACTTTATCGGACCTTTAAAGGACAATGAAGGTTAAACAACGCATTTACGGTTTAATTACGTATTTATTAGGGGCCAATAAGTTATCTTATACAGAAGGACTATTATATAGTCTATAATCTATAACTGTAACTTTTAGACGCCTAAATAAAAACGGCCGGGCAGGAGTGGCGCGATAGTATCTCGCCCGCTTGATATAATACCCGTCCCTCTTTATAATTTATACAATTAGTAAAAGACGGGTACATAGACTACTTAGTTTACGTATTTCGCGGGAGAGATACTGTTGCACCACTCCTGTGCTAGGCCTACTGGCCATAGCCTCGTGCCGCCCAATGTACCTACATTAGGATGTACACTCAGTCTCGATGGAATGTTTACCTTAATTAAAAACAAAGTAGGTAGCATTTCATTTGTCTCGTCAAATCTTCGAACAAATGAAATTCAACCTAATTGAAAATAAAACAAGATTCTAACTTCCTTGGCTATAATTTTGTATGGTGGGCGGCACGAGGATAGTATTACGGATAAAAGTATAAATATAGCTATTTCGCATCCTCCTGTTTCTGATGCAAACGTGACAAAAGTGTTACAAAAGTGCAAAACAATGAGCGTATATGTTTGCTGTTTCAGGTGGCGTTCCTAGCCGCACGCATGCCGACAGCTTGGGAAACACTGCGACCGAAGACGCGACACGGATCAATTAGTTGTTACACTAATTTTAATACTATATAATTATGAACTGTTTGGAAACCGGCCGAAATACAGCGTGAAATGATAATGTTGGACCAAGTTGCGTTCGTGCCCACCTGGTTTTTGATGTCGTGGCTGGGCGCTTGCATACTGTTTAGCCCTTTCGCAATATTTTTTGTGGTATGCCTGCCGCAACTGCCGCTGTTAGTCGTGAGGAGGCTCTGTCATGTACCGTTCGAGTATATTTGACACGCAGCCCTGCCGGCACGGCAGCGAGTGAGATGCAAACTGTTCGGGTTATGAGTGATGGATCTACAAGTTATAATTATAGTGGCTAAGTGTGTAAAAAATTGTAAATAGCTATTAAGTATGAATAAACATAATTTTATATCATTATATATTTTTTGATCTACTTTCGGAGCAAAATCCGTGTTATTCCAACAAATTTGTCGTTTTGATCTCCAGGGACCATAATCAATTACTTATTTTATGTGAACATCCCTTATTGTAACCTTTATTTATAGAATCTGTGCGGAAAAAGAGTCGCGGAATTTAAGGGGCCCAATACATTCCACGACTCTTCTCTTTCCGAACAAACTTTTTAGTATTCCGTACCTCAAAAGGAAAAAAAGAAACCCTTATTGGATCACTCGTGTGTCTGTCTGCCCGTCTGTCACAGCCTATTTTCTTAGAAACTACTGGACCAATTAAGTTGAAATTTGGTACACATGTGTAAATTAGTGACCCAAAGATGGACAAGTAGGTAATTACAAACAAATGAATTTTAAGTATAGAGGGCACTTTGGAGGTTAAATCAGAAAGTTAAAAAATAAAGTTTTTCAAACTACTTACATACATATATTGTGTTTTATATCAAATGAAAGAACTCATTTTGAGCATTTCAAATATATTTTATTATTATTTTAAAATACATAGGTTAGAAGTTATTTAAGAAAATAGCCAAAAAATGACCCCCCACTTTATCTCCGCAACTACTGGGTCTAAAATTTTGAAAAAAATACAAAACAGTAGTTTTTTACTTATATAGATAACAGGAAAACCTTTTAGACATGGGCAGTCAAGCGTGAGTCGGACTTAATGGACGGAACTTTTTAAAGCGTTTATCAATACAAAGACACCTTAAGATCGTGTAGTATCGTCTATATTATGATTATTATGAATTATGATAAATCATTGAAAAATGGTACGTATCACAATTGAAGCGTTAAAAAATTGTGTACCTACAAACTTTTATATGTCCAGTCATCTGAAGTGACCCCCCTGCATAGAAGTTTGTATGCAAAGGTGCCAAGCTAATAGTATTGCTGACTGTACAAAAAAAAGCTCATCACTACATGGTATAAAAGAAAGTCGCTTCCCGCTGTCTGTCTGTCTGACTGTATGCTTAGATCTTTAAGACTACGCAACGGATTTTGATGCGTTTTTTTTAAATAGATAGAGTGATTCAAGAGGAAGGGGGCGGGTCGCTAGTATCATATAACATATAAATAAAGAAAACATGAGCTGGTAAAATTTGGCGTTACCCATGCTGCCCTCTCTCGACAACTTCAGAAATTAACTATTGTTTGAGCTACGAGTAGGTATCATTGCTCTGCATTGAATCCCATGAATTCATAAACAAAAATGTAGATGGCGTAGTAATGCATTAATTATGACAAAGTGAAAGAGAATAAAATAACAAAAGCGGATCCTGACAGTTTCATATCCGTCTGAATTACGAGTAGGTAAGTATCACAAAATCAGTGTTGTAGGGTTTTTTTACTCATAAACAAAGTAAACAGATACCTATAAAGTAGCAGGTACTACCTATAATAATAAAATTGTGTGTAGGTACTTATAGGGCCTAAAATGAATTAACTTACATTACATGTGTTAATTCATTTGTAATATAACACGTACATATGTAGGTACCTACACGATTTCTAGCTAATTGGTACCTACAAAATTAGCAAAATTGTAGACTTGTTGAAATTTACCTTTTTTGACCGTTTACCATTACCTACCAAGTATACGTTAATATTTACCATTTTGAAATATATTTATGAGAACAAGGACTTGTGTAGAGCAGAAGCTGAGCGCGCCCAGCACGACGCACGCGTTGAGCGGTAGCGCGCGCAGTACGTGGTAGCGCGCGCCGCGCTCCTCCAGCGCGCCCAGGAACGCGTGCATCCGCCGTTGTTCCTCCGCCGCTGCAAATACTTTTACTACAAGTTTGCTCTAAAAAAAGACAAATTATGCAATACGAGCGAAGAACACGATAACTGATGGACATCAGCCCTAGTGGCACGGTCGCATTTTTATCGTTTGTCACCATGCGTGTCACGTTCTAACAAGTATGTAAGTGCGAAAGTGACGGGCATAGTGGCATAGTGATAGTCGGTAAAAATGGAACCGTGCTGAGCTCGCAGGATGTCATTACGTATCATGTCTGTGTACAGTAAGATGCAGAGATAATTGCCCGACTGCCCGTGCCCCCTTGGTTTGGTGCCCCCCCGTTTCAATTCAATGCAGGGCGGTCTTTTATCTCTGCTACTATTAGATCAACAACAACATTAAACTCACTAGGTGTCTTAATGAGCGCCGTGGCCGTGTAGACGGCCATGTCATCGCAGTGTGCGGCGGCTGACTCCAGCAACGCCACGTGACCGAAGCTGAGAAACAATACACTGGTTGATAACATAACGCCAGACACCATGACACCAAACACCCTGATAGTTCCAAATTCCTGAAAATCAATGGACTGATTAAAGTAACTTTGCAGAGAACTATGAAACTTTCCATATAGTACAATAATAGCGAATGTAAATAACACTTGCAGGCGGTTTGGTGCAACCGCCCTTATTAAAGTGACGAGAAGAAAAGGTAGTCGAACGGATGAATATAGTTTACTTAATGATACGCATTGGTTTACCTTCCAATCAACTACAAATAAGCAATAAGCAGTTGACACTATTATCCTGCAGCAGCTGCTAATCCAATCGAAGAACAACTGAAATGATTGGTAAATATTAATTTTAGTAACATTACGTAATCGACATCAAAAGTAAAATTTCGGCAAAAAAGCTACGTAAGTAAGCGGCGCGCGGCGTTGTATGTAGATGTAAGCTTTATTTATTTACTTATAAATGGTTAAAATGTTTAAACCTGGTTTAAACGTATTTTTCGTCGATTTCCGATCAATAAGTATTAAATGTCCATCAATGATGATGTTCGTCACCTGGAGCTGCCAACTTGTGACCCTCGTAAAGTGATTGATTACCAATTCTTCGATCAAAAATACGTAAATTATTTGGAGTAGGTATAGCTCTCACTAATAATTTAAGCGGGTTGTCCGTATCATCGAGTCCCTGAAGGATTTGATGGTAGATCTGGCATTATGGCTGCGGGCGCGCGCGTCCTGTGCTCCGGAACCCGTACCTCTGCAGCCGCCTCTTCAGCACCAGCAACCGCGCGTCAAACAGCGCCGTTACCAGCAGCTTCGTTGTACACGAACATGCTAACAATACGTCAAAAAGGAGCGCTGGAATAAAAAATCCAAACAATATTAAAGATGTTTTCGCTGTATAAAACAACGTGTAGACCCAAATATGCGAAATGAAACAGAAGTGCCATTATACGCTTGATTTATTTGTTTCTGCAAATGGTTAAATATTCTCGGCGAGTCCAGAGTGATATCCGTCAACTTGTTCTGTGTAAAGTATTTGTAAATTTATTCGTCGGGTCCAGAGTGAAGTGCAAATAGAAATAAAGTATAGGAGGTGCGACGGCTGCATTACGAATATAGAGCTCCAATTCGAGGTGGACATTAAATATGCTACGACAAAAGCCACAGTCACACAGTAGGTTCTCGCGAGGGGCCGCCAGCGCGGGCGCACGGCGCGGCCGCTGTACAGCCCGCACAGCACTCGCGTGCGCATAACCAGCGTCAGGTCGCAGACGCAGGGAGCCGGAGCCTCCGACATCGCGCTGAATAATTAGACACGTGTGCTTCTCGAGCGAGTCCTCAATACACTATCCCTGCCGCTGACATAATTATCTCAGCGCTTCATCAAAGATATAAATAACGGCCAATCAATATTTCGGTATTTCATTCCATTAGACGGTACCACTTTATTCTATTCGCTAGGTGCACGACTGGTGCTGCCGTCATTTTGGCGGACTTTCTATGTTAAATCTTATGGAGTAAAATTAGTTCAAGCGGCTGCCGCTAGTACTAATGGCGGACATTCCATTATTTGTGTTGTGTTACTGTAGTTAGTAATCAGGTAAATAATTAACTGCGGTACTGTTCTTTGCGGTATTTTCGATATATTTTTGGGCGAGTTGAATACTCATACTCATACTCATACTCATTTATTCATAATATTATTATATATTACACGTCACAATTTTATTTACATGAGATAGATTACTAGGTTGTTTAGTGTTACAGAGATTAGATTATTATTACAGTTTCGGTTATAAATAAATATGTCAATTAATTTTACAATAATAAGCGTTATATAAATAAAAATTAAATTTGATCCATGATGTTATGTTGAATATACCTAAATTGAGTCATAATTTCAGATTGTAGAATTCATTCAGGCTATAAAAAGCGTGGGAGAAGAGCCATTTTTTCAATTCCCGCGTAAATGAGTTCGACGATTCTATTAAAGTAATGTCTATGGGCAATATGTTCTTGTTTGGACGCAAGTCACAATCTACAAAATATTCTGACAGTGTTCTGACAATTTTGCGATTTGGTTTGGCACCGACTTCAAACATATTTTTATTTATCTTGTTGGAAGTCGGTTATTTAAGATTTTTTTAAACGGCCCTTGACACTAAAACCCAGCTGCCAAGGTTTATAAATATTTCTTTGTCAATTTCTGATTAAATGTTCGGCAGTAGAGTTTTGATACCGAGCGCGTGCATGCAATTCGGCGGATGCAACCATCATTTTTAGCTAAGGCAACGAGGTTCACTTCACACGATATAGTATTCACATGATATGAGTAGGTACAATTCAATTCAATTCTTTATTGCAGATAACAAATGATCCATATTAAATTAAAATAATTAAAATTACGTACACAATAAAAAAACAATAAATAGGAACACTTAAAAATGATTAAAATAAAATTAAAATATTCAATCTTACACAAAATAAAAAAGGTACATTTTAGAATTACAGACACAAAATAAACAATAATAATAGTCAAAATTCAGTTAATTATTTACAATGCAGTTGTAAGGGCGATGAGTCATCTCCAGAGATGTGACTTATTTGAAATACTTGTATTTAAAATGCAAATACAAAATGCAAAATACCTATTTTGTATTTTGTATTTAAATACCTTTTGAAAAAAACTATTTTGTATTTTATTTGAAATAGTTTTTGTGACCTACGGGCTCAGCACGGATCCATTTTTATCCACTATCACTATGCCCGTCACTTTCGCACTTACCTACTTGTTAGAACGTGACAGGCATGGTGATAAATGATAAAAATGCGACCGTGCTACTAGGGCTATTTTCTATTTTCAAAATACAAAATACTTTTATCACGACGACGTTTTTATCACACTAACGAGAGGCATTATACTAGCTGTAAAACATTACAAATCTAAATTAATGCTTTTAAAATTTGTCAGTTATAAACCATCATCTTTCCGGTTAATATGAGCAAACAACTAGAAATTTGCACTTTAGATAGAGGACTGATTGACACACTGTTTTCAAAGAATAAAGAGTCTTTTCAATTCGGATATTCTGAGTAATACTTTTTAATTCAGACTAGGTATTCACTATTCAGAGTACCTTTTATTGCAAAGTATTTGTATTTTTAAAAAGTATTTTGAAAATACCTATTTCGTATTTTGTATTTTAAATAGAAATTCAAAAACTATTTTGTATTTTGCATTTGAAATAGTATATCAAGGAAGTATTTGTATTTTGTATTTAAATACTTTTTATAAAGTATTTTTCACATCTCTGGTCATCTCAATAATTATTATGCTTAATTTAGCCCAACGCAAGAAGGTAAGATTCGCAATAAGGCTTATAATTTAATAATTTAAAGCTTATCAGTTTAGTAGGACAAAGCACTGCCGCTGGGCGTGTCGCTGCATTCGCCAGCAAGGACGTGCCGCCAGATATAGAGATCTAGAAGCGGTAGTGCTGTACATATATTTCACCAAGCGACATTGCAAATTTTTACTTGGTGTGTAAATCTTGCAATATAAATATTACTATTTACTTTTATTTACTACTAAATTAACCCGTAGATTCTGACGAAGCTTTGCACAAACTTGATAGTAAGAATGCATACACTACATACATATCCCTATAGGTTCCATACTTGACGTAGCACTTGGCATGAAAACTTAGTGTGCCGACGAGTGGTCCGCCTCTACCTATCGCCCAGAGGGTTATTTTGAACCCTCTGCAAAAAAAACTGCTACTCACTACACTAAGATGAGAGGTGAGACAAATGAGTCTAATATAATAACCTAAGAATTTAAACCTCCTCCTCTTTCCTAGTAAATAAAATACGATGAAAAATTACAGAACTCGAGTATGTAAGTCGGGTTGTCGTGTGCTAGTTGACAGCAAACTGCAAATCGTAAACAGATCACATTTGTTATTACCGCCGTGTACATGCACCTTATAGCGTGTGCTTTGATAAGTCCAAGGCTCTTCCAGCAGCGCACGAGTTGACCTGCGCGGGCGCCGTCAGAGAGCCATTCGACAACCACTCGCCGTCGCGCGCGCAACATGACGAGGCTCTCACTGCTTCTGCACGTGAGTAACTAGCTTTATTATAAACTTTTATTATACAGGTTATTTATTGCTCGGGATTTCTCGTTTTAATTTCATGTGATTTTCTATCATAAACAATTAGTAATAGATCCCTTATTATAAAACATGTCCTTTAATAAATAAAATCCAAGCAAGATTATTTTGGCAGAAAGTCGAAAAGCCTAAAACAAAAATTATATTTGTTTGTCTAGTTGTTCTCCTCTGCAGGTCGCATTTCTCAATCGATTCTCGTGAATTTGTGTGCGCAAGTTTGGTAATTAAATATTTATTTTTCTTACGTTTCGTTAAAAAAAACCGAAATGGCGGAAATTGGCATAAATGACTAAAGTGCCAGTAAGATCTATGGTACTTAAGACTATTGTGAGTTCGCTGTGATAATGACTAAATAAGGTCTATTAGTAATTATTACATTTTTTAAGCTTATCGCGGGGTCTACAGCTCACACAGCCACTAGTTAATATTTTGGTTCATATAAATTAAACTCTTACCTTTAAACCCTTACATATCTCGTATAATTCGTTTTGTAATTACCTGAATGTTTTCATTTCAGTTATAAGTAGCAAGTAAAAACTAATGTTATTATTACACGTACGTATTTATATACTTCAGTCTACCTCTGTAGGTACTTACACTGCAATTCAATTATTCGTCGCGCATATCATTATAAGTAATATCTAGATTAGGTTAGTTCTAGGAATAACTTTTACTTATTGACCTTATGTCTAGTATTATGCTTCCTATTGAGATCTCTGAATACAACAAGATTACCTTTGGCTAAAGGTTTTGTTTCTTATTTCTTTAATAACTTTTAAAAGAACTACGATTAAAGCAGACTATCGCGGCAGAAAATCTATAGTGGTTTCTTGTTTACTGTACAGCATATGTAAATTATTGTTACACTCGAGAAGCCGGGCAAATAGTCGTACAAAGTTAGCTTTTTACTAACAACTTCTTGACATATGCGGATGGTTTTCAACAAGCATCTTGGCAAATACAAGTAGGTATGAACTGTCGGGAATTAACCATGGACTTACGTTACATAAATGTACAACGTACTTGACGATGCTCCAATCGTTTCCACATATGACAGAAATAATGTTAACTTTTAATATTTGGATTAATTAGCCAGTCAAACACTACGACATTTACCTTATTTTTTTAACTACACATGCCTGAAACGCCGGCGTTCTAGCACCGCAACAAAATAGGCATAAGGCATAAGTAAATAATAAAACTAGTGACAACACATTCTTTCCGCTTCTGTTTTTTCTACAGTATGTCTGATGGCTTTTTATGCTCTATTGTCTGTAGCAGTGGGTATAACGTGTAATCTTACCGCGGTGTCAATAACTACCGAACGTGTCAGTGACTACTTATCTTAAATAGATTTTACACGCTTGTACGCGCAAAGCGGCATAATAAAATTATAGTTAGGTAAAATTATGATATTTATTTCATAATTTAAATTTGATTCCGAATTATTTTGCTTGCAACAATATGCTATATTTATAGCAAGGGTTTTCATAATTTAGATTTCTTTTTTGATTTTGTCAAGTTTACGCGCTGTAAAATACCTATTTAACAATCTCAACTATTTATTACAGTGGTCGTAAATTGAATAATAGCACTTTTTAAGTCCTTTATGCTAAGTTTGCACCATTTCGAACATTATCCAAACAACGAAACGACAGAAAAATTTCACGAGAATCCGTTGTGAATTGCGCGACCTGCAGAGAACATCCGGACATACGAAAGCAGTTTGCCCGAGTCAAATCGGAGACCTTCGCTAACGCTTCGGTTAATTAGAAAAAGGAGATAAATACTTAGACTGAAACGGATATGTGAATAAAATAAAAGGTATTAGTAACTAGGTAAAGGTAAATCTCAAGTAGAACTTGTAAAATACATAAATAAAATTTGCCATCGTTTAATGAATAGGGAACTTCGTGCTTTTAGATGCAGCTCAATAGTCTGCGCAGGCTGTGCAAGCGCAGGGTCACCGACCTCTACAGCCTTAACTGAGAATGCACAATGATGCACAGGCCTCGTTGTAAATGTTACACCATTTATCTTTCTGATACTGACTCGCAGGTTTTATTGGAATACGATTAAATGGAAACCTTTAAAATTTTGCTTAATACTTTATTGTCCATTTATGCAAAACTATATGCTTCAACCTTGTCTTGTGACATCTTTAAACTTATGATGTGCTATGCAATAAGTACCTTAAGAGGAGTGCCTTTGTTGTAAAGTGGACAAGCTGCGTGATTTGAGTTACGTAAATAAATATTTTGAGGTAAATCAATTAACAGACCTTCTATGGTCTAATATTTCATAGTGTGTTAACATGAGGTTTAGTTTAAAACCGATCAGTTAGTAGGTAAATCGTTGGAATAGAAGATGTAGTCCTACATAACGTTTAAATCATCATGAAACGATCATTCTTTGAAGGGTCTAAATATATTTAAAAGTTAGAAGATAAGTAATCACATTATTATACAAATTCTATGGGCTAGCTCCTATTTCTACCTATTACTAGCTACAGAATATTTAACATATCTCTATAAATGATAATGAACAAACGACATCTACACATACCTAAGTAGTTACCTCTATACTATTACCTACATATAAAATAAACACAAATACCCTATAATGACCCTAATACTCTCTGCGGCAATCAGGTACTTTTTTAAAGAGTATTGAAGATATTCGGGAGTTTATAACTACTAGCCAGAGTACATCGAACTATGGACGGTTCGATGAGGCCTTGGCATTTCAATTGGTCATGGGTTAGGAGCCGTTTGTGTGGGGACACAATGGAATAGCACTATTTATAAAGCAAAACTTATTACATGTACAGATCGTGAAGCGTAAAAACAGTATCTATCAAAGGAACTCGCTAGCCATTATTTAGTTATACAAATTATGTGCTAAATAAACCGGTAGGTTAGGATATTTTTTATTTGCTCATTAACGTCAACCTGCATTGGAAAAATTAGTTTTAAAAAGTTTAAAGCCAAATATTCATAACAGCTTTCCTTAAAGCATATTATGATTAAGACTGATTATATCAAATTAATTAATCGATTAATTCCTCACTTGCTATTTAACAACACGATATATGTAATAATAAAATCCCTTTATTTTTGGCTCACGTGGAATCGTCTGTCATAAAATATCGTTCGATTGTCATCAACTCATCAAGTAAGTTACACAGAAAGTTTTTCCACTTTTCCTTTATTTGTGATATCGTTTGCAGACGTCTTTTAAACAGTAAGTGGTTAAACAGTAGTTTAAATTACTGATATGTCTAAGGAAACTTTCCAATGTTGCGAAATGTTTCGGTAATTTAACGTAGGAAAAATTCGGAAACATCTTACATTTTTGTATGAGAATTGAAACTTTCCAATTTTAAATTTAAATTTCCCATATTTCCTAGTGAAAGTATCATGAAATTTCCGAAAATTTATAGAATTTTATGGAAACTTTCTGCAACTTGCACATCTTTAGTTTAAATACTATTGTTTTTTGCTAAAATTGTGCCAAAGTCACCGTGTAAACGCTGTCATTGTCAAATTAGTCAAAACAATAGACCAATTAATTACGTGCAAAGTCAACACCTTGTGCAAAGCTTCAAGTTCATCTACATGTAGGTTAATGTGTCTCAAATTGTTAGGACACAGATATTATCTCCTGACAATGTACTTTACTGCACCCACGACCGCTGGTTTCACATGCCATGTTGCGAAACCTCAAACTAGACACATTATGTGACCAATGCGGCCATTAACTTATATCTACATCTCTAGTAATTGAATACATCGATTCAGTAGGCCCATGCATCTAGTGGTCGTTTTTATTACACTACATATTATGATCGCCACATATTACAAAAAAGTCCCCCATCGCGTCTGTCTGTCTTGTCTCTATGTTCGCGATTAACACAAAAACTACTGAACGGATTTGTATGCGGTTTTCACCTATAAATAGATGGATTCTTGGGGAAGGTTAAGATATACAATTTTTTAAGGTTTTGTGTAACCCGTGCGAAGCTGGGACGGGTCGTTAGTTTTCAAAAAACGTTTTAAGTTTTCATGAGTCGTATAAAGATAGTATTCGTTAGGTGCACGACTGGTGCTGCCCTCATTTTGGCAGACTTTCTACGTTAAATCTTATGGAGTAAAATTAGTTCAAGCGGCTACCGCTAGTACTAATGGCGGACATTCCATAAGATTACCTGTGTTTGTGACGATCAGCGCCACTTCCCCCTCCACCGACTTCGCACCTGGCGAATAAGGCGTCTGCCTTTAAATAATAAAGCACAGTGAGATAGATAAAGTAACGCTTGCCCCATCTTGTTAGTAGGTATCATGCTTAGGTACTCATATATCTGTAACTACCAGCTCGGCATCAAATCAGCCTCAAAACAGAGCCTGGGGTCTGTGACAATATGCATAAATTACATTCAGTTTCATTGAGTAATATTTATGTTACTCATTAATTGGCATGACAATATTTTAATCCTTGGAATCATACGCCCAACGGCTACATGAGTTCAAACATTAGATTATCTGCGTCTGTGGGTGGACCATTAATCTGGTTTAATTATTTTGCAAACAAAATGTGAAGTATGTTGGCGTAGCTCATTATTATCTACACACATTATGCACGCGGGTGTCGCTAGTACTTTGCGTAATAAAATAATCAGTTTACTTATGACATCAATTAATATGATACTTGTTTACAAATGGTTTAGTACCTTATTCTGTATTTAGTTGCGTGAACCTATTTGTACGCTTGACGAAAGATGATCAATATTTGCCGTTTGTTTATATGCATCCCTACATATCGCAATGTGACCGCAAGAACCCTTCGTTTCAAATTTCATTCGACGATTTGATTGCAAAAGATATCAAGTAAAATTGATTTTATGGAAATTTAGCCCTTTAATTGTTCGTTTCGAATCTTGATGACCGAATAAGTCGCAGGTCGTGTCCGGCTGTGATCCGGAAGTCGACACACAATGCCGTGCCTTGGCCGCACCCTCAAGGTCTAAGAAATGGAACGCAGAACAAAAAGTCTCAATGTATCATTGATACGATGACGAGGTTCAGTATAATTATAAGAGTGGGTTAAATTTTGTGAGCAGCCGAAAGACGGGAAATTGTTTGTTGTTTCAAGCAAAAGATACTGAACTTATTGTCGAGTGCCTGTAAGGCGCTACAACCGGGAAGATGCAATTAGAACTCGGCTTAATCGATCGGCACTGCGATCCATTTTGAACATGAAAATGACAATTTATTGGATTCGATTTAGATTATTTAGTTTTTTATAATCATTTATTTACAAACAAGATATATACAGTGTATTACTAAAAGAAATTAATTATTTAGTTTGTATATACATATTTCAATAGGTAAATAAAAAAGAGGGGAATAAAAACGTTTTTTTTTGTAAATCATTGAAGTGAATTCAATAATAGTCTTCAAAATAATAAGAGCTAAGAAGGTTTGCTAACAGCGCTTTTTTTTATTTAGAATTTTTTTTTCGAAATACTTTGTATTACTTTACTATTTAAGTATGTAGTTGCAACAGTAAAGTTTCTTTGTTATACCGATCCCCACATATTGGCAATAAGGTCATCCAATTAAGTGATTGAATTATAATCAAATTAGCTTCCTGACAACAAAAGCGTGCACGCTCTGAAAACATGTACCGTAGAGTTTCGTATCTTTGCCTGGGCTCCCTATTTTCGCCTACTTTGACAAAAGTTGCCATTAACAAAATGTTTCTAATGTAAGCCTTACATAAAACTACTAAATACAAAGTATTTTTTACGGGTGTCAACATTCTTCGAACAATCTGCGGCTAACTTCACACAGTTTACGTTCAGTGAGGTTTTTTCGCGACGCCGACCACACGTTTTTTTAAGCCAGTGTTTGAACTTCGGTTTTTAACAGTGATACAGACCAGGTAATGTTAAACTCTTTACATGATTATATACTATAACTATTTCTTTTTCATATGAAACTATTATTTAATGGCTAGCTTACGTTTAGAAGTCACAATTGGATAAAACATTGGTGAAGGTATTTTGCGTCCATCTTGTTGCCAAATTTCGCCTACCCCTAGGGTTGTCAAATTTGTTTTACCACATTAATAGGGTATTTGACTGTAAGTATTTCAAATAAATTATTTTACACCATGCATGAAATAAAGCATCATAAGGTTAATAGAGAAACGTAGACAGCAGTTATTTTTTAGACACAATTTATATTTTAAAACCGGTATAAAACTATAAACAATAGGTAACTTGATTGTGACGTCACATGCTAATGTTACATAATAAACCCCATAGTAGCAAAATCGTTTTGACAGTTCGAAAAAAGAAACTGATTTGACTAGTAGTCAAATACCCTATTGGTGGTGGATGGCATTACTTGTTTCCAAATTTAAATATTTTTGTACAGTCAGCAACAGAAGTTGCTCAGCGAGCCAGGTTTAAATATTAAATATTTTTGTTAAAAATTATAATTTTTTTACTTATAAACCATTACTCCCCTTTATTTGGCATGTTGGTTAATTTTTGGCAGCCCTAGCTTCGTTATAGAAAATGTATGAAACCAACTTCAGACTGTTACCAAACTTCGCCTACTACACCGTTTTTTTAAAATATGGCTAGTCTGGTGTAATTAAGGTTCATAGTATAGTAGCACATTCCAAATAGATACGACTTAACATGTGTTAGTCACAGAAAAGTGTATTATTAGCGGTAAAGCATGCCGTAGGCGAAGATTGGGAAAAATACCCAAACATCGCCTATTGCCTTTGAGGCCATTTTTTACCAACTTAACCAATGAAATTCAAAGTTTCAATTGTGAATACTGATAGTTAGGAACACTAAAAAACGTTTTTTCGCCTTAATGGATTAAAATGCTTTCAAATTTGAGAGATTTTTTAGGAAAAGTGTCAAAACCCAGGTGAAGATAGGAAACTCTACGGTAATAATATTCACAATAGAAAAAACAGGCCAACAACGTTGCACTACCAAGCGACGCGTAACAAACGTATAAAATATTAATAGTAAAATATTTTAGAAATATTAGGACTAGCACTCTAGCAATAATGACACACGCTTCCATGAGAAGGTATATAAGAAATTATATACTACCCACGTACCTACATACTTACATGAAGTTACCGTAAAATGGGGTGAGTAGGGGCAAAACTGAAATTCAAACCTCGATAACATTTTATTTTTACATATGAAAACTGAATGGTGTAGGTATATAATAAGTGTTCCGGACGTTTGTATTTTAGTTTTTATTTTATTTTGGGTAGTTTCATTTCATAACTTTGACGATAAAGAGGAAAACCCACCTCACCCCGCCCGTAGTGCCTCGTATTTGGGGTGAGAGGGGTTTTCATACAAAGGTGATTTTGGAAGATTGTTGGATCAATTTTTTTTAATTATGCGTATTACTATAGCTCCATTTTAAATTGGAATACATTATTTTTGTAGCAGTAGCCTTAAAATCCCTTCTCACCCCCCTCTCAAACTTTCTCTCCCCATTCATAACCCACCTCTCCCCGCGAAACCTACTCACCCCGTTTTACGGTACCTAGTTACCTACATTTCAAAAGTTTTAAATTTTTTACGGTGTTCAAATTGGTGTTCCAGTGTCACATACGGTTGTTATGCTTGAAAGGGCCCTATGTAAGCTTAATAAGTCTCATGCATGTCAGAAAATTTATTCGATAAGTTAAATAATAAAATGCATACCCACGTAGTCCACATGTATGGTATGATTGTAGGGTATGCAATAATATAAATATTTATTTACAGGTGTTGTTGCTCCATATGCAATACGCAATTTATGAATTATTTATAACAATGCTCGGCTTTACAAGCTTTTATTCAACTCCACCCGTTCTATCTGTCTGTCACTTTAGCAGTACTATAAATACCTATGCATGGAAGTATGTAGTTAAAGTATTTAATTATTATTTTGAAAAGTCAAACAAATATTTTAGTTGAAAGGCAATCAGCGGCTTCGAGTCAGTTCGAGTGCTTTTATTCGATTACTTGGGCAAATAATTATGCATAGGTATTCTGAACATGCTGCACGAGAATGCTGCATTGCCACTCAATGTGATTGGTAATAAGTACAATGTGATGGTTTTTTATTCATATTAAATTTAAAATAAGAATTATTAAACTAAAATGCATGAGTGTACGTTATCTATCATGATTACAGTACTAATGCACGTGGCTCGTATGTAGGTGGTGTTATTACTTGACGGGCAATGCAATATAATAGTTGACGCTGTTTTCAAGGCGAATCCTAATTGCTGTACGCATTTAATGAGATTCAATAAACTAGTTTCCATCATAACCAGGGGAAAATTATAGGCTAAAAGTATTTACTAGCAACTAGCACATACTAGTAACTGATACCAATCACGATAATCGTGTATGCTAGAAAAACCCAGCTAATACTGTAGTTACGGGTATAATTGAAGATGGTGATGATTTACCTAAGCAAAACTGTATAAACGTTTCACTTTTTGCACAGGCAGGTGATTCTGATTAGCACGTAACGAACTAAATGCTAAAAATACCTAGTTAATGACCTATGCATAAAGTTATTTCATTAGAAATGTTTTATCTTATTCTCTGCTAATTCCATAAGAAAGAGTACAGGTACAAAGGATCTTTTGATCTTTTAGGTACCTATTTCACCATTAGGTTGTAAAACAAGTTACTAGATTAATATTACCAAACAGCGATTGCACAATGAAATTGAATGTTATTATAAATTTCGGATATACCAAACATCAGAAATTACTAAGTAATTGTTATATTACATTTCAGCTCGTGTTGCTGCTTGGAGCAGCATGCGCGGCGCCGGCGCCGGAGCCGGGCCGGGTGCCGAAGGTGTACAACGCGCTCATCACATCCAACCAGAACCTGGAACCCAGCAAAGCCTACCCGGTGTATCAGCCGGTGTTGCACGACCCCTTCGGCTTCCCGTACTCGCCTTTCGTGTATGGGGACTACCCTATCAGTAATGTATGTTATCATTGACATGGTTTACAAAGTACCTAGTACATGTAGAGTTCGAAGTACACCTAAGTCTCAAAGGAGCCCTTGAATGAAGATAATAAGTAATACAAAAGTACTACAAAAAATATTTTGTTGTTGTTGTTCTTGGAGGATATAATCAAACGGAGACGCCATGTCTGTAATTTTCTGTACAAAACAGTCTGCCGATTTTTGCGGGGGAGGGGAACGTCAAATGTATGCGTAACGTAAAAATAGCCATGTCAGATAAACGTCAGTCCATACATTGTGTATGACCGATGGCCGCCTATTTTCGACAGAGGGGAAAGCCTGTTAATGGCTACTCCGTTTAGTTGTATCCTCCAAGTTGTTGTTAGATAAACTAAACGACAGTTGACCGCAATTTTTTTACACATAACGACAGTTGAATGCGTTTGTATAACTATCTCTTCGTTTAATTGCAGGGTTTGATCCCGGTTCCTGCGCCATCTCCCAAGGGACAGCCAGCACCTGCACCTCCTGCTCCATCCCCAGAGTCACCGCCGAATCCTGCAGAAGCTCCGTCCGAGGATAAAACTCCCTCCAGCGAGATTCCGCCACCTGAGCCGCAGCCTGAATCCGACAGCAACAAACCGACGCCCGCGCCGCCGCTCCCGCCTAACACAGAATCCCCCATACCGCTAAATGAATTCGGCTTGCCTTCTCAAGTTTTGCCATTGGGACGGGTTAATCCAGCTTATAATGGATTCACGCAAGTCGGCCCATTCACCTACCCGTACAGCCCGTACACGTACTCTGGCTTCAGATTCTACGACCCGTATGATCCGTTTAGCTTTAACCCGTACGCAAATTTGCCGCCTTTATATAGACCATTGGCGAATACATTGGTACCGCAAGGTCCTGCGCTGGTTCCCGCCAGGGCTGGGCCCGCAGCGCCAGCGCCCGCACCTGCGCAAAGTGCAGACGCGCCTCCCTCCGAACCAAATGACCTTAACCTCCTCAACTATGCGTCGAAGGACCCCGCTATACCTAATGTGCCTCCGCCTCCACTACCAAGCGGTGGACTAAAAACTGATAAGTCAGAATAATGGGGAAACGGCAGACTTGGACATATTTCTTTTAGTCCACAAACAGTAGATCAAGATATACCTATACACTCCCCAAACACATTAAAAAAGGGAACACTACTCATGTCAACCTTTCGACATGTCGAGTTGGAACAGGCTAACTCAACTCAGATTTTGCAAATTGCATTGACAAAGTATGTACTTACTGTACCATGTTATCATTAACGTCAAATGTCCATGACAAAAATTTTACACTTCCACACCCTGAGGGGAGCCCTATGCGAAGGTAGCTTGGTTCGACTATAGTTCTCAAATTAATTTGTTTTTTGGGATGCAATTTTTTTCTATTGTGTTTCCTATGAAAAATTCATAATATTTTAGAAAACTAAATTATTAGCAAAATTCCTGTCCTCGAGTTTGCAGTGTTTATCTTGGTCGGTGGGTGTGATATTGAGATTAAGTATTATAATGACTTCTATAGGTGTATTTTGTTAAGGATGACTTAAGGATGACTCACGCTAGACCAGGCCGGGCCCGGGCCGAGGCGTCCGACATGTTCTTTTCTATGACGGCTGATTGTTGATCACGTGGTGCTTTCTATAGAAAACGAAGCGGCGGAAGCTTCGGCCCAGCCCCGGCCCGGTCTAGCGTGAGTCATCCTTTACGCTACACCGTGCCCCGTGCCACAGCCATCACGCCGTGCTCGAGCTGTGCCTGACTCCTGAGCCAATTACTTTTACAATGGGTAATTAACGTTTTATTTAGTCAGCAGTTACAACTCGCAGATTCAGTTTTGAAACTGTTTCTTCTCCGCAATTTTGACGAGTGTCCCCATTTCCCGGTCGACACGAGCAAGACGCGCACGGCATGGGCATGGGCATATGTAAGAGAATCAGTTGATCGAGTGCCGGACGACGCTCTTGGTCGCCATGGTTCGGTGCTACGTGAGTTAGTCCTTACTCGTGTCATCCCAGTGATGCTGATGACAGCTAAATTTATTTTAAATAATATTGATGAGGCATGACAAAGTTCCTGGTGATACTTTTTGTATTTATGTAATTTTTAAAGTTTGTACAAGTGTTATTGATATCAATATTTGTCATTATAATTATTATATTATAGAAAAATATGCCGATATAAAGTTGTCAGACCTACACAATTTTATTTACCTAATTCGTGAACCTTATTGAAAAACATAAGGTTACTACTACTAGATACGCAACATGGTCGGTTGGACGTATGAAAAATCGAGCACGTTTATTAATATCAACTACTGAGACTGAGATCCAGAGACGTACACTTTTTAGGGTTCCGTAGCCAAATGGCAAAAAACGGAACCCTTATAGATTCGTCATGTCTGTCTGTCTGTCTGTCCGTCTGTCCGTCTGTCTGTCCGTCCGTATGTCACAGCCACTTTTCTCCGAAACTATAAGAACTATACTGTTGAAACTTGGTAAGTAGATGTATTCTGTGAACCGCATTAAGATTTTCACACAAAAATAGAAAACAAACAATACATTTTTGGGGTTCCCCATACTTCGAACTGAAACTCAAAAATTTTTTTTTCATCAAACCCATACGTGTGGGGTATCTATGGAAAGGTCTTCAAAAATGATATTGAGGTTTCTAATATCATTTTTTTCTAAACTGGATAGTTTGCGCGAGAGACACTTCCAAAGTGGTAAAATGTGTGTCCCCCCCCCTGTAACTTCTAAAATAAGAGAATGATAAAACTAAAAAAAATATATGATGTACATTACCATGTAAACTTCCACCGAAAATTGGTTTGAACGAGATCTAGTAAGTAGTTTTTTTTTATACGTCATAAATCGCCTAAATACGGAACCCTTCATGGGCGAGTCCGACTCGCACTCGGCCGCTTTTTATCCTTCGATTAGTTAATCGTTAAGTACCTAACATTAATTAACATGTAGTGCCTGTTATAATAAAAAACGTATCTTCAGTTCTATGTTTATTTTCATAGTGACATATTTGTTTATAAAAACAACCATGGTAACTCAGAATAATGTAAGGAGGTTAGTCAACGTATTGTGTTGTGAATCCTACCTAATTCCAACACTCCCACTTAGGTAGGATATAGCAAAAACATAATAACATAATATAAATATTTAAAAAAAAAACCAGCTTCTACACCAGTGACTCCCACTCTTTAAATAAAAAAAATAATTGTCATAATGACTCCCACTAAATGAAAATTTTCATATCAGTATGTTGTTTTTAAATCTTATAAATTTGTCTTTCGGGAGAGGCTTCGTTAAACCGTCTGCAAGTTGGTCTTCTGTATTGACATATGTGACAGTTATGTCTCCAGCCTCGTAACGTTCACGTACGTAATGATATCGAACGTCTATATGTTTTGAGCGCTTGTGAAATTCTGGATTTTTAACCAGTTTTATAGCACTCTGGTTGTCGACATATATGTTCAAAGGTTTGCAGTTCAAACTCTCATCAATTTGGTTCAGGAATTGGCGAATCCACATAGCTTCCTTTGTTGCATCACACAAAGCCATATATTCTGATTCTGTCGTTGAAAGAGCAACTGAAGGCTGGCGACGGCTACTCCAAGTGATTGGTCCGCCGTTCATTAAAAACAGATACCCTGTCGTCGACCTTCTAGACTCTGAATCTGTAGCATAATCAGCATCAGAAAAGCCAGTTAGATGTGGGTCACCACTGCCACTGTACAATAAACCAAGCTGTGAAGTGCCTGCGAGATAGCGCATGATTCTCTTTACAAGATGCCAGTGGGACGCAGTATAGTTAGTTAAGTATCTACTCGCAACTCCCACTGCATAGGAAATGTCTGGTCTAGTTGTAGTTGCGAGATAAATCAGACATCCAACAACCTCTCTGTATGGTGCATTCTTGTCAATGTCATCGCAGGTAGCAACGGTGCTGGTTTCAATTGGAATACTCACCGACTTAGCATCGATCATGTTAAACCTTTTTAACATATTCTTCACGTAGTTTGATTGGTGAATATGAATTGTGCCGTTTTTTATATTCTTTTCCATTTCTAAACCAACAAAGTATCTTGGATTTTCCTCGACTGTTATTTCAAACTGCTTTCTAAATAGGTTAAGGAACATTGTAAGTGTAGATTTCTTCTTAGAGAACAAAAGTCCATCATCTACATAAATTATGAGTATCACTCTTTCATTATCTAGTAGTCCCACATAGACACATGAGTCTGCTTGTATACTTTGAAATCCAATTTGCCTTAGGAATTCATCAAGTTTTCTATTCCAGCACCGTGGAGCTTGCTTAAGTCCATAAAGAGAACGTTTCAGTTTACATACTTTCTTCGCATCTATGTCAAGTCCTTGCGGTGGCAGCATGTATATTTCTTCATCTAGATTTCCGTATAAAAACGCTGTCTTTACATCAAACTGGGTCATTTCATATTTTTTATCGGCACAAACTGCAAGTAGAATTCTTATTGAATCGTACCTGGTTGTTGGAGAAAAAGTCTCACAGTAATCTATTCCAGGTTTCTGGTCAAATCCTCTTGCCATAAGTCGTGCTTTATAGCGTAAAATTGTGCCATCTGGATTAATTTTCCTTTTAAATACCCACTTAGATGTTATTGGTTTCTTTCCATCTGGTAATTCAGTGATTTCCCAGGTTTTGTTTTCTTTTAAGGACTTCAGTTCCTCGTCTATGGCACCTTTCCATTCATCTACATCATGGCTTTTCATTGCTTCTTCGTAAGTGCGTGGTTCTTCGGAAATGATATTGGCCTCATATCGGCTTGGAGCTTTGAGATTTTCTCTCGGTCTCAACATTCTTGTCACATTTAAGTCTTCTACAGTTGATGTTTCGTTAGTATCAAAGAAAGTATCTATTAGGTTATGATTTTCCTCCATTGAAGCTTGACCAGTGCCGGTAACGTCTTCTATTAGAACTAGGTTGCGGGGTTCAGTCATAACATTCTGTTCAACGTTATCATCTATTACAAACTGCAATGGTTGATCGTGGTCTCCTTGCTCACCAGTAAACGACGATTCATTAAAAAGTACATTATGTGAAATGTGTACCTTCTTAGTAACAGGATCATAAAGACGGTAATTGGTAGAGTTCCCGTCATAGCCAACGAAAACTAATTTTTTACTCTTCGAGTCAAGTTTTCGTCTCAACTGGTTTGGTATGTGCATATATGCGTCGCAGCCAAAAATTTTCGTATGATTTACATAGGCTTTCTCTCCAGTCCACTCCTGATAAGGGGTTGAATTCGGCGTCTGTTTAGTAGGAGTTCTGTTCAGAACATATATGGCACAATTGACAGCTTCGGCCCAAAGATGCTTGGGGCGCTTAGAATTTTGGAGCATGGTTCGCGCTGATTCCATAATTGTGCGCATGTCGCGTTCGGCACGCGAGTTTTGTTCAGGCGTGTATGGTGCTGTTGTTTCCAAAGTTATTCCAAAATTATTTAGAAAAGCTTTAAGTTCATTATTGCAGTATTCTCCGCCACAATCTGTATGTAGTACTCTCAGAGGACGACCAAATTTGTTTTGAATTAATCGTAGAAATTCTTTGAAGTTTTCAAAGACATCACTCTTGTGTTTTATGTAGAATGCAATTCGGTAACCGGTACATGCATCTTTAAATAGAACGAAATATTTAAAACCAGATATCGAAGGTGTTGACATAGGCCCGCATACATCTGAATAAATAATTTCGCCAGGGCGGCATACCCTCTTCTCCGTGTCTGGTTTTGCAGGAAATGGGAGTCGGTGTTGCTTTCCATAAGCACATGCCTCACAAAAGAAATCTTTAAAATCATTTTGAGAAATTCCGTGTAAAGTTCCATTGTTTATCAAAATTTTCAAATAGTTAATGTTTATATGGCAGAGCCTGTCATGCCAGAGTTTTAAATTATTGTCAGCTGTCACAGCATTGACATCGCCAGCCAGAGTTTCATGTAAAGCGGTTTTAAATAGTAATCGATGAAGATTATTAGGTTGTTTGTGTGCATAGGCCACCAACCTTTTTTTGGCATCTAATATATATACATGCCACTTTTCTTTGGTAATTGTGTAGCCTTTTTCGGTTAAAACTCCTTCAGAGATTAGGTTTTTCTTAAGTTGTGGAACATATAGTATGTCGTTAATTTGAGAGTCGTACCACTGGTTATCGAGCAACTTTTTAATATAGACTGTTCCTGCCCCTTCAACGCTCAGTTGATAGTTGTCACCGAGTCGCACTGATTTTATTGGGCACTCGTCAATTTGTTTAAAAAAATCTAATCTGCTGGTCATATGAGATGAAGCTCCACTGTCTAAATACCAGATGTCATTGTCTCCAGCTTGTAAGTTTTCTGTATAGGTTTTGACCATGAATGCCGAGTACGTCATATTTGCTCCTGAGTTTGATTTGTTAAAGCTTCGTTTTCGCAAATAGCAATCTTTAGCTATATGTCCTTGCTTTTGACAATAGTAACAAATTTTAGGCCTTACAAAAGATCTTCTCTCAGGATATGAGTTCTTAGTGACAGTAGCTAAGGCAATAGGATCGGCGATATCATCATTGCCAAGACTTGCTTCTTCATCCAGAAGCCTTGCAGTTAAGTTAGCTATTGTTTGTTTTGAAGCATCCATCGATAGCCATGCTTGTCTAACGTTTCTATATTTAGTTGGCAGACTGCCAATAATTTTTGTAATAATTGCCGAGTCACTTATGTTGTCTCCGGCCTCTTTTATTTGCTTCGCCAGTGATTCAACTTTTGCAATGTGTTGTGCAACACCATCTTTCTCTTTCATCTTATATGCGTAGAAACGTTCATGAAGAGACATTTTGTTAAATTCAGATTTTTGAGCATAAACAGCGTCAAATTTATCTATCATCTGCCTCGCTGATGTACAGTTTTCAATAATTACCATCTGTTCATACGTCAAAGACGATGTGATTATGAACATTGCGGCCGCATCTTGCCGCTCTTGCAGGTCCCCTGCCGCCAGGCCCTCCCCAGTGCCGCCGGTACTCGCACTCGTGGCAGCGGATCCACTTGCTTCACTTTCTATAAACTTCCCTAGACCTTTCGCTTTTAAAGCGCACTTTAATTGGAACTTCCATTGTAGGTAGTTTTCCGCACTGAATTTCTGCAGCATGCCAATGCCCGTTATTAATTCTTTATCCATCTTTAAACTGGGACCATAACCGTTATAATAAAAAACGTATCTTCAGTTCTATGTTTATTTTCATAGTGACATATTTGTTTATAAAAACAACCATGGTAACTCAGAATAATGTAAGGAGGTTAGTCAACGTATTGTGTTGTGAATCCTACCTAATTCCAACAGTGCCATCAGAAAATGTAGTGCCTACTTATAATATATAGGAATCCTATATTTACAGGATACTTACTTATCGGGGTTTGCTAAAATTTGACCATTTCTTACGATAAAAGAATGAAATAGTACATCTATTGCGCTTTTTCAGCCATATACAATACCTACCTACTGTAAATAAATATGATATGAATGGATATGACAAATGATAACAGAAATTAGCGGTTAGTCTACAGTGTGTAAATCCAATACGGGCAATAAATTAAACCAGATATTAAATGTATCTGTGTTATCATTAATTAAGAAGTTTATTTACATTTAATTATGACCCCCGTAATTATTTTTTGAAAATTTACCGATGAGCAATATGTATACTGCAGGCATTACGAGACATAACATGACATTACGAAATAAGTACGAGCTTTTTATTTTGCCAACAAGCGTTGACAGTTACTTTAAAAAGCTCATATCTCGTAACTTGTGTGTCGTTTTAATTGCGGGCCAAATTGTTTTGTATGGTTAATATTTTCATTGTATTTCTAAGAAAAAAGCGGCCTAGTGCGAGTCGGACTCGCCCATGAAGGGGTATTTAGGCGATTTATGACGTATAAAAAAAACTACTTACTAGATCTCGTTCAAACCAATTTTCGGTGGAAGTTTGCATGGTAAAATGTACATCATATATTTTTTTTTACTTTTATCATTCTCTTATTTTAGAAGTTACAGGGGGGGGGGGACACATTTTACCACTTTGGAAGTATCTCTCGCGCAAACTATTCAGTTTAGAAAAAAATGATATTAGAAACCTCAATATCATTTTTGAAGACCTATCCATAGATATCCCACACGTATGGGTTTGATGAAAAAAAAAATTTTTGAGTTTTAGTTCTAAGTATGGGGAACCCCCAAAATTTATTGTTTATTTTCTATTTTTGTGTGAAAATCTTTTAAATGCGGTTCACAGAATACATCTACTTACCAAGTTTCAATAGTATAGTTCTTATAGTTTCGGAAAAAAGTGGCTGTGACATACGGACGGACAGACAGACAGACAGACAGATAGACATGACGAATCTATAAGGGTTCCGTTTTTTGCCATTTGGCTACGGAACCCTAAAAATATCTCAATATAGGTACGTCTTAGGTCCTATGCTAACCACCGTTTAAATATTGGCCCGTATTGGATTTAGACACTGTATAACTAGAAGCCGAGATTTGGTAAAGGGCTTATCTGTGTATATATTACACTATCTTTCCACTAATTGATATTGCTACTATATCGTATCAAAACTGATCTTGACATGTACCTACCGTTTCGGATTTATACAGGTTGTTTTTTTAACACGCTTTTATTAGGTCGACCTGTATGTAACTATGTAATGTAATCTTGCAAGTTAAATTTGATCCACTTCCCGGTTTCCAATTGAGCTGAAATTTTGCATACACATGTAAGTCGGGTGACAATTCAATATTATGGTAGGTACCATCGAGCTGATCTGATGATGGAGACAGGAGGTGGCCATTATTAGGTCGACCTGTATGTAACTAACATGTAATGGAATTTTGCAAGTTAAATGTGATCCACTTCCCGGTTTCCGACTGAGCTGAAATTTTGCATACACATGTAAGTCGGGTGACAATGCAATATTATGGTACCATCGAGCTGATCTGATAATGGAGACAGGAGGTGGCCATAGGAACTCTGTGATGAAACAACGCAACCTAATTGTGTTAGGGATTTTTTAGAATTGTCTCGATGAGTATTAGTTGTCTGTCGTAAGAAAAGTACAGTCAGCGATAAAAGCGTGTACCAAAAATTAAATTTTTGCCAAAAACTTATTATATAATTAAATTAAAGATTATTTTAAGAAGAGAAAGGATAACAGTCCACATTAGTATTCAGTATTCATTTATTTCTTGCTTACCCAAAACCATTTTGGTAAAGAGTATAATACATACGAGATAACTATTCCAAAGCCATACAAAGCACAATGGGGGAGCGGACAGGAGACAGCTCTCAAACGATACATGATGTGAAAGAGGACAAAGACAACGACCGTGATTTGGAACTTTTGGAACAACCACGGCCACTCTATCAAGAGGGAACGACTGAGAAGAAGAAATAGGCAGGTATTAGTATATTACTAACTTTAGGAGAGTTTTAAACGATAACTATAAAATATGTAGTAATGGAAATAGTCATAGTGTATTTATATAGATAGAATTCCCTATTCTGTACAAAATAAGCGCAATTTCACAATGTCATAAAAAATCAATTTTTTTAGTGTTTAACTAAGATCTTAGGAGATTTCACCTTTTTCTATGGCAATGACTTAACCGGGGGAAAATGTTCCAAATTGGGATTTCGTGTTTATTCCGCCCAGAATGAGGAGCTCTTGAAACTTACTAAATTTTATCAAAATCTGACAAACAAAAATCGACAACTAAATAAAAACGGGACCTCATATCGTTTTCTTCTTGACTCCTCAAATAAACTAACCAATGATTTAAAAATATATATTATGGAAACCACATTAAAGATCATTCCAATGTGCCTTTTAACATTAAGCAATTACGCAATATGTTAATAATAAAAAAACATGTCACGAATACCTAAATACAATCAAACAATAAAAAAGCTTCCAATCAATGTAGCACGTAGTAGCAGTTTTTTTTTTCAAGCAGATGACAATCAGATTTTAGGTCAACCTGTAGGTACTGTACCTGTATAGGTATATTTATATGAATATATTATGTTGACACTTCATTTAGATCAACTTGTCCCCTGATAAAAATAATGTATCAAACACTCAGTAAGTACTCTAAGCGTATCTGCGAGCATACGCAAGTTCACCAACATGTCCTTTAAGTGTTATATTTCATTAATATTTGCAACTTTAGTTAATATTTGTGTACAGGTATTACATTCCAAATATATTCTTATCTATAATTTAACAAGAAACTGGAATTATGTTATACGAGAAGGAATATAATTGTCCTATAACCTTCTTACAGGATTGCCCACGTGAGGTATCAAAAAGTGGTATTAAAGTCACCTGGCCTCCGAGTTCACTCGCAGAAAACGTTACATCCACACCGCTGTGCTTCAGATATGAACGCCTTATTACAAGAAACTGCAATGGAACTCATTGGGAACCAAGGCTAGAACAAATGCAAGCGTGTCAACAAATAGCCAACTATTTAGACTTTTCAAAATGTCCTCCGGGGCATCACCTGATTTCAGAGAATAGTGGTTACTGTTATCAAATCAACAAAGCATCGGCTTGGAATTATCCTTGTTATAAAAGTGGAAAAACTACCGTTATAACAGATTTAGATGGAAGCGAAATGATATCTTTATTAACATCATTGAATGCGACTAAAGATAAATACTTTTGGCTACCGGCTCAAAGATCCAAACTGTTTAATCCAGTTGTCTGGCAAGTTCCTGGTTCAAATTGGGGACGGAATGTGGAAACTAGTACTAAACATAACATGTTACAAATGCGGGCTACTATGTTGAACAATTGTTTGCTTCTCAACGTCGAACAGAGTACCGTAATAACTGAAACTTGTAGCATGGAATATCCCAGTTTGTGTTTTTCCGTAAATGAGATTCGTTATCCATCGGGTTGTCCTGATAGGTACTATGGATTTCATTTTATGCCAGATGATAGCACTTGTTACGGAATCGAGGAATCTGACGATGAGACTGGTTTAACGTACGATGAATTTGTTACTACAAAGTGTCCTAAGCCTAGTCCAAGTGCAAACCAAGGTCTCCGTGGTGAGTTAACGAGATATGGTTTTACAAAACTAGCTACGATAAATGCATTAAATAGTTCAACATGGTGTTGGTTTCAAATATTTCCTCTAGAAGACGATGGTGAAATGTTTGAAGTATCTGAACTCAAAACTTCTTCGTTACAGGGAATCATTAATGGAAGTGGAATATTGAGTTTAACAAATACGTCATCTAAGTTTACTTGCATGGCTTGTGAAGTAGAAATGAAATTTACGGAAACGGAATTTATTTTTGAATACGATAAGATAGGAAATAAGATGCACCTTACAGTTTATTATCCTTCAGGTTTGTGGAAATCCGATGATAATGATAAAGGTGTTCAGTGTTTTTCTAACGCAAAGGGTTTTGTCGAAGTCATAGAAGTTAACGACAAACCTATTATTCAGGTAAAGCTATTAAGGGAAGTGAATGATTTTAGCGATGTAGACAAAGTTGTGTATGAAATTGATCCAGTGACATACCGAGCAGCTCAATATTGGTGCGAAGGCCATACAAAAAACTTTACATTAGTTGCTACGGATAAACTAATCGTAAACCCTAACTGTAACGAAGAACATGTATTTGCCCTTGTTCTCGAAAAGTATAACGTTGCATATGACACGGAAGAACCCGACATGACCAATTTAATTTCAATCATTACCGAAATATTTCATGCTAACAAAGTTTTAGTAATGGATATATTGGAATTTTCTATCGAGCATATGGTACTTTTAATGCATTTGCATGTAGCAATTATTGACATTTACGATGACAAAGCCAGTAATATCCTACAAACTTTTCTCACATTAAAAGAAAAAGCAGAAATAGAGCTTCCTAAAAACAATTATACCTTTGTGAATATTTCTAGTTCAATCTATTGTTTACCTACCACTAGTGACGACATTTTTGGGTTAGATTGGGATCTAACACGTATTGGACAGATTGCCGCTCCTCAACAGTTCTGTTTGCAAGCTAATGGTCTGCCAGTAAAAAGGCTTTGTTTAGGATCTTATTTGTTTGGAGGTACATGGGGTGACGTTGAAGGACTATGTGATAGTACTTATGAACCATCTTGGACAACCAAATTCTTATTTGACTTCATGAAAGGTAATATACCTGATAATTATACAATCAATTTTTTAACCAATGGGCTTGGAGCAGTGCTCGGAAATGTAGATAATATAATCCCCGCTGATTTATATTACTTGTCGATGTCATTACAGTATGTGTTATATTTAGCTGAAAACAATAAGTCTGTTGATCTAGGAGATATAGATAATGCGGCATGGGTGATGGACAGAGTGATGTCAGTGGATCAGGGTTATTTACTTTTATCCCAAACCCTTAATTCAACTAATGTCATATTAGATTCAGTAAATGATATAATTGAACATTTAGTCGAAGAAGAAAAGGGAAAGGAAAGTACTTATTTTCTAGCAGTCAAACCACAGTTTGTGGTACAAATTTCGTATCCTAGACAAAGCAATGTTACAGGTATAGCAATAATTAATAATGCGTGCTCAAATGATTTTACTGAAATGGTAATTAAACCTTTATTTAAGAACACAACATTGAGCGATGTGCTTGCTATTAAAAATTTAGAGGTTGCTACATGGATTCCAGATCAGATTATTGAGTCTGTGAAATCTATCTCTAATGACACATCTAACGTCTTGAATAAAGATAATGAACTCTTTGTTGTAATAAATGTATTTTACAACGATGTAATGTTTCCAGAAAATGGATTAAAAAAATATGAAATGAACAGTCGAGTTATTGGTATATCCATTCCTGGGTACTCGTCTAATTTGGAGCACCCCGTGCCTCTAGTGTTTAAAGAAATAACATCTGGTTATGAGGGTAAAAAAATCTGTGGATATTGGAATTTTGAAGCAGACAATACTAGAGACCTACCAGGTTTCTGGGCCAAGAAAGGATGTTTACCCTATAAGTCTACTAATAACATAACAGTTTGTGAATGTTATCATTTAACTCATTTTGGTCAACTAATTAATGCGGGCGTTAGTTCAGTAAATCAAGAGGTTCAAGCACATCACAAAAAGGTTTTGAATATTATAACATTGGTTGGAAGCTTTATTTCTTTAGTAGGTATAGTAGGAATATGGATAACAGCATCAGTTTTTTCTGCTTGGAGGCAAAAAGCAGGTACAAAAGTTCTACTACATTTATCAAGTGCAATTGCTTTGCCTTTAATATTTATTATAATATTTAATCTAGATACGAGCATAATCGTTTACGAAAAAGGTATTTACAAAGTTGCTGAGCACAAGGAGGTAGTGTGTATAATACTTGGTGCTTTAATGCACTATTCTATCCTGGCAAGTTTCATGTGGATGTTTATAACAGCAGCCTTACAATTTGTTAGATATGTGCGAGTCTTAGGAGTATGCAGACCATCAAGATTTATGATGAAATGTACTGCATTAGGTTGGGGTTTGCCTTTTATACCAATAATAGTAATTTTATTACTTGATTCAGATAATTATATTCCAGAATCAACTGAATCCGAGACGGGTAAATACCTAATTTGCTATCCTAGAGGCTTTAATCTAATCATGAGTGTAATTGTTCCAATCTGCATAATACTTGCAACAAATATTATCCTTTTTGCTATAATTTTGTACTCTATATACAGGGGCCCTGACGGAAAAATGAGAACTACAGATATCGATCTTATAGGTGCTCAGTTCAGACTATCTATATTTCTTTTCTTTTTGTTGGGGCTAACTTGGATATTTGGTATTTTATCATTTACAAGTAATTTCTTGTGGTCGTATTTGTTCTGTTTGACATCAACTTTACAAGGCTTTGTATTATTTGTGTATTTCGTGGTTTGTGATCCGAATACAAGGAATATGTGGATTTCCCTAATGACACCTAACCGTACAAATACATACAGGCCGAGAGAAAGTATTACAAGTATCAGCAGCGGTTAGTGTTTTTGTATTAGGAGAATTAATTGTATCCACATTATTATACTTACTTTATATACACATATTGATCTTAATAATCATAAAACATAATATGAATACTATAATATGTGTACCCACGTGTTTAAACAAATATGTATATTTTATGATTACGCTAAGTTCGTTAATTAGGACATAAGTTTTCTGACAAATTCAAACTATGTAGTAGTCTCTATGAAGATATAAGTAACTATCTTAGTTTTACGCAGCTAGCGCAATTTTGCATAGTAGTAGGTATTTGGTTATCAATAAATTCATTTATAGCCCCATATACAGTGTGATTCATGAGACGTGAGCAGGACTAAGCCTACACAATCAGTAAATGTAAAAGAATCGTTCACCACAATATCTAAGTAAAACAATCACGCTTTTTTTCTGTTCTTATACTTTTTGGTAAGGACAAATTTAATTATCTACAATCATGGATACCCTACAACATTTAATTAACAAAGATAAAACCTTTTTAACCGTTATGACAGCACTTTGAATACTTTTATGAAGAAAATAAAATGTCACACTTGAGTGAGATACGATTTTTCAATATTAACTAGATGCCGATGACATTCAATTTGGCACTTGTTATAGTTGTCATAGATAAAACAAAGAGGGTGACCATAAATGTCGTAAATAAATTAAAACTTTTTTTAAACAGTATACAATAAATCAAAGTTAATCTCACAAATCCAGTACTTATTTGTGAGATTAACGTATGTTACGAAACAGTTGTTTATAACTTACTGTATGCGTAGGTTCACGTCTCCTGAATCACCCTATATGTTAGGTTTTGTATTGTTATAATGTTATTATGTTATATGTTACTTGAGCATTTATTGGGGAAGTGGGCAGACGCTTGCGGGAGAGTGGTTATGACCCTCGCTCCGAATTGTTTCTGATGCAGAGGCTGTCCATCGCCGTTTAATGTGGCAACGCGGCGAGTGTGATGGGCTCCTTTGAGCTCCAGGTGCAAACGCTCAGGTCGAGTTTTGCGAATAGTCTTTTGTATGTGTTAGTTAAATTAGGTGTAGGTTTAATTTAGAATACGATTTTTGAGTTTAATATCTCTGTGTGTTAAGTGTAACTTAAATAAAACTTCTTAATTAATGATTACACGGATCAATTCTATATAGCTGGTTTAATTTATTGCCCGTATTGGATTTACACACTGTATATCGTCCGTGATCGTTAGTGCTATTTCAGAAAACTATTGTGACTTGTCTTTAACTATTATAAACTGATAAAATTCTAAATACTTTCTCGCTAAAAAGAGGAACCATGTTCACAGAAAATTATGTGACAATGACATTTTATTTTGTTTTGAAATTGATGACAGCTATTAACTTTTTCTATAGGCAGTGGACTAAAGTATTTTTGTTTTACTTAACCGGTAACAGAGATGACGTCACACTTCCGATCAACAGAGGATTAACACTATTTCGTGATTTTTTTGGAATACATACATAAATAAGGGGGAAAAAATGCCTTTTTACATATTTAACGTAATGGTTTTTGATTAAGCCCACTTTACTGATTTTGAAATGTTGTCAATTACGTTACCTATTTATTAGGTACCTACATTGTTTTTTGATTGAATGAATACTTAATAAGTGTGTTATTATCAAAATTCTAATGTAATTAATATGTACATAATTTTTTCGGGTAGGTACTGTCAATAGTTTTAAGAATCCGTTTTTTCCTAATAGGTACTTAATTAGACTAAAACGCAGTAAAATAAGCGCATCGGATACACAGGTAAGTTTATTCAGTAGTTTATTTATAAACATAATAAGTATATTATTTTTGGTGCAATTCTAATCTCTCTTCTCTAAAATCTCTAAGGACAGCCATACTCTAAGTATGTTCCGCGGAACCCTAGGGTTCCGGGACACCCCTGCAGGGGTTCCGTAAGAATTTAGAACACTATGCTTTAGTCGCCTCGAAAAATTTTACTATGTCGCCACCGTATTGTAGGGTTCCATCAAGTATTTCGCTTTCCAAAAGGGTTCCGTCAAAAAAAAGATTGAGAACCGCTGCTCTAGGATATCTCGTCAGCTTTAGGATTTATTTCAGCAATCAAAATGACTGACTATACGTGTTCAGGAATACAGTTGATTACATACTAACTACTTTACAACCGCTTAAGAATGCTACTAAAAACTACCAAAAGATTACTAAACTTGTACCTTAAACAGTTGGGAATTTGACAGCCGAGGCTGGGTCCGTTGGAATGCTGTTTACGAGTGAAAAGAATGGCTTTTCACAATTTTATCAAACATTCAACTCAAATATTCAGTAAGCATACAAAGTACAAACACATAATTTATAAACATGAAATTCTTCTTGTATTCAGAAAGTCAGTTGGTTTAAAAAGTAAGTAAAGGTGCAGGCGTTCTCTCGCGCATTAAGCGTACATTAAGTACGGAAAGAAATACAATACGCCTGTAAATATATTATATTATAACTATAATTCCATTTAGAAATGGTGTGTGGCACAGTGCATTTTCTGATACTTATTTTTATTTTGTCATGTTTGTTATATTTAGGTAAGATTTTGATGTCATTATAATTAGTAGGTTATTTATTAGTTATGATACTTTATTTACTTTTCCATTCGATTAATTTTCAGCTCCTTGTTATGCTTGGCGAGTTATACCAGCCCATAAAGCTTCATACGTGCGGCGCGCAGAAGAAGAGGGAGTGTCCGTAGATAATGAGGTGGAGGACTTTGAAGAACGCTTGCCTCGAAGTACGATGACTAAACCCAACACAACATGGAACTATGTCGTAAAAAATTTAAAGTTTTTATTTTTCAAAAACGTGGTACAATGGGGTTGACAACTGTTTTCATAGATGGGGCCAGCATAGATTTTCCCTGTCTCTAGTTATGATATAAAATCTGTTCGGAGCATAGAAAAATAAGTAAGGATAGAGTGCTAACTCCATACATCAGTATTCTTACCAAAACGCCGGTTATTTCATAGTCGACATCTAGCGTCAAGTAGTTGATTTCTCAGTACCGCCAGTTACCCGATGTCACGAGTGTCGCAACTGATGAAAAAAATAATTGCTAAAACAATTTACAACTAATAATTTTACAGTACATAAGGGGCTAGTTTTCCGCACTAGTGCGTAAAATAGCACTTTTCGTGCGTATGTCGAAACTATAAAGTGCCATATGTACTGTAAAACGTTGTTCGATACACGTGGGAATAGGTAATTCGCAACTCGTGTCGATTTAAAACACTCCCTTCGGTCGTATTTTAATTTATCGCCACTCGTTTCGAATTTCCTCTTTTTCGCACTTGTATCGAAAATAACGAATACCAATCCGGTTATAATATTAGTAGCTAAAAAGTGTTGAGCATTACAATTTTCGTTCGTCAAGTATAATATATTGTCAAGTAGCATTACTGATAAATATACTACTTGACGCTAGATGTCGACTACGAAAATAACCCGCGTTAGCACTCTATCCTTACTTATTTCTCTATGGGTCGGAGAGAAGAGTTATAGAATGACGTATTGGATTCCTAATATTCCACGACTCTTCTCTTTCCGCACAGACTCTATGATTTGGCCTTAAGGGCCATAGCATCCAGGCCATAAAACTCTAAAAAAACAAGAATTTTACTCAATTCTAGGAATTGACAGGAAAACCTATACTACTACCTATACTGGCGCCATCTGTAAAGTAATTCAACCGGCTAACCCCATTGGAATGCAGAGTTCCAAACCTAAATTATACAAATTTAACTTGCAAGATTTGATTACAGACCGACAGACAACGGGACAGGTGAAACTAAATAAAAGCTTGTAAAAAGCTTGTAATAAAAATCCGTACATTTCCGTTGAGTTCCGAAAATTCCTTACGTTTCCGTAACTCAGAGGAAGATTTTTTTTATGACATGGTGAAATTGCGCTTATATTGTACAGAATTATATCTATAGGTATACAGAATTCTAACTATACATACATATCAGTGCATTATCTGGACCAGCCTAAGGTGCCCTGTTGGTGGTTAGATGGTTATCCATTAATTACTGGGCACCCTGTATAAGTAAGTTTGCATATATGTATCTGGAATTTAAATTTGTAACTTACCCACAGATAGTTTACACACCGTCTACAAGTTTGGTTGGTGCAAGAGTGATGTGACTAACCGGGCGAACCTGTTCCGAACCTCCAACTTCACAATACCTCATCGCTATGTGGCCGAAACGCAATGGATTTATGTATGTTAAATTAAATATTAATCCCAACAAAAACATAAATGTGAAATGAAAGCCAAGTTCAATAGGTATTATGAATATGTGTCGTTGTTGACTCGCCGACAAAAGAATTGAGATCTATATGGGTGCCAAGTTCTGTGCTGTGTAGAAAATCCTGAAATTATAAAGGATTTGTCTTGGCTAGTTTTTACGTATAGGCATATAGGTAATATATATTTATCTATGTTATTTTTCAAAAATTTGGTTTGTTTTTAAAAACTAGCCAAGACAAATCCTTTATAATTTCAGGATTTTCTACACAGCACAGAACTTGGCACCCATATAGATCTCAATTCTTTTGTCGGCGAGTCAACAACGACACATATTCATAATACCTATTGAACTTGGCTTTCATTTCACATTTATGTTTTTGTTGGGATATCATTACTTTTTGTACAGAAATTACTATATTATTCATCATGAAAGCAGTTTGCCTAAGCCGAAAAGGAAACCCTCGCTAACGCGCGGTTAATTGTCAAAAAGTTTCAGTTTTCAGATTTTCCCCTCTATATGCACCTAATAGTCTACCTTCATGCCAAATATCAAGTTTCTAAGTCATCTAGAAGTGGGTTAGGTTTTTGGTCTATAAGTATTAATTTTTTTTTTCCATCAAAATATCATTAATTTCCAGTTTTCCGATTTTTCCCTCTATATGCACCTAATAGTCTACCTTGATGCCAAATATCAAGTTTCTAAGTCATCTAGAAGTTGGTTAGGTTTTTGGTCTATAAGTATTAATATTTTTTTTTCCATCGAAATATCAATAATTTCCAGTTTTCAGATTTTTCCCTCTATATGCACCAAATAGTATACCTTGATGCCAAATATCAAGTTTCTAAGTCTAGTCTACCTTCATGCCAAATATCAAGTTTCTAAGTCATCTAGAAGTGGGTTAGGTTTTTGGTCTATAAGTATTAATTTTTTTTTTCCATCAAAATATCATTAATTTCCAGTTTTCCGATTTTTCCCTCTATATGCACCTAATAGTCTACCTTGATGCCAAATATCAAGTTTCTAAGTCATCTAGAAGTGGGTTAGGTTTTTGGTCTATAAGTATTAATATTTTTTTTTCCATCGAAATATCAATAATTTCCAGTTTTCAGATTTTTCCCTCTATATGCACCAAATAGTATACCTTGATGCCAAATATCAAGTTTCTAAGTCATCTAGAAGTAGGTTAGGCTTTTTTTTTTTTTTTAATTTATTTAGAACACAAACAGTCACATAATGCAAATGGATTTTTCGTACAATGTAGTGTACTTAACATACTTAAGAAACAGACCTGGAGGTTCATTAATGAGTAAATAATGTTAACATACATAATAACCGCAGAAAGAAGAAGAAATTTGAAATTATGAGCCATACCTACTTAAATTATATTTACCAGTTTATTAGGTTTTTGGTCTATAAGTATTTTTTTTTCCACCGAAATATCAATAAATTCGAGTTTTCAGATTTTTCCCTCTATATGCACCTAATAGTCTACCTTGGTGCCAAATATCAAGTTTCTAAGTCATCTAGAAGTAGGTTAGGTTTTTGGTCTATAAGTATTAATTTTTTTTTCCACCGAAATATCAATAAATTCCGGTTTTCAGATTTTTCCCTCTATATGAAACTAATAGTCTACCTTGATGCCAAATATCAAGTTTCTAAGTCATCTAGAAGTGGGTTAGGTTTTTGGTCTATAAGTATTAATAATTTTTTTTCCATCGAAATATCAATAATTTCCAGTTTTCAGATTTTTCCCTCTATATACACCTAATAGTCTACCTTTATGCCAAATTTCAAGTTTCTAGGTCATCTGGAAGTGGGTTAGGTTTTTGATCTATATGTCAGTCAGTCACAAAAATGCCGGTTTTTAAACGTTAATTTATCAATAACTGTTTGAGCTATGTTTATGAAATTTTGTATTTTGTACAAGCTAATTGACTTGAATACATGTGCCAAATTTCATGTGTGTAGGTTAAGTAGGTTTCAAGTTGTGAAGGGGTCAAAAGTAGCTCGAAATGGTTCGTGTAATATTACACACGGTTGCTGCGTCGCCAGTTCCATTTTCTTTGAACTTGGCTAGACACGCTACCGCGTGTCTAGATTTCCTTTAACTTCCTCAAACTAACAAAAGCCTGACCCGTACTGCCGTATTCGAAATTCAAGATATTCACAAGAGACGACACGTACTAGATCCAATCTAGATACGTTATAGTTTAGATTTCTACTAGTTCTCTTTTGCAGCGCAACTCGGGCAACCAATGTCACATTTTCGATAGATCGTGTTAGATATCTATTAGATGTTAATTAGATCTCTAAGTAATATCTTGTGGAAATCGTTCAAGAGTATCCCCAGAATCGCGGAAATGTCAAATTTGACAGGTTAGATCTTAAACATATCGTTATCGTATCTTGGCGATGTCTAATAGATGTCTGTTACAAAATTCTGAATCGGGCCCCTAATACATGCCATGTTGCGGTATTTCATTGGAACTAATTTTTCACACTGGCAATAATTTTGATGATACCTATCACTGTTGTCTGTGTCATTGTGGCGTTCCACACCCACAGTTGCCAATCTACATTTTTCAGACTATACTGAACTGTTACCATATTTAAATGAGAATAATAGCGCCCTCTTGACAATGATTAATAATACTGGCCAGGCTTTTATTATGCTGGCACTTCAAAAAGGCATGTGACTAGGAGTCTACGTCCTACGAGTCCTACGACGTCTATATTTGCCATATTTGCTCGAAAGGCAAACACGCAAATGGGCATGAATCTAGTATTTTAACTGGATCAGGCATGAAGGGTGGGAGGAAAAACCGAACGAGATAGTCTTATGTATCTTTCAGTAGGAGTAGCAGAGAAAGTGCTATTATTGTTTGTCCTTGTCACAGTCTCACATTTTTTTTATTCCCCACCATAAATTAGTATGGATTATGGTGGGCAACAAATAAATTCGACCAATCATAGTGTTGCATTGCCTATGTTTTGTCCCTCACGGACGCACGAATAAGTATACCATATCTATAGGATCCTACCATCTATGCAAATGGGCAAGTTTGGTCACACATCAAAGGTGGCAAATAGGTCAAAATTGCCTCCACCCAACAGGCTCGCTCATAGTAAGTAGTATTAAGTTCAAACTTATTCGCATTTTTCTGTTGGGGTACGTGCCAAGTGTGGATGTCGTGTTTGTGATGTTCGGACTTCATACGATTATATAGACAAACACGGCGAGTACGCTACGCGAGCACGCAATGCCATGTGAAGTGCCAGCATTATAGTCACACCAGTCACATAACAATTTTGTACGCCGGGCGGCAATTTTTTTTATTTCTCATTTCAAAAAATCTTTAAAAAAACTGTCAATCATAACTGACAGCTATGTGATTTGTTTTTGAAAGAGTTTCCTCGTCCGACAAGAAATTTTAGAAATTAAAAAAGTCTTACATCGATTTGTGAAGGGACGACACTACAATGTTGCCACTTTTTAATTTCTACAATTTCTTGTCAGACTGTTTCTAAGCGGGCCACTCACACACCTGCCGCAGGGGCAATACCGGTCGCACGGCGGTCGGAGCAATTTTAGGCTGTTTTCTTTCTACACACTAGCCTGCCACTCAGTGTGTAAGTGATAGTCCCGCTTAATGCACGTCGACGAGAATGGCTCCTGTGTTATCAAAGCAGTCGGTAGTCGCCAATGAACTGACTGGAATTGCCCCAATCGTACTACACATGTAACAACCTAGCAGGGCGGTAGATACAATCTAGGGAGCTAGGAAGGTCTTGCGCCCCTGCCGCCCTGCTGCAGGCCCAATCCAAAAATTGCCCCTGCTTCTCTACACACATCACAATTAAGGAGGCAATTAAGGGTCCAATTCCAATATTGCCCCTGCGGCAGGTGTGTGAGTGGCCCGCTTAATGATTTATTCAGTACATCAGGTACTACATTACGACACCGGTGCTATAATAAGCACATTACGTAACTAGTTTAAATTAAATGGCCATATGTACTGTAAAACATTGTACAATGCACAGGCGAAAAGGTATTAACGAATTTTCTACTTTTCGCATTTTTATCGTAATGTACTATTTCAGGTTCTAGACTCGGCGAACAGTAGGAGATTCAGTTTGCAGTGTGTTGTTGTGAAGGTTTACGTGCCAGCCAAGTATCAATTCAAAAGGACCCGGATACCCTTCCACTACTGCCAGGGATCGGTGATCTACTTGATGGCACGCACGGTGGGCAGGATACTCATGCATGAGTTCTACTTCATGTCCCAGTTTTACATGCCAGCGACATTCGTTTTTGAGTATTATCACCCTATAATGATGTAAATGATTTAGTTAGAGAACCGTGAAACCAACTAACTATAGTCCAGTACAATCAGCATCAAAAGTAGAGATTCAGACTACGCGTCAAAAGTACCTACCATTCTCTAATAACTTAACAAAAAGAAATATGTAATACTCTAAATGTGGAACAATTAGCCTGTGACAGATACTTTTGGAGCTTTGTTTCATCCGCTACTATTATTGATGCTGACTATAGGTGCACTATTTCAATATAAAATTAAGTATCAATAATAATAAGTTACTAATATATTATGGATTGAATTTCTGAAATAAATAATTGTTTTATTGCATTTTAATAATAACGTTCTATTTGATTCTGATGGGGTGTTTTTCTGTAATTTATAAAAATGTTTAGCCTTAGAAGCTTAGAACTACGAAATTCATTCAAATAAACTATACACCTGAACAACGATACCTATTTAAATTAATTTTGGAACTTAATTGGGAGTTTTTGGACTATTAGTTAGGTGGTTTTATGGTACCTATTCTGAATACGAGTTTAGTGAAAACAAAAATAATAATGTTTATTAATAACCCTATAAAAATTACCAACCAATTATACTATGTTATATTTATTTCTAACTCTGTCCCTAAAATAACAAGAAAAAATCAAACCTTAATTGCCCAATGTTACGGGCAATACTAGAAGGTTAAGTAAACTTAAGTTTCCTGGGTATATCTAGTATTACCCAAGCCTTTTGGGTAAAGTCCGAAAATTAAATCAACTTTAATTTGTATTCGGCATTTACCCGCACACATCTAGGTCTACCCAACACTGGGAGGCCAATGTCAGACGTGAAACCTCACATTACACAACTTGAGTTTAAATAACGTTATCCTTATCCTTGTTACTTGCGCTTCTGGCGCTGTTCATCGGCGAAGCATATTATAGCAACCTAAATGGAGCGGTTTCGTTATCATATTCTATATACCATTTCAGGACCTAACTCTTTTTCTATTTAGCCAGCCGAGTCAATGATTGTTACTTAATTCATGTTATGTTCCCACTATTTTTACTTAGCAACCATGGTCTAAATACAAAGAGTGTCAAAAGATGCGACGTAGCAGCATATAACAGGAGCTTTAGGATAACTGACTATAATTTAATGGAGAAACAAGAACCGAAAGTAACTATTTTCAGTATTTATTCATTCCTTTCCATTTTAATCGTAGTAATTTATTGATCATCCATAATTTGCTACCACTGCATACGACGGGGTCCAAAAAAGTACACATCCCAGTCCATTCCTCCCGTATAGTTTTTAGGGATGTACCACTCCAAGAAGTGGTATTTGTATCGAGTGTGGTGGTGGCAGTAGGTGATGCGAGGGACGCACACCTGGAAACGTAAATTAAGTATCCAAACAATTTAAAAACTTTCGCGTTTTAAACATATATTCAATTATAATCTTAATGAATCAGAATGAATATACAAACGTATATTCATTCCGAATTATAAAGATAATATTATATGATTGTCAATTTTATTGGTATGATTTTTTAAAGCCAAAATAAATAAACGAAATGGAATAAAATTTAGAGAAGTTCCGTCATTTTCTTATCATTCCACAATTAGATTATAGTATTGATATTAGATTTATTAAAATGGGATTTATTTATAATACCTACTTTCAAATATAATAGTTAGGTTTGATAAGTGACTACTGTGCTAAAAATCGGTTGAATCACTTACTTGAAAATTATACGAAGTGTATCGAAACAGATCCTCTTGGCTAGAAGATGCTCTGAGTATGATGCATGTAGGAATCCGAGGAACGTGTATCCAAGCCTAAAATAATAATAAGTTCTAAGTAAAAAAAAAACAATGGGTTGCACTCCGGGAGTGCCGGCATAAGTGAAAACTCAATGACTAGTGCAAAATGCACTATGTATAATTGAGGTTAACGCCATCTAGCGTTAGCGTTAATTACTTGAAACCCCTAAGCACATCACTGTTAGTACTCGAGTTATATTAATAACAGTTAGAGCGAAACTCACTAGATGGCATTTAAATCAATAAAGAAAAATTCAATGACATTACATGTAACAGTTTTTCGATCAGGTCACGTGTCCGTCTTATGGTGCCGTGACCGTCTTACGGTCACGGTTACGGTTACGGTCACATTTCGAGTACCAACCCATTTTTAGTAAATATAATTATTTCAGTGTACTTAGGGACAAAATTCAGACAAAATAAATACACATCCATTTGTGTCATTCAAACGCTTTTTTGACGCGCGTTGAAAAAGCTGCCGTGCGAATGGGACCTTTCGCTGTCTGCAGCACTATGTATAATTGACCCATCCTCCTTTCAATTGAAAAACTTTAGTTAAGAAATTGCTGGTGTTTAAAATTCGAAATTCAAATTTGTGGCGTAAATTGTTTAAAATTCGAATAGAAATTGTCTCGCATCTAAATATATTTGGTCATGGTATTTTGAGTTTTATTCACCAGGACTAGAGTTCACTTTTATTAGAGATTTCATCAAGATGTAGCTTTATTGAATTATGTCATTGAGTTTTTCTTTATTGATTTAAATGCCATCTAAATGAGTGGTCATGTGGTCCTTACGGTCCTTACGGTCACGTGATCGCCTTACGCTGTCTCGAGTTTATCATTTTTTCCCCACCTCAAAAAGTGCCCAGCGCCGCTAAAGAAGTTTTTAGGTAGGTACTTCAAAAACATTTTTGGTACAAGCTTTTATCGCTGACTGTACTTTTCTTTCCACAGACAACAAATACTCATTGAGACAATTCTAAAATCCTCAAACACAATTAGGTTGCGTTGTTTTATCACAGAGTTCCTATGGCCACCTCCTGTCTCCATCAATAGATCAGCTCCATGGTAGGTACCATAATATTGCATTGTCACACGACTTACTCACGTATGCAAATTTTCAGCTTCATTGGAAACCGGGAAGTGAGTCAAATTTTACTTACAAGATTTGACCCTAACAAACATAGGTAGAGTCGGACCAAGAAAAGTCTGCAGCGGATTTGATAGCCCACGCAGTGCACGTGTTATTTTAAACGTCAAACTTCTATGAAATTATGACGCATAAATAACACTTGCACTGCGTGGGCTATCAAATCCGCTGCAGACTTTTCTTGGTCCGACTCTAAGTACAATGCAAGTTAAATAAAAACTTGTAATATAGCAAATATAACCTACTTATGTATTTGTAAGCAAATAGCATGTGTTTCAATATCCTCGCTATAAATTTTACGTAAACAAAACGATAATGACAATGGGTTCGAGGTTAGGCATACTTACCTATTTATAAACTAAAAGTAATTTAAAGTTTTCGAGGGATAATTAAAAATAGTTATTTACAGTACATATGGGGCTACTTTTCCGCACTAGTGCGTAAAATAGCACTTTTCGTGCGTATGTCGAAACTTTAAAGTGCCATATGTACTGTAAAACGTTGTTCGATACACGTGCGAATAGGTAATTCGCAACTCGTGTCAATTTAAAACACTCCCTTCGGTCGTGTTTTAATTTATCGCCACTCGTTTCGAATTTCCTCTTTTTCGCACTTGTATCGAAAATAACTATTTCGATATGTACTGTAAAAATCATTTAAATTATTATTGTCTCAGCTTACATCTACCTACTAGTGCCTTAGTTAAAACTTTACTTACACGTAATATTAACTTTCCCAAAAGTTGTAAATGATTAAATGTTGTATGAGAGTAGAAAACTGCACCTTGAGATTTAAAACAGTGTCCATAGAAGTATTCACTGTGTAAAAAATCTGAAAACAAAATAAAAATAAACAGTTAAGTAACAGTCGAATAGGTTAGATTTGGGTTAGATACGCAACTCTCAAATAATTGGGTAAAAAAACCTTCTTTGAGTGAAAAATGTGAGTGTTTCCTGTGGACAATAAGTATAATAGTAAGAAGCCCCATTCACATTCCCGAATTGCAGTCCGCCTTGCCGTCCGCCTCTATGATGGTAGGATCCTATAGATATGGTATACGCGTACGTCCGTGAGGGACAAAACATAAGCCATGCGACACTATGATTGGTCGAATTTATTTGTTGCCCACCATAATCCATACTAATTTATGGTGGGGAATAAAAAAGTGAGACTGTGACAAGGACAAACAATATATAATAGCGCTTTCTCTGCTACTCCTACTGAAAGATACATTAGACTATTCCGTTCGGTCTTTCTTCCCACCCCTCATGCCTGATCCAGTTAAAATACTAGATTCATGATGCCTCTTGGGACTTGCAATGCCTGCAAGCCCCACTCGCTTGTAGTCCGCCACGCAGCCGAGAAGGACCGTAAATTTTGATGCAGGACTGCAGTTCGCCATTTTGTTTGCAATGTACAACTCGGGCTTCGCAGATTTTATAAAAGGAAACCGCTGTTTATATATGTTCTTTTTTTAAGAAATAACACGTCGATTCAACACAAGGGCCTACCGCAAACAATGAAAAGTGTAATTCTCTCGGCAGATAGCAAAATATTCGTTTTTCGCGGTAGACCGTCTGTAGCTCATAGCTGATGGACGGCTAAGAAGTATGCTTAGTGTGTGAGCTATATCCTGCTCCACAATCCTGCGAGGCGGATTGCAATGCAGGAATGATTAGGTACATTTACTAAGACTTTCACCATACAGGTGTTGGCTTTCAACATGCCTATAAGTGTCCAGCAAGAAATGCAGCAAGCATGACAAAACCATACAATATACTATATATGAAATCATAATAAAAACCGGCCAAGAGCATTGTCGGGCCATGCTCAGTGTAGGGTTCCGTAGTTACCCGTTCGTCACAATTTATTAGTAAGTAGGTCATGTAGGTGCTTAACAGGCAAAATGGATTTTCGAAGCGCTTTGTTTTGATTTTACTAAGAAGTAATTACTTTTTGCGATAACTCGAAGACTGTTCGTTATAATTTTAATTAAAGTCTATTAAGATTTACTTTCTCCCCTGGGTTGGAAGGTCAGATGGCAGTTGCTTTCGTATAAACTAATGCACATGCCAATTCCTGGGATTAGTTGCCAAGCGGACACCAGGCTCCCATGAGCCGTGGCAAAATGCCGGGACAAAGCGAGGATGATGATTCATGGTTCCAAAGTTTGAGCGGGACACATTTTTATTATACAAGGTGTTACATCAGCCACTGAAAGTTGATAGCGTACACGTTGTACTTACATCGCGAAAATCGATCTAGCTCTTATCTTCGGGAAAACGCGCATTTTTGAGTTTTTATATGTTTTCCGAGCAAAGCTCGGTCGCCCAGATATTCCATCCAAATTACAGCTTTCTAGCACTAACGAACACGGAAAAAAATCGCGGAATGATAGACGTCATAGACGGACAGACGGACATGGCGAAACTATAAGGATAAGGATAGTTGACTACGGAACCCAAAAAAGACTCAATTATCCAATCGTCGGTTTTCTCACCTTCAGAAGCGGTTGCAGATAATTTCCAATCACTAAATGAAGTAAAGAACTGCCAACAAAGGCACACGGGAGCTAAAAAATTAAATATACAATAAAAAATAGCTTCGGGCTGTAACTTAAAATGTAAAAACATTCCAATGTTCATCAAAACTTATGAACATTTGGTTTACAATTCATTATTTTTTTTAAGTTCAATCTAATTTATATTTTTTATAAATATACCTATAACTATTATTACTAACCAAAGCTTAGAAGGAATAGCTGCATTGTATATTTCATCCTTAGTAAAGAGCTTTAAATCCAGTAAGTAATTATTATAACCTAGTAAAGCCTAACATAGATTAGAATTACTTCTCCCAGTCTTGAGAAACACTTTATGAAACTTTTAACGATTATTACAGGATAATAGAAACTAATGACTAAAACGTCATGCTTGTGCTACAATAAAGCTAATTATGAATCAACATTTTGTTAGCTCTTGATATTTATAGTTGGTATCATTTTGTATATATTACGTTTTCATCTCATGACTAAGGAAATATATGAGTAATATAATGTTATTGCATTACTTACCTACAAACAAAATAAAACAACATCGTGTGACATGTCGGGTTGGTCAGGTTTCAGCGTCGGCGACGTCTGTGGTTAATAGTTGTTTAAGTTTAGGTTCTAAGTCAAGTTTGGTATCGTTTTCGTATGTATCAGAGGCTTACATGTATAGATATCACGATAAAGTTGACAGCCAGTATTACAGTAGGTATTTGTGATAAACACATAAATAAATGCCCTTACCAGGATTCGAACCCAGGACATTACCGACTAGGCTAGAAGACCGTTAAATGTTCAATGTTTGATGTCAACAAATACCACACGTCAACATAGACATAAATCACTCTATTAATAACAAGTACTTTCCAGTGCCTTACTAAACAAAACAGAGCGCAAAACTGTTGTTAATACACCAGAACCTGTTTTCATAAACAGTTAAATTAGTAAATATAAATAAGTAGGAATGTTTGAGCAGTGTTTTAATTATGTTTGTATATTAGTTAATTATTCATACAGTTATAGAAAACTACATGGAAGTCCATAACCTTTCGGAGAATAATAATGCACATGAATTCCAGAATCAAAGTCAGCAAAATGACCGAAGAGTTGTTTTTTTTGTGGCTTTCCCTTCTTGTGTTTATTGGCAGGAGGGATTTTGCCAATGACGACGTTTTAAGACGTACCACGCACGATAAGAAGAACAGTTGTTTATCATTCTTCGCAAAGTAACAGTACCATTGTGACGCAGTCTCAAGTGTCATAACACACAAACACCACAAACAGATGAATTATTTCCTGCCTTTACAATTAAAAGAGGACCTTTTTAGTGTGTAACGTGTCTTGGAGTCAAATGGAGTTCCATATCTACACATTTTTAAGCATTTTAAGTAAGTACCTACGAGATTAAGGTAGAATAACTTGCATATTACATGAAACTGATTATACTTAGATAAAAACTTTCTTTTCACCAGGCCAACTGGTAAAGGCTCTCTTGATTGTTCAAAAACTGATGAAAGTTACATTTTATTCACATGTTGGGCAAAGTAATCAAATGCAAATTTTGAGTTGTTTTCTTATGTTTGCTGATAGAATTGACTTTTAAATTATAATTTTGAATGATAAATATTTAATAACATTCATTTGAATTTGATTTGGTTTGATTTTGTTTGATATCTTACAGTTAATATTTTCTTCGGGTTGGTGTGGTGAAAATAATAGTTGTGTTTCACTCTGGGGCAAATTTTGTTTAACCCTCGTGCTTTGAAACTCTCGCAACGCTCAATATTCTATTTTTCGGACCACTCGCTCGCTCGTGGTTCATTTTTGAAATCTTTCGCTTGCTCGGGTATCAATAATAGCACGAGCGGTTAAACAAAAACTTTGCCCCCTTGTAAATCAAATAACTAGGTATGGTATAGTAAAACTCAGTCTTGGTGGCATCTGAATATTTTATAAAGTGCATATTTTCCTGTTTCAGTAAACGTGAATATATCCATTTGCATGATACGGGACTTATCAATTTGTCAAGATGACTTTACGTTGAAGCCACCCGACGGTATTCTGAAAGAAAATACTTTCACATGGCTAGCTTACCTACAGTACGTTCACGGTAAGATTTAAACTTATTGTATGCTTAACCCGTTCGCGTCTTTCCTATAGACATTGCAAAGTTAAGAGAAATAAAAGCAAATTTTTACGCTGCACCCTTACAGGCATTTTCAATATTTGAGTTTCAAATAAGAAAAACGTGATACATATGTACCCAAATCGTTAACTTTTATATTGTCCACAGAAGTGACTTTTGTCTAAACTGTGTTCTCTGGGATCGTTACCGTGCAAGGGTCCATTCGTTGACTGGTAATTTTCATCACATTTTAATGATGTGGAATATGATAACGACCATGAGCCCGTTTCTCAAGAGCTCCTTTTCTAACAAAAGCTGTCATAAAGTGACATCCGCTTGTATTACAAGTTACAAGCTTTTAACCTTTTGGACGCCAATAACCGATATATACACACCGTAGGTTCAACGCCAAAGACCGATTAATCGGTCACAGACCGCAGAGCAACATCGACCTACGTGCATATACATAAAGTCAACTTCAGTTTTGACACTTCAATGATGTGGCGTCTGAGTGACAGCTTTTGTGTTTGACACGGCGTGGAAAAGGTTAAAAAATGGGCCCCATAGCGTACGTTTCAAACATTGTTTGTTGGCAGTAATGACGGGCTTATTAAACCCCAGCAAGGCGCCTCGGGTCGTAATGGTGCATCGGCAGTTCATCGTGGGTACCGCGGCAGACTTTTTGCGCCTGCCAAAGAACTACAAAATGTAAGTTCGTAACTAAATAACTCACCTATAAAATCGCTTGAAGCATGTTTCAAGAACTCTAGTATAGCTTGTTTTAAATAATAACAAATGAGAGACTACAATTTTTATATGAAATGCTTGCACACAACTATAGTAATCATTATCTAAATTTCTATTAGGGAAGCCGGGGGCTTAATGTAACAGGGGTAAGTAGTAACGCTCAATTTTGACAGGTAATTAAAAAAAAAATTACTGAATGACTTTCTTATAAATCGAGGAATAACGTAAACACCGCCATTGCCCCGCCAGACATCGAAGCGAGTGGATGTGCATACGAGCTCTGTTTCGACCAGGTATTGAAAAAAAATTACGGGGTAAGTTGTAACATGTCATGTCATGACTAACAGCACAAAACGTGGGATTGAGATAAACGGGGAACACATCGCATATGTCCAAGAATTCCTTTATCTTGGCCAAATAGTCTCTTTCCAGGCGCGACAGGAGAAAGAAGTCCAAAGACGCACCGAAAACGCCTGGAAGAGCTATTGGTCAATGAAACACCTGATGAAGGGAGACCTACCTCTATCACTCAAGCGTAGGCTCATGGACATGTGCGTACTTCCAGTTCTCACCTACGGTGCTCAGACCTGGTCTTTGACGGAAGCTCAGAAGTTTAAACTCGGGGTTTGCCAGAGAGCTATGGAGCGCAGCATATTAGGTGTAAAATTAAGGGATCGAGTCCGAAACACCACGCTGCGCTCTAAGACTCGAATAATAGACGTAGCTCGGAAAGCGGCTAAGTTAAAATGGGACTGGGCTGGTCATGTCTGACGAATGCCGGATGACTTGTGGGCCAAGTTAACCACAGAGTGGGAGCCCCACGAGTTTAACCGGGGAGCCGGCAGGCCTCGTCGGCGACGGCGGGATGGCCTGGACTCCTTCTTGAGAGGCTGGCCAGATGTAGCACTGAACAGGGACGACTGGAAGGAGAGGGGGGAGGCCTTTGCCCAGCAGTGGGACACAGTGGGCTCTGTATAATAATAAAAAGTTGTAACAACTCCCTGTTTTTCAAAAAGTGTCTGGTGAAAAAAGATGCGTAAACATTTAAAATTATTTTGTAATCGGAATTAGTGCTTAGATAAATACTTTTCAAACCCTCATACTCAGAATCATAAAATTATAATATACATATTTTAGACAATACAGGCCTTTTTCCTAAAACTGTTACAACAAGCCCCCCGCTCCCCTACTATAGTACAATTCATAAGTTCGCCTTTGCCTATCCTGTGCGGCCTGTGCCATAATAATATCATTGTGTTTTGTACGATAAAGAGTTTATACATACATACATACAATTTACAGGCATAATTAATGTTTTAGAGGTAACGCCGTGTTCGGCGACTACGAGCGCGACGAGCAAGACTGCCAGCTGACGCTGATGCAGCTGAAGATGGGCGAGAAGTGCCCGCGAGCGTACCTCGAGGTCCCGGTCAGCGAAGTCACGGCACACCCGGAGTTCTCCAGGTGAGGCCCGGCGGTCTTCACATACAGTGCGGATCCGCACCATCCGCACGCCACTATACACAGATCTGCTATATAAAATAAGTAATACCTACCAGTTGGAATTGATATGGGTATGGGTGTATGAATATGAATGATGAGATTGATGAGTGAAAGAGAGAATGTGTGTATTAGGTATAGGTGTACGGGTGAATGGGTGTATGTTTTTTCTTATCTACCTATATGTTCTTACTGCAAAAGTGAAAAGTGCCACATGCGATCAAAGTTTTTAACACCGATTGCCTTAGACTCCTTAGAGTCCCTCAGGACGATCAAGATTCTAAATTTAAGTTTATTATTTCGTTGAAATCTTTTTCGTTTTATCTTTATCTTTTATTATGATAACTAAATTTTAGTTTTAAAATTCCTTTAGAAACAATGCTGCAGGGATAAGTTGTATGTCCAGTACGAGATGGAAATTATAGGTATTTACATCTCGTGCTTTTCAGGTAAAGGCCTCCTCCAGAGTAAGCCAGTCGGATCTATCCTGAGCTTTTTGTATCCAGTCTGTCCCTGCAACCTTTACTATCTCGTCTGACCATCGCGTGTATGGTTTGCCGCTGTTACGCTTTCCTGGTGGTCCTGGTCATTTTTTTTTATGTTTGACATTGTAATATGCAAGAAATAAAAGGCTTTTTTATTTTATTTACATCTCGTGCTTTTGGTTTCCTTGCTACGCTCAGGATTCGAAATTAGATTCACACCCATATATGGCTCTCTATAGAGAGTACAAGCAGAAATCTATTATAAATAAACTTTCGTTTCCTCAGAGATTATTGAAAAAACTGTCTGTGGTTTATCTTTAAAGTATACCCTTTTTCGTTTTGTATGTCATAAAACATAAAGTTGTTTACAAAATAAAATTCCTATACTACAAAACAAAGTACATAATTTATTTAAATATGCAGTATAAATCTAGAAATCCTGATTGGCCATTTGTTCCTGGAGTTTTATAGGTTTAACTTTCAAAGCCAGCTACATCTTCTCATAAAAATATATATTTTAATTATTTATTTTTAGATTTGGAGTCGGAAATAGTATGGCCGTCGGTAAACTCATCCGCCCTGTGCAATCAGGTAAATTTAAAATCTACCTGTGGATACAAGCTCTATTTTCAAACATTCCGGTTAATAGGTCATTAGGCATAGTTGTATGTAGTTAAATGTAAAATATTTTGTACAGAATACACTATCCCAATTTGCCTGCCATCATACGCTGAACGTCGGAGAAAACGCGAAAACAAAATCGTCATTCTAATCGATTATATCAGCGGTGAGTAATCAAAAAAAAATTATGACCTCTACGTATTATTAAAAATTAAAAAGGCTATTCATACATTAAACATGCAATTTACAGCCGTACCGAGAGACTTTGACCAAGAGAGAATGGGAAAGAAAACATTGAAATTATACACACACAAAGAATGTCGGCGACATCGCAAGAAAGCGGTAAAATAAACTTATTTTAATCATACGTTTTTAATCATTACTATACTATGTATACTTCAACTCATCACAAAACAAAAGCTTCCATTTATTAATGAAGTTTGAATCTGATCAAATTTTCTGACTATTAAGTTTTCACCGACTTAGCAGTCACAATAGTTATCCGATAGGGGAGCCATACTTGACGTAACACTTGGCGTGAAAACTTAGCGTTCTCCGACTCTAAACTTTTATTTTATATATATAGATACTTAACACATACTCGCTATATAACCAGCAGTCGGAGCAGAGATCTGTATAAAAAACTTTTCATATTGGTGTATTGAATCTGTTGACATTAAAAGTTTTCATAATATGTTATAGAATTTAGGTAGCGAAGGCGCTACGCACGTCCTATGCACATCAGGGTGCGGCGTGCGGCCTGGCGCGCCCATCGCCTCGCACAGCCCCGACGGCGAGTTCGAGCTCATGGGCCTCTCCGCGGGCTACGCGCCCTGCACGCGCCGCGGCATGCGCCGCCGGCTCAACGACGACCCGCCCATCTACATCGACGTGTACCCTTACGTTACCTGGATTGTAAATATTATAGCAGCGCACGTAATACCGAAACCGTATCCGAGCAATGTTAAGTTGGTCGATGGAAGATCAGGTTAGTCCATTATTAATTACCCACTTTATTTGTGCTGCTGATGAGAACATTGTAATAAGCTTTCCGTAATGTATGCATTCTGATATCGCCGGCTGAGAATACGTTTGTACCATATCCATTTCTGAGCAAAATCGTTTTTTAATGATTTCTAAAATAATAAAAAATATGCTATAATTGACACTAATCAGTTTTTGAAAAACTATATTTTTCGAAAATGTTGTGCCATATCCGCATTTTACTATAGGGATAAAATTACACTCTGTTAACAGAAAATTGTCACAAAAGTGTAACATATCCAAAACTTTTGTGTCATATCATACATTTTACGTTTAACATTTTACTCATCAAAAACGGATATGGCAATCATAAAAATGCTTTTATTTCATGATTACCACTATATTCACAATATTTGTATGGTACTAGACATAGTAAACATATTTGCCTAAATGATAAGTAAGTTAAATATTTCCTAACTGTAAAACTTTTCGAAAAAAAAAATTTCGCTTCTTTTCGCTCTCCTGTAAACCAATGAAAGTGGCGTACGGCACAAACGTATTCTCATCCGACGATATGTCGATGATTACACTTCTATAATTTTTTTAACTCGTAATCCTATCCGCTCACCCCGAGCAAAAATATTCTAATATGATAAAATATGACTACCTGCTTAAGTACCTACTTATTAACTACTCAGGTTTCCCATAACCAATAATTGAATAAAATATGAATACATAACCTATATTTCTGATTATTTAAAGGTCTGAGCGTGCACAAAAGCGGCTACCTGCGAAAAAGAAGAGAGCAGCAGCACGGTTGGCGCGCCCGCACCTACCTGCACGGCAATTTCTGTTACAAGTCGAAGAGGATTCAGGAGCACCAAGCTTACTTTTTCTATTCGGAAAAGTTTGCCGTGCACGCTGATCCGCCAGCCAAGCTACATGTAGTGTTGAAAGTATGAACAACATTTTAAACATTTATTTTTGTTATTGTTTTGTCAATTCTGTGAACAAATCATACCAAAATATTACGTAGGTAGTTTTCACTGCGCAGCAACGTGCCTCGTGAGTTGCTTAAAGGCGAATATTTACGAAAATGTGTGGCTGCAATTGACAGTGTGGCCAGCAACATCATCAGCCAGCACTTGCGGCAATATGTGTAGTATGGCCCGGATATATTGCCATTGCCATATTTTTAGTGTGGACGCACGGTTTTAGGGTCGCGGCCATATTGCCGGTACAATTGCTTATTTCCCATAAATTACTTCGATCTCGTATTGAAGATATGAAAAAGGTAGGTAGGTACGTAATTAAACGAAACTGTATTCATATTTTCTAAAGTTAACTTGTCTTGTTTTGCAGCTTTCAGCAGGAGTAGAGACAACAATCCTGTGCGCCCGAATGCAATTCCCGAACCGGCAGGTACAAAAAATATATTGGCCTATTTGGTGTCCCACTGCTAATTATAATAATACCTTCTATATGTATAACTACCTAATACTAACTTCTTTAGACCCGGCATGGCTCAGAACTGGATTTAGTATCTTAAGTTTTGTACATATTATGTTGTATCTAATCCATTTTCCTGAATTGAACTTATATTATTTTATATTTAGATAGATACCTATATATACTTTGTGCTAACGTTTTTTTTTACACAGATCATCCTTATCTGTTTTGACAAAATTTAACTGAATATACGTCTACCTAGATTTGTCTACCTACTTATATTAACGAACGAGAACAAGGATAGGTGTTTTCAATTTCAATCAATATGTAGGTATTATGTTTCCAATAGAAAATCATCATAAATATTCCTTTCAACTTTTAAAGGCTTGTAAGGCCAGTCATCCTCCAGTGTCCTTATACTCAATATAAATTACGTCACTGAGATACACTATGAAAAAAAGTAAAAAAAATCTTATATAATTTGTACATTAATTCTCCATAGAAAGGAAGTATTTCGTAGTAATGTTTAGGTATTCATTATTATCATTCGGCAGGTCGAGCCCACTATAACAGGCGTAGGAGGCTACAACATGACCCTCGAGTTCACCACGGACTGGTTCCCCTACGTGTTCTTCTTCACACTCGGTCTCACGGGCAAGAACACCACTAGAGCCAACTTGAAGGAATGGATCGTTGAGCGGCATCCGGGAGCGTGGTGAATAAGGGTGAAAGCTGAATGGACGCTCGGTTTGCGACGACCAGCATGGCGTCAGTGCGGCATCTATGTTAAACAAATGCGTGCGAATGGCCTCACTCCTTCAGTACACGCCATAGACTAGGAATCCTCTAGACTGAGTTTAGAGCAATTATTTCATGAAACCGATGCTGCCAAAAATACGGGGGTGCGGGGGGACGAGGTGAGCGAATCCCGTACCGTGATTGGTCCGTTCAAAGACACGGACCAATCACGGCACGGGATTGAATTACCTCGTCCCCCCGCACCCCCGTATTTTTGGCAAAGTAAGTAAAACTATCGTATGAGTGGCAGAGGGGGTAGCGTTACTATGCTCAGTCTAGAGGATGTCTTGTCTGTGGTACACGCTGTTCAAATCCCTTGTACGTTAGACGCTGGTCGCCGAACGTGATGCTGGTTAGTTGCCAGTCGCCACTGAGGGCACAAAGTAGCTAGCTGTACGAGTAAAGTGTGCTGAGTATGATAATTTTATAACAGCAGCAACATTTTACAAGTGATTTTTGACCATCGTTAGTGAACTTTGCACTGTCAAAATAATTTTAGGGTTCCGTAATAAAATAGTCATTCACGATACAAGTGCGGCAAGTAGGAAATTCGCAAAGAGTGGTGATACATTAAAGCACGACCGAAGGGAGTGTTTTAAATCGACACGAATTATCTTTTCGCATGTGTATCGTAGGTACAACGTTTTACAGTACAATATGGCCCCTTAAACTTTCGACATAGATAGGCACGGAAAATGATCATTCTTGCACTAATGCGGAAAAGTAGCACCATATGTAATTGTATACTGTAGTAAAGGTAAAAGGAACTCGTCACGACTTTTTCCGTCTTTCCGACAGTCACATCGCTAACTAGAGTCTGTTCGGAAAGAGAAGAGTCGTAGAATGTATTGGGCCCCATACATTTCACGACTCTTCTTTTTCCGCCCAGACTCTACTTTTGATTTGAAATTTAGAATAGTTTACTTGCTCTTTATGGAATGTATGGGTCAAAGAAGACAAACCGGTGAGAATTGAGTTCTACGGGCTCTCCGCCACTGGTTAGTATCTTTTTGCAATTTAGTTGCAAATGGTTAATTAAAGTTGTGAGTCAGTACCTATAATAAAATTCGTTCTTCCTTTTTTTCATGACAACGGTTTCATTGTATAGAAACTCTATAATTATGTTCTTGTAAAGTTAAAAGACAGACAACTATGTATTAGCTCGGCCGGAATATATAAATAGGTAAACCGTTGTTTTTGTTTCATGACAATGCTGGGTCCAATTACCATTTTACGTGATGACATTAATACATATTCTTTTTCTCACAGTGAATTCAAGGAACTGCTTACCGTAATATAATGCAGTACTGACATTTAAAGTCCCACGCCTTTTTATTACAATGCGTCATAAAAGTATGATATGGTTAAACGCCTACATTTAACTTATGATAAGTCACTTTACTTGAGCTTAATCTATCATCACTCTTACGCAAATAGCATCAGGCCATATGTGTGCAACAACTGAAAGCCTACACGAGATGTGACCTGGATATTTGTTATGTAACTTATGTATGAAGGAACATGGCAAATCTTGGGTAAAGGCTTTAATACCTATTTATTAATGTGTGAGTTAAAACATGATGCCATTTCTGTAGATAAGGGAATATAAATTATAAGGAAGCCTTTTTTGGTGAAAATCGTTTTTTATTTACAAAATAATTATACCTTAAACTTACGCGGATTCAACAGATATCGTGTCTTCATCGTTCAAACCTTTGTCTGTGTTGTCAACGCCAGGGAAAGTAGCCGGAGGCGAAGGCGAAGGAGCTGGTGACGGGGTGAAAGGCGGGAATTGGGGAAAACCTGGCGCGGAGCCTTGTGGGAATTGAGGAATTTGTGGGAAAGAAGGTCCCTGTTCAGAGCCCTCTTGAGGGAATTGCGGAATTTGTGGGAATGATGGCTGGCCAGATCCCTGAGGAAACTGCGGTATTTGGGGGAATGATGGCTGGCCAGATCCCTGAGGGAATTGAGGGATTTGGGGGAAGGAAGGTCCCTGCTCAGATCCTTGGGGGAATTGAGGGATTTGGGGGAATGAAGGTCCCTGCTCAGAACCCTGTGGGTTTTGTGGAAAAGAAGGTCCTTCAGATCCCTGAGGGATTTGTGGTAATGAAGGTTGTTCGGATCCTTGAGGGATCTGGGGTATCGCCGGGAAATCTTGTAAAGTTTGAGGGTAACTCGGAAAACTGCTAGCAGGGGGAAACTGGGGCGCGGAAGGTTTATTCTCCTTTTGTTGATCCTGGTTCGGGAAATCTACTGAATCTACGACGGATGTGTCAGAATCTCCGGTCTGCTGACCCGGGGTTGTGGGTGTTGGTTGCTGTGTAGGGAAGATGGGAGTAGTTTCAGGCTGCGTTGGAAAAGCAGGAGCTACAGGCTGCAGGCCCGGGTAGCTGGGCGCTGCTACTACAGTGGGAATGGAAGCAACTGGAGCGATAGAGGCTACTCCAGGGTAAAACGGAAAGGATGCAAAGGGAGAGAAGTACGTTGAGCCACCGGGGATCGCGTAATGAGTGTATTGAGGAGCAACAGAGCTGAATTGAGGCAACTGGTATGTTATTTGCGGACGCAGTCCAACCTGGTACGAGGTCGGCAACTGTTGACAAAAACAAAATATTGATGACAAAGACAGGAAATTGATCCAAAATATCTAAGTAATAACTAGATTGATAAAAATCCGATCAGGTGGTCTAACATGAGTTGCGTTCTGGCGCGCGACTCCATACTTGAAGTCGCGCGAGATGTATGGAGTCGCGCGCGAGAACGCAACTCATGCTAGACGGCCAGAGTCCAACAAATAGGTACAGCACTGTATTTAGGCTAGTTCATAAAAACTATATAGTCAAATTTAAATTAGTACCTACTTAAGATTTTAAAGGAGAGGAAAAAAATAAAAAAAGAGGATTATATGTTTGACTTGAATGTCCGTTCATCCGCTTAATCATAAGCTGCAAGAGAGATGAATCGTTTTTAAACAATGTACGATAGATGAACTTTAGATTCGTCTTTATTCCTGTCTATATATATTTATTTAATAATTATTACAAAATAATATCATTATTTATTTAATAGTGTTTATTTTATACAACCAAGTCAAGCACACTCGACTTCTTAGATTTATAGAATTCTGTAAGTATCACATACCTTACTAATCTTACTACCTATGTTGTAACACTTTTGCATAATCAAGAGCAGACTAAAATGTTCAATTAAATGGTTATTGAATGGGTCCACCTCATCTTAAAAAGCGCTTTCCTGTATGTATTCTAAAAAGGCTGATTTCCACTTTTGGCAACCTATTAAGCGAGTGCCATCTAATCTTTTAATCCACCTTATCGTGGAATTACCAATTCCTTAGAAAATAAAACCTTAGTTCATTGATTACTTACAGAGTTGATGTATTGCGTAGTAGAATATCCAAAGGATTTAGTTTGAGCTGGTATGAAGGTCTTGAAGAGGGTTGAAGCCACCGGCAGCGCCGCGCCCGCCGCTGCGGCTCCCAGCAACGCGCATATCACCGTTACACCTAGGACCTACATGCGAAAACTGACTTTAACACATTGTGATTTTATCTTATTTCATAGGATATAGGGAGACGTTAATAGAAGCGGTTCGAATTTTATGATAATATAATTAATATCATAACAAAGTTATTTCAATCTAATTAATGTGAGTTGAAGTTTTATAGTTTAGTTATTTAATTCTGGTAATTATTATTTCCGTTTTCAATAAAGTAATTTTACATATCACATATGAATTACTACATATTTAATATTATCACAGCTTGACATCACCAATCTTCTTCGAGGACGAAACACCAGAAGATCTGCCATGTTTCTTTTACAATATACTTTAAGAAACGAGCATATAAGCTCCATGTCTCACACTGACATTAAAATAAATCGAATTGAGCCCTAGTCAACAATCTTTATAATACGTAATGTACATATGTACGTACTTTATAAACGTATGTAAAAGATTAATATAAACACATTGTACATTTCTTGATATATCTCATATCCCACCAAGTACCACTGATTGAACAGATCATAATTAAACAGCCACCGTGAATCACTAGTCACACTGTATTCGACCGGTCCGACCAAGGCTTCCGTACCTTCATTTCAGAGACACTTAGAGAGGCGTCACACAGTAATACGCGAGCAAATCTTGTGACGAGTCCTTATATACTGAGTACCTGACACCCCGCCTTTGCGTTACAAAGAAAGCAACTAGATGGGCCTCCTTCGGACGAGTTTACAGCTACGAAAAACTGCAGGAACGTTACAGAGCTGAATTTATGAGATCCAGCTTTTATTGCATTTGCACTTTAAATATACTTATCTTTGCGTATTATTGATGATGAGCAATGCAGCTAGGCCAGGCAAAGAGAAATATAGTAAGAATAGAGTGCTCACTCCGTACATCAGTTTTGGTACCAAAAAGACTATTATTTCGTAGTCGACATCTAGCATCGAATAGCGGCATTATCAGTACCGCTACTTGATACCATGTCTAGTGAGTCGCGACTCACGAAAATTGTATTGATTGACAACAATTTACAACTAATATTAAAACAGAAGGAGTTGAAAATAGAGTTCCGGCTAATCCGGTTATATTATTAGCTGAAAATTGTCGAGCATTAGACTTTTGGGTCGGTGCAACATCTATTGTCAATTAACAGTACTGATAATGCCGCTACTCGATGCTAGATGTCGACTATGAAAATAATAGTCTTTTGGTACCAAAACTGATGTATGGAGTGAGCACTCTATGTTTTTTTTTTCTCTATGGGCCAGGTAGGAAAAACTTAATTTAATGAATGAGTAATTTTAAGTTACAATTTGACATACCTAAGTAATATTTATTTTACTATATTAATAGAGTTTCAGAACCAATGAGAGAGGATGGAGAGAAGTCTGTTTCACTACGGTGACAATTGTCACCTGAGTGACAATTCGCCGTTCATTGCTGGTCCAACAAGTAAATTATTGACGCTAAGTGCTGTTGTTACTTATCGACTCAGAAATGGACAGCAAATTTTCTGTGTCAGGTATCAATTGACATCGTGGTGAAATAGGCCTGAGGGAACAAGCTAAGATGGCAAACGTTTATAGAAAACCCCAATCGAAGCTTAAATAACTTATGGAAATAGTCACGTCACTTTTCGTAGCATCTGTCATCCCTACGATACCTACAGTTTTTCTTTTCGTTTGGCGTTTGTCGATGTACGATTGTCATATTGGTTAGGTCGCCTGATAACCTAATTGGCTAGTTTTGGGTGTCCAAAGGTGAACTAGATATGAAGGTAGCTATAAAGATTTGTACCTACTTGTATTTGCAGCATATTTTTCAATCTTAAGTGTAACCTTCTACACCCCCGCTATAGCAGGCGTGTCTCACTCCGCGATTTCGTCGCTTTGCTACAGGTAGCTAAAAGTACATCCGTTCGGCCCCAATTTTGGGGAAAGCCATAAGCCGCGCGTGGCGCTGTTGCCACTTAGCGGCCATATCTGTGCTGATCGTAACAGACGCGTTTTGTTAGAGAGTGAGTCTTCTGTACTTAGTACTATTATTTATTCTGTGGCTATAGGTATAGGTACTTAGATTTCCATTTTCAAAGCAAGTTTGAACTTGGGTAAATGATTCAGTCAGTGATGAACATTTTTACTACAATTTGTGATTGAGATCCTTTTTAATAATTTAACCACATACTCGTAAAGACAAAGCTTTTCAAACCGAAAATGTCGTGAGAAAATACAAATTTTTCACAAGATCATTTGTTGAATTGAAACATAGCTACCAAATATTGACCTTCACTTGCATCGTCATTATCATCGATCCATTTGCGTAACCGTAATGGTGCCCGTGATCAGTGTCGATACTGATCGCAGGTGACATTTGCGTGTGCGCACATACTGGCCGTTTATTATCACAACCTTTTCAAACGCGGGCGATTCAGATTCTCAGGCAACCAATGTAACATGAAATCGAGATTCGTATCAAGCAATGCGTGAACAGAGCGCCTACCGCGAACCACGTTCGACGCGTTGCCTCTCTGTCGCTACAATTCGTACGTAAGTGTGACAGGAAGGTAACACGTCGAACGTGGTTCGCGGTAGGCCCTCAGAGAGAGTTCATACACTGGTTGATTCGAACGATCACTTCTTCCGAGTAGCGATTGCAATACACCGCTCAGGGGTAGAGCCGCAGTCGTTTAAAACAGGATGGTATTAAGCGCCCATATATTTTTAAGTCTCATACAACGTTCTAAATTAAATAGGAGCACTAGCCTCACACAGTTCGCACTAGTTGACATTTGAGCGATGCAGAACTCGTTCGAATGCTTGGAATACTACAGATGTTTGGGCGTTAGTTACTAAATGAGCTTTACTTAGGGAGCAGTCATCATCACAAAAAAGTATATTTTACTTTAGACCCATAGGTATCCACTATAATTTTGTGGATTACCTACGTAGTAGTCAAAGTTATGTAAACGGATAGTTTTAGGTTTTAGTAGAGACATTCTAAACATCCGCTAAGTACTATTTAAGTGGCCTCTTAATTTAGATCAGCCATATTTACTTACAACATAAACCAATTATACTTGTCTCTGCCCGCTTCAAAGTCGCTAGGATTCACTAGGATAGAGTCTGTGCGGAAAGAGAAGAGTCGTAGAATGTATTGGGTCCCATACATTTCACGACTCTTTATTCCGCACCGTTTATATTCCGTTGCAATCTTGAAGGATATAATCAAACGGAGACGCCATGTCTGTAATTTTCTGTACAAAACAGTCTGCCAATTTTTGCGGGGGAGGGGAACGTCAAATGTATGCGTAACGTAAAAATAGCCATGTCAGATAAACGTCAGTCCATACATTGTGTACGACCGTTGGCCGCCTATTTTCGACAGAGGGGAAAGCCTGTTAATGGCTACTCCGAAGGTTGCAATATACGAAGTAGTAGGTCATAAAACCTTAATAAATACTGGTTGAATTCATCATATATTTGATGAAATGACAGGTTTAAAAAGTCAACCGCGCGGGTGACATTTAAATAAAAGGTTATGTTTTTAAACGACAAAAAATTTCAATAAGAATACATTATTTTATTAAACAATTATTTTACAAGAACTGAAATGGTTGTACCATTGGAAAACAGTACGTGAAATCAACAAACATAGCTGTAATGAATCAAAGATGTCTGGTAAGTACTTTTAGTAATTTCTTATTGTGTTAGGTAAGTATTTGAACGATGTTTAGGATAAAGCTATTTTTGATACGGATAAGATAAGTAGGGCCGAGACTGTCCAAAATAGTAGCTGAGGATGCAACGCAAAGATGAATAAAGAAACTTGGAACTAATATAATTACCTTGACGTTTGACTGAAGGTTTCGATTGCTAAATATATATACGACTACCCTCTATAAGCTATAAGTCGTCACTAATACCGGTATCTACATATTTTATGGCTGGTTTGCTGTTTGCAGCTGACGATTTATCCTCAAGCTTCATGCAGCAAGACATCGGCACAAAAAGCAAGAAAAAACGTGAGTCCCTATGCATTTCATTAGCTTTACCATTTACTATCTTTGTTTTGGTATCATTTGTAACCTAACTGACCCTGAAAGTCAAAGTCAAAATATACTTTATTCATGTAGGCCTAGTAACAAGCACTTATGAATCGTATCATATCATATATATTATCTTAAGCTAATTATCAGAGCAATTTATTGATGTTATTATTCCATAATAATATTGGATTATTATTATTATATCTGACTAACTATCATAAACACTTAATTTATAAATAAAGACATTTGGCAGAGTTTGACCCATTTTTAGTTTCTATAATTATAATTTATATTATAAATTTCATAGCGTGGTGTGCCGGTTTACGGCACATAACGTCGCTATACTTACTCAACCTCATATCTGCAACAATCATTTGATGGAAATGTCGCTTTTCTTTCATTCGGAATACGGGTGTTTTTGTCATGAAATGAGTGTTGCAGATACGAGGTTGAGTAAGTATAGCGGCGATATGAAACTAAAAAGTCATCTATCACTACTGATCGTAATTTTGATATCACAACATGGAGACTTACTGCCGTATTCGAACTTCAAGATATTCACAAGAGACGACACGTACTAGATCCATTCTAGATACGTTATAGTTTAGATTTAAACTAGTTCTCTTTTGCAGCGCAATTCGGGCAACCAATGTCACTTTTACGATAGATCGTGTTAGATATCTATAAGATGTGAATTAGATCTCTAAGTAATATCTTGTGGAAATCGTTCAAGAGTATCTGCAGAATCGCGGTAATGTCAAATTTGACAGGTTAGATCTTAAAGATATCGTTATCGTTACTTGGAGTTGTCTAATAGATGTCTATTACAAAATCCGAATCGGGCCCTTAATTAATGAACGGGAGGAAAAGATTTCCCGGCGCCCGCCCCCGCTCGGTTTTCCTTTCAGTGGCCGCTTCAGTAGCGCAGCGACCGCCGCGGGGTGCACACGCGCTCGGTCGCTACACAACACACACTGTTTGTTTACCATTAGACGACATTGGTCAAGCAAAGGACAACACAACACTAGCCACGTACGTGCCACGAAATTTTATTGAATTTGTGTCACTTCCGTATTAAAAGATCCATACGCTGAAATCGAGTGCAGCTGCAAGCACGTTGTATGTTTGACCTGAATTCACCCCGTAGCAGCTGAATTTTGTGTTTCATGAAAGGCTTATGGTTTTCTATGTACAATGTCTATATTTATTTACACGTCATAATTAATCATCGCCACTAGAAACTATTATTTTAATTTAACCTTTTTAAAGATCTTTTCAAATTCACAAGGCTAAACAGTATATAACCAGTCATGTTCAAAAACACTTCACGTAAATCAGTGCCAAATATCACGCCAAAGAATTCTATTCTAATTTACTTCATCTGCCTGAGATATAATTACTTTTTCTTTTCACTGTTGGTCAGTGGAAAGCCCCAGTAAAAATAATACAAACCTGATTTTAATTGCTCTGTAACTGCCAGCAGAGATTTCAGTACATTGTTCATTAGATTTACTCAAATGATAGCAACAACATACTTATTATTACCTAGTTTGTTAACTATTATTTGCAAATGTAAAAATTATCTTCCATGCTTGAACACATTCAGTTCAAATTGTAGCTATAATGTAAACGACTATATTAACTTACATACATTCGCATAATATTTACATATGATGAAGCCATCGAAATATAATTGAATACATGAATAAGAATGAATCTATAGCCGCTTTACAATAAGTAACTTTATTTATATCCCGGTCGATATAAGTCTAGTACAAGTAACTTGACTGCTAACTCACCGGTGTACTGATTTTTATCATTTCAAGGTCCCGTACCCGAAGGGTGATAAACGGAACTCTATCACTAAGGGCGCGTGTACACGGTGCCGCCTCCGCGCCGCCGCCGCACCTTCGTGCTATGTACACGAGACACGTATAGCCCGCCGCCGCGCCGCCGCCGCGGGTTTTACGCGTCTCGTGTACATAGCGCGAAGGTGCGGCGGCGGCGGGCTTTACGCGTGTCGTGTACATAGCGCGAAGATGCGGCGGCGGCGCGGCGGCGGCGCGGCGGCGGCGCGGAGGCGGCACCGTGTACACGCGCCCTAAGCCTTCTTGGTTCGTTTGTCTGTCCGTCTGTCCATCAGCGGGTTGCACAATTAGCAGCAAAAGTAGCTAGGCGGATTAGGCGTACAAAATTATGCTTTAATTTTCTAATAATAAGTCTAATAACACAATAACGTTGTGGTGTCTCCATCCATATGACGAAGTTGCAAGTTGAAGGACACTTTTGTGATCGTAAAAATTCAGTGGAATGTAGAGGCTGCATAAATACTGTTACCAACTGTATTGTATTTTTTGTGGTTTGGTTATTTTCCAAAATCCAACAAACCTTCTACCTCAATATCCTAATATTTAAACCTTTAGGTACTGTCGCTACAAATAAATTGACTTACTAATTATGATGATTATGAGACGATGCATGTTCTTAGGTAAGTACATAACAGTCACTTTTATTTGAACTGTCTTTTATTATAGTAATTTTGATAATGTGGTATCTGAGTTATAAAATTAATAATAAAGTCGGGATTGTTTGCTTTAACCAAAGTAGCGTGCGTGGGTGTGCGGGCCAGTTATCGAACATATTAATGCAACCGTCCCACGCCCCCGTTGGGGTGCCAGATCCATCAACAATAACACAACAAGGGCAATTACAATAGATATTATGCATTAAAATGACAAACAATATTAATGTCATATTCGATATCGAGTAGCCGATGACAAGTATTGTAGTTGTATTATACAAAATTGAGTATTATTTATGTATACCAGCAAGGTTATTTTATTAGTCTATCAGGTATGAAAGTGTCTATTAAATCGAATAAAGTAACAATCCAATGAATGAACATAAGTACTTACCTACATGTTCAAAAAATCATGACTACATATATACAAAAATTCTACTTTATTTGAAATATCACTGGTTTCAAGAGATTAATATTTATTTTTCCAATATTTTTTGTAGGAATATCACCTTGACGCTATTTTACTATTCTAAATACGTTGTAAATTTAACATTGGCTAATATCTGATTATTGACCAGCTCATCGCATGGCAGACGAGGCGGCAGCAGAATGCCTGTTCGACCGCCTGCGGCAACACCAGCAGCGGGCGCCAGACGCCACAGAAGTGGCGCGAACCATCACTGCACGCATCAACGCGCGGCTCACGTCCCATGGTGAGTGCATTCTGGATCTGCCCTATAGTTATCAGCGCCAAAGGTGCACACTAGACAACACGAGGGTGACGCGAACCATCACTGCACGCATATCAACGCGCGGCTCACGTCCCATTGTGAGTGCATTCTGGATCTGCCCTGTAGTCATCAGCACCAGCGGCGCACACTAGACTACACGGGGGTGACGGAACCATCACTGCACGCATCAACGCGCGGCTCTCCTCCTATGGTGAGATTAGTGAGTGCATTCTAAGTTCAGCAGAGCCTCTTTAATCCGTACCCACGCTAATACGAACACCCCTATAATCCGAACGACCCCCCTCTCCACCCGCGCAACCGCCATTTCGTTCAGGTTCTGACTTGCAGTGCCACGAAGTGCGTTTTAGGTGTTACACGTATTGTTTTATCGTCCGCAACGCGTCCGTTAGGCATTTTGTTATCGAATTAAGTACATAGTTTTTTTCATCATGGCTTCGACGTCGAGAAAAAGAAAATATGTGACGCTAACACTTGAACAAAACTTACTATGAAAATTTCTGCATACCATAATCCGAACGCTCCGTGAGTCCGAACAGGGTATAAATTTTGGGTGTTCGGATTAAAGAGGCCCTGCTGTTTATGTAATGTATGTATGTATGTATAAACTCTTTATTGTACAAAACAAAAACACAAATTTATGGCACAGGATAGGCAGTACAAAGGCGAACTTATTCCTTTTATGGAATACGTCATATTCGTATCGCTAGACCAACACCAGCAGCAAGCGCCAGCAGTCACATAATTGGCACGAACCATCACTGCGCGTGTCAACACGCGAGGCTCACTTCCCATGGTGAGCGCACTAGATATTTTCTATGTAACACGTTAAATAGCAACACCAGTAGTACCAGTACCAGCAATTTGCACCAGACGCCACGAAAGGACGTTTGCGTGGATCAATATCAGATATTTCCCATTAAAATAAATGCAGAACAGTTTAAGTGATGTGACGATTCAAGTCTCAATGTCGTTTTTAGGCACACAAAGCTTTAGTCAACTTATGTTCTCAAATTTACACGAGAGGGCGGCCTCGTTACTTAATAAATTGCTAAGTTTATTAAGTAGTTAACATTCTACCCAAAATGTAACATAGTAATCATAGTATCTAGATTACTTGATTTGAAATCTTAGGTATGTACTATAGGCCGTAATACGTTTCGTGCAACGGTAGTATTCTTGCTACATTGCATCGTGATTAAAATTCAGCTTACAGACTTTTTTGCGAAAGTTAAAATATGGCCGCGACATGGTAGGAAGGTATTACGTTTACTAAAAAATCTAGAGTAAAATTGCCTTTTTTGTAGTCATCTTGTTAAATGATGTCCGAAAACTACGATAGTTTAAGTCAGTAGTAAAAATATCATTGATATTATTAATGTATCTACCCAAAGAAAATTTTTAAAATTTTAGTTTTGCATATTTTATAGCTATGCAAACTAAACTTTTTGCGGCGTAATCATTGAAATTAAGTTCCACGTACTTATTTTGTACATGAAACCTAATTTCAATTATTAAGAATAATAACTTCCCCCTAAATAACCAGATTGTGAAAATGCCATCACGTTTCTTTACCGAATAGGCTATCTTCAATGCCATTCTCGGCTATACTCGTATTTAACAGCAACTGTCTCCTTAAGGTCGCCGTAATCATTTGCCATCGCATATATTTAATCTGCATAAAGTTGTCCACAAAAGGAAAGCATAATACAATAACGGTTTAAGTAACGTTGAAATGTAACATTTGGACATTTGTCCATGTGTTTCCATAGTTGCGATTTACTGAAATTGCTAACGTAAAGCCCCCTTCAGCAAGTTATGTACTGACAGCTGGCAATTTGCATACCGTTTCCCGTTAACTGTTCTCATTAGGTATTTGTAAATTCATGTCTGGTACGACGAAATAACCGCATTTCATAAGCTTACCTACTTAAATTTACACGGCTGCTTAAACATGGCTTTAAACTTTGTCTAGACAGCTCTATGGATTCGAACGTTTTTGAAGTGAAAACTTCTTTAGCGGCGCTGTGTACATTTTGTGATGGGGAAAAATGTTAAACTCGCGATAGGTAAGATTCGTAAGACGTAAGACGTAGCCCTCTCTTTCTACCGCGCGGCGAAAATGTATGCCTGAGCCTGCTGTTTCGTTTTTATTCACCAAAGAACTTTAGTCATAACGTATCATAATCAGGTCAATTATTTAAAACTGGACTTTTATATTAAGCAATAAAGCTCAATGTTCTAATCTTGTACGGGCTGAAATACGAGGATCTCACAGATAGGTACATTCTAACTTTATATCACTCAAATATAATTCAATAAAGCTACATCTTGATGAAATCGCTAATAAAAGTGAACTCTAGTACTGGTGAATAAAACTCAAAATATCATGACCAAATATATTTAGATGCGAGGTCTGCAAGGTAACTTTACAATTTCTATTCGAATTTTAAACAATTAACGCTACAAATTTAAGCTCACTGACGAGCAATTTCGGAACTAAACTTTTTCAATAGAAAGGAGGATGGGTCAATTATACATAGTGCTGCAGACATTTTGGACTAGTCATTGAGTTTTCACTTCTGCCGGCACTCTCGGAGTGCAACCTGTTGTTTTTTTTTTCGAGTTCTGGGGACATTTAAGAGAATACAGGGGTACGCAGAGTCTCAATTTTGATTATGGTGCTATAGTATAGTAGTGGTAGATACTATTTTAACGCTTTTATTTCTTAAAGATAAATTAAATATAATATAACCATCCTGAGTTACTCGTACAATACCAATAGTGATAATAATTAAATTAAAAATGAAAATAAATGGTAAAATGATCCAAATTTTCACTTGTTGTCGATTTTTATATTTGTCATATTTTAATAAAATTTGGGATATATATAGGGTTCTCTATTATGTGATGTGAAATAAGTATAATGCGTTACCGGAAAGTATGGTATAGCTGGTCAAGCAAATCTTGTCAGTAAAAAAAGGCGCGAAATTCAAATTTGCTATGGGACGATATCCCTTCGCGCCTACTATATTCAAATTTGCCGCCTTTTTCTACTGACAAGATCTGCTTGACCAAGTATATTTCGTAACTCAGCGGAAAATTGCATAAATTTTTAACGGGAAAAATTGGAGATACGTTATTTTCTTCCCAGAATAACTCCCAGAAAAACCTAAACTACATATTTACAAGTAACAACATATGTAATTATTTAAAGTGTAGTATGCGACAAAATTAAGTCTTTTCGACGTAATATTAAACGTTTACATATAAATCATAACGTTCACAATGACTAAAAGCATTCGCTTGTTTTCTGAAGTCATTAATGTCGCCATAAATAATAACGACTACCGTAGGCTCAAAGGGCTTGACGGACAAGACGCGATTTTTCAGGAGAGCCAAAAAACAGTATTTTTTTGAGAAAAAAAATCATAACTTTTTTGTTTGTTTCAATAAACTGATGCCTGTATGTGGCTTATTCTTAACTTTTTGAGCTCTTTTAAACTGATTGCTTGAACTTTTAATACAATGCATAGTTACGAAAACAGCATGTCCGTTACGCCAAAAAACACGACTGTTTTTAAGAAGGGCGTCTCTTACGCCTCTTTTTTTTATGGATTATCTTATTCGAAAAAGGGCGTAATGTACAAAAAATTTACTATTTCAGTACCATTTGGCGTAAATCCAACAATTTCGTTGCAATATGGCAACTTGCATTTAAGGAACACTATACTTCTAAGTACTATAATTTAATTATTTTTTTCTAAAACTTATAGAGATGTATTTATTGTTAAGCTTTTTCCCCATTTTTGTTATTTTGGATACTTAAACATGGAAAAGGTAGTTTTTTTAGCCACAAAACCAATGTTTTCTTTTTCATTTGTTTATGTATGTATGTGTAAACTCTTTATTGTACAAAACACAAATTTATATTACTTCAACAGAATCACTTCTGTCCTACCATCTGTATCTACTTATGTACCTATATCAAAACAATTTATAACAATCACTTTTACTATAGTAAGTGTGTATGCGTTATTTCTGTTTGTAATCTTAATTTGATCATAAATTTTACTTTTACATACCATAATACTATTAGGTACAATAGTAGTTTTGACATCTCGTATGTCTGTTTAGTAAAACTTAATGAATATAAATAACATCAGATTAGGTAGCAAAAAAGACAAATGGCCAGGCCTACGTACGCTATGTAAACGTTTATATTAGACAGTAACTTTCATAAGGTTAATCCTATAAATTAGGGTTTAAACAAAAAAGTATTACTTAATACCTATTACGTCTAATCAAAATTTCAAATGGCACAGTCACATACAAAATAAAAGTTATCAGTCTAATCTTAATCAATCGCCATAGTTAGCATTTGAATATAGTCGTGTTTTATTTAGATATGCAACGGATAGTTGTTTGGCCGGATACCGGATACCGGATATCCGGCCTGGACACTGGCCGAATATCCGGTATCCAGCCGCCGGATATTCGGCCGGCGTAACTATACCTATATTTTGAGTTTTACAGGTGCGCGTCGTGCAGGTTTCGATCTGTTTCGTAGTGAACGTTCGCGCGGAAACATTTCTAGGATCGTAACGATTTTTATCATGTCATTACGTAGTAAGTTCGTTTATAGTTACAAGTGCACGCGCGTATTTTTGTGTAAACAAATAAGTGTATTGTGTGACATTGGTTACGTATTCATTTCTATCTACTGTGTCGTTAGCATTATGACCGTGACTGTTTTTTTAGATTCTATTTTTTACCCCAAAATGTGTTAATTTTACTATCCGGTATCCGGCCGGATACTAAAATAACGGCCGGATAGGCCGGATACCGGATAGTAACCGGATATCCGGTGCATCTCTAGTTTTATTATTTTCATAAAACTGATGAAAACAGTATCCACTAGTTCAGTTTAAATTGTCAAATTTTAGTAACCCTATAAATAAAGCATTAATGAGCACATGAGCAGGTACTGCAAGTACCTACTTAATAAAAAAATGACAAGGAAAGTACTAGGTCATCTCACTTAATAGTCTCGAAATTGTACATAGTATGTTGGCGTATCTCTTACATTGAATTCTCTAACACTCGTATAAATATCCACTAGTTGTGGGCGTAACGTACATTTAGCACTCAAAAATCTACTGCAAATAGGCGTAACTGTCAATAAATTAGCACAAATTTAATAAAATTTCCGATGCAAAAGGGCGTATCGTACAAAAAGTTGGGAGATACGCCCAAATGTCTCATAACATTTATTGTAATTGGCAGATACGGCAAAATGCGTTGGAAAATTGTGTTCACGTATTGATTTTTCATAGGGCTTAACGGACATTTTTTTCAAGTTATGGAGACGTTAAATATACCAATCGATAGAGAAAAAAATACTGAGTAGGTATAACTGCATTCATAACTCATTTTCGTCATTTTGTCCCTTACGCCCTTTGAGCCTACGGTAGTCGATAAGTTTGAGCGGCTCAATGGTATAGCTTGCCAAACAAAACAAAACATGTTATATTATTTATCTTTTTTTTACAAAACTGGCCATTGCTAATCTAATCTTGTCGTTACAGATGTATGTCATGTATGTGTCTGGTCTGGAGCACTATGTCCCCCATGTTGTATAATATAGCATGTTCTCTTAACGACTGCATTTTGGCCGCTCGCCAACGCAATTTTTGACGCCATCTCTCACTAAAACCGGCGTACAAGAATACAAAGATTTTACTAATTGAGCCAGTCGTAGCGAAACGAAACAAACGAAGCGAACTAAATTATTGCGAGATGTGATGAGTGCCAAAGTTATATATTTTGTAATACGTTAAGTAATGTAGTATATACTTGGTAGTATTTTGTTAAAGAAGGGTTGGCGTGATATTACAATCTGTCCGTTGTTCGTTGTATATACAGTCAGCAGCAGAAGTTGCTAAGCGGGCGAGGTGTTCAAAATGATCTTGACGGAACGTTATTGCTAAGAAAATAAGAGCGTGTCAACATCATTTGGAATACCTCGCCCGCTTAGCAACTTCTGCTACTGACTGTACCTACGCATAATTCAAATGTTAACTGAAACTTGCGATATCAAAAGAATACGAATGATGTATATAAATAAACAAAATTTTAAACGATTAACAAACACAAAGTGCCGAAAATTAATAAGTGATAAAACTGATAAATAAACAATCCAATACGCTTTTATTATGATTTGAGCCACACGCTTCGCAACAAGGTTGGTGTTTCCACCCAGCCTATCATCGGCCGATCAGAAATAAGCGTTTACAGGCAAAACCAATTTAAAGGGTACGTTATGCTCTAATTTCAACACGAACGGTTGCTAAAAATAAACGCGATGCCTTCTAAATAAGGGCACTTTTCAGTTGCGTGATGAATGATGGAGAATAAGTATATACGAGACACAACTGCGCTTTCATGAAAATTTATTTTACTTTTATGGCATTTCCTGTCAAATCTTTCCACACGTACAGAACAGGGCTGTCGTAGTCATATCGTATAATCCGCCGTATTACAATTACGGCTAGCCGTTTTCAAAAACAGGGGCGTTTTGAAATGCGGCGGTTCGACGATTAGCCGGATACGTTCTTCAATAAGGTGGCCTAATCGTACTACTATTTAGATTGTAGAGTGACCAGTTCTTTCGGTCGCCTACGTAACCGGAGTTTGACAATGTTTGCACTTTAATTTATTTTTACCATGGTTCCACCGCACTATATGTGTTTCTTTTCCAAAACATTTCCTTCACAACTTAAATAGACGGAGCCTAGCTTTGCGGGGCTCCTATTTCTGGGCGGGGCTGGGGTTTTCACGGACTTCTCACTAAATCAATAGGTAGGTAGGTTAGATTCGTTAGGCAGCTTCAGATGCCCGAAGGGCAAACCGCTCAGAAATAGCTTCGCGGGGCTCCGACTAGTTAAGTTGCGAAGGAAATGTTTTTTGAAAAGAAACAGTCCGACGAACTCCAGATTTGATGGACACCCCACCGTTTTTCATAGTTTGTTGTTGTTATGTCAGGCAGCGCCAGGAGTGTTAAAAATGGGAACTAAAAACTGTGAAAGCGGCGGCTAATGACTCGCTGTGTTACATTACGGCTAGTCGTGTTGGAGAACGTATCGCGCCGAATACATTCCAGCGGATTCTCATTCAGCCTCATTCAATCCGGCTAATCGTTAAACCGCCGCATTTCAAAACGCCCCTGTTTTTGAAAACGGCTAGCCGTAATGTAATACGGCGGATTATACGATCCGACTGCGACAGGGCCATCTACATCAGCGGTCATATTCGTAGCACAAATACGTAGTAATCATAATGTTTGACATTGGCTTAGTAATACATCATTGGCGTAGCTGAATAATGCGCAATAAAATAAGGCACAGTATAATTGAGCAAGGAAAAATATATCTTTGCATGATTTTCTCGCTATTAAAAACAATACAGTCGGGCAACAATTTTTCTTTTATTTCCAAATAAGGTGGCGCTACTGCAGCAATATCGCGTGTCGTGCTCAATAACTCGAGTTTTGGTGCAGTGGGCCCTCGGCCAAGGCGTCGAGCCGTGCCTGTCCCACCAAGTGTTACCATTAATTTATACTATTGTATCGAAGGGGCACATTATTGACGTGTTTATTTATCATAGCGCCGGCAGTACCAGTCGCAGCACTTCCCAACTTTTTATCACTCGCCCCCATCAACCCCGATAAAGGTGCTTTGATGAGTCATGCCGCCATCACCAATTAGAAAACAGATAATTTACTTTTTTTAGGGTTCCGTAGCCAAATGGCAAAAAACGGAACCCTTATGGATTCGTCATGTCTGTCTGTCTGTCTGTCTGTCCGTCTGTCCGTCCGTATGTCACAGCCACTTTTTTCCGAAACTATAAGAACTTACTGTTGAAACTTGGTAAGTAGATGTATTCTGTGAACCGCATTAAGATTTTCACATAAGAATAGAAAAAAAAAAACAATAAATTTTGGGGGTTCCCCATACTTAGAACTGAAACTCAAAAAAAAATGTTTTCATCAAACCCATCAGTGTGGGCATAGAGAAAAAAATACATAGAGTGCTCACTCCATACATCAGTTTTAGTACCAAAAAGACTATTAGCATCTAGCATCGAGTAGCGGAACTATCAGTACTGCTACATATATTGTCAAGTAGCAGTACTGATAGTTCCGCTACTCGATGCTAGATGTAGACACTAAAATTAATAGTCTGAACTGATGTATGGAGTGAGCACTCTTGTCTTACTATATTTCTCTATGGTGTGGGGTATCTATTAGGGTTTGCTCCCGGGAAATACCGGTACCGAAAGTACCGGGAATTCCCGGGATTTAGAGCCAAGCAAAGAACCGGGATTTTAAAATTAAAATCCCGGTACTCCCGGGATTTTCGGGACTAAAATTTCCGGTACAATATTTGACTGCTTTCTGTTACTTAGCATGAAATATCATGTTTTATAAAGAAAATAAATATATTTTATCAATCTAAGGCTGATGGTAATACTTTTACGGCTGACCACTACATTAAAATAAATAAAAAAAAAGTCAATGGGTTTGACAATGCCGACAATATAAAATTGCGTAATTTGATACTTTAAGTTAAGGGCATAAATGTTTGTACAAACACGGTACCTATAAGAAACTCACATAATAATAAAATAATCGTCCCATAGAAAATTTGAATTTCGCGCCTTTTTTTACTGACAAGATTTGGTTGACCAGCTATATTTAAAAAATATGATGATATTACTGAGCCACAATTCAGTTTTTGCCAAGCAACAAAGATAGTAAAAATATCATGTAGTTTAGGAAAAAAAAAACAAATTATATTAATGATTGTGTGACTTAAAGACACAAAAGAAGTGTGTACCTTCACTGTGCTACTTTTTTATTGTTTTAAGAAAGATTCGTGGTCGTTTTACGCTTTTTTTTACTGAAAATTGATGTGAAAACTGATTTTTGAAGGCAGTCCCGAAAGTACCGAAAATACCGGGAAATCCCGGTTCCATTTTTACCCGGTACCGAAAATCCCGGTTCTTTTAAACAGTACCGGTTCTGCAATCCCTAGACTATCTATGGATAGGTCTTCAAAAATGATATTGAGGTTTCTAATATCATTTTTAGGGCTCCGTACCCAAAGGGTAAAAACGGGACCCTATTACTAAAGCCGGCTTCCCACGGCCCGTGTTTTTTACAGGCCAGGCCGGATCGCGCCACGCCTGTGGATGCCTGTGCAGTTGATTACATCGGCTTCCCACGGCCCGTTGTTTCACAGATCTGACCGCGCCTTTACAGGCCGGCAGATCGTGGGAACGGTTGCATCCGACGAGGCCTGTCGCCACCCGCACGCGCTGTCCCAGGTGAAATGAACCGACGCAGACGCGCCCCTACAGGCCGCGACAGGCACGCCTTTGAAGTTACCGACTCCCGACGGATCGGACGGGTGACGACAGGCGACCTCAGGCCTCGTCGGATGCGACCGTTCCCACGATCTGTCGGCCTGTAGAGGCGCGGTCAGAACTGTGAAAAAACGGGCCGTGGGAAGCCGGCTTGAGATTCCGCTGTCCGTCCGTCCGTCCGTCCGTCCGTCTGTCACCAGGCTGTATCTCACGAACTGTGATAGCTAGACAGTTGAAATTTTCACAGATAATGTATTTCTGTTGCCGCTATAACAACAAATACTAAAAATAGAATAAAATAAAGATTTAAGTGGGGCTCCCATACAAAAAACGTGATTTTTGACCGAAGTTAAGCAACGTCGGGCGGGGTCAGTACTTGGATGGGTGACCGTTTTTTTGCTTGTTTTTTTGCTTGTTTTGCTCTATTTTTTGTTGATGGTTCGGAACCCTCCGTGTGCGAGTCCGACTCGCACTTGGCCGGTTTTTTTTCTAAACTGAATAGTTTGCACGAGAGATGTGTGTCCCCCCTGTAACTTCTAAAATAAGAGAATGATAAAACTAATAAAAATATATGATGTACATTACCATGCAAACTTCCACCGAAAATTGCGTTTGAACGAGATCTAGTAAGTAGTTTTTTTTTTAATACGTCATAAATCCCCTAAATACGGAACCCTTCATGGGCGAGTCCGACTCGCACTTGCCGGTTTTTTTATTGGTCGCTTATAGCCTTCTGGCAACTCGAGGTTTTTAAATTAACTACACTATGCCATTTGAAACCGGACACTTGATCCACAAACTTGCAGAAACAATGTTGCGTCGCTGCTGCGTGTACGCAACACGCAAACGCTCAAAAGACGCTTGTGTGGACGTTGCGACGTTTAGAAGACAAGATAAGATAAGATAAGATAAAAGATAGTTTATTCAAGTAGGCATAATTACAATGCGCTTATGAACGTCAAATAAAGCTAGGTAGACCGGCTCCAACCCTACACCTCTGCCCCGAGAAGATTTAAATCCCCCCTCAATTGGAGGAGGGTATCCCAATATGGGACCGGCAACAAACTCGGCGGGACACATCTTTTCAAAAATAATTACATCTTATAATTAACATGCATTACGAGAAAATAAGGGAAAAAATACAATTTAAATTACTATAGAATTCATGCAATTATACACATAAGGTGTAATAGAAATTTGATTTAGAAAATATACATATGTACATGGAATCATACAAAATCGTAGCTCTTTCAGAAAACATATCAAATTCTTACAAAAGGAAAAGAAAATAAAGTTATTAAAAGAAATGGGAAAACATATTATATAAATCTGATTGATTATTATTAATTACCAACATATAATATTTGATGTGCTTTCCTGCTTACCTGAGCTGTGTCACCTATAACTCTATACATAATACAATGTTTTTAATTGCTACTACTTTTTATTAGTTAGTTTCTGGTTTGGACCATGCATGTTTGTCTGTCAAGTAGTCCTCGACTCTGTAATAAGCTTTTAACATCAATGACTGACGTTTGACGAGACGTTTTTAAACTGGATTAATTAGCAAAATAAATATAAATACATTAAATACTATCATAACTAAAGGCCAAGACAAGACAGTAAAATAAGTCAGTCCGATTCAAAGTGAATATTTATAAATAAAATACATATCTCGCATATTCATAAATAAATGTCAAATCGTGTAACCAATTATCGTTAACATTCACCAGTTCCCGACAGAATGCGACGAAGTGTTATGAACATCTAAGCAATCAAAGATATTTATACACTTGCGGTGTCTATTTTTGTCATGCTATAAATCTCCCCGGGCCTTGACACTGCACGCTCTGCTGAAGCGATGTTCTGTCACTCTGCGAGTCTGTACGCCTTGTAATAACGAAGTACTTCCTTGGAAATTGACAACTTGCCAGTTAGGAAAAAGGAAGTGCATATTTCTGTCTTTGTGACCCGAATCTGTTGGAGACAACAGATGCTTTGGCAGCGGAAGAGTTGTACGGAGGATTGTAAATGTGTTAGATACCTACGAGTAATATATTATCTTAAGAAATATTTCAAAATGTTTATTTCAGGATGTAAGCCCTGTTAGACGAATGTATTACTGTGATAGTATTTGTCAGTAGATAGATAGAGTTGGAAAGTACCTTACCAAAAATAGTTATAATTAAATATACGTCTACATGCTATTCAACTATAATTGCTCAAACATGCAACGAGTTTTTACAATCTTTTATTGGTATGGTATAAGAGTCTAATTCACTACAGGTACGTAAATTTGCTATTTTTTTAAGTTGTTTAAACAAACGAAACCAGTTTAAGCGATTAATAAAATTACAAATCAAAGTCATACCTATACTCAACTATAGTTTTTTTTTCTCGTTAAAGTTGATAATATAAACGACCGTTTCCATCCGATAATTTCTCGTGTCGTTTATATTATAATACGGAACGATTATATAAAATTCACATATTGTAATTCTTGAATAGTTAACGGTTGTCAAACGCCATGCATCAATTTCTAATATGCATTCTCATCTCATATATAGGTACAACAATTTGTACATCCCCATACCTATAGATAGGTAATATTTATAGATAGATACCTACGTAATTCCATAGAAACAAACCAAATGAATGACATGCTTTTAAATTGATCCTCGCACGAATGATTTTTAAAAGGTTAATAAATACCTTTTAAATGTTTTTAAAGGTTTCCATCCGTGTTACAAAAACAAGGATAACGTGGCGATGAGTGCCGATGACGACTGACGGGTAACGAATGTGAAAGAAGTTGCAATCTGTGCTTTCTGAACCATTATATTTATTAAGTAGCCTTGCTCTTTACAGGTGATACGTCTGCTTTATTTTATTACCATCAAAATATCCAATAATTGTGGCTATGAATTTGTATGCCAGGATGTTAAGTTGTCAACAAAATATCAATCAAGTTATCATAATGTGCTTAGTTATCATGTATGGAACTGATCTTGTCACTTTTCGTCGTCAATCATCCTAATTTATGTTTACTTTTCGATTGGCATTTGTCGATATAGGTACCTATGTTCTCGAGTGGAGACCGCGTATCGGCAAACGTAGCTTAGGACGCCCTCATACTAGATGGAGCGATGACCTTCGCAAGGCGGCTGACAAGAGCTGGATCAGAGTTGCGGCAAATCGTGGTCAATGGCGTGCAATAGGAGGGGCCTATGTCCAGCAGTGGACGAGAGTAGGCTGATGATGATGATGATGATATACCTATGATTGTCATCTTGCCTACAGCCCCTGTTCAGAAAAAACGTCTTATCATCGCTGAGTATTTTTAAAATTTAAGCGCATTACAGCGGAGAAAAAAACTAAAAATAAAATAACGCTACGACTCTGACCCCCTGGTTATACTTGTAATTTGTCCACGTTATGTCCGCCAATCTGATTCCTAGTTTAGTTGGCACCTCGAGTGGTCCGAAACAGACTATGTTTACAGCGCGACGTTGTTGGCACCATCTGCATCGTTAATGAGTCGCGTGTTATGTATGATTATGATTGCTGATCATAACTACTGATGTGGTCGATCAGTTGTTCCTGCTCGTTCGCTGCACAGTATTAGAGTTACTCTTGGGGCCCGATCCGGATTTTGTAATAGACATCTATTAGATATCTTTTAGACATCGCCAAGATACGATAACGATATGTTTAAGATCTAACCTGTCAAATTTGACATATCCGCGATTCTGGAGATACTCTTGAACGATTTCCACAAGATATTACTTAGAGATCTAATTCACATCTAATAGATATCTAACACGATCTATCGTAAAAGTGACATTGGTTGCCCGAATTGTGCTGCAAAAGAGAACTAGTTGAAATCTAAATTATAACGTATGTAGAATGGATCTAGTACGTGTCGTCTCTTGTGAATATCTTGAAGTTCGAATACGGCAGTTAGTCACAGTATTTATTTTCTTGCTTGGAACTGAAAAAATTATTCATCTACAGTTTCTCGTAGTTGATAGTTTCTCGCATTTGCTGCTCTGGGGCCATAATCTATTTGTTTTCGAAACTTACAAAGCTTCTTGAAAAAACACTCAATCTATTGAAATGATAAACGCATTCAAAAAGTACCTAGATATCAAAACTTTGGACATCCGTAACCATTAGGGACATACAGACTTGATATGATGACTGATGCACGCTATTTTACACACCAATATTTTAGAAAATTTCTGCTAGGGTAAAAGTGGGATAGATGCCCCACTTTTTGAAATTACTTTATATCTCTTAGTACAAAAAGCAAGATGCCATATTTGTAAAACGGGTAGGTACTTTGGTTTATTATCTTCAATTTTATGAAATGAATAAACTTTATCTTTGATATTTCCAGAGTATTGGCGAAATTTGCAGACTTCTAAATTTTGGGACAACTATCCCATATAGGGGATAGTTGCCTAATCCATATAAATTACGTTTAGGATAGATGCCCCGTCGAGAAAGAGGATATTTACGAGTATCCTGCAAAAACTTTGATCGCACCTAGCCGTCCCATGCAAATGCACAGAGACATGCAACACGGTCAACTTAGTTGTTGTAGTTGCAGAGTCTCTCGATAGATAAATAAAACAACATGTGTTTCATTCGCAAAACTAGAGTAATTGCAATCAAGGCAACTATACCCCCGGGGCATCTATCCCAGTTTTACCCTAAATATAAGAATACTCCATGAAAAACGCCGTAGTCCACATGAATGTAGAAGATAATTATGTTGTCAATTAACATAATACACAAAGCATTGCACAAAGCTAGTAACCAATATACGAACTTCTAGGTTTAAAGTCTCTGCGTAGGTAACTGTTTACATCGGGAGCTATAGCAATTTAATAGCGTAATTAACATTTATATTCTGAGCTTCCGTCCGCCTGCTGCTATAGCATCAGCATTTTCTAGAAACTGTGTTTTGGTTTTTGATGCAACGCTGAAAAACAGCATCAAGTGATGTCGTAACCTTTTGTTATTTAAAACTTTATTGATTTGATATATGACTCAGGTTGGAATGAATCTGATATAGCACATAATGTGTTTTGGTATTGAATGTAAGATGTTTTGGGAGGATGATGACGTGTGCGGATCCCGATGGCAGCGCGCCAGCCGCGCGACCGAGACGGGTTGTCATTGTCGCAGCCCCACTAGGCCATTTACTGCATTATTGGACCGTACATTAACATAGCCATCCACTTGGGCTAATTTATAGACACTTCCGTAATTCTTGGCGTGCTTTCGCTTGATAAAGTATTTAACATTAAATACAGTGATTGATAGTTTTATTGTTTTGACTGCTTTACAACTTGTAAACACACATTAGGTATAGCATATGTTGTCAACCGGTTGAATTTATGGATTCTACCTTGAAAGTTAAAAGAGATTGCCGTTCAAAGTAAGTTTGTCTAGGACATCTATAACTAGTTCTCATTTGCAATTATTTGTTAATACCTATTTCCTATCTGAAATCCTTAATAAAACACTAACTGCACAGCACCTTCAAAGTATTTCGAACGTATAATTGAGTTTGGCATACGTTATTAAAACTCGTCCGTGGACCATTCGTACGCTGTGATGTTGACTTGGCCTATAGAGCAATTATAAAGTACATACCTATCGTTATTTACGAAGATAATTTTAGATCTCGATGTATTGGAAAGACCACTAGACGGCCTTCTTTGTGCTCCAGTTGTGACAGAACAAAGCATCTCGGATCTCGCGGAAGCGTTTCATCGCGCGGTCATCGCGCCCGCCACGCGAGGCCGCCTCCTCTCCCCGCGTTGGCCCTACAGCACTTGTTTACTTCGCAAACCACAAATCTCTAAATATCATCAAGATCTTTAAATTATAATCAAGTTCTCTTTTGCCTTATCATTACGTATAAAAGCGTATGATTCTGTGGTGACTTGACGTCGATACACAACCGATTAATACCTACCTACTTAACTAAAATACATTATACAAGAACATATATATACATATTATAATGTATTTTTAAATATCGAAATATGTAAACAATAATTAAGAGACTAGACTATTCCGGGTCCGGATTGCAAACCCTAGCTAGACTAAACCTAATATCTAAATGCTGAACTTGACTTCGTTTACAGAAAACTATAATGTTACGGGATCGCGGTCATTCATTCGTTATATTATATGGGTCACGGACCGCAAGTGTCTTTACATGACCTTGTCTCGGTAGTAGCCGTTGAAATGCTTTCTTACCTAGTATGTTAATGTGCTTCAACCACAAGAACTATTTATCAACACTACAACTAACTATTGATCTTTTTTAGACACATTTTAAGCAGCAAGTTCTCTTACGTAAGAAAGAGGGTCTGCAAAATATTATTTTTCTTATTTTGCGCTTAAGTGTCGAAAATTAGTCTAAACCAACAATACATTAATTATACTTACCTAAAGATTTGTTTTTTTGTTACAGATAAACATGTACGACAATCTACACTGGAAAAGATATGGGACAAGAGAACCAATGCTATTCAGATGCTTCTTACGATCCTGGAGGTAAAACAATACCTTCAATTAAGATGTGTTAAATTAAATTAAATTAGCTGTTATCGTATATATTATTTTATCATTTGAAATGTATTCCAGACATCAAGAGACACGCCAACGTCGACTTATACAACAGCTATATTACGAGAAGCAATATGTTTAAAACAAGGAAAAGGAAAGAAATGTTCAGGTAAGTGGCTAGATACAGGGTGTCCCAAGAAGTAGTGATATACTGAAGCTGGGAGGTAGAGGACCTAGAGGGCTATCTGAATCACCCCCATGTATGTTCCGCGATTTTTCGTATTTTCGGAGTTATGATTTTTTTTAATTTTTCACCTATCGCCGAGTACGATGAGATTTTTATTTATGGTGACGTGAATTATTGCGGTAGATGCTTGATTTTTTTTTGTGTGCTAAGCTGATAGATAGGCCAATTCAGTATGGTAACATTTACTATCGTTAGATCTCTGAATGGAATTAAAAAAAAATTTAATGCCGAGAAAGATAAAATTACCCAGTATGTTTTATTTTTCTAAGCGCCCTTGAAGTTGTGAACATACTGGGTAATTTTATCTTTCTTGGCATTAATTTTTTTTTAATTCCATTCAGAGATCTAACGATAGTAAATGTTACCGTACTGAATTGGCCTATCTATCAGCGTAGCACACAAAAAAAATCAAGCATCTACCGCAATAATTCACGTCACCATAAATAAAAATCTCATCGTACTCGGCGATAGGTGAAAAATTAAAAAAAAAATCATAACTCCGAAAATACGAAAAATCGCGGAACAACATGGGGGTGATTCAGATAGCCCTCTAGGTCCTCTACCTCCCAGCTTCAGTATATCACTACTTCTTGGGACAACCTGTAGATATAATGACTCGAGGAAAATCATCACAATAAACTTCTATAAACTTGTTTCGTGAATAAAATTGGTCAATGAATTGAATTATTTTGTATACCTATTAGCTGGCAATGAAGCAACAGTTAACAAGAAGAAAGATGTCAATAAGACGGGCAAAGAAAATAAAAATCCTTTGCGAAAAAAGGGTATGTTGAGGTGATTTGTGTACAAGAGTTTCTAGCACCTGCGATTAAATTGCAAGCAATCTTAAAAGTTTTAATGCATGGGAATTGATGCTTTTAATGCTAGGGTTTCTAAAATTCGATTACTTACCTACGTTTTACTATCAGTGAGTGCGTCCAGTCAGACTGAAATGAGAGCATCAAGTCTAACTGAAGTTTCTTAAACCACATAGGCCATCCACATCTGTTGTCACAATTTAAACAAGAAATATAAGTCATGGTAATTTGTCCAAAATACATAATACCTACGCTTACAGCGTATGTTTTGCTAACGGTTACTTTTTAGTAATGAATAAGGGTAATGCGACGAGTAACGAATGTAAAAGAAGTTACATACGGTGCATATAAAATATATGCAGTTTAATTAGCCTTGCCCTTTACTGGCGCCACGCCACGTCCACTTCATTCTTCTTAGTTCAGTAGCTCTTTAATGTTTAAACATGGAGATATGTATATACTTATAAATATTTATTTTATTATTTATTCATTCTTGTTCTAAAAGGTGTGCAGAAAATGATACATTCTTGCAATAAAGCGTTTTACTTTCCAACTATGATTTTTTATTGATTTTTTTTTACCATAAGCAATTGAAATTTGGGTTAAAATGGATTTGTTATACAACTTTGACTGTATCGATCAAATGCCAACACTTACATTGGCATGGACGACATCAAAATCAACCTAAATTTGACTGCGCATTCTGATGGCAATTTTACCTTTGCCTTAAATAACAGAGAAAACTTGATTTTGATTGTTTGGTCGGGTGCTGTCTGTGCTTGTACAGTCGACTACAAAGAGATGTATCCACTTTTTCACCTTATTGCCTTGTAATAACTAATAAGGTGAAAAAGTGGATACATCTCTTTGTAGTCGACCCTACTAACGTGAAATCCCTGTCTCAAGTCGAATGTCAGACTAAACTGGAAGTAGAAGCCTGATTTATCAGAATGCTTTTAAAACATTAAAATAATAATAAGATTTTTTTATATTTGTGACGCAAAAGTCAACATATTTTATTTTTACGAAAAAATCTTGAAATCTTGAGGTCTATAAATCTGATTCACCTGGCACGTAGCTAGACAATGATCTACAATTGATAACTCTTCAATACTTTAGAAAAATAGGAATCGACATAAAATATTTAACTAAAAAACATATTTTGCTTTTATCATAATTAATTAATTTATCTTTTATTTTGCTTTATTTTTCCTTATATAAAATAACATATTAGTATTCTATACATTGTAAATACGTTTGTTTTGTAAGTAACAACAGTAGTCGAGCCAGTGACATTTACAATGTGTTCACTAAGCTTGACATTGTGAATACAAATTGAAGTCTCGGCATTGCAATATTAGATAACAGAATAATGAGGTGATTGTTGATTCAAATGTCTTTCACTGCAGTGTGTTTTACAATATTAACATACTTGGTATATGTATGTTTGTTAGTAGCACGAATGCCGCAAGCAAACCCTATAACAGTATGGCTTCTTCATTTAATCTACTGTTGAGTAGGTGTTTTCAGATTTTTTTGAATTGCCAATTATATGGGAATCTTTCAGCCAACAACATGGCGCGGACTCAGTGCGCCCAACACATGATAGCGTTAAACGGCACCCAAATAATTATCCGATACCTCGTTGCTTCCCATAGCAAACGGGATGGCTCTGTCGGTGCCGAGATAATAGTCCAGGACTTAGTGTGGATTCTTGCCGCGCTGGCTCCTAAAGGTATGCTAACTAGTTATGTTGATTCCAGTGAACAACATGGCCCGCATGCAGTGCGCTTACTATTTCATATCGTTGAAGGGCACCCAGATCATAATACGGAAGTTGATCGCTATCATGTACGATAAAAGGGACCGCCACTCAGGAACCGAAGTGATCCTGCAAGACCTCCTTTGGATCCTTGCTCCGCTTGCCTCCCGAGGTTACACTAATTGTCATCCTTTCCGCATTTTATACTTCTCTGTTTCCTAAAACCATCCCCAAATCACTGGATTTCAGTTGGCCATATAAGTTTTGTAACTATTTAAAGCCGTGTGAACGTTACTAGTTTCAACATTTTAAAACAGAATGAGTCAGATTCCCGTAAAACCCTTTGCTAATTGAGTAGATACTTGCTATTGTTTACCTTTAACGGCTTTAACCCAATGTGTAGAAATTCTATTTTTGTTGGATGGGGTGTTCTTTTTATAATGGGTTTTATAGGTATGTAGTTTGTGTTTTATTTTATTTTATAGGTAGTTTGTGTTTTTTATTTTATTTCTAGTTATATTATAATTGTATTAATTTATTTGTTACCCTAATAAAAGCTATATTTACTTTTTGTTGAGATGGGGTGTTTTACAAAGTTTTAGTTTCTGATATCCGACTTATTATGATATACCTATACTTTAAAAAACCTTATACACATACGTTTATTTATAATTTAAATTATATTTTATATTTCACATTGAGCCTAATACTGAATCTCTACTGTTTCAGATCCAAAGTTTGCAAACAAAGTAAGGACACTTGGTTGTGTTAGAACTATGCACCTCATATTTAAAGGGCATTTCACAGACAACAAGCTAATTTTCCCGTTACTAGTGATATTAAAACAACTAGCCAAACATTGTGAGTATATTCATTCCCTTATATTTATGTTTCTGTCGTATTATCATTTTCATTCAACAGTTAATTATGTTCACTGAAATAAATATCTAAGCACAAGACCAAAGAAAAGTCAAAGTTAAACAAAGTTATGGTCAATTGCAAGACCAAGCCGAGTCTCAACTGACATTTTTTTACATATTATTTTTAGATTACGGCTGCTATCATGTAATAATTTTATTATCAGTATTATTAAAAATCGTATTGGTTTTAACCCTTTTTTCCTCTTAAAGCATGTTGTTTTAACCTCCCGTTTCCAGCCGTGACCACAGCCATCTTAATCCGCGACGGAGTAGTGACAACGTACGAGCGTGTTCTCGTGAGCCTGGGGTTCATGCCCACGGCGCGCCTGCGCCTCTGCCTCGACGCCATCGACTATTTCAGCAAGAACAGTTGAGTCATCCGTCGTCTCACAATATTTAAGACAATACATGAATGGCTGCCACTGAGAATATAAAAACCTAGAACCCTCTATTTCCACGTCGCTTGAGCAATAATCCAGTAAAAGAGCACTGCTGAACAGTCATTGCCGTATGGAGGCTCAATCAAAAGCTAAGTTAACTTCAATACAGGAGTCCATAGGTACTTGTCTTATAGGTTTTATTATTCTAAGTTGCACTGGCATGACTCGGATTCTATTACATTAGTGACGGCATTGTCACGCTAATTAGAAAACCGTCCAATTTCTACCGTTGGTCTTGTTCGATATCTACACTCATACATCACCAGATAAATTCGACAATTAGTACAGAAATTTGTCATAATGTGACTAAATATGTCAATGTTAATTTCACGACAATAAATACCATTGCTCTTTTCAAAACACAAAACGCTCGAGTAAACACTACAATGAGGAATGACACTGGATCAATTCGCATGATAATTTATCGAATCGATCGGCAACACACAGAATAGTGCTCTAGAATTGTTCATTTACTATTAAAATCGATACTTCAACCAATGAGGTTTTATATACCTACCGTCGTCATTAAAAGTTAAGTAATACCTTACAATGTGATAATTGTGATATTATCTCTCGAGGCCAATAGCCTACATGACTTAATTTTTTTTATGGTATCAATCGATCGGGTTTGTTTTTAGGATCAAATGCCTATATGGGACCCATTGCATTAAAGTAACACAAAAGTCAGAAATTGTAGTCAAAGTCCGACAGTAGCACTTCACTCGCGAAACGCCCTATACAAAACGGCCAGAGGCCGTGACGTCATCGCCCATCTTGTAGTATGGACAAAACAAGAAAATTGCGTTTTTGTCGGTGAAATATTGCGTTTATGTATATAGTTGCTATACAATATTTTTTTGGATGAAATGTAAGGAATCGAATGGTACCCATACTTTTATCGTTTTTGGAAGTTAAAAAAAACCTAAATTTTGAAACTTTCAGGTCCTGTAATTTTGTAATTTTTCAATATTTTATTTTAATATCCACATTATTGTGATAAATAGCTCGTTTGCTATCTATTTTACTAGATTTTGTTATAAAATTCAACATGTGTCATCATCCCTATTATCAACTCGATTAAACGAAACGAAAACTTCACGATCAATTTTAGTATAGTATCAGGATTTACAAAGTAGTTTTTTTTTAACTCTACGAGTACCTATGTAAATTAGTATAGTTTCAGGCCTGTTTTTAATCTCTACATATGTAATAGTTATAATGACTATGTATTAACAGTATAAGTGTTTTGGCATATCTAGAGCTGTAAACTTATACCTGTATTTATTTAAAGAATAAAGAATAAACAAGCATAAAGTATATTCTAAAATTAGTGCAATATTGTTGATGTGTAATTCAGAATTTTAGTGCTCATTTAGAATTAGTCGAATTATTCAGTAGATACTCGTAAGTAGTACTACTTACTTTATCTACTAAATCTCTTAGGCAAAAATAACGAATAAAAGAAAGCAATCCCAAAAACTGATCCTCATTGGTTGGAGTACGATTGCATGTCATGTGTATGCAATAGTCACTTGTGCGTAACTCACACAGAGGTGTGCTGCATGCAGATCGTGAAGACAGGCCTCTGTAGCGTGCTCCTCAGGGTGTTCGACCGATGGGATCGCTACGAGGGCCGCATAAGGCTGAAAATATGTGCCCACATCTTGAGGACGCTGCAGCACCTTTGCAATATAAGTACGTATTCACACTATATTTAAAATTATTTGTCACACATCAAAAATATTTTTTTACACATGGTTTGAAAAATCTCAAATTAGTTTATTGAATTGTGCACTCAATTAGTTAGCACTATTTGGACATTTTCTGTTAATTGTCATAAAGTGTAAAATGAAGGATTGCGGGAGACAATTTTTAGCAAATAATACAACTATGTTCGAAGAACCTACAAACATTCTCTCTTATTATTTATGTTTATAAGACTTGAGCCTTTTAACTAATATAGGTAGTTCTTTTACTATGTCGTTTGTGGCCAAATTTCAGAGGCAGGTCGTCGCTCCCTCTGCACTAAGAAGCACGTGCAGACGCTGCACCGCTTCTGCTCGCAGTGCCCGGATGAACCTGAGTTCGACGGGCTCCTGGCGAGGGTGTGCTCGGTGATCACGCTGTGCCTGAAGCACCAGGCGCTGCCCGTACCTGCATCCAGCCCTGCGGTCTTCAACCTCAACCCTATACTTAAGGGTATGATTATACATGTCGTGTACAGATCATAGAATATGATCATTTCATGAAATCCCATTTCAGAAAATTATCACTTCATGATGTTTGACTTTTTCATGAAATGATTGCCACACCATGAAATGATCAATTTTAAGATCTGGCCACGACATAATATGTATACAATATCTGAAATATACTAACCCCAGCTGTGGTCTTGAACTTCACCTCTATTCTTGAAGTTGATCGCTAATAGTAACTTATTTGGACAAGAAGAAACTGCCTATGCCCGGCGGTGGAAAGTTTATATTAACTACTCGTATACACTTATTTGTACTTCTTCTTCTTCTTCCTCGCGTTATCCCGGCATTTTTGCCACGGCTCATTCCCATGAGGCTCCAGCCTGGGGTCAGCTTGACAACTAATCCCAAGAATTGGCGTAGCCACTAGTTTTTACGAAAGCGACTGCCATCTGACCTTCCAACACAGAGGGGAAACTAAACTTACCGCTAGGCCACCAGCGCTTTTGCTCATCGCAGAGTTATATTAACAAATGTTGCTATAATATCAATAAACGGCGTTGATTGTTTTTTTACAAAAACACGATCATACTTAATTCATATTATGTATGAGACTTATTAGATAGATTTATTTTGCATCTTCGTGAGTTAGAACTTTATTGATAATAAAAAAACGTGATTATAAAATAAATTCTGCTGTTTAAAAATATAGAACAAAACTATGTTTCTTACCCTCAGCATAGAGAAATAAGTAAGACAAGAGTGCTCACTCCATACACCGGTTCAGACTATTAATTTCAGTGTCTACATCTAGCATCGAGTAGCGGAACCATCAGTACTGCTACTTGACAATAGATGTAGCACCTAGCGGAAAGTCTTATCTCAACAGCATAAGACTTTCCGGTCGGTGCTACATCTATTGTCAAGTAGCAGTACTGATAGTTCCGCTACTCGATGCTAGATGCTAATAGTCTTTTTGGTACTAAAACGGATGTATGGAGTGAGCACTCTATGTATTTTTTTCTCTATGCCCTCAGGTACTAACACAATATGGCCGTGTCACGAAGACGATGAAGATGGAGCAAATTCAGACAGTAAGACCATCAACTCGGACCTCGAGGACGACGGACCTGATCCTGATTTAGATCTGGAGGCCACTGATGAATACTCAGACGTTGACTTGAATGATGGTGATAAGCTAGAATCAACCGAAGGGGAAGCAGAGACGTCACATCATTTGAAATCAGATAGTTTACAAAGTGCAATGTTTTTCAATCCAAATGAGAGAGATATAGAAGACTTAAAAAGGTATATTACTCTTTTATTTATATGAAGCAGCACGTAATTAGGTAGCAGAAAATATAAATTAATGAGAATTGAATTTGTTGCAGATATTTTTGTTTTTTTAAAGAATTTGGCTCTTACAATAAACAAGTTAGATTAGTCAAGAGCCGTTCTAATTCTAGAGGATTCATTCTCGAAGATTTTCTACAGTTCCAATCAAATAAGAACGGGTTGACTTCGCTTAATTTATCGTTCACTCAAGAATGTGACAGAATATTCCCAATTACGCCCGCCCCATTGCAATCATCTCCAGGTTTTCAAACAGGCAATAAAATTAACGAAAGCACATGTGAGTATATTCAGTGTCACAAATATGGTTTTTCATACTTTATCTTAATTAAAGGGAGAGTGTAGAGTTAGTTCTAAATAATACATATCCGCCGTCTAATTAGATTTTATAAACATCATACATCATAAATTGTGTATGTATGAGGGATATTGGTATTTTTGGCTAAAATATTTTTTTACCGAGTGAGAGCGAAGTGCGAGGGAAGCGTCCTCCCCATTTCAGCTTGGGCGAAATTGTGTGAGCTAGTCCGATAATTTTAATTTTTTTTTGTAGATTTAGTTTTTTAACTTTTTTGAAAATGACGGAGCCATGTGGATGTGGAGGTCTACAGCTCAAAAAGCCACTAGTATGTCGTCGGGTGACAAGTAAAAGTCACTAAGTACTATCAACATAAAAATTAAAGTAACGATGCACTTTATTACACTTGTAACACGGTTTATTGTCCAATAATTTCAATGATGTTAGTTAGTGACTTTTACTTGTCACCCGACGATGTAAAAGTACATATTAAAATAGGTATCTCTTCGGTTCTGATCATTTATTTTTCAGCCACATCCTCCTGCTCATACCTCAAGATACACAAAGACCTTTCAAAGTTCGGCTCATTTGCGCTGATATATTGCACAATAGCGTCTCGGGTTAGAAGTGTGATCCCGTTCGTGAAAGTAGCCTTTCCAGACATGATAGGTGGACAGGGCCTTGCACATCCAGAGCCTTTAAATAAAATGGAGCGATCCACCTGCAGGTAAGATTGACGTATTAGAAAGCACTTGAACATAACTGAGTCTAATAAAAAAAATATGTTAAAATGAGGGCGTATGTTAGATTGTATGGCGGCGGCTATGTTCATGTGACTCTCATGACTTTAATTCAGCCAATTCAGAATGTATACTACTATGACCATATTTATTAATTCACAGAGTCAAGCTGTTATCATGTGTAGATAGAGCAATCAGCCCTGAAGCTTATATGAATGAAGTGGTCTATGATCTAGATCAGCTAAACTCTCTGACTGGGGTGTTCGATAACTCAGCGCCAAAAAGGTAATATTGAAAAGCATGAAATTATTTGCAATACAGTTCACGATAAAAAAAATACGAAAGAATTACTCATGTTTCAGCACGGAGAGCGTTTTCTTATCCAACACAGACGAAGAAGAAATAACAAAAGCAAATAATTTTTCGACGCGATTGTCTTTTGAATCCAGGTTTGAGTCTGGCAATTTGAGAAAAGCTATTCAGGTGATTACAATACGCGTCAACATGTTTTTTATGACTTATATCGATACTTAATTAGTAAATTACTAAATTACTTTGTTAGTATTGTTGATTAACTGTTTAAAATCTTCAGATAGGTCCAAGAGAGTACGAGCTAATTCTAATGCCTGACGTGAATTCCACGAAAAGACATCAGTGGTTCTACTTTGAAGTGCGTAACATGATACAGGGGCGCCCGTACATCTTCAACATCGTCAACTGTGAGAAGTCTGACAGCCAATTCAATTTCGGCATGAAACCAGTTATGTACTCAGTCAAGGAAGCAATTCTGGGTAAACCAGGTAATTACTTGCATCTGGCTTACTGTCTGATTTAGACATTAGGCATAAAAAAAATAGTTTCGGGTTAGCGCCAGTTATTTTAACATGGTTTGCTATTTTCAACTATGCACATTGACATGGCTCAACCTTTGATGTGGGTGTGGTGATCAAATATCTTGGGTTAAATCCTCGGTTGTGCTGTATAGAGCAGAAAAAATAGTTTACGAAGAAAATTCACTAAGATGACTAAAATCTCGGCCAGGAGCCTTACCGTATGGTCGAACATTGACAAGAGGTTAATATTTAAAGCAGAAACCATCTAGCCGCTTACCTCGGAATGGGTATAATTTCAGGCTGGATTCGAGCTGGCACAGACATTTGTTACTACCGCAACAGCTACCACTACGCAAGCCCGAAAAGCCACAACAAATGCTATCTTACAGTTACGTTCAACATCGAGTTCCCACATACCAACGACGTGGTCTATCTCGCCTATCATTTCCCGTTCACATATTCGATGATGATGGTAAGTTATGTTGTTTAGAAATTATTTAATATAAACCTTTCATACTGGGTTTGTATCGTTGATATTAAAGTATTTTTTACTAATGGCATCGCGGCTTCGCGGCACTATCACTCCCTGTTTGAAGAAACGCTGAAGACCCTGATCATAAAATTCAATATGAGATCTTAATTATTCTGCTGTTCAGCATTTATTTTATTTTGAGATTGATATTGTTGTTGGAACCATAATATTCCCGCAAAAAATTACAATTTATCATTATGACAGGCCAAACTTTGGCAACGGAGTCTGCAGCTGCCGCCGAACGCGTACCTGCGGGCGGAGCCGCTCTGCTACTCCCTCAACAGCAACGAGGTGCCGTTGCTGACGATATCCGCTGACGATACGCCGACGAATCCGATTGCGGTCAGTGAATTCCTCTATTAATTATGTTATTATCTATAGAAGGTTGATTTGTAAATAGTATTTTGTCGTGGATTCCATTTTCCTAAAAACACTTCTATAAAATCTTCATAAAATAAAAATTTACTTACTAGTCGAAAACTTAACTTTAAGCTTTTGTGGCAGTTAAATTGAAAGGAAAATGTCCTTCAGTCTAGTTATTGAAACAGTATTTTTTAATATGTTCGATTTATGTTTAAAAAAAATAGCTAACTACTATCATGTGTAAGCGCCTTGATTTTTGCTTACCGGCCTCTGTAGGATATTCACATAAGTTTATGTAGTTTATTTATCACTAAAGGTTTAATTACTTAATGTTGCAGGATAGAGAGATAATCTTCCTAACGGCCCGCGTGCACCCCGGCGAGAGCAACGCGTCGTGGGTGATGGATGGCACGCTGAGCTGCCTGCTCGGCGACACCGAGGTGGCCGCCTCCCTGCGCGCCAAGTACGTGTTCAAGATCGTGCCCATGCTCAACGTCGAGGGCGTTATCAACGGCTGGTGAGTGCTTTTGACTATTTAATGAGTTTAACGTTAACGCATTCGCTGACAGTACGTCGACAGGCGAGGCAGTCAGTAATATCAGCGAATGTGATAAGTAAGAATTATTAATGAAGAGGTGTAAAGTCTAAGAATAAAATGTGTCCCCAAGTTGGACAGCAGAACAAAATACGGTTCGATTTGTTTTGTGGTAAACAAATAGAAAAAGTCTGTAAACTTTTGATAGCCGGAGTTGACAGTCGAAGAAAAGTACATATTCGATATCAATATAATGCACAATACATGTTGTGGTAGGTACTCACATTGCACAGCGCACAATTCATTTTGTAGACTGTTGGTCGAATTGTTTATATCCAAAGAATAAAACTTACATATTATGGACGTGCCTAGGAGGTGAATTCTGAAAATGAAACATTCATCCAATTACAAATTTTAAACTTTATTAACTTCGTTACATCACTATTCTTTAAATTCTTGAGTTTCAACTTAAAATACTTAACTAGGTACGTATCGATATAAACACTATCTTATACCACTATTTCGAATGATATGTCCTGACAAATAATCCGATTTGCACTTACTTAATTAAATTAATACATGTTACGGTTTAATAAAATCACCAGAGATCTGATATAACTACTTAATTAACGTAGATGTTAAGGTATCCATTCGTGGAATACTCATTTTGTGATATTCAACATTCCCGAAGACGGAGGCAAGTCGCAAGCGCGAGTCGCCAGCACCTTCACGAGAACACACAGTCCCGAAGAACTTTAGTCCCTAACGTCGTTTGGCGACGATTACAAAGATTCTAAAAAAAATCTACACAACACGAACAGTCTAAGCACCCTTAATAAGCTCTATCGCAAATTACTTTAAATCACGATTCATTCATTAATCGAACACTACTTTTGGTAGAAAGAATACCTGATTGATTTGAAAGCTTTAAACGACCACGCACCCTGCCGGACACTAACTAGAAGGCGGGCGGTGCCAGCATACCGCTGGCGTGGACGGAGTGCTCGGTTGCGTCCGGCTCGGCGGTGGAGGGCTCATCGGCGGCAGTGTCGGCGATATGGCTCAAATAAGCTGACGGATCGTCGCCGACCATGCCCTCATCCTCCTCGTAAGGGCCCTGCGTGGGCTCCTCTTTCTGCTCCTGTTCGATATCGTGAGCGTGAGCATCGGAAGCCCGCGAATAGTGGGAATCGATTTGCGGCGGTGATTTCAACAGAGCACCGGCCTTAAGATGCGGCGACTGAAGACCGTCAAGCGAGGAGGGGCGCAGCTTGCCGATGAGGTCGTTGAGAGTGAAGTGGGTCGGCAGGTGCTCGGAGCGCGGCGGCGGCGGCGACGACGACGTGAGCGGGTGTGCAGTCGTCGTGGTCGTGAGAGACAGCGGCTTCCTGCCGGACAAACAGACGACGCCCCTCGTGTTACCCACGGTCCGACATGTCACCATGCCAACACAAATCAGATCAGAATCAGAGAACGCGATCAGATTGTCTAGCTAACGAAAGATCAAATACAATTATACAGCAACACCGTTAAAAAGAGTATATATAGTGTTGATGCGTAATTGAATTTAAAAGGATTTTTTTGTAAATTAGACATTAATCGAATGGCATTCGCATGGTTCGTGGAGGACTTTGGTGGTTATAAGTCGGACATTGAATGATAATTAATTGCGAAGGAAACGGCCTGTATTGCAATTTTCTAAATGTAATTGTACACATGTAAAAACCAAACGAAGATAACCAAAAACTTTTATAGTTGAAAAATAAACAAAGAAGGCTGTTTCGTTTACAAAGAAGTTAAACATACGTTTTATATCAATGAAATTAATGAAACTGATGAAATTATTATGACAAGTAATGTAACTATATTAATATTAGAAGAAGCCATAATTATAGATTTAAACTATAAATAACGTATCACTTGAGCAAGAGATACCAAGCAAAGCCCCCTTCACCCACCCACCAAATAGTTGTTGAAAATTTTGAAAAGATCTCCATAATGTTAAGAAATATAGAATACTTAAAGCCAAATGCATTCTGTTGGGTGTAGGGCTCTTGTTTGGTGGTTGGGTAGGCGCAGAGGCCGTGTCCCGCGGGCCCGCGCGCTTGGACGGACCATGGTCGAACCAGTTGGACAAGACTCCCATGTTAGCACACACATAGCTACATCTACTGTCTATATCTAACCCAGAAGAGTAAAGACGTTGTCTTGTGAACGTAGTGCGATACTCGTGGATGTTAAGCATGTATACCCAAGGATTAAGTAATGCGCGCGGCTGGTCGGGGAATAGGCCTCCGGAGACGGCTGGCATCTCACCTGGCATTACCCCTGCGCCGACGAGACGGGGATGGAGCCGTAGTTGTAGTAGTAGCAGCGCGTCTGTTCACAGATGAAGTCCTTGATCTCGCCGCAGTGCTGGGGCTCCCAGTGGAAGGTGGGCGCTTTGAGGGCCACGCAACCGTTCGTCATCACGTGCTCGGTGCTGGAAAAACAAATTTGAACGATTACTAAAAAAACAATGTCAACAAAATGTGGTAAAAATATTTCGACAGTGATTGACGTATACGAACTATAAGTATACTTAAATATAAACCGGTCTAGTGCTTTACAGCTCAATACGAGTATGAATCCTTGATGACCTGGTGCTCAACAACCATGTCGAATGTAGGTAACCGATATTCTAAGAAATTCAAGTTTACATACGTCAGCAGAGCGTCACTTATAATTATATTGGTGCGAATTGCGCAATACACGCACAGAGAGTAATACCAAATCAATATCAGATTCTGGAAGTTAGAATGAGGAGACATCCATCATAGATTAGTATATGTTATTACTGACATCCAGGCCGGGTCGTGTCACCGGCAGATGCCGAACGCGCTCATCGGCGTTTCTCGAGCTGGGGGCCGATTTTTGAAATTCGACCGCTCGATTTCGTGTATTTCTTCAGTAATATCTCCACTACTAGGCATGTAAATTCTACTAATAGAATGGAAAACGAGTGGTCAATACCAATAGATTCCCAATTTCTATCGCTCGTATTTCAAAAATCAGCATTTCGCCGTTTTCCACCGATTTTCGAGTGCCGAAATCGAGCGATCGAAATTCAAAAATCGGCCCCCTGGCCTCCACCATGGCGCCTCTCGCCTCACGCAAAATATAACCAACAAGGCGCCTATCAGGCTAAGATAGTCTCGGTGGCTTCTGGGCGCAGCTGCCACTCCACTCCAGGAGGTTGACAAAACCACGAAATTATTTCAAAATTGGGATGTTTATGGTATTAATACTTGGTTCATATAAAAACTATGACGGAAGAGACGACATCATCCTACTCGTAATTGTTTAATGAGCACTTTCCTCCCACTACGAGATTAAACGTACTAAACTCCTTATTATGTCCTAATTAAAGCTCGAAAGCTATCGCACGAGCACAGGAATAACTTTCATAGCGCGATAAAACCACTTCCACGTATAATTGTTAGCCAGTTATTCTACTCTAAAGAGAAAATGTACTTTCAAAATCAAATATTAATTGGTAAGAATGAGCTTAAAATGCGCACGTTATAGTATTACTTGCACCGGTGCACGGTTTGACAAAGTCAATTTGCAAAGGCCAACATCAATATGTGCATACCCATGTCGTGCGGTGCGCTGCGGCGCGGTGCTTCCCTGCGGCACATCCAACGGGTCGATGCTGTCGTCGCGCGTGCTGGGCATGTCCACGGTGAGGCGCCGCATGTAGTTGAATGTGGCGTTGAACGGCAGCCCGGTGCTCATCCACAGGTACATGTCCGTACCCAGGTTGTTGCCCGATGTCCAGAAATCGTATTTGTTGTAGCCTGGAATTTAACGTGGTTTATTTAGAAAAAAAATGTACGTAAGACGATAATACATACAATAAGTAAGGAAAACTACCAATGGAACATGCTTAAAATAAAATATGGTGTTGTCTAAGGTTGGTGCTGGGAAGATGAGATCAAATGCAAAATCGCAAATGGACACATCAAAGAAATTAAATTTTGATCATACACATTATACAGTCAATGAAACTTGTGAGCACACAGCGTCCGACCAAATAAAGTGTCATATGGAGCGTGGAGCATACATTGTTAATATAAACGTTATTAAATAGGTTTGTTACCTGCATTTGTGAGATACGTTGTTATAGAGTCCGCCTTTTCTTTTGTCTCAAAGGATGCTAGCTGCAAACCTAGCGATCTGAAACAATAGCGTAAATTAAGTTAATACTTAAGCTTATTGTAGGTAGTAAGTAGTAAAAGGTTATCCGGGATCATTATCCAAGACCTGGTAGTATTTTATTATAATATGAAAACCATAATATTTCTCCAGTTAGCTTTTATGAATGAATTACGACTTACTTATTACAAATGTATGATTTACGAACTCCTACCCGCAGCTTCGTCTGTTTAGAATTAGTACTTTATCCCCCTTTTCCACCCCGATGATGATTTCCGTGATAAAATGTATCCTAAATCCTTAACAAATTTCTTCTAAATCAATTCAGTGGTAAGTGTGAAGACTTTCTGCAGAGAAATTGAATTTCTCTAGGGATCGTGTAATTGAGGATGTCTAGATCCTTTGACAGTGAGCAGTTATGAACCCGTTCCACCGGATCCATAAACGCGATTTATCTAAATAACCGCCTATTCCAGCTAATCGTATTCAGCTATTAGCTCGCATAGAAACTATACGCCGAAGCCTGTTCGAGGCAATTTATTCGCTAAAGACAGGCTTCAAGCTTGCACCGCGGGGACGACATTCCAGATCCAAGTTCAGAAAACTCTAGATGCTAAAAACTGCGCGGCGACAAGCCGCAATATAATTACATTCAGTTAAATATCGTTCTTAGATACGAGTAGCTTTTCTTATAAACCGTAAAATATATGAAAAGGTAAAACTAGCAACGAGACGTCTATTCATCAAAGCAATTTGATAAACGCGATTAATGTTTTCGATCAACATTCGACTATCAATGCCTACGAAATTTTTGCGGTTTGTGATGTGCCCCAAAAAAGCTTATTAAGACCCATTTATGTCAAAGATCTAATTAAAAAAATACATTCACAGATGTTGTTTATATTATGACCCGAGCAGTAAGAATAAAAACAGTTCGGTAAACCTTAATGTTTTTATAATGGTGGCAAAAACGTAACTATTGGTTTTATCGAGAACCCAAACGGTTGTAAAAAATAATATTTCCTTTTTGTATCAAAGCAAGATCTCTAGAATATGGTCAAAATCCTTATAGTATTCATATAAGGTTTATAATGGCATATTCTTATTTTTCCTGTGGTTGCTGCAATTTGTGTGTTATGGTCGGCGCCGGCGCATGTTCGTCACGCACCTGCTCCCGCGATACCTCAATGAACCTGTCAGCTTGTGAATGACGAATTCGCATAATATCTTTTTGTCACCGTCTCTTTACAACGGGAGCATCCTTAATCGATTTCATCGTTATGTTTAAATCTATAAAGACCATATTCCCATTTCTTCTCTCGTGTGACAGACGGGGGACAAAGAATATGGCTAGGTACAGTTCGAATACGTTTAGTCGTAAATAAAAATTACCGTTTTTTTAAGAATCTCAAGTATTGCTAAGAGTTCTTCGTACTCCAACCGACCTTAATCGATTTTATACCCGCCGACTTTGTTTCCAAAATAGCCAATGTTCAAATATCACGACTCTGTTCCCCAGAGCTCGTTAACAATATTGGAACAGTAAATAGGTCGTGACTGTGGGAATGGAAGGACATCGTGCGCGGGCGAGGCGACTGACCTTTCTTAGCTGTTTGACCGTGCACGTGGTCGATCTAGGCTGCGGGATCGTTACTCCGAAGAAAGAGCCATTAGTGACAAAACAAGACTTAAATAAAGGAAACTACACACAACGGTACTATTCAGAATGTCTTTGTTTGCTCTTTGTCTGGATATTTTAATAATACTGGCATTCCTTATTGTGCATCACAGACCACAGACCACAAATTAATAAAAATACTGCGCTTGTAACCTACCGCATAGGTAAAGATTAAGGGCTGTTTTACATTTTTATTTTTAAATAAGATCTCCGGTCTGGAAGTTTGTGACTCAATAAAAGATTATTAATTTATTTATTTAAACGTGTTTATTTAGATATTTGCAAGAATGAAGTGTGCGAAAAATACATTTAAGTATGTCTTCTTTTACTTTCAGTGATAGAAACAGATAATGGATGATTTTATTTTACGAATTATTATAGTTTATGTCTATTAAAGTTCCTATGGAGTTAAATTAGCATGTTTATGTGCATCGTACAGCTCTGTGTTTCAAACAAATGAAGTAAACTTCTACGAGTTCCCAGCGTTCCTGTTCTTGACGGCGTCATCGATTACAATACAATATAATACAGTTTATGTGCGAGTGTTAACAGTTAACACTGGTTACAAGCTCGCGGAAGCGTTCCGATATTGTTGTGTAGCTTCCAGAAACTCCCAACGGTTATGTAAATGACCTCACTTCCTGGTCGGAGTGAGCCGCGAGTGCGCTTGTTAACGCCCTGGCTCAGTTAGTGGTTACTTATACCACACCGGCTTAGGTGTAGCAGGACCCAAACAGGATCACTAGATACGGCTAGAGAAGGATTGCTAGTCACGACGATATTATTACTTACATCAAGTTGGCCGTGACAAATGTAACTTAAGGTGACGGTAGAGGTGGGTAAATTTTCAGATTCTGTCAATTTACCCCATTTCACACACAAGCGCACTTCACGCACACTACCTCACTTTACTGGGACAGGTCACTGACCCATCAAGTTTTTTTTAAGATAGCGTTTTGAGTTTAGTGGCCTCCTTTTAGGAAAAGCGTTCCATTGAAAGAAGAAAGAGAAACAATACATTTAATCTTGCTTTCCTTGTCTGTTCATGTCACACGTGACGTATTTAAATTCTAATAATTCATTTGGTTGTTGACAATTTTCTACATTATGGCTTTGTCGAGATACGCGTTTTCTAAAGTTAAACCGAATAAAACCAGATGTCATTAAGTCAGATGTAAAATTTTATTTACTACTCTATACGACTTTTCATAAGGCTCAAAATCAATTAAATGAGAATTTAAATAAATAAAATAAATGAATAAAGTTAAAATGGGACTGGGCTGGTCATGTCTGCCGAATGCCTGACGACTTGTGGGCCAAGTTAACCACAGAGTGGGAGCCCCACGAGTCTAACCGGGGAGCCGGCAGGCCTCGTCGGCGATGGCAGGATAACTTGGACTCCTTCTTGAGAGGCTGGCCAGATATTGCACTAAATAGAGACGAGTGGAGGAAGAGGGGGGAGGCCTTTGCCCAGCAGTGGGACACAGTGGGCTCTGAATAATAAAAATAAATAAAGTTCCGGCAGGGTGCAAAATTTAATTAAGGCGGACAAAATAAAATTTGAAAATATATGGAAACAGTGTTGGCCAATGTACCCCTAATATCTTTACCGATTTACTTTTATGTGGTATATTCGCCTTTTGTTTCACTATTAAATTAATACAATTAAAATAAAAAATATTATACCGGTATTCCACCGGTATTATTTCAGTGCTGAAGCGATTATCTTCGATCGTAGCCTTGATAATGTAGGTGTTGATAGTTACTTACGGCGGTAGGAGCGGCAATGAACCCCGTGCAGAGTAGAACGTGAGGTGCGTTGGGATAAGTGCATATATCTACTTATAATTCTTTGGCTGGTTGGTAACCCTCTATATTTTATTTTTTGTTTTACTGTTATTAGGTTAAGGGAGTTTTAGGGAGTGAAAAAAAAAAATGATTTTCGTTTTATGCGCTCGCGTGATTGCCGATGGATTATAATTAGACAAAAGAACTTGTTTTCCACGCATCGAATGTAGATCCCTATGACACTTCCTCCAAGTCTTCTCCAATAATGTTTATACCGTATTTTAATTACCAACCTTAAATGTTACATTTCTAAATATTTTTTTTGTGCTATACATACTTCAAAAAAATCGCTGGAGGCCTAGCGGTAAGAGCGTGCGAATTGCAATTCCGGCTCGTACCAATGAGTTTTTCGGAACTTATGTACGAAATATCATTTGATATTTACCAGTCGCTTTTCGGTGAAGGAAAACATCGTGAGAAAACCGGACTAATCCCAATAAGAGCCTAGTTTACCCCCTATGGGTTGGAAGGTCAGATGGCAGTCGCTTTCATAAAAATTAGTGCCTACGCCAATTTATGGGATTAATTGCCAAGCGGACCCCAGGCTCCCAAGAGCCGTGTCAAAATGCCGGGACAACGCGAGGAAGATGAGGATGATGTGACAAATACTTCCAAAAAAATCTACAAATATTTTACGTGACAACTGCTTATAAGTAAATATTATGTAGGTACACTTATAAAGTATAAAGTAGAAAATATCTTATAGGTACATAATATAAAAACCGATCATGTACGAGTAGGATTCACTATGGGTTCCACAGTTACACATTTTTATTGCATATTTTTTGTTTAAGACCAACTCACCTATTATAGGACATAGGTCTTCCATTAATCTTTTGGCGTTGAACTATTTTTTGTATATGTATTTATGTAATACAATTCTGAGTTAGGTTATGGTACATTTTTGCTCACCTACTTATAATTATGTATTATATCTGATATGTCACATGATACCAAAAATCGCCGCAAAGTTAAAAGTTCATTTATGTACGTTACTCATCTTCGGATCACCGACTTACTACTTCCTTACTTGACATATGTGTACTAAATTTCAATTGAACTAGTCCAGTAGTTACGGTGAAAATTGGCTTTAACAAAATGGCAGACACACGAGTGATCTTATAAGGGAGATTATTTTCCTTGAGTGAATGGTATGCATTTACCCCAATGCACCTCACGTTCCACGCGGCGCGGCGTAATCTGGCCCCTATTGGCCCTATTTCACCACGGTGACAGGTACGACAAAAACATCACTGTTATTGACGCCATAGGCATCCATGGACTACAGTTACCGCTAACACTGATTTAAACTATCACGATTTTTACACATTATTAAATTGTACAACGGAACCGCAAAACGTTCAAGCGGATAAACAAGACCAAGTGCGGGTAGTTCGAAAAACTCGCGCGGTTAGAAGATGCTGATGTCAACTTAAGCCAGTCTTCTCCGAGACCACGGGGACAACGCCGTCCTCGAAACGTCGGAGGTAAATCTTAAAACTTAGATACGCGATTAAGTCCCGTTGTACAATTTAATAATACAGTTACCGCTTACCATCGGGCGGGCCGTATTCGTGTTTGCCACCGTCATTTTACCTATTATTAAAAAAAAACTTTATTATATCGGATAAAACAGACATTTCTCTCGCGAAAAAATCTTGTGACAATTGTCACAAGATTTTTCAAAGAATTTTCGGTAAGTCTTGACAGGAAATGAGTTCTGTGTCGCAATTTCGATACAGTTGCCGTGTTTCTTGTGACAATTGTCATTAGCTTCGCAAAATAAGATTTTTTTAGTGGCAATATAATGGAGTTTATTTATTTATTAAAATGTTGGTGGCAAACAAGCACATCGCCCGTCCGATGGTAAGCGGTTACCGTAGCCTATGGAGGCCTGTGACGTCAGCAACAGTGATGTCGACAACTGTCGCACCTGTCACCGTGGTCGTGGTGAAATAGGGGCCAGTAAGTACCTAATAATCGCAGTGGTCTTAAGTGTCACAGACCCTACTGGCGCTTAAGTCCTTTATGACAATTTCTGCCTATTTTAAATTGTTAAAAAAAAAAAGAAACCGAATAATTATATCGGACTACCAAATTTTCACGAGAATCAGTTGAGAAATGTGATATGCAAAGGAGAAGAATTCGGACATACGAAAGCATTTTTGCCCAAGTTGAAACGGAGACCATCGCCAACGCTCGGTCAATGATGGTTTAGGTACAGCTAGCTGCAGAGAAAAGGTACCACCCCTGCATACAATTATCTATCTGGTCGTACCTTTTCTCTGCAGCTGACTGTACACCTATAAAAATGGTTGTCCCTGCTGTAATTTTATACCGGTACCGTACTTTGTATTTCAACCGGTATAGTTTTACCTTCAAAACGAACCGGTATTGATAAATAATAACGGTACCATACCGCTTATACCGTAAAGAAAGCATGATGCAGTCTCTGCTTTGCACAATTATTGTGTGGACAAAATTCTTATGATCACCGAAACATACATACCTACGCACATAATGTCATTGAAATAAAACATTGTTATTTTATAGTAAATTTATATAATACTCGATATATACACATAACAATAACCAGACCGCAGCGGTATTAGCCTGTAAGCTTCATCTCTTGTCTCCAAATCCGCAAAAACTAGTTAGTACTAAATGCTGGTCTTGCTGTTATTTTATTCTTGAAGATTATGGCTTGTTTCTTGATTATTGAGAACAGCACGTAATCGCACACATATAGACGGAACGAACGGCAACAAAGTAGGTGTAGACACTAAGACTTTCAGGTATTAAACGAATTACGCTTCGTATTAATAGGTAAGTAATATTTAAATGAATATATAATATTCTCTAACGTAAATACAAGATTACAATTGACATCAAATGTCATTAACGTACAGAAGTCATATACTTTTTTTTAATGACGCAAAATTGATACCAGCATAATGAAAATCAATCCCAATCAGTAAAACGAGTCTTTAAACTTTTTTCATTTTAAGCGGGTTTTGAAGGAACAAGTTACTTAAATTCAATTGTAATCGTATTGTTTTAGGATAGTTTACTGCTGTTTTCGATCGTTACGACCTGTAAATAACAACAAATCAAATTTTAAATGAATTTATTTACCCTATTTTTTGAAATACAATTTATCTACTGGTATACATTTTCGTATGCGTATATGATGAAATGTCTAAATAATGTCAAATACGAGCTACGACGACGTACACGTCTGCTTCGATCCAAGGCCAGCGGCCATCTGACTCGAAGAAGAATTTTGAGTGATGTCGTCAATGTATGGAAATTGTACGAAAGTTTACATTTGGGATTGAATTTCTGTGTTGTATTTGTGAGTAAAAATATAAGTAGATAATAATTTGCTAGTTTAGTTATCTAGCTTTCAAAATCACACAACAACTCAATTACTGTTAAAGGCAAAACTGTAATGCGTGTTGCTCAAACGGAACTCCATATTTTGATTTTTGGATACTTTTAGTGTCGATTTGTAGAGAATTACAGCAAATAAAAAATATTATGCCGTGAAGAGCCGGTACACGGCTTCTTCGTGAACAAATTTACGTATAATTTAATGCAGTTATTAAACATTTCTTGAACAAATTGATTGCACAAAGTGAGCTCTAAATCGAAAACGTCATATACCGTCCCCTTAACGCCGAAATTGAGAACGTTTTGTTTACGCTGATTTTAGATCTTGCTTGGTCTAGATTCGTCACCGGTCAATCGATTTACTTCGATTGAAAAAAGTTTATCTTCACCGTTAAGTTAGTTTTACTCAATTTTAAATATCAGGTTTATTTTACATTTAGAATTCACCAGGAATGCTTCTTGAGTTAGTTACGTAGGTTATTCCACGTCTCATTATCGGCTGTTTGGAAATTGGTGGCTATATGTACGTAGAGGGTTTAAAAATCGCTTTAACTTTACCTGCAGTATTGATAAGCTAGGAAATAGTTGAGCTCTGGACTGTAGGGGTTCATTCTGGAAATGAAGTATTGAACGCCATCCAGCTGAATTGTTGTTATCCTTTGTGCTGAAACAAAACAATAAAAAAAATTATGTACTTATTATTTACTATTTTCCCTGCAAAAGGCACGACCACTATTAGTCACCAAAATTTACTTGATTAACTCTCTAATAAATAAATAAGTAACGTACTTGTATAAAACCTAACACCAAATTTTATCACTTTACGCTATTTTGCAATTGACGTCAAAACATAATCTGTAATATGAAAACTCAAATCATATAGGTATTCTGTAATTGATATAGGATTTTACGAGTAGCAACCCAAGCTATTTTATTTGTGGCAATATTTCTCGTAGTCTTTTTATATTTTTATAAGTCCATATATCGATCGGATACGCATAATTCAATTTGGGCTGCACGAATACCCATTATCAGGCACATTTTTATTGTGGCTTGCGGTTAGTCGTGCTCAGGCGCACTCCCTCAACGACTTGAACGCGATTATTATAATTCTTATTTATTGATGGAATAAATATACCCACATAGTCATTTTTACAAAACATTGTATCAAAAATAAATAAGGATTTACGTCAAGTCCGAATTACTTGTATTATAACGAAATGTTTTATTACGAGTGCATGATACAAGTGGCATTTCTCTGCATCTATAGCATTTTTATCACGACTGACTAACTGTACAGCGAAATGTAATTTTGGTGTTTGAGGGTGACATAAATAAGTTTCCTATCGTCCTTTTTAGGGTTCCGTAGCCAAATGGCAAAAAACGGAACCCTTATAGATTCGTCATGTCTGTCTGTCTGTCTGTCCGTCTGTCCGTCTGTCTGTCCGTCCGTATGTCACAGCCACTTTTCTCCGAAACTATAAGAACTATACTGTTGAAACTTGGTAAGTAGATGTATTCTGTGAACCGCATTAAGATTTTCACACAAAAATAGAAAAAAAACAATAAATTTTTGGGGTTCCCCATACTTCGAACTGAAACTCAAAATTTTTTTTTTCATCAAACCCATACGTGTGGGGTATCTATGGATAGGTCTTCAAAAATTATATTGAGGTTTCTAATATCATTTTTTTCTAAACTGAATAGTTTGCGCGAGAGACACTTCCAAAGTGGTAAAATGTGTGTCCCCCCCCCCCCCCCTGTAACTTCTAAAGTAAGAGAATGATAAAACTAAAAAAAATATATGATGTACATTACCATGTAAACTTCCACCGAAAATTGGTTTGAACGAGATCTAGTAAGTAGTTTTTTTTTATACGTCATAAATCGCCTAAATACGGAACCCTTCATGGGCGAGTCCGACTCGCACTTGGCCGCTTTTTTTATTCTTTTAACTTTATTTTTAAATGTTTATAAAATGATCTTGGGTAAAAAGAATAATGTAGCAGTTAAATATATTGGTGTTTCTTCTATCTCTCCCGACCATACCAAAATTCCTGCAGTGAATGTTGTAACAGGGCCTATTCATCTCTCGGTACAGAGTCAACATATGTGTTTGTAGGGGACTTGACAATGAGACTTGACACAAATATGAATATGACCCCGAGGAAACGGGTAGGCGCGTCGCGATCGCGAGTCGCAACCATTCGTCTTCATACCACGCTCGCTCGACGCCCCCACTTCATTGTACCTACTGACAGGGTTGGGCAGTATTTCAATTACATGTATTTGAAATACGTATTTGAAATACAAATTAGTATTTTGTATTTGTATTTCAAATACTACCTCAAAAGTATTTTGTATTTGGTATTTCAAATACTGCACTCACATGTATTTAGTATTTTGTATTTCAAATACTTCAAGCTTCAAAATACATTTCTATAAATACATTTTATTAAATTCTATAATCCTAAAATGTCTAATCTCTCGCACAAGCTGTGAGCCGACCGCGAACCTCCGATCCAGCCGAGATACAATTTTCATTGGCTGGATACTGGATCTATATTAGGTCAACTTCTGCGTGGAACTTTTCGTTTAAATCTAGGGGATAGGGTCATTGCAGTAGTTTCCGTCCATGCACTAGTTTTCGACGACTTGACGGATTATCAAATATATATTTCATTTTTAATTTACTACTTTTTGCGAAATCTTCATCTTCCTCGCGTTGTCCCGGCATTTTGCCACGGCTCATGGGAGCCTGGGGTCCGCTTGGAAACTAATCCCAGTAATTGGCGTTGGCACTAGTTTTTACGATAGCGACTGCCATCTGACCTTCCAACCCAGAGGGTAAACTAGGGCCGTAATTGGAATTAGTCCGGTTTCCTCACGATGTTTTCCTTCACCGAAAAGCGACTGGTAAATATCAAATGATATTTCGTACATAGTTCCGAAAAACTCATTGGTTCGAGCCGGGGTTCGAACTCGCGACCTCCGGATTGCAAGTCGCACGCTCTTACCGCTAGGCCACCAGCGCTTCCTTTTTGCGAAATATCATTGTTATATGTAGACAGATATATTGCTTAGACGCCTTAGACATAAGGATTGAAATCAGTCCAAATTTGTGCAGGAATGTAGGTATATATTCAAATTTCGTCAAGTGGACGTAAACTAGAGCTGGACGAAAACTAGCGCAATGACCCTATAAGTTTATATGAAAGGATATTCGTTAACGTTAAAACTAAATGCTAAACAAAAAAATAAATAAAGGTATATTTTGTAATTGAAATACATTATTTTAAACACTGTAATTTGTATTTTGTATTTCAAATACCCGTCACCAAAGTAGTTTGTATTTTGTATTTCAAATACTTTTAAAAATGTATTTTGTAATTTGTATTTCAAATACGTGGAAGCCAGTATTTTGCCCAACCCTGCCTACTGAATATGTACGCTACGTATGACACCTTCATTAGTAAATACTACCTACTTACGTCTATTTTCACGCTCTGGATATAATACTCCCGTATATTAAACACAACCGCATCTGTCCCGTATAACCTCACGGATGGCTCGAAATTCAACAATTTACAGTCATTGTCTTATATTTTATAATTTTGACATTTTTACCAAGCCGTCGGAAGGGATCATTATTATTTATTGTAATGATTTGTTTGCTTTTACCCCATCAAAAACATAAATATCAAATGAGAGCCAAGTTCAATATCACGAATATGCGACTTTGTCGCCCTCGCTGACAAAAGCATTAAGATCTGTAAATGTGTGCCAAGTTCTGTGTCCAAAATCCTAATACCTAAGAGGTACCTAAATTTTTAATTACAAAAACATGCAGTACTCAAAAATATTTTAAGACAATTTATTTGTGCAGTTTTTAGAGTTATAACACAATTACTGCTCTAACATATAAGGGAACTACGAAACATACAAATATTTGCCACTTGCCAGACAGTGTCTGCGCCTTTATGTGACAACGTTGAATGAGACGAATGGCCCAATTTCATTGCGGTTTGGTTCTCGATGTCTATTACTTTTATGGGTTATGGAAGTCACTCTGTCTTACTAAAACTTCACATAGTCATTAAACCTCACAGCGAACCCCCAATTTTACTACTCTTACAGAACGGTACTATGTATTACGTGTGATGTATGTATAATGTAGGTATGCGAGAATTGTTATGAATTACATTAAAAATATCTAAACACGTCCACACAAAATCGTGTTGATTTCTAAACGGTGCCAATGCAAAACGTTTTGGGTTCATTGCATACATAATAAAACGTAAATTAAAATTCACTAGAAGTACCGCATATAAATGTTCATGAAATTGACTAGGCCATTGGTCAAGTGGGCCAGGAGCGTAAACCAGTGAAACTAGCCGGATCGCTGCGTACCAACATACGAAGTGCCTAAATTAACACAAACCCAGTACTTGTGGTATACCGCGAGTTTAGCACGAATTTTTAGGTATCTACCCAATTGCGTAGGTAGGTATGCAAAACAGCGCACGTAAATGGTAAATATAATTAGTCGGTTTAATTAGTATGTTCCAAATCGGTGTCTTGGTCGAAGTTGGTTCCTTATAGCGATTCACCTATGTAGGTACTTAATTTGTATAGTTACGTAAGTAAATACCTTTTAGTCATATTGTTAAATCCTGAGCTTTAAACTTTTTGCCTTAATCCTCTCCCTTCGTCTCGTGTGCTCTTTAAGTACAAAACTAATCGTGAAATGGGCCCAATATAACTCAACTGAAGGATGAAGTATAAGCGGCTCAGCGCGCGTTTAAATCAGCTCTCCCTAAGACTTGCGTAAAAATAAAAATAGTGACTGCAATCGTAGACTCGGTTTTATTAATAAACGAAGATTAAAAGTAAGAGTATAAAATAAGGTTTATGTAATCAGTGTCCTGTTTAGAAGTTATCGGCGAGATTGCGGGTATAGCATGATGCTATTTGCATTGGCGGCTGCGCGGAACGATACACGCATTACAAGCACCTAAGCCATTTTCTGACATATTATATTGGTTTAGATTACGGATATCGTAATGTTTGTAAACTATAATGTCGTGTAATAAAAGGTGAAAACGAATTGCATAGTATGATGTAAAAAGCTGAGTATACAACTGACAGCCTGCTGTACTCGTGCCTACTTATTTTCTCTTGCATTTTAAGATTACAGATTACAATTTTACTGCTGTAAACTGGCAACGTTAATGCGATTAACAGGAGATTAGCCAAAGGCCACTCTCCGGGTTTTGACCAGGCCCAGTATGGATAATAGTTTGCTAAAATTAACAAGGATTGTTAGTCCTTTTAAAGCGTTATTTCTTTAGAGGCTGGTCGGTCAGCGCTCGCGGCTCTTCGGCTATTAGAGCCCTGCGCCCGCGATCGGAATCCATGCATAATGCAGGCTCATGCATAAGTGATGCCGCGCTTTACTAGCGGACGTCGCTTTTGCCTTTGTACTACAAACTTTTCAACTGAATGTCGTGTTTAATAACTTCAGGCAGTTCATCTTTGCAACTCCTTACGATATTTTCTAAAATGTTTGAGTTGTGCATGTCATTTTGCTAACTATAGTATATTTATATTTAACTTACCATAAATGGGCAACATTAATGTGTTACCTTGTTTGGTGAAGTAATTACCTAGACGCGTAGGTACTATCTATCACGTCTGAAGCTAAGTGTTACAATTTATTGCGGCAGTAATACGCGAATCGATTGACTTATATGCCTCCTTGATTATTGATGTTTGCATCTTAAACTCTTCGTTTTCCCTGACTTTCATTATAACCAACCAAGTAAGGATTATCAAGCAATTTATCGATATGAAGATCGTTAAAGTTAAAGGGCATTTAGAAAGTGCAGATTGTCCGTGGGATGTCGTTCAGTAACAATACTGTAGCTCAAAGTCTATCAGACGTATGTGCTGCTGAAGTATACAGTACTTGAGGCTTGTAGTGTCTGAGGTGAGGTGAGTGTTGGGAAGGCGAGTCACGTCTCGTGAGTCACGTGCATACGGTGCATACTGATGCGCCGCGCGAACGCCCTCCGGTGCCGAACACATCGACATCGGAACTACAACTATCGCTTTAATCACAAGTGATACTGCCAGACACTTTAATAAGGCAGGATTTAATAAAATCAAAGTATGGGAAAGAAGTGACACTCGAAAGCATTGGAAAATTCGTGGTGAAACAAAAGACCATCTTATCTATTCAACCAGAGCTCGAAATTTCCTTGATGATTCAAAAAGTATATTCATATTAGACACTTAGAAGGGTCGAGCTGACGATTATCATAAGCCGCCAGAAATAACCATCAACACTAAGATACCCACGAGAGGGTTTCTTCTTTTCTTGGACTGCGGAGGTAAGCGCATTGAGAAAACTATGGATATCCGGCTCTAATCCACCGGACGTGCGTCAGGCATAACGGACCGCGGCCCAAAAAGCGATCGCTGCGAATGTCAAGCCGACATTGCGACGCCATGTTAGCCGACCAATCGCAATTTAAAGCAAATAGCGCACGTGCTGCATCGCCATTGCTTTCGATGGTAACGGGACTGTTATTTGCTATAAACTAAAGGCCGAAGAGTCTAGATACAGAAACTACTGTAAGCCGGGAAAGCAGGAAGTGGATGAAAATTCTAACAAAAATATTTTGGAATTACGATCCTTAATTTTTCTCTATGGGATTTCCCAGAAATTTTGGATGTGCCGATGCTCATATTGAGTCTGAGAAAGCCTTTTTGATTGTTTTCTCAAACCAAGTTATTTGTAGAGAGTCTGCCGGCCTAGCCAAGGTTACAATCGCTATCGCTTCGACAACGAAAAGCTTCATGTCTCTCTATCACTCTTCCATATTAGTGCGACAGTGACAGTTGCGTTTCGATCGCTACGGAGCGTAAGCGATTGGCATCTTGGCTACGCGGCCTGTTTCGGATGTCGTGTCGTTACTAATTCATTCAGCCGTAGTAGTCACCATCAGTCGGAAGTGAGCAGATGTTGCCGCATACAGATATCGTGGGCGCGAGTTCTATTATTAATCGAACCTCGAAGAGGACCATCGATGCATCACAATTAGATTCCCCTTTTGTAATAACTTGGTGAATCACGCCTCGGACGTTGTACTCGTAATGACAGTTCCTTTCCATTCAATTAGATTTGATGTTAGATTCAAGCAACACAGTTCATTCTTTACGACTATGAAATGCAGAATTTATCATGACGTTGCTGTTTCATAATGTGAAGACTAATTATCACGGCTAGCCCTTAAATAATTACATTAAGCAAAAAGTTATACATGCGCATAATAACTTCTTGCATTTCAAAGAACACGCCTGGGTATCTTAGGGTGTAATTGTGAGCGTCTTGCCAGGGAAACTTACATAGTTATCTAATTGGCTTCCTGCTCCTCGGAACTCACTACTTATAATAATCATTACAAGAAGAAAAAACGGGAAACTATGCACCAGTGAATGCTTACTTTTTATTTCACTTCTAACTTCAAGCACTGATTATATTCCACCCTTAACAATTTAATTGTACCGGCGGAATCCATTAGAATACTCTTTGTTTAAAGGTCATTTATAAATTATTCATTTTGTAGTATGTAACCTTATGCTAGTACTTGGGAGAATAAGACATTAAGTGGCCGGGGCAGGAGCGGCGGGCTCAAGGAACCGGTCTACTATCAACTTGAACACTAACGAAGCTAAAAATAGTATTTGTAGAACCCGAATAGGCTGAATAGCCTGCATTGCGACCTGGAGTCCATGTAGCAATGCAGGCTATTTAGGTCCTGGACTCATATTTTTACGAGCCAAAGCAGCGGGGAACATCACTTCTTCCATTGAATCAAAAACTCGAGCTTGTAAAATTATTCAATGTTCCATTGTATACGGCGATTATAGTATTATGTAAAGTACTAAAAAATAAGTTTTACCCTTCGCTAAAGCATCCTCTATTTCATTATTTATTCCTAAAAGCAGAATGTTAAACACGCTTTTATGTGATACCCGACATATCTCAACTTCTGAGATTTTATCGTAATGTATTATCGTCATATTTCTGTGCGTTAAAAAGCTATTTCAGTATACGAGTATTACGTGACATGACTAACATAAATAACATAATACATTCTTTAAAGTCTTCACTTATTAGTGAGAGATACGATATAAAAAAGATATACTTACACTCATGTGTTATTTAACCATATGTTAGGTATATCAAATGAAAGCTTATTTTATTCTTAATCTAATTGTAATAGGTTGCCTTATTTAAAAGTTGCCTGTCTAGATTAGATAGATAAAAGCAGTCCATGATGGTTGCCTAGATTTTAGATATAAATTTTTAAATCGGTTAATCAGGCAGCCGTGGACTGTACCACCTTTTTATATAACAAAGGATTAAATAACAGATGAGGGTATATTTATCACCGGAAGTATAGATTAAGGAAAATGTATTATTTAATACTGATTGTATGTAATTTAACTAGGCAACCTATGTGCAATGTGTTCATGTGCATATTATCCATAAATTATTCATAATCACTAATAAATTTGAAGATGTGGGTTTATATTTCTTTTACTATATAGAATATATACAATTATATACACATGATCTTATATTGTTGTTCCGATTTAGTTCCTCTAAATAGGTATAAAGAAGAGGTTCGATATTACTACATATTATATGACTTTAGTAATTATCTGGTCAATCAGCCTCATAGGTAGGTAAAGGTAGCCAATTCACGGCTAAAGTAAGTAGTTTAATAGTAGAAGTAGCCAAATATTTATATCTACACAACTGTTAATGACATTTTCGTTACAATTTTGTGTTTAGTCACCAAGAAACTAAGCTAGTTGCGCCGTGGGATACCATTGCCACAATTATCGCTGCTATGAAGAGTCACCTATGGAACCACCAATTTTCCAATTACCAGTAATTTTCCCCAACTCAAATAATCTATACCTATATGTTTATCAATACAGATGACATTAATGTTCATATTTTTACGCGGCGTGGGCCCTAATAAATTGACAGAGGATCCTGTCCCACCCGCGGACTATACTTATTAAATTCTATTATCTCCTTTTTTGGGATCACGGGCCTATAAATCCCGGTCTTTTGATAGGCTTGCGTGGGGATATAGATCCAACACGTAGAGGCCCCTTGGAGAGCTTTGATGTCATGTAGAACGCCTGCTGGAACCCGTTCATAGGTGCAACAATAGACACTCATGAACCGGTCGCAGCAGGCATTGGGACTATTCTAGAAAAAGTAAACAGTATATCGGTCTATGGATTGAAGTTTGGGTGGACAATGATACTGGGCTATTGTAAAGAAGTCCGGACACCTGCCACAACAATGCTAACACACGTTATCGAGGCAGGTGGTGACTCGCCGCTGACTAGATGGGCCCCTGAAATTTTATTATTATTGTTAGATTAGAACTGTCAGCGTTATTGAAGTCTAAAATGAGCATTATGTAAATGGCACATGTGAAACTGTTATGATTTTTTTTAGGCAGAGATAAGTTTAGCTTACTCTACAATGTGTATTTCATAGAGTTAAATGGCACGTTGTTGCTTCAGTGTACGTACCCTTGACTAGTTGACTCTGTCTGTAAAGTCGGCATGCGTAACGCGTTGCATAACGCGAATAACTTGTCCATGCGAAGGTAATCGTTGACGCCTCTCTAGTGACGAGACTTGAACAAATCGCTCTTAAATATATCCAGGCGAAATGCTATTATAAATATGTTACAATTTGTTATCATTTAATTAACACGGTTTTTACAAAATAATAGAGTACAATACAAATAATCATTTCATTATGTACAGTCAGATGCAGAGAGAGGTGACCCCCCTGCATACAATCAGTCTATGCAGGGGGGTCAACTCTCTCTACATCTGACTGTACATGTAGGTGGGTACGTAGATTCTAGAAAATAGATCCCCATAAATTAATGTGCCTATCTGTAATTTCTCAATTAAAAGAAACAAAACCCTTTTAATTATAAATTGTTTCTCAATATAAATCTTGAGTCATAATTGTTAACGTAAAGTACCTATAAATCTGTACAAAGCAGAGTCTAGTGGTCAGGTTTTATGCAATAAAATGATAAAACATATTTCTTTTAGCCATAACAAGCACCAAAGATTAAGAGTAAAGATTTATCCAATACTTTAAATGCGCAGTCGCATAGTATACAGGGTGCTTCCTGTAACAGGAGCAATAAATTATACTGTAGGCTGTATTCCTCAAACTGACCTACATTTGTTCAGCAACTTTTGAAAATAACTAATGTTTTGATCTTTATTACACTTTCAAGTTTATTCTAAGACGCAATGTATTGCAAATTTTGTTATGTTTAAAGCGTGACAAGCAACGTCAAACACACTGATGTCAGCGTACATTGAAGGCAATATTTATTTTGTATGAAAAAGAGGAAGTCTAAAGGATTCATAATTTTTAAAAGTTGCTGAACAAATGTTGGTCGGTTTGAGGAGTACAGCCTTTAGTTTAATTTATTGCTCCTGTTACAGGAAGCACCCTGTATTTAATGTCGTATCGTAAAAAAATTGAGATTTGCCTTCCAAGGAACTTAAAAAGTAACCGCTTCAATAAAGTTTCACGATCAGATCCATATTGCAAGTTCCCGTAGCGAGCGCCTTTATCTACCCACCTACTTTATGTTCGTAGGTGCTACAACCCGCTATAGGCTGGCTATAGGATTTAATCTCGAACATTACCATGAATCTCAACGATGCATGCACGATAAACTATCGACGAATGATTTAAGCCTCAGGGCTTAACCGTTCGAACGATTTATTTTAAACTGCGTCGCTTTTGATGCACTTACTTGACTTAATGCAGCCAGAGAACTAAATGCCTAAAGAGAATCTTTAAAGCACTCCACGTCGAACTAATCAGTTTGAGTTAATTTAGCGTAAAATGTACCAGCATTTTGATTACTCTCATCCGTGAGAACATCGATCGGATTGTTCGCGGTCGGGTAACGATTGACTCGCAAAAAAGGGATCGAGATAATGGCGAGAGATCGAGCGGAGACGAGCCCAAGGACGGCCGCCCTCCTCCCGCCTGCACCGGAATGCACCTCCCGGACTATTTTTAGTAATCAAACCCGATGCCGACCCAGTCCCGACCGGACGAATTAAATGTTCGCGAATGCTAATAGTTCCATTGAAATTTATACCTAACGAGCACGCATAGTCCAGCCTGTCACCGACCTATTAGGCCGCTGCCGCTGTTTGCCAGCCGTCATGCCGAGATATCAATGTAGCAAATGAGCAAATTTAATGATGCTCAACAATATTTTTAAGATACTATCGCATCTCCTCTAGACCTTCGAGCCCCTAATATAGATAGATAGTTTCATATTAAAAATACTTTCACATCAATTTTTTTACTAAAAGCCACCCAAAAATTCATCTCAAGTCTTGTTTAGGAGGGTTTTCCGGTAACTCTACACTTATCATGTAATTTGATACAACCGTACCACCTGTTGCATTACTTTGAATTATAGCGACAAAAAAGATGAGGATCACAATAAGTTCTCGATCGCTTTCAGCACCCGACGCAATAAAGGATTAATTAATTTGATTATAGTTTTGATTACGACTTTCAAAAAGTATTTTAACAGCCTATAAACCCTTGCTTTTAAATAACCCTTCGGACGGAAAGGGCAGTATTTTTCCGTCTGTTAAATTACGTTCGCCGTGCTCGCGCTCGTTTATCTTGTTGGTTACCATTACCAATTTCTTTCCAAAACCATGGCAAGGGAAGACAAAGGATTGTATTAATAGTAGGATTTAGTGTTATTTAAGTTAATAATATGTATATAGAATAATATGTACAGACATCAGTGTTTATAAACATTAAATATCTCCTAGTTCTTAGTACAAAGCGACACCTGCTAAGTGTTGTGATTACGACCGGAACAATGCTTTCGAGGCACCTCGTCGTCTGTAATTCTGTATAACAGTATCTTTAACAACAGTTCTATTTTGCAAAACAGTTATATTCACTCGATGTTTATTTTATAAGAACGCGTTTATTGTCATCATCATTCATCATCATCACCTGAGATTAAGCAAGATCTAATCGCTAAATTGACTTGAATGCTATGTCTTATGTCGATCTCACCTAAGTAATACTTTGCAGTAGTAGTAGTAATACTTAAGGACAGACCAGTTTGAGTCCGTACCTATTTCCTGGAAGTCTTTTAATTTTATTTTGTCATCATAAAATTTTCATGTCCACTGCTGAAGAAATGGAGTGCATTAGTTTACCGTATTGCAGATGATTGCAGGGAATAGAAATGCGAGAAATGAAGTATATTTCCCACACGTTAATAAGATACGATAGCCGTTTAAAGCTCGATTTACACTCAAGTACTTATATCAAGCTTTAAACGGATATGTCTTGCATAATCTCATTTCGCCCGAGTTGAGATATGTTGAGCGTGGCGCTCGAGGCTCTGTTAACATGGATACTTGCGCGTATTGTCTTCGACCACGTTATTTGAGGGCGAAATCATTAATCTTAGCTACAGTATTATACTAAGAGGTACCATCGCATGTCTTTTGCTACGGGCTGCGGATAAAGCATTATAATTTATTCTATGTCCAAGAGACAAACATCCTGCCCGCGCACGCGGCTCCAGGCCGATGAACCCCGCACCTGCGGCCATCTCCTCACCCCCTCGAGTTTTTTTCCCAACACTTGACTTCCGTTCCCTCGCTACAACCTGTCCGATAATCGCAGATACGGATCATTAGCGGAATCGTTCCAGCGATGTTGATTGCTGTGAATCATTAAGGTTGATTAGCGATTCTCGAATCTCCTCTACGAGGTAAAACCGCAAGCCAAATTTTATTGCGATTTACTGTGTCGTTGACTCTAAGTGAATTGATTTCCGAGAAAGCAATTATGCAAATCGACAATCGTCATAACTTGTAATTTACCATGATAGCATAAATCAATATGATCTCGTCTGTTTTGCGTATACTGATACTGGTCTCTAGTAATGGAGGATTTTTTTCAGCATCTTCGCGGATATTGCTAACATGCCTTTATAAGAACATTGCAATTTAAGTTACATCGAGTCCTTATAGGCTGCATATTCTGCGTCGTGACAGCGGCAGGGACCCGTATTCGTGCTCGCAGGCTGTCGCATTGTTCTTGGCGCACGAAGCACTGTCGTGGCTTGCGACCAGCTATCTAATTCCCAAAACTTTTTTTATCGACTGTGGGCTCATCTATTTTTAACCGGTCGTCGACATCCGTAGCAATTGGGGATCATTTTTATGCTGGTTCACCTGTGTAGCTATGTGTTAGGTCAGCTTTGTAACAGTCGAGCCTGCCACAGTGCACAGGTAGAGTGCAGCACACTTGAGTCAACACACGCGAAACGACGGCGCCGGGCCCGTGGCCGCTTTATGGCATCGCATGGGACGTACGCAATGTTGTAATACTTGTAATACATCATGTGAGCCTGCGCGCGCAATTATTATGGCCGTACTCGTATATATAGCTATAAAAGCATTTTCCATGAAGGTACATAATTTATTTTATTTCTTTTGAATGCAACTTCAAAACAAAATTGTGATTACACTTAAGAGCGTACCTTTTATTTTTCTTGAATGTATGTTACCTTAGAGTAATACATTTTTTGTACGATGTAGAGGTATCTCATATGCCTTAACATGTGCGTTCTATAAAAAGTATTATTTTTGTCTAAGATAAATTTTAAGTTTTACTTGGGAAATACATACTCGTATATGGTATGAAAGTTTAATGATATTTTCTTTAGAGACAACCACACTGAAGTAGTCTGAAACAGTTGTAAGAATGTAAAGGTAAAAAGCTTCACGTCCCTTATCTTATCTCTTAATTTATGTAAAGCTTTTTACATAGTGCAGTGCCATTATAATCTGGTAGATAGATAAACGAGATAAATATCTATAACTATCTACAATGTTAGAGTAAAATTACCCTGTTTATTGACCCTTGGTAACAGCTAACTCTTTAGTGTAGTTCAATCCGTTTATACCTAATCGGTGAAAAGACGTGAAGCGACCACCAAAATCCTGTGTAATGTGGATTTCAAAGGAGGATATTTAAAATAGTCAAATGTAAATATTATTTGTATGATAGCTCTTTAAACCCTACATTCCCTACAACATTATTGTTATGGGAAGAACAATGTTAAAAGTTCCAACAAGAATGCAATTATAAACCACTTAATAGATGTTTTTTTCAGTAAGGGTGGCTGAGCAGGCATTGTACTCTAATGAAAGCTGAACAATGAAGGTCGTAGACCTGTAGGTCACCGCGGGCACCTTGCCCCTACTAGATCAGCTTCTGCTGTTCGCAAAGCTTTTATTCGAACGACATAAAGACTAAATCTTACTAGTCAATACTAATAAGAGTTGTGAATGCCTTTCCTGCGACTGCAACTCGCTTCTGAATGCCTTGAAGTCGTCGCATTGCATTGATGGCTCTCCTACTGTTTTTGCTATCATTCCCTTAGCTGTATGCAGTTCCTACCTTCTTCATATAAAAATGTACACAGTCATGTATGTTGTTTTCTGTTGTAAACAGCACTTGATGGTTTGGTCACAACGTCTGTTTTAAAAACAGTTGATGAAAGTGAAACAGCTTAAAGTAGAAATTTTAGTGTTGGTAAATATGAACTTTCGTTTTTAAAGTTTATTTCGATTTGGCTAGATTGACCTATATAATCGTATAACTACAAAAAAATCTTAAGTGGTACCCGGTTAGAAGTCGGAAAGGTGTCTCAAATTAGTAACGAAATAAAATGTACATATGTACCATTTTTTTTTGTAACACACATGTTGTATGTTTTGACTGTAACACACATTCCTTTTTGAGAAGATTACATAAGTTCACATGTGTAATTAATGTTTTCTTTTATCAAACCAAATAAATTAAATATTCCTGTTGACACTTAATCATAGGATTGCAAAGGATGATCATTGATCGATATACCTGCAGCAGGGCCGAGGGTGGCTGCGAAGAGCAGGAAGCATGTTGCGAGGACGAGCTGCATATTGGCGGTGAGAGGCAGACGGGACACTCGCGGGGCGCACGGCACAGGATTCTCGGGCACACTGAGCGCGCGAGCCCGGGATCCCCCCTTATAACAGCGACGCGTCCCGCGCCAGCCACCACTGAAGCAAACCGTAGCTCTCCGCTGCGGCCGCAGCCCGTTGCGTCATATACACTGCCTTTCGTTGCCTCCTAACTCAAAAGACAATTAGGATTCAGCCAGAAATGTAAACAGAATTGAAATTTCGGAGCGGCATGTGCGCACGCGACTGGTACGAGGGGCCCGCGGAGCGCGGACGTCCGGCGGGCCGCTCGGCGCCCGCGACGCCCGACACGGGAGTTATCTCTGCAAATCGCTCCGCACAATAGTTCGCGCTCAATTTGTTCTTGTTGCGGTCGACGCGAATTCTTTGCTCAATAGGTACAAAGGGTTGTCGTAGTTTTTTCACGAGCGCGGCGCGTTCCAAGTCCGAGGGTGTGCCGACCTTTGTTATAGATATCTACAATTCAGGATCGAGGCACGCAACTTGACTGCAATTATTCCTCGGGTTACTAATTTATCCTTTTGCAATTTACACGCCACAAACAAGAATAGAAAAAATGGGTCGTACCTACATAAATGCCGACTAACAAGCATCCACTAGATATCTACAGTTCTCTGTTTAGTGTTTATTCGACTGTTAAGTATATTTAAAAGGCTACATTTGGAGAAAAAAATATTTTTAATATAATACTTATACTTATAAAAATTATATTAACCCTTTAACCGCCAGAGTCTGATATATAAGAAATTACATATCTAGCTCATTTCGCCACAGTCTGATAAATAAGACAAAGATCTGATTTGGTTTTTACAGCACATTTATAACTCCCGTAACTATGCCTTCCTTACTCTGCGTGGTACAATTATACTGTCGGTGGCGACACAAGCACGCCCGATCAAAAATTGCTGGCGGTTAAAAGGTTAAAAAATAAATTAAAACATATTTTTCCAAATTAAGAATGCACCACGTGCCTCGGATAAAACAAAAAGAGATAATTTGCCTACTAACCATTCTCACAAAGCTTTGGATGTAATGTAAGCCACAAGGAAAACATTTCGCAAAGTTCCGATACAGATCAGAGGGAGGAGCTAATTTTTCATCAGTCTGTTTTCGGAGAAGTTGAATATCCATACGTAATTATATGTTATCATAACACGTTCAACGTTCAACAAAATGACAGCCTCAATTTGTAGCATTTGAAGTTATACTGTACGGTGTTAACATCACAGCCGTAAATTTTCTTAACGACCAACACTGATTATCTTTGTAATGATCAATAACGGAAGCATCATACTAAATAAACGAGTATATATTTTAAACGCCGTATGTTACTCACGGTTCATAATTTTTAAACATTTGTATTTATTTGGTTCTTGCGAGGATACGAATTGTTCAACTATTCTATCGCCGAATATCTAACTACAATTCAGTTCATTTCATTATATATTCGCTCCGTAACTGACTTTAGAGTACTTTAGACCAAATGCCAATTCTAACTGAAAAGTAGCAATCATTCGCACACGGGGTGAGCGAGCGAAGGGCGCGCTGTGACATTGACATTGCGCCGCGCAAACAAATGCGGAGCTGAGTTCAATATTAGATGTTGAAATAAAAGCAAGTAGGCTTGAAAGAGCGCCGCCAGGGCCACTCAGACATGTTGCTTGGGAGCACGTTAATTGGTGGCACGGTGTTTGCACCGCTCGGCGGTCTTTGACGCGCATCCAGACCAATCTCAGCCCTCAGAGTCGTTAATGGAAGTTTTATTTTAAATTCTAATGTAATTTGCAACGTTCCTCGGAAATTTTAAACTATATTCGTATGTAAATGTATACCATTTAGTCTAACGTGCTTATTTAAGGTATACATATAAATACTCGTATCTTCTACCTTTTACTACCTGCTTACTACTTTTGCCTTATGTAGATCTTGCAAATTATAACTTGCAGCTCCACAGCTACAAATGCCAATAAGAACTAATTAATTAATATCCACTAGCGTAATACTTCACTACCTAAATACGTTAAGTACGTAACCTCTCGTAGCTACCCTCGTAAACCTCGTACTTAAGACCTACACTACACTCGGCTAATTATTACCCTATTAGATCTACAATACAAGACACAGCACTTAAAAGACGCGCAATAACAGAATCCTAGAACCCCAAAGGTATATTAAAAATATTTTTTAATCTCAACTGATGCATATCAGTCTCGTTATTGATGCGATTAATTTAATTTTGCGTCGATAAAATAAAAGCATTTTTTTTCATATAGAATCAAGGAATTACTTTAATAACTGCAAAAAGAGTAAAAATGTTTGATATATTGCCGATACAAAGGGTTTTACATCTGAAGATGTTACGCCGCTACGCGGAGCATTTAATTGAGCCGGCGCATGACTCGTTGTTTTGAATAATAGGTGGCAATAATGGGACCGCACAGGCGCCCAAACAAAACTATTAGCGCAACCGCGGTAGGTTCGGAAGTTGCTGTACATTTTTATATATTGTCGCAGTGATACATTGAATGCCACTAAAATTAAAATGTTTTAATACAAGAATGACAAGGCTCAACAGCGTCCAGTGACTGTTGAGGATTACCGAACTTATGCAGCAAGTGCTCCTTGTGCTGCAAACTGCTATTATGCTTGCGAATTGCTCATTTTTTAACATTATCTCTTGTTATTCAGTTAAGCATATATGTTTTGCGGTTAATCCCATAATTGCACAACCTTTTCGCAAACATTTTCTGTTAACTTATTCAAAGAATTCAAGAACGCGACAATTATGCATAGTTATGTCTGCAAGCAATTTAAAAGTTCACTGACACGGCGATGAATGTTTTTAAGCCTGAGAGAGTTATGGAGTTCTAAATCTCAGAAAGAACAAACGAAACAAATGAACGATTGTTGTCAGATTCTCGATCATTGTCGGGACTCGGGAGTTTTGCGATAAGGACGGTCAATCTAACGTTTGTGAGTGCCGCAGCGTTCTCGGTGGTCGTTGTCGTGTTCTCTGATTACAACTATTACGATAAAATGCGTACCGCTATCGTTTTAATGGCACTTAAAAAAAAACTCGTAATAGTTAACCGCAATTGCAATGTAAGTTCACGGGAGTAAAAATAAAATGGCACGCGGAGTGGAGTGACTTCGGCACGACGGGGCCGCGTAATTCGCGTAGTGGCCGCGCGCTGTTTACAGTATTATGTTAATGTTGCTTTACGCAGAACTTATAGTCTGTGAGTTAAAATAACGGCTTGGTTGAATTTACACATTTAATTTGAGATTACATTCGTACTTTATACTTTGATTGTTACCCTAATTCAATGAAAAAGGAATTAAAACATATGTAGGTAAGTTTTTTTAATGGTTTCCATGCTTTTTTCATAGCCACTCATTTTGTATCTTAAATAAATTAAAAGCATACCTAACACTGTCGTAAAAGGAAACAATTTAATGAATTACTAAATTGTGCCTAATATTTTTCAAGTTCTTAAACAAGGGTGAAATTTACAACCGTAACATAACGTTGAAGTTATCTAATACCTTTAAACGAGCAATTCTTACATATTTATTTATTTATTTACTTATATATATATATATATATATATATATATATTTCGGGGATCTCGGAAACGGCTCTAACGATTTCGATGAAATTTGGTATATGGGGGTTTTCAGGGGCGAAAAATCGATCTAGCTAGGTCTTATCTCTGGGAAAACGCTAATTTTTGAGATTTTATATGTTTTGTCTCCCAGATATTTGAAACTAATATAGCGTATTCGTTGTTCACATGTTTTTCTATAAATACATCAATTTCGATTATAATTAGTTCAACCTTTTCTAAAGCTTAGCAAAAAGCTTTGATAAAACTGGCACATCCATCCCACCGCAGCGTATAGAGAGTAAATAAACAACAAAGTGAGCCTGATGCCACGCTCAAGCGGGCTCGCTAGCATGCGTCGGCGCTTCGAGACAAGTGCGCATTTGCGGTGCCCATTCAATGGACCAATTGCGTCCTTAACTCGAGCAAATCGAGCAGTTAGCCGCGGTCGCCGGTCTTCCGTAAGCCTAACAAATTATTACCCTGCTGTCTCACGATTTCCTCCAGGGGACTACTGTAACGTAGCAGGAAGCATCCGGATATTCTCACGGTTAATTTATTAAAAAATTTCATACCTTAATATAATGTACATAACTAGTCGTTAAATTTCTTAGGATTATCTACGCACAGTACAAATTCCAATTAGAGTGGCAGCATATTTTTAATAATTTGAATTAAAATATTTCAGTAGGTAGTTGTTTTAAATATAACATCTCGTATATTGATGCCAAGATTATTATCTTGTTCTATATGAAACAGTAAACTCGATTTTTCAAACATATATCCAAGAACACATCGTATAAGAACACATTTAAATTACATATTTTTTGCCCCGAAGCTTGTTTGCCCCCACGTACCTATATACGTTCAGCTTAGATGATCCCACGGAAAAGCCAAGAACTCCAATCTTGTTTGTCTTAATGCTTATTAGAAGCTGGTTGTTTTTCCGTCTCACCGATGACGGGATCATTGGCCTGAAGCTCAATTACCCAACATTTGCGATCAAGTGTAATAAGAGAGGTACATTTTTTCTTGTTTGTAGATAGATATTCCATTGCAGCGCCCAAGTTTGGCATTCCGTAAAATTGTCGGAACGAATCACTGAGCGATATTGTTGGTGCGATTGCTTTAAGCAAGTAATAAATATGTATAAAATTCAAGATGCAACGCCCAAAGAATATCCTAAAAAAACAAGTGCACGCCTAGACATCAGGGATGGCGCTGGTTTGGCATTGAAATTATTATATCCTTTAATCTGTGTAGTTACGTGTCTACGTATACGTATTGCTTATTTTATACGGCTAATCGCTTGTACACACATTGTCTATCTACACATTGATTCAAAAATGACTTTTTTATACTTATTTATTATACCTAAATTTAAATTGCTGCGTGAAGTTTTTGTCTGGAGTTTTATTAAATTTATTTGTGGTATTAAAGTCAGCTTATGTTTGTATTAGAACATTTCAATTTCAACAAGTGTTACTACGTATTTTTTGCCTTGATTTTAAGCAGCAATTCCTCTAGCATATTTTTCTGCATTTGGATAAGGAAGCATAAATTGATCTATTTTACTGTTACTCTTTGTAACAGGAATTCATTTCCACGACCTTTACTTAATTGCTCGTTTTTGTTTAGTTTTCGATGTATTTCTCTGGAAGTCGTGACTGCTTAACGGCATCAGAAGTTTTTGAAATCTGGCCAATTGTGGAGGTCGTGCTGTACGGGCGGGCAGCCAACCGTGGACGGCGCTGGTTCCCTAGAGATGATATCGCATCTCCACGCCGTTACTGATGAAAACAATACCGAATATTATAACAGTATATCAATTTCGTTTCAATTGTCTTTGAACTACAAAATGCATAATATTTGTTTGTTTTTAGGGTTCCGTAGTCAACTGTCCGCCCGTCTGTCTGTCTGTCCGTCCGCGGCGGTGTGTTTTAGACCCGTTTAATTTTGTGTTTTAGACCCGTTCCGTTCGTGGTTTTTTTTTTCTATCGAGCGTAACTTGTGTAATCAGGTTTCGAATCAATGAGTTACTAGATACAGAAAGACCTCAAGATTCAAGATTGTTATTCATATTTTTTGGCAACCGTATTTTTTAAAAATGCCCCGATTTTTTCAAAAACTCTGCTGGCTGATCACACTGAACCTTAATTAAGGTTATTGTGCATTAATGCATGGTGCCACCGTAAAATCCGCACATCGTCTCGTCATTTCTTTAACTCGTCTTGGCTCCGGTGGCCATCCCATAGTCTATTAATGTGACATGGCAAGGAAAGCCATGTATTGATTCCCCTGACATCGTCGAGACAACGACGGTTAAGTGTTTAAGCAATTATTGGCTCCCCCGAGAAGCTGGACCGAGGCTAGCTCGGTCCCGTTATAATAAGCCCTGCGCCCACCGCTCGATGCTGAGGTGTCAGAGGTGTGGTCACTACCTCATACTTCCCCTATAATTTCCCGCCAACCCCATCATTCACTTGATGTTAAATAAAATAATTATTTTCATCACTTACGTAATTCATCGTAATCAGCCCCGTTATCATCTCATAAGATTCACTGAGAATATTGTGATATAGATAGATAAGCAGTTATATTTTAATGTGTTTTCCGTTACATGCTCTCGTCAGTCTGGGATAATGACCTCATCGTCTTGTTTAGTGCTAGGCTTACCTGCATGGCGTCTCATAGTAATTAATTATAATTAATTAATTAATTCGTTATAGAATAAGGTCGTTGCCATCGCTTAAAGTGACAATATACCTATCTACGGGTCCGCATAAATCCTTATAAGTTTAATTTTGCATCTATTTTTATTCAGTTAGTGTATTACAGTGATTAGATGTTGGTTGGTACTTTTGATATCTATCTTCAATTGAATTAATATATTATTAACGTATGTAAAATCCTAGTTCCTAATGCATTTAAATATGTTTTTCAAATATCCACTTTCGATATCAAAATATGTACACAAGATTTCAATGAAGACAACAAAGGACTATAAGTTTTGCTTTCAAAGGGGCGGATAAGACTCGGCACTGGTGATTATGAATTGTAGTGTCGAGGTGTGATTTCCTTCCCATAGGTTCAAGGTTACGAACGTGATTTTGAAATATCGTAAATTCAATCTCAATACCTCATCTGGAACTCTGATCACTGCTTTCTCACGACGAACCCTGGTCTCCAGAAAACGCCCCTATTGTCATCATGTTAAGTGCCAGATTTAAATTTTCATATCGACACACGATATTTCAAAATTGGACAAGTGTGAATGGGACTTCATAGTGACGGTTCATATTAATATTTACAATACTGATTCGATCTAGTAGGTATTTGAATCTTTCATCTGTATTTATTTTGTTAAATTATAAATGTTCCGTTAATATTTCCTAATTACTAGAGATGCCACGAATATTCGGCAACTATTCGGTATTCGGCCTATTCGGCCACTTTGCCAAATATTAGGTATTCGGCCGAATGTTGCCTACTATTCGGCCGAATACCGAATATCTGTTGCCGCTAACTAAAAAGAAAAATAACAAAAGAAAAATACAAAAAAAATGTATATTTAATATTTAAAAAGTATTATTGGAAAATTGTTAAATAGGAAGACCCTTTTTTAAAGCATTTGTTGATTATGACATATGTATTTTATTTTTATCATGGGTGTGATTTGATTGACTCTAACTACATTCTTTAGTTCTGTTTTACAAAAAATATATCTTAGCAAACGTTGTACTTTGTTGGCGAAAAGTTTTCATAATAATTGTGACTCACAATGTTCGAATTTAAACTGTTGTGAGACATGCTAACATTGAATAATTTTACGGTTTAGACTCACTTGTTTTAAGTTACTCGCGCGACATGGTGCCGCAGTACGCGATACACGGCCGTCGTGAACGCTGCTCGCACTGTTAGTGCTTGAGAAAGAAGACCTAGGCTCTCCGAAACATGTCGCGCGAGTGACTTAAAACAAGTGAGTCTAAACCGTAAAATTATTCAAACTCACAATGTTAATAATATTCGGTTCGAATATTCGGTATTCGGCCAAAACCACGATTCGGGGCATCTCTACTAATTACACATGTAAGATAATACCCCTTATTAACAGATTAGACCCTGTAATATTCACGATAGTTTTGACACGGAGCCCCAAATACTTTTTTGTGTTTAATATAAGTGTTTTATTTGGGGTTCTTGTTTGCAACCAGTTGTGCGGTTCTTTGTTATCTGTGTTGGTTTGGTCAATATTGACTGCGCGGGCGCAGCGGACTGTTTGTGCTGCGCTGTGTGAATGAAACATGGAATGCATCGTTATTAGTCCTATATTGGAAGAAACTCCTTACATCCCACAATACGATACTCATACAAATCCTCTTTATTGCACAACCTCAAAACTTAATGTATAACGTTTCACGCTGAATTTATTATAGTATCTTATAAAATGACAAGACATCGCTCAGCACAGTCAGCACTCAGCCAAAATGTGTTTACCCATTGTTTTATATTTAATACATATTATAAAACCTCAGCCTAACCCTCGTGTTATTATCGAAAAAAAAAGTGTGTTACATAAAACTCCTTCATAAGGCAAACTAAACATATGCGTCGCTGAAGTTAATGGCACATAAACAGTCGAATCGCGCCAGACACGCGTCAAACCCAAAAAAACCGGCCAAGTGCAAGTCGGACTCGCGCAGGGAGGGTTCCGCACCATCAACAAAAAATAGAGCAAAACAAGCAAAAAAACGGTCACCCATCCAAGTACTGACCCCGCCCGACGTTGCTTAACTTGGGTAAAAATCACGTTTGTTGTATGGGAGCCCCACTTAAATCTTTATTTTATTCTGTTTTTAGTATTTGTTATAGCGGCAACAGAAATACATCATCTGTTTCAACTGTCTAGCTATCACGGTTCGTGAGATACAGCCTGGTGACAGACGGACGGACGGACGGACGGACGGACGGACGGACGGACGGACAGCGGAGTCTTAGTAATAGGGTCCCGTTTTTACCCTTTGGGTACGGAACCCTAAAAAACGGCAATCATTTCAAATAATCTAATATGAATAACAAGTATGATATACGTTTAAGTTTCTTGAATAGGTACCCTTTAAATTCCATAATGTTTTCTGAATAGGCTGTCAGATATTTACGGCTCATTCTTAAATGAATTGGACAAAGAACTGTAGAGCCTGCCCCTGGGGCTATAATTAGCGGGTTTTAAAGGTTTACTATATATTTTTATTACTTATTAGAACGAAATGAGCTTATCTTTCGAATCGTTTTTAAAAAAAACGGCCTAGTGCGAGTCGGACTCGCGCACGGAGGGTTCCGCACCATCAACCAAAAATAGAGCAAAACAAGCAAATAAATGGTCACCCATCCAAGTACTGACCCCGCCCGACGTTGCTTAACTTCGGTCAAAAATCACGTTTGTTGTATGGGAGCCCCACTTATTTCTTTATTTTATTCTGTTTTTAGTATTTGTTGTTATAGCGGCAACAGAAATACATCATCTGTGAAAATTTCAACTGTCTAGCTATCACGGTTCGTGAGATACAGCCTGGTGACAGACGGACGGACGGACGGACAGCGGAGTCTTAATAGGGTCCCGTTTTTACCCTTTGGGTACGGAACCCTAAAAACATCTTTGGCTGTAAAAAAATAGAATACTATAATAATCATTAGTTTTACCCCGGGATAGTTGTTGTTTAACTGCGAATGCTAATATTAATACGCGAAGAGCAAGCATGCGAAGAATTCCAAAATTGAACCACAACCGTAGATTTGAATACGTTAATAGACACTGCATAGAAGATTTTTATTTTGTCTGCCACGGCACGTGTCTGGCACGCTCAATGTCTATAGATATAAATCGATCCTTAAGCGTGATGAAGAGGTATTTAGCAGACAAAGAAACAAACAGACCGATAGTTACTGTTTAGTTATAAATGTTATAATATAAGTACATTTTATGACAAATAATAAGCCACATTCCATGAATACCTGAAATATTCAAACATAACCAGTAATAAAAAGTGGCCAAGTGCGAGTCGGACTCGCCCATGAAGGGTTCCGTATTTAGGGGATTTATGACGTAAAAAAACTACTTACTAGATCTCGTTCAAACCAATTTTCGTTGGAAATTTGCATGGTAATGGACACACATTATGTTCTGCAGTATAAACTCGTGTACTTAAGTACATTTTTCTAACTATTTAAACAATAAAATTGCGAATTTGAAGAGATTGTAACGCTAGAAAGATCCACGGACACTAAGTAGACGGTCTAAAGTCAGCGAATTTATGACAATGTCAATGACATTAATTATTTAAAACAGGAGAGACTATAGCAAAGTCCAAGTATCTACAAGATAGGTTTACTGTACAATATTGGTGTTATTTTAGTAGACAACTGACAAAGCCTGCACTTTAGCGTTTATCGCCGACATAAAGCTTACTTCGTTTTGTATGATGAGGGTCATAGGCTTTATTTCAGCGAGAAAAGCAACACTACAAAAGCGAGCCAACGACACTTCATTGTCCGTTACTCTTAAACAATTCTTGAGTATTTCATTTAGCTGTCGGTCATAATTTTCAATTTGCGCTGTAAAATCAACTTCCTACATAAACCTGAACATGGGAAACAGTAAGCGTCACTTTTACGTTCTGGAAGAATAGCGTCTTCTATGCTTGCGTGGTTAATAGTCGGTTGGGACCTTTGGCTCTTAAAGTAGAAGTTGTTCACATCGGGTGCTCCGGCGCGGCGTAGCTAAAGCTCAATTGCACAATTAGCGTTGGGCTGAGCTTCCGGATTCCCTGGGGATTGCGTCGGTTTTCTTCGTCTCAGCTTCACTTTCCGCTCCGTCGCCTACGATATTCCATAATAAATTTTGCAGAGTTCACGCTCGAACACCCTTTGCGGTTGTCACTCGTCCCGTTTTTCCTAAATTACGAATCTTGCAAATGGCAGGACTTGAGATTATTTAAGAAACTTCACACACAATACACACACACACACACACACACACACACAATACCTGAGATTGATTTCCGTATTTAACTCCAAATTTCTGATATACATGTTTACTAACCTACCTTTTTCATACAAGTTAATTTATTTTACCGAGCTATTCAGGTATTGAACCCAGAAAGGTTTTTTTAACTAGTATAGTACAAGGGTACACAACTACACATCTCAAGCACGTAAGCACCTCCGGACTCGGAATGTGGTGTGTCAAGCCGGTGATTTGCAATTCCGACACTGCCCGAAGAATCGTCATGTCTTTGCACATAAGTGCATATGATTGATAAGCTCTCGCATTGTGCTAGCGGTAATAAACCGGCCGCTTATGCGCCGCCACGGTCCCGCGGCGTTTGATATGCGTGCTGAACAACGGTCTACATCACAGACACTATATTTAAATAGAACCCAAACCCAGACGTAATAACGTCTGCCACAAACATTTTTTAGATCAAATGAAATAATTTCTGACTGAAAAGAACTGAATTGGGTTACCTATTCTGTGCATCTTTTCATTTTATTTTAGTATTCCTCTACCTATTTAAGGATGGGAGTTATTAGACACGACTAAACGGACTAACCCGAATATGCCGTCACTAAAATTCCCTTATTATATCAGACAGATTATTTATGTAGTTTCATAGAAAGAGAGTTAAAGAAGCGTTTCCCAAATATTTAAATAAATAAATATTATAGGACATTCTTACACAGATTGACTATTATATTTTATTCTGAATCTCTAAATTTTCGAAGTTAAAGTAAGTATACCAGACTGATACTAAATAATCTTCTACGTGCTCGCACACAGCAATAATGAAACCTAATAAAACATTGAACCAGCATAACATTCTTTAATCATATGGTGTATTATAAAGTTATATCCTCTGTGCAAAATATTGTACAACATTGAACAATTGCTTCGTGGCGAACGTTAAACTGTTCCCTTTGTATTTTTTAATTTTGGTTTAGTTTAGTTAAGTTTGGTTTAGTATTTTTGGTAGTCGCTGGCATGGGAGGTCTATGGTATTTGGACATATGTCTGCGGTCACCGTCACCTTGGATCGTGTTCCAACATGCGAACATCAGCACCCTGTAATTAGAAGCTGTCCAGAGACCTTCCTGGAAACGAGACGGCCCCCCATGCCCCAGCCCGCTCACGTGACAGCTACTATAGTTACTACTATTCGCAAAAACATCAAACTGCCAAATTGACCCTGGCAGTAACCCACCGGCTACACAGACGTCGCATTCTGAGTGTTTACAAGCAGCAGGGTGTCACCACACATAACTCCAATTTTACTTGTAACTGCCTTATGCACTGCGTGTAGTAGATACTCGTAGTTAAGGTGGTTTGTACATTACCTTAAGAATACTTAGGGCCAGGTGCCCAACTTTTCAACGTTAGAAAACTAGTAATTGTAAAATAAGTGTAATGTCATAGTCATAATGTTTCCCATAGCCTCCAGTCGAGCCAAGAAGCAATACATATAGACCCCCAACCCACTAAATTTCTATTTAGCCTACTGTAGGTAACACGACTAATGACAATCCAGAAACAAGGGAAATTTTATATTTTGGACTTAGTTAATTATATTGGCACTCTATTTTTGTGGTGCCAATTTTCTATAAACTTGCCATCCATATCTTATATTAATCCGTTTACTAACGCTTAACACACAGAGCTTACTACGTAAGTACTTAAGTACGTACGTGCTGTGTGTAGGTACGAGTATGTATCCAGTTAATACTAGCCATTATTCTTACTGGTACCTGGGTATTCTAAAAAGACCCTTCGCTTGTTATTCTAACAAGTGCCATTTCATCCACATCTACTTGAAATGTTTAATGAGTCTCGCATAAATAACCCAGCATACAATAAATCAAAAAATGCAAGCCCGTAATGAACTTGTGAAAATGCATAAAGGAACTTTGTAGCGCGAATCCTTGACCTCGAGATTCTATTCAGATGTTCCCATTATTCCAAGTCGTATTCTATTAAAAGCGCAGTGCATCTAGGGTTGCCAGAGATATGGATTCGTTGGTTTTTTCTCAACATTTCCTACGACTCCCGGCCGATTATGAAAATCTCCCAGCAAAACAGGAGGTAATCGAGGAGTGAGAGGTAGTATTTATTGTTCGCAACACGAATTATAAAAATCCTCTATTCTGTTTTTTTTTTTCAGATGGCTTTGATCTGGTAACCCTAAGTGCTTCAGCAGTAGGGATGAGCGAGTAATTCTCGGATAAAACCTAAGCGGCCATAAATAATACGAGCCGCGGAGCCGGCTAATGAATTACCTCCGATGGCAGCTAGAGCTGGAAGCATACAGCCATTTGAAGCAGCAAGGCAATATCTTTGTATGGAACACATGTATCGTTACTCCCTTTTTACATGAGGTTGGCAGCATAATAGCGGGTCGCGGCGCTAATACTGCGCGAGTGAGCGCGCAGCCGCGGGCTTTGCGAGCAACCGACCGCCAGCGCGCCGACCAGCTGCGTATGCTGTACCTTAAGACCCCATACAATCAGGCGAAGATCTTCTATACTAGGTGATTTTGATCTCCAGAGTTTTTAACACTTTACTCCTGTAACTTAGGATCATACGCGTGTAACTTAGCATCAAGGCGTTTGATAAGTAAATTTATTTCTTTCTAACGAGGATAAACGTGATTGAAACTTTTATACGGCCTATTTAAGAATAGGTACCTAGTAACTATTATAATGAATATCCTAAATATGACGCATCAAAATTTTATATGTTTTTGTTTTGGAGAGAGTCAAGTAAATAAAATAACTATTCTTTGCAGTTGAACGTCGTGACAGATTTCAAATTGATTTGTAAAATGTATAGCAGTTAGGTTCAATGTAACTACGATTTTTGGCAATCACAACTTATATTATCAAGTTTAGCCTATCTGAACCTTTAAAGTATTATTCACGCCGCTTTACCAAAGTCACGGCCAAGCTCGGTAGACTCGTGCGAATAGTTGACGCTCCGTCTCTTGCATCACTGCAGCGGAGTCAACGACACTGGCTTGCAAGTCATTGCTGTCATTTGAACTTGAACCTGCGCGCTGGAGCAGAGACTTTAGCGCATAATGAGACTTTACGATGCAAATTCGAAGGTGCAGCTTACCGGTACAGTTGACCTATTTTGGATGATGCTGTTTCAGAATTATAAAATAAATATAAATTGTATAAACCGTTTTATGGATCCTTGTACTTACTGATTATGTGCTCGTAGCGGTGACTCGTAAAGCTCAACTGCAGCCCCTGTACATATTTAGTACCGACTTACTGGTATATGAACGATGTATTTTATTTATAATGAAAATGTCAACAGTGCAGCGCCTTGCACGCAATTGTAGAGCTTTTTTTGTAAGGTTATCCTTTACATTATTTTAGTTAATCAAATCAGTATTTTTATATAAAAAAGATTTTATTGTGATTACCTGGTCGTCACAACTAGCCAAAATTACATTAGGTACCTAATAATTTTACTGTGTGCATAATTTATATCATAATAACAACAAATTGAAATTCGAGTATTTATCCTAATCGCATTATACTGCGGTCCATTTGCATCTAAATGTAATATGCATGTAAGGCCACTACACCTCTGGATCCTATTTCAAGAATAATTATAGCAAAGAGTTTCGTCGTTAACCGTATAGTATGTACTGAACTCCCTCCAAAGAATCGCAGAAGTCCCTCATAGTCGAGGGGCGCTGCAGCCAAGGCCGCCCGGTCCTTTGCGATTATGTAAATAATGCGCCGCGCTGCCCGTCTTTTCTCTTTGCTTACGCGAGCCCTTATCTCACGTGCTCTAGCAAACCAGTACACTGTAACATTGAGATCCTTAGCAACAATGCAAACCCAAAGAGCGCAATTGTGCCAGTTTACCTTAGCCCCCGACTAGCACGTGCTTGGATAGCGATTTGAACGACTGCATCTGCACTCGGTGGCATTCGGCTCCGACCAGTGCTTGCTCATCTTATTGACCCCAGAGCACGGCGTGACTCAACACTGTTTATTTACCCGTTTCAAATTATCATAAAAAATCCCTGCGGTATCAACATAAACGCTTTTCTGCTACCATTACCCTGAGATTACTTCAATTACTTATCTGCTAAGTGCAAATAGGCGGCATTTAATTAATGAAACATGTTTTTAATAGTATTTTGTGTAAGATGTAGGGTCGACTACAAAGGGATGTATCCACTTTTTCACCTTATTACAAGGCAGTAAGTGGATACATCTCTTTGTAGTCGACTGTACATAATAAGGGTTCTTAAAATTCAAGGGCCGAAGTTACCAAACGAAACGAAGTTGAGTTTCGCCAGGTAAGGGTACAGCAAAATAGCCTTGAATCAATCGTAAGCAAAATTGGGTTAAATGTAAGGTCTTAAATGTTTTATAACAATATAGGGTAGTAACATAAATTAATGAAGTCTAGCTGCTCCTTGGAACTGCATTATTATTCCAAAATGTTTTCAGTTGAATCAACTGTCCTTTCTCCGCGATTCTAGAACGCACTCTCGTTGAATACATAAAGTAACGGCGTAAAAAATTAGCATTAAAATTAAAAGCAGAACTCGAATTCGACCTGAATAACTTCACCGTGAGACCCATTAAGTATCCTCACTTAATGCTTCAGAGCTGGCTGCGAGATAGGTACTTCTTTAAACGTGTACATTCCTTTGTAGCGATCCTGTGGGATAAATAAACGACAGTCGAGACTGACGCCACCATCCCGGTCCAGGGATTATGTTGCGCTTTGTGGATAAATGAATGGCCCATGAAAGTCGTGCGGCACGTCAACCAATCACAAGATTTCTAAATCAATAGGAGTGTCACACTCCGAGTGTGTACAGTTTACCGTCAAATAATGCAAATAGAAAAGACTTAATATAATGTCTTAATATAGTGTCTTTGTTTGTGTTTTTTTTTATTGTATTATTGTATTTATTAATTTATGAAATAATGTAATGTATTTGACATTTATAAAATAAAGTAATTATAATAAATAAAAAATATATATATATGATGATATGATCCCTTCCGGCCGATTTCGGCCATGGCGACCACTACGACTCCTAGTTTGCTCGGCGCTCGTGCGCCCGAAGATGGCTGACGCAGCCGATCTTCGAGGTGAACTCCCGCGCACATTGAGGGCACGTGAGGACACCAGCCACGTAGTGGTAGTTAATGGGAGCAGGCTGGCGCGTTTTCAGCTCGTCGCGCTTAGCGTCGAGGTCAACTTTACGTTGCTCCTCGAAATCGCGCACTTTGTCCTGCACCAGCCTGCGCCACTCAGGACGCTGTGCTGCCAAACCTTCCCACTGAGAGGGCTCGATGTTGCACCTTTTCATGTGTCGCTTCTGAACATCTTTGTATCGGAGGAGTTGTCCGCCAAGTTTCCGCTTACCCTCCTCTAGTTCAGAATAAAAGATGCGCTTCGCCACTCTCTCTTCCGCCATACGTGATACGTGACCGCACCACCGAAGCTGCCGACGCATTAGGTAAGCCTCTATTCCACCGACCTGGGCTCGTCGCAGAACTTCGGTATTTCGCACTCGGTCAGACCATCTGATGTTCATGATCTTACGCAAGCATTTGAGGTGGAACCGGTCTAAAGTACGAATGTGATGACGGTACACGCACCACGTCTCGGAAGAGTATAAGAGGTTTGGCAGCACGATCGCCATGTAAACAGAAATTTTGGTGGCCAGTTTTAGGTCATGCGAGCAGAAAACCTTGGAACACAGTTTCCCAAATGCTGCAGCTGCAGCACCGATCCTGCTGTTGATCTCAGCGTCAAGGTCACACTTCGAAGTTATAGTGCTCCCCAGATACCGGAATTTGTCGAATCGTTTGTTTGTTTGTTGTGTTTGTTTGTTGTTGTTGTTATATATATAATGTCTTGATATATCATAACTTCAAAAATATATGTACCCTAAAGTCTATTTTTTTATTCGGTAGACTAAAATGACATTTCATAGTATGGAATGACATTTTATGTTCATACTATGAAATGTCATTTTAGTCTACCGAATAAAAAAATAGACTTTAGGTACTTAATAATTATTAGGTATCTACGAGGGCTGTTTGATAAGTACCCGTTTATGAAAAAAATAATCAGTTGTTTTTGTTTATATGCATTTATTTTTCTTCATAGTCTCCTTTTAACTCTATACACTTGTTCCACCTATATTCAAGCTTCAATAAACCATCCAAAAAGTATGATTTCGGAAAGTCATTAAAATAGGCCTCTGTGGCGGCAATGACTTCGTCATTTGATCCAAATGGCTTACCACCGAGCCATTTTTTCAGGTTAGGAAACAAAAATAAATCGCATGGGGTCAAATCTGGAGAATACGGGGGGTGAAGCAATAGGGCGTAGCGTAATTGTGTTAATTTAGCCATCACAACTCTAGACGAATGAGCTGGTGCATTGTCGTGATGAAACAGTACTTTTTTATTTTTTAAATGGGGTCGTTTGTCCTTCAACACAGCGTCAAATTCATCCAATAAATTGGAATAGTACTGTCCTGTTATCGTTTTCCCCTTTTCTAAGAACTCAATATGTATAATACCCTGCGAATCCCAAAAAACGGTCGCCATGACCTATCCAGCCGATGGGATGATTTTTGCTAACTTTCGCGTAGGTTCACCCGGTAAAATCCACTGCTTCGACTGCCCTTTCATTTCCGGGGTGTAGTGGTGACCCACGTTTCGTCTACGGTCACAAAACGACGCAGAAACTCCTTCGCGTTACGTTTGAACACGGCCAAACACTGCTCCGAAGTAGTCAGTCGGTTCCGTTTTTGCTCCTCCGTGAGTAAACGCGGCACCCACCTCGCCGATACTGTCTTCATACCCAATTTTTCTTCTAATATGTTTTGTACCCGCTCGATTGGAACATTTACAGCATCAACGATTTCTCGAAGTTCAATTCGGCGGTCGGCTAAAACGATATTTTCAATTTTCTTAACCATATCGTCTGTAGTCACCTCAATTGGGCGGCCTGGGCGATCCTCATCAAAGACGGTTGTTCTCCCCCGCTTAAATTCGTTAAACCAGTATCTGGCGGTTGTCATAGAAGGAGCACATTCATGGTAAACCGCTTGCATTCTTACTTTTATTTCATCACATGTTTTTCCTTCCAAAAACAAGAATCTAATTACAGACCGATACTGCTCTTTCCCCATTTTCACAATTTTAAGTTCACGCTTTCACTGAATCACTGTCAAATGAGAAAAAAACAAAAGAATGCTGTTTTTTTAAAAAAAATCCCACCTCTGATAAATGGCTTAAAACGATTGTATACATATTTTCGGCCCGTGATATTAATACATTTGGAAAACGGGTACTTATCAAACAGCCCTCGTAATACGATTCTTCAGACAAAAGAGCATTTCTATTTGAAGTTGTGAGGAAATCGTTTTTAAGATATAGTCCACTTTTTGAACACATTGTTTTCCTTCCCTATTGTTGTGCAACTGTTACTGAAAATATCTACCTAGCGAATTAATTTCCTATTAAAAGTCAATTAAAACATCGGTTGCACAACTAGTTAGTTCGAGACATGAAGAAAAGTAGCCAATATTACAGACATCAAAACAAATGGAGGTAGGTTATTGCTTCATTTATTTCCTAGTTAAAGTATTAATTTGCCGTCCGACTGTACTAAATCGGCGCGGAAGCATTTGCGTTCGCGTTGGTTTATCACCATTCATCGATTGTCGTCGCGCGCGCACGATCGACGCCCGTGAAATCAGGGGCTCTAATTCCCACCTAGAGTTCGGCAGAACTGAAATAAGTGAATCTGGGCCGTTAAAAAACCCGTTAATCATCACTTTTATGAGATTTCATATCGAAAGGAATGTTTTTTAGTACTTTTCCGTCTTTTCTTTCCTCTATTAACTAAGATATTAAGCTCATAATTTAATTATATTTAATTTAGGTTTTTGTTAGAATGGTCATTCTCGAAAGATTGTTGTTATGGTCGGTTCTTGAGGTCCTAATTAGACTGATTCTCAAGAAGCGTGTGCATAGGATACGAAGAGAATAACAATTGAGGATGATCTCGCACGGGAATGCTCGTAGATTAAGATGACGTCCGTGGTAATCTATTTCATGCTGTCAAAAATAGACAGGCTTGTGTAATGGAACAATTTCTTCGTTTATGTCTAATGATGGGTCAGTTCATGCTTCATTCACTTGTACAGTTTTTAGATTTACCTACACGAGGTACTCTGTTCTCACTCACACAATGTTGTATACTTATTCACGCGCCGAGCTGATGTGAGGCAAACGGTCGGGTGAACCAGATTCATTATACAAAATCGAAATTAGGACTTATGCTGGTTGGTCTGACTGTTTCTATCCTGTGATTGGAATGACAACAAATAAGATCCATATAGATAGCTTCAAAAAATCGTAAACACGGCTAAATTTTAAAATTAAATTAATTAATCTAAAACGAACTAATAATAACGTCGTAAAACCTATATTCCTCAAAGCAATGTAAACTTAACTTTCAAGCATGAGAAAATTTAAGAACTGGTGTAAGATTACCTACGAGAAACGAAGAATAACCAGCTACAGTACACGCTTGATCGATGTCAAATTTACATTAATGGTACTTATTTATTAAACTTTGTCACATAGCTGACACCATGAAAGGGAGGATCCTGACCGATAAGGGAATAATAAGCTCATAACTTTGCAATAAACTAAGGTTCTTTAAGCCGCCTCTAAGAAGGAGCGTAATCAGGGAAATAAATCTAGGTGTGTGGTTAAAGTAATAGACGCATTCCTGACCGTGTATTTTCGTTACATGCCGAGCGCAGGCGATTCAAACATTGGCAAACCAGTCTACCAAAACCTTATCGTATCAGCCAGAAAACAACACACACTGCGCATTTCGGTTCATCTACGAACAATGTGCTCTACCCACTGCCTGTTAACTTTGACAATTCTACAGTCAATGTCGGTCATCTTGCGACTGCTACATTTCACCTCATTGCTGATTTAAATATACACATCTCATAGAGAAACCTACCAAACAAGACCTAGAGATTAGTTGAGAGCGTTCGCCTCGCTTACCGTACTTGTGCTCGTTAACCGATTGAAACAACGTCCCTTGAAGGACGCGCGAAGGCTCAGCAACGCGGGCGCAGCGGCGTGTCATTGAACTGTCTTCTGCAGCAAATAGCTCTTCCGCCACACCCGCAAATGAAATCAATTAGTGGAGGAACACCGTTAGGCCACGGCAACTCGCTGACAACGTATCAAACGCCTTCCAAGAAGTCTAGGGACCCAACCTCTGCAATACGAGTATTATGGGCATACCAATATCAGCAATACTATAACTAAAATGATTAACCAGAAGCATGAGCACTTTGTTGAATACACAATCCAAAGTTATCATAATTCGCCCGGAACACGGTGATTCAGCGCGCCAAGAATAAACTAGGCACGTGTGATAATTCCTAAGGAGGTATTTAATAAAGACAGCCACGTCATGTTATTGTCGTTGTCGCGGAGCACCGGATAAGGCCGGCGATTGTCTCGCGACTATCGTAAATAACTCGCGCTGTGTCCGGTGCCAGCCTGGAGCGCGCTACACGGCATCGGCAGCCCCGCCGAGTGTAGCGAGTGTCCGCGCAGCTAGAGTTAGCACCAGTCCTGTGGACATCTAAGACAACGTACATAGATAAAAAAAACTACAGTAAAAAAAGTGAACAATCGAGAAGTGATGGTTGCGGCGGGCGGCGCGCAGCAGGAAGCTGCGCACACGCATACGGATGAGCCTGACGTGTGCCCCGCTCCCCCACGCCGACTTATCTAAACCGTCGATGTAGATATTTATCACCATTGAAATATTACTATCTCTACGTATCAATTGCAATGCGAATGGCATTCCTGTTTTATCGACGTGCAATTTATCAAAGTAACGACGATCTCGAGCGTGGCACTAAAATAGCCTGCCGGCTATTAATTCCACCTGAGCCTGAAACAATGGTCATTACGATATAAATAGTCGGAATAAATATAAAATGGCAGTGCATCTTTGGTCTATTTATTGGGCGAGCGTTATGCGAGGGGTGCGTCGAGGGCGGTGCGGGCGGCGCAGGCGCTGCTCGTGGCCGATAGCATCGCGGCGCGCGCTATAAATAGATGGGCGGGCGGACCCTTGAACCAGCCGCTCCGCGTCTCCGCGTCCGCGCCCTGCCTGCGTGCAGGGTTGACGCGTCTAGAGCCTCCGAATAACAACAAATTCTTCGATTTAAATATTATGTTACACAGATCGGAGGCACCGTATGAATGATGGCTGCTGTAAGCTTTTATTTGTGTTGCCATTCTTCTACAAACGGTGGTTCTCAATACTTACATAGAATTTCAAAATAAACAATCAACCTACGATCGCGTAAAGTTTTTCTTCTTTCTTTTATAGCGAGAGTAGATTTTTTTACTTCACCGGGATGAACCAGAATCAAACTCTAGATTATACCTACCGCAAGTAAATACGTAACTCCTAATAGTATTAGCGACGTCCCTATTCGGGCCGAACTTGGTTTATTGTTTTTAATACCCGATTTTCTCTTATTTACCAGGGATAACTTTCAAACTTAACGACAGCCCTGTTCATTGCGCCTATGGTACCGCAACAATCTACCATAAAACACGGCAGGCGGGTTGCAACTTCTCGCTTGTTCGCTTTCGTTCGCGCATGCGGCCGTTTTTTCCCTGATTAGAGTAAAAGATGCGCAACCGGTCGGCGGACGAAGGCCGCGGCCAGGGCCGGCCCGAGGACCCGCTCCCACTAATGATGCGCCACAACCACTCCTAATTGGACAAACGCCCGACCACTCCATCAGGAAAAAATGAGCGCAATACATCCCGCGGCTATCCAGCCAGAGATAGATGTATAGTTTCATTAAACTCCTCTAAACCTAAACTCAGCAAAATAAAATAACATAAAACATAAAAAAAAAACTACATAGAAAACTGTCTACATAAAAAGGCGACCAAAAAATGTGTGCAGCTAAATATACGCTGCCAAGTTTAGGGTTAAATCTCATAAAAGAAAGAATCTCAAAATGCTGCCGCGTAATAAAAACATGTATTATCTCAGTAATAATTTGTCGATCTGCCCTGCCTCGTTCATTTTATCAAGATCTTTGAGGTGTGAATTTAAAACACGGCGACCACGGCGTTCTTGGGAAGTCATTTTGAGGGGCAGTTAAGTTTTTGTTTTAATATTACGGCACTTTTCCAGTTCCCGGACGCACTGGCGTGTAATAATTTATATACGGCGGTAAATAAATATGTGTGACTGTTTTCTGCTCCGTTACATTGTGTATGAACTGAATAGCATGAATGCTATTATACCAGCCAGAAGCACGTACACGATAAGAATTGCCCTTTAATAACGGGAGAGCTGTAGTGAATCGTTGTAGATTGCAGACGCACTCAGCTGAAGTTACCTAGCTGTAAATAATGACACAATTTAAGATGTTCTTTCCTTCCCGTCAGATGCGGTACCGTACTCTACACAATGCAATAGCGAAGTTTACGTGTCAGTAATACTTATTTTCCAGCTGAATAAAGTTAGCTCTGCTTAATTTCTGCAATCCTACTCTTATGCCTTATGTGAAATTGTCGAAGAGATAGTTCAGAGCCGGAAACTGCTACCAACTTTTAGTATGTTGTTGGGCATGGTATTGGGTGTCCAAAACTGCCGGAAAACACCAGCGCCGACTATCTCTTCAGTAAAATGAAACGTCATTAAAATAACTCCCACCTCGTTGTGAATACTGCATAATGATTTCAAACATGAGTGGGGGGAGGCCTTTGCCCAGCAGTTGGACTTTATAGGCTCCTAATAATAATAATATCTTTCAAATATCGGTTTGATGACTTTGATGTCTGGTGCATGTTCGAATTCGAACGTCGGTATATAAAAGTAATTGAATAAATTTCGCGTTAGACCCGTCTATAAATGTGAGTTAATATATGTTCGAATTGGCCTGATTGTTTGGGTGCAATATGCAGTACCTATTCACAACGAGGTGGGAGTGATTTTTCCGCTGAAGTAGATGTCCGGCGCCGTTGTCTAGATACCGCAGTTTTGGAGACCCTAATATACCATCTCCAAAAACATATTAAAAGTTGGTAACTCCGGGTCTGAACAATGTTCCCACTAGGGAGAGTACTATACCAACTAGTTTCCTATTAAACATGGGTCATATTTACAAAACCATAACGACCAAATTTATTGAATTACCTTTCTTTAAGTAACTTATAAACTTAGGTACCAGGTTTAGGCACTTCTTATTATCAAATTATCATATGTGAAAACTTAAATTTTGTTTTTACTTTTGTCATAAAAACTTAATTAACTGTCAGTTATGTCTGCTCTTTTGAAGAATGATAAACTCCAATCATAAATTTTGTTCCAAATTTACCACCGCGTACGTGACTTTATGCTGACAACAACAAATCATTTATCTTTCGATTTATTATTTTTGTCTGTCGCGCATTATGGCAGACGCCGAAACGCTGATGAAAATTCATTAAATATAATTACACATAAAAACGCAACATTGCTGCAGGTCTCTGATGTTATTTCATCAGAATTAATGGAGAATGCGCGTCGGAAAAACGGAAATTGGAAATGTTGAAAAAGGTTTTGAATCTACTCATTTGGGTTTTGAATCTACTCATTTGGTTCGTTTAAATAGATTGATTGCTCTGGCCGGTAGTTAAGCTTTTGTGCTATCCGTTTAGTATTCGTAATAGCCAGTAAACCCGTGGGTTTATAGGTTTCAGGCGGCATGCTTCCGCCGCAGAGCTCCGCCGCGCCGCGACGAATTCCTACGTGGCCAGTCATTCATTTTATTTAATAGCTTGTCATATTAAACTGTCCCTCAAAGCTCTTCCTGAGACTGACCTTATAAAGCCCAAGAATCAATTATCATTTATTTAATATCAATGTTGCTGTCGACGCGAGCGTGTCGCGCATCTAATGCGGTGACTGTCGCAATAAAAGCGTGCTAAGTTTTGTAACAAAATAACAAATTCGATGCGCGTTTTGCGTTTCGTTTTGCACTTTTAGGTCGGTGTAGTACTCTTAAAACAGAGAAGATGCTTTATAATATAACATAACTTTGATACTTAAGTTACGTGATGCTAAGCGTTCTAACCCACATTTAAATATTTAGCAAATAGGCCTCAAGGTCAATTTTACAATGCATTACATTTTGTATAAACCGTCACAAACTGAAATCCAAAAAATGTATGAAAAACTGAGGATACTTTTTTCTTTGTTTCGTCGTAGCCTAGTCTTTCGTGTAGTCGAAATAACCCAAAAGATATTAGTTTTTCGAAAAATAATAAATGGTTTTAGGTAGTCCTTTTTCTGAAAACTCCCATATTATATACCTGATCTAGCAGTACAAATGTATATGTATGTACATACTGCTAGATCGCATGTCAGTTTTGCACATTTAATTATTTCCGGACGACAAGCGGTGGACACATCCACCACGAGAGGACTCGGTGTCGGTTTGATAAATTCGCCGGCTATCTCGATCCCGTCTCATGTTAATCCTTGTTGCAGCCATCGATGCGGCTTGACTAATGAAGATTTAAATCGACGATGGAGTAAACCGAGTCCCGTTTTGCATCCTTCTATTTATCACACCAAGGTACTGTAATTAAAATGCTTTTTATTAATACTGATACGTTTATAATCGTGAGATTTTCCAAGATATCTTTCCATCCGACTTGAGGTTCTAGAGATGCGCTTGATAGTGGAAAATAACTCGGTGAATCACTTTTTTTTCATTCAATATAATATTTCTCTCTCTCTGGACCAATGGTAGGTATCTCTACTGGGATGGCCCTATAGTTGACTGGTAGAGAATGCCATTTGGCATTAAGTCCGCCATTTGTACATTGTTGTATATATTTTGTGCAATAATGTGTAATATTTTTTAAATACTTAAATAAATATGTATTATGATTATGCACAATCGCCATTATTAACGACTGAGTATGTCGCTTCCTTGTCCAGGGTCTGATCGAATATTTGGTGCGCGTATGGAAGAAGCCGCCACTGGTGTTCTGCGACTACCACGGGCACTCGCGCAAGAAGAACGTGTTCTTCTACGGCTGCGCGGGCGCCGAGAGCTGGTGCGGCAGCGACCGCAGCGTGCCCGACGAGCCCGTCAAATACCTCGTGAGTATTCCCGCACGTTTCACAGATACACTTCTTCGGGCTATTGTCAGATGTTAACATCCAGTGTTTGTAACAAACTCTATTTTATAAAAACTGGAAAAATATAATATTATAAAGACGAACATAGATGCTTCTAATTTAAGTATAGGGTATATGGTTTATCATGTGAATTTCTTTCACTGCTCGACAGATGCTCCCGGCCCTGATGCATCGCATCTCTCCGGCGTTCGCTCTGGGATCGTGCTCCTTCCGAGTTGAGCGGGAACGAGAGAGCACGGCCCGCGTTACCGTGTGGCGTCATCTCGGCGTCACACGCTCTTATACGATGGAGGCGACTTTCTGCGGCTTCGATCGAGGACCTTTCAAGGTAAATGATTACGTTCGTTCTGATCGGAGCGAGAACGATATAACGGCTCCCGTCACTGTGTGGCGCCATCTTGGCGTCACACGCTCCTATATGATGGAGGCGCCATTCTAAGGCTTCGATCGAAAACCTTTCAAGGTAAAGGCTGACGTTCGTTCCGAGTGGAGCAGAGACATGAGAGCACCACTGGCGTCAACGTGTGGAGCCATATCGGCGTTACACGTCACGGATTCAATAGACCATCTCTTAATATATACAATCACAACTCTTCCAAACTTTCAGGCAAAGAAAAGTAATTTTCATCACTAAATAGTTACAGTAACTACGTAAGTATAACATACATACGCCGTCATAAATGGAGATAATCAGTATAATCACACATCAGCGACGTAATCGAAGTATCTATTACCACCAATTACGCAAACATGCACTCACGCAGATGGAAATAATCCTTGTATGTATCAGCTTATTACTGTACTCCTACATTGCAGAGACCGATATCCCGTTTTTGTCACTCATGTCAATCTTTCATATAGAGTTAGCAAAACATCTGCACGGCTGCGTCTGTCACGCACAGTAGAAGGAAATTCCTTCATATCATCAGTTTCCTTCATATCATCATGCTTCGGAAACTATATAATATAGGCATTCGGGGTGTGCCACTGGCCTGGTTCACAAGTTACCTGTCTGGGAGAAGGCAGTTCGTTAAGGTGGGTTCTTTTAATAGCGACTATGAGCGCATCGGGTTCGGGGTTCCTCAAGGTAGCATTCTCGGCCCGACACTATTTACAATCTATATTAACGATATTCTTAATCTTAATATCCCAAATTCTGAGATTATATGTTACGCGGACGACACCGTCATACTGTTTAACGATACTAACTGGGAGAAAGTAATTGCTGTCACTGAAAGAGGTATGCAAATGGCAGCGCGCTGGTTTCGCGACAATCTTCTGACCATTAACAGTGATAAAACGAAATTCTTATGTTTTCATAAAACTGCTTTGACAAAACCATCTTTCGATCCCACCATAAAAATCCACTCGTGTACTGATTTCCCAGATAATCTCTGTAACTGTAATTGTGATAGAATCCAGCGCGCTGACATTATAAAATACCTTGGCGTTTTTGTAGATGAAAACTTAAATTTTAAACATCACATTCACAAACTCTCTGGTAGAATCAGAAAGTCTATTTATATATTTAAGAAACTCCGTCTTGCTGCAGATGAATCTTTACTAAAACTGGTCTATGTCGCACTGTGCCAATCTGTAATCTGTTATTGCATTGGGGTGTGGGGCAGTGCAGCAAAGACTACCATGCTAGAAATTGAAAGAGCGCAACGTTCGGTGCTGAAAGTAATGTTCAAAAAACCTTTCCGTTTTCCAACTGCTGATCTCTTTGCTCAAGCTAAAGTTCTGTCCGTTCGTCAACTTTTTATTCACAAAATTTGCTTGCAAACACATAAATCGTCTAAATTATTAAAGGACTATAATAAGTTAACACAAAAACGCGTTTTCAATTTACCCATTCCAAGAGTAAATTCAGCATTTGGCAAACGTTTTGGTGATTGCATCAGAGCGTCTACATACAATGCAATAAACAAACTATGTAACCTCAGGGATTGTACTCAAATGGAAGCGAAAAAACTACTTTTCATACTGCTGCACTCGCAAAATTATGCCGAGACAGAAGACATATTTGACAGGATCTAGTTTCAATATTGTGTCTAGGGTTAGCTTTAGTTTTGTAGTTGAGATTACTAGTCGTAAGTAGTTTCTTACTAAATGTTAGACTAAATGTAACAGCTCCGATATTTAATTGTAATTTGGTTCCCCGCGATACAGGCATTGCCTAGTGCGGAGACCCCTGGTATATCTGTAACCTATTTGCTGAAATAAATTGATCTTTATTCTTATTCTTATTCTTATTCTTACTTATTTACTCTGATCAGGAATCAGTTTGTTATTATGGAAATGGCACATATAGTTATCAAGGCAATAAGGCTGAAATTGCAGTAGCTTCCATTTTAATGATATTTAAATGTGATACACATCCTTACCAGGATGTTGTTTCCCCATTAGGCCATTAGAAATTAACGCATGTCTCTAAGATGAATCACATGCTTGGTTAAAACTCGAGGGCGTAATCTTATACGTCGTACCTATTTATTGCATTTGGATACCATGGTCGTTAGCGTATGTGCGTTATGATGGTGTCTCTTTTACTCACGTGTAGGCATAAGATGATTGCTTAATTCCGCAACCTCGGAACACGATCGATTGCTTAACTCTAAAACCGACCCTGCGTGATTCAATTTACGGATTAATTTTCAATACGAGGCTAGTTTAGAAATGGGTTAAGTAAAGATATGGATAATATGGATAAGTAAAGGTTCTCGTTTCTCAGGACGCGTAGTAATACGTCCATAGCGGTGCCTCGTTAGCCGCTAGATCTCCCGATAAGGCCCGCAACAAACTCCGCAACGTGTGTCATCTTTGCTCGCGGTCGTACTACATTTACTGATCACCGCGCCATCGTTTTTCCCGCTAGCCTGTACGTCATCATGTATGTGGACAGTGTTGGGGCCGGTAAAAAGCGAGTCCTGAGAGAACTATTTAATTAAGTTCGTTTACGGACGGGGGTATGCGGAAGCGATTGCTGTATGTTTTTGCTGTCGACAGGGCTTCCACCTGAACACGCAGCACCTGCAGACCGTGGGCAGCGATTTCTGCGAGGCGCTCAATGGCCTGAACGACACCGCCACCAGCGACGATATCCAGCTCACAAAGGATCTCAATGGGTGATTAAACAAATTTTTGATTGCAATTCAAATCAAGATACCATATAAAGAATTTAGAAGACATAGACATAGAAATTTTTTAAGAAATTTCTACTATAATATGAGTTATATGAGTAGGTACTAGGTACACTTGCTAGGTACATATTCGATTATTTAGTCGAATGATATCTAACCTAAAAATACTGTAAATACTTAGGTATTTCTAGCCAAACTAAAAGTGTGTGTACCTACATTATATATGCTATGTTAAATCAAGGGCTCCTCATTAATTAAATACATCTAGGCAAAATGTAACATGGTCTTTTGCGCTACCTATTTAGAAACAAACGTATGGGAACTACATACCTTTTTTTTGCAGAAATATCATTGAAATTAGTTTGAACGGCGAAGCAGTGAATAGGCAAGTCCGACCTCAGCAACAGAGTGAATCGCATGAAATAACAAAAGTTAATCATAACCCTCCCTCATGTTGTTGTTTTTGCCCTTTTTCCCCGACTAATAACCTGATAAATGCATACGGAATACGGACCCTAGCGCGACGGCGTTCTGCAAACTCATACATACTAATACCTAGTTCCTTGCCAATTACACCTCTCTCCGCCGCTAACTCAAGTTGTGTTTATTTTTGTAATGATTGTGGCGTGTTCGCTATTATAATTAGATAGAATTACATTCTTTTAGTGCTCCGTACGAGAATTGTGTAAAGGGCGCACCACTGGGTTTATATAGTGCCTGCTTACCTACCACATTGTGTTAGGTATTCCCTTTCTTAGAATTTCACGTATCTAATCATGTCATTATTTACTTTATTTTACCAGTGTTTTACCATCACAGACCTACAAAATATAATAACTGGAGGGCTTCGTCACTTTTTCTTTAATATATGACATCTATTTCAGTTTAAATAAAATAGTTTAAAGGGTTTACCTACCCGTGGTACCTTGCGTGACCCTATAGGTACCTACATACCTTAGGTAGATAAGTGACTTATCTACCTATAAGAAAGTTCGTGGTACGTCTGCACAAAATTTAAAAAAAATACCTACCGATGTTGTACAGTGAGCATCAAATAGATAGTGACTGTCAAAACTATAGTACGTAAGGTGTGGTATGATATGTTTGTGACGCTTACTGTACCTAATAGTATTTCTGTTATAGTGCGATCGCCGTGGACAGCGAGCCGGGGTCCTGTTCCGACAGCGTGCTGCGTACAGACTCCGACGAGGACTTTGACTAGCATCAAATCGATTGGCCGAGTACTTACTAACTCAACACCGGATCTAACGCAAAAACCGAAGTTCGCAAATCGCGAGCATTTTTCTCTGTCAATCTAATTACGCCTTAATTGGAGTAAAAGAGAAAGATACACGCAATTTGCGAACTTCGGTGTTTGCGGTAGGCCCTTCGGAAGGGCACGTCGTTACACCACAATCGATGACGAATATGACGATCTGAGTATAGCACTCGGTCACTGCAAGATGTGTTAACCCATCACTAACATTGTTGGGTTTATGCGTACCGTATAATGGGGTGCCTAAAATTGATTCTGTATTACATTTTATTTTACAATAGATACCTACTTGAGGTAGTATAGGTACACTGTACAACTTCACTTATTTTTGTTTACCAGAATGATCTAATCTAATAGATAATGAATCTAAGCAGAGTAAATATTGCTAATAATTTGTAGTGATTCCTAAACTTAAAAATAAGAGTTATCCCATTAGATGGTGCCTACATGTGTGTCTACAATACCTAATGTAATTATAATGCCCATGTATTTTTCTGCAACTTATGATGTATCCGAATATAATTAGACGTATTGTTTCCAGTTAGAACGCTCCTAGTGAACAAATATTGCTGTAAGTATCTAGGGTTAAATAAATATAGGTAAGTTGTTGTTTTCGTAACGTACTTTATATAAAATTGTCTGTGAACTGTACTCACCCTGTTTTGGCTTTGGGAATCGTGGGAGGTAAATTGTAAGTGGCTCGTGATCTCAATTATAAATAAATTATTAAATATCATATGCTTCTTATTTCCATAATATCAAGATTTAAGTAGGTACTTATGCATAGGCGCGGACACAAAAGATCGAGGATAGGGATCTCGATCATCAAAAAAAGTAGCCATGGCTCGATAATTTAGGTTTAATATTAATTGCATTTAATAAATATCTCGGCTGAAGATAGTCTATATTCTATGAGATAAAATACACAATAATGAGTAACAATTTAAGGCAGATTTTTAACGAACGAAAACCGGTGTTATGTGAAGGACCAGTGTGTTGAATGTTGATATTGTAGGTACCTACGAGTACCTAATTGAAAGGATATGAAAGATGCTGAAATTAATTTCTTTACTTAATTATTTTACGTCACCTACCTAGGCCCGTAAGTGGGATTTTCTCCCCGCTACGCGAGGAGAAATACTCGCTTCCTGGCCAAGGCAAGACGTAAAACTTTAGACAAACCACGGGCGGTAATTCGTAAAGCCCCAGATCGCATATATATACAAACACCTGCGATCTGGAGAATTCACGAATTCACCTCCCTAGGTATATGTAATGTACGATTTAAACCCCTTGGCCAAGTTGAAGGCATAATAAATAGTTATTAAAAACCTTTACTAAAATCGCCATCCATGTCGTTAATTTCATTTTTATCATATGAAGCATCGCAGTTTGTACACACTAGTTATTTTTATACCCTTGACACAAATATCTACTCCATTCTGTAGTGAGTAAAAATGGACCATATTTGTTCTGCGAGCAGAGAAAGCCCCAAGAAGGTAACTCATAAAACGGTTACCCGTAACGGCAAAATGAAAACACGGCGTTAGGAAAAAGTTATATATTATCATCTCAAAACTGAATAATATAATGTATATTGTCTTTCCAACAATTAATCACATTTCACTTATACACCGTAAAGTCATACAAATAAACAATTTGTTAACTGCACCATAAATATTGGATATTGCATAATAAATAAACTAAAAAAGAATCTACACTAAAGGTACACTTTGTCAATATTTTACCTACTGCGAAATGATCACATAAATATCTATATTATAAAGGTGGATAGAAATAATTAGCTATAGGTGTGATGATATTAAAAATAGTCTTATTTTGTTAATTAACAAACAACGTAATGTAATCCTGGTAATGTTTATCGCAAATAAAAGATTCTTATTATTAACGTATAGTTTACACGAGCTAAGTTGTTTATGTAAAGTTTTTAAAATCAACCTTTCTGTACTTATGACTGATTAGGCGTCTAAAACTTACACCACTTTATGCAGATATCAATATCACAAAACTACTAAACTCGTGTAAACTTAGCATATTTGATAAATGGATCACTGGTTACTTAAAATTGTAATAAGAAAATACATGTTTTATGTCAAGTTGCTTAGGCTTCATATAACTTATCATATATAAATCTTAGATTAAATTTGTTCAAAAATCAATAAGGAAACTTATAAGAAAACTGCAAAGAATCCTGTAATTAATACATTGCTTAACTTTTACAATGGTTGAGCATTAAATAAACCTTAATAATATTTTAAACAAAACAATGGAGAAGTGAAGTTGTTTTCAGTAAGCGGCAAATTATTAACACAAATAAATGAAAAATGTTTTAATTTATATTATAACGCAATCAAATTCTAATTATAGCTTTTATTTATCATGGTGGTCAGCAATAAAAGCTTGTTACTATTTAAAATACGGCGGGCAGTCTGTATTTATCGGTGATGTTAACATAACCAGTCATAACAATCTGCTGCCAGGACTATGTATGCGTAACTGTTGCACAGTATTCATAGAGGCGAAAAAAATACTATTTATCTAAATAAAGCAGTACAGATACTGTCTTCTCTGAAAATCTAATTTATAAATGCTTGTTAAACATATAACGTTAAAATAATTGCGTCTCTACAAAATGTAGTCTTAATTAGGGATAACGAAAGTGCCTACGACTTTCGCACTATTAATTGGCCGTTTTAAACTTAATTTACCCTACAACGTTAGCACAGCGTAACGTAATTTATAGTTCGTTTTTTTGAGCGATAGTAAAAGGTAAACAATCTTTTTAATATTTTTGTTAAAAAACACTTTAGAAAAATAAGCCACAGCCAATATGAAACAATTATAAATCATAAATGGTTCTTTAAATCCTTTTGCTTTCATAAGTAATATAAACTAATTTTAAAAAGCATTTTCAATAATTGTCAATAAAGCCAGGTCAGGATTCCTTTTTTTCTAATCCTGAATAAAACGAACTATAGTGTCCGAGTTTAATTATATCGAAAAAAGATTATTGTTTAGGTTTACGGATTAGATAGCATTTTTGCACCTTTTGTAATATGTTTAGGATAGCTTGTATTGGCTATGTGCGATATTGGCGGTGAGGAAAATATTAGCGACGCCAACACACGACCTTGTGAAAATATGAACTTTCATGGGACGACATCTTGATACTATACTATTTGGCAGAACTGTCAAATAAGCAATATGTCCCACTCCCACTAGGGCGGCGCCACATCATGCACGGAGCGAAAATAAATTGACAGATAAGACTGCGTAATGTTCTCAAAAAGCGACCAACTTCATTCTAAAATTCGCCCATTTAGATTTACAACGACGCAACTACTTAGCTCAACTAATTGCGAATATAGCTACGCTATACATGTGCTAGCATATACGTACCAAGTGTACGTCTACACCTTACGCGAATATACACTAATAAAAAAATAGATCGGTAAATATATCAACTACTTTTGGATCTATCTCTTCTGAACCTCGTACATGTGTTCGTTTTCAGTTTAGGACTACTATATATTCTCGAAAGTAACGGATAGATCTACTCAGAAATCAATGATGTTTTGTTATATCGAGTTATCATTGCAAGCATACTTAAAGACGTTCTGATTCTGACACTTAGATATATTGACGCTATCGAAATCGAGTAAATTACGAGGTTAAGAAGATAATCAGGTAATTTACAGTAATAATTTTAAATGTATTTGAGCCCATCTAGAGCTACTCTTTTGTCACATTTTACTAAGGCAACGGCAGGCCAGCGCCGTCCGTTAGTGTCAATTTATCTAATCATAAATGCACCCACAGTTGACTTTTCGTCGGGATACCTACTTTTCGTGATTTATATTAATTTGTTGAAATTAAATATCGTGTTCGTAATTATAGTAAGACTGAAGAGTAAGTTTCGTTTTTAATACTAAGTAAGTTTTGTTTTCAATCTAAACTTTGTTTTTATATCCATGAAATGACGATTAATTCGCCCCAATGTGTCGAACCGATCTATCATTTCGGTAATCGTACCGATCACGTGTACCTATGGTGACGATCGACTAAGTTAAAACGTTCACCGTCCCAACTGTCAACCTTACACCTTTTAATAGAGGCTCGCCGGGACCCATATGTGGGGCACGGGACAGTGAACGTGTTAATCGAATCGTCATTCTAGTATAATAATCCGGCATATAAAAACAGAGTTTAGTCGACGCAGTAAATAAAGTGTAAACAACGTTACACGACGAGCATCGACCGAGGGATGCCGCACTATATTCGACCGGGGTATAAAACAAATGGGACATACCCTGCAGTTCATCATGACGCACCCAGAGGTGCCCGGGCCGCGCGGCACGTGGGTATGCTCTCTTGTGCGGCGCGCCTTAGACATGGGTAACTCCGGAGTGATAGATAAAAAAGATATATATCTTTCTCGTTTCATGAATCACTCTTCTTGTCTTTACGAATCCGAATGTATCAGTATATCCGTACCTCCCACTCCCTCGGCAACGATTTATGAAAGCGATAAGCGAAGTCTCGGTCGCGCTTCGACCGAAGTAACTAATGTTTTGTTTCTAAAAAGTTAGATTTGAACTATGTAAACTAATTTAGGTCATATTTTGATAAGTTTAAGGATCTACAAAAACGTGTTTGCAATTGCCAGAATTCTACAAAATTAACGTTCGCTTTGACATCGTTCATTTCGCTGGGATTAGAGTGTATTTCTTTAGGTAAGTATTTAACAAAATGTAAACAAACCGCAATAAGGTATTTTATTAGGCAAAAATATTATATCATGATACAAAATGAAAGAAACAATGTCGCCACGTTATAATAACTACTCTCTCCCTCTCATGACTCAAAGTCAGCAAGTGCCGATGTTGCGAGCGGGACGACTGTTACACACGGATATAAAGATCTAAAAGAGTGATACATATCCCAATGATAAAAAGATATACAGGGTGGCGCATTTAGATCGGTCAGTATGGGAAAATCTGAAACTATAAGACATACGACGATCTCTTCTTAGGAACCATGTCATCGATTTTAGTAACAAGAAAAACTCGATTCCCGAGCTGAGTACACATTTTTTTTAAATGTATGAATGCAGTTTTTCTTGTTACTAAAATCGATGACATGGTTCCTAAGAAGAGATCGTCGTATGTCTTATAGTTTCAGATTTTCCCATACTGACCGATCTGAATGCGCCACCCTGTATATCAATCTTTTCCCTCTACTGACACATTTCGCCCACGTGTAGCGCGCCTACGTCTCCCGTATCCTGGCGCAGAGCCTGTCGTAGTGCACGGCTTGGGGGCGGGGTCAGGGCTGCGCGGCGGGCCCGGCGCGCGCGCGCGGGTGGGCGGGCTGGCGCCGCTGCCGCGCCAGGAACGAGTGTCCGGCGGACAGCAGCGCGAAGCGCGTCTCCACGGCGTCGCGGTGGCAGCGCGCGCCCAGCTGGTACCACGCCGACGCCAGCAGCCGCTGCTCCGTGCTGCCGCCCCCCCCGCCGCCGCCGCCACTGCCGCCCCCGCCGCTCCCGCTCCATCTGTGGAAGTTGTGCTGGTGTAAATACCAAGATACCGTCAACCGGGGTGAATAGGGACATAACTTAAAATGTGATTTACTTCCCTCCTTGCGTCGTATAGCTCAATATTGAGGGTCGTGAGGTAAATCACATTTTAAGTTTTGTCCCTATCCACCCCAGTTGACGATGACGATACCGACTTATCGTTGAAAGACGCGGTGCATGTAGCGAACGCTACAAGTGATAAGGCGTGCGACGCGTATGTCTAATATCTATCGACGAATCATGACAGCCAAGCGAAAGAGTACCAAAACGTGAAAAGCTAAAGTTGATAAAGATGTGTATAGTTTGTAGCTTTCTAATAGACCCCGAAGGCTAATCCTATTGTCTATTGTTAAGTAAAACCGCTCGTGCCACGTGCCACAACCACCTGCTTAAAAAATCGGTACTTCGGTTAAGCTTTGGATTCCTCCGAAAACGGTGCCGTCATATGACGGCCGTCATATAGCGGCAGCAAAAGACGGCCGTCTTTACGGTGGCGACATGTGGAAAGTACCACGGCGTCATAACACACCGTCATCCACCAAGATCAAAGCGGCAAATTTGAAAAATGTAGGCGCGATGGGATAGCGTCCCATAGAAAATTTGAATTTCGCGCCTTTTCCTACTGACAAGATTTGCTTGATCATCTATAATTTACTTGGAGGATGAAATATCATCAGAAGAGGAAAATAATCGTAGTACGGAATCACTTATTCAAATCTCGTGTCATTTATTCCAAAATGGCGTCACCGCTATCTAATAAAACGTTCACGAAACTATCGACACCGTCATGACGGCCGTCATCTTACGTTACGTTGGCAATCAACGTAACGTAACGCCGTCTAGGAAACCGCGCCATCTTGTTAACATAGACAACGTTCTAGTGACGTCAGTCAACGCTATATAGCGGCCGTAATATGACGGCACCGTTTTCGGAGGAATCCAAAGCTTTACTGAGTGCCGGCGAGTCGAACGCTACAGAACCAGTCTAAAATGTGTCATCGAGATGCGTAACAAAGGCGCGTTATTGGAGAGCGCACCTACACTGGTTTTTTGAGCGTTGGACTAGCCCACGCTCAGGTGCCGAATAGAATAATTAGGACCCTTTTTTGCAGGTAAGTAGCACGTGCGGTTTTACTGAACAATAGACAATAGGATAAGCCTTCGGGCTCTACTAGAAAGCTACAAACTATAAATACCAAGATACCGTCACTCCGGGGTGAATAGGGACAAAACTTAAAATGTGGTTTACTTCCTCCCTCCTTGCGTCGTATAGCTCAATATTGAGGGTCGTGAGGTAAATCACATTTTAAGTTTTGTCCCTATCCAACCCAGTTGACGATGACGATACCGACTTATCGTTGAAAGACGCGGTGCATGTAGCGAACGCTACAAGTGATAAGGCGTGCGACGCGTATGTCTAATATCTATCGACGAATCATGACAGCCAAGCGAAAGAGTACCAAAACGTGAAAAGCTAAAGTTGATAAAGATGTGTATAGTTTGTAGCTTTCTAATAGACCCCGAAGGCTAATCCTATTGTCTATTGTTAAGAAAAACCGCTCGTGCCACGTGCCACAACCACCTGCATAAAAAATCGGTACTTCGGTTACTGAGTGCCGGCGAGTCGAACGCTACAGAACCAGTCTAAAATGTGTCATCGAGATGCGTAACAAAGGCGCGTTATCGGAGAGCGCACCTACACTGGTTTTTTGAGCGTTGGACTAGCCCACGCTCAGGTGCCAAATAGAATAATTAGGACCCTTTTTTGCAGGTAAGTAGCACGTGCGGTTTTACTGAACAATAGACAATAGGATAAGCCTTCGGGCTCTACTAGAAAGCTACAAACTATAAATACCAAGATACCGTCACTCCGGGGTGAATAGGGACAAAACTAAAAATGTGATTTACTTCCTCCCTCCTTGCGTCGTATAGCTCAATATTGAGGGTCGTGACGTCCCTTGTCGGGTAAATCACATTTTAAGTTTTGTCCCTATCCACCCCAGTTGACGATGACGATACCGACTTATCGTTGAAAGACGCGGTGCATGTAGCGAACGCTACAGGTGATAAGGCGTGCGACGCTTATGTCTATCTATCGACGAATCATGACAGCCAAGCGAAAGATGAGTACCAAAACGTGAAAAGCTAAAGTTAATAAAAATGTGTATGTATATATACTGACTCGTGTCGGTTATTGTTGGGCGTAGCGTCGCCTCTCGCCGCACCGGTGCCTGCGCCGCGCGCGTAGCCCAGCGTCATGTCTGACAGCGATGGCAACGCTGTAATCAAAAGACACACTAAAACAGCTGAGCTAGAGCACTCGACAGTAAACCGCCTCCAATAATTTTAAGGTCAATTTATAAGGCACGTGTAATGGAGTATTTCTCATTGAGTTTACGAGGTGTGCTCTATTCGAGCGTTGTCAAATTAAAATTGAATTGAAGAAATCGTGCTACAAATTTATACAAGGATTTGAGAAGTTCCACGTAAGGTCAAAATTGGAAAATGTTAACAAACTTTTACATTTTTAGCCGAATTGTGTTGAAAATTATGATTCTACACGAAATCAAAAATGATAATGAATGTTCAGCTAGTAGATCTGGGCTTTTTCTAAAATAAATATCGAAAACCCGATTCTTTCGAATCTGGACGTTCTTGGGCTCATTCTACTCAGAATCGACAGCACTCTCCATCCTACCATTAAAAAAAGATGTCCCAAAATGTCCATTCCATTACGTCACGTTTTTAGTATGAGAAAAATTTTCACTTGTATGTACAATTTTCATACAAAATTTTGGGACATCTTTTTTTAATGGTAGGATGGAGAGTGCTGTCGATTCTGAGTAGAATGAGCCCAAGAACGTCCAGATTTGAAAGAATCGGGGTTTCGATATTTATTTTAGAAAAAGCCCAGATGTGTGTGAACCAGGGATGTTGCGAACATCCGCATCCGGATCCGCAACCGCGGAACTTTCGCATTATTTTCAACATCCGCATCTGCATCCGCATCCGCATAAAATCGATGCGGAGCTCATGCGGATGCGGATGTCGAACAAGTCGGTACAGGAACGTCTTAGCGGCGGCGTAGTGCTAGGCAATTTCGTCATTACCTATAACGAAATCGTCTAGATCCAGAAAAGTCGGCCAAGTTACTGTTTATTTAATATAACGCACCTATATTCTTGCTCAAATAATAAACGTTTCGTTTTTTTTAAATAAAAAAATACTAAATATGTAATATTTGACGTTTTCTAAGTACCTAATCTTGACATCCGCATCCGCGGATGTGAGCCTTTAAGTATCCGCATCCGCATCCGCGGATGTCAAAAAATCTGCATCCGCAACATCCCTGGTGTGAACGTACCCGCAGCCCTGGGGTCTAGCGACTTGATGACCTCCTTGGCCTTCTCGACGCACCGCTTGTACTTTTCCTCGGTGGCCACCAGCTCGGCGTCTCTCGCCGCGAGCGTCTCTTGTAGTTTCCCGGCGCGCCGTCGCTCCTCTGCTAGAGCGGCTTGCAACTCTTCCACTTGTAATGCTGAAACAGACACATACATTTACATTTAGCCATCGCCACAGAATAAATAATAATACTAGGTACATCGTACAGAAGATTCACTCTCTAACAAAACGCGTCTTTTATTACAAGCGCGAGAAGGCGTCCGTTCCGCAGCGGCGCGCGACAACTACTATGACTAGGCACCATAGTCTAAAACATGGTCTTCTCTTCCCAGAGTGACACAAGCCTACGTCACTATAACATTGCCACTTTATATAGCGCTATCGCATATTATCATATAGCGCTGTCACATGATGACGTAGGCTTGTGTCAGTCACGTGGTCAAGGTCAAGTCGGAAGAGAGTACCAGGCGGAGTATATTATTATACCATGCTAGGCACTAAAATGTGGGCCGCCTGTACTTGTATGTACTTGTAGCGACGCGACGAAATCACGGAGACTCGCCTGCCATCACATACGAAACTTGCCGGCAATGCTTTTGTTTTTTTAATATAGTAACGCGTTCCACGAACGCACTCTTCTTGTCCGTACGTTTGTTGTTTGATACCGTAGCTATACAACCTCATAGTATCGGTTGAGTAACGCTTGCTTATTTCTGTAAACATTATGTAAACCTGTGTTGTGTACAATAAAGTGATTACTACTACTACTACTACTACTGCTTGTGTGTGTTTGCGTTGTGTGTGCTTGTGTCGTTTGTGTGTTTGCGTTGAACCAACGCATGCGTTTGTGTGACTTATTCGGACGACAACGGATGTGTGTTTCGTAGTATCGATCCAAATCAGAAGACATAGTCCAATTTGTAATCTCAAAGTACAGTCCCAATCGGAAGGAAGCGTGAGACTTTTTCTTACTTACACAAGCTACCTGCATGCCCCAGTTTAATGATTTTTCCGGATCGGATTAATACTGTTGAATTTTCTTGGAGAAATGAGCCGGACTCACAAACAGATCTGTCGTCTGCAGACCTGAGCATCGACTAGTACGAAGCTTGCCTAAAAATTAATTAGCCAAAGCTTGCCAGTGTTATTTTCGGGGTTACTTGACGTGAAAAGCACTCAGCTTATGGCCGAAGGATTGTACACAAACTTGTGTCTACCTTACTACTAAATAAGCCTTACATTTCCGCTGACTATCCTCCATGGCGGTAGCGAGCCGCGGGTCCCTCGTCGGCGCGGCTTCTAACGCGGCCTCGAGCTGCATGATGCGTTGGTTCTGTTCTCTGTGTAGCGCGCGTTGTTTCTCTAACCGCGCTGCGTAGTCTTCTAGCAAAGCCTGGGGAAAATTACACCTTGTTAGAACGCAGTAAAGTTCAATTTATTATGATCCGGACCGTTGCAATGTGATTTTGCGAATATATATTGTAACCACGCGCGAATTGAACGCAATCGGACCAATAAAGTAAGAATTTTAAATTGGCAGCTACTTTTTTTACTGACCACAGTTTATAGGGTTCCGTACCCAAAGGGTAAAAACGGGACCCTATTACTAAGACTCCGCTGTTAGTCCGTCTGTCTGTCTGTCACCAGGCTGTATCTCATGAACCGTGATATCTAGACAGTTGAAATTTTCACAGATGATGTATTTATCTTGCCACTATAATAACAAATACTAAAAAGTACGGAACCCTGGGTGGGCGAGTCCGACTCGCACTTGTCCGGTTTTTGTTTTTTAATCACAGATATCGATAGAAACATTATAAACGCAGATTAAAATGTAACCTTACCTGCAGGGCCGGATCTAGGGTACAGCGAGTGGAGCGGCTGCTCTAGGCGCCGGATGGCAAGGGGGGCGCCAAAATGGCAAATGAGAAAAAAAGTTTTAAAAGACGAGTGTGACGACTGCTGTGTGTGGGAGGGGGGGGGGGGTGTAAATATGCTTGAAAACTTCAACGAAGGGCGCCAAAACCCGATTTCGCTCTACCCTGGTCAAGGGCTCGGGCCGGCACTGCTTACCTGTACAGAACCTTGGTCCGCGTGCGCACCCTGGTTCTGCCGTAACAGTTTGTTCTCGTGTTCGAGCCGAATAAGCTTATCCTTCATCTCTGTCGGGATCAGCTCCTGCGATACGTTGTCTTCGCTGGCCCCTGATAATTAAAAAAATAACTCGAATATTCATACTTTTTGCTAGTCGGCCAGTAAGGGCTCATTTAGACGGAGCGAGAACTCGCATGCGAGTTTGATTACATTGCGTCGTTTGTTTGGTCGGATGAATTGATGTAACATCAATGGTGCGCAATGTAACTAAAATCGTATACAAGTTCGCACGCCGTCTAAATGAGCCCGGACTGAATTTAGGTACCAGTAAGATATATAAGTGCCTGAAGTTGTAACTGGGAGAAAGTGAGAGTAAAATAAACGCACAGAGTGACGAGCGAATTTGCTTGTACGTTTTTTTGCTAAGAACTAATAGACTTCTCTGTTATTTTCTTGGACATTCCCTCACGATCTAGGCTGGGACTCTTAGGATACAGGAAGGCTTTTCGTTCTTATAAATTTAGATGAAATCCGTGAATTTATAAGGTCAATCTTCTTCCTCGCGTTGCCCCGGCATTTTGCCACGGCTCATGGGAGCCTGGGGTCCACTTATTGGCAACTAATCCCAAGAATTGACGTAGTTTTTACGAAAGCGACTGCCATCTGACCTTAAAACCCTTTCAATATTAGAAAAATAATCCTTTCATGCCTGCAAAAATAGGCTAGTGGTAGAGGTCCGTTCAGGTTCAATACTAATCTTCGTCGCTGCAGGCAAGCAGACTCTCACTTGACAGCTTTATTTTCTGTTTTGGAACCTTATCCGGAAGCGTATAAGGTCGATATTAGGACAATGAAAATTACATACCTGCAGTTATAGTATAGTGGGTGAGGTCCTCCACCGTTTCCTTCAGTGCGTCCCTGTCGCACACTAGTTTGTCTCGCTCGCGCTGCAGGAAATCTGCTCGGCTCGACAGTTTTTTGTTCTCTATCTCCAGTTTGTCCGCTTTCGTCATTTCAGCGTCTAGTTTCTCATTTAAATCTATAACCTGCAAAAATACACATTGTTATGTGGTTTAATAAAAGGATATATGATGTATGTATAATGTGACTAATCAAGCCACTTCCGTCAGTAGAAAGAAGCGGCATATTTTAAAAATGTCGTCGCGGCGGAATATCGTCCCATAGAAAATATGAATTTTGCGCCTTTTTCTACTGACAAAATTGTTTGACAGACTATATTTAAATTACAACGGAGGTATAACAGTTTCATGTATACAAGACGTATACATGTAGGCAGTGCAATACCTACACTACACCTATGTTGTAGGTCAGCCTGTGATCTACCAAATCAATAATATCTTAACACTTTACCGATGTCCATCACCCATTCTAAGCACTAACCTGTTTTTTATAAATGTCTAATTTGGCGCGTAACGCATTCGCTCGCGTGGCCGCCTGCTCGTGTTCTATCGCTCGCTGCACGTGCTCCGTGTTCGCTCGCTCGAGTAGTTTCACCTACAAAACAAACATCACAAACTTTATTAACTTCGCGCTCACAAATATCTGAACACGCCTCTATTGTCAGGGCGTTAGAGTGCGTGTTCAGATATTGTGAACACCTTGGTCGCTCCGATATATCTGATGGCGACTGTACAAAGAAGTTCAAAATATCTCAGAGAAGCCAGAAACAGTGATATAGTCTCAGCAAGGTAAGTTGCGAAGCGGGTAGTGTTCAAAATGAACTTAATGCAACTTTATTGTTAAGAGAATAAGAGTGTGTTTATTTTGAACACCTCGCCCGCTTAGCTACACCTTCTGCGCCCTGCGGGCCTTAACCATCTAATGCATTATTTATTAATAGGTAGTTCCGCTAGTTCCGCATTTAAAAAATCTACCATTTGTGCAGATGACTTAAATTATTTATAATTGCGAACCATCCGTTTTTATCTCGGATAGGTATTCGTTTAGGTTGAGGGCCTGTTAGATTTGTGTGTGCGTGCATATACAAAGTACAATACAAACAGCACTGCATTATTACATTTGTATCTGAAATTGATGCAACAATATGAAAATTATAACTAAAATCATAGCATTCCTTTTTGCTTTGTAGTATTCAAATAACAAGCTAACAAGTATTACCTGTCTTCTCAAATCAACATGTTCCTCCATCCTCTTTTTATATGAAGCCACAGTGGCTTCTAAAGTGGCCGCTTTCGCAGCCGTCTCCCTTAAAGCGTCTACCTCATCTTTCAGCGTTACGTTCTCTGACGCTGCTATCTGAAAATAAAACATTGAAAAATGATGACAAGGAAGTCCACTGTTTCCCTATTAACAAAAATTGAACGCAATGACATCACATTTAAATACCATTGGTATTTTTGGCAATGTTGGAACCACAAGTGCGCACAGTGAACCTTCGATAAAGTCGTAATAGGGATGATGACACATGTTGAATTTTATAACAAAATCTAGTAAAATAGATAGCAAATGAGCAATTTTTTTTACTTTCAAAAAAGAAATAAGTAAGGATACCATTCGATTCCTCACATTTTATCCAAAAAAAGATTGTATGGCAACTATATACATAAACGCAATATTTCACCGACAAAAATGCAATTTTCTTGTTTTGTTCATACTTCAAGATGCGATATCAGAGACCTTGACGTCACGTTCACATAGCGATTTGTTCGGGGCGTTTCGCGAGTGAAGTACGACTGTCGAACTTTGACTATAATTTCTGACTTTTGTATTGCTTTAATTCAATGGGTCCCATAATGACATTTGATCCTAAAATCAAACCTGATTGATTGATACCATAAATGAAAATTTGTCATCTAGCCTATTAAGAGCCAACAGGAGTGGTCATTTCTCCATACAAACGTACTCGACTGTTTCCTCCGTGGTTTTGAAGCTAGAGCAATGATTTTTTCAACACAGATTAATATTGTCAATATCTGTGTCGGAACGTTTTGCTTTTTTTGATATTTTTGTTTTTTAAGGCGCTAGAGCCCTTCAAAAATGGCCAAAATGGCCTAATTGACTTTGCCGCAATGAGAGGCGTGCTATTGAAAACTGACATCAATTAGTCAAAAAAGCAAAACGGTCCGACACAGATAATGTCATAATCATTTAGATTTCCAAATTTGGTTACGATTGGTTAAGTTTTGGAGGAGGAAACAGTCGAGTACGAAACCTCGATTTTTGATATTTTTACGCAGGATTTTTCGCCTTGTCCTTATCGCACTAGTTTTAGGAGCCGCTTCCGTTAGCGAGACGGGTATATTTACCTAAAATATTTAAATCTTAGCTCCTGTTGGCTCTTAAAAAAAAAAATAAAGAATAATCATGTAGGCATATATACTATATATAGTACCGAGCTATTGTTCGAGGAGAGTGCACATTAGGTCGCTGTAAAACCTTGATCTAGCAATCTAGCAGCAGACGTCTTTCAGCTGATATGGTAATATACATTATATGTAGTCACAGTTTGAAAAATCAGAATGCTTACTTGTAACTCTTCGTTTCTTAATTTCATGAGCGCCAACTCCCGTTCGAGCGCGTCGGCTCTCGCCCGCTGGTCATCTCTCTGTAGTTCCACTTTATCCAATTCGTCCTTCAACGCGTCTAACTGCGCCCGCATATTACTGTAATAAAGCACATTTTAATAAGACCCGTTTATATTGGTATGTATAGTTGATTATAAAAAAAAAATTGCGCTGTGGACAGAGCAAAGGTCAGCTCATGCGCGAGATTGCCCTCACGAGGTTTTCAAACTGCACTCAAACGTCCATCATAACTGTGAGCAGTAGATGAGGAGCCGAGGAATCAGTTACTGTTTTAGTACATTACTGCAGACGCCGGGAAAGAAGGGCTTGCCGGTTGAGTAGGTATAGCCGGCCGACCGTAGGGAGGCCGGATAGTGATACGAAGCCGGCAAGACCTTTTCACGGCTAGGCATGTATAGTGCTTTTCTCAAACATGCAATGAAATAAAAAAATACACCACTCAAAAAAAACTAATTTATAATCTTTATAATATAAAAATCCAACTTCACAACAAAAGATTTTTAATTTTCCTTCCAATCCCGCCATAATTGTTTTTTTTTTACGGAAGTCGTCCGTATTTCGCGTGTGTAGTGTTCGAATAGACCTTATTAGGGCCATTATACACAATCTGATAATAAGAATCTCAATTTCTATAAATAAAATAAAGCACAGGATTTTAAATATTGTCTATGGTCTCTGGTGACTTACGTATAGACAAAATTTTAAATTTATTAATCAACACATTGAATCATACAGATTCGTATCGTTAATATCAGTACGTTCGTGTATAACAGGCGTTAACACGGATATTTTGGTCCGATAACCATTCATTCACTAAAAATAAAAAATAAAATATAATTCGGCTGTTTAGCCTGTTCATGGGCACAGACCCCATGTTTACATTAGAATTTAAAAAAAAATTACTTCCCGGCCTAGGCCTTCAATTTTGTATGAAATTCCTTTACAGTACTCTGGAGTCGCTCCGCCCTAAACGTGATACTTCGAAGCCTGATATAACGCCCGGAGCGACGACATTTCATTGCGTGTTTGAGAAAACACTTTTCCCATCGCGGCATGTTCGTGCCCGGATCGTACTGCGGCAATATAGTGACAGCTTCCAAAGCAGTAGCTTGAGCAAGTTCTAGGTCCTGGGGATTTAAATTTGCCTTCTTAACTGACTAACTATGATGTTTTAACACATTCAGTGCCGAAAACCCGACTATCGGGTATTTTATGATTTTGTTCCCAGGCAGAACGACCCGATAGTCGGGATCGTGGTACTACACCTTTATATGAAGAAATTTTTGTGGCCTGGCGCGGATATCTTGTTTGGCTACGTGGCAATGTGTGAAACTGAGAATTGAATTTTGATTCTCTTTGCTGATCGATATGGGGTCGGTGGGAAGCGAGAGGTACACGCACCTGTATCGTAATGTTCCCGCGTGTGCAGGCCCGAGGGAAGCGCCTGCCTCGTCGAGTTCGGCGTCATCGTCGTCGGCCCTCTCGTCCGGCCTCGCCGCGGTCAGTCGCGCTACCTCGCTTAGCAGCGTCATCTTCTCTTCTTGGAGGACTTTTACCTGCCACCGAATAGAGTTAAAACTATAAGTGTAAGGCCTGAGTGGACGCTCGAAGCGGAGCGTTCGGCGGGGCGTGCAGCGTGGCGTCGGACTCACGCGTGATGTGAGCAGCGTGCACTAAGGCCGCTCCTATACGTTTGCATTTGTTTAACATGCACGCCGCACGCCCCGCCCCGCGGCACGCCCAACTCGAGCGTCCACTCAGGCCTTACACTAAGTGTCAACGTATGGACTATGGCCAAAATTCCTAATTTTCGGAAAACACTATGATTGACTCGATGTTTCGATGTAAATTTATTGATGAGGTTACTAAAATCATTCACAGTGCTACAGTAATTTCTGGACTCATTTTGTGTTATTATTATTACAAGGATTGCCCCGCCTCGCATAACAGCCGTAAGTTGTAAAATTATTACCAAATTATGAACCCTACTGTTAACTTTTACTGCACAATATTCTATGCTCACAACAAGACAACCAACATACAATCCACGCGGAGTTGCGGGCAACAGCTAGTAATTAAATATGCTTATTCGTAAACAACCTTATGTTGTTCGGAAAATTATAACCCAAAGTTCAGTAATTGCAATATTATTACAAGTTACATCGTCTGTACTCACGGGGCGTACAATATAATACATAAAGATACTATGGAACGTTTAACGACCGTACTATTATTTCATTTACGCACTAATAACACTCCCTGTATCAATTAAATAGCTTCACCATAATTAGAGTGCGCTCTGTACTGTACTGTATATACAAAAATTAATTTTGTATTAAGCAGAAACGTCTGCGAACGATGCTATTAAGCTTCGAAATAAATTAAAAGTGGAAAAAATTCACTGTCTTGGGTGGGACTTGAACCCACCCAAGTCCCATTCAAGTCCCACCCAAGACAGTGAATTTTTCCACTTTTAATGTATGTATATACAAAGTCAGTTCCGGAACCGGAAATTCCCGGGATCGCCGTACAATTCAGTCTCGGGACCATTCCCTAACCATAATACATACTTTGCTAGAAACTACAAATTGTATGACTAAAGATTGCATAATTTTTCGATCCACGTAAAATGCTAATTTTAAATTGTTTTCAAATTGAATACACATAGCATTAATGTAACAAATTAAGTGGATTTGGGCTAATGATATTCGTCGACACAATTAGTCTAAGTTTTAAAACTACAGTGTCTAAATTAATGCAATTTAATGTAGAAAGTCGCTAAATTACGATGGATATAGTAAGCAAGGAATTTAAATAACCACGCTCAATAGATAAAACTAATTAGAAACTACATGGTCAACAGATTGAGTAACGAAAGTTTAGAAAATATAATCTATTGCTCGACGACATACTGTCACGCGACTCATGGTTGTGTAGCTTGCAACAGCAGGCAGTAATGGTAATCACTATCGAGAACAAATGCATAAAACAATATTGCATTCATATTGCATTAGGAACAAATATCTGGGCGATCAAGCGTTGCTCAGACAGAGAAGACAAATTGTCGGAAAAATGGACGTACTAGACTTTGACCACGTGTAGTTTATTTGCAACGACTTGGCGCTCCTGACAGTGACAATGTATGGCCGCGGCATAATTCTCTTAAGAGTCACACGAACCTAACCCAAACGAACTACGTTCTTTTTAAAATAAAATCCTGAAATAACATGAAATTTTACATGAACATTCAAGTAACATATATTTAGGTCTGGTACTAGTTTTCGTTGCTATAAATTGTAATAGTTACATAGAAATTAGAGCTAGTAGAAGTTTTACATACAAAACATCTACTCGCTTTATTTTCTTTGTACGAGTATACTTAAAAAAAATAGCAACGAAAAGCACCAGACATACGTAAATGTGTATGCCAAGTTTCATGTAATTTAAGCATTCAGTTTGAAAATGAGAGCGAATAATAATTTGAGTTGCTTTCGAGAATCTTACTAATATTGTTGTAATATGTATTATGAGAATTATTCGTTTATATCGCAGTCTTCAATATTTTTATCAAGCATTAATATAAGGCAATTACGGCATGATAGCCACTTACGTAAACTGTAAGTAAACGCGAGCCATTTGATCCGGATTAACTATCGTACCTGACGCCGCACCTGAACTGTTCTTTATATACACGTAACTTCTAAAATGGAATACAAAGAATACCATTTACATTACCTACACAGATCAGACAACGTTATTTAAATATTCGAAATTTTGTAAATATTTACAATATGAGAAGGTATGGACTATAAATAAGCCAATAATAAAACGTCCTAAAAATTCCGACAAATTGAAATAGGTACAGTTACCTAATAGTTTTTATTGTTTGTATATTTAGATTTAATATTTTGACCATTAGTTACTTGTTATTTATAAAAGTAAAAACCATCCTTTTTCAACGACCTTAAATTGGATTAAGTACCTACATCGTTTCAATACAGACATTATAATCGTCCACCGTTTCTAGTATAAATAAGGTGCTCCTAGCACAAACACGACCTTATTCACAACAGGCATAAGGATGTCATTTTTAAAAACAAAAAGTAAACAAACAAACCTGCGTGTCAAGTTCATGGCACCGCTGGGCGAGCACCTCCCTCATGTCCGTGTCGGGCTCCGGCGCGTCCGCGTGCGGCGCCCCCCTGCCGCCCAGCGTCAACGTCTCCAATTCCTAAACACAAACACTTCACATCACTATCCATAAAGTTACACACACAAATATCTATACATCTCTGTCGCACTTATAAGAGAGACCATTCGACATAGCTTGATTTCACTGGCTTCACTATGAGCGCCCGAACTCACCTGCTAGGCTTAATCTACGACTACAACCACCATTGTAAAACACGCGACGCGCCCGCCACATTCAAACGCTCGCACTCAACTCATGATCCAAGGACATAAAATAAGCGTAACTAAAATATACAGTTTCTTAGCCGTATAAAAATGCAAGCGACGAAAGCGCGCTTGAGCAATATTATAACAACGCAACGGACATAATGTTGTAAAGTCGCGCCCGTATGTAATACGATTATGAGTATTATGACGCGTGAAGTGATCGAGTGCACTAAATTACAGTATTTAACTATTGTTACTGCTTAGCGAGCGCAGGCGAATCGAACGTTCAAGTCAAAGTCAAAATATACTTTTACAGTACATATGGGGCTACTTTTCCGCACTAGTGCGTAAAATAGCACTTTTCGTGCGATGTCGAAACTTTAAAGTGCCATATGTACTGTAAAACGTTGTTCGATACACGTGCGAATAGGTAATTCGCAACTCGTGTCGATTTAAAACACTCCCTTCGGTCGTGTTTTAATTTATCGCCACTCGTTTCTAATTTCCTCTTTTTCGCACTTGTATCGAAAATAGCTATATTCATGTACTTAGCCCTAGCAACAAGCACTTTATTAAATTTTTACCCTGAGATAAACAGAGCATGTTTACGCATTATTTGTAAGTACATATGTACGTGCAATGTAGTGGGAGGAATTAAAATTGACATCCAAAGATCTACATTTTTTAAATATTGCTATCTATTCTGATAAAACGGAACTAACAAAGTTCCAACTGAAAGGTTCATTTCCAAACAACTATACGTAATAATCGGAGACCAAAATTATACTGGTGCATCAAATAGTTCAATCGCCTAACGATCGGAACGACAACACAGGTTGCATAAACGATTCACGGGACGTGACGCGATATAAGAACTATATTAAGTATATGGACTGAAGCGGGGTCGTGTGAACGTCGCTGTTGGACAAACGTGAATGAACAACAATGCCATCACATCCTGAAAACGACTGCTACTTGCTTCACAACTGAGTAAATATTTAAATGTCTGTGTGAAACAAAATGCCATTTCTAGGCCCCTTCATACACTCAAGGCGTAATGTCGAACGTTGTACAAAACCAGTATTTATAAATAAATATGTCTAATTCATCAAGGCGTCGCCGTATCTCTTTTGTCTAATTTTAAACGATAAGTTTATTTTGAACCACTTTTTAATTACACCCTGTACTATAGTTCGTTTTTTTAGCATTCGAAAGAAGGTAAGCGATCTTGACAAGTCTTTTAAAAATATAACGCTTTTTAAAAATCAGTAACTATTACTTATGAAAGCAGAAGAATATAAATGATCGTATTAGATTCATAATTGTTACATATTTGCCTTTATTTATTTTAAAAACGTGTTTTTCAATAAAAAGACACGTCAAGATTGTTTACCTTATTTCTAATGCTAAAAAAAACGAACTATAGCCGATGTCGACAGTGAATGAATTTGATACATTATCATTTTATCACTGGTAATAAGTAAAAACCTAATGTTAGAATAGTAAAACTCACGCGAATGTTAGGATAGCGTCGCCGCACAGAATCATCATTGTGTTCAGACCGTTCAGACCAAGTAAGAATGAATTAGTATAATTACTTGAAGTAAACCGTATTACAGTTATATCACATGCTCAACTGCATATCGGGTGCATACAGCTAATTGCTGATTAAATTTACCTACAATTATTGTGAAAATGGTTACACAACTTGAGTGTTTCTTAAATTATAATTGAGGAAACACTTCATAATTCAAAAAAGCCATACGGCTGAAAGTATTGTTATTCCGGCTTTTCTCTAATTGCCCAACTTATTGTTAGTTCCATAAAATGGTTCGATATAATGGTTTTGATAAGAGGTTAATTTAACGTTGGAATGGATTAGATAGTGATATTTGTGGAACCTTACAATAAAAATCCAACTTAGTGAACAATGGAACTGACAATATAGGTGTGAGTAGATATGCCGTATATATCGCCACCTATTTTATGCATACTTGTAGTTCTTAGTTATTATTTTGTATGTAATTTTAGTTTTAAGTTTACTACGAATAAAATACTTGATATATAAATACATAGGTACAAATCCGCTGCAACTGCGGAATGAACTGTCGCCCGCTGTATTTCCGGACAGATAAGACCTTCAAAGCTTCAAGAAAAGAGCGTACTCCCATCTTCAAGGCGGGCAACGCAGTTGCATCCCCTCTGCTGTTGCCGGTGTCCATGGGAAACGGTAATTGTTTACCATGAGTCGTCGATTCGTCTGCTTGTTTGTCTCCTATATCATAAAAAAATTGACCCCCGACTCTCATACATAGAAGTTTGTTTGCGGGAAGATCAACTATATCTGCAGCTGACTGTACAATTACGAGTATCTCTGGAAATATATTTCTTGTTATATACACAGAAAATGGTTGTTTGCTGTTACACTAATTAACCCAGTTTATTTACAATGAGCGGTTTACACTTTCACGATCAAAGTCTAGATTAACCGTAGGTAAGCTGATTGCTATTTGTGAAGCAACCGCAATGAGTTGGTACGTTTTATGTGGGGGCTTCCCCTAGTCTAGTTTCTTTTACTTTGGCCACAGACTTATCTATAAAACACGCAGATATGACACTCTTGAGTAGGTACCTACGCGTTACTGAGTGTCGTTGTTGTCGTGTATGTTTCACAGAAATAAGAATCGTAATTTATGATCTCAACATCTGTGATGTTTTTAACAAACTTATAGAATAAGATAATCAGCGATGTCAATGAAGATAAACGCGCAAAGCTTAACGCTGGCGCTTAATGGCGCTGCAATCATTTAAAAACAAAGCATGTAATTAGATTATGAAAAATCAAAAGAAACAAACCATAGACTACACAGACTTCTGTCACTTTTGGTTCCAGTTTGGAACCAGTATATTCTGTTATTTTTGAAACGCATTCAGTTGAGAGCGGCAAATCGGTTCTTGTATAATTTAATCTGAGCTTTGTGCCCACTCAGTCGTATGATTCATATCTTTATCGTAAACCACATTTATGTAATGGCCGACCAACTAATTATATTTCGGGATTCATTTTTAGCGCTTTCCGTTACGTGACTCGAAAAGAAAATATGTACTTATCGTGATAATTATTTAACTTTCTATAGGTTTCATATCAACGATTGTCATCTGAGCTAGGTCGCAATAGTCGCAATACCTATGCGTCAGGGGGGTCATGCTATTTTAACCTCGTGGCGCCCAATGTACCTACACTCAGTTTCGATTGATTGTGAACCTTAATTAAAAACAAAGTTTCGTTTGTCTCGTACAATTTTCGAACAAATGAAATTCAACCCAATTTAAAATACAACAAGATTCAAACTTCCTTGGCTATAATTTTGTATGGTGGGCAGCACGAGGTTAAAACAGAATGGACCCATGGGAGCAACGGCAGCAGTTTCCACTTTCACCAGCTCCGTTGGGATGTGGAAGGAAATGAATAAGTACCTGTATAGCTTGCATGATCGACCGCTGACAAGAGAGTTCCAGCTCCATTATCCTGGTGATGTATTCTTCTTTTTTATCGCAGTTCACGGCACAACCTGTTAAAATGAGATAGAAACATATAGTCTGTCAAGCCGGATATGTAGTAGCAATGTAAAGCAAACTAAAGTATGGTATCCCTAGGAAACGAACCAAAAGCAGCAATGTACATCGAACAAACGATGAAATGTAAACAAAACAGTTCCACAGCTAAGATATGACACGCGATTTTCGAACAATTCAAATGTACTCGTAGTGTTGCTCACTCGCGATTTTTCAAATTTGCTGCCTTTTTCTACTGACAAGATTTGCTTGACCGAGTATAGTAACAGGGGGTGTGTAGCCAGATGATAGGACATGCAAAAACTTTAAATTTTAGCCTTTAAATTAATTGACCAACGAAATAAAGTCTATCAATTGTTGTTATTAAAAACCTAGGTTTACCAATCTTCCTTGATGTATAGGATGAATCTACTCTACCTACCTATAGCAACAAGTATATCACTACTTCCCGCTGTCTATCTGTCTGTCTGTATGTATGCTTAGATCTTTAAAACTACGCAACTGATTTTGATGCGGTTTTTTTTAATAGACAGCGTGATTCAAGAGGAAGGTTTATGGATAATTTCATAATTTGTTAACCCGTGCGAAGCCAGGGCGGGTCGCTAGTTGCTTTAAATACATTATGGTACTGACATTGACCGTATATTCTTGTCAATAGAGCAACAGATTGTCCCTTATTGGTATGTCCGACGACTTGGAGGATATAATCAAACGGAGACGCCATGTCTGTAATTTTCTGTACAAAACAGTCTGCCGATTTTTGCGGGGGAGGGGAACGTCAAATGTATGCGTAACGTAAAAATAGCCATGTCAGATAAACGTCAGTCCATACATTGTGTATGACCGTTGGCCGCCTATTTTCGACAGAGGGGAAAGCCTGTTAATGGCTACTCCGTTTAGTTGTATCCTCCAAGTCCGACGACAATCACATTCAAGGGGCGATGTAAGGGCCAAATATATTATTGAAATGACAGGACAGATTTAAAAAAAAACCGGCCAAGTGCGAGTCGGACTCGCGCACGGAGGGTTCCGCACCATCAACAAAAAATAGAGCAAAACAAGCAAAAAAACGGTCACCCATCCAAGTACTGACCCCGCCCGACGTTGCTTAACTTTGGTCAAAAATCACGTTTGTTGTATGGAAGCCCCACTTAAATCTTTATTTTATTCTGTTTTTAGTATTTGTTGTTATAGCGGCAACAGAAATACATCATCTGTGAAAATTTCAACTGTCTAGCTATCACGGTTCGTGAGATACAGCCTGGTGACAGACGGACGGACGGACGGACGGACGGACAGCGGAGTCTTAGTAATAGGGTCCCGTTTTTACCCTTTGGGTACGGAACCCTAAAAAGAAGCCAATACCACGGATAACTTAGAGGCTAAGTCTGGGTTGTGTCATACAGATTAGGCATTCAAAACTCAAGGTGAGACATCACGAAAGTAAAGGATATCCCTTATTGGTATGTCCGACGACAATCACATTCACGTTTAAGTAACTTGTTGTATGAGGGGCGATGTGAAGGCCACATACATTTAAATTACAGGACAGATAGAGAAGAGTACAATACCACGAATAACTTGAAGTTTTTGAGTTTATCGCGATACATACAAACAGACAGACGCGGCGGGGAACTTTGTTTTATAAGGTGTAGTGATTAGAGATATATCTATCATTACGTGACTAATGTAGTGTAGTGGTTATCAGTCATCATCAAACATTGACTGATAAAGCAAGTTCTTACATATAAATAATTATTTCACTGCTAAGCTATGCTCATAGCTAGTCATAGCTAGTCGCATTAGTAGTACATCGGGAAAATATTTTACAGAGGTGCAAAGACAATGTGTAGTGAGCAGCATTAAATAGGTCTTTGACTAGCATATTTATCCTCATAGGCCCAATATACATTACAATATACACTCCATTTCAATCTAATTAAAGCCTTTCATAAACCAAATAAAGTAGCATTTCTTTTGTTTCATTGCTTTCCCAAACATGTCACATTACTATACAACAAGGTGCAAATAAAAAATAGGAAAACTTTGTATAGGCCTTACAATGTTAATACATAATATGGGTACTGGGTAGGTACCCTACTACAATTAATTAAACTTCAGCTTTAGAAATTAGATTAAAGTACTTACTAAGAACAAGTTGTAAAAGTCTCCCCAAGTCTGAAGGGTCTGCATGCTCAGCAATATTAACTACATCAGGCCGTGAAAAGTCTTGCAGGCTCAAATTTAATATATCTTGATGATAATCTGTAACAAAATAAATTCCGTAAAACATGTTCCACATTCTCTTAATGCTATAAATAATGGATTCTGTATTGGACGCAAACCAGTATAAAATCCATTATAGAAAACAAAAAAACAATTTGAAACCAAACTTATCAACCACCTGCTGTGGCACCTTTTATGTATTCATATTTCATTAATTGCATGCAAAATTACATAAGTACAACGGGCTATTATTATTATTATTGGGGTGGTACTGGGCCTTTGAGTGTCACGTCGACCAGGTATTGATCTATTGTGATGGCCCTTTAAAGTTCATTACTAATGCCCGTTGCATCCAGAAAATTGCAGATGCTTTGGGCCGTAACGTTCTGTACCTCATAGGGTTGCAATACATGCCGCCCTAAGTAGGTATTTCTTTTTGACATTAATGGTCCACAGGAACAGAGAATGTGCATTGCAGTCTCCTCTGACTCCTGCCAGAACCTGCATGTCGCATCTTGTTTCTTGCCAATTTGAAACATGTGCTTGTTCAACTTACAGTGTACAACGGGCTAGCACTGACTGACTAGCACATTATTATTCTGCAGTTTAGCAAATCAATATTTTTGCTTTAAATTAATAAAACAAACTATACAGAAACATATTGATTAATTTTCACCAACTTACCAAATACACCTTCTAATATTTTTTTCATATTGCTGACTTTTAGCCTCCAGTTGTGACCCACATCTGTTTTGATTTTGGAATTCCATGACGGGGAGAAATATTCTGGGGCGACTTGTGTAAGAGCCTCCGCAATGGCCACGCCATCTGAGAGTTCTATGGGAGAAAAAACATTATTGTTCTTTAAGAATTTTGCTGATCAAAACATTCAAAACAAAGCAATACAATACAATACAAATCCTCTTTATTGCACAACCTCAATAAAACATTTACAGATACACACATAATACATGAAGACAGAGGTAACAACAGGCAGTCTTAAGATAGCTTCTACTAGACAAGAAAATCACCGAGCAACTTCTATACTAACCGCCTGAGATAAGTGGTACAAAAATTTATAGCGCATGAAATTTGTTACAAAAAAGTGCAGCGGTTGGACTGCTTTTCAACCCAACTCACAAAACAGAACAATGGTTGTTTATTTCATTTTCTATTCAGGGTGACATCAGATTCCAATAAGATCATGCACATTATATTTGTATTACAATTGCAGTGAATAAGATGCCATTCCAAATGAAATTATCAAATAGCTATTCAACTGTCAAAATATACTTTGATGACTAACTAAGCCGTGGGTGGTTAAGTACTATTGTTTTAAACCAACTATTTGTAAGATAAGTCATAGAGAAGTAGTAGGTATTTACTAATGTTCCGGACTCTGAATTTACCAGATTAATTTTATTACTACTCCACACTTACGACAAAAAGAGTATTAAATACATAACTTTGTCTTTTGGTCTTAATCTATGTTGCTAAAGATGATTAGGCCTTACTTAGGCCTAAGACTAAATGGTTATTGGACTGAAGGTGTTCTCTAAGAATTAAAGGCAAGCTTAAATGTAAGTGTTGATACATCCCTACACTTGTTTGTGGATCAAGCAATCAAGAGACAATCACTTTCATTATCCCATTTTATTCATTCGTGTTACCCTATCAAAGTAGGCAGTGTCACTGATAACAACAGTGTATATAGCGATACCCTAACAATCCTATCTAACATAGTTATATTAATACCATATTTATGCTATTTTACCTGATGGATTTCCATGTTTAGCCTTAAGATTTAAGGTCTGCAACCATTTAATGAGATTGTCACACAAAACTATGCTATTTGGTTGCTCCATTCTGGCATGAATGGAGCGTATTGCACTGTGAAGTCAATTAAAATAACAGTAGACTCGTGCTTAATTAAATATCACATTTGGTCGGATAATAAGAATAAGGAATTTTAGATATAAATAGAAAAATAAGAAATGTTTCCCGTCGACAGTAGTGAACCGTAGCGTGACGTTTGCTGGTGAGTTTACAAAGATAGGTGTTGATAAGTTGAGTTGATTGCGTTTACAAAGATAATTATAGATGGTCAATAATTAAAACAGTAGAAAAAGGCGGCAAATTTGAAAAATGTAGGCGCGAAGAGATTACGTCCCATAGAAAATTTGAATTTCGCACCTTTTTCTACTGACAAGATTTGCTTGACCATCTATAATATTAATAATAGAGAATATTATGTTTAAAACACTTGACACGGCACATAACATAAATTTTGCAACATAAAACGCATTTATGCGTTAGAGGGAGCAAGTGATATTGCTATCTCATTCTACCGCATGGCTGCGTCCCTTGGAGTGGCCGGCGATGGCCCATTGTATACTGGGGCCTTAACATAGTTGGTCATTCTCTGAGAATGTCTGCGGTTGCGTCTAATTGCCACGGCTCTCTTTTTATAGGTACATAATATTGTATTGGTCGCGGCAATTAGACCGCAAATATATTTTTTGAGAATGGTTATTTACAAAATTAAACTACAATTATGTGCTTGATTAAATCCCTCATTTATTTTAGTTTCAAAACATATGCACGACAGGGAGGTGCAAAAGTGCCTGGGCACAAAATCAATTCATTGAGTGGCCATGTATTTTTGGATCTTAGTGTACACCTACGCAGATCACAATAGGTATCTTATCCTTATTAGCATACTATGTTAGACGGTAGTATCTGTATTAACAGTCTCAATGTCGTAAGGTAAATCACATCCCTTATATTTGTCTTCTTTTACTGCTTGTCTGACAACTTTGCCCCATAGTGGATCTGTACATAACAGATGAGGATTGCAAAAAAGAATGACGGCAATTTGGGCTCTGGTCAAAGCCACGTTCAGGCGTTTAGGATTTTGGACAAATCCAAGCGCATGTTTTTTGTCTTCTACTAAAAAAGCCTCGGTCGACCTTACTGTTGATATAAGTATGATTTTCCTCTCTTGTCCCTGAAATTCTTCAACAGTTCCAATTTTTGGTTGTGGTAATCCCATAGACTCGAACAGGACTCGGAAGTATTTTGTCTGAAAGAAAGAATAAGGTTTAGCCATTGCAAAAGTTAAGTACCTACTTATGAAACTTAGGCACATATTTTCCTTAGCGCATTTTTTGTTACATTACATAAGTACCTGGGCTATATAAGGTGTGATAATTCCAATATCATCTGGTGTGATACTCCTCTTGTAAAGTTTGCATGTCATCAGAGCCACCATGGCGGCCTCTTCCCGATTGAACCACGAAGGGCTATCTTCTGCCCTAGCGTTCACTCCTTTAATGCCGTATACGAACACGCCCCCTTCGGTTCTCTCTGATGAGTCGAAGACTTCCGAAACAGTGTTTATGGTAGCGGAGATCCATGCTTCGTCTCTGCCCATCTTAGGCACGAGAGAGGCGTCATAAAACATCTCACTCGGCAGTTTTAAGACTTCTTCTAAAGATCTATAGTTGTAGTTCAATTTGGTAACCAGCTTCTTATTAAATCCATCCTCATAGGCTTCGAAATCTCTTTGGTATGGGAAAGTCTCCAAAATCCGAGACAAATATGACTCATTCATGTTAAATTCCGTGCAGTATTTGGATAATATCACAGGCCCTAGCTGCTGTGGGTCTCCAGCAAGAATGATTTGGCCGTGTTCTTTGTCTGTAAAAGTAAGGGGTATCATAATTTCTGGCTCAGTTGCTTGACCAGCTTCGTCAACGATGACATGTGTGAAATGCCCGCGCGGCAACCCCATCTGTGCCAGCGACCCAATGCAGAAACAAGTGCCGATAGTTACACGATGTCTTCCAATGAAAGATGTCTGACAATTCAGGTTCACTCCATCTTTCCTGACTTGATAGTTGGGCTTAGAGGTTTCTTCTCTTGCTATGTCCAACGTAGCGCAAAAGGGCTTTATAACATCAGGTAAGTTTTCAGAATCAAGTAGATAATTGGCTATGAGTCGAATCATGGAGCCAGAGAAACGATCTCTGTATTCAATCAGCCTTTCAGTGATCAGATTAGCTGCACTATTTGACGGCGTCGCAACTAGAATTCTGCTATCCGGTATTACGGATATTATTTGTAGAATCGTTTCAATCACAGTGATCGTTTTACCTGTTCCAGGAGGTCCATAAATACAGTATGGCATGGGACGACATTCTCCTAAAATAATATTTGTGACTGCAGCTTTTTGACCGGGATTAAGGAGTCTGTTAAACCATTTAATGTTGCCTATGTCATGAGGTGACACCAGCTGCGGGCGAGTCGCAAGACGCGATGGAAATAGTATGTCAGGGCCGAGATTTGAAATAGCTAAATTGAGAGCTTGATGAGCTCTTCTGTAAGTAGATCTACTGAAGTGGAATTCTACAGCAACGTCACTCCCCGAATAAGTCTCATGAAACTGAGGATTGAACTTGATCAAGACCAAATCCCCTCTTACTACGTGAATGTAACCTTCAAACTGTGAGGACCTCCAAGTATCTTTAACAATCACTCTATCGCCTTTTATCAAGCTGGGTCTTCTTTCGCATAACCCCTTTATTTCAATCCCTAAATACTCCTGACAGTGGATCAAGTACACTATAGGCATATCATACGCTCTCATACAAACATTCGCTTGTATTTCCTCCATGTATAGCAACGTATGCCATCTGTCGAGATAGTTAGTAATGTTCAATTCTTGGCATAAACAGGGCAAGGCCATTTCTATCCTGTCCAATATCTTGTCATAATCATTACCATACACTGTTTGCTCCGAGTTTCCTAAAACAGCAGCCCACACTTTGTCAGGTATTGGGAAAGATCCCAGTTTAACTGGCACGAAATTTGACGCTCTGACTGGCTTCACACCGGGGATAAAACCCCTATCCCTATTTCTCCTCACATCCTGCATTCCAGCAATCTTTTCTTGTTCGGACTTAAATCCAGAGTCATTTACATATGCATTGTTATTAATCTGTTTCATATTGTTGTCAACAACATTGATGTTGATAAATCTCTTTACTTGAAACCCGTTGAACATAAATATCAAGCATTCTTTGCTACTTCCCAGTAACTTTGGGTAGCATGTGATGGTAAATGAAACTGTGCGTCCGGGATATATTTTCATTGGGCGAGTGAGAAAGGGTTTGACTTCAATCTGTGAATCCCTCCTCTTGCTAAGCATGATCCACTTATTTAGAAAATAGCTTTGATCACTGTTGTTTGTGATCACTAAATTCATATTTTCACTTTGGTGAAAATCAACATTTTCAAATACAAGAGGATATGTTACTGAGATTCTCTTTTCCTTTTCCAGTTCAAGTGTTATGTTTTCCTCGGGACTCTTGTTGTTGTTGTTTTGATGGACAGGGCTACTTTCTATAATCATCATTTTTGTTACCCTCCATATGCAAGCTCCTTGATTGCTTTCTATTGCTTCCACCATGACCTGGAGAACAGTAAAATATTAAATCAAAATTGCCAACAAAAATCGTAATATAGGCCCTGAATACTACTTTAATATGGAGGTGCGATTACCATTAAACATTTAAATAAACTCTAGAAGAACACATCTCAGCTTCACCCAACTAGGGTGGCTCAAAGGATTGAATATTAGAAGTTTATAACCCCAAAGCTACTTTAACACAAGGAACACTTTTCTTACTTACCTTGGCTCCTACTTGCGGCATGCTCCCATTTTGCACAGACTGCCTGTTGAAGAAGAACTGTCTGTCACAAGTCCCAGAGTCCCCGTCCCAGCTGGTGACTACTGTGCTCTTCACTTTACTTCGTAGTGGCTTGAATGAAAGCACCTTCAGTACCTGAAATAAGATGCATGTTGCACAAAGTTCCGTGTTTGGACATATTTAAGTACCTAGTTGTTAAAAAACCTCAGTGTGCCTTGACATGTAAATAAAATATATAAGGTGTATTCAGGTTATTCGGAAAAAGGACTCTATGATTGAATTATGGGGTACTTTCGAAATTACAATACTAATAATTATAAGACAAGAATTATAATTACCTGAGCAGCGGAAATATCAGCAGGCTTATCATCCTGGTACTGCACAGAACAACTAAGCTCCAGCCAGTCCCCCTTCATTGGTATAAAAGTCGCCTCCACCTCGTCAAGACTAAACTTCAGATCATTATCCTTCAGATACACCAGCCTCTCCTCTCTGTATCCAACTTCCCCGATTATCACATGTTCTATTACTTTGAACTTATCCTCTTCCATGTCCATAGAATCACCCCAGAATGGTCCATTGTTCTCCAGGATTCTCACCACTTTGATAGACTCATTGTCATCTTCGTAACCAAGGTATAGGACCTTGTCGTTAACACTGAATGTTAAGGGTGAATTTGTTATGTCGAAATAGAGGCTCCCGTCTATGAGCACATAGTTGTTGTCACCTGTGTATGTTATTAACCCTGAAAAATACAAATTGTAGTTCAAACTAGAGAATGAGTATAAGAAAAAGGTTGGTATCTAATGGTGATTATTTTTAAAAGCATTCCATAGAATTATCCACCATGTGTCTTTACGAGGGGTGTTCAAAATATTCTCGGTATGAGAATGAAAACAAACAAGTACGAAAAGTTTGATATTTTTATTTTTCAATATACTCCCCCCCTATGTTCATACACTTAAAAGATCGATCAATTATTTTTTTTAGTCCCTCGTAAAAATATTTTTTATCTTTCGTGTAAAAATGCTCCTCCACTGCCGCCTTCAATGCTTCATCGTCAGAAAATTTATTTCCACGCAGATCCTTTTTAAGATTGGGGAGCAAAAAGAAGTCGCTGGGGGCTAAGTCCGGACTATACGGTGGGTGAGTAACAGTTTTAAACCCACATTCAACAATAGCTGCCTTGGCAATATGAGCAGTATGGACGGGGGCGTTGTCATGCAGAAGCAGAATACCTTTGGTTAACTTTCCTCGCCTCTTTTCTTTAATTACATCCTTTAATTGACGTAGAATGTTAGCGTAGTACTGTCCTGTGATATTTACACCTTTTTCTTTATAATCGATTAGTAATACTCCTTCACAATCCCAAAATATCGTGGCCATGACCTTGCCAGCTGAAGGGATGACCTTGAACTTCTTGGGATAAGCTGAACCCTTAATGTGCCACTGCATGGACTCTTGTTTACTCTCTGGGTCATAATGATGAACCCAGGTTTCATCTCCAGTAACTATTCTTTGCAGCACCTCATCAGGATTTTCACAGCACAGGTCAATAAAATCGGAACAACAAGCTACACGCATGTCTTTTTGAAGCCGAGTCAGCATTCGCGGAACCCATCTTGCACTTACTTTTGACATATTAAGATGGTCATGTATAATATCATGTACGGTACCAATAGAGAGATTGGTTACTTGTGCTATAGATTTTACCTTCACTCGACCATCTTCCAATATAAGTTTTTCCACTTTATCAATATTTTCTTGTGAAGTAGCTACTACAGGCCGGCCAGGTCTAGGGTCATCTTCAATACTCTCCCTTCCGCGTTTAAACTCGCTTGACCACTTTTGAATGGTAGATAAAGAAGGAGCAGACTCACGGTAAACACAATCCATTTCCTCTTTTATGGTTTTTTGATTTTTACCCTGTTTTGTCAAGAATTTTATCACGCATCGATGTTCTAATTTAGTTAACATTGTCAATTCGCACATGATGTTCATGTTTGTTCAGCAATTGCAGAAAAACAAAAGACTATCTCGGTTCGAATTATACTTTTTTTTAATGTCAATGAATAAACCTTAGCGGCCAGTAACGAAAGAAATTTTAGAAGAAGAGGTCGTAAGATATCAATACCGAGAATATTTTGAACGCCCCTCGTATAAACACTCTGTCAATAGTATAGGAGTTCCTTATATTGTGACAAAGGGACCAAAAAAAAAAATTTTTATCCTCTATTGGTGGCAAACAAGAATACAACCTGACAATGATACAAACTCTTTAGTACCTTTGCTGCAGCAATAAGTGTTACTTGAAATTAATCATACTTTACATGGGGTATTTCAACCCCATCCCTCATCCTCAACATACCAAATTTTAGGTAATTTAGATTGTAATCTTGCAAGAAAACCTTGGTGAAGATGTTTTTATTTTACTTGAATAGGTGTAAAACATACTTAACCTCTCCGATCCCACAACCTCTCGACGCCTTATAATTATGACCAGAGATCGGACAATTTGCGTCATTGCTCGCAAGAATGTGGACGTGACTCCAAAATTGATTAAATAATTAATCATTTAATTAATTTCTTACCTGAGGTTTAATTTTGATTCCTAATCAATAAATAACACAAAGATATCTTATTATAATGTAAATTTATTAAAAAAATAATCAGTATGTTTTCCAAATTTTCTGAAGGTACTCATTTTTTATATCAAAAATATATTAAAGTGCTATTTATTGACTAGGGAACAAAATTAAATTTCAGGTAAAAAATTAATTAAAAAAAATGTGATTAATTATTTAATCAAATTTGGAGTCATGTCCACATTATTGCGAGCAATGACGCCAATCTGTCCGATCTCTGATTATGACCCATATTTGAGCCATTGGGATAGGACAGATTAATATTTGTATGGTGAAGACTGCAAACATATAAATGTAAATCTTCTGACTGAAAATAAAATGTTATTATATACCTGTTCTCTGGAAACAAGCCACATTCCTTGGAATTTCTTGACTTTCTGGTTCAATGTCATCTTTTAATTCTTCTTTCAAGGTCTCTATATCTAATAGTTGATCGGCTAAAAAACTCTCTTTTGAATAATCATCTTCTTCAGGTTCTTTAGAAAACAAGTTATTAAAGAAAGACAACACATAGGACAACATGTTCACGTTTGGCTGTAAGTCAATTATTGAATGAAACCTTTATCGTAATCAAAGGCCCACTCAGTCACCTTTATGTATTCAAGTTCCTTTCTTAGGGCTTGAATCCGTTTTTGGTGCATTTCTTTTTCTTTCACTGACGTCTCTGAGCAGTTGCTGTTACTAACATCCACATTGTTAAGAGATTGGTCCAGTGCTTGGATACGACTCTTTGCTGTGCCCTGCAAAATATTCAAATAGAGAAAACAATTTGCGTAGTTTAACAGTGGATCTGTACATATAAAAATACACTTACTTGTAGAGTTTCGGGTTCCGACGGAGAATATGCAGACTGGGAGTTGTTACTCGATGTAGACATTACTTCCGATCGATTAGATTAACTATTTCTTACTTTGTCTTGAATTCTTGAATATATTTCTGCTGGAAACAAAAACACAAACTCAGCAATAGGGCCAATAGGCAATAAATAGGTTAGGTGTATACGTTCGGATACAATCTTACCACCTTACAGACTCAGATTTACGCATACGCACGCTCGGTTCCCATCCATAAACTGCTAAGAATATACTCCAAAATAAATCCCAATAGTTAGCGTAGCACTAAATTCCTTTTAATAATCAATCGTAGATATATAACATTAACTGATTGCATTTCCAGTAGCAAATTTATAAAAATTATTATGGTACTATTTACAAAAACAAAATACGATTATTAGTATCCGAACGCACACACATTGCTGTCAATGTCAAAAAATTAAAAACAACAATGCCGGATAGACAGGCAGCAGGCAGGAGGCAGGGTATATGTTTACTTTAAATAATAATTACTTTGTTGCATTCGTTTAGGTTAAAATTTAAATCGGTGAGGAGACTTATGAGTAAACAGTTTAGGACAATAAAATAAATATTAACGGTAATGGGTTCTGAGAAAAGAAGTGTAATTTACACCGCAACTATTGAGAATCAAACAGAAGATGACGATTTGTTACCAAAATGCTTTGAAATCAGATCTGATGTGGAAGTGAAAGAAATACCAAACACTGGTGAAGAATATCTTCTTAAAGTTGTGAAAGAACGTGCCAATATTGCTGCAGTAACTGTGTACGATCACGACATAACAAAGTTTACCAAAAATCAATCACGTTTTTACAAAGAGGTAAGTTTTTTCTCTTAATATCCTTATTAGGGTAAAAGCAAAGTCACATGCAGGTTAAAATCAGAATGTTTAACGGCATCGTTGAGAGAGTTGAGTTGAATCAAGTAATAATTGAGGTATTTATCACCTATTAGATTCAAAGTTCATTTACATAGTAGTCGTAGTCGTAGTGATCTTATTTTTTAAATTTATCTACTTAGCTTGTATGTATTTTTTGCAGCCTCCAAGGACGAAAGCAGCACCAGATAAACTTAAGCCTACAATAGAATGGCAAAAAATTCAAATTAAGGATTTCACAGATGTTCGCACATACATGAGTAACATAATTGCTAACCTTACCAAAAAAAATTTGTGGAGTGGTAAAGTGAAAAAAATAGTCATTCCTGATCAATCACTTGTGGGATGGAAAGTGTTTTTTGAAGACCATGATTCCACTGTGACAAATATGCTTGGGTTTAGTCCGGAACTGCTTGATATAGGGTTAGAAATGCTTACAGATATTATAAGAGAAGTTCCACCGGGTCACACTATAGAGCACAAAACAGGTAAAATCATCAGCAGCATGATTTAACTATCATACTAACATATTATAGTTTAGTAGTCTACTAAATAACACCTCTCATGTGTATACAATATAGGGTGACTGCTTTAGTTATTGGCCACTCCTTACAAATCAGAAAGAAACAAGCCAATTGAAACGTTATTCGGGTTATTCCCACTAGTTACCACCAAGTTGTTACCAGTGGTAACTACTGGGAATTTTTTTCCCACCTTTTACCACTGGTAACTACTGGGAAAAATAATTCCCAGTAGTTACCACCAAAATATTTGTTAACAGTTAGTATAATACAAATATAGAGTGATTTAATAAATAATTATTAAGTCGATTATTGTTTACGTAAACTATTTTATACTGTTTTTATTAGTATTTAACTCTAACAAAATTTTAGTGGTAACGACTGGGAATAGAAATTCCCAGTAGTTACCAGTGGTAAAAGGTGGGAAAAAAATTCCCAGTAGTTACCACTGGTAACAACTTGGTGGTAACTAGTGGGAATAACCCCTTATTATTAAGAGTGGCCAATAACTTGGTACACGGCGGGAAAAAGCTGATAACTCGAGATATTTTGTTGGAGAAATTAGAACTTTAAATTACATAAGGTTCAAATTTCTTCCATTATTTCCCGCGAGTTACGAGTATCAACTTCTTCCCGCCGTGTACCGGACTATACTAAGCAGTCACCCTACATTATTATTTGTTACTGTAAGATTACCATGCAAGAATACTTTTATGAGTCCTTATCCAATATTTAAACAAAATTATATAATATAAAGTCCTACAGGTACTTTATTTACCAAAAAAAACCATTATGCTTTTTATTTACAGGTAGATGGATATATGCAGTCTTAGCTCGAATAACACACCCTCCACTCTCGGAAACAATAAACCTTCTAAGAAATTTAGCTAGAGCTTGTGCTGAAATTAGGTTTGTGCTTAATAATAATATTTTTTAAATTTTAAAATTGTTTTTTCTCTTTTAAATTTATGATTTGAAATTGTTCATTAACTGATGATTTTTTATTTAAGTATTTCTTTATTTAATTCACATGCATAGACTTACAGCTACGGATGCCAAAACGCTTATGCGGTAAGGACAATACATACAATCAGAATCAAACATAGCCTCTTCTTCTTCAACCTAGCGTTTTCCCGGCCTAGCGCCAGGGTCCGCTTTCCTGCTCAGTTTTCTCCACTTTACCCGGTCTTCGGCATCCTCAGGTGTGAGATTGTTCTCTCCCATGTCCGCTGTCACGACGTCCAGCCAGCGCTTCTTAGGCCTACCGCGGCCGCGTGATCTAGGGCCTTGGACAGTGAGATTGAGGCATCTATTTCCGACGTAGTCTACCGGTCTGCGGCGTATATGGCCATACCATCGGAGGCGACTTTCCTGCAGCTTATCCGCTACGTCACGGATTCCGAGGCTGCCACGGATGTGTTCGTTACGTATGCGATCTAGTCGCGTAACGCCACACATCCATCGCAACATCTTCATCTCCGTGACGATGACGTGAAGCTGCTGGACATGCCTTCCGAGGACAGGCCAGGTCTAACATAGCCTAAACATTATATTTATATTGCTTTTTGATATGCATTTCATCATTTAAAACTCAATTATTCAATTGTTTCAGGTCACATATTAACCAAGAAAATGAAGATGCCTCATTGAGGGCTGCACCTCTGAATCTATTTATTTGCATAGTTGCCAGGTATTTCGGACAGTTGGACTTAGCTGATTAGCTTGATGATGACTTACGTTAAATAATAGGTAAGACACAGGTTGATTTATATTATAAAATTTGGCTTTCATTTGATTGAATGTGATACCAATAAAATACCAATTTCTGTGCATCACTATAGTAAAATATGAATATGCTTCTTTGTGAATCAATTCGTATTTATTTATATATATTTTTGGCATCCATGCAATGAACTTGTATAAGGTAAAGCACCAAATGATGGTAGGTTCATGAAAAAAAAAACTTTTTTTATTATCGAGTAATATTTTATTAATAACTTAATGTCGTGAAGTAATTGATTAAAACAACGTGTAAAAAGCAGATCATTTCATTTTAATCACATCGTATTCACACACTTTGTATCCCAGTCCATAAAAAATATTAATAAACATAATATATGAATAATAATAAAATAAATTTTAAACTTAATGTAACAATAATTCGAACATCATAGGTATTGAAGCAATTAAAATGCGAACAATTATATTGCTGCAGTATCAAAACTTCAAAAACAACACATTTAAAAAATATGATAAAATATGCATTTCTTTATATACAAAATTCTTCCTAATATACAATTTTCCACTAGATGAGGTAGGATTACATATAGGAATGGAATATCCGGTTTAATACTTATCTACCTTTACATCTTTAAGTTATTATTATTTCCTGCTAGGAAAGGAACAAGTTATATCACCTAAAAACTTGTACTGTTAGATGACAATCAAACAGTATATTTCAAGGTATTTCAAAGAATGCGTTTGTGATTAAATCACTTGGAAAAATAAATTGACCTTTTGCACTAAAGCAGCGGTCGGCAACCTGCGGCCCGTGAACCTGTCACTTGCGGCCTGCGAGCCTCCCTGGCTATTTTGTATGTAACATTGACAAACGACAATATCTGATAAAGTCATAAATATTAACAAAGTGCGGCCCGCGTCAACTTTGTTAACTACTATGTGGCCCTTGGCTGCTAAAAGGTTGCCGACCGCTGCACTAAAGTATATAACATTAGCCTCACTTGACTTATGCTAATATAGCTTCTATTGTACTCCTACGCTGAATATAAATTGGTTTAGATTGAATGATACGTCGTGTTTGACCGGCTTTTTGTAGTTATATTTATAACAGGATGTAGTGACGTCGCTCATTCAATAATCTTCTGTTTGTTTGAATGGTAGGCAAGTTTCCTAAATACAAGTCAATGATTAAATTCAGGGATTGAAACTAAAATATTGGATCTTGTCTCATTGTGGAGTAAGCTAGCCCTTTTCTTTTAACAATTTCGTTTTAGGTTCAATTGTTGTATTATAAGCTTTAATTAATTGAAGATAAGGTATATTTTCCCTAATATTGGTGAATTTCAAAACATTGTGTAAGTAGTAAACAAACGACTTATGGGATATTTCAATCATGACAAAAAAGATGCCCGGTTATAGAGACGTGCATTTTAGCAAATAAAAATTTGAACTTTAGAATAGGATATTGACGTCGTGACACTATCGCCAATAATTTTATCTAAATATATCAGACAACACAACAGACATGGAGATAATAAAATAAATACAATTCATAGTGGCTGTGCCATCAACGGTGAACGCTTGTAAGTAGATAATAAATACTTCGTTTGTTCTAATAGAACATTAAAATATACGTGATGTAGGAATAAAAGTTAGTAATATCACATTATGTCTGACGATCATTGCATACAACCCGATTATATCATTTGATGCTTTAAAAAGTACATACTATATACCATTTATTAATTAAGGGTGTTCCTGGAATCTATAGAACCAAAAAAGTGTCAGTGAAACGTTTAGAACGACTTTCCGAATTTGGTTTCTTAAATACTCATAGAATCACTACATAGTATAAAACGAATCTTTAACCGTATAAAACAAACTCGCTTCCCGCTGTCTGTCTGTCCCTATGTATGCTTACATCTTTAAAACTACGCAGCGGATTTTGATGCGGTTTTTGTAACAGATAGACTGATTCAAGAGGAAGGTTTATGTATAAATTGTTAACCCGTGCGAAGCCGCGGCGGGTCGCTAGTAATTCATAAACCATCAAATGATCAAGCCGGGTAGCGTGTATTATGATCAGAAGGTAACATTGAAGGCATCTTGCAGGTCCTTGAGTAGGTCCTCCGTGTCCTCGAGCCCCACGGAGAGGCGGATGAGCGAGTCGGTGATGCCGAGCTCGGCGCGCTGCGCGGCCGGCACGGACGCGTGCGTCATTACTGAACTGCAAATTAAAAATAAGTGTTCAAGCATGGAGACATGATAAAGTCAGAAACGAGTACATTCGTGGCAGCTTCAAGATAGCTCCCATACAGGAAAAACTGACAGAAAACCGACTCAGATGGTACGGGCAGGTGATGCGAAGAGGCGAAGAGTACGTTGCCAAGAAAGCTCTGAACCTGCCGGAGAAAGAGAGAGGCAAGGGACGCCCGCCGACAACATGGTGGACCAGCATGACCCAATTACTTAAGAAAAACGATTTACCCGACCCGACAACCCTCGACAGAATCACGTGGCGCAAAATAATTGGGAGAGCCGACCCCACTTAAAGTGGGAAGGAGCAAGGAAGAAGAAGAAGAAGCATGGAGACATGGAATATCACTGTAACCTATATTAAAATTTTAACCTTGTAAGGCCTACCGTACAAAATTTCCTATTTTTAATTGAAACCTTAGTTTATAGTAAATTGGGATGAATTATAAATAACGAGTAATCGTAAATACTTATTGCAATGCATGAAGGTTAATACATATTACAATGAATAGAGGGACTCTATGAACTATGTAAGTATCAATGGTCGTCCTAAAAGTAATTTAGGTTTATTCAGGCTAGCCGTGTCTAGTACCTTGTATCGACACTTTTGGCGAGTGACTCTACTCGACTATTCTACCCTTGACAAGCCTTGCTTGTTGATGTAAACAAGAAGTAAATTATGCTAAGTTATTGATTATTTTGTTTGGGTATAGCATTAACTCCGACGAATGTTGAATGAATAAATAAGTAGGTAAACGGTATACGTATTCGTAACCAAACAAACATTCAATGAGATATTCAAAATTAAGTAAAGACGCTCTTACTCTCTTAACATTAAAGTTCAGTTAATTTTGAAAACATAGCCTGGTTAAGTTCTGCTGCCGTCTATATATAAGTATGTCAGTCATTTTATTCCTGTGTCATTTTGTCGCAGCCACAACAATATGAGATTCCTAGCGGCTTCCGTATTGAATGTCACTGTGACAAGGAAACGGCACGGAAATCAAATTCCTTGACCGTACATACAGTTACAGCAATAACAGTAAACAGTGAACTGTACTTACGGTAGTTCAGCCAAACTCTCGTACCCGCCCAAGCTCTCGGCCAGCGTGAACACCTTCAAGCTCTGGAGGAACTTCCTGGACTCCTGCAGACCGCCCGAGTGCTTAAAACTGAACACCCCAGAATGGCCCGACATCTGTTTCTTCGCCAGCTCGTGTTGTGGGTGAGATTTCAGACCTGGAAATTACATAAGACATCATATTTTTTTTTAGATACAGCCAACACACGGGATTTTTATACCAACAACCAATTTAGCTAGGACCCTAAATGGCGCAACAATGGCGTAGCGTGATGGTACAGTCACCTGCAATAATATGTTACACAACGAAGGCCGCAAAAATATCTGACACGATCTTATTCGTAGAGCAATAAGAGCGTTTCACATATTTTTGCGGCCTTCGTTGTGTAACATATTATTGCAGGTGACTGTACATAAGGTTATGTTAAAATATTCCATCTGTACTTTTCTTTGGACTGTCGCCTGTAAATACAGTCACAGACTTTAATTATTAAATTTGATATTTCATAATTGTAATGCTAACCTACAGCGTCTATGTGACCGTGTTGTTTCCTTATCTTCTACGAACGTGAATATTCATAACGTTATTAGTATTGAACGAATTAGCTCAAACGCTAATTGGCTCAACAATGAAAGACCATACGTGACCGTACCGGCACACCTCGGACACTGGCAATCAAATGTATGAAACAAACGCGTTCCTACGCACACAGCCTAAGCTCGTGTAGGTGAACGCGTACCATGCTTGTGTGAGTGAGATAAGACATTGTAACTTTCAACGTGAGGTAGGGAGTGTCCATACTGTACGCTAGTACTCTTTATTATACTGTGGTACCGGGCTCATTTAGATGGCGCGCGAAAACGCATCCGATTTTAGTTACCTACGGACTTTTGAGTTTACATCCAATGCAGCCTACCAATCAAAAATATTGCAGTTTAATGAAACTCTCATGCGAGTTCTCGCACCGGCTAATTGCGCCCAAATAATCAAGGCGATACTAACGAGCGCACACTCAATTTTCAATTAATTACAAAGCTCCTATCATCACCGTCATCAGACTGGCTTGATTTTACTATGACATTGTATGACGGCATTGACTTTACCTATACATATATGCAATATATCAAGCATAAAAACCTGGAAGAGGGTCATGTGCTCATGTGTATGTCGCTAGGTTTAATTAAATCATCGGTTAAGATATTTATAGGGATTTCATTGACTTCAAATTTTGTGGGGTCAAGCGAACGATTGACTAGAGTGATAAGTGATAACATAACACCAAACAAAAAAACTGGTGTGGTTCATCTGATAAACATATCCTTATCAAATTATTTAAGGTTAAAGACGACACATTATCTTTACTAACTTGTGAGATATATTTCATGTGATGATAATACGAGTACCTACAACAATTATTTTTGTAAGAATTATAATTTGTTTTAAGCAATAAAGGCAATAAATAGAAGGTACCTAATGTTATTCTTATTATGCCCTCTTTTTTTCCGGAGTTTTAACTGATAACAAATCATAACATAATAGTGGTGTTTGTAGAACTTCGGTGCCTTCGGGTGTTTGTACTGTTTGTCTAACCACTCTGAAATGTTCTACGCGGACTTCTTATTCTGCTTTACATGGAGGCCCAGGGTCTTCAAGCAGCGGTTCATTATGTATCACTCAAACACGTGAGGGGATGCACCACGCTCACTTTAGAGTTTAGATAGTAGACCTTATGTCATTGCACCATACCAAACCAAACTTACTTTACCTGGATATATAATAAATCTTTTGACCTTTGACGGCGTCTTTAGCGTCTCGGCTCGGTGGCTAGGGCTAATGTCTTCAAGCTATCGTTCATCCAGTAGGAGTTAACCTGAACCAACATTAGATAAAGGACCTTATATCATCGCAAGAAGGTATACATTACCTGGATGCATAACTTCTGTGACTTTCGGGTGCTTCTCAAGCCACTCAGCGATGATCTGCGCCGACTTCTTATGCTGTTCCATGCGCAGGGCTAGCGTCTTCAAACTGCGGTTCACTTGGTAGCAGTCGAATGGAGATGGCACCACGCCCATTGCTGTAAACAATAAACAAGTTGTTGTTATTTTACACAGGCCGTAAAATTAGATCAAATGTAAGTTTAACCATAGAGAAAAAAATACATAGATTGCTCACTCCATACATCAGTTTTAGTACCAAAAAGACTATTAGCATCTAGCATCGAGTAGCGGAACTATCAGTACTGCTACATCTATTGTCAAGTAGCAGTACTGATAGTTCCGCTACTCGATGCTAGATATAGACACTGAAATTAATAATCTAACTGATGTATGGAGTGAGCACTCTTGTCTTACTATATTTCTCTATGGTTTAACCAATACTGATGTGGTACACACACCTAAGCAATATAAGGAACCTATGCAGAGTCTATCAAATCAAATATACATAAGTATACGCATATATTACCAATAGTCCGACAAGAAATTGTAGAAATTAAAAAGTGGCAACATTGTAGTGCAAGTGTCGTCCCGTTCTCTTAGATATTGATTTGAAAGGGACTGTACATGCTTTGGTACGCCAATCTCCCGTAGGTACCTACTCGTATTTTTTAATATGTACAATCAACAAAAGTTAAATAGCTATTATATTATATTAAATAGAGATAGGTAAAATAGTAGGTTGTAAATTTTGAGCAAAGTCAACTACGTGTATAATATTATACTGAATACTGTAGTTTATACTTTTCTACGTTCGCTAAATTAAAAAGTTAAATCACGTAGGTAAATTTACCTACCTATAAAAATTAGTCAAATGACTTTACGATTATGCACATGGATTTGTATTTGCAAGACATTTACGACTTGCCTTTGTTCATTGAAATATAGTAGGGAATTAAATATCCAGTTAATTGTTCGTAATATGCAACAACTCAATATAATGGCAATGAATGTACAAACATGGCTTTGTAAAGGCTTATCTGATAATTTAGTAACAGCCTTTGTTCATTAAAATATAGTTGGGTATTAAATATCCAGTCAATTGTTCGTAATATGCTATAACTCTCAATTAATGTAAACATGGCTTTTTAAGTGGCTTGACTGATAATTTAGGAGGTATTGTGTATTTAAATTGAACGCACCTGTGCAACATTTGAGTAAAAATACATTTTAGAATTATTTGCTATTATTAATTAAAAGGGGTCATATCTCGTCATTGGTTACTACTCGTACTTGACAGTGGCTTTCTCAAAGAAAAGCAATCGTTCTTACCCTGCTGTTCTAACGGTTAAGGTTCCATAAGATCTCGACCAGACCAGCTATCATGGTCGTATTTTTATCACCTGTCATGACATGCGTCACTTTCGCACTTACATGTTTGCTAGAACGTGACAGCCATGGTGACAAATGATAAAGAACCGGCCATCTTAGCCCTACAGTCTACTTACCTTGTTTATAATAAGTGCCTAAAATACCTGACACGATCTTATTTGTCTAGCCGTAAGAACGTGTCATATGTAGTCTGGCAAACATAACTTGTCATTTTGTCAGTCAGAAAGAACCAGTTAAACAATACTCATCCCTTTTTTGGGTGTTATTGTAAGTACTAGCGTAAGACAAAGACGTCTATCTTTCAAATGAGACAGTCCTGGGCCAAACTATATTTTTGCCCACTCGCGCTTCGTTACGACAAATTATTGCCGGTGACTGTACCTAAAGCTTCGTATTATATATCGTATCTAAATCTAATCATGTTCAAAATATTTTGAATTTTAGTTACTAACCAGAGCGTCGCCAGCTAGGTGGGCAGTTGACATGGAGGGGAGGGGCATACATACATTTTAGTTACAAATTGTATTATCTTAACTGGCCATATGTTGGACGTTATGCCTTTGCAATACGGTTTACGAACTATCAGTTATTAAGCGTGGATGATGGTACCAAGTTCTTTCAACTTGAGAACAGTTTATTACGTGGTTCAGAATATTTACATCTATTATCTCCACAGAAATAACAAAGATATTATAGATAGCTATCTATTTATATAAATAACTATTCTATACATACGAGTTTAGCTCCATAATAAATAGGTATTCACATTATCTCTAAGGAGTCTTAGGTTGTTTGTTTTCTTCGGTATCTTATATTAACAATCCCCATTGCATGCAATTAAAGTGAATCCCCATTTAATTTCTATTGCTTAGTTAGGTACCTAGTTTTTTTTATCTAGACAGTAAGTAGACGGTAAACACCCTAATTTAAGTACCGAGGTTGCCACCTAGCTGTATAGAAAAGCGGGTACATACGTTAGGGCACCGATTTACTATATGTAAAAACCAAACCGACCTCAGACTTTTCTAGGGGTATCATTTTATTATTAGCTCATTTCCTATTCATATACCTACATGACTACCTATTAGTCCTTCAGATACATAACACATATACATACTTTAATTATGTCATGTTAATGAATACTGCACCATAATTATTCACTTTCTACAGTACAATTGCCACTTTTGCGGAAATACGGGCACCTATTTTGTACTAGTTTACATAGTAAGCATCATACTCTACTACGTGTCGAGGTACTCAAAAATCTCAAAATAATTGACAACCGACGAAAAGAAAATAAATAAATATGTAAGTACTAACCGTTTTGTAGGAATCGTAGTCTCGCTCCGAGCTCGTCATCATTTAGAATGGCGGCCCCCATGATGACGTCAGAGTGCCCGTTCATGTACTTCGTGAGCGAATAGATGACTACATCAGCACCGTATTCTAACGGCCTCTGTAGGTATGGAGTCAGGAAAGTGTTGTCCACGACTACCAATATGTGCTCTCCGTGGCTCTTCACGGCTTTGACTACGGTGGCGATGTCGGCGATCTTCAGGTTGGGGTTCGTTGGGGTTTCTAACCACACCATCTGCGAAGAGTCAGTTTGGTAATAAGAATGCTGAAGCGCAAGTTACGCAGTAGGTATGCACCAAAGGTCGATTTTATTACGATATATGGGAGAAGATACTGCATATTATGATAATAAGGATGCAACCGGGATAGTGCTAAGATCTTACATCTTAAAGGATAACTGATTTGCCTATTATCTTGTTAGTTTGGGACAATATTTGCACTATTGATACAGAGTTTAGAAATAGGTTGTCACGGTCACGGACGTGACATTATTTGTAAAGTCATAAATATTATCTTGTACCGCTATCAATCGCAACGCTTGTTAAGCAATATTTAAACGGTAGGTACTAAATAATTTTAATACCTACTGGTTAAAATAAAATAAAACATTTACATCGTTTCAAATCGTGGAAATATTTGTTTTTATCCCAAATGACCCACATTATCACTTAATCTATATTCTTTTACTTTACCTATTAACCATGTTTAGTCAGTTAAAACATAAAGTTCCACTTCTGAGTTTCTTCTATTTGCCCCCAAAAAGTCACAATATTTTCAATAAGTTACAGGGTCCATATTATTTGTATACCTAATGAGTGCAATAAACGTTTTGAGTTTGAGCCACGCAGTAGGTTTAGTTTAATTTCTTTGAATGATACAAGTGCCTCACGTGTTTCACGTATTTTAAAACATTTATTCGATTATGCACGAGTGTTATTCTATCGATTACACACTGATACGGGTAAGACTGCATCAATAATATTTACGACAGCGCTTACCATGTTAAGCACATACAATTTAAATTCCAGTATGACGTAAGGAGCGGAAAAATGTTTACAGATGAAATTCTGCGTTCTTCCTTCTTTTAGTCATTTTTAAAGATATTCATTATCCAAAAAAAAAGTAAGGAAAGTTACGTAAGGTAAGTAAGGTGCGAGAATCAAACTCAGACTAAATAGAACTACATGTCGCTAGGGGCCTTGTTCAAACCATGCAAAACTTATATGATGGAAATAAGGTAAACATACCTACTAGTGCTCGTTACGTTCCCAGTACAATCTTTAAACTTAAGCCATTGTCAATAGAGGTGACAATAGGGTGTCTTCTTTTGCTCATTTATTAGCATGTCGAGCACTAGTACGTTTACCTATATGGAATGATTCGACTCGGCCGGTTTCATAAACACTGTAAGGCAGGGGTTCCCATACTTTTTTTAGGCACGCCCCCCTGCTACCTAAAATGAAGTTCCCACGCCCCCCTTTTCGCTTCGATGCAAGGAAACGGAGAACTATTAGGCAATCGTGTTCTTTGGGAGCCCCTGCTGTAAGGTGATCCAGAATTGAGAAACCAAATCTCGCCCGAGTTTTTTTTTATGATATAAGAGACAAACGAGCCGACTATATAATCGCCTGATGGAGCTATTGACTGATAAATAAGTTCACATTGACGAGCGATAATGATCAACTATCTTATCCAATACCTACTAAAAGAATAACAGACAGAATACTCTTTATTGCCACACCTCAGTAAAATATACCTACAGCTTAAAAAACAAAACAACTGATTAAAGATAGAGGTAGACAACAGGTGGTCACTAGTTTTAGTAGCTACGCGGACAACTCATATTTAAAATACACTTTCTCAAGCGGTTAAGGATTGTACGTTGCCATTTCTGTCACTACGTACTTACAGGTTTTCAGTGACCGTCATTTTAGACACTCACCTTTGTATTTTCCTTAACTGCCTTATCAACTTCTTCGGGCTTTGTGAAATCGGCGAATGTTGTTTCAATATTCATCGCGGCTGCTACGTTTCTGTTGGGTAATAAATTAAACATTATCAACTACAATATTTTAGTTATAGTCAGCGTCATGTAATTTATGAAGCATGACCAATTGCTTATGATTGGTTTGATTTGCTCACTTAATATAAGCCTGTGTAAGTTTTATATCCATGAAGCGATCATTCTTTATAAACACTCTATTTTACTTATATATTCATTGAAAATTAAATAAGGCCTAGTTTCAGTAGTCTCCCGACGGGGTTGGGAGGTCATATGGAAGTCGCTTCCATAAAAAAACTGGTGTATGGATCAAATCTTGGGATTAGGTTGCTGAGTGCACCACAGGCTTTTTAAATCTTACGAAACGAAAATAAGGTAGGTAGTATTAGGAAAGGAACGCACTTTATCGCGATATGCATCATATATCATATCATATGTATGTAATACCTAGGTACTTTAATTAAGATTTTCCTAAAACGAATATGAGAAACACATCTAAGTACCTACATATATACTAGGAGGCATGATAATGTGTTCTATGCTACAAATCTTCCTTGAGACGTGGCACGTGATCGCTAATTTATCCACTTATTGAAAGCGGTATTGTGTTATGGACTTTATATTCCCGTGGTATGGTTTCATTTTGCTTGCGAGGTGTCGTTAGAGCAGATATAAAAGGAGTGCCAAAATTAATAAATATAGATGTGGAGTCGACCTTTATAGTTTGTACGTATGCTCATTAATATACAAATTCCGACTAGGAATTATTACCAACACAAAATTGAAACGTGTTTTTTTGTGATTTACTAAATCGTGTGTGTTATTTTATCGCGTGTAAGTATTTATTTCTTAAATAATTAAATAGTTTAAGCCTTTAAGCCATTAAAAAACACACACAAATTCTATTTATTGTATTTTTCCTTATAGGACAATACTTATTTGTGCTACGAGAGGTATTTTGTGCGAGTGCTGATTTTGTGTCTGTTTTTTTTAACAGAATCATGAGCGTAGCCAGTGTGATTCTATAATTTAGATCCTTGAGCATACCGAGAGATTTTATGGCACGAGGTGCAAATAACTTCAGTCTGGACTCTGGTTTGGTGTGATACATACAACATTTCACATCAGCAGCAAAAACATAAGTATTAGAGAGAATCAAATACAGTATGAAAAAAATATTAAGTAGGTACTTTTAAAATAAATTCCTCAATATTTAAGTTTCTACGAAACGATAAGCTGCGTCAGCAGCGTGAGAAAAAGTAATATCGCACAGTGCTATTCTGGTCACTGTGTTCTAATAGCAAATATTTTTGTTCTTTTCGTTTTAATTCTTTCCGAATCCGTAAACTTTCTTTGCCCTATCAGAAGCAATTTAAATAATAAGTTATTTTCTATGATTGTTACATAATATTGTCTTCGGTTACCGCGATTGTTACTCGTGAAATAAAACTATTAAAACCAATATACGCGATATAACCCGTTACAAACATACTAATTTACATACTTTTTCTAGCTAGACCATTGTAATGTTAATTACAATATTATCGTGCATTTAAGTCAAACATCTAACGAATATTAATGAGGTACTTGTATTATAGGCTCAGAATTATCGTTATCATAAGAAGATAAGGAAACCCATGCCATAAATGACGTCATAGAGCGCATCGCTCATCGTTCAGTGACTTGCGGAATTGATATGGGAGGAAATTGCCAGTCATTATGTGTAAGTTACACGACACCATATGGTGAAATCGTTATTCATTGAGCGGTTGAAAGGGATACGCGGTCATTGGAGTGTTAATGGTGGTGTCCGATCGAAACAGGACTTTTTGCCGAAACCGAAGGTTCGGTTTTAATGTTTGGCCGAAACTGAAAACAAAACTTCGCTCGGATACTTACCACAGTTTCGGCGCGGCCGTTAAGATCGGTTTTCCTAGGATAGCGATGCCGTCATATTCGCTAGGTGCACGACTGGTGCTGCCCTCATTTGGGCGGACTTTCTACGTTAAATCTTATGGAGTAAAATTAGTTCAAGCGGCTGCCACTAGTACTAATGGCGGACATTCCATAAGATTACCTGTGTTTGCGACGATCAGCGCCACTTCCCCCTCCACCGACTTCGCACCTTACCAATAGCGGCCGTCTCCATACTAAATAATACGGCTAAATATGGATGTCGTAGTATTTGTATGGAGACGGCCGCTATATGACGGCACCGCTTTCGGAGGAAACGAAAGCTTTAGGTTCGTCTTTGGCCGAAACCGAACCTTCGGCCGAAACATTATTTTAATGCCGAACCCGTAATCATCCTGCCATCCCTATACACCCCAATTGATGGTATTTACTTTGCTTTGCATAGTCTATTTATTAACGACTAGAAGTTATAGCTATGTAAAGATAGTTGCGAATGTATTAAATTATGTTCTTCAAGTCTTTATTCGACGCGCAAAATAACGAGACTTAATTTAATCTTCATTTTGGGAAGCAAAAACATAGGATTTTTATTTAAACCTAATTATTTTGCCTTCCCTTTTTGTATTGCTTCCTTTTTTCAGGAGTCAGTAAAATGATTAAGCCACATTATCAGTTTTTCTAGATACAACATAAGCCAGCTTAATACAATTAAATATGTAGGCAATAGGCATGCAATTAGGTATGCGTGTTTTATGATAATGGGGTTTTTAATGGTTCTTACCTGAACAATCTGTTGGTGCCGCCATATACATCGTCGCCGGAAATAATGTGGTCGCCCGATTTAAGCAGGCCCAAAAGTGTGGTCGTAGCTCCCAGGCCCGAGGCAAAGGTGAAGCCGTGCTTTCCGCCCTCCAGTGCGGCTAGGCATTCTTCAAGAACGTTCCGCGTCGGGTTTCCTGATCTACCGTACTCAAAACCCTGCAACAAAAAACAACCTCGAGAATCCAAGCTAGCTGCTAATAAATTAAATTGGTATCATTATTATCAGCCAAATAAGGCCTATAAAATACATATTACAAACGAACATAAATACTATTATAAAAATCTTAAAGCTAAAAATAATTTCGGCGACACAGTTTTCTGCTGTTATATCGCAATTTGGGGTCATCCATTAATTACGTCACACGTTTAGGGGGAGGGAGGGGGGTCAAGAAAATGTGACATGGGGGAGTCACAAACATTGTGATGTCACTTTAACTTCATCAGTACCTAACCGAAAATTAATTTATATTTTTTTATTCGCTGTACAGTTAAATAATGAGATTTTGGATGTAACTTTCGTTGTGTTATAAAATTACTAATATTTATACAGGTATCAAAAATATTTTTTAATTAAAAAAATAATGCCGAGTTAATATTGTCGATTCGATTTCGTTGAAAACAAAATTGCCTAAAATGTGACGTCACACCAGGGGAGGGGTTTGCAAAATGTGACCAAGTGTGACAAGGAGGGGGGAGGGGTAAAAAAACCTAGTAATTCGTGTGACGTAATTAATGGATGATCCCTTTCGGCAGATTCCCACGGAACCGCCGGCGCCGAAATACCGATACGCGATGGTTTCCAGCGGCTGCATAAATGCTTGACTATATTAAATAGGTATACTTTGGGTAATAAATATATTTAGATTCACATGACGAAATAATAAAGGATTCTTACCGTATGTTCAGCAGGCGCCGGCTGTTTAAACGTCGTGGATGTGACGATGGGTACAACAACGGCAGACGAACTCCATTTTTCCGGTTCTTGAGCGTGGTGAATAGCGAGAGTCGCGAAACCAGGTTTTTGTTTCAAGAAACCCTGTTCTGCCATCTGAATACAAAAAAATATGATTTTACGTACGAAACACTTAACTTCACTCGCCACATTTTTTACACGTATCTAGCACATTGTTTTATAAATATCCAATGTGTGGTTATGGTGTGATAGCAAAAATGTGCTAAAATTACATCATGACCACCAATTAAAACACGGTTGTTGTAATTACTAAAACACATTATCAATAGTATAATAAAGTACCTTTAGTATTTAATAAAATAACTCGACAATTATTTAAAACTTAAATATTATCGTCTTAAATTACGATAATTCTATTTTGAGAATAGCTAGCACGCCGGCCGGAACGCACGCCTTCTCCTTTCAAAATGACTGAATGTGAGTGTGAGTGCAGTGTTGCCAGAGCGCTTCCAGCTTATGTACAGTCGTACGTCAAAAAAGGTACGATTTTGATAAAAAAGGTACGGTTTTTTTATTAGTAAAATTTTCTTACAGAAACAATATTTCTATGTGGGTGGGGGGGGTATGGTGGGTGGATGAGTATAGTTTTTCTGATTGTTACTGACTGACTAATTGGTTTGACCAACTATAAGTGTAGTGTACACGTCATAGTTAACCATTTTTGTTTGCATTGATATAGGTACATGAAAAATATAATTTGTCAAGCCATTTCCGTCAGTTGAAAAAAGCGGCAAATCTAAAAAAAAAATGGTGCGAAGGGTTATGGTCCAATAGAAAACTTAAATTTCGCGCCAATTTATGCTGACTAAGTTGCTTGACCGGCTATAAATGGCTGGCTGAATTTTGACTACCTGAGTTTTGTAATCTGGATAATAATGCCAAATAAAACGAAATACACTCAGATGACTAAGTAACTTTCTACTGGATATGCAAATGTACATAACATAAGTATAAAAATTAAAAAGAAATGCATTTGAATAAGATTGGTAAGATAAACAAGTAGGATTTATGGACATGACATGACTGACAACAAATTCTTTATCATTTTTTTAACTTCTTTTAGCGTTTTTATTATTCTTCGAGCAACTGCATTAGAAGCAATCACAAAGCAATATTAATAATATTACACATAAATTATTTAATGTAGTTTTATGGATAATTGCCAATAACCTATCAGGGTGCCATGTCATCTTTTTCCATTGTAACATCTATTCTATTGTACCGTGGTTTGCAATAAACGATATTACTATTACTATTAGCAAAGCACAGGTAAGAAAGACACAACTGCCGACTGCAACTAAAGAAACGTGTTTTTAGGGTTCCGTAGCCAAATGGCAAAAAACGGAACCCTTATAGATTCGTCATGTCTGTCTGTCTGTCCGTCTGTCTGTCCGTCCGTATGTCACAGCCACTTTTCTCCTTGGTAAGTAGATGTATTCTGTGAACCGCATTAAGATTTTCACACAAAAATAGAAAAAAAAACAATAAATTTTTGGGGTTCCCCATACTTCGAACTGAAACTCAAAAAATTTTTTTTCATCAAACCCATACGTGTGGGGTATCTATGGATAGGTCTTCAAAAATGATATTGAGGTTTCTAATATTATTTTTTTCTAAACTGAATAGTTTGCGCGAGAGACACTTCCAAAGTGGTAAAATGTGTGTCCCCCCCCCCTGTAACTTCTAAAATAAGAATATGATAAAACTAAAAAAAAATATATGATGTACATTACCATGTAAACTTCCACCGAAAATTGGTTTGAACGAGATCTAGTAAGTAGTTTTTTTTTAATACGTCATAAATCGCCTAAATACGGAACCCTTCATGGGCGAGTCCGACTCGCACTTGGCCGCTTTTTTCTATAGTACATGGTACTTTTTTATGGTGGCTATTGTTGTCAGATTAGATATTTTGCCCTGAACAAATCATCCTGAACCAATATAACGAAAAAAAAAGTTGATAAACAATCGTACATTAAAAGGTACGGTTTTAGTACGATGTACGCTGCGTACAAAAAAGGTACACAAGGTCCAAAAATAGTACGTAAAACCGTACTAAAAGGTACGATCTGGCAACACTGTGTGAGTGACATGACATGACACTGAATGAATGAATATGAACGAGCAGATGAATGAACTTGAGAGTAGAGCGGGAAACGCCGCAGGGCTAAAACCGCGAAAATCGATGTTCGCAAATTGCAAGCATCTCTCTCTGTCTCTCTAACTACGTCTTCTTTGGAGTAAAAGAGAAAGATCCTCGCAATTTGAGAATTTTGATTTTCGCGGTAGCACCCCAGTACATGGAAAAGCATACGTTCTATAGCTGGTCAACCAAATCTTGTCAGTAAAAAAAGGCGCGAAATTCAAATTTTCTATGGGACCATTATGGGACGATCACAGACTTGTCATTTTCGCACGATATCCCCTTGCGCCTACATTTTTCAAATTTGCCGCGTTTTTATACTGTAAATATCTGGTTGACCAAGTATATTCATGTAATTTCGAAATGATTGCAACGCTTTTATCAGTTACTCGAACAGACTGAATAAAATATGTTCCCGCCAAATGAAACGTCAAAGTCAAATTCAGTTCAGTTGATTTGTTTTGAGGTTGTTCGTTCATTTATTTTGACTATTTTATGCAAGTTAAATTAAAATAGTTTTTCATTACGGATTAATATCACATAATATTAATTTAGTTAAAATGAAAATAGATAGTAGACCCCTTAGATATGCTCATGCAGAGGGTCACACGGATGTTTGCTACACTGAAGACGGACAGTAAGTTTTTAATTCTATTTATTATGTTTCTATTATATACTCTATATAAGAGTTATAAACAAATATATTTATGTTCCAGGCATATAGTTACTTGCGGCAATGACGGAGATGTTCGAATATGGGTTGACATTGAAGACGACGATCCCAATTCCCATTGCGTTGGCGAAAACGCGACAGCCGTGTGTTTTAAAGACAAGAGGCTGTATGTGGCTACTGACAATCATGCTGTACAAGCTTACACATTCCCAGCTTTCGACAAAGACGGTATCGTTACTAGATTTACTGCATCGGTCACACAAATTATGACAAGCACTAAAATTGAGGTGAGTTGCAACTTGCACTACAAGTTTATTGTGATTACTACCAAGAATATAATAGTCTCCGGAAGGACTAACTGCTACCGTAAATATTTTGTTACTTTTAGGCTTTGGGCTGTACATCAGAAAACATGGAAGCAAAAATATGCAGTCCAGAGGGAGGCGCTCCTTTATTTGTGATGTCTGAACACAAAGGCCCAGTCCTCAGTATAGCGCTGTGTCCACAAATGAAATATTCGGCCACATCCTGTGGGGACGGCATGTTGAGGATATGGGACATTGACACACAGAAAATGGTCAAAGAAATAGCTTGTGTTCCTAAAATTAATACATTTTATTCTGCTAAAGTTGTGTGTAAGTAGTTAATGTCTAAATATTAAAGCATAATTAGGAAAGTAAACCATATCAAGTACCATCATTATGTAGGGTTTCCCAGGCAACTCATAAAAGTTGTTTTACACCTTGCTTATCATTTTAACCCTTAAATGCATGATTTTTTTCTTTTTGCCCGAAATTAATATATGTATCATATAATTCTTTGCTGGTTCTAGGAAAAATAGTAAAAAAAATATAATATCGATTTTCGCTGCAAAATCAGTGTTAGAAGTTGCATAGGCTAAATCATATTTATGTAAATATATAACTATTAGTAAGATATATAGGAAAAATCTTACTGCCATCAGAAAGGTACACTATTTGTGATATTCCTATGATAAAGTTTTTAAATATAAAATAATTACAAACCCTGAAAAATCAGCCCTAAATCACACACTAAAAATCATCATCTTCCAATTTTTCCAGGTTTTCCCACATTTCGTCTTAAAACAAATGTAATTTTTATAAATTAAAATATTGCGCAAATTTAATTAAAAATTCAGAAAACTTATTAGATTAACTATTGAAATAATATACAGGAACAAATAGAATTTGTCTAATTATTCATAAAATTTGATGTTTATGTTGTGTACGCTGCATCGTACACCATGCATTTAAGGGTTAATGCATCTTATTCAGTGAATAAAATCAAACAGGCAGGTGCTCTTTACTAATTGTAAAGATCTTTAAGATATGTAAACAGTTGAAGGTTAAATATTGTAGAGTATCAGTAATAAGTTAACATCACACAAAATATTGCAGGTCGCATGGATTTTGAGCCATCTGAGGGCAGGTACCTGGCTTACCCCAACAACAGAGAAGTGACCTTATTGGAGTATGAGACTTGGGGGCAACGGATGACATTCACACACAGCTCAGTTAGTGCTATTTGACTAACTTTTATATAGCCTCGTGCTGCCCACCATACAAAATGATAGCCAAGGAAGTTTGAGCCTTGTTGTATTTTCAATTGGGTTGAATTTCATTTGTTCGAAAATTTTAAGAGACAAATGAAATGCTACCTACTTTGTTATTAATGAAGGTTGACATTCCATGGAAACTGAGTGTACATCCTAAATGTACATTGGGCGGCACAAGGATAGTGTTAAATGTAGTCTTTCATTTTGCAATCAATTGTTATGTAACTGGTAAATATTGGAACTTGCACAAAAACAATGAAACCTTAAGCCCCGTCTCCATATCGCACGGCAAACCATCGAACTTTTGGCTCGCGATAGCTTGCCGCGCGATATGGAGACGGGGCTTTAAATATCTACAGTCTGTGCACAAAGTCTGATGCATTTTTTGGAAGAGGTGTGGGGGCAGGTAGGGCCTCCTACAATTCAATGGACTTTGTGCACAAAGTATACTTTGGATCACTGGAATACATATTTCCAATAAAAGATTGTTTATCAAGGACACTTAAGCTAGACTTAGCCAGATTTTTTCTACGATTTGAAGTTGCAATTGTATATTTTAGATAAAATGTGCAATATCCCAGTGCCGTTTTTCACCATGTGGTCAATATTTGGCCGCAAGCACCATAGCTGGGCAGATAGCAGTGTGGGAAGTGCAGTCCGGCACTTGCATGGGCGTCATTGAGCATCCCACATCACATAATGTTACGGCTATGGCGTGGAACCCTAAAGGTATATAAAACTTATATTTATTATGCTCTTAGTAGACATACATTCCATACATATTTGTAAACAGGGGTGGTAAGCTAACAGTTATGCTGAATGTACATATATGCGTCTGCCCACGACTTACGGCGTACAATTAGTACGTTCATTATCACATCTGTCTTAATGTACCTCATAATGTATGGAGCCGGAGCGCCATCTAACTCAGCAGTAGTAGAACCTGAAATACGATTTTTTTCTTAGACCAATAATAAGTCTCTGCCTGTATCCTGTATTGTATGTATCTAAACAATTTTTCTCTCAGGAAATGGTGTGTTGGCGTATTGCGATGTGTCCGGACAACTGGGTGCACTGATGAATTGCTATGGCAAGGACAGCAAGGCTGATACTGATGCGCCTGACGATGTTGAAATGGTGGAGAGAGCTGATGATGGTAGGTTTATAAACTATTTATATATTAAATTCACGAATCATCAAATTGAGCAAAACTATCAGAGAATAAACAAGTTTATACTTATAATACTTGAGACCAATTTAATTACAACTATTTATTATCAACAGATCTAACAATAACAATAGGCATTGACGATTGACATGCCTATATATGCATTTAAGCTGAATATATTCCATATCAGAAATACACTTATCATTATCAATACCATGCCACACCATGCTTATTGCTTACCTACACATTTTACAGGGATAAGGTTTTCTAGCAAATGTACTTGTTGTCCTGATAACTCCACGTTTTAATATTAATTATTTCAGACAATGACTTAGACAACTTGATCGAAAACTACAACAGTGACGATGATGACAACGCGATATCACTAGAGAAGCTCAAGAATGAAACGCTAGGGTTGGCGACGGTGAGAGACGAAGGCGAGTCGAGACCCGTGTCGCGGCACGAGCCGGCGGCGACCACGGTGCCGCCGCAGGCGCCGCTCCAGCCTTCTGCGACCCCCGGACACTTGGAGCACAGGTACGAGAACTGTTAATATCTACTACTCACCTAGTAAGATACTACAACGGTGACGATGACAACGCGATATCGCTAGAGAAGCTCAAGAATGAAACGCTAGGGTTGGGGATCGTGAGAGACGAAGACGAGTCGAGACCCGTGTCGCGGCACGAGCCGGCGGCGACCACGGTGCCGCCGCAGGCGCCGTTCCAGCCTTCTGCAACCCCCGAACACTTGGAGCACAGGTACGAGAACTGTTCATATCTACTACTCACCTAGTAAGATACTACAACGGTGACGATGACAACGCTATATCACTAGAGAAGCTCAAGAATGAAACGCTAGGGTTGGGGACAGTGAGAGACGAAGACGAGTCGAGACCCGTGTCGCGGGACGAGCCGGCGGCGACCACGGTGCCGCCGCAGGCGCCGCTCCAGCCTTCTGCGACCCCCGGACACTTGGAGCACAGGTACGAGAACTGTTAATATCTACTACTCACCTAGTAAGATACTACAACGGTGACGATGACAACGCGATATCGTTAGAGAAGCTCAAGAATGAAACGCTAGGGTTGGGGACGGTGAGAGACGAAGGCGAGTCGAGACCCGTGACGCGGGACGAGCCGGCGGCGACCACGGTGCCGCCGCAGGCGCCGCTCCAGCCTTCTGCGACCCCCGGACACTTGGAGCATAGGTGGGTGAATTATTAGCGTTTTTACCTCGTTTTCTTGTCGAGTCAGCAAGTATTGTTAAAGGAAATGACACTTTGCATGGCAGTATGTCTGAATCATGGAGTATAGTTTGATCAAAATCGTGGAGACTACATATTTTTGTTGCCGTAATAACCTTAAAACGAACGAAAACGTATAACTCTAGCGAATAATACGTTTGCAGATTTGCCTACATACAAGAACTGTTAATATCTTCCTCCTAAGTTGGTCCGTATTGATTGCGGAACGTGTTTTCAGATACAAGGTCAATCCACTGCGTTCACTCATGTCTACAACAGCCCACTTTTTATGTTTAACTAGCGACCCGCCTCGGCTTCGCACGGGTTAACAAATTATACATGAACCTTCCTCTTGAATCACTCTATCTATTAAAAAAACCGCATCAAAATCCGTTGCGTCGTTTTAAAGATCTAAGCATACATAAGGACAGACAGACAGCGGGAAGCGACTTTGTTTTATACTATGTAGTGATAGTGAAGTAGACATTGTATCACGCAAGTCGCCAATCGTTAAGTAGATTTGTCTAATTAAAATGTGTAGATTCAATATTCAGTTAGTCGTTTCTTTTGACTGTATAATGATGTATGTAAAACCATTCCAGATACATGTGCTGGAACGACATCGGCATAGTCCGGTGCCACACGCTGGAAAACGGCGAGTCGACCATCGACGTGGAGTTCCACGACACCAACCTCCACCACGGGATCAATCTCAACAACTACCTGAACCACACCATGGCCAGCCTGTCTGCTAGCGTGCTGGTGTTGGCCTGCGAAACGCCTAGGTAAGTTCCACGACACCAACCTTCACCACGGGATCAATCTCAACAACTACCTGAACCACACCATGGCCAGCCTGTCTGCGAGCGTGCTGGTGTTGGCCTGTGAAACGCCTAGGTAAGTTCCACGACACCAACTTTCACCACGGGATCAATCTCAACAACTACCTGAACCACACCATGGCCAGCCTGTCTGCGAGCGTGCTGGTGTTGGCCTGTGAAACGCCTAGGTAAGTTCCACGACACCAACATTCACCACGGGATCAATCTCAACAACTACCTGAACCACACCATGGCCAGCCTGTCCGCGAGCATGCTGGTGTTGGCCTGTGAAACGCCTAGGTAAGTTCCACGACACCAACATTCACCACGGGATCAATCTCAACAACTACCTGAACCACACCATCGCCAGCCTGTCTGCGAGCGTGCTGGTGTTGGCCTGTGAAACGCCTAGGTAAGTTCCACGACACCAACCTTCACCACGGGATCAATCTCAACAACTACCTGAACCACACCATCGCCAGCCTGTCTGCGAGCGTGCTGGTGTTGGCCTGTGAAACGCCTAGGTAAGTTCCACGACACCAACCTTCACCACGGAATCAATCTCAACAACTACCTGAACCACACCATCGCCAGCCTGTCTGCGAGCGTGCTGGTGTTGGCCTGTGAAACGCCTAGGTAAGTTCCACGACACCAACCTTCACCACGGGATCAATCTCAACAACTACCTGAACCACACCATCGCCAGCCTGTCTGCGAGCGTGCTGGTGTTGGCCTGTGAAACGCCTAGGTAAGTTCCACGACACCAACCTTCACCACGGGATCAATCTCAACAACTACCTGAACCACACCATCGCCAGCCTGTCTGCGAGCGTGCTGGTGTTGGCTTGTGAAACGCCTAGGTAAGTTCCACGACACCAACCTTCACGATGGGATCAATCTCAACAACTACCTGAACCACACCATGGCCAGCCTGTCCGCGAGCATGCTGGTGTTGGCCTGTGAAACGCCTAGGTAAGTTCCACGACACCAACATTCACCACGGGATCAATCTCAACAACTACCTGAACCACACCATCGCCAGCCTGTCTGTGAGCGTGCTGGTGTTGGCCTGTGAAACGCCTAGGTAAGTTCCACGACACCAACCTTCACCACGGGATCAATCTCAACAACTACCTGAACCACACCATCGCCAGCCTGTCTGCGAGCGTGCTGGTGTTGGCCTGTGAAACGCCTAGGTAAGTTCCACGACACCAACCTTCACCACGGGATCAATCTCAACACCTACCTGAACCACACCATGGCCAGCCTGTCTGCGAGCGTGCTGGTGTTGGCCTGTGAAACGCCTAGGTAACTTACAAACAATTACAATCAATATTAAATTATATATGACGTTATCTATGAAAAGGGACGTTATTGTCGATGGCGCTTACGCCAGTATTAACGATGCTCCGATATAAATACAATGCCGCGCGACGCTGTGCGGCGTAAGCGCCATCGACAATAAGGTCCCTTTTCATAGATAATGGCCCATCCCATATATTATATCATTTTAATTAAGGTAAATAAAACTTAAGTATATAAAAATTATATAATGCATTCCTAAGTTGAATTAGACTTTGTTTTTGTCTCAATATTTTCACTTGTTTTTTTAATATTATTTTAGGTTTGTTCCCTTATATTTTGAGATAAATGCATAGTGTTTCCCATTTCTTGTATTGTTAAGGAAAATAACATAATGAAAGAGTTAAATTACTAGTACTTGTGAAAAAATATGTATAAGGGAACTTCAACCTAGCGTTTTCCCGGCCTAGCTAGGTTGACGTTTCTTATATTTTTACTTTCCTTAATTTTGTTATTTTCCTTAAGAATACATACGATGGGAAACACAATGCATTCATCTCGAAGTTCATTGTTATGAATGATTTGCGAAGATGAGGACCTATTTTTCTTACTAATGGGTATTTCTATAACTAATTTCCTTTTATGTCATTGCTGTGACAAATCTCATTTATGCAAATAATGATTTAATGGTGCAATTAAAACTTCACCGGCGAGCTGAAGTGCTATGATGCATTAGTTGCTATTGTAGTTAGTAATTTTATTTATTGGAACGAAATACTGATGGTATTAAAAAAAAATGTTGTTGCCAGAGTTCTGCGTGCAATTTTCAAAAAGATGATTTTCTATCAAATCCTTTATATTGAACTTATCGGAACTTCGGGATTGTGTGTAATGCCAACTCCTATGGTGAATAAGACATGTACAGTGGAATTTAATGTTGATTATTATACTTTTATTCAATTAGGGTCTTAGGTTAGGGTTTTACAATGTGAGTATAAAAGTAAAATATAAAAACACTTACAAAACATTACACAAAAATATATAAACACATTATAAAGAACCTAACCTAGGGTGCCGCCGGCAGCGGGGCAGGGCCCAAGCTGCCGGTGGTCAGGGCCGCAGAGTGAGGAACCGACGTACTATACGCGCCGTGTCCAAAATTACCGCCTTCTGCATCTGACCCTTGATCCAACCACCCAGCGAGAGTCTCTCTAGGTGTTGGTCGAGACTTCGCTATGAGACCGTTCACTGACACGACTATAGGAACAATGATCGCCGAATCAACATCCCACATGGCGGTTATCTCGTGAGCCAAGTCTAGGTACTTACTGGACTTGTCCTTCTCGGCTCTCACGAGATTCTCATCATGGGGGATGGTGATGTCAACGAGCACGGCCCGGCGTTGCGATCGATCTATTATCACTGACTATTATTATTATTATAAGCCTACGCAGTGTCCCACTACTGGCCAATCGTTGAGATATGCGTCCAGGTCGTCCCGCCATCTCCGTCTGGGCCTACCAGATCCTCGCCCGTCTTGCGGCACCTGTGGCTATTTTGGCCACCTCTGTAATGTTGATTATTATAGATAAACCATGCAATAACTACACATCGGTAACTCGTGGCATTTAGGTAGCACTTAAAAGATTAGTTTAATTAATGCCTTTTTTTAGTGGTTTCTTTTTCTCGACTCGTATAGGAAGAACATTGTCACGTCACTAGTCTGTTAGAAACTGTCAAGTGCTACCTAAGTGCCGAGTTACCGATGTGTGCGCATCACTAATCTTTTAAGTGCCACGAGTTACCGATGTGTAGCAATAACTAATCTTTAAACAAAATATCTATCCCTTTCATACCTAGAACCATGTAAGCCATTGTTTATTAAATTAAGAATATTACCATTACCATGTACATATATTAAGGAGTGTTGTCTATTAGTAAAACAGCACCCTCATTTCTTTAAAACCAGAGAGGAGGCCTATGGTTCAAATTCCAGATGGAAGCACAAGTTAACTCTGCCAAAATCCAACTTGGTATTATTTCAAAAAAATGTTTACTTTATGGCAATAAAAGTATATAACAAGTTACCTGATGATCTAAAAAACAAACCAATTACATTGTTCAAACATTATTTAGATTCTTACCTACTTAAGCATTGTTTTTATAGTGTAAAAGAGTTTCTGGATCAAATTGATTAGCTTCATAGTTTACCTGTTTGATTGTACCTAGTTATTTTAATATATTGTGTAAATAAACCAAAGATATAGATGTAAGACATAGATATAAGTAAAAATATTTGTACACCGTCTTCGCGGTAGAATATGATGGAACTTGCATTAATTCTAATTTAAGATCACATCAATGTACCATATTCTGACAAATAAATACATTTCATTTCATTTCAGCAAAATAGTTTGCATATCGCTGGTCGGCAGCAGCAAGGAGTGGAGCGTATCAATGCCCGATACGGAAGAGATCATGTGCGTGACGGCGGGCAGCGACGTCGTCGCGTGTGCGACTAACGCGAGGTTATTGAGGCTGTTCACGCCAATGGGCACTCAGAGACAGGTCAGTATATTGACTAGTTGTTTAACCCCTCGAGTCCCAGCCCTTAAAATGTCAGAAACAGCTAAGTTCCGGGGGTTTATGAGAATACTAAGAACCAGGGATGTTGCGAACATCCGCATCCGCAACCGCGGAACTTCCGCATTATTTTCAACATCCGCATCTGCATCCGCATCCGCATAAAATCGATGCGGAGCTTATGCGGATGCGGATGTCGAACAAGTGGGTACAGGAACGTCTTAGCGGCGGCGTAAGTGCTAGGTAATTTCGTCATTACCTATAACGAAATCGTCTAGATCCAGAAAAGTCGGCCTAGTTACTGTTTATTAAATATAACGCACCTATATTCTTGCTCAAATACTAAACTTTTTTTTTTTATAAAAAATACTAAACTTTTTTTTTAAATTAAAAATACTAAAAATGTAATATTTGACGTTTTCTATGTACCTAATCTTGACATCCGCATCCGCATCCGCGGGTGTGAGCCTTAAAATATCCGCATCCTCATCCGCGGATTTCAAAAAATCTGCATCCGCAACATACCTGCTAAGAACCTTAATGTTTAATTGAGTTCATTCATCGTCTAGTACCTACTTTGCCTCTTTTCTCAATAATTGCACTGTTTGCTACGTCGGTGATCTGCTTGACTTATGGCACGGAGCATGGAGCCTTGATCAGAATTGATAAGCGTCAAATTATTATTTGCATTTAATGTGGCTTCGCACGGGTTACATAAAACATTAACAAATTATACACCTAAACCTTCCTCAAGAATCACTCTATGGATAGATGAAATCCGCAAATCCGTTCAAAGTATCATATATTCTATGGAACTTGCTAACTTTGTAAACAAAAATCACTAGTAAAATGACATTTCGAGTTTATCGCGAACATACACACAAATAGACGGACGCGGCGGGGACTTTGTTTTATAAGGTGTAGTGAAGAATTTCAGTCAAAATCAGTTTGATTAGAAGCCAGCAACAAATTTTTACAGGTTATATCGCTGTCTGGCCCCGTGGTGTCGCTCGCGGCGTTTAACACGACCGTGTTCTCCGTGTACCACGCCACCGACCCGGGGGTCACCGACCAGCATCTCGCCATGGACATCGTGGCTATGAATGGTAATACATTAATAGTACATTATTGTCGAGGTTCGGAAGTAGCTACTTGCAGGCTGAGGATTCGTTTTAAACGGACGACCTTGGGAGTCCGTTTAATTGAATCCGAAGCCAGCAAGTAGCCTTCCAGCCGAGTCATATATAGTGCTTTTCTCAAAAATGGTGCAAGAAATAGAAATATTTTACAGAACTTACAGAAGCAACGTTCTAATTTTCACAGAAAAAAATACAACCATTAAAAAAATTTGCTTGCCGCCTTTAAAAAAAAAGAAGTGTATTTTTCTGCTTAAAATACGCCAACCAGTGAACGCATATAAACCATGGAAGTATTCTGTCCGCTCAATTATGACCCAACGTAAAGTATTCGATTGTAGGCGGTGCTTACAGAGTGTTCGATTGGCAACTTCAGTTCGGCCGAGATGACAGTCAGTGACGGATGGCTAAATTAGTTTATAAAAAGCGGCCAAGTGCGAGTCGGACTCGCCCATGAAGGGTTCCGTATTTAGGCGATTTATGACGTATTAAAAAAAACTACTTACTAGATCTCGTTCAAACCAATTTTCGGTGGAAGTTTACATGGTAATGTACATCATATATTTTTTTTAGTTTCATCATTCTCTTATTTTAGAAGTTACAGGGGGGGGGACACACATTTTACCACTTTGGAAGTGTCTCTCGCGCAAACTATTCAGTTTAGAAAAAAATGATATTAGAAACCTCAATATCATTTTTGAAGACCTATCCATAGATACCCCACACGTATGGGTTTGATGAAAAAATTTTTTTTGAGTTTCAGTTCGAAGTATGGGGAACCCTAAAAATTTATTGTTTTTTTTTCATTTTTGTGTGAAAATCTTAATGCGGTTCACAGAATACATCTACTTACCAAGGTTCAACAGTATAGTTCTTATAGTTTCGGAGAAAAGTGGCTGTGACATACGGACGGACAGACAGACGGACAGACGGACAGACGGACAGACAGACAGACAGACATGACGAATCTATAAGGGTTCCGTTTTTTGCCATTTGGCTACGGAACCCTAAAAACTACGTTTTTTTGTAATTAAAAATGTTTTCATGTGTCGTGAAGTGGTGCAGAAGTTATTTTAGTTCATATCAAGGACAGTGGAATCACTTTTCACTTGTAGTAAACAGATAACTTCAGTAAAATTTGGAATAAACATGACGACATTTTTTCAATACTATCGTGCTAAGCTAAAACTTAATAACTGCATACGACTTTCATAACAACATACGACTTTTTAAATTGCGAGGATAATAGGGATGGTTTTATGCCAAATGAAGTAGACTAATTTATTAACTTATGTTTGGTTTCAGGTGTTTTCTATATAATTATAAATGTAGTAATAAATTCCTTCTTACAGATTTGTATTTTCCTTTTTTATTTCATGAGATGGAACTATAAAAAAACTACCTAGTTATTTCAAATTAATAATCAAATTTGGTATTGTCATTTTATATTACTTTCCATTCAGATTCCCACAAGATGCTATTCGCAGAGAACTATGGAAAAAAGCTGTCCAATTAGAGAGACATGAAATTGAGTGGATGCCTGGCAAGATATCTAGAATATTATGTTCTATTCATGAGATAACCCATGAGATAATCATACCCGGTCTCCTATATGTAGATACATTTTTTTCTATCACGCTTTCACTGAGTTAATTTAACAAATACACACATTATCTGAAAATCTTGATCATTTGAATCCACTCTCTACTGTCACATATATGTAGGTTATCTCTCAAGCCATTTCCGTCAGTAGAAAAGAGCGGCAAATTTAGAAAATGTAAGCGCGCGAACGGTTATGGTCCCATACAAAATTTTGCGCCTTTTTCTACTGACAAACTTGCTTGACCGGCTATATACATAATAAAATATTTCCATTGGAACTGAAAGTGGGGATTTATTGTGACTCCGCCTGTTCAAATGTTTTTGACCCGATTCGTGTACCCATGTAAATTTTGCAGGCTGTATAGCCTGTCCGATTTCTAAGATCAAGTTCACCATACATTTACTATGGCGTACTTGATCTTAGAAAAACGGACAGACTATACCAGTACGGCTACCATCAGTTTGGCACTGACATAAACGCCGTCGAGAACGTAATTTACTTTCTATACATCTCGCTCGTAGTCGCATATTAGTGCAAACGAGATGTATAGAAAGTAAATTACGTTCTCGATAGCGTAAATGTCAGTTTTGACTCTGTCAGTGACTCATGGTACGGGCTCTGAACGTGACTTCACACTGCCATACAGATTGATAATAAAATATACAAAATACTTATTATAGCGGAATACATTTATACAACAATGAATATTTAATTATGTTGAGTTAGTCTGTCATTTAATTTCATAACAACATTTTAACTAGTTATGTTTTAATCTGCATTAAATTATTATACGTGAATTATTTGACTGGTTCTTCAATGTATGGCATAAACCTATCCCTGTCCAAGTCATATTCTAATCAAATATGAACCGCGAACTCTCAGCGGCCAGTACGTACAGCAAGAAGGTTATTAGCGGATTAATGTCGCTGATTGGTAGTTATTGACATTATATGCATTTCATCTACACTTAGCTGTGTACGTTAGTGTAATAGAGACAGGCTCTGTAAACGTATCGTCTTATTTAAATGTAGGCGTAATTGTGTATGTGTGCTAATTGGGCCCGAGAATTTGAACGGTAATGTTCCCAAAGGCGGTTTCCAGTTATATGCTTTCACTGACGCCAACCTATTTGAGACACCTAAATAGTCGCGGTACCAACATTAAGCCTGTAACAGACTATCGCACCGCACCGCGACCTTGGAGCGTCGCACCCATAAGTGAGAGCGAGAAAGAGATATCTGTTTCACCCATAAGTGAGAGGGAGAAAGAGATATCTGTTTCTCGCTCTCACTTCTCACTTATGGGTGCGACGCTCCAAGGTCGCGGTGCGGTGCGATAGTCTGTTATAGGCTTTATAATAATAAGTGTTGATCATCTGTTTGGCTGTTTAAGGGACCTATGCCTTCATTTGATATGGCCATTTAAAGTTTTAAAAAGTTTGGAACTCGTTAAATAATGGAATTTGTATGCGACATTGCAGTCCCGAAATCGAGACTGCAATGTTTTTAACTTTTTAATTTTTTGAATGACCATAAACTACGCACTTCGCGACCTATTTTTTAACCGGCAACGTCGACTTTGCCGTCCATTTTTGAGAAAAACATTACTATATGTATACTTTTTTCGACATATAGCTGTGAATCGATCACGATTGGAGATTCGTCATTTCACAATAACGCTAGCTAAGAATAGAATTGACGGTATTAAAACACTGGATTCAACCAGACCAACTAGCATGACATACGGAGTCGCGCGCGACTCGCTACTTAAAGTCGCACTTGACATATTTATAGATTCGCGTTTGTGTTGTTATTGGTGTCAGAATGTATTATTCAGCCTGTTTAGGCGATGCTTATTTGTCTTAGCAATTATTTGATACTTTGTCACAGAAAAGATCCTGATGCCTACAAATCTTCCGAAAATCCGCGTTTGTACGGAACAATGGTAGACAAATCCGTGGAATGCTGCAACAATACTTTCTAGAAATTTGTAACATTTGTCTTAAATTTGTATGACATGTTTTGTTCCAGGTCGCCAAATCCGCAGCAAAACAGTCCCTGTTCCTCTAACCCCAAGTGCCAAACTAGCATGGATCGGCACCACAGACGCGGGGTCACCGTGTGCGTACGACAATACTGGAATATTGAGGCTGTATGACATCTCGAGCGGCGTGTGGATGCCCATCTGCGATACTAACACGCATTCTAGGGGAGCTTCGGACTCGTGGTTCGTTGTATCCGTAAGTATTTCACAAAGTTGACTTTAGTGGAAAATAAGTATTTCACAAAGTTGGCTTTAGTGGAAAATAAGTAAGCATTTCACAAAGTTGGCTTTAATGGAAAATAAGTAAGCATTTCACAAAGTTGACTTTAGTGATAAATGCGAATGGATTCATTACAGGGCATAACACAACAAACAAACACCTACATAATATGGGTAAAACAGACAGCCCCATGTGTAGAGCGTGCATGGAAGAAGAGGAAACAGCAATAGTTATTTGTACAACAAGAGATCAAAGTTTGATATTTCTTCGAGTGCTTATTTTGAGTCCCGTGCAAGCGAAAGATTCTATACTAGATTCACGAGCGAGTAAGGGACTCAAAAGCGCACGAGAAGTAAATAACTTTGATCTCGTGTAGTTCACAAAACTTTTCACCTCAGCAGTGAGAACATATTAGAGAACCCGGAAAATGTATTCCTTCTTCATCACTTACCTATTCACTCATGTTTTTAGGGTTCCGTAGCCAAATGGCAAAAAACGGAACCCTTATAGATTCGTCATGTCTGTCTGTCTGTCCGTCTGTCTGTCCGTCTGTCTGTCCGTCCGTATGTCACAGCCACTTTTCTCCGAAACTATAAGAACTATACTGTTGAAACTTGGTAAGTAGATGTATTCTGTGAACCGCATTAAGATTTTCACACAAAAATTGAAAAAAAACAATAAATTTTTGGGGTTCCCCATACTTCGAACTGAAACTCAAAATTTTTTTTTCATCAAACCCATACGTGTGGGGTATCTATGGATAGGTCTTCAAAAATGATATTGAGGTTTCTAATATCATTTTTTTCTAAACTGAATAGTTTGCGCGAGAGACACTTCCAAAGTGGTAAAATGTGTGTCCCCCCCCCCCGTAACTTCTAAAATAAGAGAATGATAAAACTAAAAAAAATATATGATGTACATTACCATGTAAACTTCCACCGAAAATTGGTTTGAACGAGATCTAGTAAGTAGTTTTTTTTTAATACGTCATAAATCGCCTAAATACGGAACCCTTCATGGGCGAGTCCGACTCGCACTTGGCCGCTTTTTTTAAGATATACCAACAATTAAGTTTTCACCTCAGCAGCTCGAACAAGGGTACTTTGCTACTTAAAAACAGTGAGCAAAACCGCATTTTGCTCATTTTGTCTCACTCAGTGAGCAAAATGCGATTTTGCTCACTGTTTTTAAGTAGCAAAGTACCGTTGTTCGAGCTGCTGAGATGAAAAACATATTCTCCTACACTGTAAACAGGTAGAAGTATACAGGAACCAATACCTAGGGACTCCGTGCACACTGAAGGAGGCAGTTAGCAACCTAGACACTGCTAGGTTTCATGGAGGAGCTTAGGTGGCTAGAGTAGAGCTACCTCGTTTTTCACGCAAAATAGTCACAATGGTTGTCGACTTGCAGAAAGTGCCCAGTACAACTAACTGACTGAATGCGAATGACGTATCTGTGATGCTAACACGCATTTTAGAGGAGCAACTATGAAATATTGCAATGAACACCTACTTTGGTTGCGATCAGTGAAATAAATTGAATGTGTTGAAATAATGTTCGTTTGTGATCGAGTTATTCGCCAGTAAAGCTTTGGTTTCCTCCGATAGCGGTGCCGTCATATAGCGGCCGTCTCCATACAAATACTACGACATCCATATTTAGCCGTATTATTTAGTATGGAGACGGCCGCTATATGACGGCACCGCTATCCTAGGAAAACCGATCTTTACGCTTGTGTTCTTATTTAAACAAAATAAATTCATAATTAGATTATTTTTCTGTTTTATAGATCAGTGAGCCCTCTCAAACGGTTCGCGCTATCCTGTGCAGAGGCACGTCGTTTCCCCCGACGATACCCAAGCCTATTGTTACGGAGTTAGCGATTCAGGTATAAACAATTTTGCAAACAAGCCGGTAGCAAGTTAACATGAAATATCAACTCTTTCAAAGGATCAAAATAAGGTTTATTTACACATCTGCTTAAGAATGTCTGGGTGGAATGACTAGATGACTGCGTAGGTCCCCTAATGCGGTCACCGTATCATTCAATGACATTGTTTGGTGCGGTCACCTACCCAGAATCGACAGTTATAACTGATAATCATAGAGTAAACATTATAGTATTAAATATCACTCTTCACTGCTCATGTTCACCTACCGACATTTACTGTACTTCAATACATTATTTTAGATCCCGCTATGCGAGTTGGACACCGAGAAAGGGCAGTGTGAAGAGCAACTCGTGAGGTGGGCGCATACAAGCGCCGACGTTAACATAAAGACGGCTAGGGAAGCTGCTCTTAAGCTATTTGCGGTGAGTACCTACACAAAAAAGTGGCCTGTATAAATTAAATATTTGGTGATAATCTTTCACAGATCGACTTAGCCCCAAACTAAGCAAAGCTTTTACTATGGGTACTATAGGCGACGATATACATACGTATATAGATAAATACATACTTATATACATATAAAACAGCCATGACTCAGGAACAAATATCTGTGTTTATCAATCACACAAATAAATGCCCTTACCGGGATTCGAACCCAGGACCATCGGCTTCATAGGCAGGGTCACAACCCACTAGGCCAGACCGGTCGTCAATATAAAGGGGTATATTTTGTTCTTGATTTGAAATGTCAGCTAAAACAAATTATGTCAAGCAGATTTTATACTGTGGAAGTGTTATATAAATTCGCAGTTCAGTAACATGCTAACGTATTTCATGTGCCACGTAATACGCTTCGCTCTTGATTCAGCTTGGTGAGCATTTGCTGCCTAGTTTTATAGCTACATTAGCTATACCAAAAGCTGAATAAAGAGATAGCATGAGATACGACTTATAGGTATTTGGAGTGCGAGCGATACGAGTAAATCGGTTTCAAACATTACCTGCTACATAGATAATATGCTTTTAGACAAATATATTATTACCGTCTTAAATGCACTTAATCATATTTATCATATTTTACAGCTCGCCTGCCGAAGTGAAATAGAACAACGTGCATTAGAACTAATGGAGCTACTAAAAGACGATCGCCTAGTACCTTTCGCTGCCAAATACGCCTCTCGACTCGGCCGAGTTCATTTAGCCGACAAACTAACGAACTTAGCAGAAACGTGGGAGCGAGACGCAGATAAGATGAATGTAGCGCAAAAACATTTTAATGAATTGGATACTCAAGAAACGTATGACGTCACCAATTCGGAACAGGATCTGAATGCGAGCCTCATTATACCGCAGAAAGCGAAGGAGAGGAAAGGGGAAACAGTTGCACCTATCAAACCTGTGGTATGTATCAAAGTAGTGTATTTACTTGCTACTGATGAAGAGATAGTTAACCATGGTTAAACCTTCTAGTTGCTTTAGATTTTAATTGTCATTCGTTCATGATACTACACAATACTCCTCTACTATGTTCATCACAGAATCGTGACTAATTAGAATCCTCCAAAAATGATGGAGCCAATGGCCATTTCAGCATTATCACTACATTCTGATTCAAGTCATCTTGATTCTCACGTCCTGGATCCCAAAAGCATTTCTTTTGAATTTGAACCTTGTTTAAAAATATTTGATGCCATTTATCCTTTATAATAATGGCTTTTGAGTTTTGGGATCAAAGAGGGTATAGGATCAAGCCCGGCGGGATTCATACATCTGCTGCATATGGCGGATATATGCCCTCCACATGGAATTGTACCTTAACTTGATCTGTGACGAACACATACCTCAAAATTATTGAAGTGAAAACTTCTTTAGCGGCGCTGTGCACTTGAACTGCACTGGAACTCACGAGTTAAAAGACATGTTTAGATCGCTTACCTTCTTGAAAGTTCTTTCTAATGCTAAAAAAACGAACTATAACTGGTATTAAATTAACTCGAGTACTAACAGTGATGTGCTTAGGGGTTTCAAGTAATGCGACGAAATAACGCTAGATGGCGTTAACCTCAATTATACATAGTGCTGCAGACATTTTGCAATAGTGATCGAGTTTTCACTTCTGCCGGCACTCCCTGAGTGCAACCCGTTGTTTTTTCTTAGCCGATTAAATCATCGCCGGCGGGAGTCAGGAATCCGTTCAAAAAGCAACAAGAAGCCACTAGAAACGTGCAGAGTCCGCTCAGCTTGACCGAAAGAACGCTGGTGGAGGTGCACTCAACCGAACCATCGGAAAATACTGACGTAAGTACTATAGGCTACATGACTAATTTTCATTTATGGTATTCAGGGATGTTGCGGATGCAGATTTTTTGACATCCGCGGATGCGGATGCGGATGCGGATTTTTAAAGGCTCACATCCGCGGATGCGGATGCGGATGTCAAGATTAGGTACTTAGAAAAACGTCAAATATTACATTTTTAGCATTTTTTTTATTAAAAAAAACCAAACGTTTAGTATTTGAGCAAGAATATAGGTGCGTTATATTTAATAAACAGTAACTTCGCCGACTTTTCTGGATCTAGACGATTTCGTTATAGGTAATGACGAAATTACCTAGCACTTACGCCGCCGCTAAGACGTTCCTGTACCGACTTGTTCGACATCCGCATCCGCATAAGCTCCGCATCGATTTTATGCGGATGCGGATGCAGATGCGGATGTTGAAAATAATGCGGATGTTCCGCGGTTGCGGATGCGGATGCGGATGTTCGCAACATCCCTGGTATCAATCGATCGGGTTTGTTTTTAGGATCAAATGTCTATATGGGACACATTGCATTAAAGTAACACAAAAGTCAGAAATTGTAGTCAAAGGCCGACAGTCGCACTTCACTCGCGAAACGACCTATACAAAACGGCCAGAGGCCGTGACGTCAAGGTCTCTGGGAGCCCATCTTGTAGTATGGACAAAACAAGAAAATTGCGTTTTTGTCGGTGAAATATTGCGTTTATGTATATAGTTGCTATACAATATTTTTTTGGATGAAATGTAAGGAATCGAATAGTACCCTTACTTTTATCGTTTTTGAAGTTAAAAAAAACTTAAATTTTGAAACTTACAGGTCCTGTATTTTTGTAATTTTTCAATATTTTATTTTAATATCCACATTATTGTGATAAATTGCTCGTTTGCTATCTATTGTACTAGATTTTGTTATAAAATTCAACATGTGTCATCATCCCTATTATAGCTAGTTTAGATTCATGTTCTTTAAGCCACGGTAGGACATCATTTTTGAATAAAAAAATAAGTAGATCATATGAAATACGTTCTTACAAACATGAGAACTTATTGACCTTAAGAACTGACCTTGCTTGATCTAATTACTTCATTTAAATAATTTTCAATGGGAACTTCGTTTGATTTTAAAACTTAATAAAAACCTTATTTCCAAGTCCTACACTACCGATTCAAACTGCCACTCTTTCTTGTTTGATGGGCCGTAGGCCTACACTATATCTATAGTCAAAGGACTGTCTCATTTCAAACATAGAGATAATCATACTATCTTTGTCTTACACTAGTACTAGCACCCAAAAGAAAAGGATGAGTATAGTTTTTTTGGTTCTTATTTACTGACAAATTGGTTTGACCAACTATATGCATATATCCAGCTTATTTTCATGTTATACTAGCTTTTGGCCGCGACTTCGTCCACGTGGTGTTAGTAATTTGGGTAGCTTATTTTTGATCCAATCTGCTTTTTATTGATTCCCCGTACAAACTTCCACCCCCCTTTTCACCCCCTTAAAGGATGACTTTTGGGATAAAAACTACCCTATGTCCCCGGGACTCAAACTATCTCTATAATTTCAACTAAATCGGTTCAGCTGTTTAAGCGTGAAGAGGTAACAGACACTTGTTTCTGTGAACTTGACTCTGGTAAGATGTAATTTAAACGTTAAATCATACATTTTCAGCCATCAACAATTCAAGACGGCGAAACATTCGTAGACTGGTTCTCAAGAAACAAATCCAATTTAGAGTCTCAAAATCCCGAGATGACTCCATCAGAACTTAGTCGCCTTGGCATTAGGACCTTCAAGACTCTTCAAGGTAAAACCGGCGCCGTCAATGGGACGCCTGAAAGCGGGCAGAAGAGGAAACTCGGCGAAGAATTGAATGGTGCAGATACCCCTATAACTAGTGCGCCCAAACAGTCGAAACTTAGCGCCTTTGCCTTCCAGAAAAAAGCGTGAATGTTAATAAATAATAATTAATTTTAAATAAGCAAGTACTAAACAGTCAACGTATAAAGACTGGCACGAAAAATCATTAAACTTTAGCTTAGCGTATACCATAAGGCATAGTTTTAACTTTTGACTCGTACGTATTTATGGTTTGTGACCTTTTTATAAGACTTGATATTGTTAACTGTAAATATATAATTGTAAGAATAAAAAATCGTTTAAACAAATAAACAGTTTTAATTCGGTAGGTATAACAGTCCCATCAGGGGCCCATTTCTCGAACGGTATTAGACTAACTGTCAAATTGTATGGGTTACCATGGCAACACACTAATAATTAGACTAATACCGTTCGAGAAATGGGCCCCAGATCATAAAATATGCGGTAAACAATTTATATTTCGGCATACAAATTTATCGACATAAGATGTGTTACTAGATAAATATAAATTTCTCAATATAATGTTGAGTATGTAAAAAAAAGAGATGCCGACAGTTGATTGTTTTCCTTATTTTCAGCCCTATGGCTATGTAAATAAGGTTTATTTCTAAGGGTTCACCAATTCAGCTTCATCGGGAGGTGGGAACACTCCTTCCTTGATCATTTTCTTCCATTCGCTACCGTTGGGGTAAGCGAACTTTTCTAATGTTCCGTTTTTAAACTGAGTGCTGTAGCCAGGCAACTGAAACGAAAACCATCATACATTTTGTGAACGCTAGTGTCAGATAAAAGCGTGATTTATGGTCGGTTGCACCAAACTGTTTGTATGGAAAGTTTCATAGTAAACCGCCGCGGCGCGCCGGGTGACAATGATCAGCCTGTCAAGTGCGGACGGTGCAACTGGCACTTAGTCATTCAACTAGAAGTCATCAGTGTGGGCTTCTGCAAACATGCCCGACGCGCTGCACCACCGAGGCAATCCCATCAGCATCCTGAATGCATTATTAAATTATTATACTGTATTTGGAAGGCATTGACTGTTTTCAGCGTATAATTAACCCATAGATTGCACGAAGAAAAAGGTTGGCAGCAGGCCTTAAAAAGGGTTACATTCACTTCTTTACTGCAGCTTGCAAATCTACGAGCCAACATATTGCTTCTAACAAGTATTTAGACTATCTCCACAGAATAACTAATAGAGTCAGACCAAGAAAAGTCTGCAGCGGATTTGATAGCCCACGCAGTACACGTGTCATTTTAAACGTCAAACTTCTATGAAATTATGACGTATAAATAACACTTGCACTGCGTGGGCTATCAAAATCGCTGCAGACTTTTCTTGGTCTAACTCTAGTACTACCGTACAGAAAATTCACTCCTTCACAAAAGTCAGATTAGGTATAAAATTACACCTATATCGCCGCCTGCAAGCAAAATTGAAACTTATAACCGCGCACGAACCGTGAATCTCCTTTGCGCGCCGCAGTTTTATGACCGAGCTGTGAGTGTCGGCACGGGGTTATCACTTGACAAGTTTTTATACCTATACCCACTTTTATTATTTTTAAGATAAATATGTAGGAATTACAAACGTTGATTATGTAAACATACATATTTTATCCGGAGATAGTATGCCTGAATCTCACGGAAGTAAGTTTCGAAGCCATTGTGTATTTTCAATTTTGCGCGAGCGCCGCGTGACACGACTATCGTGCGCAGGAGCGGCAGCCCACTGCCATAGGCCTGTCCGATGGGCGCGCCGGCCAAATGTACCTAAACTGCGGAGTGACACCCCCCTGCTATCTCTGTCATTCTAATTACACCTTCATTGGACTAAAAGGGAAAGATCCCTGCAATTTGCGAATTTCGGTTTTTACGGTAGTCCCTCAGATGCTGCAACATCGACTTGTGAGCGGTCCTATGTGATAGAAACAGGACGAGTTCGCTTTTACTAACATCGTACCTGAGTACTCTTCATTACCTCCTCATTATACCGCAGAAAGCGAAGGAGAGGAAAGGGGAAACAGTTGCACCTATCAAACCTGTGGTATGTATCAAAGTAGTGTATTTACTTGCTACTGATGAAGAGATAGTTAACCATGGTTAAACCTTCTAGTTGCTTTAGATTTTAATCGTCATTCGTTCATGATACTACACAATACTCCTCTACTATGTTCATCACAGAATCGTGACCAATTACTTAGAATCCTCCAAAAATGAGGGAGCCAATGGCCATTTCAGCATTATCACTACATTCTGATTCAAGTCATCTTGATTCTCACGTCCTGGATCCCAAAAGCATTTCTTTTGAATTTGAACCTTGTTTAAAAATATTTGTTGCCATTTATCCTTTATAATAATGGCTTTTGAGTTTTGGGATCAAAGAGGGTATAGGATCAAGCCCGGCGGGATTCATACATCTGCTGCATATGGCGGATATATGCCCTCCACATGGAATTGTACCCTAACTTGATCTGTGACGAACACTTACCTCAAAATTATTGAAGTGAAAACTTCTTTAGCGGCGTTGTGCACTTTTTGTGATGGGGAAACATTTTTAACAGGTGTCACGTGACCGTAAGACGTAAGACGGACACGTTACGTGACTGATCGAAAAACTGTTACTTCAATGTCATTGAGATTTTCTTTATTGATATAAATGCCATCTAGTGAGTTTCCCTCTAACTGGTATTAAATTAACTCAAAGAGTGATGTGCTTAGGGGTTTCAAGTAATGCGACGAAATAACGCTAGATGGCGTTAACCTCAATTATACATAGTGCTGCAGACATTTTGCAATAGTGATCGAGTTTTCACTTCTGCCGGCACTCCCTGAGTGCAACCCGTTGTTTTTTCTTAGCCGATTAAATCATCGCCGGCGGGAGTCAGGAATCCGTTCAAAAAGCAACAAGAAGCCACTAAAAACGTCCCGAGTCCGCTCAGCTTGACCGAGAGAACGCTGGTGGAGGTGCACTCAACCGAACCATCGGAAAATACTGACGTAAGTACTATAGGCTACATGACTAATTTTCATTTATGGTATCAATCGATCGGGTTTGTTTTTAGGATCAAATGTCTATATGGGACCCATTGCATTAAAGTAACACAAAAGTCAGAAATTGTAGTGAAAGGCCGACAGTCGCACTTCACTCGCGAAACGCCCTATACAAAACGGCCAGAGGCCGTGACGTCAAGGTCTCTGGGAGCCCATCTTGTAGTAAAACAAGAAAATTGCGTTTTTGTCGGTGAAATATTGCGTTTATGTATATAGTTGCTATACAATATTTTTTTGGATGAAATGTAAGGAATCGAATAGTACCCTTACTTTTATCGTTTTTGAAGTTAAAAAAAAACTTAAATTTTGAAACTTTCAGGTCCTGTATTTTTGTAATTTTTCAATATTTTATTTTAATATCCACATTATTGTGATAAATTGCTCGTTTGCTATCTATTGTACTAGATTTTGTTATAAAATTCAACATGTGTCATCATCCCTATTATAGCTAGTTTAGATTCATGTTCTTTAAGCCACGGTAGGACATCATTTTTGAAAAAATAAGTAGATCATATGAAATACGTTCTTACAAACATGAGAACTTATTGACCTTAAGAACTGACCTTGCTTGATCTAATTACTTCATTTAAATAATTTTCAATGGGAACTTCGTTTGATTTTAAAACTTAATAAAAACCTTATTTCCAAGTCCTACACTACCGATTCAAACTGCCACTCTTTCTTGTTTGATGGGCCGTAGGCCTAAACTATATCTATAGTCAAAGGACTGTCTCATTTCAAACATAGACAGAGATAATCATACTATCTTTGTCTTACACTAGTACTAGCACCCAAAAGAAAAGGATGAGTATAGTTTTTTTGGTTCTTATTTACTGACAAATTGGTTTGACCAACTATATGCATATATCCAGCTTATTTTCATGTTATACTAGCTTTTGGCCGCGACTTCGTCCACGTGGTGTTAGTAATTTGGGTAGCTTATTTTTGATCCAATCTGCTTTTTATTGATTCCCCGTACAAACTTCCACCCCCCTTTTCACCCCCTTAAAGGATGACTTTTGGGATAAAAACTACCCTATGTCCCCGGGACTCAAACTATCTCTATAATTTCAACTAAATCGGTTCAGCTGTTTAAGCGTGAAGAGGTAACAGACACTCGTATCTGTGAACTTGACTCTGGTGAGATGTAATTTAAACGTTAAATCATACATTTTCAGCCATCAACCATTCAAAACGGCGAAACATTCGTGGACTGGTTCTCAAGAAACAAATCCAATTTAGAGTCTCAAAATCCCGAGATGACTCCATCAGAACTTAGTCGCCTTGGCATTAGGACCTTCAAGACTCTTCAAGGTAAAACCGGCGCCGTCAATGGGACTCCAGAAAGCGGCCAAAAGAGGAAACTCGGCGAAGAATTGAATGGTGCAGATACCCCTATAACTAGTGCGCCTAAACAGTCGAAACTTAGCGCCTTCGCATTCCAGAAAAAAGCGTGAAATTTAATAAATAATTAGTTTTAAATAAGCAAGTACTAAACAGTCGACGTATAAAGACTGGCACGAAAAATCATTAAACTTTAGCTTAGCGTATACCATAAGGCATAGTTTTAACTTTTGACTCGTACGTATTTATGGTGTGTGACCTTTTTTATAAGACTTGATATTGTTAACTGTACATATAATTGTAAGAATAAAAAATCGTTTAAACAAATAAACAGTTTTAATTCGGTAGGTATAACAGTCCCATCAGGGGCCCATTTCTCGAACGGTATTAGACTAATATTATTAGCCCACGAACTGTCAAATTGTATGGGTTACCATGGCAACACACTAATAATTAGACTAATACCGTTCGAGAAATGGGCCCCAGATCATAAAATATGCGGTAAACAATTTATATTTCGGCATACAAATTTATCGACATAAGATGTGTTACTAGATAAATATAAATTTCTTAATATAATGATGAGTATTAAAAAAAAAGAGATGCCGGCAGTTGATTGTTTTCCTCATTTTCAGCCCTATGGCTATGTAAATAAGGTTTATTTCTAAGGATTCACCAATTCAGCTTCATCGGGAGGCGGGAACACTCCTTCCTTGATCATTTTCTTCCATTCGCTACCGTTGGGGTAAGCGAACTTTTCTAATGTTCCGTTTTTAAACTGAGTGCTGTAGCCAGGCAACTGAAACGAAAACCATCATACATTTTGTGAACGCTAGTGTCAGATAAAAGCGTGTTTTAGGGTCGGTTGCACCAAACTGTTTGTATGGAAAGTTTCATAGTAAACCGCCGCGGCGCGCCGGGTGACAATGATCAGCCTGTCAAGTGCGGACGGTGCAACTGGCACTTAGTCATTCAACTAGAAGTCATCAGTGTGGGCTTCTGCAAACATGCCCGACGCGCTGCACCACCGAGGCAATCCCATCAGCATCCTTAATGCATTATTATAATGCATTCGTGAGACTGTTTTCAGCGTATAATTAACCTATAGATTGCACGAAGAAAAAGGTTGGCAGCAGGCCTTAAAAGGGGTTAACTTCACTTCTTTACGAGCCAACATATTGCTTCTAACAGCCAACGCCCTACGCTCCCCTCTCTATGTCCTTTCCGTCAGACATGTCCTCCGAGACCCAGTGGCCCAAGTATCTACTTGAAATGCTCAACTCGCTATAAAGGTACGCCGTACAGCCAGCAGCAGAAGTTGCTAAGCGGGCGAGGTGTTCAAAATGTTCTTGACGCGACTTTATTGTTAAGAGAATAGCAGGCCTTAAAAAGGGTTAATTAACTTCACTTCTTTACGAGCCAACATATTGCTTCTAACAGCCAACGCCCTACGCTCCCCTCTATATGTCCTTTCCGTCAGACATTTCCTCCGAGACCCAGTGGCCCAAGTACCTACTTGAATTGCTCAACTCGCTATAAAGGTATGCCGTACAGCCAGCAGCAGAAGTTGCTAAGCGGGCGAGGTGTTCAAAATGTTCTTGACGCGACTTTATTTGTTAAGAGAATAAGAGTGTGTCGATGTAATTTTGACCACGCGCGCTTAGCAACTTCTGCTGCTGACTGTACAAATGAACAGCGCTATACCTAACCGCGAATATCGGAGTTCGCAAATTGCGGGCATCTGTCTCTCTAATTACGCCTTCATTGGAGTAAAAGAGAAAGATCCCCGCAATTTGCATATTTCGGTTTTCACGGTAGCCCCTCGGAGTACCTACCTTAGGCGCGAGATATTTCCCGTTTTCCACAATGCACGGGTCGATGAAGTGCTCGTGTTGCTGGTCGACGTATTCTATGAGGCGGCCCTCCATGGTGCCCGATAGACTCGCGAAGTCCCAATATTGGAGGTGCTGTACCATCTCGCAGAGACCCACGCCGCCAGCGTGAGGGCATACTTTTACTACAATCAAAGAACAGAAAGTAAAGTTAGTGACTAGTTAAAAAAACACTAATCAAAATACATATTTGATAAAAAATCATTTGATTTGTTCCTTAAGTTGTTTACCTAAGCAAGATAGTTAAAAACTTAAAATCAGGCTATTGTAATCCCTAAAACCCAGGGTTTTAAAATGATTCATCAAAAATCAATTTTATTTCGAGACACTATGATGTTGATGACTGGGTTTTTAAGAAGCAGTGAAGCTTAACACAGTACCTCCATACTTATCACCATACCTCCACTCTCTACTGACTCTACTCCATGAAGAGTACCTAAGTTACAACTCTATCATTTTCGTGAGGTAGTTGTGCGGCTTGTGCGGTTGTGTTCTATTAGAATGTAGTTTGGGACAACATCTTGGTTAAGTGCTTTTTTTGAGCTACCATAGACACAGCAGTCAACCGTAAATCAGCTCCGCATTACTTTTGGTTGGGTCTTGTTTGACATATCGTTTTCTACAGTGAGATAGATTAGCTTGAGGAAATCGTGTTGACTCCCCCGGAAAGAATCAGTATATCGATAACATGAATTTTGTTACACCAAGTGTTCACTTACCGCCCAGTTTCTCTGCCATCAAATAGACGGAAAGGATCTCGTTGACTCCACCGATACGAGCCGAGTCGATCTGGCAGAATTGCATGCCGCCGCTCTGCAGGAACTGCTTAAACATGACGCGGTTGGCGCACATCTCGCCTGTTGCCACGCCGATGCCGTACGGCCTGTTCGACAAAGTTTTTTATTGCGATTTTAGACCCCTACAAATAGAGCAGTCTGATAATTATATGTACTATAAATCTTAAAGCATAACACCTTAGTGACTTCTCTATGTAGACATGTAGTTGGAGCGAACCGTAAGCATGAATGTGGGTTTGTATACTTTTGAGAGTGCTAATTTGAATCCAACCGACTGCGCCAACTACTTACTAGTTTTATGCTTTAATTTTAAAACGTTTTCACGCAAAGACAACAAATATTTTAAAGTAAACCTGTTTTAAACAAAGCAACACGAGTATCACCACGGCTATATTTGTAATTTAATTCTCAAAAATTTCGATCGTAGTGGGATTCGGCTTATTAATATCGGGTTTAGTGCCCAGTTTTCTCATCCACGTTGACGACTGAGAAAAATCCAAGTGCTCTAGTCCAGGTCAACCCAAGCTAGGGTCAACCAAATGGGGTTAAGTAGAGATAGCTTATACTCATACTTCCACTCCATAGCTTACTTCAACGCCTCAGAGATAGCCGCGTGTCCGAGCACATCGTCGGGCGACGTTGGCTCCTCGATCCACATCGGTTTGAGCGGAGCTAACTTCTTCATCCACTCTATGGCCTCGTTCACGCTCCATGCCTGGTTTGCATCTACCATCTGTGATGAAATAATGAGATACATGTCTTTCTGATGCCCATTATTTAGTACGGATGAAAAACTCAAATTTTCATAGATACTAGGGAGTGGCGTTGCGTGAACTAATCTAACCGTGGGCGAAATCGCATCTGCGAGGCCCTTTTGTTTTACTGTGCCCGAAGGGACCTCGCGCGAGGCCCCTCTTGGGGCGCGAGGTCGTGGGCGACGGCCCACTTCGCCCACACCTAGCTACGCCACTGCTAGGAAAGATTGCTCTAAAGTCTAATCCATCACTATATAAACTAGTTACGGGGTAAAAACACAAACACTTCTATTTTTTCCAAATGTAAGCGAGTCCTAGATATTTTTAATGTAGGACTAAGGTACTTATAAGTTGAAAATTATATCACAATACACACATTATATCACAAAAATTAAGGAATAATTTGGAACCAGTTTAGCCTTTCAATGGACGGCCATACAAGGGAATAGTGGGTGATTGAGTTTCGGCTTGTACTTACCAGGACCTTATCCTTGCCGATGTGTTTCCTCACGGTGCTGCAGCGACGCCAATCATCTTCGAAGTTCAGTCCCACCTTCACCTTGAAGTGGGTGAAGCCTTGCTTGAGGTACTTGCCGCACAACTGCTCGAGAGTCGCATCGCTGTAGCCCAACCAACCTGCAATAGGGTATTATACTGTATTTAAAATAAATCATTTCACACCATGCATGAAATAAAGCACCAGATAATTATTAGAAAAACACAGATAGCAGTTATTTTTAAACACAAGTTCTATAAATCGGATAGAAATACAAAAAGTACTTAGGTGAGTTGACCGTGACGTCACGATGTAATGTTTCATATAAATTCCATATTAGCAAATCGTTTTGACAGTTCTAAAAAAGAAACTGATTTGACTAGTAGTAAAATACCCTATTGAAGAACCGTTAATATTGCAAGCGAGGACTTTTCCTCAGACAAAACACGCGAAGAAAAATCTCGCCTTTTGCTATTCGCCGATTGCCGCGCCCATCGGACACCTGCCACCATTGATAGCCCGTGAAATTAGGTAAGGCTTGTTTCTTTTTATACAAACGCGTTTAAAAGTGGAGAAGGCCGGGTGAGAGAGAACTGAGAAGCACCAGTCAATTTGTCATGGCATGTCCCTAGAATAGTACCATCCCAGAATCTACTATAGGTAAGCTGTTACCATTATGTGATGGCGAAAAACAGAGCTAACTCCTAAGTATCTGTTTATAAATTCTGCGTGATGAGCAGATAACGCTATGTTTATTGTAGGTATACATCATTACATAACAATTAATAAATTATATCAGTTGTAAAGATAAACAATAAGCTAATACATTTTTTCTTATCTTTTTCAAACCAAAGCTCAGTACACTAGTTGCATTGATTACAGTAATCTCACGTTTTATTTAAAATCGGACCCATTTTATCATTAGGTATCATATTTGGTTTCGGTTACCTGCTTGTGTAGTGTAGGCGGGATATCCATTCTCTTCCAACTGCTTTATTCTTTCCTTCTGTCCCGCTTTCTTGGATTTCAGTAGTTGCATGGCTTCTTCCTTAGTTATCACGTCAGTAATGTAACGGAAGTCTATGGTCGATACGAGATCCTACAACATCGGCAGATAAAGTTTTTTGTCACCATAGTTTAAAAAAAATACCATTCTCCTAGTGGCACCTAACTATAAGTACGGCCTCAGGAGCGAGCGTCTAGCAGCGCGTTCGGCCCAGCGTGCATCGTGACGTCGAGCTTCCAAGGGATTTGAGCTCAGAGGCCGTTCGCAAACATTTGGATTATTTGTTAAATTATGGACGACGAACGGTTGATCGCCCCTTTATCCTCGTGTCGCCCAATGTGCATTAGGATGTACACTCCCGTTTCGATGGAATGTCAACCTTAATTAAAAACAAAGAGGTAGCATTTCATTTGTCTCGTAAAATTTTCGAACAAATGAAATTCAACCCAATTGAAAATACAACAAGATTCAAACTTCCTTGGCTATAATTTTGTATGGTGGGCGGCACGAGGATATTGTGTAGGTACATTTGCATATTTAAGGTTTGTTGCTGAACCACTGATGCGAGTGATAGATTTATATTTTCGAATAACCTTCCTAAAGAAAACAAATCGGAAGTCTCTTACCTCGGGTTCCATGTCCGTCAATAGCCTCCATAAAGGTTTCTTCTCCAATCTGGCCCATAGATCCCACAGGGAATTCAAAATGGCTGCCGCCGCTAAATGAGCAACGCCTTTTTCGGGACCAATCTGTAAAAAAAAATATAAAATATAGGTAGGTAATTTTGAACATCTCGTCCGCTTAGCAACTTCTGCTGCTGTAGGTACTGTTCATTGATAAACCAAATGTTATTGTCGTTAGTTAAATAAAGCATCTAACTTACCTAAGCATCAATACACCCATCATATTTCCGTGTCGTTAGTGATGGCATATACTCGTATGTATTTTTTTAACACCACGCCGGTGGCAAACAAGCGTACGGCCCGCCTGATGGTACGCAGTCACCGTAGCTTATGGACGCCTGCAACTACAGGGGTGTTACATGCGCGTTGCCGATTCTAAATAAGTTCTGAAGTTGCAAGCGCCCACGTCTACATAATAAAAGTACCCATGGAGCGCAATAAGGTGGTTTTCACCGTTTCATTACCCATCTCATTTGCGAGTCATTGGTGAGCGATCGCCAGAATCCCGCAAAGTCCGCGAAGATGTCTGCCGCATTCTTCCCCAGCAGGAACCGTTTCATAGAGCGGATAGTGAGAACTATGATCTCCGTGCCGCGGCCGCATGTGAACGTGAGTCCGAACCCTTGAGTGCCGTTGTCGGTGGTCGTCGTCACGTAGGCGCAGGAGTAATTTGGATCTGTGTGCTGAAAGACATATGAAAGAAGTTTTTTTCTTTCTAGGCTAATAGGATTGGGTTTTGGGGGATTGCATACAGTCTTGTAGCTTAGAGGAGTAGTAACACTGCTGGATAGGTAGCTGAAATTTAACTTCACATCTTATTATCTTAACAAATCATAGTATTGTTTTCACGGACAACCCTTGTTACGTGATTTACAGGAACAACAGCAATAATGGCTACAGAGCAAAAGATAAACAACTTGAGAAGTTGATAACTACATAAAATATTCCAAATCAATGGTATGTCATGTATAGGTTCATCTCGCTTATCACCATCGGAGTCAGGGCATAGAGGTCATCAATATGAACACAATTTGCTCAGCCGGTAAACAAGTTGGACTTGTTAACCGACTGAAATAAAATTAGTTATACAATATCTTGCCTATTAGGTATACTCAGGAAACTGTCGTTTATAATACCCTCAAATAAAGCAAATAAAAGTAGGTAGAAAGAGTTCAAAGAGTCATAACTTGATACCTAAGTGTGGTAGTTTTATTTATTTTTAGATAAGATTACCTAATAATCCTAATACTGCTGAAACGGTAGCGCTAGTTGCAAAAAGTAATGAATCTGCTTATATCACGACTTTGTTCTATTTATTAAAATATAGAACTATCTACTTCATAGCTCTGCTTGTAGTTAAACCTACCTAAATACTATAGTATGATTATATTGAAGTTAGGTACATTTATAAGCAAAAGTGACTCACCAAAGCATCAGATCCATGGCCTCCCAGAGACGTCGGGAACCTGACATCCTTCACGTCCACGCTCACGATCTTCAGACCTTTCTTATTGAGCGGCATGTTGTGAGCGCCGGTCGCTGACGACTGATTATATATATTAAGCGACATTTTACTCAAGTTATCGCTGTTACCAGCTGTTACGTGCAGTATTTACGTAATGACATCGTTAAAGTTTAAGATAAAAAATAAAAACAAGTGAAAACAAGGGTTTGTGCTTAAATGTGCGTAGATTCGACGTTAAGTAGCATTTTCATCGAAATTAGGAAGTAGGTCGTTATATTTGTGAACTTGACAGTACAGCTGTGCTGTCAACATAAATAATTTACAGAATATTTAGTAGTGGTGGATGAAAAACAGATGTAACACACGCTATACTACATATTATTCACTTATACTACATATTGTGGGGGCATATTCAGAAACACAAGATATAATACCAATTTGATTATCAGTACCAGTTTGTCGCGCTCAGCGTGTGGTTACTTGTGAGCAAGCGCGACACACCGATATTGCAATGAAATAAATATTATGTTTTATGTTTTTGAATTCCTGTTACTTTGTTTCCTTTCGTGACTTTGACAAAGGCAGTAAAAAGACGATATAGAAATTGTATGTGATGTAATTATTGGATGACCCCTTAGCTTACCTGTTAGTAGTGTACAATTAAATAGTGAAAGTCAATATATATATATGTTATGCTAATTTGTAAACGTTATTCTATAGAAAACATGATTCTATTATATTACTAGATCGGTAGTCGCTACTGCAAGTTATATATGTTACTATTTTTATTACTAATTTATGGCTAATTTACACAGATGACTTCAAAAGATTATAGAATAATAGGATAGGTATATGTCATGCAAATAAATCGATAAAATGAAACATAGAATAATAATAATGTATAGAATTTAATTGTAATAAGTATGTGATGTTTTTGTACAATCTAAGTATATATTTTTTTTTAAATCCATGGTCCCATATTTAGAAACCCCAAAAGAAGGGCATTTTTGTAACATTATTAAAATATATTTTTATTAAAGAAGAATTTGTCCCATAATGACTAGAGCTATGCACAATGTCAATACCTTAATGAAAATGAAGCGCTGGTGGCCTAGCGGTAAGAGCGTGCGACTTGCAATCCGGAGGTCGCGGGTTCGAACCCCGGCTCGTACCAATGAGTTTTTCGTAACTTATGTACGAAATATCATTTGATATTTACCAGTCGCTTTTCGGTGAAGGAAAACATCGTGAGGAAACCGGACTAATCCCAAACGGGCCTAGTTTACCCTCTGGGTTGGAAGGTCAGATGGCAGTCGCTTTCGTAAAAACTAGTGCCCACGCCAATTACTGGGATTAGTTGCCAAGCGGACCCCAGGCTCCCATGAGCCGTGGCAAAATGCCGGGACAACGCGAGGAAGATTATTTTTACACAAGTACAACTTAAGCTCAGAATCATGATTAAATCATGTATATGTACAAATAGATAAAATACTAGAATTTATTCAAAATCAAAAATTCAAGTTGCATACATCACAGAAAGCGCTTAGATAGGTACCTAACCTACCTACCTAAATAAAAAATATATAGGTAGAGTCTGTTCGGAAAGAGAAGACTCGTGGAATGTATTGGGCCCCATACATTCCACGACTCTTCTCTTTCCGCACATACTCTACATGACATGTAAAACTGATAAAAAAACAAAGCGGCATTGTCAATACGTTTAAAACGACATTTTGTAATGCGTTTCATTCAAGTAAAACCTCAACATCTAAGGCTAACTACAATACAATATCAACATGTACTTTCTGAAAGGTTGTCACTTGCGATGGACACCTTTAGGTTTAGGTACTCGTATACGAGCAAACAGAACAGATAATCCGTCAGTTATATTAGGAAAGTGTCTAGTCTACAGTGGCAGGTATTCAGGAATAGTAAATAAAAAAATACGTGTCAACCAGACAAATTTTCGTTAATAATACAAAAAAAGTAAAACAACTAAATTATAAAACATTCCGACTAATTGAGAACCTTATCCTTTTTATAAGTTGGTTGAAAAGTAAGTACCTTATTGATTTATAGCAAAAAGTAGACATGGTAATCTCATTTAATAGCCCATAAACAGTTTTCTCTACCAATTCCGAATACTGGATACCTATTAATATTATAGTTTGTCAAAGGACTGTCTCATTTCAAACGTAGACAGAGAGTATCATACTATCTTTGTCTTACACTAGTACTAGCACCCAAAAGAAAAGGATGAGTATAGCTTTTTTTGTTCTTATTTACCGACAAATTGGTTTGACCATAGAGAAATATAGTAAGACAAGAGTGCTCACTCCATACATCAGTTCAGACTATTAATTTCAGTGTCTACATCTAGCATCGAGTAGCGGAACTATGAGTACTGCTACTTGACAATAGATGTAGCACCGACCGGAAAGTCTTATGCTGTTGAGATAAGACTTTCCGGTCGCTGCTACATCTATTGTCAAGTAGCAGTACTCATAGTTCCGCTACTCGATGCTAGATGCTAATAGTCTTTTTGGTACTAAAACTGATGTATGGAGTGAGCACTCTATGTATTTTTTTCTCTATGGTTTGACCAACTACAGATGTTATTCAACCACTAGTGTGCCAGTGCCTAGAAATAGCGCTACAGAGGGATCGTTACTTGTTCTTGTTGTACATTATGGCGAGTTGTTTGACGAGCGCTCGATCTCCGTGGTCCCAGAGCTTCTGCGTCAAGCCGCCGAGCGTACCGTCATCATCGTTGTTCGTCCAGTCCAGCAACAACTTGTAGCGCGCCTGAACCGAAAAGTTAAAATTGGTACAACGATATTCGCCTCTCTTGCGAAAAGATTGCTAACTGTTCGCATGCATTTTACGATGTGGGTGGGTACAGTTGATAATCTAGTTATTAGGAATATGCTAAACGGAATATATTAAAGTCTCATAGGGGTCAATATGCGTATGATTACACAAACATTACATAAGTGTATTTAGCTCACGTCTTGCTTTAATATAACCAACTTTAATTTGCACAAAATAAGGTTGATATTCCAAGTTTCCCAACACCAAGTTGCACTAGAGTCAGTTTAGAGTGTCAGAATTGAGCAGAAACATCTTGCATTGCATATAAATACATATTATCACTTGAGATATGTATTGATGAAAATATGCAGTGGTCTGGTAGCTAAACTGTAAGGTATGGTGAGTTTCAATCCTGGCACAAATGCCAACAAAATTCTCAGAACTTACCTACCTACCTACCTAAAATCATTAGTAAATCACAAGATAAAGATAGAACATGCATAAAAGGAATTTATACATAACCGAATATGGTTCAAAATCAAATACATTAGTTAGGGAGGCGAGGTAGCTAAATGGCGTAATTCAACGGCGCCGTCGAGACCTATCAAAATCGAAAGATAAAATAATTTCGAAAAGAAAAGCTCGTATGGCAAAAACCATTTTAGCGGTGGGTTTGGCGTGTACGGTTTTTCAAAAATGTTAAAAAAAACAGTTACTTGGGCATTCTCGAGCGCGTCAGATATTCATACTACGTATGCCCCGAGTGCCTCTGATAACAACGGTATACTAATCTGCCGGTTTGCGTGGTTGGGGTAGGCATATAAAGTAGTCAAAAATGCAAAAAAAAAAAATTTACTCGAGCGCGTCAGATTTTCGGAAGGGGTGTTAAGTAGGCCCCAAGGAAGCTTCCTTTAAAAAAACTGACGATTTCGGCGTGACGATAAGTTACGATGAATTTTTGAAAATGCAAAAAAAAAAAGTTTTTTTGAAATACTCGAGCGCGTCAGATTTTCATAGGGGAGGTTTATCTCGGTATCCTGAAAGCATATTTTTTTTAATCTGACAAAAATGTTGGTGGGTTCTCTTAATCTGACCGAAAAAGGTTTTTTGGTTCAAAAAATTCCGTGGCCGCGCTTTTTATTTGGACAAAAATGTAAAGAGACCTTTTTTTGTGTAAAATAAAATTACCTTTTTTGTTTATTTAAACTTTTTTTTGTAAAATGTATCGTTCGCGACTTATATGCCGCAACGCGTTCTTAGGAAGACGAAATGGCTCCTCCACACTTCCGGTCATGCGGAAACCGGCAGATTTTGTATTTTTAGTAAGTTTTAGATTATATTCTTCAAAATAAAAAATAAAAAAATCGCGCTCGAGAATGCCGGATTAAAGTTTTTTTTTTACAAGTTCGCGACCCTATAACTCGGCGGCGTCAAGGACTTATCGTCAGATTAGTTAAATTTAGTCTTTAAACACTAAAATCAACCCCCAATATCTTAATTTGACGCGCCCGAGTATTTCAGACTATCCATTTTTTTTTACTAATCTGATCGTCTATCCTAGGCGCGCGTCACTACATATAGAGCTAAATACTTTACAAGGTTGTTCTATTAGGTCTAAGGTATCTCTCATATCTTAAACTGCCACGCTCGAGTATTGCCGAAAATTCCCCTATTCGCCTCCCTAACTACATGGGTGGATCAACTATTTCTTGTTGTTATTGTGTCCGGTCAGCCAAGAGACAATGGTAGCATAGTTTGTTAGAAGACATTGTCCACCACCTTCTTCTGACACTCTTGGTAGACGACCCTCAATGGAAAGGGTTTATAAGTATCACAAAAAAGCGTGTTTGGTGAATTTAAATGCCTAAAAATCAGGTTTTAAAGAGTGAGCCAGGAGAACGTATGGCATGGCAACGAGTGACAAGAAAAAGATGATTCACCCACATAATAAAAATTGATAAAGGATAGTCTTACCTCTGTGACTCCATAATCGCGTGTATTAATCTCCATGGTCTCAATCTTCCCCTTCAGGAAGCCCAGCGATATGAACAGACCATACCAGTTCTTGCCCAAATTCCCCGATATCTGGTCCAAGTACTCGTGTAGTATGGGCTGAAAATAAATAAAAAGGTTAATATGAGTAAATACAACACATGATGGTATAACAGAAAAGAATCACATATTTTCAAGCTATAATAGCACAAAGCAAGATAAAATCACAAATTATTTTTACTTGGGGCATTATCTATGAAAAGGGACCTTATAGTTGATGGTGCTTCGATCAAGTGCCATCAACAATAAGGTCCCTTTTCATAAATAACGTCACACTTTACGATAACAATGGGCCAGAAGTCCCAGGCAGGAATTAGGTACATAAATTGAACTGATACTAAAAACCTTTATTTTGCAATTACTGATATTAGAATTGACTTACTTTTTGCTTAGACTCCATGAGTAAGGTGATAAGATTACATTTCTCCACCCCCTCCTCTTCGGGGTCCACGGTCTTGTTGGAGGGTGGTTTAGCTGAGCCCATGTAGTAGTCGTCGCCCCAACGGACATCTTTGGAGTTCACTATGTTAATCACATGACCCGTTGCTGTAACATTATTTTGTATTTAAGATGAAAGTTATGTTTATGGTTCCTAAAGTATTTGTACATATAAATGGTAAGAACAAAGTATGTCATAAGTTCATAAATCAATTACACTGACTTAATATAAAAGAAATAGACACACAAAGCAGAACAAAAACGTCAAGAAATGTGGATCCCAATGACGTTTCGCACCATTTGCATTGATGATAAAAACGCTTACGTAAATTTTGAGTCAAGATAAATGTTTCGTACAGAAAAGAGCTTAATGTCGTAAGCATTAAGTGTCAAATTTGCAAACATAAGTACCAACACTGTTAAAAAATTTAGTCCGATGGCACTAAACGTAACGTATTTACGTCAAACAACGTCAAACGAGAATAATGAACGAATGGAGTCACTTTGGTACACTTTAATATGTATTACTGTACAGGAAAACCAATTGAAGTAATAAATAAAACAAATTTAATTTAATCGGGAGCTCAAATAAAATTAATTCGTGGTTCAAATTCAAACAAATCAAATTTTTAATTCGTAAGTATACGTCTTTAAATACTAATTTCCTTGAAATAAATTCTACTTATTAAATAACTGTGTATTTAAGATCTACATTTACTCATAGCGCGGGTGCACGGGGACATTTATATACTGATTGGATTTTTTTTATAAAGTCTACCTATACTTTATAAAAAAAATCCTGTGGTTGTCACTGTGTTCCGACAGGTTTAGCATTTACAGTTAGTCGATATAAGCCCTTATTGGTGGTGTATATGTCGGAAACAGGGAAATGGGCCGAACACACACGTGCCGTTTTGCTTTGTTTAAAACTGCATCACCCCTATCTCTTGCTATAATTAAATAGCAGTCCACTTTGCACGTCGCATAGGTTTTCTTGGAAATCTTGAATTTAAACATAATATTATTTCTTATGAATTCCATATAAAAATATAAAAAAATATTGACCTCACATCGACTCATTAGATTTTTGTTCCTTAACATCCCTTCTTTGGTACTAACAAATTAATTTATTCAAAACCATAAAATTACCACCAGATTACATAAATTATGTAATGCTATCCAAAGAACTAACCGAAAGAAATACATTCCATCCTTTTTCCTTGTTTTATCATTGTTATTTTTACATATTTTAACGGCACATTTCGTAATTGTTGACAACTTCACATTTGAGCGTTTCAAACAAGACTAAACGAAAAAGTAATGCATGATCTGTTTTGACATCACTTTTGTGGGGCCATTTTTGGCGGCTGATTGGGTATCCAGTTCTTTATACTATATCAATGATCAATTATTAACCTTTTCAACACCATGTCAAACGCAAAAGCTGTCACGCTGACACCACGTCACCAAAGTGTCAAAACTGAAATTGAACTTTATGCATATGCATGTATGTCTATGTTGCTCTGTGGTCTGTGACCGATTAATCGGTCTTTGGCGTTGAACCTACGGTGCGGATAAAGGTACAAAAGGTAAAAAATAGTACATACAGATTTTGAAGAGACATACAATAAAAATAATAATAAGCCTATTCCAGCCTGTATACATCCCACTGCTGGGAACCTCTGATGCACAAGATGGCTTTTTAGTACCCACACTCATCAAATCATGTTCATTGTAAAAAAACTTGTACCTATTACAGTAATATCTCTTATAATTATAACTCCACAGAATGTCAGGGATTCCCCGGGACGGGATAGGTTTGGTTCCCCATTTCAACCTATAATATGTGCTATGTGTAGGCATCAATCTTTCACATTCCTTTGTTTAGCTGTTTACTTCAAACCCTACCAGAGCTTCAAACCCTAGATACCAACCTTGTGTGTTCACTGTGCAATCACTTTTCCTTTTCTCCTGTTTATAGGGTTTTCCTCCTTTAGTTTCCTCTTTGGAAAAGTCTTTATTGGGTTTCGATTTCTTATTTTTCTCTTTCTTCAAATCATCGTCCGGTTCCTCAATGACAATAACTTCAGGTTCTTCTTCATTATTAGGGTCGTAGTTTTCATTGTTTTCCTCAGGTCGCGTTTCCTGGTCTACTGGCCGATTCCTCGGGGGCCGCGGCACGGCATCAGTTTTCAAATTCAGGAAAAAATCCTTGAATTTTGCACTCAAAGTATTCATTTTCAAAATCAGGCCTTCTCAAACAAAGAAACTATGGCAAATAAGGTTTGTAACCCTTATTAAAGTAGGATTGTTCAACATAAATAACACATTAAACGACAGATTCTATTGTTTATAACAAAATTCCAATAAATATCGGATTTAAATAAGAATTTTCACATTTAAAAACTTTATTTTGTTATCAAAGAACAAACTCAAGACTTGCTCAAGACTCAGACTGACGTATAAACTTTAAGTTGCCATATCAAAAGCTATAATTCCCTCAAAATATAAAAGTGATAACAGACTATCGCACCGCACCGCGATCTTGGAGCGTCGCACCCATAAGTGAGAGCGAGAAAGAGATATCTGTTTCTCGCTCTCACTTATTGCTGCGACGCTCCAAGATCGCGGTGCGGTGCGATAGTCTGTTACCACTTTAATACAAGACTGTCAAATAAATAAAAAAACAGTCAATTAATGTTTAATGTCAGTCATTCCTAAATATTATATATTTTATGTTGACAATGATATCGTATTTTTTACAGTAAATTGATAGCTGAGGACCTATCGCGAACACCGAAGTTCGCAAATTGCAAACATTTTTCTCTTTTACTCTAATTAAGCATGATTTACTCTAATAAAGATGCTCAAAATTTACGAACTTCGATTTTTGCGGTTATAGCCGTTGTTTTGTAACAAAGTTATAGCTGGTCAACCAAATCTTGTCAGTAAAAAAAGGCGCGAAATTCAAATTTTCTATGGCCCGTTATCCCTTCGCGCTTACATTTTTCAAATTTGCCGCCTTTTTCTACTGTCAAGATCTGGTTGACCAAGTATAACTCTAAATTAGAGGTTTGTAACACTGGCAACAGTTTAATCATTATTATTTAATTTATTTATTATTCGATATCATCTTATCAGTCGTTTAATTTGTTATTATTGGAATTATTATTAGTTTTTAACAATGTAACTTAAATTGGAATAATAATTACTTAAAAACAACTACTATTTTTTTTCTATATTTCCTTATTAATGAATGCCATTACGATATGACATCACGTGTTGATGACGTCACTGGACTGGGGAATCCCCTCCATCCTCGAACTAAAATAACCGACTGCTGTTGGAAAGTTGGAATACCCATATATATATATATATATATGGGTATGGGTATTCCAACAATATATATATATATATATATATATATATATATATATATATATTATACTACTCTTTGTACCCAATATATTATTCGTTTTGTTTCACTGTGGTTTCAAACACTCGATTGATGAGTGAACCAAAAATCTAAAAACAATAACAGGAAGGCGCCACTTCAACGCCACTTTCAAACGTTTAAGGTTGGGTTGAGTATGATCATGTTTCGTTTCAGTACTTATTTATTCTCTTTTGGTTTTTTTAACAGTCAATGAACAAACAAATTAATACAAATTACTTAGTTCTTGTTAGGAAACTTTAAAAATTTTAAAATATAAAAGTCACTTGTCACTGTCAACATCAATATTGCAACTTATCTTTCTTTAAATACACTATTTTGATAATTTTTCTACGATTTAAATAAAATAATGTTTAAAAGTGATACCCAGTCCACAACATTGTCGGATTTGATCAAGCGAGGTTTCTTCGAAGCTATTTATGCGAAGAGTAATCCTAATTCCTGTGAGAATTCCCCGAGGCGTGATGTGGTTGAGGCTGCGGAAGTGAAGGCTAGGGATTGCGCTTGCCCACCATTGCCGCCATGTTCTGCCGGAAACAGAGGGAAAACCGGGGCAGGTGTTTCCGGTTCTCGTAACCAGTCGCAAGGCGACCCTAGCGGGCTGCCCTCGGGCGCAACCAACCCGGGTTTGCTCAGATACATCCACAATGCAGCTCGCTACAGGATACCCCAGTGCTTTGAGGGCGCATCTCTCTGTGTTAAACAGGTGATCATCAAAATGATACCCATAGTACAAGAGTTCACTTTCCAATCTGCGTCGAGCTTCTCTTGCCATCTCGGCGACATCTGTAAAATACTTCGACTTCCAACCCCTTAAGAAATCTGCCATACCCCACGTAGGGTATGGCAGATAAGTCTCTCTCTTTCACTTTACACCCTGGTAGGACCTACCAGGGTGTAATTTAATTCTATTTAGGTACTATTTTATGAACTGCTTGGTACCATATGGGTTGCAATGCAGCGGGCTCAGCACGGTTCCGTTTTTATCGACTATCACTATGCCCGTCACTTTCGCACTTACATACTTGTTAGAACGTGACAGGCATGGTGATAAACGATAAAAATGCGACTGTGCAGGGCAGGTTATTACTTTACATGCTATTACTACCAAATGAATAGGTAGATACAGATAAAATTACGTAGGTACTATGCAATTACGTAGGTAGGCACTTTACTAACTTATTTCTTTTCTTTCGCTATTTTAATGCTCGAAAAATAGATGAGATGGCCTGCCGCGAACCACGTTCGACGTGTTGCCTCCCTATCACACTTCCGTACGAATTTACAAGTGCGACAGAGTGGTAACACGCCGAACGTGATTCGCGGTAGTCCCTCAGTAAACGCATAGGTACCTACCTACTATCAACAATACAAATACCCACAGGATACTAAAGAAAACTGGATGCTCGGGCACTCTATGGCCTTCAGTTCAGTATCGCCGGGCGGTTATAAGCTCCTACTTTCCTACATGGACAAAAGCAAGCCTTCCAAGCTGCCTTACTTTGTAATGGAAGCGGCGCCAGGCGGACAGATGAGCTGCGAGTTCCGGGTCGACCCCTCCGACAATACTCGGGCCACAGTGGTAGCGCAAATTGCTGACCGTGAGATTTACAGCTTGGAAAGCATTTTTGACGCCTATTTTAATAATTGCACGGCGTCTGTGATTGCCGTCAATAGGGACTTCATTGCTCTACATTATCTTCAGGTCAGTTTTATCTTTTTCAGACTATAGCCATGGTTGCATGGTTACCTAGGTATATATACTTAAGTATTTACCTAATTAATCGCAATGTTTATGGTGATTTATGACGGCCACTTATATAATGTACCGTAGGTAAATCATAAAAGCAAATTATAATCCCTTCTTCTGAGGAAGGACCCCCGAAGAGCTCGAAACATGTCGCCAATAGCGCCTAAAAATTCAAGTGAGTGAAACCGTTGTCGACTAAACAGTGTTCCATATTGTTCTGCCATCGATATCAGATCATCAGTAGCTTAATTTAAAGAATTTTGGTTTTACAACACTAACACTCTTTTGAAAATATACCTACTCTACCCCAACTAAATGATCACTCTCGTTAGCAGTAGCTAATTCCGTGTTGCTCTTTTTATCTTAATTGCTGTATTTAATCCAGCACGATCCTGCATGAGGTCCGATGACCAAGGTGTAATACTATTACTACTACCTATGCGTATGTTGCAGGCGATAACGGATAAATTATCACTGGGGGCCGAGTTCGTTTCCCGCGTACAAGCGTCTGAGCTGAGCTCAGCATCAGCCGCAGCACGCTTCATGACAACGGAGCATTCGGCTAGCGCTACTCTGGGCAGTCGTGGCTTGGATCTGTGTTACGCTCGTGCCATCGCGCCGCACCTCACCGTCGCGGGGATGCTTGAGGTTACTACTTATTTTGAAATAAGACGATGAATCTGGGTCAGTAAGCTAGCGGTTATTATTTATTTATTTATTTAACATTTTAAATCAGGCAACAAGGCCCATATTACAAATACCTTACAGACTAACATATATATATATATGCATTTTATATAAACTCAAAAAAAAACCCTTACCCTACCCTGATTACCCTGAGCAGTTGTGGTTTGGATGTGCTACGTGCGTGCCATACTTACTACTGAAACTTATTTTGAAATGAGACTAGATGACTGTCTTTCTACCCTGAGCAGTCGCGTGGCTTGCCGCTCCTCAGCGTCGTCGTTGGGACACTTGACTATTCGTTATTAAAGTGACATTGGGTGACTACGGAAAATGTAGCTAGTGCCACTGCCACCATGTGCAGGCGCCGCTAGGATCTATGCTACGCTACGCGAAGGCCATTGCGCAGCACCTCACCAGCGGGGATGCTTAAAGGTAGCTACGCGTTGTTGAAGTGAAAGCGTATGATTACGGAACATTTAGCTAGCCTAGCCCCAGTTGCGATATAGATCAATTTCCTAGAAAGGAGAAAAAACATCAAATCAACCCGTAGCAGGTTAAGTTCTTAGTACCTAAGGTATTTTGTCCTCAGGTCGGCTTTGCAATTCGCCGTGCGGTAGCAACTCTGGCCTACGAATGGCGCGCGGACGAGTGGACGGTCCGAGGCTCGGCCGACTCGGACGGCCTCATCGGCGCCACGCTGCAGCGCGCCCTCGGCGGCAAGCAGGCCAAGCTGGCTTGCGAAATATCGGCGCTGCTCAACCACCCAAATAATAAGTTCCGACTCGGGTTCGGAGTGACTGCTGCTGTTGTTTAGATTAGTCTAGACGCATTTAAGGTATGATTGGCCTTTTTTTTTGTGCACGGAATATTCAATGTTATTAGCACAGCTAAATATGATAGGGTAATAAGAGAGACGCCTATGCAAACCAAGGTTGATCCGTTGACTGAGGAGCTCTACTTCAAGCAGATATGGCGCCCCTATACATTATCACTGCTAAGAGTTCCAAGTTGGGTGCCTTTTGCTGCGGTCTTTTATCCATTTAAATAATACTTTAAAGGCTTCGTCACACAGGCGCGTTTTCCGGGCGGGACGTGAGCGGGGCGCGCCGCTTTTACATATAAAACGCTCACGCCGCGCCTGGAAAACGCGCCTGTGTGACGAAGCCTTAAAAGTATCGTTTATGTATGTTTTTATTTTGATTTATTTATATCCGACGACATTTACTAATGACAAATTCCTATCCTATCCTATTTAAAACCTTTCAATAGGTAAGTAGGTATGTCTTCGTTCTAGATAATTATTAACCTGTGATATTAATTATTAAATGTAAAAATTGTACAACTTATCATATTCAAAAACTGAAAATGTAATTCCGTTCATGTTTTTATTTTACATTTTTTTTTGCTTTGACAAAACTTAATCTACTGCATAAATTAATTGTGAGACTTATTATTGTGACCGTTGTTTGGATTGGATTGACACCATCTACTAGATGTAACCCAATTCATTTATTTGTGGCATGGACTTTGCATCTTAATAATTTTAATTATTATACTGTTATTTTTATAAGTGTTTATAACGAAAGGCAAGTTTAGTATAAATATTAGTTTTAGATAGCTTTTACAATAAAATAATTTCTTCGAATCTACCTATCAGTTTTCATTTTAAGTAGGTACTTAATATAATAATATATACTTACCCTATTGAGTATATTAATTAAACACAAAAATCTTCAACTTCTTCAACTCACCGGCTCGAATCCGTGTCTTAATTTTAAATTCTCACAACACCATCGGGAAGGACTTGCATCAAAAATTCATTGTCAATATAACGATAATGTAGGCGTGCATTACGCTTCGCCGGGGCTCCAGACTCCCGGCTGCGGCCCACAGCGCCTGCGCGCGGCGGGCGGGGCTTCGCTACACGCCCTGGCGCCCTTACACAACAATTTACACCCTATTTACAAACTGTAGGAGTCTTAATGGGTTGATATGTCGGGTAAAAGCTGATGTGGGCGTAGTGCCGCCTCTTAAGTTCTAGCGTAGTTTGTTCAGCGTGGCGCGAGCGGGCGCGCGTGTTCAGTAATGGTGATGGAGCGGCTGGCGGACTTTGTCAGCAAGTCGCTGGAGGGGGGCGAAGCGCCGGCGCCGCCGCCGGAGCCCGGGGAGCCGGAGGACGCGGATGAAGAGGTGGATATCACGGCGTTGGAGGCGCCGGCGCCGAAGCGGCCTAGGAATTGGTTACTGTCGCCTGTGCCCGCGCCCTGTAAACGGGAGGATGAAGACGACCACAAACATGGTAAGTTTAGCTTTAGACACGCTCTACTCGTAGCTACATAGATGTAGGTAGTACAGTCCTATCTATATATATATCTATCGCCATCAGATCTAGATATGGAGCGGCCAATGTGCTCAAAAATATCTAAACATGCCTATATCGAAATTTCGTGTGATGTAATTAATGGCTGACCCCTAACTAGTAGACATGTTTTCTCTTCCGCTGTGTAGCCGTCCGCCGCACGAAGGATATAAACATGTAAGCACATACGAGTAGGTGGGAAACATGTGATCTTTATTTCAATAACTTCTATCCCGTAACGTACCGGAAACAATACCTAGTGAAACTCTTTCATCTTATATGTACCTTTAAATGAGCAATTCTTGTATATTTATTTATTTATATATATATTTCAGGGATCTCGGAAACGGTTCTAACGATTTCGATTAAATTGGGTATATGGGGGTTTTCGGGTTCGAAAAATCGATCAAGCTAAAGTCTATTTTTTTATTCGGTAGACTGAAATGACAGTTAATAGTATGAAATGACATTTCATGTTCATACTATTAACTGTCATTTCAGTCTACGGAATAAAAAAACAGACTTTAGGTCTTATCTCTGGGAAAATAATATTATTGTATATATTTTATCCAATAAATTCTACGACTCTTCTCTTTCCGCACAGACTACCTTAAATATCGGTAATTTAATTTTAATGATGTATATTGATTTATATTATATTATACTTTACGATCGCTCCCACCTAGGTATTGGTACGAGCGAAATTCACTCACAGAGTCGTATCAATGTTATAATACTTATTATCATAACAATACCAATAATTTAACAAATTGTAAAATCTTAATACCGCTCTTGTATTAATTTAATCAAAGTGCCGATACAGACGGACTGCAACCCGACTGCAATTTGTATGGGAACTGCACGCCGAATGTTCCCATACAAGTTGCAGTCGAGTTGCAGTCCGTCTGTGCCGGCCCTAAGGTAGGCGTATCATTGCCGTCGGCCGTCGGCACACGGCACGACACGGCAGAATCGGCCGCCGCCGCCCTTTCGAAGTTGGTCTCTCTGAAAGATACAAACTGTTTGGTGAACATTTCTTATGTTGCGATGCAAACTTTTATCTACCTATTGATTAATAAAAAAACATAAAAATAAAAAAATAAACAGCCTTTTATTTCTTGCTTGCAAAGATTACATATTACATGTTATAGTTTTTCAAGTGTTACTATTTCCTAATATTAGTATTTAAATATATGTTTTTTTTTTGTTCTAACTTCTATTAAAAAATCAAAAGTAATGCTAGATGTTATGTGTATATACGTTAGGTATTATGGTTCTGTTTCATGAACCCCTGTTTGGGTATAGGCCTCCTCCAAACGGTTCCATCTCTCTCTATCTTGGGCCACCTGTAGCCACGAAGGTCCAGTGGTTCTGACGACGTCATCTTCCCATCTCGTGTGAGGTCGTGCCTTACGACGCTTTCCTATAGGACCCTTCCAAGAAGTTACTCTTCTGGTCCACCTGTCGTCTTGCAGGCGTGCTACGTGCCCCGCCCATTACCATTTTTTCCATTGGATTCTATGGATTCCACCTATGGATTACAATGTATTATTTAATTTCGTTCAACGGATTAATTTCTTTATTTCATGAATCATGATTTTGAGCCCCCACTGCCCCGACTCCCGATTGCCCGAAAGATGCGGTTTAGAATTTTGAGTGCATTGAGAACTAACCTTAAGACACCATGTGTTAAACTTTAGTTTAAATACAATATAAAATAAATTAATGCATTTATAAATTAGGTATGTTTAAGTTTCTTTTTCTACCCGCATTAGGTACCTATACAAAACTATAAATTGCGTGATAAAAACAGTGAGAAGTATAAGAACATATCTAGTTTTTGAATTTTTGTGATGTTCTGTTTTGATTTTTATTTGCTTAGGTTTTTAAGTTTACTAAGTCCTGTAACTAAGTGCCCGGCGGGGGTTCCATGTATGTAGATTAGATACTTCATTAACATATCCTATAATTAATCTCATTATACAACTTATTACAATCTTGAAATCCGATCCGGCTCTCTAATCTCTAACAGACGTAGGTAAGCATAATATTACGGAAAGCGTGAGCTTAGTACTTAGTAAAACCGCATCGATTGCCACGTGTTGGGTTCTGAACCTTAAAACTTTTAAGTTCAAACTATATCCATTTATGTATTATTTTATTTTTAATGCTCTTCGTAAGAGCGGCAATAGAAAAACACACTGAGAACATTGAAGGTAATTGGTTACATATAGGTACAGACATTATTGTTAGAGACAGACGGACGGACGGACGGACAGCGTAACATTAGACATAGGGATCCTTTTATTAACAAGCTTTTATAGGTCGACCTGTATGTAACTAACTATACTGTAATGGAATCTAAGGTAGGTAACTATTAATTTAACCATCTTCCAAGGATCGTAGCGTTATGAAAATTGGCAGCTGTATGTAGTTCTGATGACAATACTTCAATAATATATGGTACTGTCGAACTGATCTGATGATGGAGACAGGAGGTGGCCATAGGAATTAACTCTGTGATGAAACAAAGCAACCTAATTGTGTTAGGGGTTTTTAGAATTATCTCGATGAGTATTAGTTCTGTCATAAGAAAAGTACAGTTAGCGATAAAAGCTTGTAGGTACCAAAAATTAAATTTTTGCCAAAAACTTATACTTTTGTCACCCTTCGAGTACGGAATCCTGAAAAAAGGACTGATAAAATTCAGTTTTATAAAACAGGCTACTCTGTAAAAAAAATTGATACACACTTTTATTGCTGACTTTTTCGGCTCGCCTCCACTATCACAGGGATCTTTTGCTATTTGGTATAGAACCCTATAAACTATTCGATTCTCGATACCTTCTTATCATGATGATGCATGATGAGAATAGGTAGGTACTTCAACAACCCGTAACATTTCAAAAGCAAATCAAATTAAGTTCTATCATCACAGATTAGCACATCACTACTACAAATGAATAACTCGTTAATGGATATCCAGACTTCTCTATCAAATAAATCACGGGGGTATTCCGTACCGTTCGATAATTAATCACCGTTCAGGTCGTTAGGCGTCTAAGGAGCTCGGATGGCCCCGGGGCCGAAAGGGGAGAGGGTGTGGCCCGGCACCGCCCACACTTGGATAATCCCTCCATTTACATAATTGCCGTATAAAAAGGAGAGCTTCCCAATTTGCTAAATTGCTCTAAACGACTCCTAAACGTATCGCTCGTTCGTCACCGTCTTTAGAGCCGTGTCCCGTGCTCGGGACTGCTTACGGGAATTTATCGATGCTTGGCGAGGCCCCGCTTAGTGAGACGCAAGATCGAGGTGTCGCTTGGCTAAATCGATTCTCATTCGTTTACGTATGTGGGCTATTGAGCGCGTTTTTCGCTCTTTCTGATACTACTTGATGAAAAGAGTTACACACCTACCCAAACGTACCTATCCTCATCTCATCGTCGACTTCTTACTGGTAAAGTCAGTGTATTACCGTTACTGTGAGAAAGGATTAAGCCTTCGATAGGCATTCGAAACTTTACAATTTGATCTCAATTTGATATCGCTGACAGCATAAAAATATTGTAAATTTTAGAAAAAATTGTGAAATTTATAATATTAATAGGAATAAACATAAGCTCGCAGTGCCCTTCACTCGGCTCCATAAAATTAAAAAATCATTCATGGGTAATTGTGTAAGATTTTATAATAAACTTCCAAACCATATTACTGAATTATCTATTAATAAATTTAAGAATCACGTAAAGCGTAAACAATTATTTCTAAAGCTTATTATACCACACAAGACTACATGAATGATAAAACAACGTGGGATTAATTGTTATTCGAAATGATTACTTATTTATTAGGTATATTTGATTAATGATGAGGAAATTGATATTCCGATGTATGTACTTCTTTTGTTTTTTTTTATTTGACATTTAAATTTTATTCTACAAACATTCTAGACTAGTATTTTTTAATACAATTTTTTTTCATGTTTGACGATCCTTTTGTGAAATTCTAAAATTAGTGTTAAATTTGATTTGTATAATATCCAATATTATTATGGAATAATAACATCAATAAATTGCTCTGATAATTAGCTTAAGATAATATATATGTTACGATTCATAAGTGCTTGTTGCTAGGCTTACACGAATAAAGTACTTATATTTTGAGTTTGAGTTGAGTTTGAGTTGGCACATCTCGTTCACAGAGCTAACATACCATTGCACTGCTGATAAAATGTTTTTCAATGGTCTCTGTCTCTTCCGAACTCATTTCTAGTCATTACGATTCATCTACCTGCTCAAAACTTCAAAAGTCAATATTTATTTATTTAATTCAGTTATTGCAATCAATAAAAAAACTACACTTATTTTATTAGACACAGACAGGCAATAAAGAGGCCAAAGGTAAACTTTATTAAATTTATCCCGATTTAAGATAAAACGAAACGGCACTCATAAGAAACATCAAGAGGGGTAAACTACCCCTGAGATATAAAGCCCGAGGGAGTTGGCGATACTGATTTAAAGTGTTTTTAATAATATTAACACGTTGCCGTATGTAGGGGACGGACGTCACTCGAAATATAGAGATTTTTGTGCAAAAATTAATTCTTTTAACCTGCATATCAAATACCTAGTCAAAGTTAGGTAAATGACTTTGTGTCAATAATTTACTGATGTAAGAATGCCAGGGCAGTAGAATATTAATTAAAATAGTTTTTTAATTGTTAAAAACGTAAAAATGATTTTATCTTTTTCATTCCTTTTTCTACAGATGTATCCGACAAATCATCGAACTCAATCAGCAATGGCGGCGGCAAGCAGCGACGGTCTCGCACAAACTTCACCCTAGAACAACTAGGAGAGTTGGAGCGGTTATTCGACGAGACGCACTACCCTGATGCTTTCATGCGAGAAGAGCTTAGTCAGCGGCTAGGACTTAGCGAGGCGAGAGTGCAGGTAATATTGTGACGATGTCTGGTAACAAATTTGAAATGTACAAACTACAAGCAAGAACAGTTAGGAGAAATAGAGCGTGTTTGACACGACACATTCAAGCGAGAAGAGTTGAGTCAACGACTCGGATTTGTGAGGCTGCAGGTAACACTGTCTAGTAGGTTCTCGATGCCGCCAAACACCTGATGTGCTTCACGTTAGAACAGTTAGAAGAGCTGTAGCGATGGTTCAACGAGTCGCACGTCACTATACCCTAATGCCTCCAAAAGAAAACTTAAGAGGATAAAAAGTTATGGCAAAAATTTCATTTTTGGTACAAGCTTTTATCGCTAACTGTACTTTTCTTTCCACAGGCAACTAATACTTTTGAGACAATTCTAGAAACCCCAACGAAACACAATTAGGTTTCGTTGTTTTATTTATCACAGAGTTCCTATGGCCACACCTCCTGCATCCATCATCAGATCAGCTCGATGGTATCATAAGATTGCATTAATTGTCACCAGACTTACATTATGTACTTATGCAAATTTTCAGCTTCTTTGGAAGTCGGGAAGCGGGTTAAATTTAACTTGCAAGATTTGACCCGTACAAACATAGTTACATACATATATCGCAAGTTAATAAAAAGCTTGTAAAAATACTGTTGACAACAGAGACAACGTTTGTGACATTAATTTCTAGAATATGCCTAGTATAGTTTAATACGTACATATATCCCAACATTCCTAACTAACTTTTAGACAGACAAAACAGCGTCCTAACAAACACTTTAGCTATTTTGCTACCCCAGTCATACACACCCCAAATTAAGTCATAACCTACATCACATCTCTACAGTGTAAGGGCACTTGGTACATTATAACATGCGATATTAATTACCCATACGGCCCCTCACCCTTATTACTAATGCATGTAATTAGCTGTGAGCGTCCAACAAGTGATCTTTATCGGCCGTATATCGGCGTTAGTCGCGCGTTAAGTGGTATAAGTGGATAAACGCCCTGACCGGCATGCGTCTTCACTACTGTCAATTGGCTGAGATTTATTGAAATCTGATGCGATTGCACTGAGTGTCTGTGATTGCAGTGTTTATGCATTAGGCCTGTTTACTTTCAAAAACTAAAAGATATCATTGATTCGTCTCACAAAATAGGTTGCTGTTAAGTTATAAGCATATTTTTTGCAGCGTTCGATATTTTATACTAGCTAGAGGTATCCATATTTATTAAGTAGGTACATATTAGAAATCAACTTGGTGACATGATTGAATTTGTTAGAAATGTTATTTTTAAAATATTAATTGTTTTTTATGCATGATTTGGTTGTTGCACCAATATCAAAACACCCATACCCACTGGTGATATACAGGGTGTTTTTATTCAATCCTAGTCAATATCATGCTTTTTATTCAATCCTTATCATTATCAATAACTGATATAGGACACTGAACACATTTTACTATGGAATAGATTCCGAAAAGAGATTTTAGCTGATTCGTATGTTTCGGCTGACAGAAGTCGATGTTTGTACCTACGGATCATCCTGATGGGATTCGTGGGGCAGCCAAAATTATTTTGCCATTTCGGGGTCCGACGTGAAAGTTTTTCTGTATCCAGTCTGTTTCAGCTAAGCTAACTCATCAAAGAATTTATTAATCTTTAAAAGAAAAAAATCGTTCTCAGCAATTCCAGTTCCTCAAATGTTACTTTTTTGAATGTATATGCTTGATTTGTTAATAAAAAACACAAAAATCACGGTATGTATGCCTTTAAGATTTGAGGAGTTCCCTCGATTCCTCATGGATTCCATCATCAGAACTGGGTTTTGAAAAAAAAACGGAACAAATCTGTAGGTATATGCATTTATTATGCATACAAACAAAAAAAGAATTTTCAAAATCGGTCCAGTAAGCTTTCAAGCGGTTGCTACATAAGTATCTGCTGAAACAAGAGTTCGAGTAGCGTTCATCATTATATTATATAGTATGAGTATGTATGAAATATGTAGTAGTAGTATATTAATTATATATATTCTAGTATTTTTATTTGTGTATTCTACATGTAGTTTATCAGAATTATTAATTGTTTAGTTGTTTACTAAGTTCTTTAATAAATAAATTCCTTTTTCTCCTTGCACCAATTTTACATGTCTCTGTTTGGCCCGATGGTTGACTGGTAGAGAATGCCATTAGGCATTAAGTCCGCCATTTGTACACTATTTGTGTGTATTGTGCAATAAAGTTTAAAAATAAATAAATAAATAACCTCCTCTTTTTGAGATTTGGAAGTCGGTTATAAACACAAAACCAAACTAGCTTCTTTACTGTCAAAAGTGCACGAGTTTTTTTTATTACGTGTCTGACTCAATTTCAGTTAAATATTAATTTGAAGTCACTCTTCTTTGTGTTCCCTCCCGCTGTAACCGAGACGAGACTAACTAAAGACAAACAACACGTAGCTCTAGTTTTATCCCCACCACGACTTTGTCTCAGCACCTCAGCATACAGAATTACAGACAGTCACACGAATTAGCCTGAATAAATTAAATCCTGTAGCAAAACTTTTACACAAAACGTGTCGCTATGCACAAATCAAGCGCGTCGTGTTTTTACATTAGTAGAGTCGTAAATGCGATCTTAAGCCAATACATAAGTGTTTTCACCACACCAGCTCGGAAAGGCTTACTTAATTTGCACTTCAAAAACTGATAGCAAAGTTGTATTTTATTCACATCTAAGGCAAAGTAATCAAATGCAAATTTTGAGTTGTTTTCTTATGTTTGCTGGTAGAATTGACTTTTAAATGATGATTTTGGATGATAAATATTTACTTAATACCTAACATTCATTTCGATTTGATTTGGTTTGATTTTGTTTCATATTTTACATTTAATATTTGCTTCGGGTTGGTGTGGTGAAAAATTTTGTGTTTCACTCGGGGGCAAATTTTGTTTAACCCTCGTGCTTTGAAACCCTCGCAACGCTCAAGTTTCAATTTTTCGAACCACTCGCTACTAATCTTTCGCTTGCTCGGGTATCAATATTAGCACGAGCGGTTAAACAACAACTTTGCCCCCTTGTAAAACAAATAACTATTTTATGCTCAGTAGATTTGAATTGGCGTTCTTCGAGCTTCAAGCCCTTCAGTCATTTTTATTAGCGCAGATTATGGTCCCACCCGGCAGAAAACATAACTTGGCATGCATGTAGCTGTATACATAACACATATCGTCAATAAGAATCATTTACGAAAAAAAAATTAGTTATACGGCTATTCTAAAGTTTAAGAATAATATGAAGTTGGAAACATTTTTCTTGTTATAGAATTATTTTCCAAACTTCCATAGTTATTCCCTTATTCCTTTACATATTGATCGCATAGGTAGGTACATATTAGGTACTTAAGAGGAATATATAAAGCAATGAAACAATAACACTATTGACTATATACTGCCAATGGTCAAATAAGCAATATGTCCCACATCCACTAGGGCGGCGCCACTGTCATGCACGGAGCAAATAAAGACAACGCACCAGCAATACTAACTATATAGAGATAACAACACAAGTTCTAGGTTAGGTTTAACATGAAAGATCCATTATCATTATACATATAGTTTCATATTTTTTTCGTAACTTGTCCAAAAAGACCAATTCTCAAGAGCGTTGCATATCATGCATAGTTATCACGGATCTAAAGATCAATTTATACTAGACATTTTAGCTCTGTCAAAACCTGAGCTTTGAGAACCCTCACAACTCTCGTTTGTTTGTCTATCATTTAGCGTCTAATGTAATCAGCACTAATGAATGCGCCCCTAGTTAGCGTATTGGTCGCGACTGTTTTGTTTACGAGTCTGTACACTCGGTCACATATTGTGCCGCAAATATGTTTGGTCGCTCGAGTCAATTATACCTAGAGCTATGTTCGTATTCATATGCTGCATTTTAAAATCTGAAATTGTATAATATTTATTTGGAGGTTTAAAATTTAAAATCATCCACTGAAAGACATGCCCAGGTCAACTGTATGGTAATTATCCTTATTCGATTTTCTGTCAGAAGTTTATAATCATAATATATTTGGGTAAGAATAATTTTTGTAATGTAATAGTAAATGTTTAAACGGTAACTAAAAAAAAACAACTGAAAATACCTACCACAAATCGTAGGCCCGGGCTAGGTTTGCCTCGCCTTAAGTATTTTCTTCATAGTTTAAACCATGTTTAAAGTGATTAAACCTAATTAAAATATGTACCTAGTTAGAAAGTTCGTCTACTTTGTTCATTTCAAAGAAATATTATGAGACCATTTGAGTACGAGAAGGACAATATAGTTGAAAGCCGGACATAAGTTCAATTAATAATAAAATAATGCATTTATGATTCAATTTAAAGACATAGCTGGTTAATCCCTAGATGCAGTTTGTAACGTACCGTAACGTAAAATGTACGACAAAGTAACGTGCCAATTGTCGTACTTAATAATAACCTCCTAAGTCCTTGAGGCCTTTATAAAGGATTTAATTCAAATCGAATGTTGAATTAAAACATATATTCTAGATTCAGATAAATGTAGTTCATCGATCGAACCCTCTAGCCTAGCACAACGCAATCAGCCTGAGCCTGACGCGTGCCCTCGCACTAATGCGGTTACACTATTTGCCCACCGTACATGCAACACACCCCCTATCGATCAAAAACCAACCAAACTCCACACACATACAGTTAACATTCGTGTGACAAATGTGCATGCATCGTATACTCGGCCTAATACAATTACGACGGCGGGTTGAGATTGCATGGTGTTTGTTCTAGTGATTACGAATTTGGCTAAATTTAAATGGTTGGTTTCCACTGTTGGTTTCAGATTTAGTGTAAATCACATCAGATACACCTCCTTTTTTGCAGGTGGTTAAAGAATAATTACATAAATGTGCCTGGTATTTTCGTACGTAATTTCACGAAATTACTAGGTACTAACCACTACTACTGCTCCTTCATATTCGTTTCTTACAAAAGATCAGATCAATTTTGAACAAATCTCGATGATATCAATTATAATACTTTACTCGAGGTTTGTAATCGGCTACAATTCAATCGAATCCATATATATGTTCCCTGAACCTTAGCCACATTCCAGCTTCAAAAATCTCAACTTAATTTGGTATTGATTTGACATTTCCTTGTAAGTGTATCTCGCAACCAACAATATATATTATACTTAGATACGTTTTGTTTAGGGCTCCACATTCCTTTAATAATAATTTGACATTAAATATTTGTTCGCAGGTGTGGTTTCAGAATCGACGAGCCAAATGTCGGAAACATGAGAGCCAAATGCATAAAGGTATGTGCATTTAATTTCAAACTCATGTTTACTCATCAACTCATTATAAGCAAACCACTTAAAGCTCCTTTTTAGACAAAACTGTGTTTAGTATTTTACGAGATGCATGTACCCGTAGTCCCTTGCTACGCCGCCGTAGCCCGTAGCTATTCAGTATACTACTCTGTCGCCCGTCGCTTGTTTTCCCGCTACAAAACGTAAACACTGTAGTGCTTTGCTTATACATAATGTAGACCTGTACATTAGGTATATCAATAAAACCAAGTGCAATAAAGTGACTATTTAATGAGCGTCGTGGATCATTTAGGTATCTTATTATATTAATTCGTAGCAAAATTCAAAACCACGACGTAGCAAATACACAACAATAATTCACGTTAGCCTCGCCTTTGACATTTCCAACCCCATTCCCTCTAACTTACTTAACTCCGTGCAATGCATCTCAAACTAAATACCGAGTTTAATGTAGTCGAAAACTACAAATTGCAAATGATTCTGGCAAACGAGTTGGCACCGCTGCTTAATCGTGCCAGTCCGCTTGAGCGAGCGGCTGCGCTAAATGCTAAATAGTGCAAGTTGGTGCTAACGGGAATGAATTGTCAGTTGTCAGTCGAGTCGTGCCAAGGGTCACAGGCGAGTGCATGGTTCAACTGTAATATTATGTTACTCAGTGAAGTCTTGTCTAATATTTATACACTCTAATTTTATACTCTCACGTTTAAGATATTATTTCGGGCTCCAGTGAATTTTTAATTAAATTTGTAAGACGCACGCATGTAAAATATAATTATTTGGTAATTTTAAATGCTTTGCTATATGAGAGAAGATCAACTTCGGTTTTTCAATTGGGAAAATCTATTTCACTGAAATAAAATCTATTTTAGGTAAGAAATTACAGTATTAGCAACATAATCAATGATCTATTCGTATCATGCGCCACTCACCCACAGGCATATATTCCATTTACAAACTTGGCCATACCATTTAAACCAAACGTAACTGCACCACGGCACTAGCAAGTAGTTTACACGAGTGATTCCAAAGCCAGGATTTAATAAACACTGCACTAACGTATTACGTATTCTCCATGACTTCCTCTAACTCGATTACCCCCGCCGGCGCCGGTCCCACTCTAACAGTTTTTTAATTCGACCATAACTCAGCCGGATGAATAATTAAAATGGCGGGTCGAGAGAATCCGCGCGAGGCAAAAAATCGCGGGAAGCGAACACACGAGGCGATAAAATCCGGGAATTGCACATCGCACTTAGCGATCGGCGATGCGGTAGCGGGCAGTTGGCCGAACCACCGGCATCCACTTCATGTGTTTCATATAATTTTCTACGATTTATATTTGATATGTTAGTCTAAGTAGGTACTTATATCTTTTTTATAAATTTAAACAAGTTTTTTGACTGAACACTTAATTAGATTAAAAACGAATTTAATTAAAACAAACGTTTTCAACGAATATTAATAATATAACACCACAATAAGATTGGTATTTTTCATTAAACTAGATAACAATAACAAGAACCTAAATACATGAAGTAGGTACCTACACCTACCGTAAACTTTTTCAATATTGCCAATTTAACCGTGCCAGACATTACCTGGCTTGAAAAAACAGAGACCAAACAGCTTTCCATAACTAAGTCATGTTTCTCCATCAGCTACCATCAGTTTTGTCACTGTACCTATTTTCAAGCGGCAACGTTGGGCAAAACAGGTAACATATATTGAAAAAGTTTACAGTTTGTATTAATATTTCAGCATGATTGAATCCAAAATACTTGTGGGAACTTATAAAAGGAAAGTCCAAGTGACATCTAAGAATCATTTGCCCCACATCCCACTCGCATGTAGGGCAGAAAATATCAATTTGGCACAAATTGTCTTTCTGCGGTAATGCGCTGTCACCGCTCATATCGTCACAGAGACGAACTCAAGGCGACGCGCGCCCGAGATTGCGAGCACCACTAAACGGAGCGTAAAGCGGAAAAAAGCCGCTCTCCGGAATCGAATAAAATGATTCCCCGCGGGAGCCATTCGGACGCAATCCCGCCGTCCCCTGCTAAATGTCTTATTAACTTATGTGCCCCCCGCCCCCCTAACACGAGAACAATCATGTAAAGTGAAATGAAACGGTTATTTGTTGTGCCCCTTTGACGGAGCGAGGAGATCGCCGATATTGTTGGCGCAATCGTTTGCGGCGCCGTTGTTGCCGTGATCGATTACAGCGCCGCCGCCGGCAAACGTGTGATAATGACATTCGATGAACATCATTTGTAACCGCGCTTGCATGATATGATATCAAATTGCATTAGGTAAACGTTTTACTTTACTAATGTAATTGAGTTAGAGATCATGTGACTTGCTTTATCTCTCGCTACTCGATATATTATAATAATTATGTATGACAGAATCGAGAATAGCAGCTTACTGCCGTATTCGAACTTCAAGATATTCACAAGAGGCGACACGTACTAGATCCATTCTAGATACGTTATAGTTTAGATTTCAACTATTTCTCTTTTGCAGCGCAATTCGGGCAACCAATGTCACTTTTACGATAGATCGTGTTAGATATCTATTAGATGTGAATTAGATCTCTAAGTAATTAATATCTTGTGGAAATCGTTCAAGAGTATCTCCAGAATCGCGGAAATGTCAAATTTGACAGGTTAGATCTTAAACATATCGTTATCGTATCTTGGCGATGTCTAAAAGATATCTAATAGATGTCTATTACAAAATCCGAATCGGGCCCCTAGTCTGTATCTCTTAAATAGCTTATAGAGAATTATCTTGTTTTTAGTTTACAAACCCTACCTCAGTACCTACATATTTTCTTTGTTGGTTATGGCTGTGTTATTTTTAACTAATTTTATACTAGAGAAGCTAATATATAATAGTTAGTTAATTCTTACTCGCTCACTTAAACTGACTTTAACGGGTCAATTAACATAATTTGAATTTCCTGAAATATGAAAACTTTCTCAGCTGCGCAGGTAACAAATTATAAATATTACCAAGTACAACTGTAAATCTTCATAAAATTAAAAATTCATTTTTAACGAAGACATGAATCTCCGCGCTCCGCGCCATAAAAACAATCGCAGCAAGAATAAAAGAATACCGACGCCTAATTGTTCCCCTGTTCATAAAACTGTAAAGTTATTCGCGCCCGGGAGGGTGGCGGCGATATTTTATTGCGCACAAACCGCTGTAAAGATGTTTCGAACGCTTTAAAATAACGCGAGCGAGAACCCTGCCGACCTAACTCGATTAAATTAAACAACTCAGAGTTAATCAAATAAATGCACGGCGGTCGCGAGGAGGGGTGCACGCTGGACGTACCCGCTCGTATTTATGTCGGCACTTCTCGAAAGTAATTCGGTGTCAAATATGGAAATAACTCATACGCGCAGGGAGCATCCATTTTAATAATGCCGACGGCGACCGGAGAGGTTATGATTTAGAGTGCGCGTCGTACCCCGCCCAGTACCGCCTCCCGCCCTGACATATTGTTGTCTACCTAGCTCACACCTAGCCACGACAGTCTGGGCATATTATTATTGTCTATAGATACGTGTTCTAGTTCGATACCTAGTACCTAGGCCGCGCGTTTAACATCTTAATAAATTCCATCCATACCATTACATTACAAAATATAAAAAGAAAAAGAGATTTCAAAGCCTTGGGGAGAAATAAAAATCACATCTCCGAAATGTAATAAAGAGAGAAAGGCGTAAGGTGAGTGTAATTAAATTAATGAATCCTTTAGCTCAGGCGAGACCCGAACAGCTCCTTAAGTCGGGCAGATCCGCGTTAATTTATTAATTGATACTTCGCCCGGCGGGCTATAAACAACCGTTCTCACTTAATTTACGAGCAAATTATGCTTTACTTAAATATCAATTTAATTAAGTGAAGTTCGGGAAAGGATATCGTGGGATTTGCAGTCATTTGTCTCTGCCAATCGCGGGGATGCCAGCTGTCCGCCTGAACCATTACTTGTTTTTAGAACTTGTGCTATAAGAGCTTTATTTAATCTGATCTACATAGAGTTACGGGTAGTAAAATTGTTTTTACGTTTAGTGCCGAGCGGTGAATGTAGTCTCGTAGAGGGTCTACGAGCGTAGCTTCGCTCTACGATCTTGAACACAGTACCTATAAAGTTTAAGCAAGTTTGACGTCGGCGTTACTAAATTTAATTCAATCCAATTCAAGCAATATAGCTATGTGACGACTGGTCTGGCCTAGTGGGTAGTAACCCTGCCTGTGAAGCCGCGGTCCTGGGTTCGAATCCCAGTAAGGGCATTTATTTGTGTGATGAGCACAGATATTTGTTCCTGAGTCTTGGGTGTTTTTTATGTATTTGTATATTATATATATCGTTGTCTGAGTAGCCACAACACAAGCCTTCTTGAGCTTACTGTGGGACTTAGTCAATCTGTGTAAGAATGTCCTATAATATTTATTTATTTATTTATATAAACGGGAAAAACACAATGAAACATAAATCTACTAGCAGCCGTATTCGAACAATAAGATAATATCTAAAATAATAGCTGAAAATATCTTTAGTTTTTTAGGAAAGGAGATAATTAATTTTTCACAAATTGCAAATTTTGAGTTGCTTCCTCATGTTGGCTGGTGGAATTTATAGTGTCCGACCGAAACATGTTTTTTTGCCGAAACCGAAACCGAAACCGAATGTTCGGCTTTGGCTCTAGTTTCGGCCGAAACCGAAACCGAAACCGAAACTTTTGTAGACTTGTTAAAATCGTTGAAAAAATGTCATAAAACCGCTTTTACACACATATTATGGGGCTGTCAACACCCAATGTCCTTGAAATTGATGTTACTTAAGCAGTTTTTTATGAAAATTACTAGAGTTAGACCAAGATAATTCTGCAACGATTTTGATAAGTTGATAACACACGCAGTGCAAGTGTTATTTTAAACGTCAAAACTTCTATGAAATTATGACGTATAAATAACATTTGCACTAGTTGCACTGCGTATGCTATCAAAATCATTGCAGAATTTTCTTGGTCTAACTCTATTCATTCACCAGTCAAGCTAACATGTAGACACAGGGTCAACCAAAAACGCGAGCGCAGCGAGCGCGAAATTTTTTGTTAACAATATCGCAAGGCCGGGTACCGATCTTCACCTGGGCCGAAAAGTCAAAGCCCTAGCCGTGCTTAAGGCTTCAGGATAAGTAGTTGAGCACAGATTCCAACCAATGTCCATTGGATTCAAAAGCGAGACCGCAGGCCGAGCATGGCGCAGCAAGGCCAAAGGCTAAGCTGAAGTAGAGGACATGTGGAACACAAACCAATGGTAAATTGAGGTAAAAAGTGAGGCTAGTTTTCTTATTATTATCTTGCCCAGGGCCCAGTAACATGCGACAGTGCTATCTCATTCACTTATGTATTGACAGCCTCTTAAGACTGCGTCAACCGTCCAGTGGCGCCCTCATTAGTGGAATTGTGTTTTATAATAAACCAATTAATGTCTGTACCTAATTATAGCCTGACCAGTAATATATGATAATTGTCAAGAGGGCGCTGTTATTCTTATGTATAGGGTGACAATTCCGTGTAGTATGAAAAAATTAGTTCCAGTGAAATTCCGCAACATGGCGCACCCTCAATAGATCCTGGTTCACCTATATACATGAATCAGTATATGTAGGTAATAATATTGTTGTCCTACTTATTCCCCAACTTTTGGTCTTTGTCCGAAGTACCATTTCGTAAGTTTCGGCCCGGACGAAAGGTTCGGCCGTTTTTTGGCCGAAACCGAAACTACAGCCGAAACATGATTTTTTGGCCGAAACTGGCCGAAACCGAAACCGAAACCGAACCTTCGGTCGGACACTAGGAATTTACTTTTCACCTCAGCAGCTCGAACAAGGGTACTTTGATTCTTAAAAACAGTGAGCAAAGTGCGATTTTGCTCACTGAGTGAGACAAAATGACATTCAAGTGACCTTTATTGTCAAATGTCATTTCAACATGCGGGGTCTAATAAAAGTTCGAAATACTTGGGTTCTATTATCTCTGTCCCTTTCACACTGTTAGCAAAAAGAAACAGACAAAAAAAAGTTAAAACGACATTCAACGGTATATTCACGGTTTATAATAGACCCCCGAAAAACTTCAGACCGCATCGTTCCAAACCACGTACGAGTATGAATTCTTAATAATTAATAAATAAAAATAAAGTTTAAGATTTCATAAAACCTGATAAAATACTATATTTTAGGTATTTTATTGTACAATTAAAATAACGAACTCAAAAAATACACAGATCATCACGCAAAATTAATTATTTTACTTTTAAGAATTTCTACCATAGTTGACAAATAGTACGTATCCGCAATTCGGACCGTATCTTACAAAGATTTTTTTTGTTGTCAAAGTTGGCGATTGAAGTGTCAGTTAATGTTTGTTATTTCTATATTATTTTACTGGAATTTATTATTACGTTTTGTTTTTGTGTTCCATTGCGGTAATTAAACTTAATTGTTTGTATATCTTAAGAAAACATGAGTGCAGGTATTAAGTGATGAAGAAGGATTACATTTTTCAAGTTGTCTAATAGGTATATGTTCTCACTGCGCTGAGGTGAAAAATGTTGTGTACTACACGAGATCAAAGTTATTTACATCTCGTGCGCTTTTGAGTCCCTTACTACGCTCAAGATTCTAAATTAGATTATAGAATCTTTCGCTTGCACGGGACTCAAAATAAGCACTCGAAGAAATATCAAACTTTGATCACTTGTTGTACAAATAACTACCGTAGAGTTTCGTATCTTTGCCTGGGCTCCCTATTTTCGCCTACTTTGACAAAAGTTGCCATTAACAAAATGTTTCTAATGTAAGCCTTACATAAAACTACTAAATACAAAGTATTTTTTACGGGCGTCAACATTCTTCGAACAATCTGCGGCTAACTTCACACAGTTTACGTTCAGTGAGGTTTTTTCGCGACGCCGACCACACGTTTTTTTAAGCCAGTGTTTGAACTTCGGTTTTTAACAGTGATACAGACCAGGTAATGTTAAACTCTTTACATGATTATATACTATAACTATTTCTTTTTCATATGAAACTATTATTTAATGGCTAGCTTACGTTTAGAAGTCACAATTGGATAAAACATTGGTGAAGGTACTTTGCGTCCATCTTATTGCCAAATTTCGCCTACCCCTAGGGTTGTCAAATTTGTTTTACCACATTAATAGGGTATTTGACTGTAAGTATTTCAAATAAATTATTTTACACCATGCATGAAATAAAGCATCATAAGGTTAATAGAGAAACGTAGACAGCAGTTATTTTTTGGACACAATTTATATTTTAAAACCGGTATAAAACTATAAACAATAGGTAACTTGATTGTGACGTCACATGCTAATGTTACATAATAAACCCCATAGTAGCAAAATCGTTTTGACAGTTCGAAAAAAGAAACTGATTTGACTAGTAGTCAAATACCCTATTGGTGGTGGATGGCATTACTTGTTTCCAAATTTAAATATTTTTGTACAGTCAGCAACAGAAGTTGCTCAGCGAGCCAGGTTTAAATATTAAATATTTTTGTTAAAAATTATAATTTTTTTACTTATAAACCATTACTCCCCTTTATTTGGCATGTTGGTTAATTTTTGGCAGCCCTAGCTTCGTTATAGAAAATGTATGAAACCAACTTCAGACTGTTACCAAACTTCGCCTACTACACCGTTTTTTTAAAATATGGCTAGTCTGGTGTAATTAAGGTTCATAGTATAGTAGCACATTCCAAATAGATACGACTTAACATGTGTTAGTCACAGAAAAGTGTATTATTAGCGGTAAAGCATGCCGTAGGCGAAGATTGGGAAAAATACCCAAACATCGCCTATTGGCTTTGAGGCCATTTTTTACCAACTTAACCAATGAAATTCAAAGTTTCAATTGTGAATACTGATAGTTAGGAACACTAAAAAACGTTTTTTCGCCTTAACGGATTAAAATGCTTTCAAATTTGAGAGATTTTTTAGGAAAAGTGTCAAAACCCAGGTGAAGATAGGAAACTCTACGGTATTTAAGCGATGATTTTAAATGATAAAATATTTAATACCATTCATTTGGATTTGATCTTTAATGTTTTACACTTAGTATTTTCCTCGCGTTGGTGTAGTGAAAGATTTTGTGTTTCTCGTGCTACGCTACGCTCATGGTTCAATTTTGGATTTTTTCGCTTGCTCGAGTATCAATATTAATTAGCACGTGAAGTTAAATAGCAACTTTGCTCCCTTGTAAAACAATAGTTATTTGTTATAGAAAGAATCCCATTTTTCGAATAGAATCTGATATAAAATCCGATTTTTCTGTAGGTCTGCTAGTAGCTGGAGGCGGCACTCCTTTAGAGCCATGTCGCGTGGCCCCGTACGTGTCGGTGCCGCGGCTGTCGGCGGTGGCGCGCGCGCCGGGCCCGCCGCCGCCGATGCCGCCGCTCGCGCCGCACCCGCCGCCCGCCGCCTTCGCGCCCTTCGACTCGGCGCTGCTATCTGCTGCGGCACACCAGGTATGCTGAGGCCCTTCTGCCAAAATTTCTTTATCTGTTCCTCTATCGCTCGAATGTGCGAAAGCGATAGCGCGTATAGGAAACTATGGGTCTATATCTTAAGAAATTCTAGCCGTTATTATAAGACTGTTCGTTTCTCAATGAGTAAATTAAAAAAATCTCGTTAGGCAAACGGAGGGGCGTAAAAGCGGTAACGACAAAAGATGTTACCCTTGATCCACTGTGACCCACTCTCCCCTAATTTAGTAACAAAATGAAATCATTTAGATATCAATTTGATGTCAAAATTTAAGTTTGAATTGGCCTCCGTATCGTATCTATTTAAAATAATTTAGTTCGACCCTAACCAAAGCTACGCCGTAGCCCGTAGCAGCATTTTCTTGCTACTGCTCCGAGTATATCGATCATTCGTAGAAACCTTCTCATGCTTGTATTTTCATATTCCTTAGTAGAATGAAGCAAACAAGAAGTGCATGAGATGAGATATATTATGTGATTTTTGCACTTATTTTAATAAAGACACTAATATGTCTAATACATTCCAATACTCACTGTCTTGCATCACGCAGTACGCGAGTGCTGCAGCAGCGGCGGCTGCAGCGGCGCTATGCCCGCCGTACGCCGGCCTAGCGGCGCTGGCGGCGCGCTGTCGCTCCTCTTCCATCGCCGACCTGCGCCTCAAGGCGCGCCGACACGCCGCCGCGCTGGCCGCGGCGCGAGCGCCCACGCCGCCGATTCCCGCCGACTCCGCGCCGCCCGCCGCCGCGCCCGCAGACGCATAGCCTCACGCCATACCGATCAATTTGACTGTGAAATATGTACATACATAAAGAACAAAATATAAATGTGAGGACGAAAGTTGAACGAAATCGGGATGTGGCTGTTTATAGTACTTAGACAAAATTATTCCAAAAATGCACGACGTTGAAGTAAGTGATAGTGGTGAATTGGTTATGCAGTCTTGAGCGATGATGTATCAAGCAAAAAGTTATTGGATTTGCGTCGAGAGATGAATATAATATGATCTTCTAGCTTATATCAAAGGTTTGCGGTGAAAACACGTAGGTACTACTACACTGTATAATATTTAAGTATCTACATAATATAGGTACTTACGCTATTTTCATCTAAAAAAATGATATTGGATTTACGTTGACTTTTATTGATCTGAGGACCTCGCCAAAATGCCAAATGTTTGCGCCGTAGCGAAGGAAACCGTAAGTATAGTGTCTCTCTATCACTCTTTCACATAAGTGCGACAGAGAGACATGAGCGTTTCGTTCGCTATTTAAGGTGCAAACTGATATGTCTGGCAACCTATTATGATTATGAGTAAATCTATTGTAAAGTATACGTTCAAGACTTCCAAATGTAACTTTAATTACATTTGGAAGTCTTTTAACTGCTTGAATTAATACTGCATTAGGTAAATGTGTTTGCACTACTATTACTACGCTTCAATTGAATAGAATTTGGTTTAAAAGTGGTAATACTCTGACCAATAATACCTATTACAACTGTAAAGTATCTCTAAGCACATTAAAACTGTGATAAGTGTATTGAAAATTGTTCTCGTAATTTATTAAGCTTGTCTCGTGTTAAGAAGGACTTTCCTGTTATTGTAAATTTAAGTATTTATTAAAACATTTGACTATAATAATTGTAAATAAAAACTAAAATTAGAAAGTGTTTAATAGTTTCCATAATTGATGCTGTACTATCTGATTAATATATTATCTAGAGGAAATCGTAATAAAAATGTTTACTTACCTATTTTTACCATATTTTTCAGCAATCATCCACAAACCACAGATGAAATAATGAAATTAAAAACGTGTTAGGTTCATATTTTATTAATGATGGATGTAGCGATATCCACTGTCCATAATTTAAATCTAGGGGTGAACTGGCATTGTTTTTGCATTTGCGCTGATTGATGACAACCCTGCCGGGCTGACTGCACTGTTAATAATATACGAACCTCCACAGTTCCACACCCAAATCAAACTATCGTAATGGACCAGCCATGTTATTATAGCTACTAGTTAACACTTGGACATAGGGACACCGATATCGCACTAGCGATCGATAGAGAATGGATTATTGGTTTGTGGTGATATTTCTACAGCACGCAGAATAAGGTATCTAAAAATAAATTATTTTACACCATGCATGAAATAAAGCACCAGAAGATTAATAGAGAAACGTAGACAGAAGTTATTTTTAGACACAATTTCTGTATAAAGCTATAAAGAGTAGGTTATTTGATTGTGACGTCACATGCTAGTGTTTCATATAAATTCCAATCGTTTAGACAATTCGGAAAAAGAAACTGATTTGACTAGCAGTCAAATACCCTATTATGAAAGACCATGAAAGGGTATAGAAAGGCTACCTACTCAATTTCTCAGGCCCAATTTTTAGAATAGGGCAGTGTAAAACAAAGAGTAGGTAAAGTAAGTATATTAGGGTGTTAAAGTAGTTAGGGCACTTAGGGAGTACAGGGATGACTAGGGAGAGGCGTGGGCACACGAGAAATATAGTTCGACTAAAAGCGATTTAAAAAACATTTATTATTTATTGATTCGGGTTAAAAAAAACTCTTTGGGATTTTGATAGTAGGTACCTACCTACAGCCAAATTTGTCTTGAATTAAATTTTCAAAAATTAAATTCTTGCTTTTGAGTAAGTACCTATGACGTAGTAGATACTACGTTTAAACCATGTTTAAACCCCATGAAGCTTCTCGTGTTGTGTTTACACGCACGGCATAACAATGTTACGCCATCTGACAGGCCCTGTTTGAGCAAGCTGTTAAAAAAGCCCCTCCCTCCAATTAGGGAGGCGCCGGTCCTGATTGGCCGTAATCCAGTTAGTATCGGAGACAAACTTCTGTTTGTAGTGTTCAGATGCACCTGTTTTCAAATACCTTTGTGTTGTCTTCATTGTTGTTGGTAAATAGCAAAGCATTCCGCCCACTATTTTCACAGGCTTGCATATTTTGAGACATTTAATAATTAGAGAAACTAATTTTAGTAAAAGTAGATCCTAAACAAATGTTCACCAAATCATATTTTTCGTTTATAAATAGTTTCTCTCCGCGTGAACTTACTTCAAAGATCCGGCTCGAAGGACCATGTAACTCGATAACAATAATATAGCTGGTCAACCAAATCTTGTCAGTAAAAAAAGGCGCGAAATTCAAATTTTCTATGGGACGATATCCCTTCGCGCCTACATTTTTCAAATTTGCCGCCTTTTTCTACTGTCAAGATCTGGTTGACCAAGTATACCTACATTGTAAGTGAAATATTGGAAACGAGGGTATTAACACGCGACAGACTACCGCAAAAAAAAATTTAATGGAATAATTTTTTTATTTAAGTGTGTCCTATTGGGGAGATGTTCATCGATGTTTTTGTATTTCATTGCCCTCGCCTCTAAGCAACTTCCAGGTCTAGTTACGTAGAAGAGTATTTATAAAGCTAATTACACTTGGCTTGGCTTGAGTAATGACCTTTGGGTCCCGTCATTGGTAAAGCTCGTGTCTAACGCCGTTTTGGATGTGTTTATTTATACATAAGTATAACTTGTAGCTTTGCAACGATGACGCGGATTAACAAAGCGAGTGGCTCGCTGCGTTGTTCACATGACGCATATACATTTACTCAGGCATAACGACTTTATCAGTAGAAAAAGGCGTCAAATTTAAAAAATGTAGGTGCGACGAGTGGACTTCCAATCTCATCCAAAATAGAGCGCTCAAATATCACCATAAATCGAAAATAGGAAATTAGCGCCAATTTTTGTTCTGATTAAATCGGTCGCTTTGATCATACCGTCTAGACTGGCCTTTACAGCAACAAATGTTAGAAATCTTTATTATCGCCTATAGATGGTCAACCAAATCTTGTCAGTAAAAAAAGGCGTGAAATTCAAATTTTTTATGGGATGACAGCCCTTCCTGCCTACATTTTTCAAATTTGCCGCCTTTTTCTACTGACAAGATTTGGTTGACCCAGTATGGTTATAGCCTGGCAAAAAACAGTAGAAATTAAAAAGTGGCAGTACTGTAGTGTTGTCCCTTTCATATCAATCTAAAGTAGAGTCCAGACGAGCTGGGCAAATCGACCGATTTGATCAGGAAAATAATTGGCGCCAAACTCATCTAGCGTCCAGCGTCCACACCTACACAAATTAATCACCAATTTGCATTCCATAGATACTAACATCGAAAATTGGCATTTTTGTGTCCGCACCTGCTGATTTGATCGGGGAATCAAATTGGCTTTTGCGTCCGCACGGCCTGATTCGATCGGACAATTTCATCAGATTGGCGAAAAATTGTCTCGTCTGGACTCCACTTAAGAAAAACGGGACGACACTACAGTGTTGCCACTTTTTAATTTCTACTCTTTTTGCTAGGCTGTAATTGTGTTCAATTTGGACACGTGATAAAATCTTGGGAAAATACAACTCATAAATGTCAGCACGTGACACTGACAATGACATGACACCCCGATTTGATATAATTTGTTTACATTTTTAGGATGAAGTGCCCATTGCATTTATTCAAATTTTATAAATTAACTTTATTGTAAATATATATTTTTAGATACAATATGAATTAGTTTATTGTAGTAGAGAAAACAAAAGATCTGATTAAGTGTGTTAGTACTATTTATGTAGTGTTAATTAGTATTTGAAATGCACAATGTCTATGAATTATGTTTTCGGTTTCTCTCTATTTCTACTCTTGCTTGTAGCATTGAATATATACTTTTTCTACACGTTAATACCGATGGGCAAAAAATCTGTAGACTTTAAAAACGTTCCCAGTATTAAACTAGATCAATCGCCTAGCGTATTTAAAGATATCTATGACTACCTCAACTATCTTCCTAGTCAGTATAAAAGTCGTAACTCCAAGTTCTTCACACTTCAAAAAACTTTACTGACTTCATTTAGTCCATCAGATAATATCCAAGATGATTGGCCAGATCTAAGCCAGGTATGTACTTTGTTGTGTATATTTTTATGAATCAAATCCCATTGAAATTACACCAGTATAAAGGCCCTACAAAATAATAATAAAAAAAACCATTGAATCAAAATAACAATGCCAGCTCCAGAATGTTTCTTCATGAAACTAGATAAATAAATACTAAGATCTACTGTTTTTCCTTTTTAGTTGTGCAATACAAATCTGTCTTGTTTTATGCTGTGCCTGGATAAAGACTTAATTTATCAAAGGATGCAGTATCAACTGCCTTGCTCTATAAGAATGATATGTACAGCCCCAGAGGACTACAGTCCTGTCTCCAGGGTTGGGCAAAATACTGGCTTCCACGTATTTGAAATACAAATTACAAAATACATTTTTAAAAGTATTTGAAATACAAAATACAAACTACTTTGGTGACGGGTATTTGAAATACAAAATACAAATTACAGTGTTTAAAATAATGTATTTCAATTACAAAATATACCTTTATTTATTTTTTTGTTTAGCATTTAGTTTTAACGTTAACGAATATCCTTTCATATAAACTTATAGGGTCATTGCGCTAGTTTTCGTCCAGCTCTAGTTTACGTCCACTTGACGAAATTTGAATATATACCTACATTCCTGCACAAAGGCGGACCCCGGGTCCTCGCGCCCCGCGCGGGGGCACAGCTGGGATTGACGCCAGGATGATGATGATGATGATTCCTGCACAAATTTGGACTGATTTCAATCCTTATGTCTAAGGCGTCTAAGCAATATATCTGTCAACATATAACAATGATATTTCGCAAAAAGGAAGCGCTGGTGGCCTAGCGGTAAGAGCGTGCGACTTGCAATCCGGAGGTCGCGAGTTCGAACCCCGGCTCGAACCAATGAGTTTTTCGGAACTATGTACGAAATATCATTTGATATTTACCAGTCGCTTTTCGGTGAAGGAAAACATCGTGAGGAAACCGGACTAATTCCAATTACGGCCCTAGTTTACCCTCTGGGTTGGAAGGTCAGATGGCAGTCGCTATCGTAAAAACTAGTGCCAACGCCAATTACTGGGATTAGTTTCCAAGCGGACCCCAGGCTCCCATGAGCCGTGGCAAAATGCCGGGACAACGCGAGGAAGATGAAGATTTCGCAAAAAGTAGTAAATTAAAAATGAAATATATATTTGATAATCCGTCTAGTCGTCGAAAACTAGTGCATGGACGGAAACTACTGCAATGACCCTATCCCCTAGATTTAAACGAAAAGTTCCCCGCAGAAGTTGACCTAATATAGATCCAGTATCCAGCCAATGAAAATTGTATCTCGGCTGGATCGGAGGTTCGCGGTCGGCTCACAGCTTGTGCGAGAGATTAGACATTTTAGGATTATAGAATTTAATAAAATGTATTTATAGAAATGTATTTTGAAGCTTGAAGTATTTGAAATACAAAATACTAAATACATGTGAGTGCAGTATTTGAAATACCAAATACAAAATACTTTTGAGGTAGTATTTGAAATACAAATAGAAAATACTAATTTGTATTTCAAATACGTATTTCAAATACATGTAATTGAAATACTGCCCAACCCTGCCTGTCTCTAGTACTTAATGTCAGTGAAATTAAAATCATTCCTAATTGGAACATAGGTGCATGTCTTATTTTATTTTATAAAAAAAAAATATTTATATTTGCTAAACTTTAGTTTAAATATGCTGCTTAGACTGTACAATAAATAAATAAGTTGCATATATTTAGGTAGGCACTGGAAGTTCACTATACCCTCACAAGAATAGTGTTGCGGGACAAATGTTACACGCTATGAAGACAGCACCCATAGTCCTGGTTGACAATGCACCTAAAGGAACGCAACTAAAATTGCTTCTGCTATTAGAGGTAAGATCTGACATATAATGTTACAGTGGTGTTTGTACAACTGTACATTGAAACACATTTAAGTAAAGTAAATTCATTTATGAGGGGGTGTCAATTTTGTTCCAAAGCGTAATCTCGAGCCTAATTTCTTAATTTTTTACAATAGTTGTATTAACTAATCTTTCAGGGGAAACAGAAGCTGTACTTCAAACCAAAGAGGTATGAGAGAGATCATATAATTCATGGGAGTATTGTGGCTGGTTTTGATAGGCACAACTCCGAAGTGTTTGCTTACTATCTTGCCATGACTCTGAACTTCACTTGGATACCTCCCTCTGTAATAAGGAAAATTCATGTGGATAGAGAAATAGTTCCTGTTGCTACAATAGGATTGAAAAGAACTATGATAAGAAATGGTAAATGATGGAATTTTGTTCATGCATGATATAATTTTGAGATCATAATACATTGATATTGAAAATAAAATCTGATCTAATACCACAGAATCTAGATACCACAATACCAAGAAGTTATTTCTCAGCTATTAGTGCACTGCCAAATTTATATTCAATCAGTAATTATAAGTAGGTCAAAGTCAATACAGTTAAATATTAGACTTGGCAAGAGGCCTATAATTCTTGTAGAATTTTCCCAACATTGTGCAATGACTACTTAGGGCCGGTACAGATGGTCTGCAACCCGTCTGCGACTTGTATGGGAACTGCACTCCGACATTGCAGTTGGCGTGCAGATCTCATACAAATTGCAGTTGGGTTGCAGTCCATTTGTATCAGCCCTTAGTGTATAAGATTGTATTTTGTAACTGGTCATGTGGAAAAAATCTTATATGGTGTATTTCAACACATATGTATTACAAAATGTTTGAACTAAATTAAATTAATCTGATGTTTATTTACTCCTGTGGGAAATATATTAAATAGTAGTTTGTGTTACAAGGAATCAAAATGATATATTTCCGTCAAGGGCGTACATTGAATCCTGAATGAAGCGATGGATTCTAAAGTAGAATCCTGAGCGTAACGAGGGATTCAAGTGTTAACGCCCAAGACGAAATAATTTTGATACCGTGTGACACATACTGCTTTTTACATCAACTATGAGGAAAATAAAAAAAATCTTAGTGTTGACACAGTCTGATGCTTAAACAGATTATTTAAACTAAAAAAATAATGTGCAAAAAATGTAAAAATAATGTGCTAGAACAGAAAAGTGTTACTTTGATCCCTCCTAGCAGGGAGGAAAAGTGCCACTTTGATCCCTCCTAGCAGGGAAGAAAAAGCTCTTTTCCGAATAGATGGTGTGAAAAAATATTTTGTTTTACATTCCAGGCAATGGTGGGCGTTGTATCTATGGCAAATGCTTTTATTGTAAGATAAATGAGACTGTATGCCCCGACAATAAGGGCGAGATTGAAGGAGCAGCAATCTTATACTTAGACAAACCATTCCAATTCCAAGTGTTCAAGTCGCCGTGGCACCGCAACTACAGAGACTCTAAGCTAATGGAATGGCAAAGAGATAATGATTTTTGTAAGTAAGTAAGTTTTGAATTAACATTACATTAGAAACCCAATAGGGTAAACGCACTCGCGGCCGCATTGCCTCGGGCGAGGCACGTCTCCGCCAACCGAGCTGAGGGCCTACCGCGAACCACGTTCGACGTGTTACCTCTTTGTCGCACTTGTAAATTCGTAAGTATGTGTGACAGGGAGACAACACCTCGAACGTGGTTCGCGGTAGGCCCTCTATTTCGCGCGGCAGTTTCCTCGCGAGGTGTCTCGTTCTGTGTGGACCCGCGTAATGAGGTGTCAGGATGAACACACAATGATAAAACATTTTTGGAGACTAACTAGTCATATTTTACTTATAAAATATATAAGTACTTAAGTACATAATAGGGTAAAGATCGGTTTTCCTAGGATAGCGGTGCCGTCATATAGCGGCCGTCTCCATACTAAATAATACGGCTAAATATGGATGTCGTAGTATTTGTATGGCGACGGCCGCTATATGACGGCACCGCTATCGGAGGAAACCAAAGCTTAACCCCATGCATTTATTGAAATGTTGACTAGTATGTGTTCTTCCTAACCCGCATGTGTTATTATGCTTTCAGAAAAGTTATGGGAACTTTGAGCACAAAAAGAATATTAGACTTGGTAGATATATCAATATTCGACTTTCTGATCCAAAATGGAGATAGACACCGTTACGAAATGTATAAAGACAGAATTCTACTTCTGGATAATGGAAAAGGTCTTGGAAATCCAGCGGTTGATGAATTGGATATATTAGCTCCACTTTACCAATGTTGCATGTAAGTAAGCTTGGCAATACTTTAGGTACTTACCATAGTGTAAAACTATACAGAGTGTCTATTTGAAGTAATTGATACAGTGTATTTTTTTATGTTATGTTTTTCTTTTCAGTATAAGACTAACGACATGGAAATACCTAGAGCTGCTGTCTGGTAGCAGCCTCACTGAGACAATCAAACTAATGTCCGCATTTCAAGGTGCAAAGTTGGTGACGGAAGACCATTTCAAAGCAGTGGAACGCAGGCTTCTGAAAGTGTATGCCACTGTACAATATTGCATTGGGAGACATGGTAGTGCCAAAGTTTTTAAAGCTTAATGGTGATATTCCAACGAGATAGGGCATAGCAATAGTCAGTCATGGATGTTGATGATTGTACAACCTTAGATTTGTAAGGGAAACTCAAATATAATGAATAAGAATAATTGTTTGTTTAGAATGTGTGGACTAGTGTATTGAACACTATGAAAATTTTAAAAATAAATATACCGATTTTATCATTGACGTATAATATCTAAGGACGGGCTAATGGGGCACTAAACATCGTACTAGTTCAGCGGTGCTACCCACGAATTCCAACCAATCGTGCAGTCTAACGCGACTAGTTGCGACCAATAGCGCGCGTAATGCGAACTCGTCAACCAATCGCGCGCGTGATGCGAACTCATCAACCAATCGGGTTGTAGCGATTTCACACCGCTGTACTGGCCCCTGTCATGCCTCATTATTATTGCCCGTAAAGCCAGTCCCTAGATATTTATGTCAATGGATTTTATGGTTTGGGTTTTAATTTACATTGTTTCTGCGTCGGTGCGTGTTCATGCTCCAAGGTCACGGTGCGGTGCGATAGTGTGTTACCACTTGTCAAAGGATTGTCTCAGAGAAGTCAGAGAGAATCATACTATCTTTGTCGTACTAGCACCCAAAAGAAAAGGATAAGTATAGTTTTCTTTGTGCTTATTTACTGAAAAATTGGTTTGAACAACTATAGCTGGTCAAGCAAATCTTGTCAGTAAAAAAAGGCGCGAAATTCAAATTTTCTATGGATCGATATAGGATCTGCTTGACCAGCTTTATATAAGTTCATGGTCGGGGGTCATGAATCCAGTATTTTAAATAGATCAGGCATGAGGGGTGGGAGGAAATGACCGAACGGGATAGTCTTATGTTATGTATCATGTATAGTCCGTCAACCAAATCTTGTCAGTAGCAATGTAAAGCAAACTAAAGTAGGGCAACACTCAAAGAGCAGTATTGCGCTAAGAAAAGCAGCAATGTACATCGAACCAAAAGATTTTTTTTTCCGCTGAGCGCGCCCTGCGTACGTCAATTCAAATTGTCACTCGCGGTTTATTTAAAAAATTTGAATCATGGACGGACAATTTAAAAGCGATGTTAAAACAATGTTAATCAAAATGATGAACAAATTTGAAGATATCAAAAACAACTCCCTATTGTAGTGCTTATATTCTCTTTGTTCCCTATCTATGTCTTCTAAGTTTACTAAAATAAAATCATATCAAAATGCAGATAGATAGTGCATATATTTGTTATTTACAATATAATATGCCACTTGTTAATGAAAATTAGTGTACTCTTCTGGATGAATATGACATACCTGTGTAATTTTTTTGATTGGTATATATTGTACAATAGGATTACATATTAAAAATAAAACAACTGATATTTGGGTGTTTATTTAATTTAAAGGTAAATAAGATAAGGGTCACTTTAGCTTACACTATAATTCAGGTCATTAATTGAAAAAATATAATGAAGTTACCAATGTTACCGGGTCACTTCAACCAAGCATAATAATCTGTAGTATTCTATTGCATCTTTGTAAATAGTCACAACTGATTGCTGAAAATATTAGACATGTGGGCCTATGGACGGTTTCCAGGACACAATTTATGGTCTTGTTGGATAGATTTAGGCATACGTTTTAATTTTATTTATGCCTTTTAACCCTAAAACAAAAAAACTGAACATAATCTTAAAAGTTCGAAAGAGTTCTTCCAGTATGTACTTGTCATAACCTCAATTTTTAGTAATGTTTACCATCAACGAGCATGATTGTACATTGTAGGCCCCTTAGCTTTGCTTATTCTTATTTAATATATTGGTATTTAATGGTGACAGCAGAAATATCTCTTGAAACAGAAACGATTCAGATTGACAACCAAATGAAAACAAATAAGGTGACGGCTGTCATTCACGATCCACATTCCACAGATAAAACACAGATGACACGCATTTTGGAATTATTCGAACACAGTGTTGCTAACCGGCGATTTTTCAAATTTGCCGCCTTTTACTACTGACAAGATTTGGTTGACGGACTTTATCTTTCAGTAGAATTAGCAGCGAAAGCGCTATTATTGTTTGTCCTTGTCACGGTTTCACATTTTTCTTAAATTCCCCACCGTAAAGTAGTATGGATTATGGTGGGCAACAAATAAATTCGACCAATCATAGTGTCGCATTGCGTATGTTTTGTCCCTCACGGACGCACGCGTATACCAGATTTATTAGGATCCTACCTTCTATGTTAAAAGGCCTTTACGCTGTCAATGTCGGCCCGTTGGGTCCGCTAGTGCCTAGTGCACATATTTTTTACAACGGGGGATATTACAAGATCAGTTAAATTAGGCTGTATTACAAGGCAATAAAGCATTTTGTCGTTTTGTATTTTTTTTTATTAGCAATAAAAATTACGATCAGAATTGAGTAGTTGTTCATCAAATCAAACAGATCGTGTTGACAGTGTTGCCAGATCGTACCTTTTAGTACGGTTTTACGTACTATTTTTGGACCTTGCGTACCTTTTTTGTACGCAGCGTACATCGTACTAAAACCGTACCTTTTGATGTACGATTGTTTATCAACTTTTTTTTTCGTTATATTGGTTCAGGATGGTTTGTTCAGGGCAAAATATCTAATCTGACAACAATAGCCACCATAAAAAGTACCATGTACTATAGAAAATACACGTTTCTTTAGTTGCAGTCGGCAGTTGTGTCTTTCTTACCTGTGCTTTGCTAATAGTAATAGTAATTAGTTAATGTAGTCTTAAGGATAAAAATTGCCACACCCTACCAGGGTGCCATGTGATCTGTTTCTATTGTAACATCTATTATATTGTACCATGGTGTGCAATAAACGATACCTATACTATACTATACTAATATCGTTTATTGCAAACCATGGTACAATAGAATAGATGTTACAATGGAAAAAGATGACATGGGACCCTGATAGGTTATTGGCAATTATCCATAAAACTACATTAAATAATTTATGTGTAATATTATTAATATTGCTTTGTGATTGATTCTAATGCAGTTGCTCGAGAAATAATAAAAACGCTAAAAGAAATTAAAAAAATGATAAAGAATTTGTTCTCGGGCTTTCAGGTATCTAAGTCATATCATGTCCATAAATCCTACTTGTTTATCTTACCAATCTTATTCAAATGCATTTCTTTTTAATTTATATACTTATGTACATTTGCATATCCAGTAGAAAGTTACTTAGTCATCTGAGTGTATTTCGTTTTATTTGGCATTATTATCCAGATTACAAAACTCAGGTAGTCAAAATTCAGCCAGCCATTTATAGCCGGACAACTTATTCAGTATAAAATGGTGCGAAATTTAAGTTTTCTATTGGACCATAACCCTTCGCACCATTTTTTTTAGATTTGCCGCTTTTTTCAACTGACGGAAATGGCTTGACAAATTTTATTTTTCATGTACCTATATCAATGCAAACCAAATCAAAATTGGTTAACTAAGTATGACGTGTACACTACACTTAGTGTACACTTAGTCTAACCAACTGGTCAAACCAATTTGTCAGTCAGTAACAATCAGGAAAACTATACTCATCCACCCACCATACCCCCACCCACATAGAAATATTGTTTCTGTAAGAAAATTTTACTAATAAAAAAAAAAGCGGCCAAGTGCGAGTCGGACTCGCCCATGAAGGGTTCCGTATTTAGGCGATTTATGACGTATTAAAAAAAAACTACTTACTAGATCTCGTTCAAACCAATTTTTGGTGGAAGTTTACATGGTAATGTACATCATATATTTTTTTTAGTTTTATCATTCTCTTATTTTAGAAGTTACAGGGGGGGGGGGGACACACATTTTACCACTTTGGAAGTGTCTCTCGCGCAAACTATTCAGTTTAGAAAAAAATGATATTAGAAACCTCAATATCATTTTTGAAGACCTATCCATAGATACCCCACACGTATGGGTTTGTAGAAAAAAAAATTTTTGAGTTTCAGTTCGAAGTATGGAACCCCAAAAATTTATTGTTTTTTTTCTATTTTTGTGTGAAAATCTTAATGCGGTTCACAGAATACATCTACTTACCAAGTTTCAACAGTATAGTTCTTATAGTTTCGGAGAAAAGTGGCTGTGACATACGGACGGACAGACAGACGGACAGACGGACAGACAGACAGACAGACATGACGAATCTATAAGGGTTCCGTTTTTTGCCATTTGGCTACGGAACCCTAAAAACCGTACCTTTTTTATCAAAATCGTACCTTTTTTGACGTACGACTGTACATAAGCTGGAAGCGCTCTGGCAACACTGCGTGTTGATTTGATAGTGACATAAGCAAGATATAAGAAAAGGTGGGATTTTCTCTGATATTCGAGCCATTCATGTTAAAAATGATAGCTCCCGTTAAAGATCATTTTCTGTATTTTGCCTATGGTAGCAATTTACTGAAAAAACGAATTCGTATTAATAATCCTACAGCAGAATTCCTGGGCATCGGCCGGCTTGATGTAAGTACTCAAGAAGCTTATCAGTTTACATTGTTTATTTAAAAAATTCTAAGCGTATCTCGCCAATATACTCTCCTTTAAGAATAAAATCCTTCTTTAAAAATATAGAAACAACCTTAAACTAAATTAATACCTATTAAGTAAATCTGCAGTGGAATCAGTTTATTATGATTATGACTGCGAAAGCCCTTGCTACACGGTCGCCGACAAGCCCCTCAGACCGCGTGGCCTTGGTCTGGACGGACCGTGTAGACAGTTGTTTCCAACAAAATTTGACCAAAACTGACCAAGGTCAGACCAAGGACAGACGGTTAGAAGGCTTGTCGGCGACCGTGTAGCAAGGGCTTTATACTTACCAACCGCTTACTATGCTTATTACCTTACTGTGCAAAGTTTGGTTTTCATATAAAATTCTTTGTAATGAAGTTGGATAAGATGACTTCGCTTATAGTGACAAATAGCTTACTATGACCTATAAATCCTATTTTCATTAGCCAAAAGTAAGTAGTACCTAGGTACTCCCGAGGTAATTATTTTTATAATAGATCACATCTTAAAATCTATAAACAAAAAATCGTACTGTTAAGATAGGTGATGTAATACCTATTTCTATACAATATAAATAAATTATTATAAATGTATTATTTCTTGGCAATATATGATCAACTTAACTTGATTTTTTTTCAGAATCATATACTTGATTTCATAAAGTATTCTGACCACTGGCGGGGAACTTCTGCTACTATAGTACCTAAACAAGGTTCAATTATATGGGGAGCTATCTGGAGGTTGCATAACAATGATATGCCAGCATTAGACTGGTTAGTCCCCGCTCATAGACAGTAGACACAAAAATATTTAAAGATTATAACTGCTATAATAAGGTCCTATATATACTATATTGATTCCAGGCAAGAAGGTGTAGAATCTAACTGGTATTTTCCTAAAACAGTGGAAATTACCACACCAGATGGTCAAACAGTGGAATGCCGCACTTATCAACAGACTATCAACCCACCACCCCGAGAGGAGGATGAGGAGATACCAGTGGACCGGAGACCGTCCATCACCTACCTCAATGTGATCTTGAAGGGAGCAGAAGAATGTCAACTGCCTCCAGATTACATGGAAAAGCTAAATAAGTTACCTCATAATGGCCAAGAGGCCTCTCCCAATATGATTGCAAAATTGGATTTATGAAATTGTGCATTTAAAATTAATGACTTGATTAAATTAAAATATATTTTTATTATACTGTTATGATATGTTTTTATTTCGTATAGGTATAGGTAGTTCTAGATAGTATAATACGTACTGCTCCAATGTTTTATGGTCAGTGAATTGTCAACCAACGTGAGGTACGCCATAAAGTCCGGAGCCATACAGCACATGACCTGGTAATTATAGCTGGTCAAGCAGATCTTGTCAGTAGAAAAGGCGGCAAATTTGAAAAATGTAGGCGCGAAGGGATGATATCGTCCCATAGAAAATTTGACTTTCGCGCCTTTTTTACTGATAAGATCTGCTTGACCATCTATACTCTATAGTAATAAGTTTCATCAAACTGCATACTGAAAAGTATTTTTGGTTAGATGGGAGAAAACATTTACACGGCAAAGGGTTATGAATATGAAATAAAAAGCAGAAATAAACCTAAATATATCTTTATTTCAAATAATGTGTATTTTACACATGGAAGATATAAACGGCCAAAGTTAAGGGTCTCAATCTCATGATTATTTAATAACAAAGTGATGTGAAAATGAATCAGATTCAATCCTCTCAATAAAAAAACATGTTGAACATTGTTTCCTTAATATTTTCCAATTGCCATCAATGTGCCAAGATACTGTTTCTTAATATTTAACATGAGAACCTTCCATTTGAGACTTGCACCTAGTACTTTAGTGTAAAATAGCATTGAATGTGAACAAAATACTGGACTTGACAAATTACTAATACATAAGTAGTAAGAAAGATTCATTACACTGATTTAATAACACAAATGCTGTAGGAGTTGCAACAATCGTGTAGATTTAATCTACTTCACTCTAGATTTGTGTCGACGCATATAAAAATTTCCTCGAAACTTGGTAGTGGGCTAATAGTAGCCCACTACCAAGTAGTACTACTTTATAGAAAGTTGATTTTTTTTTAAATTTTCGGACTTTTGCAAGTTTGATATACGTCGACACGTTTGATTATCGATAAATTAATTACCAACTAGTGCATTAGTATAATCTATTTACTCCCACCGATGTATACTCCGTTTCCGTGTTGGCGTTAATCTAAATGCACGCAACTTATTGTATACTTTTGTTTTACCTATATTAATTAAAAATATTACGTGATTCAGTTAGTCACTTCTGGAAAGATACAACAGTCATTTGCATATTAGTGACAAAATTTGTAAAAAGCAACACATTGATTTTTTAAGACTAGCGTGACAACTCTTGTATCTCCCCCTCTTGATAAAATCATTAATGATTACAATATATTATCTAAGTAATGAAAATCCATTCTCCTAAACGAGAAGATAATTTCTTAAAAACTAAAAAAGTTTATAGAAACTAAATTTTATAATTCTTGACATAAACGTTAAAATGAGCATCGAATGTTTTCAAATTAGGTTTTTAATTTATAGCAAACACAAAAAGATGATTAACATACAAAAGTCTCACTTAGAAAATTAAAAATTGGATTGCCACTGGGAAGGCGATACTTTGAGTGGGGATCTTATGGACTTGAAATTCGTCTGCTCTTTTGCTATCAAATAAAAAAAAAGGTTAATGATAATATAGGATCAAAATTATAATTTATCATTTGTAGTCTGCTTAACTAGAACAACTATTAAACAGCCAGTAGGCAGGTAGGCACGCCGATCGATTACTATATATTTTTGGAACGAAGTTCCTTATAGGCTAGGCGAAAAAAAGTGTCGTCACAACCCTTACTTATTTAAATTCTTTCTCAAGAATACATTCCACGACACTCGCACATATTTTACATAACAGTTTAATATCTTGGACAACAATATAAAAAAAATGACATTTATTAGAGATCCCCAGTCAATATAGCGCCGGGCAGGCGGATGTCGACTCACAACTATTATAATTATAACAATAACATTTCATGTCAGTGGCATTGTGAAGGAAATAATTCAATGCTCATAATAGTTGTCGCTATACTTACCAATAATGTGAACCACAATGTTTGTACTCTGTTCACGGGTGCAATTACACTACAACGGCAGTGGTCAGCTACTCAACTAACAGGCCATTTCTAGAAAATCGGAGTTATAAGGCTGTGCTCTTACTTGCACTTGACTCAGTCAATCTAACACAAGTCTATCTGGTAAATTTAATCAGTGCTCCAACCAGCTTTTAAGTAAATAGAGAAACGGGACGTAACTTTATTTCTAAAGCACCAACAATCGTACCAAAAGCCTGTACATTTACATTAAATTATTCACTCATAAAAAAACATGTCATTTGACATCAAAATATTGATCGTTTCCAACTAAAATCAATTCCCTAAAGCTCACACATAATTAATTCAAGCCAGTCAAGTTCTAGCAATCGTCCCGTGAACATTTTTGAAATACTTTGGCCGTGGTCTAAGTCGTGCTCACGTTAATACCGCACAGGGGTGAGCCGCGGGTAGGTGGGTGGCTGCACTTTAACTTTTAGCACAAGAAAAGCCCAATTTAGGCCACGGCCACGTGAGTCTGGTGTCGTGCTGCAAGGAATCCTATTGCGTAACTGGTGGGGAGGCACCTGGCGATGGCGGCGAGTCCGTTACATGATGCGGCAGTTCTCGTCACCCTCGCGAATCTCACCCAGCTGTTGAAAAGTTCACATTTTGTTCATACCGTCGACACTTACAATTTGAACGCCGACTATATTCTTCAGCTACTGGCGTCACTGGCTTTAGAGAATTCGTATTTCCCAGAACATTTTTTATTGATACCAGGCGTGTCTCACTCCGCGATTTCGTCGCTTTGCTACAGGTAGCTAAAAGTACATCCGTTCGGCCCTACTTTCGGGGAAAGCCATAAGCCGCGCGTGGCGCTGTCGCCACCCAGCGGCCATATCTGTGCTGATCGTAACAGACGCGTTTTGTTAGAGAGTAGAGAGAGTTACTTAGTACTATTATTTATTCTGTATTAATACTTTAATTAATCCTCCACGAATGTGCAGAGCATGCATGGAAGAAGAGGAAACAACAAAACACATACTCCTAGACTGTAAACAGGTAGAAACATACAGGAACAAATACCTAGGAACTCCGAGCACACTAAAAGAGGCAGTCAGCAACCTGAAAACACTGCTAGGTTTCATGGAGGAGCTGGGGTGGTTAGAGTAGCGCTACCTCGTTTCACGCAAAATAGGCACAATGGTTGTCGATTTGCGGAAAATGCCCAGAAACACTAACTAACTAATCCTCCACGAAAACGTACTTTTTGATACTGTTATAGCAAAATACAAACTATACAGAATAAGTAATTAAGTTGCATATCAACAACAACCATGGTAAATTATCACACAATTGGATCAATAAATCTAATATTTAAGCACGTCTTGGCTCGTTTTTCGACATTTTAGATGTGTCGGTTTACCTGCTCGCGACGTGGGAACTTGTGCGCCAGCTCGCGGTGTCGCTGCGCGCTCGTGCTGACCTGTCTCCGCTGGCGCTCCGAAATGGCGACCTCCTGTAAAAGAAATAGTATTTTATTGGTAAGAGTGAAATGAGTGTGCATGTTTTATCAATGTCGTTGTAACAATTCGCCGTAGATCGGTGCAATTTATACGTCGCAATACTCATATTATAGAGGTTAGAAACGGAAACAGAGGAAAAGGAAACGTGATTCCAGTCTCAGATTTATTTCAGCGACAAATGAATGGAGATACGCCAGTAAAAGTGGTGCATACGCACATGTCGCACCAAGGCAATTTCGTCGTCCCAATGACAAGCACTCGTGTCGTGTGGTAAACGCGTTTAACCGATTTGTCAATTTTATCTCTCGAATTCTATCTACGCGATATCGGATAAGCAAAGAAAAATACAATTTTAGTAAAAAAAAAATAAGTAGTTTTTTGTTTGGCAATTTTAGACGGATAGTCTATAACCACTTAAAAACACTTAAATCGCACATCAAATTAAACTTATTAAACATTGGTAAAATAATTTAATATTATTGTGTATTTAATCTCTAACATCTAATTACATACATCATTGAATTCATTGATAGAAGTTAAAATTTCTCTTAGAAAAATTACCCGAGAACATTCGCGGGGAAGATTGCCCGTAATTTACGGCGGTAATTTACGGTAATTTTGGTAATAAACTAGTTCCTCTTGCTAGATTATTTTGAAAATTTATATACGGATTGTATTACCTAAATAAGAATTAATTCTGTAAAAAAAAGTTTAAAAAAATTTAAACTTAGACCACTTTCTCGATAATTACCCGTACGGAGAACGTTACCGCGAAAGTTACCCGACGATTCTCTCTGTTCTCGTAATTTACGGTAACGGCACATCACTAGTTATAGAGCACTGTTTAGGGTTAATAGGACTGTTAACTGGAAAGTATCGAACCTCCTGTTCATTGTTGAGCAGCGCGGTGGTGAAGTTGTCGGCGACGAACCACTTCTGGCCCTTCATGACGATGTCGCGCGGCGGGTCGTGCTCGGCGCCCGCGTCGGCCGACCACACCGTGGCCACCGCGCCCGGCTCCAGCTTCACGGTGCGGTGGAACTTGAAGATGGTCTCCTGCTCGCCCGCCTTGCGGACCACCTGGTAGCCGCTCAGGCTCTGCTCCTGTGGATACAATCATTAGCCCTTAAATGCATAGTGATGCATTTATACACACAACATAAACATCAAATGTTATGCATTATTGAACAAATTCTATTTGTTCTTGTATATTATTTCAATAGTGAAACTAATAAATTTTCCGAATTATTACATAAATTTACGCAGTATTTTAATTTATAAAAGTTACATTTGTTTATAGACGAAATGTCGGAAAACTTGGAAAAACCTGGAAGTTGATGATTTTTAGTATGTGATTTTGGGCAGATTTTTCGGGGTTTGTAATTATTTTATATTTACAAATTTTATCATAGGAACATCACAAATAGTGTACCTTTCTGTTGGCAGTTAAGATTTTTCCTATACCCCTTACTAATAGCTATATATTTCCAAAAATATGATTTAGACTATGCAACTTTTAACACTGATTTCCCAGTGAAAATCGATGATATAATTTTTTTTACTATTTTTCCTAGAAACGGCAAACAATTATGTGATATATATATTAATTTCGGGCAAAACGAAAAAATCATGTATTTAAGGGTTAGGTCATTTGATTGAGCTATAGCAGTGGTGGGCAAACTTTTTTCATGAGGGGCCAGAAAGTTGGAAAGTGTCTTCGTAAACCGAAAGAATCTTGTTTACAGGTAACTGCATAAAGGCACGTGGAACAAGTTTAAATGTTTGAATAATATAACAGCTTTACTAAACAGACTAAATTGTAATCAGTGCTTATTTCCTCGACAATATACATCTTCATATGGACTTCTCATAGTTTCCTTTACGCCCGAGATCAAACAAAAGCTTGAGAAATTTCGGAGGAGGGCCAGAATTGCAGCAAAACTGGAAATTTTAAAATTTTACGGTTTTATATAAAAGTGCAATTATGCTGCAATTCCGGCCTTCCTCTTGAAACTTCTCAAGATTTTTTTTATACAGCAAAAAAAAATATATATATATAATTTCAATGTATCCGCGGCGGGCCGGATAAAATGGTTTCGCGGGCCGGAGTTGGCCCGCGGGCCGTACTTTGCCCACCACTGAGCTATAGTCACAGATTGCGTTCTTCGCTCTCGTCATAGAGAAAAAAATACATAGAGTGCTCACTCCATACATCAGTTTTAGTACCAAAACGACTATTAGCATCTAGCATCGAGTAGCGGAACTATCAGTACTGCTACTTGACAATAGATGTAGCACCGACCGGAAAGTCTTATGCTGTTGAGATAAGACTTTCCGGTCAGTGCTACATCTGTTGTCAAGTAGCAGTACTGATAGTTCCGCTAGTCGATACTAGATCTAGACACTGAAATTAATAGTCTGAACTGATGTATGGAGTGAGCTTGTCTTACTATATTTCTCTATGCTCTCGTCAAGAAGCGGGCGCCTAGAAAAATAAACTTTCGCAAGCACTTTAGTCAATAAACGCGAGTCACCTTCTTCCCCTTGTTGCGGATCTTGACGAACTTGCCGTCGGGGCAGGCCTCGGCCACCTCCAGGTCGCCCTTAGCGCTGGAGGTGACGCTGTAGTCGGAGAGGCTGCGCTCCTCGCTCTCGTCGAGCAGCGTGCGCTTGCGCGCGGCGCGCAGCGGCGTGGCGCGGCGGCCCGGCGTGCCGCGCCCGCTCACGCTCGCGCCTGAGGCGGACGCGCGCGACTCGCTGCGCCCCGGCGACTGCGAGGTCAGGTTCAGCCTGGACGACAACGATACACCGTTTAGCATGGTATAATAATATACTCCGCCTGGTACTCTCTTCCGAGATTCGCGAATGACCTGTCACTTGCCTACGTCATCATGCTGTTTACAGGTTCTCAAACTTTAAAATGTGGGAGAATTTTAACCAACGGTGAAAATTATTTTCACGGCATTAATTTTAAGTTATTCATGTAGAAACATAGTAAAATAAAACAAATCTATACTGCACTTTTCACTCCTACTCTTAAGCTTTGGATTCCTCCGAAAACGGTGCCGTCATATGACGGCCGTCATATAGCGGCAGCAAAAGACGGCCGTCTTTACGGTGGCGACATGTGGAAAGTACCACGGCGTCATAACACACCGTCATCCACCAAGATCAAAGCGGCAAATTTGAAAAATGTAGGCGCGATGGGATAACGTCCCATAGAAAATTTGAATTTCGCGCCTTTTCCTACTGACAAGATTTGCTTGATCATCTATAATTTACTTGGAGGATGAAATATCATCAGAAGAGGAAAATAATCGTAGTACGGAATCACTTATTCAAATCTCGTGTCATTTATTCCAAAATGGCGTCACCGCTATCTAATAAAACGTTCACGAAACTATCGACACCGTCATGACGGCCGTCATCTTACGTTACGTTGGCAATCAACGTAACGTAACGCCGTCTAGGAAACCGCGCCATCTTGTTTACATAGACAACGTTCTAGTGACGTCAGTCAACGCTATATAGCGGCCGTAATATGACGGCACCGTTTTCGGAGGAATCTAAAGCTTTACAGTTCCGAATAGAGCAGCCAACCATCTTCGTAACAAAACATTAATTACCAAGCTTACGACGTGAAAAGTTTGGAAAACACTGCGACTGCTGACACTGAGCGAGAAGGAAATAACAATTAACACGCGTTCGACAAGGATGACGGTCAGGGACAAAATGGCGGATTGTCAAATGTGACAGCGCTATCCTGTGTTGCCAGTAGTGTAAACAGAATTACCCGAACGTCTGAAATTTCTTTCGTGAATCGGAAGATATTGCTAACGAATAATTAAAAATGACGTGTTATTGTAAAATTTAAGATAAAATACATATAAATGTAAATTATAAAATTATAAAGAAATATTTTAACTTATTAACCATAGATATAATGTACCCATGTAACATGTTATGTTGAAATAAAGTGGCCATGTTATTGTGACGTAGGCAAGTGACACTCTGGGAAGAGAAGACCATGTTTTATTAGACCATGCCGTTTAGTAAGACTACTTTTAAGATCACAATTTATGTAAGAAGTGAAAGAACGGAGATTTTAACCCTTACACACTACAATGTTGGAATACTCCTCCAATTGGGGGGGGATTTAAAGGGTTGGAGCCGGTGTAGCTTTATTTAACGTTCATAAGCGCATTACAATATGCCTACTTGAATAAACTATCTTTTATCTTATCTTTAAGGCCTGTGCACACCGGCTTGCGTGTGCGTGACGTGCACGTGCGCGTGCGCTAAAATGTTGGAGCCGCACACGCACACGTCACGCAATCGGTGTGCCGTCTCTCATAAGGATCTGTATACTACAACGCTGCACGCACACGCAGCCGGTGTGCACAGGCCTTTAATAAACTGGCACCGACCTGTCCTCCTCGCCCTCGAGCAGCGTCCTGTAGGTGGCGATCTCGAGGTCGAGCGAGATCTTGATGTCCATGAGCGTGGCGTACTCGCGCAGCTGCGCGGCCATCTCGTCCCGCAGCCGGGCCAGCTCCTGCTCCAGCGAGGCCAGGTCCTCGGCGTGGCGCGCGCGCTCCGACTCCAGCTGACGCTCCAGCTCGCGGCAACGGTTCTACAATATTTCAAGAGATTCTTTAATACAGGGTGGCCAACTTAGAGGTATACAACTTTTTTTTGCCGCCATTTTATTTTGGCGGTAAATATGACAGTTATTGCATGAAAATTAGTTTGTGTAGTTACGGCAAATTTATTATGGAGCGTTTTACGACGGAACAACGCGTTTTAATGATTAAAAACAATAGAAACATTAAAAATAACGTTTCCCGGTCGATTAATTTCGAGAAACGGTGACATTGACTGGCCCCCAAGATCGCCTGATTTAACAGCTCCTGACTTTTTTCTGTGGGGCTATCTAAAGGCTCGTGTCTATGCTAATAGGCCAACGAACCTTCAGCAATTAAAACAAAATATTCGAAACACTGTCGCTGAGATAACGCCAGAAATGTGTGAAAAAGTGATGAAAAGTGTTCGCATCTGCCATGCTGCTAGAAGTGGACATTTGTCTGACATTATTTTCCATGTGTAATTGCTGACCCTACATATTATATTTAACAAGGAATACTTAATATTTTTCATGTTTTATAGAATAAAATTTCAAAAATAAAGTGTATACCTCTTATTTGGCCACCCTGTATGTTCAATCAATACACTTATAAAACAACAGACATTAATTTTTATATAGGTAGCAGTAGACCGTATTGTATGAATTGCGCCAATAGACAAGAGTACTCACGCTGAGCGCCGCGTTCTTGTTCTCCAGGTCGTTGAGCGTGGAGTTGAGCGAGTCGATGCGTGTGCGCATGGTGCGGAGCTCCTCCACGGCCACAGTGGCGGCGTTGCTGTTGCGGTTGGCGGCCGCGTGCAGATTCTTCATCTGAACAAATAAGTAACAACTTTGTATGTGTATACTAGAGAGGTAAATGGTTCAATTTTGTGTTGAGTATCAGTTTTGCTGATTGCGGTCTTTAGAAGCGCGTGCGCTAACTGGTGTCTAGTTATCGTCACGCGCTGATATTATGCTGACCGGCACACGGTCCAATCTTTAAGGTTAACACGATTAGGCTGTACTTTATATCACTAGCATAAAATGTTCTCAGTCAGTCAGATAATAACGCAAATATATTTGCATTACGTGGACATTTTAAAACTTACTTCCATTGATTATAATATTTTTAATAATGCTTTTGAAACCATAATTTAAAAATATATTATTATTATAACTGGCCGCTCTACTGCAACAATAAAACATTCTAACTTCTCCAATAGATATAATATGTATACAGCAATAGCAATTGTATAATCAATCCATACACCGGTATACTGTTCTCTTTTTCTACAATAGTCCCAATGCCTGCTGAGACCGGTTCATGGGTGTCTATTGTTGCGCCTGGGAACGGGTTCCAGCAGGCATTCTACATGACATAAAAGCTCTCCAAGGGGCCTCTACGTGTTGGATCTGTGTCCCCACGCAAGCCTATCAAAAGACCGGGATTATAGGCCCGTGAAATCCAAGGAGATACAAATTGTAGTGGCATACCTTGTTCTCGTACATGGCCTCGATGTCTTCGCGATTAGCCTTGATGTTGGCCTCCTGCTGCTCGCGCAGCTCCTGAAGGCTCTGCTGCAGCTTGGCCTCATACTGCTGCGCCAGGCGTCCATCTACACAATGAAATGACATGTGACTGCTTAGTAAAATCATTGTACAAGACCAAAGTTAATTCCTACATGACTTCTCTCAGATCAATGGCCACTGTGTACCTGATGGATGGTTATTGCAATGCTGTGTCAAGAGCGGCTGAGACGGCCAATAAAGGCAATACATCATTCTCTAAAGGCTTAGCAAAACATATATAAATAAAATAAAAATAAAATAAAAAAGCCTTTTATTTCTGGTTTTCATAACATGGATAAAGTATTAGTAACTTAACCTATGCTTAAATCTAAATTTCACCAGAACCCTCTTTGGAGGTATAGGCCTCTTCCAGCTTTTTCCATTTTGTGCGGTCTTGGGCCTTCCATATCCAATTGACCCCCGCTACTTTAATTTAAAGTAGCAAAACATATAAAATGGGTTTTTCTATCAACACCTGATTCTCGTCAGAGAATGTTACTGGGATCCCTTCATATTTCCTTAATTTTGTGTGTAACTTTGGTAACTTACATAAACCTATGAAGACCCAATTAAAGTAATTTACACACTGACGTGAAAAATAACTAACCACAGATTGATGTTTATTTACACGAGATTGCTATAGAAGCAGAGATGTCTTCACTTTCAAGGAGTAGAACAAATAAAACTAATTACTTATGCAAGTCCCATTCATACTTCAAAAGCGGTGTACTGCACACCTATTACTTTATTATTTTGTCCTTTAGATTAGAAATTGCATCATTCTAGATTATGGTATAGATAGTATATTCTGGGCGATCCTAATACACTAATGGGAAAAGGATTGGTAATTAGTAATGATTCCCACGATTAACACATACCAATTTGTGTTACGTCACTTTGGTTTGCAAAATGAGACAAAATATAAACGACTTCGTCTTTCGCACTGCACTAAATTAAAAACAAGAAACTGCTATTTTCACCTCAGCAGCTCGAACAAGGGTACTTTGCTACTTAAAAACAGTGAGCAAAATCGCATTTTGCTCACTGAGTGAGACAAAATGAGCAAAATGCGATTTTGCTCACTGTTTTTAAGTAGCAAAGTACCCTTGTTCGAGCTGCTGAGGTGAAAACTTAATTGTTACTATATCTTAAGAACGCATGAGTGAATAGGTAAGTGATGAAGGAGGATTACATTTTTCAGGTTGTCTAATATGTTCTCACTGCTGAGGTGAAAAGTTTTGTGAACTACACGAGATCGAAGTTATTTACATCTTGTGCGCTTTTGAGTCCCTTACTACGCTCAAGATTCTAAATTAGATCTACTATAGAATCTTTCGCTTGCACGGGACTCAAAATAAGCACTCGAAGTAATATCAAACTTTGATCTCTTGTTGTACAAATAACTATTTCGCATAACGGAGGGACGCTAGCTAGCCAGTTATTGCCAGTCTTTTAATTAAAGGCACAAGGTTAAAATTTAGACGATTACGTCAGCACCACCACTTCACGTCACGAGTCAACAAGGTTATCCAACTCACCGATCTCGGAGATCTCGACCTGGCGACGGGTGCGGGTCTCCTGCAGCTCCTGCTGGAACACCTGGTCCTTGAAGGAGAGTTCCTCGCGCAGGCTCTGCACGGTGTTCTCCATGTCGATGCGGCACAGCATCTCCTCCTCCAGGGTCTTGCGGGTGTCCGCGTACACCTTGCGGAGCTTCTCCAGCTCTTTGGCGAGTTCCTACAAGAGTACATGGAGATTAGCAACACAGACTTATTAGAATTCACAAAGTCATCATCATCTTCCACGCGTTATCCCGGCATTTTGCCACGGCTCATGGGAGCCTGGGGTCCGCTTGACAACTAATCCCAGTAATTGGCGTGGGCACTAGTTTTTACGAAAGCGACTGCCATCTGACCTTCCAACCCAGAGGGTAAGCTAGGCCCGTATTGGTATTAGTCCGGTTTCCTCACGATGTTTTCCTTCACCGAAAAGCGACTGGTAAATATCAAATGATATTTCGTACATAAATTCCGAAAAACTCATTGGTACGAGCCGGGGTTCGAACCCGCGACCTCCGGATTGCAAGTCGCACGCTCTTACCGCTAGGCCACCAGCGCTTTTTTTTATTAGAATTCACAAAGTCATTATTTTATATTGAAGGATTTTTTAAATGTATGAAGTTTTCTTCAGGGAAATCTCGCTAAAACTGCACGAGGTCGTTAAACAAGAGTGTTATAGAATTTAAGCATATCCTTTATTGGCCAATCCAATAGACATAGAAGATCAAGGAGAGGATTCCGAATCATTTCTGAGTAATTGGCCGGAAGAAGCATGTTTGATTATCACGTTGAGGCAGTTAAGACAGAGGTTCATTTGCTGTGCGACGCAAATGCAGAGGGCCTACCGCGAACACTGAAGTTCGCAAATTGCGGGCATTTTTCTCTGTCACTATAATTGCCTGAAAGATGCCTGCAACTCGCGGTAGTACAGTAACCAGATACTAACAGCAACACTACCTGGCCATCAGTGGATGTTTCTTATGTCTGTACAATAAGGTTGACAATTGCCAGTCAACAGTGTGGTCGAAGATGTGGATGATACATACCCTGGCTTCATCTTGGGCCTTCTTCTTGTCGGCGAGGGCCGAGTTGTACTTGTTGCTCTCCTCCGTGAAGCGGGTCTCGTAGTGACGAGCCAAGTTCTCCGCCTGGGTGCAGTCTTTGGTCTTCTTGTCCAAGCTGCGGAAAAAAACAACATATATGTAAATACATAGGTACCTTCACGTTCGGTCGTTATTTATTTAATCCAGTTTTATGAATAAGTTGGATTGGTTTCAATAATTTGGTTTTAGTTACGTTTTATTTGGAGAGCCTTGGGCCAAAATGTCTAATCTATACTTCGTTTTTTTTTAGCATTAGAAATAAGGTAAACAATCTTGATGTGTCTTTTAATTGAAAAACACATTTTAAAAATAAGTTACGGTAAATATGTAACAATTATGAATCTAATACGATCTTTTATAGTCTTCTGCTTTCATAAGTAATAGTTATTGATTTTTAAAAAGTGTTTTTCAATTAAAAGACATGTCAAAATCGCTTACCTTCTTTCAAGTTCTTTCTAATGCTAAAAAAACGAACTATAGATAGTTACTTTATTTCAGGAAGTATTATTTCTATAACGTTTATCCGTTAAATTAGGTCAGCATGTCGTGTTTCTTCAAATGATACTGATTAAAAAATAAAATGATGTCATAGATACAAATGTCAAGAAAACAATGTAAAGGAAGGACAGTGGTTTGATAAAGGTATTCCATGTATAATCACACGAACAATAAATAAGATAAGTCCGAACAAATTGCCCGCTACTCTTTGATACGCAATTAAAACATGAAAAATGTTGCTAATAAACTATTTATTACTGATAAGTGATAGCATTTTGGCGGCCAGCATCATATTCAACGACAAAAAGTTGGTATAGAAATGAGGTCATTTCCAGACTGCATTCCGGTAGCGTTCAACTTGATCCGATGAGAAGAAGATTGAAGACGATTCGTAGTCATACGGTAAACGCGAAGTTGCGCAATGGTTACACGGAACGATCTTCAGTAAACACGCTATCCGGTTCCCTAACATTCACAAAACGACGAACGTTATGGTGTAGGCAGACCAGTGGAACTCTGGTCTTAGCTCGAGTGTAGTTGAAACAAATTACCGGGCAAGTTAGCTAGTTAAGAGCTCGCTGTGTCCGCGAACCGGTTAGTGAAGTGAATGCGACGACTATTCAACGCTCGTATGTACAAGACTTGATAATCAAGTCGAGTTTTCCCGCGCTTTGCAAATCAACGGCGACGCGGCCGCGACATCGCGGGAGACCGACGCGGAACCTTGGCCGATTTTTATTCCGGGCGATATTAAAGCGTGATTACTGATCGTGAGCTTCCCTGAAGACAACTGTATTTTTAACCAGTGGAGCGCCCCAGACCAGAATTACCGTAGTATGGAACTCCTATACTAGTTACTAGCACACATGTCTTGTTAGGGCGCTCCACGGGTTAATGCTGTATTTACACGCACTTATTAAGTTTGAAAATTAAAGAATTTTTAATTTTTAACAAGCAGAAACGTCTGCGATCGATGCTAATTAATTAAGCTTAGAATAAATTTAAAAGTGGAAAAAAGATGGAGTGGATTTAGATGGCAGAACGCTGGAGTATCGATCCAGAGGCCGTGAGTTCAAGTCTAACCCAATACAGTAATTTTTCCACTTTTAAATTTATTCTAAGCTTAATTAAAGAATTCCATACAATGTGACCCGTTTTATTGCATTTTAAACATAAAGACCTAAATAAAAGAAATATAATCGTGGCGCAAATGTACGCAGATTATTATAGAAAGCTATAAAATCTCAAGGATAGATCTATCTAGACTAGATTCTAATAGGTAGACGTGGCTTATTGTTCTAAGGAGTAGGTGCCCCAGGTTTGCCGCTAATTAGCATCAGTCACATTACAATTTAATTAAACTAATCGAATCGTGGCCCCTTAGCTATCACAAATACGCCCGACCCTCTTGTGAACTCTGTAAAAACGCAGGGAGTTTTGAATACCCATAACCGTAAAGAAACGGGGTCAATATAATTATTCATGCATTTGATTTTACGTGCAGTCTTGTGAGTAAGCAGCGTTGTTTACTTCACGTGTATTTTGATATGATGTTGAAATGAATGCGTTACACTATCCACCTCACTGCTTACGCCAGAAGAATCAATTTATAATGACCGTATCTGTAAAGTACAATAATCTTAGATAATTTTAACTTCATGTAAATAATGACGGCATTTGATAAATAAATAAGTAGATACGTACGTGTCGTGGTCATCTTTATATTATAACTGTCAAATCCCATGGTTGCTAATCAAGGTTAAATACCTAAGTTATGAGAGATATTTACAGAGATTACGTCAGTGCTTTAAATTGTCCACGAAAAGGAGCTACGTATAGATAACTACCTAACAGGCACGCGCGTTTGTTGAATTGGTATCGATTCAATGAACTGTATTGTATTTTTTGTGGTAGTCACTAGTCAGCCAATTAAACGGTAGATTATGCTTACAGCCTTATCGATAAATGAAAATTGCAGTGATAATCAAATTTAAATCTTCATTATCTATTATCTCCCTCACTTCATTGCCAGATAACTAAATGACAGAACTACACTAAATACATGATTTTCCGTTTTCGAAGTTCCTGTTACGCATCCTAATAAACTTAACTATTTATATTACAAATTATTCCAGGGAATTAATATTTCACTTTAATTTAATGATTAAAGTGTGCTGATTATCCGTTGGTAATTAACTAATTATAATGAAGTAGGTACCCACTTTCTAAATAGCCAAGTTAATCAGAACATGTGTGCAATAAATCCATTTCTATGCTAAAATAAAACGGGAAATATCCCCCACAATGGCGCTATTTAATAAAATGTGACAAAACCAGTTGCATTATAAATGACTGACTCTGTCAGACTGAGGAGAGCGCCGTTACTTTAAAATGATATGATGTTTTGTCTTATAGAACTGTATACATTGTGTAGATAGTTATTATTGCAAGCGTCTGTAAACTTTCTGTTGGGTAAAAAGATGGCCAACAATTCGATCCACTGAGCGTGAAGGCCAAGGATCGATAGATGGCTCGTGTCGTGCGACCTCAACGAGAATGCGCTGTTACTTTATAATTGGGAGATTGGAGAGCTTATGCGGGTAAAATAAACCCTGCTGTGGGGCAAACGGAGTAATTGGATCTACGATTGGGGGGCAATAATGTTTTAATAAATACGCACAATTTGTTTTGTAGGCAGGAGTAACCTCCGTACCGTAATTTTTATTAAACGTTTAACCTGGTAAGTTCTATTCTTTTGAAGTTTTAAATCTAAAACAGGTACACCTTACGTCGAATAATTATGACAAAATAATAAGGCCCCTGATTTCGTAAGAACTTTGCGTAATCGGAGTTCGGACTCGTATTGTTTACTGTCGCTAAGCGTTATGAACACGAACTGAACAGGTGTTCCTGTTTCTCTCATCCTGCATTGCATAGGCCAAGTTCGCAAAATATAAATAAATAATGATTACGTGTATACCCTGCATTTGCAGAAGTGTTTTTTATCGACACATTCTCGGTATTTGAAATTTTGTATGCATCGCCTCACCGCTAAATACGCGTCTTACGTCACCGGTGGAGGGGGGCGTGACGTCACCACGGTCAACAGTCGCCAAGGCCCGGCGACCACATGGAACATCGTCGAATTTAAAATTATTATGAATTAAATTATATTGACGAGAATTAGTGATTCTATTATGGCTTTTTTTGGAACTTAGCAGTTGTTTTCAAATCATGCACAAAAAGCTTGAATGAATAGCAGCCAGCAGGTATACTTGAGTTCATATCAAGTGAACTTTTTTAATTTCACCAGTTCATGTGATAGGTTAATACCTACTACTATATCTATAACGGTATGTAGGTGTGTTATTGTAATTATCGTAAGTACTTGAGAATCCATGCATAAATGCATCTAACGGAGTTTTGTTTGCGACACGATGACGCGTCGTAAACAAAAGGTGATGTGACTAATGCTTTACCAGCACTTAGTATGCTTTTATAGATAAGATAATGGGTGATATAGATTTCCTATGATAACCTAGTCTCAAATGTAATTGAAATATTTATGGACATGTTAATTAACCACAAGGATAAGTGCTAGATTAATTACATAGGAATACAAAAAAGGTTTAATATTGGTAGAACACAATGTCAAGTTTGTAATGTTGACACTAGTTTCAACTACATACATGGGTTAGTACTAGAATATGTGTTATAGTTATCTGCCGCAGTATTAATTATTATGTTAACAATTCATTAAACATCTCTTTTACAAAGATAATAATGATATAGATGCAAATGGAAATGTGACTTTGCCATTGGTAATATTGAAATTTACAATTAACCTTGTAAGGCCCATTCTACAACAATGACCACTCTGTGTTTCAATCGAAATAATTACAATTTCATAAACCAAATAAAGTAGCATTTCTTTCTTTAATTGCTTTCTAAAACAAAAGTCATCCTAATTTACTATACAACAAGGTTCAAATTAAGAATAGGAATATTTTGTATAGTAGGTCTTACAAGTTTCAAGGTTATAGAAGTTACCTTCCGTCAACTTCCTGGAAGTAGAGAGTAGCAATCTAAGAGGGTATCTCAAGGGATGGCATGGGATCATTATAAATAGTGTGATAACAGGGTTATTGTAGACCTAAACCTGGTATATAATGTAACTGTGTTGAAAATCAATAACCTGCACTTGTTTGCTCTTACAACTGGGGAGGGAACAAATTTAAGAGTATGATTTTTGATGTTCTAGTATATATGTTTTTTTAGTATATGACATCTATTTCAATATTGTTTGCCCTTGTTGTGTGCATAATGTAAAAGCATAAAGAGTGCACGCGCGTTTCTCGGCCAGTTACGGCATCCATCGATCTTTACGAAAATGGCAAACTGTGTCAAGGCCAGGCAAGAAGTTAGCATTCACATAGCTAAAGAAGTTTTCCTCATTACTCCTTTAAGGAAAGAAGTATGATATAACTTATTTGGTGCTTGTTATACATAAAATATGGTAGCTAATCAAACATAGACTAGAGCTTAGGTTTCTTACCTGATATTTTATTAATTTCCTTTTGGACCTACATATGTAGCAAGTATGATCACATATGTATTTTTATTAGGCAAGTTGGAGTTATTTTAGTTAACCTATTTTCAGGTTTCAGCATAAGATACTTGAATTTATATAGGAATCTTAAATAGATAAAATCTTAGATTTTTGGATCTCAGAAACTAAATCTACAAACTAGAAAGGCTCCTAAAACATTTTAGGATTGCAGCCCCCTTGAGTGTGTGTGTATATATATTTGTAGTTCCTTGTGTGTGAGTGTATATACACTTTTCTGACTCATGAAACTGCAGAACCCCACCAGTTTACAAACTAGTGGTTTATACTCAAAATATTGTACTAACAGACAAAATTTACAAAAGCAATTCATGTAATAGGTATGAATCAAGCTATTTTCTCTTATGGCTCCTCTACACGATGGGCCAGTGCCGGCCACTCCAAGGGACGCATTTATGCGTTAGAACGCATTTATGCGTTAGAGGGAGCAAGTGATATTGCTATCTCTCACTCTACCGCATGGCTGCGTCCCTTGGAGTGGCCGGCGCTGGCCCATCATGTAGAGGAGCCATTAAACTAAACCATTTGAAATTCTCATAAAAGTATTTTGCCTTGACACACTTTTTTGGCAAACTAGGTCTATCTTCTGTATCCACCTACATGTCTCTTTTGGCTAGGAAACCATAACGGTTTGTATACAAACAAAAATTGCTGCAATCAACACTTGAACAAAATGCTTTATGTAATTAGTGAAGCATATTTGTTTACAAATAAATCCATGTCAGCAGGTAAGTAACAGGTATAACAGTAAGCTTTTTTCAGTGAATGGTACCGGATTTTACTACATATTCATATTAGGAGCGAAGATAATAGTTCTGCAAATACGAAATAACAATGTAGGTATAATAGTAAGGTCTAGGTCACAGAGCAACTTTTGCGAGGTTAGAGCTAGAAGGTACAGACTTCCGATAGCCCTGAAGGAAAAATAACTTAAGCGAATAGGAAGTAAGTTTATTTTTTAGCGTAGTATGCGATTGGTATAGTTATATCGAGGTATGATGTCACGATGTCGTAAAAGCGAGGCCGCGCGTTCGTCACAGCGCGCCCGCGCAGAATTGCCGCCGATGACGTAAACTTTAAGCTAACCTTAGCCGCAGTCCCTCAACATAACCCTCACTTAAATAAAAATGATGCTATCGCTTACAGCCATTAATGCCCGCACCCAAAATAACTATGTCAATGCTTACCGCTTCTTAAGGTCGTCGTTCTCTTCGTACAATCGCTTCAAATCAATCTCTAACTTTGCTTTTTCTCTGGATGTATCGTCTAACAACTTTCTAGCATCTTGTAGTTCATGCTCGTACATTCCCTTGATGTTTGAAACTTCACGTGTGACCACCTCCTGTGTAGTTTGGATCTCTCGTCGTAAACCAGAATTTTCGCTTTCAAGCTGGCGGACCTTATCAATATAGGCCGCCAGACGATCGTTCAAGTTTTGTAGCGCATCTTTTTCTTGTAAGCGGGTGTGTCTTGTAGGACTAAGCGGGCTGCTGGGCCGGCCGGCAGAGCTAGAAGGGCGGCTTCCAACAGGAGTGCTTGATTGTTGTGGGCTCTGAACGGATGACACAACACTTATATTTGACGAAGATGTCACAGTCTTTTTTGTTTTGGACGACATTGTCGAACAGTTTTTAAGTCACGACACTCAGTATTAGCACAAAAATACAATCCACGCGAGCTCAACTCGGAAAGGCAAGCGTAACTCCGAGAAACTCACAGCGAACCGACCAACCAAACCCAAGCTTAGCTAGTCACGTGACCGTTGAGTCATAGCAAATGGTTACCAGTACAAAATTTATATATTCAAAGTTAATTGCGCGTAAATTATACATTTTCAATGTTAATTTCTACAATAATTATTGTCAGGAATGTTAAAACGTGTTTTTAATATTGTCGCACTGCGTATGTTTTGTCCCTCACGGAGGCACGCGGACCGCGGACACCACTTCTATAGGATGCTAGATGCTATATACCTTCTATGGTGCGGAAACAGAATAGTCGTGGAAAATATGGGGCCCTATACAATCCACGACTCTTCTCTTTCCGCACAGACCCTATCTTTGTCTTACACTGGTACTAGCACCCAAAAGAAAAGGATAAATATAGTTAAATTATGTTCTTATTTACTGACAATTTGGTTTGACCGGCTATAACAATGTTTGTTTACCCTGTTTTCCGAAGTGTGGTTGGTAGAATTGTGTTTAGCACATGAAGTTATAATGTTTTAAACTGGAGGGAACTGTCACTTTTTTTGCCATACTAATTTGAACCTTATCACCGAGACAGAAAGTTGTTCGTACCAGACTAGAGAAAACGGTCCACTTGAGATAGAAAAACCAGAGCCCTGTGTCTTACTCGCAGATGTTGCCAATGTTAAAAAGATACCACTGTGGTAGAAATCATATCAATATACTACTGAAATTAATTACCTTCTTATATAATTTTAGTGCTATATTCAGATTACAGTTCTGATAACTTTTAAGTAATTTGTAAATAATTATGATGTCAATATTATTAACTGATTAAACCAAACATGCGCACAACAAATAAAGCATTTAAATTTAACATGGTAGAAATTGTAGTAACTTTGAATATGAATTGGTATCCCAAACTTTTCGTGTATTTTCAAAATACGTAAATGGCGCCGCTCAGAATTTATTCGTAAAATATTTAAAAAAATGTTGTGTGAGGGGTTGTAGAAGTGAAAGCTATGCTGATTGTGGAATATCTTTTCACAGGTAAGTCACAATTATTCAATTTTACGATAAAAATACAAAACGATATTGTCAAACTCATTAGGGTGACTATGATGTCGGCACGATGTGGATCGATCTTGCAGAATTATTATTACGTACTTAATGTAAAAAAAGTTTACATAAATAGGTATATCTTTATTTCGGCATGTTTAATTATTTGAGTGACGTAATGAGAGCTATATAATTGCCAAAATTTAAATCCAAAGTCCTTAAACATTACAGATTCATATTTATGTGATTTAAACATAATATTTAATTACTGAAACGTTGGTTCAAACTATTTACGTATATTTAATCGATTCTATATAGACTTAACACTAGTGTTGAGTCGCTCACTCGTGAGGCACCTCATTTGTACCACTCATTTTGTTAATTTGTCGCAGTACTTCGTACCGCAAAAATGTCTTACTTCACTCCTCTATTCATTTTACTCATTTACTCGCGCACATCACTTTAATCTGAGGTGGTAAGTTAGTCACTTCTATATAATAACTAGCGACCCGCCCCGGCTTCGCACGGGTTAACAAATTATACATAAACCTTCCATAAAAAATTGTCGCTGTTGGAATTAATGGAACAGTCGATGCTGAAAATATGCTAGTACCTCACCTCATTTGAAGTAAGACATTGTAACACCTCATTTTAGAAAATGAGGTACTCATACAAACTCATTTTAAATTGATGTCCTACCCATCACTACTTAACACACATTTCCGTCTGTAGACAAAGGCGGCAAATTTGAAAATTTTGTTGCAATCACAGATCTACGATGAGTACGATGACGCTTACGCTTAATGAATAGCTGAAGTGTGCAAAAGGGAAGCCATCACGTATATGAACACACCATGAGTATGATATTGATAGTGATAGGTAGTTTGTAAAATTATTAAGAGCATAAATAGTGAACCAAAAGGGCCCTCCACACCCGTGCGCAATTCGTGGCGCGAAGCCGCGATTCACGCACATAGTCTAGAGGGGGCTAAAGAGAATTTAGAATTCTCTTTGATCTAACTCTAATATGCTTATCTTAGTGACAAGCGCCTTAGTTAAAAACTGTAATAGACGGGCATACCGGTCCGCGACCCTGGATACCTGTCTCGCTCTCACATATAGCTGTGTTTTTAATGGACGTACGGCGGACCACCTTCGTCACAATTATAGCTGGTCAACCAAATCTTGTCATTAAATAAAGGCGCGAAATTCAAATTTTCTATGGGACGATATCCCTTCGCGCCTAAATTTTTCAAATTTGCCGCCCTTTTTCTACTGTCAAGATCTGGTTGACCAAGTATAACAATCATCGCGATCCAATACGCTCATCCCATCTGTAACAGCTTTTATAACTGACTTACTTAATTAAAGTGGTATCCAGACGGGACTGATCAAATCAGTCGATTTGATCAGGAAATTTGCATTCCATAGATAATTACTATGAAAATTGGCATTTATGTGTCTGCACCTGCTGATTCGATCGGAGAATTTCATCAGATTGGCGAAAAATTGTCTTGTCTGGATACCACTTTAGTAAGGTTGTGTGAAGCGTTTTACAGAAGAGAAAAAAATCTATATCCATCCCTTTTCTGGAGCATTTATACTAGCATAGGGAAAAGACAGTATGATTCTCTACGACTATGCACGAATGAGAAAAATTTTTGGCCAAACTATACATTTAAACTTATCCTAATATCCCACATACATATGACTTATGGTCACCCTAATTAGAACGAGATGCAAGGCTCTGGTTTGACTACTCATGTGGACACACTTTTTGGCCCGTGTACTCGATCCAGTTTATTCTCTAGGTCCGTGGTTTAGCATCGTTTAGTAGTTTTCATGAGTTCTCAGAACCACGGATTTAGAGTTAATAAACTGGATCGAGTACATTGACCAAAAAGTGTGTCCACATGAGAAGTCAAACTAGAGCCCTGCATCTCGTTCTAATTAGGGTGACCATAAGACATCTGTATGTAGGATATTAGGATAACATGAAATATATCAGTAGGGTGTGTCATTTTCTAAATAAAGTGAAATTTTAAGTAGTCGGGTTTTTTCTTTCATTTGTAGTCGGCCTCTTTAGGGAGCGTTCAAGTATTACGTAACGAATTTGGGGGGAGGGGGGGTCTTGTAAAACGTTACGAGGCGTTACAGGTGCGGGAGGGGGGGGGGGTTTGAACTACGCGTTACGTAACATTGTTTTTTAACCTTTCAGAACTTTTCGCCACTTTACGGTAAGTACTTTACGCCACATAATTGTGGCCTTTAGGTAAAAAAATGGTCACTTGGTGGTTACGTAACGTTTATTAAATATTATGTATAAATGAGAGTCTGTAATGTTTAAGGAGTTAAGCACTTTGGTTTTTAATTTTGGCAATTGAAGGGATGTTTACAAAAACAACATAACTGACTACACTGGTTGACACCTGAAACGATTAACATGTTCTTAAAAAAAATGACAACCGCTCTAAGCAGTTATGTTGTTTTTGTAAACATTCCTTCAATTAGGTATTCTATACCAAATCTTAAATTAAACATGCCGAAATAAAGACATACCTATTAAGTTAAACTTACTTTTACATTACCTACGTTAATAATAAGAATTCTGTGAGACCGATTCACAACGTGCCGACATCATAGTCACCCTAATGAGTTTGACAATGTTGTCTTGTATTTTTATAGTAAAATGTAATCATTGTGGCTTTCTTGTGAAACAATATTCCACAATTAGCAATTATTTCACTCCAACAACCTTTAACACAACATTTCTTCACAATTTTTAAGAAATTTCGCATTCACGTGTTTTGAAGAAATGTCATCAAATTGGGGATACCAATTAATATTTAAAGTTACTACAAATCCTACCATACTAAAATTTAGGTTTTTTTTGCTGTGTATGCGCTTAGTTTAATCAGTTAATAATATTGGCATCATAATTATTTACAAATTACTTAAAATATATCAGAACTGTAATCTGAATATAGCACTAAAATTGTATAAGAAGGTAATTAAATTCAGTAGTTTAATGATATAATTTCTACCACAGTGGTATCTTTTTAACATTGGCAACATGTGCGAGTGAGACACAGGGCTCGGGTTTTTCTATCTCAAGTGGACCGTTTTCTCTAGTCTGGTACGAACAACTTTCTGTCTCGGTGATAAGGTTCAAATTAGTATGGCAAAAAAAGTGACAACTCGCTCCAGAGGGCCTACCGCGAACCACGTTCGACGTGTTACCTCCCTGTCACACTTACGTACGAATTTACAAGTGCGACAGAGAGGCAACACTTCGAACGTGGTTCGCGGTAGGCGCTCAGTTTAAAAAATATAACTTCATGCTCAGAACTAAAGCCCTTGCTACACGGTCGCCGACAAGCCTTCTAACCGTCTGTCCTTGGTCTGACCTTGGTCAGTTTTGGTCAAATTTTGTTGGAAACAACTGTCTACACGGTCCGTCCAGACCAAGGCCACGCGGTCTGAGGGGCTTGTCGGCGACCGTGTAGCAAGGGCTTATTACCGATCTCACGATCTGTCAAATATATTATTATTATCTGTACTGTACTTTGGTTAATTTGCGTTATGGTTTTGTAATTAAGTCGTATTAAATGATTTTAAACATTAAATATGGCTGATATAAACAGTTTGTTTGATTGCTTTGACGAGCCAGCACAAAATGCAGCCTCGATCCAATTGCCAAACGTTAAAAATGAAGAAGAAATTTCGTAAGTACCGTGTAACCTCAAAATAATTTGTTTTCCTCATATGTAACAGTACAAAATCATAACATTATTGTGTTTATTCAAATAAAAAATAGTTTATTATAGTTCGTTGTACACATTTCAGGGAGACTACAGAAGAAAAAAGTGTACTAAATAACAAACGAGCTCATGAGGAAGTTGAATATGCCGATACGTCAAAGAGACTCAAACAAGACGAAGACGAGGGTGATCTGACTTCAGATTTAAAGTAAGTAAAACTATTTGTAACATCTTATTATTTTTCCAGTGCGTCACGTTCATACAAATAAAAAAAATATTCATACAAAAATGTGACGATCTGGAAAGGAAATCTTGGGACACATTTTTTCATGTAAGTATGAGGCGTGAATGTACAAATGATTCTGAGTAAAATGAGCCCAAGAAGTCAATATTTTGAAGACATGAATGAAATGTAGATTTTTTTTGGAAAACGCTCATATGCAACAATGATGTTGTTAAAGATAACCACTTCTCTTTGTTTTTTAGCTTAGAGGCACTTCACTCGCGCATAGTCATTCATACGTTAGAAACTCACGAAGGTTGCACACATGAAGTGGCAGTACCGCCAAATCAGGAGTTTGTGCCACTTGCGCAACCCACTTCAGAGCCCGCCAAGCAGTACTCCTTCATACTGGATCCCTTCCAGAAAGAAGCTATTTTGTGTATAGACAATTTAGAGTCAGTGCTCGTGTCAGCTCACACTTCTGCAGGAAAAACTGTTGTGGCTGAGTAAGTGTAATTCTAGTTAACCTAAGTCCCTGCGTCACAGACAAGACATCCTCTAGACTGAGCATAGTAACGCTACCCCCTCTGCCACAAATATACGGTAGTTTTACTCCATCTTCGAGTCAAGTGTCAGAATCCCGTGCCGTGATTGGTCCGTGTCTTTGAATGGACCAGTCACGGCACGGGATTCGCTCACCTCGTCCCCCACACCCCAGTATTTTTGGCAGCATTGGTTTCATGAAATAATTGCTCTAAACTCCGTCTAGAGGATTCCTAGTCTATGCCCTGCGTACAAATTTTTGTACATATCCAAAAAATATTTTGAACTTTCATTGAGTAACTAAGGGTTCCAAATTCAAAAACAAAACAAATGCTTCTGGGTCCCAGGAGGTTAAGTAGTATTAATTGATTGGAATGGTAAATAAAGTTTTTATCAAAATCCCAAATCCTACTATTTTCAAAAGGTTATTGAATATGTAAAATATTAGGTCCCCTAAATTTTCATTCTAATCAAGATAATAACCATTGTAACACACATCTAACATTGTAGTTCCTTGCAGACTAATTTCTTTAATATAGACAGATCATGTATTAACTGATAAACATTAAATAGAGTCGATTTTATGAGTTATATTCAATTTGTCAACTGATTCTGTTGTTTTTGCTTAGGTATGCCATAGCTGTATCACTAAAGAATAAGCAGAGGGTAATCTACACAACACCCATTAAAGCTCTCTCCAACCAGAAGTATCGGGAGTTTTCTGAAGAGTTCCATGATGTGGGCTTAATCACGGGTGATGTCACTATCAACCCTTCAGCTTCTTGCCTGATTATGACTACTGAGGTAAGAATCGATTTTCCTTTACCTCCCCAAAGCCACCCACAAATAATTATGAGGGCTGGCTTGTACCAACCTTCGCTGCTTAAATACATTGCTCCACTTCTACCAGTGTTGCCTAAAAACGCGACTCTTTTGATTTACCTGACTGAACTCAGGTAAATGAAAATCCTAAGCTAATTTTTTTTTATTTTAGATTCTCAGAAACATGTTATACAGGGGATCAGAGATCATGCGTGAAGTTGGATGGGTTGTGTTTGATGAAATCCATTACATGAGAGACAAGGAAAGAGGTGTTGTGTGGGAAGGTAAGATTATTATGTTGTTTAATTTTTCTTCTTGTTAAATGTTAAAAAAATCATACTTAAATTCAGAGTTACTGTCAAATGCTGGTAACTTACTCAACCCGTGGAGCGCCCTAGTATCACAGTAGTATGGAACTCCTATACTATCTAGTATAACACGTGTGATACTAGGGCGCTCCACGGGTCAACTAATATGACATGAGAAATATTAATAATAAAATTGTTAATACGGTTCCTGAACTTCCTCAAAGGATCAGCTTCTGTTGTTTGTTCCTTCCTGTGCTGCCTTTGTTATGTGACATGGATTGTCACTGTATAGTTTGATATAGTTTGTGCCATCCATTAATACGCGCCCTACTCTTCTTCCTTATAGCTTTAGTACTAGTGTGCAATCTTTTAGCAGTGTAGTAGCTCTGTCTATACACATTTATTAGCTATGCTGCTATTGTGCTAATTACACTGTTAAAATTTTGTACACTTGTACTATACGCGATTAGGGAGAAGAGTCGGGTGCGTCTTTGTGAATGGCACAAACACAAACTTTACATTGCTATTTCTTTCACTAATCTATATATATAAGACAAAAGGTGGACTATTCAAACAACCAAATGGAAAGGCCCACTGGGCAAACGAAACTCAGGAAAACAAAGAAAACGATGGGTTGACGACATCATAGCAATTGCAGGAAAGACTTGGGAGAATAATGCTACCGACAAAGAGAAATGGAAAAAGATGGAGGAGGCTTTTACCCTTAATCACACATCGCGAAAACATAACAAAAGAACAGTCAATTTTTAAAACAGATGTGCGAGAAATGAAGCTATATAATAATAATATATATAAATGCACGTATCACATAATTATGTCAATGTTTTGTTTAAGAAACACTGATATTGCTCCCGGACAACGTCCATTACGTGTTTCTATCGGCGACCATCCCGAACGCGCGCCAGTTCGCCGAGTGGGTCTGCCGCCTGCACTCGCAGCCGTGTCACGTGGTGTACACGGAGTACCGGCCCACGCCGCTGCAGCACTACATCTTCCCTGCGGGCGGGGACGGGATACACCTGGTGGTGGATGAGAAGGTATGTGGTCCCGGTACTGATTGTCAATTCAAATTCAAAATTATTTATTTCATGTGATTTACACACATAGCTATATACAACAATAAACATACAAGAATTACACATAAACACAACATATACACATTAGAATTGACACATATCTCAATTTTTGCTACCACTGTATCACACTTGTAGGGGAATGTAGTCCCTCACAGTGGAGTATTATGGGACAGTCTGGTTTCTCCGCTATCATTCTCAAGATGGTCAATGACGGCGTATCTATAGATATGTATGGTATAGATCCATCATTTATTTATACTATTGTAGAGTGCCGGTGTCTTCTAAACTTAGGTTTTGTACTGATTGTGATCACATAGAAAAACAATTGACTTATTTTTCTCAGTCTTTTCACAATCTAAATAGAATTTACTGTACATGTTGGATATCAACAACAATGATTAAAGTTGTTAACCCACATCATTATTAAATCTGCTACGCTACTAAGCTGTACTAGCTTAACACAAAATGTTTTATTAAAAACTATCCCTGCAGATAATAGAATATTTTGGCTGGTAATAAAAAAGTAATACATAATACATGTCTTATACTGCTACCAAATTCAGAAAGCACTAAGTCCATTTAGCTGACTTATATTTCCAATGGTAACAGGGCCAATTTAAAGAAGACAACTTCAACACAGCGATGACAGTCCTGGGAAACGCGGGCGACGCTGGCAAAGGCGATCAAAAGGGCCGTCGCGGTGGCCCGCGCGGAGGGCCCAATACTAATATATTCAATATAGTCAAGATGATCATGGAACGGAACTTCGCGCCGGTTATAGTGTTCAGTTTCAGCAAGAAAGACTGCGAGGCGTATGCCATGCAGATGGCCAAGTTAGACTTCAATACACGTAAGTTTTTATTATATATATATATATATTATATATTGTTTAATACACTAGCAGCTGAAAGCTGATGCGTGTATATTACTGCACTTGTTTTTTTTAACGATTAATGTTCATTTTTTTGTTGTTTTAAGTGTTTGTCAAGTCTGTTTTTAAAACTATTCACTGAAGGAGCACATATCACTGTTTATGGTAACTTATTCCACTCACGTACGACGTATTAGACCAGTTACATTATTGAAGCTTCAGCTTAGTGGAGTAGAGAACCTCAACCTCTATTACTTTTAGAATTAAAAAAATACGCTGACCTTGCATTTCTTAAGTTTTGACACTTAGATTTAATAGTAGTAGTAGGTTAATTGTGATAAAGATAGCAGATAGTCACAAAAGTATGCAGAGAAACAGTGAACTAACATTCACTGTTTCTCTGCATACTTTAGTGACTATCTGCTGCCTACTACACCGAGTTTTATGAAATTTGACAAGTGGAAGAGGAGAGAGAAATATTCGTTATAGTACTATAGTAGTAGGTTAGGTACTTATAATACACTATTTTACACTCAAGATCAATTTCAATTGGAAATGGAAATCATACAGGGATCTTTTTTGTTTGCTCTTCATATAATTAATTTCCTTATTTCTGTTATGAGCAGTTGAAGAGAAGAAACTAGTAGACGAAGTTTTTAACAACGCGATGGACGTGCTATCTGAAGAGGACCGCAAACTGCCGCAGGTCGAGAACGTGATCCCACTTCTGAGACGCGGCATCGGCATCCATCATGGCGGACTTCTGCCCATACTTAAAGAAACTATCGAGATATTGTTCGGCTTAGGACTTATTAAGGTAAGCAATACCACAGAGCAATACTATATCATAAACAGAGATCGGACAAATTTGCGACATTGCTCGCAATAATGTGGACATGACTCCAAAATTAATTAAATAATTAATCATTTAATTAATTTCTTACCTGAGGTTTAATTTTGATTCCTAATCAATAAAAAACACAAAGATTTCTTATAATGTAAATTTATTAATGAAATTAATCAGTATGTTTTCCAAATTTTCTGTAGGTACTCATTTTTTTATATCAATAATATATTTAAGTGCTATTTATTGACGAGGGAACAAAATTAAATCTCAAGTAAAAAATTAATTAAAATAATTAAATGATTAATTATTTAATCAATTTCGGAGTCTTGTCCACATTATTGCGAGCAATGTCGCAAATTTGTCCGATCTCTGATCATAAAAAATAAATAAACATATGTTGTTCAAGTTTAACACTTATAATTTATTAACAGGCTCTATTTGCCACGGAAACTTTCGCCATGGGACTTAATATGCCGGCGAGAACTGTCGTCTTTACCTCATGCCAGAAATTTGACGGAAAAGAAATGAGATTTGTAAGTATTCGTAATTATTTGTATCCATTAATTTGACTTAATAAGCTCAACGCTAACGTAAAAATTACACTTAGTTGATATTTGATAGATATAAACTATTAACTCACATTTATAGACGGGTCTAACGCGAAATTTATTCACATACCTTTATTTACCGACGTTTCGACACATGTTTCGATAAAGGTATGTGAATAAATTTCGCGTTAGACCCGTCTATAAATGTGAGTTAATATGTGTTCAAAACGCGAAAGTTTTATATATTTTATATATGAACTAGTTTTAAAATACGCATCCTAACAATAGTTGCTACTTATAACGTGAATGTATTACGTATATAAGATTACTGATTGAGATTTTTGGCGCTATCGCATTATTTTGAGGAGGAGCGTACTCAATTTTTAGGGTTCCGTAGCCAAAAGGCAAAAAACGGAACCCTTATAGATTCGTCATGTCTGTCTGTCTGTCCGTCTGTCTGTCCGTCCGTATGTCACAGCCACTTTTCTCCGAAACTATAAGAACTATACTGTTGAAACTTGGTAAGTAGATGTATTCTGTGAACCGCATTAAGATTTTCACACAAAAATAGAAAAAAAACAATAAATTTTTGGGGTTCCCCATACTTCGAACTGAAACTCAAAAATTTTTTTTTCATCAAACCCATACGTGTGGGGTATCTATGGATAGGTCTTCAAAAATGATATTGACGTTTCTAATATCATTTTTTTCTAAACTGAATAGTTTGCGCGAGAGACACTTCCAAAGTGGTAAAATGTGTGTCCCCCCCCCCTGTAACTTCTAAAATAAGAGAATGATAAAACTAAAAAAAATATATGATGTACATTACCATGTAAACTTCCACCGAAAATTGGTTTGAACGAGATCTAGTAAGTAGTTTTTTTTTATACGTCATAAATCGCCTAAATACGGAACCCTTCATGGGCGAGTCCGACTCGCACTTGGCCGCTTTTTAAAAATCTAAACCACTTTCTGACTATGCATGTGACATGTATTTATATTTTAGCTAACATCAGGAGAGTACATTCAAATGTCCGGAAGAGCTGGTCGTCGAGGCTTGGACGACAAGGGTATCGTGATCCTCATGATCGATCAGAAAGTCACACCAAGTATCGTTAAGGACATGGTGCAGGGCAAGGCTGATCCTATCAATTCGGCCTTCCATCTCACTTACAACATGGTAAGCGAGTAATGAAAACTATTATATAGCTGGTCAACCAAATCTTGTCAGTAAAAAAAGGCGCGAAATTCAAATTTTCTATGGGACGATATCCCTTCGCGCCTACATTTTTCAAATTTGCCGCCTTTTTCTACTGTCAAGATCTGGTTGACCAAGTATAGGTTATGTTTTTGTATTTAGCAGACTTTTCCTCAGAAAGATTAGTCAATCCTGCGATGTTGTTGCGTAGTTTTCAGCATTGACTTTCAAGGAATTTAACGAGAGCTTTCAGGGAACCCGGAAAAAAAGAATATCACTGTACAACAAAATCGCTGCTCATCGAACACTACTTTTGACTAATGATATCTACGAAGATATCATTGGTCAAAATTACTAGTGTTCGAATCCCATACTACTTAGGAGGTATCAAATCACCTCATGTCTGTGTATGATAAGGATCCTGGCCAATTTTTTAATCATATCATCTTTGCATTTTTTTTGTCGAGAGGATGTTTTTTCTACTCTATACGAGAGCTTAAGAAGGGAGCTGTATCCTACCAACTGCGCCAATTATATAAAACTTTAATTGAAGTTTTTCTAAATAAAATGTATCCATTAATCTATCATTTTATTATTATTACCTGTGTGCTAAAAACCTTGGACATTTGCTACAAATTTCTTATTTTTCCAGGTATTGAACTTGTTGAGAGTTGAGGAAATCAATCCAGAATACATGTTAGAGAGAAGCTTTTTCCAGTTCCAAAATCAAGCTGCTATTCCAGATCTACTTGACAGTAAGTGTTAAACATTATTTGATCATTTACAATTACATTATTATTCTATGTTTATTTTGTATCAACTCCAAAACTCACACCAACTTTTTTTTAATGTTCTGTACCAAAATTTAATTATATGTCCAAAAAAATAGTTGGTTTAATCGTCTGTTAGCCCTCTTAAGCTGTCTTAAGCCCTGCACTCCCAAGGGTCTAAATTTGCCAGCCAAAAACCAATCTTTGGAGTTTCTACGTTAGAATTGAATTCTTATTCTCTTTGCTGACCCGATATCGAGTCGGTGGGAAGCGAGAGGTACCATTACATCATCTCTTTCTGTCAACAGAGGTTAAAATGAAACAGAAGGAGTACAACTCCGTGACGGTGGAGCAAGAGCACTCTATAGCGTCGTACTGCAACATCAGGTCGCAGTTGGATATGCTCGGCTCGCAGTTCCGATCGGTCATCACCCGGCCCGAATATCTCAAGCCTTTTCTGCAGCCTGGGAGACTTGTTAAGGTATGTCAAATCAAAATATATCGCCATTGCGAGGTGAATGTGTAGGTAGGTAGAACTGTAAGTCATACTGCACAATTTTTACTATGTGGCCGAACCCGAAAGCGAAATCTCAGAGCAAAAAACCGGCCAAGTGCGAGTCGAACTCGCGCACGGAGGGTTCCGCACCATCAACAAAAAATAGGGCAAAACAAGCAAAAAAACGGTCACCCATCCAAGTACTGACCCCGCCCGACGTTGCTTAACTTCGGTCAAAAATCACGTTTGTTGTATGGGAGCCCCACTTAAATCTTTATTTTATTCTGTTTTTAGTATTTGTTGTTATAGCGGCAACAAAAATACATCATCTGTGAAAATTTCAACTGTCTAGCTATGACGGTTCGTGAGATATAGCCTGGTGACAGACGGACGGACGGACAGACGGACGGACGGACGGACGGACGGACAGCGGAGTCTTAGTAATAGGGTCCCGTTTTTACCCTTAGGGTACGGAACCCTAAAAATGGTTGGACATAGAAAATGTCGATTTATTCGACATTTGTAGCTATTTTTTTAGGGTTCCGTTCTTCAAAAGGAAAAAACTCTTATAGGATAACTCGTTCGTCTGTATGTCCGACCATCCCCCCCTCTTATCTCCGAAACTACTGGGTCTAAAATATACAAAATAGTTATTTACCTATAGAGGATAGGAAAACCTATTAGAAAGCGTGACTCGGACTCAATTACTTAGTTTTTGATCCGACCCCTACGGGTTATTAAAGACATTTCATTCACGTTCCACATAAAAAAATACTTGGGACGCGAGTCCGACTCGCACTTGACCGGGTTTTTTTTTCGAGGTTTGTCCCATACAAAAAGTAGTTTAGTACCTTTCTAATGAGTAAGGCGGCAGCGAGGAATAACCATTTTTTATCAAATATTTCAATGAAATATTTTTTCTCAGGTGAAAACCGAGAAACACGAGTACGACTGGGGCATCATAGTGAACTTCAGGCATAAAACGCAAGGCAAAGGCAAGAAGGGCAAGTGCGACGACAACCCGCTCTCGTCCGAGGCTGTAATAGTAGTCGATATACTGCTGCACGTCAAACAGGCGAGCGGCGACGATGCGGAGACCAATGTGCCGTGCCCGCCTGGCGAGGTAAGCATGCTAGAGTTAAATAATAATAATAATAATGTTGATTCGACGATCATTGTCCCGATAGTTGTTTCAGCGAACGGTCTAATAGCGAAGAGTCTCGACCAACATCTTGAGAGACTCTCGCTAGGTGGTTGGATCAAGGGCCAGATGCAGAAGGCGGTGATCTTGGACACGGCGCGGATAGTCCGTCGGTTCCTCACTCTGCGGCCCTGACCACCGGTAGCTTGGGCCCTGCCCCGCTGCCGGCGGCATTCTAGGTTAGGTTTTTTATAATGTGTTTATATGTATTTTTTATTGTTTTGTAAGTGTTTTTATATTTTACTTTTATATTCATATTATAAATAACCTAACGTAAGAGGAAAGATAAATAAAGGAATAATAATGTGAGCCTATATACGTCCCACTGCTGGGCACAGGCCTCCTCTCATGCGCGAGAGAGCTTGGGCTATAGTCCCCACACTAGCCCAATGCGGATTGGGGACTTCACATACACCTTTGAATTTCTTCGCAGATGTATGCAGGTTTCCTCACGATGTTTTCCTTCACCGAAAAGCTAGTGGTAACTATCAAATGATATTTCGTACATAAGTTCCGAAAAACTCATTGGTACGAGCCAGGATTTGAACCCGCGACCTCCAGATTGACGAGCGGGCTTGTTTAAGTTGAGAGCTCGCGGGCTATTCTTTAGTCTAATATAAATAATAATAATGTGAGCCTATATACGTCCCACTGCTGGGCACAGGCCTCCTCTCATGCGCGAGAGAGCTTGGGCTATAGTCCCCACACTAGCCCAATGCGGATTGGGGACTTCACATACACCTTTGAATTTCTTCGCAGATGAATGCTGGTTTCCTCACGATGTTTTCCTTCACCGAAAAGCTAGTGGTAACTATCAAATGATATTTCGTACATAAGTTCCGAAAAACTCATTGGTACGAGCCAGGATTTGAACCCGCGACCTCCAGATTGACGAGCGGGCTTGTTTAAGTTGAGAGCTCGCGGGCTATTCTTTAGTCTAATATAAATAATAATAATAATGTGAGCCTATATACGTCCCACTGCTGGGCACAGGCCTCCTCTCATGCGCGAGAGGGCTTGGGCTATAGTCCCCACGCTAGCCCAATGCGGATTAGGGACTTCACATACACCTTTGAATTTCTTCGCAGATGTATGCAGGTTTCTTCACGATGTTGGCTAGAGTTAAACCAAGAAAAGTCTGCAGCGATTTTGATAGCCCACGCAGTGCAAGTGTTATTTACACGTCATAATTTCATAGAAGTTTGACGTTTAAAATAACATTTGCACTGCGTGGGCTATCAAAATCGCTGCAGACTTTTCTTGGTCTCACTCTAACTATGTAGTATGTACCTATAAGTCCTAGCGACAATTATCTATTTTGTCAAAGGACTATCTCATTTAAGAATAAGAATAATTTATTTATAATAAAATAGGTACGCAATCACAAAGGTGTCCGGTAAGCCCCAAACTAGGCTGAGCTTGTATCTCGGGCTTACAAAAGAGTAGGTAACTAAACCTAATTAAAATGATGTGTGAGAGAGGGTGATAAGGTGTATGCTTTTAGGGTGTGTATATATGTGTGTGTGTGTGTGTGTGTGTGTGTGTGTGTGTGTGAAAGGTGTAGGAGAGCGAGAATCATACTATCTTTGTCTTACACTAGTACTAGCACCCAAAAGAAAAGGATGAGTATAGTTTTTTTTTGTTCTTATTTACTGACGAATTGGTTTGACCAACTATCACTACCTAGTATAAAACGAAGTCGCTTCCCGCTGTCTGTCTGTCTGTATGCTTAAATCTTTAAAACTTCGCAACGGATTTTGATGCGGTTTTTTTAATAGAGTGATTTAAGAGGAAGATTTATGTATGATTTGTTAACCCGTGCGAAGCCGGGCGGGTTGCTAGTAGTAAATAATTTAATGGAGAATCTTTTGTACATTGGCAGTTGCAACTTCAACCGTTTTTAGGGTTCCGTACCCAAAGGGTAAAAACGGGACCCTATTACTAAGACTCCGATGTCGGTCCGTCCGTCCGTCTGTCACCAGGCTGCATCTGACGAACCGTGATAGCTAGACAGTTGAAATTTTCACAGATGATGTATTTCTGTTGCCGCTATAACAACAAATACTAAAAACAGAATAAAATAAAGATTTAAGTGGGGTTCCCATACAACAAACGTGATTTTTGACCGAAGTTAAGCCACAGCTAAGCAACGACGGGCGGGGTCAGTACTTGGATGGGTGACCGTTTTTTTGCTTGTTTTGCTCTATTTTTTGTTGATGGTGCGGAACCCTCCGTGCGCGAGTCCGACTCGCACTTGGTCGGTTTTTTTTATAATAACAAGTAATAAGCAAAAGTGGACACTAATCTATCCGTTTTTTCCCAATACAGACAGGAGACATCGAAGTAGTACCAGTACTCCATACGCTAATCCACCAAATCAGCTCCCTTCGCGTATACTATCCGAAGGACCTACGGCCCGCAGACAGTCGCAAGTCCGTACTCAAGACGATTGGAGAAGTGAAGAAACGGTTCCCTGAGGGGCCGCCGCTGCTTAACCCTATTAAAGACATGAAGATTGACGATCCAGTGTTTAAAGAATGCGTGGAGAGAATTAAGCAGTTGGAAGAAAGGTGAGTTTATCTGTGTTACATATCCCGGTATAGGATGTCAGCCAAAAAGCCATAACGCAGCGTACTACGTAGGCGAACAACACGCGAACGCGAAGCGTACGCATCGAGCATTCCCTGCGCGCGAGCAATAAATAATCGGAGTGAAATATCTACACGGTTTTTGTTTTCTACAATGGTTAAATGTTCGAACTCTAAATGTGGCAAAAACGTCACGAAGAAAGCACCTGGATTGCAGTGTGGGAAGTGTGGAAAGTGGTTGCACGCCTCGTGTATTCCAATAACCACCGAACAGCTCAACGCATTATGCGGCACGGAGGCGGTAGAATGGAAATGCAAAGCTTGCAATCCGCAGCATAGAAACAAACGGATTTCTGCAATCCTTCCCGATCCAGAGGATGACGACAACACGGACACCGAGCAAGTCATCATGGTCAAAGATAACTGTAGCGAGGAATTTCTGAGGCAGCTGCGAAGCGACATTCGCAACGCGATCAAAGACGAAATTGAGCGTACCCTCAGTTATTACTCCGATAAAATTGATGATTATCAAAAAAAACTCGATGACTATGAAACAAAGATGAAAAGTGTCGAAAACCAGAACAAGGACCTGCAAAACAAATACACAAATATTCAACTTAAATACAATTCCATGGAACAGAAACTAAATCATATTGAGCAAAACCAGCTAGACAGTAAAATTGAAATTTGCGGAGTAGAGAAGAAAGAAAATGAAAACACAACAGAAATTGCGAAAAAAGTCGCACAAGCAATCGAAATAAACTGTGATGACGTCATAAGTGCATACAGAAAGGAACGTCGAGCTCCGGCTGCACAACAACGAGTCGCTTCGTCCATCGTCGTAACCTTGAAGCCGGGCCAGCGTGACAACTGGATCACAGCCGCGAAGGGCAAAACCATCACGGGCCAGGACATAGGGTATCCAGAGGACACGAGAATTTTTTTGCGCGAGGCCCTCACTCCAGCTACGGCATTTCTATTATGGAAAGCTAAAAGCGAGCTTAAAAAGGACGAACTTTTTAAATATGTGTGGTGTAAGGGAGGCAACGTACTGGTAAGAAAGAATGACGAAGCCAGGATTCAGACCGTAAAATCTGAACAAGATATCGAGAAACTGCTTAAGGTGAAAAGATGAAGCGCTTATGGTATGTCTTTTTTAAGTATTTTTCCTTAACGGTAGTATTTATCAACTCTAAAGTTTATATTCAATCTAGTTATCTGAAATAACAATACAACACCTGATTGATGTCTGATGACCTACCTATTAACGAAAGTAACTACAATACCTGGAACGAGTACGTTGACTCACTTACACCTCATCAAAACTTAGTTATTTTTCTCCACGTTAACATACGGTCTTTAATTTTAAACTTCGCACAACTTGAATATATAACGAGTAACAGTAAACGCAGTATTGATGTTATAGTATTAACAGAGGTAAATATTCGTGAAGATTGTATTTCCCTATATAACATTACAAATTACACTATGTATTCCAAATTAAGATGTAAAAGAAGGGGCGGGGGTATAATCTTGTATGTGCATAACAAATATTATTTCGAACAACAACAAACACAGACACATTTCTTTGAAGCTATAGTTGGTTGCCTACATACGAACCCCCACCATAAAATAAACATATGCTCAGTATATAGACCGCCGGACACCGACAAGACTGGTTTTGTGCGGGAATTACATACTTTGTTGGACGGCCTCGATAAAAAAACAGATTTGCTATATACAGGTGACATTAATATTAACTTAAAATTAAATAATAATATATGTAACTACTACTTAAACACAATGAGTGAACTAGGTTTGGCATGTGGTATAACGCAATATACACGGGTTGAAAAGAAAGGTAATTACATAAGTAGCTCATGCATAGATCACCTGTTTGTGCGTAGCGTAAGTGGGAACCAGGCACAAACCTGCGTGATACATACTGCACCAGCTGATCACTACATAATAGGATGCGCGTGTGTGTGTGCGCCGCCTGGCAATTCACCGCGGCAGGAGCGGCGCACGCACACAATTATAGACAATAGGCGCGTGTTATCGCTTATCAAATCTGTCGACTGGAGTGCGGGCCTCGCTTATGAGTGCCCCGAACAGGTGGTAGATTTTATTATTAGCCAATTTCAACGCATTTATAAAGACTGCGAAATAGTAGTCAAATCAAAGCGCGGTTATATGAGAAAATCATGTGAATGGGCAAATAGTAAGATTAAATTTATGAGTAAGAGACGAAACGAACTGTTTAAAATCTGGAAATCTGACCCGCACAATTTAAATAACAGAATAATATATAATAAATACCGAAATATGACTAATAAATATATAAATAAGGTTAAAAACCGATATTATCTAAATAAAATAAAGGATAATTTTAAAAACACTAGAGTAATATGGGGAATAGTCAACGCGTTATGTGGGAACGTTAGTAAATCAATAGAGGACATTGTTATACGTGCATTTCAGTGCCAAGAAAAGACTCTGGCTTGTAACTTTGCTAAAGAATTTCAGCGTAATCTAGACTCAATTACACAAATGTGCAACACACCAATTCTAAACGAATCCAAATACTGTAACAAACCGGATGTAGTCATGAGATTAGGAAAAATAACAAATGACGTGACAAATAAAATTATAAGGAAACTTAACAAAAATAAAAGCCCGGGCTACGATGGAGTTCGAGCCGTAGATATTAAATACATTGCAAATGATATCACGCCTTTAATTACACACTTAATTAATACATCCCTAAATTCATGTACTTATCCAGATATATTAAAAATAGGAACTATCCGGCCGGTACATAAAAAGGGTTCAAAAACCGACTACAATAATTATAGACCCATCACAATACTTTCGTGCATTGACAAAATAGTCGAACGTTATGTAGGTGATAAAATTAATTTATTTTTACAACAAAATAATATTATTAACAAAAGGCAATTTGGCTTTCAAAGAAACAAAAGTACTGTTCAACTTTTAGGTCAATTTTGTGATGAAATAAACGGGCACTTGAACAAACAAAGACATATATTAGTAATTTTTATTGATTTTAGCAAAGCTTTCGAAACTTTGTTGTACAATACCTTATATAAAAAACTTGAACAGAATGGAATTCAGGGTCCCCTTTTAAAATGGTTTACAAGCTACCACAGCAACAGAGTTACCGCAGTTAGGCTAGGAAACTCTTATAGTGACATGATAAAAACATCAAAAGGCACGGCACAAGGATCAATAATTGGGCCGACCGAATATATTTTATATGTCAACGACATGTGTAATACGATCGGAGAACAGTATGTGTACCAGTTTGCCGATGACACTTGCATAGTGGTTGCGGATAGGGATCTAAAGACTGCCTCACAAAAAATTCAAGATATATTCGACACCCTCTGTAAGTGGTCACATGACGTTGGCCTAATCCTGAATGCGGATAAAACGAAGGCTATGCACATACGTTCTTCACATAACAAACTTTCCTACATTCCAGTAATTAAGGCACACTCACACAGTTGCCTACACATACAACACATAAACTGCGACTGCCCTACTATAGATTTTGTGAAAGAACATATGTACATTGGTTTATTAATTGATTATCGGTTCAATTGGCAACCACATACTGAATACGTATGCAATAAACTTAGATCTGTCCTAGGAAGGCTAACAATTTTAAGACATAAGATACCATACAACACCTTACGAATGTTATACCTCTCTCTGGCTGAATCGGTAATACGATATGGGCTAAACAGCTACGGAAGATCATATAAAACCAATCTTGCTAAAATATATAACCTACAGAAAACACTGTTGAAAACCATTGTGCCTAACAATATAAAAGCAAAACATAGTGATGGCTATTCCCACCTTTTCCAATTTTGTAACGTGCTTCCCGTACAAAACCTAGTCAAGTTAGCAATGCTTAAAGAAAATTGCAAGGATAATATATCTGATTTAAAAGAATACAATCGTAACAGTAGGTTAAGAGGTTTACCTCACTCACATCGATTTATATTACCACCAACAAAAAATGTCTACGGTATGAGAACCAACTATTATTTGCTTCCAAAAATATTAAACACCCTTCCGAAATATTTACAAGATTTATACCTAACCAATCCTGAATCAAATAAAGATGTAAAAAAATACCTGTTATCATCTAGTAATTATGATTATATTTTATAAAACGTAACTTTAATGTAACATATGTACAACTTTATAACATAAGGACCTATGTAGTGCATTTAGTCCGAACTCTAGCTGTAAACAAGCCATTTTTGGCTTAGCAGTTAAGATACATGAAACTCTGCGATCCATTTAATTGTTTAGAACTTTAATAAATGAAATAAAAAAAAAAAAAAAAAAAAAAAAAAGCGATGCGGCGCGGGGTGAATCGCTCCTTTGATATCTATAGAAGTGTCCTACGTGGGCGATCTCGTTGCGAACGCGAAAGCGAACGCTGTGGACCCGCCGCGCCGCGCCGCGCTGCTTCGCTTCGCGTTCGCGAGTTGTTCGCTTACATAAGACGCAGCGTAAGGCTCGCCGCAACCGCAAGTTAGTGGTCAAAACCATTGGAGAAAATAACAAACGTTTCCATGAGGTTGATTATGTCAGTCACGTCTTTTATCATGTTTTTTTGTTTGAGAACTATCCATTTTCATTTCTAATAAACAATTTTTTAAGAAAACTATATACATATTTAGTTCATGCATCAGTAGGATCTTTTTTATCACAATGTCATCCAACCTGAGGCACTAATTTGCCTACCTACCTTTTGTTTGAATGTCACTAAAGCTTTGGATTCCTCCAAAAGCGGTGCCGTCATATAGCGGCCGCAAAAAGACGGCCATCTTTACGGTGACGACATGTGGAAAGTACCACGGCGGCGTCATAGCACACCGTCAGCCACCAAGGTCAAACGAAACGTATCCAGGAGAGAAAATGGACGACCTTGATTTAGCTTTAATAATTTACTTAGATGATGAAATATCATTAGAAGAGGAAAATAATCGTAGTACGAAAGACCATTTATTCAAGTCGTTGTACAGAAGATGCATTTGAGATTTTAGTACAATATGGCTTCACCGCTATCTAATAAAACGTTCACGAAACCATCGACACCGTCACGAAAATGGCGGCACCGCTTTTTCAATCAATCACCGCCCTATAGGAAACCGCGCCATTTGGTTTACATAGACACCGTTCTAGTGACGTCATTCACCGCTATATTTTTATCCAGACTTTACGCTCACCCCCTCCACACGGACAAGAACCGCGCCGCGCTCCAAGCGGCCCACGAGCGTAAGCTGGAAATATACGAGGAACTCACCGAGGCCAAGACCGAGCTGCGAAAGGCCAAGAGCATCCTGCAGATGGACGAGCTCAAGAAGAGGAAACGAGTGCTGCGGAGACTGGGTTACTGCACGGCGGCTGATGTCATAGAACTGAAGGGGAGGATTGCCTGTGAGTTGAGCAGGTAAGGAACATTTCTGTATCAGATGGTTAGACCGGTTTATGAGTTTAATCATCAAGAGTGGTGGTTCTTTGAACTTCTTTGTGGCGCAAGAGCGCAAGCTGAAAATATACGAGGAACTCGCCCAGGCCGAGCTGCGGCAGACCAAGAGCATCCTGCAGATGTACGAGCTCAAGAAGAGGAAACGAGTGCTGCGGAGACTGGGTTACTGCACGGCAGCTGATGTCATAGAACTCAAGGGGAGAATCGCCTGTGAATTGAGCAGGTAAGGAACATTTCTGTATAAGATGGTTAGGCCGGTTTATGAGTCTAATCATCAAGAGTGGTGGTTCTTTGTGGCGCAAGAGCGCAAGCTGTAAATAAAAGAGGAACTCGCCCAGGCCAAGACCGAGCTGCGGAAACCAAAGAGCATCCTGCAGATGGACGAGCTCAAGAAGAGGAAACGAGTGCTGCGGAGACTGGGTTACTGCACGGCGGCTGATGTCATAGAACTCAAGGGGAGGATCGCATGTGAGTTGAGCAGGTAAGGAACATTTCTGTATAAGCAGAGATGTACAAAATGGTTTTAAAAAAGCATTTAAATACAAAATGCAAAATACTTTTCACATTTACTATTTCAAATGCAAAATACCAAATAGTTTTGCGTTTTGTATTTCAAATGCTAAATGCAAAATAGGTATTTTCAAAATACTTTTTCAAAATAAAATACCTTTTGACCAAATCTCAGATATTTTTATTTATTTTAGGTATTTATCATGAGAATAGCCATAGAATAGATAATGTTCGTCATTTTCGTTTCACATTGACACTATAATAGCCGGTTTAGACTCTCGTGGCTCGCAAGCTCGTCGAGCTAATATAATTTAAACACTAACAGCACGGCATAAGGTTTATAACCGAATGACAAGCCGAATGCGAGTGTGTCGAGGCGAGCCACGAGACGCGCCGCGAGCCGAGCCGCGAGTCTAAACGGCTATAAGGCGCGCACTCTGACCAAAGAAAAAAAACCGGCCAAGTGCGAGTCGGACTCACGCACGGAGGGTTCCGCACCATCAACAAAAAATAGAGCAAAACAAGCAAAAAAACGGTCACCCATCCAAGTACTGACCCCGCCCGACGTTGCTTAACTTCGGTCAAAAATCACGTTTGTTGTATGGGAGCCCCACTTAAATCTTTATTTAAATCTTTGTTTTTAGTATTTGTTGTTATAGCGGCAACAGAAATACATCATCTGTGAAAATTTCAACTGTCTAGCTATCACGGTTCGTGAGATACAGCCTGGTGACAGACGGACGGACGGACCGACGGACGGACGGACCGACGGACGGACGGACGGACGGACGGACAGACGGACAGCGGAGTCTTAGTAATAGGGTCCCGTTTTTACCCTTTGGGTACGGAACCCTAAAAAAGGGCGCGCATGGCTAGCAGACGCCTCTATCGGTCAAATTCGGCAATACAAGCGTCATTCGTTCTTTTCATTTTGTTTGACTGGTAATGTTGGCTAAACTTAATCACAAAGTATTTTGCATTTTGAAATGAATATTAAAAATGCAAAATACATCTCGAAAAGTATTTCAAATAAAATACAAAATGTTTTTTACTAAAAGGCATTTAAATGCAAAATACAAAATAGGTATTTTGCATTTTGTATTTGCATTTTAAATAGAAGTATTTCAAATAAATCGCATCTCTGTGTATAAGATGGTTAGGCCGGTTTATGAGTTTAATCATCAAAAGTGATGGTTCATTGTGGTACAAGAGCGCAAGCTGTCAATAAAAGAGGAACTCGCCCAGGCCAAGACCGAGCTGCGAAAGGCCAAGAGCATCCTGCAGAACGATGGACGAACTCAAGAAGAGGAAATTAGTGCTGCGGAGACTGGGTTACTGCACGGCGGCTGATGTCATAGAACTGAAGGGGAGGATCGCCTGTGAATTGAGCAGGTAAGTGGCTTTTCGCTGCGATCCCAAACGTCGCAAGAGCGCTAGCAGAAAATATACGAAGAACTCGCCAAAGCCAAGCTGTGATTGACAGATTCTCTGCGACACTAAATGTACCTCGAGCGTTTCAAAAGTTTCTCTTTCCACGGTCGCAGTTATTATATGGTCCAGAGCGAGTTACCAAAAAATATCTAGTGAAAGTAGTGAAGAGGTTCACTCACCAGAAACTGTATTATTTTAAAGATAATGTCAACGTGAGGTGAATGTCAAACTCATGGATTGTATAATAAATAATCAAGGCTCGGAAAAACGCCCGTCATTTTGAAAATAATCATAACTTAGGATCCATTTACGAGTCGAAAATGTTCGTTTACGGTCAACGGATGTCATTGGGGCGGGGCATATTTAATCGTTGACATTGGTATAAAGAAGTCTGTGTTGTACGGAACAGGGTAATGTTTTCAAAATGACGGGCGTATTTCCGAGCCTTAATAATAATTGTAGACTCACGCTGTATTAATTTAATTTTTTTACAAGCAGAAACGTCTGCGACTGATGCTATTAGCTTCGTATAAATTTTAAAGTGGAAAAATTACTGTCTTGGGTGAGACATGAAATCACGGCCTCTGGATCGATACTCCAGCGCTCTGTCACCAATGATATTATATAACCATAGATAGGTTATACTCATACTTGAGGAGCACAAAAAATACTTCCATGCATATTTTATTTCTGTGCCTAGGAAGAAATCTGTTATTTTTGATTAATTTTCGCATTCCATCCATCTTTGTCACACTCGTTGTTAAACATAAGGTCATCTCTTTCTCTTTCGGTGTGCGGGAGCCCGTTAGCACGTGCACATTTCTCGCTTGTCCAGCCGCGACTAATGGCAACTTGTCCAATTTGTCACAAGTTAACGGCTTCAATTTTGGAACGCCTATGACCTATCTTGAGTTATAAATCATTGTCTGTCACGCGCACTGACAATCCAACCTCTAGACTGAGCTTAGGCCAATTCTTTCATGAAACCGATGCTGCCAAAAATACGGGGGTGCGGGGGGACGAGGTGAGCGAATCCCGTGCCGTGATTGGTCCGTTCAAAGACACGGACCAATCACGGCACGGGATTGACTCGAAGATGGAGTAACGCTACCGTATGTGTGGCAGAGGGGGTAGCGCGACTATGCTATGTCTAGAGGTTGGATTGTCTGTGGTCACGCGGTATTATTTCCCTTTCAGCGCCGACGAACTCCTCCTCACCGAGCTGATCTTCAACGGCGTGTTCAACGCGCTCACCTCCTCGCAGAGCGCCGCGCTCGTCAGCTGTTTCGTGTGCGACGAGAACAGCTCGCAGTCGTCCGCCACCGGCGAGGAGCTGCGCGGCGTGCTGAGACAGCTACAGGTAACCTTTTAAGAGCCAACAGGAGTGGTCATTTCTCCATACAAACGTACTCGACTGTTTCCTCCGTGGGTTTTGAAGCTAGAGCAATGATTTTTTCGACACAGATTAATATTGTCAATATCCGTGTCGGACCGTTTTGCTTTTTTTGATATTTTTGTTTTTTAAGGCGCTAGAGCCGTTCAAAAATGGCCAAAATGGCCTAATTGACTATGCCGCAATGAGAGGCGTGGTATTCAAAACTGATATCAATTAGCCAAAAAAACAAAACGGTCCGACACAGATAATTTCATAATCATTTAGATTTCCAAATTTGGTTACGATTGGTTAAGTTTTGGAGGAGGAAACAGTCGAGTACGAAACCTCGATTTTTGAGATTTTACGCAGGACTTTTCGCCTTGTCCTTATCGCACTAGTTTTAGGAGCCGCTTCCGTTAGCGAGACGGGTATATTTACCTAAAATATTTAAATCTCAGCTCCTGTTGGCTCTTAAAGTCAAGAAAATCTCGCTCATAGTGCCTGTACACTTTCGTTTGATAGACTTTTTTCTGAAGCGCTGGTGGCCTAGCGGTAAGAGCGAGCGACTTGCAATCCGGAGGTCGTTGGTTCGAACCCCGGCTCGTACCAATGAGTTTTTCGGAACTTATGTACGATATATCATTTGATATTTACCAGTCGCTTTTCGGTGAAGGAAAACATCGTGAGGAAACCGGACTAATTCCAATACGGGCCTAGTTTACCCTCTGGGTTGGAAGGTCAGATGGCAGTCGCTTTCGTAAAAACTAGTGCCCACGCCAATTACTGGGATTAGTTGCCAAGCGGACCCCAGGCTCCCATGAGCCGTGGCAAAATGCCGGGACAACGCGAGGAAGAAGAGAGAAAGAGACTTTTTTCTGAAGAGTGGTTGGTTAACCTAATCCAGTTTAGCCAGTTTTAACATAACAATGAGCTTGTTTCCGAGCGTCTATCTCGCTAAGATAATATGAAACTGCGAGGCCCCTAGACGGCACTGCGCGCTTATGAGTAATCTAGGTCTTGCACTTGGGACCTTACTCATCCCATCTATCCGGTGTCCATCCATTTTTTAATTTAAAATTATGAGTAAAATAACTCTTTGTAGATCTCTTCTACTTAAATCGATCTGCAAAATTTAATTTTTCCGCGACTTCGATGGCAGCGATCAACTCCTTCGATAACGCTTCGTACCTATAATGTATACTACAATGATTCCCAGGAATACGCCCGGAGGATAGCCAAGGTGTCGATCGAGGCCAAGATGGACCTGGATGAGGATAACTACGTGGGCAAGTTCAAGTGCACGCTCATGGACGTCGTGCACTCCTGGTCTAAGGGCGCCAGTTTCCTGGAGATCTGCAAGATGACAGACGTGTTCGAAGGTAAGATAAATCAGTTAATCGGTTTTCCATTTCTGGACGTGGCTTAGAGGCATCCCCAAAGACGATAATACCGTCTGTCATATTATGTCGTCGGTCGACGACACCTCACTGCTGGATTTAGCTTTCAGGCATCCCCTAAGTGTAAGGCCTGAGTGGACGCTCGAAGCGGAGCGTTCGGCGGCGCGTGCAGCGTGGCGTCAGGCTCACAAGTAATTAGAGCAGCGTGCACTAAGGCCGCTACTATACGTTTGCATTTGTTTAACATGCACGCCGCACGCCCCGCCCCGCTGCACGCCCAACTCGAGCGTCCACTCAGGCCTTACACTAAGGCGCGATATATCTGTAGCCTGTTTTATGTATCTCGTCGCTTTCTGTCTTCTTACAAAAGTGGTCTCGCCATCTGACCGAAGATCAAGCTACAATTTACCAAAATGAAAACCCTTAGATTAGATTCCCCTGTTGTTTTACGGCAACAAAATTGAAAGGGATCACTAAAAACAATTTTTTGCCAGGGAAACTTGATTCAACGAAAATAAGTTGGGAACTTAGTAAAAATCCCCGGCCTAGTAAATATCCATTTATTCAAGTAAGAGTTTACAATCACATACATAATAAAGTCAAAACTAAACTAAACACTATTTAGGTGACAAACAGAAAAGAATAATTAAATTGAGAAAAAAAAAATCAGAATCAGAATCAAGTATTTTATTCGTGATAAACTTAAAACGAATATAACATACAAAATACAAAAGTATAACTAATAAAAAAACCGGCTAAGTGCGAGTCGGACACGCGCACGGAGGGTTCCGCACCATCAACAAAAAATAGAGCAAAACAAGCAAAAAACGGTCACCCATCCAAGTACTGACCCCGCCCGACGTTGCTTAACTTCGATCAAAAATCACGTTTGTTGTATGGGAGCCCCACTTAAATCTTTATTTTATTCTGTTTTTAGTATTTGTTGTTATAGCGGCAACAGAAATACATCATCTGTGAAAATTTCAACTATCTAGCTATCACGGTTCGTGAGATACAGCCTGGTGACAGACGGACGGACGGACGGACGGACGGACAGCGGAGTCTTAGTAATAGGGTCCCGTTTTTACCCTTTGGGTACGGAACCTTAAAAAACTACGATACGAGTATGCATGCGTCAAATAGTGAATAGTAGGGATGTACCGACTAGTCGGGAAAGCCGACTATCCGGCCTCATTTGTAGTCGGCTATTAGTCGGCAATAATGGCCTATTAGTCGGCACTTTATAAGTGACAGAAAAACGGGGCAAAATTAAATAACAGCAAATATTTTACCATAAGCTTTTCACCTATTTTACCGAAATTCCTATTTAGGGTGCTTACGAAAACTTTTGTTCAAATTATTGACCGTGTGGTCGTTTGTCCGATTGTCGTATGAAATATAGCTTAGCTTAGGATTTATTTTTTACATTTAGCGTTACTATAATATGATAAATAGCGCGACGGCCATCCGAGCGCCGATTAGTCGGCTAGTCGGCTAAATCAATAGTCTGTACATCACTAGTGAATAGTGTATGCATGAATGTTTTTTACATAATAATATTTCGTTTTTTAGGTTCCATAATCAGATGCATGCGGCGACTAGAAGAAGTGCTCCGCCAACTCTGCCAAGCGGCCAAGAACATTGGAAATACGGACTTGGAGAACAAATTCAGTGAAGCCATCAAACTGCTCAAGAGAGACATCGTCTTTGCCGCCAGCTTGTACATGTAACTGGCAAACACACTAAATATATCCTTATTTAATATGTACATACTAGTTTCATTTTATATACCGTACACTTTATACCTAAGAAAGAACATTGACAATACAGAATTGAAGAACAAATTCAGTGAAGTCATCGAACTGCTGAAGAGAGCTTAGGCGTGAATTATACACATACGGCGTAAGGCGAAGGCGTGGCACAGGCTTGTTCTTCGCCTTACACCGTATGTGTATAATATAATCACGCATAAAGAGAGAATTGTCTTTGCTAGGTATGTAACTAGCACATCGACATTGGTTAAGTGATGTGTAATGTACGTGGTGGGGAAATTAAGGCAACTATCCCAATATTTTCTCCAATTTCCGATGACGTCTGTGGCGGTAAAAAGGCTTAATACCTTTGGTTAATACTGTTGTTCACACGATTCGCATGGCGAGGGACACTCGTAACATACGCGCGGGTTACATGCGTTATGTGGAAGAGCTAATATAAGCAAATAGGTCGTCTAACGATATCGCAGCCATAAAATGTAAAAAAAAAAAATAATGCTACTGTCAATCATAATTATTATGTCGATGTTATGTCGCGCATTCATGTCATGTTAACAAATTTACATCAAACTTATTCCGTTGTATGTTTTGTGTGTGGGTAATGGAGATGAACCATAGATGAGTAGATAAGTGACTATAATAGTGCGTTATGTTTCAATATCATTCTTCATATACATGCAATATCTATTGCCGCAGTTCGCAATCGTCAATCGACATAAATAAGGACTATGTTAGTGTTATAATTGCCTATAATCAGTGTCGTCGTTATATCTATAGTTAACTTTGAGCATTTATAGTTCGTCCATTGTGCCGCGTGTGAGTATAAATTATATTTAATTCAAACTTGCGAGTGTTAAGTTAAACAAGTATCTCGCAAGCGTCGAAACACTATTAAGGTAAGTGTTTTATTTTTATGTAGGTTTCTTTGAAAGCTCTATAGTATGCTTGTTTTTAATAGTGATACATTTAAGTAAATTATATTTTTTTGTGATTTTTGTCGCTGAAAATTTGAATCAACCCGCTTGAGCAGCTTGCAATTTTTTGAGGGATCACAGCCATATTCTTCTAATTATTATTATTATAACTTCAAACATTTTCTTAATCCAAACTGTGTGGTTAACAGTTCCCATTTTTGATTTTACTACACTTAGCAAGTCGGTTTTGACCTAAGGTTGACTATAAGAGAATGTCTAAAAGCATCAAGTTTGTCTTTATACGGTTTTTTTAAAGCCATAATCTGCAGTAATAATGACAGCGTTTTACACAAAAATAAAACGCTAATTAAATAACTTACCATATTCGGAACCTAAAGTAATATATTGAGAGTGGCAACACTGTAGTTAGTCGTATTGTCCTTTTCTAGCATATACGTCCATCTCTCTCCCACACCCCCACCACTTCAGGCAGTTGCGTTTGACAATTTTGACAGTTACAAACAAACGCAAATTACGTAGTCATTGTCTCAAAATTATACATATTTACACCAGGCAGGATTAAAACTTTAGGTTCCGAATATGGTAAGTTATTTAATTAGCGTTTTATTTTTGTGTAAAACGCTGTCATTAAACAACTGTACCGATATTCGGAACCTAAAGTAATATATTGAGACGTGTTTGTTATCGCCTGGTGGTGGGAAGACGCCAAGCCAATGTGATTATATTATGTATATGTAATATTATTATATTAGGAGTGTTTAATTAATTATCTAGTACACCCTTTATTTTAACCACTTTTAACACCTGTGAGGAGAGAGGTATTTAGTAAAGCATACAATTTTATATACCATTACATTATGATACTAACTTTACATTTTATATACGTATTTAATGTAGGTACTTATAAATTTTCAACGAAAATAAGTGAGTCACCACAAGGGTGCTATAGTACTTAATTATATGTATGTGAAACTATGTAAAAGAAGATAAGTCAGTCTACTCTTCAGGGAGCATACAACATCTGTGATATGGAGTGATGTAATTCAAATATGAAAAGATAAAAATCATAAAGTACTCGAGTAGTTTTTATTTATAACTCCCAATTATTGACAAATTTGATAATAATTATCTAGTAAGGTAAGCAGTTGCAGGATATAACAAGGACAAGACCTTTCTTATTTCCAGAATCCCTCAGGATCAAGTAGACGAACATTTTAAATATTCGTTATATCACTATCACTACCCACAAAGTTAATATTGGGTAGGTACTTAATAAAATGTCATAGGGAATACTTTTAATGATTTTACTTAATTCTTTTAATGATTGTGAGCCAGTGTGAGCTATATACTTGGTTATAGCTATAAAATGCATTTAATCGTTTGTACGCTTTACTAACGCGCACGCGAGCTAATGGACCTAAACAAACCTTACTTAAAATTGTGAAGGTTACTTCGAGAGCTTAAGCCATATCATAATACTCATGTGGGCACTAGTTACGACGCTTTTTGGTGCTCTTGGCGTTCAAATGGTTAATGTAGAATTGCCACAGAGCTTTATCAATGATATTTGTATAGGTGCAGCTCATTCTGCTTATATTCATGTTTAGCTATCATCAAGTGACCTTAATTGTACTCATTATTGTCTATATATGCAGTATGAGTAGTTTACCTCATCTGGTGCCTACTAGTAGACATAAACTTTATTGTTTCTGAACGCTAAAGTGGCTTAATTTATGTAAACCATTCATAGACATAGCTTAATTCTGAATATTCAGTCTTCTCTTTCCAGATTAAGAATAAGGTACTTAATTCGAAACCTTAGCTCATCGCATATGTGTTTTTAACCAAAATGAAAATTTGTATTTAATTTGTGATTTTACATTATTTGCAATAACTGTGCGGAACCATGGGGTCCCCGACCTTTTTCCGGGCACCCGTGGGCCCAAAGCCAACAGCGCAGATGCCGTTTAAGAGGAACCTATTTTATCCAATGCTAGGGTCAACACTTTGTCGAATCTATTTGATATTTATGTATATTTATCCTCCTTATAACCTAAGGGTAGGTAATTGTAACTTTTTGATATCAAATATACGCAGAATTGTCAATTATTTTGTATTCTGAAATGCATATAATATTACTGGATTTGGGCCAGTGTGCTTTTGTATACTATATCTCTGGCCTACTATATAGGCTAGTCTATTAACATCCCGCCCCCTGGAAGGCAGTATACAGACTTCTTAGATATATTCACGGTAGTGCTAAGAGTGTGGACCTGGTTTTCCGACACTTGACTGCATGAGATTATTTTTCAGGTCTCGAGCAAGAAGGGTGCCTAGATAGGTTGAGGTCCTCAACTTGTGGATTTGGTAGGAGCAAGACACAGACGGGGTGTAAATTAGTTAATCCACCATGTTTCAAGAGATTCATGTGCATTGATGCCTTCAGGTTACACTGTAGAGACAGACTAACACTTTGGCAGAGTTTTGCTAACATAGAATAAATGATTGCATTTGTTTGGGTGTACAATTACATGTTCCACACCAAAAACATAATTATTTATATATTTCAATCTATTTTTGAAAGGTTTGCGTTTCAAAATAGCTTCGCCTTTTCGCAAGGCGTGTTCCTGTTCCCCTATTTTATTGTGCAAAGCGAACAGTATCACAATGCTATAATTTTGTATAAATTGAGAACTAGAGGGTCATGCCCTAGACGTGACCGCCCAGAAACTGTGCTAGAACCGTTCGTGCAAACCATTCAGTCACTATTTTTAAAAACCTTTTGTAGTGGGTACATTCCACGGTCTTAAATTTATTAAACGTGTAGATAGTATCAAACTATGACTAGTCATGATAAGTGAAATAAGTGATAACAGTATCTGGTCCGTGCATAGAAGCACTTGCCCTTGAGGTTAGGGCATGGGTAGTTTATTATAAACTTAATCCGTGCATAGGAGCACTTACGATACAGGTGGTTTAAAACTTCCAGGGTCACAATACAGACACAAGGGTGTAAAATACATAATTCATAAACGCCCGTTAGGCCAGTTTTGTATATTTTATTTCAAACATGCTTGTGCAGCACCGCCAGCACATGATAATTTTCCTAATATACCATGGCAGTCAGGGATATAATAATTATGTAAAAAGGTAGGTAACCTTGGTCATGTCGTGTACATAGGTAGGTACTCGTAAACATGTTAACTGAAAGACAAGTGCTCTCCAGCCAAACATAATTTATGCAACTGTGAGCTGCTCTTACATTGGGATCATATGTATTTATTTCTAGTCTGCCATATTGTAGCAGGCCTAGACTTCAAAGGTTTTTAGATATTTATAGGGCCGTTAAACGGACCCTTTGTACACCTTGAGCAGGCTGTTTGTTTCACACCATGGGTAATATATATTGTAAACATAGCTTATTTCAGAATGGAATCGTAAGCTCTGTCGTGTCGTGAGCTTACCGAGCCTGATTTAATTAGAGTCCACAGATTATATGGACCTTGGAGAATTGACCACTCCTTATTCTAATTATCAATATTCTGCCTGGGCTTATAGTCGAAATTAGGTGACTAAATCTCTTAGTATTATCTATGCCACCCAAGTTATGAGGCTTAGCGTCTCCAGACCACAATTTTATATTAGGGTGCAAAGATTTTTTCATCTTTAAAATAAAAATGAGTCGAGATAGGCCTGGAATCTTAGGTTTTTATTTTACCTATTATAATTTTAGAAATGTTATGTAAATGGAAAGCAGTTTTCACTTTTACCACAGTTAATTAGCCCAATTTTGGGTTAAGCCAATAGGGTGTTCGGGACCCTTGAAATAGATTGGTAAACAAAAATGAAAACTCTAATAACGAAGCCTTGCCTATTTCGACTGATTTTTACCCAAAACATTATTATAAACCATTTTTACTTTCTCTAAAAAGAGATATTTACAACTTAATCTTTGTAATATTTTTGTGATTGTGGTCTACTCGCACGCCTGTGTTATGACCATATCATTTATATTTCTGTGAATATGTCTGACATGCCTTGCGCAGGCTTACATAGGTTATAATATCATCATCAATAACTTGACGTCACTTTGTGAACGAATCAAAGATTCTTTTGGCACACCTTACGCAGGTGGAAACATGGCAGCCTTGCGCAGGCTTACATAGGTACATAATATATTGGTTTCATTACAAATAACTTGACGTTAGTTTGTGAACGAATAAAAGATTCTCTTAGGCGCACCTTAGCAGGTGGAACCATAACAGACGTAAGTTTAAGAATAAGTATCATTCAAATCAAATACCCTGAGTTTATGGGTAATATTCCCTAAGTTGCGGGTTCCTTGCTCGACAAGGTGAAAGGCTTTACGCCGGCTTTAACAGGCACTTTTAGAAAGTGTCATTCACGGTGACGCGCAGATTTGCCAAAACTAAACTTTAACTCTACAGTTAACTAATATAATTTGACAATATGAACCAAACCATGCGTCTTCGTCAATGAATCAATCTAAAGATTCCCGTATCGTTAATGCCCTTCCATGTCACAGGCTTCCGATTTTATTTGAAACGTTTAATTTAAGTGTACTATTTATGTAGGTAGGTAAGTAGGCTTAAGAATTGACCCTCTTGTATGTAGTTACGTATAGAATTAATAATCAAGTTATTCAAATTCAAAATAACACAAGCACATATAGCACCTACATGCAAGAGTTCTTTTCCTTAACCTTTTAAGCTGTAAGTACCTGCTAAGTTATATATTTAAGTAGGTACCTACCTACATAAATCAAAGATCTAGTTGGAGAGATATAAGTTGGTAGATACAGAGTGAAATACTTCACGAATTCGCATGTCATTCTTGCGCAGAGCCATGCTAATCTCTCTCTATGTCTAGTCAGATTTAAGTTTATGTACTGCCGAAGTACTCACTTTCCACAAAAATAAATGCAATGTTTGCGATGTAGGTTTGTTCGTTACCTTGTGTCCCTTAGAGCGGAAATAGAAGCCCCGCGAAGCGGAGCTTCGTCGACTCCTATTCGGGTACACGTTATTTATCAGCAAGTTTATTACCAAAAAATTAATTTTGCAATATTATATTAACCCGGAACGGGATAAAAAGATAAATTGCTGATAGATACTTGGACAGATAAAAAACCTACACGTCTATAAGCTTCTACCTTAATACGTAGGTTCTACGTAACACGTATTAACTATCCGATCCATTCGTATTCGAAAACACAAATCACTTGAAGGGTATACCTCCACACATCACCATTTAAGTATTATATAATTTCAACCGTTATTATACACACACAAAGATTTAAACTAACAAGACTCGGAAGAGACTTAATAAAATTAAATTATAATGGTGACACGTGCACGCTTTACCAGCTCGATGTGTTTTCTACCATGTGTTTTAGTATTTTCATTGGCATAGCCACGGTGCGCGCAGGCAGCCTTTGAAAATACTTGCACATCACTATTCCGGATCATTTTTATTTGCTAGATAGTTTAACGGACAGCTAAATTTAAATATTTATTTCGAACGGCAAAAGCCGTTAGAAACTGTTTTTCAATATAGTCAGCTAAACTGGGGTACAAATTCAAAAACTCACCAGCAGTTTAGCTTCACGACCTTCCAGATGGAAAAACAGCAAGCCAATGACTACGTAATTTGCGTTTGTTTGTAACTGTCAAAATTGTCAAACGCAACTGCCTGAAGTGGTGGGGGTGTGGGAGAGAGATGGACGTATATGCTAGAAAAGGACAATACGACTAACTACAGTGTTGCCACTCTCAATATATTACTTTAGGTTCCGAATATCGGTACAGTTGTTTAATAATATATTTATTGGCAAGGTGCGCAGTCGGTGGGGGAAGAGGCGCTGAATGTCACAAACACAGGTAATCTTATGGAATGTCTGACATTAGTACTAGCGGCAGCCAGCTTGAACTAATTTTACTCCATAAGATTTAACGTAGAAAGTCTGCCAAAATGAGGGCAGCACCAGTCGTGCACCTAGCGAATAAACACAATTTAATGAACTCAGAACTGAAATTACTGGTACTGGACCGAAGACAAATGCATCTTTTGAGAAGAAAAATACACTTTTTTAATGTCAGTCGGCCTAACTAACCTAAAAACTTATAATAATGTTTATTTATAATGGAATTAACTGTGTTTTTCTTTATGCCGTTTTAATACTAATACTCTTAAACACAGTAAGTATATTTATTAATTAATTGTCTTACTTACAGGCACTTAAAACCCGTAGCCCCGTAGGTTTTATGCTATTATGGCTATTTTGTTTCCCTTGAATTAACTTGTTTATAGTTGATAAAGTTCTTTTTGTATAATATAAAGTAGTTCAAATTTATTCTTATATCATAACAATGTTATTATACCTAGAAGGAATTTATATATACAATGGCCCAAATAAGCCGTCACTGGTCACTTTAACAACTCTCTGGGAAAAGTTCGTTTCTAAGATTAAGTCATGAGAAACATGCGGTAAATACACAATAAAAAACCGGAGAAGTGCGAATCGGACTCGCCCACCGAGGGTTCCGTACTTTTTAGTATTTGTTGATATAGTGGCAACAGAAATAAATAATCTGTGAAAATTTCAACTGTGACAGACAGACAGACGGACAGTGGAGTCTTAGCAATAGGGTCCCGTTTTTAACCTTTGGGTGTGGTACCCTAAAAACGATTTTATGAAAAAATCCCCATAGACTTGTAGAAATTACTACTCACTCTAGAAATTTCCATATTAAATATTAAATCACTCAAGTTATTGTCTTTAATTAGTTATAGGTAGGCTTTTTCTATTTGTGTGTTTATAACGAATGTTTGTTCCTGAGTTATGGATGTTTTCTATGCTTCTAACACGGAAAGGTACCCAACTGTCCGGTTCCAACTTGATTTATTTTTAAATATGTTATAGAGTAAACTGAAATAGATGTCATATAAGTACTAAAGAAAAAGTAACGAGGTCCTCTAGTGGTGAAGGCCAGATATAGTAGTGTGCCTACTTAAAAACACAAATCAAAATGTTTCATAAAATAATCTTATTAGTTCCCAAAGTTGTGTATGTTATAGATTAGTCAAAAATAATAGAAACGCAACCTATTGGGAGAAACTGTCCTCCAGTGTACTGAAAAGTGACCAAACTCTATACATGACAAATTGGCAAAAATTGGTTCAGTAGCTAAGCCGTTTAAAGATCAGTCAGACTTTCGTATTTATAATATTTAGGATTCTTAGTTTTAATTTAGTTTTAGCATTTTATATAACTCAATATGAAGTATAGTTGATTGTATTGTTTGTCTGTATTCTTTTTAATTTTTTTTTTTTTTTTTCTGCATGCACTTTTTTGTACTTCAATTAATTTTATATTTGAGATTTCTCATTCAAAAAACGGCCATCATATTCAGATTAGTTAAAATCTTTTAGTAAAATCAATTTTCCCGGTTCCTGAGATACAGGCTGCGCCTAGTTTGGGGCCGACGGATATTAGCTTAGTTGTAAAATCTAATTTATGATAAGTTCAATCTGCTATGTCGATTTGTAAAAATGTTTGGTAAATAAACGATTTGTATTTGTTGTATTTATAAATTAGATCCAAAAATATGGTAGGTTTATAGGAGTCAAAATTTTTGAAAATAAAGCTAATACTTTTTTCGTTCCTTATTACTAGTTACTAGTCCCAGCTACCAGTCCTGTGGTACGAAATAGCCCAGATATGAAAATGGTTGGCTGTACAGTCACGCTCCGTGATTGTTACGCCATTTAGGGTTCTAGCTAAATTGGACTTTGCATAGCGTAAGTATGGAACAGCCAATTTAGCTAGGACTATTTGAATTTTGTACATGATATGCCTAGGATTTTACTCTACTTCCCGGAATAAAAATAGATCTAAAAATAAAAATGCGTGCATTATTTACTACAATCGGAAATGCCATTCTTGAATACAAATAGAACTAGAAATCGATCCACCTATGTTTTTGTACGAGTTAATACTTACACGCCAAATAAGTTTATATTACGGCGAATATTGATAAATAAATAAAGATACGTTAGTTGATTTCTGCTAATATTACAAAAGCTGAAACGTAGACTTATACATATATACAATGAGATTAGGTATAATAAGTCTCCGCTTCAAGGGCCACCGGAACATTCAGTCGTGTGATCGTGTCCACCGCGGCTTCCACACCTTGACCCAGGTGGGCAACAACGGCGCAATGGGTCACGGGGGAGGGGCGCGGGCGCGGGGTTATGTTTGGGCGGCGTAGTAGCGTAGTGACGTCACGACGCGCAGTATCGATCCTGGGCGCCGTCACAACATCCCCCCGGCCCTCAGAGGGGTTCTACGCCTCAGAAACATTCACGGATGTTTTGAAGTAAATTCTACGAACCTACGTAGAATCATGCTCGTAGGGCATGTCTTATTAGGTCTTGACGTCTTCTTTTATCAACAAGAGACGGTCACCAATAATACTCGGATAGTAAATGTCAAGCAAACTTGTAGACTGAACATCAGATCAACATGTTTGATGTAAAATTGCATTAAGTAGGTGCCTAAATAAAGTGATAATATCGGTATAGGTACTTAAGGAACGAGCGGTAGGAGCCATCCCATCCCGCCAATGGTGTACGTACCAATGGTGTACCCACCATTGGTGGGATGGGATAATATACCGAGCTATAATATACATTTATAGCAAGGTATCTTAAGATAGGTACCAATATATATAGATATATATTACAGATATGTGTGTTGACTCTGTCAACCAATACGTAAAATATATCGTATGATGCCTTGCTATAATACATATGTTTGTATATTAAGTAATATACTTATATTATAGCTGATGGTTTATATTTTATAAGATGTGATCCATCTACTTTACTTTCATTAGGATGTCATATTGAGAGCTAAGTTTTATGAGGCACTGGCACTGTATACTTTTATATGTATTGGTCAGCCGTTTATTGACGGACGGTTAACGGAGATGGAAAATTCCCAACGGCGCAAGTCTTTAATACGCTTAATAAGTATCATACAACACAGTGTGTAACAAGGTATACACACATATAATGCGATTTGCCTGTTGCAATGATAAATGTCTAGACTTCTGAAGAGCTAATATACACTTCTCTTAACTTGATAAAAATGTTTATAGAAGACGCAATAGTTACCTTGATGTTTTAGGTGTTTAATGTTTATCCTTTTCATTTTTGCAATGCCCTTAGGATACAATAACGCTCCAAAGCAGCCTCGGGGTTAAATTAATTCTTGGTTTAATTGTTGATTTCCATATTCGGTCCATAGCAACGCAAAGCCCAATACCTACGTGTAGGCTGTTTATTTTGTTTTAGAAGTCTCTCTGTATTTGTTAGCAAAGTGATTCTCCCTTGTATATTTTGCGGGGCGGCGCCTTGACCCAAATTTCGACCCGCAGAACAGACAGTGTAGGCGAGCAAAAACGAAGCTTTGTTGACTTAGTCAAGGACCCACTGTTGGGACAAATCATAATAATATAGATTATTTAGCTGGACAACTAGAACTAGACAATTCAATATATAGAAGTAGAGTATGATAACTGTAAGAATATTTACATCGACATTACAGGCGGTCTATGTACCTATGTCTAATTATTTTATTACCTTAGGTAGTAGGTAAAAAAGACGTGATCTATAATGGGTACCCTTTTATCTGTAGTGGCGGATGTCATTATAAATTCGAAGATAAGCTCGAGCTAAATCTGCTTACTTTTTCTTCAATAACATATACCTATGTAACTAATAGATGAACAAAGTGCCATATTAATGTAAGTGATCTTGAATAATGTTTCAGACATTTGTATAAGAGTTCCCTTTGATAACTAGAGTGCAATGGAGGGAAATGGCGAGAAACGAAGCGAGCCGCCCTTGAAGCGCTTCAAAAAAGTGCCAGTTTATGTAGTGGAGGAACACAACGATGCATTACAGTTTGTTTACTCCGCCATCGGAGGAAAAAAATTGCCGTTGGAAGGATCGACGCTACTTCACTTCGACGCTCACCCTGACATGCTTCTAGATCGTAAATTGAAGGGTGCCGAGGCCCGGGCTGGCAGAGAACTGTTGCCTTTGTTACAAATAGAGAACTGGATAGTTCCCGCGGCTGCTGCCGGACACATAGACCGTGTTGTATGGCTGCGGCCGCCTTGGGCAAAACAATTCCAAGATGGCTCTCGTGTCATAGAAGTCGGCGATCACCCGGTTAACGGCTTACTGCGCGTTAATAGCAAAGAACCATATTACATGTCTGATGCCCTCTATTCTTCCAAACTCGACAACAAACGAACCTTTACACTAACCGTAGCAGAAGTCCCCGACCCGAACAATACTGAAGATGAAACCCATATGCAAATACTGGCTAAAGAACTAGCAATATCGCACCCTTATGTTCTCGATATCGATTTAGACTTCTTTAGCACGGGAAATCCCTTTCTATCCCTTTATGAAAATATACAGCTGTACGACCGCTTGGAGCCAATCTTCGGATTTAAACTTCCCGATAGCGACGATAACGAAAATATAGAGAAATTTGTGGATTTACGTGAAAGGCAATTGAACGAACTCGAAGACTTATTCCAGCACCTCGAGGAACATAATAATTTGGAGAATTATGAAGGTGAAAAGACGGAGACTTTTCAGAAAGTAAGTGAATTATTTTATGATACTTGCCAACAGACGTTACCTGGCTAATAATGAGTATACTATATGTAGTAAGTTATGTACCTATATAATACTATAAGTAGCGAGAGACTTGAGAGAGTAATACTCTCGCTGCTAACACTAATTAGAGAAGTTAATTGATGACGTAAAAAAAATACCGGACTGTTGCTTATAAAAGGCGCTGAAGGCTCATGCGAGTTCAAATTTTTGAAAGGGAAAATCGGCGATGAATCACAATTATCACAAATGTGTGATAAAGATAAACTGAAATATTTCATATTGGCGACCGATAATCCATCCATTTAGGAATTTATTTTGACTACATATAAGGTATTAGTAATACTCCGCAACGCAACACAAGCCTTTTTCCTTTACTGTAGAACGAAGTTGTGCCATATTTACTTTTTACATTTGAAATGACTTGTAACACCCACTTTGACATTTTCTTTTCATATATCTTCGTAGGTTTCAGATATCGCATCGGCAGTTTTATCCGAAGCCGGGCGGTTGGGTGAGCCGCCGAACTGGTGGGCGATGTACGCGGGCGGTTGCACGCGCGACCAGGGCGGGTTGCCGCATCATATTAGCACAGAAGAGGAGGTGCGACATAAAATGGATAAGATTATCAGACCATTGTTGAAAGCTTTGCCGCCACCTGTTCTGGTGACCGTCGCGAGGTCCACTGATGACGGTTACTGCCCTCCGGCCCAGGTAATATGACGACTATTTCTGTTTTATAATTGTGAACAGCGTCAGCTGAGAGTAGCACCGCTGCTCACTCTTTCATAAATTCATTTTTTAAATCCTTAATGTCCGTGCATAGGTATATCGGCCACCATTACGCGAGGTCCTTACAAACAGCTCAATTTAAAAGGACCGTCATTATTTAATCGTATTTTTCATTGTTACAGGTTGACTACATTCAATCTCTAGTACTCCATATGCTTAAAGAAATTTATGATACCGATGAACCCGAATATTATTATTTAAAAGCCGAAGATTAACGACATACAATAATATCATAATAAGTAAGTGACTTTGTAATGTATTTTTTTTCTATTAAGGTTACCAAATACAGCACAAAAATTATATCCATGTGTTGTAATTCTTTGGTGTAAAAATATCGATGTAACAATTGATTAGCCGATTTGAACTTTGAGTTGGCCCTTAAATAAATATGTACAATTAGCAAGCAGCATCACAATCCCTGCATACAAACTAAATTAACTAGAATATAATCGAATCCAATATGGCATTACAAACTCAGAGTAGTCATCAGGCACAGAGTAAAAGACAGAAAAACGGAGGTCGATTCCGATTTAACAATTTGTTACTTTTTAAATCTTGTTTTGATACGACCTCGCAGATCGCTCAGGCTGATTGATAACATACAAAATGCAGCGAACGTCGTACGTGAAATGAACTCCTCCTATCATGCACCAAGACGATCGTCGCGGTCGTATCAAAACAAGGCCAAATCCATAACAAATGAAAATCGGTCGCACGCTTACTAAAAGAGCAGTCGCGTGTCACGCGTGTGTAACTAAAGGACCTAATGTATACCTACCTACATCTAAAATTAACAGTCCGTTAATATTTACTAGCTCCGTAAATAATGAATCCCCTAATTACGAGAAGTGGGAAAGCCCACATCCAATTCCGTCTGGTACAACAGTTAACACTAAACACATGGGTATAGTTGGTTGAAGTTGACCTCTCATTTTCGAGTTAACGAGTATTTATTTCGGAGTTAGTGAACGCATTCGTCTGCGAGCTGGGCGGGTGCCGAGACAATCAGTTACCGCCCGCCCTCGGCCGGCGCCAAAAGTGACTCGATATATTGCAATGTAAAGCATATTCATAACGACTTTATACCCTCATTTACATGGCAAAAATGCTATAAAGCTGAGATTTCGGAACGATAAATGGCTGTAAAATATTTGGTTGGGTGTATTTTAGTTTTTTATTTCGTTACTCGTGCCGTAAACATAAAATTGTGCTTGTTATATCTAATACCTTTAAACGAGCAATTCTTGTTTATTTATTTATATATATATATATATATATATATATATATATATATACTTCGGGGATCTCGGAAACGGCTCTAACGATTTCGATGAAATTTGCTATACGGGGGTTATCGGGGGCGAAAAATCGATCTAGCTAGGTCTTATCTCTGGGAAAACACGCATTTTCGAGTTTTTATATGTTTACCGAGCGAAGCTCGGTCACCCAGATATTGTATAATTAATGAGGTAATTAGAACAGAATTACTGTATTATTTTAAGTGTAAAATGTGAAGCTAGGAAGGTAGATAGCTCGCTTCATAGGACTTAGGAGCGAGTGACTCTGGCAGTCATTTTAAGTTTGACTTTTAGGTAATACCTGGTATACCTAAATAATTAAAACCTAATATTGTCATACTCATATCAAAGATATCTATTAGGGTACGTTTTATTATAAACAGTATCTTCTACCTATCAGTGGCGGCGCGTCCATAAAAGCCGATTCCCACCGGCGTGCCTGTTTTTGGACGTTTGAGCAGAGTTGTAAAGGAAATATGTAAGCCAAATTAGCCCCGGCTTGCATATGGATATGTTTGACGCGCCGCCACTGCTACCTATGTACAATCAAACAGCTTTATTATTTACTTATACTAGTTTATACTTTATAGAATCGTGCCTTATTACAATGTACGTGCAATTGCAACATAAAACTCGTTGGTAAGAACGGTCTAAGCCGGTTAATAACCACTGGACTGCTAAATGTGCGCAGTTAGCTTCGCGACATTTTCGACAGGTCATGTCAATTAGCAGGGCCACAAGCCACCAGTGTTTGTACTGTCCGTGCCAAAATATCTAAACATATCGCGCTTGTTGCAATGAAATGCAGGTTAAAGAGGTTGATTCGTGTTGTATTCTACTGTAAAAAAGATAAATAATTCAATAGGAAACATACCAATAGTTGCGTATACCAACAATAGTGTATAGGTTGAATGAAATTCGTCTACATACCTGATTGTTTAAGTTGTAAATCATTGCAATTCATTGATATATGTTTGAATTATCGTACCCACGTTCATAAATTATCATTAGGGTAAAACTTACAGACTTTCTTTTTCCAACAGTAAAAAAAATAATCCAAACATAAAAAGAAATACAATTTTCATGTCTAAATACAATGTCTTGTTGAGTGTGATTGCCCTCTCCCTCCCAACGGCCTAATATTGGGTATACATAAATTAAACATAAAACGTATTACCTAAACTATCTGTCAATCACAAACGAAGTAATCGTGGTGGACAACTCTCATAAACAAACATTGTAACGTGCGAATGATACTAATAACATGATAATACGCTATAATAGGCTATATCAGTATATAAGAGTGGAAAAACAGTATGATTAACAATACAGCATTGGTGTGACCGGGCAAATAATTTAGCCCTTCGATTGGGGTCAATGGGGGTCAACTGCGCCCCGATCTGGGGACATTACATCATGCAAGGCCGGCTCTGGCGGCGTAGGTATCAATTTAATGCAATAACATTTTATTAACTTTAGCCGCTTAAATATGTATCAGAGTGGCCAAGTGTCTCATGATACCTATGCCGAATAGGCAGCCCTCGTGATTTATATTTCGAACGATTACACGCCCTTACCCCATGGACATCACTACATACATAGTATAAAACAAAGTCGCTTCCCGCTGTCTGTCTGTCCCTATGTATGCTTAGATCTTTAAAACTACGCAACGGATTTTAATGCGGTTTTTTTAATAGATAGAGTGATTCAAGAGGAAGGTTTATGTATAATTTGTTAACCCGTGCGAAGACGGGGCGGGTCGCTATTAGTGCATTATAAATATCCATCATATAAAACTTCTGTTTCGAGATTCCGCTCTTGATTTTTTCCATATAGCGTATATATAACAACAATTTTGATATAATAAAGGGTGTCCCAAAAAGGACGCAAGATATCAATTTGCCGCCATTTTTGTATTTTAGTGCTTTGCCAGCACCCAAAAAAAAACTATTTGACAGCTGAATGTTTAGGGTTTGTAAAAATGGCGGGTTATACGAAAGATCAACGCGTTTTTATTATTGAACAATATTTCAAAAGTAATGAAAGTTTGGCGGGTACGGTTCGAAAATTCCGTGCAAAATATGGTCGGAATATTGACTTGACTTCATCAACTGTGAGAAGAGTGGTTGGAAAATTCAGGGAGAGTGGATCAATTCATGATGTTCATTCCACGGGTCCCACAACCACTCATGCTTTAAAAGAGGAAATTCGACGCTGCATTGGAGAAATTCAGCCGCATCTATGCAAAATGGTCATAGACAATTTTGACAAAAGAGTGCGTATGTGCCAGCAAAGCCTAGGAGGACATTTGCCTGACGTATTATTCCACAAATAACCCTATTTTATGTATTTCAAGAAAAAACGAAACGAAAAAAAAATGTGTTTTTCATCAATTTCAAATCTTGCGTCCTTTTTGGGACATCCTTTATATGATATGGCTTTACCTACTCGGTATGTGTTAAGCGAATTTTCCGGTTTAACTGAAGTATTTTAAGTAAATCGCGCGATATGTTTCGGATAGCCTAGCCTAGGTCTCCATTTTCAAGCACTAACAGTGTGCAGTGTATTAACAAACATCATTTAGATATAATTCTTATGTCAGTGTACGTTCGAATTGGCCTCTAAGAAATTGTTTTGACACCAGAATTTATTTTCCTCGTATACAGTAATTACAGTATAGAGCCTACGAATGGTCTGCCTCAAATATTTACAACTAAAAATATTTTTAAGGTAAGTAGGTACCTATACTTTGGTTACGGCCTGTGGGTACCTATATTTATACGAAAACTCACATAATATTATGTAATGAATTACCTATAGTACTTACCACTTATCCAGTTATAAGAGCGATTTATAATTTTTTTCAGGGCAGTAGCAACCTCATTAATACCTAACAAACAATGGTATTTTATACAATCGTGATATAATGGAGAGCTTTTCAGTCGAGTACCGTGTTTAGGCAACGAAGCTTGCTGAGTTGCCTAAGTAAAGGTACGAAATTGAAAAGCTTGATTATATCACTATTGTATACAATACTTTTTCTACGAGTCAACAAAAAAAATACTTAAAACTAGTAGAAGAATCATATATGTAGGTAAAAAAACCAAAAGTATACAGCTAAGATGCGCGATACCTTAACCCCGCGCCCCCGGCCGGTTGGTCAACGACACCTTCTCGTAACTCATGAGGCCCTGGTACTTGCTCCGCGCTTTCGATTGGTCAATTTCATTATAGTTGACTAAACTGTATCGAAATGAATATTATAGTTGACTAAACGGTATCGAAATGAACATTATAGTTGACTAAACTGTATCGAAATAAATATTATAGTTGAGTTGGGGTCCCATAGTGAAAAAAGTATGCGATTTCACTTTGGTATACGAAGTCTTAATTCAAGCATTGCAGTCGACGAGTAGAAAAGCATTTTTTTCTACTCCCGTACTTTTATTTTTCATTTAAAGGGTTGTGCACACACCTTTAAACCCCTCTCTTATAGTTGTCAAGACAAGTCTTTAGTCTATTCCCCAAAAAAGTATTTGTGCATACACGCAGTATCTTTTTGGCACTTTTACGATACTTCGTGTAATCACCACTTAAAAAATATTGTATGGAATACATTGTTGCCAACCTAATTTTAATTGTCATTTCTGACAGATGAGTGAACCATAGACATGTTTTGGTTAATCATCATCATCATCATCAGTTTTCATCTTTATAGGGCTGTATCTCCTAAACCGTGCGTCGTAGCGCAAAAATAATCAAATTTTCGTTCCCCTTTGAAACCTGTAAGTAATATTTAAAAAACACGAAAAACAACAAAAATATTAAAAAAAAGAAAGAAAAATGTTTATGGGTTGTATCTCCTAAACCGTGCGTCGTAGCGCAAAAATAATAAAATGTTCATTCATCTGTAAGAAACCCCTAATTAATATTAAAAAAAAAAACAAAAAACAAATAAAAAAAAAACAAAAAAAAACTTTATGATGCTGTATCTCCTAATCCGTGCGTCGTAGCGCAAAAATAATCAAATTTTCGTTCCCTTTTGAAACCCCAAAGTAATATTTAAAAAACACGAAAAACAAAAAAATTAAGAAAAATGTTTATGGGTTGTATCTCCTACACCGTGCGTCGTAGCGCAAAAATAATAAAATGATCATTCCCCTTAAGAATCCCACACACTGAACAACCTATCACATTAGGACATTAAACAATCATCATCATCCATTTTTATTATTATTTCATTGCATTTCAACGTAAGTGCTTGGTCGTAGAAAAAGTATTGTATGCAACGTTGTTTAACTGAGTCAAAAAATACTCGTGGCGTCTTTATTAACAATTTTCGGCTTCGCCTCAAATTGTTACTCACGCCACTCGCCTCTTTTGACCCCTCTTAAACAACGGTTGCATAAATACTATTATCACTGTTTCCCGGCCTGCGTTTACGACGCGTTATGATTAATGTATTTGCTATAAGTATTCAAAACATGAAGCACCAAGATTATAAAGCGTTTTATGAGCCCATTATGAACCTATTTATATTTAGGTACAGTCAGCAGCAAAAGTTGCTAAGCGCGCGGGTGAGGTGTTCAAAATTACCTTATTCCCTTAAGAATAAAGTCGCGTCAACATCATTCTGAACACCAGCCCGCTTAGCAACTTCTGCTGCTGGCTGTACCTTATCTAAATATAATAAAGTATAATTATACTTTATTCAAATTTGACAAAGCAGTAAATTAAACGTTAATGAGAATAATGAGTGATGCTACCGGTTGCTTAACGTATTACGTAATTCAATTTATTTTTATAACCATAATCATTTACTACTTGCATTCATGTATACAAACTATGAGAGGTTACCATATTGTGTAGACGCCTCTTGATTTGTAGCGAATTCCATATTTTAAATAAAAAAAATTGTATAACGAAAAGTTTAAGACACATTATTTATAGTAGCCCAAATAGAGTTTAGGGTAGGACTAATTCTCACAGAGACAAGATCTTTGATATCTTTGACATACCTACTGAAAATCTAGGAAAATCAAATCATGCACAAACATTTGACACAAAAAGTATTGATGGCAGGGGCCCGTTTCTCAAAAGCTTGTAACTTGTAATACAAGCGGATGTCACATTTTGACAGCTTTTGTTAGAAAGGTACTTCCACTTGTATTACAAGTTACAAGCTTTTGAGAAACGGGCCCCAAGTCTCAAATTAATAGTTATTTGTACAACAAGAGATCAAAGTTTGATATTTCTTCGAGTGCTTATTTTGAGTCCCGTGCAAGCGAAAGATTCTATAATAGATTCACGAGCGTAGCGAGTGAATCTAATTTAGAATCTTGAGCGTAGTAAGGGACTCAAAAGCGCACGAGATGTAAATAACTTTGATCTCGTGTAGTTCACAAAACTTTTCACCTCAGCAGTGAGAACATATTAGAGAACCCGAAAAATGTATTCCTTCTTCATCACTTACCTCTATTCACTCATGTTTTCTTAAGATATACTAACAATTAAGTCTTCACCTCAGCAGCTCGAACAAGGGTACTTTGCTACTTAAAAACAGTGAGCAAAATCGCATTTTGCTCATTTTGTCTCACTCAGTGAGCAAAATGCTATTTTGCTCACTGTTTTTAAGTAGCAAAGTACCCTTGTTCGAGCTGCTGAGGTGAAGACTTAATTGTTAGTATATCTTAAGAAAACATGAGTGAATAGAGGTAAGTGATGAAGAAGGAATACATTTTTCGGGTTCTCTAATATGTTCTCACTGCTGAGGTGAAAAGTTTTGTGAACTACACGAAAAACAGTGAGCAAAATCGCATTTTGCTCATTTTGTCTCACTCAGTGAGCAAAATGCGGTTTTGCTCACTGTTTTTAAGTAGCAAAGTACCCTTGTTCGAGCTGCTGAGGTGAAAAGAAAATTAACGGCGCGGCGGAATAAATTTCTTTTTTCTCCAATATCTCAAATAGTATAAGAAGTTTAACATTGTAGAAATCTAAATAAAATATTATCAAAGAGGAGGGAATTCTTAAGATTTACCACATCATGTGTGGTGTGGCCGGGTTTCATCTTGTACAGTCTTTGCTAAACTTCATGCACTGTTACTCCTGCGCATTAAAATGTGTAGCTAATAAGTATGTGCTAAATAACGTCGGTTTCTAGTGTATAAGTATTTTATAGAACACGCACGTAATTTATAGTATACAATAAATTTGTTAAATTACGATTTGACGTGATTTGATTCGCAAAGAGTTACTTAAATCATGCTATAACATCATAAGTACCTAATCGGGCCGCCTGGGCATCTATTAGCACACCGCTAAAATCATGATTGTATTTCCTATCATAAGAATACGTTTTAAGTATTAAAACTTTGTTTCATTAATATGCAGGACAAAGTTAATGGCCAACTGTCCTACATTAACCTAAGGCTGCGTTTCGACCAGAGAAGGGTTGCAAGGGATGTGTTTTTAAGAACCCATAGAATCACTGCACGCTGAACGAGGAAAACACATGAAGTCATTCTATTGGTTCTTAATAAATACATCCCTCGCATCGCATCCTCGCACACGCACCCTAAATCAGGAATTCGAGTTTGATCTTTTGATCGAAATGAATTCGAAAAAAAGTTGTGCGCCGTTGCGCCGTACATTATTAGGTATTTACTACTTGGGTACCTAGTAACTGCAACTACAAGTAAATCTGTTACTGTTATTCCGGTACAAATAATTAAGGGAAATAAAAACCATTATGTATTGAGATAAAATTCCTTTCTTACGACATTTATTCCCTCAGCAGCGACCTATCTTATTTATACGTGTTTGTTATTAGTATTTCATGCCTTCCCTTTTATATATATTTCAGTTATTTAAGCATTTGGGAGCCACTACACATCACTTTATCCCAAGAGCGGTTAAGTCACAGACAAGATATCCTATAGACTGAGCATAGTAACGCTACCCCCTCTGCCACTTATACGGTAGTTTTACTCCAACTTCGAGTCAATCCCGTGCCGTGATTGGTCCGTGTCTTTGAACTGACCAATCACGGCACGGGAATCGCTCACCTCGTCCCCCCGCACCCCCGTATTTTTGGCAGCATCGGTTTCATGAAATAATTGCTCTAAACTCCGTCTAGAGGATTCCTAGTCTATGGGTTAAGTGTAAACTACTTAATTGTGAACGTCATCATCGTTACTTCAGTTTGTTTGTTTCGACAACACTCGACGAAGGTATTGCTTTCTTAGCACGATTGCTTCCGATTTTTTCCAGGGTGTCCATGACTAATTATTAATTATAGTACAAATTTAATTTCTTATCGTATAATGGAGGCCCTAGTTAATATAATTTGCGAGTGCGAGGTGTAAATGTGAGAGCAGCAGACCGGCGCGGCACGAGGAAGTCCAATATAAAATGTAATCACAAGAAGCGTTCATAAATTAATTAATTACTATATTTTATAGGTACAACTGGTACAAGTGTGCTAATTATATATATTTTTTGGATGAGAGATGATGTAGCGCGGGCATATACCTACTTCTTTAAATACTTCCATAAAACAATCCATGGAATGGTGAACCTTTACTTTAGATAATGTTAGACTTTGACGCGCCCTCTACGTTTGATGCTGACAGTTGCTACCTATCATCCATTAAGTGCCTAATAGTGCCTATAGGTATACCTAGTGGTAAACCTTAGGTACTACAGCCAAGTGCTCCGGTCTAACAGCTAACATAATATTTGACAAAACATACATAACTGTTGCTGTTGCTGCTGCTGTTGGTTATTCTTTAACATAAACAAATAAATATCTGACAGCCGCGGAGTATGCCGTCGAGATGAAGCATGCCAAATACTCTGCCCTGGAACCATTGGACGACTGTCACAGTTGCAGTCGAGACTCGAGACTGCGGGACCTTGGGCTGTGGAGGCTATTAGGGACTTTTGGGCTGTCCATAAATTGAGTCATCTATTTTTGACGATTTCCCCCCCCCCCCCCCTAAAATCATCCAAAAAGCATGCTTCACGGAGAGAAAAAAATTTGTTCGAATTAAAAACCTGATTTCTAAAAGACTGGATTATCAAACTTTATCAATTTTTACATTTTTTTTCTAGGCGATAGAAAATAATATAATTTCAAATAAGTTTTATTAATTTCATAGTATAGGAAATACAAATCGTGAAATTAATATTCTTTACTCGGAATAACAGATTTGTATAAATTCTATAAAACTTTCCTTGAGTTTATAAATGGTGTACTAGTACTAGTACATAAAGATTACTAGATAATACAAATGGGATTTATTAAAATCGGTGGCTACAAATGAGTATTAATAATTATAAGTCAATTCTGATTTCTATACTTGGTAATCTTGTAATAACAAGTCCCGTTCTTATTTTTATGAGTTTTATTCTTATTTCCGTAAATAGTAAATAGCTTTATAGATATTAGTAAAGTGTAATAATAACAAGATTCCTAAACGCACTAGCCGCCCCTCTCCCCGCACGCGTACTCCGTATCCATCTTTGACTCGTCCATTTTGCTTGTAACCTCATCGGCGAAAGGAGCTCATCGGAGAAATTATGTTTGGTGCATGTGGTGTGTCGTTGAATGGAACTATGACTAAGTCTAGTTTTAACTACGTTGACCATATAACAAAGAAACCTGAAAAATTGGGCCAGCGACTTGTAAGTAACCATAACTGCAATTTACAGATGCACCCGTACCTGATCCTGATCCAATCCATTCAAGCGCGATTGGAGCGTGCCACGCAAATTTAGTGATCATTCCTTACGGGATCTAAATATGTCTGGTACGTTTCGATAGCGTTTGGATCGCTTGGATCAGGCTCAGGTGCGGACGCATCTGTACATTGCAATTATGGTTACTTGAAATCAAATCACAGCTTACTGAATCCCATGAATTATTCTATAGATTTGTAATTTCTAGTAAAAATATTACTGAAAATAAGAGTGCTGCTTTATTGTTTCCAAGCAAACTATTGTGAATTTTAGTCACGGGATTAGTAAAACCAAGAAACAAAACACTAGATAAAACTTCTCAGCTTTATAAATTCCATGACTTTTTTTGTAATTTCTAGTAAAGTTTACTTGTTTTTAGTAAACAGTATTGTTGTTCCAAAAAGGACAATTTTTTTGGTGTTAGTAAATATAATTATTAAAACTGGTTCATAACTAGGGCTTCCAATACCGGGATCCCGCCTTTTTAAACGCATTTTTCAATACCGGTATTTTTAAAGGCAATACCGGGATCCCGGTATTTTAAAAAATGAGGGAAATACGCAGTATAAACCCTTTAAATCCATTAAATTCGGCTGTATCAAAAAGCTTACTAAACGTCAGACGCATCTAGAGTTAGACCAAGAAAAGTCTGCAACGATTTTGATAGCACGCGCAGTGCAAGTGTTATATTAGACGTCAAGCTTCTATGAAATTATGACGTACAAATAACACTTCCACTGCTTACTGGTACTGCGTATGCTATCAAAATCGTTGCAGACTTTACTTGGTCTAACTCTAACTGGTCTCTAGTCCGTATTTTATTATTGAAACAAGATCGCTGCCTAATGCGTCAGATAAATATTTGGTGGTTGGTGGTGGATGAATCCTGAAGTTATGTGAGTGATGAATATGATAATAGTGACATAATTCGTTTTTATAATTTTGTCAAAAAATAAAACGAAAGAGCAAGGATAACTGTAATAATGGCAAACCAATTTTGACGGAAATTTGAAAAAATGTTGTCTGGTGAAGTTGGACTACAAATGTGACTGGTGAGGCGAAGTCAACAAACTGGATAAAATTATTGCCAACCTGGAGTGTGAAATAAAATTATTGCAGATGGCGGCATTGATTGTTTATTGTTGTAATAGCGTTTAGGACATATCTGGTATTCCAGTGACCCTTTCTAATTCCCCTTTTTAATAAAACTATATATTTTTAAGCGATTCATATCCAATACCGGGATCCCGGGATCCCGGTATTGATGAAGACAGTTTCGGTATTAATACCGGTATTGTGAGAAGTCCGGTATTTGGAAGCCCTATTCATAACCGTTAGTATAATCTACTTGTCATGGGATTCACTAAAATTTTACTAATGATTAATATTTTTTACTTAATAATAATAATAAATAATAATGTGAGCCTATTATACGTCCCACTGCTGGGCACAGGCCTCCTCTCATGCGCGAGAGGGCTTGGGCTATAGTCCCCACGCTAGCCCAATGCGGATTGGGGACTTCACATACACCTTTGAATTTCTTCGCAGATGTATGCAGGTTTCCTCACGATGTTTTCCTTCACCGAAAAGCTAGTGGTAAATATCAAATGATATTTCGTACATAAGTTCCGAAAAACTCATTGGTACGAGCCAGGATTTGAACCCGCGACCTCCAGATTTTTTACTTGATTCTACAAAAATTTTCTCTCCGTGTTCGAATGTTTGGGATGAAGCATGTTGCTGATTTGCATTTGTAGCCACCGGACGAAGCCTGCGTTGCGTATATTTGTTAAGTAGGTACATATAATAATCCAAACTTATTATGTAATTGTCTTTCATAAAATATACTCGTAATATAATGGAATAAAAAATTTAAGGTAACTAATACCTTATACAGAGATTTATAATATCAAAGTTGCGTAAAAATATACCTATATTTGTTTACATCAAATGTTGCGACGACTGGTTTCCTTCCTTATATATTTTTGTTCAAAAAAGCAGGAAAATAGAAACCGCAAATTGATTGTTTATTCACAACATGCTGGACAGGTAAACAATAGGTACAAATGTTACAAAAAAAAGGCGTTAATTACATTCGGCCCAAGAATAGGTATACCTACATCTTACCATACCATAGACCTCGCGTGTGCATCTTATGCTTGTCTGTTTTATATAACGTAGAAATAATGACCTCATTATTGTAGGTAATATTGCAAAATATGGAACGTCCAGGGAGGTTCCACCCACGGCTCGCCCACACTAGGCCACGGGGGGCAAGACAACGCCTTCGCAGTTCGTCTCGATAACACTCATCCAACGAGATTAAACTTTATAAGTAACCAGGCTAATATCAGATTCAGATAGTTTTCCTTTGAGAACAAATGTTTAAAAGTCAAAGGATATCGCCCACACCCATGGTTAAAAGTGTTAATAATTAATAACATAATACGTCATTCAGGCTTCTAAATGTATGAGTCAAACACACTGCATAAGACATAAGCATGACAACGTTATTAAGCTGCGTATGGTTCTGGTGTAATCGATCCTAAAATTTAAGAACTATGTATGTATGTTAAACATCCGATATAGCTAATAGGTTAGGCTCTTTAATGTGAAAAATAGTGCCCATCTTAAAAAAAAACGTGCATGTTCAAGTTTAGAAGCCTATTCGAAGTTTATAAATCAAATTATGATAGAAAACTTTACATTTTAGGTACCAACCATATGCGTCTCAGTACCTAATATTTTGACTGAAAGTTACTTTTACTTATCGTAACTTCCATGCCTAGTCCCACCTCGTAAAACGCTGTGTAATAAAAACATGCTTTCATTGATAAAATATGCTTGCGTAAATGTTGTTTTTGAATGGCGCAGTTGATAAAGAGCCGTGGCGCGCATTTGGTTATATACTCATGTGTTATGTTACACAATGCACAAGCGTAACTAATGTTAAATTGGTTGTAGGTCTGCATTTTTATTCATACAAACATACCTACCTAGGATATTATTTTCATTTTATACATGATGTAAATTTAAAGATATGATTTTGAACTAATTGTGAAAGTTATACCCAGTGTTAAGATTAACAGACAAAGTTTAACGCGAGTTTTTTTATTTCTTCAATATGCGAAAGTTTTCAATATTATAAAGTATAACATTTTTTAATTATGTTTTAATTTGGTGAATCAAATTTTTCTTGGCACTCATTGCCATGGTTACGTTCCCATGGGTCACTCTTAAAACCGAAGTTTTATGGCACATATTTAAATTTAACAAGACAGGAATTTTTGTGGCAATTATAAAGCCTTTCCATAATGGGCCATCTTAGCATCTAGTAGAATGTCAGTAGAATGTAGTACAACAATTTTTCTAACAAACTTTGCTAATATTGATATTGTCCCTTGGCTGACGGGACAGAATAACAACAAGAAATAGTTGATCGACCCAATTACCTATACTCGTACATATCGGATAATGGCATCGTTGTGACATTACATTTAAGTACCTAACTAAAGTTCGCTCCCAATTTTAAAAATCACATCAGGGCCCTTTTGCATAATTTATTAATAAAGAATAGAATATGTTACGATCAAATAATATATGCAGTACTTAACTCACTGTTACGATTTAGTTCATCGGCGTTCATAAAAAATTGGGTGGGTTTCTTTCTACTGGGACTCTGGGGGTGAAAAGGTAGGTACGGGGAACATAAATAATTATAATACATATGTAATTATGTACTACTGTTTAAAAATGTGTCGTTAAGTTAATTAATAGTAAATTCCCGTTGCTAGTTTCTCATTATTCACTGATCATATCATATACCTACTTTTACCTCATAAATATGTATTGATAATGTATTCACATTAAGCTGCATCAATCAATATGTGCAGGTAGAAAAAAAAAGTTTTGTATGGACTCAGCCATTGCATAATTTATTAAAATAACTGTTTCTTCAGTTTCTTTGTGTAGGTACCTACGCGTACGTGCGTTAGCGCACGTGGCTAGACACAGACAGGCACATGGGCCCTTCGATTTACAGGAAAGAATATGTACTAAGAATAGCTTGGTAGGTCCTAAGTATGGGTTTCGTATATTCTTGCACATTTGTCAGTGGAAAAGCGGAAATAATTAGACGGCAAATTTGTAAAATGTAGGCGCGAAGAATCGATTTCACACATAAAATAGGAGTTATTTCTTCCATGTATATTATTATACCATGATTTCTTCTGAAAAATAAGTTTATAATATTCTTATTAGTGCTTAAGAAATGAGCTGTCGGGCGGGAAGCCCCGATACGAACTTATGAAAAATGTAGGAGTGAAGGGGCGATCTCTCATATTAATTTTGAATTTCGCGCCTTTTTTGACTAATAAAAACAAAGTTACCGACAGCAAAAACGTTCAGTTTATATCCATGTTGGGGGCGGATATTGGGGAGTGGCCAACAAAAAACTGCAAGCCAAACGAGTATAATATGTAGGGGGCATAAAGGAATAGACCTGCAATTAGGCAATTATAAGTAAGTACATACCTAATACGTTAGATATCACATTATAGGGCCAATTGAACAATGTCGGTCCCGAGTAAGAGTGGCTTTCCGTTTCACGGAATATTAGCACATCTTCAACATGTAAAAAATATTTTTCATTTCTCATTTTTGTTCTAAAAGGAGTGCAGAAAGTGATACGTTTCTGCACTAGAGTATTTAACTTTCCAAATACGTTTTTTTTAAAGATAAACAGTTGAAATTTGGTTTTAAATGGATGTTATATAATTTCCATTCTTTCTTTTCCCTATTCTAACGATAAATAATCTTTTACCTAAATTCTTACTTGAAACCCTCGAGAAACAGTATAAAAATGTATACTAAGTCATGTTTTTAAAAATATCATGGAAGTAAAATTTCCTCGTATTCGAAATGAAAAGTAGAGTGTTTAAATCGGGTGAAAGGCATCATTTCAGCCTCGGACTATTGGCGCTCTCACTGAGTTCGAGCACCAAACTACCTCGGCAGAAATGAGTGCCTTTCACCCCTTGGTTAACAATCTACTATTGTCTCTGATTGCCAAAAATGTTCAATATTTGATTATTTTTGCATAGGAATCTTTTTTTTTTGCTGCTAAAATCGGTCGTATCCAGATCATCTTTCTCTTGTAGGTATACCTATTAAAAAAAATAGGGCAACATGATTGGCAGCCGTTATTGGCACATGGAATGATGGGACGAGTCGAGTGCAATAGTAGATTATTAACCAAGGGATGAAATGATGCCTTTCACCCGAGTTAAACACTCTACCAATTTTTCATTTCGAATACGAGGAAAGTAAAATGCACGTGTTTTCAAAAAAAAATATGACTAAGCATACATTTTCATAGTATTTCTTGAGTGTAAGTACTTTCAAGTACTTATGTATAATTTTCTGCACACCTTTTACAACATCAATGACCCTCTTTTTCTGAGCATGAGAAATGAAAACCCTTAATTTCTTTCATTTAATTTCTGGAATAGAAATTGTTATGATTTTAGCAGACAAGAGGAAGTAATTTTATGTAAGTAGGTACTGTGTCGCGTCGCGTCTTCCACTGTGTGACTAGCGTCAAATCTACTGGGACGATTTTGGTGAATGAGGTGTCAATACTCGTACTTAGGTAAACGAAGAGTAAGTATTTTTATTGAAGTGAAATAAATTTAATAAATCTGAGTCTGGTCTGTTTAAGTTCTTTCAACATTTTTCTCGTTTCAGGAGCATTCATATTATAGGTACATATCCTGGCTAGCTCTGCTGAATTTGTAAAAAAAATACCGTATATTTTTGTTCCAGATGCTCTGAGCCTAAGAGCGAGGTCTAGTACAGGGCAAACCATGTACTAGACCTCGCTCTTAGGCTCCAATGTATTTGGTAAACAAACTGCATTTGGCCCGCTCGGCTGCATAAGATGAGGCGTGAGCTCGGTGGTTCGGGCCAGCAGAAACAAACGCGCCAGCCGCATTCCTCGACTGGGTCTGTCTGTGACTGGGTCGAGCGACTGCGGCGCCCCTCGCGGCGGCCCCGCGCCGCGCTCGCAGCCCCCCGCGCGCTCGACCCGCCTGTCTCCCCCGGGCCCCGGCTTGCTTCTTTCTACACTTCAGTCGTTCGCGCGCGCCTTTTGCGATAACTCATCTATATGTAGTTCGCTCCTTATCGCGTGCTGTGTTTACAATACTGTGTTGTTATTACGAAGATTAACCAGGCAGTGTCAGTGACGGAGTGTGAAAAATTTTACATCATTTAGTGAAAGGATTATCTGTGCACTGTTGGCGATCGGCGAGACAGCCACGGCCAACGCCGAGCTCAGGTAGTATTCCGTTTCATATTAGTTTTCGATCTGATTACTTAAAGCTAGGCTAATCTCGTTCGTTGTGGTCCGCCGAGTGCAGAGCGTTGGTGTTAAACGGCGCAGGTGGAAAAACAGAACCACGTGATCGTGTGTATCAATCGACCGTCGCCCGCTCTCCACGTGGTAGGCTGGCTGGGTGTAAACAACTGCCCTTCGCCGCCGAGTTCGCTCGGCACTCCGTAACGTCCGTACTCAACGCAGTCTCGGCACGGCTTCGCGCCCGCGGCCCTGCAAGGTAGGCAAGGCCCATCTTGTATTATTTGCTATGAAGCCTATGAATCAAAACAACAATCGCTCGCTCCAATGCAGCGATCTCACTGTCTATTTTTGCTGCGTCGAAAAATATTCTATGTTCATGGGAAAATTTTAAATAGATATGTTAGGAAGTTAGGGACCTACTTTTGCGAACGTCAAAATAGAGCTCTTGTTATTATGTTTTGTTCTACGTACCTACTGTATCTAGGTACATACCCAACCAAAGTATCCTTGTTTATGAGATGACAATCCAAAGATGTTATTTACCTATTGAAATTGGAGTTAGGTAATAAAATAGGTACCTACACATACACAGTAAACAAATACATTTTTAAATTTTTATGAACATCAACAATCGATACACAATGCGTGTTCCGTGTTCCTACGCTACTTTTTGGCAAGCGAAGATTCATTTATTCGACCTTCCAGTCTCCAGTAAACTAGCGGTCGACCAAGTCACTTGTGTATTCATTTATTTGAATGAAATCCATCTTAAATGAAAGTAAAATCTAAACAGGAAATCTTGTAGACGCAAGACAAAGTTCATAGGTACCTATTTAAGTAGGTAGGTGAGAAGGTGAGTACTTGAACTACGTGATCAGGTATGCCTAGGTAGGTATTACAGCGCCCAAGGCTTGTGTTGTTGTAAAACAGTTTCTGATTATGAAATTTATGTTATGAACGATGCGCAGTTGAAACCGTATGAACGATTCCTACCTATTGTTAGGTATTTGCTTTAATCATGAACAGTAATCCTTTTACTGTACGGATTAAGGTACGGTCACACAGGCGCGTTTTCCGGGCGGCGCGTGAGCGTTTTGTATGTAAAAGCGACGCGGCCCGCACACGCCCCGTCCGGAAAACGTGCCTGTGTGACGAAGCCTTTAGATCTTACTATAGAGTGGAGTGTAGATTCAAGAATGCTATCAAATCATGCCTATCAACATGCAATAATGTCATGAAACCATCATGAAACGAATCTTGTGACTCTCTACTGACACAGTCTACTCTACCTAATGTAGGTTTAAGGCTTCGTCACACAGGCGCGTTTTCCGGGCGGGGCGTGAGCGTTTTATATGTAAAAGCGGCGCGCCCCGCTCACGCCCCGTTCGGAAAACGCGCCTGTGTGACGAAGCCTTAATCATTAGTATCATCACAGTGACAAGTTGTACTTATTAGGCTGACTTTCCACTGAGGCGGAGATGAGAGGAGACTTGCGGGAATCAACCAATAGATTTTGTTCACCTATTTTATTCATGCCGCTCTTGATAATGAGTGTCGTCATTCACGGCCATATTTATTTACCATAAAACTAAATTCATCTCAACTCTGGTAAATTCACTTCCTGGGATTGTCATGCAATGAAAATACCTAGGTATATTGCCATCACACACTGTACTACACGTAGTTAGATACGTGTAGGTATATCTTAAATAGAGAATACGAATGTTTATAGGCTCTGATTGCCTATGGTCTCTGATTCCTGCCAATAACAATAGACAACAATCAAAGCTCAAAGTATACTAGCTAGTCATTCAGTGTCCCCTTGTGTGTGTCTGTGACGTCTGTGTGTGCCCTATTAATATTGCTCCAGTCGTTTTTATGTTTTGTTTCATTCGGCAATGTCAAACAATATTTGAATCATAATCTTGATGCGCAATAATGAATAGGTACATTAGGTACATACCTAATGCCTGCTTATTTTGTGCGTACCTACTTTTACTACGCACAAGGTCAGGGCTTATGTGGGATTGTTGCATATTTCAAGCCAGGAGCCCATTTCTCGAACGATATTAGTCTAATATTATTAGTGTGTTGTCATGGCAACGCATACGATTTGACAGTTCGTGGACTAATAATATGACTAATATCGTTCGAGAAATAGGCCCCAGGTGCAAGGACTATCGACTATTATTGTAGGTATGAATTAATATGAAACAACGAGCTTGTTTAATAAAACCCGCAAGGTCATGGGTTATGGGTGCCTGGCGAGACAACGGCTGAAACAACTTGTAATACAATGCTTTGGATTTTTGGATGAACTATGTAGTGTAGTTAAATTTTATTAGGGATCAATTCTGACGAACAGTTGACAACAGACATTCGTGTTCTGGACAAAATACATACAGCTATAACTATAAGCTATAAAAGAGGGGCGTAGGTATAGTTAGAAACAATGTTTCAGGGGATTTTTTATGAGTAGGTACGTACCTTAAAATATGAAAGGATTTTCGAAACTCGTTCCCAAAGTATGGGGCATTGGATTTCAAGGAAATTCGTCAAAAATGATCCCGGTCCCCCGAGATTTTTGCTGATGGGAAACTCCACCGGATAACATCGAGTTGAGCACATGGCTGATACTATTTAAAAAAAAAACGGTTTTATACCTGCTTCCACCGGTACCTATAATCTTTTATATTTAATTTAACAGTGACATTTTTGAGAATTATTCCCTATCGTTTGCCAAAATTTATTTACTTTCGTAAACGACATCGACGAACGACTTGTTGTTTCCAACAAGTAATAGGTAGAATTTTTCTATTACCTATTTGTGTCTGTGTCTAAGTAGTTAAGGTAGGTTTGACTTAAAATGTTTACAAACACGCAAACACGCAGGGACAGTTTTCGGCTTACGCAGTAGCTCTTATTTGCTGGACAGTAATCAATAGGTATCATGTTGAGCACAATACGCCATAAATATAGCTGAAGAGGCTGAGTTGAATGTTACTGGAAATGCAGGCTCTTAGATCACAATTATCACAAAACGAAGTCGTATATATATATTTTTGAATCCAACACTTACAAGTGAATCAAGATCGAGTATTCCTTTTTTTGGGTAGGTAGTTTATACAGAAGGTAGTAAAATACAGAAGTGTTGACAGAACTTTTGTCTTCTGTAACCAAGTATTTGTAAACTTACCCTTTAACATTTATTTTGCAATAATTCAGCCTCTGCAAAGAATTCAGTGTAGCGGATGCGTGACGAAGACTTTACTGTGAACACGTAATCGTTCATTGCCGTTGCTACTTTGATGTAAATAGGTAGGTATATATTAGCTAATTAGATTAGAATAATTGTTTTGTCAATCCAGAACAGCTCATTGACAGACCGACTTGATCCGCTGCTATTAGATTAGCGGTGCCGTTCTTACTTGCTTATATGTATGTATATGTTTTTTACATATTTAAATACATATCAATAAAATATACTAAGAAATTCGGCGTGAAAAATTACAGCGGCATTGAAAATAAAAACGTGGAGAGAACGATAAGCGAACGCGTGTAAGCAATATACACTTACCTACGTACCTGAATTAAGTCTTATCAGGACAATATTCTGAAAACAACACACAATAATAGGTATGAATGCTTTGGATTTACTACAATGATTATAGATTTCTCGTTTTGGTGTTATGTTATGTAATTGTATACTGGTAAGTACTGAATAATCCGCTACGCGTATAGCCATATTTTTCTCCCATTTTTACACTTTTTCCTGCTATGTATACTCTGAATATCTATGCAAGACATGGAAAATTCATCGTTTCTGTGTATAGGAACCTAACTTATTTACGACATTCCATTGAAATTGCTCTCAAGGCAAGCGGTTATGGATATGGTAGGAACGGAATAGATTGTGCAATGTTTACAAACATTTGGCTTGTTTGCCCTTGTATCGGCATTTGCTTGGCCCTTAGTGTTTCGGCTTAGTGTTACGTTACAGGCTTACAGGGTACTTGGAAGAAACTCGAAGGACAGCCAAGGAGATCCCGAAGCCTTAAGCAGCATGAAGTACCTACATTGTCTATTGTTTATCTTAAAAATATTAATTAAATTAAAAAAAAAAAACAATTGCAATAGAGTCGTGATTAAACAAAGTTATTGAAAACAAATAATTAGCGATTTCTCTTAACATGGGCGGACTCCGTAAAACCGTATGATCTGGTATACCTACACCTGTTCGCCCGCCTAGTCCCGGTCCCGGACACCCTATATTTAGGGTACCTATAGGTAAATAACCTACCTCAATAATCATGTTTGGAAAATGTTTTGATACGGATAGCGGATGGCAATAGAACCTATATTAATAAAGTTGGTGACCTATGCTTTAAATTCTACGATATTTGCATCAACATTTCTATCGGATTAATATAAATAAAGCAAATAAAAAATGACATATAACTTGATATGCTTTAGAGCCAGACATCCTAAATTCGAGACGTATACATATTAGAAGTTGACGAACATCAATGCGCGTCCATATCTAAGATGAACACAGGTAAAAAACGTGGGTATTGGGACCCCTCTGTCTCAAGTGACGCGTCCTCGTACGCGCAAGGCGTCGTCCTAGTGCAGCGCGTTTTGTCATCGACGAGCAGAGGCGAGTTGGATTTTGGTCTACCAGTTCAACATGACCTCATGATCCGTAACCACATTGCTTAATCGTAGATCACCCATATTCTGGTACGTCTCAACGATAAACTCAACATGCGATTACAATGACACCCCAGTGCAACGCGGGTGTAGGGGTGCAATGTTTTGGGAGCTAGGCAGGAGAAGGCAAGACGAAGCTAATCGCGCCGCCGCACTGTACTACGGTCTGATCGATCGTGGTACGCTGCGCTGCTCTATTATTTATTACCAAAATATGGCGGCGTGGTGCGGCGGCGAGCGGTCGTTGAACCCCACGACAGTGCGCGTCGTAAACAACTCAGGTGTGTGCAGTGGCCATGCCTGCGGTTGCAGAAAACGCGGGAAACGCTTTGCTGCGATCCCTTCGTAGATACGTACTATAGTTGTAGTCTATAAATACCCTACAGTGTAGACTGTATAGTGTACTCACATACGTATTATGTATGTTCTCGCGCGTATCTGCTACAAACATTACGGATACCCAAGGCCAAGGGTCGCTTCCCTGACAGTTATTTTAGTAACAGATACAGTACGCCATATGCACTCCACGTGTAGCATCGGCCATTTTTTATTATTAGGGCGTTTACCTCCATAAACTGTCGCCACCGTGAATAGTTAAATTGTTATTATTACTTTAAGAGAAAACATAGTTGCTAAATTGATACTTATTTGCGAGTTAAGTATCTCAGGCGGTCTAGCATGAGTTGCGTTCTCGCACGCGACTCCATAGTTGAAGTCGCGCAAGATGTATGGAGTCGCGCGCGAGAACGCAACTCATGCTAGACCGCCAGTAACGGGTAATAAAATGTATACCTACTTAGTTATTACAGTAAAAACTATTGCAGTGTCCACTGAAACCTATCTAAAAACATTCGTAGAGGCCGCAGCCCATGACATGACTTAAGTAGAAGGACCAAGTCGGTATATTTTGCCAACGACGCCATATCATTAGAATACCGAAACATTATCTTCCCACAAAAGTAAAACAACTTCTTATCTTACGTCATTAAAGCTCTAAATCTGTTTAAAGCCTTAGAAGTCAAGTGTTTCAGTGTTTTGACAAATCAGATGTTTACTTTATCAGGCGCGTCCCAAAAATCTCCGTTGCAGTGATATCGGTACCGTCAACGAGGCGCCAGCGCCATCAACATGGCTGTGACGTAGACAAGACTACAAACAAAAAAGCTTGCAATCGCAAAAATTGTTATTTGTTTTACAAGTGGGCAAAGTTGTTGTTTAACCGCTCGTGCTAATATTGATACTAGAGCAAGCGAAAGATTCCAAAATTGAACCACAATCGTAGCTAGTGGTTCAAAAAATGGTATCTTGAGCGTTGCGAGGGTTTCAAAGCACGAGGGTTAAACAAAATTTGCTCGCGAGTGAAACTCAAAAAAATTACCAGTTGGTGTGCCGTGTGGTGAAAATAAATATTTATCATTTGTCATTGTGAAGTATCAAATTAAATTAAGATTATAGGTTTATCCAGACTAGTAGGCGAAAGTCTTGGTTTTCGTTTTTCTAGCGAAGCGAGGCGTTGTAAAGATGAATGGCTGCGTCACACAGGCGCGTTTTCCAGGCGGGGCGTGAGCGGGGCGCGCCGCTTTTACATATAAAACGCTCACGCCCCGCCCGGAAAACGTGCCTGTGTGACGGAACCTTTAGCAAAAACGTCAATGACTTTCGAACTGAAAATGCTTATGTGTATTGATTCACCGGTGATTCACGTAGTAATGTTTACGTAATCTACCAGGATTAGCTGTTAATAATAGCCAACAATTAAATGGCTAACTTGTTTTTTAATTGATATTTTCCTGTGAGTGGTGTCGTGGGAACTACTCCAGCTCCCACGCCAATTATGTACTTGATAACTCCATGCACGTTGTCGGTTCTATCAATGAAATCTCCAAGTTATCAATGAAATTACAACTCATTGTTGGGGACATAAGTTTTTTGATTTTTATTAACTAATGGCGTGACTTTGTTTCGTGTGAATAGGAATGCAACAGCTTGTTTGGTTCATAGTATTTCCACGATTTCCTTTAAAATGACTTATTTAAGGTTCCGTCACACAGGCGCGTTTTTCGGGCGGGGCGTGAGCGTTTTATATGTAAAAGCGGCGCGCCCGGCTCACGCCCCACCCGGAAAACGCGCCTGTGTGTCGGAACCTTTAATATTTTGCTAATGGGAATCCATCTAAATATGAACGCTTCGCCTTGTATTGTTTAGTTCTAGTTTAAATTTTCTGGCAGCTACCGTCCCAGTGAACCCAACTGTTACGAATATGACGTAAGTCATAGTGAAAATACCTATAATTACTTGTGTTAACATAGGTGTACCGCTACTGCTTTTAACCTACGTCACGCGAATCTGTTACTACGAGCTCATTATTAAGCCTACGTAGTTAGAATACATTAGTTTAACTGAACTGTTCAGGAACGTTCAAAGACGACGTAATTCCTGTGTTATTATATTGTTATTTAAAAGCTCATAATACCATATCCATAGTCACTCCTTGCTTAGTTATTTTCAGGGATGTTGCGGATGCCGATTTTTTGACATCCGCGGATGCGGATGCGGATTTTTAAAGCCTGACATCCGCGGATGTCAAGATACATAGTACCATAAAAAACGTCAAATATTACATTTCACATAGCCCTCTCGCGCATGAGAGGAGGCCTGTGCCCAGCAGTGGGACGCATATAGGCTCACATTATTATTATTATTATTACATTTTAGTAATTTTTATTTAAAAAAACCGGCCAAGTGCGAGTCGGACTCGCGTTCCAAGGGTTCCGTACATTAAGTCCCACTCACGCTTGACTGCTCATTTCTAATAGGTTTTTTGGTTAATGACTAAATTACCTAGCAGTCTAGCACTTACGCCGATGCTGAGACGTTCCTGTACCGACCTGTTCCACATCCGCATCCGCATTAAATCCGCATCGATTTTATGCGGATGCGGATGCGGATGTTGAAAATAATGCGGAAGTTCCGCGGTTGCGGATGCGGATGCGGATATTCCCAACATCCCTGGTTATTTTGCTCCTTTGGGACCACAATAACCTTTATGTTTAGGCTCTGCCCTATTTGATCCTGGAATTCTTTCAGACCGTGTACCTTGTACCGCTTTTACGACATCTGACTTTTATAGTACATTACTGCAGACGCCGGGAAAGAAGGGCTTGCCGGGTGAGTAGGTATAGCCGGCCGACCGTAGGGAGGCCGGATAGTGATACGAAGCCGGCAAGACCTTTTCATGGCTAGGCATGTATAGTGCTTTTCTCAAACATGCAATGAAATAAAAAAATACACCACTCAAAAAAAAAACAAATTTATAATCTTTATAATAAAAATCTAACTTCACAACAAAAGTTTTTTAATTTTCCTTCCAATCCCGCCATAATTGTTTTTTTTTTACGGAAGTCGTCCGTATTTTGCGTGTGTTCGAATAGACCTTATTAGGGCCATTATACACAATCTGATAATAAGAATCTCAATTTCTATAAATAAAATAAGTGCAGAGGATTTTAAATATTGTCTATGGTCTCTGATGACTTACGTATAGACAAAATTTTAAATTTATTCATCAACACATTGAATCATACAGATTCGTATTCTTAATATCAGTACGTTCGTGTATAACAGGCGTTAACACGGATATTTTGGTCCGATAACGATTCGTTCACTAAAAATATTAAAAAAAAATATAATTCGGCTGTTTAGCCTGTTCATGGACACAGACCCCATGTTTACATTAGAATTAAAAAAAAATTACTTCCCGGCCTAGGCCTTCAATTTCGTATGAAATTCCTTTACAGTTCTCTGGAGTTGCTCCGCCCTAAACGTGATACTTCGAAGCCTGATATAACGCCCGGAGCGACGACATTTCAGTGCATGTTTGAGAAAACACCTTTTATCGTGTCTGCCGCTTGAATTATTCTCAGAGTAACTTCTCTGGAGGCCTGACGTACCATCGACGATATTGTTTCAACTCTTGTGTAACAATCTAGGGTAGGGTCTTCGTCCTAATAGCCTTAATTGCTCATTTTGAGGGGCGAAGCAAACCCAATGGTTTGATTAATCGCGTCGTCAGATCCTTTATTTTCTAGCGAAAGCCAGTGCCCCGTGTGACCAATGTGTTTTTCGATTTCCTTAAAACATCGCAAGAAGGCGAAAGAGACCTTGATGAGTTAGGCAAGATTACTTTATATGGGTGAAAATAGATGACTTTATCGTGTACACCGTGACTGATTAGCTACAACTCAGCTTCAACAGCTACAACAGCTTAGGCGTCCTTACAGCTTAGGCCTAGTTTACCCTCTGGGTTGAAAGTTCAGATGGCAGTCGCTTTCGTAAAAACTAGTGCCTATGCCAATCCTTGGGATTAGTTGTCAAGCGGACCTTAGGCCACGAGCCGTGGAAAATGCCGGGACGACGCGAGGAAGATGATTTAAATCAGTTGCGTCTTCGACTAGGTATCGAAAATCTTCATATTACCTGTGGAAGTCCCAAATTGGTACTAACATTTGTTTTTTGTTACAGCTCGGGTCATGTGGTCAGCGCGGTCGGGCGCCGGCGCGGCGTGATGCGCGGGCGCGAGCTAGCGGGCCGGGTGGCGTGCTTGCTGCTGCTGACATGCGCGGCACACGCCACGGCCACCGACGTGGCGGCCCAAGAAGGTAATTACACTGTACCATAACTGATCTAAGGTTAGAGCACATCTGATGCATGTGCGTACACGTGGGCACGGATATTGGAGACGTGCACGCTGAAATACGGCACGCCGGTGTGCACCTTTGTACTGCACTTATTATTTTATTTTTATTATCTTTATTTCTCTTCAAGCTTAAGTTAGGTTATTTTATTTTATAATATGGATACAAAAACACGTACTAAAACAACACGAAATACTTATAAACATATTATAAAAAACTTAACCTAGTGTGCCGCCAGTAGCGGGGCCAAGCTGCCGGTGGTCAGGGCCGCAGAGAGAGGAACCGGCGGACTATCCGCGCTGTGTCCAAAATTACCGCCTTCTGCATCTAACCCTTGATCCAATCATCACCTAGCGAGAGTCTCTCAAGATGTTGGTCGAGACTCTTCGCTATTAGACCGTTCACTGGAACGACTATTGGGACAATGATCGTCGTTATTATTATTACAGTGAAACCTGGATAATTGCAATCTCAAGGGACCGGCAATTTTTTGTCAATTAACCAGGTTTTTCAATTAAGCAGGTCGTGGCAATTAACGAGGTTAAAAAAATCGTTGTGTCAATTATAGAGGTTCTCATTAATAGAGGTTGCGTTCTGACAAATTGCTTTTATGGAGGTGCAAATAACCATTGAAAGAAGATTTACAAGCTTACGTACATGTATTCTGGTTTTCTGGTCTATATATTATGTAACTTGCACTTTTACACTACATTAATTACTACTTTATTTTCTTATAGTCATTTCGGTTTAAAAAAAATCCCTTGAATTGTAGAAGAAAGTTTAATTGGAATGTAAAAAGCATATACCTACATACTATGTTTTTGATTCACTCTGTGATAGATAGCCAATAAATAAATTGACTTCCGGATGAAAATTTAAAATAAAATTGTCATTGCTATTAAAATATTGTTTCTGCTCTCTACAAGTCTACATTCTTTCAATTACAGAGGTAATAAGTAAGACTTGTTTCAATAATAGAGGTAATGAGAAGAGCTAAACTAACGGATTTTTTAGCACAGTGTCAATTATAGAGGTCGTAGTTGCAATGTGGTCAATTACAGAGGCAAAATTCCGAAAAGCAATTAAATCTAAATTGCAATTATAGAGGTTCCAAAATTTCAATTATAGAGGCCTTTTGGTCTCAAGGGACCGGGACCGGACCTTTGCTTGCAATTATTGAGGTTTTGCATTTATCCAGGTGTCAATTAACCAGGTTTCACTGTATTATTTAATTTATAATACACAGTACAGAGCTTAAATCTAGACAGATCCCTGCAAAACTGTATTTACTATTTGCAGTTTGTCTGCAGTCTTGCAGCTCAGAGTGTGCGATGCTGATCGATCGATCACAAACACCAATAGGCATTAAAGCTCTACCAGTGAGTAAATACCGAGTATCTGGTACAGCTTCAGCTGTATCCACAGAACATATTAAAGAGGTTAGAATGGCTATCGCGCGCAGTTAGTATCGGAACCGGTGTCGCCGCTCGTTCTTCTCCACATTTACTAACACTCGCGCAACGGTAGTAAAAACTAGCTACCGCCTTGTGTGCGTGGTGAATGGATACGCCTCCTTTAGACAGATTTGATGTCTGGCTTCTTAATCTGAACGTTATTGTGGCGCAAAAAGGCATGTTTACTTCGTTTTTCGGTCAGCGCGGGCGAGTAGCATGCGAGCGTTTGCTCAAAACGGGCGGCGACACGTACCCTGCTCGCATCGCCATTCTAACTTGTTCCTTCGGCGGGCTTAGCTCTATTTCTCGTTTTACTCTGTGCCAACAATTATTAAGTATTTACAATGGGATTACTCAGGTAGAACCAAAGTAATATTGGATATTTGATGCAATCTGTTGTTGATATTTCGGTATGACGAAATTCTAGATACTTTTAACCATATTTAATGTGCGTTTGGTCAGTAGAAAAATATATTTACCGAATAAAATAGATATGTCCTCATGGGGTCTCTATTGTTTCCCAAATAGTTTGAAGCCAGAATGTATTGTTTGCCCCCATTTTCGTTAGTCATAAAATGCATTTGGTTCAGAAACGCGTCACTTTTCAGGATTGTCATATAAAACAAATCTAACCTAACCTGGTTAGGTTAGGTTAGATTTGTAGATAGGTTTATCTATAGGATAACCTAACGAAAATCCTGAAATGTTAACGGTTTCAGTTTTATGACTAATGATAATATGACAAACAATACTTTATTACTTAAAACTTTATGGGAAACAACGGGACCCCGTCCTCATGTCCTGTTATAACCAAGGTAAAACGATTACTGTTTTTGGGATATTATTCATGAAAATCATGCATAATTAGTAAGATTCTAGCTTCCCTTGGGCAAAGGTATGTACGAAAGTCACGTCTGCTATTTTTATGACGGAACAAGATATGCATATCTACTTACCTGGTTCATAAGTAAAGTTAAAATTATGATTTATAATCTTATCATAAAATATTTTGACCATGATAATTATGATACTTAGTTTAGTTTTTCCCGTAGGCACTAATTCAGTTAATTAATAGCATGGAAGTTTTGTGGGCATGTCTGCCGACACGAAAAGTTATGCTCTTCGTGAAAAGTGCGTGCTTTTACTCGTAGTCCACCTTGCGTGCCTGCTCGCTAAGTATGGTTATAAAATTTAAAAATATATATATCTCAACGGGCAAGTAATTAAGGAAATTTAACTTATTATTAATCATCAGTTAATATATCGTTCTCCTGGATCTTGCCACCTATGACTTAAACTACTTAAAGCCATCTGCTGCTGAAAAATCTTGATAGCGCGTTCTAGAATTTTCATGTTTCGATAGAGCGCCACCTTTCATGTCATCGACTGAACATATCAACAGAAATCTGACAGTTCTGGACCTGGAACTTTACAGATTCAAGCAACTGATTTAAGAATTGCCGTCGATTGTCTATGCAAACAATGATAAATTAGTCCAAAATATCACGTCAGCCACATGAATCGGGCTACTGCGAGGGCATCGTCCGGCGAACCTACAGAGATCATACCTCCGATTACAAGTACTTTTAATGAATTTCTGAGCCACGTTATATTGGTCATGAGCTCATAATCGACGCAAAATGTTCCATGAATAATGATAGGACAGGAATTGTTCGGCTGAGTCTCGTGTAAACAACTCGCGGCTTGCGGCCGTTACTTCGGAACGTTCGCAAAAACCGCGCCGGACGTTGAACCATGGCAGCCGTGGGGCCGCGCGGGCAGTTTTGTTTTTATTTATGTATTTGCACGGTGCTATTGAGCCCGTGTTTGTATCGTAGTTATCCGTCAGATAACGATTAGAGTCGATGTGATGGCACAGTTAGGTAAAACAGTATTTTGACTTTATACATTGGTCCAACGAGAACGTTAGAAACCTTTATGGACGGGGAATTTGACAGATTACATAGCTCTGAAGACCGTTAGCTTAAAGCGCTCTAGAATTCTGCAGGTAGCATAATGATATGTTGTAATTATATTCATGAGATACTAAATAAGCATATCATCGTATTATCAACAAAAAATACGTCCTTTATCAGTTAACTTGTCGTTATACCATAACATAATATTTACTTAGATGGCAATGTCAATGTAGTGTATTATTGTTGTACTGTGACATTGTTTTGTACGCTGTGCCGTGTTTGCTCGAGATGGTACAGTCAGCCGCAAAAGTGGCTAAATAAGCCAGGTGTCCCGACTAATTTGATCACGCTCCACATTCATCATCATTCATCATTCATTTTACAATCATCATTCATTTTAGACCTTTCGCTCGAGCTTCGCTAAGCAGCAACTTCTGCTGAAGACTAAGCCGCTGATTCTTAGATCTTAAAGCCCAGTAAAGCATAATTCGAGGTCAAAATATATACTATAGATAAGACGATGTCTTATTATAATTTGTAAATTATTTTACTGAGACGTGCGCGCACGCTGGGCGCGAGGAAACTACCCGTTTTGCATCGCTTACCAAGAATAGGCGAATTAGTATAAGTTTGATCTGCAAATACGCAACCTTTAAGGTTCCGTCACACAGGCGCGTTTTCCGGGCGGGGCGTGAGTGGGGCGTGAGCGTTTTATATGTAAAAGTGGCGCGCCCCGCTCACGCCCCGCCCGGAAAACGCACCTTTGTGACGAAGCCTTTAGGGTTATCCGTGCGATAGTCTCGACCTTGACTCACAACGAATCGCTGTCATACTTATACTAGTTACGTTAAAACTAACGCTCGAGAAGCGATAGGAAACAGCCCTGAGGCCTAGTATTGGCACCACTGGCGCTCACGCTTAAAAAAAAAACAAAAACTCATGTAGGTATGTCTAGTGTAAAACTTCCTCAAGAATCACTCTATTGATAGGTGAAAACCGCATGAAAATACGATCAGTAATTTTTGAGTTTATCGATTCGCGAACATACAAACAGACAGACGCGGCAAGGGACTTTGTTTCATAAGGTGTAGTGAATGTAGTGATTATGACATCGTCCAGTATATTACAGGACATCATATATTACAGGTTCCACCACGATTTAGTATGCGCTTTAAGAAATTGGATTGATTGTTGCATTTACTTCGGAGTCATCGTACCGTATCTCTTCTATACGAATTTAATACATTCAGAAAATTCTTTTGACGATTCATAAAAGCAACCGACTTGCCCGTTAGGAAAGTACGAGTAACTAGCCTATTGTATCACCCAAGAAACCTGAGATATCTAAGTACTCTTACATAGAAACTTCAGTATGTATTATGTTACCGCTGTCCATTAGGTAGGTCTAGGTACCAAGGATAAAATCAAGTGAATGTCTTGAAGAAAAGAATCGTCAGTTTAAATGTAATATTTTACTCATATTTTAACAATAAAATATTAGAGAACAGGTAATACTAAAGCACAAATGGTAATAAAAGGATACTTACTTTAATGGAAACTTATTTCTAGGTACCTATAGTGTAGGTGTACCACTTATTTAACTAAGGCCCACTTGCACCATCCCACTAACCCGGGGTTAAGCGGTTAAACCATTAACCTAGTGTCAAATTGTACTGGTAACCATGGTAACTCCAGGTTTAACCGGTTAACTCCGAGTTAGTGGAATGGTGCAAGTGGGCCTAAGGCGGTTAGTTTGGTTAGTAAGAAGTTAATATGACTAAGCTAATAAGCTACTTACCTTTATATGAAAAAAAAAAGAATGCGTTACTACTTACTTTAACAACCATAAATTATAATTTAAATTTAGGTATGCTTTGATAATAAAACGCGTAGTTTGTGTAGATACGACTGGTTATGTGTATTTCTACGCTAGTTTGTTAGATGGATTGAAAGGAACGATAATAGCCAAGGCCGATAGTTGGTGACGTCACGTCATTTTCCTATAGATATCGTCGTGCCAATGTGTGTACGTTCCACATTTTTATTGCCACTTCATCATAAGTTGCGAACACAACCAAAGCGAGCAAGGAATTATGCGACAGAGAGGTGTTATTGTGTCAAAATTATGTTTGTATGACTTAGTACGATTTCCAATTATGCTTTACAGTTGAATTAAAATTCTGCATCTTATTGAGCCTATAAGATCACACGGAAGCTTCTCACGGCGAATGTGTTTTTGACATACAATTCGCCGTGTAAACGCCGTGTCAGTGTAATATAAGCTTCTGTTGTTTTTAGTATTATGTGATGGGGTTTGGGTCTTTCTTTGGCGACCAAGCGACCAACACCATGCTCAACACATTCGGTGCTGGTTTCCAGATCTTAACTACTTATATCTTTGACCATTTTCTTCAACTCCCACAATAGCCGATTATGAGGATTATGTAGAATATTATCACCGCCGCGGAATTTAATCGGCTGCTGATTTAATCGGGCGACATGCGTAGACAATATGCTTAAATTGGTCATTGTCGACATTTGTCTGCGTCGAAACTCCGTCAACCGTCGGTGATGAAACAGGATACATATCTGCTACTTCCTCTCTGCATAATACCTGTTGTTTACAATACATGTAGATACGGCGACCAGCTGTCGGGGTCAATGACCCAGACCGAGACAACCCCTTTTAATTTACGACCCTTGTTTAGTGCTCCGGTAGTCAAAATCAACATGTTTCTACGCGGTACGTACTACATTTCATAACTTTTTTTGATGTATTTATGGGGTTTTAAAAGGTAGTAAAACATGAATCATACATATTAATGAACAGCCAGACATACAGTTATACTTGTACACGTTTGACATCGAGTTAACCCCAGTAAAGGGTTCTTAGCATTTTGGCGTTTTAATAGAGGCATTTGAGTTTAACCATACCGCATTATTTTCGATGTGTTTTTTTTTGTTTTACATAAATAACGTTGACGACATAAAATATTAGTGTTATACATATCAGTATTTCTTCCGCGGCCTCTTTGGTGAGACCTATATTCAATGGATTATAGCTAGGGTTGCCAGATCGAAAGGCGCTATTATCGGGAAAAAATATCAATTTTTCGGGATTTTGGGCCTTAGGTCGGGAAAAAAAACCATTCAAATTAAATTAATTGTATTAAAAACAACGATATTTTACATTATTAGCACTACGTCAGCTGCTCTGCCCAATCTCGCCACGCGCGCCCCTATAGACGTGTGCGCCGCGCCGGCGCGCCGCCGCCGCCGGGCTTTTTTGCCACGCCGCCGCCGCCGATTAATGATCGGCGTGAAATCGGCGTGACCTTGAGTGTTGTTAATTAGCTATTGCAAGTTGGTATTTTGATTACAAATTACAATATGGATTATTTGGAATTATATATGTTACAGTGGTCAAATATACATCAATTTTGACACACCCATTGATGTAATTGAGTAATCCTCAATATTCAGCGTCAATAAAGATGAGGGAGTGATATAAGAAGTAGGCTTTACAAACAATTGACTAGGCAACGAAATCACAGGGCTCATTTACCATAGGGCCTCAAGGTGGTGAAACAAGAAGAAATACATCGAAATGGCGGCTCTTCTGAAGAAAATTGAAGATGAAAGTTCTAGGAGGTTTTAAGATCACCCATTTCAAGACCAAAGTAAAAGTAATGGTAGTAGACAGGGTAAACGCACTCCCATTTACCGCCGCACGACGCACTCGGCGATTACGAATAAGTGAGCTAGTTTGTATATCTTGGGTTGATAACCAGTGCCGGTGGTTGCACCGCCGAGAAACGCCGCAGAGCTGGCATGGCTAAGAGTGCTATGGCTAACCTTGACAAAATCTGGAAGAACAGAGGTATTCCAATGCAACTAAAGTGCGCTTGGTACGAGCTGTCGTGTTTTCAATATTCCAGTATGGTGCTGAAACGTACGTTTGTTTGTGCGTAATGTGGGATCGATAGCTTCACCATTCTTCCCGACGAGTGGAGTGGGCGAATAGAAAGAATGAACATAAAATATTCAACAGTAATTAGTGATGATACCGTTTTCCTGGAGGCCTCTGATTAACAAGAATACTCGTACATATTTAACCCTCAAAAAGTGCAAAGTGGCAAAGGTAGGTGCTTTTAAGATGTGGTGTTAACGAAGACTTCTACCTTGGAAAGCTAGAAGAATAAACCCCTCCATTCTCAGAGAGCTCCGATCTCAATATCACCACTCAGCTCTTCACAATATACCATGGTAAGCCCTTAGATTCTTTGGACATATAATGCGGTTTCCAATGCTTGATGTAGAGAAACACATGAAATTAGGCCGAATGAATGGCAAACGTGCTCGACTCGGAGCATATGTGAGATGGTCGAACGCTATGAAGAGGTCGGCTTGCGGCAGTGTGCTGCGTGCACACAGCTTATGACCGGGCGAAATGGAGACAAATTACATGTGGTCGCGATCCTCAGCAATAAGAAAACGAGAAAGAAGATCCGTCTCAGTAAGCCTGGTGTTTGTACGATAAGAGAACCGTTAAAAGGAAACCATAGCAGTCCACTATATCTAGCAAATTTCTAGGATATTTGGAGTTCTGTTTTGTTAAAGTTCGTCATTTTTAATACGACAAGCCATGGAAATCATGAGAAAATGAAGACTTACAGATAGGATCGAAGGTCATTAGGACCAGGTAAACCCTTAATGCAAGCCAGTTACTAGGGAAATCAAGTTATCATGCCTAGGATAGACATGATAACTTGACTTATTAAAGTATATTCATTTACAAATCCTATTTCACTCACAGGCTATTCAAAACTATACGTAGTTCACTGACCAGCAACCTACATTGATCAAATTGTCAAGAAAAACAACAAATTAATGATTTTACTTAAGAAACCTGAAAGTCAAGGTCACGCCGATTTCACGCCGAAAACACGCCGCCGCCGCCGATTTTTTGGCAAACGCCGCCGCCGATCATTTTTTAATCGGCGCACACGTCTACGCGCCCCGCGCGCGCGCTGACGGGCTCGACGCGGGTCGCTTGCTCGCTCGACGACAGTTCGGAACTTGAAATTATTGTTTTATAACGTGAAGCTGATTTTCGGGACAATTTTCAATTTGTCGGGAATCGGGAACACTTGCTAAAATCGGGAGAATCCCGCCGAATCCCGACCATCTGGCAACCCTAATTATAGCGCCGATGCTAAAAGTTATGACATTTTTATTGCCACTTCATCATAAATTGCTAACACACCCACAACGATCCGGAAGTGCGTTATGCGATATAGTGTGAAGACGTGGCTTTCATAACATACTTCAGGTTTGATGGGATTACACTTTGGTACCTACCTCCTGATCAAGTAGTGTGTGTAATTATCTTATTGTCGACACCGCTTTAATAATAGGTACTAGTGCAAAAAGTAAAATGTTCTTTCAATACGTTTCAATAGTTGAAATTACGTTTGATAAATAAAATACTAAAATTGGACTGGCAAAAAATCACGTCACACTGACGTTGAATGGAGATTGCCTCATAATTCTAAAAACCGATAAGATACGACAAGCAAACAAACACCGCTGATAACCGCTGGCGCCTGCTTGTTTACATTCTGTGTCGTTTTACGTTTGTTAACAGCTAAGTTGCCTAATTTGATTTTTATTTATTTTATTGTAGGCAAGTAAAGGAGATCGTCGATTTTCTTAGGCGTTTGGGCCCACTCGCAAATTGAACGTATACATGTAATATATATAGGAAATTAATCGTTATAATTGCTAGATTATGATGATAAAAACAGAATCACGAAATATAACGGGAATTTTGAGAAATACTGCAATAAAAACTTGAACATGACAAGAAAAACTTTTATATACAAAAGCGTATACTACTCACACTATTCTGTAAAAGTGTTATGGCTTTTTAAAAGAAAATAGACAAATTCTGACATGTTAATTAAACTGAAATCGTATCCTCATTCAATAAAAAAGTTATATTTTGATCTTGTTCGGAAGTTCATTGTTACTTCTACGAAGAGTGAACAGATTGACATCTGACCATTTTAAATCTTCTTTCAATGAAGTAAGGTTTATTTAAGGTTAGCGTTACTTGAAAATATTTGACAGATTGATAAAAATGGTTGCGTTTCGTTAAATAAAAGTAGCATGATATCGTCGTATTCTGAACTCGTTTAAATCTCCAAACGATGTAACTAAATATAAAGTCAAATTAGTATATTTCTTAACTACTTATTTTAGGCATTTTTATAGTCAATTTGGAATTTAAAAGTAGGTAGACAAGAAGACAAGACAGATTCTTGTCTTGTGTCTTGAAGACACAAGACAAGAATGCGCCACACCCAGCCGGGGACATGCCCGCTCCGGACTAGCCGGCATACCAGTGGACGAAATTTTAAGGGAGTGACACGCTCTGGGATGGGGAGGGATAGTTACAATCAGCCGGCTATGCAGCCTCAAGCCAATATTGGAAGATAGGTGGGGTAGGTTATGTCGTTGAAGGAGAGCGTTGGTGATATGCTGCTCGTCGTTTCCGTTTCGATCTTCGTAGTATCTTGTATCAAGCGTCGATGTTCTCATGAGATGGCATTTGCTCGTCGATTCGAGGTGCTGTTTCTTCTTCGTCTGATTCGCTGTCGGTTTCGTCCAGTTGATATATTTCTCTTGCTGCTTAGATGAATTCGCCTTCGTCGTCTGCCATGTTGATCCACTCAGATGGATGCCTGGTGTAATACTCCATGTCCTGTGTCAGCGAGTTTTCCCAAGTGTAGATTGGTCTGCCAACTTCAAGTTTTTTGGCTCTATAGTTATATGCTACTTCTAGGAGGTGCGGTTTCGGCCGTCTTAGGATGTGTCCTAGGTAGCACATTCGTAGGCATTTTATCCTTTTGGTTATTGTTTTGCCGTGTAGTATATCGCGAATCTTACTGGGCCTCGATGTTGTTCCTGACTGATTTAGCATGTCTCTTAAGATTATTTGTTCGTATCGTCTGAGTTTGAGCCGCGCATTTGAGCCCGTACGTGATGGTGGGTTCGATGACCATTTTATATAGCAGACGTGTGATCTGCCATTGCATACGGGACTGATGAAATTTGTGAGGATCTTGGCGTTATTGTCAGTATAATGGAATTGTCTAAGGAACCCGGATTTTGTGGCCGTCTGATTTATTATGTTCACGCTGGCGTCCTGTAAATGGAATTTGGAATTTAAAAGTAGGTATATATTAAATAAATAATGAATGATGATATTTTGAATAGTAACGAAACGCACTTATGTCAGCTATGACTTATGGCTACCCACCTTATAGTTTAATACTTTAATGCAATGAGAATATATAACTCCTTAGTGAAAAAGCGGCCAAGTGCGAGTCGGACTCGCCCATGAAGGGTTCCGTATTTAGGCGATTTATGACGTATTAAAAAAAACTACTTACTAGATCTCGTTCAAACCAATTTTCGGTGGAAGTTTACATGGTAATGTACATCGTATATTTTTTTTAGTTTTATCATTCTCTTATTTTAGAAGTTACAGGGGGGGGGGGGACACACATTTTACCACTTTGGAAGTGTCTCTCGCGCAAACTATTCAGTTTAGAAAAAAATGATATTAGAAACCTCAATATCATTTTTGAAGACCTATCCATAGATACCCCACACGTATGGGTTTGATGAAAAAAAAAATTTTGAGTTTCAGTTCGAAGTATGGGGAACCCCAAAAAATTATTGTTTTTTTTCTATTTTTGTGTGAAAATCTTAATGCGGTTCACAGAATACATCTACTTACCAAGTTTCAACAGTATAGTTCTTATAGTTTCGGAGAAAAGTGGCTGTGACATACGGACGGACAGACAGACGGACAGACAGACATGACGAATCTATAAGGGTTCCGTTTTTTGCCATTTGGCTACGGAACCCTAAAAACCTCACGGTTTGTGTGAAGTTGAGCGTTATGTCAATGCTAATAAAGATGTTGACGACGGCAATGCTTTTGGTAATATTATACATTGATTTACGGAAATGAATAATACAATGTCTTTTTTCTACTCCAGCACTTAAATGTGTCAATTAAATGACTGACAGTGATATCTAAAGCAATGTCATTTGAATGCTTTGTCTATAGGCTCATAAGATGACTGCTAGCAGTCATCTTATGAGTATAATACAACTGCTTTATTTTTTTTAAAGATACAAGTTCCGATCATCTTGATTGAAAAAGGTATGTTTTCATTTACAATAAAAACTCTTTTTTTTTTTAAATAATAACTCTTTTTTTTTAATAATAACTCTTTTTTTTAATAATCTTTTTTTTTTTTTTTTTGCTGCAGCTGTCATAGAAAAAGTAATGTATGCAACAGCTCATAATTGGTTCTTAAAATTCTCGGGTCTTTTTTTACAAAACTCGACTACGTCTCGTTTTGTAACTTCGACCCTTGAATTTTAAGAACCCTTATTATATCACTGTTGCATAAACTACTATTTTCTACTCCAGCACTTAAATGTGTCAATTAAATGACTGACAGTGATATCTAAAGCAATGTCATTTGAATGCTTTGTCTATAGGCTCATAAGATGACTGCTAGCAGTCATCTTATGAGTATAATACAACTGCTTTATTTTTTTTAAAGATACAAGTTCCGATCATCTTGATTGAAAGAGGTATGTTTTCATTTACAATAATAACTCTTTTTTTTTTTAAATAAGAACTTTTTTTTTTTTTTAAATAAGAACTCTTTTTTTTTTAAATAATAACTCAATTTTTTTTAAATAACAAGTCTTTTTTTTTAATAATAACTCTTTTTTTTTAATAATAACTTTTTTTTTTTTTTTTTTTTTTTTTTTTTTTTTTTTTTTTTTTTTTTTTTTTTGCTGCAGCTGTCATAGAAAAAGTAATGTATGCAACAGCTCATAATTGGTTCTTAAAATTCTCGGGTCTTTTTTTACAAAACTCGACTACGTCTCGTTTTGTAACTTCGACCCTTGACTTTTAAGAACCCTTATTATATCACTGTTGCATAAACTACTATTAATTATGTATTTCTAATTCCCGTTTAATTTTTACTCAATATTATATCTTTTTCAGTAATAAAATGCGTATATAATTACTGTAAAAGTCTGTACCATATACGTGATGGTTTTTCTCTGGGCCCAAAATCGACGATCTCCTTTAAATATTAAAAAATATTAAAAAAGCGGCCAAGTGCGAGTCGGACTCGCCCATGAAGGGTTCCGTATTTAGGCGATTTATGACGTATTAAAAAAAACTACTTGCTAGATCTCGTTCAAACCAATTTTCGGTGGAAGTTTACATGGTAATGTACATCATATATTTTTTTTAGTTTTATCATTCTCTTATTTTAGAAGTTACAGGGGGGGGGGGACACACATTTTACCACTTTGGAAGTGTCTCTCGCGCAAACTATTCAGTTTAGAAAAAAATTATAATAGAAACCTCAATATCATTTTTGAAGACCTATCCATAGATACCCCACACGTATAGGTTTGATGAAAAAAAAATTTTGAGTTTCAGTTCGAAGTATGGGGAACCCCAAAAATTTATTGTTTTTTTTTTATTTTTGTGTGAAAATCTTAATGCGGTTCACAGAATACATCTACTTACCAAGTTTCAACAGTATAGTTCTTATAGTTTCGGAGAAAAGTGGCTGTGACATACGGACGGACAGACAGACGGACAGACAGACAGACATGACGAATCTATAAGGGTTCCGTTTTTTGCCATTTGGCTACGGAACCCTAAAAAGCGGCCAAGTGCGAGTCGGACTCGCCCATGAAGGGTTCCGTATTTAGGCGATTTATGACGTATAAAAAAAAACTACTTACTAGATCTCGTTCAAACCAATTTTCGGTGGAAGTTTACATGGTAATGTACATCATATATTTTTTTTAGTTTTATCATTCTCTTATTTTAGAAGTTACAGGGGGGGGGGGACACACATTTTACCACTTTGGAAGTGTCTCTCGCGCAAACTATTCAGTTTAGAAAAAAATGATATTAGAAACCTCAATATCATTTTTGAAGACCTATCCATAGATACCCCACACGTATGGGTTTGATGAAAAAAAATTTTTGAGTTTCAGTTCGAAGTATGGGGAACCCCAAAAATTTATTGTTTTTTTTCTATTTTTGTGTGAAAATCTTAATGCGGTTTACAGAATACATCTACTTACCAAGTTTCAACAGTATAGTTCTTATAGTTTCGGAGAAAAGTGGCTGTGACATACGGACGGACAGACAGACGGACAGACGGACAGACGGACGGACAGACAGACAGACAGACAGACAGACATGACGAATCTATAAGGGTTCCGTTTTTTGCCATTTGGCTACGGAACCCTAAAAAGCAGCCAAGTGCGAGTCGGACTCGCCCATGAAGGGTTCCGTATTTAGGGGATTTATGACGTATTAAAAAAAAACTACTTATTAGATCTCGTTCAAACCAATTTTCGGTGGAAGTTTGCATGGTAATGTACATCATATATTTTTTTTAGTTTTATCATTCTCTTATTTTAGAAGTTACAGGGGGGGGGGGACACATTTTACCACTTTGGAAGTGTCTCTCGCGCAAACTATTCAGTTTAGAAAAAAATGATATTAGAAACCTCAATATCATTTTTGAAGACCTATCCATAGATACCCCACACGTATGGGTTTGATGAAATGAAAAAATTTTTTTGAGTTTCAGTTCAGTATGGGGAGCCCCCAAAATTTTTTTTTCTATTTTTGTGTGAAAATCTTAATGCGGTTCACAGAATACATCTACTTACCAAGTTTCAACAGTATAGTTCTTATAGTTTCGGAGAAAAGTGGCTGTGACATACGGACGGACAGACAGACAGACGGACATGACGAATCTATAAGGGTTCCATTTTTTTCCATTTGGCTACGGAACCCTAAAAACCTCTAACGCAATGAATGCGGAGGTGTCAAGAAATTGTATGCACAATACATACATAGAGGCACCTTAAATAGTGCGTATTATATATTGGGTATGTAATATGTAGGTTGACTGGTAGAGAATTCGTTTGACATTAGGTCCGCCTTTTGTAACTGTATATTTTTATTGTGCAATAAAGTTTAATTTAATAATCACAGAAAAACAAAAGTTCTGTTCCCGAAAAATAATTACATGAATTAGTATAGTAATTACTGTGAATTATATCGGCCAAATTTACCCACAATTTAATGTCTAGAATGCCGATACCTACCTTCGTATAGTCTATATGACCCATATAAATACTTTGTGTGCCTGTTTGTTCGGCACCGTTATTGATTCAATTGATTCATGTGTGTGTTTTTGGTTTGGGTTACGAAAAAGTTCTTAATCCCTTGAGTTCAGAGAAAATCAAAGCTAATATCGCTCTCCGCTCAAGCGTGAATGACTTGTAATGGTTATTTTGGTTGATTTCAACAATACGCTTATTTGGAGCGTCTAATCCCGGCCTACACACTACCAGCTAAATTAAACGAGTGGGCAGAGCGAGTGTGCGTACTATCGATATATCGATTTAGAACGTTTTCACCTATAAGTACCTATGTAGTACCTACTTACGATTAAGTAGGTATATTTCAATAACGTATTCCAGTCTTCTTTGCCATGGCCAAAGCACATTCGCCATAAAGTTTAAATTCGCAAAAATGAGAAGCAATAAATAAAGTTTATTATCAGAATCTTACTTCCTTTTCCAATTATATTGTTTTTACTTTTAACCCAAATACCATGAAAGGGCCCTTTCCCTTTCATATTACTATTTGACCCCTTTTAAAAACCAGTCGTTCAGTCTTTTTGCACAATGGCACACTTTACTTTAATCTTTAACGCCTAAGTAGCAAATTAACTCTCTTTCACCGTTTAATAATGCTTTCTATGTTGATGTACCTACCTCAACTTTTTACAAGCTCTCTAAGTAGGCAACTTCTTTGCGAGTTTCTTGCCGCTTGTCTGACTTCTACGTGTACTTAAGTAACATCAGTCAGTCAAATAAAGGCCTGATGCGTTTCGCCCCGTTGTATAGTCTGTCCGCTCTAACGCTACGCTACGTCTTACGTAGGCGAACAACGCGCGAACGCCGCGCGGCCGCCGCGCCGCTTCGCGTCTAAATCGCTCACGTAAAATACCTATACGTATCAACGGTTTGTTTCCTCCTCGCCGCGCCGCGCCGCGCCGCGCCGCGCCGCGCCGCGTTCGCGCGTTGGCCGCTACAAATATCATTGCGTCTTAATGTCGTAATCGATAACCAAATTGTCCATTTTACTATGACAGTAGGTACGTTGACTCCAGTGTTATAAGTACTATCGTAGAAGCAATCACCCGGATCGGTGATGGTTGGTTTTGAAACTCATCGCCTCGGACTAACCAATTTAAGCATTATCTCGAGATTCGTAACAAGTATCCGAAATAAGAGATCACACTCATACATTGTGGAAGGGAAGTACGCTCGGACGTACGCATGACCCTGGTTAATGAAAGGTATTGCCACTACGGTATTCCCCACCGACACTGAAAGTTGTTGAGGAAAAAGCAATGACGTTAATCAGTAATCCTTTATAATTTACCTAGATTGCAGGTAGGTATGTATTTCCAACTAAATTTTATTAATCTTGTGTAGAATAAATGAGTGAATAATTGAATATTGCCATGAGTTTGTGAACTATAGGTATCAGTTGCTCATAGGGCTTTAAATGGAAGCATCGGTCTTTCTTTAGATCGTATAAGACTGACAAGCAGAATAAAAAATGTTGTAGTGAGTGAGTGGGTCCACGTTCTCGGTTTGTGCAAATAATATGTACTCGTATGTAAGTAAATACCTAATGCACGTTGTTGGCTGTCCAACTTATTGATCACATGCAACATTGTAACTTATCATTAAGTATACAAATATGTATTCTTATGTTACTACATTATAACATATTAATTCCTTTGTAGTTTTATACCTAAGTATTTTGTAGTGTGATGAATGTCATTTGAGTTTTGTAGTCTTGTAATTTTAGCTGTAATTTATACAGCCACGAACGCTAATATAAAACAAACGTACAATATTTAAATCTGCAGAATAGGTAGGTAGAGTCTGTGCGGAAAGAGAAGAGTCGTGAAATGTATGGGATCCAATACATTCTACGACTCTTCTCTTTCCGCACAGACTATATACAAGATAATCTTGACTCTTGAGTACCTATTGAGGGTTTCAAGTTTCAAGGAATGACAGGCAAATAAACTTTTGCTCCCGAATGTAGCAGATTTTTATTACCTTACCGCGATCAAATAAAATCGAATCAAAATTAATGCTAAAAGCATTTTCAAAATACTAGCAAACATGAAGGAATAACTCAAAATATGCATCAATTTACTTTTACCCACTTGAGTCAAGTGAACCTAGTTTGTCAAGTGACTTGACAAACTAGGTACGCTACGCGAACGAAGTTGACCTCAGCTCAGCATGGTTCCATTTTTATCGCCTGTCACTATGCCTGTCACTTTCGCACATACCTACATACTTGTAAGAACGTGATAGGCATGGTGACAATGACAAGCGGAAAAAATGCGACCAAGCTACCGCCGCTGTACCTGATATAGTATACGAGGTGATATAATATATAGTTGGTTCGAACAGACTATCCATTAAATATGAAACGCAAAAACGTGTCCATAATACCATAAATATGAATTTTGCTGCACATTTGTTCAATTACGCGCACAAAGCATTTATTCACTATTTGTTTAATTTATTTGCATAATTAAGTATGTCTGGGAATTGAATATTCTATTCTATGCTGTTACAATGTTTATGTAGCAAACCGTTTTGAATGGTTACTTGTAGTTTAACAGAAGCTATTAATATTTATTACTTAATAAACAATGCGTGGTGTGCGTGTGTGGTTTACTATAAATAGATACATACTACAACAATACCTGAAGGTTATGCAATAACAATAACACAGCACATAGGTAACTTTAGTCAAGGGGCTGTATATAAAATGTTCGAATCTGCTTTCGAATCCGTACTTATTTGTCCCTGTGTGCTCGGAGTCTACGAAACCTAAAATACTAAAACCCTAAAGTTGTTTCAATGAAAGTGATCATTTAATTGTAAACCTCGTGGTTCCGTCGTATGTGTTCGTGTGATGCGGCGCGCGGCCGTGACCTACCGCACGCTTATGATGCGCTTGCGGCAGCGAGTATAAAGATGTCAGATTGGGGCGATGTCAAATATGTATATATGCAGTTTGATGCCTTATCATTATCACATCAGATCAAGGTGCAAGGTGCGCTCTAACGCCTTAACAATAGAGGCGTGTTCAGGTATTTGTGAGCGCCTTAGCCGCTCCGATATATCTGATGGCGACTGTGCCCATCAATATTTAGGTAAATGGGGCTCCCATACAACGAACGTGTTTTTTTTTCGTAATGATGCGGAACCCTTCGTGCGCGAGTCCGACTCGCACTTGGCCGGTTTATTACATATCAGGTCCTGAAGATATTGCTGCCCTTTGTTACTAAAGTTGGCTAGTTAGGTATAGGTATATTCACGGACGTAAAACCAATGTTCCCTGTTCATAGCTACGTTATATATATCGGCTTATCATATAGGTACAAATACAAAATAGGTACAGCAACCTTATTTACGTTGAATGTTATAGCCGAATGACCGAGTTTTACTTTGTTTACTTTCATTTGGAGTACGTGCACGGATCATATTTGTACGATTTCAATATGTCTTCTCATTCTTGAGACTGGTATGTGTATGCACAGAGCCCCTTGTTTGTGACATGACACATGCCCGTAACCGTGAAAGAGACTGTTCATATCGTAATTACATAGAATACAAGACGCCTGTATATGAATTCTATAAATAACGAAGTTTAATTACGAATAAACCTCTCGGTCAGGTTGAATCAGATATTAAAGGAATCTTAAAATATTTAATTACCTAGTTACTTAATATTAATTACCTAGTTATAGGTAATGAAAACACAGTCCTGCTCTTTGCAAAGATGGTAAACTGCTATGTAAAGGAATTCGCTCATCTCTAACTGTACTGAGAAATACTTAACTGAGAATTTGATGCATTTATTTATGAAAGAGGCAACACCATTGTGGAGTCGAATTTCAAAGAGTGCACGAACCCTGGCCCACCTCAACGTTGACTGCCGAAATATAAGCCTCGGTCATAAAGACAGCGCAAATCATCGATTCTCCGCTTACCTGTAAACATATTACGTATGAACGAACGTAACTGGAGTGCACTGTCTGCCCACTGAGTCTACTGACCGTTAATTCCCAATCTGTTAGGCTAAACAAGTGTAACTCGACCCCAGGACTAAAACAACGGAGCTTAATCAGAGACTGGTATTGTACTGGTTTGCCATCGTCGATTCGGCTGCGCTCTAAGCTATCGCAATGACACTCTGACTGACCCAGGTCGTGAGTCGCGACTAACTAGGTGACCTCTTGTACCTTGTTACGGTGGCAAAATTTGTTTAACCCTCGTGCCTTCAATCCCTCGCAACACTCAAGATTCCACTTTTCGCAACCTCGCTACGCTCGTGGTTCAATTTTAGAATCTTACTCTTGCTTGCTAATATATACGGCGATAGGGGAAAAGACAGCAGTCATTAATTTAGGTAAATTGAGTTTTAGGTATTGTGATAACCGTTATCATCAGATACCCGTAATATTTAAAAAAATTAGCCATTCTAGTATTTAGGCATTTTGATAAAATTCCGTTTTGTTCAGGAATTTTGGTAAATCGGTATAAGGAAATTAAGGTACAGTCCCGTACAGTGACGCTCCGTGATTGTTACGCTTACGCCTTTTAGGGTTCTAGCTAAATTGGACATTCCATAGCGTAAGTATGGAACAACCAATTTAGCTAGGACCCTAAATGGCGTAAAATCCCGTGTGGTGACTGTACAATCATACAATGAAACCAAAGCCAAGTATTGCAGAGATGACACAGACAGAGTCTGTGCTAAAGTAAAATCTCGACCACGTGCCGTATACCGATATATTACGATAAAGCTTGACCTACCGCAAGCACTTTCATGTGTTATGTATGTATATACTATCCACATTTTACTGATAGCAACTAATTAACTACTTATTGTGCGAGAATAATTTGCGTTGCACTCTGCAAGTGTATGATTCGAATAGATTTATTGACGTACTTAATTACTGAAATAGGTGAAATTTGTCTATATGGTAAAATTCTACATAATACACAATAACATAATTCTACTTCTTCATAACACCTATGGTTACGGCTGATATGTGTTTTAAATTAAAGTAAATAAATAAAAAGAGCTTTATTCCATTCCTTACATTACATATTATTGATGAATTAAAATAAAGTAACTATATAGGCATTTTGCTAATTAATTTTAGTTCCCAGACTCAAAGGTCCATTATGTACCTATTAAGTCGCACAAAAATAAAAGGCCTTCATTTATTTTTAATACGGAGAAATAATTGTGAACACTTGGCCTGCTTAGTCACTTCTGCTGCTGCCTGTACCTACAAGGTTATTAGACTTATTAGATATGTCCACTGTCCAGGCCAGATATTGTGGTACCTGTTGGTTTATTACATTTCGTTTTCTAGTAGATGCTAGTAGTCGTAGGAACTTCAACTAGTAGGTATTATGAATACACGAGAAAACAAATCTATTACATTAGCTCTACTATAAGTAGGTACCTAATGTAAAAAGGAAATCCATATGTAATCTATATTTACTTAATCAAAATCAAAAGTAACATCATCGTCATTTTCATAATTACATTAAGTAGGTGTACTTAGTCCCTCTGTTTTATAGCGTTATTTAACAATAACGCCATAAAATAAAATAAACGAGCCGGAGACATTTTAATCGGAAACAATAGATATATTTTAATGAAATTTGGAACGTACATGTATTTTGTGAGCCGCTACTTAGGTTAGAAGTAAAAAATTATGAAATATATTTTTAGGGACCTATGTAACTAAAAGTGATTCTTTTAAAGTAAAATCAACGGGTGGAACACTACTCGATTAGTTCTGTGATTTTTTTAATAATATTGCCGCCAGCTCATCTACATATTATTATAAGAACCTGCTTATTATTAACTGAATTCATTGCATTACATATAGGTAGTAGGTTACGAACGATACCTATAACCTATAACAACGTTAATCTAATTTTACCAACAGATTCACGTACGTCTCTTCAGGTCCGGCTAACAAATTTACTTCTTTACCTATTTTCAAATAAGTTAAATCTTCTTCCTCGCGTTGTCCCGGCATTTTGCCACGGCTCATGGGAGCCTGGGGTCTGCTTGGCAACTAATCCCAGTAATTGGCGTGGGCACTAGTTTTTACGAAAGCGACTGCCATCTGACCTTCCAACCCAGAGGGTAAACTAGGCCCGTATAGGGATTAGTCCGGTTTCCTCACGATGTTTTCCTTCACCGAAAACCGACTGGTAAATATCAAATGATATATCGTACATAAGTTCCGAAAAACTCATTGGTACGAGCCGGGGTTCGAACCCACGACCTCCGGATTGCAAGTCGCACGCTCTTACCGCTAGGCCACCAGCGCTTAAATAAGTTAAATATTCAATAAATAACATTTGTCACGGCCAAATGTACTAATAAACAAATATTGCTTCAAGACAGTACTCGCAGACTATTGAACTCTCGTTATGTAGATAACAGGAGAGTTGGTCCGAGAGGTCACAGGTCGGCTCAATAGCGGCCAAACATTTCGATAGCAGTTCCACTTGGTACGGGCACTAGGTGGACACGTGTTTTTTTAGAATTGATTTAAATCTCTCTCTTTTATGTCTGTTTTTTTGAGTGTCGTTGGCGTATGTGTGGTCTCATAGTTTTAAGTCAGGTCCCCACTGAAAACCAGCGCCACGGATTACCGCGGCATTATGCTGAGTGGGGGTCCTATTTTAGCGTCCAATGTTTTTTTTTATGCCTGTATGTTTTCATTTCTATATGTAATATGTTGTGGCGTGAAATAAATGTATTTACTTTCTTTCTTTCTAAATGGTTTCATTTTTTGGGCCGATTTTTATTTTGTTCTTGAATTAGGTATTTTCGTTAGATTTAGATAAAATTTGGCAAACAGCAGGGGCCCGTTTCTCAAAAGCTTGTAACTTGTAATACACGTGGAAGAAGTCCCTTTCTAACAAAAGCTGTCAAAAAGTGACATCCGGGGCCGATTGTATAACAACTTGTAACTAATAATATTAGAGGAAGTATCTTTTCCATTCCTTTGATTAGAAAGAGACTTTCGCTAATATTATTAGTTACAAGTTGTTATGCAATCGGCCCCCGCTTGTATTACAAGTTACAAGCTTTTGAGAAACGGGTTCTCCCTATTCCGTATAAGCGCAATTTCACCGCTGTCATGAAAAAGCTTTCCATTAAGTTACGAAAAGGTGTGGTATGTTCGTAACTCAAGGGAAAATTACATAAAAAAAAATTCGAGGCAAGTTCTGATTTCGTATTTATTCCGTCCAGAATGAGGAGATCTTCAAACCGGCCTAATATTATCAAAATCTAACAATAAAAAATCGACATCTATCAAAATAGGCCCGTTATGACATGGGGTATCAAGATATATTTATTTATCCATCTGTTTATCCCATAATTTAGGACACCTGATCAAAGTTAGGCAGTTCAGTGCTCGGTAAAACAAAATGTTCCAGAAAAACTTACGAGTCTGAAAGGTATTTGTTTTTGTTTGATCTAATTTCCCTCTTACAGAACCACGACAACATTGAAATTAACAATAAGGGCACGGAAATAGAGTGCCATATATTTATGTCCAGACAGCGAAAACGATGTGTGGCTCTAGTTAATAATGTAAAACATGGAAAATATTTCGATTAGTTTAAATTATCCCGTAGTCTAAGCCCCCCAGCACCTTACAAAAATGTATCCATGAAAGTATCAGACAGTTTCCCAATTAATGGATGTTATGGGACAATTTACTATTTAGTGACATAATTTAATTTAAAATACGGGTTGAAAAAATGCCGAAAGTAATTGAATATTTAGAATTTTATTGAGTAATACAATCACGTAGGCCGTTCCGTGCTGACATTTATGTTCAGTACAACTGCTAAAGCATAAATCTCGGAGTCTGGGCAGTGCGTAGGCCCGATAAAAAACCTACGGGAGCTATTTAGATGAATTTGTTTCTATTGTTTTGCTTTGTGCCATGTCCAACATTCTCTTTGTATGGGATCATTTGCATAAATCACCATGCTACAAGTAATAAAAACGAATATTAAAATCTAAAAATGCGCCTCAAGCTCAAGGTAAATAGTATTGGAATAGGTTAGGGACTTGTTTTCTATGTTATGTTTCTTACATGTGCGCTAAAATTTAAATTGGTAGGTATATGATATGTAATGTGGTATGGTCTCAAATGAACAGAATGAACACTTCTAATTGCCCTGGTTGTTTACAACTTTGTTTTCTTAGAAGTTGGCGGCGTTTGTTGCTTCAGTTCCTTGTGTAAACTCTTACCTTAGGAGGAAAAGAGGAAACCCCATACCCTTTGGTATCTTACTCGTAGTTGTAACTTGTTCTACGCGTGCCAACAAGATATTCTGAATCACTTTGTTATTTGAGTGTCGTCTATGCAGTTTCAAGGTTGTTCGGCTCTGTCGTGTAAAATATTGGTTTAAAATAGTTTTGTTTGCGCTCTGATAACCGACGATATCATTTCGGGTGATTTCGGTGCAGGCGACGCCCGGGCTCCCCCCTCCCCTTCCGTTGTTCCCCCTCCCCCTTTACCCTCCTCGACCGCACATGACACCCGTGTGTGATTAATCACTGCATCGTCCATTCACTTAGTATTACTACGCCGTAGTCTTTGTGAGAGTGAATTTTTTTGAGGCATAAAAAGTACGTATGATTAATTATGGTATTTTAATAACGTTACGTGTTTTAATAGTGTACATGTTGTTTACTGTATTAACATTTGACTAGGAAAAAATCTTCGCAACGGTTTTATATTTCAGTAATATTAATGAATATTATGATTTATGAATATTATGATTTATTGAGTAAACATTTAGAGCTGGGTAAGTATGTAGCAGGGATGTTGCGAAGTGGTTGTGAACATCCGCATCCGCAACCGCGGAGCTTCCGCATTATTTTCAACATCCGCATCCGCATAAAATCGATGCGGAGCTTATGCGGATGCGGATGTCGAACAAGTCGGTACAGGAACGTCTTAGCGGCGGCATAAGTGCTAGGTAATTTCGTCATTACCTATAACAAAATCGTCTAGACCCAGAAAAGTCGGCTAAGTTACTGTTTATTAAATATAACGCACCTATATTCTTGCTCAAATACTAGACGTTTCGTTTTTTTTTATATAAAAAAATACAAAGAATGTAATATTTGACGTTTTCTAAGTACCTAATCTTGACATCCGCATCCGCGGATGTCAAAAAATCTGCATCCGCAACATCCCTGGTATGTAGATCTACGAGTGACGTATTGAGTGTAATTGCTAGTGGTTAAATATTTTATATAAAAGCGGCCAAGTGCGAGTCGAACTCGCCCATGGAACCCTCCGCTCCGTATTTAGGGGATTTATGACGTATTAAAAAAAACTACTTACTAGATCTCGTTCAAACCAATTTTCGGTGGAAGTTTAATGTACATCATATATTTTTTTTAGTTTTATCATTCTCTTATTTTACAAGTTACAGGACACACACACACACACACACACACACACACATTTTACCACTTTGGAAGTGTCTCTCGCTTTTTTTCTATTTTTGTGTGAAAATCTTAATGCGGTTCACAGAATACATCTACTTATAACGTTTCAACAGTTCTTAAATTTTCGGAAAAAAGTGGCTGTGACATACGGACGGACAGACAGACAGACAAACATGACGAATCCATAAGGGTTCCGTTTTATGCCATTTGGCTACTGAACCCTAAAAATGCTAGATTGATACACAGCTAGCGACATTGCTTAAACAACAAGTAAACACTAAACACTTATCTTTGTATTATCACGAATTATATTGTAAGAATAGTTAGTGCCTATAACCTGATTTATCTGTGTAGGAGCTACCACCGCTGCAGTTTATTTTAAAACCCCGGGACGTTACAACGGAAAACTGTCCTTAGAAGTGCAAGATATTGCGACAGCTTTTAACAGATTTTATTAAAAAATTTAATAAATCCCGACAAATTGAAAACCATCTCGTTTTCAATTTGTCGGGATTTATTTTTATGTATTTTCCCCGATTTTTAACCGACGAAAAAAACGGAGGAGGTTCTCAAGTCGACGCGTATATATATATATATATATATATATATATATATATATATTTTATGTATGACCAGGCATAACTTTTTACAGAGTAGTTCGATTTTGATAATTATTTTTTTATTGGAAAGGGTATACCCCGAAGTTGGTCCCATATAAATTTGGGAAAAAAAATCCAACCTTAAGGGTAGGAAAATAGAGGATGATTGATTTTTCACTCACCGATTGAAACTAAAATTGGAACAATAAAAACTTTTTCCAAACAAACCGACTTCAAAAAGGATGAAATAAAATATTATCCTTTTTGAAGTCTATGCGTTACCAACTGATATGTTTGAAGTCGGTGCCAAGCCAAGTAGTAACAATACCAGTCAAAAATAATCAGCTTTATGGCTATAAATCCTATTTTTGACTCGTATTGCTACTACTTGGCTTGGCATCATCGTGTTCTCGTCTAAAACAAAAGTTAAACCCAAGTTTTCACCTCATTTGAAGCTTCTGTATGAAAAACTGTCAGTGTACGTGGACAAAAGTTCTTTGAATACTACACAAAATAAAAGTGACAGTATTTTTAGCCGGCAGATTGGGACTCATAAACAATACAAATATCATCACCAGTTACCTAACACTAATACAGATAATTTATAATTGGCTTCGTTTATATAAAAACTCATCGACCAATTCTCACACAACTTTGCCGATCCTATTCTTGGTCGCGAGGTAGGTACTTTATAAAGGTGACTTATTATAGGTCAATCAAATTAGATACAAAAAGTAGGAATTTGTGGAACGTTTTGAGGAACTGATCCCATCAAGCAGGAAATCATTTTTATATCTTCATTTGGTCCTAAATGAGTGTATAATCCCAGTTTGCGCAATCGCAGGAGGTGTGCATACATTTTGGGAGCCTTGGAAGGTACATTTATCCTTGGATTGTCAATTAAATCACTCGATGTTGAAGGAACACACCATCAATTTCAATGGCACTACCAGCAAGGTTTGGTGGATCAGACACTGGTCAAAAGGCGTTTTCGGATTGAAATATCATCATACCAAAAATAAAGAAATTCAAAATGGCGGCCATTTTTTACATTTTTGACTACAAATTCATATTAAGGTACCTTTCGGATCCTCAGATATCAATTTTCATCATGATTAGAGCAAATTTTCCGCCGGACGTACCGTTTTCGAGCTACAAGCAAAACACTGAGAAACAGCAAAAAACTTTGCACCCCTCCTGGGATTGGGCAAATTCGGATTACACGCAATGTATGACTAAAGGTTAATTAACCTTCTAATGAACGACTTCCAGTTTGCTGGGAATTAATTCTTCGAAAAAATCTAATTTGAATAGCCTATTACATTTTTGATAATAAATTCTAAAATTACTTTGCGCTGTCTATTTTGGTGCACGGTACTGTTTACTTTCCTAATCACAGCCCGCGCAATAAATAGACGCAGTGCGGCTTGCGAGTAAATATATCTCGACCCACTTTCTAAACAACCACGAGAAATGGGTCTTGGGGTTGTTCTCTAGCTCACCTGACCGGCACTAGTCTAAATTCTAGAGTTATCTGACATGTGTTTCTAGTTTTGAGATTAGCAGCCTTGAGGGAATATGAAGAAACGGTTGGATACGTTAGTGTAATATAAGCAGTTTAGGGGAGTTTCGTCCCGCTTGCTACCTGCTCGTGGAGGTTCCTGCTAAGATTGTTCTAAAATATCACGCGAAGGAGATCTTAAAAAACCTAGATATGAATGCGTGCCGCGTGCCACTGATGTAGTTACACAATGGCACGTGTCGGCGTGTTACCTAATTATTTTCTAGTGAGTGTTACACATCACTCGTTCACTCACTAGAGACGGTGCAGTCGGCGCTCCTGTCAAAGATCCTCAATAACGTATCGAAACATGTCAAGCGTTTAAACGACTTAATAATACGTGAGTAACTCGTATAAAATAATTAATATCTGGGAGCATAAAAACTCGAATATGCGCGTTTTCCCAGAGATAAAACCTAGCTAGATCAATTTTTCGCCCCCAAAAACCCCCATATAGTAAATTTCATCGAAATCGTTAGAGCCGTTCCCGAGATCCCCGAAATATATATACATATAAATAAATAAATATATAAATTACAAGAATTGCTCGTTTAAAGGTATTAAATTAGATCAGTGTTTTTCAAAGTGTGGGTCGCGACCCCCAGGGGGGTCGCGGCATTTGTCCAAGGGGGTCGCGAAGTTCAGCTTTGAGAGAAACTTATGGAAAGCAATTTCATTTTTTAAACTTAAAATTAATCCAATCCTTTAAAATTTAAATTCAAAGTTTAAATTTTAAAGGTCGTTAATGTACATATTAATAAAACAAATCATTATTAGCAGTGATCGTTAATGTTCCAGCATTTTTGGTGCAGCATTGTTGGTTAAAAGCATCTGTATGCCCTACTCTAGGTGGAATAGATAATTAGGGTTAATAACAGTAATATTAACCTTAACCAATACTCTCCCTACAAAAAAATTGAAGAAAATCCTTTATTTTTACTATGCTGCACCAACATTGCTGGAAAATTAACGATCACTGATTACTAGCTAGGTAAACTGTATTTTAAAAGTTAAGGTTTAACTGTATTCAGTGTGAAGAATGAGCTTGTTTCATTTTGACTAATTTGTCAAACCGCGGTTCCTGCCGCGACACGCAGACTATTAAATCATTTTCCAAATTCAATCTATTCCTTTTTAGGGTTCCGTAGCCAAATGGCAAAAAGCGGAACCCTTATAGATTCGTCATGTCTGTCTGTCTGTCTGTCCGTCTGTCCGTCTGTCCGTCTGTCTGTCCGTCCGTATGTCACAGCCACTTTTCTCCGAAACTATAAGAACTATACTATTGAAACTTGGTAAGTAGATGTATTCTGTGAACCGCATTAAGATTTTCACACCAAAATAGAAAAAAAACAATAAATTTTTGGGGTTCCCCATACTTCGAACTGAAACTCTAAAATTTTTTTTTCATCAAACCCATACGTGTGTGGTATCTATGGATAGGTCTTCAAAAATGATATTGAGGTTTCTAATATCATTTTTTTCTAAACTGAATAGTTTGCGCGAGAGACACTTCCAAAGTGGTAAAATGTGTGTCCCCCCCCCTGTAACTTCTAAAATAAGAGAATGATAATACTAAAAAAAAAATATGATGTACATTACCATGTAAACTTCCACCGAAAATTGGTTTGAACGAGATCTAGTAAGTAGTTTTTTTTTATACGTCATAAATCGCCTAAATACGGAACCCTTCATGGGCGAGTCCGACTCGCACTTGGCCGCTTTTTTTTGATTTTGATCTCGACCATTGATGAAAACGTCAGCTCGCATAAATATGAAGTAGCAAATGGGATCAAAACTTTAAGGGCTTCTTTTTCTAGATGGGGATATTCAGCCAAAACGCATATGTAACTGAGTGAATGATAGAAAGGTGCGTTCCAAACACTCTGGTCTGTGGTTCCAAATTTGTTATAGGTACGTACTAGATAGAAAGTCGTAGAAACGGGGTTTGGGGGTCGCGAAAAAATTTTAGTGGTCATAAAGGGCCGTGACACCATAAAGTTTGAAAAACACTGGATTAGATAATGAAGTTACTAGTTGTTTACAGGCTGTCAAGCGCGGGAATGTGCGTTGCAGCAAGACGTTGGACTACGCAGCCGGAACCTTGTTGCCTGCCAAATTATGCTTCGGATATAATTAGCGGTGCCATTAACAAATATCCTATACGTTTAGTTCAATTCTTCTGTTCCGATAGGACAAAACAGAAATAAATCTTGCTGCAGGAATTCATTACCTTAATTACTAGTGCAATTGCTGGTGACAGAAAACAACAACGCCAGAAATCAAACAAACCAAACGTTTCGAAGGTTTTCGTGACACTCTTAGTCTTGACCTGTCTGCGCTGCCTTAAGTCTACGATATGACTGGTTCACTTTTACTTCACACTTCCTTTTTAGATCTTTACCTGTTTTTACTTTCAAGGAGTAGGGAATAACAAGGCATTAAAGGTAATAGGGCTATTACAGTTGACCGTAAAGATCATCTTAGCACTACCAATGATAGGCAGTTTCTTTGCCACCATTCATGGTCACCTAAAACGCCTATTTTGTACTGTATTGATTTTTGTACTATTTAATAGTATTTTATGCAACCGTTGTTTAAGAGAGGTCAAAAAAGGCGAGTGGCGTGAGTAACAATTTGAGGCGAAGCCGAAAATTGTTAATAAAGACGCTACGAGTATTTTTTGACTCATTTAAACAACGTTGCATACAATACTTTTTCTACGACCAAGGACTTACTTTGAAATAAAATTGTAAATTTAACAAATATTCAAGAAGTAGCAAAAATGGAGGGTACGCGCGGGAAAAGAATGAATGAAATTAAATAAAAAAACATGTCTATGGTTCACTATTTGTCAGAGATCACAATTAAAATAAGGTTGGCAACACTGTATTTCATTCAATATTTTTTGAGTGGTCATTACACGAAGTATCGTAAAATCGCCAGAAAGATACTGCGTGTATGCACAAATTCTTTTTTGGGGAATAGACTAAAGACTTGTCTTGACAACTATAAGGGAGGGTTTTAAAGGTGTGTGCACGACCCTTTAAATGACAAATAAAAGTACGGGAGTAGAAAAATATACTATCGTGGCTGATATCTGCTCTAACTAACATGGCACAGTATACCGTACTAAAGAGTACAGGATTTAAAAGTCGTGGAAAATCCGTCGACGCAGATGTATTTTGATTACACTGCGGGAAGCCGGGAATACACCAGCAAGCTCCAATCAACACCGAAATATCACGTTTAACCATTGCATTGCCCAGCTACCACGTGAAGGTCAAATAAACAAACATGCTTTCGTATCGCTAGTATAAATTTATTCGCAGTATCGCGTACTGAAAAATCGCAGTTTAGCGCAATCAAAACAGCTGTATCTAAAACATTTTCTGTTCTGTAAAGTGCACTTGTAATATATTTTTTCTACACCCGTACTTTTATTTGTAATTTAAAGGGTCGTGCGCACACCTTATTTAAACCCCTATCTTATAGTTGTCAAGACAAGACTTTAGTATATTCCCCAAAAAAGTATTTGTGCATATGTCGCAGGGAAATGATAAAAACAGAGATTTTAACAAATCTCTAAGGGATATGATCAAATCACGCAGGATGTTAAAATGGCGAATCCATATCATCATTTCCCTAGAAAAATTCAGTCATTTGACCAAATCACTGACTCTGTTTAGTGAAAAGACAAAATCGGCCAATAAACGCGAAACGCTTTTTCATTTCACTCGATTTGTTTAGGGATTTGACAAAATCCCTAACCACGACAGTAAGTTGACGAAACGAACTTAAAAAGTCAACTAGTTATATCATTTCGCTAAACAGCTTTAGTCAAATGATAAAGTCTCAACTGGAAGATGGTATATGGTGATTTGATTAAATCTCTGAACGGTTTAGTGAAATGACGAAAGCTAGTACAGAATACAACAGTTTACTCTCTACAGTTAAGCGATAAAATTTGATCAAATCGCTTAACTCTCTAACTAGATTAAGTGAAATGGTAAAATAAAATGTCAATAGTACTGTATCAAAGTTGTTTATTAAACCAGCTATTTTAATCTGATACAAGAATAGGTGGTTGTAAACTGAAACATAATAACTAGTGGCTCTGTGAGCTGTAGACCTCGCGAGCAGAGCTTAAAACTGAATAAATGTATGGCAAAATTATTTATTAAAATATAGGTATAGTACATGTAATATAAACAAAAAATTAAAAACTACATAAAGCTACAAACAAAAATTAAACGAATACGCTTAACCCGCGCTTGATAAATAAAAAATACGAAATTTTTCATTTTTTCAAAATAAAAAATAAAATAAAAAAACAACTATACGTAATTTAAGTATAAAAAAAATAGTTATGTTGCAGTATACAATTACTGGGGATGGAACCAGGGACCTGCTGATGCAAACAAAAAAAGCGAACGTTTGCAAAATACGCCATTATAGTTCTTACTAAAGCTGACGAAATTTAGCTACTCATTCTCAAGTAAAAACTAAATATCTAAATACCGCCAAAACCAGCGATACAAATGTTACTAATAAATATTTTCTTTTCTTTTCTTTTCTTTTCAAAAAAAAAAACTCTTATGATACCGATACGACTATTTGTTTAGGCGGGAGCTATCACAACTCCGCCATTTTGAAAATTTCCAAAAACCGGATCGACAAATTTTTTTTATTTAGAGAGGATTGTCTTTTTAATTATTATAATTATACCATACTTTCTTACTACAATTAAATAGACCATGGTAAAGTTACCTTCTGATGGTAAAGTTGCCACTTGCCAGTTTTGACGGTAATGAAAAACGATTCGCCATTTTAACATCCTGCGTGATTTGATCATATCCCTTAGAGATTTGTTCAAATCTCTGTTTTGATCATTTCCCTGCGACACATACACGCAGTATCTTTTTGGCACTTTTACGATACTTCGTGTAATCACCACTTAAAAAATATTGTAGGAAATACATTGTCGCCAACCTAATTTTAATTGTTACAGATGAGTGAACCGTAGACATGTTTTTTTTATTTCATTCATTCTTTTCCCGCCCGTACCCTCAATTTTTTGCTACTTCTTGAATGAAAAACATGTATTTGCTAAACAATTTTACTTCAAAGTAAGTGCTTGGTCGTAGAAAAAGTATTGTATGCAACGTTGTTTAACTGAGTCAAAAAATACTCGTGGCGTCTTTATTAACAATTTTCGGCTTCGCCTCAAATTGTTACTCACGCCACTCGCCTTTTTAGGGTTCCGTACCCAAAGGGTAAAAACGGGACCCTATTACTAAGACTCCGCTGTCCGTCCGTCCGTCCGTCCATCCGTCCGTCCGTCCGTCCGTTCGTCCGTCCGTCCGTCTGTCACCAGGCTGTATCTCACGAACCGTGATAGCTAGACAGTTGAAATTTTCACAGATGATGTATTTCTGTTGCCGCTATAACAACAAATACTAAAAACAGAATAAAATAAAGATTTAAGTGGGGCTCCCATACAACAAACGTGATTTTTGACCGAAGTTAAGCAACGTCGGGCGGGGTCAGTACTTGGATGGGTGACCGTTTTTTTGCTTGTTTTGCTCTATTTTTTGTTGATGGCGCGGAACCCTCCGTGCGCGAGTCCGACTCGCACTTGGCCGGTTTTTTTGACCTCTCTTAAACAACGGTTGCATAAAATACTATAATTATTTACATATTATATTTCAGTAAGAAAGAACTTCGCGGTCATCACACACTGGTGCTCTCTTACTATTTTGTTAATGAGATTGAAATCGCTCATTTCAATGAGCAGCAGAGCAACGCGCATTTAAGACCTCTAGAGTTGCAGGCGTTCATAGGCTACGGTGACCGCTTACTATCAGGCCGGCCGTAATGCGTGTTTGCTACTGACGTAATATAAAAAATGTGAGGTAGTCTATGGTCCCACTGTCCCATTTTGTTTTCGCTGTAAAGAAAGAGCGGAACAAAACCAGGCAATGGTGAAGATAGATACGTACCTTGACGTTCGCCAAAATCTAAGATACGTTAATAAATTCGCATAGCCGATTCAAACTGCGCAATGTGGCGAGGTCTTTGAGCTAGTACGGTATCGGGGGCCAGGCAGGTTGCAGCCTCTCAGGCTTCGAATCTGCCCTCCTAACCAATACGATGTCGGTCGACGACCGTTCGTCATCTCGTTCCAATTAGCTACGATTTCGCAGGGGCCTCTATTGCTCGCAAAAACTGCTTGCACACGGACAATACGTGTTGAGTTTGAGTGGCAGGTCAAGTCGGACAGTTGGAAAACTATCAATAGTATATATCGAGGTGTGGCGTGTGGGTGGTCAAACCCGATAAGTCGAGTAAGGGTTTTTGAAATTAGAACTATATGTGACATGCGTAGAATTCTTATTTGAATAATAAAATATTTTGATTTATCGGGTTTGACCGCGTAGCCCTCGAAATTAACAATAAATTTAGGGACTACCAATTTGTATTATATCTTGTACATTTAAATGATGTGTGACGCATCTTTGCTCGATGAGACCTGAGACTTCAGTGTTTTGCCGGTGTTGTTGTTTTAACACCCAATTACAGTGCTATAAGGCTCCCGATATGTGCCTCTCGAACTTGCAAAAAACCGCTTACACATTGGCAATGTCAAGTAAAAAAGTTTAATATAATATAATACATGTTGGACGAATTAAGAGGAAGAAATCTGGGACCGATTCCTTGCACTTGCATCACCTTAATAAATATGTGCCTCGAAAAATAATTTCCTCCGGAAGGCAATTCCGAACTCATGAAACGATTTTCAAGAGCTTGCTTTCCATACTATGCTGTTGCAGTTGCAGGCGCCCTAGCCAAGGTGACAATCGCTATCACTTCGCCATCGACTCGCTTTGTGTCTCTCTGTCACTCTTCCATATTACTGTGACAGTGACAGTTGCGTAAGCGCTGGTGGCCTAGCGGTAAGAGCGTGCAACTTGCAATCCGGAGGTCGCGGGTTCAAACCCCGGCTCGTACTAATGAGTTTTTCGGAACTTATTTACGAAATATCATTTGATATTTACCAGTCGCTTTTCGGTGAAGGAAAACATCGTGCAAACCGGACTAACCCCAATAAGGCCTAGTTTACCCTCTGGGTTGGAAGTAGGGTTTGCAATCCGGATCCGAAATGAATGAAATTATCTGGATCTGGATCCGGATCCGCGGATCTTCACATACATTTCGGATCCGTCGTGCAAACCCTAGTTGGAAGGTCAGATGGCAGTCGCTTTCGTAAAAACTAGTGCCTATGACAATTCCTGGGATTAGTTGCCAAGCGGACCCCAGGCTCCCATGAGCCGTGGCAAAATGCCGGGACAACGCGAGGAAGATGATGATGAGTGAAGTGACAGTTGCGTATCGTTCGCTACGGAGCCTTAGCGATTGGCATGTTATCTACGGTGCCATGTGACGTAAGTACGTACCAGGGATGTTGCGAATATTTGCATCCGCATCTGCATCCGCGGAACATCCGCATTATTTTCAACATCCGCATCTGCATCCGCATCCGCATAAAATCGATGCGGAGCTCATGCGGATGCGGATGTCGACCAAGTCGGTAACAGGAACGTCTTAGCGGAGGCGTAAGGCTAGGTAATTTCGTCATTATATAATAACGAAATCGTCTAGATCCCGAAAAGTCGACCAAGTTACTGTTTATTAAATATAACGCACCTATATTCTTGCTCAAATACTAAACGTTTCGTTTTTTTTTTTAATGCTTATTGGGGACTTCACATACACCTTTGAATTTCTTCGCAGATGTATGCAGGTTTCCTCACGATGTTTTCCTTCACACCCGAAAAGCTAGTGGTAAATATCAAATGATATTTCGTACATAAGTTCCGAAAAACTCATTGGTACGAGCCAGGATTTCAACCCGCGACCTCCGGATTGAAAGTCGGGCGTCATATCCACTCGGCCACCACCGCTTGTGTGGTACTATACAGCACGTCCACGGATGATTTTATTATTTCTTTTACGGTACATATTCGTGAAAAGAAATGTACTTTTATGTACTTATGTTTTTAAAAAATGTACTCGCACGGTTTTGGCATAGCGACATACAGGTCGTGGTCGTGCTGAGTAGATACTCCCTGGCACGACCACACTATATTTATGGTTAATTTAATGGTCAAATGAATACAAAACTGTTGGAACTGGCCATCAGGTACAACTTTTTATGTAACTGCTGTATTTTCAAATATGTGAATTTGACAGACTTCAATAAATATTGTATGCAAGGATATTTGTTTCAATAGGTTATGGTTAAATATTTACAAATATACCTTTTATAGTGAGTTTCATGTTCTATTTTCGGATGAGATTTATCTTTTGAGTTTTTATTTTGTGTTTCGGATAAAAATATGAGTGGTCAAAAACTCGATCTACACCGCTTTAATATTGAAAAGCTACGCGATCAAAGCAACTGGTTAGAATGGAAGTTCGATATAAACCTGCAACTAACTATGCACAAACTGCAAGGTATAGTAAAAGGCGTCGAGACTGTTCCTGTTCCGCCAAGCGACGACGCGCCGGCTGCCGAAACCGAAAGTTATCAAAAGAAGCTTATCAAATACGAAGAACGCGATTCACTATTACAATGCATCATAGGATGTAGCGTGTCCGCCGAACCTAAACGGCATATTCTCACTGCCAAATCTGGTAAGGAAATGTGGGATAAACTTCACTCGGTCTACGAGCAGAAGAATGATAGAAGACTCGATTTGTTGTACTGCCAGTTGTTTACCTATACGAAGGATGAAGCTGATGATATTGCTATGCACGTCTCTAAGCTACATACATTATGGCAACAACTCAACGACGAATTAAAGGATGAAGGATCACTCCCTCAATCATTACTTATGAACAGGATATTGAATACCTTACCTTCAACATACCTCGAGTTCAAAAATGCTTGGGAGTCAGTGCCTAAGGAGAATAGAAATATCTCTACCCTCATGGAACGTCTGCGTCTTCACGAGCAGCGCCTTGGAGATCTTGGTAGTAATTCTTCTACATCTACGTCTGACGAAGCTCTCATATCAAGTAAACCGAATGTAAAATGTACACACTGCAACAAAGTCGGACATAAGCGATCGGCGTGTTTCTTGCTCAAGAAATTTAAGAAGCGAAACAATAAACAGAAACCTGCGAGTAACGAGTCCACTCAGAATGATGGAGATGCGTTCCTGTCTCGTCTTAGCGATCCAAGCCCAAACTGGATCGTTGACTCTGGTGCGTCTCATCATATCACGTCTAGCCCAAATTGGTTCAGAAGCTATACACCTTTCGATAACCCAAAAGCCCTGCGCCTTGGAGATGATCGGGTCACGTATGCTATCGGCCAAGGAATTATTGACGTAGAAATGTCTGTACATGGCAAATGGAATCGTGCTCACTTAAATAACGTGTGGTATGTACCGCAAGCAGGACAAAACCTATTCTCCGCTGGCTCAGCCTTAGACCACGGTTACATTGAGGTAGCCGACAAGTATAAGCGCATCTTCAAAGACAAGAGCGGCCAAATTAAAGCTGTCAGCATCAGAGATGGTAATCTGTATAAACTTCTAATGAGAGTAAGAACTGAAAATGCATGTGTCGTCAAAGAAGGAACTAATTTACAAATTTGGCACGAAAGGCTTTGTCACCAAAACAAAAGACATGTAAAAGAAGTCCTTACACGCAACGGTATAAAATTTTCACCAGAGAAAGATGACTGTGATGGCTGTGTATATGGAAAAATGACTAGATTGTCATTCGGTACAAGGCAACATCGTGGCAACAAACCCGGCGATCAAATTAACGCTGACGTTTGGGGACCTATGTCAGAACTATCACTTGGCTGAAAAAGATACTTCGTTGTATTTAAAGATGATTTTACAAAGTTTAGAAGAGTATACTTCCTAAAACAGAAATCCGAAGTAGCCAGTGTACTACCCAAATTTCTTGCTGAAATTAAAACGGCTGGTCATGTTGTTAAAGAATTACTCACAGATGGTGGAAAAGAATTTAACAATGTCGAAGTACATCGTATCACCGAGGCAATTGGCTTACACCACCGCATGAGTATGCCTTACACGGCAGAACAAAATGGCGGCTCAGAGAGAGAAAATAGGATTCTTGTTGAGGCAGCACGAAGCATGCTATACAATAAAGACCTACCGAAAAAACTGTGGGCTGAAGCCGTTAATACTGCGAGTTACGTAATTAACAGGACTGGACCAACACAGGTTAAAGGGAAGACACCTTATGAGCTCTGGTATAACAAGACACCTTGTATTGACCATCTACGTATTTTCGGCACAGAATGTTTTGTACATATCCCTAAGCAGAAACGTAAGAAGCTCGATAAGAAGGCTATAAAAGGATATTTGGTGGGATATTGCGGAGATAAAGATGGCTATCGTATCTGGATACCTGAAAAGAATGACGTCATCATCTCAAGAGATGTACTGTTTAGATCAGAAACAGTTTCTTCCGACTTCTGCAAGCTTCCATGTGTTATAGGCGAGCATGAAGATCAAGAAACAACTGAGAATTTAGAAACAGAAAACGATTCTTATCATGAGGCTTTTCCAGATGAAGCTCAACTACAACTACCCGATATACCCGAAAATAGCGAAGTTGAAAGTCCTCCTGACGCTATTGAAGAACCAGTAAATCGCTACAATCTAAGAGATAGACGATTACTTCAAAGTTCCCGATCTAACTGCTGTATATGTCTTTCAGAAGATGAACCTCAGACTTACAAGCAAGCAATGGATTCAAAGAACCATATAGAATGGAGTAATGCTATGAAGGAGGAAATGAATTCTCTTAATGAAAACAACACGTGGACTCTTGTTGATTTACCTCAAAATAGAGAAGCCCTTAGCAACAAATGGGTCTACAAAATCAAAAAGAATGTTGATGGTTCTATTGAACGTTTTAAAGCTCGACTAGTCATCAGAGGATTCAGTCAAGAGCACGGGATCGATTATCATGAAACTTTTAGCCCTGTTGTTCGCTGGGACACGATTTGGACTATGCTAAGCGAAGCAGTTCTTAGAAAAATGCACATGACCCAATTCGATGTCAAGACTGCCTTTCTGTACGGCGACATCGACGAGGTTATATATATGGAGCAACCTGTGGGGTTTGACGACGGATCAGGCCGCGTCTGCAAGCTTCTCAAAAGCCTTTATGGCTTGAAACAAGCACCACGGTGCTGGAACAAGAAGTTTTGTTCGTTCTTATTGAAATATAAGCTTCAGCAAAGTGACTCAGATCCATGCTTGTTTATAAGCCAAGATCGGCAACTCATCGTCATGATCTACGTGGATGATGGATTAGTCCTATCTCAAGACAAGGCGTGTATGGAAAAGTTCCTGAGTGCCCTGACGGCAGAATTTCAAGTACGAACTTCCGAAGTTGGCTGCTATCTTGGTCTAGAAATAAATGGCCTAAATGACGGATCAATATTTATTAACCAAGAAGCCTACATAAAAACTATTTTAAAACACTATAACATGTGTGATGCAAACTCTGTTGTCATTCCGATAGACAAAAGTCAGATGACAGAAAATTTGAAACTCGACAGTGACACGAGTGTCAATAATTTTCATTACAGAGAATTGGTCGGAAAATTATTATATTTATCGGTTGTGAGCAGACCGGATATTTCCTTTGCTGTAAATGTTTTATCTAAACATGTTGAAAAACCCGATACGTGCCACTATGCGATCGCTAAACGAGTCTTGAGATACTTGAAGGGAACCCAATGCCTTGGTATATTATACAAGTATTCGTCAGCAGAAGGAAATTCTTTCGTAGCATATAGCGACGCGGACTACGCCGGTGACAAGGCTACGAGAAGGTCGACTTCTGGCTATGTATGTCTGGCCGCAGGGGGAGCAGTGTCGTGGTCTTCAAACACGCAAAGATGTGTGAGCCTTTCAACGACCGAGGCAGAATTTGTTGCAGCCAGCCTTGCAGCTCAGACGGTAATATGGCTCAATCGTCTGTATAAAGAAGTGCGAGGATTCGACGTTATACCTACATTGTTTGTGGACAACCAAAGTGCAATCAAGCTAGTCAAAAACCCTGTGTTCCATTTCAAGACTAAGCATATAGACACACGAAGTTCGTGCAAGAACTGCACCACGAAAAGAAGGTAGATGTCCTCTACGTGCCATCCAAGGAGCAAGTAGCGGATACGTTGACGAAAGCTTTGCCCAAGGAAAGCTTCCTCAGAGCACGCACCTTGTTGGACATGATAAGTAAGCCTGCCCAGCGGGCTCAGCACGGTTCCATTTTTATCCACTATCACTAAGCCCGTCACTTTCGCACTTACATACTTGTTAGAACGTGACAGGCATGGTGATAAATGATAAAAATGCGACCGTGCTACTAGGGCTGATGTAGTGGGAGTGTTGGAACTGGCCATCATGTACAACTTTTTATGTAACTGCTGTATTTTCAAATATGTGAATTTGACAGACTTCAATAAATATTGTATGCAAGAATATTTGTTTCAATATTGTATCGGAGCATCATTTATAATGGCGGAAGCGCCATCGACAATAAGGTCCCTTTACATAGATGATCCCACATTTAGACATCACGCGCGCGCGAACTCTCATGCGATTTTAGATACATTGCGAACTGTTGTTGGTTACGTGCATTTCAACGCCGATCAAAACCCGCAATGTAATGAAAGTCGCATGCGAGTTCGCGCGCCGTCTAAATCAGCCCTTAGGTTCACCTTTTTTAATCATGACAGCAATTTTTGCAGTACCACTGTCACATTTTGATGTGCTTGTAGATAGTACAATTTGAGTACATTTGTTTTGTATTCATTTGACCATTAAATTAACCATAAATATAGTGTGGTCGTGCCAGAGAGTATCTACTCAGCACGACCACGACCTGTATGTCGCTATGCCAAAACCGTGCGAGTACATTTTTTAAAAACATAAGTACATAAAAGTACATTTCTTTTCATGAATATGTACCGCAAAAGAAATAATAAAATCATCCGTGGACGTGCTGTATAGTACAACACCACCGCTTACGCAATCCGCATTGGGCTAGCGTGGGGACTATAGCCCGAGCCCTCTCGCGCATGAGAGGAGGCCTGTGCCCAGCAGTGGGACGTATAAAGGCTGAATTATTATTATTATTATTTTTTTAATAAAAATTACTAAAAATTAAATAGGTATTTGACGTTTTTTAAGTACCAAATCTTGACATCCGCATCCGCGGATGTGAGGCTTTAAATATCCGCATCCGCATCCGCGGATGTCAAAAAATCTGCATCCGCAACATCCCTGGTACGTACGGCCAATGCGACTGCTAAAGTCGCCCCCTGCCTGAGCGCATGCGCAGCGCTCGCTCCACTTTGTTTTTGCGTTCAATGTCAGTGTATCGGCTAATTTTATCGCGTCTCGCACACACTACGTAACGATCTTGTTTGATGAGGCCAAAACACGGTTTGTTTTGGTTTCTGGCTGCCTAAAATAATTCTTGAGGTTAATGAATTCATCCCGCAAAACTTTGTTACTGGTATTGATATTTGTAAGTAATAAAAACCGGCCAAGTACGTGTTCGGCCACGCATGATAGAGGGTTTTGTACCTAATATACCTATTCTATCTTTTCAAAACCTATCGAATGACCTGCCGTTAATTAAAAAAAGTTTCTCTTTTAGTTACATGTACATAATTACATATATTTATTATATTACCCTCCTAAATATATTTTATTCATTGAAATTTTTCAAGAACTACTTAAGTAGCGGCTCACAAAATATGTACTCCTATGTTAAAAAAATATAGCTTATAATTTTCGAGTAAAACGCCTGTGACATACGGACGGACGTTGTAAGGGTTCCGTTTGTGCCATTTTGGCTACGAAACCTTAGAACCGCAGTTGAGATTTAATTCAACCGTGCTGTTTTTAACGTGGCTACTTGCTATTCAAGTAGCTGCGCGTCTGCAAGCTATTATTCTACGCGCTCTTAATTTTATCTTCAATTTTTGGGACTTTGACAAAGTTGCAAACAGTCAACAAGAAAACTGCCAAGAAGATGACCATCGCAATGGCAAAGCACCTGACTGCACAGTGCACTCAAGGCACATATGCCACCTATTTTTAAAGTTTATTATATACATATATATATATAAACATAGTAAAATGAGATAGTTTGACATCTTATTACCAAAATAAAGCCATAACACATGTGTAGATTATTCTAATGATCCTTTGATTTCTTTTTAACAAAGCCCGGTAAATGAGTTATGTACAGTGATCGGAATTGGTAGTGCCATTTCACGGGACTTCGGTGCGTTAGCTTAGTATGGATATACCTTTTCACCCCGGGTTTTCATATTACCTACTTCAATAAGGATGATGACACATGTTGAATTTTATAACAAAATCTAGTAAAATATATAGCAAATGAGTAATTTATCATAATAATGTGAATATTAAAATAAAATACGGAAATGTTACAAAAATACAGGACCTGAAAGTTTCAAAATTTAAGTTTTTTTACTACTTCCAAAAACGATAAAAGTAAGGGTACCATTCGATTCCTTACATTAAAAAAAATTAAAATTAAAATTATAGCAACTATTATATACATAAACGCAATATCTCACGGACAAAAACGCAATTTTCTTGTTTTGTCCATACTTCAAGATGGAATCTCAATGACCTTGACGTAGATATGAGCGCCGCGCCGGCGCGCCGCCGCCGCCGACAAAATTTTCGCGCCGCCGCCGCCGACGCTGCGCTATCGGCGTGGCATCGGCGTGACCTTGGTAGTTACTACTACTTTCGGAATCAGATAATATATTTTTAATCGAGTTTAGATCATTAACGGCGCCACTTCGAATAGTTTATAGGCATTCAAAAGGTATTTTAGGCCCATATAATTAAAAAATATCGAAGGCAAATGCAAACTTATATATCTAGTAACCGCGCTACTAGTCTTGGGAAAACGAAATTATTTAATATCAATTTTAACATCAATATGCTTGTAATAAACATACTGATTTCCTTCCATTTTTATTGTGGAACGTTCCACATTACAATTTATAGATTGTATATATAAACTAGACATATGTCAATCACAATGAAAAAATTAACTGTGATCAACTCTGGCTAACGTGAGACTCGAACCCACATCTTTGGATTACCGATCCCAATGCATAACTAATTTTGCCAACTAACCATCCGTCATTTACCGCGAATTTAACCATTGCAAGCATGGTTAAACGTCTTTAAAAGGTATTAAATGGGGTTAATTTTGAGATATTAAGCATTTCCACGTCCAAATGTCCGTCCGTTGGCTTCGCACGGAAGGGCGTCGAAATCGGGTCTCAATTAAACTTGGCCACTGTTCAAATTTCAAGCTTTGCTCTCTCGGAGCTCAATCTTTGGCCTTGCATGGCTCGCATGGAATTAAGCCGCTATCTGAACCTGCAAGTTTTTGGCCCTGTTTGGAGCTCAACTTTCGGCCTGTTTTAAAACGCTTGAGCATTGGTCCTTATCCGATCTTAGCTCCATTGTAGCTCGGCCTTTGGCGTCGCACGAATGCGCCCGCAGAAAAGCTCCAGATCTTTAACACTATGGCTTCAGTCTTTATCGGCCTGCGCCCTCGCTCTGCTCTCTTGCAGCTCGGCCTCGCACAGAAGCGCGCCGCAATCGGCGCTCCAGGCGTTCGGCCGTCAGCCAAGCTTACACTTGGCGTTTGATTCTTAGCTGTATGCTTACCTGCAGCTCATCCTCTGGCCTCGCATTGGGAGGCGTCGAAATCAAGTCTTCGGTGTTACATGGAGCTCGGCGTTGGGCCTCACTTTTTAACATAAATCGGTTTTGTTGAATCGATATTGGTTAATGACGGAGCTCGATTTTCTTTGGACTGCTTGTCGACAGTCGACGTTTCCCTGATACAGTCAATCCACAATTTTTAACTTAGCACAAAAGATCGCTAAGATCTTCCGACCAGAGCCTCGTCAAGATTAAGACCGCCTCCGCATCCACAGTTTATACGATATCAATTTTTTTTTTACCATTATTCAATAAATAATCCTTGAAAATAAAAAATGCATTTATTTCATAACTTTCTTACAGCAAAAACATGTTTTTTCGGTAAAATGTTGGTTTGAATTCTATTTTCATTAATCGAAGGTGTTTCAAGGCCACGCCGCCGATTCGCCGCCGCCGCCGACCAATTTTGACCGGCGCGCCGCCGCCGGCTATATGCCTATCGGCGCTCATATCTACCTTGACGTCACGTTCACTTATCCTTTTGTGAGGGGCGTTTCACGAGTGAAGTGCGACTGTCGGACTTTGACTATAATTTCGGACTTTAGTGTTGCTTTAATGCAATGGGTCCCATATCAGACATTTGATCCCAAAAACAAACCCGATCGATTGACCATAAATGAAAATTAGCCATATAGCCTATTAAAGACATGCCAAGAAATATTTTCGTGAAAAAATAAGAGTCTTGGAATCCCGAGTCTTATCCATGTTAAGTACAATGTTTGAGGTCATTAACCCCAAATGGCACTACCTATTCCGATCATTGGTTATGTATCTGTTACTTGCTGCCAACACCAACACCACGCTCAGAAGTCTACTTGGTCCGATTTTCTGTACTTATTTTGTTACCCATGTTATTAAAGATTAATGATATTGACCTAAAATCTTTTCAGAAGTAGTTTGTTAAGTTCGAAAAGCAGGAAGTTGAAAAGGAAATTGAAATATTAACCAGTTGCGTCACTTAACCAGTGTGCAGCCAAGTATCGATCCAGGAAAGCATGATGTTCGCGTAATGTATCCGGATGAGATACGATCTCGCACTGCCAAGAAAATTGTGCAGTTCGTTGACTTCCTAAGCCCGTCCTAGTGAAGAGTAAACATAGGCGATAACGACAGACGTACAGTTAGACCAAGATAACTTTGCAAAGATTTCCAAAGTGTTATTTATACGTCATCATTTCATAGAAGTTTGACATTAAAAATAACACTTGCACTATCTGGGCTCTCAATATCGCTGCAGACTTATCTTGGTGTAGTTCTAGTAGAAGAATTAAAGAAAATGTAGATACATATTTGCATTACGTAGCGCCTACATACGTCATCTTTGAAACGTTTATATCAGCTCGCGTAGGTATATCGTCATCGAGGTATTTGGTCATGTGAAATTATTTAGTACGTAAGAACGTAGTAGGTACAACATTCGGTTGTTGGACGAATACCAGTTAAGGATTGGAGTGTGGGAAACAGTGGGCCGGCATGCACTGCGCGGCCGCAGTGTCATTCCAAGTGCCGGCGAGTGGAAGATGTCGGGTAACCAGTATAAGAGCGCTTTTAGGTTGCTACAGATCTCGAGGTCACGATATACAGGTTGCCGTAGTGTAGGTTTGCCTGCGCTTACGTATAAGCAGTACAAATACGCTGTGCACGCGGCGCGGGCCGGGGTGAACGTGCGCCGGCGCTCGCGTCACGATACGACGAACAACGCTTTTCGTCGCTATTTCCGCAACAAGTGTTGTTTTGCAGAGCAGAGGCCCGAGCGGGCGACCCGCCTTTCCACGCGACGTACCCATCGGTGCCCGATCATTTGTATCCGTGAACACAATAACTGTTCCGACGTTGCATCCATTAATCATAATTGGCCTAATTGTTGTTGACACTAGGCATTCTATCCAGAAGTTGAACTCTAATAGCTGGTAATTTAAAGTAAATTTCTTTCATTGTGGTCAAATGACCATTCCATTATATAGTTCAATAGAAGACTATTGAACTATATTATAATGGTCATTTGCTGAAAATACTATGTTATATGTCATATATGTATTAAACACGTTTTTAACCGGTTTCAATTGCATCTCAAAGAGTATCGTATATAAAATATGTGAAACGAATTAGGTACAGCGGAAGTTTACGAAGGGTAGACGTCACACGGTGCGCAAACATTATTTTACGAGCTCTTCGCCTTAGAAATCCAGTATCAAGTGGGATCTCCGAGTCAATGATTTATAACACAAGATAGGTTATAGGCGTTCCAAAATTGAAGCGCTTACCTTGTGACAAATTGGACAAGTTGCCTTTAAACGCGGCTGGACAAGCGAGAAATGTGCACGTGCTAACGAGCTCCCGCACGCCGAAAGAGAAAGAGACGACCTTATGTTTAACAACAAGTGTGACAAAGACGGATGGAATGAGAAAATTAATCCAAAATAACAGATTTCTTCGTAGGTACAGAAATAAATATGGAAGCATTTTTTGTGCTCCTCAGGTATGAGTATAACCTATCTATGGTTATATAATATCATTGCTCCGAGTACGTAAAGTTGTTACACTTTTTACTCAAACTTATACTAGTTTGGCCTGAGACGATTGCTCAGTAAGCGACGTTAATTAATAACGGTCTTGTACGCATTTGACGCGTCATCGTCATCTTTGCCATTTCATTTCGAGATGCTCTAGCCTAACAGATCAATAAATCACACCTCATGTGCTTTTTCTTTTGTCTCCTTTCCAACCAGGTAATTAGAAGGAAACAAAAGATATGGCGCGCCGCGCAAATTGCAATGGAGCATATGGCCGTCGTGCGGGTTTTTACCTTTTATCTCAAGAACTCTTAAAATATATTTATGTTTAAAATGTTGATTGCTAACTTACTATTTTACATTTAAAATATTCTGCTATGGTATGCAGGAATTATAGGGTATAACGATATACAACTGAAAGTAAATGAAAATTAGACTGTTTCTCTCTCTATCTATCTAGACAACTTTAACCTTAGGGTTTTAGTTGGAGTCTGCCCTTGCAAATAATCTACTTAGTTTCCGTGTAAAGTAATTATTCGATTTAGTACCTACTTGTTCGATGCTTTTAAAATATACGTGGGAGAATAAATCAAATTGTTTTTCAACATGATCTACATTCGCGAGAACGGCTAAAATAATGTTTCCAAGATCCTGCTCACCGGCATCCGGCTATTCCGGCTTTTATGTGAGTGACCTATAAAATAAAAAAACCGGCCAAGTGCGAGTCGGACTTGCGTTCCAAGGGTTCCGTACATTAAGTCCGACTCACGCTTGACTGCACATTTCTAAATCTTTTTGAAAATTTTAGACCCAGTAGTTTCGGAGATAAGGGGGGATGATTGGTAATTTTTTGCCTATTTTCTTGAATAACTGCTAAAGTATTTATCCTATAATTATAAAAAAATAAATATTTAAAATTCATTTATTTACGTTACACGTCCATCTTTGGGTCACAAACTTACATACTGTGACAGACGGACGGACAGACAGACATACACACGAGTGATCCTATTAGGGTTCCGTTTTTTCCTTTTGAGGTACGGAACCCTAAAAATGCTTTTGGTGGGCTACACCAATCAAGCCAAGATGATTGATTGATTGAGATTATGATTTGGATTTGGAGTTTGTTTATGGTATTAATCCACTAGCTTTTCGAAATATTTATTAGGTATTATGGTAAACACAGGATTTCCCATGGACGTCGTGTGACTAGTCTTGTTAAGCCTTGGGTAAAAAAGAAACGGGGCGATGTTTACATTTTACATGGAAAGTGTGGGCTGTCCTATAATAGGTGTATATACAAATTTTACAAGTTCTTTATATCCGAAACTAAAGTCTATTTTTTTATTCGGTAGACTGAAATGACAGTTAATAGTATGAAATGACATTTCATGTTCATACAATTAGCTGTCATTTCAGTCTACCGAATAAAAAAATAGACTTTATATAGTTCTTTACCTAAAGATGACAGGAAAACCTATTAGAAATGTGCAGTCAAGCGTAAGTCGGAATTAATGTACGGAACCCTTGGAACGCGAGTTCGACTCGCACATGGCCGGTTTATTCTTTCAATACTTACTACTACGTAGACTAACGTTAAGCTACTAGCACCCCTTGGTCCCATGTAACGAACGCTGCGCTCAACGTTCATCTGTAGGTATTTTTTAAGTAGTACTAACTTTTAGTACTAATCTCAAGAACCGACAACCGTAAACGGTAGTAGGTAAACATGAATGTTTGAGAGTATATTTTGATTGGACCATGTTCGTTCTTTAAAAGTGCGTGTGCTGTAATTAATTAGTAATAAAAGTAAATAGCTTTTTTTACAGTTTAATAAATAGCTTACTTTACTTAAGTTTATTTACCTATGTATTATGCATCATACCCGCTACTTATTTGAATATTTTTTGAGACGATAATTGAAAACCCGTCAAAATAAAATACGATACGAGTACCGAGCTAAAGTAGCTGCTAGGCACTCCTAAAGCGAAAGCATTTCTCCCGAATCGAGGTTAAACTATCTATTCTTTATAGCCGGGTTTATTCCTCTTACGTACGTTATTTTGAATTATTTGAATATTTTATGAGACATAGTCGGCGAGTGGGAACCGGTTGACGGTTCGCGAGGAAGGGGGGGGGGAGGGGGGAATGCAATCCGGCGTGCATTCCGAACGCATTCCGCGGCCGGCCCGGCGAACGACAACGACCTAGCCGAGGCCTCCTCTCGCGAATATGCGCTTCCCATGCACTTGCGATTCATTACCACGTTCGTGTCTTGACGGTTTGTTTGGCGTAATCTGCCGTTGCGTTAATATAAACAGGAGCTCATTGATCAATCAGGATACAGCAAAGGTCAAAGGTTGAGAAAATGAGATTTTCCACAATCGTATATTGTTTTTATGAATATTTTGTACCTACATGCCACAGACAAGACATCCTCTAGACTGAGCATAGTAACGCTACCCCCTCTGCCACTCATACGGTAGTTTTACTCCATCTTCGAGTCAATCCCGTGCCGTGATTGGTCCGTGTCTTTGAACGGACCAATCACGGCACGGGATTCGCTCACCTCGTCCCCCCGCACCCCCGTATTTTTGGCAGCATGGGTTTCATGAAATAATTGCTCTAAACTCAGTCTAGAGGATTCCTAGTCTATGCTACATGCTGAAAAAACGCGTACGTTAACCTCTGGTGTGCTTAATTGAAAATATCTGGCCGTATATAAAATAATACAACATTATTATTGACTAGGATATTCCAAATACATCCTAGGTATTTTGAACATATTGATAATTGTTATAATGCGTTACCTATACATAGTTTCATTTGCCGCAAAGAAACTGTGCAGGTGTAGAGTTTTTAGCATTTATTTTAGTATTTTGTCTCATGTGATTATATACTTAAGTAATTTATTTAATGGTTTGTGATTTATTTACGTGTGAACATCATGACAAAATGACTCAGTATTTTAGTAGTACATAGTTATTTTATTTAAAAGAGACACCTCTACATTATATTTAACATTATTAGGTATATGTGCCTAATATCCAATTCACGGTCCACATTTGCATAAAATCTACTAATATGGATGAAAGCATTGCATATGATACATAATTACAACGCTAAAAACCATTTTATGTATGTATCATCGAGTTACAATTGCAGAGTCCTTGCTTACTTCATGGATGGACGTCAATTAACCAATTACCCAAACGTTCATTCAACTGCAACAACTCTCATTCAAGTGTCGAGTTTACTCTTCAATTCGCACGTTACCAAATTAATGCAACGTGTTACTTAGCGGGCAGACGAGCAAATGGATGTTGGATATCACGCGAATGTAATGTGCAATAAAGTGGTCTAGGAATGCCGCATAAGGGGGCACCGTCTCGAGCGAAGGCCTCGCAAACAGACCCCCTCTCCGGGGTCGACGACCGAAGGTTCGCGACCATGAAGCCCGATCCCTTTCTATCTTATAGAAATATGAATTGGCTTAGGGCTGATCTCCTCGTTAATGAGTCACCGGCTCGATGTAAACAACGACGTACGTCCTCCGAGGCCACCGCGCAAATAAACGCGCCTCGCATGGGTGTAGCGCTCGCTGCCGCCTCCAGACCATGTGTTGGCATTGCTTGCCGAAGCAAGGGCTCAGATTAACCAGTGCAGTAGTAACCGCACTGCACTGGTTAATCTGAGCCCTTACATCTATAGTAATAGATCCTTGACAATTCATTAATGAAATAGGAGAGCGCAGAGCGCACTTACTACTCGTAGGACCTTGCGTGACAGCATTGCCGCCACGCTTCGGATGCGCCACATCATGACAAACATTTATTTTATCATTTAATACTGTTAAACTAAAACACCAATCATCATCAAATAAAGGATTTAATACTATAAAACAGACATAACTCGGGAAACTCTACTACGACGCCGCCATTGCGGCGATGCTCATTCGTCAGTCCTCGCCGCGGTATAGTGATGTGACCTTTTCCAATACCGATTGTTGGGCTGCACTCGCGAAAGCTCATTATCGGTTATCAGTTCGGCCTCCTGATGAAAAAGACCTTCGCCCTCGAAGGTCAGCAATCAGCACCACAGAACTTCCGTCCATCGTACTCCTTGCACCGAGGGACGCGTGGACGCAGGTAGCCAGTTTGTGCTCAACAACTTCATTGGAGGCGATGTTAAGTAACTGTGCTGAAAATAAGAAAACAAACCAACAGACTTGGTCAGTTCACCTTCACAAACCATCTAATGTTCAGGCTCTTTAGGCCACATCAAAATGTCTTTGTTGGTCAATGATATCATATAACCAACCAGATAGGTTACACTCACACTTGAGGGGCACAAAAACACCCCCACATTCATCTCTATGCCTACGAAGAAACCTGTTGCTTTGATCAATTCTCTCATTCCATCCATCCCTGCCACACTCGTTAAACACATAGTCGTCTCCCTCTCCCTCGGTATGTGGGAGCTCGTTAAGCGTACATATAATTTAAGCATTAATTAATAAATAAACCTTCTGCATGTAATACTCGCCAAGCACCAGGCATGGGGTTCTCAACACATTAAAAAAAAATACTATTAAGTAAGCCAATTTGGGTGAGCCCCTCAGGCGATCTTGTATGTGAGCCCCTTAGGCGACCATAATACCAAATCACGAAGGCAATCATGTATACGTATGTGAGCCCTTCAGGTGATCATAATACCAAACCACGAAGGCAATCATGTATGTGAGCCTTTTAGGCAAATAGCTTAAGAATCAGAATTGTTTATTGCATTCATATTAGTATACAGATCCTAAAAACTACTTAGTACAGTTCCACACGAACCCTGTAAGGGTATAGCAATATACTTAACACTAACTTATATTAAGTCATAGTTAATGGCTTGTACAACATGCCAATTGTACCTCTCAGGCCTTCATGTAATCTTGTGAACACTTAAGGCAATCATGTAAACCCTTATTGTCATGTCGTGAGCCCTTGAGGCAACCATGTAAACCCTCATTATCATCGTGTGAGCCCTTCAAGCAACCATGTAAACTCTTATTGTCATTTCGTGAGCCCTTGAGGCAACCATGTAAACCCTCATTATCATCGTGTGAGCCCTTCAGGCAACCATGTAAACCCTCATTATCATCGTGTGAGCCCTTCAAGCAACCATGTAAACCCTTATTGTCATTTCGTGAGCCCTTGAGTCAACCATGTAAACCCTCATTATCATCGTGTGAGCCCTTCAGGCAACCATGTAAACCCTCATTATCATCGTGTGAGCCCTTCAGGCAACCATGTAAACCCTTATTATCATCGTGTGAGCCCTTCAGGCAACCATGTAAACCCTTATTGTCATTTCGTGAGCCCTTGAGGCAACCATGTAAACCCTTATTGTCATTTCGTGAGCCCTTGAGGCAACCATGTAAACCCTTATTATCATTTCGTGAGCCCTTGAGGCAACCATGTAAACCCTTATTATCATCGTGTGAGCCCTTGAGGCAACCCGGTCCGCCCTTGAGGCGACCCTGTGAGCCCTTGAGGCGATCCGGTCCGCCCTTGAGGCGACCCTGTGAGCCCTTGAGGCGATCCGGTCCGCCCTTGAGGCGACCATGTGAGCCCTTTATGTAGGTATCTGGCGACATCATAACAAAAACTTGTTGCCATTGATTGCCAAACGGCAAAAATCATAATTTGAAATGCAATAGCCCTGCACGGCTAGCACATGATGGGCGCGACAGTCGACAGGCGAGAAAATGCCGCGACATAGAGCTCTCTCGCGAATCGGTAGCATAAGAGCTGCGCGACAACCCGCTGTCTCGCGGACAAATGTCAAAGCGACTTAATTTTGTCGTTTGACAGTTCCACGCGGGATACTCTCGAAAATCGTAGCACGAGTGTACTATGGGAGACAAAATGTCCCGCGTTTGAACGTCAAAATGAGAGAAATTGTCTTCGAGGCTAGAGGGTCGCGACAAGTGCATTTGGTCGAAGTTTTGTTGACTTTTGTTCTAAATGAAAGATAGTTTTTTCCATATTTTATATTTATTTCATACCTACTACAACACTTTTTTGTTTAAGTATAATTTGAATCTTGAGTTTCATGATCATGCCATTAATATCAAAATGATTATATTTTTTCACAATGACTTGTTTGTTCTCTTAAGTTAAACGAAAATCCGACAGAAAAAAATCTAAGCCTAAGATTGTACGATCACGACCTCATCAACAAAGCAAACCTTTGGTGGCGAATTGACTGGGGGATAATTAATAGAAACATAAATAAATGATACAAAAATATTACATTGCTAATCCGCGAAACAATTACGTGCTATCAATCAGTGCTAACCCGTTATATTTACTTACACGCGTATTTTTACATGCAATTATTGTTGACAACCTATATTATGTCGCTCCTTAGGTGTTTCTATTCATTGTGGGATATAAATAAACAACACAATCCCGACCTGAATATTGCGATCAACCTTACTTATAATAATTAAATGCAAAAGTAAATCTGTACCTATGTACAGTCAGCAGCAATAGTTGCTAAGCGGGCGAGGTGTTCAAAATGATCTTGACGCGACTTTATTGTTAAGAGAATAAGATCGCGTCAAGGTAATTTTGAACACCTCGCCCGCTTAGCAACTATTGCTGCTGACTATATGTTACCTCTTGACGCTTATTCCGCCGAACCGATTTAGACGAAATTTTGTGAAACATCATTCCACAAAGAATGCAAATAATGAATCTGGCAGCTCAACTCAACCTCCACCTCACAGAAGACCACAGCCGTAATACTTACTTTGTAGTGTACGAGTTGGTACTAGCCTAATCCTTAAGTTACTATTCCCACCGACCGGCTGGAGTTGGGCCGCGCCGGAGTGGTTTTTCAGTGTACCTATTTACATAATGTGTGGCAGAAGCGATAGAATCCGTCCGGAGCCATCCGATCCGCAAGCAGACGACCGGCTTTGGGCATACAAATGTGAAATGCGCTCCGACTCCGACGAATCGTACTTAAATCTGAGTACCTATCTCAAAAAAGTCAAAGTAAATAAAATCATTTAAAGTTTTTGGTAATATTTATTTAAAAGTCACATTATTTGAGAAGTGTTATCAACACTCGACTGTCCTTGCACGGAGTAGGTTCCCAACTTGAGCCCTTCTATGTCCTCCGTGATGGCAGGAGGGCTGCGGTTAGCAGCAGCATGCTCATTCAATCCCTCATTTCATTCAATCTATCTTCGAAGCCAGCAATGCAGCGGCTAGCCAGCCATAAGGGAGATATGTCGGGGATTAGCATAAGATATTTAGTCTGTAAATAAGATTTAAAAGGAATGTAATTTTTTTGCAAAAGACAACGGAAAAGAGCTTTATGAAGATTGAATTGTGTACGTACTTACAACTTGACTTCTTCGTAAAGATGGTATTTTGTTAGCCAAAACTTTTAACAAAACGCCAATTATTCGTAAGGAGTTGTATTTTAATGATTAGGTAGGTAATCTTTAGATAATTATAATAATATATTTCAACTTGTAACGACAAAGCGAATCAAATTTTGATTGACAGTATTGACACTGACATTTTCGAATTAAAAATAATATTTGCTATTTCTTATTCTTCATACTGCGAGAAAGAGACCAAGTTATCGTGACTAGGGACGCTCCGTTTCTAAGGCTGACTATTCATTACTTATCCGATTATTATTTTACCGATTCAGTGTTGCCACGAATGAAAAGTTTGTTCCATGTATAAATGGCCACATTGGCTAAGTCGCGCGCGGGATGGCTCTCTCTCGTGGAACTCTTTTCTCGATGTGCGAACTCATGCTGCCAAAATCGAGGAATTGACAGATAGAGATAGAAATTTGTGACGGGCGACTGCCGTCTCTCGCGGCGCGAGCTATCCCGCGGGTAATCATGTGCTAGCCGTGCTGTCGGCGTTATCACCAAATAACAACCACCTAGTAGGTATAAACGAGACCTATAGTAGGTATAATCATTGTGTCACCAAAGATTTTGTCATAATTTACCTACTCTGATAATTACATTAACATGCATCCATCAAACATAAAGTATGTTGCCTTCAGAAAAGATATTTTTTTTTTATACCACATCGGTGGCAAACAAGCATACGGGCCGCCTGATGGTAAGCAGTCACCGTAGCCTATGGACGCCTGCAACTCCAGAGGTGTTACATGCGCGTTGCCGACCTTTTTAAAAACCTGTACACTCCTTTTTCATGTTTCTCTCATCAATCTGACCTTTGTCAACACTAAATAATACATAGGAAAGTGTGTGAAGTGTGTAGGAAAACATTGTTACCTCCAGGCATAAACTTGCTATACCAAACTAATGTTTAAATACCAATTTAACCTACAAAATGTTGTCTAGAATAGGTCGCTTATTATAGCAAAACCACTTATTTTCTGCTTCTGAATCTGAAGAAGCTCTGAATGCTGGAATGATCTGCGTGCATGATCCTTTCACCACCCAACAGTAAGTATAGCTTAGCACACACAGTAGTTCAGTCACACAACATACTTTTCATATTTTATTTATTGTTATATGGTTTTTAATTGTACCTATTATAGTACCCATCCATATTAATTACCTCATATTATAATGACATTGAAACAGACAAGTCATAAAGAGACATTTTATAAGACATGTCCATTATCAGTAAAGTAGGCATAGGCAGTATGATTCATTTGCATGAAAACATCTCAGAAACTTACCCTCTTTAAGTATTTGGTGAAATAACATGTGTTGAATACTTAACCCTTACTTACTATAAACTTGTAAAGGTACTTATGTGTCTCATTCAATTTGATAACATTAGTAAAAATACCTGCAGTCACCTTTCATTGCAGATTTTCCTCTTAGTGCAGCCCATTTCTGCTGCAGTTCAGTGAGGAAGACGACTCACTTCAAGCAGCCTCAGCGCCAGGCCACCACCCATTCTAGTAGTGATATTGACTTTCTAGTTTCTAATAACACATATCATGATAATACAACATTTAACAAACAAATTGAACACGTGTGACCCAATGAATAGTATGTATCAATTCACACTGTCAATTATCAATAATTGATAGCATTATAAAAATTAATTTGTTTCAATATGAACCCATACACACACAAATAACATATCAGAAATTGTACTTGTTCTTGTAGCAAACCCTCAATAGATTTCAATTCCTACTGGACTTATTTCAGCCAGTTAATACTTTTACTACCGGTCAACCAGTTTTCTCACAAACATATGAACCAGCCGCCTCTGTGAGATGGACATCTCATATTTAACAATAATGGCAAGCTCTGCATAACTAATTAGATTTTAGTTTTAAGCCACAAGTTTCATTCAATAATAAAACATTATTACCTACATTGACATAGACTAGGGACTGGTTTTACGGGCAATAATAATGAGGCATGACAGGGGCAGTACAGCGGTGTGAAATCGCTACAACGCGATTGGTTAATGAGTTCGCATCACGCGCGCGATTGGTTGACGAGTTCGCATTACGCGCGCTATTGGTCGCAACTAGTCGCGTTAGACTGCACGATTGGCTGGAATTCGCGGGTAGCACCGCTGAACTAGTACGATGTTTAGTGGCCCATTAGCCCGTCCTTAGATATTATACGTCAATGATTACTTACAATTTAATTCACACTTACAGTTCTGCATATAATATATGTATAACCATACCTGTTGTCTCCACTCTAATTGTTACTTCATCTCAGTGCTGTACTCACTGTCTCCTTGCAGTGCTTGTGAAAATTTAAGACACTGGTTACTTCAATCTTTGGGCTTGAAATCCAGCTTGACTTGTATGGAATTATCCACAAAGCACCGGCCTAGTAACCATGCTAATCTGCATTATTTCAGCTGAGAACATGTCAACAAATATCCATTAGTCAGTGTAACAGTAGGTACTGTTACACAACACTCATTTGTTCATGTAGTAATTGCTGTAATTGTAGTACCTACATCTGGGTGTACATCTAAATAACATATTTTACCACAGGTTAGTCTACAATCCGCTTTTGAACATGCAAAGTATGTGCAGTAGCTTGTCTTGATGTTTAATTATTAGTTAGTATATTTTACCACACAATACCTTACTGCATTCATAAACAACAGTTGATTACATGTTACACAAATACATAAAAACCCTACACAGTAATTCATCTCCATGTGTTCACTTTGCAAAGATTAGGCAAATGGCATCCACCTGTCATAATATGTGACATGACTAGGTCCATAAGCATTTTATTGTGGAGAGGACAAACATACAAAACAGTCAAATACTAACAGCAATACTTTCAACCGATCATCAGTACACCTTATGTAGTTGGAATTAAGTTTACAAACTGCAAGTTAAGAGTGTGTATATGAAATTGTGTGTGACATTTTAAATTCTTGTCTCAATTGGCTATGTGTAACTCAATTCATTCATAATCAAGTCTAGTCAACACTCTATACATTTCTAGAGCTATACAGCTAGTTAACTGTGACAATTGATTTCAGATAGGTAGTCCAGATAATCATCTTTTGACTTACATGCCCAGCAACCATCTAAGAGTTGCATTTATCTTACCATAATCTACTACAGGCAGATAAAAGAATGCCATTGCATTTTATGATAAATTAAAACTTATCCAACAATCTATTCAGTATTGCATTACCTAACACAAGTCATAAATTATGATCTTCAAATATTATTTGTTATGAAGCCACACAATATGTTGTGACACTTCACTAGATTCCATGTACCTAAATATTACCACAGTAAGTCCACTTGGATTCATATAAAGATCTTTATCTCTATTTCTGCATATACTATAAAATATTTACTTAACACACTAGCCACTTCAATGTTTCTCAAAACAGTAAAGAACCATGACAATGATTAAATCAATTACTTATTTCAGATAGGTACTAAGCACTACTTCTTTCAGTTTTGAAATAAAGGTGGTTAACTAAATGTCTTGTTTACTCAACCAGTAAACCGGCCAACAAACATAGTCATAAGTTTTATAAGCGCTATGAAGTATGAACACCGCTATGGAAGTTACTGTATTCTAACCAATGTGAGGACAAATAGATATTGATTGATGATATAATTGCAACAAATAGCCTTGTTAGGTTGTCATTTCTGTATGATAATTCTATGATTACTGAACTCCGGAGTAGCCAAGAGCGACCAATATTTATTTGGCATAAGTATAATAATATTTCATATTTGCCAATTAATATAGTTATGGTTTTAACTTTTTGAAATGTTTACATACTTTCTCACACTATGTGGATATGCCAACTTGTAGTTTTACCTTAGAATTCTGATAAAATTAAATATTTATCACACCAAAGTTCAATGACTGAACTATTCACAAAAACTACTACAAGTTACACCATTGTAAGTCACACGACTGTAACATATTTTCCCCATAAATTGGAACGATACCTCATAGCTTACCATACATTGTAATCCAATTTAACATGGATTATGTCATCACAAATATGACCATAAGTCAAGGTCACGCACTCAATTTTGATGACGTGAAAACTATTTAATTGCTTTATAGTATAATCGTAAAGCCTTATTACGGCTTCAAGAACTATTTATGTCTGTTATTCAATGATGATTGGTACGAATTTAATTAAATAACTATGATAAAATAACGCAACCCGGCATTGTTTCCACGGCAACCATTGTGTGGTTGAACTACATGATATTAACCGAGTAAAGTGTATTGTGGACGAAAATTACTTATCGCACTTCTGAACTGTTAAACTAAAACACCAATCATCATCAAATAAAGGATTTAATACTATAAAACAGACATAACTCGGGAAACTCTACTACGACGCCGCCATTGCGGCGATGCTCATTCGTCAGTCCTCGCCGCGGTATAGTGATGTGACCTTTTCCAATACCGATTGTTGGGCTGCACTCGCGAAAGCTCATTATCGGTTATCAATACTCTCTAATGTGCTGTGGTTGTTGATAATGTTGATACAAAAGTGCAATTTTGTTAATTTAATGGATCAAAGGCAAAACAACAGTTACTTATAATAGCCGAACATTGACGACAAAAATAATATCTATCTGGTAATATTTATCCGACAAGCATAAGTAACAATATCGACACACTTACTTATATGGAACAGCTTTGAGTAGTGTTACTTAATTTAGGTACCTCGGCCATATTGTAACAGAAGACCTCACAGATGATGATGATACGTAGGGCGCTGGCAGTAAGGACGAATATGTAGATCCGCAGGTTTGCGCGTAGTACGGCTGAGGTGAAGCGAACGCTATTTAAATCATACTGTCAAACATTCTATACGTGCAGCCTGTGGGTCAAATATACGAAGCGGACTTACTGCACGACCAATTCAATAATGGGTATATACAGAATGCTGTTGGGGCTGCCTCGGTTTTGCAGTGCCTCTGGGATGTTCGGAGACACGCATGGGTGATTTCTACGCAATTAAGAGAAAACGCACAGCTTCCCAGGTGCACCGATTGAGAAGCAGCTCCAACAGCTTTCTAATCGAAATTGGCTAGAACCCTTGATATTGATACCTACATAGTCCCTTCTATAAGCATTGGTCCTCAATGCATGTCCCAGTATACCGAATGGATAAATGGCTTAATGTTAATATTATTATAATAATTTTAATGTAAATATTTATTAGGGTTCCGCACCTAAAGGGTAAAAACGCGACCCTATTACTAAGACTCCGCTGTCCGTCCGTCCGTCCGCCGTCCGTCTGTCACCAGGCTGTATCTCACGAACCGTGATAGCTAGACAGTTGAAATTTTCACAGATGATGTATTTCTGTTGCCGCTATAACAAGAAATACTAAAAACAGAATAAAATGAAGATTTAAGTGGGGCTCCCATACAACAAACGTGATTTTTGACCGAAGTTAAGCAACGTCGGGCGGGGTCAGTACTTGGATGGGTGACCGTTTTTTTTGCTTGTTTGCTCTATTTTTTGTTGATGGTGCGGAACCCTCCGTGCGCGAGTCCGACTCGCACTTGGCCGGTTTTTTACGTATATTGTTTGTCAATCAATACTAAAATAATGAGAAGCAAAATTGTAACTAAACACTTATGGATCTGTTGTCCGAAATAAAGTCTAAAAAAATTGTATAGAAACAGTCCTTCATTTAATATTATTGATTTCGTATAGAAATACTGATCATTATCATTAATGCAGTTTTGCTTGTGCACTAGTATTTCTGTCTATTTTGCAGTGTACCCATTTAAAATAAAAAGAGACTTGCTATGGGTTGGTAAATCAATTTTCACCGACAATGCCTGCTAAGACTTTTTGATTTCGATCCACTTGCGCTTAGTAGGTAAGTTATTGGAATCGCTTTAGCTCAGCGGCCGCGCCGGCGCATCCGTTGGCGTAAACAAACACGGCCCTACTCCCAATTATTCACACTTGTACTGCCAACTGGTTCGCAAACTGATTTGTTAAGCATAATTACGTTTGTGCGAACCCTTTAACCGCCAGAGTCTGATATATATGACATTACATAGGCATTTCGCCACAGTCTGATAAATAAGACAAAGATCTGCCCTGGTAGCACGGTAGCATTTTTATCGTTTGTCACCATGCCTGTCACGTTCTAACAAGTATGTAAGTGCGAAAGTGACGGGCATAGTGATAGTCGATAAAAATGGAACCGTGCTGAGCCCGCTGATTTGGTTTTTACAGCACATTTATAACTCCCGTAACTATGCCAATCTTACTCTGCGTGGTACAATTACTGTCGGTGGCGACACAAGCACGCTTGATCAAAAATTGCTGGCGGTTAAAAGGTTGTTAATAAACGCTTCGTTTGTGGGAGTTACTTGCGAAACGACTTTTAATTAACAATTTCGCAGAAATTTATTTTCCTACATGGTTTTCCTGGTAGATTTTTAATGTTAAAATGGGCTTGCATACCGAGTTGTTTGATTTCTTGGTAAATGTTACAGCTAAGTGCTACGTAACTTATTATCATTCCAACAAAATAAAAAGAATATTTAAAAAAAAAACCGTTTCCAACGGCTCCAGAAATTGGCACTGTTACGTGCTTCTGGCAATAAAAACGCAAATTGTAATGCACCGAGAAGTGTAATTGTATGTATTGCCTGCCATACGGCGGTTACATTGATAGGCAATAAATGTACGTAAAGTGCCAAGAATGTCTACTACGATTGTCCGAAATTGTCTGTAACCAACGGATTAACCATTACTGGTTAGAGACACGCCATATGTTGGAACGTGCCGTTTTTTTGTGAAGGTACTACATATTAAAATAATAATAAAGTAAGACGTGAATTTTTACAATAATATTACATAGTATCCAGAGAGGAAAATGAGGACTACGTTTTTATGAAGAGGCGATTTCGCGCGAGTCCTCCACTTTCGTCTTAACTAAAAAAAAAACAATGGGTTGCACTCCGGGAGTGCCGGCAGAAGTGAAAACTCAATGACATTGTAACAGTTTTTCGACCGTAAGACGTCCGTCTTACGGTCACGTGACCTGTCGCGAGTTTAACATTTTTTCTCCACCTCAAAAAGTGCACAGCGCCGTTAAAGAAGTTTTCACTTCAAAAAACAATACCGAGATTCCGACATTTTGATATTGCTTTATATTTCGATATATTTAGGGCCTTATGATTTGGGCGGATGTTGTAATTTATTTTTTAAGAATCTCAGTTAATCACCCACTTACGTATATTTTTTCGACTTCCCATTAAACTTCTTTATCGGAATATTTCCTGATTTCCTCCTTGATAAAACTGTGATGTTTCGGCATTAACCGCCAAAGCCCACCTACGCTACGCATATATTTTTTCTCAGAAACTTTTATTGCTTCATAAAACGCTGTTTGGTAAATATTTACCTGTTTCAATCCAGTTGTGCGGTTAAAAGTAAAAGTGAGTGTATAAAATTCCTGAGCTGACCGTTCATAAAGTAAGCATAATATAGGTATCCTTAATACCACCGATATTTCAACCTTAAGCTATAGCTTATATAAGCACGTATTATTATTGTGTTCATGATAAATAGCTGTTACATACAGGTTTTTCTGGCAATTGGTTACTAAGCGCAGACGAGCGGTCGATTTGCTCAAACCCAGTGAACGCATAAACCAATATTCAGGTATACCTACTCAAGGTCTGTAACAACTATGCATAATTGGAGACACTGGTTCTTCTCAGGCGAACGCTCGCCTACCTACTGTAAATAAGTTATGTGAATAGCAACATTGGGTTCATGGGTAGGTGTATTTATTCAGAATAAATGGTTGGTATTTCGATGTCCAAGGTAGAAATTGGTTGGATTAGGCTGCTATTACAGCGTCATATGGCATCTCGCGTAAATAAATAGTGTCTGATAGCGTTGATTCCCTAGGCAAGTCACGCGCGGGGTCGGCTCGCCGCGGCGTCGCACACTTTTATTACATTCCCGAATAAATGTCCTTAACGGAAAGCCTCCTTCCGTGCCTATATAACTGCGTGATACATACTGAACTACAGTCTCATGTAATGTACTACCTACCTAACACTCACATTATTATAAAAACTTAGGGAGTTGAGATAATTATATCTAGGTATATGGTTAACCTCTATTAATGCGATATTAAAAGGAGCGTAAGGTACACTTCTATATGTATAATATATATAGACAATCGTTTATACGTAAGTGTTGCCAATGAATAAAAAAATACGTTGGTCCGTTCAGGCAGTGCGACACTCCTTTCGATTATCTGGGCTCCGTTCGGCTCGGCATTTCTCCGAGCAATTATTAGGGTTGACACAACTTGACGTCCCTTTGCGTGGACTACTATAGATAAGATACTCGTAATTTATTGAATTTTGACAGCCCTAAATAGCCGAAAGGGATAGTGCCATACATTAGAAAGGGACAACATGATTCGTTCTTGAATCGCTGCCAAACTTCGGTTTTGTAGGAAGTGTCATTTCTGTACGGTAGTACTATTATTTGTTCTGTGGTTCAGGTGTCCGAAAAGCTAAAGATATAAGTTGTAGGTAGTTATTGATTGGTTGAAGTACAACCTTCAGGCTCTACATGTAAGGCCTACTGCAAGTTTGATGCAATTTTTAGTATCGTGTAGATAAATTCCTAGTGGTATATGAATTATTAATGTTATGTTTATAAAAGCTTAACCACAATGGTTTTCCAAAACGACGTCGTTAGTAGTCACATTCGAATTTAGGAGAATTTTTGGCATAGGTACGCTACAGAAACCATACAAAGTGATTGAAAAATATAAACTTCCTCGTCTTCAAAAAAAACAATAAGTTGGCACGTGATCGTGTTCATCAAAGAGTTTGCTGCAAGTGAGTGAAATAAAACTTAGTGAAAAATACGAATGTTGCGCTGACTGCGGACTAACATCTAGTGGTCGCTCTCGTCTCTAGTGTGACTTGACCTCGATATCTGTCATAAGTTGCAATCCCGAAGTTGAGCTGTCGTACAACAGTAAAACCCAGATGTCCACTACGTTTTGTGAATTAGGTGGATAATTCATTAATTATTATCTCGTCCGTCGGCCAAATGATGGGGTAGAAATCGGAGGGCCGCGGACGGGGTAAGGAACCTCGGTAGGTATATGAAAGGTATCATAATAAAGGTATATCGTTATGATCTTTGCGTTTTTAGGTTCCGTACCTCAAAAGGAAAAAACGGATCCCTTATAGCAGCCATTCTCAAAGTGTGTTCCGCGGAACCCTAGGGTGCCGCGACACCCCTGCAGGGGTGCCGCAAGAATTTAGAATTATGCTTATTAATAAAACAAGCAACAACGGTTGCACTCCGGGAGTGCCGATAGAAGTGAAAACTCACCTCACTATGTTACCGACGCCCGGTAACACGATACATACGTTTAGCGGAGGTATTCTATTTATTTATTATATATTATTATCATTCTCAAATAAGATCACACTTTTTCATTGACATGTTTATTTACATACTGCCATGACAACGTCAAATTATTTGAACATAGGTAAAGAGTCTCGAAAAGGAGTCCGCAACATAAATGTCAAATAACATTGAGTTTTTCTTTATTGATTTAAATGCCATCTAAATTAACCTAACCTAACCAAACCTATCCTATTGAAGCGCGGCACCCTACCGCGGCGCGCGTGGCTGTCCGCCTCCGCGCTTTTAAAAACTATTGTTTTATTGTAGGGTTCCATCAAGTATTTCGCTTTCCAAAAGGGTTCCGTCAAAAAAAAAGATTGAGAACCGCTGCCTTATAGGATCACTTGTGCGTCTGTCTGTCTGTCCGACTATTCCCCCCGTTATCTCCAAAACTTTGGATATAAAATTTTGAAAAAAAAAACACAATATAGTTCTTTACCTATAGATGCCAGGAAAACCTATTAGAAATGTGCAGTAAACCGTGAGTCGGACTTAATGTACGGAACCGTTGGAACGCGAGTCCGACTCGGACTTGGCTGGTTTTATATCGATCGATTTTGAATGTTACACAAATAACTAGGTACTGCCTTCATAATCCATCGCTACTATTACTAATGCGCATTTGCAGCTGGAGTCGAAAGCTGGTTTGCTACTTTGTACTAAGTATATGACTTGCGTTTGCAAGTCATTGTTGTTTTTACCTAGTTGCACGAAAGTACTGGTACAACCATAATTTCATATGCGAGCCAGTTGTTTACTATGCTATAACTTGAAATTTGCATGCAAGCTAATTGCATTGTTTCGACGCTGGTTTTTGTTTACCGCAACATAATATATACCTACCTGCTGAAGTTACGTGCGTTATTATTGATACACTAGATGAAACTCGACTACAACCTATACTAGATAAGAGTAGTTTGATTTAAACAAAACGAATATCTATATATGTATATAAATAAAAGGGCCTGCCTTTCGAGTTTTGCCTTCTACCACCAGACCAATAAGACGGCAGGAGGACTTCGGAAATGAGTAGGTATCATCACGTCAAAATAATATTCGCCATAACTGGTCGTGCGCTGTTGAAGTGTTGACACCCAAGGGTTAAATCTTGCTTAAATGGGGCATTATCTATGAAAAGGGACCTTATTGTCGATGTCGCTTACGCCGCACAGCGTCGCGCCGCATTGTATTTATATCGGAGCATCGTTAATAATGGCGTAACCGCCATCGACAGTAAGGTCCCTTTTCATAGATAACGTCACAAATATTTCGTTAGCTACCTTGGCAGCAGTTGGCACGTTGTCTTCCGGTAAATAAGTAGTTGCTGCTCTGCTCAAGACGACCATCGAGACTATGCGCAATGTGACCACCTTATTGGCACTTACGCCTAACAACTACTTACCTATTTCTTTCCTCTATCCCTTTAAATTCAAGTCTAGCTGCAACTTAGCTCCTTTTCGTACCTATTGCTGCTTCGTAAATAGCATGACAGTATCGCGATCGCGACATGTACGAAATTGGCTCTAAATGCAAGCAGCTTGGGGCTGAACCGCGCCCGCTCCACCACCCTGCAACCCCTGCGTGACCCGAATCTTGATCGACCCCTCTTTATTATCAGATTACCATTATAAACACTGCCATATTATATTTAAGTCCTATTCATTCCGATTTGTATGATTTAAACTCGACTCTTAAAATTGCAATGTCTAAGAAGTATTTGGAGCAGGAATATCGTTACTCAATGCCCTGGAAAACCGTGCAAAGCAATTGTTATATTATAAGGAGTCATAGTAGTCATACGCATTATATACTCCATACGTATAATTTTAATACAAATATAATGTAAACACGCTTCGTTCAGTTTTCCGATAGAAACGCTACTTACTAGTAGTAGTAATAAGCAATCAATCAACCAAACCAACAATTAACTCGTAAAAAATACCTATTCTAAATTTGCTGTCTAACACATACCTAGGTATAAAAAAAAACAGCACAATTTTTATGTTGGCTAGTAGGTAGTTACCTTCTAGTTTTACGTCCGCGAATGTTTAGGGAAAATATATTACAGTTACATGTTGTTGTTATACCATAGTTCATTTAAATATTAGTCTGTATTTGTTACTAAGCTACTGTTCTAAATCGCCATGGCGCTGCCCTTCTGTCCATAGCATGAGGTCGAGTGTAAACAATCACGTATGGCTGAAGATGTAGACCAAGGCTGGAATATTCCATGCCCTTAGTGGTTTGCACCATTTGTTGATTTATCATTTGTCGACTCTTCACCGTGTCTTACCGTTATCGAGACATGTAATATTGTTTACGTTAAGTGAAACATTGATATCATGTTTCAAATATTTTTGTAGAACTATGCTGTAGAGGTAGACAATAGTTTTAATATACTGATGGTCTCATGCCCCCGTTACGAATCATGCCGGCTCTGATGAACAACACATTTCTTTACGGTTTACTTAGTTAGTTGTAATATTTTCTTCTTGAGGTTGTTAAGTTAAATTTACGATGGAAACAAGTCGCTTAATCGTTAAATTTTAAGACTACAGAGAATCACAACCTCTAGGTTGCTGCAGCCTCCCAAAAACCATGGCCCTCCCATCACTTAGCGCCGCTGTTTTGGTAATTTTATTCTGATCATATTAAGTTGCTGACGGTACTTTATTATCATTCTGTTTTAGGGCTCAGCTCGCCCACTATACATATACAATATGATATGACATGCATGCATGCATGGTTAAATACATGGTAAACATCTTTGAAAGGATTGGAACTCGGCAAAGATCACACTTGGCTAGTTTATATTATTTTCGTCTACTAATACTCATACTCATTTATTTATAATATAATTACATATTACACGTCAAAATTGAAATTAAATTAGATAAATTAAGTTACAATTATTATTAAGTTACAATTACAATATTATTACAGATTTGGTTGGTATACCTAAATAAGTGTGTCAAACATTATTAGAATTGTGAGGATAGTGTTAATTATATTTGTTTCCTAAAATTATTATTTAAAATGTCAACTGGTTTGTAAATTATAAAAGTCATTTAGACTAAAAGGCATCCAAGGAGCCATTTTTTCAGTTGGCGCGTGAATGAGTTGATGGATTTTATCGTGGTGATATCATGTGGTAATTTGTTATACACTTTGGGGCCCAGTACGTGCATGGTTTTGGAGGACTTAGTCAGTTGGTGGCTGGCGGGAAGCAGGCGTTCTTTGCTTCCTAGACGGGTACGGGTGAGCTTGCTGGTATTAAAAGTGTTTGTGTGTGTGTGTGTACGTGTTTGGCGATGTTAAATATGTATTGTGAAGGGTGAAGGTAGTGTGAGTAGGTTATTTTGTATAAAGAGTTGTTTTGCTGGTGAACCTGGGGCCACCATAGATACTTAGTCTGACCGCACGTTTCTGCAAGACAAAGTCGCGATGCCATTCTGCTGCTGTACCCCATAGTTCCAGGCCGTAGCACATGATTGAGTGGAACAGGGAGAAATAGCTGTTACGCAGTTGCTTTTGAGGTAACACGTGAGCCAACCTATTAAGAGCGAAACACGCACCTGATAATTTGCCACATAAAGTATCTATATGGACTATATGCTTGTCCCATTTAAGAGAAGAGTCAAGGGTAACACCGAGAAATTTTGTGTAGTGTACTTGTTCAATGTTTGTATCATCGATACTACATTTTAATGGAACTTTCAATCAGCGAAACGTTCTCGCTTGACGAATTCCTTTGTGGTCGATCTTCCTGTTTGAATGATTAACGAAGCTCGCCCGCGAGTTGACTCCGCGTTGTCCTTAGGAGCGCGAGCGTCAGCTAGTAGAATTTTTAGTCGAACCCATGTAATCTGACCTCCAGCTCCATAACAACTATACATGATCAGGGAGCTATCTTATGCCAGTTCATGGCAGCGATCATATCGCTCGTGCTCGCATGCGATTGTAAGGACACTCCGGAAACGGACGAGTCATCGTCCCCGGATCTGCGTTACTTTGTACTTTTGTTTTTAATTTTATGTCGCTATCTGTCTATCCTGCCTACTTATTTATCAACAAAATATTACTGTATCTAAAAATAATCTAAACATGGCAAAAATATATATTTTTAAGTAAAAGATATACTATGCATCTAGGTATGTTCTCGTACAAAGCAATTGAAATGAATATCACGCCATAACGGCACTGTGTCTAGATACGATTTTTTAGTTAATCTAGCTAGGATTTCAGTTATGGAATATATGGATTGAAACCCTCAACTCGAGTAACTATGCGTGCACTCAATGCCTAGGTAGGTAACCTTTAAAATAAAAAAAATTTGGCCAAGCCCGAGCCATAGCTCGTGGCATTTAGTGTTCCGCACGCGTCGTTATATTTTACGGCTCCTCTACACGATGGGCCAGCGCCGGCTACTCCAAGGGACGCAGCCATGCGGTAGAATGAGATAGAATATCACTTGCTCCCTCTCACGCATAAATGCATCCCTTGGAGTGGCCGGCGCTGGCCCATCGTGTAGAGGAGCCATTACAGAGATTGTTTGCCTGTTTTTAGATACACATTTTTTGATACACTGAGCATGACCATGCTCTTGGCCGGGTTTTTAGCTTCTACGTTTAATATTGTCTTCGGTTACCGCGATAGTTACACATGAAATAAAACTATTAAAACGGATTATATCGCATATATTGAATTTATACTACATCAACATAGACAATAGTAAATAAATTCAATATACGCTATATGTATAATCCGTTTTAATAGTTTTATTTCTACGTTTAATTTATCGTGTCGTTAAGAGATTATTATTTGCATAGCCTGCATTAAAAACTTAGGCTGCGGTCGTACTGCAGACGCCGCACGCAGCCGACAACGTCACGTCGCACGCAGCGTCTGAATGGTGTTGGCGGGGGGACGCCGCACGCAGCGAGCGAAAACGACCACTCCCGAGCATTCTCGAACACACCATTCAGACGCTGCGTGCGACGTGACGTTGTCGGCTGCGTGCGGCGTCTGCAGTACGACCGCAGCCTTACATCGTGGGTTACGACGGTAATTTGTATTTTGGGAAAGTATCCAATGAAACTCTATGTAATCATTCGCAAGTATATACGAAAAGCGAGCCATTGTATCCGACAACAACCTAGCTAGGAGATAATTTATCGCTACATCTACATAGTATAAAACAAAATCGCTTCCCGCTGTCTGTCTGTAAATATGAATGTTTAGATCTTTTTAAACTACGCAACGGATTTTGATGCGCAATTTTTTTTATAAGTAGATAGAGTAATTCAAAAGGATGGTTTATGTATAATTTGTTAACCCGTGCAAAGCCGGGGCGGGTCGCTAGTAGGAATTATAGGAGTCAAAATGACAAAACTACAGTGCAACGTTACATCGAAGCGCTCAGACACGATAGGTCCTTAGTATTCTACGATTCACCATTATTGGCAAGGTGGAGAGGGAAGTGGCGCTGATCGTCACAAACACAAGTAATCTTATGGAATGTCTCACATTAGTACTAGCGGCAGCCGCTTGAACTAATTTAACTCCATAAGATTTAACGTAGAAAGTCCGACAAAATGAGGGCAGCACCAGTCGTGCACCAAGCGAATAGCTCGGTTTTCTATACTGCTTCAATTTGAATTAAATTTAGAACTTATTATTTTGATTTTGATTTTGTTTCTAGGTCCATACCATATATACATAGACCTTAATATTATATAGAACTGCTAAAAATGTAGAGTTCGTCTAAGCTAACAGAGTGAGAGAGTGTAAGCAAAATGAATTTAAATGACATTTTATGGATGAATCCTTTTCGCTAAACTACGTTCAATTGATACTGAATTCAGTACGAGTTTTTGTAATTCAGTTTTTATGATGCAGGTACTTCTAATGCAATATAAACCTCATTAATAGGTTAATATCTGGGAGACCAAGCTTAGCTCGGAAAACATATAAAAACTCAAAGGCACTCTCAGTAAAAATCTATAGCTGTTAATAAATAATATCTGGGAGACCGGAATGTGCTCAGAAAATATACGAAAACTCAAAAATGCGCGTTTGCTAAAGATAAGACCTAGCTAGATCGATTTTTCGCCCCCGAAAACCCCCATATATCAAATTTCATCGAAATCGTTAGAGCCGTTTCCGAGATCCCCGAAATATATAAATATACAAGAATTGCTCGTTCAAAGGTATTAGATGACTTTGTTATCTCTATTCTATACGCCTTACTAACTCTATGTGCTTTATTGTGAAAAAACAAAACGCAACGACAGTGAAGAACGGAATTCTTAATTTAAATTTTTACAGATAAATAGTGTCCGACCGAAACATGTTTTTTTGCCGAAACCGAAACCGAAACCGAATGTTCGGCTTTGGCTCTAGTTTCGGCCGAAACCGAAACCGAAACTTTTGTAGACTTGTTAAAATCGTTGAAAAAATGTCATAAAACCGCTTTTACACACATATAATGGGGCTGTCAACACCCAATGTCCTTGAAATTGATGTTACTTAAGCAGTTTTTTATGAAAATTACTAGAGTTAGACCAAGATAATTATGCAACGATTTTGATAAGTTGATAACACACGCAGTGCAAGTGTTATTTTAAACGTCAAAACTTAAACTTCTATGAAATTATGACGTATAAATAACATTTGCACTAGTTGCACTGCGTATGCTATCAAAATCATTACAGAATTTTCTTGGTCTAACTCTATTCATTCACCAGTCAAGCTAACATGCAGACACAGGGTCAACCAAAAACGCGAGCGCAGCGAGCGCGAAATTTTTTGTTAACAATATCGCAAGGCCGGGTACCGATCTTCACCTGGGCCAAAAAGTCCGAAGTGCCCCATTGAGGCGAACTTTCATGCGAAGTCAAAGCCGTGCTTAAGGCTTCAGGATAAGTAGTTGAGCACAGACTCCAACCAATGTACATTGTATTCAAAAGCGAGACCGCAGGCCGAGCATGGCGCAGCGAGGCCAAAGGCTAAGCTGAAGTAGAAGACATGTGGAACACAAACCAATGGTAAATTGAGGTAAAAAGTGAGACTAGTTTTCTTATTATTATCTTGCCCAGGGCCCAGTAACATGCGACAGTCTCATTCACTTATAGGTATTGACAGCCTCTTAAGACTGCGTCAACCGTCCAGTGGCGCCCTCATTAGTGGAATCGTGTTTTATAATAAACCAATTAATGTCTGTACCTAATATACATGAATCAGTATATGTAGGTATTAATATTGTTGTCCTACTTATTCCCCAACTTTTGGTCTTTGTCCGAAGTACCATTTCGTAAGTTTCGGCCCGGCCGAAAGGTTCGGCCGTTTTTTGGCCGAAACCGAAACTACAGCCGAAACATGATTTTTTGGCCGAAACTGGCCGAAACCGAAACCGAAACCGAACCTTCGGTCGGACACTACAGATAAACTCCAATAATAAATATGAATCTTACTGAACACATTGAGATTGTCTTTTGGTTGGAAAGCCCGTTCGAAATTTTAACTTATTAGCATAAGCATAAAATAAGCAAGGAGAATTAAACTTTGTGTCAAGCACATAAGTCATAAATTGTAAATGCCAAAGTTGGAAGTAAGGATCTTTCTCGCTAAAACTACTTCCTTATATGAAATGACCAGTGTTAGCTTGTAACCTTAATCCTAAGCAACCAAAGATCAGGCTGCAGTTGAAAAACTAATAAAGATAAAGTTAAGGTGATAATTTTCCCGCCGTCCCGTCGACTGTTTCAGTTGGGTATTGACTGGTCAGCTGCCTGTTAGCTATAGTTTTCGCGAAAATCGCCAGGACAGAGGTGAAATTTTTTGTATGAAAACTTGCAACTTTAAATGCATTTTTTAGCGAAACCACTGCACTCTAAGAAGTCAAAATCAGTCCATCGGCTCAATTTTTTGCAAGCTTTCTAATGGTACCCGATACGATTCTTACAAATTTGACGACCGGTCTGGCCTAGTGGGTAGTGATCCTGCCTGCTAAGCCGATGGTCCTGGGTTCGAATCCCGGTAAGGGCATTTATTTGTGTTATGAACACTAATATTTGTTCCGGAGTCATGGATGTTTTCTATGTATATAAGTATGTATTTATCTATATAAGTATGTATATCGTCGCCTATCACCCATAGTACAAGCTTTGCTTAGTTTGGGGCTAGGTTGATCTGTGTAAGATGTCCCCCAATATTTATTTATTTATAAATAAAAAATAATTTCACCTGACCCCTTTCAACCCCCAAATTTCCCCCTAAAATAATAAATAAGCGGTTTCGAATTAATAATGTTAGTGATGGTAATGGCTATAATTATTCCAAATTTCAGCTATCTACGTTAAACGGTTACTGAGAAAAACACATTTAACTGATTTGCAAGACCGATGTGATCCCATAAGTGTACCGCGAACAAAGTTTGTGCGGTACACTAAAAACAGCTTAATCTACCAAAATAAAATATTATTAAATCTCAATATCTAATGATTTCAGGGCCGCCATTATTAATGTCATCAACGCATGATGCTTATTTATTGATGTCCGAAGTGGCAGACGATCTTCGAGCGAAATGTAAACACGGTCGGACGGAGCCATTCGTACTGCAGGATTTATTTATCTTGCGACTTAATACCGCTTTGTTTATCTGGGCTGGTGAAAGGGGAAATATTTACATCGTCCGTTTCCATTACGCCAAAATCAGATTGCAATCACATCAGTGTATTCCGATAGGAGTTCGCATTCAGGCGAACTAGCGTTATTGTAGACCTCGGAGATACGATACAATTATGCTTAATCAACGAACACACATATATTGGTTCACGTGGATTGTATGCGATTGTTAAGTTGTTATACGTTTGGAATAGCTCCCTAGGAGGGGCACAGCGGCCACAGAAGCGGCGCTCGCGCCATAAATACTGTTTACGGTCGTTTTATCGGCAGTCACATAACAGACTTCGTAAACATGGCCGAGTCAGCTTGCCTCGATGGCCTTCTTGGGTGATATTCCAATCGTTTGTCAAGCGCAGGCTAGCCACATAAAGAAACCTTCGTTCCTATAGCCGTTACGGATTTAAAGTCGCAGTCACACTAGTTCTTAATTTGGTAAGTGTTTAATTTGGTTAGGAATCGGAATTACACACATTGTCGAAGATACTATAACTTTGGCGGCATCGGCAGGAATACCTTGCGAACCATTTAATCCGACAATATTGTCGATCGTTTCTTTAGTTTTATGATAATGGCTTTATAGGTAGGTGTTTTACACTGTATAATTAAAACGCATATTTATAATCATACAACCGGTTCTAAATTGCGAATGAAACACGTACAAATAAAATTGTAAGTTCCGCGAAGTATTTGTAATAAAAGATATAGTACATATTAAACTTTAAACTAAAAATATCGGACCAAGTCCGTGTCGGGCTACACATAGTGAAGGGTTTCGTACCTTGCGGCACTTAAAATCCTTTTAATAAAAAACTCAATTGAATTCAATAATAATTTTCATAACACATAAGTAAACGTAACAATAAAAATATTAAAAAAAAACCACCCATAAGATATGAGATATTGTTTAGTCTATGGCAGGGGTCTCCAAACTTTTTTACCTGAGGGCCATATTGCGCCTCAGAATTTTCGCGCGGGCCACCGTTGCTGCTAGGGCTGAACATCTAGAGCCTGGCTCCCGCTCGCCGGATTGAAACGCTTCGCGGGCCGCATTTGGCTCGCGGGCCGGGGTTTGGAGAGCCCTGGTCTATGGCAAACTAGCCAATTTTAAATAAGCATCCGTTGTTTCAACTCTTGAAGCCTGTACACAGGCAATCTCAATATGCATTGTTAAGTTAAGAAATGAATAGCGACAACTCACTCATGCGCGCCATAATAAAGTTCTGAAGCTACCATTCTAGAGTTAGACCAAGATAACTCTGCTGCGATTTTGATAGCACATACTGTGCAAGTGTTATTACAAACGTCATAATTTCATAGAAGTTTGACGTTTATAATAACACTTGCACAGTCTGCGTTATCAAAATCGCTGGAGAGTTATCTTGGTCTAACTACGGTAAAACAAACTATATATAAATATTCACTAAAAACTTGGTCTGGTATTTACCTACTCACTTATATCATACATTCAGTCCATGAAGTAACCTTCAATTTATATTTACAAAAAGTATGAATGTATGGAGGAAAATTTTCAATAACATATTTAATAAAAACCTATTGTGATAATGAGAATCCCTATGGTACCTAAACACTTAATAAAAAGTGTCACGCACGAATCAGGATTCTTTGTGCGCTTGGCTCAGTGGAAAATTGGTCAATTTTAAATAAGAATCAGCAAGCAAGCGTCAAAGCATGTAAATAATTGTTTCCGGGCTGGCTGATCCCTTTTCGCAAACATATATCGTGTGCACTTACGATTTTTTTTGTATAATCATAACTATCTACTCTGTTGTTAACAAATGTGAATGAACAGCGACAATATCTTGCGCGGGCGCACCATGTGAATCGGCCATTGATACTCGTATCCATTCAGACGCCGGAAACATAAATCAGTGTAGCACACATCGGCCTTCAAGGCGGTTACGCGACCCGGGATTACCGCAGAGTACGAATCCATCTCACATTGTTGTTACTTTGTAATTGTTTGATAATCAAACGCTTGAAGTATCTAACGTGCATGGAAGATTTATAACAATTATAACCTATAGTATTATTAATTAACATTGTTTAATCATTTTATTGGCTTTCATTGCTCATCAACGCAAGTACGTTTTCTGATTCAAGCTGTTGAAGAAATGGAAATCTCACTTTTGACACTGACAGATCAGTCTCATATTAGAAACAGATCGAATACCTAAAACTTTAATTGGCCTGCTAGTCTTTTTTGACCTTTGTCGGTTTTAACAAAGCACAAATTGATCAAGCATCATCTGTCAAATTGATGGCATGACTCGGACATGCGCATTGTATAAATAGGGACAAATTACGTGCAGCTTCAGTTTTAAATAAGGATCTCTAGGCCACAGTTTCACCGGATTTCCTGTTTCTTTCGCCTACGTGTCTGCGTAAGCGATGGAAATAAATATGGCAATATCGAGAAACTATATCGGGAAACAATTCGGATGTAATACTTACCCGTTCTGAATGTTCAGCTGAGCATGTTATCGTTTTGCGATCTACGTAGATATCTAGATTAACTTGAATATATGAAATCTAAGTAAGTTTTGTATTCGTTGTTAGATGAAGATCTTAAAAAAAAAACGTTATTTTACCTACAATCCGAATGGTTAAAGGTGAAGCATAAGTTTGGCGAAACGTGAAAATTAAATAAAAATGTTCTTGGACCAAATTTTATTTTATATAGGTACAGTCACCTGCAATAATATGTTACTTTTCGAAGGCCGCAAAAATATGTGACACGCTCTTATGGCTCTACAAATAAGATCGTATCAGATATTTTTGCGGCCTTCTTTGTGTAACATATTATTGCAGGTGACTGTACATTCTTATTCTTCTCATTATTTTTATGCCGCAATGTAAGTATTTAATTCGATCGAAATCATTTTTAAGTTTTGCTGCTAATAGTTACCTCAATAAAGTACATATATTTCTTTCTTTCAAATCGCGATTTCATAGTTTGGGCAAACTACTAAATAAAAGTTTAGTTAGTAAAAAACAAGCGGCTTTCCAAATAGGTGTGAATGTGACGCGAATGAAAATGAACAACGGCTTCCAAGAATTCCGACTTATACTCTTAGCCTACTTACGAAAATACGAACATCATGTGAAAAACGCCCATTTCCAGAAATTAGTTTCTATTATATCTTATAATGATATACATGCTACTTACGTTATGTAGGGTAAAGTACTATTCAGTATTCCACGGTGCTCGTGTCTCGTGTATTGGGTCGCGGCATAGCATCACGCTGCGCTGGACAGTTATTCGCAAAGTCTTCGTAGATTATAGCTCCAGCCAGAAGAACCAGTGTAACTACGATCTCGATCGATAATGCATAGTTTTTACTGATGGAAGCCAAGTATTACTAGACAAGGTGGTATTATTGGAGTACTATTGGAGGTGAGATGTTTTGTGAACTTTGTCGCCGACGACGCACGCCACTCCGGCGCAGCTCTATTTCCGATCCGGTGACTCACTGCACTTTCACTGCAGTACTGTCTAATCACGTTGCAGTATCAATGACTTGTTCTGGCTGACTTGCGTGGTTCAAGTTTTATTATGGGTAAATAAATGTCTGTGGCAGCAAAAATATTCGTTGGCAAATCAGAGCTAACTTGGCTTTTCTTTTCTCTATGGAGGAGTTTCTGCAAGGAGTGCAAAGGCTTATGTCCCGTAGACCGTAGTCCCCGTAGTGGGCGTGTTTTGACTGATGACTATGTGATAATGAAGATTACGATATGCAAAAGCAACTCTCGTTGGTTTCGAAATTATAGTTGTAGTGTGCAACTTTAAACTTAAATTATAAATCAATATTCGTGGAAAAAGTTTTTAATTTGATTACTTTCCGTAGGTATATACAGCTGCAAAAGTGCATAGCCACTTTATGAATGGCACTTTTGCAGCCCGCCTTTTGTTTCTCATGATATAAAATACTAACGTAAGTGCCGAACTATAATTTCACATGAAACAGGTTTGATTGATGGTTAAAACTAGTGTCCGACCGAAGGTTCGGTTTCGGTTTCGGTTTCGGCCAGTTTCGGCCAAAAAATCATGTATCAGGCTGTAGTTTCGGTTTCGGCCAAAAAACGGCCGAACCTTTCGGCCGGGCCGAAACTTACGAAATGGTACTTCGGACAAAGACCAAAAGTTGGGGAATAAATAGGACAACAATATTAATACCTACATATACTGATTCATGTATATTAGGTACAGACATTAATTGGTTTATTATAAAACACGATTCCACTAATGAGGGCGCCACTGGACGGTTGACGCAGTCTTAAGAGGCTGTCAATACCTATAAGTGAATGAGACTGTCGCATGTTACTGGGCCCTGGGCAAGATAATAATAAGAAAACTAGTCTCACTTTTTACCTCAATTTACCATTGGTTTGTGTTCCACATGTCTTCTACTTCAGCTTAGCCTTTGGCCTCGCTGCGCCATGCTCGGCCTGCGGTCTCGCTTTTGAATACAATGTAAATTGGTTGGAGTCTGTGCTCAACTACTTATCCTGAAGCCTTAAGCACGGCTTTGACTTCGCATGAAAGTTCGCCTCAATGGGGCACTTCGGACTTTTTGGCCCAGGTGAAGATCGGTACCCGGCCTTGCGATATTGTTAACAAAAAATTTCGCGCTCGCTGCGCTCGCGTTTTTGGTTGACCCTGTGTCTACATGTTAGTTTGACTGGTGAATGAATAGAGTTAGACCAAGAAAATTCTGTAATGATTTTGATAGCATACGCAGTGCAACTAGTGCAAATGTTATTTATACGTCATAATTTCATAGAAGTTTAAGTTTTGACGTTTAAAATAACACTTGCACTGCGTGTGTTATCAACTTATCAAAATCGTTGCATAATTATCTTGGTCTAACTCTAGTAATTTTCATAAAAAACTGCTTAAGTAACATCAATTTCAAGGACATTGGGTGTTGACAGCCCCATTATATGTGTGTAAAAGCGGTTTTATGACATTTTTTCAACGATTTTAACAAGTCTACAAAAGTTTCGGTTTCGGTTTCGGCCGAAACTAGAGCCAAAGCCGAACATTCGGTTTCGGTTTCGGCAAAAAAACATGTTTCGGTCGGACACTAGTTAAAACTATAAAAAGTATAAAATAATTGTGTGAAAAGCCTCTCGAACAATTACGATATACTTTACTACGGTGTGCTACGGTACAATGCCTACGCATTGTAAACAAGGGAAATAATTTACAAACACGATGACACATGGAGTCGTTACGGCGGTTCACATAATGGCTGTCTATTCATTTTCAAAACATTCTCTTCTGTCTCAACTGTGATCTTGTTACTAGTATAGTGTTATTTGACCCGGTGGTTCGTAAGAACTAAGCGCAATTGGAGTTCAGGTTTATACAGGTCCACTTATAACGAAGTAAGCGTATGGAATGTTAGGTTTCATTATAAATACCTATCTCGTAAGCGTAAGCGATGGAAAACGATAAACAACACGTGTGAAAATGATAGCGTCCTAGTAAATGAAAACCACAAAACAACTTTATCATATCTGCCTACCTTGCCGTATCTACAATTACAATAACATCTTACTCAAATATTCGTAAGTTTCTTTGTTTAAGGACTGTAATTGTCATCAAAAAATAAGACTGCTGTTGTGCCATTATAAGAGTAGAATGAACAAATCAAATGTAGGTAGTGTAGGTACTGAAAATTACAGAAATAGTACATTACTGCAGACGCCGGGAAAGAAGGGCTTGCCGGGTGAGTAGGTATAGCCGGCCGACCGTAGGGAGGCCGGATAGTGATACGAAGCCGGCAAGACCTTTTCACGGCTAGGCATGTATAGTGCTTTTCTCAAACATGCAATGAAACAAAAAAATACACCAATTAAAAAAAAAAACAAATTTATAATCTTTATAATAAAAATCCAACTTCACAACAAAAGTTTTTTAATTTTCCTTCCAATCCCGCCATAATTGTTTTTTTTTTACGGAAGTCGTCCGAATTTCGCGTGTGTAGTGTTATATATATATATATATTATACTACTCTTTGGTTCGAATAGACCTTATTAGGGCCATTATACACAATCTGATAATAAGAATCTCAATTTCTATAAATAAAATAAATGCAGAGGATTTTAAATATTGTCTCTGGTGACTTACGTATAGACTAAATTTTAAATTTATTCATCAACACATTGAATCATACAGATTCATATTCTTAATATCAGTACGTTCGTGTATAACAGGCGTTAACACGGATATATTGGTCCGATAACCAAAAAATAAAAACACACATTAAATTAAAAAAAATAAAAATATAATTCGGCTGTTTAGCCTGTTCATAGACACAGACCCCATGTTTACATTAGAATTTTTTTTTAAATTACTTCCCGCCCTAGGACTTCAATTTCGTATGAATTTCCTTTACAGTTCTCTGGAGTTGCTCCGCCTTAAACGTGATACTTCGAAGCCTGATATAACGCCCGGAGCGACGACATTTCATTACATGTTTGAGAAAAGTTTATTTATACCTATATTTTTTTAGAAAAGATAGAGCTGAATATTTACTTTCTGCAAGTGATATTTTTACGAACCGCTGAGTAAACCGGCCTGAGTAATTTGTCATTTGGCTGAAATTTCATTCTGACATCTAAAAATAAACGTAGTAATATTAGGTATGAAACCTCACACGCTTTTACGATAAATATAACTCATATAACATTTTATTACAATGCTTCACGTAGCCATCCGCGTAATTCTCGAGTGCAAAACGCTCTGACGTGACGTGCGTCGTCGCAGCAGGAGTGTCGTCCAAATCGCTTGCTTGTTTTGGTCGGTTTGAATACTCAAGCTAACCAGATATGCACTCTCATAGTTGTTATGAAACTCGAAGTTACATTTACACTGGTCAATCTGAACTGTGGAATCAGTATGCAACGGGAAAATACAGCCGGTGCATCGCACGCCGCGATGTGTGGCGGGCAGTGACGCAACCTGTTTACCCGAGCCGCGCCCGACCTCAATGACTGTAATTTTACAAAATTATCGTAAAACGTAAACGACTCGGATTCCAGGCTCCCCGTACCGCGTAACTTCACAATACCCCCGCAATACATTCACCGAACCCTTTACCATAACTGCGCAGTAGGCTCAGAAATAATTCAAGAGGATAATGCCTTGTTTGGATTGCTGTGTTTGTTTAATTTAAGATAATTAAAGGGCATCAAGGCAGTGTAGCATAATTCATGCGATTAAATTTCAATAAGATTCATATATGATTTAATGATGTACATATTTAAGTAGGTATAGTTAATATAATATATACCTGGTTCATCTTCGATCAAGATCATCTCTGGCGGTTTAGCATGAGTTGCGTTCTCGCGCGCGACTCCATAGTACATACATAGTTTCATACATTTAGCGCGACCTCAAGTATGGACTCGCGCGCGAGAACGCAACTCATGCTAGACCCAGGCGGTCGGTTCTCTGTTTATCGATCAAACGAGCGAAGCGAAGTGAAGTGCTTACATTCAACTTGAAACATACGGCTGCCTTGCAAGAAAGTATGGTCGAGTTTGGTATCAAATGAGAGTGCTCGGCTTACACATTTATAATATTGTTTTTGAATTTGCCACTTTAAAATAATTAGCGAGATAAAATAAACATAATATTTATAGGTATTTGACATTTGTCAAAAGAGACGGCTTACTTACCACAGATAGAGTCTGTGCGGAAAGAGAAGAGTCGTGGAATGTATGGGTCCCAAATGTCCCTATAAGTATATTCCACGACTCTTCTCTTTCCGCACAGACTCTACAGATTATTGCAGCAAATCGCATGCGGTTTTCGATCCATTGCCGGTGCAATAAATTCTATCGATCTATCATTTTTCGAACCGCGAGTTCTCAGTTCGGGGCGAACTACTAGTAATGGTTTAATGCTTCAAGTGCCTGTAACATAAAGCACATTTATATAAACAAAACATTATCTAAACATTTATTGCAATTTACGGCACGGTTTTGTACTTGACAGGAAAGTTGTTTGGGGTGGAGCTACTTTCGAAGCACGCTAAAGTGCATAGTATTGTTTCGCGGAGCGGTGCGGTTTGCCGCGGTCTCGTGGCAGGGGGAGGGGAGGTGGGGGCAGGTTGTATAGTAGCAACGTAGTAAGCGCGTTCTACATATTTTGTTAGTAAATGTAGGTAGGTATTAGGTGATGTATTGTAACTTTAGTCCTTGAATGAGCTGTTTTATTGATGTCGTGGCGCCGCCTAGAATACAAGTACTTCTTTACTGCAAATCTGAACACACGATCCAATGAATTCCAGTTGGTGAGCTAGATGCATAATTATAATTACATACTTCAATTAGTAATGCAATAATAATGAATTATTTAGTAGGTAGTTACCTAACAATATAATAATATAACATAAGCACTTGAAGGATTATAGTAGTAATTATCTCACTCGATCAATTAACTAGCACTTCGTAGGTACTTGAGATAAAAATATACATATGATGTTCATTGCAATGACTGTATTATTGTGCGTATTAGGTGAGCAATTCTCAAAAAGTTTGTACATTTCGATCACATCTTAGATTTTTATAACAATTGGTATGCTGGTAAAGAACATGAAGCTGAACAACTTCCACCACATTTCCCAAAATGTCCCAGAAAGTTTCTAAGAAACATTCCTTTTTTGTTACCAGATTTCCTTACACATTTGGTAACAAAAAAGGAATGTTTCTTAGAAACTTTCTGGGACATTTTGGGAAATGTGGTGGACATTTCCCAAAATGTCCCAGAAAGTTTAAGGACCAAATGTGTAAGGAAATCTGGTAACAAAAAAGGAATGTTTCTTAGAAACTTTCTGGGACATTTTGGGAAATGTGGTGGAAGTTGTTCAGCTTCATGTACTTCACCAGCATACCAATTTTTATAGAAATCTAAGATGTGATCGAAATGTACAAACTTTTTGAGAATTGCTCAGGTAACGCCGCCATGACGCAAACCTTGTGCGGTTAATGTGAATGAATGATAGGTTGTAAAGCTTGTACTCGAACCTACCTACTTACCTACTTCAAGTTGGATTCCAATGAATGGGAGCACTACAATGAATGGCGTGAAGTCATTGTCATTATTTTTATATACTACTATGTACACATTTTATTATCATGCATGGTTGTCTGATGCATTGAAATGTATTAGTATGCAACTACATATATGTTTTACTCGAATTTCAGTCTATTATTCAAAGTAGGTACTTTAAGAATGTTTTCTGAATAGTACATAGTCTGTAGTTCAAATGTAAATATGTGAACTTATTTTACTACAATATCAACAAACAAATCTACACACTTGTAACTACATAGGCAGTAAAACTCCGCGCAATGTATATCGAGCTAGCAGCGATCATCATCAATAGACATCACTAGCCTGCACAGGAGTAAGTACAATAACATTCCAAAGTCTATAAATAACCATTAGGCCGAAGGTTCGCGGGGCGCGGTGCGGGCGCGGCTATGCGGCAGAGTTCATTTGCATTGCATCGTAGGCAATGCACCGAGTGGACCCCTCCCCCTCCGCGCCCGCCTCGGTGCACTTGCTCTGCCTGCCCCCCCGCGTCCCTGCAGTCTGTTTATCATAGAATTACTACGGATAGCAGCGGAAAAGAGATGCAACGCGCGTCTTGTATTGCTGTCTCAGAATTCCGTTCTACGGTGTTGATGCTGGATATCGCTTGCGTCTAGATCGCGTCTGTTTGATAATCAAACTAAACTACTACACACTACTTGTGTTTACTATTACATATCTATCTTGTCATCGTTATTCATTGACGATGGAGAATAGGTATCGGAAGTACCTACCTAATGTGATAGCTGATTAATTACTACATATTAATGGTTTCCTACATAGATATAAATTGCAACAATGGTTTCATGAATGAATCATTATTATATAATGATACATTATTATAGTAATACATGAATCATACTATTAGTAAGTATAATAATCGAGTAACTCTAGAGTTTAGTAGTGTACAGATGTATGTAAGGACTCTAATAGTTCACAGACCTACAATTTTAGCCACGAACTGTTTGCAAAGGATTTATCGCGGTGTAAGTTCATTAGGTAGAGCATGGTCCAACTCCAACCATTTGTTTGTTTACTTTGCAATCGCCATTTTGTGGGGCGGTGCGAGCGGTCCTTGCCATATACTGAATGCTTACCGAGTCCAACGTTCATGCGATCCATTTTGAAAAGGACCTCTGTTTCTGTAAAACTATACGTAATCAGACAGTGCGCTTTTACTGGTTGGAACAAGCGTTGGATTTAGTTAGCGTTTGGTAGTCAAGGGGAATAAGACCTGTGGGCATGCGCGTTGGACACCCCGCGTACTGCGTAGCCATGAGGATCCGGAACTACGTAGTTATATGACCTTGCACCCATGTCTTCGCCTCGTTATAGATATTTATTACGCATAACAACGCCTAATAACTCTGATATGGGTAACGCGAACCTAGTAATTCTCAGGCCTACACGCTTTCACGCTTTTATATTGGATGTTTACATGGCTTCAGGGGTTTGCTTTTGTGGTAGGTACCGACGATAGTATATAAAAGCGCTGTCTGAATAGAGAAGGTCAATCTATTGTGGAGGGCTGTTTAGGATATTCGAGATTTCATATTTTGTTTATTTTGGTGACTGAGAAAGTTTTAAGTAAACGCACAACCCTGAAGTTGGCTAGCGAGAACTCGAAACAAATGACTTAAAATTGAAAACTGTCACTTCACCACATAATTGCACAAACTTGTCATTTTCGCGCTCGCGCTCATAATTGTTATCTAGAAGTATTCTATGGCTATCTCACTCGTCACATTCCTTAATTAGGAGTGATTAATTTGTTATTGTTTTTGCGAACGAGCCGTTTGCCGCTAATGGCCTCCCACCGTCTGGCTAATGAAGTAATGAACGCTGCAGGCGAGGACCACATACGAGCATTGCTTATTGTACTTGACTCATTTAATTAAGCCGGTCTTTGCGACTCACTAAAACACGTGCCGAAGGTTAAGGCGGATGTTTACATCTACCTTACCTTTGTCATGATTTTTTAGTAATTATATCAAAAAGTGTAAGCAAATATGAATTTTACTTGGCAACTTTCTGAAAATACCCATGGTCTAATAAAACATGGTCTTCTCTTCCCAGAGTGTCACTTGCCTACGTCACAATAACATTGCCACTTTATTTCAACATAACATGTTACATGGGTACATTATATCTATGGTTAATAAGTTAATTTATTTCTTTATAATTTAATAATTTTCATTTATATGTATTTTATCTTAAATTTTACAATAAAACGTCATTTTTAATTATTCGTTAGCAATATCTTCCGATTCACGAAAGAAATTTCAGACGTTCGGGTAATTCTGTTTACACTACTGGCAACACAGGATAGCGCTGTCACATTTGACAATCCGCCATTTTGTCCCTGACCGACCGTCCTTGTCGAACGCGTGTTAATTGTTATTTCCTTCTCGCTCAGTGTCAGCAGTCGCAGTGTTTTCCAAACTTTTCACGTCGTAAGCTTCGTAATTAATGTTTTGTTACGAAAATGGTTGGCTGCTCTATTCGGAACTGTAAGAGTAGGAGTGAAAAGTGCAGTATAGATTTGTTTTATTTTACTATGTTTCTACATGAATAACTTAAAATTAATGCCGTTAAAATAATTTTCACTGTTGGTTAAAATTCTCCCACATTTTAAAGTTTGAGAACCTGTAAACAGCATGATGACGTAGGCAAGTGCCAGTTAGGTCATTCGCGAATCTCGGAATAGAGTACCAGGCGGAGTATATTATTATACCATGAAAATACCTGAATTTAATATTAGGGTAATGGGTAATGTTTAATGACTTACCTGGCAACACTTGAGTTAGCAAGTGGTAGGGGTAAGCGGGAGTTAAACGGACGGTTGTTCAGACTCGTTCACTTGGATTGGGGAGTCAAAGAGAGGACATCTTGCTGGTAACGGGTGAGCAAAGTTAAAGAGGCACCACCATTTTATAATTAGAGCAAGAGGGGCGTTCAAAATATTCTCGGTATTGATATCTTACGACCTCTTCTAAAATTTCTTTCGTTACTGGCCGCTAAGGTTTATTCATTGACATTAAAAAAAAGTATAATTCGAACCGAGATGGTCTTTTGTTTTTCTGCAATTGCTGAACAAACATGAACATCATGTGCGAACTGACAATGTTAACTAAATTAGAACATCGATGCGTGATAAAATTCTTGACAAAACAGGGTAAAAATCAAAAAACCATAAAAGAGGAAATGGATTGTGTTTACCGTGAGTCTGCTCCTTCTTTATCTACCATTCAAAAGTGGTCAAGCGAGTTTAAACGCGGAAGGGAGAGTATTGAAGATGACCCTAGACCTGGCCGGCCTGTAGTAGATACTTCACAAGAAAATATTGATAAAGTGGAAAAACTTATATTGGAAGATGGTCGAGTGAAGGTAAAATCTATAGCACAAGTAACCAATCTCTCTATTGGTACCGTACATGATATTATACATGACCATCTTAATATGTCAAAAGTAAGTGCTAGATGGGTTCCGCGAATGCTGACTCGGCTTCAAAAAGACATGCGTGTAGCTTGTTGTTCCGATTTTATTGACCTGTGCGGTGAAAATCCTGATGAGGTGCTGCAAAGAATAGTTACTGGAGATGAAACCTGGGTTCATCATTATGACCCAGAGAGTAAACAAGAGTCCATGCAGTGGCACATTAAGGGTTCAGCTCATCCCAAGAAGTTCAAGGTCATCCCTTCAGCTGGCAAGGTCATGGCCACGATATTTTGGGATTGTGAAGGAGTATTACTAATCGATTATAAAGAAAAAGGTGTAAATATCACAGGACAGTACTACGCTAACATTCTACGTCAATTAAAGGATGTAATTAAAGAAAAGAGGCGAGGAAAGTTAACCAAAGGTATTCTGCTTCTGCATGACAACGCCCCCGTCCATACTGCTCATATTGCCAAGGCAGCTATTGTTGAATGTGGGTTTAAAACTGTTACTCACCCACCGTATAGTCCGGACTTAGCCCCCAGCGACTTCTTTTTGCTCCCCAATCTTAAAAAAGGATCTGCGTGGAAATAAATTTTCTGACGATGAAGCATTGAAGGCGGCAGTGGAGGAGCATTTTTACACGAAAGATAAAAAATATTTTTACGAGGGATTTAAAAAATAATTGATCGATCTTTTAAGTGTATGAACATAGGGGGGGAGTATATTGAAAAATAAAAATATCAAACTTTTCGTACTTGTTTGTTTTCATTCTCATACCGAGAATATTTTGAACACCCCTCGTAGATAAAATTATAATACCTTAAGGTCAAATTTCATTTCATTCAGTTGTCATCGTAACGTTTTTGTAAACATCCGTCCGTTGTAAACTTCTATGCAGGGGGTACCTTCTTCTGCAGCTGACTGTACATGTCAGACAAAGTATCTTAGGTACTTACATACTTTTGACGCATCTGATACGCTATGACGCTGACTGTATTTAATTGTTGGAGTTATTTAACAACTCGGCTTTTATTACGATTAGAATTTATGGATTAAGTTCTTAAGTCATTTCATATTATCTAACACTCCTAAGATTAAGTTGTTAAACTATAATTAGATAACCGACACAAGTACTTAATCGATTTGTTAGAACGATTAATTGAGTTATTGACTCGAAACACGAGGCGCTTCGTTATTTAGAAAGAATGCGATTTAAAAATGCAATAGCTTCGTAAACAGAGACCTGTTTTAGAACAAGTAGAAAAACAACAAAATATTGACATCAGCAGTACCTAGTGACAAACAACAGCGCTCCCAAAACCTAAAACTGGCTTTACACGTGAAGTGAGAGTACCTATTGTGGAATTAAATACAACTAACATTTTTATTTACTGATGACGCAGACAGAGAAAATGTTTGTCTTTTTGGCTTTCCACATTGTTCTGCTATTCTATGTAAATTACATTTATACAGTACATACTTGGTTGTAAATTAAGCCGGAGCACACGCACGTCCACCGTGGACGTGCGTGTGCTCCGGCTTAATTTGGACGTGGACAGTCCACGTCTACGCACACGCACTGATTACGTCTTTTTGTTGGTTGCTTACATGTGTTTTCTAACTGACAACTGTTTGTTGTTTTCAATGACTGGCGTAGCTCTAACACTATTCAGATGTACCACTATTGACTGATTTACATATTTTAATATTATCACTGGAGAAAAATACAGCCAAAACAAGGCGCCAGTATTTATTAGAGGAACATTATCCATCACCAAAATAAGGGCCACAATTCTCATTCCGATGCTATACTTCTACTCTGTAACTAAAACTTTCCTTTCTTTGTTACAGTGTGTCAATCGATGGACATCAGGAACAACCCGGAGTCCATGCAGAAGCTTAAAGGCTGCCGCATCATCGAGGGTCAGCTCAGCATCGTCCTGATGGAGCATGTCTCTCCCAAATACTACAACATGACCTTTCCCGAACTGTACGAGGTCACCGGCTACATCCTGATCTATAGGTGAGACCTATGATGTCTCTTTAATACGTTTTTGTACAGTTCAAATCTTTAAAGGATTTCCTTGTGTTCAATTGATGATACCGTGGTGGTAAAGCGGGGGTGTACAGAAACATGACAAGGACTGGATGGAGAACCTTAGGCAGAAAAGACTACACTGCCAAACCTCCTCCCCCGGACTTTCATCATGTTTGCTGTAGTAGGTATAGGACTTTACAATCAACACAGCACGTTAGGCATACACCTACATTACCTACGTCTCTCAAATCTGCCGTTGATAATCATTTATCCCTATCTGTCATTTCGACATTCGTGTTTGTTTAATTAAAGAGACAACATTTTACAGTGGTTTGCTAAATTTTATGAATAAGGGGTCGTTTATCAGTATTCCGCTTGTTTCCAGAATGCAACACGTCGGCAATCTCGGCGACCTGTTCCCCAACCTGTCCGTGGTCCGCGGGCTGCAGCTCTACAAAGACTACTCAGTCGTAATCTTTGATAATGAGAACCTTTTGGTAATTATACATGTGTACTATACCGACGGCGACGGGTGGCTTGCCGCTGTCGCTATCATGGGTTCGTATTGCTTGACCAAGCACCACGTTTCACGATTTCATTTATGAATTTACTCGAACTCAAAGTCTAGTGAAATGACAATATTCTTTGTTGGCAGCAGATTTCGTCAATTCACGAAACAAATCTAGGGATTTGATCAATAATTTAATATTTCATAGAGAACTCGCTATCTTCGTTATTCTATGCAATTTAGTTATTTAAAACAGATAAATAGGTACATATTAGGAACATGTTACATGACTAAATAAGAGTAGCTATTCACACAGTATCTCGATAAACTTCCGTTGTGTGGATGCTTGATGAATGATGATATTTAGGTACATAACCTCCAATCTCCATAGATTAACACAACACTTGAACGACTTATGAAAAGGAAAAGTCAAGTACAAATTAAGTCGCTCGAGACTAAGGGAATTGTGCTAGATTGTTAATAGCAATACACGACTTAAAGAGTGTGATTATTGTGAGAGTGGTTCGATTAGTGAAAAGGTTATTCGTTCAATAACCGGCAATGCAACTTTACTCCCTCACTATGTAGTGTGAAGTGAACGCTCCAATACTATAAATAGCAAAATATTGTATTGGACCTATACTAACTAAGCGCCTAACTAGAACGTGTCCTAAGATTGTCCCTTTGTATTAATTTACTTCTAATGACCTCTTCAAACGTTACCGATAACCGCATGCGATTTGCAATAAATTGCGGAACTTGATCGATCGACTGAATTTGTTGCTTCTACTTAGCCAGCAATTATCTAAAATCGCATGTCATTTATTGCAAGCTCTGTAGAAGCCTCAACACTTGTTTATAAAAACATAAATTTCGACAGTCCCTGGGCCTGCGGTCGCTGACGCACATCGAGCGGGGCTCGGTGCGAATCCAACACAACGACCGGCTCTGCTATGTCAACACTATAGACTGGAGCAAGATCATGGGCGAGAGAGCTGAGAACAACGTTGTAAAGGTGAGCTTACAACTTAATGTTTCACAGTATTCCTAGGAAAGAGATTGCATATATGTACCTACTGTCACTCGGGTGGCCGAGTGGTTGAGGCGTCTGTCGTGAATGCAGAAGACTCTGGCTTGATCCCAGCCCTCGGCACTGGAGGCCTTGGACACTTTTGCTACGTATGTTTATAATGTTTCACAGTCCATGGAATTAGTCAATTTAGTTGCTCTGCTATGCCAGTATCCATCACTGTAGAATAGACTTTCAACATAAAACAATGTTTGACATTGGCCTGCATGTGCTCAATTCAGCCAAGGACAATTGGCCGGCTCTGGGCCTGCACTTGTATTATTTTCGTACTGTTAGACGTCAATTGTCTAGTCTTAAAAACAGAATCATCACACAAGGCTTGTTACTTATTATTAAAATAAATACTTACCGATACCTAACCTACTTTTTCCATCATTTTATATTATTAGGGTGTGATTGTCGAAATAAATATGGGGTCATAATTATCATATATGTTAATCCAGGTTTAAAGATTTTACGTTATTGGCTTATTTGGTAGTACCTATAGTTACACATTTGGATTATCACAGTATATGTGTTTTGCAAACTGCACTGGTCACAATCAGAAGTAATGATGCAATTCTTTGCATTTCTTACTTCTCCCACCGAAACTTCAGTCCGTACTTAAGTAAGTACATACATACCTATTTATTACCGTTGAAATCAGTTATGAGCTTAATTAACATACTTGATCACAAGTACAACCTTAAAAGCAAGCAGGAGTTGGTATGCGTAGACCGTCTCTGTTACAACAATGCCTAAGCAATTTATTATACATACAGAACAACAAGATTACATTAAAGACGGATTCCGGCCATCCCGGGTGGCGTTCTTAGAAATGGATAGCAATCTAAACATCAGACTTTGCGCGCTCCCTTTGTAGGAAATACGCCCCGCCGATGACGACACGTGTATCTGTAGTCTTAACTTGTATAAAACTAATCGCTTCTTGATTTATCTTCGTCTTAAATTTACCAACACACTCACAAGGTTAGCGCATGAAAGGTTTTACGGGGGCAGGATACTACGCCTCAACCAACTCTGACCTTTTAATACATGACTGGGCATGAGTGGGCTTATTAATAAACGTCACATAGCAAACAATCAACAATTTAACGCAAGCATTCCATCAAACGTTATCAGCGCTGTCATACAAACGAATTTAAAAGGACAAACAATGGCATGAGCGGATAGGTGAGCAATTCGTGTGGTCAATAATGGGTTAATGACAGCTAAGCCGGCACATTGTTATATTAAAGTTGTTCCTACCACGGACCGTGGGATTTATTTCGTCTCAATCGGCGTTGCAAAAAACGTGTACTGTGCATTTTTAGACCCCGCCGTCGGTCATGAAGTGCTGTTATTAACGCATATTAATGTTTATGCCGACACCTTTCAATAGTAATTTACGTTTACAGCAGGTAATTAACTTAAGTTAATTCGCTGTATTTTTTGTGGCGTGTCTGGCTGTTTTAGAGGTTACATTAGGCATAGAGAAAAAAATACATAGAGTGCTCACTCCATACATCAGTTTTAGTACTAAAAAGACTATTAGCATCTAGCATCGAGTAGCGGAACTATCAGCATCGAGTAGCGGAACTATCAGTACTGCTACTTGACAATAGATGTAGCACCGACCGGAAAGTCTTATGCTGTTGAGATAAGACTTTCCGGTCGGTGCTACATCTATTGTCAAGTAGCAGTACTGATAGTTCCGCTACTCGATGCTAGATGTAGACACTGAAATTAATAGTCTAAACCGATGTATGGAGTGAGCACTCTATGTATTTTTTTCTCTATGCATTAGGTTCTTAATCTGTTTTGGCTTGTAAGTTGTTTTTATCTGGTATGGCACGGGCTTCGAGCATTTTTGACTCGCTTGTGGCATTGAGTGGTTTTAATCTGTAATTCGACCACATATTATGGCCTGATCCGCGGTCGATAAGGCCATATCAACTGCAGGCTTGGGTGGGTAATACGTGTTTATATTTATTTATGATACGTATATCATTTGATCTTTGATCATAAATGGCTTACTTTACTTGTTTTTATTCCGGTATCAGTGTGTTACAAAATGGTTTTGATAGCATTTTGATGTTTATCTCTTAATTACAACAAGTAAACTGATGTGGCTGGACATACTGAGCTATAGGTTACATTATGTCTCGGGAATCACGCCTTTGGAGGGTGTACGGGAATACTGACGGGGTTGGAAGCGTAGAGAGTACAGCCTAAGGACTTCTAAGCGGACGAAGTATCTATAAATAGTTTGTGTTGCAGGGTAACTACGACAGCCGACTGTGTGGGCTGTGCCCTGACGCCCAGGGCCGCGACCGGGACCCGCGGCACTCCGGCTCCTGCCCCGCCGACGACAGCGGCCGGCTGCTGTGTTGGAACGAAAAACATTGCCAGAAAGGTAAGCAATCAGAGGAACGAACAGCAGCAGAAGTTACTAAGCAGATATAAATAAATCTGAATGATTAGAGCAAATCTTTGCTCACTCGCTCAGCTATTTTTGCTAATGAAATGACTGAACATGAACCGCTTGTCGGATCTTCTGACCTGAATGAAGACACTCGTGTAGGTAATGGGAAGTGCTCATTTTATCATAATATAGTGAGTGTAATATTTTATTTAGATATTAATAATTATTCATATATGTATCTCGATGAACCTAACCTAACGTTAAGTTGTGAACATAATTTCCGCTTTGGCCTTAACACATTAGATTAGTTAGTGTTGGATTAGATTAGGCCTTTCGATTTTTAGGTTTTCAGGTAGCATGCTTTTGCAATATCATTTTATTATCAAAGCATCAGCCTAAAACGTCTTTTAGTTCCATCCGCGGCGGTCAAGGGGTAGTTTGTAAACTGGTCCGGTAACATATAAAGATAAAGGTTTATTAAGGCTCTCCCCCCACGCGCGTTATTTATAGCATGTTTGCGAATCCTTGTATGGTCTCCCACGCTTGGTTGCATGACCTAACAAACTGCACTACATAAATCTCCCACTTAAATTGCAGTGCAACGTTACATGTAAAGCGACGGGTTATTGGTATTCATGGGGTCGCCCGTAGCGGGGTCAGCTTTTCAAGCTAAAATGAATGTTTATACTTGAAGGAGATTTTCTGGCTGCATAACAGATACCTACGCTTTGTTAATGTGATTGTTACGTAACAAAAATTTATTTAAAGCTACTTTAATGCTAATGCACTACTTTTTAGGGTTCCGTACCCAAAGGGTAAAAACGGGACCCTATAGCCCTTGCTACACGGTCGCCGACAAGCCCCTCAGACCTCGTGGCCTTGGTCTGGACGGACCGTGTAGACAGTTGTTTCCAACAAAATTTGACCAAAACTGACCAAGGTCAGACCAAGGACAGACGGTTAGAAGGCTTGTCGGCGACCGTGTAGCAAGGGCTTATTACTAAGACTCCGCTGTCCGTCCGTCCGTCCATCCGTCCGTCCGTCTGTCACCAGGCTGTATCTCACGAACCGTGATAGCTAGACAGTTGAAATTTTCACAGATGATGTATTTCTGTTGCCGCTATAACAACAAATACTAAAAACAGAATAAAATAAAGATTTAAGTGGGGCTCCCATACAACAAACGTGATTTTTGACCGAAGTTATGCAACGTCGGGCGGGGTCAGTACTTGGATGGGTGACCGTTTTTTTGCTTGTTTTGCTCTATTTTTTGTTGATGGTGCGGAACCCTCCGTGCGCGAGTCCGACTCGCACTTGGCCGGTTTTTTAATACTGAATTTATGATCTGAGACACCTCAATTACCAAAGAATATCTCAGTCAGATAAGAATATTCGTTAATGATGAAATTATTTTCTACGTTTTTTTGTTTCATGCCCATTGTGTACCTAGCCCGTACGTATATATACATACCTATAGGTATTTTATAGCTGTGTCTAATTCAATTAATTAATTATTTCATTTTTAGGGTTCCGTACCAAAAAGGTACATAAGGGGGTTCCTTTTGTACCTTATGGTCTCTGTCCGTTCGTACGTCTGTCTGTCACATCGCTAAATATGTCGAGTGGCGATGTAGGTATATAATTATGCTTAGTACCTATATACTTATGGTCAAAAGTCTTTTGTGTATACCTAACCTATCTATTAGACACGCGGCAGCGTGTCAAAGCCAAGTTTAAAAGAAGATAACTGGCGACGCAGCGACCGTGTGTTATGTAGTGTCCGACCGAAACATGTTTTTTTGCCGAAACCGAAACCGAAACCGAATGTTCGGCTTTGGCTCTAGTTTCGGCCGAAACCGAAACCGAAACCGAAACTTTTGTAGACTTGTTAAAATCGTTGAAAAAATGTCATAAAACCGCTTTTACACACATATTATGGGGCTGTCAACACCCAATGTCCTTGAAATTGATGTTACTTAAGCAGTTTTTTATGAAAATTACTAGAGTTAGACCAAGATAATTATGCAACGATTTTGATAAGTTGATAACACACGCAGTGCAAGTGTTATTTTAAACGTCAAAACTTAAACTTCTATGAAATTATGACGTATAAATAACATTTGCACTAGTTGCACTGCGTATGCTATCAAAATCATTACAGAATTTTCTTGGTCTAACTCTATTCATTCACCAGTCAAGCTAACATGTAGACACAGGGTCAACCAAAAACGCGAGCGCAGCGAGCGCGAAATTTTTTGTTAACAATATCGCAAGGCCGGGTACCGATCTTTACCTGGGCCAAAAAGTCCGAAGTGCCCCATTGAGGCGAACTTTCATGCGAAGTCAAAGCCGTGCTTAAGGCTTCAGGATAAGTAGTTGAGCACAGACTCCAACCAATGTACATTGTATTCAAAAGCGAGACCGCAGGCCGAGCATGGCGCAGCGAGGCCAAAGGCTAAGCTGAAGTAGAAGACATGTGGAACACAAACCAATGGTAAATTGAGGTAACCTCTTAAGACTGCGTCAACCGTCCAGTGGCGCCCTCATTAGTGGAATTGTGTTTTATAATAAACCAATTAATGTCTGTACCTAATATACATGAATCAGTATATGTAGGTATTAATATTGTTGTCCTACTTATTCCCCAACTTTTGGTCTTTGTCCGAAGTACCATTTCGTAAGTTTCGGCCCGGCCGAAAGGTTCGGCCGTTTTTTGGCCGAAACCGAAACTACAGCCGAAACATGATTTTTTGGCCGAAACTGGCCGAAACCGAAACCGAAAC